>NC_088775.1:40787589-45587589 GCF_954871325.1 Gordionus sp. m RMFG-2023 | reverse complement strand
GGAGAGACTCCCGAGCAACACGAACGAAGATTGGAGGAGGTGTTCAAAAGGATCAAGGATAAAGGATTGCGGGCAAGCGTTGAAAAAAGTGTGTTGGGAGTATCAGAAATCGTATATTTGGGGCATAAAATTAATGGGAAAGAGTCAGACCTTTGGACAAAAATATGGCAAATATAACAAGCATGGTGAAGCCTAATAATAAGGTGGAAGTACAAGCTTTCTTGGGAATGGTGAATTATTATCACCGTTTTGTGGAAGGTTTCGCGCAGATAGCGGCGCCGTTGTATAAATTGTTAAAGAAAGGAGAAAGATTTGAATGGAAGATTGAACAGGAGGAGGCTTTTGAAGAGTTGAAATTAAGGATTGGAAGGGAACCAGTGCTAGTGTGTTTTGATAACGATTTGCCAGTGATATTGGCCGTTGACGCTTCGAATAGGGGTGTGGGGAGCGCTATTACATTGTATAGACGAATTGGAGAGACCTATTTTATTTTTCTCAAGAATTTTTAGAGAGGCCGAGACAAGATATTCAGTGATCGAGCAAGAAGCGCTAGCGGTTATATTTGGATTGACTAAATGTCTGGAATACTTGATCGGACGTCGATTTGTCATATATACGGATCACAAGCCATTGGTTCATCTTTTCAGGAAGGACAACAAGGAGCTCATGTTGTCGCCTAGGTTGCAGCGATGGCTGTTGCTGGTAGGCAGTTTCGACGTGCAAGTGAAATACCAGCGAGGAAGAGAAAATTACTTACCGGATATTCTTTCTAGATGTGGAGCGGGAAAGGATTGCGAAACGAGTAAGTCGAAAGATATGGATGAAGAGGATGAGCACGGGTTGATTAGAGCGATAGTCGGAATATCTACAGGAGGACCAGTTGCGTGGGAACAACTCAAAAATGCTACTTTAAAAGATCGCGAGTTAACGAGAATCAAAGCGTGCATATTGGGTCGAAAACAATGGCGAGATGGGGACAAAAAGTTCAAGCAAGTGGAGAAAGAGCTAACGATAGTGGACGAGTGTGTGGTACGAGGAAGTCGGGGAGTGGTGCCGTCCAAATTAAGGGAGGCAGTAAAGGCAATGATCCATGCTGGGCATCAGGGTATGGAACGAATGAAACAATGGGGGCGGGAATACGTATGGTGGCCTGGCATGAATAAAGAAATCGAGAATATGGTGAGAAGTTGTGAAATGTGTAATTCATGGGCAAGTATGCCTCGAAAGGACAAGAAAAGTATTTGGCCTAGGGCTACTCAGCCATGGGAAAGAGTGCACTTAGACTTTTTCGACTTCGAAAATAAAATTTATCTCCTCGTAGTGAAAGCTTACTCAAAATGGGTAGAGTATCAAGAAGTAAAGGCGTTAACAACGCAAGTAGTAATTAAGACGTTAAAAGATCTTTGGGCAAAGTTTGGGGTAGCGGAAATAGTCGTGTCGGATGGAGGACCCGCTTTTATAAGTAAACGATTTAAAGTTTTTTGTACTGAAACTGGGACGAGACACATTTTGGCGCCTCCTTACCACCCAAGCTCAAATGGGCAGGCGGAAAGGATGGTGGCGGTGGTAAAGAGTTGGTTGAGGAAGTCGAAATATGGGGGTGGAGAGATTTGGATAGCGGTTGCATATTATAACAATAGTCGAAAGGGAGAGGAATTGTCCCCAGCAGAAAAGTTTTTAGGCCGTAGAACTAGTATTCAGTTGGATTTCTTAAGACCCAAACCGGCGCAGGAGGAGAATTCAATGGATAATCAGTGTGAATTTGTGGTTGGTCAGACCATATGGTAGAGAATTTTTGGAGATACCCGAAAATGGGAGTCCGGAGTAATTATACAGAACGTGGGGCATAAAATGGTGAGAGTAAAATTCGTCGACGGAAAGGAAGGAGTTAGACATGTAGAACAGATACGGAAGAGAGTAGAGTCTGAAAGATTAAGGTCCAGCCATGACGCGGCGAGAAGAAAGGGGTAGATATCTGAATAATTCCGGGATTAAATCAAATTTAATTTAAAAAAAGATAATTAACCCAAGATAGTAATACCTCCGCAATTACGGGATTAAATCACATTTTTTAAAAAAAAGGGATCAATAATGATAATGATAACCGGGGGCTAAAGGAACATATATAAAAAATTAAAAAAAACTTTCATGATTTTCGAGTTAAAGTACATAGAAAATAATATTACCAATAGTGATAATTAACTCCAGATAGTAATACCTCCGCAATTACGGGATTAAATCAAATTTAATTTTAAAAAATAATCGATAATGATAATTAACACAAGATAGTAATACCTCCGCAATTACGGGATTAAATCACATTTGATAAAAAAAAAATCGATAATGATAATTAACACAAGATAATAATACCTCCGCAATTACGGGATTAAATCACATTTAAAAAAAAGGGGGATCAATAATGATAATGATAACCGGTGGTAATAATGTTGGGGCTAAAGGAACATATATAAATAAAAAAAACTTTCATGATTCTCGAGTTAAAGTACATAGAAAATAATATTACCAATAGTGATAATTAAATCCAGATAGTAATACCTCCGCAATTCCGGGATTAAATCACACTTAGTTAGAGTGCCAATAAATAATGCACCAAAAAGTTAAAAATGTTGGGTATGTTAACCAAAGTAATAAATTAAAGTAAAGGATAATTTTGGGAGATGTCGGAGTCATAAATCAAAAGTTGGAAATAAAATTTGTATATAGTTGGAGAATGGAATAGAAAGGAGTAACAATTGGACTAGGAAACAAATAAAAAATGGTTCCAAGTTGGACTGAAACACGAAAAAGATTTCTACAATGACAGTTGGAAGCGAGGCGCAAAACAAGGAAGGTTCCAATAATTGGGCTTTAAAAGGGGAATTTTATAAATGCAAAATTATAATTTTTCTTTTTGTATAATTGTTAATTTTGTTAAAGAAAATTTTTCCTGTATTTATTCATTTTGGCCCAAAAGAAAAGTGAGTAAAAAACTGTTATTAATTTTTTTTTTATACTTTTTTTTCTTGAAAAAAAGAATGTCGGGTAGATATCGTTGTATCTATTGGGAGAATTTAACCATTAGAATAAGTATTTTCCGAGGATATGTTAATGAGGATGGGCGCCCAATCTCGCCTTCGATTTGCCGAAACATAGTAGACCGATCGCCTCCAATACGCCGGAACAGAGTAGCTAGATCTCCCTCGGTCCAAAGGGGAATATCAGGGATAATAACGAATAATCGAGATCACTCCGAGTTATCGGAGCCCCGGCACCTCAGCACGCGCCCGAGGAGGAGACGCTCTTGTTTCTTATGTGGTTCGCCTAATCATTTGCAGATGCGGTGCCCCCGTGGGCCAAATCGTAGGCAAAACTCGAATGATAATAGGGAAACGACGCGCCCCAGAAGCCGAAGCCCGGGAAGGAGCGACGCCCGGCCAGTTAGGACTATTTTGCCGCCTTTAACGATAGGGGTAATACCACAACAGGATCAATCCATAACTGCGACGGGGCGACCGGTGGCAATTATAGAGCCGTTACGAGAAGAAACGGCGGAGGCGAGTCCCAGGGCCTATTACGCTGAGGAATGGCCTATGGTCGATTTGTCACCATCTGAGATTCAAGAGTTGTTGGAGGATGTGATGGGACCCTGAAGTGTTTTATTAAATAAGTAAAATAGGTAAAGTAAGTCAAAGTATATTTAATACAAAATATCACGTATATATATAATGAATTCAATCCTTCAGGTTATGTAATTTACAAACGAAAAGTTAATATTATATTCAATTTAAATTCAATTTACAATTACATTTATATTACAGTTCTCCCCACAATAAATTGAATTCATCGTGATAACGTAGTGGGGGTTTCGAAACTCTTTTTTCAAGAGTTGTATTCTCATGTTCTGCCTTTTCCACTTCTTCGGTCAACGTAACGGGTATTTCCTTCTCTTGCGTTGTGCATCCCTCAATTGATCTGCATGCTTGTTTTTAACGATCCCTCTGATTCCACATCGTACAATATTGCGCTTTTTCGTTGTAACACTTTTCCTTCATGCCACCTTGCTGTCCTTTCGTTTGTTATCCAAACTTTTTGCTGCTCTTCAAACTCCCGAGGTTCAAGACTTCTATCTTTGTAGTACTTTTGTTTCCATAGAGCGTTTTCCGTCCTTTCTCTCGTTGATAATTTCCACTGATCTAATGTCGTCCTAAGCAACCTTCCAAACATCATCTCGGCAGGGGATTTACCAGTAGTTGCATTGGGAGTATTACGGTGAGTAATTAAAACATTCGCTAAATTTAACTGGTCCGGAGTCCCACATCTCCTTCCAGCATAGAAACGCGTCTTTATCGTCCGTATATATCGTTCAGCCAAACCATTCGATTTGGGGCTATAAGGGGCCGATTTAAAATGTTTTATATTGTTTTTAAAAAGAAACGTTTTGAATTCAGATCCAGTAAACTGAGTACCGTTATCTGAGACAATGTAGCGAGGTAACCCAAATCTAGCTAAATAATTACGCAGATTATTTATTACACTCGCCGAATTAATATGTGTTAAAATTGCAACTTCAACCCATTTGGTAAAAGCGTCTACGCAAATTAACCAATATTTTCCAGATACGGGGCCTGTCAAATCAATGTGTAATCGTTTCCAAGGTCGGGTAGGAATGTTCCAATTGTATAATGGCACTTCTTTAGCTCCCGGCCTTCCTTCTTGACAACTCTTACAACATTTAACAAAGTCTTCAACATCAGTATCGAAATTTGTCCAAAACACGTAATATCTACACAATGATTTCATCCCCACTATCCCAGGATGTCCTCGATGAATCATATATAAAACCTCCTTTTTTTAAATATCTGGAATAATAATTCTATCATTATAAAATAATAATCCTTCTTCGAACGAAATATTATCTTTAATCGAAATATATTTTTTTACAATCTCCGAATAATTATTTATATTATCAATATACCAATGATTTTTTTATTAATTTAATAATCTCTTTTAGGTTTATATCATTGCTCGTTTCACTTACGACTTTACTGCGAGTGAAATAAATCTTCTATTAAATTAATTTTTAATCCTCTGATTTCTTCTTCGAATTTTTTTGTAACATCATTGGTTTTTGCTTTCTCTACCCCCAAACGGGACAGAGCATCGGCACATTTGTTATGATTACCTGGTCTATATATTATCTCATAATCATAATTTAATAGTTTCGTCGCCCACCGTATTAAACGGTTATTTGTTATTTTGTTAAGATCTCTTTTATCACCTAAAATATATTGTAATGGTTTATGATCAGTAACCAAGATAAAATGTCTTCCAAAAATATATTGATGAAACTTTTCGATAGCGAACATGATTTCCGAAGCCTCCCGATCAATTGTGGCATAATTCTTTTCAGCCGCCGAAAGTGTCCTCGATGCGTAAGCAATCGGTTTCTCCTGGCCAGTAAGAAATCGGTGTGCAATAACAGCTCCTAGACCATCTTCGGAAGCGTCACAAGAAATCACGACAGGGATATCGGCTGAATAAGGAATTATTGTATCTTCATTTGACAATATATTTTTAACTTTAGTAAATATTTCATTTTCTTTAGCTGACCAAAACCAACCAACATTTTTGTTAGTCGGTGTAAAGGCGCACAAATAATGCAAATTTTTAATAAATGCCTCATGATAATTCACTATTCCAAGAAATGAACGTAGTTCTTTAACATTGGAAGGTGTTTTAAAATTTTTTATAGCGCTAATCTTATCTTCTGTAGGGTGAATTCCGAAACTGTCAATAACATGACCTAAATAAGTGACTGACTTTTCTCCGATTTTAATTTTATCGGTCGTCGTGGTCAGTCCAGCCTTCTCAAATCTTCTTAATACTTCTTCCAAATTAACTATGTGATCGGAATTATTCTCACCTGCAATAATTATGTCGTCTAAAAATACACTAACCATGGGAATTCCCTTTAATAGGTTTTTCATAAAGCATTGGAATATTATCGGAGCGCTAGTCAAACCAAATGGAATTCTTTGATATCGGTAATAACCGACGGTCCCTACATTCTGGACTAACTCCGAATTGTAAAAATTCATCTCTTAAATCTATTGTTGAAAATATTTTACCACCCGCGATTTTATTTGTTAGGTCGACGAAAGTTGGTAGTAAATCGTTATCGATCGCTAGATATTTGTTGATTGTTAAACGAAAATCTCCGCATATCCGTACGGCACCGGATTTCTTTAAGATATTAACCGTTGGCGTAGCCCAAGTGATTAGAGTTATTGTTGGATCCACCTTCTCGATAACGCCTTCGTCTAAAAGTCTGTCCAACTCAGCTTCAATGGTTCGACACAACGGAAAAGGAGCTCTTCTTGCTGGTAATGCAATCGGTAACGTGTTAGGTTCTATTCGGATGACTGCCTTTTGCAGTTTGATTTCACCTAATTTTTTTTTAAAAACTTGAGGGAATTTTGAAGCAATCGTATTTAAAGAGGGAACATTCATATTTATTTTATTAATACGAACTTCTTCCGGTAGTTTTATATCAAATTCTCTAATGAAAGGCATCCCAAAAATAAGGGAATTCTCCCCTTTAACTACCCAAATAAGTAAAAATTTCGAAATATTTTTTACTTTGACTTCTACGGTACATTTACCTAGTACTTCGATTAGGATATGATTATATCCCACTAATTTATAAGCCGGTGATAGTTGTGGTCTGCCAATACGATTCCAGGTGACCTCATCAATCACACTACACGCGGCGCCGGTATCAAACTCCATAGCTAGCTGTAACCCATTTATCTTCGCATCGATGGTTGCTTTATTTGAAAATGACAGGCGAGGTGTCCGTGGCAGAATCATTTGTATGGCATGGGTTATACAATCTTTCGCTATGTGGTTTGCCTTACCGCAACGAAAGCATATCACTTTCTTTTGAATAGAGTTAGGTTTGATACTAGGTCTATAATTATTATTAGGAATATTATTGTTACTAAAGTGTTTATTATTATTGAATCTATTGACGTTTGTATAATTATTATTTCTAAAATAATTATTTTTCGAACCCTGTGTTGGCTTATTCTTAATTATTTTATTAACTTCAGTCTGGGTTTCATTTTCCAACGAAGACAGCGCGATCGCTAAACGCACAGTCTCTTCAAAAGTTATATTGCCTTCGATATACTTTGACCGAAGTTCTTTGTCCAACTCAGATAAGCCTACTCCTAGGATAAATATATCTCTTAAAAGTTCATCAAAAGGCGGTTTAAAATTACAAAGAGAACAGACAGTTTTAACCCTAATTGAAAAGTCAATAATCGTCTCATTGCATCTTTTTAGCGTAAAAAAATTTTTCCTATTTACGAAAATGCTCGAACTATCCTTGAACACCAAATTTAAGCTTTTTATTAAAGTATCATAATTTATCATCTCTAAATTTATTGGAAAGTGAAAGTTCTTAATTTTGATAAGATTGTCTGTTCCGATATAGGCTAAAAGCTGGTCTTTTTTTGTATTTAAATCTATAATATTTCTTACTTTATAAATTAACTCCAAGTTAAATAAGTAGTCCTGAATATTTACTTTTTCTTTGACGAATTCTGGAATATGGAATTTAATAGGAACTACTTCCATTGAGTCTTTAACTTTAATAGGAACTACTTCCAGTGAGTCTTCAACTTTAATAGGAGCTACTTCCATTGAGTCTTTTACTTTAAATTTAATAAATCAAATAAATCTTCTCTAAAAATCGTCGCCAATGAAGTGTTTTATTAAATAAGTAAAATAGGTAAAGTAAGTCAAAGTATATTTAATACAAAATATCACGTATATATATAATGAATTCAATCCTTCAGGTTATGTAATTTACAAACGAAAAGTTAATATTATATTCAATTTAAATTTAATTTACAATTACATTTATATTACAGACCCGAATAAATATTACAATTTTTTTTTATAATAAAACAATTTTTCATTTTCCTTAATAGAATTTCGAGAATAAATAAAATTCGATATTAATATATGGAATAAGACTTTTAAAATATTTAACATCATAGTATTTTTTTATTTATGTGAACATGTGTAGAATAATAGATGATTAATTTTTATTTTTATTTACGAACCCCCCCCCCCCCTTTTTCGTCTTTGTAAAACAACTTTTTTTTTGTGTTCAAAGGTTTTTATTTAATGGGGGCGTGTTGTAAATATTTTTATTTATTAATCATAATTAATATTATTTTTTTTTGTGTGAGTCATGAAATATTTATTTTGGAGTTATGTTTTTAATATTTTTTTTTAAAGTTTCGCGAACTCATCGTGACCATTATTATAAATATTTTTAATATTTATTATAAATAATAATCAGATATAAAAACCTGAAAAAGGTTAAAAAATTGTCATTATTATAATTATATATTTTTTTAAAAAAAATTTCCTTTGAAAACAAGAAAATAAAGACGTTATATTGTAAAATCATTTGTTTTGAAAAGGTATAAAAAAATAAAGACTTTGTATTTTAAAATAATAAGAACTACCAAGTTGAAAGTTTCTAGCCATTAGAATTTTGAAAGTGAGTGTCATGGCTATGACTGTAAATTAACCAGTATCTATTATTTGTCTGGCTATGTAATTTAAGATTATTACTACAGCTGTTGAGAGCATATGATTGCATATTTTAGATATGCGTATAGTCGTTTATATATCATTAAAAATGGAAGATAATCTTTTAGAAATTTAATATCTCACAATAATTTTCTTGATTACTTATCTAGCTTCCATCATGTCATCTAAGAGGAAGCTCTAGCTACCATATAGTTTTATGATTTGGATTGGTCGTTTATATTTTCTTCTTCAAGAATTGTTATTTGGTAAGGCCTATAAATTTCTTCTTATTAGTCCATTCTATAAAACATTGTCTAAAATGGTAATAGAGACTTATATTAGTTTCATGACCTTTTGTCAATGTAAGTTGCTAAGAATTAAACCTTATGTGGTTTTTAAAAACCATTATCAATTGAGGCATATATATAAATTAATTAATCTTTATTATCACTTATAATTTTTTAGACTCAAAATTTTTTATATCAACCATCGAAAATATTTTATTCTGTAATAAATAGATTTTGTATTAAAAAATATTATTCTTAGATATGTCTTGTATTGTTTTAACTATTTATATATTAGTTTATTTCGTATGAAAAATATAATAAATTACAAAATATGAAATTCAGAATAATTGTTTAGAGTTAGCAAATTTAAAAAAAGTAAAATATATTAATATAAAACCCAGCCGTAGGCCGGGTAAAAGCGGGGTAAATTGGGGGTATGGGGGGGGCGAAGCTCCCCATATTTTTTTAGTTGAGTCCCCTGGGAATGCTAAGGCTAGCGAGACTCCTGGATTTTTCTTAAATATTATAGAAAATAATTGTCTCTATTTTAGATATATCTTAAAAATATTTTTATATTATGAGAAGTCTCTTGTTATAATATCATAAATTTAATCACAGAATTATTTAAAATGGTTGGAAAAAATCTAAAAATGAAACTGCAAATATTTATATCAATTATTTTAAGATAATGATGCCAGTTATTCTGCAGTATTTATTAAAATTGATATATTTAATCATACTATATATTTTAGAGTAATGATTGTCTTTATAGGGAAGATGATATCACATGTTATATATATATATATTGTAGAAGGGAATTGTTTATAACTATTGGGGTACAAATAATGCAACATTTAAGCAGTATTACCATATTTTAGTGAATTCATAAAAATAATTAGAAAATTATCTATATTATAATTTTCCGATGTCCTCACTACATCATCGTGACGTCATGTCATCGCTACTTCATGTCATCGCCTTATGAAATATTTTAAGAATATAATCCTATTTTTAATTTTATTTTTTGTAAAAGTGAAAATTTTGTCCAACAAGCCCCAGCGGGGTGAGAAACCACTTCAGGATGCTTCCTTAACCATTAGTTTTTTAGGCCATAATAAATTGAAATGTTTAGAATAGTTTTATTGTTCAAAATATAATTGAAGCTAATCATGTATAAAAATTAATTTTGGTAATTTAATGATTTGGATATAAAAAATAAGGATCTTAAGGAGAGATTATGATTTCCTATTATAAATCCTAAATACCAATCATAAACAGCCTGAAATTGCCTTTTCAAGGGAAATTTTATTTCTTAAATAAAATTTTTAATAATTAATTATTTAAAAAGATTTTTTGTCTATAGATGTAAACTAATAAAAATTATATTAGGATAAAATTTTAACCTTCTGGTGTATTTAATTTTAAAATGAGATTAACTGGATTGCCAAACCCCGGGGTTTACCTAACCCTAGTTTCCTCTAGTATGTATTAAATCTTATATTATACCAAATATAAAGTATTTTATTTTTTAGTGGGCAATAACATAGTATAAAAACTAAAATCCCATTATTTTTCGTTTAAATTTACCAGAATGTATATCATATTTAAAAATTATACCGGGCCCGAAAATTTAAAAAATATTATACTCAGCCCGCCGAACCAACATTATATAAAAATATTAGTGTTGTTAAACGTCTCGATTTGAGCCGATTTTTAAAAACGGCTAACTCAACATTATAGCGAGGAAAATATTGCCTAAGCGTCGAGATTTCCTTAAAAGATGTTCAATCCTATGTGCCAGTGCCATAAAAAATTCAAAAAACTTTAAAAATAACGATTATGACATATGTCACTTTTCATTGGTACATCTTCACTAAATTTATATTTACACATGTTATTAATACTTATTTTAACCTATTTTCTTCAAAAAAATTCAAAAAACTTATAAAATAACGATTATGACAAATGTCACTTTTCATTGGTACATCTTCACTAAATTTATATTTACACATGTTATTAATACTTATTTTAACCTATTTTCTTCAAAAAAATTCAAAAAACGTATAAAATAACGATTATGACAATTGTCACTTTTTTATGGTACATCTTCACTAAATTTTTATTTAAACATGTTTTTAATACTTATTTTAACATATTTTCTTCAGAAAAATTCAAAAAACTTTAAAAATAACGATTATGACAATTGTCAATTTTCTATGGTTTCACTAAATTTTTATTTAAACATGCTATTAATACTTATTTTAACATATTGTCGTCAAAAAAATTCAAAAAACTTTAAAAATAACGATTATGACAATTGTCACTTTTCTTTGGTACATCTTCACTAAATTTATATTTACACATGTTATTAATACTTATTTTAACCTATTTTCTTCAAAAAAATTCAAAAAACTTATAAAAGAACGATTATGACAATTGTCACATTAAAATATTATCCTTAAAAAGATCATATAAAATCATCAAAAAAGTTTCATAAAATCCACCTCATTTAATAAAAAAGATAATTTAAAAAAAATGATAAAAAAATTATAAAAGATTTCACCTAAAAGATTGTTTATTTATCTAATAAAATTTACAATACAATTCCTCAATAAAAGATGTATTTATAAAGAAGATTGTGAAAATCACTAATAAATTATATTAAAAAGAATATTACAATTTTACAATATAGCAGCTTATTATTTTTTTTATTAAAATAACATCAAATAAATAAATTTATTTTCATTGAAAATATAATAATATAAATAAAAAATATTAAATCATATCATGTTTATTTGTTGATAATAATAAAATATTTACATTAAATATAAATAAAATAAATTATTTTACTAAAATAAATAAATAATAATTAATACTAAGCATCGATTTGACTAATTTTTAGCAGATTTATATAGGCTTAGCCGATTTTTAGGCTTAACCTAATTAGGCTTAGCCGATTTTTAGTTTTAGCCGATTTTTAGGCTTACCTAATTAGGCTTAGCCGATTTTTAGGCTTAGGCTAATAGTTTTAGCCGATTTTTAGGCTTAGCCTTATTAGGCTTAGGCGTAGTTTTTAGCCGATTACGCAACACTAATCCCCACTGCTTTGGTAATCCGTCATTACTTTCATCTACAACCCTAAATGATATGAAATTGTACATTAATTATTTCCTTTCCAGACAACCTTCCAGTTTATTTTGTCGCTTTTTCCATCAAATATAAAAATATCAACAAGGATTTGCTCTTAATTTTATCAAATACACAACATACTCATTATTTGTTAAATAAATTAGCCTAAATTTATATGTCAATAAAAAATATTTTCTTTAAAAAAAATATATATATAATTTGCATATAAGTTTCATTAGTGTTTAATGGCATTTTTGTTATTTAAATAGATAGCATATTTTTTTTACTTAACATAAAATATAGACAAATAATTTGGGAAACAAGACATACATTAAATTTATCCGAAAAGCTACAATAACCCTATATCAACAAATTTTTTATATAATTATAATTGATCATATTACCAAAAAGTATAAGAGTCGGTTATTTTTATTTTATTTTTCATGATTCTCTAATAAGTGGTTTGCCCAGGCCTTCCCAGTTTCCATTAATACGGAATTCACATGTTTTTTTTTACTTCTTAAACTAATTGGTAAATCAGATAATTCCCCATCATGTGATGATAAATCAATTAAAAATTTAACTATCTCCGAGGTGGAAAAAAATTATCAAAATTATATGATACAACTGGGCTCGGAACCTCAAAATTTATATTAGCTTGCACCTGACATGGGAATATCTTTTACAAATTATTAAGGGTTGAGCTGGGCTGGATAAACTTTTTAATAATTATATGCTTCCTAATATTGTGAGTTTGGATCTGGCATGACATCTATAGTAAAAAAATGAATATAAATCTCATTCTCCGTCATTTTTGACGGGCTTTCTACTAGTATTTATAAAAAAACAAATATTGTCATTTTTAATATAAATTTTAAAAATTTTTAATAATTGTTACAGACTACCTTTTTTTTAGCCTTGTATTATTACTTATGATATCTTAAAACTCAGCAACTCTTTAAGATATAGTTAATGAAAAAATAAGATAGATACAAGAATAATAATTTTTTAATTAATAATGTATACCATAATAATAAAGAATTTTTATAAATGATATATGAATATATTTTATTATAAAAAAATATAAAATTATTTTTCATTGTTTTCTTTCTTCATTAAAAAAAAAAGGAATATTTAATAGATAATATACAAATCAATTTTATATAAGCATTTATTTATGTTGCTATTATTTATATTTTTTGATTATTTATTTTAATTTATATACATATAATATTTATTTAAACAAATCCATTTAGTCCTTGATTTCATACGATAGTTATACCAGACAATGGTTAAATCTAAACAGTGGATGCTAATCCACTGCACTCAACGTCCATAAGACAGGATTTTCACTAGATGCAAATCCTCCTCAAAAACCTATGCCTACCCCTCCCCCCTCAAAAATTCCCGCCACCCTCGGCGGCGATATTTCCACATTATTAATTACAGCCTTTTATAATGGTACTCCCATCATAAATTTTAAAAAGAATAACTTCAATTATTTTAACTCTACCAACTATCAAAATATTGTGAATATAAAATTGTTATTTTTTAGATCATTAATTTAATTAAAATCTCCCTAATTTACTATGAATGCATTATTATAGTACATTGCTTAGCAATGATTAATTAATATTATATAGATTCGGCAAAATATAGGTCCAAACCTTTCTACCATCTACGAGCAAAATCCTCAGTCTTACATATTATTATTTTGGCTAAAATATCCTAATTGGGTTGTTTTAAAAAATTGACCCAAATCGAACTTTTACGGCTCTACCTACCCTCTCCCCTTTCTTTTCATTTTTTTCCAATAACTTTTTCTTTTTCTTAATCATTTTCCTTTTGATTTCCCCTTTTATTTCTTTCTCCTTTTTTTTTCACCTTCAATTTATTGTTTTCTTTCTCTTTTTCTCTTCCCTTACTTTTCCATTTTCTTTCTTTTTACCTTTTTCTCCCCCATTAAACTTTAAAACTAAAATAAATATCATTAAAATAAAAAAACTTAAAATAAATATCATTAAAATAAAAAAACTTAAAATAAATATCATTAAAATAAAAAAACTTAAAATAAATATTTATAACAATATGCTATAATAATTTGAATACTAAGTTCAGAGTTTGTAAATTTTAATTTCAAAAGTATAATGCAAAGGCGGGCCAAAGGCCTGCAAATATAATGCCATGGTGGGGCGAAGTCTCCTATAAAACTTTTTTAGTAGAGCTCCCTGGGATTGTAAAGCTATTGACACCACTGATTTATTCTAAATAATATGGAAATTATCAATTCTAATAATTTTTATATTTATACATAATGTTATCTTAACATTTTGCTTAATTCTATTATTCTTTTTGTGTTTTCATTTTTATTTATGTATTTTAAATTATTAAACATAAATATTTCACAACCAATGGGTATAAATATCCTTACATCTTGCTTGCTGCTGATATGAACCAATACTCATGGTAGCTTAGTATACTTTTAATTTTAACAGATACACAAATAAATAATTTATGCGAACCATTTTAAAGAATTTAGCCTAAATTTATATGGATTGAAAAAAAAAAATTTATTAGAAAATATATAAATAAATTACAAATTAAGGATAATTACAGCTTGGGATCACTAAGTTTTGATGTTACTACTAAAATATTTTTATCACACTCATGCCTAACATCAAAATATTTTTCCCATTCTCATGATGTTGGCTGAAAACATCAACTTTAATAGATAAAAATTATATAGTTAAAAATAAGGGCTTCATGAATTGAGAATTTCAAAGTATTCTATTTTAAAATAGGTTATTTTCTATTCTAAATATTAGTAATAAGTTAAAATTTATTTATATTTATTCCTTGTATATTAATATTTTATCGCACGAAAATTTAAAGTTTATTTTCTTATATTTTTTAAATCTTAAACACTGATGGATATAACCAAAAAAAATACTATTTAATTTATCTCAAGTAATAACTATGATTAAAAAATATCTAAAGTGTATGAAATATTCAGATATCTCAATAGACAGAATTTGATGAATATAATTATTTCTGACTTCTTGTGCTACAGGAAAAAAGAAACTATACGAAACCTGTACAACAAGATAGAGACTTCGATATCAAACTGTTATAGAGGAGACTATTTTGTATGCCCTTAGAGAAATAGTATCACCTGAAACAGATCTTTCACCTGAAGCTGTTACATTATTAAATTTAATGAATGATGATATTTTTCATTGAAATGTATTAATAAATTATTTATTACACAACAATTTTATGCAATATTTATTCATAAAAACAGATTTGGCTGTATGAGAATATTATTATATTACAACTTAGAAACCAAGAGATCAAATCGACCAAAAATTTCTTGATATTTATGTGATTGTTGAGGTGAAAGCGAAATTATACGATTTTGTGATTCACAAGCCTCGACTTTCACTGACAAACAAATTGTTCTAATAATAAACTAAACTCACTTGAAGATTATTATAAATTTTGACTAAAACAATATTTGGGATTTATCAAATGACTCTATCCAATTTACAAATTCTATATTTTATAACTCCCTCTTATCTGAGGATATATCAAATCTTGATTTTGAAAAATTAAGTATTTAGCTAAATTTTATTCATAGGATATAAATCTAAAAATACAGTGGAAGCATTGCATACTTAAAAATATATTTTATAAGTTTTCCAAGTATATTATACTGTATATTTTGGCAATGATACCAATTAGAAAATAAAGACTTATATCAAGAATTTAGTGAATATAGCTTTCACAGAACAAATTATTAAAAATTGGCGAAATCGCAAAGAATTGAATTTTTATTTATGAATGATATATTTTAAAATGATATTAAAATGTTTACCTTTTTATTTAATTGTGATTTACATACCGATTTAAATTGCTATAATATTTTTTAACCATATTATATTCGCTCTTAATATTTTGAATTTTCCAATACTTTATATTTGTGTTCGAAATATCATATTTTCAAATATGATGGGCTCTAATAAAATTTATATGATAATTAGTTCGAAAAATTACCCCACCCCCCTGTAGAAAATTCCTGGCTAGGCCTATGCTTGAATTAGGCCTGAAGACTACCACAATTGTTTAATATATCTGATGATAAAAGCTAAACATTTAGTCTGTTAAAAATATAGAGAATTATTACCATTGCTTAAATTAAGCCGGAAGAATACAAATTCTTCTTATTATCTGATGATAATTCCTAAAAATAAAATTTATATTTTAAAAATATAAAGAATTATTACATCAACTTTATTTTTTTTGTTTGGAAATAATTGAAAATAGTATTTGGGCGAGATGTTATTATCCAAATATCGGCTTGTTTTAATATCCTTGTAAAATTAAATCGATTCGTTATGGCGAATGAGCATGAAAATAAGATAGCATTTTTTCCTTGCAAATAGTATTAAATCTCCCTAAAAAAACTAGTGTAATTAGATATTCTTTTGATGCACCTTAATTATAGCAAAGTTGTGTGCACTTATCTAATCTAGAAGTAATGTTATTACACAGCTGGATTTGGGCCAATTTTTAATAACTCCCCATTTATGAATTTAGTCAAAATAATATTATGTTTATCTCAAGATTGGTTAACAGAGATGGAAACCTCTATGCCATATACGAGTAAAATCTCCAGATTTACATAATATTATTTTAGTTAAATCGACCCAAATCTGGCCGTTTAGCAACACTACTAGTAAGGCATCTTTTGAAGAGAATCTTTGCCATTCTGCCATTTCACTAAGAGCACATATAATAGGCTCTTCCAACTAGAGGTCTGTATTGGGCGGGGTTTCGGCCTGCCCTCCAATTTAAGCGGGCGCGCGGATGGGTGGGTAAAAAAATTTTTGAGAATGGACAGGTGGGCGGGTTAAAAATTTTTTTGAAATTATGGGTGGGCGGGTGGGTGGGCCGGTTAAGAAATTTAAAATTTTTGTTCAAAAACAAACTAAAGAAAAATCATAATTAATTAAATGATCAATAACAATATTATTTTTTTATTGTATCAATCGTTTTTTTAGGTGAAGAACACTTTACTATTTTTTTCGACACTAATGGTTCTCACCATATATAATGTCTCATAATGGATTTCATTGATGTAATACCCGAATATCCCGTATGCAATATATGTAAAACTCTTTTTTGAAGTGAGTACGGAATGATTAATCTGCCATTCCAAAATAAAATACCGTCAACATTTTCTATTTTATCTATTCTTGTTCTAAAAGCTTCTAATTCTGGTGTTTGAATTTGTATATTTGTACAATTAATTAATATTTTTACTCTTCTTAAAATTGGATCTTTTGCCGCTTCCTCTCTAATTTCTTTTCTTGATAGAGTTAATGTGTCATAAGTAAATTTTCTAATATATTTCACGGTTTTATTTTCGCTTTTATTCCATCATCATTTTTTTCTATCGGGTTTTGTGATAAAGCATCTGCAGTTATATTATTAGCGCCATTCCTGTACATTATATCGTAATCATATGCAGATAATTTATAAACTCAACGTAATCATTTTTGGTTTATTAATAAGCGTAAATCTCTGCTATTACCAGGTTTGTGGTCTGTTCGTATTTTAAATTTTCGTCCATACAAATAGTTATAAAATTTTTCTACGCCGTTTATTATTGCTTTTGCTCCTTTGTCTATTGTAGAATAATTCTTTTCAGCGTCTTGTAAAGTTTTTGAGTTGTAAGCTATTAGAAATTTGTTACCATTATCATATTTTTGCATGAGTAGAGCTCCAAATCCTTGGTTAGATGCATCTGTTTCTATTATTAAATCGAGGTCCGGTTTATAAAACTGTATAGTATTTTGTTCTGTTACATTCCGAATAGCATGAAAACGATTACAAAAATAGCACGGTATTTTATTTTGGAATGGCAGATTAATCATTTAGTACTCACTTTAAAAAGAGTTTTACATATATTGCATACGGGACATCCGAATTTCACTTGAGGAAGAAAATATACTTCAAACGGATATCCTACTTTGGTGGAAACGACAGATTTGCCAGAGCAATCAAGATTAGCAAGAAAAATATTGGCAATTCCTGCAACTAGTGTTTTTTTCTGAACGAGGATTTAGCATTTCTAGAAGGTTTTTAGAACTTTGAATCCAGAAAATGTCGATTTACTATTATTTTTGCATTATAATTACATATAATATCAATTTTATATTAATAATTTTTTCATAAATATTTTATTTGATCAAATAAATTGTCCATAATTTAAATTGATTATTTTTTTTATTAAATTAATATCCTAAATTATAAACTTTTTGTAGAGGTGTAATGCTGAAATATTTTTATTAGATGCTTAAAAAATTGAAAGAATGGCCATAATTAAATTTTATAAGCGGGCTTGGGTTAAATTTTTTTATAAATAATAAGCGGGCGGGTAAAATATTTTTTTTTTTGAAAACTATGAGCGGGCTGGGCGGGCGTGTTAAATTTTTTTAATACATTGGGTAAGAGGGCTATTGGTCCAAAAACCCGCCTATTGCAAACCTCTACTTCCAACTTTATAAATTCGTCATTATTTGATATTGGAAATTAAGAAATATTGTAATTGTCTAAATTTTTTGGCTTGGAGGTTAACCTTCTCCCAGCTGTTAGGCTCCTGGTAGATAGTATATCACGAATTAAACCATATACTCTACTTGAGATATATATTTTTTATATACAAGTATAATTTACGACGCTATCTTATATTTTAATAAAAACCCATATAAATCAACAACGTTCAACGCTATATATCCATTACCCATTATTAACTATTTAAAATGGTATCTTTAAAATTTTCTGTCTTATTTAATTATTATATTTTAGTCAAATATATTTTCTTACAATGGTGGGAGTGTTGTCGCCATGGCAGGTAAAAATTGCTGTGCTATTGCCTCAGACTTACGTTTTGGTGTGCAATTGCATACCATATCTATGGATTTTCCAAAAATTTATGAAATGGGGCCTAATTTGTTTGTTGGATTTTCAGGATTAGCCACTGATGCACAAACAATGTATATTTATTTTATAATATTAGATATTTATTTTTTATCAAATAGTGTTTCAAGATTAAAATTTAGATTGAATTTATACTCTATTCGTGAAAATAAAGAAATGTCTCCAGAATTATTTGTTAATGTTTTAGCAAATTTATTATATGAAAAAAGGTATTACTGTTACATATTTTGCATTATCGCTTTATGAAGATTTGGTTCATATTTCATAGAACCAGTCATTGCAGGTTTAAATACATTAACTAAAAAACCTATTATTGCTAATATGGATAATATTGGATGTTCAATGATAACACATGATTTTGTATGTGGTGGAACAGCAAGTGAACAGTTATATGGTATTTGTGAAACATTTTGGGAACCTGAGATGGTAATATCTTATAATTTTTTGAAAATATTTTATTTCAAATATTTAGGATCCTGACACATTATTTGAAGCTATATCTCAATCATTACTTAATGCACAGGACAGAGATGCATCTTCAGGATGGGGAGCACTAGTTTACCTTATGTATTTTTATGAAAAAATATATATTAATAATTTATATTTAGTGAACCAGAAAAGGTTACAATCAGAAAGCTAAAAGGAAGGATGGATTAAATATATTAGAAAATTGTTATATTGACAATAAAATTACAGTTTATATTTGTTAATATATATTTTTATTTGTTACTTTAATTATTAATATGTCAATCACAAATATGTTGTTAAATGGCTCAATTTGAGTTGATTTTTAAAAACAGCTAACTCAACTTTTTATTCAGAAAAATATTACACAAGTCTGAAGATTTGGCTCATGGATGTTTGGACATCTATTAGTGAAATCTTGATGCTTGGGATTTTTCACTAAAATATTGAGTTTGCCATTTTTAAAAATTGGCTCAAATTGAGCTACTTAACAACACTATTCACAACAGCTTTCTCTAAAATACTATACCTTCACATACTATTTTTTATTATTATATTATTTTTGATTACATTTGAAATACTTTAAATTTTTAATTTATATTAAATATTCTAAAATTTTTAAAGCTATACTTTTCTTCATGATAGTCTTTCCTAGTCCTTCTAATCTTCTTCATTTTCTACAATCTTAGTTATAATCATAAAGACTATTATTTTCATGTCCTCTATCATAATCATCCAGCGTGTCTCTTGCTCTTGCAGCCTTGTGCCCACCACTTGAAATACTCTATCTCCACAATCAATATCCCTTGTCTTTAACATGTTGGACCCTCTCAGCCACCTTTCATTTCTATCACATGCCTCTCACAATAATTTGCAAAAATTCATATAACTGGTTCCACTAGTGTTATATCTAAGATTATTTAGGGATTGGAGAGGCATCATTTCAAATAATAGTTGACTGTTCAAAATATCTAAAAATTAAATTTACAAACTTGAAACGTTAATATAAATAAATAAGCTATTTTAAATATAAAAACATGTCCAAATAATTAAGAACTATTATTTTTAAAAGTTTTTTAAACTTTTCAAATTTTTTTAAAATGGTTTTGGACATTCTAAAAGCCAGTATTCATTTATTTATGGCAACAGATTTTATTAAAGTTTGTTATTCTCAATGTTTTAACTTTTTATTTGAAGAGTTCTGGTTCAGATAACATTTAATTGCATTTAAAATAATTATTAATGAGGATATATTTTAAATGATAAATTTTAATATTCCTGTTCAAAGAGTTGCTTGGAATTCAATCAAAATGATTTGATAGAGTTGACACATCTATTCCATTTTTAACAAAGTGTTATATAATAAGTATTGCCATGTTAAATAGATGATTTTAATAAAATCTTTTATAGATGTTGTTCTTATTTAGTAATAGAACAGGAAAGAATACAAATGTTTTCTTGGTGTTTTTATGATTTTCAATCCCAATAAAATCCAATATAAAATAAGATATTGCATTGATTTTTAAAACCAATACTATTCAATATCAATAGCTGATAAATCAATCCAATAGGAATGATATATTGGTTTAATAAAGCAATACTAGTATTAAAAAATTAATTAATGTAAATACTTTATTATAGGATTTTAATGAATTTCATACCTATATATGTATGTACTAAAAATTTCTTATATATCTCTTTTAATAGGTGTTGATGTATTTTTTTTATATTAAATTTATAGATGGGGTGATATTTATTTAGATTTCCTTATTTTGCTAATTCTGAATTGAATTTCCTTTTTTGTAATTTTGTTGTAAATTTTATTCTTTTGATTTGGTAGGAGATATGAGGAGTATAAATTGTTATTGGTTTAAGTTTTGAAAGTTCCTACAGGTCTGTAACAAAGATTTCATTTGGGGTATGCTTTATCTTTATTTAAATATTAATTCATTTTGTTCAAAATCATTTTAGTTTTTGTAATGATATTTGAATATATATATAAGAAATACTTATACATCGGTGTATGCAATTAGCATATTTTAAAACAAATATATATAGGTATATATATCACTAGTTTTTATATATATTATTTTTTTATGATTAAAAGTTTTCTGTTTCATATTTAAGAAATAAAATAAGATGAAGCAAAAAATTTATGAACCAAATAAATTTTCATAAAAACATAATTAAGTTATATACCTAAAAAGAAGCAATAGTTAAATTTAAGCATATTTTATTATATGTTGTGCCTAAGGAATAAGAATCCCAAGTTCAAGTGTGTAATTTTTTTTTGTTTGGTAGAAACTGCAATTGCCGAGAATATAAAAATGTCTTTTTTTAAGCCATGTATAATTGTAGTTATATGAAAGTCATTTTAAACTTGAAGTTATATATGGCGATGAAGCTTTTTTTTAAAAAAATATTTTAAATAAAAATCTTTGGATTGAGTTGAATATAAAATTAAAGTTATTTCAAAAAATCGAGAGATAGAATAATGAAAATAAAAATTACTCCAGAAAAGGGAGAAAAAAAAATAACTGAAAATAATTAGCTACCCCAAATAAGGGGAAGAAAATTATAGTTGTTAAACACTATTGAATTAAGCGCGCTACCACTATAATAAAAATAATTTAGATTTGTTTTATTTTTTAATGTAATTGTGTAGTAATTAATATATAAAAATCAACATTTATAAATATTTATTAACTATAGTTTTGATTATAAAATAAATATTTATGATAATATTCATGTTTTATTTATTTTGTTGCATTTTAATAATAAAATTATTTCAATATTATCATCCCCAAGTCTAGAGCGACGATCAAAGTATAAGTTTCGCCTTACTAAATAATCTCTCAACACTAGCACTTAAGGGCATGGCAGTATAAAATTTTAGATACATATTTTTAATATAAAAAATATTATCAAAAATACTCATTTGAGCATTTTTAGATTTAAAAAACGCGTCGAGGGGATTTTCTATTATATTATCCTTTATTTCAAAAAAATAATCAGTGGAAGTTATTTTTGGGGTTGTAACTAGGCCATTTTTGTTTAATATGAGACTTCAACTTTACCATGAGCCTGTTTCGTTGATCTATAGCATCATAGGAATTGATATATGGCCAGTTTAGTTTAAAATTGGGATGAATCATTGCAGCTAGTATATTATCATTATTGTATAGGTTGGGGAATCTAAAAGTTACAAAAATAGTTTATTTAAATTTTTATTATAAAATGTTATAAATTTTTAACTTTAAGTTTGAAATAAATTATTCAGTCAAATCGAAACAATATAAATTTTATTTACCTTCTCTTAATGCCTTCTAACATAAGTCTACTAGGGGCTGTCATAAGATTAGATAATTCAATCTCTGTAATTTTGTAATTAGGATACTTAGAGTGAGAACATAATACCCCGTCATCTCCATATTATCCTCACCTTACAAAATTTCAAGGGAAATAGCCATATCACATATTGCATAACATAAAATATTAAAATGACATGAAATTGAATAATTATTAATTAGAATTACTTCTATATACTCTTTTATAAAAGTATTCTCTTCATCGTTAATATATTGAATTTCAACATGATCACAAAGAAAATTCATCTTTTTAATGCTACTAATTTGATTGCGTGGTATACTGAGTTCCATCTAGTGTGGTTAGGAGTCAATAAATACCTGCCTAATTTTTTTTAAAATATGCTGAGCCTTTAGAAGATTTGTTCTTCTTATTCAATAGAGTTTGACATTTATAAAAAGTGGATATTGATACCCTTTTAAAATCTTCATTTTTAGGGCTCCTTCAGCATCCACTGTTGCTATCAAATTTAGATTATGCCATGAGCATCTCTGATGACTAGGCATTAGAGCATTTTTCATCACTTTAAAGTTATCTGCTATCTTATTCGTTAGTGTCTGGCCACATAAAATTATTGTACCAGGGGATAAATGATGGATTATCAACCAAGGACATTGGCTGAACTCTATCAATTATAAAATTAACAATAACTTTATCAGCCAGTTTCTAAGAAATATTGGCATGTGCATTATTAATCCATTTGAATTGAATTGGTCTATGGATGTAGAGTCGCTTATACGAAAATTATTTAGATTAAAACTGTTGACATGAACATTTTTATAAAATAAATACTATTAGAATTTAAAAATGACAATTACCTTAAGGTGTTTTTTGAGTTTATAGCTACTGGATTGATTTTAGGATATATTTTTTTAAAGTTTGAACAAATAAATTTGTACCCAGTTTTAGTTTTATTTAATTTCAAAAAATTTTTCAAATTTTGTAAATGGGAAATTTGTATTATTGTTATTAAGAACAATTTCTTCCCGAGTATCTTCCATTTAATTAATATCATCGTCTGACTCACTTACATCGATTTGGATATCCATTTGTGATGACATTTTAAATAATTTACACCAGATGATTTAGGTTTAGAATACAAATTGAAAATGTAAATTACAAATTGAGAATATATTTCATTTCAAAATTAAATAATAAATCATAAAATTTATATTTAATTATGATATATATTTAAATTTACATATTCATTATATTTTTTAAATAATTTTAAAAAAAGGAGCGCGCTAGAAAATAAATAATTTAAAACAAGGAGTTCGCTACTTTAACAACTCTGGAGAAAAGGATTGAGTGTAAATATTTGTAAAATTATCGTTGGTAGGAATTATCAAGTTATATTTTTTATTTAGATTAATAAAATTTGTTATTTTATATAATTTTATTCTTAGTTTATAATTATGATTTCAAGCGTGATTATGATATTTATAATTTTTAAAAAATATTTTTTTAATTTATTATTGTTTTAAATCCCCTATATTTTTTAAAAACTTTAAAGTTCCACTTGGCATATGTCCAAGGGAAGAGATAACAATCGGTGTAAAAATATAATTTGTGAATTTGGAATATTCAATTAATTTAGCTATTAGCCGTTCTCTTACCAGGGCCCGAATACCAAACATCCTGGAGCCTACAAATTTATCGTTAGATGATGGCCTAAGACCTGATGGCTTAACTTCCGTGCCTTGGTCTTTAGGGAAATCCTTAATTTGGGACTTCACATGCGTATCTTCTTTCCCAAAAAATTTAAATTCTAATCCGGTTGATATAGCCGAGAAAAAAAAACAATGAAATATTCCAAATTCACAAATTATATTTTTACACCGATTGTTATCTCTTCCCTTGGACATATGCCAAGTGGAACTTTAAAGTTTTTAAAAAATATAGGGGATAAGATAAGAGCCCTTACATCAGAAACTAAAGAATTTTATTTCTTAAAACAAAACCTACAAATCATAATTTTAAAATATAATTATTTTTGTTTTTTGGGAACTTGTAGTCCCACCACGGTTTTTATATAATATTTTTATTTTATTTTATCATGTTTTATACATCACGAATTTAATAAATAATAAAGTGTTTCTTTTTTTGTTTTAATTAATTCTTTTACGAGTACTAGCTTCCCTATAAAAGAGAAGCAAAGTGAAATGTAAATTCAATTCATTTTTTTTCTCTTAAAATTTATTATTATAATTGAATTCTTTTTTTTCTTTTATTATTAGAAAAATTCGGATTTAATAAAGTTTATCGTTTAAAAGAGTATTCGTATTTTAAATGCAAATGTTAATTTTAACACGTCACTTTTTAACTTTTTAATAATATTTTTTATAAATGTTACTCAGACTTAATATCAAATCTTAATGATAGAATGAACTCAATTTTATCATATATAAAATTATTGACAATATTTATGGTAGTTTAATATCTAGGGATTAATATTCTGAAGAACTACGGATTCTTTATCAACTTATTGCCAGACTGAAAATGCTACAATTAGACAAGGTGATATGAACTTATTATCTGGACACAAAAAATTAGTGGACCCTTTGCCCTAATGCTTTTACTTTTGAAAGGATGTATGCCAAACTAAAACCAACCAACTATAAACCAAATTAAAAATAAACGATTATCGCAAAAAAAGGATAATGTTTATAATTACAAAAATTATTCAAAATTACAAAATAGAGAAAAATATGATAGTGAAAAGTATATTGATAATGATAACAGAAAAAATAATGAGCATAAACGAAATCAAAATATACAAAAATAGAAGATATTCGAAACAAAAGAGGCGATAAAATAATTATAATTACTAAAACGATAGCAGAGATTACATTATTTATTCCGAAAGATATAAAAATTATAATAATAGCTTATAAGTAAAATGTAAAATAAGACCAAGACCACAGTCTTTGGAAAGATATGCAACAATTGTAATAATATAATCAGTTCGTCAAAATTTGAGAGGGAAGAAAATATTAGCGATTAAATACGACCTCTATAGGAAATAAAATTAGTACAGTAAAAGAATAGGACCAACGAATAAATTAACTTTGAGAAGATGATTAATAGCTTTGGAAAGAAAAGAGATATGTTATATTTCTATTTTTTAAATATCGTTTTCGTAATATTATATGTTCAAGATTATCTTAGTTTTCATATTATAATTTTAAAATAATATAATAAATTGAATATAATATAAGGGATGTCCCGTCTCAGATGTGAATGCGCTGGCGCTATCATGTATTATAATTATATAAAAAAATCTTGATTATATATCTAACTCAAGAAAATTGCATTTTGTTCAGCTAATATTTTTAAAATTTTACAATTTATTACCATTTTGAATATTATTGTGATCAATAAAAAAATTAATCTATCTGATATATGGTAAAGGTTTTCCAAAAATCTTCAATAAGGAGTATCATAATAATTTTAAATTGTTATCTGAGTCCACAGTTGGGCAAATTTTCAAAAATATGTATTCGAATATAAATACTAATACACTTTAATAAATATTTGAATATAAATACAAATACGTTTCAACAAATGTATTTAAAATATAAATACTAAATACCCACAAAGAATTTTCGAAAAAAGTATTTAAATACAAATACTTTAACGAATATTTTTTGTAAGTCGATTTTTTATATTATCACTTAAAGGTCTGCAAGGGCTGTCCGCGAGCTCGAGGTTAGGACATGAAAGACCTATTATTTTCGGGTTCAGATCGTATGAGATGTCCAACCCGCCTGACTCGACAAATAAATATAAATATCCTAAATAATCATTTTAATTCATAATATCAATTAGAATAGAATAACATATCATTTTCAATAATTATTTTACATAAGATCTGTTTGCCAAACAATTTTATTATATTCTTGTGTTATTATTACATACTTTATTTACATCATAATCTATCGGGTTAATTAAAATATATTTATCTAATATCAATTTAATTAAATAGCCTCAAGTTTTCAATATTAAATCGTTTACCAAATCTTAAATTAGTGGAAGACTTATCGAAAGGGATTTCGCAATTTCAGTGTTTTGGCTTTTAAGTTCCTGGCTAACCCTGCTTCCTTGGCTAGCAATAAAAAAGCGTTTTCAGCGGCTGGTAGAGCCTTTGAAGATAGGTGAAGCCTGACAAACCTGACTCCTCATTATTTATATATCACATTAATCACTATGTGATATTATTGATAATTTAATAAATCAGATTAAATTCATACTTATATTTACATCCATTAATATTAAAAAAATATCTAATTAAGCGAATATACTCATAATATACAAACTACATTAAAGATATTGATATATCTTTATAATATGCTCATTATATCATGCACATTATTTTTATGTACTCGCATTAATTTTAAAATTCGATTATATTTCAATTTTTTTATTATTTAAACTGAATAAAAGGTATATGTTTACAATTTAAATAAAATACTGTTAATATGTGAATTTTGAATAAACTTTATAATTTTAAATTTATTTAATGACCTTTTTTTCTTTTTGTGAAAATATTTTGTGCGACTTTTTTAAAAAAAGATATCGTATTTGTATATGTAAAACGTTAAAATATTCTTAAAGTAACCTTAAAACAAATTATAAATTGTATATATGTAAATAGTATTAAAATAATAATATATATAGTTGTAAAATTTTTAGTAGTAACAGAAAATAAAAATAAAAAGATAAATTAAATAAAAGATTTTAAAATGAATTTTAAATAAATCAGTCTTGCCTTTCCTGCCTTCGATGTAAATATCATGGTGGCAGCATACTTATTAATCATTACATTACCTATTGAAACAATTATAAAAAGAATTTTTGACAATAACAAGAGAGATTTTTCATATACATTACATGAATCAAAGACTATAATTATGATACGATATGATAGATTGGATGACATGCAACAAGCTTATGAACTCATAAACGGAAAGGAGTACATTGATACGAATGGGAGATTGTTTACACTAAAGGCTAAAAGATATCAGAGACATAAAGAAATTGTCAACATTAATCGTATTGTATTTATATAAATATATATAAATTATAGTTATAAATATTGATGTAACATAATAAAATATAATGAAACCTCTAGTTAACGTTAAAAAATACTATAATTGAATGCCCTATTTTTAATAATAATGTTGAGGTTTTTAAAAAAAAATTTGATAATATATTCAAGGATCCGCAATATACCGATCAAAAGTTACCTGATGATCTTTACCTTAGACTAGAGGCAATAGGCACTCTTACAGAATCTTGCAATCCATCAATCGTACTTGAGAGATTCAAACTATTACAGCCAGACAATGATATCTAAAAGAATTTAGTGAAGTAGTACAAGAAAAAAATGAAACATTCAGTAATTGGGTAACCAGATTATGTTTGTTAAGTAATAAATGCAAATTTAGTAATTATAATAGAGCAATAGAGAGAATAAAAATATTTTCAACCAATAAAGAAATACGTCAGAAAATTTCACATGTAGAAAGTATAGATATTCATGAGATAATAAAAATAGGAAAGGAGATTGAGGAAGAAGAAGCTTATGACAAAATAATTAATAAAATTGATAATATAAAAATAGAAGGAGACACATCCGAAATAAAACAAATAGAAATGCAGAAAGACAATCAGGCGGATACGGATAGAAGAATGATAAAATACGATGATCGAAATAGAGGGGTAGATGCACAAACGAATTCCGTATATAGAAATCAATGGAGGCCTAGATATGACAGTTATCAAAGAAATAATTATCAAGAGAATAATTTTAATCCTCGTTTTCAAAACAATTTTAATTCGAGACATGCAAATAATTAGGAGCCAAGATATCGGAATAATTATAATCCTAGAGTTTATGATAATAATAGGGGGTATAATGGGCCAAGACCATATAATAATTTTATAAGATTTAACAATAAAAATAATTATAATAATAACTACAATAACTATAGATATAATAATAATGATAATTACAATATAATTATAGAGATTATAGACATCAAAACGAATCAAGATACATACCAAGATACAATACAATAATAATTGTAACTATAATCAGTCATACAACAATAGATATAGCGACAATGATAATAATCTATCCAGATATTCGAATAAAATAAATACCGTCGATATAGAAGAAATAAAGGAGGAAAATAATGATAAAAAGGAACACAGTTTATTTAGCATTGATGTGAATAATATGGAAGATGATGACAGGGCAAATGATGCTTACAAAGTTACGATATACCTTAACGATATACCGATAGACATGCAGATCGATACCGGGTCACGATTTTCAATATTACAGATTAATATTGCAAGAAAGATAGGAATCAAAGTCTTAAATAAATCGGACACGAAACTGACTGGCTATGATGGGAAAAGAATAAAGGTGCTAGGAATCGTTCAAATAAAAGTGAATGAAGACAAAACTCAAAACTTAGATGCGTATGTAGTCGAAAGTGACAAGAGTGCACTTCTGGGAAGAACGTGGATAAAAGTTTTAGGTAACATACTTATTATTTGTGAATCTAATCGAGGAAAGTAATAATGATACGATGGAAAAATTAATAAAAGAATGCAATTCAAAAATTAATAAAAAACCTATATATTGTAGTGATGTTAAATTACATTTGAGACAAGATGCTAAACCAAAGATTATACCACCAAGACGCGTTCCATATAAAAGACTTGATTTAATAACAAAAGAATTACAAAAATGGATTGATGAGAAGATAATAGAACCGGTAGATGAAGTACGATGGGCAAGTCCACTCACTCCAGTTTATAAGATGGGTCATTGAGACTATGTGCTGATTTAAAAATACGATAAACCCTGTATTAGAGGACTTTAAATATTCGATACCACGTATTAATGATTTAATTTCAAATTTATCGAAAGGAAAAAAATTTACAAAAATTGACTTCAAAAACGCGTTTCTTCAAATACCAATACATAAAGAATCTAGAGATTTACTTACAATATCAACGCACAAGGGTTATTATAGATTCACGAGATTACCTTTTGGTTTAAAAACGTCATCAGCAATTTTCCAATGTACCATGGATAAAATTTTTGGAGATATGAAAGATGTCATATTTTATATAAATGATTTATTAATAACTGGCGATAATGATAGAGTGCATCTGAACAACATAAAAAAAGTTTTTGACAAAATAACAAAATATGGACTAACATCAAACTTCAACAAGAGTGTGTTTATGAAGAAGGAGATAAGATTTTTGGGACATGATATAGATGAAAAAGGCATATCCGAATGAAGACAAAATCAAAGCCATTACAAACATGACAAACCAACAACAAAAGAAGAGTTAGCAACATTTTTAGGCATGGCCAGTTATTACAGAAAATTTTTGTCTAACTTTGTAGACTTACCCGCTGTACAAGATTGTAAACAAAGAGAAGTGGATATGGGAAGATGGACATCAGAAGAGTTTTGATGATTTGAAAATGTTGATTAGTAGTCCCCCAACTTTAAATTTTTACAATCCTGAATTGCCTATAGGAATTGCTACTGACGCTTCGAAAAAAGGATTAGGTGCAGTATTATTTCACATTGTAAACGATGGTAAAGAAAAACCTATAGCATTTGCGTCGGGAATTTTATTAAAAGCCGAAACAAATTATACGAACATTGAAAGAGAGGCTCTATCTATAATATATGCTGTGAAATTTCAAGAATTGATTGGGACAAAATTTACGATAATAACAGATCACAAACCGCTAATATATTTGTTTTCAAAAACACTCAAAGAGAATACTTCAATATCAATGCGTTTACAAAAGTGGAATTTAGCAATGGGAGCTTATGATTACACAATAATACATAGACCGGGGAAACAGAACTTGGTGCCAGATTGTTTATCAAGATTACCATTAACAAATATCGAAAGTGCGATAAAGAATATAGAAGATGAAAAAATTGATGACAAATTATGGGACATCTCAACAAACTTCAATAGAATAGTAAAAGAAACAAATAAGGATGAAGAATTAATGAAAATAATTGATAAAATTAGGAGAAACAACCCGATAAAAAATAAAACATATAAAAATATGGAGATAGAATTGAGCTTGGTGAAAGATTGTCTTTTTAAGGAAAACAGAATAATAATACCGATGAACATGAGAAAGGAGATCTTAATTGAAATACACAAAGGACATCTAGGAGCAGGCAAAACGAAATTGTTAGCAAGAGATTACTTGTGGTAGCCTGGTATAAATACAGAGATAGGTCAAGAGGTGAAAAATTGTGATTCATGCAATAAATACGCGGATAATCCACATAACATACAAAACACATGGTAGGAAGCAACTAAGATTTTTGAAAGAGTGCATATAGACTTTGCAAATATTGAAAATGACAACTTTATGGTATTTATGGATGTATATAGCAAATTTCCAATAATAACACGGATGAAAAACGACTGACTCTATGATAAAAGAATTAATGAGAATCGTTAATTTATTTGGAATACCATACAAAATAGTTACGGACAATGGTACTAATTTTACCAGCCATTTATTTAAAAATTTTTTTGAAGATCATGGAATAAATCACATTACTCGCACCGCATCATCAACAATCAAATGGGCAATGTGAACGCTTGATAAGAACGATGAAAATGAGCATGAAAAGAAATATGGAAAACAACAAGAAAATAGATGTGGACATTGCGTTGAAAATTTTTTTGTTCAATTATAGAAACACGCCTAATGATACAACAAAGATGATACCTAGCAAATTGATGTTTTCAAAAACAATGAGGACTAAATGGGATTTGAGGAAAATATCGGACAATAGAGGTATAGATGTAGGAGAGAAAATTTGGTATAAAACGTTTAAAGAAAATATTTGGGACAAAGGAATGGCAATACAAAAAGAAGGAAACTTAACGTACAGAATAGACAATGGACATCATATTATTAGGAGACATTTGGATCAAATAAAGAAGAGAGAATCGATAGATAATACTGAAAAAAATTTTTAGAGGGGAAAGAAGTGAACAAGTTCAAGTTCAAAATTCGAAATATAAAAGTCAAGTTCAAAATTCAAAAATTCAAAGTCAATTTCAAAAAAGAGAATATGACCTACGACATAGAAAATGAGTGTTATAAATAAATAAAAAAATTTTGTAAAAAATATATATAAAATTTTGAAAGAGAAATGGGATGTTCAATACAAACAGCAAATCAACAAGCAATGTTCATTCAATCAACGACGTTTCAACAATGATGTTCACCAACGATGTTTCATAAAAGATGTTCAATAATCGGTAACTAACGGTATCTCGGGGAAATTTTTCATCTTTTTTTATAAATTTATTTATTTTTAATTTATTTTTATTTTTTGTTGTTATTCTTAATTATAGCTTTTTTAAAAGACCATAATTATAATATTATAATGGAATATCTTATTTTTAACGATATCATAAATTGTTATATAAGAACCATAGCTTTTTTAAAAGACCACGAACTTCTAGATAATCACACGTGTTGTAATAATAATATGATAATGGAGAGAAATACAGCATCTTATAGAGTAAGATGCAAAATATGTATAAGCAACAATTCTATATGGAAGGGTTTAACAATATATTATTTTTTAAATTTATTTTATTAATTAGGCTCTATATTTGAAAATGTTAATATCCCTGTTAACAAATTTATACATCTAATATATCTTTTTGTGTCCTTGACGTCAATATCCGACAGCCTTCCTTTAATAGAGTTAGCACAATGTACCATTGGAAAATGGTATATATTTATTTGTAAAATTTGTCAATAAGTATTTTTTAGGTATGCTATATTTAGAAAGATTTGCTGCCATACACAGGCAATTAATTTTGACAAAATAGGGGGCCCTGGGCATGTGATTGAAATAGATGAATCCAATATTTTTAAAAGGAAAAATAACACAGGGAGGATTTAAAAATCTAATGCCATTTGGGTTGTAGGAGGAATTTCAAGAAATGATGGGAATTTTTTTATTTCTCATACAGAAAAAAGAAATAAAGATACCCTTCTAGGTATAATCAGCAAACATGTCCATACTGATTCAACTATAATGACGGACAAATGGAAGGGGTAATTTAAATATTGATAAATTTTAAAATTTAATATTTGTTAAGTTAAAACAATCTAAATGAAAATGGCTATGACCATTACTCCGTGAATCACAGTCAAAATTTTGTAGACCATAATGATATATCAACCCATACTCAACGCATTGAGCGTTTATGGAGGGATCTTAAGGCAAGCATACCCAGAAATAAAAAATCTTCAACTCATTTGTATATATGTCAATACAGTTATTTTCGCAAAATTAAAAATATGTCCAATTTAAATTAATTAATTAAATTTTTAAATGATATAAATATGTATAAAACTATTTTTGTTTTTCCTTAAAATTATATATATCTATATTATCATTGTTTATTGAAATAAATTGGCTAATTATCTAGAATTTGATTAAAAATTTTAAGAAAAAAAATTATATATATAATTATATTATCAGTGTTTATTCAAATAAATTGGTTATTTATCTAGTATTTGATTGAAAATTTCAAGAAAAAATCTTAATTCTCTAGTATATTATGATTATATTTTTATCTTAAATATTTAGTATTTGATTCAAAATACTAAATTAAATTGAAAATTTTTAGAATGAATCTTAAATAATTGAAAATTTCAAGAAAAAATCTTAATTCTCTAGTATATTATGATTATATAGTTTTAGAAAATTTAAATTTTAAGAAAAAAATCTTAAATATCTAGTATTTGAAAAATTTTAAATGAATCTTAAATAATTGAAAATTTTAAGAATAAATCTTAAATAGAATCTTAAATAATTGAAAATTTCAAGAAAAAATCTTAATTCTCTAGTATATTATGAATATAAAGTTTTATCTATTTTTTTATTTATTAATAAAAAAAATAAATAAAAATAAAAAAAATAATAAAAAAAATATTTAAAAAAAACCATAAAAAAAAATAATATCAAAAATTTCCCCGAGATACCGTTAGTTACCCAATAATCGATTCAACAAACGATAATCAAATGGTCAAATAAACAATCTCAAGATATACGAACAATGACTATGGAGCAATTGAGAAACAAATGACCGGAAGTGAAGATAAGAAACTGAGGAAAGTTGACATTTAAAAAAAGAGGGAAATGTTAATATGTGAATTTTGAATAAACTTTATAATTTTAAATTTATATGACCTTTTTTTCTTTTTGTGAAATATATTTTGTGCGACTTTTTTAAAAAAAGATATGGTATTTTATATGTAAAACGTTAAAATAACTTTTCAGTAACCTTAAAACAAATTGTAAATTGTATATATGTAAATAGTATTAAAATAATAATATATATAGTTGTAAAATTTTTAGTAGTAACAGAAAAAAATAATAAAAAGATATATTAAATAAAAGATTTTAAAATGAATTTTAAATAATAACAGTCTTGCCTCTCCTGCCTTCGATGTAAATATCAATACAATTTAATATAAATTTTGATTATATTATGGGGGGCCAAATAAAGTTTTATTTAAGGGAGCACATAATTTTTAATTTTTGAATATTATAATATTCACATTCAAATTTAAATTTTTTTAGTCAGGCTCAGGTCAGGTAGGCTTGAAAAAAAAATTGAATTCGGGCTCGGGTCGGGTTTGGGTCACGAAAAAATCACTTTGCAGGCCTCTAGTATGACTAATAATTTTTTTTATTTACATAATTTTAATATTACACAATAACCATTTTACAAAATTCTAATAATTATAAATAATATCATCGTATCAAAATTTTCTGCAGTAATACAAACATCATAAAAAAATATTATATTTATTTAGCATATGTGTATACATAATCTTATATTATAATTGTAAATATCATATAACCGTTTTACATTTACAGAGCATAATTAAAATATTGTTCAAAGAATTATTTCATGCATAGAATTAATATTATAAATAAATCAATATTTAATAAAATAAGACAAACTTAGAAAATATGCTATTTGCCTATTTTACCGCCCATTCACATTCAAAACAAAAATGAGTAACAATTAGGAGGGCGATGAAAAAATCGGACTAATAGAGTGTTATATTATGATTTCTTTTTTAAAATATCTTGCTATGACATTAAAATAAAAAAGAATAGGTTGTTAGAACCCAAATTTGAATAGCTCAAGCTAATCATAATTAAGAAAAATTAAGAAGAGCATTGACACATCCTACTTTTGTTTTATTTATATCCTAGATTTGCTATATTTCTATATTTTATGTAATTTTTTCAATATTAAATGAAAATCAAATAATTTAAAAATGTCAAAAATAAACATTATCAATTATTAAAAATTCTTATGATGCAGTCGTCTTCTGGAAGAGAATTCCTTTGTTTATTTTATGATATATATCATATATGCTCTATTAAACCCCTGATTCGTTGGGGAAAAATATAATGATTTACTTATGGGAGTAAGTAGCTGAGGAACTCTGACTCAAATGCACGATTTTAAATGATTTACGTATGGGAGGATGGTAAACGATGAAAGCATAAACAATTTGAGGTGATTTACATGTGGATTATGGCATCATTTGGACTTTGAAGAAAGATAAAACGAAATGAACAAGTGATTTTTATATGGGATTATGGTATTAGATGTACTATGACGCAAGATAAATTCTGACGCCAAATGAAGCATTGGAATTTTTTTTCGAAAATTATAAACAAAATGAAGCAAATTTTGGGAATTATGATATAATTTTTTGAGGGTAATGATTACGTGGCGCAATAAGGTGTGATTTGCTATATTATATGTGATTTTATTCAATATCAAATGACAATCAAATAATTTAAAAATGTCGAAAATCAACATCGTCAATCATTTTTAGTGATGTTAAGGTAACTAGTTACTTGATTTTGGCTAAAAAATAACTGTAACTAGTTATATTTTTAAAATTGTAACTAGTAACTGTAACTAGTTATAATTTTTGAAATGTAACTGCCAAAAGTAACTAGTTACTTTTAAAGATATATTCAAATAATTAATTTTATTTTTAATATGTTGTGTTTTTAAATTAAATTTATTAATTTAAAATTTTGTGAAAATGTCTGATTGCTATAATTTCCCGTTCAAATTGATTTTCTTTTCTTAAATTGTTACATTGCTGCTGGGCTTCATAATTTTGTAAGCAAATTCAAGTAATTTAATAAATTTTAATATTATATTTATTTACAAATGTAGCACAATATATTTTTTTCCGTCAAGTAACAAGCATTGGAACTTCATATCATACGTAATAAAAAAATTTTTAATTTAGTATAAGGAAAAAAGACAGATTATTTTAGAATTTAATATTAAATTATTAATCATTACTTACAAGAACCAAGTCTAACAAAAATATCGTGTTATAGGTTTAATAATGTCCCTAACATATATTGGGATCTACTATTAGCATCATTGCTGCAATTCTTCACCCTTTATTTAAAACTGACTTGCCTTATATTAGGCAAGAAAGGAATAAAGCAAAAAAGGAGGAAATTTTAAAATAAATAAATACCTTAATACCTCAAAGTGAATCCCAGACGAATGAATCATGTTCAAAACCAACATCACTTGATGTAGTTGGATTTTTTGACCTAAAGCGCCAAAATATTCTGGATAATGAACTTATAGAAAACTTTATCAAATCTAATAACAACACTTTTTCTTTATATAACGATTTCAAAGTTAAAATTACTCTTTATTAAATATAATGTTGTTCTAACATCAAGAGTGCTCCCGTAGAGCGCTTGTTCAGTCTAGGTAAGCTCATTTTTGGAGATAAACGAGCACGTCTCCTAGATAATAACTTTGAAATTAATTTGTTGTTAAAAGCAAATAAACATTTATTAGATTCTAATTTTTATGAAAAATAAATGTTTTTTTTTCAATGCAAATATATATTTTTATATTCGATGTAAATATTCAATTGCGATATTTTTTTATATAAATAAATTGTATATTATTTTAAATAACTAATTATACTTTGTTTATCCTAATTTTTTTTATATTAAATAAATGCATTCAATAATTAAATAATGAACTAGTTACTTTTGAAAATAACTGTAACTAATAACTAGTTACTTTTGTAAAAATGTAACTAGTAACTGTAACTAGTTATGTTTTTGCCAATGTAACTAGTAACTGTAACTAGTTATGTTTCAAAAGTAACTTTTAACATCACTAATCATTTTAATTTTTTCATTGGTATGATAAATAATCTCTTCCCCTAACCCTAACCTTGGTGTTATGAATAAGTCAAAATATTCTTCTAGAATGTCTGCTTCTTCCTCATATTCTTTTATTCCTGGCAGATGAATAACTAAATTTTATTGACAACTTCTTATTCGTTTTTATTAGTAAAATCCATTTTCCATTAACTTTAGCTAATTTTAAAGAGAAATAAATATACTATGATAAATTATTACATATTTACCTAAATAATATTTAAGTCTATTGTCTGTTTCAACTAACTTATCTTTTCTTCATCTATTTAAGATTTTATATCATGATCACTATCATATATAAAATCTTCATTCGCACCATTAATTACATTGTCATAATCACCTCAGATAACTCTCATGAAAAGCCCCATCAAACTGGGATAAAAGATGGGAAATAATTAAGAGGACCATCCACGTTTTTAGAGAGGTCGCAGTTACTTGTGCGAGCAAGAGGCAAAGCCTCTTACTTTATCGCCCATGAAATAAGAGGAGAGGTAAAAAACCCATGCTCGATTAAATAAAAAATTTAATTAGGGAGGGTTATATTGGCTATATTAATTTTACTATTAATTAGTATATGATCCCTTGGAAAAAATGATAATTATTTTATGACACCCATAGATTTCAAAAATAATTTTTATTACATCAATTTTTAATATATAATATAAATAAAATGCAAAAAATATATACTTTATAATTAATAATTTAGATAAATTAGGGGAATAGAAAGCGAATTTATAATTTCATCAATATTTAATTGTTTAAATAAATTAATATGGTTAAATTATTGAGAAATGAATCTTTCATGGTACTACGAAGTCTTGTTTTAATTAATTTAATTTTACTAATGACTTTTTTGGCAGTACATGAGGTTGTAGGAAGTGCAGCATAAAACATACCTACTTTAAAGCTAAAAAAAATTTATATATTTAAATGTAAGTATATATACCTCTCCTTTTTGGATTGTAATGTTTGAAGTCTAGAACTTTCAAAATCAAAAGGTAGATTTCTCTCCTTCATAAAATCTTTTGCCTTTGATAAAACATCCAAAAATTCAGTGTTATTATCTATTAGATTAAAAAATAATTAAGAAAAAAATTAATATTATACTTCTCAAATTAATCAAGCAATCTTTTGCCAATTGAATTTGATTTATTGCAAACCCTATATCCTTCGAAATGGTTTGCAATTTTGTACAAGCCAAACTTGTTATTAACAATATTTTATCCAAAACACAAAGTGATAAGATAAAATAAAATTTTTCTATTCTAAAGTCTATAGCACTAGCCATAGTGGAAGTGGCAGGATCTTCAGAATCCTTTAAATTTGTTAAAGCTGCCCTCAAGGCATCATAAAGTAGAAAAAAATTTACAATAGCTTTATATGACGATAGCCAGCTTCGAAATAAAAAAACATTTTAAATCTTAAGGTACTATTATCGAGTGGTATTCTTGATGCGTAGAAATCGTTGCAATTTTTTCAGGTCATTACACTGACATTTTTTGAGTATCTCATATCTTTTTACACCATTAAAATAGATATAAATCTCACCTAGTATTCCTAGAACATTTCGAAGTTCTTTAATTGATTGGCATAATTGAACAATGATTAAATTTAATCGATGACAATAACACCAAATAAAAGCTGCCTTTGGCGCCTCTGATCTAATCAAGGCCTGCACACCATTGATTGTTCCACTCATGTTTGAGGCGCCATCATAACTTTGCCCAACTAGAAATTCAAGGGGTAAATTCATCGAGCCAAGTTTGGATATTATAATATGCTTAATATCGAGACCTGTGGTATTTCCCATACAATATATGTCAATCAGTCTTTCAACAGGCTTCGGCGTCTCACTATTTTTAAGATATCTTACTATCAAAGCTATTGCTTCTGATTTCGAAACATCATATATGCCATCAACTATGATTGAAAAGCACTCTTTAAATGTAATCTCATTTTGAATTTTTTTTATAAGAATATTTTTTATGGTTTCAATGAGAATATTTATGTTATTATATGATAATAGATTTGAATATAATTTTGTTTTTAATCCCTTATTTTTTTTATCCCTTTTACTTTCTTCATTTTTTTGTATATACATTTTTAGTACAGGTTCAGAATCTGCAATAAGCTTGATAAGGGCCATCACTTTGTCTTCTTGTTGCCTGTTCCCCCAGAAGGCTTGGTTACGAGATATTAAATAATCTAAACATCTTATTATAATTCTTATGATAGAACGGTTATTATCTACACATTCTTTCTGGGGTGTTATAAATTTTAATATCGAATTTTTTTGTGAGAAAGCCTTCCATAATTGGCATGTGCCTGTGAAGATACATGCAGAATAATATCACGATTAATATTCTGCCATTTATCTAGACCTCACATGTCCATTTTGAATTTGTGTGTGGACCTCCAAATAAGAGACATGTTAAGCAAAAAACTTTATTCATTTTAATACTATAAGTAATCCAATTTCTAGCAATTTTGCTATTGTCAATATTAGTTTTTCCATAAAAGCGTTCATTAAAGGATCGGTTTTTATTATTATTATCTTAGGGGAAAAAATGATGTGTAGGTTGAAGAGCTCCTAATTCTAGATATTTATCAATTATAAATATGTCAATTCTTTTTCCAAAAATATTGATGGGATCATTTGATTCCTAAGAAAAGGGAGGGAGGGAAGATAAAATATTTAAATTAAAATATGAATACTACTATTACTATCTATTCATATTATGCTTAAAAAAATAAGTAGAAAAATTTCCGTCAATATATATTAAATTAAATATTAAGTTGGGGGGGGGGATTATTATTACATTTATAAACCAGAAATCACTTGATCATGATGGAAGTAACAAAACAGTAAAAGAATTAAATAATAAAGAAAATTTTTAAAAAAATTTTTAAAAAAAATTAAAATAAAAAAAGTACACCCACTCAAATTTACTGAAGCAGTTGCTTCGGACCCCCCCCCCCCCCCGTTGTAGGGGCCACTGAGAAAACCTAGAAATAAACATGAATAAATAATAAATACCAGCACAAATACAGTACTATCATTTATTTTTCCAAAAATTTTTGCACCCTAGTAAATGATAAAAATAATTTAAAAAATGATTCAGCTGGTGAAAATAAAATAACTCCACCAGAAAAAATGTTTATGTTTTCTTTTTCATATATCTCATTCAAAATATAAAATATTTAAACTTCGTTTTAATAAATTTTATAATATAGTAGTATAATTTATAATTATAATAATTTTTTAAAAAAATTTCTTAAACAATTGCGATTTATTCTGGTGGGGTCTCACAAACCCTATCAGTCACAAAATGCTATAATCTTAAAAACTACTCAACCGAAATATATGAAATCTGGAATATAGATTCTAAGACCTATTTGATAAAGCTACTGATGAGTCCAGATCATAATAATTAACCGTTTCTACGCACTAGCAAGTCTGGGACCGGAATATTTATGGGTTGAATACCTCCTAATTTACAATGAATACATAATTATAGTATATTGTATGAGTTTGCTGAGAATGTTTGACCCTTTTAAATTACATTTAAAAGGATCGCAGAAAGTATAATTTCGAAAATAATGTCTATGATTGTATGCAATATATAGATTTGGTTGATGTTTAGCAATATAATTGTATCATAACAGGTCTATAAAAAACGTATTAATTTTTATAGCAATACATTTTCCCCTATTATATATAAAAATTTGATAGATAACTCCCAATAAATTTATATTACAGCTAGCCTACTCCTCTTAGAGAATACCCCCTCCCATCCTCCTCTTGCTCATGAAGATGCTGACTAAATCTATGTGAAAAGTTTCGAAAAATAATTTTTGGACCTCTAAAAAAATTATGTGTGATATTTTAAAATAATTTTAGTAAAAGTCTTGAAGAATTGTTCATATCTGATTTTATTTATTCTTATGTAATTTTATCTTGGAGAAAAAATGATTATTATTTTATTTTAATAATGTATATATTATGTAATTAAAAACAACAATCCTTTATTAATACTAAAAAAATATATAAAAAAAAATAACATAAAGAATAAAATAATATACCCACCCAAATCTTTTGGTAAGATCAGAGTTGTTAAGGAGCGAAGCAGAGCTACAGGAGCGGCGCTACATTTTTTCATAAACAGAGCGTTTAAAAATGAGGAGCGGGAGCTAGCTCCTTTTAGGGCTGGAGTGGAGGAGCGCCGTTCCACCGCTCCTTTAAATTTATGGTATAAATTAAATTATTTTTTAAATATTTATAATATTTATTAATTAAAATTCGATAAAAATGAAATTTTATTTAAATTTATCCATTATTAAATGTTGAGCCGAGTTTTATATTGGTTTTTCTTCTAATCTTTTAAATATTAAACATCAAGTTTTTCATTTTTATATTGAAAATTTTGTGGAAAATCTTGTAAGTCATATTAATATTCATTTTATAGATGTATAATAAAAAATAGTTTTGGTTATTATGGATTTAGAGATCATAGAAGAAGACATCGAATTTCAATTTCCATACAAAAAATATTTTAAACTTCTAAAAGATGTTGATTCAAATGATCAAACAAATTTAAGGGCAAAATGCCTTTTATGTTTAAGTAAAAGTATTTCATTTTCAAAAGTGAGCAGCTCCAATCTAAAAAAGCATCTAAAAGTAAAAAATCTTATATTTTTTTTTATTTGGAGTTTTTTTAAAATTGGTTATAATTATTTTTGGGCAATTCATTATAGTTGAGTTTGGGTTGTTAGATATGATGCTTTTTTAAATATATTTTAATATTTATTTTAATTTTCTCATTAATTGTTCAACCTCTTTTTTTTATACCTGAATTAAAAAATATCGTTAATCCCGCTTCCCTCTAGTGCTCCTATGGAGCGCTTACTTAGTATTTGCAAAACAGGTCTTAGGGGAGAGGCGTGGATGTTTGTTGGATTCTAATTTAGAAAATTTATTACTTTTGAGTAGTGTTGTTAAACGGCTCGTTTTGAGCCGATTCTTAAAAACGGCTAACTCAATATTTTAGCAAGAAAAATATTCCCTAAGCCTCGAGATTTCGCTAATAGATGTCCAAACCTTTATTCCTTCTACAAACAAAATCTTCAGGCTTGCGTAATACTATTCTGGATGAAATATTGAGTTAGCCGTTTTTAAAAATCGGCTCAAAACGAGCCGTTTAACAACACTACTTTTGAGGGTTAATAAAAGTTTATAAATTAAAACTTTTTGATAAAAAAATATGATTTTGTTTCGTATACCTTCTAAAAAAATAAAAATCAAAGGAGCGGTTATGGAGTGGCACTCCTTTACTTGGAGCGGGAGCTAGCTCCTTTTAAAAATGTAGTAGCGGAAGCGGGAACTAGCTCCTTTTGAGAAGGTAGGAGCGGGAGAGGGAGCTAGCTACTTTTAAAAAGGAGCGTTAACAACTCTGGGTAAGATTATAGTTTGTTTTTCTTTCTTTCTTTCTTCCTTCCTTCCTTTCTTATTTTTTGTTGAATAATATTTTTATTATCGAAAACCATTGGTTGTTAATTTTTACACATATATTTTTTTAATATTTTTTTGTTGATTGATGTTTTTATTATAGAAAATTATTTAGCTATTTTTTTGTAAAAATAAAAATAAAAATGGGAGGGACAGGATAAAATTTAATTAAATAGAAGGTCTAATTGGGTAAAAATCTTTATGGGTTATAAAGATGCAGTGCAGATTTGTAATTTAGACTTTGATTCTTTCTTAATGGACACTTATATCATTACTTATAAGTTTTATTTCTAATTCATATTCTGAGCAATAATACTTAGACTTTATTTAAATTTATTTTTTAAATTTAAAATATAAAAATGTATAACAACTTAAATAAAATATTCTAAAACATTTTTAAAGATATCAATAGATTTATATTTTCTCTCTTTAAATAAATAAGGTTTTATGTAATCTTCCATAAACTGGGACCCAGATTTAACATATTTTGTTTTGAGGTCACGCAAAGGACACTCGATGAACTGGGTATTTATGCTTCTATTAACCGGGTCCACAAAAAATATCATTTTTAAATAAATATTTTAAACTATTCTTAATATTAAAAAATTATAAAAAATTTAAAAAATTTATTAATCTTACCAATCTTTTTATACACTTTTTATTTTTAATATAAAAAAATAATAATTTTTTATTTGAAATGGCTCCATCTATATTATATTTTTTATAATATAATTTTATCAATAAAAACTTATGAAAGTAAGAATTTTTTTTTATTTATTTTTTCCCTTAGGGTTTACTCCACTTCCTTTCATACACATTGCAAACATTTTTAAAATAAAACAATAATAATTGATAACTATTCGTCTTCGAGTTCACGACTCGAGTTGTGAACTAAGTTAGTAGAATATCGACTCTGAGTTGAATGGATTTGACTTTTTACAACACTAAAATTTACCATCTAAAATGGTAAAATTACATTTAAAAGAGAATGTTGATTTGTAACAGATTCCCTGTAGAAATTGTTATAGCTTAATATAAAAAAACTTAGCCGACTCTATATTTTTCTCGTCTATCAAACAGCCGAACTGGTGGAATCTATATTTTTTGTCAATTAAACTCGAATTCGGGTCAAAAACCTAATATTTATTAAATTAATAAATAGTTGATTTACAATTAAAATTCAATTTATAGTATCTGTATTTGCATTTCTTATGAAATTAAAAAGATCGATAATACTAAATAAATACTTTTAATTTTTTAGAATTTAAAATATAAATACAAATACTTACTAAAATATTCAAATAAATATAAACACAAAAAATAATTTGTATTTAGTATTTTATATAAAAATATTTGCGTTACTGCCCAATCCTCTCTGATTCATAATAATAGTTTTTTTTATATATTAATTTAAATATAATATCATAATCTCTAATCAGACTAATCATCATCCAACATGCAATCTAATATTTAAAGTTTTTTTAAAGTAAAAGGCTTATAAAAATCTAAGAATAAAATTTCTATATATCTTTTTTAAAAAAATAAGGCTTTAATTTAAAATTATATTATCAGAAAAAGTTACACTTAGCTGAAATAATTAAATTTTTTGTTCTTAAGATTTAAATAAAACACTGTTTATTATAAATCAAATATGTTGTTTAAATATATCATATTTAGCACTAAATATTCTATTGACCCTTAACCAAGTCCAAAAATTTTCATGAGTCATAATAATATTTATATATATATATTAATTCAAATATCTTAAAATATCATAATTGCTAATCAGACAACATATATCTAACAAGTTATCAGTTTTTTTAAATACATGGGCTTTTAAAATCTCTGACTGAGCATTTAAGTATTATATTATACTGACTTATAATATTTTTATTCAGTAGTAGTCATAATATATTTTTACATGTAAAATGATGTATTAGTAGGAATGTTCATAAGTAGGAAATCCATTTTTTATAGGAAAGGGAATCAAGATGGTTTAGAGTTAGTTTATGAATTAATAAAATGAGTGAAATTTATATATTATAAAGAAAAAGAAGCTAATTCTTCAAGAATGACGGGTGATTCAAATATTTCTACTTCGTTTGATGATGAATAAAGCAGAATTTTAAGGAGGGAATCAAATTTACCTTTATTTTGATCCGACATGATTCCGTAATTTTTATTATATATTTATACCTTCAATATGAATAAATAATTGATACATAATGACCATCATCGAGCAAGAGAATTTTGATTCTCCGTCAATTATGACTGGCAAAATAAATAAAATATATAAAATGAATATGTGCGATAATTGCATACAATTCAGAATAGTTTTCTGATTTATATCTAGATGTATATACGTATTCATTGTTTGATGAAGAGAAAATGAGGTTCTTATTGTGTTAATCGAGATTTTTATTTAACTTAAATTGTTATTATAGCCTTTAACTATATATTTCGTTTAAATTGTTTTTTTATAATACATATATATATACCTTATTTTATATTTATTTTTAGTATCATTTTTAGTTTTAGAATAAATTTATTATAAATAAAAAACACCATCGTTATCTATCACCACCGTTATCTCTATGTAACATATTGAAAGCTGCATATGAGAAATATATGATATTTCAGATAGGATCAATTTGATTATAGTTAAATTATTTGACCTCTTTATAATATTGGTTTATTGGCCAAATGAGTAAAATATTTATCCCTTCAATTTATAATATTTACATTCAACCTTTAAAATATCCGAATCTTGATTTTATATACTAAGTCCAGACATAAACGATATACTACTATCTGAGAGATCATAATTTTAATTTTCAATAGAACAATTATTTCATTTATTATAATCAAAATTTTTGAGTTATATAAGTTTTTATATTGTTCTTTAATAACACATTTCAATTTATGTGGATTGTCTCTTATGCTTATTCTTATTTAATTTTGTATATTAAATCTTATTTACACAAAACATATAATCAGGTCTTACCATATATGTATTTTTACATTAAGCTTTCAATTTTAAGTATCTCACTACCTCATCAAACAATGAATATACCTATATTCTTCTAGATATAAACCTCGCTATTATCTCACATAGTTTTTTTATCTTCTATTTATTTTATCGGGAATCAGAATTTTCTTCTTTATTCTATAATGGTCATTATGTACAGAGTATTTGTTCATATTGAAGGTACCTTAGACTGTTAACATATTTTAAAAATAATATACAATTAAGGAATCATATCGCAACAAATGCATTTATGATTTACTCATAAAATTTTTAATTCATCCATCTTCAAACGAAACAGAAATATCCGAATCGCCTGTCATTCTTGATGGATTTGCTGCTAGTAATATTATAATACGATAGATAATATTATTGTTTTTACCTCTTAAATTTGATTTTGTTTAATGCATTAAGTAGAGACCCAGGACGGGGCGAAAAATTATATTCTAAAAATCCTCGTAAGGCTTAATTTTTTTCGATATATTGATTATTCAATTGGAAAATGTTTTAAAATTTTATAATAGAGCTGTTATCATTTACTGCTCGCATTTTCAACTTCTCTTTTAAACAATTTTGAAAATAAGGATATTTTAAATTTTTTTCTGGTCTGGGCAATAAATTGATTAAAAACAAAAATAATTTTGGCCGGGCCAAAAATCTTGCAAAAAAATACATCGGAATTGGAAATAAATTTTTAAAATTTGGCTATTAGTAATCCACAATTTATTTATAGCAACTAGTCCTAAAAAATTTATTAAATTTCAGATGTTAAAAAACTCCAAGATAAAATTCAAATTTTATTTTAGAATATTTTAAAAATTTATCCCCCTTCAAAAGCAAATGCCTAACTATACCTATTCGACTATATTATTTAGATGAAGTTAATTATAAATAAGGTTGAGGAGTTCTAACTCTTGCATTACCATGATTCCCGCCTTGATTTCCCTAACAAGGAAATGAAATGTTTTACAATAAATCTTATTCATATGTTTTTAAAGAGTTATTGATATTATAAACATAATTTTATTTATAACGGTAAAATTAATTACTATATGAAATTTATAAATCACGTATATACTAATGCACTGATTAATAAAGGACACGATTAATAAGTTAAATAAAATTAATTTGTATAATGTAAAAAGTTGTATATAAAAGTTTATGTTTATATATAAATTTTGCCTTTAGTATAAAATATTCCATAAAATAATTTTATATATGAAGCTTAAATAGTTACCATTGAATAATAATTATCTTCCAAATCTTAGAAATGGATAATTGGTTTTTTTTGAGAATTCATCTAGATATTTGTTTTATAAAAGAAAAAAATATTTCAGTGCTTTAATAATTAAATTATTTGATAAAAATAAATTATATTTTGAATCGTTTATTATTTATAATATTTTACTTAAAATTTCAACAATTTATCTAAAAACTTATTTATTTGAAAGAAATTATGGCATCATCCAAGTTATTTTAAAACAAATAATGATTAAACTCCAAATATAGGCTGATAATAAATCAATAAATTTATTTAGATAATTAGTGATAAGAGCATTATCAAAAATAAATATACAAATTAACTAAAAGATTACCAAAAAAAATATAAATTTATGTCCAGGCGTAAAACAAGATTTTCATGGAGAAAAAGCTTTCTTTCTTTCTTTCTTTCTTTCTTTCTTTCTTTCTTTCTTTCTTTCTTTCTTTCTTTCTTTCTTTCTTTCTTTCTTTCTTTCTTTCTTTCTTTCTTTCTTTCTTTCTTTCTTTCTTTCTTTCTTTCTTTCTTTCTTTCTTTCTTTCTTTCTTTCTTTCTTTCTTTCTTTCTTTCTTTCTTTCTTTCTTTCTTTCTTTCTTTCTTTCTTTCTTTCTTTCTTTCTTTCTTTCTTTCTCGGGGGTTATAAAAAATCTATGGGTGGGGAGATTAGTTAAATAATATAAAATTAGTGTTTTAAATAACATATATTATTACGCTAAGATAAAAACTAAACATACAGAATTTTTCTTTACTAAGGATAGAATTTTTCCTTACTAACGATTAAAAATACTGTAAGCTAAGAATTTTGACTAACTTATTCAGATTTATTTTATATCTAATAATTTTGATTTTCTCATAATTTTTTAAAAATTATTAAAATCGCTCAGAAATTTTTGTTATTTAAAATTTTTATCTTTTCAAATACTGTTTATTTTGTAAAAACCTTTATAAGAAATATCTTAATGAAATCAAATAAAAAATTTGTCTTATTTCTTTTAAAATTAATCATCATTCCAAGTCCTAGGGTCTTGGGTCTAAGTTGGCGAGGAGTGGGGAGGGGGTGAAAAACTATTTTATCAAATAAAAGCTAATAAAAATGTTATTTGAGAGCCATTAATTATCATTCTAGGTCCTTGGGTCTAGACCCTGGTGTGTGGTAGGCATATGCAAGAGAAGAAAGGACGTGGGGACGTTTCTCCCCCATTCGAGAATATTACATGTTCTCTTAAATATTATTTACAGAGTTGTTAAAAGATACTTTTTAGATGGATCTAGATACAGATACATAGTCTAAAAATTTATCTAGATACCGATACAGCTTTTAAAAAGTTATCTAGATACAGATACAACTTAAAATGTATCTAGGTACAGATACAATTTTTAGTATACTCTTAGATAAGGTTTGAATAAACCTAAATTAGGATTCTATTGTGAAAATTCATGAAATGATCTAAAATATTTATTGACTCGATATCACATTTATCAAAATATAACTAAAATAATGATTTTTAGATATTAAAATAATATATGATTAATATAAATAATTATTATATATCATTAATAAAATAATATAATATATGATTAAATGATTATAAATAATTATTAGATTTCAGTAATAAAATATTTTCAAAATTTTGGTCATTAAGACATCTTCGTTTATCTGTAAAGACATTTTTAGCTATACTAAAAAGTCTTTCAACAGGGGCGCTGAAAGGGATTGTGGTATTATATTTAATGAATAACATTTTTATATCAGGATATTGTTTAAAAATACTAAAATCTCGGCATTCATTTTTGAAAAAACTATTTAAAATTTGTTGATCATCAGAATTTAAATCATTAACAATCATATTCCTGCTGTGGGATACTGAAAAAAATCGAATATTAAATTATTGGTTTTTTTTTCAGAGGTTAATTTGCACTCATTTGAAGACTTTGATAATTCCTCAACTAATCTTTGTATTTTTTTTTATTAAAATTTTCATCCATTTGCAACCATGTCCAATCTAGTTAAAAAAAGGATGAAGCATAGTTGCCAAAATATTTTCATCTTCAAAAATTGTCACAATAAACCTAGAATTATTAAATATTGATTAATTTATTATTAATTTACCTATCTTCAATCCCTTTAAGTAAGGCATTTAAGAGTGGTAAACAAAATTTCAGGTTCATTTGTTTAAAATTTTTCAATTTAATAATGAGCTGGGAAATAGTGCACAGTAATAAGCTGTGAACATATATTTATCTCCCTAGTGAACTTGCTACTGGCTTCATTAGCTAATTTAAAATAATGCTGTATATACAAATTTTATTTATAACTAAACAATATTCATGAATAAAATCACATTCATTAGATATCCATCGCAAATCTTGTCCAATTTTTCAAATTTAGTCTTAATAATTTCTGACATTAATTGTAAAGCACTATAAGTGGAGTTCCATCTAGTTATATTGGGACATATAAAATAACGGCCAATATTTTTTTTTTATAATCTCAGCTGAATTTTGAGATTTATTTTGTCTATTCCATATATTTTGGCATTTAGACAATGTGCTATATATCTAAGGAATAAAATATAAAATATTATAATTAAAATTATAGTTTTACCCTCTGATATTGTTTACACTGCAAGGCTCTATTTGTATTTACAGTGGCAACAAGATTCAATGTGTGACTGACGCAACATTGATGATTAGGTAAAATATATGATACTGATATTTCAAAATCCTGAGCAGTAGTATAAAGAAAGACCTGATATTGATATTGGTGCAACTGTTTATTCATCTTCCAGATCATCAATGGATTCACTAATATTTTCAATTGGCTTATAAAATAAACCTAAATCACTTGATAAAGTTTTTGGCATTATCAGTAATGGTCTTTGAAATTTTATTTTGTATGCAATAATCCTTTGCTATATCTTGTAAATTTTTTTCTATTTTATCATATGTATGACAACCAGTCATTCTTTTACAAGCCAACGCTACATTTTTTCTTTCCAAACTTGTTGGATCTATATAGTGTGCAGTGACTCCTATGTATGAACTAAAAATTAACATTTCTTAAAACTGCTCAAATAATTTGTTTGTAATTAAATTATTATACAAATTTAAGTGTTTACCGGCGATAGGCACTCCAACTATCTGCTGTTGTGCATATTAACGATGGTTCTATTAGACTTTTAATAATTTCTTTCTTTTCATTCTCCCATCTTTGGGAAATTCTAGCAACCACTGTCTGTCTGCAAATTAAATTTTTTTGTGGAGCTAATGTTTTGATCATTTTTATAAATGATGAATTTTCAACAACTGAAAATGGCTGAATGCTATCAATAATAAAATTGGTTATTAAATCATCTAAAATGGCTTGGGTTAAAAGCTTAGGTCTCTTGGGAAAAAAATAAACGGACGATGAGCCTAGTCCAATATTTTCTTTAATAGATTTTTTCTCCTTCCCCTTTTTTATTTGGATTAGGAGTGTTTGATGTTTTCTCTTAAAATTTAAAATTAAAATTGTAAACATATATTTAGTAATTATACCCTTAAATGCTTCACAATGTTACCTAATGCTAACAGAAATTTGTATATTTTTTGGTAAACATGGCAAACATTTTACTAACAGAGATTTGTTTTCTTTATTATGAGATATTATTTTAAAATATGGTCTATAAATTGGCCATGGATGTCGTCATTTTCGTCCTCAATGTTAATCTGAAAAATTAATATAATAAATAAAATAAAATACCAATTCCATTGCAATTAAAAATGGCAAATTCCTTGAGATGGATTGTAATATCAGAATTTGCTTGTTATTGATAACTCGGACATAATATTTCATTAATATTTATATATTCTTTTTTATATACAAGTTTTAATATTTTACATATATTTATATATATATATTTATATTAATTTAAATGCTCATATGAAATAAAATAAATTTTACATTTATGTATATTTATTTATAATATAAAAAGGCGTTAAATAAAAGTATATCAAAATGTATCTTAAAAAGTATCTAAAACAGATACCTCTAAAATAATATCTAGATACAGATACTTTAATCAAAAATCTATCTAGATACAGATACCATATTTTTATATCTAGATACTTGTACCTAGATACTTTAACAACTCCTATTATTTATAATAAAAACTCTACCTCCCCACTCCTAGAGATATCTCAATAACTATTTTCAAAGTAATATATCACTAAAAATAATTTGAAAGAAAAATAATAAAAGTAAATTTTTAAAAAGTGACTAACCAAAAATGAACACCAAAGGCCTGCAATAAGTTAACTTAAATACCTCAAGTAAAATTTATAGGGGAAAACATCACCTAGTAGCCCTATCTCCCTTATTAGAAAAATCCTGGCTGCACTAGTTGAAACTTTAAAAATAAATATTTCAACAGAGTATCGAAATCTAATAAAAAATATTTTGAGTGATATAAAAATAAAATTGTTTGCTTAATTAATTATCCAATAAAAAAATAGGAGCTTTGAAATTACAAATATTGCCCCTCTTTTTTTTTTGTCTAGATTCCGTCATTTGTTTTCCAAATAAAACATAATTAACTTAGACTTAATATATGCTACTTAGAAGATAACCCATAAAATATTTCGAGGACAATTTCTCGCTCTTGGGGCTTTCCCTTAATAAATCCAAAAATGAGATTTGCTTTTTAAATATTAAACCCACAGGTTGGCTATAAAATAGTGCCACACTATAAATTAATCTTATCAAGTTCTCCTGAAAATAACTTTTGATAAAATTAAAAAAAAACTTTTTGAAATATTAAAACTTTTGAACACTTACCTATGAATTAAAGTTTATTTTTTAATTCATAAATAATAAATAACAAAATGTTTACGTATTTTTAAGTCCTCTTTTTTTAAAAAAAATATTTTTATTAATTATAAAATAAACAAAACCATTTAAGATTATTTGAAAAATATAAAATAACTTTCATAACTGATTTTATTTATTAGTATGTGATAAGGTAACCATTCATAAAATTTTTCATGTTATAATTAACAAAAGAAAATATTAGTGACATATAATATTTACCTATATTGACCATTCATTAAAATACATTTTGAAGAGTCGCTGAGTACTAATCAGCTGATCATACATCATTTTGGTTTCCCATAAATTTTTTTAAAATAAAGGAGAATCTGATTTTTCTAAAGTTTCATAAAATTTTATAATGCATGGGAAGCCAAAATGGCATTTCACTATCTGATTTATATTGTCACACACTTAAATGAATGAATCGTCACTCTAGGTAGTATTATATGTCATTGATCACTCTGAATAAATAAATTAAGATTTATATTTAGCCTTAAAGAGTAAATGAGGGAAAAGAAAGGGGTAATTTTAAATTTTTTCAAATTTCTTTCCCCGGTAGGAATCTCTCCTTGGCTACGCATGTGTTAAACATAGTCAATTTAATTAAAAAATAAGTTTATCTTGTTTTTCATTCATAATTTCAAATTAGCGAAAAGATTTTTACATTATATACTTAGTCTAAATTTATGATTTCTGGTGATCAGGAAAACAATTCATGTTAAAAAACAATTCATATTAAAAAACAATTCATGTTAAAAAACAATTCATGTTAAAAACAATTCATGTTAAAAAATATTTTCCTCGAATTATTATAATAGTTAGACGATTATACTTTTGTAATTACCATCGTTTCTAAGCCAAACACGATACTTAACGTTTTTCTTCATTCTTGGACTTCCATAAAATGAATTATCCATAAAACTGTTGACATTATCTGTTTTAATTAAAAATTTATATTAGTTATGATTACAACATGTAGAATCTTAGAATTATTTATATTATTTACCACCTTGAGATTAATTTACAAATATGATAAAACCATATAAATGTTAATATATAGACAACTATATTGAAAGATTAATTCATTATCTTATTTTATAATCTAAAGTATCTTTGTTGTTTCAATTTATATATTCATTTATTTTCAATACAATATAAATTTAAAAAAATTATATAATCATTAAAAATACCTTGTAAATCTTCACTGGACAACCGTCCCAAAATGGGTATATCTAATACCTGATATCGAAATATTATTTGACATAATACAAACTTTTCCTTATCTGGGATGGCGATCTTAGAAATAATTGATGAGAGACAATTTTCCTGAATTGTAAAAACGATACTCCATGAAAGAACTATTAGTAGAAAATATGTTTTCATGCTCTAAAGATGAACTATTTTTAAATAAAAATTTGTATCATGTATTTTTAATGAAATAAGAAATTTTAGAACTCGAATTCTTAAATACCTACTTTTGAATTTTACATGTAATCCTTAATGTTTTTTTTCATACATTAGTTTTCTCGTTTTTATTAAATTAATAAACTACACAAAAAATTGTCAAATTTTTTCTATTATCAAGAATACCATTTAACTATAATTAAAGTCTAATAGAAAGAAAATGACGCGAATATGAGGTATAAATCGATTGGATTATTTTAACTAGTGTTTAAAATAAAAAATGAAATGTATTATTTCATTTAAACGTGTTATAATTAAAATTAAAATGTATACAATTTAGGATTCAAAAATCGCGGATAAAATTAAAATTAATGAAAAACAAATTATTTATTTTAAAATTATAATAAAAATTATATTTGATTTAGTCCGTGAAAATCATCACTATCAAAAAAACAAAAATATTTAATAATACTCAGAGACCTGCAGGCTCGGCCCTAAACCCGACCCCAAGCCTGGCTCTAAGCCCGGCCCCAAGTCCGACCCTAAGCCCAGCCTCGGTATACGGGCCGAGCAGTTATTATTTATTTAAATATATCCAGGCCGGAACTAAAATTTTTTTTAAAAATACCTAAGCCGGGCCTAAAAAATATTTCTTGAAAAATACACGGGCTGGGTTAAATATTTTAAATCGCCATTATTATCTATAAAAATTATAAATAAATACAATATATTTAAAAATTATGTATCATAGAACAATATATCACATTCATTCATTTATCATATTTCCTATTTCTATTTTTTCGATCCTTAGAAAATATTTATAGTAAAATAATATTCAAATTTTTTATTTAACTAATCATTATTTTAGGTATAATATTCAATTAAATTAAATGCAATATAGATGCACTCAATATTCAAATTATAATACACACTATAACAGAAAAATTTATTTTAGATAAATATCATATCTCTCTTTTTTATTTGTCCCAAATTCAGGCAATTACGTATGTTGCCAAAGACTATATTAAATTGGGAATTGCCAACGACCAATCGAATTGTGTGTGGTGATTCAAAATTACTCTTTTTACGACAAATGGGGATGTAAGATAATTTGAAAAATTATTAATAGATTTCATATTGGCTGAAAAAAGATCCATAAAATACCTAATAGGTATATTTTAATTATTTTTTTAATAAGGCTGCAGAAAAAATTTTATAACCAGTTATTTATATCATCTCACACTTCCATTAAATACGAAATAATAATTTTTATATAAAATCGTTGACAATACCTATTTATCACAATTAAAAACGACCACCAATAATCTCATGTAATATTTGAAAAACACATGAAAGATTTTTTTAAACTGAGCTTTAATCCTTCGTATGTATTAGAAATCTACCCGACCTTTCGAAAACCCTATCCATGGGTCGGACCAGGCTAATTTTTTAAAAAATTATAACGGGACGGGCCGGGAAATTTATAAATAAAAATCAGTCAAGACTTCGCAAATATCTGATTTTTATTAACATTTTAATAGGCCAGCCAGAGTATTAAAATTTAAATATTTCAAGCTAACATTTTGAATAAATTACATATTTATTTCCTTCGTCGTAACCACTGCAAGACTTCGTAAGTAGCATTTTTAAAATTGTTCAGGAGAGATAAAAAATTATTTTAACTGTTATTATAATTATAAAAATATTAGATTGGGGCTCGTCAAATTTTTGACAATAGGCTATAAGTCCTATGTTTTTTAAAAAATATTATAAACAATATATGAAGCAATATCTATAACTATAGTCTATAAAGATGCCTTATATTTTTAAGAATATAATAATATTTTTGAAATTTTATTTTTTGTAAAATTTGAAATTTTACTAACAAGCCCCAATAGCGGGATTATGCAAATCACTACAAGGGACTTCCTAAACTATTTTTTTTAGGCTAATGAATTGAAATGCATTTTAATTTATTTGATACGTATAGAATAATTTAATTATTTTATTGTTTAAAATATTCCAATACTTTAAAATGAAGCTATATATAAATTGTAACTTAATTTTTGTTAATTTAATAAACATTTTGCACATATAAAATAAGGATCTTAAGGAAAAGATTATAAATTCTTAGCATAAATCCTAAATACCTATCGTACACAGACATGATTTTCTTTCCAAGATTTTGAAATATTTTTTTCATATTAACTCCATAATTAAGTGTATGATTTAGCAAGCCCCGCTAGCTCAAATTGACTAATCATGATTGATACAATATCTAAACAAAATAAATACTCATAAAACTATTTTCGAATTGATGGTCGAAACGAAAAAACTATACTAATGCATTTAGTCTCTTATCTAATAATATTTTGCAGATTTTGAAGATATATAGATGGGTGTCCGTTTGAAGCAAACGTTTCCCTGAGGCAATTTAAACACAATTCCCCTTCACACTTTCCAAGGATTTTTGTCAATTTTAGCTCTTTTTATTCAACTTCATTTCTCTTTCTCAAAATAAGATTTTTAATAGTTACTGTTATTCATTCTTAAATCGGCTATCACTATTATATTTTATATTTCTCGTAAATCTTATTTTAATTGCCTAATCAGGTTTTTTCTTTACTTGAAGGCTGTTGTTGGCATAATAAGGTAATATATATAAATAAACAAATGTTTTTACCTTGTATAAATGAGGAATCAAGTTTTTTAATCCTTCAAATACAAGTAAAATTTTAGAGAAACTTCCAAATAACCAAATTTAAATCCTTTGCCTTATTTTAGAACTATTACTTTAACTAGAATCCGAACATATATTTCAAAGAAGGAAAGATTCTAGTAATTCTCCACAACATTATATAATGTAAATGCTCTATTTAATCTTAGAATAAAATCTATATCTATAAATTTTAGATATATTTGCATGTCCTTTCTTTGTATGCATCAATATCAATGCTTTTTGCAAGTGAGATCAGACGAATAAAAAAATCAGGAAAGTATATTTTAATTAAAATTATATAAATAGCAAATAATTTTTGAAATCTATTAAATGAAAGTTAAATCTGCTAAAAACATCATTATCCAATTAGATTTCATATTTCTTGAATCACACCCCATTTTAATCTCGCCATTTTTCTAAGATAAGATGGTTTTATTTCTATATACGTTAGAAGATTGTATAATGTCCTAAAGGCTAATTTTAAAAATTAATGCCTTAGTATATTTTTTTATAATTTTAAGAATAATGATGCACGAAAAATAAAATTAATCGTTTATATTGAGATATAATCAGGAATTTGTAAGAATTTATAAAAGTGTTGAATTCCATTTACAAATATTTTTTTGGTTTGAAATTTAATACTTCTCTAAAAAAAATTATTAACATGTATATACTTGGTATTACAATTTCATTTAATTATTTTTATTAATACTCTTTTCATAACTATAAATGTATTCACTTTAAATCGATATTTCATCGATTAATCAGTATAAATTCTCATGCTTAATTCAAGCTATTCATTTAAATGTATTTTATCATGTGCAAATAATCTAATTTGTGTTTAAAAAAAAACCCAAAAGGCCTAAAATATGTGAAACAGTAATATAACTCAGGGAAATTATTGGCCCTTTTAAAATTGATTTATTTCTATAGAGACAATCGGTTAATCCCACGTAGAAAGCCGGAATTTATTTTTTCCTTTCTCGAATTATCGGCTAAGACAAACTTTACTGCTCTCGGATCTAATAACCGTAACTCCTCGATAATTTGATTACCTTGGTTAGAACCCATTGAGACTCTCCTTGAAAGGCTAACATCCCACCGAATCCTTTTTATTTAATATTCTATAAATTTAACTTCTCTCTCTGTTAGGTTTTGTGGCCTTAATTTATTTAATGATCTTTTTTGGTACAAACATGATCACATGGACAGATGCGCAATTTGTTATCGAATGCGGTAGAAAATTCCTTAAAAAAGTTTCCTAAATAAGTCGCCCATTGTTGCTGACGATGAAATTTGGTATATATTCTAAACCTCCTAAATTGATTGTTTCAGCCTTAGGTTGTACCCATAATTTATTCTATTTATCACTGATTATCATCAAAGTATTATTGGCTAATCTGATAAATTATAGCCTATTCTTTTGAAATTGGAATATAATAACAAATGGAAATTTTTCTCGTATTTTAAATTACCTAATGATACATTATTTTTCATATTTTCTAAATTATAGTCCAACTTACATATTCACTAATCTAATTTTAAGCATGAAAAAATTATTAATTTTTGCCAACAAGTAAATGACATCACTATATTTTTAATTTTTTAAATTTCTTTAACATAGTCAGAAAATAGTAACACCTTTAAGCGGATCTTAGATCAGAGACAGACTAATTTAGAAGCATTCTTCTTAAAATTCCAATGATTTAGTGGAAGCTTCTGCTAATAGCTATTATAATTCTTGTAATAATTGATCTAGATAAGCAAAAAGAGGTGAACTCTATTATAAATATATTTAATGATGAAAGAAAATGAGCAATCTACTAACTATTTAAAGACATAGTCAGAAAAATGAATACCTAAATTTTACTTACTCTTACAAGAATCCACATCCACAGAGAAAGGCTCAAATTTTTGTTACTGCTGATACTAAATAAGTTTGATTTAAAATAAGACTCGAATTGGAGTCCCTTAAGAGGGATTAATAAAAAAATATTTATTTCTTTACTAAACATTTTAAATAAAGATTTTCCGGTAATGATAACAAATTTTTTAATGTTTCAAAAAACATTATCACCCTATAATCTTATTTGTTTTACCGTGGATAAATTGACCTTATCTATTTTACTTAATCTAAATATGCTAACTTAGTTTAAATTATGAAAATAAAATTTACAAGTCAACATTTGTTGATAAATTAGTAGAAAGGCAAATAAAACAATACACTTTTAAAAGTATAAATCAAAAAAAATTGATTAATAGACAATCTATAAATTGTCATATAAATGTAATATAGTATAATTAAGGTAAACTCGACCATCAAAAGGTTGTTATCAAGAAAGATAAACGATGAAAGATAATCTAAAACAAAATATAGTATTATGGCATAAGAGAAAAAAATTGCCAAAGGCCAGTTCGTTGATTTTATAACCAAGTTAAAAATATCATCTTGTATTTTAATATTTGTTGATCTAATTTCTAACCCCTTTAGAATGACAGGTGAATCAATGTTTTTCCTCGTTTGATGATGGAATAAAAAATAAGATGAGTGAATCAGAAATGTACATTTATTTTGGAGTGATTGCTGAATTTTCCATTATTGTTGTGAAGACAAGCACAACAAAGAAAATATAAATCGAGAAATAAATTATGAGTGTAACCAATAAAATGTTCAGTATGTCAAGAGAAATATGTGTGGAAATTAACAATTATAAGGGTAATAATCCTATCGGATTTTGGAATGAAAATATTTTAGTTGTGGATTATAATCCTAATCATGTATGTAATTCTGAAATAGGAAGATAAAATAAATCGTTAGAGAATAAATTTAAATATGCGTTGTTTTGAGTGTGGAGAGTATGATCATATATGTAGATGGTTTCCCAAGAGGGCACTAATTAATGAACGGAAGGTTCAATGCAAAAGATGTGGAGGGGTGAAACATGCAGAGACAGATGCCTGAGGATGTCAAAAGGTAATATATTGTAAAAGGGTGGAAAAATAGGGCCCACTCAGGATACATGTCTTAAAATCTAATGATTGAATATGATAATTTCCACCGGTTAAATATATAACATGGGATTATATTAGAAATGTGCTTGATAATAGAATACCAAATAAGGTAAGGTATGAGAAGAATAATTTATTTGTGAAAGCGAAAAAAATCTCGTTTATTACATAGGGAACCAATTTGGAAATCGTATAGTATTATAAAGGAAAATAATTAATAATAGTAAAATGGGCTCCGCGAATAGGGAAAATAAATATAACTGTTAATGATATAAAAGTTAGTTAAACCTTGAGAATAGTATAGAAATGATAAATTATAGTATACTAATTTTAGTAGTATGATGTCCAAGATTAAAAGTAACGGTTGTAAATAATTTATTAGAAATACAAATGTGAAAAATTGTGAAACATAATATTTATGACTCCGGAAGATAAAATTGTAAATTTGGAGATAAATCATGGATCTCCAGAAAGTTTAAATATAATGAATTATGATATAAATATGATAGAGAATAATAAAGGAATAAATAAAATACCAAAGAGCACCTATTGATTCTAGATTTTTATAACAAGAAAAACAAAATTATTAAGGTTCCGGATATTGTTAAAATTGAAACTATAGTTGATAATATTTTTGAGTCTCCGAAGGATTTAAAAAGTATAAAATCTTGAGATAAATCAGGTGCCAACCAGGAAATTTAAATGTATGAATTATGAGAAAAAGATGGTAGTCGAAAAAAATAATACCAGATAAGGTTGTGTCCTAAATATATTGAAAAAAAACCTCAAAATTTATAAATTTTAGTAAATTAATAAAATCTGAAACATGATCTAAATCTCTCATTATTTTTTTAAGTTTTTTATAATAAAGAAAAACGCAAAAAACGAAAAAGAAAGAAAAAAAAAACAAAAAAAATTATAAACAAAAAACCCAAAATAAATAAATAAAAAGGAAACAAAAAAAGGAGAAATAAACTCGAAAAATAACAATGCCACCAAATACTTTAATATAACTTATTATTCATAAAAATTTCACAAATTAATAAATTTCAAGCAAAATTTTATTAAAATTTATTTATTTTTAAAAAAATATTATGTAAATGACGAAAATTTATTTAGAGTACTATTTTATTATTTTTGATATTTAGGACACAGCCTAAAGAAAATTTTTAAAGTTATAAAGGAGGATAAAAGTATATTAATTATAAATTATACGAGAATAAACAGAGATACTCAAAGTTCGTGTGTGGAAATAAAAATTGAAAGATATAAATTACCCTAGATGTCAAATATACAAAAAAAAGTTGTGAGAAAGATAGATAGGGGAATGATATTGAAATAAAAGGTAATCCGAGTTTGTGTACCAAATTAAACTTTAAAGAAATAAAATACTTTAGTTACAAACTATCTGGAAAATGATGCAAGGAAAAAATAGAGGATAATGGCCTAATGAAAAAAGGTACTAAAATCGAAAAAAATGACGAATAGAATATTTAATGAATAAATATTGGGGTAAGTAAGGTTGAAATTTATAAATGAATCCCAACAAATAAATGGTATGCTATGTAATAATCTTTTGGATGTTAAAGATAATAGGAATAATATAATACGGAAAAGGAAAAAAATAGGGATTAGAGTGCAAACATATAAATAGAACAGGGAAAAATGATTAAAGAGAAATATACTAAAAACTCAATTCAATGTATTATAAGTGTGTCCTAGGAGACAAAGTTTGATTGAAATTAAGGCGGAATCTGAAATTAAAAATAAAATAAAAGATAAAATTTAATATTGAACAAAAAATAATCGAGGTTGAATTTAAATAATTTGATTGTTTAATATTGTTATATGAATAATTAAATCTTGTATAATACTATATATGTAAAATCATTTCAGTTTATGAAATTCCAGGGCTTCAATTACATGTCGTTGTCATATACAGATATAGTCGCATTCGGTCCTCTAACCCTAGAGATCTAGTGAGGGTCATGACTAACTAAATTTTCGGGTTTACTCAGCAATTATGAAACAGGAAATTATTTTTATAGACTTTTATTAAGCGTATATAACTAAAAGAATTTATAAGTTTAAAACGAAATTTATTTAATCCTAAAACGATAGATTTATAAAACTTTTATTAAGTTAAGAATTAAAAAATCAATAAATTACGAATAAAAAAATATATGATATGGTAAACAAAAAATACTGTCCCTTTTATAGGGAAAATAAAAGTCGCAATTATGAATTAACATAAATTGGCGCAAAGTGAAAAAATGAACGTTTTTGTAAATTTAAAGTTATGTTAGTTTTATCCCATATAATTTGGAATAAAATAAACCCCTTCCCGGAATGGACATCTAAGGGACATTATCTAGTTTATAATTAAGGACTACCTTACTAAGAACTCTAAAATTATAAAAAAAACTCTTGATTAAAAGAAAACAAAAGAAAGCCACAAGTTTTTTTAAATGTTCATGCAGTTAAACGTAAACAAAAGAGGGGCATAAAAACTATTTATATAATAATAAGAAAATAATATAAAACAATATTTAACAGTTTTATTATTATTTTGGTTCTATTCTATATAATAATTTGAATATTATATATAAAATACTTTTATAACCTTACAGTATATTATGCATTTATTACCATATTATAAAACATATATCAATCGCTAGTTCTTATATTAAAAAACACTATATATAATAATTATAGCAAATAGAAATAAGGTCATTTAAAATGGGAACTTGAAGCTGTAATAAACATTAATGTAAGTTGAAGTATTCATATATAAAATTAATGCGTAAGACAAATGATATAAAGGGTAAAACAACATAGGCGTTATGAAGGTTATAAGTAAAAATATAGTATCGGTAAAATTTAGTATTTAAGTCGATTTTTAAAAGAGGCCGTTTGAGATTTCAGCCAGAATAATTTTATGTAAGTTTCGAGATTTGGCATAGAGGTCCAAATTTTTCTGCCATTTATGAGCAAAATCTCCAGGCTTACATAATATTATATTTACTAAAATCTTAATCAGGCAGTTTTTAAAAATCGATATGTTAATAAAGGAAACATAAAAATAAAATAAAATAGGGTATTAATAGTAAATAATAAATGTTATTGAATTGAATCAAGAAAAAGGTATTAGGAAAAAGAAAGATAGAGAAGATCTGTAAAGTGAAAAAATTAATTGATTTATTTTGTTTGGTGAAAAATGTAGATCAAATTATTAAACCATAAGATAGAGTTTCTTGTGAAAACTGTAAATAAAAACTAAGAAATTAATTTGTTTTGTGAAATTAGTAAATTAAAGAAACAAACCTAAAAATAAAGTCCATGGTTAATATAAATGATTTATAGGTACTCAACCCCATATCAACAATACCCAACATTAGTGATATGAAATTCTCGGGAAATTAAATCTTGGAAAAAATAGCGAGAAAATGAAAAGGAAAAATAAGAAGTTAAAGTACAATTTATATAAACAATATAAGTCCAAATAGAAATAATATTGAGAGTAAAGGATAAAATGATTTAAAAATCATCTCCAGAATCAAATACATTCACTAGAATATATGAAACTTTTATTGAATTCTGCAAATTTCATCGTGTAGATGTTGTATAATGGAATGGAATCAATTTTCTCACTCTTTCAAGGTGTAGTCGCTTTTTTTAAGTCTTTGATTATATTTTTTCAAGGGCAGACCATACTTATTCTGCAGCTGCACTGAATGGGGGATTGGGAATAATGCAGCTAATATAAAGAGTGCAACGTTTTTAAAAACCTTATTTGCAACGATATTTAGTTAAATTTGTCATTATTGTGTCTAAATTTAGAAACTTTTCTCAACCTATGCAAAGTGGTAAAGGTAGAGAAAATCCATGGTAAGACAATGTTTTGCTAAGATAACGTGGGTACAAAAAATTTTCGGCAAAATGAAAATAAAGACCAAATTTTTTCCTTTTTTATAATAAAAGCTTAATGTTTATAAAGTCATTTTGCGATATTGCATTTGAAAGTTGTAAATTATGTTTTATTTCTGTAAAAATTTCTGGTACATCAGATAAATAAGATTTATATGGTTAAAGAATTCTATAATCTACAAACATATATCTAAGAATTATGAATAAAAGTTGTTCACTTATTCCAAATCTGTAATGGCTAAATAAGTCTCATCTCACAATTTATTATGACCAACTTATAAGGAAGAAAATGACAAAAACTTAGTGTTGTGTAATAGGCTGACTTTAGCCGACTCCAAAACTGCTAACCGAGTTTTTAAGTGAAAATATTGACTGATAAAAATCTTATAATATTTTGCAATATAGCGAACTCAAGTTTTGTAACAGAGAAAATAACATATAGTAACAGTAATTTGGGTAAAAAGTCGATGTAATGAGAATGGAAATAATATTAAGCCAGATATTATCCAACTAGGAAAATGTTATTCAAAATTTGGCTGAAAATAAATATATAATTGATAAAAAATGGTAAGAATAAGACGAAATTGGCATATATTTATGAAAACTAAACGGATATTTGACCGGGAATTCCCGGGTAACCCTATGGTACATCACTATCCATCATTAAAACTCCTACATACGATAAGCAACAAGAACAACGAATCTAAAATATTCATGTAATAACTGATAACGTAAAAAAGGGACTAATTATTCCTCATATAGTTAATCAAGATAAAGAAGTTAAGCATATGAACTCAAACGCATACCTAAGATATCGCACTATTAATCCAATCACCTACATATGATAACCAACAACGGCAATTAATATATTACTCGTATAACTGGTTAGACAAGAAAGGGCGATCAATTATCAAAATAAAGACTATCAACTATGCTCTCGGATATCAACTGTTATAAAAATAGCATAGGCAACCCTGAAACAGCTATTATTGAAGATCAGAGAACATGTATGAAATGATATTAAAAATAAATAAAAATAATTTATTGAACTATATGTGAGCTAATTATTAAATTGTTATACTCTGTGATTTTTTTGTACATTTGCGGGTCAAGTATCATTTTGCCTCGAGTTTGTTTTTACCAGGGAAGTGAATCCTTGGCCAAAAAAAGGGTCCAAGTCCGGGTTCGGGTACAGGAATATAATTTTAAAAGGACCCGGGTCCGGGTTCAGGGAATATAAAAATAATGACTCAAAATAAGATTTTTTTTCATTCATTCATTATTATACTTCAATATATACATATTCATAATTTACAAATGAAAAATTTAATGAAATAATTTATATTTTAAATGTTTTATTGAATCGCAAAATCATTTTAAAATATCATCCTTGAGATTTCCACGTAAATTAGATAAGACAATATATATTTCAAAGATGAAAATCCACCTTCTACGCTTACCTAAAATAGATAGTTATCTTTATAATACATAAGTTATTGTATTTGTGTGGCCAGTACAGCCATGACGGCTAGATAAGATATATAATTCTGATTGAAGAATTTTCTTCCCCTAATTTAAAATAGTTGTATCCTTATTTATTCTCTTAACTTATGAGAACTTTTCTATTAATGATGCAATAGGCATTTTTTGATCCTCCTTTATATCTTATGATAATTTGATTTTTTTTCGCTATTTAAAAGTAAAATTTCAAGATCATTGATGTTGCTATCATAATTATTACTATCCTTCCAATCAGTAGGTATTGTCGTAGCCTCCAATATATTGTAAATAATGGAGTTTTGTGTATGCCATAAATCCTTAAGATGGTCTTTAGCCATATGTTTTTGCAATACTCAATAAAACTTGATATCTAGGGTCTAAATATATATTTGCAAATATTGTTGCTCACGAATTTTCATGTTTTCTAATATTTCATATAAAAAGGACTGTAAATTTTTCTAAATTTAATCAGTAACTAATCCATATGCCATAAAAATCAAATAAACGTAATTGTTCTGATTGTAATCTTAATATTTTTATTTTAAAATGAACTAATACACTAGTAATGTCCTTTATTTGCCACCAATCATCTTCCAACAAAATGACTTCACATGCTCCTATAATAAAATCATTGGAGAATCTTTTAGACTTAATAATCGTTCTAGCATCATACAAATTGAGGATCAAGGTGTCGTGCATTATCATTATCATTTAAATTAAAATATTATTACTTGCACTACAAAATAATTCACTTTCAAAATAATCAACGTATTTCTATAACATAGCATATAATAAATTTACATAATAAAATATTATTACCTACACTAGAAAATAATTTATGATATCAATCTCTACGTAAAATGAAAGTCCAGGAAAAAAATTGAAAGAAAAACGCGAAGATAAAATAAATGTTTCCACAAAAAAAGTTGCTAAAATTTATATTATTTTTTAAAAAAATATTTTTTATTCATAAAATTTTTATGACACCCCATTGGACCCTCCACTTTTAAAAAGGGTCCGGGTTCGGGTACAGCCAAAATACGAGGGTTCAGGATCTGGGTTCGAATTCATATCCCTTGTTTTTTCTAAAAAAAGGGGGGGGGGCGTGTTTTATTATTTATTGTTTGGAATTTCTCGCAAGAATTGGGGAATTTGAAAATAGGAAAATATAGGGGAAAAACGAGAAAAATTCTTTTAAAAATCAATATTAATTTTTTTAAATCTTTCATATTATTAAAACAGTAAGATATAATTTCGGCTATTTTGTTCTTTATCTTAATTTGATAATAACGATTCCAGATCAGAGCTTGATCTAGAAATGAGCAATTTGTCATTTGCAGAAGTTGCTTTCCAAACTGATGATTTTTTCTTATAAAACCCAGTTTTCTGACCCAAGCATTTTTTTTAAATTTAATTTCGAGATTTTGAATTATCATAAATATATTACCATTTCCGGCAAATTATCTTAATTTTTTAATATAATCATTAAGCTATACCTGTACCTGCCAAGTGAGTTGGAGGCAACTTTAAGGAAGCAATTCTATTTTTTTTCTAATTTTTCTTAAATGTTGATAATACTGTTTTTGAATTTTATATATTTTATAATATTTTTGGCCTTTACTACTAAAATTTGAATTATCAGTATTTTATTTGCTATATCCTTTAAAAGCAAATTAGATCCATGAGCTGCCACTATTCGATATTGAGATATTTATTTCTTACAAGTGGTACTTTCTTCATATGATTTACATCATCCATGGTGTTAATTTTTGTGTTTTCTATTTCTTAAATTACTTTAATAAACATAATAATGCATATTGGCCTCTGTTTTAATAGATTTATAGAATATGGAGTTTGGAGTTACTATAATAAAATATAATGCATTCCCCTCTTAAATTTGTCAACCCATTACTAATTAGGGCGGCATATATCCCGCCATAACCCCCTAAATATTTTTTTAATCTTTAAATACAGAGTTTCCCACCCATAAAAGGAAAAATCCCAATCACAAAAGGAAAAATTTTAAACTTAAAAGGAAAAGATCCAATATAAAAAAGAAGTATCAATCAAAAAAAGGAAGAGGTCCGATCAAAAAGGAAAAGTGTCAATTAAAAAAAAGTACTAAAGGCTTAGAAAAAAGTCAGATCAAAAAGTGTTAAACAAAAATGAAAAGGTCCAATCAAAAAAGGAAAAGTGTCAATTAAAGAAGGAAAGAATTTTCTATTTATTTACACTTTTCCTAAAGTTTTGAAACTTTTCCTTTTTGATTGACACTTTCCTTTTTTGATTGGATCTTTTCCTTTTTGATTGACACTTTTCTATTTTGATTGGACCTTTTCCTTATTTGTTTACTTCTTTATGATCGAATTTTTTCTAAACTTTTGAAACTTTATCTTTTTTAATTGACACTTTCTTTTATCGGACTTTTCCTTTTTTGATTGATACTTTTTCTCTTTTGATCAAACCTTTTCCTTCTATGATTGATATCCTTTTTTGATTGAGATTTTCCTTTTTGAGTGGGAATCCGGCAATTTTTTTAAAATAATGTAATTAATGTTATTAAATATAATAATATAATTTATATTGTTAAATATCATTTAAATAAAATGAAAACAAGCAACATCTATAAAGATCAATAATCATAAGATTCAAAAAAGAATAGGAGAAAAACTTTAATGCATTTATACGTAATTGATTTTTGAATCGGAATATGAAATTCAATATGTATGGCTCAGCCTAAGGCGTGCAGTAGTTTTTATTTCGCTTATAACTGGTTTTTATCTATTGATTAGAAAAACTGATTGATGAATTATTAGATACATGCCTGACATATTGCTCATTGCTTCTTTAATTTACCTACTAACATAATGCTAATCTTGGCGATTTATTCTATTTTACAAATAATTTTATTTAAAACTATCTACCAAACAGATTGAATAAAAGATAAGAAATATAAACTAATTATCGACATAAATATCAGGGATACTGCTTCCATATCTTTGGATAACTTTACGTGTAAGGCGTGATATGTTAGTTCATATTTGTTTCATAATTATGTTATTGTGGCGGGCAAAAGTGATTAAGGAATTAATAATTAAGGCATTAAATATTAACGCAAACCAGATAGTTATAACTTCTATATTCTCTGACATGATGATTTTGACATTTTGAATTTTTTATCAATAATTCTCTTCCCCTTTTAAACCATCTACTTAACCGAATAAAAGAAGAAAATTCTAAAAAGATCTACGTAATGGTTTGGTATAAGTTTCAGATTTTTTCAAAACTTGTTAACTTCCTCTTATAGCGTGACGTTGTAATTTTATTTTGTTTATAACTCAGTTTCTTTTGTGGTTCTCATATTTGAATGAGTATTCTATAGTCAGCCACTAAATATTAGGCAAATATTTAGTTTTTTTATATTTTCCATTCTAACATAAAGCCAAATTTTTTTCTCTCTCTTCTGTCTACCAAACGGATTAAATTAATTTACAATGAGCACTAAGCATTGATGAAATTATCAGAATAATGCTTTCAGTCGCTATTTAATCGTAAGATTGGTTGGCCAAAATTTGGTTATAATAATATTTTTATTTATACTCTATTATATTGGTTAAAGTCAACACTTATGAAGCATAAAACATAGATATATTTTAGAATTAGTTCTTGCAATTATTAAGTCAACTTTAATGGAGATGATATAAAGATAATAACGGGATAATCAATATTATATAATTTTTTTCTAGGAGGGATCCGGCCGAAGACTAGGCAAAGGGTTTGGGGGAGATGCCTCCAACCCATTCTCACCCCCCCCCCCCCCCCCCCATATATATAATTCTGGCCACGCTACTGAATGAGGGTCAAATTTTTATTCTTATCTAATCTTACGATTATTATATTTTTAATTCTTTCTTATTCATTGTTTAACAAATTTTAACCGAGTAAATATCTTATGGGTATTTTAAATGCAGGTTATGAAGATTAAAATATTTTCTTAAATATACATGTTGAGTAATGGAAAATGGACAATTATAAAGACGATTGTTGTAAATTTAATATCTGGTTTACTATATACACTATCAATATATTTATTAAATGATCCAGAGTAAACGGAATCTTTACAATCATTCTTTTTATTAAATTATTCCTAATTACCTAGATTTTTCACAAATTTCATAATAAATCGTGGTGAATCGAAATTCTGAATCACCCTGTGGTGATAACTTACACAAAAATTAGTAACTTTGGCCTAAAATATTCATAATATTGCATTTTATTTTCAAAAAATATATACACCCTAAAGCGATGAGTCACGGAGATGGTTCAAAAAATTATTTTTGTAATACTTGTTTTATTTTTGGATCTTTATTTATTCATTTTCTACATTAGTTTTCTAAGTTTGCTTTTTTTAAAATTATTTTTTTATTGTGTATATTATTGATCATTGTATCATGTTCATGAATTCGAATCATTTTTATTACTCCTCTTTCTTTCCAAATTCTTAATTTAAATCCAATAAAATAAACAGAAAATAATTCAATTTATTATATTTTAAAGAAAATTAAAACTGATTTTGTAATTTCGTATTCAGAATTAAAAGAATTGTAAATTGCTTCCCATTTAAAATTTTAATATCTTTTGACATTAAAATTTTAACCCCCCTTTGAATAATGACACTAAAGGACTAAAAAAACGACGCGTAATTATAAAATTATATTATATAGGTTAGAATTTAGAAAATAAAATTTAGTGTGTGAATTTATACCCATGTCCTTTAATATAAATGTTTTAAATATCTTACCTAGAATAAATCTTGTTAGAATAATATTTGTATAGTTTAGTATTTATAATTGAAAAATGTATCTAAAATTTAAAAATCCATATGAATCAACTAATTTTCTAATTAACATTAAATTTATTATTTCATTTGTGCTTCAATTATTTAATAATGTAATTTTTGAATTTTCAAAAATTTATTTCAAATTTTTTTTATGTCAAAATGCTATTTACTGAGCAAAATAAATATATTTTAAAATAGAATTAATTGGCAATTAAACGGTTTCATGATAATAAAAGATATCAAATTTTATCGTTTAATTTTTCTGCAAAACATTATTGTTAATTTTAACATGGTTCAGTTTTTTTAAAAATCCACAAGTTTAAATTTAGATAACACTTTAACATCCGAAATATTTTTTGTAATAACGCTATCTTTAGTTTCACTTTTTGTATTGATTCAGAAAATATTTTTTGATTTACAAAAACTATTCTTTTAAAGAAAAAAGTTTAGGTGTAGTAGATAAAAATTAAATTATCAATATAAATTAATAAGTAGTTGTAAAATCGTTTTAATTAAGTTTTATATTAAATAAAAGAAAACTCACAAAAGGATGATTTTGTGAATGTTTGATCTGGTAAATATGCCTACGCAGGTATAATCCAGTTCAAGAGTTAACTTTTTCTTTCATGGGAAAAGGGTTAATTCATCCGGCCAATTGCTGCCTAATATATTTTAACCCACAGGTTCTAAGGAGCTAATAAAACAAATATTTCTCTCAAAATAAGGTTATTTTTCTCCATGTGGTATTCTCCACATTTGAAAACTTATGGTAAGAGGCCTTATTCCTTTTTAAAAATATTAGGAAAAAAATATCATTTATATCTACCGATTAAAATAAATATTTTGAGATAATTTATAGGGATAGAAATATATAGCTCTAATCTACATTCTATCCACGGTTTTATACAATATTTTTAAAAATTTTATTTATTTTTTTATATACTTTTAAAATAAGTCATAGCAATGCATATATATAATGATTAATTTGTATATACTATGTGCTTTACTGGAAATTGTGAGGTTCGGGATCTTTCAAATTAAATTATAACGAGGGAGGTTTTTAATTTTGAAAAATCTTATTTTAGCATGTTTTAGCATATGTATAGTACTTATCCTATAAATTTCAGAAAGTTGACTCATATTTTTTTGTTGTATTTTTTAATTTATATGAAAAATCGGAGATATAAAATTAATATAAATAAAGAATAGATCAAATGTTCACTGTAAAATTAGCTGTATTGGCTAGATATTCTGCACCTGTTGAAATACTTCATGATTTAAAATTGGGATATTCTGAATCCTTATGTGAGGATTCTCTATATATCTTATTTCAGAAAAACATACGACACATATAAATATTATGTCATTTTAAATAGTATACATATTTTAATTTAAGAGATTTTAATTAGATATTAGTAAATTGAGGATATTATTAAAACTTAAAATGTTCATTTTAAATATATACATAAATATGACTATGCTACCGATTGCAAACTCTAATATAGGCTACCTATTTATCATATAATTAAAGCCTAACATAACTCTTATAGCTAATATAATTCATTCCCAACTCATTCTATATAAAAATGTCTAAATCACAATTCTGTTTAAAGTCCCTACTAATGAAGGTGGCTTACCAAAGGAGCAGAACTACATTTTTTGAGTAGGGTCAGTATGAACGCTACGCTGATTATTAGCTTTCTTTGATTTTTAAACGAATTTTTTAAATTATGATCTTAATTATAATTTGAATAAATGAAATGGTTATATTTTAAAAATTTAATTTGTTCAAATCATTTACCCTCTCTTGCATTCATTCTATTATTTAAACCGAAAAGAACACATCTTATTTTTAATCATAAATAAGATATAAAATACATATATATTTAAGGAAACATAAAACAAAGAAAGGAATTTGAAGTAAAATTAAATTCACATATTTACTTATGAGCTATGTATTTAATCATAATCAGTCTCAACATTAAAATCAATAACACCTCACAAAATGAAAACATCTCACGTTTTTAAATTCTTTTGAGGATATTTCCGACGAAAATTATATAGAAGTACCAGACCTCATTATATTTAATAAATTTCCTCTTTTAAAACTATTTATAAAAAAATACCTCTATCCCACTCAGTTCTCCTTCTAAGAGAGTATTTAATTTTAAGAAGTACAGGATGTTTTTAAGGAGAAAAAATATTTTCTGCTAAATGAATCTTTGAGAAACATTTTCTCCATGGATATTCCAATAGAAGAATACAGCCTTGCTTTGAATTGCATTTTATATATTAAGGATTGGGCCACATGTTAATATTAAATTTGTTCGTTTAACCCAATTTTCTGAAAATTTCCTTAATTTGCACACTTTTTGCATCATTATATCTGCCTTTTTAAAATTTTGCATAATTTCGAGTGCTTTTCCAAAATTTTGTGTGCTTTTCTAAGATTTTGAATATTTCATCTGGGTATATTTACGCCTTTTGCAGTGCTTTTGTTAGATTTAATAAATTTTTGTATATTATTGGCTTAATTTTTCCTCATTTTGCAAACTTTTCTGTGATTTCTCATATTACTTGCATTATTTTGCATACTATTTGCGTCATTTTATGTGACTTTAAATTTTGCGTCATTTTTTTTTACTTATTTTAGATTTTATTTATTATTTTGAGATTTAATATATATTATTTTAGATAGTTTAGAAAATTTGTATATTTTTTACCTCATTTTGCTTCATTTTGTGTGGTTCATAGCCGTGAAATCAATTATTCACAGAATAAAATATTTTTATAATAAAATATGTTAATTATAATATAATTTTAATTGATTAATTTTATACTATGAAAGTTTTTCAACAAAACCTGATATGCTTTGACTGGCCATACACTCTGTATTTAGTTGTTATAATATCTTATTTAGGAATATCATTATAAATATAAAAATTGCAAAATAGAATATGTTTATAAGGAGCTAATGCTAAAATTTCTTGATTTAAATATTCCAAAGCATTATACACTAATATTAACGTCTCACTTTATCATCACATCTATTTAATTTTTAAAATTAAAATGTTAATTATATACATGTTAAACATGTCTGATTATGGCTTGATTATCTACCTATGTATTAATAAATATTTATATATATATTATAAACAAGACTCAAGTTCTAAATCTTTGTTTAAATAATGTTAAAAGCATAAATGAACCTAGGGGCTATAAATCGACACATTATGCCAATTAGAATTATCTCTAATTAGATGGAGAAAATTAAAAAAACATACAAGAATTCAAATTTAATTCTTTTGTAAAAATAGTTATAAATAACTATCTGAACATTGCAACCTTTGAGATTATTTTGGGACTATATAAAAGCATCGGGGGAGGGGGGGGGGTGATAAAATAATTTTTTTTTAAAGATATTGCATAGGAGAGAATAGGTCTTGTCGAACCCTAAATGATAAATCATAATAATAGTAAAATTGAGGGAAAATTGTTTTAACACAAATAATTGTAAAATCTATTTTTTAGATTTATAAATAAAGATTTTAAAATCTCAATGAATAAATTTTAGGATGGTTTAATAGCTATTTTTCAATCTGATAATTCTTCAAAATCATAATACATGGGTTATGATTCTGAATGATATTTTTAAAGCAAATTGCTCGATCATGGATACCATTAGATAGTATCTAGAAATCCAGCTTTCACAGGAATCCCAGACTAATAAAATCTCCGCCCTCCCCCTATCAGAAATAATAAAGTATATATTTTACATAATATTTTTATATCTTTTACATGTTTGAATTCGAAATATTAATTTGTAAAAAACAATTTTTTTTATAAAATAGCATAAAAGTAGTAAGGCTATTTAAAAAAAAGGTAGACAATAATTTGCTACATAGTTCAGGCGATAGCACGCTACTTTGAAATAAGCTTGTTAGCATTGAAATTGACCTAAAATAGTCTCAGCATTGATTAAAAAAACTAAAATATTTTTGGCTATAAAAATAAATTAGTGATCTCTATTTTTAAATTTGAATGAACCCACCCGACTTCTAAGACTGGGGGGGGGGGGCTGCGCCATTTAAAATATCGGGTTTGATGTCTAAACTATAGAATACAAAGCCTTATGGCTGGGGTAAGGTGGGGGTGGCAAAAAAAAGAAATTTATAATTCAATTTTAGAATAATATGATTTAATATTCTTACAAATTTTAATAAATTAATAGTAAATAAACATTAATGCTGTTTATGTATTAATAATATACTTTTAATGGTTAAAAATAATATAAAGAATTTTAGGTAACTAGACAATATACAAGAAAAATAATACCCCCCAATTGGGAAATTAATATCATGGGTGGGGGTGAAGGTTTACCTAGTTTAAAAATAAGACATTCATAGATTTCTATAAGGTACTGAGGCTACATGCCCTCCTCTTGCTTATTGTTTTAACGTAAAAGAGGTAGGTCAAAGATATTTTTTTCCTTGCCGCATAATTTTCTTATTAAATAAACGAGACTTTTACATATGTTCTTATTGTATTAACTATTTTTTATGATTAATATGTAATTTTTATAATATAAATAAAATACTTTATGTTTCCTTCAAAATTCAATTCATATATACAATTTAACCCTATAGCCGTTATTAAATAATTAATAACATTACTTTTATTAACCCTTAAATAATTCTTAAGATAGATAAGCTCGGATTTGTCTTGGAGTCTAATGTACCAGCTATCTAATTATATTAATATTTAAAACATATATAGATATGGAAATTAGAAAGAACAAAACGATTCCAATCCGACGCGGTCTTCTATACAGATTATATATTTAATGTCTAACAAAATTTTGACTAAAAAAAAATGCGAAAAATAATTTTTTTCTCAAACATATAATATATTACCTAATAAAATATAATCGAAATTACCACAATAAATATTTTACAACTTTAAAAATTTTGAATTAATTTTTAAGTATTGAAGCTGCGACCTAGCTTGATTTAATTTTTATTTATAATACTGAATTCAATACAGCAGCTAGGATACCATTTTTTAAAATATAGATTTCGGCATGGGTGATGATATATTTCAAATAAGCTCATGGGTGCGACTTCTTATTTTTTTAAATCTAAAGATCATTATATATACAGCTATTTTGAATTTTTTAAAAATGGCTAGCAATCAATAATACTATAAATTTTTAATTCATAAAGGACATAGACGTAATCAGAATTTTTATAAGAGTGGGGGGAGCACTTTCGGTACATTATTACTACATATATTGTGCTTTCTGGGAAGAGGTGGGCAGGGTTTTGTCAAAGGAAATATATTTATTAGCGTAAATATGTATTGAAACAGACGAATCTCAGGAAGTACTCCAAAACCTAATCCTTAGCCACTCTTATATTAGATGATAAAGATTTACTAATATAGCCTATAAATTATAAAAAATTCAAGAAAATTCTTAGCTGAAAACAGGAGCTGGACTAGGCTTATCTGGTTAAATATGTCAAGACCTCTAGATACAAATATACTAGTATGTTAAATGAATAAATTATATAGAAAAAAATGTTTTCAACATTTATTACTTGATTGATGGTGGGTAAATTTTATAAAAAGAAGATAATATATTTTATATAACAGTTCACAGAATTTTTATAAATTTAAATTTATTTTGTAAATTTGTAAAATTTTATTTTATTTTTCTATAAAAATGATTTTTATTAAAACTTTATATCATTATTATGGAAAAAATATAAAGTTTTATTTATATTTTATATTTATGAATTAAAAAAATATATAAAATAAAATAAATTATGTAACCATTAAAAATGTCAATAATTTTAAACCAAAAAAGAGATCTAATCAAAATTGAATAGACTGTTGTGTAGCTAGAATTTTTCCAAGTGGAAGGGAGGTGATCTCAATTTTTCTGCCCTTACCGACCTACGCGGGTCCCGCTAGGATCTGATTAGTTATATTTCCCAGTTGTTATTTTTATTTGGCATTTTTAAAAAATGTAATATATTTTTATATCATCTCCTTAAAGTTGGCGATTTGAAGCACTAATTATAAAATATGCCAATATTTCGTGATTTCTAGGCTCTGCAAGTTAGTTACGTAGCCAAGATTTTTCAATAAGGGGGGGGTGGTAAATTTTTTAGAGGCCTCCTTCTCCCTCGAAACTATTTTTAACCGGGTCTTCGGCGGGATCCCTCCTATTGTATAATTAATTTTTCGGTTCTTAATATAATCTCTGTTAAAATTCGCGGAACAAACCGTAATTCTAAAATATGACAATGTTTTGTGCTTTATTAGTATCGTACTTTAAGAATAATAACTAGCATAAAGGAAAAAATTGATAACAAGATTTTGGCCAACCTTAAGATTATAAAGTGACTGAAAGCATTTATTCTGTAAATTTTATCAATGTTTAGAGCTTAATTGTATATTGTTTAATCCGTTTGGTAGACAGTATAAAGAAAAGGGAAAATTGCCAAAATAGATATCGTGCTATGGAAAATATAAAAACTATATATCTGGTTGCGCTATATTTAATGTATGACTAGTACTTCAATTCCTCAACCCAAACATGAGAACCATAAAACGAAATCTGGGTAGCTTGTTTAAAAAGGAAAATTGATAAAAATTAATTAAAAATTGTCAAAATTATCATCGTGCTAGAATCCAGAATATAGAAGTTCTAACTATATGGTTTGCGTTAATATTTAGCTTTAATTCTATCATTTTCGTCAGCCATTAAAAACATCTGAAAGCATTATTTAGGAAATTTATGTCAATAATTAGTGCGTATTTTATACTTCTTAAGTTCCACAACTTTGGTGGATAGTTTGAAGAAAAACATTTTTGAGAAAATATAAAAAATCGCAAAGATTGGCGACATGCTAGAAGGAAAATTATAGAAGCAATGAATAATTGTAATGCACTATTAGTACTCATTAGTTCATCGATCAGTTTTTAGACAATAAATAAAAACTAGTAATAGGCGAAATAGAAATTATGACAGTTCAATCTTAAATGAATTTTAAATTACTATGTAATCTTAGGATTCTGTTATCTTCATAGATGTTTATTTTTCTTTTCAGTTTGTTTAATAAATGTAATTTAAATCTCATTAAACAAGATAGAACGAAGATTTTAAAAGCACAAAGGCAACTAAAAAAATAAAATAAATAAAATATCTATAATATGTTTTATTATTATTCTCATTATAAAAAATCCTATAATCTTTCAAAATATGAGACTTGATATGATTGTAGCTTTGATATTTTCATATTTAATAGCGGTATAAAAAGGTATTCAAATAGATTTGCGGCATATATGTGCTTAACATTTGTTTGAAATAGGAATAAATAAATTAATTTTTTTAAAAAGGAATATGACATATACTAGACAAGTTTTTTGCAAGATAATTTAAAATTATAATAATCAAATATTGTAGATCAAAATTATTATTTCTAAATTAAAAGCACAAAAATAGTTGCTTTTTATATTTTAGGCATTTATATTATCACCCCTCCCCCCTACCATGGCCACACCTACTATAAGTGCTTTAACCATTATAGTAGCACCTATAATGAAATTATAGAAGCAAAATTGTGGCGAATCTTACGATTAAAAAGCAATTAAAATCACTTGTTATTAAAATTTTACCAATGTTTAATACATGATTGTGTATTATTATAATCCGGTTTGGAAGACAGTATAAAGAAATTAAGCTATTAGCAATATGAGAAAGTTTATAAAATCGCTATCAAAATTAAAGATAAATAGAACAATATTAAAAAATTATATAAACGAAATATAAAAAAATTTAATTATCATTAAAAGTCATAAAAAACGCTCTAGATCATGGAGTTGGAGGAGGGATGGGAGCAGGGATCCAAACCAAACCTAAACCAACCGTTAGGTATTAACCAATATTATTTATTGAACCTGAACCGTTAATTAATTTTCTATTTGAACCTGAACTGAACCCCTAAAATACCTATGAACCGGTTCAAGCTTCATGATTTTGTGCTTATAAAATTATGTGAAAATGATTATTAATATATTGATAAAATTTTAATTTTTATAAACATTAGCATATTGCCATTTTACAACATTTGTTAAATATTTATAAGCTTAGATCATGTCCTTCGACTTAATTTTTATACTATATTGCTAGTCTAGGATAGGTTTTTGAACTAGAACACCTTATTTTGATTTGTTTAAGTATTTGGTGGCATTGTTATTTTTTGTATTTTATTCTAGTTTTTTTGTTTTTGAATAATTTAAATTTAATCTTTTGTTTTTTTGGCTGTATAATAATAATAAGTCGACCTAGGAAACTGCCATAATGCTTAGAAATAAATCTAATCCAATATATAAATTACTTACATATTATAAATGACACATCAAAATATAATATTACTGATTGACAACTATAAAGGGGAACCACGGAGCAAATCTTGAGCATCAAATAAAATAAAACCACCCTCGTTAAATTTCAAAAAATATTACAACAAATAAAAGATATAAATCGAATGTAGGTTTGTATACAAAAGTGTTCAAACCCATTTTTAGAGGTTCAAACAGAACCTCTATTTCTATTTTTTATTAAACTGAACCTGACCTTGAACCTTTATTTTTACTCTAACCAAAACTTCCAAACCGATATTTCGGTTCGGATCCCTGGGTGGGGGTGGTGTTCTGACAACATTATAAATATTTTTAACAGGGTATATCAAGTGAAAGATTTTTTGACCAAATTGTTAATAAAACACTTAAGGGTCTTCAAAGCAGATCATTCTGGATTGTGAGGGAGGAGTGAAATAAAAAAGATATAAGTCTTAAATGAAAGCAAGCTAATATAATTTGATGATAAATATAATAAAACTAGCTAATAACCCATCAAAAATAACGTAGTTTATATATATGGTACTATATATACTTTATTAATATATTTTATGAAAATACTAAAATTAAGAGAAAAAGAGGTAAATTTGTGAACATCCATAAGATTTTCTTAATTTCTGATTCATCTATCATCGAATAAGGGAGAAAAGTATGATGCCCCCTCTTTCTTGATGGGTAAAATGAAAATATAAGAGTACCAGAGCTTCCGTTAGTCAGCATTGCTGAGCCCGTCAAAAATGACGGGGAATGAGAATTTTCTTTTTACTGTTATGATAGTTGTTACCTTTTATTTGAAAATAATATCCAATTTTTATTCTTTATAACCCCCTTCTCCCTTCAGGCCAGGTCCAATCCATTATAACTAAGTGTAAATGCTTGATACCCATATCAATATTATTTGTTAAAATATTATACTGATCATATATGCCTAATATTTAATATTAAAAAAAATTCCAAAACAAGGTCCAAGGCCATAATAAATTTGAAAAAATTTCCCCAATTCCAACCAAAGATCATAATAATTTTGGTTGTTGAGAACTGGAATAAAATATTAAAAATCATAATGAATTTTAAAATACATTCAGAAAATCAGAAAAAAAAATTTGTTTTAGGTCAATGTCTGATCCATAGTTGATAATAAAAAATTCCTAAGCGCCCAAGCTGATAATAATTTTGAAAAATTTTTCCCAACAGCCTAATATAATTAATAAAAATATTTCCAAGCCCAGACCGACCCATTATAATTTTAAAATTTTTTTATTGGCCAACTGATAATAATTTTCAAATTTTTTTCCCAAGCCTGGAGCTGCTAGATAAATCTCTAAAAACCATATCTATTTTTTATTCTTTTAAATCCTCAATCCTACTTCAGACCAAGGCCAACCCAATAAGACTAAGAGCTATTTTTTGAGTAAAAAGTAAAAATATATTTAAATTAGCTTTTACCTGAGACCCATATAAATATTCTGTGTTAAATATTATGCATGATATTTAATATTAAAAAAAAATACCCAAGCTAGGTTCATGCACATAATAATGTTGGGAAAATTTTCTCAAGCTCGCCAAAGACCATAATAATTTTGGTAGTTGAGAAGTGAAATAAAATATATAAAAGTCATAATTCATTTAAAAATACAATCATATGGGCCTTGATTTTTGATCAGCTGCAAAATAAAATTTTCAGGCCAAGCCCATATTTAAAATTAAAAAATTATCAAGCATTTCTATTTTAAATTTTACCCAATATGATTTCTATCACAAATTTAAATTTTATTCTAAATATAAAATTAAATTTAAGACATTCTTATCAAATTACAATAGAAATAAATGGCAAAATTTAAAGTTGTATGGGACTTATTTTTGATCAGGTCTGGCTATGTCTGCAAAAAAAAATTTCAGGCCAATATCTAGCTGTTAATGACAGATACCACCAAGTCAATGTATAAAGATTTTCTAAATACCAATACCCACCTAATTTGCTAAATACCGACCAAAATTTATTAAAATAAAGTTTAATAAGACCTTTATTATTTTACATATATTATACCAATCACGTTGTTGAGTTCGGCATCCTATATATAACCCCCAAAAGAACGGAACCACCAAATTAGATTAAGAAAAAAAAAGATCTTTGCTGGGATTCGAACCCAAAACCATCGGATTGACAAACGAGATTCTTACCTATGAGGCCACAGAGACGCTTTTCAAAATTAACGAATTTTTAAATATATATTATAAATAAATTTGGTAGTGCCTATCCAAATGAAAAATAAACAAAATACAAATTTTTGATAAGACTAACTTAAGACAATACCTATCATTAACATGTCTAGCCCATAATGAAAACAATAAATGCCTTTAAAGCCAATGGTTTTTAGGGATTTACATATCTCCTGGTTTGGAAAAAAATTATCTCCTGGCTTGGAGAAAAAATTTCAAAATTATTATGTCACAAAAATATGGTAATATACGGCAAAATTTTAAAAATATCAGCTAATTAATTCAATTCAATATGGTTATAAACGGGAAAATTTTAAAAATATCAGCTATTAATTAGTATATATATAATTAATATTTTTAATTAATTTATAATTCAAGTTGGTGCATGCTTATAGCGTACACTTTCGAAACCGGAGGTTTGTGGCTGGTAGATGGCAAAAATTAACATTACACTATATAATCTCCTTAAAATTTAAATACATTAAGAAGATACGAAAAAGATAATTAACATTACACTATATAATCTCCTTAAAATTAAATACATTAAGAAGATACGAAAAAAATCATGTTTTGATTATGGAGATTATATATATTAGATATATCAAGTAAAAATAAACCAAAAATGATTTTTTTTTATAATATTAATGGCATCACATCTAGAAAATAAAGATTTGCTGAAAAGGAGAAATTTTCGCGAATTTACTTTAGTATTATTTTAAAAAATAACATTTTTTGATTAAATTTGAAATATAACACAATCAAAGCTTTTCCTAATAAGAAGCTTTTAGAAGGTTTAAAATAATCTAACTATTATTATATTTATAAAATAAAAGATTTAGCTTTAAAATAAGTTCTAATATTAATTTTAGTTTAAAAGGAACCGGATGGCTAATATTGTTTTTGAAAATTTATAATCATAAATAAATCAATAACAATTGTGCTAGCTTATATATTTTTTTCTGAGCTATTCAGATTTTGATCTGAATGTTTTAGTTTTTTTTATCTGACAATAATTAAGTAAATTAAATTGAATTGAATTTAGAGATATAAAGAAATTTTTAAAATTTTAGTAAAAAAAATTAAAATAATATTGTTTAAAGTATAATTAATATTTTAGATTGATAAATGTTGAAGATTATCTTCATTTGTTTTGAACAAAATAAAAAATAAATATGCAATAATTAATAGGACCGACTATCCTCCGACAATGACCTAGCCCCATAACTTTACAAATATCATTCAGAATCATATTAAGCTATATTTTAAGATTCTAAAAAATTGCCAGTTTAAACAATCTTGAAACAAGCTTTAATTAAAAATATCTAAATGCAAAGTTTGGTATGCTAAAACACATTTTACTCTGTAAAAATTAACTTAATAAATTTTAAATTCTTTTTAGTCAATCATGTATGACGTAATTATCTATATTAGGTTTAAAATTCCAATATGACTTTCCTCTGTACTCAACGTGCCCTTGTCTCCTCTACATCTAGTGGAAGGTTGGTCAAACCCATACTATTAGTTAATCCATCAAAAAAATGAGTAATAATTTGAACGTTATGGATTTTTATGTGTTATTAAAATATTAGATAGCTTCTTAAATTATCTTTATATACAAAAAGAATTATCGTTCACTGCGTGGCTTAGTCGGTGATTGTAGATATCACTTACCCTACCGCATAGATCTGTACTTGAATCTGGGAAGGTGGGGTTTTTTCTGAAGTTAACTAGATGGTTGTGCATTGTGCGTTATATGAGTAAAATCTTCATTGTGTAATATTTTTCTGTATAAAATATTGAGCTCGCCGTTTTTATAAACGACCGAATGATTTTGATAATATATATTAAAATAAAAATGTGTCTTATTGTATTTTAATAAAATTTGGTAATTATATAGGAAATTTGACTTTTATTTGATAAATTTGGCTATTATTTAGTAAATTTGGCTTTTGCTTGACAAATTTGGTTTGTTTTTCGTAAATTGTTATGATGACTAACGCCATATATCAATAACCCCTAAAAAAATAGTTACATATTATAAAATTAAATTTTTCTATTGTTGTATGACTAGAGGCTTTAAACGTAAGTGTATTAATTAATTGATACAATTTAAAGCATATGTTAAATTTCTGAAATATTAGAATTAATTAGAAGTGCATGTTTTTATTTTTGGATTAATAAATGATTTTATATTTTTATTAAAGTTTTGGAAATTTTTGAATTTTTGGATACAACCTAAAAAAAAAATAAAAATAAAAAATGATTTAATAAGTAATAAGTAATAAGATTAGTTATTGTTTTATATCTTTCTTTAAATATAATAAAACTCTCCTAAAATTTATTTATTTTAAAATTTATAAATCTAAACAATAAAGTTTGAAATTATTCTTATTTTACTTTTAATATGAAAACACTTTTCCACTTTTAAATTTAAAATACTAAATATTTATCCGATCATATTTAGCCAATAAAATATGACGTAATTACTTATATTAAGCTTAAATTTTAGTCTTATAAATTAATAGCTTAAATTATAATTGGCGTGGAAAGGTTCCCGTTCAGCGTGCCCGGTTTCCCCTTTTCTGTAAATTAGATTAGTAATGTAGATTTTAAAATGAAATTTCAAAATTAAATATAAAGATTATAATTATGAAATTATGAAATTATAAATAAATTTTACTACTTTTTACAGTATATTTTTTTAATATAAAATTTAAAAGAAGTGAAATAGCGCACTACTTTCTAAAAAACTTCGCGTTATTGATAACGCTATTTCAAAAAAACGTAGCGCCTATTCTCCATCCCAATAAGAAAAAAAATCCCTACGCTACCTTAGAAATTCTGATAATATGGTAATAAATGCATATTAAAAATAAATTTCAAAGAAAATTTTATTTATAAACGATTTCAACTCATTCACATAATTATTTTGAAAGATTTTAGGCCATACATGGGTTCCTTGATTTTTTCAGTCAATACGCGAATTGACTGATTATGTGAATTGTCTACACATTTTATTTTCCTTGTGATTAATTTTTTTTTAAACTTTCCTCTTTATAATAATTTATTCATTGATTTGGGATTGCTCCCAAGTGTACATATGATATGAAAGATAATATCATATTTAATGTTTTCAACTTACCCGTGAATTAATTATTATGGATATCCGTGCTTATTTTGGTTCAAATATATTAAAATACATATATAAAAAGACTGTATTCTTTTAAACAAGAAAAATGTCAGTAAACCATTTGCACATTCAGATATTAATATTATAATTGTATTCGTTTTTAAATATATTGTAGATATATCATTATGATTTAGAAATAGGAAAATGATTAATCCTACAATGAGCGTTGTCCGAAACCGCATATTTGACGGGAGGGAACTTGCATTAAAAAAAGAGAAGGTATAGATGGAAGTGCTGTTAAATTAAGAGATTTAACATGATGTTGGATTACATTCAATTAAGGAATAAGGCGAATGTGTCTAATTATAGAACAAAATAAGTTTTTAATTAAAGGCTGTTATTTAATTCTACTTCGAAATTTTCAATATTATTAAAGACATTTTATCAGTATAAAAATTATCGCTATTTATTTTAAAAGTTTACCAGTATATATCCTAGGATAAATTTTCCGTAAATATACCCTTTTTTCAATATTTGATTAGCTTTGCCAATGAATATTTATATTTTTTCCCCATGATTTTAATTAGTATATTGTCAAATTTACCAATAAAATGGAATCACTTCCACTCAATATAGCATAACCCATTCAGGGTAACCTTTGACTTGTTACATATTATTTATATTTCATTTCTTATAAAGGTTGATATATATCATTTTATCTAATTAATATTTAATATAGTAATCCCCCTCCCCCTATTTTATTCAAGTCACCGTTATATACATAAACATTATAATATTATATATTATACTATACTGAAACAAATTATATATTTAAGTAGCTGCCAAGGGAGTTACTATTAGCAAATATATTAGGCTCCAATGTAATGGGAAAGCCTACTGACCTGTGCCAGCGAGATTATTTAATTACATTTATCAAGTGGAGTATGCTCAACAGGATTGGGATAACAATGTAAAGGATATGAGGCCAAACTGCCATCATCTTTTAGGCATTTGATATATCTATATTTATAAAAAGGTATATTAAGCTTGAGCTCTTGATTAATCAATTCCAATTTGAGATTTTTAGATATAACACGTAAGAATTCGGATACGTGGATCTAGCCAATGTAGAACTCAAATAAGGTATTCAACTAAGTTTACACAAGTGGTAAATTGGTAAATCCTAATCTTTTTGACTTGTAGAATTCAAAAATTCAGTCGTATTTCCAACATTATAATTCAATCCAAGCCATACTTAAAAATGATCTAGAACTGATAAGTCTCTGCGCTTGTAAGCGGCTTGCGGCGAAATCACAGATTTAGATAAGGATAGTTTGGAAAGTATCATGGTAATATACCACAAATGTCTGTGAACTGGATGTTTATAAAAACACTAAGAACAGCTTTTATTCTAGTCTTGTATCTCACTAGATGCGATTTTCAAAATATGCTCAATTGCAAGAAAATTAAAAATTTTAGAGATGTTGAAAAGTTATTAATTAAGAAAAATGCATTATGAGCCAGAGACCTTCATGGGGCCCATACCAGGCCCACATTTTATTTTCTAGTGGGTTTGGGCTAGGATTTTTAAATTATTTTTTAATGGGCTTGGACTGGGTTTGGGTCTAAAATGATTAAATTTAGATTATTTAAAACATTTGCTAATTTAAAGAAATATTGCCTTTTTTTCTTCTAATAATAATAAATTTCAGTATTGTTAACAAAATCATTGCCTAAATATATTTAAATATTGTTTATTTTAATTAAATAAAAAAAAATTAAATTTTTGAATATGGGCTTGGGCCGGGTTTGGGAAATTTTTTTGAAACTTATCATGGACTTGGGAATTTTTTTTAACATTAGATATGGGTAGGGCTGGGCTTGGGTCTAAAAAAATTTTTACTGCGGGACTGGGCCGGGCTTGGTCAAAAAATAAGGCCCATGGAGTTTTTTGTTATGAGCCAATGGGTTATTAAATATAAGTTTAAAATTTTTCAATAATATTGTTCGAACTGCCAAAGATAATTATAATAAACTCCTCACCGATTAAAGACACTAAAGAGATATTTTTTAGCGTAGTATGATTGAACTCAAAAATATTATTTGGCATGTTCTCAATATAAATATAATAACTAGAGAATGCTTCATAATTCATTTAAAATAAAATATATTGATTTAGGTCATTATAATTAATCGTATATAATATAAGGGCTAAGGTAATATTTTAAAAAAATGTGTTTCCGATCAAAAAGATAAGCAATAAAGTAAGTTGAATTAAGAGTAAAATTAATTTGATAATCACAAATTAAAATTTAAACTTTAAATCTTTTTTAAAATAAAATAAATTGTTTGCCAATCTCGCGATTTTAATTTTAGTTTTTATACCCCAGTTATTTTAAGTTTATATTTTTATATTATTTTCAATTGAATTTTTATATAGGGTGGTACATTAAAGTTTTTTTATACTATTGGGCTGTCATAAAAATGATTTTATTATAAGGAGAACTGGCATATTTTATTTTGTTATAAAATTTTTTTTTTAAAGTATTTTAATGATGGAACCAATTATTATGATGGTTATGGATAAAATTGCAATATTTTCATAACAAAAATGCAGAGTTGTTAAACGCTATTTTTAAAAGTAGCACGCTACCGCTATAGCTATTTGTCAAAAAAAGTAGCGCGCTACCGCTTTCGCTCTTTGTCAAAAAATGTAGCGCGCTATTAGCTACTTTTAAGCTACTTTTTATAAAAAAAATTTTAGAAACAAATGAAACAAATTTTTTTTATTTTTTTTGCTTATAATGTAAATGTATAATAAATAATATATAAAAATCAACATTTATAAATATAAAAATATAGTTAGTTTAGATTATAAAAAAATAAGCAATATAAATAAATATTTATTTTAATTTGTTGCATTTTAATAATAATATCATTTCAATATTATCATCCCCAAGTCTAGAGCGACGACCAGAAAGTATAAGCTTTGCTTTACTAAATAATCTCTCGACACTAGCACTTGAGGGCAAAGGAGTATTTAATTTTATATATAAATTTTTAATATATGAAAAATTATCAAAAATATTCATTCCAATATTTTTTGAATGAAAAAAAAGATCAATTGGATTTTCTATTAAATCATCTTTAATTTCAAAAAAATTATTTGAGGATGTCTTCGTGGTAGATACTCGGCAATCTATGTTTGTTGGAGTAAGATTATTCAGCTTCGCCATTAGCCTATCGAGTTGATGTTTGGCATCATCGGAATTTATATATGGCCCGTTTAGTTTAAACTTTGGATGAACCATTGCCGCTAAGACATTGTCATCATTGTATAAGTTTGGGAATCTAAAAGTTACAAAAATAGAGTATTTTAAATATATCTTAATCATAAAATTTTATAAATTTTTTAGCTTTAAACATTAAGTTAGAATAAATCTTCAGTCAAAATCAAAACAATATAAATTTTATTTACCTTCTCTCAATGCCTTTTAACAGAGAGTCTACTAGGGGCTGGCATAAGATTAGATTATTCAATCTCTTTAATTTGGTATTTAGGATACTTAAAGTGGGAACATAATACCCCATCTCCATATTATCCTCACCTTCCAAAATTTCAAGGGAAACAGCAACAAATTGCATAACCTAAAAAATTAAAATGATATGAAAATGAATCATTATTAATTAGAATTACTTCTGTATACTCTTTTATAAAAGTATGCTCTTCATCGTTAATATATTCAATTTCAACAAGATCACAGAGATAATTAATCTCTAATCTTCTTTCCTCCAGAAAAAAAGCGATTAGTTTTATTGCTTGGTATACAGAATTCCATCTTGTACGATTAGGGGTTAATAAATACCTCCCTAATTTTTTTTTAAACATGTCAGAACTTTTAGGAGATTTGTTCTGCTTATTCCATAAAGTTTGACATTTATAAAATGTTGATCTTGACACCCTTTTAAAATCTTCATCATTTAAAGCTCCTTCATCATCTACTATTGCTATCAAATTTAAATTATGACAGGAACATCTCTGATGGCTGGGTAACATTGTGGAGTTAGTTGAAGATCAGTGGCGTAGCCAGGATTCATGGGGGGGGGGGGGGGTTTGAAAAATTTTTGGGGGGCTTCGCCCCCAAACCCCCTTATCAAAATTTGCCAATATTTTGTGTATTATACCCAGGCCAGCATAAATATTAAAAAATATTAGAATTAAAATTTTTGCCAAATTTATAATTAATAAGCGACTGAAAGCATTATTTTGAAAATCAATGTTTAGTAAATTGTATATTAATTCAATCTATTCGATGTAAAAAAAATTTGCCTCCCCCCAAACCTTCCAATTTTATGATCAACTCAATATATCTTATTCTATGTTAAAAATAATTATTTTAATTAAATTTTTGCATATAACAATATTTTGCAGAGATTTTATTTATTATTAACTTTATTTATTTAACTATGTATTTATTTTAATAATATATAAAAAAATAAATTTCAAAATATATAAATTTTATACAGATTATTATATTAAAAATTGAATGTAAATAACTATATTTTAAAAAAATAAAATTGCAATAAAATATGTAATTCTTGCTAAAAAAATACAATTTAACAATTTTATTAACCCTTTATTTAACTATGTGTTTATTTTATATACAAAAAATAAATTTCAAAATTAGAAATTTTATACAGATTACTATTTTAAAAATTGATTGTAAATATCTATATTTTAAAAAAATAAAATTACAATAAAATATAAGTAATTCTTGTATGCAATTTAAAAAAATATAATTTAACAGTTATATTTAATACAAATGAGTATATTATATAAATAATTCTTATTGTAGGTGCAATACTATTATTAAATATAGTATAAAAATATCATGACTAAAAATTCATTATAATTAAGTTTTACATAGAAAATATTACAATTATATGATTTGAATTTATAAAGAGAGGTCTACTTTTCTCTGAGATTTGGCTAATTCATCTAGAATCAAATTTTTATCTAGAATAATCTCCTTATAAATATTTAATAGGGCTAATCCATTTAAACGGTTTTCACCGGTGCTATTTCTTAAATAGGTTTTTAACCTTTTCAAAGTTGAAAAAGACCTTTTATTAGTGCAGGTACTAATCGGTAAAGTAGCTAAAATAAAAAACAATGTTTTGATATTGGGCAGGGAATCTAAAGTGCAATTACACATGGAAAGGGCCTGCAAAGCGTTTTTTGGTCTCAAAGAGTACTCTATTCTGCCAAGATTTTTATACCAAAATTCGACATCACAAAGTAACTTATCATACGACCCTAATAATTCATCAGAATAAAACTCTGAGATGTTCTTAATATCCTCTCGCGTTTCAAGTGTAATCAACAATTCAGAATCAACCGGCAAAAGAAAATAAAAGCTTTTTAAAATAAAATTGTGACTTATAAATCTTTCCTTTAATTGAAATAAAAATGTATCAATAAGTGGAATAAAAATGTTAATTTTATAAAAATCCTCAATCGTAGATGAATCAATATTTGAGCGATTGGATTGTCTAGAAACTACTCTAGGTTTAAAAATTTCAATCCCAAACATATTAGCGGTCTCCTTTACTTTCCCATATATTTCGTGAAATTTTTCATCCACATTATCTATGATATTTGTTAATATTTCAACAATATCCTTTGCCCTATTCATAACCTCCCTTAAATCCAAATCAATTTTTTGTAACATTTTGCTAAAATTATATGTATAATTAAATAAAAAATAAACACATTGAATTGAAATTAAAAATTGAGGCTTCGTATTAGCCTGTAAAAGATTTTCCGCATCTGCGGAATCTTTTTCTTTGCGTAATATGTATGATCCCAGTGCCGCAAAAATAACCTCATATAACTCGATGAAAACCTTCACCGATTGTTGTCTTTTAATGAATCTTGTGGGACAAAATCTTTTTAATTTTTTTTTTGAATTTTTTGAATCAATTTCATCGAACGTTTGGGTAAAAATCTCCCTCTTCTTGGGTGGGGTAAAGAAGTCACAAACCGACGATATTGTTTCTAAATTTTGAAAAATATATAAAAATTATATAAAGATATCTATAATACATAATAAAATCTAATAAATTTCAATTAAATCAAAATCTTTTTACGTAAACTGTTCCAGATGTCTCTAATTTCACATGCCTCAGTTATCATCAAATTCAGGCAATGTGAACTGCAATGAACATAAAGAGCTGTGCTATAAAGCTCTCTAATTCTTGACTGGACCCCTTTAACATGGCCACTCATCGAGGGAGCTCCATCGTACCCTTGGCCTCCCAGTAGATTTAAATTTAAATCCAGGTTTTGAAGTGATTTAATAATTTGATTAGCAATCGTTTCTGACTTAGTGTCAGGTAATTCAATAAATTGAACAAATAGTTTCTTCATTTTATAATTACCTGATTCCATATCAATAAACCTTATTGCTATGGATAATTGTTCAATATTACCAATATCGGAAGTTTCATCCGCCAAAACACTAAAAAATGGTGATGCTTTGACTTTTGAAGAAACTTCCTTTAATATAAACTGATTGCATATTGATATTATTTCATTTTGAATAGTGGGACTTAGGTAAGTAGCATTTTTAGAGGAGCTTTCAAAAAGCTTTAGGTAGTTGTCATTATTATTACATAAAAATTTCAATAATTCCTTGAAATTTCCTTCATTGTGAGAAGGGGATGTAAGTGTTAGGGGGCCAGGAGATATCCTATGAGCTCTTAACGCCAAGCCCTGCCTCCCTAACCAAATGATAGCATCAATAATTATAATTATTCTTGATCGATTTTTTGTAACAATATCAAAATTTTTTTTATTCAATACATTGGATATTGATATCTTTTGATTCATTGAGATTTCTTTTAAAGAATCCATTATCTCACAGGAATTAAGATGATATTTATTTTTTTGATGATAATTAATTTGAGATCTTTCCATCTTGTGTACACCTGACTTACCAATGTTTTGAGTTTTTGTAACCCATTTCCAGCATATCTTGGGGAAAATATGACGCAAACTTTACAAAATGCGCCTTTTTCATCGGCTGAGTAAGCAAGCCACTTATATTTGTTAAGCCAGGATGCTTGAAAGGTTAAATTTCTTTTGCCCAAAGGCAATGGAAATTTATAACATTTGTCAGGTATCCAAATATTTTCAACAGCTAACAATTTTTCATTATCATTTTTAAAATAAAAATTTAAGTAAAGTGAAACATCTTTTTGAGAACGGTGTGGTGTTTCTATATTTTTTTTTAGATTTTAAATGATATATTTCAATATGAATTTCAATGTTAAGAGCTGAGCAGCACAAGAAAATAATCTGGATTATAAAAAATGTATCTCAGATAGATATCAAAGTTTCTTAATAAAAATTTAAAGACAGATACAAGTAGAAGGAAATTACTATATATATCATTACCAATTTTAATTAATATTTTTATATTTGTAGGATGATTTACACTCATGGAAGTGAAGAAGGTAGTAATATTTAAATTATGAAAATAAGTTCCTAAATATTATAAGCTGCCCAAGAATGTATATACAAAAGATTTTAAGAAAATAATTATGTTCTTCACAAATAAATAATAAAAACTATATTTCATAAACTATTCTAGTTTAATTGGTAATGATAAATCATCTGTACCTAAGATTCATTTTTTCACAACAAATCTGTATCTAGATTATTTTTCTGGAGGGCCTGCCCAACTCTGTTTGTATTGTAGATACAAGTTTTCAATACTGCTCAACTCTGAACTTATAATATACTACCTTTTGCAAAATAACACAAAAAAATGACTAACTTTAAAATTATAACTAAATATCGTACATTGCAAAATTTTAATAACTCAAAATGAAAATAGTATAATTTACAAATAAAAAAAATGGAATTAAAATAAATACTATACCATCATTTGATGATTTTCCAGCCAAATCAACTGATAGCTCACATGCTTTTGTAACACATAATGTTTCTATTTTTAATTAAAAAATATTAGAAATTATAAATAATTTAGAATATATACCATCATTTGATGATTTTGTAGCTAACTCATCATTGGTTTTCCCATGGAGATGGAGTGGTAATGGTATGTCTGGTATTTCTAATTGCAAGATTTAAATAAAAGATATTGATAATACCATTACCTTCGAACTCAACTGATGGCTGATTTTCACTAGCAACATCCATATATATTTCTAATTCAAATTACATAACTTAAATTTTATAAATAAATTAATATATACCTTTTCTTTTTGTTGTTGACAAAAAAATTTACGGATATCCATATTTAAAAATTATAAAAACTTAAAATTTACAAACAAAACAAACTATCTAAATAGTTTAAATTTAAAAATATATATTTAATAATTAAATTTATAAATATCTAATTTAACTATGCCAAGCCAGAAAATATTTACAAAATATCTTTATTGTTATTTAATATTCTAATTTAACTATGCCAGAAATTATTTACAAATACAATATATCTTTATTCTTATTGTTGTTTTCAATACTTCTCAACTCTGCTTGGCTTATAATGTACTACCTTTTGAATAACACAAAAAAATGACTAACTTTTAAATATCGTACATTGCAAAATTTTAATAACTCAAAATGAAAATAGTATAATTTACAAATAAAAAAAATGGAATTAAAATAAATACTATACAATCATTTGATGATTTTCCAGCCAAATCAACTGATAGCTCACATGCTTTTGTAACACATAATATTTCTATTTTTAATTAAAAAATATTAGAAATTATAAATAATTTAGAATATATACCATCATTTGATGATTTTGTAGCTAACTCATCTTTGGTTTTCCCATGGAGTGGTAATGGTATGTCTGGTCCTTCTAATTGCAAGATTTAAATAAAAGATATTATAAATATTACCATTACCTTCGTCATCTGAGGATACAACGAAAACCAACTCAACTGATGGCTGATTTTTACTAGCAAGAGCAACATCTATATCTATATATATTTCTAATTCAAATTACACAACTTAAATTTTTATATACCTTTTTCTTTTTGTTGTTGACGAAAAAACTTACGGATATCCATATTTAAAAATTATAAAAAATTAAAATTTACAAACTATCTATATAGTTTAAAAATATATATTTAATAATTAAATTTATAAATATCTAATTTAACTATGCCAAGCCAGAAAATATTTACAAAATATCTTTATTGTTATTTAATAAATTTAACTATGCCAGAAATTATTTACATACAATATATCTTTATTCTTTTATTGTTATTTAATATTTTAGTTCATATAATTTATATATATTTTTAAACGATGTGATCATTTAAAATTAAAACTCCTTTTTTTATAAATATATTTCATTGTGATATTCATATTCATATTGTATTATATATAATATATTATCTTATTTGTCTAAATTGAAACCGTTTTTTAAATATAATTATTCGCAATAAAAAAATAATATTTTTTATTTTATAAAAAAAAAAAAAATTTTTAAAAAACATAAATTTTTTTCAATGGGGGGGGTTTCGACCCCCCCCCCCTTTGTCTACGCCACTGTTGAAGATCCTATAGAATATTGATTAGATTAACATGTATTATAAAATAATTTAAACCTTCTTCTAAGATCTCATTAATATCATTGGCATCAACACCTATTTCCTCCTCTTCCAATACATGTCAACTATCATTCTGTATCTCATCTTCAGCATTATCCTCACCAAATATTCTATATTCATATTAAATAGGACAAATTAAATTATTCATCCAGTTTTAATAGAAATGTCTAATAATATTTATCAAAAATGGAGTGGAAAAATCATTTCTTAGTATTCTAAATTTTGAACCTCAGGAATTATAATGTAACTAAGCAAAAATATTTTATCAAATGAATACATTGAATGAATTCCCTGTACTGTATATAAATTGATGGCAATTAATCAATAAGAAATAAATATAGTAAAAATATAATCATCCATGAAATATTCAATAACCATATCTTATTAAATGTTAGATTAGCTCAATGACACTGTACAATAAAAATTAATGAAATAATCCACCTCTTTTTTATATTTTATTAGTTAATTTCACTAATTTTATTTATAATTTGATATAAATTATGATAATCATAATATTATTAAAATATGTGTGTATTTAGTTAATAAAAATTCTATAAATAATGTGAAATATTATAATACTAAATATTTTATAGATTAAATAATAACCATTCCATTCTGATTAATTTACTGCCCAAAAAATCATAACTTAAAATAAATATTATAAATAAATTTGTGATATAACCTAAATGCCTTCGGGTAGTTAGACCCATTATCAGTAACCATCTTGCAAACTTTATTATGAATCCTAAAAGATTTGTGGATGTCAATAATTTTATTTGCAAGTACTCTGGCATCCTATAATCCTTTTAAGGGCTAAGGCTACAGATCTTCTTTTTAAAGTCCTAGGGTCTAACCAATGGCCTGTGATTCCCAAATAAGCTCTAAAAATATTTAATCAAATCAATTTATAAATATAAATAAGTTTTTACCTTCTGTTATGTGTCCAACTATCTGCCGTGGTACATACATAAGATATATCTGATAACTCTACTATTAGAGCATCTTTCATCACTTTGAAGTTGTCGGCTATTTTATTCATAAGTGTCTGGCGACATAAAACTGTTGTGCCAGGGGATAAAGTTTTAATCATCATAGTAAATAATGGATTATCAACCAAGGACAATGGCTGAACTGTGTCAATAATAAAATCAACAATTACTTTATCAGCCAATTTTTGTGAAATATTGGCATGTTTATTATCAGTTAATTTAGTTTGGATAGTATTTGTCTTTTTGAATGAAGATTCTCCTATACCAAAATTTTTTATATGTTTCTCTATTTCCTTATAGCAATTGGCGTGAACAGTCTAATAAAATAAATAATATTATAATGTAAAAATAACAATTTACCTTAAGGTGTTTTTCAGGTTATAGCTACTCGATTGATTTGATGATATATTTTTTTTATATTTTAAGCACAGGAATTTGAATCCAGATTTTGTTTTAATATTTATTTTAAAAAATTTTTCAAATCTAGGGAATGGGAAATCGTTACTAGAACTATTAAGTACATTTTCTTCCATTGAATCTTCCATCTCTGAATCACTTTCAAGGATTTGGATATCCATGGGCGATGCCATTTTAGATTATTAACACAGATTGAAAATATATTTAATTTCTAAATTAAATAATAAATTATAAAAATTATAATTAATTATGATATTATATTTAAATTTTCATGTTTATACTTACATTCATTATATTTTTTAAAAGTAGCGCGCTAAAAAATTAAATAATTTAAAAAAAAGTAGCGGCTATTATCTATCGCTACCAAAATACGCTACGTAGCGCGCTACTTTAACAACTCTGCAAAAATGAAATACATATAATAATATAAAAATGAAACTGAGCTAAAATGGGTAACAGTATATATTAAAAATAAAATAGAATATTAAAAGTAGTAACAGCTAAAGATAAGGATTGAAATATTAGAAATTGAATAAAACATAAATGGGAAGGATGATTCTATCATCAGGAGCAATTGAATTAATTGAGTTAATAAAGCACACATAATTTATCTTATGGATGGTAATTGCTATTTTTTGTCTTAAATAGAAGTCTTGCCGAGGTTCCACAATTTTTTTAATTTGAAGATAGGCGTTTTTGAAATTTGCCAATCACCATGCTTTGTAAGGGTAGAGCTGATTATTAGTCCCAAAATATAACATGATGAATCAAGCAATAATTATATTTATAAATTATGGATCTCAAAATTTATAAAAAAATTCTAATAAAATTCGCTATAATTTAAAAATAACTATAAAACAATATATCAATAAAAAAAGTGAATTTTTTAAATAAGATTCTTCATCAAAATTTGATTTGGGAGCGTGATTTTTGAAAAATGACAAGGTTAGTTTTTCAAAAGTGGTAAGTTTTTGTGGATATGATTGATATGAAGATATTATTAACAAACACACGGTTATTGTGATGTTGTTTTATATTGGATAAAACTTTTAGGAAGTAGGAAATTGACAAACTAGGAACATCTTTTGTAAGGAATTTTAAATTTATTTAAAAATATAAAAATAATCAAATACTGTTTCTAAAAATTATTATTTATAAATTAAATACCTTAAAATGCAAAAATTTTAATGCGGGAGAAATTTTAAAATTGAGGGAGTTATTTGCGGGAGATTTCTATTTGTGCAAGTTTTGCAGGAGAGAGATCTCTGCATATAAGCTAAAAAATTGCTGGAGTCTCCCGCTGATGGGGAGAGACCTGGCAACCCTGTCATAATCGGCTTTAAACTTTATATTTCATAAAATTTTAAAGGTAGAGAAACAAAGGCAATGTAGACCTGATTTCTTTATAACTCATAAAATCTGCAAATATTCAAAAAATATTGCCAGCTATCTCAAATGGTAGCGGACTAGCTAGGTGATGTACTTATTTAAATTTTTTTAGTAAATTCAATATTTTAAAATTTATTTCTATTATATCATCAATTGAAAGCCATTATTAAATAAATGATTATTTGTTTTTATGTAACACCAGTGGCGATATATTTATTACGCTTTCACAATATACTTTAAACGTTTTATTTTTAATTCAATCTTCAAAATTAACTATTAATTTGATACAAAATTTAAAAATTCAACTCTATAAAATATATATATGAAAATAAACGAATAATATTTATTTTAACTAAGAAAGAAAAGAACATTATGTAAACACAAATGATAAATTATATATTAAATAGTATGTATAATCCCCCTTCACCAATTTTTTCACTTTATAAAACAATTTTTATTAGCTCAGGCGCCCATGATGCCAAATGGTAGTGTTGTTAAACGGGTCGATTTGAGCCTATCTTTAAAAACGGCTAACTCAATATTTTATTTTGAAAAATATTGCACAAGCCTTAAGACTTTGCTCATAGATGGCACAAGATCTGGATATCTATTAGCTAAATCTTGAGGGTGTAATATTTAATTATATGAACAAATAATTTAATTTAGATACAATTCTGGCTCCTAAACACAATAAATATTTTTTTAACTATAAATGATTCATATTCTTGTTTTTCGAATTTCGGTGTGATAATTATATAAATATTATTGTGTTAAAGAGATCCATAAAATTTTGTATGAAAACGATAATATTACAAATTAAAAATAAAATTTGAAATAGGCCTAAAATAAATTAATTTCCATAAAAAAATGAAGGTCACATCATCTTAAAAACAGGGATGGCTATTTAATATTTTAACTTCTAAACCCTTTATACTTTTTGTAGATATTTATTTATAACCTTTATCTATGAATGTATTTCATATTTAAACGTATTATATTAAAACAAGGAAAGTGGTCAGGTTAACCGATCTTCTTTCCTCATATTATTTCGAAAATTAGATAGCTTAATAATTTAACTTAGTTAATTAGTTATTATTATTCTCTTTAATGAGTTTGACATTATATTACAAACACTGCAAAATGAAAGTATAATAAGTCACATATCAATGCAATTAAAGACAAAATTATATAACATCATTTATCAAGCTATTATAAAATATATAAAATATTTTGATGAAAAACATCTGAAAATTTTAAAATGAATTAATACTATTAGTAATTATTATAATTTAATGTGTTCTATTTTTAAGAGATATGCAATTATAATTTAAAAGAGATGTTTTATAAATGACGAACAATATGATTTCAATTTTCATCCTAAAAAAATTAAAGTTTATAAATACCTCTATTATATTTTAAGGTTACTTTCTTTAATTATGGTATATATTACATTTTAGTTTATTGAAGATACCTAGTATTTTTGGTTTATAATTTACATAAAATGAGTTTTAAAATAAGTTATGACTTAATATTGGTTACTTTAACAATCTTAGAGGCAAAAATAAACTTAAACAATTAAATGAAGTATATAAATCAGGAATCTCATGGCCTTGCTCAAGCCCTAAACCAGGTCTATAAAGAATTGGATTAGGCAAGTTGTAAAAATATTTTCCATGCTGGCCTTGATAATATGGTAAAATAATTTTATCGGCAACAAATAATTACACTTGATACAGGCCGGGCCTAAAACATTTTTAAAAATCTTTGCTGACAGGACCACGTTATATCTAGTATAGATGATAGGTATAGATTGTTTTTTTAAAATTTAAATAAAATTCTAGATAAATTAACATTCTTAGTATTATTACCTATAATATTTTATATTATATTATTTCCTTGACACATTTAAAAAGTCCTAGATATATACGCTACCTTCTTCATTTACCCTGAGCTAATGAAGCATTAGTTAAAATGAAAGTATGGTAGTCCAATTTGGGGTATCGTCTTTGCATTCATTAGAATAAGAAACTAAATAATATATAAATTTACAATTATTTAAATGGCATTATTCAATTTGGCGCAGTTGCATTAGTAGTAGAGGGTAGAGTAGCTATTTGGGACCTGAGTCCCATCAAAATATTGACAAGAAGCCCCCCCCCCCTTTTAATTTTAGGATTTGTTTATTCAATAAACTATTTAAGTACATAAATTATTTAAAGATATAAGCCGAGTTTGAAAGTAAATTGACATATGAAGGATTTATCAAAATAAATATGGCTTATATAAACTACTTCAAGAAAAAAACTAAAACAACATTTTATCTTAGGTATATACACAAGCAGCAAATATGATATAAATCGAAAAGACTAATTTAATTGTAATCAAAATTTTGTAATTCCTATTCTAATATAATTCATAATTCGTTCAACTGATTTATAATCCTTTCAAGCTATTATACCGGATACTTCTACTTGTAAAACCCAAATAATTGAGTATTGTAAAATATTTTCATGTTTAAAATAATATGTGCGATTTTAAATGATGTATATACTCCTACTGGCAATGCTCCCTATTTATCAGCAAAATTAAATGATAGCTACAGTTGGAATATAATTCAAAATTTAATAACCTCATATATTATTGTTGGTTATTACGCAGTTACGATGATGATACATGTTATATTATTATTTATAAGCAATATTTCCATCAAAATTGCTAAGAGAACAGTCTAGTTGAAATATTTTATCCCTTGAAATGTTGAATGAGAATGCGAAATCACTAACTAATATTTTTTTAGAAAAATCTTGTAATAAATTTCAATAAAAGGAACTTGTGTACACAGTTCTAAGATGGCCGCCTATAATTTTATATAAATAGTAGTGTTGTTAAAAGGCTCGTTCGATTTTTAAAAACGACGAACTCAATATTTTATCAAGAAAAATATTATGCAAGCCTTAAGATTTTGCTCATAGATGGTATAAAGTTTTAAACATATATTAAAAATCTCTATGTTTAGACAACATTTTTCTGGCCAGAATATTGAGTTTACCCGTTTTTAAAAATCCGCTTAAATCGAGCCGTGTAATATGTATAGACTCTAAAAAAATCATGGATATTTAAAAAAAAAAATAACACCTTTTAACACACCCCTTTTTAAAAAGCTAATGAAGTCTTTGTTTTAAATAGAATTTCTAAAAACATATTATCAAAAATCAATAATTATAGTGAAAGCTAGATGTAATATCTGCTCAACTAAAAATAAAACCAAAATAATAAATAGAGCGATTTTAACCAAAAGGGGGTGGATAAAAGGTTTAGTCCGATATATGAATGTAAAATTGAGTATTTTAGGGTCTTTTTGGCAACTCTCACACTCCTATTTTAAAAGGAAGCATCAGGTTTGGGCAAGTTTTTAAAAAATTTATTTAAATATAAATACAAATATATTTCAAGGAAAAATATTTGAATATAAATACAAACACTTTTAAAAAAATGTATTTTAAATTAAATACTAATTATACATAAAAAAATTTCAAAAAAGTATTTAAATAACAAATATTGAAGAAAATCTTTTCACAAATAAATACTTTGACGAATATACTGCAAGTCGGTTTTTATAGTACCACTAGATTCCTTTTTTTACTATATTAATATTTTTATTATAATCATTTTCAAAAATTATAATAAATATGTAAATATCATCATATAATACAAAATTTATAAATAATACATTTATGTAGCAGCAATAGCATATCACATAAATTATAATTATAATTGCAAATATAATTAATATCACCGTTTTATGGAGCATATAATAAATTTGAGTATAATTATATTGCCAAAAATTATTCAGCACAATAAACCATATTATACAATAAAATGAATTATTTATCACAATAAACTATATTGCACAATAAAATGGTTTATATTGCAAAATAAAATGACTTATATTGCACAATAAAATGACATATATTGCACAATAAAATAAATATTGCAAACACCGAATTCTAATTATAATATAATATTTAATAAAATAAAACAAATTTATAAAAAATATTCAACTATAAAATTAAAAAAATCTAATATTATATTTATAAAGTTTATTAAAATGATAGCTCTTTATTTTTTAATATCGTTTTTCAGATAAATAATCATTTAAATCATGCCTTTCTGGACTATATTAAATTTGCGAATAATCTTTCTACCGGAAGAGAAGATGGTAAAATAAAATTATATTTTAAAAAAAATCAATTGTATAATTTTAAAATTATTTTGCATAATATATCTTTGCACTCATCTTTTAAATATACATTGATTGAAGCATTATTAAGACTTTTAGAATTTTCAAAAATAAATTAATCAACTTGACGAAAGAATATTTGCTTGCTCTATTATCTGATTTTTGTATCAGTACTTCATAAGAAAGCACATGTAGCAACTATTTTTTTTTCATTACATGCTACCTATCTATTTTTAAAATAGGTGTGCGAGAGAGTTTCTAAAAAGACCCTCTTATACGTTCCAACAAAATTGTTGAGTGACATGTAGAAAATGTGGACGCTGGTAGCGTTACAGGTTATTTGCTAAAATTATTTTATGAACATAATAGCTTAATAAAAAAACTCCATCTGGAATCTATATCTTCTGACTATATTTCTATTTAGAGGTGTAGTCGGGGAAGGGGCTCGCGAGAACATGTACTGACCTTGCCAATTTAAAAAAAAGTTACGCATGCCTCCTCCAGATATTTTTTAAAAAAGTAGAGGACGGGGCCTGCCCCTTTCAAAATATTTAACAGTTTGAAATAACTAAGAGACCCTGTATACGCATTTCAAAAATTTAGCATCCAATAACAGTGCAAAATTTAACGGCCTGCCCATCCTATTATAAAGTGGTGAATTATTATCAGATCTCGCCATGATGTTTGATGTTATATTTGAATTATCAAATCTGTCTTTATTAGACAAGAACAATCAGTTTATCTAAAGTTGAAAAATCAATAAAGCAAACGATTCATGTTCTAAAAGCGTTTAAGGATATGCCACCTGTATTCTACTTTTTTATAAATTCTAAATAAATGTTTATTTAATATTTCTGGAGAACATATCAAAATATCTCAAGAAGCTAGATAAATAATAAATTTGTATTTGTTAATATATAAATTTTGCATAAACTTTATATATTTTTTACTTTGTAATTAATGACCTTTTTGTAAAAATTCTTTCTTTTGAATTTATTTAATGACCTTTTATATTTTCCTAATTTTCGTAAATGTTAATTTAATTTAAGGACGAATTTGTTCCTTTTAAAAAACTTATGTAAAAAGTGTAAATTAAAATTGTATATATATATATATAATATTGTAAAATTTTCAGTATTAGTATTAATAAAAAATAAAATAAAAATTTAATTATTTTCACTTTTTTTTACTTGCCTTCCTTTGTTCTAAAAGTATTATTAATATTGAAAAAAAACAGAAGGCATCAAAAATCAATATGCAAAATAGGCTAAAATTCTAGTAATTAAAAATAATATGTTAAATTTGTAGATAATTTAATTGATATGGAATATTTAGAAAAAGATAACTCGTCAGCAGACCCTCACATTCGTTTTGGGAAGAGCATATTAAATGACTTTGTTTCAAAAATCTCGATGTGGATTTCGCAATAAATGGGATGAGAGAATATATTGATAATATGAAAGTAATAATGGCCCCTTGAATTGAAATATTTTCAAAATTGTAATAACATTCGTGTAGTATTGCCGAATGTGAGCGAAGCTTTCCCCTTATGAATGACATTATGACGGATTTTCTTACATGTCTTATGATAAAACATATTTCCAATAATGACGATTACCATTAACGTGTCTCCTCAGTAAAATTCTTCTATACATATTAAAAAGTGGCTGACAACTTACTGGACAACTTACTGATTTGCAAATAATAATCAATCAAGGAAACGTGTAATATTATTAAAATTGAATTCACCTTTTTTTTGATCTTCCGATTTATGTATTATATTATAATATTTTTAAATATAATTATAATACATTCGAAAAATTACTCCATCTTTCCTGAAATATATATTTTTTGCAATATATTTCAATATAATATAGATATAAGGTATTTTATATGAAATTCTTTGGTATAAACTATTAAAAAAATAAATAAAAGATTTACAAAAAATTTATGCTTCAAATTCTTAGAAAAACTAAAATTCGTCTATATTAGCGTGCCCCCTACTATTTTTTTTCCATAGTAATAGCGTGTCCTTGCTGTAAATTTTTAGAACTAAATCGCTGATTTTTTTTGCTAACTCGGGCCACAAATTTAATATCTAAATAAATAAATTGTCATTTTAAAATCACTTTATAATAAAAAAAGAAAGTATAGTATATGTATTTGTATACATCTGAAATTGCGAACAAAATACTTTTCTGTTTACCGATCAATTATCCAGAAAACATAATTTAGGATTGCTTGGATATCAATTCTCCTCCTTGTCATGAATGGAAACACTCCCTTTCTCAAGATCTTATCCCTTTTTTTCATTTCTAGTTGCTTTTATCTTTTCGCGTCTCTCTTCTGATAAGTTTATAAAATGTATCTCTTAACCAGATCCAAATCTACCGACAGCTTTTACCACCTGGAACAATAATATGTTACCCAACACACTCCGCCCAATAATCTTCCTTTAAAAGATTAGAGCCCTCCTCTAATTCCACTCACAATCATCAGGAACTAACCAATTCTCTTTTTCTAAGCAACCATAACAGGTACGGGTTCAATGCCCTCCCCCTCTCTCCCTCAACAACACCTAAATATATATCTCTTATGCAAGGAATTCACTCAGGATATCTTTAAGACTAAGTCAAAATTGTAATATTGCCATTCTACACTCATGCACTCTTTGCAATTTTGGTTGTTAATATAGGTCATCATTCTTTACTTGTAAATATTCTAAACCATTGGGCAATTAACCACCCAATTTACTAGGCACTATTCTCAATAAATATTCTTTCCACTTTAGATCTAGTTAGTCTAAATATTTTTGGCGATGTGTTACTCTTTCGCCTTGTTTGAAAGATAGATCTCTAGTATGGGGTTATACCTGTATATATGCGCCTGCTAAACCGAATAATCAATATGCGTCAATACTCCTAAATTATCCAAACACATAAAATATTTACAATTATAAAACGTAACGTTTCACCATCCGTTACAACCACTTTAAGAGGCCAGCGACGAAGCGATCCTTTTTTTAAAAAAACATTAGATTAAAAATTAGCAACAATTACTCGGGATCCCAAAAAAAATTTATATCCTTAGACAAAGAATATCTCTCGAAATATGAAGATTCAACTTTATTATTATCCTTGAATCGCACTATTTATTTTATTGTGAAATATAATTTATTTTATTGTGCAATATAATCCATTTTATTGTGCAATATAATTTAATTTTACTAAAACGGCGATATTAACTATAATTGCAATTATTATATAATTTATATGATATCTATGCAAAATGCAGATAAAATATAATTGGAAAATTTTCTATATGATAATATTTACATAATTATAATTTTATAAAATGGTAAATAGTGTTTAAATATATTTTTTGAATTTTTTTGTAGGTAGTAGTGTTATTAAGAGTTGCTTTACTAGTTACATTCTTAAAAAGGTAACAAAATTATATTCTTAAAAAGGTAACTAGTTAAAGTTATTAGTTGCAATTTTGTATATTAACGAGTTACAATTACAGCTATATTCCAAAAGTAACTAGTTACATTATAAGTTCCTTAAATCATTCATATAACACATATTTTATTTAATATAATAAAATTTACTATAAAAATAATTACACTGAAAAATATGCCGGAAAATAGAATATATTTACACTGAAATAAATAACCTTAATTATTTGCACTAATTATTTTTTATAAAAGATTTAATAAATTTTTTAAAAGTCGGGCTCTTTTTTTCACCCAAAATAAGCTTACATAGACTAAATAAAAGTTTTAAGGGAGCACTTGAGGAATATTATATTTATTAAAAGGTAATTTAAATCTAGGATGTTTTGAGGTAAAGCGATTGACGGGGTAACAATGTTAATGCGAATATTTTAACCCTCAAGCATAAAGACTGGGATGAGGATGTATTTTTATATCTAATTTATATGTTCATCTTTTGAAAAACTTTTCTAGTTAGACATACCCCGAAGCCGTTTTTACCCATAATTTATAACAATTCTATAAAAAGATAATTTATAAATATTAACGTCTATACCATATAAAAAGATATTTTTGACAAAAAAAAAGGAATATTAATGGTTTGTGTGAAAGAACTTATAACGAATGTGCAATATTTGTATCTGAAAATGGTAAATAAATATCTAAGGTATTTCTGAGAAGCCTTAAAGAAATTTTCAATTAGAAAATATATTCGGTGACAAATTACTACATGAATTATCTTCATTTGCCCGTATTTACAAATATTTAATAGCTAGGTTAATGAAAATACTGATGATATAATTTGTGAGTAGGAGTCTTAATAAACCTTTAAATAAAACAAGATAATAACTCCAACCAAGTGTAATCAATGTTTAATATGTGTCTATTGAATTCTTTAATGCTATGATATGCACACAACCAGGGTGGGCAAGTTACTCGATTCTCTTCGTTACATAATTAAAAATAGAAATGAAAATAGAAAATTTCGATGAAGAATTTTATAGTTTATTTTTCTGTAAAATCTAAAATAAAATAGTATAATAATGAAACCAAAATCAATTTAATATTTTATTGTCTAATTTAATGAAAATCAAATATCGTTTTAAAGCATTAGACAAATAACTAATTTTTCAAATAAAATAACATTTTGTCTCTTGTTTAGTCTTTTAATCAAATTTGCAAATTAAAATAAGTGTTATAAGGGGTGGGTAAATATTGAAATAAATAAATATTTACATTATTGGATATTATGTTGTATATTGATTTCAAATAATGGATCGAAATATAGAATTCTTTCAATTCATCCTTGTAACTATAACTGTGGAAATAAAAATTTTTTTTATCAGTTCTATCTTAATTAATATAATGTCTAATGATAAAAAAAAATGTGATAATTTTTTTAAATGAAACTTTAAATTTTCTGCTTTCACCTATAGTACAGAATTCGTTTTACCAAAATATTATCATGGTCTTTCTATGCTAAAATAATCACTTTTATAATGGCTCTCATTATTTAAGAAAATAATAAACGATATATACATATTAAATCCCACAATGGAAAGATTTGAAATAAAAAAATCCTATTCATAGTTCTTTTGGATTCCCCTGTTTTCTGTCAACCAACAAAATCAAACATTCCATTTTACGTTTAATATATTTTTATATCAAAAATCGTAAAATGATTTAAAAATAATGAGAAAAAAACATTAAAGTTACACAAACAAATATAATAGTTACAGGCTATTCGTTATATTTTTAAAAATACTTTATAACGCTATTTATAACTTTTTGCCACATTCTGCACACAACTTTATACAGTCTATTTTTTGTCAACCTATTAGTAAATTGTGTAAGAACATCTAGTAAACTTAAAATTATAAAAATAGGCTATGGGCAAATACAGGACACTATTATTTGGAGGCATTTTTATTGATGCCCGTTGAAAAAGAAAGAATTGTTTATGCTAAATATTTGTATATTAGCGGCAAAGTTGAGAGTTAATGGAAGATTTATTAGATATAATATTCGTTTAATTCATTTATTTAAATTCTATTTAGAAGCTATATTTGCAATATGCCTGATTTTATATATAACAACGGGCCTTATTCTCGGTGCAATATGATGTAATGCAGGGCCAGCCTTCCCAAACACCGAAATTAGATATTTTAGGGGCCGCCAAATTTCGTAAAAAATAAGAATTAAAAACCATGTATGAATTTTGAAAAAGGATTGGTATGTCTATCCAAGTAGCCATAAATATTATAACAAAAAATTTGATTTATATTTTAGTAAAAAAAATTTCATTTAGAAATTTTCATTTTTTTCTATATAAAAAATTTTTAAAAACAATTTAATAAATTTTCGGTAACAGATTAAATCATGGGGAAATTTTTCATATATTATTTTTTTTTATTTATTTTTTTTAATATTTTTTTTTTATTTATTTATTTTTTAAATATATTTTTTTATTTATTATTTTTTTTAAATTTAAAAAAAATCTTAAGTATATTTAAGAATTTAGAAAAAAAGGGTATATTTAAGAATTTAGAAAAAAGAGTATATTTAAGAATTTAGAAAAAAAGAGTATATTTAAGAATTTAGAAAAAAAGAGTATATTTAAGAATTTAGAAAAAAAGAGTATATTTAAGAATTTAGAAAAAAGAGTATATTTAAGAATTTAGAAAAAAAGAGTATATTTAAGAATTTAGAAAAAAAGAGTATATTTAAGAATTTAGAAAAAAAGAGAATATTTAAGAATTTAGAAAAAAAAGTATATTTAAGAATTTAATAAAAATAGGTATACTAAATAATTAATCAATTTATTTGAATAAACATAACATATATACAATGATAATATAGATATATATATTTTTAAGGAAAAACAAAAATAGTTCTATGTTATCCATAAAGAGGTAAAATGTTAAATTTAAAAAACTTTGATATTGTATCAAAAAATTTCCTTCAAAATCCACACGATATTTATTTATCAAAAAATTTCCTTCAAATCCACACGATATTTATTTATCAAAAAAAAAATCTAAAAATACGCCAAATTTATACCAAAATCCAGACAATCTAAAAAAAATAGATAAAAAATTTAAAAAAAAATAAATAAAAAAAAATAATAAAAAAAAATAAATAAAAAAAAAATAATAAAAAAAAATAAATAAAAAAAAATAATAAAAGAAAATAAATAAAAAAAAAAATAATATATGAAAAATTTCCCCATGATTTAATCTGTTACCAAATTTTCTATTAGCAAAGAAACAAGGTAATCGGTAAGTAAAAAAAATCTAATAAATTTATTTAAAAAAAAACCACTTCTACTAAATAATTATTTTGATAAAATTTGGTCTATATTCCGTAGAGGAGTTTTTGTAGTTGTAATAGCTATGAGGCACTTTTTGAATATTCTGATAACTTTATTTTAAAGTGAAAAAATCTACACCATAGTCTTCATTTAACATAGACCTTTTGGGTGGTCAGCTTTAAATTACTCTATCTAGATTGAGTTATTATTTTAACTAAGATAGATTTGACTATTGTTTAATTTAATATATACTATATAACATACTAGTATCAGACCCTTATAAAATGACAAGTTTGATTAATATAAAAATACTGATTAGTGAGTGAATTGTTAGGAGACCCCATATAATCTTTTATTTCATAACCAAATAATTTTCAAAATGGAAAGAGGAAGCAAATTTGATACAGGTTATGAGAAACGAAGAAGAAAGAAGAGTGAGGCTACATTTATTAATTCTCAGTTAGGGGCTATTTAAAATACCTTAAAAATAAAAATGTGACATTATGCGCCATAAGGGAAATGCTAGAAATACTTGATATGCATCTCGATGATGAGCACATTGATATTCTTATGTTAATTATGAAGATCCTGCAGAAGTCACTGGTTCATTTATATCTCTAACTCATCATGACGATCCCAAGATATCACTGGTTCACATATTTCTCACTCTCATTATGACGATTCTGCAGAGGTCGCTGATTCACATACTTCCCTCTCTCATCATGACGCATGCCCGAGCCTGGATTAAAAAATAATTTTTTTTAATGGGCTTGGGCTGGGTTTGGGAATTTTTTTTTAAAACTTATCATGGGCTTGGGAACTTTTTTAAACATTAGATATGGGCCAGGCCAGGCTTGGGCCTAAAAAAAATTTTTACTGCGAGCCTGGGCCGGGTTTGGTCAAAAAATTAAGGCCCATGAAAGTTTCTGATGCAAAGTGACAATATTGAATTAAAATAAGCCATTTACATTTATAGAAATAACACAAGATTTTTTAGATCACTTTAAGGGAAAGGGCTTTAAGAATTCCCTTGACTCAGCGAAAGAGTTTAAACAAAAATTGAATATGAGTATAGAATGTAGTAATGTAGAAATTATATTTTCTATGCATAGAAGAGCAATTCAATAACATTAATTAGTTAGCAGAAAGTTCAAAAACAATTTTTTTACGAATGAGATGACACGCCTATACATGATCCTCAAAAAATATGAGATTGAAAGCTATTTAAAAATTATTTGGGATTTTTATTCAATATATCAGATTTAGTAAATGCGCTTGAAAGAGCATTTAGGATTAAAATTTAATATAAGTTTTTAGTTCTCATTGCAAAAATATATCAAATAAGCTTAGGTAAATTGTGTTTTTTTAAGAGGCCGCCAAAAGTCTTGGCACGGCTCTGATGATATGTATGATTTAGATTTTATAGTGCAATATATAATAATTTATATGAAAAATCAATATAATTTTATATGTATAATATTGCGATAAGTAAGTTTTTATATGTGCAATATCTATGATTTTATATGTGCATTTCTATAAAATATATATTATATCATTTCATATTAGCCTTTTCCTTTATAAAAATGTGACAACTATATTTGAGTTTAACTCATCGTTTTAGACATATTTTTTTCTAAAAATCTTAGAAATAAACATGTATAATATGAATAAGCTATTATAGGGTTCATAGCCGAAGGCCGGATAAATGGGGGGCTAAAGGAACGCGGGGGGGGCGAATCCCCCATAAATTGAGGCCGCTAAAAACATATACCAATGAGGCCACTAAATTGCGAGTCCGCCCCTTGGTAAATATCTAATAATGGCATATCTGCCAGGCTCCCACCCAGAATATAGTCTTAAGATGAAAAAGATGGAATATTTTATAATTATATTTGATTATTCTTAAATAGCTGCCTGATATTTTTTAGAAATTGGTATCATTTTTTGCACATTTCTTAAAAAACTTTACACTTCAAATTAAGAATATATCGAACTTTTGAAATGAAATAGCTTTATTAAAAATATCTGAAATAATGTTGAAATTTTTTAAGCCATGACTGGATTGTTAAGACTTAATATTATTAATCACATTTCGCAATCAAAATTTAATTTAACATATAATATAGTTTTTCAAATTATGTTGCTATTCATTTTTATAAAAATCATTTATATTTTTTATATTTGACATTCGCCTATAAATATAAAAATACAACAATACGAGTAAGTTGTTTCTTCTAATATTTTTTAATCCCAAATGAGAAAGCCCCAAAATATAGATTTTTGATTAATTATTATTATTATCATTAGTATCTATAATTTATTATTTTTGTAAAAAAATGTACATCTTTAGGGTTTTAGATATGTAGAAGATACTCATATAGCTTATATCAATATTTATTAACATAAATATCAGGGTTTAGCTTAGAAAAATTGTAAAATCTTACGAAAAAATTAATTAAATATTGGTTAACATCCTCTCATTCAAAAAATATTTATTTTAAGTAAAATAATTTTTTTTTTGTTAAACTATAATTATTCTACCAAAAAATTAAGATATATAATGAATATAACTATTATTATTCTAAGAAAATAGCAAACTTTTAATTTAACCATTTTTCATATTTGCAATCTATATAAATATTGAAATACTTTTAAAAAACTTTACATAAAATGCATGATTGATTAAAATCTTAAAGCTAGAAAAAGAATTGTACGAAATTATATTCAATAAGTATTAACATTTGTATTGTGTTTATTATAATTAATATTTTAATTAAACAAATTCGTAATATTTTATATTTAGATAAAAATTATTCTAGTGGAAATAAATTTGCTGTGTTAAAATTTTATCATTAATATTTATATATATACATATAACGGTAAGCGGAAAATTATTTTCCATGGGCAAAACCCTCATTTTTTTTCGAGGAATGGGAAGAGTTATTTTTAATAATTGTTTTAAAAGTTAATTAGACAACACATTGTAGGTAAAGGTAGGATTTAGTTCAAAGAGAATTAAGTACGTTTCTCCTTTAGTCTACGTAGGCGTAGCCAGGTGGGGTGGGCAGAGGGAAATTTTCTCACTTCAAAAAATTGCTTGTTCTAGTAAATCCAGTTAAAGCATTTGAAATTCTCTCCTACACCCCCCCCCCCTCTTCCCAAAAATCAATGATTTCATTATAGATAGGAATTTGAAATTAATAAAAGTTAATAAATAACAAATTTTTGGTAACTTACTGAAAGTCACTGAAACTCGGGGAAATTTTTAATGTTATTTTTTTAAATTAAATATTTTTTTTATTTAAAAATAATAAATATGTAGTGTTGTAAACGTTTTTAAAAAAAATGGTGAACGGCGTTCCTTTTATTTTTGAAGAACTTTGAACGTGAACGAGTTCCTTTTTTATGACGAACGCGTTCGAATTTAATTTAAAAAAAATACCATTTATTTTTATTTATTTGAAAATTAATATTAATCCGAATTTTTTAAAAAAAGTCATTTCAACAACTCTGGCCATGGATGGTTAGAAGCTAATAGATAACGGCTTTTCGTTATGCAATCAATTTATGCTTGGGCGTACCTTTCCTAAACCAATCAGCCGATGCGTATGGGAGACACGCTATCCACTGTAAATTTATTTTAAAAATCAGCTACATGATAAAATAAATACAATAATAGCTTCTTTTTTAAATAAAGCCAATTTTCCCTGTATTTAAGAACCTACATCCTTTTTAGATAAAAAAACGCCCTGACGGCAAAGCCGTCGTACCTTTTTTCATGGGAAAGCCTTTAATGTGGGATTTTACCTGCATTGATCCCATCGCTTCATCTAATAATTCCCATGATCCCCTTAACAGAGCCGAATCTCTAAAAAATATAAAATACTCACACCTAATGGATGATAACCACTTTGTTCCGATAGCAGCTACATCAACCTGCTCTTTTGGACAAGCGGCTTTAGATTTATTCAAAATAATATTCAAATCAATAAAAAAATCATACCTTTCTCCATTTTACAAACTCAAGCAGAAAATCGCCTTATAATTAGATCTAATTATCAAATATATAAAATATCATGGCCCTACCTCGCCATTTGATATTTTTCTTTTTTTTTAAATTGCTTTTTTCTTTTTATAAATATATACATTTGTATCAATCTTTCTTTTTTTTAACTTAAACTGATATATGACATATTTTATTATATTCTCTATATTATAATGTTAATTTTTAAATAATAATATTTTATCATATTTGTATATGAATTTTAAAAAATTGAATTTTATTTAATAATCAACTGTTTTTCCTTTTCATATTTCAATTTTTTTTAACACATCATTATTAAAGTTAATTAATTTGAATATTATTGTTTATATATTAATTGATAAGCATGGATATTATCATTTCATCATCATAATATGATTCTGAAGATTCAAAATCAGATGAATTAACATTACCATGGCGCATATATGATAAATATTTTACAGTATCCTATATTGAAGGAACTAATTCAATACTTACCAAATGTAAAATGTGCCCAAAAAGTATTATATCAGTTTCAAAATCTACAAGTTCCAATTTAAAACGATATTTGATTGTAAAATTAATTATTTTATTTTATATAATATAACTAAGTAAAATCATTAAATTTGAAGAAAAAATGCATTTAGGTTATTTACCCCAACAATAACGATAATTATTTTAAAATTAAAAAAATTAATGGCCTATATTATGGTCAACTATTGATAGACGCATTATTAAATGGGATTAATAAAGTATTAAACCTATCACTATCAAATTAATTAATATATATTTATTTTAAAGATTTGAACATATATATGAAGAATAATATGTTCTTTCTGCAATTATACATCCAATATCCAAGCTATAATGGCTCATGGACAAAACTACCACAGAACGAACCTATATAAATAAACTTATACTGTTATTAAAAAAATGCATTGATAACATAAGAAATGATAATGCAAGAACTGTTAATTTCGAGATATCCTTTTTTTTCTAAGAGTAAGTAAAGGATAGAATAACTTATCTCAATTTTTTGAAGCAAAGGACAAAACAATAAATGTTTTTAATAAATCCCCCATAAAAGAGTTGTTTATTAAGTATATGTATAATACATCAGTCTCCTGATCTGCCCCAGAGCGCGTTTTTAGTATAGCTAATGCCGTATTAACTGCCCTCCTGTCTATCAGATAAAAAATTTCGAAAAACAATTGTTTTAAAATACAATAAGAATTTTTTTTTATATTCACTCTATTTTTTTTTCCGGTCATGGGTTACCAGGCTTGTTAATCGATCCTTTTAAAAAGATAGAATCCCGATCACGATCTTTTTAAAAAAATAGCGAAATCCAGGATCGACCTTTTTTTTAAAAAAAGGATCGCGATCACAATCATGATCTTTTTCTTATTTAAATTTCTGATTGATGCAAAATTAACTAATATAAAAATTAAATGAATATGGTATAAATTTATTGTAATTGAATAATAAAATATATAATAACAATTAGAATATATTTATTTATAATTAAAATTAGCCTTTAAAAATTTTTTTCAAAATTATCATCATTTAAACATCCACGTTTTTCATTAAGTACATGTTAAGCTTTACTAAACAAGCGCTCCACAGGAGCGCTTGATGGCAAGGGTGTATATTCAATAAATTTTTTTTTAAAATTAACATAATTATTAAAAATATTCACTGAATCATGATTAGAATAAAAAAAATTATTAATTGAAAGAGCATTTTGTGATGAATTTTTCCCCAAAAAGGTACCGATTTCATCCATGCATTCATTTGAAGGATCTGCATGTGGTTGACCCTGTATATAACTTCTAAATGGGCAATTAACCTTTCTTTTAGCAACAAATTTTGTGGCAGATTAATAAAAGGCCAATTGAGCTTAAACTTTGGGTTAATTATTGATGCCAATATATTACTGTCATCATATAGTGAAGGAAATCTATATTAATAAATGATAATTAATTTATTATTAAATAAGTGTTCATTCATATAAATCAGGTATCTGCAAAAGTTAGCCCTTTAGATTTTACAGTCAGGCCTGACCAATTGTATTATATCGATTAAATTTAATAATTTTTAATGCCTATTAGGCTCATTAAAATTTTACCAGATATCAAAGGCTTAGTAGACCAGACCTGTTAAAAATATTTTACTAATTTTTTTAATAAATTTTGCAGATATCTGATATCTAATAATATAAGAACTTATGAATAAAGGGTTCAACACAAATTTTGTTAAACATATTAAGGTACATTATTATTTATAAGTGGTTAAAAAGGTCATATATAAATTCTCTTAAAATACCAAATTTACAATATTTTCTTCTAATATATGATTATTATAATTAAGATTAACACATAAATATATTAATTATTTTCATAAATAATAAAAATTATATTTTTAAGATAAACTTTTAGATGTCTCTTTAAATTTGAGCTACTAATCTTTGAGGAGGAAATCTTGTTTTTGCATAAAGAACATTTTGCATTGATCATTGTCTGGTTACTTCCATCCGTTTCACATAGAGTAAAATACTTACGTAAATTATGAAATGGAAAAAGATTCTCATTCTCACCTATATCTACTGTCATATCAATAGAAGTACTAGTAGATGAATCATCTTATAAATTTATAATGGAGGACATTATTAAAACCTAGATTTATTTATATTATAATATAATTAAATTAAATTAAATAAATAAAACTTGTATTTGTAGGCTTTAAATCACTTCCAAAAATTGAAGAAATAAAATTTTTGAAATATGGTGGAATGGTGGTTGATAAAATTGATGTGATATTTTTTTTAAAATAATATTTTAATTTAACTTTCAAAATTTTTATTTTATTTGTTGCTTTTTAAGTAAAAAATAAATTTTTAAAAGGATCGGAATCGAATATTTAAGAAAAAGATCTCGATCACGATCCTCAATTTGAGGTCAGGATTCCGAATCCAGGAAAATTGACAAATTTAGAATCGAATCCAGGATCGGCGATCTTTTGATTCGCTTTAACAACTCTGTGGGTTACTTTATTTGAATTTACTGATATGATATGTTGACAAAATGTAGTAGCAAATAATTAATTTTTTTAAAAGGTAAAATAATAAAGGTGAAAAATGTAGAAATAGAATTTACGGGGAATATGGAAGGTTATTCAATGGAAGAGATGAAACTTAGGTAGTTAGAGCGGATAACGGCGGTAGCAAGTCTTTGGCGTAAGAAGAGGGATTCCTTAGGCTGATCGGTTTTGTCGCGAATCCGTTTGCCTAATTCTTTGAAAAAACGTTGAGCTTTGCTACCGAAGGTGGTGAGATGGAGCAGGCGATGGGTATGAATAAGAAAGAAGGGTCTAAGGAACTGTACTTTATGGTTTTTCGAGATTCTGCGAGGACGAGGGCATCGATGTTATGGTAGATGGTGCATTTGGGTCAATGCAGGTGAAGTCCCAAACCAGGAGCTGTCCCTTTGACCAAGGAATCAAGGATATTCCATCAGAACGTTTTCCATCGGTTCTAAAAATTCCGGTTGGTTCAAGTCTAGATGGAATGCCTCCTGATTTGAGGGCGCGTAGTATGTTGTCGTTGCATTTGGTGTGCCGTGAAAAACGGCCACGACAAAAGCGACAATAGATACAATGTCTGCCCTTGCTGTCGACACTGGTTTCGCAATGTTTGCATTGATACGAAAGAACAATTTCGCAATTGAGCCGTAGTCCAATAGCAAATCTTAGCTCATCAGCGGAGAACAACAAATCAAGGTTGTTGGAGGGTATGGTTTCCAGAAACTCATAACCGGATCTTTTCATTTGGTGAAATGAGATGGTCGTCGTGAAGGCTCGATTTTAGGTAAGCGACGGAGCCTTCGTTGAGTTGAATATCCCAATCTCTCTGTGAACATGAGGAGGGTCGTGGAGTATTTGGGACAACGGAATTGTCCCAAATAGTCTGGGCTTCAGCTAATAAGGGGTCAGGGAAGTTAGAAAGCTGGCTAATGTGTGAGTTAGATGAAAGACGAGAGGCGATGAAACCACTGACGGAAAGAGTTAGTGGTAAGCATAAGCCGATACCCCCGAGCTTGCATGGAAGTGATGCTTGTAACTATGAATTATGGTTAAAGCGGAGATTAAGGATCTCTTTGGCAAGAGATTTGATAGAGATTTCAAATGATTTTAATGAGTCGGGGAATTTGAAAATTGAGGTGGATCGAAGGGCATAAAGATTTTAGGAATGTAGTAAAGGTTTTTGAGGAGAAAAAAAGCTTGACGAGGAGGGAGAAATTTAGAGATGTTTTTGAAATGAAGTAAGCTGAAAGATGCGTTAGTGAAGAAGTGATTGATGGATTCCAGACCACCGACTGGAGAGCAGAGATGATTGAGGGATGAGAGTTCAGTTGTGTGGAAGTTGTGGGTGAATGAGATGGAGCAATGAAATGGGCAAATCTCGGGTTTTTGTTCGTGAGTAAGAGTCAGATAGCATGGGAATGTGTTTTGATGATGGCGAGTGCCTTAGCAACCTCGTTAGGAGGACCGCAGAGTATTCCGTCATCAATGTACCAAGTGTGCAGTGGAATATTGTAGTTGGAAGAAATGTTTTTGATCATTTCGTTGATTCCAAAGCAGAAATGTATCGAACCCAGAAGATCGCCTTGTTGGATCCCTTCTGATGATCAAAGTAAATAGTTGTTAAATTGGAGATGAGATGGCATAATAGCAGGAATAGAAAAATTGGAAAAGGTGGGGAATGAGTGGTACATTGTGGGAGAAAGGGAGAACAGCGAATGGAATTGAAGGCATTAAAGAAATCAATTTTAACGAGGATTTCGTTACGGTTGATTTGGAGATGGATACGAGTAGCGTGTGTGACTATTTCACAGCCACCTTGAATGTCGATACCTAGTTGGTGAGGTGCTATTAAGGCTGCGTTGTCCCTAATTTTGGAAGATATTAGTTAAGCGACAAGACGGTGGAATACGGTCCCGATTGATATTGGGCGGATATCCTTATTGGGTTTTCGAGTGTGATTAGTTTAGCACCGAATAAGAGTGGTCTGATTGACTCGGGAACGAGTCCATGTGCTATTTTATTATAAAATTTTGTTAAATTTTGTAAATTTGGGACCTGGCTGACTATTGTGATGAAACCAATTTTTATTATAAATTTAACATCTTTTTTCCTTTTGTACCGTAGTATATATATATTTTACAAAACAAACAATTAATCGTCGTACACAATTAATAATATATATATTTTAAATTCATCATATATTTAATTGCCTTTGTGGCTAATTGTTTCTATTACAACTATGAGGGGGGATGTAAGATCCTGGAGGAAGATGGGACGAAGCCCATCGTAACCCGGAGATAGAAGAGTCGTGATAGAAGGATAGAATAGATTTACGCACCACGGCGGGAGGAAGGAAGGTATGAAATCTACTCCGGAGGGGTGCTTTAATTTGAGTTTGTTGAAACTTTCTTCGTTACTAATAGTAAATGAATCATCAGATGCTATTAAACGAAAAGCGGATTTGATGTTTAGGTTGTTAATTTTGTTGGAAATTAACTTTGCCTTTAATTGTAGGCTGGAAAGTTTCTTGGGTTCATGAGAAGATATTGTGGTTGTGAGGGTAAGGGGTTGTATAGTTGCGTCTTTGATTTTTTGGGTTAAAAATTTCTGAATCTCTGGATTGGGAGGTTGGAGAGTCTTAAAGGAAAATGTGAAGAGTTTGAGCCAATGATCGGGAGAGGAGAAGTTATTTAATAATGATTGAAGGCTGGTGGAGAAGGCTTTGGCTACTTGTACTCTGGAACATTTAGGAATTCTAGAGATAAAAGGGGAATAAATGTGTCTAATGTGGTTGGTATGTAGGCGTTATTGGATGAGGTGGAAGAATGGCTGTGAGTAGAAAAAATGTAAAGGGGATTTAGGAAGGGAGGAGAAGGACGATTTCCGGACTCAGGACATAATATGCCATTGGTTTTGTGTATGGTGAAGAGGCCGGGTTTGGTGATTTTTATGTTTTTAGAGCATGCGGGACAGTGTACCATTATGTGGATAAGGAGAGGTTGTGAATTGGGTGAAAAGACTTGTGAAAGAGGGAAGAAATGTCAAAATACTTGTTTAGTGGGGGATGTGACAGAGAGTAAGAAGAAATAATCTACAGAGAATAATGATGTTGTAAAGATAAGGTTTATTAATATAAAAAGGAGAATGGGCTTGTTGGGGTTAGTTGGTGTTTGATAGAGGTTGATTATTTGTTTTAATAAATGTAATGGTTAGAGAAAATAAAAAATTAAAAAACTGAGGAATATATATGAAAGGGGAAAAAAAATTTATTTTTGAGTATGTTTATGAAAGAGAAAATAAAAATTATTTTTGAGTATGTTTTCAGGTGTAAGATTTTATTTTGCAAAGATTAAGGGATGCATAAGAAACATTGAGCGATATAATTGTTGTATTTAATGTTGAATGGAGATGTGATATAGCAAGAAAAAAGAGAAATAATGTGGAATGGACTTAAAGAATGTTGAGTTGGTAGGTTGTGTTTAAGGGTGAGTTATAATTATAATCATAATGAAATATAATGGTAAAAAAAAGAAAATATTATATTGTATTTATAATTATATTATCAGAATAAAACTATAATATTTTTTTAACATGGCTAATATATTGTGTTAAAAAATATAAGACATTTATTTATTTTAAATTAAATTAAAAAAAAAATTTGTCATGAAATTTTGAACGAACGTGAACGCGTTCCTTTTTTTAAGCGAACTTGAACGTGAACACGTTCAATTTTGTCAATGAACGTTGAACGCGAACGCGTTCGATTATTTTAAAAATGTTTACAGCACTATAAATATGCGATCGTGTGGATATGAGTAGATTGATGTAATAATAATTCAAAGTTTTATTACTCAAAAGTTTTAAGAATTTTATATTTTTTTCCTGTGAAAATTTTCACAATTCTTTCATTTTACATTAAAAATGGAAAAGGTATGTACTATATTAAATGCTATTAAGTTAGAACTATAATTTTTTTTGTGAAAATTTCCACATAATTTTACATTAAAATAGAGTATATTATAAAAATTTTAAAAAGGCGTGTGTTATATTGGATGCTACTAAGTTAGGACTATTAAATTAAATACTAGATATTTAAGCAATTTATTTGAATAAATATAATATATGATTTGATAATAAAGGAAAAACAGAAATAGTTCTATATAAATTTATATCATTTAAAAATTTATTTAATAATTTTGACATATTTTTAATACTACGAAAATAAGAATATCCACATATATATAAATGAAAGAAAGGATGCTCCCCCTTAAAATTCCTCCATTAACGCTCAATACGTTGAATATGGGTTGATATATCATATGGGTATAAAAAGTTTCTGCGGTGATTGACCGAATAATGATCATATCCATTTTCATTAAGTTAGTTATAACTTAAAATAATATTAAATTTTAAGATTTGTGCGTCGCATATTTATTATTTTTTTTAATAAAAAATATATTAAAAATAAAAAAAAATACTTAAAAAAAAATAATATTAAAATTTTCCCGAGTGAGTTACTAAATTTTAATAAAAAAAGAGAAATATCAAAATTATTTTTATAAATAAAATTTCAATTTGTTAAAGGATAAAGAACTATACGGCATTATCACGTTTGAACCATGATATAGAAGAATCTTATTTTTAAAAGCGTTTTCCGCGCGTTTCGTTTCGTTTCGTTTTTTATTTTTATTTTTATTGTTGTTCATTAATTTTCAATGTTCTTTTTTTTGGCCTTATGAAATAAGATATGTCTAATATAGGTGTTAATCGATAGCTAATCAAAAGATCAATTCAACTGAAGGTCAATCTCTTCCCCATAATAGGCGGGTCTAGGTTGGGGGGGGGGAGGTTCAGAAATATTTTTATCAACACAAAATATCGATATGGGTATCAAATAGAAGCTAATTTTAAAATGGTTTGACTGAAAGTCTTCATTCTTGGTCTGGATAGGTATGACTTGGTCTGAGAGTAAAGGGGAGCGTATGGAGGGGGGGGGTTAAAAATAATTTTTTTTGATATGGGTATCAAATAAAAGCTAATAAAAATATTCCTGATCCCCCCCCCCAATTTAGACCCGCCCTCTATTGATTATTATTATTACAATAAAAAAAATATTTTTAATAGCTTTTATTTGATACCCATATCAAAAAATATTATTTTTTACACTCCCAACCCCCAGACCAAGTCATACCCACCCAGACCAAGAATAAAGACTTTGAGTCAAACGATATTAAATTTAACTTTTATTTGATACCCATTAAAAAAAATTATTTTTTACACCCCCCCCCCCTCCTCTCTTCACCCTCAGACCAGGTCATACTCATCTAGACCAAGAATGATGACTTTCAGTAAAACCATATTAAAATTAGCTATCGATATTTTGTTTTGATAAAAATATTTCTGACCCCCCAAGACCTAGACCAGCCCATTATGGGAAGTTGAATAGATCCTTTGATTAACTATCGATTGATACCCTATATTAGACATATCTTATTTCATAAGTCCAAAAAAAACAACATTGAAAATTAATGAATAACAATAAAATTAAAAAAGGAAACGAAACGAAACGAAACGAAACGCGCGAAAAACACTTTTTAAAATAAGACTATATCATGGTTCAAACGTGATAATGCTGTATAGTTCTATATCCTTTAAAAAATAGAAATTTTAAAGGGATCCCTTTAAATCCCGTAAGATCCCGGATAGTTATGATCCCTTTAAAATTTACGACATATGTATGATGAAAAAAAAGTAAAGAATTGTTGGACCTAAATTTATAAATTATTTTTAAAAATACAAAAGAATTATCAAAAATGAGAAGAAAAAATATATTAAGAAAAATAAATTGAGAAAAGATACAAATAAAGTAAAGAAATCGCAAAAAGTTAGAAATAAAATAAGAAGGAATGACAAAAATAAATAAAAATTTAAGAAAAATTTAAAAAAATTACGATTTTCCTTTTTTGAATGGGAATTTTCCTTTTTTGATTGACACTTTTTCCTTTTTTGTTTGACACTTTTCCTTTTTTGTTTGGACCTTTTCCTTTTTTGATCGGACCTTTTCCTTTTATGATTGAAACTTTTCCTTTTTTGATTGGGACTTTTCCTTTTTTGAATGGGAAACCCTGTATTATCATTATTAACTTTTTAATTATATTTATATTATCATTATGTTCCTCTTCTAACTGATCGATTTAATTTCATCATTTTGTATTAATTTTCTATTTTTTATAGCTGTTTCTATAGCAGTAGCTATTTGAATAGCTTTATTTATGTCTATATCATCTTCAGATAATAATCTTTGTAAAATTTTAGAATTAATTTATCTCTTAAAGTAGTATTTAAATATTCCCCAAATTTTGCTAATTTTCGAAGATTTTATAGTCTATTTCCTCATTTTTTTTGATTATATTGATAAAATTTATATCTTTCTACAATTATATTAGGAGTAGGATGAAAAAATTTGATTAAGGTATTATGTATTTCTAATACCTCTTTGTTTTCCAGACTATCAGGTGCACATAATTTACCAGTATTTTGTAATTATCACATAATATTCTTGTTAATAACAGTGATTATGTTAAACTTGGTTGTTTTTAAATTCTTAGAATAAGTCGTAACAATCTTTGTAACACAGGGTTGAATCCGTTAGATTTTTTATTGACTACGCCATTCTTGAAATGTAATGTTAGGTGTAATTCTCGAAATATAATTTTATTTTATTTCTTATCAAAATGTATTTTCTTTTTTATTTAAATTCATATTTTACAAAAATAACAAAATAAACAATTCAATACATAACAATGCTCATTCTTTTAATATTTTTAAGCATCTTATAAAAAAAATAATTCAGTTTCAGCATTACACCTCTACAAAAAAGTTTCATAATTTAGGAAATTACTATATTAAGCATAAAAATTATTTATGAAAAAAAGATAAATATAAAATTGATATTATATGTAATTATAATGCAAAATTTGAATCGACATTTTCTGGATTCAATCACGTTCTTCTTTGTTCTAAAAACCTTCCAGCAATGCCAAACCCTTGTTCAGAAGAAGCACTAGTTGTAGGATAGTGCCAATATATTTCTTGCTAATCTTGATAGCTTTGGCAAATCTTTTCTTAATATCCTTTTGAAGTATACTTCCTCAAATGAGATCTTTAAATAAGTAAAACCAAATAATAATAAATTTAAAAAAGTGATAAAATTTTAATTCGTAAAAAGCAACTCAATAATTTGCCAAATTATATATATCAAAATTGGTTACTTTAAGATTTAAATATTGTTATTAAAACGGTCCATATTTATTCATAATTATATTTATCTATCCATTAAAAAAAAATATAAAGATTATAAATAATAATTATCCAGCTTCATATATTCTTCATCCCCACAGGTCCATTCTTTGTTCCTCCCAGCTGACATCTTCTTCACTCCAAATCTCCAACAAAAGACTTTTCTTTTACAATAACCCATGTGATCCTCTCGTTTTTCTCTCTCCACCAAGAAAACTGAATTCCCCTGTCAGAAAATAACTGACATTTGATGTATTAAATTACATTTATTTCTTCTTTTTTTTTCAACAACTACAACACGCCCACCCTTCACAAGCCAAGCGTCCCTTTCTCTGTGGTGGTGTTGTATCGAATCACCATTTGAATTGTATCGACCTTGAATTGTATCAAATCGCCCCTTTGAATTGTATCGACCCTGAATTGTTTCAAATCGCCCCTTTGAATTGTATCTGGACGCCTTGAAGACGTTCAGGGAATTTGTCGAATCGTCTTCCCTTATGATGATTTATAATATAAAATCGCCGATACCCTTCAATATGTAATCGCGAAAACACATATTACTAATAATGACATGTACATTGGGGTATCTGCATTTATAATCTATGGAACATTAATATGGACAATGTAATATCAGCAAAACATAATAATTCATTCATTTTAAGACATTTGGGAAATATGAACTATAATATACATTATTTGGGTATGATTCATGGTAATTAAGAAATAATGATTTTACATATAATAATGTAATGTGAACACATGGTCTATGTGTGAAATGCAATTTCAACACATGTAATTTTCCTTCTGTCATGTGAAAAAAGCAAAGCTACATTTTTATAAATATCTCCTAAAATGAATAGAAAAATCCATCTTTAGGTATTAAAAATAATTGCGAAACTTTGCCAAACAAAGATTTTAAATAAAATTACAAAACATATGTATAGAAATAAATTTAATATTTTATAGGGAGGAAAAATATATAATACGTAGAAATACAATATTTCCCATCTAGGAATTACTCAGTATCCTAAGAAAAATATACCATTTATACCTACCTCTGCCATCACAATGAGCACAAATTCACAAAAATGTAGAATGCAACGTAACAAAAATTAAGAATATAATGGGCTATATATGGTATATATGTAAAGAATTTTTAAAACACCTTCACAATATAAAATAATTTGAGTCTTTTCTTTAAAAAAAAATGTTCATAAAATAAATAGTAAAATGTGATGTGCTATAAAATTTTTACAAAGATAAAAAAAATGTAATATGCAGCATAAATTTACAAAAAAAAATTTACACACAAAAAAAAAACTTTCTCCAGTATGCAAACTAAACAATATTCTCACCTCAAGGCATACCCATCAACATAACTGACCTTATCTGTAAAAATATTTTCCCTTCACATCATTGCATACCATAAAAATAATAAAATAATTGCAAATAAAACTTTCTATAAAATTTTATAATTTAAAAAAAAAATATATATATATATTAAATATAAAGATTTCATAATTTGGAAAAATAAAATCTTACACTTCATCTAATATATCATATAAATCTCTACCCAATTTATATATATATCAAATGCAGGCACTAAATCAAAATAACTATCCACCTATAACATTATAGATATTATTCTGACTTCATCATACTTCAATTCCTTTAAATTATCATTCATAATTAAATATATCATATGTGTAATTCACATTACACCCTATTTCATAAAAATGGTTAATTACTTCAAAATAAACAACATTAACTCACCCTCAATAGATCCTTTAATAACATATCAACCTTAATTGAAACTAAATTACAAATACAATATATTAACATTAATTAATAATAAATGATCCCACACATGCCCATACCTTTAAAAACTCAAAATGCATAATTATATAATACACACTTTATTACAAAAGTCTATTTCCATATATATTTTCCTAAATTTCAAATATTTAATATTTAGCAATCCTTTCTGTCCTGCTGATCTTGAGGTCTTAGCTTCCTATGACGGAATACCTATAACACCATTCAATGGTCTTAAGGCGTATCAAATAATAATCAAAATTGGATGTACAATATACATCTAGACATATAATATACCAAATATTACTGTCTTAAATTCCTGATCTTATTTTCATATTCCTGCCTAATACTCATTACTTTCTATCTTAAGCCTTTTAAGTTAAATATTTAATATGAAATTACAGAAACCCTTAAACTCACCTTTTCCTGACCCCCTGTATCGTGGTTAGTACTACTGCGCTGCCAAAAATTTATCAGATAAAATATATATCAACAAAAATTTTGTTTTACCTTTAAAACAGCATTAATCCCTAAGTAGATCCTGTCGACGGCAACAATAAAACGATCCATATTTATTCATAATTATATATATCTATCCATTAAAAAAATATAAAGATTATAAATAATAATTATCCAGCTTCATATATTCTTCATCCCCACAGGTCCATTCTTTGTTCCTCCCAGCTGACATCTTCTCCAATTAATTCAATATCTTCACTCCAAATCTCCAACAAAAGACTTTTCTTTTACAATAACCCAATAAAGATTAAAATGTGCATAAATCCTAAAATATTAATTTCCATACCATATAAGAACGTTATATAGTGTAGGCCTAAAGTCGCCCTTAAGAGCTTTAGTTACACTTTTAAATGGCTGCAAATATACTATCAGTGTTTTTAAAACTTCCTTTCCCATATATCTCATTTTTTTAGTCATATCACAAGATTCTAAAAACAAAAAATCTCATCATACATTAAATAAATGCATTTTAGTATCTTATGCTGTGTTGTATTGTCTTGCTCAGATATTTTACGTTGCCACTTTGTTTAAAATAAGGGGTCAACGATTTTGCAGTTTCCAAAATATTGTTAATCTCGGGAGCATTTTTCAAAATAAGAGTTGGCTGGATTACATTGCGAAGTATTTTGTTCAACATATGTGCTAAACAGTTAAGTCTATTAAATCTCATATTTGAATGAATAAACTGAAAATATAGTTTCTAAATATGAATTTTTTTTATTTAGATGTATACAGAATCTCCCAAAAATTATTATAATATCTACCTAATCGATAAATTTTATAGAATTTCCCTTCCAGCGTTTTTTTAATATTTGCTACTTGCTCTAGATGAGCTTGGAATTTTAAATTTTTTTAAAAATTCATATTTCTTTAAAAATATTCTCTCGTCTTTTTTTCCTGACGAAATTGTAAAATAAAAAGGAATTTTTTTTCTAATTTCCGATTTTGTATAAAATGGATTGATAGAGATATGTAATCGGTTTTAGTAAAATCCACACACATATCAGTAGTACATGAGCAAATGTAATTTTTTATCATTTCTCCAATTATTAAATAATATTTCCTTAAGATCCTCTGTAACTTTGCTTACGTGCCTGCTAACTGTTATGGGGCATGGTAATTTTTTCGGCTTCAATTTTCCTTATGTGACCCCTAAGTCGACAAATATACCTAATGTCTCTAGCACAATATTCTATTGGCAATTAGACCCGATTTTATCGTTTTGTTTAATTGAGAATTATCTTTTTTGAAATATCCGGTTATTTTTTTTATTATCTATCATATCTTCATAATTTGCACATGACATTGATGCCGAAGTAAGTGCCACTTTTGTTATATTTATAGATGAATTCGCAATCATTGTAGCGAATACAATCTAGCTTTTTATCAGGGTTATTATAATAATTTTTGCTATTTATTTCGTAACGAGCTACCGCAATCTCTCTTTTTTAAAAAAATGTAGCACGATAAAGCTATCGATACTAAAAAAAATAGCTATGGAATAACGCGCTAAATATAGAACACTGCAAATTATATATTTCAAGTTCAGGATTGGAACCGAAAAAAGATTTATAAAATTGTTTTATCTTCATTCTTTTTTATTTCTGTAAATTCTATCCAACTAGACATTTTGTTAATATGTTGAGGGACTGACAGTCATACCCATCAAGACAAAAAATGAATAATTTAAATCTAAAGATATTTAAATTAGCTTTTATTTGATATAGATATCGATATTTTGTGTTGATAAAAATATTTCTGACCCCCCCCCCCCCCAAACCTAGACCCGCCTATTATGGGGAAGAGATTGACCTTCAGTTGAATTGATCTTTTGATTAGCTATCGATTGATACCCTATATTCAGTGGCGTAGCTAGGAACTTTCCTTAGAGGGGGTCCATACATATATAAGACTGGGGAGCTTCGCCCCCCAGACCCCCTTTAACTGGCCTTCGGCCCTTTTGCCCGGCCTTCGGCCGGGTTTATCTTAAAAATCATAACAATATCTTCGATATTATTTAATAAATATAGTTAATGCATCAATAATATAATATTATAATTTAGTAGATTATCTCAATATATAATCCTTCCACGAACATGGTATTTATTTGATATAAAGTAACTTTTAAATCTTTTGACGTATAATCTAAAAAAAAAATTTGCTCTGGGAGGGTTCCAAACCCGAAAACCACCCCCCCCCCCCACTGCCTATATTAGACATATCTTATTTCATAAGGCCAAAAAAAACAACATTGAAAATTAATGAACAACAATAAAATTAAAAAACGAAACGAAACGAAACGCGCAGAAAACGCTTTTTAAAATAAGATTCTTCGATATCATAGTTCAAACGTGATAATGTTGTATAGTTCTTTATCCTTTAAAAAATTGAAATTTTAAAGGGATCCCTTTAAATCCCGTGAAGATCCCGGATAGTTATGAACCCTAAAATTACGACATATGAATGATGAAAAAGAAACGTAAAGAATTGTTAAAAAAATGGATCTAAATTTATCATTTATTTTTAAAAATACAAAAGAATTATCAAAAATGAGAAGAAGAAAAAATGAGAAAAAATATAGTAAGAAAAATAAACTGAGGAAAGATACAAATAAAGTAAAGGAATCGCAAAAAGTTAGAAATAAAATAAGAAGGAATGACAAAAATTAATAAAAATTTAAGAAAAATGAAAAATTTATAATTTTTTTAAAAAAAATTATGATTTTCCTTTTTTTAATGGGAATTTTCTTTTTTTGATTGACACTTTTCCTTTTCTTTTGGGAATTTTCCTCATTCGATTGACACTTTTCCTTTTTTGATCGGACTTTTTCCTTTCTTTTTGAGAATTTTTTGTTTGATTAAACCTTTTCCTTTTATGATTGACTTTTTTACCTTTTTGATCGGACCTTTTCCTTTTATGATTGAAACTTTTCCTTTTTTGATTATAGGGATTTTTAAAATAACGATTATGACAATTATCGCTTTTCTATGGTACATCTTCACTAAATTTTTAATTTAACATGCTAACAATCTATATTTTTGCCCATTTGTGTCAAAAGATTCAAAAAACTTTAAAAATAAGGATTATGACAATTGTCACTTTTCTATGGTACATCTTCACTAAATATTTATTTAAACATGTTAACAATACTTATTTTATTTTTGTTAAAAAAATTCAAAACACTTTAAAAATAACAATTATGACAATTGTCACTTATCTGGGATACATTCTCACTGAAATTTTATTTAAACATGTTATCAATACTTATTTTAACCTATTTTCGTCAAAAAAATTAAAAAAACTTTCAAAATAAGGATTATGTCTACACTTTTCTATGGAACATCTTCACTAAATTATTATTTAAACATCTTATCAATACTAATTTTAACCTATTTTCGTCAAAAAAATTCAAAAAACTTTAAAAATAATGATTATGACAATTGTCACTTATCTAGGGTACATTTTCACTGAAGTTTTATTTAAATATGTTATCAATACTTATTTTAACCTATTTTCATCAAAAAACTTTAAAAATAACGATTATGATAATTGTCACTTATCTAGGGTACATTCAACTAAAATTTTATTTAAACATGTAATCAATACTTATTTTAACCTATTTTCGTCAAAAAAATTTAAAAAACTTTCAAAATAATGATTATGTCAATTGTCACTTTTCTAGAGAACAACTTCATTAAATTTTTTTAAACAGTTATCAATATTTATTCTAATCTATTTTCGTCAAAAAAATTCAAAAAACTTTAAAAATAACAATTATGGCAAGACAATTGTCAGTGTACATTATCACTGAAGTTTTATTTAAACATGTTATCAATACTTATTATAACCTATTTTCGTCAAAGAAATTCAAAAAAATTTAAAAATAACGATTATGACAATTATCACTTCATTAAATTTTTAATTTAACATGCTAACAATTTATATTTTTGCCCATTTGCGTCAAAAAACTATAAAAATAACAATTATGACAATTGTCACTTTTCTATGGAACATCTTGACTAAATATTTATTTAAACATGTTATCAATACTTATTTTAACCTATTTTCGTTAAAAAAATTAATAAATTTAAAAAAAAAACGATTATGACAATTGTCACTTTTCTATGATACAACTTCACTAAATTTTTAATTTAACATGCTAACATTCTATTTTGCCCATTTACGTCAAAAAAATTCAAAAAATTTTAAAATAACGATTATGTCAATTGTTACATTTCTAAAGAACATTTTCACTAAATTTTATTTAAACATGTTATCAATACTTATTTTAACCCATTTTCGTCAAAAAAATTCAAAAACTTTAAAATAACGATTATGACAATTGTCACTTTTTTATGGCCTCATTTAATACAAGAAATAGATAATTAACAAAAATGATAAAAAAATTATAAAAGATTTCACCTAAAAGATTGTTTATTTTAAAAAATTTAAAAAAGAATTCCTCAATAAAATTTATTTACAAAGAAAATTGTGAAAAACACTAATAAATTATATTAAAAAGAATATTACAATATCATATCATTTTTTGTGAATCACGGGGAAATTTTTAATATTATTTTTTTTAAATATTTTTTTTTTATTTTTTTTTTTTTGGGTAGGTCTATAAGTCGAAAGGCTGCATGATACGAAAGGCTAAAAAATAATATTGAAAATAAAAATAACAAAGAAAATGATTAATGTGTAATTTGATTGATTTATTGCTTTTTTTACGAGAAAAATATTATAATAACATTATTATAATATATTAAAAAAACGGAAATTTTAAGATCTTTTCAATTTTTTTATTAATTCTTTGAAATAAATTGCGGTTTTAATTTTATTAATTTTTAATTTATATTTTTAATTAAATTATATTTATTTATTTAAAAAAAATGGAATATAATTGAAATGCCCTGATTTCGTTGAGTTCCAATAAAATGCTTTTAGATATTCTCATAGTCTTAATTAAATCTTGTTATTTTTCTAAATTATTTTAAGTTAGTTTTGCAAAAAGTTTCAATTAATTTGGTGAGAAATTTTAGAATGATAGTTAAATAAAACACCATGGAAAATTTGAAATCGATATTAATTGGTAGAATAAATTAGTAGCGTTAAGATGTAGGAATCAGCAAATTAAAATTTTTTTTTTAGACAGCATCTGGATTTTTTGATAGGGGATTTGCCCCTACCCCCCCTCCCCCGCTGCATACACGCCTGGTCGGTAACGACAACTTGTATGAAAAAAGAGTATCATAGCTAAAATATGCTACTTTTTATTTAAAACTTGAAACCGAAATGATCACATCTTATTCTTAATTAAGATTTAAAATATACATATTTTGTTTGAAATAAAAAAAGGAGAACTTGAACTGAAATTAAATTAGTAAATTAACTGAGGAGCTAAGTGTTTCGCCATCGGATTCAACATTATTATTTATTAATCTTAAGAAAAAAAAATCAGATGTATTTTTATAAGTAACGACGTTACATTTAAAATACAGTATCCATAGCGTGCTATATTTTTGGTTATTTTTTAATGGAAGTAGTTGTATCTATCACATACATAGTAGAAGAGCGAACAGATCAACTTTTGAGATATTATTTCATCATTTTAGCAAATAAATTCTCCTCTGCACTATAGATATTATGAGCAAACAAGATTTTTTAGAATATGTTAGAGAAATAAAATTCCTACTTATATATCAAAAATCTATTTTATCATTTTTTCAGAAATTTATTTATACCTGCAGACTCTAACATTTAATTACTATATTAAAATAGATAAGAGATTCTATGCCAATTCCATAACTTTCATTACGAGAGATATATTTATACCAAGATGATTTGCCGAAATGTAGTTGTAAGTGCCCGGTCTCTTAAAACGGTATTAATATATGCAAGCACATTTTATTCCTTCTAATAAATTACCCAGCCCTCTTTGGAGCGAAAATTATACAAATAAATGAAAAAGTATTGAATAATTGATTTACTAGAATATCTAATTACATCACCTACATGAGAGAAGAGTGTTATAAGCAGTTTGATTTCAAATTTTTTGAAGTGGAATGGTTACGAAGGGGTTAGCATCTAAAGGGAGTTAAATATTTTGGGGGTTTCCAACTACATTTATGGATGAAAAAGGGCAAAATACATTGCTGAAAGAATATTTAATAATTGAATTTCAAACGTATTCTAATATATAGATAAATATCGACCAAACTCTATATATTGCATGCAATCTCACAGTTATTTAAAATGAGAAGTTCACCTTTAAACATAGAAATTTATAAATTTATATCATAATGCCTCCAAAAATATTATGCTATAAAACTAACAACTTTTCTTTATAATAATTCCCTGAGTAATATATATTACAATTAAGTTAATTTCTATAAAAGTTGTTATAATAAATAGTATTTGCTAATCATTTAAATAACTAAGAGTTAGGTCATTATAATTAAAAACTCAGTAATTAATAGCCTAGAAAGTGCCGCTGAATATGGTGAAATTTTTTTTAGTGGGGTAGGTATAGTTCTTGGAGAGGGGTTTGCTTCCAGTAAATTTTCTGTCATGTAGACGCTGTAAAATTATATAATATTTAGCTTCGTATATATATGAAAAATTAACTATGACAACTTTGTTAATCTTATTTAAATGTTGATACCGATAAATCTATATGGAAGATTTATAAAACTTGTGCCATGAGGAGGAGGGGGTGTATAACTCAAGATAGAAATTACAATAAAGTAATGGTGGAATTTTTAATATAGTCTACGACTAGGAAATAGATTTCTTGAAAGAGAATCCTTCCTCAGTATCTTCGTGAATTTACAAATGTGGGTGTCCACTTTTTTGAAGAAGGAGTGGCAATCATTGATATAAAAATATGGTTATTAGATATTTCTAACAGAAGTGAATTCATGCCAGATGGCCAAATTTCCAATATTTGCTAATACTCTTGCCCATTTTCCGTCTGATCTGAATAGATCAAGCAGTTTTCAAGTCATAGTGATCTGGGTATTATAGTTAGTTGTATGAAGTATATTACATTTATTGTGTATCAGGATGTGCAGTCTTTACCATCTTTTCAAGTCAACTTGAAACAAGAGCTTAAATATGGGGTTAGGTAATTGAACAGATGTGATGGATGCCAATGACATGCACTAATTCAATTTTGATACGTTTAACTAGAGGGTGCATAACGTTCGGCTAATAGAATTTTAAAAACAGCTTCTTTAAAAAAATTGTTAAGTTATATTCAATCGCCTTTCCTTAGGATATTCTCTTAAGTACCAGATTTATTATAATTTCGTAAAATATTAATTAAATATTTAACATCATTTTCTAAAAAAATAATAAATTCGCTAGAGTTTTTTATGAAAAATCAAAATAAATTATAAAATTTAATTTACCAAAATAAAATTACTATATATACATTAGATACATCAATCAGTCATTTCCAATGAGGTAATTGAATAATTTTTGTTATAGATTTATAGGCTTTATAGGAGTTTTTATGAAATCCGATCCCCTGGTTTCCCTATTAGATGTCTAATGATATAATTATTTAAGATCCTTTTAGATCGTCTACAAAACTCATTTGAAGCCTTGAAAAACTTTAAGAGCTTATAAATCTTGGGAAAAATCTTAAAAACATGATAATTATATTAGCCACTCTGCCTATCATCATAAAGAAACATGAGAGGTCATTTTCTAGATTGAGGAGGTTGAAATTACATATGAGCATTTACGTAATCAAGAATGAATGGCGTTAGACCTCAATTCAAAATATGAAAATGTATTAGAAGAAATGGTTAAATACCTAATAAGAATTAAACGGAAAATTTAATTTATGGAAATTTGTATACATTTCTAATCATTGCCCTAGATTATTTTTTTGCCTTTATTTATTATTGGCAATTTTATTCCAACAGCAAAGTCACATTATAAATTAGTGTAATATTAGTATCTAGATTTCTATTATTACTCAATATATTATATTAAAAATTTTTTGTTGAGTTCTTGTAATTTTTGACTTCATTTTGACTTAGGAAACATTCGCTATAATTTTTGAAATAAGGTTATGAAATAAGAACAAATTTAGTTATGTTTAAAATTTATAAAGCATAAAAATTTTAGACATGTGGTTCCTACTCAAAAATCCTGGGCGCTGTTGAACCTAAGCGCAAACTATTATTTGTGTATTAGGTATTTTTTTTATATTGTATAGGACGAGAAATCGGGGCAAAGCGGGTTAAAATTTTGCACTTTTACCCTTAAATTTTAGTTAAATGCAAAATAAAAAAATATATATTTCAACGTGCAATTCCTCACCTAAGAAATAAACAGTATATCTTTTAGCCTATATGGAATATTTGGAGTTAGGTTTAAATATGCAAAATTTATTATTTTTACTATTATACTCGATACCTAGGGTAAAATATCTAAACACAAGGGTATAAGTGGTTAAAATTAAACTTGACTTAAATTTAATGTTTTATTGAACAAAATATTACAAGTTTGACATGAATTTATGCTATTTAGTTATAGACCAATGAATGGAATAAGGCAATTAAATAAACTATCTAAATTAGCAAATTTAGAAATGCCAATTTTTGGCACTTTACACATTTTGACCTTTCTTCACCTTTCCATCTATTTTAAAAATTTTATTGTATATAATAACACAAAAACATATTATGTTCCGTTTTGCTCAATTATTTTTTAATTGGATACCTCCTTTCTAGTTAAGCTGTAAACTTACACTAACTTCCATTTTATAGCTAAGGTTTTAAGGAACATGCGTGCAAAATTTTGAATCCTTAAAAAAATATATTCACAAAGGAAATACTACTAGCGGATTTGATAATTTAGTAAAAATGGATTTTCGGCAATATATTAAACCAGTAACATTTTTCGAAGATTGAACACAATAGGTTACAAATTTATTAAAAATGCGTCTTCATACTAAAATTAAGGCCTTTAAAATGGTAGAAAGATATTTGCCTTAACATTGTTACCCCTTTAATCGTTTTCCCAGTCTAATCTATATATTTATCATGAAAAATAGATGTTCACTATACGGATCGCCTTAATCTCAAATGCCAGACCCACCCAAGGTTTATCCTAATAAAAAAAATGCAGTTAGAGCCGAGCTCGTTTAAAATATTACAATTTTATTTTACTTTAGAAGTCAGAAAATCTTTATAAACATTTTAAAGTTAACTATCGCTGCGTACTCTGATCTCGATAATGAGATTATTAATTATCCAAAGAATTAAAAACGTAAAGAAATGTAATTTTCGCAAACTGAACCTCTGATTATATCAATATTGTAGCATAACGGTAATCTTTATAATTTTCAACATTTGAACCAACAGGGCGTTACCATCTTGACTAACGGTTTGGATCGCTATTAAAACTTTTGAATTTGTTTATTTTAAATGCATTTTATAATAACAAACATCAACTTTGTAACAATATAATTTAATAATAAGAACACTCGCAATCAGATTTTATTAAGAATTCTTGAAAAAATACTGTATTGTTTAAGCTATCGTAGCACAAGAGGTACATGGGCATAGTTATAGTTTGGCAAATTAATTCTTTATCGGATTCAAATATTTGAGGTCTTTCATTTCTATAAAAAAAGCAAAAAGTTAAGTAATTGGTTATTTAAGCAATTTAAATCAAATGAAAGTAAATAGATACTAATTATATTAAAAGAGATTCCTGGTAATTTAGGACTTGGTAAATATTCCTTGGGATTTTGAAATTTGATTGACATATCTGAACACAAATCGGAAAGGAACCAGTTTATTCTAAAATTTTGTTATGATTCAAAACCCATATCAAGCCCTGGGAAAACTTATGCCGGTTTGAAGATCTAGTCTAAACCACCTCAATATTATCGCAAAATGAGTGCAAAACAAATGGGCACAATTACATCAAGCGAATATGATAACAGATAATATATGACAATTCCCAGAAGATTCCCCCTATAAAAATATCCGATAGAAAAAGAACCAGCCGGAAATATCTTGGAAAAAAAGCTCCCCTCCCCCTAAAGAAGAAAAGATTATGAAAAAAGTCGCGTCAAAATGTAAGAAAAAATTAATTTTCAATAATAAACACTAAAAAAAATTAAAATAAAATAATCTACTCAGGCTATAACATAATTAGGGAAAAAAGATATTATTGATAAAAAAAATTTGCATGGTAAATACGAATGCCTTTATTATGAATTAATTTATTTTTTACTAATAAAAACTTCCAGTAACCTGCTATAGGCCTTGCATTACTTCTTTGAAATTAAACAAAAAAATAATTTACTATTGTTTCATAGCTAGCCTAAATCAAGTCTTAAAGGGGGAGGAGGATTTTTGGGTGGGCATTTTGGCTATACATTTTTTAAAGATATTTTTAGGCCCATAGAGAGTTTTTGGCTAGAATTTATTTTTAAAGTATATTTATTAAACTTTTTCTCAAAAATTTATATCATAGACATTATTTCAAAAATTTTTAATTTATATATTTATTCTTTTAAAATAATGGTTTGTAATAGCATATTGCATTTTTGTAGAGAAGGCAGGGAAGTGTTGGAAAATTTTTGGCTTTTGAAAGCTGGCAAGTTAGCTAAGGAGGGTCTCCCTCTTCTGCCCTTTTGTTGCGCCAAACATTTAAATCATGAAGCAATAAAATTAAATAGAGAATTGTGGCTGCTTGTAGTTCTAGGACTACAGTTTTTATTTTTCTGATGGGTCGGTTTTTTACAATTATTGGGCGAATTATTTTTTGAAGTTCCCTTTTCTCTAAATTTAGTATTATTGTTTAAAGGTTATTTTCCGAGGGTTTTTTTCCTTGTGATATTTTTTACAGGGTTTTTTCCTCATCTTCCCTCGATAAATATTGCAGATAGAAATCCTGAAATCCCTATTTGCCAACCTCATAGGATTTTCCATCCTATGTTTATCATTCTTTTCTATTAGTTATGCCTAGTGGCATCTGTTTTTAATGAATAAGAAAATGCAAATATCTCACTCCAAAAATACAAAATAAAATTTAAGGTATTAGCCTACAATATTTTAGATAGTAGAATCAATAACATAGATATAAATCCCCCTTTTATTATTTTGTAAACAACCCAAAATATGTCTAAAAAGCTCAATTAAATATCAAAATCATGCATGTTGAAATGATTTTTTTTAAAGTATAAAATGATATGACAATCAATTAATCAAAGATGTGATTTCAATACAATGATTGAACTAATAGAGAAATACGAATAACCATAAATTGTCTTGAATAGGATTATGATAGGGTCTCTCCACCATTTGATGCTAATTCATAATCTCAGCGAATAAACATAATTATGTTGTATTAGTATATATCATAACAGAAATAACGAACAGTAATAAAGATGAAAGGAGAACCGTGTCATCTTTAAAAAAATATACTAAAAAATTTTGAATTTCTGTTGTTACTAACTTTCCAATATAAGAAAGTTCTTGAAATTATTGAAATCGTCAAAATAAAAACTATCAAAACAAAAGGAAAGATAGGCAATTTGGATTCTAATATAAAATTTCCATTTATTAAGGAGGGATTTTAATTCTTAGTAATAGGAAACTATAAGTTCTTGGATGAGACAGAATTATATGATCAAGGAGCACAAAAAAGGGAATATTTTTTTCGATGAATTAAGTGATGATCATTAGCCTGTTGGTTCAAATGTAAATCTGAATAATTTAACAATATTGTTAATTAAATGCAATGATTGGATATTGTATACCTTGTCCTATGCTTGTACTATTTTCCTATATTTGTTAAGCAGTACTTTCAAGCTTTTCAAATAAATGTAGCGTCCCAATAGCCATTAGTTTGAAAAAGTAACTTTCGCTAATTTTACCCTATTTTATCAAAAAAATTAACATAATTTCTTTTTTGATATTTAAAATTTTCCAGCTTGGTGGCTTGAAGCTATTCCTAGTTCAAATTTGGGACTTTGACTATTAGCCATAGAACTTCGCATAGCAGAAAGTTTACGCTTAGGATGTTCAATTGTTTTTCCTTACACTCGTATTTTGTGTAAAACCAGCAGCCAAGTCATATAACTACTCACTTCTCTACTGCAAGGGAGAAACATCCGACATCTGATATCAAACAACAATTATGTATTAGATAGGATCAACAAAGCAGGGTATTCATCTACCCTGGAACTTGTAGGACTCAACGCAGCTGACGGAAAAAGAATAGATGACATTCCATTCAAGGACGGTGAAAGATTAAATTGGGTTTATACATATATAGATGTATTTGCCGCCAACAATTCTCTTTCAGAATGCATTGTCCAAACGGTGACACGAAAATTTATTAATTAAAATATTTTCCGTTGAGAGAGAGTAAATTTTGGCCCTGAAGCTATTAAATTTTAAAAATTCTTATGTCGCAAAATCTCATTAAAAATTGGAGATTATAATGAATGTTTATATCTAAAACCACAAATCATAATAGTTATATGAGAATCAAATCTAGTTTCTATTCATGGTTCATTGCTAGCCATAACCTAAGAAACATTTTTTTTAATTCCCTTTTAATGTTCTCTGTAATTAAATTTATCTGTTTTAATTTTTTTATTTAGTATATTCTCAAATTTTGTAAAAGGAGAAGAAACATTCTTAAAAATATTATCAATTACAAGATCATTTTCTTAATATCGTTATCACTCATTTATATCTTATCCATTTCATATTTAAAATATTTTTATTTATTTTCGATCAGATGATCACACAAAAAAATGAATATTCAATATGTCTATTTTAAATTCAAAATTATAATTTGATTATAAAATAATATGTAAGGGAAATGTGCCATGAATGGACTTGTTTTTGCTTTTTGAAAAAAGGTATTAAGATTTAAGTTTAATCAAATAAATTTTTTATCAATGTGTAGCCTAAATATCAATCTTTAAAATAAAATTTGAATCAAAGCTCTATCTATGATAGTTTATGAACTAGATGATGTTATGTGAAAGTTATTATTTAAGAATTTTATTATAAATATGAAATAATACAATATGAAATACTTCTAAAAGACCTGTATTAATATTTCTACATTTTTAGTTATATAAAAGATTAATTATACACTAATTTAATTAGTATTATAATCTCAATTTATTACCACATCTATTTAAAGAAAATATTATAAATTAATATCTTAATTATCATTTTACTAAACATTCTATGTTGTTTTGCAAGAGCTTTTCATTTTAATATGTATGTGAATGTGCGAATTGTGGTCAATCAATGTCAATACTCACCTCTCTATTATTATTAAGCGCCTTTGTATGTCTATTAAATAAAGCTTTTAAAGTTTAATTTTTTGTGTGAATAATGCTAAATGCCTTAGGATAATATTTATATAAAATGTCAGTAATTTAAATTAGTAATTTTTTCACAAAACAAAAAAATGTGTAACGTGATTTTTCCAGAAAGAGGTATTAAAAAGAGTTTATTTAAAATATTTTTTTATTGGATTGCTCTATTCAATAAATGAACTTAGGTAAGGTACATAACATAAATCTACATATTTTGAGCAATTTTGAGAGAAATCGATCAAATAGATAAAAAGTTAAAGGGTGGTGGCCAGTCATCAACCATGGCCGTTTATGGCACATTTCCCCTATTTATAAAATTACAAGTTATTTTAATTTTTTATTTATATTATATATCAATTATGAACTTTATTTATGAATTTTAAAAATAAAATGTAAACTATAATAACCAATGCCCATGCTTCTAAAGAAGACTCTAAGCTGGTTCTCATCCTCCCACAACCTATAAACAGAAGGATTGGGATGCGCCTGTAATAGCACGCAGCGTTGAAACTCTCCTATCTGCAATCTATTGACCGCAATCTATTCTCTTCCCTGCTCAGGGTACTGAACATTAGTTCCTCGAAGCCATTCCCTCTGTCAATCTATAAGTTCAACTCCAATAACTATACCCACGCCATGGGTACTCGTCGTAACTGCTCCATTACCTATCCCCACACATGCTCAACGAGCCTTGAAATCAGCTCAAATACCTTCCCAACTACTCCTTGTCTTTTCATATAAGACTATAAACGTCCTAATGGGATCAATCAAATTCCATGAAGGAGAGGCCAATTACTAGTATGGAACTATTCTAGTACCACTGGCCTCCAACCAAGCCCTTAGTATATTGAACCACAAAGAACAACATAAAATCTCGAAATTCTTAAATTTCGAACGACTATTTTACTTATCATATCGACTACACATACCATCATTGGTAAACTGGCCCTGGCTTTCTTCAAAAATCTAGGATCCCAAATTAGGAAACTCACAGAAGAACCTTGAGAGATTTCCCCCGACAAAGGCTGGTCATAACTATCCTTATAGCCAACTACATTGGCTCAATGGAAGGTCTACTTTTCCAAAAACTTGCATAGACTCTTTTTACTTCTTATTTTACTTTTGATTTATACCATATTTGTTCTTTATATAGTTTTTATATTTACTTTGTTTTAAATATTTTATATTCCATTTTATAAAGTTTTATTGTAAATTTCTTTTTTGAAATATATATTTTTTAAAAAATGCTTACAAAATAAATCATAACATATGTAAAATATTAAATTTAAAAATCATATAAAAACATTAATTTAAAAAAAAGAAAAAAGAAGGCCGTCATTAAGATCCGATAAAACTTAGATAGTTTCTTCGGAACACCGCCTTTTTAGGTTGATTGCAAAATAAGAAGATTCACGATACCCACATTTGAGATTTTATCTAAAGGTTTTGAAAAAAATAAAGCCTGAGAGGGGGCTTAAAGACACCTTGATAGCTATTGGTATGAAATAAAAATCTGAAAGGTCGTTGTGCTTTCAGATTTTTGACCTTTCAACTGTTATTAGAGGGTCAATGTTTGGGTTAGAGGAGAAGCTAGGTGAAATCCCAAATAAGATGTTTTCCCCTAAACCATAAAATATTTGTCTAAACTAAGGGATATTTGTAAGGCAAATTTTTGTCATCAGGCAGGGAAAAGTGAACGGGTTCCAGGAGATTTCGATAGTTATTAAAATCTAATTTACTTGAGATTTTAAATTAATTGCTACATAGCGACTGCTCAAACAAGCTAGACCATATCTACCTTTAGGGTCGGACTCTTTCCCGCACTCTTATTATTCATGAGGTAGATATATGTCGCAGCCTAATCAATATCCTATAGTCTCCCTCCATCTGATAGCAACAGACTTAAGTTAGCACTTGGAACAGCTTTAAGCCATTCATGGTCCGACATTTGTCTCTAATATTTGGAGATGAGGGTGTCTTCAATGGAGGAATTAATGCCTCAATTTCTCAAAGTTAGCCAGAAGAGGATTAAGAAAGTTTTTTGGGCCGTGAACTGTGGAAAAGATGAATTGCTTAAATTTTCCCTCTATAAATCGCGCAATTTTAAATGTTTACTATCTCAACCAACCTCTCACATGCTTCCTATAACTTCATCACATAGACGAGAAGAAAGAAAGGTCGCTAAAGATATTGAGAGAAAACCTCAAACCACCTTGTTTGTTCAGAATTTAGGCTAGCGCCTAAGTAAAGTTGGAGTTGGAGAAATAAATCGTTAGGATAACTTATAAGAAGTTTAAGATTTTAAATTTAAGGAGGAAATTAAGGATTAAGAATCTATTTCGCAATCTAATCACTAGAATTTTGTTCAGAAATTATTTCAATATTTAAAAGTCAAGGAGATGGTAAACCTATAAGATAAATTAAAATCATATTTTAGTCTATAATTATATATTGTATTTTGAATCACAATAATTCATTATTTAAAAGTTTTATCCATAGCATGTTTTAGATAAAATCATTTAAAAATCTATAACGGCATACTAAACTACAAAAACTCAGAAGAACATTCAAAAGAGCTCAAAATATGCAACAAGCATACAAAATTCTAAACTATGCTAAATTTTACTATACAGTGAAAAATTTTAAAGCAAAGGCCTCAAAATGACCCTTAAGAATCTGTGAAATGATAGAAAAGCATAAATAGATAAAAAAAACACGAAGCAGGATATGAAGAGAGCACGCAAAATGATGCACAAGCACAAAGCACGCAAAATGATGCACAAGCACAAAGCACGCAAAACGATACAAAAGCATGCAAAATGATGCAATATCGAAAAAAGCTTGAAATATAAAAAATGCAAAGCACGCAAAATGTCACAAAATAACGCAAAATTTCAAATATAAGAAGAGCACAAAACTATCATTAGACCTCGCAAAATAACTGAAAATGATGCAAAAAATGAAAAATCATTCAAAATGACAAAAGTAATTTTAAAACCTAATAAATTGTGTTAAATTTTTTTTAAAGCAAAATTTCCCGCTGCATGCTACCAAATTTTGCCCTCCCCTTAAAAAAAATAGACTAAAATCATTTTATCATACAAGCCTGCATCAAGCTTAGATTTAAATCCAATCAATAATGTCTGAGCTTTTATTTTAAAAAAATGGGCCTAAAAATAAATGCGATTTGATGAATAGCATCAAGTATTTAAGAAATTTTTCCAGAAGAATTAAGCCATCATTAATGAGGCAACTTTGTGATTGTATTCATTTTAAATTAAATACTAATATTTTAATGTTCATATTGCATAAGATTTTTGCTCACTATTAATAAAACGAACATTTTTGAATTTTATTATGACATATAAATAATATATTGTAAATATTGAATAAATTAAAGCATTTTAATGTGATAAATTTTGCCTTCAAAAACGATTTTTTTTTCTTTTAAATCCAGAATTCTAACGTAAAGGATGTGTAATTAAAATAGATTCGTTTCCATAAAAAATAAATATAGCATTTTAACTTCGTTTCATTGACGGATAATACTAATTAAATTTTGTTCCATCTATAAAACCTTAAGTTATTTTAAAATTATGTGATATGTGATACGTGATAAAGCGCTTCGCCCTCTCAACGTTGTAGTTACAATAGAGCTACGCTAGGTATTTCTCATTTCTATCTAATTGGATTTATATAAAAATTTAAGGGAAAAGATGAGAAGCCCTTTACACTTTTGTGGGCAAGCCGTACGTACTTGTGCGCACAATAGTCCGAGACTATTGTTTAAACGTCTGTGGGCTGATTCAGAAGGAAAGGACCAAAATAAACAGCCCACACTATTTTAAAATTATTCTCTCATGGTGTTTCTTAGTCTAGTTCTGATTAATTTTTATCAACATCCTTTGGATTGTTCATCAGGTCGATGGGATGGATAACAGGCATTTATATGAAATTAATATATTCGAAAGTGAGATAAATAATACAATAAACAGTAGTTTATAATAAAAGATTGGTAGGTCCAATTAGCGATATCTTCACATTCACTACCAGTAAGAACTTAATAAAGTATAATCGTTAGGATAAAATTCCCTGATTTATCACATGACTAAACATCACCAATGTAAATGACATCATTGAATTTGGCAATCTTATAAATTGTTCGAAATTCCTTAATTTCTTTAATAATTTCAATAGAAATAATTAGGAAAAGGAACAAAACTTCAACATCATTTTTTAATCATGTCAATTCATTTAACTCCCTTTGGAATAAAATAAAAAATCTTTTTAAAATTTTCATTATTATTAAAAACATCCGATAAATTGCAACATAGCATAAATAAATTATAATATATAACATAATAAAAATCACCATATGATATTATTGGTTTGCAGAAATTGTTGCTATTTTACTAATATTTTAATATCATATTTCATCATAAATTCTAAAGTATTTCTAGGTTTTTTACAGATTGTAGTAATTGAACTATTAACTTCTTTGTTTTTGTATTATGTGTCTTTAAAACATATTTTCTCTTACAAATAAATTTGCAAAATTTTAATATACTAAATATCTAACTTACCCCATTGCTCGTCTTTGTTTTTTATAGCTATAGCTTCATACTTATACTTTATAACTTCAATATTTTGGCTTGAATACTTTTGTTAAAAATGTTTAATTCATTTATCAACACGGATGTTTTTACAAAAACATTCGCTTATTTAACATGAATATTATTTTTTATTCTTGGGCATAATAAATAAATAAAAAATAATACAATAACGATTAACTATAAATATAACTTTTTTAATTTTGATTTAAAAAATATAAAGATCAATTTTTCTAATAGAGGTTTGTATTCAGAAAATTCTAAAAGAATTGACAGAGGGAGAGAGGCTTACCTTAAAGTGTATCTTAAGGAAGTACTCTAATTATTTAGGATGCTATTAAGTCATAAAAGTCCACCCCTTCTCATTCTAATGACGCTTTTGCATCTTACTCCCTCCCCTACACCCCCACTTCCCGGAAATGTGATATAGGGCACTGGCTAGAAGCAAATCTCAGAACAATTTTCTTCTTCTAAATATAATCATTTATACTATACTTAGATTTAGAGCAAACATAACATGGAGAATATAGAAAAATAACATTCACGGAGAATATATTCTATTCTAATTATTACATTAATTTATTGATATAATAATGAAAGAAAATCTATTAATTTAGTATTTGATATAAAAATGTGGGGAAAAAAATGTAATGTAAAAAAATTAGTATCAGATTGATATGATAAAATGTTATATTTTAATATTATTTTTTACTAAATTACAACTACAATTATTTGGAAGCCAAAACATTCTTATTTTGAAACACAACCCAAAACTCAAATGCCCAAATTGGAAGTTATTGGAAGAGGGAAACCCCGGAAAAATATCTTTAAAAAAATAAACAGGAAACTGCATAAAAATATTTATGGTGAGGAAACCCCCCCCCCCCTTTTGAGTTAAAAAAACTACACGAATATTTTACTTACTTGTCAATTTTGAACATGAAATATGAATTTTATTGGTTAACCTAAAGTATCTGCTGATTTTTACCTAAATTAGATATAAGATAAGGCCAGATGTAGGTTATTGTTGGTCCATAATATGAGATGGCCAGGATTAAGCTAGATAAATATTCTTTATAAATCTTCCTGATGTTTTTTCCCAGAGATATTTTCCCTAGTGGTTTTTCTTTGGGCATTCATTCCTAAGCATAGAAGAAATTATTCCTATTTTATTAATAAAAGGATCGTTTTTATTTGCATTAATTCCTTTCTCTGCGATAACTTGAATTTTAACTATTAGTATTTTCTTAGGGTCTAATCAGTATGGTAATAATTGAATTTTATTATTTCTAAAATGCTCTTTACCTTTAGGTTCGAGATTTTGCTTTTTACGCCCACTAAACTTTAATGTTGCGTTCCTTCCTTAGTAATAATAAATACATGATAGTCTAGAAATCAAAAAGAATTTTTGTTTCCAGAAGGCCTAATGTTCAGATCATGTCGGGTTTAAAATAAACCCGGTTCAATCTGGACTTGAACATATATTTTATTTTGCAAAATCCAGATTGGGCCAAATTTTTAAATCTAAATTTAAATTTTATCAATTAACTAGTTTAATAATAGAAAGGATCATTTAACATTCATTTGCTGCTCATATTTTCAATTTCCATTAGAAATATATTTACAAAATACAGCAAAAATTATTTAAAATTACAAAATTTTAAAAGTATGGGCCGGGATTCAAAATATAAAGCCAGGCGCCAAATAAACAATTTTTCCAAATAGGTGAAATTAGACAATTTTAAAAGTAATTTATGTTTTATTATTACATGCATTGTTTGAGATATATCTTCTGCACGAAGTCGATGTGTTTTCGCAACTGAACTATAAGTAAATGCTTATTTCCTACCGTTTTACCATAAGTAGGAATTATTAGGCTCGTTTTAATATTCCAAGAATAACGATTGGCCGACGTGGCATAATTTTCGTTGATGGCTGTGTTAGCTTTTGAAAAGCCATTTATCAAGCCCGCCGCTATTATTGCTTTATACAATGTATCTTCACTTGGCATTTTTTTTAAAATATTAGAAGAAAAAAATTAACTTTTCAATTAAATTTTATAAAAAATAGAACCTTATAAAATAGCATAAATTTATTAATAAAAATAAAATATTTTATTAAGCTTTTACTTTGGATAACAATGATGAAAAATATCCAAATACTCGCATAAATTAACATTTTCTTCACATTTAAATTCACATTCATTGCTTTGTTCAGCTGCCACTTAATTGATATGAATATTTTATAGATACAATATATAACATTTAAAAATAATTCTACAATGTAAAAATTGATTAAAGATTAAAAAAAAAATATAAAAATCAAACTTAAAATATCTCCAATAAGAGAATCATTTAAAATATTTATAACTATCCAATGATTTTATTTTCTTAGTCAATTCTTAAAAAATGTTTATACTGGGCTGGACCTGATCTTTTTACAGAACTAAGACCGAGCCGATTGATATTTTAAACATTATATGAATTACTTAGTTGAAAAATAATATAATGGATCTTTCAACTTTAATTTACAGTTCATATTTTCAATTACCCTTTGAAATAGTTTACAAAATATATATCCAAAATTATCTTACATCATGAAATTTTAAAATTCATGCCGGGCTCTAGCTAATATTTTAAAAATACGAGTCTTTAAATCAGCTCAAATACCTTTCAAACTGACCTTTAGGTCTTTACGATTAGACGGTAAACTTCCTGGTGGAATCATTCAAATTCCATGAAAGATAGGCCAATTATTAGTAAGGGACTACTCTTGTATTAACCATCCTTACTCCCTCCAACCAAGTATTCAACATCTTGGATGACAAGAAACAACATAAATCTCACAATATGCAAGATTTTCTAATGATCGTTGTTTCATACCAATCATTTCGACCACACTTGCCACTTTCGGTAAATTTGCCCTAGCATTCTTCAAAATCTAAGCTCTCAAATCAGTAAACTCACAGAAGAACCTCGAGAAGGGTTTTTCCTCTGACAAAGATTGACCTTATCCATCCTTAAAGCGAACTAAATTAGTTTCAGAGGTAGCCTACTTTCCAAAAAGCTATCTTAGACTCTTTTTACTTCTTATTTTCTTCTCGCTTTATACCATATTTGTTCTTTATACAATTTTTTAGATTTGGCTTGTTTAAAATATTTCACAAATTTTGTATATTATATTATATTATATTTTAATATAGTTTTATATGTTATAATTTAAGTAAATAGAATAATTTGTACTAAGAAATTCAAAAAAAATAATATGAACTATTTTAAATATACTTAAAAAAAATTAAAATACAAAGATTAAGCACTTTTGCAATGTAATAATATAAATAATGATGTTATTGTATAATCATTATATGATAATAAAATAACTCATTCCTAGTTGTAGTGGGAAAGAATTGGTACGATCCATAAGTTGAACGTCTATCAAATTAAACTAATTCTTCATCATATGATATATCACTTTATAAATCTTACTTAGTTCAATCATAATCATAGGATATTATTATAAATATATTTAATAATAGATTAATTTTCTTAGATTTTTTTGGGGACTGAACTGGTTAAAGCTCTATATATTTAGAGATCATATTTTAAATTAATACATTTTTTATTACCTTTTTAAAATTGTTTTTGAAATAAATATCAGTTAATATTTTTGCATAATTTTCCAACTTTTTTTTCTTTAAAATCTTAAAATGGGTGGAACTGATTTTGGATTAAATATTATTGACTCGAATGTAATTGTTGGGAGCCCGTTTAAACTTTATTTATAGCTACACATAGTGTTGTTAAAGGCCCGATTATAATTGATTTTTAAAAACGCCTTAATTAAAATTTTGACATAGATTTTGCAAATAGAGGTCCAAACCTTTCTGCCACGTATATGCAAATTATCTTGGTTACAAAATATTATTTAGGATAAAATCTTATAAGGGTAATTTTTAAAAGTCCAGCCAAATCGGGCTTTCATAACTCTAGCTCCATAAATACATGATTTAAAATGATATATTAAGGAAAATATTATACTATCATAGTTTACAATTCCAGGAACAATTTGTTTAAGTCACACAAAAAGAATGAAATATTTGCCTTCGAATTGAAATTAACAATATTTCGAATTCGATTAATAAATAGGGGAGATCGGGATTAACTATTTTTAAATTTAAGGTACTAGGATATTTAAAATTTGTCCTAATATAGATGTATGCATTTTAAAATTATTGTGCGAAATTTGGAAAATTTTCGCAAGATAATTAAATTTAAAAAATATTAATATATAATTTGATTTTGTTACAACGTTTGAACCCTCTTTTATATTGAGAAGGTTTAACAAACATTTATGATGTCTAGATACTAATTTATTCATTATCGGTAAAACCTAGTGTTAGTGGGGCTTAAGAAACCAGGTATTTTCAAGAACTAATGTATCATTATTGTTTATAATTCTACATTAACATTAACATTCATGGAACAAATTAGCTGTTAGTGAACCTTTAGTAAATTGATTATAAAAAAATATACTATGGATAGAAGATGGTCAAGATAAAGTGGAAGAATTTTTGATGAGTTGGAACAAATTAACTTAAAGTTTTTTTTTATTTTTATCAAAGGTGAAACTAATACGTACTTGTTAACCTATAAATTATAATATTCATTCCATCCGTTTATTTATTAAATTAGTTAGGCTAAATAAATTTTTTAGAAATGTATATATTTTGGTTATTTAAAATTTTATATTTGATAATATGTCTGATTTATATTGCGAGATAATAAAATGTTTATTGATTTAAGACCCTTTCCTTTTTATTGAAAAATAAATAAAATTTACAAGAGTTAAATTTAATATTATTATTAATGCTGTAAACATTTCTAAAAAAATCGAACGCGTTCGCATTCAACGTTCATTGACAAAGGAACGCGTTCACGTTAGTTCGAAATTTGTGATAAATGTTTTTTAAAATTTAATTTAATAATAAATAACTCTTTTAACGGGGAGAATTTTTTAAAAACATTTATTGCTTTGTCCTTTGCTCCAAAAAATTGATGTTATCTCTTTCAATCCATCCTCTACTTCCTTGTTTTATATTAAATATTTTTTTAAAAATATTAAATTTATCATTTATAGCTTTTTATATTGTAAATAAAAATATAAAATATCGCCGGGGTGGCCTAATGGGTAAGATGTAGGCTTGGAAACACGAGCATGAACAAGGACGCGGGTTCAATCCTGGTAAGAACCATAAAAATTTTCAACTTTTTCTTCGATGACTGATGTGTAAAGACATATGGTATGATGAATTTCGGAGCTTAGAGATGACACCCTGGTCACCGACAGGCCTGGACAGCCGGGTGCTAAGGATACCTGTCCAATAAACAAAATGAAGGACACAAATGAAAATATGAATATGAAAGCTAGGGCGTTCCCTCCATGCGACGCGCAGGGTGTAGACCTCCATCCTGTGAAAAATAAAGTAAAGGTCAAAGCAAAGAAAAGACTGGCAAGTTTGAATATTGGGACGCTTAAAGGTAAGACGAGAGAATTGGCAAATGTTGAACATGAGAAAAGTTGATGGAAAGGACAGAAGACTTTGATGATTGGAGATGGGTATAAATTGTACTATAATGGACTTGTTAGCAATAGGAACGGTGTCGGCATCATCCTCAGCCAAGACCTAACCTCTTCAGTAGTAGAAGTCAACAGGATCTCTGATAGACTAATGAAGATCATTGGTCAATCAATACTACACATCCTATCAGTATATGCTCCTCAAACGGGTTGCAAGGAAGAAGAGAAAGATGACTTTAGAGCTATCCTTGATGAAGCTGTAATGGAAATCCCTAAGGATGACCAAGTCATAATTGGTGGTGACTTAAATGCGCATGTGGGGAAAGCAAGAGATAGCTACAAAAGGCATCATGGTGGTTTTGGATACGGAGAAAGAAATGATGAAGGAGAGCACGTACAGAAATTTGCGCAAGCCTTCGACCTTGCCTTAACCAACACCTACTATAGGAAAAAAGACAGTCATTTAATAACATATGAAAGTGGTACTAGGAAAACATAGATAGATTACATGCTAATCTCTCGCAGAAGATTAAAAGATGTAATAGACTGCAAAGTCATCCCAGGAGAAGATATCGCCGCGCAACACAAGCTACTAATCATGGATTTACAAATCTCAAATAAATCAAAATAAGATAAAACTAGAACCATGCATCAAATGGGGCAAATTAAAAACAATGACAGATGCAATGCAAACATTGAAACAATAAATTGCTCACAAGTCAGTGAAAAAATCTGGACAGACCTTTCATCCAGATTAATAGACACTGCAAAATCGACGCTAGGCTTGACAAGAGGAGGCAACAAATCACACAAAGAAGAACTATGGTGGTGGAATCAAGAGGTACAAACCACATGACAAGTCAAGATACAAAAAATCCAAAAGATTAGCTACAAAGGCGGTGGCTAGGGCCAAATCTATGGCATACGATGACATGTCTACATACCAAAGAAGGGCAAAATAAAATATACAGATTAGCCAAACAGCGAGAAAAGAACTCTAGGGAAACGGAGCTCCGAAAGTAATCAAAAATAAAGATGGGAAATTGATAATAAAGGAAAAAGAAATATCAGGAGCTTCTCAACTTTAATTCCCACATATTGCATCTCGACGAACCCCTTGTCAAAACATTGTACAACCTATAACAGAACAAGAAATAATCACATGCCTCAAGCATATGAAAAACAACAAAGCTAGGGGTCCAGACGATATTCCAATAGAAAGCCTTAAAGCACTAGGAGATGATGGAATACATCTCCTCACCTGTACAATAAAATACTTGGAAATGAAGAGGTCCCCCAAAAATGGAGGCAGAGCTATCTAGTTCCTATCTTCAAAAATAAAGGGGATCCACACAATTGTCAAAATTACAGGGGCATAAAACTAATGTCACACTGTCTAAAACTATACGAAAAAATAATAGAAAAAAGATTAAATTAATCGAAATAGGAGAGACACACATGCAGGCAAATGAGTGAAAAATACAGGGAAAAGAACAAATAGAAAAGGCCTTCGATAGAATCCCAAGAAAACTTATCTGGTGGGCGCTACGCCACAAAAAAGTTCCCGAAAAATATATAAGAATAAGGGACATACAACAATGGTCCGTAGCACAACAGGTACTTAGCAGGCTTCACAATAGCCGAAGGAGTTCATCAAGGGTCGGCTCTCAGCCCACTTCTCTTCATAGAGATAACGAATAAGATTAATCAAGGGTGGTTAAAGTGGAGATCTTTATCTGGAGTGCTATTTGACAAAAGAATCCCACACAAATTAAAGGGAAAAATTTACAGTTCCATAGTACAACCAACTATTCTATATAGTTCGGAAACATGGCCAACCAAAGAATCAGACGAGAGAAGTCTACAAACTATGGAGATGAGAATGCTGAGGATGATTGCTGGGGTAAAAAGAAAGGATAAGGTGCGCAGTACAAGAATACTAAATAGTTTAAAGGTAGTGCCCATTAAGACTAAGTTAATGGTAAACAGACTTAGGTGGTATGGGCACACAATGAGAAGGCCTATGAACTACATAGGAAATAAAGTTGAAAGATTGGAAGTGATGGGCAAACGTAAAAGAGGAAGGCCAAAACTTCAATGGGGCCATAAAGTTAGAGCCAATATAAAGAAGTATAAAATAGATAAAAGAGATTGTACGAATAACATAAAGTGGAGAGAGATGTTGAAGGAGCTTACCACCAGAAAAAGTGAAAGCTAAAGAGAAAAAAAAAAAATAAAATAAAAATATAAAATCTTAGGTATAAGATTCAGATCATTTTTTATAAAAGTTAATTATTTCTATATTATAAATTTATACTTCAAATTTGATTTAGATGATTTATATCCATAAAATCTTATATCTCTTTCTTCATTTTTGGCATCGTGTTTTGAACAACGCCATGATATCTTCATCTTTTATCTCTCCTATATATAACCTTTTAAATTCGGCCTTGGCAGCTTGGATATCTTTAGCTTAACTGAAGCTGTTTTACCCATAATTTAGAATCTTTAATTAAAATTTTTTTTAAAATACTCTCATCACACCACCCTTTAGAATATATTCAACTTACAAAATGCTGACCGTGCTAATGGTTATGAATGACTGAAAGCATTATCAAATTGTAACCTAGGTAACCTCTTATCAGATGAACAATTAAGAGTTGCCATAGGCCATCGAAGTGGATGTAACATAGTTTAACCACAAACATGCATAAAATGTAAAATATTATTTTATTCCAAAGAGAGAGATGGTCTTAATTGTATATGTCAAAGAAGACATGTAAGACACACAGCAATTAATTCAGCTATTAGCCGTTCTCTTACAAGGGCCCGAATACCAAACATCCTGGATTTATCAGTAGATGATGACTTAAGACTAGATGGCTTAATTTCTGTGCCTTGGTCATTATATAAATCCTTAATTTGGGACTTCACATGCGTCTCCTCATTTCCAAAATTTAAATTCTGACCCGGCTCATATAGCCCAGAAAAAAACAATTAAATATTTGAATTTAACAAATTTTATTTTTTTAAAAATAAATTCTAAATGATATCAACCATTTTCTATCTATGTATATAATATATAAAATTTAATGATTTTTACTTAGAACAATCAAAAATAAATTATTAACTGGCTATTTAGTTATATTATATAAATAAAATAATTAATATTAATTTCAGATGTCGTTTTAAATTAGAAATTGAAAATTTTGAAACTGATATAATACTTTTGTACACATTTTACATTTGGTAATTATTGAATTAGTTCCTTCAATTAGGATATTACTGTAAAATATTTATCATATTTGGTCCATGGTAATGTTAATTTATCTGATTTTGAATTTTCAGAATCAGATGGTGAAATAATAATATCCATGCTTATGCTAATCTATTAAATTAAAATATAAGCAATAATATTCAAATAATAAACTATAATAATGGCTTGCTAAAAAATTGAAATGTGAAAAAGGAAAAAAAGCTGATCAAAATATTTAAGACTTTTTTCTTTAAAAATTCGGATTAATATTAAATTTTTCAAATAAATAAAAACAAAAAGTGTTAAAATTGAATGAACGTTAAATTCGAACGCGTTCATCGAAAAAAGGAACGCTTTCACCTTCAAAGTTCGTCAAAATCATTTTTTCAAAATGAACTGAACGCGTTTGTTTACAACACTAATTATTATGCTCAGGGTTTAGAAATTTAACTATTTTAAGCTTAATATAAAAAAAATTATAACGAATTGTATAAACACTCTTTTTTTGTGTGTAGTGTAGGGGACCAGAGATCATGCGAGCCCTAAAAGGCAAGCGGCGATAGAATCTCTAAAAAAAAGGCTCATTTCTTTTATTTATATACTATTTTTATTCATTAATCTAATAGCTTAGAGACATTCTCTAAAATACATTTATATTTCTAAGATATATTATTATAATTTTGAGTGGCAAACAACAGGATACCAGTTCAACATATGACAATTTGCCAAACATTAATCAAATTTTATTATTAAACGTTAATAATTAATTGGATCATGACTTGCTTCCTATCTGCTGTATATCATATACCTTACAGAATGAAAATTATTAAGTTATATTAAAAAGACCGATTCACTTGCGATCGAACCCAGATGGAAGCTCAAAGTCATTTCTTCAATAACAGTCTGAACTACAAACGTCTCCCAAAACCAAATTTTTTAGTAGATTTATTAAATGATAAATTTGGCACTGCCTAACATTAGCTCACACATTTTTACACTAACTGTAAAAAAATTATCCAAAAAAGTTTCATTTTATTTTAAATAATTTTACTTTTATAAAGAATTGAATTTAAAATTTTATTTAAAAAAAATTGTTTTATAATCCTAAAATCACATAATAATTTTAAATAATGAGTAATAATAATATTGTTATTTGAAGCAAACTGGAATTTAAAAAATGAAATTGAATATTTATAATTACGGAATCACCGTTTTTGTCCCATAAGGGTTCCATGATTTTCTCCTGGTTCTGTTTCCAGAACATGTCCGGAAAGTTCTGTTCCATTTCTCTTACACCTCATTTTGTTTCACTTAGCTTATTTTTACATTATATTAAAAAATTGTAAGAAATATACTTTTACCCCGGTATAAATATTTTCGAAATATTTTTAAAGGTGGATGAGCCATACTCGGAGAAGGTTGTACTTAAGTATGGGGCTGTTGTTAAAATTTATATTGAGCATTGTTTTTAGAAAGATCGATTTATATAAGAATAATTAAATTTAAATCATAATTTCTTGTCATATTATAAATTTAAAAACTGATGCGCAAATGGCTCATATGAACCTTTGAAAACTAACCCGATTCTCAATATCTCTACAATTAAATTTTATACTAGTTAATTTAAATATATTTTTTAGCCAAATAGAATAATTTTATATAGAATCGGGGTAAATCTTTTATATAAGATAGTTATTAGATAATTAAAACCTCACCATTTTATGTTTTTTAAAAAATTGCATTATTTAAAAAATTATTTTTAAGGGTTAAATTCATATACTGTGACATAAAAATTTTATTGGTGATCCAATACAAATTTTTTTTAGAGCCGCATATGTGTAACATAATTATATATTTTTGGTAAATAAAATAACCATTCTAGTTTGGTGCTCTAGAAAAAAATCCCAGGGCCCATATGAACCTTATCATAGTTTTAGATGATCATTTTATTAAATATTAAGTGATAAGTTAAATATTAAATAGGATTATAATTTATAATTAATAAAGTATAAATCATAACAAACAAAATGAATGTGAGTCTTAACCTATCACTCTTGTTGTACAGACAAGACAAGATGCTAAGTAAAAAATATTACAATATAACATTATAATGTGTAGGCCGGCTTGTGGCAGGAAAATATTAATGTTGTTTTTCTGTTATTTCTTCCTTTTTCGCCCTTGTATATTAATCGTGATAATAAAATGATGTAAAGAATAAAAAGTTCTAGTAAAATCAGAAAGTGAGAAATATTTACTATTCATTTTCATATCATATCATATCATATCAAATCAAATATAATAAGAATTGGTACAAGTTATTGTTAAAAATTTAAATTTAATACATAACATTAAAATAGAGAATAAAACGAATATTTTAAGTTTAAGATTTCTCTCCTGTAAATTTTCTTAAGATTCCACGGGCTGGACCTAGAACCTAAAAAAATTTACCAGCTCGTGGGTTTCGGCTGAAAAATTAAGTTTACAGGTCTCTAGCCCCAATTTAGAATACATATTTTAGTCATGAATTTAAAAATTTGAATACAAAGTTAGCTTACATGTGGAAAGCAATGTTGGATAGATAAGATATTGTAATATTAAAAATAATCTAGGGCTATTCATTATTTTTTTATTTTTCTTATAAATATCAAACAAAATCGAAAGTTAAATAAATTTCTATAGATAGCCAAACGGCGAAAAATTGACACACTTATATATATATAATTATAAATAATGACCTATATTATATTAAAAACTTTGAGAAAATTTCTTTCTTTTTATCAATATAATTTTAAACTCCTAACTCTCTTATGTTTATAATTCATGATAATAAAAAAAATACTATTAAATTAATATTACGATATTTAAATATTGTAAAATAAAATAGAGTTTGAAACGTTCATCCTAATAAAAATGGTAAAAATGATATGAATATATATTCCTAAATATATAAAATAGCACCAAGAAAAAAAATAATATATTAAAATATTTATTAGGACCAAATTACGCATTGGCGTAGCAGGGGGGGGGGGGGTAGATATGTTAAAACTATGGTTGAAACAGCTTCAGTAAAGCTAAAAAGATCCAAGGAAGGCCGAATTTAAAAGATTATCTTTAGGAGTGATAAAAGAAGATTTCATGGCTTTGTTCTTCAAACATTATGCCAAAAATGAAAAAAGAGATATAGATTAATGGATATAAATCTACCTCCCGTTTTCGAGGGCAGTGTGAAAAACCCCAGTTAAATCTTCCAATTTAATGTTTAAAATATTTTCTAATATATTTCTAAAAAATTTATGAAAAAGATTAATAATAGGCATGGATTTTGATATGGATGCTATGCCCTGATTGTCGTTAGCAAAAATCCATATAAAGATATATTGGATAATGAAGGAAATAAAGAATATTTTTTTTATCACTTTTATAATTCTTTACTTGCAAACTATTTTTATATTCGAAATCACAAATATTTAATGCTCTTTGATACTATAAATTATAATATCTGCAATCATTAATGCTACAATAAATAGATAAATATTTTGTATTAAAAAATATAATTATAGCTTACCAAATGTCTTGTATTATTTTACTTATTATTTATCTGTAGTATTAGTATGTATGCATAATAAGACAAAATATGAAAATTAATATTAGTTCAGTGTGAAAATTTTGATTTAAAAAGTATAATATATTTTTTAAAAACGGCCGAAGGTAAGGAAAACGCGGGCGAAGGCCAGCAAAATAGTGGGTATGGTAGGCAAAGTCTCCATAAATTTTTTTTAGCTGAGCCCCCAGGATTGTAAAGAATAGTGACACTCTGATATGCTTGAATGATGCATATTCATCTCAAAATAGGCTAACTAGTATAGTATTTAAAAAATAGGATTAAATTTTATATAATAAAAACACGGAAGATAAAATTTCTTCAAAATATATCCTTTAAATGTATCTCTTAATCCAGAATACATTTAAATATATCTAGATATCTCTTATGAGAATTTATCTTACAGATACCATTTTACATCTAAATACTTTAACAGTCTGGTAGATAGTGAAGTCATTAATGACAGTGGTGCATAGTTGATAATGCAAGAAGCTATTAATGGGTACAGATAGGGAACAAGATAATAGGTGAGAGACTATATAAATGTAAAACGAACATAGTAATAATCGGGTTGCATCTATACAAAAAAGGAGTAATAAACAGGATTAATAGGGGCATTAGATTGATGACGCATACCTCTAGATTATAGGATGATAATTCAAAGCTATAAAGGGGAATCATGATTTCCTTTAATAAAAAACGTAAGATGAAAGTTCATTAAAATGTATCCTTTAAATTTATTTCTAAATCAAGGATACAATTATATATATCTAGATATCTCTTATGAGAATTAATAGGATATAGATACCATTTTTTATATATGAGTTAATGCCTTCGGATAAAGTTATTCATATATGATAAAGTGCAAGAAACTATTAATGGGTAACAGATAGGGAACAAGATAATGGTGAGAGACTATATAAATGTAAAACGAACAGAGTAATAATCGGGTTGCATCTATACAAAAAAGGAGTAATGAACAGGATTAATTATAGGGGCATTAGATTGATGACCAATACCTCTAGATTATAGGATGATAATTCAAAGCTATAAAGGGGAATCATGATTTCCTTTAATAAAAAACGTAAGATGAAAGTTCATTAAATTGTATCCTTTAAATGTATTTCTAAATCAAGGATACAATTATATATATCTAGATATCTCTTATGAGAATTAATAGGATATAGATACCATTTTTGATATATAAGTTAATGCCTTCGGATAAAGTTATTCATATATGATAAAGTGCAAGAAACTATTAATGGGTAACAGATAGGGAACAAGGATAATAGTTGAGACTAGAAAAATGTAAAACAAACAGAGTAATAATCGGGTTACATCCATACAAATAAAGAGTAATGAACAGGATTCATTATAGGGGCATTAAATGATGAACTATACCTCTAGTATAGGATGATAATTCAAAGATATAAAGAAGAATCATGATTTCCTTCAATTGTTAGGAAATTTTTGGAGTTAAATATATAAATTTGCCGGCTTTATTCTCAAAAAAGGCATTTGTATAGTTCTTAGTGGACTAATTTGGTATAATCTCGGGAATAATGTTGTTAAACCCCCAGATTTGGGTCGAATTTTAAAAACGGCTCAATTAATATTTTAGCCAAAATAATATTGTGTAAGCCTGGAAATTTTGCTCATAGATGGTAAATGGAGTTGAATCTCCATTTGGCAATCTATAAACTTACTTCTTGGTTAAAATCTTAATCAGGCCCTTTAAAAAATTGACCAGAATCAAGCAGTTTAACAACACTTGGGAATAATATTTAGCCTGCGGGTCTTTATCAAATTCAGCAATACGCATGATAATAAAAAAACGAATCTCACATAGTCCAAGCTCTGATCAACCTTTCACAGTTAAGAAAAGCGTAATAAAGGATCTAAAAAATGACTTCCCTTAGGCAACCATGAATGAATAAATGGTATGAACAAAGACAAATATAAATAAACTAACCCGATAATCGGTTTTAAAGAAACCAAAAAGGATTCAACAGTAAAAAAAAAGAAAATAAACTCAGCGAAAACAAATAGTGAATAAGCCTCGAAATATTGTCCTGCGAAATGAGAGAAGACAGAATACATGAGATCGAGAATAGTAATGTGGTGATTAATTCATGATTAAAGTGGGAATGCATATAGTTTCAAATACTTAGAATTCAATCCATCTGGTAACCTAGTTAAGGAATAAATATAAGAATTGTGCCGAATGAATTAAGTTGTGGGATTTAAATTGTGTTTATGGCGAGCATAGTAAATTTTATCAGGATAGAAATTCTTCGAAAATATAAAAAACCGAAAAAATGGGAAAATGAAAAGGGAGAAATGAAGAAAAATTATATAACACATAAAATATTAATAAGTACTATTGTGATATTCAAATGAGTTAAAGAAAAATGAATAAAAAAGATTTATTCAGATTAGATAAAGTTCAAGATTATTTAAGTTTGTTGTTTAAACACTATGTAAATGCTTGTTTGTTATGAAAAAAATTGGGTTTATATAAATTTCTGAATAAAGATTTAAAGTTGATTATAATCCTACGAAATTTATTATGTTATAATAGGATGATGTTAATTTTATATAAAAGGCAAAATTTTTATAATTTAAAGGACTTTTTTAATTTTTTTTACTTTCACTTAATTTTTCGCATATAATTTTTAGTATTTTATACTTTTACTTTTTACTTTTTACTTTTTTCTTTTTTCTTTTTGATTTTTTTTGGTTATGTTTTCCCTTCATATTTATTTATATAATTTATTATTAATTTTTGGTATTAATATTTAATAAAGGACTCAAAACTATAATTTTAGTATATATTTTTATTTCTATTTTATATTTAGGTTCTAATCTCCCAACCCAAAAATTCCCAACTGTTTCATGTCCAAATTAAACAATTATACATAAAATACAAGTATAAAAATGGCATATCAATCACTTTATATAGGTTTATTTTACCAGATAATAAAAACTACTCGAGTTCGACATGTGATTGCCGTTATTTGTTTGCCCTTCAAATGAGGACGAATAAAAAAACTACAGTCTTTGAGTTTGACATATGAGCCTCTCGTAACCAGTTGGTAAATTATAGAATTAAAATCTCTTTCTTCCTTTTTGTTGTTGTTTTGATTTTTGAGGTTTGCAAATAGACATTAATTTCAAAACTTTTCATTCAATACTATTTCGTATGTACTTTTATAAAACAAGATCATCTTAGTTCAGAAGTAAGAAATAACAGGTGTTGAGATATTTTTTAGGCTCACATAACAAGGGTTGGATTATGATGACTTTATCCCACAGGATTAACGGATTGAATATACACAAGGTAAAGTTGACTACAAATGTAAAAGCTACCGTTTTAGCCAATTTTTGGGCTATCGTTGTAGTCTAAATATATTTTTATAAAAGTAGCTATTTATAGTAATTATAGCTAAGCCACATATTTTATCTAGTAGCTTATAGTGAGCTACAATCTTTTTTTCTATTGACAGCTACTTTTTATTTTAATGAATTTTTCATATTTTATTTTATAAATTAAAAATATTTGTTTCAATTATTAGATCTGATTTGCATTTTTTTTATTTCCAGTCTTCACCTGAACTTGTAAATACGCCCAGCCAATTTTAAATTTTATGGTCTATATGTCTCATATTTTTATATATTTTATTTTTTGACTTGCTAATTTTTATTTTTTTATTTAACCTTAATATATTTTATATATTTAGGGGAATTCTTTATAATATGTCCTTTCCTACCCAGGTGCAATTATAGAGAATCCCACACCTTTTTAATTACAATAACAATAAAACCGTTTACTATTTTGATCCAATGCTTCTTGAGTTTTGAACTTGGATTAAAAAGGGTACAGGTTGAGGATCTGGAATATTTTTTTAAATATTCAGGTTCAAATTCCTAAAATTTAGAAAAAAGGTTATGTCCTGGGTTTAGTTATTTAATTTGGCACGGTTTGAGATAAATCCGGTTCCAAAATTTGTTTAGTATAATCAAAAATTCTAAAAAATTTATGCAATAAATAATCCCTTTATATAACATTTTAAACTATATTCCAAACTCTAGTAGTTTTATTTTGACTAAACAATATTTCAAAACTTGGTTCATTTTTTTATAAATATATTTTTTGAAGAATCTGTATATTTTAATAATTTCTTATAACGTTATTATTATTACATCATATTTTAAAAATGTAAGGTGTGAGAAATAAAGGTTTATTTGAGAGATGAACCGATTAAACTTTAGCCGATACTTTAGTTAAATCGATATCACCGATGCAAAAACGTTATTGTCTCATACCACCAATACCTTACGAATATCAAAATAAATATAGTATATTTTTTGAAAAAAAGCAAAGATATAATTCATCAATATCATCATTTTTTCTTATAAATTACCACTTTAAAATAAAAAGAGCTTTTTAAACATAATTATACATGTTTTTTAGGTACATTTTTACTATAAGCTCTTTTTAGAGCCATCGATATTTTTAAAATTTACACTCATTTTTAATATATGACTTGTTTTGCTATTTGTTTATATTTAAATATTTTATATAATATTACAAAGATGTTATAAAATGATTTTGATTTTTATTTATCGGTATAGAAATTTTTATTTTTGAGTATCGGTCACTGTTATTAGTTAAAATTGAAAATATCAGCCGATACTGGTCTGATACCGTGAGTGGATGAAAATGTAAAATTAATTTGATTTTGATATAACCCATTTAATCCGAATAATAATATTGGTCTAAAATGTCAAAAGAAAGTCCCATATTATACTAAAAAAATATAAGAATTTATTTTGTTAATTTCATAATTCAATTAATTAATCTTGACAAAAATGTATATTTTATAAATCATAGGTAATAATATATTCTACAAGGTATTAAAACGAAATTTAAACTTAGTGCCAATAAGTTCAAACTAGTAAGAGTACACACTTTTGCAATTCGATTTATATATAATTTTGTTTGAGGATAGGCTATTTATTTTTTAGCAGATAAGGTATTTTATTACAATTTTTTTAATACAAAAAAGAAAATAAAAAATATAAAACTGCTACAATAAAAAATATAATTATTTAAAAAATATAAAAGAAAATAAATAATAAATGTTTGAGGCAAAAAAAAATTAACTAATACTTGCAAAAAAAGTTTTATAAAAAGTAATATTTGAAATTAAATGAATTTCTAAATAGAATTAACCTGTTTAATTATTTTTTTAAAGGATTTATCTCTTTAATTTATGATGAAAAGATAATAATTTGAAAGCACATTCTATTTTGTAAAAAAATTATCCATGAAAATTAGACATTTCTTAAATGCAAACTTATTCTATTTTTGGATTTTTCTAGAAGATACGATCTATAAGACATCGATTCAATGTAAAAAAAAGAAAACAATTTTTTTTTAAAAATTAATAAATGATTTACAGGCTTGTTAATCGATCCTTTTAAAAAGATCGAATCCCGATCACGATCTCTTGAAAAAAATAGGATCGAAATCCAGGATCGACCTTTTCTTATTTAAATTTCTGATAGATGCAAAATTAACTAATAAAAAAATTAAATATGGTATAAATTTATTGTAATTGAATAATATAATATAAGTATAACAATTAGAATATATTTATTTATAATTAAAATTAGCCTTTTATAATAAAATTTTTCTAAATTATCAACATTTAAACAACCACGTTTTTCAAACTGCATGTTCTTTACTAAACAAGCGCTCCACATGAGCGCTTGATGGTAAAGGCGTGTTATATTCAATAAATATTTTTTTTAAATTAACATAATTATTAAAAATATTCACAGAATCATCGTTAGAATAAAAAAAATTATTGGAAAAAGCATTTTGTGACGAATTTTTCCCAAAAAAGGTATCGATTTTATCCATACATTTATTTGAAGGATCTGCATGTGGTTGAACCTTCTATTTTCTAAATGGGCAATTCAAATTTTGTGGCAAATTAATAAAAGGCCAATTGAGCTTAAACTTTGGGTAAATTATGATGCCAATATATTATTGTCATCATATAGTGAAGGAAATCTATATTAATAAATGATAATTAATTTATTATTAAATAGGTGTTCATTCATATAAATCAGGTATCTGCAAAAGTTAGCCCTTTCAAATTTTAAAGTCAGGCCTTACCAATTTAATTATTTTTAATGCCTATCATGGCCCATTAAAATTTTACCAGATATCAGAGGTTTAGTAGACCAGGTCTGTTAAAAATATACTAAATTTGCCAGATCTTGGCAATTCTTTAATAAATTTTGCAGATATCTGATATCTATTAAAGTAAAAAAATTGCATAAAAATTTATTACGTTTTATCAATACCTCTAAGAAAACACTCTACAAGAGGGCTGACAATATCGCAGGCAGCTAAATTTCTTTAATTTATCCACAAGTATGGTTAGAACTGGGGTTAGATATCCCTGCTCCATGTTATCCTCCCGTTCAAAGATCTTTAATGATGTAGCCAAGGATTTCATAACCTTATTTAAATTTTAGTTATTGTAAAAATAATTGTATTACTGAAGCATATTCTTTGACAAAGAAACATTCTTCTTGCCTAAACATTGTGAATCTAATTTGATCATAAACTTTCTACTTCTGATAACTTTTCAGAGAGAATATTGTCCATTAATTTCATTGACTGAAAATAGGAGTTCCATCTGGTCTTGTTGGGAGCTATTAGATATCTTCCCAATTTGCAATAGAATATCAACCATTTTGGGGGACATTTTTTGTTTGTTTAGCAAATGTTGTTCTTGATATTCGCTTATAATTAATATCATTTTCTGCTTTTTCAGCGTCTTTGGTTGCAATAAGGTTCAGATTATGGCAACAACAACGTTGATATTTTGGTAATCTGATAGTAGGATTATTTGAGTCATCAGCAGATAATATATCATCCAAATTTATTAATTCCATATCCTCACTATCTTCTTCATTTTCTCCAAATACTCTAGAAAAAATAAATTTTAAATAATTTTTTTTGTTAAATAAAAATATTACTTGAATGCCTTTACAAAGTTGATTCCATTATCGGTCACCATCTTCATCACCTTATTAAAAATTTTATAAGTCTTTTGGATATCCATAATTTCCTTAGCCAAAACATCATATGTTTGCTTTCCAATTATACGCCTCAGTGCCAAAGCTGCTGATCTTTTCTTGAGGGTTAATGGGTCCAGCCAATGGACATTAACTCCAATAAAAACCCTAAAATAAAATATTATAAAATTTATATAAATATAATATACCTTCCATGACCACTCCAACAATCAGCAGTGGTGCATACATAGGAGACTTCAGACAAATCTCTTATAAGATTTGTTGTCATATCTGTAAAGGCAGTAGATATTTTGTTGCCCAGAGTTTGGCGACATATAACTTTTGTCGTTGGAGAAAATGTTTTAATCATTGGAAGGATCAACAACCAGTGAAAGTGGTTGAAAGGTGTCAATAATAAACACCATTATAACTTTGTCTGCTGTTTTTTGCGATATTGATTGCATGTTAAGATTATAAAAAAATAATTTGGTTTGTTTGGATCTGCAACCAGGAACATTTTGCTTTTGTAGAGATTAATTTCTTTGTGTAGAGAATTCATTTAGGTGTTTGGCAATCTCATTTTTGAATTCACTGTGCTTTCTCTTTATAAAAGAAAAATATATTATGTAACAGAGTTGAATGAAAATAACTTCCCCTGAATCTTTTAAAATTTTAGATGGAAATTTTAAAAAATATAAGTTAATAAAACAATGTACAGACTGAATGTAAAACCTGTAGGGTTCAAATTTTGTTATATGATAAAGTATATTATTTATATGTGGTTAAAAAGGTCATATAGGTTATCTTAAAAATCCAAGTTTACAATATTCTACCATTATTAAAAGCTTCCCACATGTGGTTAAAAGGGTCATATAGGTTATCTTAAAAATTCAAGTTAATATTGTCTATCATTAAAAGCTGCCGAAGATGGTATGGGCAAACGATTTTGAGAAAATATTTTTCTATGATATGAATAAAATGAGGCTTTATTAGCATTTAAAAACTTATGAATAAAGGGTTACACAAATTTTGTTAAATATATTAAGTTAATTATATTATTTATATGTGGTTGAAGGTTTTAAATACTGAAAATTAATTTCAACTCCCATTAAAAATACTAGTCTCCCTTTCATATCAATGCTAAGAATGGGCTAATATTAATAATAATAATATTAAAATTTCTGATTATTATAATTAAAATTAACACATCAATAAATATGTTATTAGTTATTGTAAATAATTCTTATTATATGTATATTGTTATGATCCTCACAAATAATAAAAATTGTATTTTTAAAAGAATTAATTACTTCTAAATTCCTCTTTAGGTTTGAACTGCTAATCTTTGAAGATGTTTTGTTTTTGCATAAATAGATTTTGCATAGATCATTGTATGGTTACTTACATCCATTTTACATAAAGTAAAATATTAAAGTAAATTATGAAATGGTAAAAATTCTCATTCTCACTTATATCTGCTGTCACATCAATAGAAGTAGATGTAACATCTTCTAAATCTATAATGGAGGACATTATTAAAACTAGTGTTGTTAAACGGCTCGTTTTGAGCCGACTTTTAAAAATGGCTAACTCAATATTTCATCTAGAAAAATATTACGCAAGCTTGACCATTTTGCTCATAGAAGGAACAAAGGTTCAGACATATATTAACGAAATCTCGAAGCTTATTTAATATTTTTCTGGCTAAAATAGTGAGTTAGCCGTTTTGAAAAATCGGCTCAAAACGAGCCGTTTAACAACACTAATTAAAACCTAGAATTTATTTATATTATAATATAATTAATAAATAAATATAACTAGTTCGTACTAAAAATTTGGTAAATTGTTGAAATATAAAATCTCGTGGAATGGTGGTTGATAAAATATAATGTAGATAGATATTTTTTTTTAAATTTTAATTTAATTTTCAAAATTTATATTTTATTTTTTGCTTTTTAAGTAAAAAATAATTTTTGAAAGGATCGGGATTGAATATTTAAAAAAAATGATCTCGATCACGATCCACAATTTAAGGTCAGGATCTTAAATCCGAGAAAATTGACAAATTTAGGATCGAATCCAGGATTGGCGATCTTTCAATTCGATCCTTTAACAAATCTGATGTTTTACATTGATTCAGTGCTATTTGGGGGCTAGGTCCTTCCAAATAAATTTATTCTCGAAATCTTTGAATAATTTATGTATACTTAAATCGCATAATACAGAAATAAGTCATTTAACAATTCTTTTATAAATAATATATCATGCTGAGTAATTCGAAATTCATATTATAAAATTGCTAACTATTAAGAGTTTGTTATTAATACAAAGTAATTTGGACAAAATATAAAAATTTTCAAAATGAATTCTTCCGGGGTCGCCATAAGTAAAAATTACTGCTCAGGGTCCTGGCCTTCAATAATTATGAACAAATCTTATATTTTTGGATATCCTTTGTATTAATATATAATTTTATAATCGTATAAATAGTTTTTTTTAAATTTTAGTAGTTCCAGAAGATATTAATAAATTTTTAAACTTCTATTATTACCTCGTGTAAAATGGTAATTTTGAAATATAATATTTTAAATATCTTATAATATAAATTGATCTAATAACCAATATAGGTACTTAGAGCACGTGGAACCGTTGTTATTTATAGAATCGAAACTCAACCTGAACCGTTAAAAAATTTTGTCCATAAACCGAACTTCCAAAAATAGTGTGAACCGGGTTGAGCCTTTTGATATCCTAACTCTTTAAAAAATTATTAATAATCTTTTGATTGATAAATATTAGTATATATTTTTAAATATATTTCCATATTGCTATTTAGCGGTGCCAAATGCTTAAGTTAACGTATCGAAGTATTTTTCTAAGCCATAGAATGTATTCTTTCTTCTAAAGGAAAATTTTACATAAGAGAATATTGAAAATATTTTAAACGTATATGGCACAATTTTATTTTTTAGGGAATAGTGATAAAATTTTAAAAACCATGTTTTCCTTATACAACTCTTGATGCGAAAAGGTTAGAACATCGGTTTTTAATTGAAATTAACTGATAATATAATTTTTTACGGACCTAACCTGAATCGTAAACCTTTTTTTATCTGAACCGAAACGACCCGATATTCGTTAACTTCGGATCCCTGCTCTTGAGACACATTATTTTATAGTCCAATGGTATATATATTTATTAATATTTTAATATTTAGAAGCATAATACAGGATATCATTAGTAATTAATAAAAGATTTAAGATCAAAAACTTTATTTATTGAGGTGAGGGAGAGAGGGAGGAAGGGAGGGAGGAAGGGAGGAAGGGAAGGGGGAAGTTAGTATGTAGGGCTGTAGTCGAGGGGGTAAGCAATAGTAGGCTTCAAATTCGATTTTTTAAATTTTATTTTAGAACATATTTTTAAAAATTTTTTCCATCAAATAAACAATATGTAATATATTAGATTATTTGCATGATGGGAAGAACAATCAAAGTAATTTTAAAACAAATATCCAAGGTTAGATTCATAGGAGAAAAAAATGAAGTGTACATGAATATTAGTTATTGAATTAGCAATCATAATTTATCTTTAGATAGGATGGTCAAAAGTTAAATGACTGAAACCATGCTTTCCAACAAATTTTATTATGTTCAAGAATTATGCAATTACATTTTTGATAGCAACAATTTAAGAAATAGAATTCAAAAATATCTTTATGCAAATTTTTTTAGAGATATATCAAATGCCCATTAAGCTGCTGGGCCTTCTCTTACCAACTAATTAAGGAAATACATCGATTATTAAAAATATTTAAAAAAAGATTCGCTATGGCGAATATTATTTTTGACTACATTGCTATTCTGATTTATGAATTTAATTATGAAATGCAATATTTATGAATCAAATTTGCCTCAAATTTTTACATGGATAAATTTCGTCTTTTTGCCCATTTTAGTGTACCTCCACTTTATTATTTTTGCCTAATACGTGCCCCACAGCAAATTTTTGGTATTTATAAATATAAATTACTCAGTTATACCCAATTTGAGATGTATTAGTTAAAAATTTTAAGATCTTCTTCCTTTTTGTTAAATAATGAAATTATTAATCATGTTCATGAATTTTTTAGAAACTTATTAGAAAACATTTTAAATATTAAATTGGAAGATTTTAATTGGGGTTTGTCACAATTACCCTCAAAAATGGGTGGTTTAGATCATTATCCATTAAATCTTATATCTCTTTCTTCATTTTAGGCATCGCGTTTGATGAATAACGCCATGATATCTTCTTTTATCTCTCCTAAAGATAACTTTAAATTCGTAGCTCCATCTGAAGCTGTTTTACCCATATTATTAACACACCAATCAATTTTCGAACCTTTAATTAAAAAATTTTTTAAAATAATCTCATCAAACCCCCCTTTGGAGTATATTCAACTATTACAGAATGCTGACTACTAGTGGTTATGAATGGTTGGAAGCATTACCAAGTCGTAACCTAGGTAACCTCTTATCAGATGAACAATTAATAGTTGTCATAGGCCATCGACTTGGATGTAACATATTCCAGCCACATACATGAATGAAATGTAAAATATTAGTTGACTCCAAAGGGAGACATGGTCTAAAATGTATATATAGTCAAGGAGACATGCAAGGCATGCAGCAATTAATTTAAATATTAGCCGTTCTCTTACCAGACCCAAACACCAAACATCCTGGAGCCTACTAATTTATCATTAGATGATGGCTTAAGACCAGATGGCTTAACTTCCGTACCTTGGTCTTTAGGGAAATCCTTAATTTGGGACTTCAGATGCGTATATTTTCCAAAAATTTAAATTCTAATCCATTTGATATAGCAGAGAATAAAAAACAATTAAATATTCAAAATTAACAAATTATATTTTTATACCAATCGCTATCTCTTGAACATATGTCAAGCGGACTTTAAAATTTTAAAAAATATAGGCGACAAGATAAGAGCCCTTACATCAGAACCTAATGAATATTATTTTTTAAACAAAATCTTCAAATTACTATTTTAAAATATAATTATCATTTTTTTTGGGAACTTGTAGTCCCACCTCCGTTTTTATAGAATAAGGTTTTTATTTTATTTTATATTTGATATGTTAATTTTCATATAATTTTATTTGATAGATTATAATAAAGAAGTTCATATTGAAAAAAAAAATTTAAGATTCTACATTTAATTTTGCTACTATTTTTGATTGATTCTACCATTTCCTTTATTGAAAATTTACAATTTTTATCAATGTTTAGTGCTCAATTATATATTATTTTAATCTGTTTGTTGGACAGTGTAAAGAAAAAAGTTATTAGTAAAATTTAAAAAAATTACCAAGATTGGCATCTGGATAGACACTATAGCAGAACTAAATATATGATTTGCGCTAATATTAATGCCTGACTCGGGCTTACTAATTACCACAAAAAACCTTATAAACAAACTGAAAACTATGATGCCGCGCTTTAAGGGTGAAGTGAACCAAGCATTTGGAAAATGCGAATAATTGCTAAGATTAACGTTATAATTTAAGAAAAATTATAGAAGTATGTATCAGAGACCTGCAGGCCCGGCCCTAAGCCCGGCCCGGGTACAAGGCCCGGGATTTTAATTTTTTAAATATACCCGGACCGGGCCTGAAATTTTTTTAAAAAAATATCCGGGCCGAGCCGTATATTTTAAACCAAATATTTGAAATCGCCATTATTAGCTATAAAAATTAAAATAAATAAATTATATTTGTAAAAAATTCGGGCCGGGCCTAAAATTTTTTTAAAAAGAATCCAGGTCAGGCCGGGTTGTACAAATGGTACCTCTGCTGGTCTCTGGTTATTATTATTAATTTATCGATTTTCCCGTCAATAAACAAAAACCAGTTATAAGCTAAATAAAAATAATGCGCCTCTGAGTCTTAAATATCGACTTTTAAATTGCTATTCAAATATTAATATGCATTACGTTTTCTTTTCCACCGTTAAGATACTTTTGAATCTTATGATTCTTTATAGATATTTTCTTTTCGCTTTATTTAATAGATATTGAGGTAAAATAGTTTACTCTCATTATATTTTGAATCCATTTATATTTTCAAAATTATAAAAATCTATTCATATTATAAGGTAAGTCTTTAGCATGAAATTTGATAAACCTTTGAAAGCATTAATTCATGCTTATACCAATAAGTATAATGCTTTAATTATGTTTTAATATCTTAAATCCATTCGTAAACAGTATAAATAAAAAAAATTATTAATAAAATACTAAAATTAATAAAATTTAGGTTGTTAAACACTTTATTTGAGCCGATTAATAAAAACAACATTACTAAAATTAATTAAGATTCAAGATAGAATGAAGAATATAGAAGTACTGAATCAATTATAATAAAATAATTAAATAAACGATCTAAAAAAATTACTATCATCATTATAAAAAAATCAACTTTTGTATCATCTTTCAAAATATGAGACTTGATTTCTCTGCTGTAGCTTTGATACTCTTATAATTTCGTAGTGATAGCATAAAAACTAGTCAAATAGACTGATACCAAAATACGATGGATGGGTTACGGTGAAATTGAAAACGATTATAATAGCTAATTTTTTTTCCACAAACTCTAAGGTTGAACAATTATTTAGTAAGGTAACACTAATACTAATTCCGCTACAATTGAAAATATAAAAAGTCAAATGCCGATCCCATACGAATCATATCGTCTCTGGGAAAGGTTCCTTTTTAATTTTTTTTTATAATTTATCACACGATTGTTCGTAAATTTTTAGAAATTTTTCGCACACTTTTTCAAATTGAAGAAAATATTTCTGAGATTATTTTAAAGAATTAGAAAATTAAAGGAAGGAGGCTTTATCAATTTAAAAATGAGAGCAAATCTACGAGTAGACATCAATATGTATTATTATGCAATAATTCTTTTTCGATCTCATGAAAATTTTAGTTTAAGTAGGGAAGACCAGGAATGGTTGAGACTCTTTTCTTTTAACTGTATAAATTCAATAATAATAGACTTATAAATAAAACATCTTCCGAATCCGTAAAGTATGGGCTATTGAAATAGTTAATATATAAAATATTATATTTTTTTAAAAAAATTATTTGGCTCAACCTTGCCATACAGTTGGTCCATGCTTAAAAGTGAGGTCTAAATATAAAATTAATTTTTTTTTTAATATTGCCGTAATATTGAGGCTTTGAAGTATATTAATTTGTTGATGATATAATACGCAATTATTAAATATATTAAATTGAATTTGGAGATTTTAGGAATTTTTGTAAAAATAAGATTAAAATATTTAAAGTGTATTATATTAAAAATTAATATTTTAAATTAAATATTCATTGAAAATTATTTGCATTTGTTTTAATTTAAAAAATAAATATGGAATATTTAAAAGGACCTATCTATAAATAACCATGTAACCCACTAATATTATAAATATCATTCAGAATCATATTATTTCATGAATTATGATTCTGAAAAATTATCATATTAAAAAATAGGAGTTAAACCTTTTTAGAATTTATTTATTGAAATTTTAAAAGCGTCATTTATAAATCTAAATGTTTAAGTTTGAAATTATATTTTCTTACTATTGGTATTCTAAAATACATTTTCTTACGTAAAAATTAAAATATTATAAGTAATTTTTAAATTTTTCTAAGTATGGCTTAAATTTCAAGTCCTATAAATTAATAGCTTATATAATAGTTGGAGTGGACTAAAATTTCCCTGTTTTCAATGTGCCCCCTATATATTCATTATTCGAAAATATTTTTGTTAATTTATTCACATTTGAATATAATATATAAATATTTTTTAAATATTCTGACTAAAAATACTTATACATAGAAAGATTTTTTAAAAAAATTATTTAAAAAAAATATTCACCCCTTTAGGAGGTAAGATAGGGTATTTGAAGGTGTTGATGTTTTTTTTGCTCATTGATGTAGATTTAATTTAAATTGAATTTCTAAACGTGACAAATTTTTAATGTTTTTCTATGGTAAATTCTTTAAAAAACGACCAAAAAATGTCCATCATCTTAACTCCATATAATTTTTTAGAATTTTATTATATTGATATATAATATAAAAAATGAAATCTTACCTCCCAATTTGGCGTGCTACGCAAGATAGAAAAAAAATTGAATACCTATACTGTTAATTTTTACTTAAAAATTATGCAAAATAAAAAGCTTTAAATCTAATGAGGTGGGTTGGAAAATATGGTCTATTCAACACCTTGGCTAGTTCATATGATAAATTAGTTTTAAAATATATAATATTATGTGGTGTTAAAATATAACATATGCAATCAAAAATTTATAATACTATATAAAATTATTAATTTAATATCATTTTAATTAATAAAATTATTTAGTGAATTAAAAAAATAATTTTCATATATATTTAATCCTTAGGAAATAAAATCATGAAATTTTTGTGTTTCGGGAGTTAGTTTGAGATTTGAATTAAATTTTACTTAAAATAACTAATATTAAACATAATACATATCTATTCTATTCATATCTAAATATGGTAAGGTTTTTATTTACTCAATATTGCCTAATGCATCCAAAAATTAATGATATTAAATTAAACTATTAATCTTGAGAATTTAAAGTTTAGACGAAATACAACACGTTGTAAAGAAGAATCTCCCAGTGCCCTCCCCCAGTGAAAATTTATAGCTTCGTAATGGTTCCTTTTATATATCAAAAATAGTCAAGAAATCTTATCCTTTTTTAAAATAGTTAAATCACGAAAACACCCTCTAGTCTAATTCTAGTAGAATCTTTTTTATAAGATAAATACTTTCGAAATAGTATCCAATCACTTATAATTTTCTTTTTCTACGTATCATGTTTACAGGTATGCAACAGGCTAGGTTTTAACCGAGGAAGAATTAGGAGAGCTTAAAAATTTTAAACATTGAATGGGTGGGGTAAACCTTTTTTGAACTATTGGTGGGCAGACGTTTACTTGAGTTATTTTCCTAGCGAAATGGACAGGGCTGGAATATATGTAGGGGAGACCGGGGTAAAACGATAGGCATTTTGCATATTTACCATAAAAATTTTAAACAAGAGTCAAACACAACAAATTATAGATCAATGTGTAGCCCCATCCCTCTTCTACAAGATAAAAAAAAGTGTAGCCCTCTATCTATAATATTTTAATAGCTATGAGTTATGTAAAACTACTCATAGGGTAAAATGGATAAGCACTAGGGTATGGTTAAAATAATATTTGACACATATTTATTGTTTTATTTAACAAATATTACAAATTTAAGATTTATTTATGATTTTTATTTAAAAACTAATCGATACAATAAGGACATGTAAAATAATTATCATAATTAGCACATTTAGAATGTGCCCATTCAAGGCACATTGTACATTTTAGCCATTCATCGCCCTCGCGACTATTTTTATAGTTTTTATTACAAATAACACATAAACAATTATTTTTTGATATCTTTTTTTTTCTCTGAATTAATAATTTTTTTTTATAATGTGTAGATGTTAATATTTCTGAATTCTTTTTTTTAGATATTTTATCCGATGAAATATTGAATAATTTTGGAATAGGTATTATAGATGAAGGATTGAATACTTTATTATAATTTTTTGAGCATGATGGTAACATATCATGATAAGGTTCATCAATATCATCTGGAACATTTTCTTCAATAATATAGATAAATCACTATCGTTATTTTGAGTCACTGTAAGATTTTGAGTCACTGTAATATTTTCATCATTATTTTCAAATTCAATATTTGAGCTAGCATTTGAATTATTACAGCAGATATAATCTTGTTCTGTAAATATATTTGGGTTTAAAGGAAATATGCCACATGCTAACAACCCATTTAATATATTATTTGGTGTCACTGCCCTTGGTATTTCATTTTTTAACACTCCTGGAATATCATAAATCTGAAATTGTTGCCCACATGATTTCTCATCCATGTGTCAATAGCTCCATTATAAAACTTTTTCAATGGCCCATAAACTGCTTTGTCTAATGGTTGGAGTTTATGCGAGCAATGTGGTGGAAGTGTTAGAATAACAATCCCATTGGAGCGACAATAGTTTATAACGGAAATTGAACAATGAGAGCTATGGTTATCTAAGTTTAATAAGACATTTTTCTCGTTGGATGCACTAGAATATTTTTTAAAGTGTTCCAAAAAAGATAAAAATTCCTCCTCTTGCATCCAACCCGATGCGTTTCCCACACCCTTAGATCCAATAGGCCCATCACGAATAAAGTGATCTTTGTATCTATTTCTTGGAAAAATAAAAAATGGTGGAATGCTATGCCCTATAGCATTGATGGCTAAACATATTGTAACTAACGTTCCTCTTTCTCCTGACGTTATAGAGCCGACTTGTTTGGCACCCTTCTGTGCTATAATTTTTGCAGGAGTTTGAACGGTGGTGAAACCACTTTCATCTGCATTCCATATATTATGTGGTTCAAAGTTATAAGAATTATATAGCTTAATTAAATTTTCAAAAAATTTATTGACATTTGTGGGATTGAAGCCATATGCTCTTGCTAGACTAGTAGCTTCAGGGGTACGAATCGAAAGTTGGGAATGTCGTTTTCTAAACCCCATAAACCAGTCCCCTCCAGCCATACCATTAGTTGTCCAGCTTTCTGGGAAAGATTTGTCATATTCTTTAGCAAGCTGATATGCAAATCCTCTTATCTTGTTTATTTATAAAATAAAACAATTTCATTTTAATAATTAACAATACCAATTCCATAGAGTTAAAATGATATATAATTAATTAAATAAATTGAATTAATTTCATAATTTTAATAATGCTCAATTGGTAACTTTAATATTAAATATCAATATTTATTTGATTATAATAAATGAATGAATGAAAAATTTAATGTGAATAATTTTATATTTTAACCGTTTTACCCATAACAGCTTTACCCCTAGGTGACATATATTATATATATCGTTATTGCGTGACTTCTAATATAGCTAAAGATGTCAGATAAATTTTATTTTATAGTTAATACATTAAGGAACATGTGTGCCAAATTTTGAATCCTGAGGATATGTAAATTTTACTAAAAGCAAAATATACTAGAGATTGATTTTTATATTTTTTGGATAAAAAACAGTTTTTTGACAAAATATATAAAACCAGGTAAGTTTTTTAAAAGATGAACATAGGTAAGAAATTAGATATAAAAATACATCTTCACACCAAATTTAAGGTCTTTATACTCAATGGTTAAAAAGTTATTCGCGTTAACATTGTTACCCCGTCAATCGCTTTACCCCGGTCTCCCCTATTATTTATTATATAATTGCTTGTGTAAAAAATTCTTGCAAAATTTGTAAGTTTGAATTAAGCAAAAAAATATATTAGAATAAAATAATCATAGAGAATCCAATCAATTATATTATATTAGGATACAATTTCTTTAAAATGGGTGGGATCAAGATTTTTACCCAAAAGCACTAGAGGCAAGCAGGTTTATTTTATTTAGACAATAATAGAGGTCGTCAGTAAAAAGGCTTTATTCATTACAATACAAGGCCTAATGGCATATTTTTGGCGATATTCATCGCTTCCGAGTTACATTCTTTTTACTCTTATTTATAACAAATATTTATATAGTTCTTTTAGTCATATGGTACCTTTTTTAAAGCACATCATTTTTCGATGCTCTTTCGTCGATAAAAGAAAGCTATGTTTTTGAAAAAGGTCACTTTGAAAAGGACACTATGTCACTAAAAAAAAGTTACACATTGTTTATGTTTTAGAAATTTAGGGGAAACTCTCATTATCTTTTATGGCTGTTGATTCATCGGTTATTGTGACATCAAAGTACCTCGGGTCGATGTGACATTTGCTGCTCGATTTCATAATATTCAATAGAGTACATCTAATATGGGGAAGGGGGGGGATATGTATTCTTATCAAGACAAGAAATACTTTGTTTGTATCTCCGGTATAAGTAGGTATTGTTTTTTGAAGTTGTTATGGTTAAAGGCCATGCTTTAATCGCATGCCTTCATATATCACGTTATATTTAAAAAAATTGAAAAATGTGTGGTAATTAGTATGTCTATTTTTTTTTATTCGTCAAACTAACGCTTTATCTTAAAAAAATAATTTAATATCCCTATAATTTAACCCCAAAATAAGTATAATAGGTCTAACATTATATATTAATTAAAATTTATTCAATTAAAAAACTGTATATTAGATACTGTGATATCAGGAGTGGTTGTGCAATACTTTTATACTTATGAGACCTAACAAGGTCGAATCCGGGCTATAATTATGAAATTGATATTATGTACATAAATATTTCTTTGATTATAAAAATTTTAAATTCACTTAAATTTGCTAAAATAAATTTTAAAAAGATTTTATATATCTCTTTATATACAATGGTTTGCCGAAAATAAAATAATATTTTAAACACAATATATTATATTGTTAATAAAGATGGAATAATTTTAAATTGTTACATTTTTCTTAATCCTAAATACCATTTTATCAATGAGCCCGGGCGATAAATTCATATCTAAGTTGTTAAATTTTTTTTTATCATCTTTTATCTCATTTATATTACAATATAATTTAATTCATTTGATCCATTATATTCTAAATGTTAGATTATCCTTTGTATTTGAAGGCTGACCGTATTTTAAGAATGAGTTACCGGAATCCATTTATATTAGTTTTAAAGTCATAAAGATGTTTTATTTAGGAATAAAGGCTTTAAAATTGAAAATAAATATCTCAAGTGGAGCTTTGCATTTAAATAAAAAAGGCGGGAAAATATTAACCCTTACATTAGAACCTAGGAAATTATATTTTTTAAAACAAAAAATTCAAATTATACTATTTTAAAATACAATTATTGGTGTTTTGGGGGAACTAGTATTCCCAATTCCATTTTTATAGAATGAGCGATTTTTAATATATTTTTTATTGTGAAATTGATTAATTATAAAATAAAATGTCAGTGTTTATTTTAAAATAATTAAATTGATTGAAAATGACAACATAATATATATCATTCCATTATACTACTCAATACAATAATAATAAAATCGATTAATTTAATTCAAGGTTTTGATCAGGATACTATTCAAAGACTTGACGGTTGGTACAACAACCTTCAGCATCCAAATTGGGGTTCTGCCGGTAATTATATGCTAATTATGTACATTCAATGTGCATATTAAACATTATATTTTTATAGAGCCTTTATCATTAATTTATAATGTTTTATGCTTAAATCATAGAATAATATTTGTTTTTTCCCCAAATTTTTATAATTCTTTTATAATTTTTATTTTACGCTAATGACATTTTAATTTTCCTATATTAAAAACAATAGTGCAAGCTTTTTAATTATAAGTACCATGAAATAGCATCATTAATAGATATCTACCTTCCCTGAGGCGTAGAAGGGTGGGGGGGGGGGTGAGGGGGCATTTGTTATTTTTGAAAATTAACCACAAGTTACGGGTTAATTTTTTTACTTTTAAAAATATTTATGAGAAGATTTAATAATGCGTAATTGTATTTTTTTAATTATAATAGTAAGATGGTTATAGGGGAAATCGGGTTAAACAGACCGGATTTCGTAAAAATTCTTATAAAATCTATAAATTACTAAAAACATTATATCTTGCGTCAAATTGGGGCTGGCTATAAGATATATCGAATGTAATGTATATGATATACTTTTTGGTAAATTATTTTTTAAATTTATTTAAAATGAAGCATAATATTTGATGGTAAATGTTTGATTAAATGCCAATTTTTATATTTAATTGATATAAATGTCTTATTCGGCCCGACACCCTTAATTTTTAATCATGATAAAATATAATATATAAAAATATTAATAGATGATTTTATGATATAAAATTCACACATGAGCCATCGAACAAAAAAAATTTAATTTTCTTGAAGCATACTTTTGATTAAAAAATTTTAATATATTTTTAAAGGATAGAATTTCAAGACTCATGTGCTCATTGGTTGGCGAAATTTTTTTTTGATATGTATGTCAGAAACCTGCACGGGCCGGGCCATATAAAATATACCCGATCCGGGCTGGGCCCTAAATATATTTTTTTTAAATCGCCATTATTACTTATATTACTTATAAAAATTAAAAATTATATTATAAAAATATCCGGGCAATTTTAGTAGTCACTAGCAGTAAATTGAAATTATAGAATAAAAGAAATGTATTATTGACATGTAATAAAAGTTAGAAAAATATAAATTTATAAATTAAATTCTTGAATAAAATAAGATTCAAAATTAACTCGATTAAGCCCGCCAGCTTATGCAGACGGAGTTTATCAGATTCCAGGCGAAGATAGACCTAATCCCCAACTGGTTAGTGATATCATTTTCAAAGGAGTGGACGGGTTAAAAAATGAAAGAAACTTAACAGCTCTTTTTGCCTTTTTTGGTATGCCAACCACTTAAAAATTTTTACTTTAAATTATTTTATATAATTAGATTTTTAAATAGGTTGATTAAATCGTGAATTTGCTTCATTACTCTATATTTTAAAATATAGATTTTTTTATGATAACGATTTATTAAACATTATGCTTTAGAGAGAAACTTTTGTATAAAATGGTATCATAATATATTAATCATACATGTTAATGTACATGTGGTAATTTAATTTAGAATAAGAACTAATCTGGAATCCATGGTGATTCTTAATCTCTTAATTTAAAACAATTTATCGAGACGATTTTTAATTGTTAAATATCATGTTGAAGTTGATGAATCTTTAAATATACAATTGGCTTAATCACAATGTTCCGAGACAACCTAAATTTCGTAGGAACTGAAACACTGTCTGTTCTTAATATTTTTTAAATATATTAGTGTATTTATTTTTGTTTTAAATACATGCGTGTCTCATTTTTTAATTTTGTTTTACAATATTGCATGCTACTTGAGTTTTAAATTTGGAAAATTATTAGTTATTATAAAAAAATATATAAATTAATATTAGTTTAAATTTACGTCTAGAATTTACAGGATTAATACCTTAAGCCTGTTGGAATCCATTTCCGGTAAAATCAATTTTTTCAAATTAAAAATTATCTTCAGTAAATGGTTTAAAATTAAAAGATTTCGAATCATCGCAGGAGAATTCTGGATTAACTCACCACATATATAGTATATAATACATATTTCGACAGATGTACGATAAATTTCTTTTATTTAAATTTATAAAAAGGTCAACTAGTAGCCTACGAAATAATGATGACGAATCAATACTCCTGCCCTATCGAAATATATCATATACCAGTGAGGATGTGTCAAAACGCTACATATTGCAGTGACATGAATATGCCCTTTTCAAGAGCTGAATATGATAAGAATACTGGAAGTTCACCTAATAGTCCGAGAGAACAGGTAAATATCTATAAATACTTTTTACTGAATACTTGTAAAAGTGGGCCCCCTTGCGATTCACATCTTCTTAATTCTTTTAAACAATTTTTATATTTAACACTCAAAGGTCCATTTTTATTTTGGGGCCTAATGCCTTCAATTTTATTTATATTTAGTATTTTTCTATATGGATTTATAGAGGCATATTAAATTTTATGAACGAACTAGTGTCGAGACCTGCAAGAGACAAATATTTCCTACCCAGCCCGACATATAAAGGTTTTCACGACCGGAACCAACCCGAAAAATTTTACTAAACTTGAACATAGGATTGATTCCATATTCCTGACCCGACCCAAAAGTCAAAAATAGGATGTATTTTATAGTATGCTATAAAAAATAATCTAAAGAGCGAAATTCTAATCATGATTTATTGATAATACTGATTAACTCTTCTTTTGCACAAGTGGAACTATGCAGACTCCAGTCATTTAAAAAACGTTTACTCAAAAATATTTCAATATTTTTGCCGGGATCTTTTAGTAGCTTAATATTTTTTGGTATATTTTTTTTCACCTATTCTATGGAGGGTTAATTTTTATTTAGAAAAAAATTAATTTTAGACTTTCTAATTCGTTTTGTATCTTTTTTCAAATTTTATAATTAATATAAGCCTCAGTGGTGTAGACAAGGGTGAGGTTTAACCCTTCCCCCACATAACCCCCGTGAAAATGATCTTAATAATATAATTTATATTGTTCAAATTAGATATTTATGAATTTGATAATATAATTTCTATTGTTAGAATATCTATTAAATAAAAAGAAAAGAAAAGAAAAGAACAAGCAACATCTGTAAAGATTATAAGAAAAAATATTTTAATTCGGGGTAAAACTTTATTTTATTTAATGTATTTTGAATCAGTTTTTAAAATTCGATATCTAAGACTCAGCCTAAGGCGTGTCGTAGTTTTTATTTTATTGACGAATTAGTAGGTTTACTAATTATGTCTTACATACTCTATCCTTTTCCTTCTAAAATGATGTCAATCTTGGCAATTAATTTTTATTTTTCCAATAATTTTTTTCTTTAAACTATCTAAACGAATACGCACTAATTATTGATGTAAATATCAGAGATAATGTTTCCATATCTTTAGATGACTTTACGCTTAAGGTGTGATATAATAGTTTTTATTTGGTTTAATATGGTTGCTTTTTTTTTGCTGGCGAAATTGATTAAAGAATTAATAAATGCTAAATATTAACGCAACCCAGAAAGTTATAAAATCTATATTCTCCTTTCTTGCATGATACTAATTTTGACAATTTTTTATTTTTACCAATAATTCTTTTCTCCTTTAAACCATCTTTCAAACAGAATAAAACGATAAAATAGTCTAATAAAGCCCTACTTAAATTTTTCCAAAAATTGGCTAACTTCATTCATAAAGTGTGACGTAATAGGTTTCATTTTGTTTATAACTCATTTCTTTTAGTCGTTCTCATAGATTGAGGAATCAAAAGTACTACTCATGATAGTTAAGGTAAGACACTAATAAAGCAACAAAATATTGAAATATTTTAGAATTAGTACTTCCAATTGTTCAGCCAACTTTAACGAAGATGATATAAAAATAATTACGGGATAACCTCTATTATATAATATTTTTTATTGGAGAGACTCGGCCGAAGGCCGGGTAAACGGGGTTAAAAAATTAAACTCCCCCGAAAAATCCTGCTATGCCACTGATAAGCCTCAATTACGATTTTATATCTAGGTTCAAATTTGGCATTTATGTTATAGTATATCTTAATTGACATAATATAGTGTATCATAATTTTTGCATTGCTTATTTTTTCAAATATTACAAAAGCTGAATAAAGTCACGAGTTGGATTGAGGGTAGTTTTATATATAGTACTAAGCTAGTTTGGTTACAAGCTCTTAGAACCTGGAATAATGGAACCTTGGATAGTTCTAATGGAGGTAATCTTCCGACATTAAATACCAAAGGTATTCCAAGCTTCAATTTTTATGCTCCTCATCTGAAGAAGGAAATACCGATCAGTGAAACATTTAGTAAAACAAATATATTTAGATACATTCAAAATAAACCTTGCAAAATAATATTTAAAAAAGTTCTAGGTGACCCAAGGGTAAACGAAAATCCACCTTTATTAGCCTTTGCTATATTATTCTTAAAATGGCATAATTTTATTGCAAAAAATATTCAAAGTCAGCATCCCAATTGGTTGGATGAAGATATATTTTCTGCCTCCAGAAGGTGGGTCATAGCAACATTACAAGTAAAAAAATATTTTATAAAGTTAAAGATATATAATTTAATAAAGTTTTTAGTGGGCATAAATAATAATTTTATCATTTAATAATTTTTTATAATAAAAAACTCTAGTCCATAAAATTATTGACCAGAATTCATATAATAACATAATAATTTCTGTAACGTTAAGAATATCATTGTATATGAGTATATACCTGCTCTCATTGGAGAAGAATTATCAACTTATAAAGGCTATAACTCTGACTTATACCCTGGAATAAGTCATGAATTTCAATCTACCGCCTTTCGTTATGGGCATTCCTTGATTCCTTCTGGATTATATCTCAGGTAAGACCTATTATATTATAATTTTAAAGGAATCTAAAAATAATAATTAATCATTTCATACATTTAATTCTTGGGTATATCAAGTAAGAGATTTAGTGAATTTATATTATATGCATTAATATTAATATATCAGAGATGAAAAGTGCAAGTTTAGAAAATTTGGACATAAGGATAAATACCACGCTCTACGTTTGTGCAATACTTGGTGGAACGCCGAGGACGTCATCAAACGTTACGGGATGGAAGAGCTTTTGATGGGAATGAGTTCCCAATTAGCGGAAAGAGATGATCATATCTTAGTTAGCGATTTAAGGTTAATAAAAATAAAAACTACAGAAGTAATTTAATATTTTTTAATATTATAGGGAAAAATTATTTGGACCTCGTGAATTTTCAAGACAAGATTTAGTCGTTTTAAATATTATGAGGGGTCGTGACAACGGTTTAGCGGATTATAACACAATCAGAGACTCGTTAGGGCTACCTCGAATAACAAATTGGAGTGCGATTAATCCCGAAATATATGAGAAGGAACCCGAGGTTGTAAACTAGAGCTCTGTGTGCATTGTAATCGGTCTAACTTTAAGATTGAGTCTAATTTTAAATATTCTATTCTGACTTGGACCTCGGGAAATTTTGAATCATATTGCTTTCTAAATGTTTTTATATATATTCATTAAGAAACCAAAAAATTGACCTTCCTATACTGCTTATAATTCTCATATACCTTCCATAGAATCGTACCTTTTCCTCAATCAATAATTTTTTCACAGAATCCTTAGAAATGTTGTTAAATCAGTAGGATATTTCATTTTTTTATCACCTGAAAAATTAGATCCAATGCATGACCCTATTATAGACTTATATCATGATAAATTTTTTTTTAAATATTTTTTATATAAATAATTAGCTTTGTATTGAATTAGGAAGAAACATAATGACAATAAACACCATTTTTTATATTTTTGGGGTAATCTTACACAAGCTTCCATCATGGAGAGGGGAGTTATGACGCAATCAATACCTTTAAATCCAAAAAAAAAAAATTCAGCTATAATTTATAACAGTTAAAAGTTAAAATATAATATATAAAAGGATTGATTAATTATTATAATCTGGTTAATTAATAATTTTAAGAAAATAAAAAAAAAATAATCCATGATTTTGAACTCATCAAAATTATTTCCCTCCAAAACGGATCAAATACAATGATTAATAGAGAAATGCAAAATTAACAAGAAAAAATATCGCCAAAGTATTGATATGACTAAGCTCCTAATATGAGCGAGGTCTATAATGAGTTTACATTAAAAAATTAAGGAGATAGAGCCAAAGCTGATTATATCCATTATGCTGTTAATTATATAAATCTAGTATTGAAATTAATCCAATCAAATACTCGATATTCGTAAAAAAAATACACCTCATGATGGGATTTTCTGTATGTAGCATAAAAAGACGATAAATGCTAGTTATTATTAAAAGTTATTACTAATCTTCCATTGTAAAGTTATTGAAATCAATAATGTCGTAAAATGTTGCAAAAATGTATATAGACTTAGGAAAAGCTGTTGGTATTTTAAATATACTATTTAAAAAAATTGCTATTAATAAGAAGAATTTTTTTTAAATCATAAAAAATTAGTAGGTGATTTTAAAAAGGGAGAAAATTACTATTATTTATTTCTTCAAAATGAATGTTTCCCAATTTCGGAAAGTCATGCAATACTTTCATTATGAAGAAATATTAGATGGTTGGTAGAATAATCTTCAATTTCTAGAGTTAGGCAATACGGCTACAGGCCTCAAAATTTCAACATCTTTTTTAGTGGCCCAAGCAAAAAAATAAATTGCAGACTGTCCCAGAGAGTCGTTTTACGCCGATACAGTGAATTTAATAAACAATTATTTTAGTTGATTGCCTAAAATTTTTATTTTTTTTTAATTATTTCAAAAAAGTTACTAGAAGCCTTTTCACAAATATACAATCAAGATCTCAATAATGTAGATGTGTATCCAGGGGGTCTCTTAGAAACCACTCCCCTAGAAGGACCAGGTCCTTTGTTCAAAAAGATTATCAAGTCACAATTCGAGAGGATTCGTGATTCCGATAGATTTTGGTTTGAAAATTTGGCAACTGGGTTTAATATATTCATATTTTTAATATGTATTGCATGAATCATTTATATTATGCTAGTTATAGTTAATTTTCAATATGCCTATTCTGATTATGGAATAGATTTAATTTACTTTGTTAATACACTATGCTAGAATTTTTACGAAAGAAGAAATAGCATTCATAAAGAGTATAAGATTATCCGACATTATTCTCAATGTGACCGATATACCCCCTCGTGCCATACAAAAGGATGTGTTTCATTGGGTGCAAGGTAAATCAAAAATTATTATGCATGAGTAAAACGAGTTATTGAGTAAAGGGAATTTTTAAGTAAAGCGTTGATTAGAAAATTAGAAATTAAAAAATTGGCAAGTAAAGATGGTAAAATATTATATTTTTCTAATATTTTATAATTTATTTATATCTTTTTTGGATTTATTTATTTAAGAAAATTAAACTAAATAGATTAAATTCTTATAATATGTTAATCGTCTAACACAAAAAGGTAATCCTTGCAAGCAACCCAAACAAATTACAACTACCACAAATGATATTGAAAGCTGTGATTTTGTTCAAACTTATGATTATTTCAAAGGCAATGAAATGTGTTACATTATAATTTGTGTCCTTTTGAGTTTGTCCCCCTTTCTGTGTGGTCTAGCTGCCTATATTATTGTGAAAAATCAAAGTGATAGAAAAAAAAGGCTTCTAGATGCTATTACTATTAGCAATGATGAACGCTTAAAGCTTAGAAATAAATTGAGCCACAAGTCCGTTAAAACAAAAGGTGAATGAAAAAAGATAATTTTGCTTATTTAAAAAAAATGTTTTATCTATAATAAATATCATTTTGATTCATATCAAAACAAACTTGTAAAATCTTTGTGATTTGAAATTACGATACCAAATTTTAAACGCACAAATTTGAATCAAGGAGACACGTTTCAAAATGGATTGACAACTTCTTACGAAACTAATTTGGCATATTGCACCTCGGATGAGGAGAATGATAATAAAAGTTTAAATGGGCATCCCAATGAAAAATTAACCAACAATTATACGAATAACGCAGAACATCTGTTTATAAATAATGGTCACGCTAAAACACTCGAACCAAAGAGAAGGTCTAGTGAACTATCTTATTCAACAGGACATCTTAACGGCGGCCCCCATCCCAGATATTCAAACTTTTCGGTAGCTAGTAACTACTCAAACTTAATACCCAAGGATATAACATTAGGTTTATTTTCTTTTGTTATTTTTTTATATTTCCAACTAACAGTATTTATATGCCATATTCTTTTTACAAATCGCTGCTGTATAACATTTTTCTTTTTTAAATTTAATTTATTTTCATTAGATTCCTTAGTTGCAAATTTTGTACTTTACAAGAATAAATCATATTAAATATTTTATAGAACTGAGCATTGACATCCCAAGCATTTTTAGCTTGAAGAGGCTCACTATTCTTTTTACAATATCTAATATATTCTACAAAATAAGCAAAAAATATTTAGAAGAGTTCTCCAAAGTTTTCAAGGAACTGAATATACATAGTACATTTTAATTTAAATCTACAGAACCATACAAGCAAAATTTATTTTGATTCATAAATTACTTTAAAAATATTTATAAGCTTTGATGATAAAATTATTGAATCGCTTTTAAGGTTACGAGTGGTTAAATGATAATCATCGCAGAAAAATAGCAGTCGATCTATCGGATGAGGAGAATATCATCATTTTAAATCGAAAGGGCATATGTCTAAAGAAAAGTGAATTTGGGACAAACAAAATCGTCGTTGAAGTTAACACTTCTACTAGTACCACTGAACCTAATTTAGCACTCATTAAAAGCTTTGACAAATACGATTTAGTAAAAGATAATTTTAATTTTTTTTAAACATATGAAGTGTTTGTAAACCGAGTTGTATCAAAATACCTGTTCTTTTTCATGGTTTACTATTGCGATATCATAATTTTCTTTTTTAATAAACAGTTTTTCCAAGGACATTATGTCATAAAAATATCAATCGACATAGATTGTAATTTTCATCAACTAAAAATGATAATCTTTTTAATGCTGAAACTTTAGCTGGTATGTTTTAAAGCTATAAAATCAATGTATAAAGGAACTCCGTTCACTTTTATATTCAGGAGCGCTTTCACTTGAATGCGTTCGTTTACAACACTAAGAAATCATAAAACATATTAATTACATTTGTAGAATATACAAATAGCAATATGCAAATTTTATTTTTTGAATTCAACGGTTGACTATTAGGTAGCTTCTTTTATTTTATAATTAAGTTACTAGAATTCGCTACTTCCGATTTGAGGGATCTTTTTATTTGTGTTAAGTTGGTCAACTTTGCTCATCGAATCAATAAAAATGTTGAAATTATTTATACGAATTGCGATGCTATATTCAAAGGCGCTCAAACAAAAGAAAAAAAGCAACAACAATTGGATTTTTTCTTTAGGAAGGCCTATGCTGAAGTTATAATTCAAAAAAAATATACAATTGTATAAGTTGGTGAAACTGTTGGGACCAAAATGATTGACAACCGGACCGGGCGGAACTGATTTTTAACAACCATATTCCACCTGATTCGGTCTTTGTCATTTGTCTTTGATCCAGACCGTTAAATTTTTTTAATCCTATTTATTTTAATTTAATATTTCTAGTATTTTTTTATATTCATTTTTGATGATATTGTTGTATTTGGATATGGAATTCATGGGGATTTGACCCGATTTTAAATTATTTTCCGAGGGCGATTTAAAAAATTTATTTTTAATCTGATTTACCAGGAAATGTATTTCTGCATTTGTAAAGTATTTACCCTAGTATTGTTAAAGTTATATTTTTAAAAAGGGCTAACCCAATATTTCAGTAAAAAAATGTTATGCAAGCCTCGAGATTTTGTTAATAAATGTCCAAACCTTTCTGCCATCTATGAGCAAAATATCCAGGTTGTGTTAATATTTTTGGCTAAAATATTAAATTAGCCGTTTTAAATCGAGCTGTTTAATAATACAATCTACCCTATGAATTTCATAATTACTGCCATAAACTTATTTTTTTGTATTTTGTACATTTTATATAAAATATCCATACAAATTACTATAAATTAAGAGTAGTTCTTAATTTCATGGCAAATTTCTTTGAAATTCACAGTTTAAGTACTCTGGAACTGAAATATATTTCCGATCAAATCAGATTTTTAAAATTTTAAAAAAGTTCCCATTAAATATTTAAAATCAAGAGTGCCGTATCCAGGGACCCGAATTTGGTTACGGTTCAAAAAATTATAATGGTTACGTTCTGGTTAGTTCTTAAAAATAAATTTATAAGGGTTCGGTTCAGCTAATTATAAAGGTTTATAAAGGTTCATTACGGTTAGAAATTTTTTTTTATTGAAGCAACACTATCATATAATGATTTTAATTATAAATTTATTAAAAATTTTGCCATCACTAATTTATTTTTTATTATACACATATATAAATTATGAATAAAAAAAAATATATGATTCAAAATAACTCATTTTTAAATATATTATTTGAACGTATAAGTAATATATTTTCTAATATAAATGGATTCATATTTGTTCGTTGAGGTGATAACACAAATTTAAGCCCTGAAAAGGCCCTTTCCACAGAAACTTGGGTTGCTGGAACTGCCAGTGCTATAAGAGCAAGTTTATACAATTCTGGATTTTCAAATTTTTTCGATTCCCAAAATATAAAAACTGATGATTTTTTGTCGATCCTTTCAACACCTTCAAACGATTCAATAATATTTCTAATGTTATGTTCTTTGTGTGCATTTGAAGTAGCTTTTTTAAATTCCGACTCACAGGCTATCAGTAGCTTTTCTAATTCATCATCTGTTTTATGATCTTTGGAGCTAGAGGTAGATTGCAATATAGGCTATCATCATTTTTCAAGGCCTATATATTTTAAATGAAAAATAACCTTTAAAATAAATCCGGACAATAATCAAAATAAGGCTAAATAAAATATGTGGACCTGAATTGCTTTCCATGTTTTATTTAAATGATCTTTGGCAGTCAATTTTTCATCTTCTGTCAGCAATATCTGATAACGTGGATCCATATATAAGGCTGCACAAAAGGCATCATTTCTAATATTCGCCTCTCTTGCCTTGATACATGTTGAAAGGTGCTGAGAAAAAGGTGTTTGTACCTTTTATGTTTCTATTAGACAATTTATCCAAGCAGCATAAAAATCGCCCAATGTTAATTGTTCAGTTTGAAGAATTTTTGTCAATATAAAAGAAGCATTAGATAGATGGAATTCCACCTGGTACAGCAATCTATAAGGGGCGTTTTAAGATTTAGACGGGTTAAGATATTTAATGAAATATGTGTGCGAATTTTTTTGCACAATGATCTGGCTTTGTTAATAATCAATAATTCATTAGGTGACAATTTGATGCAATCATTTATCGCCAAATGAAATGTGTGGGAGGCGCATCGAACTCCAACTAAGAAGGCTCCAGTCATCCTTAATATAATATTATCAGTTTCATCAATGTCGTCGATATTACTAATATTTGATAAATTATTCTCATGAGATAACATCATATCTTTGTCGTCAATATCTTCATGCTCCATTAATAGCTTGATTAACTTAACTATATTGAATGCATTATCAGTAGTTATGCGATATATCTTGTTAATATCTATGTTGTGTGTTTTAAATATTTCTAAAATAACTTTTTTGATATTTTTCGAGGTATGCTTTTCAGTAAGTTCTCTCATGCATATTGATCGTAATTGTATTTTTCCATCAGATATAAATTGAATATTGACGCCTAGAATAGCTCTGTCACACCTTGTTGCAATATCTAATTTTACAGAAATCATTTTATTGAATATTTCTTTTTTTTATATTAGCAAGGCATTTGCTGGCCATTTTATTAATATTATTCCTTATATTTTCTGAATTTATAGAAAAAATTATCCCCAAGTCCTGTTATAATTGGGTTGATAATTTTTTTAAAAGCTAAATCATCTAATAAGCTAAAGGCCGGCCATGTACAGTAATAAGTTCTGTGCACGAATTTACTAATGTGTTTTTATCCATTTTAATTTTGATAAGAGAATTTAATGCTTGCTCAATAGAAATATTATGGCTAGGCTTTGATATTGATTTCGAAGGCTTGGAAAGCTTTATTTTTTTTGTAGTTATGGGTTCATATTCTTTAGAATGATGCCTTTGAATATGCCTTTCTAAATTAGCTGCCTGGTCACCTTTGATTATCATTATTCAATTATCTATTATATGGGTTGATTCATTTAAGAGAATATTATAACTAAAAATTTTTTGGGACGGACTATATTTCTAAAAGCAAATAAAGTAAATTTTTAGTAATTATTAACGTAAATATAATAAAAAAATGAGATTTGTGCAAACATATTGTAATATTGAAATTGATAATACTCCCAAGTTGTAAAGCCAAATAATATGGATATTATTACTTAAAAATTTACTATTCCTCTAAGAAAACTAATGCTTTAAAATATACTCAAATGCCAAAATTTTATAAATAATATATAAAATTAAAACTTCATAAATTTGGTAATTTTGAAATTTAAAAAATAGCCTACTATCATATTCAAGGATGGGTGGTGATATTATAATTAATTAAATAAATGCAACTAAATCAAATTGGCTATTTTGATATTTTGCATACTAAAACATAATAAATAGGAAAATGGTTCTAATACTATAAGAAATACAGGGTTTCCCATTCAAAAAAGCAAAATTCCCAATCAAAAAAGGAAATGTTTCAATCATAAAAGGAAAAGGTCCAAACAAAAAAGGATAAGTGTCAATCAAAAAAGGAAAATTCCCAAAAAGAAAGGAAAAATTCCGATCAAAAAAGGAAAATTTTAAAAGAAAAGGAAAAGTGTCAATCAAAAAAGGAAAATTCCCATTCAAAAAAGGAAAATCGTAATTTTTTTAATTTTTTTAAAATTTTTATTTATTTTTGTCATTTCTTCTTATTTTTTTCTAACTTTTTAAGATTTCTTTACTTTATTTGTATCTTTTCCAATTTATATTTCTTATATTTTTTCTTCTCATTTTTGATAATTCTTTTGTATTTTTAAAAATAATTTATAAATTTAGGTCCATTTTTTAACAATTCTTTACGTTTTTTTCATCATACATATGTCATAATTTATAAAGGGACCATATCTATCAGGGATCTTCACGGGATTTAAAGGTATCCCTTTAAAATTACAATTTTTTAAAGGATAAAGAACTATACGTCATTATCACGTTTGAACCATGATATAGAAGAATTTTTTTAAAAAAAGCGTTTTCCACGCGGTTTGTTTTCGTTTTTTAATTTTATTATTATTCATTAATTTTTAATGTTGTTTTTTTTGGCCTTATGAAATAAGATATGTCTAATATAGGGTATCAATCGATAGCTAATCAAAAGATATATTCAACTGGAAGTCAATCTCTCCCCCATAATGGGCTGGTCTAGTTCTTAAGGGGGGGGGGGTGAGAAATATTTTTATCAACACAAAATATCGATATGGGTATCAAATAAAAGCTAATTTTAATTTTGACTGAAAGGTCTGGATGGGCATGACTTGGTCTGAGGGTGGGGGGTGTATGGAGGGGGAGGGTGTAAAAAATAAATTTTTTTGATATGGGTATCAAATAAAAGCTAATTTTCATATCGTTTGACTGAAAGTCTTTATTCTTGGTCTGGATGGGTATGACTTGGTCTGGGGGGTAGGGATAGAGGGGGGGGGTGTAAAAAATAATTTTTTTTGATATTGTTATCAAATAAAAGCTAATAAAAATATTTTTTTATTGTAAATAATAATCACTCATAGAGAGCGGGTCTAGGTCTTGGGGGGTCAGGAATATTTTTATCACCACAAAATATCGAAATGGTTATCAAATAAAATCTAATTTAAATATCTTTATATTGAAATTATTCATTTTTTGTCTAGATGGGTATGACTGCCAGGCCCTCGACACACAAGGTTTCCCATTCAAAAAAAAGAAGGTCCAATCAAAAAAGGAAAAGTTTCAATCTTAAAAGGAAAATTTCCATTCAAAAAGTAAAATTCCCAAAAAGAAAGGAAAAAGTCCGATCAAAAAAGGAAAAGTGTCAAACAAAAAAGGAAAAGTGTCAAACAAAAAAGGAAAAGTGTCAAACAAAAAAGGAAAAGGTTCAATCAAAAAAGGAAAAGTGTCAAACAAAAAAGGAAAAGGTCCAATCAAAAAAGGAAAAGTGTCAATCGAAAAAGGAAAATTCCCAAAAGAAAAGGAAAAGTGTCAATCAAAAAAGGAAAATTCTCATTCAAAAAAGGTAAATCGTAATTTTAAAAAATTATAAATTTTTCAATTTTTCTTAAATTTTATTTATTTTTGTCATTCCTTCTTATTTTATTTCTAACTTTTTGCGATTTTTTACTTTATTTGTATTTTTTCTCAATTTATTTTTCTTAATATATCTTTTCTCAATTTTTTTTCTTCTCATTTTTGATAATTCTTTTAAGTATATTTAATTTTCACTAAATTTTTGGTAGACAACTTTTTTATTATAATTTTTTACATATCAAATTATTTAATTACAATTACGATATATATTTAATATAGTAAGAAACAAAAATTTATATTAATCATTAATAATTTCTCCCCTTCTACATTTTGGAATATAGGTCTCCATATTTCTAAAATAATTTTTGGTATTTTGCTCAGATATTCCTCTTTCTCCATGTTCTATGAAACGAATTAATTCTTCCTCGTTACTAGGATTTTTATTTCTGATCAAATCCTTCCATTAAAAAAACACATTCTCAATAACGTACTGTAGGATGGTAAATATTTCAATGTATGTCCTTTTCCTTCGATCGATTCCCTAATTGAATGATTGTGATGGAATGGAACATTATCCATCCCAAAAATCATATTAATCATGTTAGATTCTTCAAAATGATTTAATATTCATTTATAAAGTTTCTAAAATATATAGCATTGCAAGGGCCATCAAGAAATTCGAATCTAAATATTCCTGCAATTGTGAGAGCCGCAATGATAGTATAATTTATTGTCTTTATCCCTTGAACATTTTTAATTGCCTTTTTATTTATTTGTGAATATCCATATAATTGCCTTATTGATATTGAAAACCCGCTCTCATCAATAAATATAAATTTTTCTTTCATATATGATACATCTACAAACCAATTCGCGTATTCTTTGTGAATCTCTATATTTGATTCGTTATTTTCTCTAACTGAACGTAGTGATACTCTTTTAAAGCTGTACCTAAATCCTGAGAGTAACCTTGATACCGTATTTTTTGATATTTCCACATCATATCTTTCTTTAATCATTTCACATAACCTTTTTAAGGATAAAATGCAATCCAAATATATACAATTCAATATATATTCTTCCTGCTCTTGATTTAATTTCTTGCGTGCACGTGAACCTCCTTTGGGCAAGCTATATTTTATTCCATTTTTGAGATGAGAATATTTAATATTTGTAACTGTCTTATAGCTTACTTTAAAACATGATGCTATATTTTTGATCAAAAAATTTTTTTTTACACCCCCCTCTACCCCAACCCCCACCCCCCCCTCCAGACCAAGTCATACCCATCCAGACTAAGAATGAAGATTTTCAGTCAAACCATATTAAAATTAGCTTTTATTTGATACCCATATCGATATTTTGTGTTGATAAAAATATTTCTCACCCCCCCCCCCTCTTAAGAACTAGCCCAGCCCATTATGGGGGAGAGATTGACTTCCAGTTGAATAGATCTTTTGATTAGCTATCGATTGATACCCTATATTTGACATATCATATTTCATAAGGCCAAAAAAAACAACATTAAAAATTAACGAATAACAATAAAATTAAAAAACGAAACGAACCGCGCGGAAAACGCTTTTAAAAATAAGATTCTTCTATATCATGGTTCAAACGTGATAATAACGTATAGTTATTTATCCTTTAAAAAATTGTAATTTTAAAGGGATCCCTTTGAATCCCGTGAAGATCCCGGATAGTTATGATCCCTTAATAAATTACGACATATGTATGATGAAAAAAAAAGTAAAGAATTGTTAAAAAATGGACCTAAATTTATAAATTATTTTTAAAAATACAAAAGAATTATCAAAAATGAGAAGAAAAAAAATTGAGAAAAAATATAGTAAGAAAAATTAATTGAGAAAAGATACAAATAATGTTAAGAAATCGCAAAAAGTTAGAAATAAAATAAGAAGGAATGATAAAAATAAATAAACATTTAAGAAAAATTAGAAAAATTTATAATTTTTTTAAAAAAAATTTAAAAAAATAACGATTTTCCTTTTTTGAATGGGAATTTTCCTTTTTTGATTGACCATTTTCCTTTTCTTTTGGGAATTTTCCTTTTTCGATTGACACTTTTCCTTTTTTGATTGGACCTTTACCTTTTTTGTTTGACCATTTTCCTTTTCTTTTGGGAATTTTCCTTTTTCGATTGACACTTTTCCTTTTTTGATTGGGCCTTTACCTTTTTTGTTTGACACTTTTCCTTTTTTGATTGAACCTTTTCCTTTTTTGTTTGATACTTTTCCTTTTTTGATCGGACCTTTTCCTTTTTTGATCGGACCTTTTCCTTTTATGATTGAAACTTTTCCTTTTTTGATTGGGACTTTTCCTTTTTTGAATGGGAAACCCTGTAAATACAAAAAATGAGGTCAGACAAATATAATATATTAAAATTATTTGATAAAATAGAATTTATATTGTAACACAAATTTATTATTTATATTAAAGGCCTGATATTATACTTAAATTAATTTAATAAACACAACTAAATCAAAAATCTACAAATTGTTTATTTAGATATTTTGCATAATTAAAAGATGGCGGATAAATTTATGTAATAGTTAAAAAATTAATACATACTTTATTAAGGATATAAGGATATCAGATCACACATATATTTTGATCATTTAATAATTAAAATTATAAATAACGACGGAAATATGGTTAAATATATAATTACACCACAAGGAAAATAATGTAATAAATTAGAATTATAAATTTTATTTTGCTTTAAACCGGTATAAACCGGTTTAACGTTTTTTTATAATGGTTCTTTTCACTCCTTTAAAAAATAATTATAACTGTTCGGTTACGGTTAAGGTTCAGATATTTATAAGGGTTTATAACGGTTTCGCGGATCGTTACGGTTCGCTCCGGGTCCATGGCCGTATCCTCATGTATTCCTTAATAAGACATATTCATATATATATATTTAAATAGGGTATTATGAGATATGTGTCTAATTTTAATTATTTTTCAGTCTGAATGAAATACAAATGGCTTAAATATTTTTTCAATAATAATGTCCACTTTTTCTTATTTTCTTGATTCCTTAAGGTAATTTGTTTTGCTATTTTAAACACCTATAAAATGTATTATATTTACCAAAACATAACCTCGAATTCCATAAAGTGGCTCCTAATTGTGATAGGACTGGGGAAAATGTAAGAAGGAGACAAAAGCCTACTTTAAAAAAAAAGGTTCGGTCCTGTCTTTGATCTTCACTGGAATAAGTTATATGGGACAAGCAATGCCTAATTTTTTAATTCCAAGGACATATATAATTGAAATAGAAAATAAGAATTTTATATAGAATTCAGCATTCTTAATTTTTTAAAAAAAAATTATTTAGACATTTCAGATATTGGAAGAACAAAACTCCGATAATCCAGAACAATACAATCATAATTATCCCCAAAATACCTACAAAGAAGATTTTAAGGGACAAAACATAATGAATTCCAAATTAAACAAATACGAATTTGCTGACGCCCTGGGCATGAAACCAACTTCCATGTTTGTGGAGAGAATGTTTGCGGTTATTGATAAGAGACATACGGGAAATATATGCTTTCAAGATTTTTTAAATATGACTTACGTTTTCGCTAATGGTAAGTTACAAAAGAAAATTACAATTTTCAAAAATTAAGATTTTATTATAATCAGAGCATTCATATAGAAAATAATTTTGGGTTGGATGTAGAGATTTTCCCTCTTAAAACATTTTTTCCCTACCCTTTTATAAGTCTATCCCCTACGATATAAAGAGCCAAATTAATAATGCTTAAATATTTTAAAATGATGACTATTATATAAAAATAGGCACTCCTGATCAAAAATTGAGGATTATGTTCGATATGTTTGATATACATCAAAAAGGAGAATTGTCAAGAAGTCAATTCTTTTCTTTGCTCAAGTTATAACCCTTAATTGTATTTATTTTGTTGTATTCCTATATTTTAATAAAAATATTTATATTGATCTTAGTTATCATTAATTAAAGTTATATTTTTGATAGGAGCTTTATTGAATGCGAGCAAGCCAATGATACTGAGATTGAATCATGCTTAACTGCTATGATGGCTCAAACGGGCTTCGAAAATAAAGATGTGTTAAAATGTCAAGACTTTGTTCATCTTATGTCGCATCACGAATTAGAATGGTCTAACTGTGGAATACATTTTAAGGGAGCTGGAAAAATATTTGGGAAAAAGACAAAACACAGGTATTGAACGTTAATTTTAAGTTTTATATAAACTTGATATTTTTATTTTCAAGACACGAGAGCTTTAGCTTAGAAAAAAATATTTCAAATTTTGAAAGAAATTACTTCGCCAAAAAATATGATGCATTAGCAAACTACATAGAAGAAAATCGCCAAAATATATTTTATCTTATAATTTTCTATGCCATTGTGACAGGGCTTTTTGCCGATAAAATGTTAAGTAAGTAAATATATTTATTTTTAAAACAGATAAATGATTATCATGATAAAAAAAATTTTAAACAGGATTTTGTCTATTATTGGAGCACACTGATCTTAGGAGAGTAATGGGAGCGGGTATATGTGTGTCTCGGGCATCGGCTAACGTAATATCCTTCGTTTATTGTGTATTGCTATTAACAGTATGTCGACATTTAATTACTAAATTGAGAGAAACTAAGGTCAAAAATTACTTGCCTCTCGACTCTGCCCTAGCCTTTCACAAGCTATGTGCCTACACCGGAATTATATTTGTAGTTATTCATTGTGCCGGGCATTTGGTCAATTTGTATCACGTTTCCACTCAGCCACTTGAACATCTCAAGTGTCTATTTAAAGAAGTAATGCTTTTAAAAAAAATTAAATATTATATCTTTATATGTAACAATTTTTCTCAATAGAGAGTTAGTTTAACAATTTTACATAATAAAGGTGCTATTAAGTTTCTGGCCCGAGCTCTCCAGGGATCCCATGTTCATGTCCGGTCCATCCGACCTTTTATAAATTTGATTAGGAAATTTCAAACCATTTATTTTATTCTTTTCCTAATATTATGCATTAAATTTAAATATTCAGCAATAATTTTCGGATAATCTAATGATTTATCAAAATCAATTTTATAATTGTGATACTCAATCAGGCCAAATGGGAAGAATGGAAAGAAATATAACATTAATATTTTTTCTACCCACAAGCCATAATGAGGTCATGACTTGCAAGGATTGGGCCAACCTTGCAAGATTAATCAAAAGCTCGTTTGTATATTTATTATAATATTTTAAAATTATCTAGATGTTTTTCAAGGGTAACAATATCCCTCCACCTTTTAGCTTTTGGGCGTTTCAAACTATCACGGGTATTACAGGAATTATATTGACCATAATTACAGTCATTATGTATGTATTTGCACATGAAATAGTGCGACAGAAAGCCTACCGATATTTTTGGGCAACTCATAAACTTTTTGTGCCATTTTTCGTGTTGAATATTTTTCACGGTGCGGCAAGACTTACGTCATCGCCCACTTTTCACTTATATTTAGTGGTTCCAGCTATATTGTATATGATAGATAAACTCATAAGTTTGAATAGGAAACATTTGGAGATGGCCGTTATCAAAGCCACATTGATGCCATCAGGTTAAACATATAATTTTAAATAGAGGTGTTTTTATGAGATTTGGTGTTACTTTTATATTTATAATAGTTTTACCCTAAATGACAAGTTAAGAAAGTTATAAATTAATGATATATTATCTTATAAATTATTATTTACAACAGATGTCACCAAGATAGTTTTGAATAGGCCACATTCTTTCACTTATAAATCTGGACAATGGGTTCAAATATCCATTCCCGACATAAATCCTGGAGAGTATCACGCCTTCACATTAACGTCTGCCCCTCACGAGGACATTTTATCATTGCATATAAAAGCTTTAGGGCGGTGGACTTGGAAAGTTAGAAATCTTTATGATCCAAATAATCTACAAGGATCCAGTTTTCCAAGGGTAATATACTTAAATGTGAATGTTGTTAAACAGCTCGATTTGAGCCAATTTTTAAAAGGCTAACTCAATATTTTAGCCAGGAAAATTCCCTAAACCTCAAGATTTCGCTAATAGATGTCCAAACCTTTGTGCCATCTATGACCAAAATCTTCAGACTTGCTTAATATTTTTTTTGATAAATATTAAGTTAGCCGTTTTTTAAAATCGGCTCAAATTGAACCGTTTAAAAACACAAAGGTGAAATTATTTTTTAAATTTAAAAATGTGTTAACCAACTTTCCCATAAATTCATAAATTCTTAAAAAAATCATTAAGGTTTATATAGATGGCCCCTATGGGGATGGCAATCAAAATTGGCCAAAGCATGAAATAGCCGTAATGATAGGCGGTGGTATTGGAGTCACCCCTTATGCATCCATCCTTAAAGATTTAGTTAACATATTTTATGTTAACAAAGATCATAGTATAATTTGTAAAAAGGTATAAAAATAGTCATTTATTTTCTTTATTAAAAAAAATATACTCTGAATCATATTAAAAAAGTGGATTAAATAAATTCAGCAAATTATTTTTTAATGCAAAATTTCTTCCATTAAAATACTTTATTAGGCTAGAAAATGATAGTTTAATTAATATTGATCAAAAATCATATGAGATATTGTTAATTGTGTTGTTTATTCAAATTTGTGAAATAATTTATTGAGTATTAATTTAAATGTTGTTACATATACCAGTTGATTGAAATGTTTTAGTATATATACCAGTTGATTATTATACATATTATCATTATTATTATTTGATTTTTAAAAGTAGAAATAAAATTTAACCCAAAACACAAAATATAACTTGTACTTTTCTTGTCAAAACATTTAAATTAATACTCAATAAATTATTTCACAAATTTGAATAAACAACACATTTAACATTCCCCTCCTCGACAAAGCATTAAGTTGCTGCTCGGTGGGCGCATAAGTCTGTCTGAGTCACGTGAGTCCATACGTTTTCGTAGGTTTGTTAAAATTGTTGTACGTTATCATTATCATAAGGAATAATTGATCAAATTTGAATATATGGAATACGGAATAAAATTTTAAATTTGGAAAAAAAGAATTTGGAATAAAAATTTTGGAGTATGGAATGATAAATATGTAGAATTCCGTAAGAATGATAAATCAAAAAAGATTATATAAAATTTCGCGTTTTTTTTTAAATTTTGCATTTTATATATTTTATTTTAATAATTTAAGTAGCGTTTTAATATTTTATTTGTAGCGATTTAATATTTTATTTTAATAATTTAAGTTGCGTTTTAATATTTTATTTATTTTTATTTATTTTCAATCTCCGAGGTTTAAATATGCAAATAAAATATTATTCACATTTCCCTCTCTTTAAATAAGAAATTTAAATTTCACACCCTAGTTTTAATTCAAAAAGTGTTATTTTTAATAAAAATTCTTCATAAGATAATTTTTAGAAAATGATCTCATCACATCATTTAAATACTTATCTAAAATGAAGATGTTACATAACTTGTCTTCAAAAGCTTTATTTCAAAAACATTGTTATCATATTAAGTATTACTTATAAGAGTTATTTAAATCAATCATGTGATCTAAACCTTTTAATTCATGTTTTAATTACATTTTAATATATTTAAAATTAAAGTTTTATCTTCTTGTTTAGGATATTTAATGGTTTATTTTTAATTATATCTAAAAATTCATCTTTGGGTTTAGTTAATTTACAACAATTGGTCATCATACAAGAAATCAAAAAAATATCAATATTTCACTAAGAAATTAAGTAAATAATTTTTTTAAGGCTTTTTATGTGTTCAAATATGTCCATTATTGATTTACATTTAAGTTATTTTAATAAGTAAATTTACAACATGCCTTTATCTGGCATAAAATTTTAATTTATAATAACTTTTCTTCTTACGTGGATTAGAATAATAAGTAATCATCATTGGTCTCACAATATAGAATTCATAACCTAACGTCCAACTTCCATATTGGTTCTTTCTAGGTTGTCACATTAGGTTAGGTGCTGGTTATCCTATTCAGTCCAACATCCAGAGCCAGGACACCATGAAGATAGAAGCTTTTTGCATGAAAGAACGTGCTAAGGTTTGATTCTTGGTCATCTCCATAGATTAGATAGTCATCTCAGTAGATTAGGCATTGGTCATATCAATAGATTAGGCAGTCACAATAGATAAGGTAGTCATCTCAATAGGTAGTCATCTCCATAGGTTAAGCAGTCATCTCCATAGATTAAGCAGTCATCACAATAGGTAGTCATCACAATAGGTAGTCATCACAATAGGTAGTCATCACAATAGGTAGTCATCACAATAGGTAGTCATCACAATAGGTAGTCATCACAATGGGTAGTCATCACAATAGGTAGTCATCACAATAGGTAGTCATCACAATAGGTAGTCATCACAATAGGTAGTCATCACAATAGGTAGTCATCACAATAGGTAGTCATCACAATAGGTAGTCATCACAATAGGTAGTCATCACAATAGGTAGTCATATCAATAGATAAGGTAGTGAATAATATTTGACTATATATATATTTTTTTAAAAAACAAGTCATGTCCTTCGAATTTAATTTAATTTTTACTTTTTTTTTAATTTTAGGCAAATTTTATATATTTTCTTCTTTTTTTTTTTACAAAAACGTACCGGGGCGCCATAATAGAAACAAGTCATCTCAATTACTTTGTCGAAGAGGGAAATGTTAATTGTGTTGTTTATTCAAATTTGTGAAATAATTTATTGAGTATTAATTTAAATGTTTTGTTACATATACCAGTTGATTGAAATGTTTTAGTATATATACCAGTTGATTATTATACATATTATTATTATTATTATTTGATTTTTAAAAGTAGAAATAAAGTTTATTTAAAACACAAAAAATAACGTGTTTCTTTCATGGCGCCCCGTTACGTTTTTGTAAAAAAAAAAAAGAAGAAAATATATAAAATTTGCCTAAAATTTAAAAAAAGTAAAAATTAAATTAAATTCGTAGGACATGACTTGTTTTTTAAAAAAAAAATATATAAGTCAAATATTATTCTGATATATACATATACAAAAGTGAGCTACCTATTGAGATGACTACCTTATCTATTGATATGACTACCTATTGTGATGACTACCTATCGTGATGATTGCTTAATCTATTGAGATGACTACCTTATCTATTGATATGACTACCTATTGTGATGACTACCTATTGTGATGACTGCTTAACCTATGGAGATGACTACCTATTGAGATGACTACCTTATCTATTGATATGACTACCTATTGTGATGACTACCTATTGTGATAACTGCTTAACATATTAAGATGACTACCTATTGAGATGACTACCTTATCTATTGATTTGACTACCTATTGTGATGACTACCTATTGTGATGACTACCTATTGTGATAACTGCTTAACCTATTGAGATGACTACCTATTGAGATGACTACCTATTGAGATGACTACCTTATCTATATATATGACCAATAATCATACCTTAGCACGTTCTTTCATGCAAAAAGCTTCCTTCTTCATGGTGTCCTGGCTCTGGATGTTGGAGTGGAATATGATAACCAGCACCTAACCTAATGTGACAACCTAGAAAGAACCAATATGGAAGTTGGACGTTATATGAATTCTATATTGTGAGACCAATGATGATTACTTATTATTCTAATCCACGTAAGAAGAAAAGTTATTATAAATTAAAATTTTATGCCGAGATAAAGGCATGTTGTAAATTTACTTATTAAAATAACTTAAATGTAAATCAATAATGGACATATTTGAACACATAAAAAGCCTTAAAAAAATTATTTACTTAATTTCTTAGTGAAATATTGATATTTTTTTGATTTCTTGTATGATTACCAATTGTTGTAAATTAACTAAACCTAAAGATGAATTTTTAGATATATTAAAAATAAACCATTAAAAATCCTAAACAAGAAGATAAAACTTTAATTTTAAATATATTAAAATGTAATTAAAACATAAATTAAAAGGTTTAAATCACATGATTGATTTAAATAACCCTTATAAGTAATACTTAATATGATAAAAATGTTTTTGAAATAAAGCTTTTGAAGACAAAAAGTTATGTAAAAATTAAACATAATTATTTTAGAAAAATATTGTGTGAAATTTAAATTTTTTTTAAGAGAGGGAAATGTGCATAATATTTGCATATTTTAACCTCGGAGATTGAAAATAAATAAAAATAAATTAAATATTAAAACGCTACAAATAAAATATTAAAACGCTACACAAAATTTAAAATAAAACTCGAAATTTTATATAATATCATTCTTACGGAATTCTACATATTTATCATTCCATATTCCAAAATTTTTATTCCAAATTCTTTTTTTTTTCTAAATTTAAAATTTTATTCCGTATTCCATATATTCAAATTTGATCAATTATTCCTTATGATTATGATAACGTACATCAATTTTAGTACGAAAACGTATGGACTCACGCGACTCAGACAGACTTATGCGCCCACCGAGCAACAACTTAATGCTTTGTCGAGGAGGGGAATGTTAATTGTGTTGTTTATTCAAATTTGTGAAATAATTTATTGAGTATTAATTTAAATGTTTTGTTACATATACCAGTTGATTGAAATGTTTTAGTATATATACCAGTTGATTATTATACATATTATCATTATTATTATTTGATTTTTAAAAGTAGAAATAAAATTTAATCCAAAACACAAAATATAAATTGTTATTTTCTTGTTTCTTATGATACAATGAAATGTATAATATTTAAATCAAAATGAACATTAATGTTCGAAAATCAAAATAGTGGCCATTTCAGCTCTGATACTCGATTAGGTATGGCTTTAATGCTAGTGATAGGTTTAATTCATTTAGGCAGATTTTTTTTCCCATCAAATTCATTTGTTTTTAGCAGGGTTGTAAACCATCTAAAATTGTTTGTTTTTCATTTTGAGACCTCAGACTAAACCCGATTTATGGGCAACCCATTGAACCCGGGGCAAGTTCATACCTTTTTAGAAAATTCCGTCTGATTAAGTTCCTGCTGTCAAGATTTTCGCTAATGATTGTTTAAAATTCCTGAAGGTTTACTTTTTTCTGGGTCTTTTCTTTAAAAAAGCATAGATATTTTTTAATGAAGTTTAAAAGCGTGATGCATGATGCAAACCACTCTAGTAAATCCCAACCGTTATCTAACAAAATTTTTTAGTCGATTTTAAATTATTATGGCGCATTGTCTTATGGAAAAATAAAATGGCCTTTGGAAAAACAATAAATTTGTCAAATCAATGAAGTCCTATAAAATATCTTGATATTTAGCTGAGTGAATAATTCCTTCAGAAAAACTATCTAAACCTTTTTTCATCATACAACCCCATAACATAACATTTTTTAGGAGTTAGAGATTTCCTTTAAGGCAGTTATGCTTCAAATGACTTTAATTGCAAAATTCTTTACAATTGAGTACTCAAGAGCAAATCTGTTTATATCACTAAAAAATATCTGCATATTCCAGAATTTATGTTCTTTTGAGTCCGATTTTTCTTCCCAAAAATGACAGAACAAAAGATTTTTTAAGATATTAAATTTAATTACCTTTAAAGTATAAATTTTTTTTATTGCAAGTAATAATAAAATGATTGTTTTAGCATTGAATTCAATTCGGAAATATACCGCGGGCACATTTATGCCTATTTTTCGTCATTTTTTCAAACATTTCAAATCTTGTTGAGTTGTAAAATATTTCCTATCTATTTTGGTGGGAGAATTGTTAGATTGAGTATTTTTTGATCTGTATGGGATATCACAAATAGTTTCAGCCTACTCGACCATATTTTAGACACTTTAATCATAGAACTTATCTTTATTAATTTGATTTTTTTTTATTCAAAGGAATTGCTTAAGCGGATTATTTAATTGAGATGTAACTAAATTTTTGATTTTGAACACAAAACATTAGTTTATAATATTAAATATGAAAACTGATTTAAACCTTTAACCTATCTGAAAAATTTATGAATTTAAGTAGTGATATTCGATTCACGAATGTTGAATGACATTCATTTTGATTTGTAAACTATTTAATAAAATAAATGTCTTTATAATTATTGATATCATTTATTGATTTAATCCTTAATATACAGGGCATGTTTTTATATTTTAACTTAAGACCTTCTCACATTATTCTCTGGAAAAGTTATAGAAATTTATAGCTATGAAAATTTATGCCAATCTAATTTGATTTAAAGCAGTATATGTTATCGTCTATGTGCATATTCAGGCAATATGTGAATTGTGCTTGGTTAATATTTCAATCATTCTATGTAATTTTAACATAAATTTTAATTAAGAACTCAAAAATTTCTAAAAATTATTTGAAATTTATAAGACAGGTATTTTATTCATACTAGTACACATTTTAGACAAAATCAGATCCCCAAAACGCCTTCAACAAATTGTTTTGTTATTTTCCAACTTTAAATAATTTATTTATAGCGTTTTTTATATTTGATAAATTGGATTTTGCCGGAAAAATATTTCAGCTTGGGTAATTACCTGCCCTATAAATTTCAGATGTTTTAGAATATTATTTACACCTATTTCCTATGCACATTGTCGGTAACATATATAAATATCTTGTTTACCTAAATCAAATTAATTTATATCTGTTTATTTATGACAAAAAAAGGTTTATTTTTTGTGGGTTTGTCCATCTCATAAAAGTTACGAATGGTTAGTTAATTTGTTACAAGAGATTAAAGAAAAGGACACAAATGATATCATTGAAATTCACATTTTTATAACTCAATACTTCGATAAATATGATCTTAGAACTACCATGCTAGTATGATTTATATTTATATAAATATAACTTAAGTATATTTTCGTCATTATGATTATTTCATGTAAAAATATTATATCTTTTTAATAACTTTAATAGTACATATGTGACAAATATTTTCAAAATATCGCCCACAAAAGTCTGCTCACAGGTGTTAAAGCTCATAATCATTTTGGAAGGCCGGAATTCGAGAAAATTATGCGCTTCATACAAGGTAGACACAAAAAAGTTAGTTATATCTATCATTATTTTTTTCTAATATATAATTAATATGGTTCATACCCGTCTAAGCCAGGTGACAAGACCTACATTATAAATTTATAATATGCTTCATAATTATATTTATTTCCATTTTTTAGATCATTTTTTTTTTCATGAACATACTTTGTAAGTAAATTACGGGCAATGATTTTTAAGAATAATTTTGTGCATTATTCTATATTTCCATTTATATATTGCAGGCAATGTTGATATCAGACTATGTAAATAAACTATAAAGTTTATAAACTAATAAAGGATTCAAAGATTTATGGCAAGAATGTCTAAATTATAGGATAGGTTAAACACGAGTGGACTGTTAGACTCCGGTCTAGTGGAGAAATCCTAAAGGTCTTATTTTTATAGAGGGGGAATTCATTTATATACTTCTATTTGCTTACTTGGTTTTTATCTTATATATTTTGATAAACCTGTCTAACGATAGGTTAATTTACATTGCAACCAATTAAATAAAGTTACTATTCGTATTACAATATTATATATTTTAATATATATTTCACACTCATATATTTCTATCAATTTGAAAATAAAACGAAGCGTTTTGTAACCGTTATATTTTTTTGAGTAACTTAACATAACTTTTGCTTTTCATTACCTTTAAAATTCATTTACTACACCCTAAATTGATAAAAATCTACAGCATGGTAGACGAAAATATGGAAGAAAGTATTATAGTTGATAAGAAAAATATAGAAGAATATGAATTTAATATGAAAGACTATAAATTTTCGATGAGAAACAAGTTCTTAATGTTAGAATTTATATCAACATTCTTGATAAATAAATATTATTCACATTAACTAAAATAATGTATAATATTAATAATATAGGTATAGTCAAAATGATTATCATTTTAAATATGTTGATAAATATTATAAACTTAAAATAGTATATTGTTGTATTTATTATCATTAGTTAATTAAGTTATAAAGAATAAATTTAATATTTTCTGATTATAAAAAAACTAAATAAACCTTTTGATGGCAACTGCAATATCCTTAGACATTAGAACTCCTAATTTCTAGGCCCAGTCTTATTTTATTTCCAGAGTTGGGGGTCTACTAAGAATTCAAATGATTTAGAGATTATTATAATTTTCTATCTAATGATCCATCATTCAAAATTAATACATACTTTCATAAATATCCAATAATAAAGAAATTTTTTTTCTTTATAATACTAATTTACCATCCTCCGCTTCTATGGAACTTCTTTTTTCTTTTGCTAACTTGATTAATAAACCAAATAGAAGATGATTTATGGTGGAAAATTAGTTCTTTTATCAAATGCTTAAAATTATAATATTTTATTGTTGTTATTGATTTCTATGAAAACTAATGTGTGTGTATAGTTTATACTGCCTTTTATTATTTTGACTTGCAATAAATTGAATGATTAGTAATTTTTTAATCTAACAAAGAGCTTTTGTAGAGTTACATGTTATGAATAACAGTAACGTAACCGTTAACTTTTTTAGTTACTTTCTTTAAAGTGAAACGCCTTAGTTTTATTTTCATTATATATAATAAAATAAGTGAATACGACTTGGGCAGAGGTAATAATGTTTGGGTAATGATATTGCGCGTCATCGAGATAACATATTGCAACTTAGACAACGAATTTTATTAAAATCTACGTGTAAACCCATTTTTTAAATATAAACTAATTAAACAATATTTGGCTAACCCTATAAAATGTTGCATGTTTAATTCTTCAGAAATTCGTATTAGCAATCTTTTTTTTCTATTTGGCCCCAAAATATCTATTTTGTTGAGGCCCAGTGGGCACTTTATTCACTTACCCTTGTACCAGTCAGCTCAGGCCTAGACATAATGGATTACATTGCCGGTGTAGCGTGATACATTAACTCCCCTTATCACATACCTCTGAGTTAAGATACCCTTTGATAAATAGTGTTAAGAGATCTTAATTATAATGTAAATTTATAGGGAGAGTTATATGATCATGCAATTTACTGAAATTCTTGTAAATATAATTTTTGATATTAAATTTGATTTTCGAAATTAAATTTTGATTTTCGAAATTAAATTTTGAATCAAATTTTAATTTTATTAATCTAGTTTGTATAAAGTTGGTATCCGAAAAGGTTGAAAATAAAACTTAGATGTTATATAACAAAATATCAGAAATTATAATATTATCTGTCTCATAAATTTCAATATTAGAAAATTTTAATTATCTGTCACTCATAAGCGTCAATATAGCTAAACATATAAACTTTAAGCATCACCTGTCATATCAATATTGCTATATATAAACTTTTAACATTATACGTTAGTATTACTAAATAATAGAAACTTTTAACATTACATGTCAGTATTACTAATTAGAAACTTTTAACATTACATGTCAGTCATTAATGTCAGAACTTTTAACATTATATGTCAGTCATAAATGTCAGTATTACTAAATTTTATAATGATATTATTAAAATATATTATAACGACAATCATAAATGTCAGTATTACTAAAGGGAGTTAATTTAAATTTAAGTTAAAAATATCACGTTACACCGGCAAAATCTGATTTTTCAAATTTATAAAGCGCTTAAATGTATGATTATTTTCAACTCTAAATATTTTTCAATTTGAATTCGCGGTAACTGTAATAATATCTACACTATAAATTTCAGATAATTTATAAAAGTAAAGTATTGTCAGCAATCAACATTGTCTGTAATAATATTTTAGTATATACATATATAATAATTAATATCCTCTTTTAAAAGTTAAAATAAAAATGTATTAAAATTTTATAAATTATTCAGTGTAAAAAAATTGGCGTCTTTAGCTGTGGACCCATCACTTTGACGAGTGCTATTGAGAGGGCATGTGACAAAGTCAATAAAACTCGGCAATCCCCGTTATTAGTTTCACACTTCGAAAATTTCGGATAAAAATGAAATGTTTTCAGTCATATTTATCTTATGGCTAGAGTAAAGAATTTACCTTTATTTAGTATATTTAATTCAACAGAAATTCATTAAATGTTGCAACTTTAATTTATAAATTTCTATTGATTTTTGTATTTTATAAAATATCTTTCCAATTTTGTTTTATATTTGATTGTATTTATACAAAATATTCTATATTTTTTAGTTTATAACTAATAAATTTGTTTTGTTATATTTTACGATTGTTTAGAGTTGAAATATTTTTATTTGACCTGACCAAACGCGGACCTATATTTTCTTAAAAAATATGGCATTGTCTTACGGTTTTATAAATTATTTTATGAAAGATTTAATTATATTTCTAAACAAATAATTAAATTCATAACTAATTAAGCAGGCTATGATAGCCTTGATAGCTACAGCCTCTAGTAGAGCGCCCATTTAACCTTAATTGATTCTTAATTTTCGTTTGCAATAAAGCGGTAAATTTGCAAAAATATTAACAAATTTTGAAAATCTAGAAATAATTTCTAGGCGACTTATATAAATTATTTTTTATAACATATTTTGATATATTCCGGTCTAATTTTTATATCCAGTAATGTTTTCAAATCTGTAATTTATGAAAAGGGGTTCAACTTTAAAAATTAATCAATAAAATACTATATATTCATCTAACAAACCATGTGTTAAAAATCATTACTCTTGTAAAAAATGTTCTCATAATCTAACTTAATTATCAATCGAATTTGTATAATTTTTATTCATTTTTTCTAGAAGTTTTACCAGGAAATTAATATACTACACAGAACATTTTATTACCTTTTTAATTAAAATATTATCTTATCTATTTAAAAACCTTTTAGACAATTTTTAATTTTACACCTCAAATTAAAAATCCCACAGATTCATATGATCCTTTTACTTAACATTGGCTAATTCCCTTGTACGTATTCCATTTTACTTAACCTAAAGATCGGAGCTAATTTAAGGAAGATAAATTTGTATAATTTTAAATTAAAACACATTTAGTAACCATAAACAATATCTTTTTACCAGTAACCCTATTTTTCCTATTACTTTAAAAACGTATAAAAATAAATCTAGGCATTTTTCGATAATATTTGAAATTACATTAATAAGGATGGTCTATAAGTCGAAAGGCTGCATGATATGAAAGGCTAAAAAAATAATATTGAAAATAAAATATAACAAAGAAAATGATTAATGAGAAATTTGATTGATTTATTGCTTTCTTTACGAGAAAAATATTATAATAACTAGCCCTAAAATGTCATATATATATCAGAGATAAATATACAACAGAACAACGCTTGATTCTCTCATGAAAAAAACCCATTAACTGGGATAAAAGATGGGTAATAGTTAAATAATTAAGAGGACTATCCACGTTTTTTGGGGAGGCCGCAGTTACCTATGTCCGCAAGAGGCAAAGCCCCTTACTTAAACGCCCATTGGAAATTAAAAGGAGGGGTAAAAAGCCCATGCCCGATTAAATAAAATTCGATTTAGAAGGGTAATATTGGCTATCTTCATTTTATTTTAAATTAGTATTGAGAGAAACCTAAAATAAGTATGAATAAATAATTTTCACTCGGCTAGAATGAAATATAATAACATAATGTTCGGATAATATTTAAAATAAGGTATAAGACTTGCGTTAAGCAAAATAAATCGAATAATCATCCAATGAGTATATAATGTTAGGTTTTTGAAATTGAACTTGAAATGGTAAAGAGGAGGAAGGAAATAACGAATCTTCGAAAAGGATGGAATAATTATATAAGAAGACTATCAATATATAAGGTAGTTGGTTTTCATTTTAAGAAGTTTATTAATGGAACTTTTATTATTATTATGTGTAAATTGAGTTAGACTTATATTCAAATTTAGAATGTCTAATATAGTTTTATTAGCCAGTAAGTTTTATAATTACAATGCTTTATGTTTTTATAAATTGGAAGCAAGCTAACGGCTTAAATGTAACCATTCCAGTTTAGAAAGAATAAGTGCAAATATGATAAATTAATCTACCTTATACTTAATAATTACTACTTCCTTACATAGATTTTACAGATGTAGGGTCATTACTTATATTTACAAAAATAAAATATTCAATATATCTAATTGTGTGACCCCTCACTTAACTTTGATAACTGATATACTCAATAAGTATAATTTAGATCAAAATGTAACCATTCCATTTAGAAGGTATATGTGTAAATATGATAAATTAATCTACCTAATACTAAATAATTACTACTTGCTTACAAAGGTATACGATAAGATCATTACAGTTCTGAAACAAATCCATAATTAGAGGCTCATAAGTATCAAAAACCTCTGTTCTATGTTACTCTCTATGTATTGAACCATGATTTAAATGTATATAGGATAAGATAATTCATGTTATAATTATAAATCGTATACGCTGGAAGTACATAATTGACATGATCTTCTGATATAGGTAGAGCGTTTGACATTCCATAAACTAGACAGCATAGAGAATTTGTTATAATCGAGATCATGCATATTTCTAAGGTTTAATAAGACATCAATTTGTACTTCCCATTAAAAAAAATAACATAGACAATACGTAAGGCACACCCAATTACCATATTAGTTGAATAACCTAGAAGAAAGAGATATATAGTTGTAATATAAACTTCTAGTATGGTATTTAATCATGGTATTCTATATTGTGCTATTGTAGCCTCCATTGCATAAGAAAACCGAACCCCAACCAAATATTATAATAATATTAATTATAATATATTAAAAAATAAGAAATTTTAAGATCTTTTCAATTTTTTTATTAATTCTGTTTTAAAATTTGCGGTTTTAAATTAAATAATTTTTTATTAAATTATATTTCGTTATGATTTTATATAAATATAATTTTCAAAATATGGAATTTTTGAATTTTTATGGATTACGAAGTAATTAACAAATATAAATTAAATGGTAAATTTATATTGAAAAATATTTTTTTTTGTTAACATTTTAAACGTAATTTCAAATATTTTTATATCACTGAACTCAAAATTAAATTTTCTATCCATAAATGCTTAGATGTATTTTTTTACGTTTCCGGTATAAAAAATTTTTTTTTTGTCGCCTAAAATTTCAGAAGGAAAAGGCTAGCATTTTAAACGTAATTTTAAGTATTTTTAAATTGAACTCAGAATTAAATTTTCTATCCAAAGAGGCTTAGATGCATTTTTTTACGTTTACGGTTTAAAAAAAATTTTTTTTTGTCGCCTAAAAATTCAGAAGGAAAAGGCTAATATTTTAAACGTAATTTTAAGTATTTTTACATCATTGAACTCAGAATTAAATTTTCCATCCAAAAATGCTTAGATGTATTTTTTTAGGTTTCCGGTTCGAAAATATTTTTTGTCGCGATAAACATTCATAGGGAAAAGTCTATTATTTTAAACGTTAAGTATTTTTAATCATTGAGCTCAGAATTAAATTTCCTATCCAAAAATGCTTAGATGTATTTTTTTACGTTTCCGGTTCGAAATTTATTTTTTTTTGTCGCCAAAATATTCAAAGGGAAAATGATAATATTTTGTACGTAATTTAAGTATTTTTATATGATTGAACTCAGAATTGAATCCTCTGTCCAGAAATGCTTAGATGTATTTTTTTACGTTTCCGGTTCAAAAATTTTTTTTTTTGTCGCGAAAACATTCAGAAGGAAAAGGCTAGAATTTTAAACGTAATCTTACTTATTTTATATTATTAAACTCAGAATTAAATTCTCTATCCAAAAATTCTTAGATGTATTTTTTACGTTTCTTGTATAAAAAATATTTTTTTGTCGCTAAAACATTCAGAAGGAAAAGGCTAGCATTTTAAACGTAATTTTAATTATAATTTTATCATTGAACTCAGAATTAATTTCCTATCCAAAAATGCTTAGTTGTATTTTTTTAGGTTTCCGGTTCGAAAATTATTTTTTGTCGCCAAAAACATTTATAGGAAATGTCTATCATTTTAAACGTAAATTTAAGTATTTTTATATCATTGAACTAAGAATTAAATTTACTATCCAAAAATGTTTAGATGTATTTTTTTATGTTTCCGGTTCAAAAATTATTTTTTTGTCGTGTAAACATTCAGAAAGAAAAGGCTTGCATTTTAAACGTAATTTTAAGTATAATTTTATCATTGAACTAAGAATTAATTTCCTATCCAAAAATGCTTAGATGTATTTTTTTAGGTTTCAGGTTCGAAAATTATTTTTTGTCGCGATAAACATTCATAGGGAAAAGTCTATCATTTTAAATGTAATTTTAAGTATAATTTTATCATTGAACTCAAGAATTAATTTCCTATCCAAAAATGCTTAGATGTATTTTTTTAGGTTTCCGGTTCGAAAATATTTTTTGTCGCGATAAACATTCATAGGGAAAAGTCTATTATTTTAAACGTAATTTTAAGTATTTTTATATCATTGAACTAAGAATTAAATTTACTATCCAAAAATGTTTAGATGTATTTTTTTATGTTTCCGGTTCGAAAATTATTTTTTTGTCGTGTAAACATTCAGAAAGAAAAGGCTAGCAATTTAAACGTAATTTTAAGTATAATTTTATCATTAAACTCAGAATTAATTTCCTATCCAAAAATGCTTAGATGTATTTTTTTAGGTTTCCGGTTCGAAAATTATTTTTTGTCGCCAAAAACATTTATAGGAAATGTCTATCATTTTAAACGTAATTTTAAGTATTTTTATATCATTGAACTAAGAATTAAATTTACTATCCAAAAATGTTTAGATGTATTTTTTTATGTTTCTGGTTCGAAAATTATTTTTTTGTCGTGTAAACATTCAGAAAGAAAAGGCTAGCATTTTAAACGTAATTTTAAGTATAATTTTATCATTGAACTCAGAATTAATTTACCCAAAAATGTTTAGATGTATATTTTTATGTTTCTGGTTCGAAAATTATTTTTTTGTCGTGTAAACATTCAGAAAGAAAAGGCTAGCATTTTAAACGTAATTTTAAGTATAATTTTATCATTGAACTCAGAATTAATTTCCTATCCAAAAATGCTTAGATGTATTTTTTTAGGTTTCCGGTTCGAAAATTATTTTTTGTCGCTATAAACATTCATAGGAAATGTCTATCATTTCGTAATTTTAAGTATTTTTATATCATTGAACTAAGAATTAAATTTACTATCCAAAAATGTTTAGATGTATTTTTTTATGTTTCCGGTTCGAAAATTATTTTTTTGTCGTGTAAACATTCAGAAAGAAAAGGCTAGCATTTTAAACGTAATTTTAAGTATAATTTTATCATTGAACTCAGAATTAATTTCCTATCCAAAAATGTTTAGATGTATTTTTTTACGTTTCCGGTTCTAAAATTATTTTTTTAGTCGCGAAAACATATAGAACGAAAAGGCTAACATTTTAAACGTAATTTTAAGTATTTTTATATCATTAAACTCTGAATTAAATTTCCTATCCATATACTGAGAATGGATTTTTATTTTGAGTATAATTTTTAGACAAATGATGAAAACCTTCTTTGCGCAATATGAGTAAACAAGTAAGTATCTAGAATAATATGTAAAAAAATATTATATGATTTTATTTTTAAAAAATGATTAAACTGAGAATGGACTTCTATTTGGAGTAATTTATAAAGTAATGATGGAAACGCTGGATTTTTTACATTTATAATTAGATAAGTTTGTTTCTACAAAATTCGTACAAAAAATAAATGCTTTTAATATTCCAAAAATCTAAAAAATAGAATAGACTAAACTGAGAATGGACTTTTATTTTGGGTAAAAACCCAAATTTTTTGCGCAATATGATTAAATAAGTGTTTATCTCTTGTGATGAGGATTATGCTAATTTGATATGCACTTATCTTAACTATGATTTTTATTATGTAAATTTTATGTTTCTAATTTTTATGTTTTTGTTTTATTCATAATTTTGGAGTATATTATTAAGTTTAATGTTTCTTATAATATGGATGTAAATGCAAATGTTGATAAAAAGATTATAATCTATAATTTTTCTTTACTCCTTTTAAAAATTCCTTTATTTTAACCTTTTTTCAATTTATTTTAATAAAAAAAATTGCATCAAGTGAACATTAATCACTGTTTTAACACAAAAACAAAATTTAATACTAAACCCAATCAATGATTACCCTATTTACTGATTTTTAAAAAATAAAACACTAACCTCGATCCCTAAAAATATATTTCCCCTTTCATCTCTTCCTATAACCTTCCATTATTTTTAATCATTAAATTTAACATGTAAACTAAATTTCAACTATTTCTTTTAAACAACCCACATATTACATTGCTTTTTGTTAATGCATTTTGTTATCCTACATATATTCACTCGTAAATTTTAAGCAACTATACTAATTTTAACCGAATAAACTTAGATAATTTTTTTCTTTGATTCTTTATAAACTTCATCACCTCTTAATAACTATTTTCCAGCCTAGATTTCTTTACCAGTTATCTTTCCTGTATCCATAACATTGTAATTTCTTTATTTCCATCATACAATTTGAACACGACATTACTTTTCATACATTTTCTTCTATATTGAAGGCTGACACATAACATTTCTCGGCATTATAACTAGTATTTCCATATCTTACACAGAGAATTGGTAGAGCTCTCTACATTTTCTTTCATTAAATCTCTGCTTATATGGCCATATTTTCCGTAAATAAAACACGGCTGATTTGGCCCCATCATTATCTGTCGATTTATACTATTTTCTCTTTGATATACATTTTGCCCCCTAATATTTTCAAAATTAAGCTCAACTTCATTTTTCCCATTTTTTTATTTGCTCCTCCATTTCTTTTATTTTCATTCTCATTTTTTCTACTTCCAATCTAAAAATTTCCTATTCCATTTTATTTGCTTCAAATTTTTTCCCTCTTTTTATTTTCCATTTCTTCTTCTTCCCTTTTTTCATGTTCAACTTCCCTTATTCTCTTTCTTATTTCTTAATTTCCTTTCTTTTCATTACTTCTTTTTCTTTTTCATTTCTTACTATTTCCAATTTTATTTTTTTCAATTCATCTATTATCACATCTTTAATTCCCCTTTCTTCCAATTATAATTTTTCTATTCCATTTTACTTATTTTGACCTCTCTATCTTTTCCTTCTTCTATTTTTCTTTTAATTTAATCTATTTTATTAATTTTTCAAATTTACTTTCTTCCATTTCATTTTTTCCTTTTTCAGTATCTTTAACGATATTAATCACTTTTTTAATATTGCTAATGATATTTCCTTTTATTTCACCATTAAATTTAAATATATCATCAATAATTTTGTCCTTTCATCAATTTTTTCAATAATATTTCTTTAATTTATTTCTCTTCCATATTTAGATTAATCCAATAAGTATAAATTAAATAGAAATAATTATTACTGCATTCCACGTTTTTAAATGTCTTGATGTTTTGTTTGAGATTAAACATGGTTGATAAAAAAAATCTTTATTTCTTTTATTTTTCAATTTTTATATGGTTATTTTTATATGGTTATTTCTAACTGGTATTTATGTAATTTTTATATTTCCATTCATATATAATAATTTTTATAATTACGACTCTTATGTTTATTGAACATACAAATTTATAAAAAATTAATTAAAACCTTTATTAAAAATATTTTTACTTTAATTAAAGATAATAAACATATAAGAGTGATTGTGGTCATAATTAATACTATAAAAAGTACATTTCAAAATAAAATTTAAAATATATTTTACCTTTAACCTCAGAATTTTACTTTTATTATGGTTTTTGTGTAGATAGGTGGTAATTAATTGGTTACGCCGAATAATCTATTTGTAATTATAAGTATCGTTTTTTTACACAGCACTAAATTGTTGCGAACTGCACGCTGTGTTGTTTTTTTTTATCTTATGTTTTATATTTATATGTTTATTTTATTTTCACCCAGTTGCCTCCAAATGATATTTCTATCACCACTACCACAATCCCTATGCCACCTCTGCCTATTTTCTAACAAATATAAGCATACAATTCCGTATTATCTTTCACTTCACTAGGAGTTATTATAAATATTTCTTTATCCGATTCTCTGAGAAACTTTCACAATTTTTTAGAGGAATGTTCAAACTTGAATGTGCAGTACGGCAATTTTCATCAACTTTATTAATGGAAAAATAAGCAGTAGTTCTGTCGTGGCCTTTATAACAATTCTTACTACCTTTTTATGTTTGAGTTAACATTGTCGTTCATGATTCTATTTTAGAGGGGGCTAACAATGCTGACATTGACAGAAATATGATTTTGCGTTCTTCTTCTAAATGATATGAAATTGTACATTAATTATTTCCACTCCAGACTACCTTCCAGATTTATTTTGTCGCTTTTTCCATCAAAAATAAAAATGTCAACAAGGATTTGCTCTTAATTTTATCAAATACACAACATAATAATTATTCCTCATTATTATTTAAAAAAATTAGCCTAAATTTATGTCAATAAAAAATATTTTCTTAAAAAATATATATATATAATTTGCATATAAGTTTCATTAGTGTTTAATGGCATTTTTGTAATTTAAATAGATAGCATTTTTTCTTAACATAAAATTATAGACAAATAATTTGGGAAATGCAAGACATACATTAAATTTATCCGAAAAGCTACAATAACCCTATATAATAAACAACAATTTATTTTTTATATATAATTTTAATTGATCATATTACCAAAAATATAAGAGTCGGTTATTTTTATTTTATTTGTCATGATTCTCTAATAAGTGGTTTGCCCAAGTCTTCCCAGTTTCCCTTAATACAGAATTCACCTTTATTTTACATCTTAAACTAATTGGTAAATCAGATATTTCCCCTTCATGTGATGATAAATCAATTAAAAATTTAACTATCTCCGAGGTGGGAAAAAATTTTTAAAATATATTGGATACGACTGGGCTTGGAACCTCAAAATTAATATTAGCTTGCACCTGACATGGGAATATCTTTTACAAATTATTAAGGGTTGAGCTGGGTTTGATAAACTTTATTATAATTATATGCTTCCTAATATTGTGAGCTTGGACCTGGCATGACATCTATCGTAAAAAAATGAATAAAAATCCCATTCCCCGTCATTTTTGACGGGCTTCCTACTAATATTTATAATTAAAACAATATAATATTTGTTGTAGCAGTTAGAAAAAAAAATTATAATATACTAAATTTCAGTCATTTTATGACATGAACAATGAATTTTCCTTGGGGAAAGAAGGATGAATGGGAGATCAGAAGATGCCAGCTGGGAAAGAACAAAGAATCTTGGGATTTGAACAATTTTTATGAATATGAAACATTTATAAATTATTTTGATGTGAACATAAATAAAATATGGTATAACATGAAATTAAACAATGTGGTTGTCCTAGTTGGTAATGTCAATGTTGGTATTTATTTAATTATTAGGAAAGGATTGTTTGGGATTGATAAGTTATATTTTTAAAAGGGAAAAGTTGAGAGTAAGGGGCATTCTTATATAATATTTATATTTTAAATAATCGCTTTTTATTTGTAAATTGATTTCTATAAATGTTTAATAAATTGAAACGTATATCTATAAAAGTTATGTCGAAATGTGTTATTTTATTTAAAATTAGTGTTGTTAATGGCTCAATTTGAGCTGATATGTCTAACTCAATATATTAGCCAGAAAATTATGCAAGCCTGAAAATTTTGCTCATGGATAATACAAAGGTTTAGACATTATTCGTGAAATCTCTAGGCTTGAGGAACATGTTTTTAGCTAAAATATTGAGTTAGCTGTTTATAAAAATCGGCTCAAATCGAGCCGTTTAACAACACTAATTAAAATGATCAATAATTCTAGGACTTTTATATTATAAGAAAAAACAAATATGATTTTTAAGATAAACCCGGCCCGTCCCCCAGGCTTTTATATTTATGGACCCCCTCTAAGGAAAATTCCTAGCTACGCCACTGATTATGATATTTTATTTTCTATTATAAAATTAAATTTTAGTGGATCAACTTGCCCATAAATAGAGACCTCTCAATACTCCATTCAGTCTATATATTAATACGTATTTTCCAATAATAAATAACAAAGTACTACTTAACATTTAAAATTAAGTTATGTAAATTAAAATAATAGAAACATTATCAGCACCATCTTTTCAGTTTATAAATTTTTAAAATAGTTAACTTAAGGATTTATTTTTGGGTATTGATCTCTGATAAAAATTATAAATATCATTATTAGTTGTATGACTTAAAATTTTTTATATTGATATTGCAAACTAAGAAAACCAGCAAAAAATTCGTTTAGTAAAATAAATAAAATTTGAAGTTTGGGACAAAACAATTAGAATTGAAAAAAAAGAGCTATGGTTGACCTTAAAAAAATTAGGCTAATTGGTTAAATTACTTTTGTTAACAGATTATTAAATTCAAAATTTATTACAACATGGTTTAATTTAATATTAATATTTTAAATTCTCTCGCTTAAAACTTTAGGGGCCATATTGGTCGCCATTCTAGCTTATTTGTTTTTTTGATAGAAAAAATATATTTACAAACAATATTAGGCTATTATTTTTTGCAAATTTCTTTATATATATATATATCAATAAATATTGCTTAAGCCTTGAGATTTCGTTTATAGATGTCTCCTAATTATGTTGGGATTCCCTTTTTAAAAAACTTAGTACATATATATCGAGGGTTCAGATAGATGTATAGCATGATTTGAAAAAATTAATTTAAATGACTAGATTCCATTGATAAGTTAAACATGATTCTGCATAAATAATGTATATTTAATGAGAGAGCGTATTTTAGTTAAAAAAAAATTTTTTTTACGATAATTATAATTTAAAAAAAAATGAATGTATAATGAATCTCCTTGAAAAGCTAAACATGATTCTGTATTCATTTCTTAAAATAATTTATATTTACCAGGGGTGCGTAGGGGGCGCGTATTTTAGTCAAAAAAAGAAGAAATAAAATGGTTTTTCAAAAGCCCACTAAGTTATAAATAATTTATAAACAATTTTAACATTTTTTGATTCCCTTTCATGAGTTTAATATGATCAAGCTTTAATTTGTTATGAATTAAGCTTCCTTGGGGGTGCATAGGGGGCGCGTAGTTAAGTCAAAAAAATTTTTTTTTGATAATTAAAATTTAAAAAAAATGAATAATACCATTTTCTTAATCTCCTTAGAAGTTTAACATTATTCTGTAATCATTTTTCAGTAGTTTAATCAAAAAAAGAAGTGTTTTTTCAAAAGTCCACTAAGTAATAAAAAATAATATTAATATTTTTTTTTTCCTTTTAATAAGATATATATGATTCTGAATTCATTTTTTTTTAAATTAAGCTTCTTTGATAGGGTACGTAGGGGCGCATATGGTGGCCCGTAGGAGCGGGGATTTTAGTCATGTAAAAATTTTACTTTCTTACCATTTTTTTTAAATAAAAAAAACATTTTTTAACTCATCTTATAAATCTAAATACGATTCTATATTAAGATAGGGGGCGTGTAGTTTCCGGAGGCGCGTATTTTAGTCAGGCCCTTATAAGTCATTGTTATGGGCCATATTGGACGCCATTTTAGCCTATTTGTTTTTTTTTGTATTTTGTGATATTCGAAAGTACCTGAGGCTGCTTTCATAGTGGAGACGGATCCGATTTTTACATCCGTTCCGTCAAAAGTCAATCTCATTAAAAATGATATATATGTTCATAGTGCGTCCGTTCCGATACCTTCCGTCTTGAAAACGGATCCGGCAAATTTTGAAGTCAAAACATTTTGACTTTTTGATCCGGCAAATCATATAGACCGTTATAACGTTACTTAAAATTTTTTTATAATTATAAATTATGGATAAATCTAGGTTTACAATTTGGTGAATCAGGTATTAAAACTTTATAAATATAACATAGAATTTTTTAAATAGTTAGTTTTTACAGATATTTTTTAGGTGATGAGTTAAATTTTACTCTTCCATTTGTCTTCTCTATTTGTAACATACCTTGTTAAAAATAACTAAGCTTATTTATCATAACTAAATAGAATTTTATTTTAATTCTAATATTCTAACATCATAATACATATATACATTATTAACTAATAGAATTTTTTGAATTAATTATAGCATTTTATCATAACTATTCCATTTATCTTCTCTTTTACTCTTGTTAAAAATAACAAAATATAATTTTTTTTTTTCTAATATTTTAGCTTGTTCATGTTAAAAATGAAAATTAATGTGTTAGATTTAATCGAAGCTGTAAGAATATCTAAATTTATACATGATAAATTTGATGAAAGTTACAAGGATTCACGCAAAAAAACAGAATTTTGGATAAATTTAGGCCTACAATTTGGTGAATCAGGTATTAAAACTTTATAAATATAACATAAAATTTTTTGAATATATTTTATTAATTAAATTGAACACTTTCAATAATTCTATATATATTAAGAATTGATCAAACAATATGATCATTAATTACCTCTGTTTTATATTTTTGAGGTGATGAGTTAAATTTATTGTATTAATATATCTCATCTAAGTATTTAGATAAAAAGATTAAGCTTACTATTTAATTCTTAAATTTGGTATTAAAATGTTAATCAATATCTTTGAATAATCATTTAGGAGCAAACTTAATTTTTTTAATTAAATTAAATACTATCAATAATTGAGCAAACAATATGATTATTTATCTGTTTTATATTTTTAGGTGATGAGTTAAAGACTAGATGGTGGTTCAGCAGGACCACCATATATATCTGTATGGCCGTATTATGAAGCATTATCTTTTTTAAACAAAACATTAACACCTAAAACATAAATATCCAACATAACCATATCAAATTCTACTCCGCCGTATGATATCACCACAGATGAAAAAATATATATAGAAAAAGATATTTCAAAATCGAATAAAAAGGGGAAATAAATTATAGAGAAAAATTATTTGAAAAAATAATAAAAATAGAGGATAAAAAAGAGGTATCCTCCTTTGCTAAATTTATAAATGAAGAATTGTCATCTTTACCACAGGATCACAAAGATAAAGTGAAAATGAACATTATTCAAATGATTTTTTTATATAAAAGTCAATTAAAAAAATAAATTATATATTTTTTAATATTTTTATATTTAAAAAAATATATTATAATTGTTAAACATATTATAAATTTTTTATTACAAAATAATAAATATTTGCTTTGGGCTTTTTAAACTTAGCCTGACCTATAATTATATCATTTTAAGTACCATATCAGGAAAGGTCTGATAAAAATAAATTTGATTAGTCAAGGTTAACTAAGTAGGCAAGATATTTACACTCAGGATCCTTTTCTTATATAAGCTACTTTAAAAAAATGTCACATTTAAAAATCAGTAGTAATACAGACCTCAGTATCAATAATTGATTAATTTATTATTAGACTTTTATATGTCTTGGCCAATCATAGGTTTTAATTATATAGATTAATAAATTAATCTGGTAACCGACAGATGTTCAACCCTAAGTATGATCAGAATAAAAATTATAAAATCTGCCTTCTAAAATATAAATATTTATATATTAATTTGTGCTGTAAAGTAATGTAAAAAAGGTAACGTAGTTACTAACGTTGTTACCTTGAATTTTATTCATAAAAATATCTATTTCAGAGGTGATTATAAGCAGTGAATATTATATATTTCAAATCTTACAATTATTATTTTGCTTGTGAAATTTTTTTTAAATTTACAGATAAGAAATAATTATAATTTTAATAAATGATATATAGAAAAATAAGTTATATTATTCAAATGAAACATTCTCCAAGAGAAAATTAGGTAAGTCTCTTCTCTCTTCTAAAAAATCAATACATAAATTATTTAAAATATTTTGTTTTGTATGGTATCTACGATTTTTTCTGGGAGTGTATGCCTGATTCCTCCATTGGCCGATTTGTCCATGTCGACGGCTATTTCCATCATCATCTTTTCAATTAGTTACCATATCTTAGGTTTTTTGTGGAAAATTTATCATGTTTTCTTTCTTTTCCTGGAAATTATTTTCCTCTTATGGTTATTTTTATTCATAATAAAATAACGGCGCCTGGGTAGGGTGAAGAGTATTTTTACAGAATAATTTTTTTTTAAAGTTGAAGAATAAAAAAAACATTTTTTTTTCTATATACAAACAAGCAACGCTGGCATTCCCTTAGTTGTGATGATTTAATGAAACATGTTATCTTATCCATATAAAATTATTTTCTTTGCAAAAATAATTAAAATAAAACACTTGTAATTTATAAAAAAAAATTTAACTTAATTACAACTTGTAATTAAGTTAGTTAAATTACAGGGGATTATTAACTCAATAAAAAAAGTATTAAAGATGGTTTGTTAAGGGAGCAAGCTATTACGCCTAGCACTATAGGAATATAATGGCAAAGTATACGAATAATAAGGAGTTAAATAAATAAATATTAAAAAAAAGTTGAATGACTTTTGATAAATAAAATAATAAATAAACTGCGATGATTTTGTAGCGAAAAAAAAAGACAATTATTTTTTTTTATGTACGATTTCATTTTAAGAAAAGAAAAATAAAGAAACAAAATTATAGATTTTCGTGTTTCAAGATAAAAAAAAAATTAAAGTAAGTAAAAAAAAACAGATACATTAAAAAGTAGTTGTTTGTTGTTGTAATACCTGAGTGTTGTTTTGATAGTTAAGTAACTATATATAAACTAATAATTATATAAGAGAATTTAACATAGTCTGGAAGAGAAAAAATAGTTAAATCAAACAAACCGCCAAAATCATCGCAATTTGAACAAATATTTGAATGCTTAGTTACAAAATGGAATTAATGTAGAAAAAAATAATAAAGCCTACTAATTTATAATTAAATTTAAATGTATAATAAAATTTGAAAGATTAGTAAATGAGATTTATTTTTTCTTAGTTTACCCAAAGTAGAGTAGAACTATGCAAATTCAATTTAATAAATCATAACTAAACCCGATTAAAAGATTTTTTTATCCCGAAGCTGACTTGCTTGCAGGGCTATGCTATTTAAAAATTATAAACAACTCCGGGTCTGGACCCCATATTTGAACCTCAGGTTTGTGCTCAGAGCAGGCTTGAGCACAAACTTGGTTCGTAAATTTTACTACCAAGCAAATTAACAACACTTGTGCCAATCATTTTTAAATTTTAGACGCAACACGGCTCGAATTTTCTACAAGAGCTTGGACTTTAAGAAAGAAAGAAAGAAAGTAAGAAAGAAAGAAAGAAAGAAAAAAGTTACTTCAAAATATATTTTTTTATCTGCCTGATTGATTAAATTTGAGGAGCTTATAATACCTTAACCATTTCGTTTTTCTCTCCCTTTTCTCATTATATACTATGTGTCCGCTTTAGACTCCAAATATTCTTAAAAATATTTAAAAAATAAAAACATTTAATTGTACTATAAAATTATTTATTTTTTATTACTGTTGACATTGAAATAACGATGTACACTCTAAAATTATTTTAAAAATTACATTTTCTAAGTGTAAGCTATTATGGAATAAAATGGGGGCAATCTTCAAACTCTACAGCCATTTTTAAGGGAAGCATGGGAAAGAAGGAAATTAATAGATAGTCATATTAAGGATAATTGCATATGACGACTCTTATGACATATCTGAATTACAGAGATTTTCAGATAAAGACAAGTCGTTCTACGCGCGTTTCTTTTTAAGGTAACCGTAACGGGTTCCCTTTTCAGATGTAACAAGTAACTGTAACGCATTTCTTTTTTGTAGTAACGTTTACAGCACTAGAAATAATTAAAAAATTTTAATATGATATACTGGATTATGTTAACTTTTCAATTTTTAACTATCCACTTAAAGATCTTCATAAATATATATACATTCCACCAACAATGTAAAATTTATTTTATAGAATCAGATGGGTTCAGAAATTTCAGATTAATCTTTTATACCTAACAATTAACATAAGCCAGATAGTCTACATTCTGTTATTAACAATAATCATTGATATTAATTTATTATTATTGTTAATATGACCGATTAATATTAACCTTTAAATTGTTTTTTTTATGTTGATATAAATTGAATTTTTTATAAATTGTGTAGATTGATTTTTTATATAAATTTTTATATATTAATATGAAAATTGTTATATAAACCTGATTTTTTTTAGTTTGATAAAAAAAATGTAAAATTTTAAAATATATTATATAAAATTAAATTAATAATTTAAAATAAAATAAACAATCTTTATATTAGAAAACTTTATGGTTACATTTTTATATTTAGGAAACTCGTATCATTACATCATTTATCCTAAAAAACTTTATGGTGGCAGAACTTTATTAATTATAAATTAACCAATTATTTTAGCGAATTTAAATACATTCTTCCTATATTTTATTTTATATTAGTTTATATATATTTAAGGTTTTTAATAATACTTTATTTATATATTTTAATATTTTATAATATATTGCATAAATTTTGATATAAATATTTCTTTATATATAATTTAATATTACCTTATATATATATTTAAATATTACTTTGTATATATATTTAAATATTACTTTAGATATATTAAATATTTTGATTATTTATATTTAAATATTACTTTATATATAATTTAATATTACCTTATATATATATTTAAATATCACTTTATATATATATTTAAATATTATTTAAGATATATTTAAATATTTTATAATATATTGCATAACATATAAATATTTTAATTATTTATATTTAAATATTTCTTTATATACAATTTAATATTACCTTATATATATATTTAAACATTACTTTATATATATATTTAAATATTACTTTAGATATATTAAATATTTTAATTATTTATTAAATATTACTTAATATATAATTTAATATTACCTTATATATATATATTTAAATATTACTTTATATATATATTTAAATATTACTTTAGATTTATTTAAATATTTTATAATTAAATATTCATAAATATATATTGCATAAATTATAATATAAATATTTTAAAATTTATTAAATTTAAATGTTAAGTCTTGTTTGTATTCACCATCTTTCTTTAATTTGACTCCAAACAGCTGTGGGAATATTTCGGACCCAAACCAAATGATTGAAATAACATGTAACGATCGTTTAGGCAAGAAAGTTCGAGTTAAATGCAAGTATTCATTTTCAGTACTTAAGTCGATTTTAAATTAAGTGAAGATGATACAATTGAAGATCTCAAAAAACTCATTGCAGCTCAAACTGGTACGAAATGGGATAAAATTGTCTTAAAAAAATGGTAAATCATACTATTTTTATAATTTATAAATAATATATAGGTACACAGTATATAAAAATCACATAACACTAAATGACTGTAAGTTTTTACGATTATATAGATTATATGTTTTTTATAGATGAAATTCATGATGGAATGAATTTGGAATTATATTATCAATAGAAATTTTTTCTGAATTGTTAGAATTCATATTTGTTAATTTGTTATTTATACAGAACAATAAATAGTGCTAATTTGATATTAAAGATTAAATATTTTATATATAAAACTCCTTTGCAAATCAAATATTAATAAATGTTGAATATTTTATTTAATTATCTTATTTTATTCTAAACTAAGGATAAGCACAATTAAAATTATATATGTTAGTTAGAAATTTTATGTTACAATATAACTTCTTTGCCAATTAGTTAATATATTAATTACCAAAATATAATAAACAGACATTTAAAATATTTTTTTTTATTATTTTATAAACATAATCTTATATTAATTATTTTTGGTCAGTACAGTTCATATTTTAAATTTTTATGTAACTGATGCCTCAAAATATTAACTTTTATAATTAAAAAAATTTATTAAATAAACAAACATGTCATAAATTTATAAAAAAAAAATCATAAAAATATCCAAACTGATAAATAAGGAAAAAAGAAATTGCTGCTAAACCTATTTTCTATCTCTTTAATTTTATAATTACATATTTGTTTTTCAATAACATAAATTTATTATATTATTATTTTTGGTATCAATATTGATTTATGAATGTCAACTATCCTATCTTGATCTTAGACTGGTCTGAAAAAACTATTTGATGGACTATCATGGTCTTTTTTGAGGACTAAGGTCCAGACTGATCTTAATTATTTTTTGGTCTAGAATGTGGTATGGACAGGTCCCTTTTTTAATTTTTAAGCTTGCCTTCTATTCAATTCTTATAATTTTTGCTTACAAAATTTTTGGGTATTTTATTTTATATTACTTTTTGTGATTTTTTCTTTTTTAGTTTTTTTTGCAATATATTATAAAAACAGAATTTCTAAAACATTTTACTTTTAAATTAAATATTTGATTTTTTAATGTTAATATAAAATACTTTTATGTTTAATAAAAGGATAAAATAAGAATTAAATTAGGTAAAAAACAAAAATATTTTTTAAAAAATAAAAAATGTCTCTTTTTTTGGAGCTATGTTCCAGTCTGATCCATGGATATGAACTGGGCCAAAGGCATAATGTGACCTTCACTAATATTGATAGTATTGAATTGACCAATACTATGTATCATTTTAGTATTGATATTAACTGAAAGATGGTGTCAGGCATCAATACCCAGGCCTGTGCACTGTCCACCCAACATTTTTGGCCACACTGAAAATACAACCATTTATGAAAATCATGCTAGCCACCAATATATTAATGTTTTATTTTGACATCATATGAGAATTTAATCAATATAAAATTCCAAAAGTTACCCTTATTTTACCTATTTTTAAAATGAAGACTCAATGTTAGAAAGTGTGTTTGATTAGGTGAATATGAACACCACTTATGCAAGGGTCATGGTTTACATCATTTGTTTTACAGTGAATAATATTAAATGCCTTTTGTTGAAAATCTTAAGAATATGAGAAAATCTTACTGCTCTAAGATAGAAAACTGCAGAGATTGAATTTGATTTAGAGGCAGATCAAAGAAAATGCCAAAGTATAATAGATTACACATCAGTTATTGTGGACATTGATAGCACTGATCTATACCCTGACACCCATTTCAAATTGGTGATTCCAATGATGATAATAATGCCACACATATTAAAACGTTAATATTAAATGTCTCAACCAGGTTACATAGTGTATTAATTATGGTTAAAAGCATATCTGGAGCAAATAAAATTTAATTATTAACGTTTGAAAAGAATTGGAAAACATCTAAAACTATAAATCAGATCTAATGGAAAAATTTTTAGCTTTTCTTTTTTCTTTCATAATTTAAAGAAGCAGATAAATTTTATCTGCATAAAATGGCTTACCTTAAACTTGGCATCATTCTGTATAGGTGAAATTAAAATAAATATAATAAATGATAATGATAGCAATCATTTCCCTAAAGGAATACATGCAAAAAAAACTTCAGTTCCATTTTTGGCTTTTGATCTACAAGTAATAATATATAAGTATGTTCATTTATTTAATGTATTTTTTATTTCATAAATAACACTGTGTGACAAGAAAAATGGGAGAAGAAAATAAAAACAAGTTTTGGTGCAGAATTTGACGCTGAGTTCGAATCCGTTTTCAAAATTTTCCCTACACGTCAAGTTTCAAAAATATTACAATATAAAGACAACTTTTCGAAATCTCAAAAATGGTAAAATTTAGGTCTTTATACGGATATATTTTAAAAAGTATCGAATAAAAATCCCTGAAAATTGGTGATAGTGTTAAACTCATATTTATTTATAAATTTACTAATTTTTATAATTTTTTATCGATTGGTTTTTGAGAAAAATGGTAAAGAATTTCGTTTTGGGGGTCTTAAGTTTTCAATTTAAATTACTATCAAAATTATTAACTTTAGAAGATAAATTTTATATAATTCTGCTTCAAATATGCTCAAGATTATATATTAATTCTAATTATGTTTCAAAAGTACTCTATGCCATGAAAATTAAACCATATAAATTAAAAAAGTCGGTACAGATATTTTCGAACTTTTTAATTTGTACACTTTTATTGAATTTTCTCTGCATAAAGCATTTTTAAAGCAAAATTAAGGTAATATTTATCTTTTTTAGTTGTATTTAGTAATATTTTATGCATTTATGATCAATTTATACCAAAATCAGATATCTGTACCCACTTTTTTAATTTGTACTCTTTTTGAATTGAGCATTTTTGAAGCAAAATTCATTTAAAATGCAATAATTGGTAATTTTTTCATATTTTTTATTAATATTTATCTTATGTATTTAAGAATATTTGTTTTTTTAATCAATTTATATCAAAATATATGATTTTCCAATGGAGTACCTTGAACCCGTAGTATGGCAATAAATAATAATGCCAAATAACGAGTAGGACGAAAGGAGAAAAATTATTTTTTTTCGCGCTTAATTTTTCAATTTCTTTCATTAAAATAAATTGTTTGGGAATCATATCGTGTGCAGTGTAGCGAAGAGAACGAAAGTCACAATAAATAAATATATTAAATGTAAGCTATATTAAAAAAGATTTTATAAATAAAAAATATAGGTTGTTTAAAAATTGAGTAAGGATTTTATAAAAAAAAGAAGTATAATAATAAGGAAGGTTTGCTGCTAAAATTAAGATATTTTTTTAGTTGTAGGGATCATTAGAACCGAAGTTATAAACCTTCAAAGAGTGCTAAAAATAACCTTTTTGGCCACTTTAACCTAAAATAAATAAAAAACCTGACGTGCTAGAAAAAAATTGACAGCGGATTTAGAATATGCATAAAAAACTGTCTTAAAACATGTTTATTTTATTTTTTCCCAAAAAATCAAGTCGAAATTTGTCACACAGTGTAATCTATGTTTTGGCTTCTTTTCTAGCCCCAAGATATTGTGTCAAAGTATATACTAGAACAAAATAACTCAGCGTCGTAATATATTATAAAACATCTCAAACGTATGGAGTATAATGACATTAAGGAATAAATATAGAGAATCAAGAGGAAATATTAAATTAAAATTATTTTGACAAAATTCTAAATATTTAACAAGTTCAATGTATGATTCCACTTTAATTGATTTAGAACAAGAATGCCATATTCTTCTTGGAAAACGCCATTTATAAAATATGAACGTTCTAAATTTCTGGAGAGAAAAGAAGATTAAAATTCCTAATCTTTCCATGTTAGCTAAAAAAAATCTTTTGGTTCCTGTAACCAGCATACTTAGTGAAATAATTTTCTCTATCTCTCAGTTGACGTGATTTAATTAGATCATTATTATGTCCGGAAAGTTTAAATAAAATTTAGGGCTGTGCCGATATTAAATATCGGATCGGCTTAGCGTTTTTCAAATATCGGATGGGGCCTATACCTGTAAAAAACCTATCCGATCTTTTTACTTTTGTTTTTTTTTTGTTATTTTACGTATATTTATTTTACATTATTAATATTTTCTAAATAATTTTTTTTAAAACAAGGAAATGCACAACACTTTTTAAATTTTATTTATTTTTTTAAATAGATTTTATTTTAAAGTTTTATAAAAATAGAAAGGAACACCCAAAGTTTTATTTAATTTTATTATTTATACTTTAAATAAAAGAATTTTTTTACCAGAGTCAGAATTCATTTATATTTTGTATCGCTCTGATTCATTGGTCTAATCAAGTATCCATTAAATATTAAAAAATGCGCACATACAGGATTAGATATTTAACAAAATTTTAAATTAATTTATTATGCAGGGTTTCCCATTAAAATAAATTCCCAATCAAAGAAGGAAAAGTTTCTATCATAAAAAGAAAAGGTCTAATAAAAAAAAATGAATCAAAAAAGAAAAGTGTCAATAAAAAGGAATATCGTTATTTTTTATAATATTTCAAAAAATTATAAATTTTTTGTTTTTTTAATTTTTCCTTATTTTATTTCTAACTTTTCCGATCTTTTTAATCATTTATAATCTTTATTTTTCTTAATCTTTTCTCAATTTTTTCTTCTCATTCATTCTTTTTTGTCTTTTTACAAATAATTTATTTATTTTCTTTGTCATTTTTCTTCACTTCTCTATTTCAATATCATTTTTAATAATCTTTATTTTCATCTTACATAACAATTTTTTGGTTTTTTATGATCATAGAGAATTTTAGATATGTTAACAAAAAATTGATTATAAAATAAAAATATAATTTATGGACTGATTCCTTCGATGTTTCTGAGAGTATCAATAGCTTTCTCAAAGAATAATTAGGCTTTTCAACTTTGTTAGACTTGATATCTTTGAAGGCAGGGTGAGCTTATATTTATCAAAAATTATTTAATTATTACAAAATTTTGCATATGATTTATATGTAGTAAATAGATTAAAATAAAATTATGCAGATAATTAGATTACTAAATCACTCAACAAGATATTTGGGCAAAATTCACAGGATAAATAGACAAACAAATAACCATCAAAATGTTTGCTCTTCTAGAAAACCTTTAAACCAATGGGCAGCTAGAAAAATTGTCTTCAAACCTAAGAGTATGGTTTGGGACAGGGAATAATAAAGAATATTTTTATTATCGTTCCACAGATAAATTGAAGGTCCATCATCTTTTATTATTTTTCCAGGATCTTTTGATATCCTCGGAGCATACAATTAGCTCCGATTCGTTAATGAGTTTAGGCCAACAGTGATAAAGATTCGGAGTATGCTTCCTTTTATTCTTTAATTATTGACAAAAATCTTGGGATAAATGGTATAAAAAGAATTTCGATTCCATATAGCAAATTTACCTTTAAGAAAAGAAACAATTTTTCTAAACAGAATTTTAAATTCCACAAGCTATACGATTTAAAAAAATTATACAAGTATGTTGTATGCAGGGGATCCTTCCCTAACGAATATCTATTCAGCTTTAGGTTCAGATAAAAATAACGTTTTAAATTTCAGTTCATTAAATATAATATCGCCACATAAATGACTTTTTAAATTTTTATCGCCTCTAAAAAATAATATTGATCTGTATACTTTTAAAATATTTTCAGGATTCCCTTCTGTCAAATTATATATACAAGAAGTAATAATAAATTTTATGACTGAGAACACTTCTATATGCTAGCTTGGGTAGTTGACACCGTCAAAGCAATAAACAATAATCTTTAAATATAATTACTGATTTATCAATGAAAACTTATTATTAATTAATTATCTTTAAAAGAAATAAAATATCAAAAGGTTCAAAGAGATTTTTTATAGGTTCGAGTGACAAATTTTTTAGCGATTAAGGGTTTAGGTTCAGTATGACTTATGGTTTAACAGTTTATGTTCTGTTTGAATCCCTGGTTTAAGTAATTATACTGGGACCATCACTGTTTTAATAAGATACCGTAAAATAATAATATGAATATGATATATATCAGAATGACGTTTTAATTATGATAACGGGTATCTTATTTTATAACGTTTTTTAAGGGCGTTTCGCTTAATTTATTTATGAATTTGGGTTAGGAATGTTTAGATTATGAATTTTTGTATAAAATATCGCTATGTGTATAAATAGAATCTGATTAAAATATTTTCGTTCAATCTTAAATCATAATACCAAGCAGGCAGGTTTAGAAAACTTTTATGATAAAAAAATTGGTGTGGATATAAATAAAAGCTTATTAAAATACCTTTTAACTTTGTAAATAATCTCTCCATGTAACCATTGCAGTCAAGATATTTAAATTGCGTTTGATACCAATCTATATCGATATTTTATGAAAGATTGCTAAGATTTTGATACTATTAACGCGGATTAAACCAGAAACTATTAACATTTTATGAGTCGAAATCACTGCACGTCTTATGTATTTATTTAGCCCCCTTCCCGTTTTGATCCGGTGATTTGTAAATTAGATTTTGCAAATGCTTTTAATAGTCTGAATTAGTTTGTTTAAAAAGCGGGTGTTTACGATTCTGAAATCACATATACATAGAATCACCACATATAAAAAGAGAGAGACATAATAGACAATAAAATAATAAATATCCGCAGCGGAAATGAACAAATCTTGACTATGTTAGTAACTAGTTACATTGCAAATTATTTTTTAATATGCTTATAATACTTTATTTAATATAAATCAAAGAAATTTATATGAATATACAATTTAAACAAAGACAAAGAAATAACTGCACTGAAAAAAATATAACTAATATTTATTTGCTCTAAAAAGATATTGTAATATAATATTTACGCCTAAGAAGAAATAAATAATAATTAATATTTTGTTTTATAAAAATTTGGGCTTAATATTTTTTTACTGGACTTTAACAATAAATTTTTCAGAATTAGTGTGTAATAGACATGCTCGTTTTTTTCGTAACACGTGATTAAGCTCATCGCCAGCTTATGTTAAAGATTCTTCAGAGCTACCCCAGGGTTTCCTCATTTCCATCTAACTGGAATAAATTAAGTTGGATGAAAAATTAAAAATGAGGTGCCCTCTACACTTTTGTGGCAAGCCGCACGTTCTTGTAAGCACAACAGTCCGAAAAACTATTGTTTAAACATTTATAAGCGGAGATAAAAAGAGTTGAGCAAAGAAAAAGCCTATACCCGATAATTGCTTATATATTTAAATACTTTAGAGCAGTGTAAGGGCTGATTTTAATTTCAAATGCCTATAATAAATGTACCAGTTCACGGGCCGGGCCATACTTTAAAAAAAATACCTCCCGGGCCGAATATTTTAAATTGCCATTATTATTTATAAAAATTAAAAATAAATGAAATATATTTAAATATTGTATCGTATAGCAATATATCACATTAATTCACTTATATTTCCTATTTCCATTTTTGCCTATTCTTAGAAAATATTACTAGTAAAATTTTATTTAAATTAATTTTCGATTCTTAGAAAAAATTTTTAATAAAATTTTATTCAACTAATTATTATTTTAGGTGATATTCAATAGAATTAAAATAAACAAAGATACAATCAATATTCTAAATGTACTTTTTAAGGGAAAAATTTATTTTAGATGTATCATTTTATTTCTCCTTTTCTCTGTCCCATATGATTAACGTATGTTGCCAGGGAGAGAACACAAAATGACTAGTACTTATATAAATACTATTTTACAAAAGGAACAAAAAATAAGGGAATTACCATCTACCAGTCAAATCGTAAACGTATTGATTCAAATTTACGCCTTTTATGACAAATTAGGAGATAAAATAATTTGAAAAGTTTTCGATGAAAAACGATCCCTAAAATGCCGAATAGGTATATTTTTCTTTTAAAACCAAGACGGTATAAAAAATGTATACACGCTGGCTGAAATTATTTTTTAAAGAAATCCGGGAGGAAAATTTTTTAAAAAAATCGCACCGGGTAACATAAAACGTGGGCTGGGCTAGTCTAATTTTTTTTAAATCTGGACCGGGCCGTGCAGATGGTATATCTGCAGGTCTCTGATATATATTAACAGAATCACGTGGTTGAGTTTGATCCATTATATAACACCCCCCCCTCCCAAGGACGTAACCACCTAGTTGACTTGAGGAAAAACATGGTTGCTGGATTTGAACCAAGAACTATCGGATTGTGATTCAAGCAATGGACTGATTAGGTCATAAACGCTACTCAAAAACATCAAATTTTTTGTATATAAGGATAAAATTACAACGCTATATAATATTTCAATTAAACACATAAAGAAATCATAACGTTGCTATACATCCTAACCCAAGCTTACCCTAACAACACTAAGAATCAACAACAATTTCAGCCAACCCTCCTTTAGATTTTATCGAACTCATTCAGGCTACTGACAAACATTTAATGTGATATGACTGAAAATTTTAAGAATAAGCATTTTATGAAAGGTCTATGTAGATCGCATTGCGGCATACCTCTATAAACCATATAATCAATCAGGAGCATCGCCGGGAGATGGTCTAGACGCTATGATCGGACAATTGGCAACAATATTGAATTTAAAAACGATTACAATTTATAAAATAAGAATAAGATAAAATATAAACTATATCAAAATAAAAAATATTTTAAAAAAATCAATATGATTATATTAAAAAAGATAAAGTGTGACCTACACATCTCAATTGAAATTCTTTGCCAAAGATAAGGATCACCGAAAATTAAACGCAATTTTTTTCCCGTGTTTGGAAGAAAGCCTTTGTAAAAACTTTTTTTTATTAGCCAAACGATATAAAATATAATGATTTTAAGTATAATGACCATTTGGGTTCATAAGCATGTACTTTTCCTCAAATATTATGGTAACCTATAAAAAAATTTGAATGATCTTTTAGCTCGTTATTTACATCAACTAAACGATAGGCCATTTTTAGTCAATCAAATCATTAAAATCCAGAAACAAAATTCAAGGGCCGGACCGTATTTTAATTTTGTTAAATATACCCGGGGCAGGGCCTGCAGGTCTCTGAAAAACATACCTAAAAAGTACAACTTCTGAAATTAGATTGAATGGTTTAAATCTTTTGAATATTCATAGGCATTTGATTCCAACCAAGAATGAGATAATTGAAAAATTAGCTCAATCCAAACAAAGATTGGATTTTACTGTAAATATATAACAAATTTTATTATCTCCCCTCCCCCCTCCCTCTCTCCAGATTAAATTTCTGCGTACTCGCCTGATTTGGTTATTATACTCAAAATCATTATTATTTTATATCGTTTGGCTAATAAAAAAAGGTTTTTACAAATCGCTTCTCTATTAGTAAACTCAGTTTGGTTTCTATCCATAATTTACATTTTTCTATTTTATATTCTTAAATTTATTTCATTAGAATTCTTCTCTCTTTTCTTATTCCCTTTCCATTATTTAATTTATATTTATTCAAGGTTTTTTTTTCAAATTTCCAAACTCTCTGAATATTCCTTCTGTATTCCATTTTTTTTCCATTTCAAAATTTTTTATAGGAATTAAATATATTTTATTTATATTTTTGTAAACAGATTATAAAAAAATTACAAAAAAATTCTTAAAAAAATATGAAATATAAAAACAAATAAATTTATTCTTTCCATTCTCCTATTAAGGCTTTTCAGCTTATAATTTTCGTTGTTTAATTGTTTTATTTCATCTTTCTTCTAATTGAAGCAGATAGGACCTAATTCGTAACCCCAGGCCATTTGATCTAACCCCACTTTACGCTCATTCTTTTCTTTCATAAAATCGTTTATAAAATCTGTCAGTGGCAAAACCATGGCATTCCAATATTCTATCTTCATTTCATTCTCATCTTTCTTCATTTCATTGTTCTCTTTCATATGTTTTTTTTTATTTCCATTTCTTTTTTCGACAATTTCTATGATAGTACGAGACATGGACATTGAGTCCTGATTTTAGAAATAATAAATTATCTGATTATAATAAATGGAAACAGAAAAAGTAAGTTAAATATTTCTCAATATTTTAATTTATTTTATTTTACATTCTTTCTCCTACCCTTTCTCCTCTTTAGTTCTTATCCATATTTCCTTTCCTTCTATTATCTCATATTTTACTTGACATCCATCGTACAAAACATCTATGAATTCGTTGCTCTCATCAAGTGATTCCTGGCTAGTAGTATTGATCATGGTTTTAATTCCGGATTTGAAAGGAAACACTTTCCCATTAGAATCTTTGAATGCAAGACCAGAACTTCCTAATAATTTAAATAAATAACAAAAAATTAAAATATTAATAAATGGAAAAAATCATAAATTAAAATCGAAGGAAAAAGTTTAAAAATATAAAGATAAAATAATAAAGGGACAAACAATAATTTTTATAAAATTAATATAATTGGGTTTATAAAAATATGATCGGAATTTTAAAAATATTAAATTTTTTTAAAATTTGAACAAATTACGATTTAAACTAAATATTAAAACTAGTTATAATAATAAGACTAAGGTTAGATTAATTATTATTTTTTGCATATCTAAATTAAATATGGTATAAAAACTAATGTCTATAGGGAAAAAATTATGAGATGGTCCAATTTTATTAAAAAATAGAATCAGAAGAATTCAATTTTTATAAAAACATAGAATAAAAATTTTTCAACTACCGGTGTCAAAATTTATTTATGATTATTTCATCCACTAAAAATCGTTAAGGCCGGGACCCGAAAAACCCATATAAATGCCAGTTCAGGCAGAACCGAAATCATATATATTGGTAGGGTTGAATATGATTTTTAAAAGAAAATTATCATTTTAAAAAATTTTAAATTTAATAACATCCGAAAAATAAAAATGGAAGGAATAATTTTTATAATAGAAATAGAATTAACCTGTATTAACGCATGTGAAAACAAATTTTTGACGAACTGAACCACTCAAGAGTCGCAAGAATCTTAATTGAATTTCGGCATTTTCCTTCAAAGTCTTATGGTAGGAAAACTTAAAAATATAATGAAATTAAAAGAATATTATTAAGAATGAAAAAAAATCAAGGTATCCAATATTCTAATTGATAATTTTTTTATATAAATCGTTTTAATTTTCCATTTTTATCTTTTCAGATTACTTCTATTTTGATCTTTTCCCATTTTTATTTCACATTCTAATAAGAAGAGAGCTATAAAAAGGAATGATAAAAATTGAAATGCAGAATTTAGAGAATAAAATGGAAGATATAAAGGAAAAAATAAGGTGTAAGATTATAAGAATGAAAAGAAAAAATGATCGATAAGATAAAAGAAGAATAAAAAGAATATATCATAAAGAAAAAATATTCGATAAACAAAATAAATATTAGAAGGAGGAAGCTTGAGAATTAAATAGGTTACATAAAGAAATGAATAGGTGAAAGATATAAAAAATGGAAGGATAAAATATGAAAAAAAAGAAGAAGCTTAAGAATGAAATTGATATAACTTTGAGAAGGAATAAAAAAATGAAGGAGTGAAGAATATTATTAAAGTTTGAAGAGAAAAATAGAAAAATAAAATGGAAGATATAGAAGAATAAAAAGACTAAGAATAGCTCAAAAAAGAATTTAAGAATGAAATTGTTAAAAGTTGCAAATGGAATGAAAATAAATAAAAATGGAAAATAATAAATTATTGACTGGAATATATATAAAACTTTGATTCCTCCGCTCAAAACACTAAACCATTTCGGATCTTCTTGATTGGCTTTCCAAGGGATATTGGGCATCTTTTATGAGAATATGTTTAGAGGAAAAAACATTTATTGAAAATTTAGAAAAGAAAATTGCAAATATTTTATTTTAACTTCCCTAATTTTTATAATTGGGTATCTTCGCAAATTTATTATTCATAATTTCCACATTTATTCATAATCTTATGTTTTCAAATTTATATGGAAAGATTTTTATTCTTCCTAAATTATTATATTAAATCTTCCTTTTTATTTAGCAATATTCCTTTTTTATATATTCTCAAATTTATAAAAAGGATTCTACCCAAATTTTAATGTTGAAAAATTCCCTATCTTCTTATTTATTTCTAAATTATTAAATTAAATCTCCCCAGATTTCTCTCGAGATAATTCTCAAATTTTATTTACAAATTTTCATATAATAAAAATTTCGGAGGTTTTTTCAATCTGCCCAAAATAAAAATTAACGAATTTAAATCTTGCCAATTATAAAATTTTTTAAAAATTATATCACTCTTCCCGAACTTAGTAATCCCTCAAATTTATGAAAACTTTTAAATTCGAATTAAAGATCGGGGTGGCGCGAATCGGCTCGCGAAGATGTTTAAAAAGGGTTTTTTTTAGCTCGGTCTGTAAAATAATTTTGTACAGGTTGTCCCTGCTTGTAATAACTTTTTACGAAGGAAAAATACACAAATTTGCCTTATTGCTTTAAAATAATTTGTGAACTTTCAGCCCCTACAGTAAAAATATTTTGCATATGTTATCCGGGCCCGCCAAAATTTTCTTTGATTCGGGTCGCCGTGCCTACCTCTATTTCAAATATTTTTTACAATTTTATTTTTGTATCTTACAAAAAAATATACTCCTCATTGAATATTTACCAATATTACATAATTTTCCTAGACATTCCCGTATATTTTCATTAATATTTAATATTACCCAATATTTCTATTTGAATTTTCCCGAAAAATTGTTTATAAGATCTTCCTTTGATTCTTCTCAATGTTATCGAATCCACTCTAATCACTTTCTACTTTTCCCCAAATATTCTTATTTAATCTTTTCCTTCAAAAATTCTCAATTAAATCTTTCTAATTTTGATTTTCCCGAAATTTATTAATTCCCAAATTTGTATCTTTGTGAATTTTTACTGATCTCTCCATTCTTTCCCAATATTAAAATTTGAATCTTTCTCAAATTGTTTCTCAATTTTAGATACCCATTTTTCCCAAAATCATATATACCATTTTAATTTCCTCATCCGGAAAGATGCAAGAATCCCCGCCAGAAGTAGTGTTACAATAAACGAGGATGGAATCAATTCCTGATCCTAGATTGGGATCGATCCAATAAAACCCTGAATAAGGACAATAAATTATGCTAGAAAAAAAAGTAATTAAACAAAAGGGATTTGAGATGCAAATATCTATAATTACTTTTTGTTTTAATAAATATGATAAAGGTAATTTTCTCAATACTTTAAAACATATAAGTGTACTAAAATTTTATCTATGTCAAAAAAGTTATAACATAATGAGTTAATTATAAAAATACATTTTCTAACCATTTTTATATATGATTTTTATCATAATTTTGATCGGATAATTTAGTACTCGGTAAGCTTTTGCTGTACTGTATATTAAACGCACATTTAAATGGTCAAGTATTTAATTGGCATGCCTTTTCTTTCTCCAAAAAGTAATCTCATTATATTGATTTTATCGACGTTACTTTAAAAGAACTGACAAATAAAGAAAAGAAAAACATACGAAATGTTTTTAGTAGTTTATTTAGCAAAATATGTAATGGGGAATCAAATATAAAAATTTTATTGACTCGTTTAATTGGACTATAATTTAAATATTTGTACAAAAAATTAACATAAAAAAATTTAATGGAAAATCAAAAGATGAATCAAAATAAGAATAATTAAAAGAACAGAGAAAATAGAAAAAGATTCTAAGGATTTGAATGAATAATTTAAGAATAAAATGGAATATATGACAAAATATTTAAGCACTGGAGAGACAAAATTAAAAGAATAAAAAGAGTAATTTTAATGGAATGAACTGTATAAGAAATTTTTTTTGAAGGGCGTGATATTCCGAATTTGGGTTATAAAATTTCAAAAGTTAGGGTGTAAAGATTAGAGATCTTTTAAACATTACATTAAGGATGGAGAAGGCTAGTGGCAATTTAAAGAAGCATTTATTTTTGAGAGATAAATAAATTTTGATATAATGAATGAAGGAAATGTAAGAGAACTGCGAGTATCTAATTACAATGTAGGGAGACTGGGGCACGGTGAGCACAGGGGAATGTTAGTCCTAATTATAATTTAACTATTATTTTATAAGACTGGAATTTAGGGTTAGTATATATAATTATGTGATACATGATTAGCTAAAATAGATTTGAAAAATATTTAGTTAATTTTACAGAGAAAAATGTGTTTTAGCATATCAAAAGTAACAAAATGATTGAAAACTATCGTTTAAATTTATAAATAAATTTTAGAAAACTTTAAACCCTATTTTTTAATCCGAAAATTTCTCAAAATCATAAAACATGGATTAACATGATTCTGTATCATATTTGTAAAGTCAGTAAGCTGCTGGGTTATGGTTGGTCAGGGGTACGTAGTTTCTATTATTGCATATTTATTTTTTAATTTGATAGAAAATGAAAATAATTCTAATTGAATATTTTACAATCGAAAATATTAATTTTTATTATAATAAACTATAAATAATATTTTGTTTTTTTATACTAAAATTTTTTAAAATTACTAAATTCATTTTTAATTACTTTTTATTATGATATTAATTTACATTAGAGCCTCTTATTATAACAATAGCAAAAAAATTAAATTTAATATTTAGACCCTCATTTGTTTGGTGGACCAAATTTATATATTGGTAGACCAACTATGGCAACGTTGGGCCAAAAGATTTTAAGATCAAATTATTTAAAAAAAGTATAGTTCTATAAAATATATATTAACTATTTCAAACAGCCAAAATGAGAAGATGTATTTATTCAGATTAGTTAAATAATATTGAATTTAATCAGGTTTGAACGAAAAGTGTCCTAACCCCGGCATCCCCTAATGGAGGAGGCTGCCAAAGAAAAGGCGCAGAGATAGAGAATCAAATGATATACCGATGTGGTGGTAAAATTTTTAGGTGATGAATAAAATTATTTTGGTTATTTAATATGTATTAAGTGGGGAAAAGATGACAGAGAATTGAATAAAATCTTACCTTATCCTAGTTTCTAGTTTTCAAGGGTAAAGATGATATGAAGGAACACGTAAGTTATAGGGGCATTAAATTAATGCCCCAGATAATGAATATGAATTTCGGTGAATGAATCAATATGAGTTTAAAGCAGAGAAACTACCATGGATCTTATATTTGGAATAAAATCCTTATGGGAAAATATTGCTAGAAGTAAACAAACCTCACATGGTGTTCATTGCCTAGAGGAGGTATATGATTGAGTTCCTTTGGACTTAGGACAACAAAGAATTGACGGAAAGGCTAGATAATTTTAATAAAAGGGCGGATAAATTTGATACAAAGGTTAGAAAAAAACTACATACATGGTGTTGAATCTGATGGGTTTTATAAGAGAGAACATCATATATATAGAGAGAGAGGTAGGTTATTGAAATATAGAAAAAATAGATTCTTTCAAATATTTAGGATCATGTAGAGTGAGAACAAATTAAATGGAGATTTATATATAAAATTGCCTGCATGTGGAAAGTGGGAATTTATAGGCGGAATTCTATCAGATAAAGTAATTATTTATGATTTTAAGGACATATTTGTCGGTTATTTGGCCAGAATTTTTGTATGGGATCAAATGTTAAACTGCGAGAAAAGCCGAAGAAAAATTATGTGTTACAAAAATGAGAATAATAAGATTAATATTAAGTAAACCAAAGGAGATCATGCAAGGAACGAAGACACTCAAGAAACTTTGATTACTTCATAATATAAGGTGGAGGGAAATCGGCTAGCTCACTTGGTCATGTAGAAAAGATAGATGAAAAATACATTGGAAAAACGTAGGTGTTCAAATAAAAAAATGAAAGGGAGGTGATTGTTATTTACGGAATCTGAACTTTACAAAATTATATGAAAGTGAAAAAGAAATAGAAATAATAATTAAACCGTTATCCATTTCCGGATTGATGGCCATCAATTCCTTACATGATTGCCCTGGATCGGCTTTAGAGTTACCAGAGGGGGGTGACAAGGCGGCGTTCATTCTTTCAAGTGAACTAAACATATTAGCAGCTAAAGTCACCAATATCGCTTCTTTATCATCCGATTTCTATATAATTTATTAATAACTTTTAAGAAAGAAGTTTTCTATTTAATTATTCATTTCATTCTTTTATTTATTTAATCTTTTTTTTGTTCTTATTGTTTCCAGCAATTTACTAAACCCGTTTTTTTTATTTATTCAATTTTTTAATTCCTTTATATTCTTATTTATTTTTATAAATTATTTATTCATTCTATTTTAAAATTTTTCCATTTCCAAATTTTTGATTTCATACTTCCGATATTTTATTTTAATATCATATTTATTCTTTTTTTCTATTCTTTTCATTAACTCTTAATTCTCGTTTATTTATTCTTTCTAATCTTTTATTTCTATTTTATTTATTTATGCTTTATTCATAATTATCTATTTACTCTCATAATCTATTTTCAATTCTATTTATTCTTCATTTCATTTTCATTATTCCATTTGTTTGATTATTTACTTCCAAATCGAGCGATTTTTTCAATTCCTTTAATTCCTTTTCTAATTCCTCCTTGCTGTAACTCTCTTCCTGTTTATAATTGCTCGTATAACTTTCGGACGAAGAATCTATTTCCAAATTATCGATTAATCCTTTTTCAATGTTTTGGGCAACATTTTCATTAGCTAAAAAAGTAACGTGTCGTTTAGGTCTCAAAGTTTGAAATATTTGAGCTGCCAACTGAGGGGGGATATAGGGTTTGTCCCCGGGAAGTCCCTGAATAGTTAAAGAATTTTCACGTTACAATTATGAACGAATGAACTATATGGATTTAATGTAATCTAATTAATATGGCCATGGATTGATGATAGTTTATAAAATTGCATAATTAAGAAAATCAACTAAAAAGAAAAAAATTGTAAGATGAATAGTTTTTACTCTCGATCCAGGTAATCCTGATGGTCCATTAGCCCCCTTGGGTCCCTCTTGACCCATTGCACCTTTCGGACCTTGTATGCCTTCAGGCCCAGGCACTCCAGGCTGACCATCGGAACCCGTTAGACCAATTGGTCCTGTCGAACCCTGTAAAAAGAAGAAATTAAAATACTATCAATAAAAATGGATGATAATACAAATTATATTATTATAAATAAATAAATAGAATAGACATGAAAATAAACATTTATATTTATTTTACCTGATCTCCTTTTACTCCGGGAGGTCCATTTCGCCCTGGTTTGCCGGGTGATCCTGTTGAGCCTTGAATTCCAGGGTCTCCTAACCTTCCGCTAGATCCTCCATGACCTTTAGGTCCGCGAATTCCACGTTGGCCTTTCTCCCCTCTTGGACCAGCTTCACCGGTATCACCCGATGCCCCCAAGGGTCCTATTGGTCCCGGAGAACCGGTCTCACCCTAGAAATTAAGAAAATATTTTTATCAATTTTTTCCATTAATTAATTTGCTTTCCATTATATATTTTTTAATTTTCTTTGTCTTATTATTTATATATTTATTATCAATAAAGATTTCTTACCACTGGTCCAGGCTGCCCTACAGGTCCGGAAGGACCTGAAGGTCCCAAAGGTCCTCTTGGCCCGATAGGGCCTTGCATGCCTGTAGGTCCTACATGACCAGTTTCTCCTTTCGGACCCGGATATCCGGTTGGACCTGTTTTTCCCGCATAACCAGGTGGCCCACTTTTTCCTTGGGGTCCTACAGATCCAGGAACGCCTCTTTCACCGGGTTCACCTATAAATAAAATATTTATAAACAATTCGTTCCATTCTTAATTCTTTTATCTATTTGCTTGAAACATCATTTCAATCCAAATATCTTCATTACATTTATTATAGATAATCAATTATTTGATTATACATTACAATCTTAGATATCTCTTTTTCAATCATTTAGTATATCACATCTTTTATCTAATCTTAAAAAATGTTCCATTTTCTAAATTCCTTTTTTTATTCATATAAATCCCAATCTTATTTTAATTATTTCTTATTATTTAAGTCATTTCATTATTAAGATTTTAAACCCTTCTTATAAATCTTCTTTTCATTCTTTTCTTTTATAATCTGAGTAATAAATTCTCTAAATTCTTATTAATTTTAAAATTTGAATAATTACTCTCAAAGTATTATTTTTATTCTCATAATTCTTGCTCAAACTTTAAATAATTTATTTTTATATTCATTTTTAACTCATTCCATTCTTTAAAATAATACATTAATGTTTTTGGATACGCCAAGTTCTATTTCTAATTCTTAATCTGCTTTTTGAATCTTTAAAATAATCTATTCCGTTCTCAAAATACTTATTTCTTTCAAAAAAAAATTACCTTGATTTCCAATCTTTCCAGGTAAACCGTCGGTCCCAGGCACTCCTGGTGGTCCACTGAAACCTGATGGACCGATCGAGCCCTGTAAACCTGGTATACCAGGATTTCCATTTTCTCCTTTTGCTCCTAACGGACCACTTGGACCAGGTTTACCCATCGTGCCTGTTAGTCCACGTTCGCCAGTTTCTCCTTTCTGTCCTGATTCTCCTCTCGGTCCCTTATAAATAAAATTTGAAATAAAACGAAATAGAGATGGGAAATAAGATAGAAGCACAAATATGCAAAAGAATGCATTACTGCTACTCCGGGTTTCCCCACCAATCCTGGTTTTCCGGGTAATCCAGCGTCGCCTTTTGAGCCAGTTTTACCACTTTCGCCGGTGGTGCCAGGATGACCTATTTCTCCCTGAGGGCCTATTTGTCCTTGTGGTCCACGCTGCCCTGGCCCACCTATCAAACCCGGCTTTCCAGCGTCACCTCTCTCACCTTTATCTCCATTTGGACCTAGTAAACCCTGTATAAAAAAATTATTTAGTTTTTAGAAATTCAAAGAGAATTTCCCAAAAAGAGGAATACTGGAAACCTTTTAAATTTTAAATTGAATCTTAATAAAATTAGAAAATTTCAAAAAAATTGAGCCATATTTTCGTTATACACTACACCATTAATACTTCTCGAATAAAATAGCGGCTTAATTTTTTTTTGATATTTGAAAAAATCTAAAATATGTTTTGAAAATTTTATTATACCTGAGGTCCAATTATTCCTGTGTCGCCCTTTTCACCTGCTATTCCATCAGCACCTTTGTGTCCAGGTAAGCCCACCTGGCCGGCTACACCTGGCTCCCCTATTAATCCCTTGAGTTAAAATATAATTCAATTTTCTATTCATTATATTATATTCTACCTGTTCTCCTGGCTTTCCTCTGACTCCTTGAGGTCCTACCCTCCCTATCGGCCCCTAATATAAAAATAAGAAACAAAATTACAATATAATAAGATAAAATAATAAGATTGCAAAAAAACTTATGATTTACATAAAAATAAAATTTATTAAATATAAAAAAGATTAAAATAAAATGTATTAGTTTTAACCGAAAGTCCTATCTCGCCTTTGAATCCCTTTTCACCAGAAGCTCCCGTTTCACCCCTTTCGCCCTCCTCGCCAGGTGGACCGGAAATGCCTAAGGGACCTACATTTCCCTAAGATACACATTTTATTATTATTTTTATTTCACAATTTAAAAGATATCATTTAGGACTGTGCCAATATTATTTGATGAATCAGGTCGAGCCGGGTAAATTGGATGGATAATTAAAATAACCCGATCAGATATTAACATTGTTTTTTGTTATTTCATAATTTTAAAGTTATAAAATATTTTTATTAAACATAATTTTCTAATAAACCTTTCTTTCTTTCAAAAAATGTTTACAGCCTAATTTTATTTTTAACTGAAACTTATTAACAATGTGGTGGAATATATAACTAGTAAGATGAATTTTATTTTAAAAAACGAATGCACCGTACCGTCAAGGTATTTTTAAGTAAGAAAATAATCCTTATCTGCATGTAAAGAAATACAAATGCTATCTAGAAACACTTTATCAACATATTCAAATTTTTTATTTTATAAACTGTTAGATTATTCATTAATACAAAATTTTAACTTTAGGTCCTGGTAATCCAGACGGACCTGGTAATCCTATTTCACCAGGTACACCATCACGCCCCTTCTCGCCTTTACCTCCCGGGGCACCTATGACACCTGGGGATCCCTTTAAAAAATATATAAATAAATATTGTTTAAATCAAACCTAAAAAAATTAATTAAACTAAACAAACAGTTGTAAAAAAATATTCATCTAAAAGTGAACAAAGATAGCAAACAAGTAAAAACAATAATAAATTACTATGCCCCATTAAAGATAAATAACTATTATGTGAAAATAAGCAAAGCGAAACATAACTATAAATGTTTCCCTGCTTGATACTTTGATTAAAACAATATACACAATGTATAAAAAAAAATTATTTGTCTAAAAGTGGGCAAAATATAAAAAAAAATAAGCAATCATTTTATAGAAGTAAACAAAATAAAAATTAATAATAAATAATTTAAAAAATAAAATCTTTTGTGTTTTTTGCCACGTGAACATGGATCAGGTTATGAGTTTCTGGAAACCATATCCTACAACAAACTCGCGATGAGCTAAGATTTGGTATTAGATTCGGTCAACTGCGAAATAATTTTGCCTTACCAAGAAAGCGTATAGATAGCAAGGGTAGACATTGCCTTCATCACCGCTTTTGTAGAGGTAGTTTCTCACGATATATCTAAATGACAATATTTTGTGAGGACTTAAATCCGGAGGTATTCCTTCTAGACTTGAACCAACCGGCATATTAGAACCGATAAGGAGCGTACAGATGTAATGCCCTCAATTCCTTGGTCTAGAGTCCAGCTTCTAGTTTGGGACATAACTTGCCTTGATTCAACCACAACGTCGAGGCTCTCGCCTTTGCAGAAAATCACCAAATACTGCTCAATCGATTCTTTTAACTCATTCATACCCATCGCCTGCTTCATTTTTACCCCTTTCGGTTGCAAAGCTCAATCTTTTTTAAAGTATTAGGAAAACGGATTCTCAAAAAAACACTAATTAGATCAAGGAATCTCATTTTATGGCAAAGGTTTGCTACCGCGATTATTCGCTCTAACCTAAATTTAATTTCTTCCATTTAATAATAGTCCATTTTTCTTATATTTTATTTTCATCTTCTTCCTAGTCCTCTTTACTGTTTTATTTTTTAGACATCATTTTTTGCCCTATAATTATAATTTTATATTTGTTGCCTATATTTTGTCTTTAAAAAATTGTTATGACTTTGTCCTGGCTCGAATTAGTTTTGATACTTATTACGACGAAACCTAGGCAGGGATCCAAACCGAACCGTTAAACCGCTAAAACCGGTATTTTTTATCGAACCTGAACCGAACCTAAACCGCTAAAAAAATTCTAGCTGAACCTAAACCGAACCGCTAAAATGCTTCTGAACCGGTTCAAGCCTCATAATTTTATTCTTATTTTCAACTATATTCGAATTATTTTAAAATTAGCATCAATCACACTTGATTGATAAGTGTCGGTCATAATTTTTATAAACTTTAGTATATTGTCATTTTACAACATTTTTTAAAACTTTAAGCTTATAAATTATAATGCTTAGAGAAAAATTAAATCCAAAATATTAAATGACACATCAAATCTGATATCATATTGGTAGTGTCGGCTCAAGTTAGTGTGGAAAGATGTTTTTCAACAATTAAATTTATACTATCTCCTTATAGATATAATTCGAGTGAGACGAATTTTGAAAATGTATTAATTGTCCGGCTTAATAAAAAAAATTTAAGCAAAAAAAAGTAAAATATTGTTCTTATTAAAATTGATTTTTATTTTTATATTTATAAATTAAATATTATTTTATAATGTACAATTAATAAAAATGAATTTTATACATGTGTTTTTTAAATTAATGATTAAATAAAAAAAATATTTTCCCTCTACATAATTCGAATGTAGGTTTGAATACAAAAGTGTTCAAATCGGTTTTTAGAGGTTCTAACCGAACCGATATTCTAATTTTTTACGAACCGAACCTGAACCGTTATTTTTATCCGAACCTGAACCCGAATCGAACTGATATTCGTTTCGGTTTGGATCCCTGAACCTAGGACACCAATTTTGGTTAGTTTTAAGTGTTTGGTGGTATTGTCATTTTCCTTTTACTTTTTAGGCATATATTTACTTAAATAAAGAAAAAATTGAAAGGGGAAAACAATATATCTGCATTAGATAAAATGTTATTTTAAAAAAAACTAAAATAAAGGGCTAATAAAAATATTATTATAAACGAAGAATAATAGGGCACATGGAGCCGTGAATTAATTTGAAATTTGAACGGCAAATTTCTAGTGAACAAACAAATTTAATAGTAATTGTAGTAATAAATTATATCTATAAATGAAGGATTCTATATATGAATGTTTATGATGTGATATCGGGCAATGTTAAGCTACCTAAGAGGTATATAGTTTTAGCATTATCCATTTTGATAACAATTTTTCCGGGATTGTATGGTTTGTGTGATTAGTAAAGAATGAATATGGATTTATTGAAGTAATTAAATTCAAATCTTCAGCAGTAATAAACAATTATTCTCTAAAAATTTACTAATATCAAAAAGCAAATCAAAAAGAAAATAGAAAAATAAACCAAAGTAAACAAACAATATACTAATATTTATATAAAAAATAAATAATTTTAGCAAATATTCTTTTAAGAGTATAAAAAAATTTTACGGTTAATCCTTGAGGTCCTGCTTCACCGATAGCTCCAATTTGGCCTTTGTCACCCTTATTAAATATTTTATTATAAAGATGAATGGAAATGATGAGAAGGTTACATAGGAATGAATGAAAAATAAATATAATTTGATTAATTAATTTCATCGTTTTGTTTAAATGAATTTAGTTTAAAAAAGTAATATATTTAATCAATGAAAAAAATAGGCATAAAAATAGATAAATGAATGAGATAGTAGAAAAGAATGATAAATTGTATAATGAATAAAATCAATGAAATGAATGAGTAGACCATTTATTGGAAATATTTGTTTATAGCTTTTATTGTCATATACTGCCCGTTTCAAACATATTGTGACTTTAAAAAAAATAAAGTGACGTCTCAAAGGCTAACTAGATTGAAAAATGACACTAAATAGTTAGACAGGGGTAATTATATATAGCACTGGTCATCATAAAGAAATTTTCTAAACAACGAACAAATTTTATTAAAATGCAATAAGAAAGATTTTAATATATTAACGGAATTACGCGGTAGCATCCAATATTCTATATATCATACCTCGATACAAAAATATTTTTATATAAATCATAACGCTATCTAATCTTTTAATAAAAGCACAGAAAAAATCAATAACATTCAACCAACGCTAATACATCATTACCCTTTAAAAAAACACTGTGCGACAAAAAACTATATCAGCAGCGCTATAAAATAAAGTCAATTTAGCGAAAAGGGAACGTGTTAGTTTTCTTAAAACAACTAAAATTATCTTTATGGATGTTACTCGTTATCTTTAAAAATTTCTTATCCAGACTCCATTTTTTTTTCTTCAAATTTATCCAGATCAAGTTTATTAAATTAATCTTAGGTAAACGTTAATATATATTATCTTATAAGAATCTTCAAAAAAAAGATTACCTTCAATTTCTCATGACACATAATTATGAAGGACTTAATTTTTAAAATGAGCTTTTAGGAAATTAATATATAAAAAAATTTAAACATTTATTTTCCATTAGTATATGATCCGAGTTATTTTAATTTGAAAAATAATTGACTCTTGACAAGTCTCTTATGGTATTTTATGTGACATCTGTTAAATTTTTATCTGAAAATCTGCACTTGTATAAGAATGATCGTTTCTCAGCTCCCTCTTTATAATTCCTCATATATTTCACCTAGTCGAAACTTAGTTAATATTCTAATACCATATTAATACAAGCAGATATAAATAACATGGGTAACCTTTTAAAACGTGTATTCCTTTGTGGAATATAGTAAACTACCAGAGTATTTATTAGTAGTTTAAGAAATGCCATCAGTAAGGCACAACTACGCTACAACTTTTTCAATCGGTAATCACAGAATTACACTTTTGAGAATTTTTAAGCTATTTTATTAATTAATTTATTTTAGTATCTCAATATGAGATAATTAGTTATTGCATTCTCATAAATCAGATCTAATCGCTAAATACCAATTGATTTCATTTCTTGAAGGTCTAATTTAAATGTTTAAATGCCCAATAAGTTTTTTTGAAGGCTATTTAAAAAAATTTTTTTTTTTACCTCATAATAAATATCGAATATAAACAGTAATAAACTAAATTTTCACTCAATAAAATGGACAGCTCATTTTATGAATCCTTCTTACAAATGAAAGACAACCTTTTCTGAGAAACGAATTACCCTTACTTGAGATATCTTAAAGTCTTAAATCTTTTTTACCATTATTTTAACTAGAACCTGTTCATATCTTTTAAGAATATTCTCGATTGTTTGTGAAACTCTCCTTAGCAATGTGTAGTTAGACTGTGCATTTGATTTTTGAATAATATCCTGGACTCTAGATCTATGGAGGTTTAATTTCAAAGTAACGAGAAAAGTAACGCTTACAGCAGTGCTCATTATGATGTTAGAAAATGAATAAATTTAAAAATACATATTGAATAACTGTATTTAAAATAAAATTTATAAATAAATTTTTAAATTTTGATTTACTCGGAATCCATTTTCACCCTTTGATCCCCTTTCTCCTTTAGGTCCAGATAAACCCTATAAATATATTTTTAAATATAAATAAGTAAAACAGAAAAAAATGATAATCAAAATGTTAATAAATTAAATATAGATAAATTTCAAGTAAAATTTTTGAAAATAAAAATACACGAGGGTATAAATTCAAAAAATGTTTAAAATAAGAAAATCAAAGAGATTAAAGCGCTTTATAGAAGTAATCATATATAAAATAAACAAAAAGAGTAAATAAAAGAAATGTAAAAATATTTTTTTTAGCTATTATAAATTTGTTGGGTTATAATAAAACTTTAAATTTGTCAAAGTGATTTGATAAATAATAAAGAAAGAAATATACTAGTAAAAGAAGTAAAATTGAAGAAAGGAAAATAATTGATTTTTTTTACAGTAGCTCCAATAACACCCCTTTCGCCTTGGAATCCCGGAAGACCAGTTTCCCCCGGAGGACCGTTTGGTCCTGCGAGACCCCTTTCCCCTTTTTGACCTTCAGTTCCCTGTGGACCCGGATTTCCTGGTTCGCCGGACAGTCCCTATTAAAAAAGAAAATTTCCTTTTATCCATAAAAAATAATAAATATACATTTATAGATAATATAAATTATGAAAAACTATTTTTCTTTTTCTATTTTTCTCTTATTCGTCCTTAAATTTATCGAGGTTATCATTGTCATAATAAAAAAGGATATTATATATTTTATGAGGAAAATTATTATTAATAAAATTTAAGGGTTTTTTCATTAAAATTAAATGTATAGTAAAAAAAACGTGTTTTCGGTATTAAATTTAAAATAAAGCAATTGACTAATAAAAAAAACATGATTTTTATATTAAAAAAAATTAATATTTACTTTGGATATATTTACCCCCAAAGAACTTAATGTACATGGATTAAAATTTAAAAAAATATATTTTGAACACCTAACAGTACTAGCTGTTAGATGTTATATTTATAGATTGTCTAATGAGGCGAAATCCCAGTGCCAAAGAAGCTTGGAAGAATTGCAAAGGCAAAAAAGGAAGTTCTTCAATAACATCATTTTTTTTTAAAATAAATTATATGACATTTTACCAAAATATTTTAAAATACGCCAACAATTATTTGGTATAAGAAAAATGGCAATGCTTAAATTTATTCGATGATTGTAATTTTTATGAGAATGCACAAATTTAATATTGTCCCCCCCCCCTCCAAAATAAGCCTTAGAGTGATTTAAAAATTAGATGGATTGTAGTTTATGAGGGACTAGTATTTGCATCTCTCAAAAAAACAAAGTTTCAATTTTAAAAATAGAGTAAAATGTGTCTAGTTTAGGCACTGTAGGACCAAGAGTTTTGCCGAAATTAGACAGTGCCAAATTTATCAAGACCTTTACTTTCTAATAGTAGTTAATTGGAATTTGATTGGGACTCAAAATTAAATTAGGAAGTCACCCAAATTATACAAGTTTTACTGTATTAATATAGAATACCGATTTTTTTTCCATATAATTTTAATAATATTTCCCAATGTAGTTTGTATAAAATGATAGGTAATGTTAAATTATTTTTTTGATAACGAATATTACAAGCCACTTTTCTTTTCATTATTTTGAAATTTTATTTTAGCTTTTTAAAATCCATTATATAATATTTTATATATAAATATACTTGTAATCCAGTTGCTCCAGTCTCTCCGTGAGGGCCTGTCTCGCCTTGATTGCCTGGAAGACCTATGAACCCCCTTGGGCCTGCTGGTCCATCTTTACCAGGATTTCCCTATTTCAAATTAATAAAAAAATATATAAATAATTATTACATTTTTCTACAATTTAATTTTAAAATTTCCGATTTTTCTTTATTTTTTCATGTTTTTTTTTTACACTTTTTTTAAAATTTCATTCTGTATTTTTAATTTTTTTCCTACCTTTCTTCCTTCATTCATTTTTTTATTTGATTGATAAATGTATTCACTTTATTTATAATTTTTCTTATTTGATTCATAAAATCTACATTCATCTCGAAAAATTATTATTTACTGATTCTCCCCTTTCTCCAGTCATTCCCGGATTTCCGATGCTTCCTTTTATCCCAATGGGCCCAATTGGCCCTGGGAATCCTTGAACACCGGGATTACCCAAAGGACCATCTTCCCCCGTGTTACCTGGTGGACCGGGTTGTCCCACGTTGCCCTATGAGCAAACAATAAAATATAAAATCTTAAATAACAATATTAGATTATAAAAAATAAAAATAAATTATTAAAACAAAAGAGTATATATTATTTTATTTTTATGATATGGTATATGGCGATTTTTTTGATTTTATTTTAAAAAGTATTTCTTGAAATATTTTATTACTCGAATTTAATAATTTGCCTTCCTTCTAAAACATCGAACAATATCGGGCCCGAATTGCCTTCATAATGACAATTTTACGTCTTACCTTCCCTATGTAGAAGTGCATGTATGGATGATAACTTGATTGCCTCAAGGCTCACAAAAATTTATTATTATATACAAACTATACACTTTAGGATTCTCATGCATTTTCTCATATCTAGCAATTTTAGCTACCTACTAGCTCATTATGGTCCTACTTAAAAAATACTTAATTTTAAGTTTGGAAATCTAATATAATTGTAACCCCAAGTTGAATCTATTATAATTGTCCCCAAACTGGTACCATAGATATCTGCTCATCATCCTTACTATCCACAAAATTTTTATTTCTTTGTGTCTATTGTGCAGCTCCTTCATCAATAGACACAATACATCCTAACCTGACCTCTTATTTTATTTGTCAACTATCCTGATAGAACTTACTTCAGATATATGGCAAAATTGGGAAGCTTTCTTAGTTGCCAACTTAATCATTTCCTAAAATCAAAATGCCAGCCCGAAGATATTCCTTAATTTCCCCCATTTATTCAGTATTAATTTCGAATTACTTCATGTCTTCCTTTAAGAAGTCAAGTTGTTTCATACCACATGACTCATGAACTGTCAAATCATAATCCTTTAATCTTGCATGTTTTACCAAACCCAAAGGTGGCCATTACACTTACATTGAAACTGATGTAGAGTTAAGACACAAAGTGTAATGATATAATAACACGCTCTATAAATCGATATTACTCAAGAGCCCATAGGACTCTGCAGTTCAAATGGCAAACGCCTTGATGCATTTTTATAATTTATGACTTTTCTCCTGTTTATTAGCATCTTCTAACGTAAATTTACAATGTTTTCGCGCATTCTGAGACAATAAATTAGTCATATATTCAACTGGCTCTGTCCACCAACTACCAATTTTAAACCATAATAGTGATTAGAGATATGCATGACTAGACAGAAACTCATAATCCCGCCTCCATAACACTCCTGGGTAAATATTTAGAAAATTAAAGAGATTGGGATTTCATACTCCAATTCATGCCAGATATGTTGGTAAAATTTCAACATTAATAAATATTCAACCGAATTGTTTCTATTCCCTGTTTACATTTATGACTATTCTACCTCTTATTTCATCTCCCATTATAAAAAATGTTGATCTCCATTATCTATAACTTTAGAGTTATGGGCAGAATATTTTTTATCTATGGCATTCATTCTAGAATTTTCTCGTATCCCAAAAGATATATTTTATAGTTGCTAATAATTTTGACTCTTTAACCATAACTATTTTTTTCCTTTCACAATCTAAACAAATCAAACATTTCCAATCTTAACAAATATCAGTCCTCAGTTATAACCCATCTCTCTATTTTATATCTCTTAACTGATCACCTAACATTAATAAATCAGGAATAAAATTAGGCTTGCTACAAGAAAAATAAATACTAGCGTATAAAATGGCAATATCAAAGGATTAAATAGTTTCCCCATTCGAAAACTTATGATCTACACTAATCTCTAGGACTTCTTTATTTAACGCCAATATTCCATTAGACTTCTTTGAAATTTAGGTCCTAAACTCATTCAATTATATAAGTGGAAATTTATCATGAGGAGTTAGATGTTCGCGTTATTTATTTGCAAAATCTACTCAGACCTACCCGTGTGAAAGTGATGATACATTAACAAATTACACAATCCTAAGCAAAATACTACCTATAAAACACAGAGTTAATCACAATTTTATTCAGTACCCGCTTAATAGCTCTTAATAATAGTAGCTCTCATTCTTCGAATTCCCACCAAAATAATTAATAATAAAATATGGACATCCCTCAATAACTTTATAAACCTTCACTCTGTTTTGGTATTAAAGATGACTGCCAATTGGCCTCACGAACATTCCATATTTTTCTGGAAAATTTATTTTCTTATTTTTAAAACTTGATTTTAAAATGCCCCGGAACCAATTTTTTTTGATTCCTTTAAAATATTTCCTGAAAATACAAACTTTCATTCCTAAAATTGTGGGAGACTCCGTTAAATCGCGATAAGAGATCCAGAAAGGAGACCCCCCCCCCAGAGGGTTTGAATTTCTTGGTGTAGGATATAAATAAAAGAAAAACCATCTGAATCATAACAGACATTAACAAACGAATTTTATAGGTTTCTCTCAGCAAACTATTGAATGTTTCTAAAGTAATAGAAATCGTTTAAAATTATTTAGATTGACATGAGATCTGTTCTCAGACATTAATTATATATATATTCCCTTCAAGGTTATTGACTCAAAATAATTTAACCACCTAAGCTTTCTCATTAGCTATGCTTTCCAGATTTTTAAACACTTAGCTAAATACTCCTCCTAGTCTCAAACCTTTGCTAGCAAATATTCACTTATCTTAAGTTTTGCCCAAGCATAGATCAACAAATGATACCCTGAGAAAAATATTTTCATACCCTGACTTCAAATAACTCTTATATATAAATGAAGGTCTGGAATTCACTCATTAATCCAACTGGCTCAGACTAAGTTATTTTCTCAACCCCATTCGCAATTATCTAGGGATATTGATACCCGAGAATTTAATAAATTATCAATATGTTTTTCATATTCCTTTTGTTGATGTCCTTGCAATTTTTATCTGCAATCTGAGAATCTTACCAATTTCCTATTTTGATAGTGATTATGGAGTGACATTGAAATTTTCCTTAGTTGAAACGTATGAGAAAACTAATTTTTCTTCGCACATACTTTATATAATTGAGTAATTACTATATTTTTAGCCGGCTAAAAAATCGGCTATACTAAGTTCTTAGGCGAAAACTATCACTTTGGTCTCTGGATTTTTCTTAAAAACATAGCAGCGCAAATTCAGAAGAAATTAAAATTAAATCGCCTTAATTTTAACAGATCTTCTCTGGCAGCGCCCGAAGTTTGAGCCCAATTAGCCGACATTTAGACATTACCCAACTCTACTATCGTGACAGTTTCTCTTTTGGTTTTACATTTGTCACCTTCAAATAAAATAAAAACAGACATCATTTTATAATAAATTTTATAAGAATTGACCACACTGCAGTGCTGCAAACAATATTAACGCTCACTAAAATAAAAAAAATAAAAAATTGACACCTATTTCATGAGAGGCCTGCCTATCGTTGGAGATCACATTTTTGCATAATCAAATGGCCCAGAAAATTAAGAAATAAACAATTATTGTGCTTTTTTTGTTCCAAATGCCAAGGTGCTTAGAAAATTTGCTCACGAGAAATCCAGGTGCATTTTTTTTGATCACCGTAAACAATAGAACTGGCGATTTGCCGCTCAAATTTATTTCTCATTCATAGTATATATACCTTAGATAAAAAATTTCCAAAAACAGTTTATATGTGGTTTTTATGTTTGTTCTGATTTATTTCTACAAATAAAAATAAAATTAATAAAGATATTTTTTTTCATATAAAAATTAAATGAAAGTATTAAAACATATTAAATGCCAACAAATTTTTTGAAGGAACTAGGGAAAGTGAACAAAAATAAATAAAAATATTTAACTATTAAACTGTATAAAATAATGAGCAAAAGTAAATTAAAAAATTACTGGTAATCCTGGTGAGCCTAATGGACCTCTTTTGCCTCGGGTTCCAGGTAGTCCCTATTAAATATAATTTAGATTGTATATTATAAGCTAAACTTTCAAAAATTATATCTTCCCTCAATGTCACAGTCGCTGGGAATAATATCTGAACAACACCCGCCCCCCCCCCTCTTTCTTCCATCCCTTCTCTAAAATATTGTTCATCCTTCATATTTAATCTATAAAGTCTTAAACAAAAAAGATAAGAATATTTATAAAAGTTAGTCGATAAATATTTTAGAATGGGGTATACATTTTTAACCCTCTTCGTGAATAATTATAATATTATCAATATAGGCTTTGATTTTGGATTTAATGGCATTAATATACATATACATAGACCTGTGCGCGACAAACTATCGGCCGCCGGCGCAATTTTCAAAAATCTTATCGACGGCCGGCGCCGCGCCGATTTTTAGCCGCCGTCAACAAAATCGGCGATCGGCGCAGTTATAAATTTTTATAACATAAATTTTTTTAATTGCTTATTATTTCTTAAAAAAAACGAATGTACATTACTCTACAGATATCTCAGCAAGCCGGCCGGCGCACAGGTCTACATATACATATAACACAAACCAATATTAGTACGTCAATGTCACTCTTTATTTTTTTTTAAATTAATAAAAACTCAAACATTTATGTTCACATTATTATGTACCTTTTAATCACTATTTGGTCTAACAAAATGTAGTGTACTGAATTTAAAATTATTAAATAATTTGCGAATAATTTTATAAGCCACGTGCCCGCTTGGTTTCATGATTTTATCTTGTTCGCCACTTAGTGATTAATATTTCACTCCATATATTCTTTTTCTAATAACTTTTTGAATTCTTTCTCATAAACTTTGGGCAGACTGTGCTAAGATTTTTTAAGGTATAGGATGAAAATAAATATGGCGGCCATTTAAATATCAAATTTTAAAAAAGGAATTCAAATTCAAATTAATAAAAAAAGGAAATCAACGCACAAGAACCAAATATTCTCGTTTGCACAGGCCTGTTTACGAGGTAGTAAAAGATATCCTAAGTTTTATTTCCTTACCCTTTTACAAAATGAGTTAAAGGTGCCCGGCTCTTTCTTCAATAAATCCGATATATTTTTAATCCTAAATCAAGTCATAATTAGGGGTGAATTAATCTACAAGTTGAATATTATAATAATTTAGCCAATTTTCAGTATATTTTATAATATAGAGTGCCTCGTCTTGTTTGAATTAGAGCCTTGAAAATACTCTTTCAACCTGAGGCCGACCCAATTTTTCCTATTTCTAAGATGAGTACCCCAGAATATTATTAATTTACATGCCCGAACCCAATCCTAAAGGTTTATTTTTAAGACCGGGCTCCGTCTAAACCAAATTATTATTTTTATCTTAGATCCCACTGCCACCAAAAATTTTCAATAGCAAACATGAATTTACCATTTTTATAAAGTTGAATAAAATAAAAATCACTAATTGCATTGCCCTAATCCCAGAGAAATTTAATTATTGTTTTATTTTGATAAAAGAAGTAAATGCTTTTATATTTTTTAAACACAAATCCTGCCCATTTAAAAAATAAGTTCGGACCCGGTCCAAATTTTTTTTAAAACTAAAGCCTGACCTGAGATTTGCATAACGGAAATCAAGTTTAATAAGTGCATATAAATTTGAATTTCAGGATATTCCTCTTAGATATAAAAACTGTTTCATAAAGCAGATCTTGGGTAAATCATTCATCAAGTACTATGATGAATGGTGGATAACTTAATTTTATTTATAACCATTTAGTGTTCAAAAGTTATTATTTTCTAAATCCTGAATTATTTTAGCTAACATTTTCAAAATGATCTGTTTTTTAAAGCTATTTTTTTAAAAAAGAGGGCTTTTCAAATTTTTCAGGGGACTCAAGTCTCTATGCCTCCCTCCCCTAGTGACGCTAAGTCTTCTATCATTTATTTGGAAATAACTTATTTCAGAAAAAGGTATATTTATAATCTAGGTATTTTAGTTTAGATGGAACTAACTATACCGTTTAATAAAGTGTTATGAAATTATAGGTTTTATATGCCCATATTTAATCGACAAAATTCAATTGTAGAAAAATAAAAACGATATAAGCGAAAAAAAGTATTAAATGCCTAGATATTTTTATTTTAGATGGAGTCAAATAATACAGCATTGATTAAGGTGATAAAATTAGAATGCTACCTGAACTCTTATTAGAAAGATAAAAAATATGACTTGATTCATTTATAGCAAAATTAAACAAAATATCTAGAAATGACCATTAATTACTTCCTTAAATTGAATAAAGTAATTACGAAATAACTTTAACAATTTATAAATATTTATATTTTTTACTCTGATTCCAGGTTCTCCGCGTTCCCCTTGAATACCTGGAGATCCCTTTATAAAAAAAATTAAAATAATAAGGGTGAGGGTAAATAAAAAACAAGCAAATTAAGTAAGCAAAAATTAATTTATATTCAAACAAAAATAAATAATCAAAATTAAACAAAAATAAATTAAAACAAAATAATTAAATTAACAGTAAAGGGAAACAAAAAATGAAAAAATATAGATAAGAAAGATATAGATAGACAATAATAAATAAAAATAATATTAAATAGAGAAACCCATCTTCATATATATTATATTGGACTATTCGCAATTTTTTATTTTATGTAAGATTTAGAAAATAATTACCCTCAATTTAAATATACTATTTTTTCAAAAATATCTATATATATTCTTCAAGATTAAAAAATCTTCAGAGATTATATATATATTCATACTACTCTAATCAGAAATTATTTGATAGATTCTTCTAGACCCCAATCCTTGTTAACTAAAAACATATGCTAGATAAGAACACGTCTTAAAAAAATCATACTTAAAAATGCTATGAATATTTTGGAGGCTAGAACTTCTAATTTATGCCAATTTGAAACTTTATGGTAACCAAATAATTATGAAAATGGACATAATTTATGAAGCATCTTTATTTTTAATATTTTTTATGCGAATGGACGAATATATATATGAAGTTGGGTGTATATATAAGAAAAAGAAAAATGATTAATGTAATAAATTAAATAAAATATTTAAAATGCCTATATATATATAGTTTTACTTGATTTCCTTTGAGTCCAGCTTTACCCACATTACCTTGGAATCCATGATCCCCTTTGACACCAGGTTCCCCCGAAAAACCAGTTTGCCCCGATGGGCCTCGTTCGCCCTTATTTTTAAAAAGTAATTTGTCATATTGGTTATTCAATCATCCATTCATTCTCAATTCACTTATTCAAGAGAATCAGTTATCCTTAGATTTTATTTATTGATTTTTAATCATGTCGATTAATTAATATTGATTAACTTTGAATACCTGTTCCTTGAATTCTATTTTATATCATTCAAAATTCTATTATCCATCTCTCTGGTCCCTTTTTTTCAATGCATTCGTTATATTTATTCATCTTCTCACTTATAAGGGAAGATAATGTTTTATTAATTTATATCACGTGATTAATTCATTTTTACTTTCACTCCTCTAGGGCCTTGGATGCCTACTTCACCTCTTGGTCCTTCTATCCCTTTCTCCCCTTCGGGCCCATCTTGTCCGGGTAAGCCTTGAGCACCTTTGGCCCCTCTTTCGCCTCTGTCTCCTTCTTTTCCCTTTTCTCCTTCTAGACCGGACATTCCCTTGGTTAAATAAATTATATAATTGGCTTTAAATATGAAAAAAACATAATAAAGGTAACTCACTGAATCATGGGGAAATTTTTAATATTATTTTTTTTTATTTATTTTTTAAAATTTAAAAAAAAATAAATATAAGATCGTTTGGATTTTGGTAGAAATTTTTTAATGAAAAGAGTAAATTAAATATTGATAAATCTTAAAATTAAATATATTTCCAAGTTATAACAATCTGAATGAAAATGGATATGATCATTACTCTGCCACACTCAATGCATTGGGCGTTTATGGAGGGATCTTTAGGTAAGCATCCTCAGAAATGGAAGAAAATCTTCCTCACATTTATATATATGTGAATATTCCTATTTTCGTAATATTAAAAATTATATAAATAAATTAATTAAATTTTTAAATGATATAAATTTAGATAGAACTATTTTTGTTTTTCCTCAAAAATATATATCTATATTATCATTGTATATATATTATGTTTATTCAAATAAATTGATTAATTATCTAGTATTTGATTTAGTAAATTGTAAGAATTATGAAAATTTTCACAAATAAAATACTCCGTTTTTTAAATTCTTAAATATACTCCGTTTGTTAAAATTTTTAAATACACTCCTTTTTTTAAAATTTTTAAATACACTCCTTTTCTTAAATTTTTAAATATACTTTATTGTAAAAATACACCAACAAAATTCAATATACTCCGTTTTTTTTAACTTTTAAATTTACTCCGTTTTTTTTAATTTTTAAATATACTTAGTTTTTATTGTAAAATTACACCAAAAATATATCCAAAAGATCTTATATTTATAATTTTTTATAAAAAAAATTTGTTTTTTAATATTTAAATAAATATTATAAAAAAATAAATAAAAAATAAAATATTAAAAAAAAATAAAATATTAAAAAAAAATAAAATATTAAAAAAATAATAATAATATCAAAAATTTCCCCGTGATTCAGTGAGTTACCTAAACCTTTTATAGCGAATTTTTACCAATGAATTAATCAATAAATAGATTAATCAATAAATAAATGTTGACTATCTATTAATCTAATTGCATTCAATAATCGTTCACTAAACAATCAATATAAGATACTTATTTTAATAAACAAATAAAATCGGTTATATCTAGTCAACAATTAACTTTATCCCCCTTCTCCCCTTGAATTCCTCTTTGTCCTGTTTGCCCCTTAAATCCACGAGGGCCGGAAAATCCAATCACTCCTTGAGACCCTGGCTGACCCTGTAAAAATAAAATAATATTTAAGAAAATAAAGAAGAGTAGGAAATAAGATGAAAATTGAACAAAGAAATAGGCAAATTCAAATAATAAAGGGAAAATTAGAAAAGAGAAAAAGGAAATAGGCAAAAAGAAAAGAAAAATAGAAGAGAATAAAATAAAATTCAAAGAAGAATCTAAAGATCGGATAGAAAAAAATACATGAAATAGAAGAATTTCACAATTAAAAAAGATGAATAAAAATAGATAACATAATAGAAAAAAATAAGCATATGCAATGCAAATCATAATTATAAAGAAGAAATAAGTAAATAAAATGAATCAAATGATTTTTAATAATTTACGAGGTCTCCTTTCTCCCCTTGTCTTCCGATTGATCCTGCCGACCCCTTAACAATTAAAGTGTAAATAAAAATGAATAAATAAACTAAACAAAATTTACTTATTTTCTTTCTTCCTTCTTTCTTTCTTTCTTTCTTTCTTTCTTTCTTTCTTTCTTTCTTTCTTTCTTTCTTTCTTTCTTTCTTTCTTTCTTTCTTTCTTTCTTTCTTTCTTTCTTTCTTTCTTTCTTTCTTTCTTTCTTTCTTTCTTTCTTTCTTTCTTTCTTTCTTTCTTTCTTTCTTTCTTTCTTTCTTTCTTTCTTTCTTTCTTTCTTTCTTTCTTTCTTTCTTTCTTTCTTTCTTTCTTTCTTTCTCTTTCTTTCTTTCTTTCTTTCTTTCTTTCTTTCTTTCTTTCTTTCTTTCTTTCTTTCTTTCTTTCTTTCTTTCTTTCTTTCTTTCTTTCTTTCTTTCATTCTTTCTTTCTTTCTTTCTTTCTTTCTTTCCTTCTTTCCTTTCCTTTCTTTCCTTCAAAAATAAATAAAATTATTTTAAACAGTTTCTCCTTGCTGGCCAGGGAGACCTGACATTCCAGGTTTGCCTTCGCTTCCTTGAATCCCGGGAGGGCCTCTTTCTCCAGGAGGTCCCAAAGAACCCTATGACATGAAATATATTATATAGTATTTTGATATATTTTTCTTCTCTTACCGGTGGTCCAGATCCTCCAACTATTCCTGGTGGTCCAGGAATTCCCATTATACCCTGAAATATTAAATAAAAATTTAATATAAGAATGATATATAATTTTAATCATTTAAAAATCTAATATATTAATAATAATTTTATTGAAAAAATTTGGATTATCTAGTAGAATAAATTTAGGGTTTAAAACCCTATTAAAAAGATTATAAAGTGTTTACTGGGCTTCCTTTGATTCCCATAGGACCTTCAGGTCCTGGTCCTCCCTTAAAAAATAAATTAAAAAAATATATAAAAATTACAGGAAATAATAATAAATAAAAGCACTTATATAACTCTGAAAGTGGCCAATCAGCTCATTACAGTAGCTTAAATTAGAATTTATGAAAGAGCAGGTGATTTTTATTGAAACATACCTTATTATAATAAAATAAGTTTTAGTCTTTTCATTTTTCATATGGAATCATTAACACGTAATTTAAGTAAAGGTATTGTTAGAAGTATTTCAAACTTTATGTAAAGTATTCTTAATAACATGGAAAATTGAAAATTGCTGCAAGTATCACCTATTTTGAATCATAATTTATTTGATAAACTAATGTTTTTTAAACTCTAGGCAGATAGTTTTCTAAGGAACTACTCCGCTTTACTATAAATATTTATATGCAAGCATATTTTTTTTGGTGGTCAGAATAACAATTTTTACGCTATATATAGAAAATTTATTATCATGAGGTTTTTCCAGGGATCGTAGCTTTCTTTTATTAGAAAGAACAGAATCATATTAACTAATTTTAATTTCTTCTTTATAGATAAAGTTTGGATTTATCGTAAAAAATACCCTGAAAACTTCCTGTATAATGTTATCTGTTTTTTTCTTTACATATTCCCAGATTTACAATATCCCACTTTAAGTTTAAAATTCTTGAATTTATTCCTGTTTTAGAAATATCCTGGTATTAACATTTTTGTTTTATGATGTATTCTTTTCCGGATCCCCTAAAAAAATAAGTCTTACAAATCAGCTTTCTATCTATCTTTGTAAGATCAATTTTATTTTAATCTAAATATAATTAAAAACCATTAAACTATCGTTGTTAATATGAGCATGCTTAAATAGTTTTCATTTGAGCAAAACTTTGTGAGTATGCTTAAATGACAAAAATTGACAATAAATGTCTCTGAGATTTTAAAGTGTAAAAGTATATTTTTTACAGGAAGTCCTGACGATCCAATAAATCCTCTAGGTCCTGGAAATCCCATAATTCCCTTTTGTTTATATAAAAAAATGGTTATAAATAAAAGTAACACAATAATAATCATAGCTAAAGAAAATAACAATATAAATAAATTTAAACAATAAAGAAATGCAATGAAAAGTCTTTAAAAAATAAAACAAAATTAGAGTGTTGTGATGATTTAATGAAACATATTGACGATTAAATTAAAACCCATCCATATAAAATTATAATCTTTGCAAAAATAATTAAAATAACAAAAGGAATAAATAACAACACTGTAATATGCAAGAGAGCAAAAATATGAATGATATGGAATTTAAATAAAACTAAGTTAAAAATTAAACAGAAGCAAAAAAGTGTATGATAAAAAGGCAACTAGAAAAATAAGTACCTGTTCGCCGGGTAGTCCAGGTAAACCCCTCGGTCCATCATCTCCCTGGAAAAAATAAACAATAAGATTAATTATTTGAGTGTTATTTTTAAATTAAAAAATGAATGTGAACTCTATTATAGAAATGTGAATGAATTAACGCTATGAGAGTACCGGAGTTCCGTCGTAACCTTTATCTCCTGGCGGACCGGGCTTACCTAAAACTCCCCTTTCTCCTTTCTCTCCAAGAAACCCTGGAAGACCTTGAAATCCTTTTGGGCCCTATTAAAAATATAAAGGATAACTGTATAATAAGTATTAAATAAATTATAAAAATTATTTAAATAAATTTTTACCATAATTCCAGGAATTCCCACTACTCCTCGTTCTCCGTCTCTTCCCGGAAGTCCCTAAAAAATGTAAATATTTTAATTCAATCTTGTTTTTTATCCATTTTTTCCTGTCTTTCTTTTATACATATCTTTACTTCCTTTATTTTTGTTCTCAATTTTCTTTTATTTTTCTCTCTACCTTTTTTTAAAAAATTTATTTCTTTATTATATATTCTTACTTTTCAGAAAAAATTAGTATTTCCTATTTATACCCTTTTTCCAGTCCTTCCTCTCAATCCTTGAATTCCTATAGGACCAGGAAGGCCCTATCAATTTTTTAAAAATAAAATATTATTAAGCAGAAAATATTAATTAAATAAATAAATGATGATCACAAAAGAATGAAAAAATAATGATTATAAAAATAATTAATAAATAGTTTTCAATATTAACAACCCAATAAATAATTTAGAGATATATTAAATAAATAATTCTAGAAACAAATAGAAAACAAATATGAATAAAAATCAACAAATAAATTATGATAATTTATTTGTTTATACGATTTCTCCTCTATATCCACTATCGCCCTTAGGTCCTTCATCTCCTGATGGCCCCTTTAAAGTGAAATTAAAAAAATATATAAAAAAGATTGAAAAGATAGATTGTTTAAATTTAATGAAAGAAAAGAAATATAATAAAAGTAAAATAAAAAAAATTAAATAAATAGTAAAATAAATGAGAATATTAGAACTTTAGTATTTTCTTAAATTTTTCGGCTAACCCCGGCCTTGAATTTTATATTTTCAGGTCCGGCTAGGCAAGTATTACTCGCTAAAAAAATTCGGCTTAGGTGTATAAATTTTTTTTTTTCAATACGGATTTTTTTAAAACTTTGACCCAATAAAATACCAATCCGGCATTTCACTGTTAGTTTTTAGCGAATATGATATAATTTAATATAATAACTTTTAAATAATAAGGTTATTTTTCATATAATACTAAAGAAAAATCGTTCATTTTTGGCGAAATGTATTTTATTTGTAATGTTTGAATGGCTAAAAATAAAAATCATAACGATTAGTCTCTTAATCAATAACTATTTTATTCCTAGTAAAGTAGAGTAAGGTATATAAGGACAACTTAAAATTATGTGGTTGGTTAAATTGTAAATTATATTCTAATAATTTATAAAATTTCATAATATATACAAAAAAATTAACTGTATTATTATTTGAATTTGGTTATTATATTCTTTTTATGCAAATAAAATACTAAATGGTCAACTAGCATCTCTCAGTTTAGGGGTAGATATTTTTTACGGGATTTAACCTCTGTTTTGTTTATTAATTTCATTAATAGATCAGATTGTATCAGCTGAAAGTTTAAAATTAGGAAATAGCCCGATTCTTTAAATTTTTATTTTTTACTCCCGTAGTAATTTCAACATATGGATTCCTTGGATCACGAAGGGTATAAATTTCCTAAGGTTATGGATCATTTTTAAAAATTAAAAATTTATTTGCAGCGTTCCTAGGAAAAGAGTTTCCAGACCCTTTTAAAATTTTTGTATATTTTATTTTAACATTACTAATTTATCTTTTCTTTGTAATTCACGCTTAATTTTTTGAATAATTTAATTGATTGAATGATTTTAAATGATAATAAGGAATCATAATCATCAAAAAAAAAGATTAATAGGACATTTATTAAAATATAATAATCAATAAAACAGAGAAATAAATAGAACAAATAAGTAAAAAAAAAGAATTTTTTTTAAGTAAATTAAGACAGAATAATGATAAAGAATTGAATAAATTAACGTTTTAAATAAAGAAATAAGGAAGAAGATAATGGAATCAAAAATAGAAGAATGAAAGCATTATATTATAAAAAAGAAAGAAAAATTTTAGAATGGAAAGAGTGTAAAAATGAATAAAATGTCGTAATATATAAGATGGTTTATAAATAAGGGAATTATTTTTACCACAGGTCCACTTAAGCCCGTCAAACCTTGTGGCCCTTGCGCTCCTCTCATTGCAGCCTAAGAGATAAAAAATATATAATAATAATAGAAAATATAAGTTTAGAAGAAAAATTATATAGAAATACGATACCATATGTTGGGCTAACATTTGTCTATAAATTTCTTGTTCCACTCCAGGTCCTTTAGAATCTCCAGCTCTTCTCAGCTGTTTTTATTAAAATATGAAATTTAAAGAATTGTTTTTCACCTTTTCTCCACTACCCTCCCCTTCTATTCCATTTCTTTTCTTTTTTTATATTATATTTTTAACCTTTTCATCTTTAAATTCGTCGGACAATACTGGGTTTTATGTGTTATTTACAAAATATTAACCATATCTACTGTTTAAACATTATCAATTTTTAAAAGGCTGTTGTGATTTGGAGGCTCAGATAACCTGATTGAGGCGCAGTAAACCAGGGTTCGATCCCCGTCAGAATTTTTTTTTTCTGAACCATCTTGAATTGAACGAAGTTAGGGTAAGTTAAAAGGTTAGAAATTAATAGGGTAGGGTAATAATATCAATTTAAAAAAATGATACTTTTTTTAAATGATATAATTCACCGAGGTGTTTAGGTATTTTATGAAATACTTATAAAACTAACCCGTCCAACAAAGAGAGCCCCTCCCCCTACAAGGGAATAAAAAATAACAGCTCCATACAACTCTAATTAATTTATCACTTCTTTGTTTTTAATATACCGGAATCATAAAAACGTGTCCAGGTGAGCCAGGAGGGCCTTTGGTTCCATCATATCCACTTTTACCTGGATCACCCTTAATTAAATATATAATAATATGAAATTAAAAGGAAATAAATTTAATACTAAAATGAAGGGTAAAAAATAGAATTAAAAAAAAAAGGAAATAAATATTTTGAAATACCTTGTCTCCTTTCGGACCGGGGAGTCCTCTGACTCCAGGAATTCCTTTCACTGTGGCAGGGCACTTTATAATTTCAAAAATGAAAATGAATTATATAATTTCATCATTATTTAAATGATGATATAAATAAACAAATAAAAATTAAATATGGAATCCTTAAGAATAGTTACTTGCCATTGCCAAGACCTAGACATTCAATCATGCAAATTATAATAATTAGATAAATAACAAATAAACACCTGAATAGTCTCTTGTTCCAAATAACCCTCAACGCGGCCTCCATTTTCTCCCTCTCCTCCATCGTAACTTGCGTTTGTAGAAATCACGTGTATATATGGCGTGATTTCTGATTCATTGCCTTCTTGTTCATGATAATCTATTCTTCCAGTTACCTTAGACTCTTGGTAATCGTTGTCGTCGTCAGTTTCATAGTCTTCGTGATTATTATCGTCTATTCTTTCCCCATAATTGGTCGTCACTTTTTCCTGCGAAAATGTATATGAATCTTGATGGAAAGGACTTAGTGTCGAGTACACATCCGGTTTCGTTATAATGAGTTTGTACTTGTATCTAAATTTAATTTAATTCATTTTTGTTTGTTTTAATTTATTTTATTTCTGTCCTTTTTATCTTATTTTTATATTTAATTTTGTTTTTTAAAATATATTTTGTTTTTATTTATTTTCTGTTCATTCAAAATTTTATTTGTTATTTTATATATTAATTTCTTTTAATTATTTCATTTATTCATTCATTTTATTTTTTTTCTTATTTTTTAAAATGATGATTCGATATTTTAATAAAAATAGTATATCAATTACAAAATAACCTGCTAATTCTTTCGTCGGCCAGCTCTTCTTCCAATTCATTGGTACTTTTCTTAGATTTCGCAACCTTCTCCTTTTCAATCTCCAATCTCCTGTTTTCTTCTTTCCATTCTTTTCTTTTTTCCTCCAATCTTTCCTTCTCCTTTTCCATTTCATTTTTCTCTATTGGCATTTTAATTTTTTCTTTGATATTCAGCCGATTATGTTTCTAATAAATTGTTAAAAATTCATGATAATACATTTTATGAAATTATCATCTAATTGAAATCAGATCACCATAAATAAGAATCATAAGAAGAGAATACAAAAGGAGATGAAAGAAAATGAATAAACAATGAATGAAACAAAACCTGAAGCTCTTTTAGGTAATAAATATTTTCGCATCTCAATTCCGTGTTTTTACAGAAGTCGAAAGCCGTCTGTGGTTCAGTTGAAATTTGTAAATGTTGTATTTCTCCCTACTCGTAAAAAATATGTATAGGTGTTTTTTAATCATATTAAATATAACAGACAGAAAAAAATTAAAAATAATATACTTACAATAAAAGGAGAGTTTTCGTAAAAAGGTTGACCGAATAATAGGATTCCATCTAAAGTGCTTAACTTACGAAGTTCACTGCGAACCACGTGATAAGTTATCACGTGTTTGCAATCGAAAATCAATGTCATGGCATCACCTTTTATACTAAGGGCAATTATGTGCCATCTAAAGTGGGAATATGTAAAATAGGATGAAGATAACATAAAAATGATTTTATAATTAGGGAGAAGAATTAAAATCATTTATTTGAAATGATTGATTAGAAATTTAAGATATTATATACAACTTTATTAAGTCGAATGCTATCTGCATCATAAATAAAAAAAATAAAATCAGATATTTTAAGAAACTCTGATTTTTTAATGTAATTAACGAAACTAACTTCACATTATTCTCTCCTATTCCTTAATAATTATTGTTCGTCAAATGTCAAGTAAGAACTATCGATTTCGTTTACTAGCCTGTTCAGATCACATTACTTGGTAACTCATAACTTGGAAAATATAGTTGGGATCAACTGACGCATCATAAGTAAAATACTATGTATATACCGTATAATTGGGACATAGAATCTATAGGGATTCGGGATCTCACAACTTTAAATTATATATGAGGGCGATTTTTAAATTTGAAAAATCCGACTTGACCAGAAATGTATTCAAACATGTGTAGAGTAGTCAAATTGGGTATTTGAGACATATTTGCCCAGAAATTTTAGATTATTCTTAATTTACTATAAAAATATTATTCCTTCGACTATTTTAACTTGCCGTTCTACACCATTTATCACTTACACCTGGGTTAGGTAAAGCTAGCTTTAGTTTAGCTCCAAATCAGCCAATTGTACAGGCAAATAAGGAATCTATATATTTAATTTTACTTTTTTTAAATTCAATTTTACCTTTCGTCGAGTATTTTTATGGTTGTAATAATTTCCTAAATGCAGGGGATAGCTGCATATTGGGAACTGAGGAACGTTAGTTCACTCCAATTTATTTCTAAGCTTTCATCACATGGGAATTTAAACCGAAAATAATTGATTGTGCTAAATATAGATATACATTTTTTCTCTTAATTTTACAGAGGTAAATTGTGATTCAGCATATCAAAAGTACCCAAAAATAAATGCAAACTCTATCGTTTAGATGCATAATTAAAACTTTTATCTCAATAAATAGATTTTAGGAAAGTTTAAAATCTAATAATAATCTGATTTTTAAGAATAATTATAAATTAGTAGAATTTTAAGTGCCATTTATAAAATTAAAGGAAGATTTGATGATTGATCCAGTGTAATGAGTAAGGTTTTCTGCTATTCGACTTCAATTTTTATAATAGGGAGTAGTGGGCTAATGGGAAGGGTAAAGTAAAAATAAGCAATATTTTGTTGTAGATTATGGAAAAATATGGTAAAATAATTCTTATTTGTCAATAAATATTTATTTACTAATGCTAAATTCAGGAGGATAACTGTGGTAGGGGAGAGAAATTCTCTCCCGCAAATTTGCCTGTTCTCGTAAATATCATTTCAAGCTAATAAAAAAAATTTCCCCTATACCCCCTCCCCCCCGACCTCCCTCTCCCCAATGTAAAAGAATTTGAAAGAAAAATTAGTAAAAGTTAATAACTTTATAAGATAACGACTATAATTCAAAATTTTTAGAAAAAAAGGATTTTAATGAAAAAAAAGAGAAAACTCAATATTATTTATATAAAAATCTAATATAGCCAAAGTAACAATAGTGGACCTAAAGATCTCCAATAGGGAAAAACCTCACCTAATAGTGTCCCCTCCTTGCAAAATTAATTTGCCCATAGCCGAATTTCAACAATTTTTATCATAAACGCTTGTGACTAATTTAACACAGTAAATTATTCCCAAACTATTGTTATATTTGTTATTCCAAAATTATGATGCCTGAAATAGTTTTGATTATCATTTTGTTGGACGATGTTGTGATAATTGGATTTATAATAAAGTTTTTTTTTAAGAATAATTATTTAGAGTTCATTGTATAATAAAGTTTAAATTTGAATAATGAGAATCAGACGATTATTATTATGCAATTTATAATTTTTATAATCAGACAATTGTTAATATACAATTAATAATTTTTTCAGAAGATTATTATTATGCAATTTATAATTTTGTATATAGTTTTTTATAATATAAAAATAATTATTCTTTTTATTTTTATTTTAATTTTTTATTCTTTTTTAATTTTTATTTTCGCTTTAAAACTTTACTTTTTAATTTTTATATCTTATTATTTAGAATTATGTTGGAGCATAAAATAAAGTGTTAGAAAATTTTATTCATATTTATATATATTTTTTTTTAAATTTATATGATGAAAAAAAAGATGTCAGAGACCTGCAGGCCCTGCCCTAAGCCCGGCCTACACGGGCCAGGCCGTATTTTAGTTTTTTTAAATATACACGGGCCGGACCGGGATAAAATTTTTTTTAAAAAAATATCCGGGCTTGATAATTTAAAACCAAATATTTGAAATCGCCATTATTAGCTATAAAAATCAAAAATTAATTTAACTTTTCTGGCCCGGATCGGTTAGGATTTTTTATCGCCCTGTTTTAAAATCCAGAAAAATAAGGGAAGGAGTATTATTTTAACACATAAGATATTATTTCCTATTCTCTATTAAATGGGCCGGGCATCTTCATTTTTTTCCCGCCCGACCGCTCAATAATTTTTTTGCCCTGCCAAGCTCAAACAAAAAATTTTCAGATGCTACTTAGGCCGGATACCGGGCTTGCAAATCTCTAGTTGCAGAAAAAATTTTAATTAATTTTTCCTTAAAATTAATGTTTAAAAAAATTTTTTAAAATAGCTTATACATATTATTCGGAGTATGTTTTATTTATTCAGATTGGTTAAGGATTGAAAATAAAATGCCCCAAATTATTTCGATCCTTTTACATGTTTCAATGATTGAGTGGCTCAGTATAAAAATGGAAGAATATCATTTACCTCTGTTCTACGTGTTAGTGAAAATAAAAATAAATGGTTGATGCTTTTACAGTTTATAGATAAAATAAACATTAAAAAGTTTTGCTAATCGATAAAACTGAAAATCGCAACATTTGTTTTTTTGGATGCATTTTTTCAGGATTGTTTCACCCCTAAAAGGGATTCCTTAAATACGACACTGTTCTGTAGTGTATACATTCTCTTCTATAGTGTAATAATGGCTAGTAATATGAATAATTTTCTATCTGAAATAAAATTTTCCTAATAAAATGCCTGATTATTTATTAAGGATTGTGATAATAAAAAAATATTTATTTATGATTAGTTCAAATGTACCATAAATATAATACGATTTAGTTAGAATTTTTTTAAACACCTGAATTTAAACACCACCCATTTTTGTTTTGCCATAACCCAAACCAATATAAGCCTAACTAAATTCATTTTTTGAGTCTAAACTATAACCTAACACTCTAACCAAACATTTTCTATTGAACAAATGGAACCCGACAAAAAATTGGACCGAAGCTCTTGGTTTAACTTTAGCCTATTGAACAATGTTTCTGGTTTTCTAGATAGAGCTTTTTATATCAATAAAATAATTACTCATTGTCATTGATGCCCATCTCGAATTCGACGGTATTATTTCTTTCGTTCCTTTCATTTCTTATGCCGCCTTCTTCACTCTTGCCAACCCCTTTTCCGTCTTTCATTCCAAAATCGTTGTATAGGACTTGGATTAGGTTAGACGCTGTTACCCGCAGGATAAGCTGTTCACTATCAAACTCGTCATACAATGTTAAAATAGTCATTCGGCCACTTTTAAGAATTTGGCTTTCTTGATTGACACCCTGATCGACGTATTGTTGATTAACATCAAGCCGGAAATTTGGTTTGAGACTTAGAATAATGGAAAAGTCCCTTGGAAATTCTTTTAAAAAAATTAATTTTTTTGTTTTCTATTTCTTTTCGTTTTTTTAAAAATTATTTTTCTATTCTTTTATTTTAATTAAATTTTTGTTAACCTTTCCAAACATGGTGAGCATTAAGGCTTAGTTGAGCACTCGTATCTATGAGATAAGATAAAAACTTTTCTTCATTGAGATTATTCGACAGATTAATGTCATCAGTTGTCAGTGGAACAAGGGAAGCATCTTTAGATATACAAAAACCTGGTCTAGGTGGGCTTACACCTTTTGATAATAAAAAAAGAATAAGAATAAAATTGAATAAACAGGGGCGTTACTGGCTTTCAGGGACTTAATATATCTCATTAAGTCATTACAATGCTAACCGATAAATTTTTTTTACCACCTAACCCTGCCAAATTTAATAATTCCCCTACTACTCCCATCCTCCCACAAAATTAAAATTATTAAAAAAAAAGGAAATCCAAATCAGGAGTACAAAAATGAGACACAGATCAAAATTAGGAAAAAATAAAGGACTCCCCTGCTCTTTACAATTTTATCCAAATAAAGAAGCGTTTTCATAAAGACCTCCCTCCCTCCCTCCCTCCCTCCCTCCCTCTAATTATGGCAATCTTGCGTCATAACCCCCCCCCCCCCTCACTAGTAGAAGTGCCTTAACTTCTACCAGTTAGACGGACTTCACTTTTTTTATAGGCATCCTTATAAAAATTATATAAAAATATTAAATATTATGTTCAATTCTATTAGTTTTTTTCTTCCTAAATCTATTTAAAATTTAGACTAGAACTAGATAAATATATCGATATATTAATATTCTAAATTTATTACATTTAATTTGATCACACATAAAGGTAGAGTTTCATACCAAGTTAATTATAAATATATTGTGTAAGACAATTCCACATAAAAATATATTATCCTACTGGATTGCCAAAATGCCAATTATTAACTGGGATCATTTGTTCATATTTGCATTATAATCATAAATATATACATAATATCCAACATTATCCAACACTTAATTAGTTCAATTTGTATTTTGATAATAAATATCAATGTAAACAGCCCCTCCCCCCATATTTTTAAAAAAATTCTTCAAATGTTGAGGAAGAACTGAGCAGCCCCAAAATACTTTAAATAATTTTTCAAAAGTGTTAAATTTGAATCATTTTTCTCTTTAGTGTTGTTATAAAAATAGTTATGGTGGCGGTGCGGCTTTTTTAAATTTTAATATGCGATTTAATTATATTTATATTAGAGACTTACAGGTCCGGCCCCAGCTCTAAATCCGGGTACACAAGTTGGGCATAAAATTTATTTAAAATATTTTGAACATTTGATATTAGCGACTACTTGATCCGAGATTTCATATATTATTCAGAATATTTAAATTCGAATTCTATTACATCATTACAATTTTTAATTTGACATTTAAAACTTATAGAGCATGATAGAAAGCTGAGAGAATCAAATTGAAGATAAGGGGCAAACATCTAATTCGTATATAGCTAAAATAACTAGTAAACATTCCCATCCAAGCAACGATTACTATAGCATTGGCCCTAGGAACCTATATATGTAATTGTGAGAAGCAAACAAAAAGATTCAAATTAAATAACTATGAAACGATTGCTGGACTTCGACAAGATATCGATGAGATACTCCTAATGAAAAATTTAAAAATTCCTTAAATGCGTGGATACTTTATCACGGAGTATTGCCGAGTGTGAAAGGGACTTTCATCTTATGAATTTGATCATGGTAGATAATCGAGCGAGTGTAAGTGCAAATATTTGTTAAATTTGATGTTCAAAAATATTAATTTAATGAGTCTTCGATATCAGAATGGATTTCTGATATAGAACCCGAAGAAGAAGAAATGAAAGATTTATGGAATTTTTTTTTGATTAGATATCATCGAATCATATTTTAAATAATATATAAAAAAAGTTGTAGCCCCCTATCAAATTTTTAAGCAATTATCTAGATACTGATGACAAGATATTTTATATTTAAAAACATTATAATCATTTTTTTTATCAAAGAATTTATTTAGAAATTTTAAGAAATAATATGTACTAGTTTATGAGAGTATACCGTTCTTTTAATATTATTTTTGTTACACCCATTATAATAATCTTATTCAGGTGATATGAATATCATCAAAATAATGTATTTAATTGATAATGCCATTAATACCGAGTTTGAAAATATTTTGATGAATTTCGATTTCTTAAACAACGTGTAAATTAGAATAATTTTAGAATAAGTCAAAATATTTATTAAAAATTGGTATTTTAACCCGGGTTGACATGTAGACGATCAATTGACCGGCAAAATCAGACCAATCGACAGAACAAGTATTCAACCTAGTCAAATATGAGGAAATACTCTAAAATGGCCAATTAATATCGAAATATATATTTAAAATATGTTTATAAATTCAATTAGAGGGGCTATTTTTACGCTAAAATGGATATTATCTTTTTGCTAAAATATAAATTACTTTTAAAAATATATTAAACAAAAGAATTGCCAAAAAATATATATGAAAACATTATATAAGAGCGAATAAATATATTTCAATTGTTTATTTTTATAAAATTTATTAATGAAACAGGATTTTTAGTATTTCATTCATTATAACTTAATATATATTTATTAAAGCAATTTCAAAATATTATTTGGACAATTCAGACAGAAATTCTCTAAATTCTCCAAAACGTTTAATATCATATTTTATATTAAATTGATGTTGCAAAAAAATTATCAAATTGCAAGTGGCAGATATGATTCAAAGATTACAGATCTGGATTAAAGACCAACATCCTGGACAAGATGGTTAGTTTAAATGAAAGCCAGATATGAACTAGTGTTAATATGATTTAATAATATTTAGTTGTAGTATAAATTGTTATTTTTTGTTGTTGCCAATCTCGAAGATTTGTAATATCTGGGGAATTTATGTACGGAGGTTTTCCATGATTAATTATGTTTGGTATTTTAGTCCGGAGGATCTGTATACGGGAATTATTCAAAATGGAATAATGATAATATATATGTAGATTTTTTGTTCAGATGAATAGGAGGAAACGATATCATCCACTGGTTATTCCATATGGAAGATCGTTTTCTCTTCCTAAACTGAGTATGGTATTGTATAAACTACAGAAATATATAATTTCATATAAGGAAAAAGAAGAATCATATCTTAGTTCTGATGATTAAATTATTGCTTAAAAACAGGCAATGCTTTCGACACCATCTGATTTTTTATTACCTAACATTAAAACATTAAGATAACAATTTTTTAAAAATAACCCTAATTTGTAATATTTCCTTAGCTATATGATATCCCTATTTTTTTGAATTCCCAAAATAGAATATTATAGCCATGAATGTTTATTTAATCGCTTCTATTGTTCTGAGATGAGCTAAATTTTTATCGCCAATCAGAATTTAACCAATGTTTTCCTAAATTTATGATGAATAACAGATTTTCCAATGACATTTATTAAAAAAATTAGCTTGAGTTCCAGATAAATTGTACCCTGATATTAATATCAAGTTTAGCTTATAATATAGCAATACACTTTGCTTGCCCCATTGCATGTTTGGCTCTAAACCGTTCCTGACTCCAGAAGGATGACCTTTCATCACATTTGCGAATGCGCGATACAAGAGTATCTCAACTTTTTTAATTTTAATAATCCAAATTAATAGATAGACATGATTCTATTATATATGAATTAAAGAAATTATCCTACACAGGGGGGGGGGGGCATGAAACAAGATTGTCATTGAAAATAAGTTATGAAGATGCTATCGTCTTGAATAAAATAGAAGAGGGTTAGAGGAAGTTTTTATTTAGATTTTCCTTTTTTTGCTAATTTTGATTTGATATGAAGGGGTAGGCTAGATGTAGTAGTCCATAATGACTTCTTATAAGGAATTCCCCAGATATCTGTAGTTGCAATAGAATCTGGCGGGTGATATATATCATTATTTGCTGATTATTGTGTATACATAAATATTAATATTAAATTAAAATTTTTATAAATTTTTCCTTCTAGAAGTAAGTTTAAAATATTACCATGTTACGAATCTTATTAATATTGAAAAATGACACTATGTTTTTAAAAAGGACACTATATGACTAAAAAAGCTATAAGTGATAACTGGTCTTCCAACTTGACTCAAAGAAAAAATTGTTTGATAGATAAAAAATAATTAAAGTCGGAAGGGGGAGGGCTTCTAAAAATGTTAATATTGCAAAATTTAGATGTGTATTATATATAAATTTTGCCGGAGCTCTCCAAAATTTTGACAGGACTTGAGGCCCCAAAAGTACGCCTTGAGGGAAGCTACTGAGTAATATAAGATAACACATATAAATTTATATACTATTCATTTTTCGAAATATTTTAAAATATGCCAATCATTTAAAATAAATATATATGACTTCATAAACAGTTGTATGAAGAAGTTTAAACAGGTTCAAAAGTACTTTTAACAGTTCATTCCCCTTTCAGGTTACGGTTAGGAAATTTATCAAGGTTTCGCATTTCGGCTTTACCCATTTAAAATATTTATATAGTTATATTATTCAAGTAATGAAATGATCTTTAAGAAGGAAAAAAATAAATGGAATGAAGAAAATGGGAAAAAAGGGAATGTGAAGATAAATTAATTGAATGTAAAAAATATACAAATAGAACGAATTTTTTTTTAAAAAAAGTGAAATAAATAATAAAGAAATGAACAAAATGAAATAGAATGACGAACATAGAAAATAGAAGAAATGAAATGCCGATAAATTAAAAGAATAGGAACAAAATAAAGTTTATGAATATAAACATACAGATAGAATAGAATGGACTATAGGAAATTAAATAAAGATAATATTTGAGTATATTGAAGAAATGTATGAAGAAAAATAGACAAGAAGTTGCGAATTGAATATTTAATAAATTAATTACCTATAGGGCCTGAAGGGAAATTGTAAATTTTTAAGAGATCAACATTTCCTCCTCCTTGTTTACTTTTATGATTGTCTTCATCAGTATTATGTTTACTTTGGTCTAAGTTATTAATTATTTGTTTATTGTTGTTTATCTGGTTACTTTGGCCCATTTCATGAATGGAAGACTGGTAATAAAATGGTTGACGATGCGAATTATTGTTATTAGTAACCCCTTTTAAGAAGAATATAAAGTTACAAAATTATTTATTCGTTTATTGATTCATACATGTCAAACTAGCAAACTTAAACATAGTGGTTCCAAAATGTGCGATTAAAAAAAACGTATACAACATTGTTTAAATTAAGGAGGCAGGGCCGATTTTTTAAATTTTAAAAAATGTTTTTATATTTATGCAAAATCTTAAAATATTTATTACATTTCGAAATGTATTATTTGCGATTTATGAAAGCCATATTATGGTGTTACTACTCGTTATATTTAAAAAATAAGGAATAAATTGAAGCAATTGTATATTTTATACTTTTAAACTTTGTTTTTTAATTAAACTAAAGTACTAATTCATCATTTTTTAGAAGTATATTTTCAGACTTTTAATAATATATCAAGAAATGAAGGGGAAAAAAATTTAATATTTAATCTAAAAAAAGTATAGGAAAAATATCTGATTCAAATAAAAAATAATCTTAAAAAAATAAATAAATCATTCATTTATACGTTTATGAGGCGACAAAAATGTGAATAAAGCATTAAAAAAATAATATTTTGTGCTCTCGTTAAAACTCGAAAATAAAATTGATAATATTTTCACACTTTTACAAATTAAAAAAATGGTAGAAAAATTTTGGAAATGTTTTTATTTCTCAATTGAAAAAAACGTATTTTTAATTATAAAAATTTGATCCGGCTTAAAAATGAAAAAAATTACAAATCTGAGCGAAACTCATATTATAATTCAATTATTTATAAAAATCCTTAACAGATATTTGCAGGTCCGGCAAAATCTCGGGACGGGCAACCCATGCAAAATATTTTTCGACTAAAACTTCTGTGACCGAGCCGAAATTAACATTTTTGACCGGCCCTTTTGGTCGTGAAATGCTGATTCCTTATTTACTATATATACCATAAAATTCGGGCTGAGCAGTAAAATGATCAAAATTTTAGAAATAGAAAGGGGAAAAAAAAAATTGAAATTCGGGTTTAATTAAAGTCTATGAATATTGTCAATTATCTTTTTTAAAGTTTTGAACACAGTCTAAAATTTATTGATACACACCTCTCTATTCATTTTAGATCATTCTACCGTAATTCGCATCATGAACTCTTAGTAAAAATTTTCTGCCAATTTTATTACAACAAAAACACGATTAAAGAAATTCTTTGATCTGTTAATCTGTGCATATCTTATATTATACAATTTCAAAAAAATTTGTTAAAAAAATTTTTAAACATAATAATTTCTTATAAATTTAATAACATTGGGAATCAGTCAGACTTTCTATTTCTACTATTTTTTTTTACTTTCGTTTTCTTCTTCCTCACTGTTGCCAAATAGGTTGACATTAATTCCCCGCACAAAAAGATTTCCGCGCAATATTTGAGTCATTATCAGAAAAGCGCCAAAAATGACAAACCACGAATTTGTCATTTATTAATCAGTGTGATTTTTTTTAAATAAAAATTATCAAGGAAATTTTTTCAAACTTTTCCAATGTTCTAATAACTGTTGTAATTGTTTGGTGGTAAAATTGCAAAATAGTTTGTTTATTTTAAAGATTTTTCGATGGTTAAAAGCTGGTAAATGTATCAAATTATAATTAAATAATGTTTAAAGGTTGGTTTTGTATGATTTTCAATACTAAACTTTGTTTTCTTACATTGAATATCGAATAATTTTATTTATTTTTTTTATGTGATTTTCTAACTATTTCCAATAGTTTAATGGTCTACTTATTACTGTTAAAGGCGTCGAAATTTATTTTTGTGATTTTAATTAGATTGGCTTGCTATGGATTTTTCAATATTTAAATGTGTTCTATCTTGTATAAATAAGTTTCGAAGAATTTTATAGATATTTTTTTCAAAAATGAATCCAATGAATTTTACTTGTAAAATATCACAAAAAATATTTATTTTTTGGAAAAAATTATAAAAAAAGGTTCATTAAAAATTTTATATCAAAAATAATTTTTTAAATAAAAAAGTTCAATTTTTATAAAAATAAAATCTATGAAGAAAATAGAGATAACAAATGCTTAAAATGCTTTTGAATTTATTTATATTTTGGGGATTAATGATCCGTAGATCCGATCCAATCCCATGCCTGGCTAAAAAATAATAAAAAATAAATAATTTTTATGTTAAATTATTTCTTATTTAAATATGGAATAATAATAGGAAGCCGATTTAAAATAAAAAAAGTAGAAAAATATAGAATTAAAAAACAATTGCAAGAAAAGAAAGAACGATGGAAGGAAGGAGGAAATTTTATTGAGGTTTAAAATATTCTGGATATTAATTATTTACCAATTATAATGTACAACAAAATAATATATCTATTTCTATTTTTTTTTCTCTTATCTTTCAATTAATTTATTTTAATTTGTTTTTCTTATTTATTTTTATCTATTTTTTTGTTTCTATTCTATTCCATTCCATCTACTTTCCTTTTTTATTTTCATTTGTTTTTTCTTTGGTTTTCATTTGTTTTTTCTTTGGTTTTCATTTGTTTTTTCTTTGGTTTTCATTTGTTTTTTCTTTGGTTTTCATTTATTTTTTTTCATATTTTTAATAAAATTTTTTTCAAGAATCTTAAATATACACATTTGTAGAATTCATTCAACTCTTTTTTATAGCATTTTAAAATTTAAAAAATTTTTTTTTAATTAATTTAACAGATTTTAATAAAATTTTATAATTTTTATTTTTTAGATAAAAAAAAATTAATGGAGGGAATATTTAGCTCCATCTATAGAAAAATAATATTTCTTATAAATATATTTTAAATTTTCTTAAATTAAAATGAGATTTTTTTAAATATTAAAAGGTAAATTAAGGACGATATTTTTCGTCAAGAGAGTGAGCTTAAATGAAGATATTCTTATAGGTGTGCTCTCTAATTGCATCACTATACTTAGCATAAATACCATCGGTTCCAATTTTTTAAACACATTATTTTAATTTTCAATTATATGAAAATACTCTTCATTCGTTTTCATTTTTTTTATAAAATTGTTTTTAAAAAAATTATTTAAAAAATATTATCTATATAAAAAATTATCTTGTAAAATTAATTAACCAGAAAAACTATTTTAAGGAGAGATATTTAGGATTTATAGTTATTTTCATATTTTTTAAATGAAAAATATGCAAATCAAATTTGAATTGTAAAAAATAATTTTTAATTTTTTTTACCCCTGGCAGAAGGAGATAAAATAATTAAGCAAATTAATATTCTTTTAAATACTTTTATTTAAAAATATTAAGCATTATTTATAAATATATTTTACTGAGAACCAATTTGGAGTTTTTGTTTTGAGTTTTTAAAAACAAAAAGAGTACAAATATTTCAATTTTTTGAATATTGAAAAAACCGCCTATACTGTTTATTTAATTTAAATTTATATGGTTTCTTTAAAACTAAGAAAAGAATTTACAAACATGCGTCTATGATAAAATATATATGTAAAAAATAGAAGAAGAGAGGGAATTCACCCCAGGGAGGTATAAATACTCTGAAAAAAAAATTAATCGGCAAATTTCTAGGAAAATCTTTAGAGGGAGGTAGACAATATCCCCTATCTTGCTACGCCTATGTCTCACACAATTATAAATATAAATTTCTAAGATTCTAAAATAAATAACTGTTTTATTAACAGTAGTAGCATCAAAGTTGAAATCTGTACTAACAAATGTGTCCTTTTCAGTTCTGAATATTTTTTAAAAGATTATTTTGGTTCTTAAAAATTTTAAAATTCCGAATAATATTAATAAAACTAATAAATTCAACTTTTACATCTTTAATAAAGAATATAGTCATACGTCCTATCTTTTCGTCAGGCATGATCTATCCATAGATGATGCGTCCCTCCTGGTAAATAAGATAGATTTTTAAAAAATTACTTCTAAAATATTTCGATATAATTTAAGATTAAATCAAAAACGATTGAATATGAATTCCTAATAGCTGGAGGATTAATGGGTTGTGAAATATATCCTTTATGTAGGTATCAGTTTGAAATTGACACTTATGGACATTTCCAGTAAAATGATATTAAATATATACATGTTCATTTATATTTGTTTCCTTAAGTTAATGCCGCGAGCCGAATTTTGTGTCATTTTTGAACCTTGGGTTAAGGAGGTTACCCCTTCCCAGAATTGAGGAGATTTTAGTTACAAAGTTGACTTCTCTTCCGTGTATTTACAATTACCTCGAAAAAGAGGATGTACATAGGTAATTTATGACTACTATTTACTTTTTGCAGCACCCACATATTTTTCAGAGCACCATGGCTTCCGTTTTATATATTTGGAAGGCCTGTTTTATTATATGGGTGATGTGTTTATAAAAGGCGCTTCTCCTGAACAATATGGGAAGACTGGCCACCACCCTTTAACTATTTATCTATTGGACCAATTTCTCTCATATATGGTCAAAATGTGTATATTTATGATATGTACTATACCTAAGTTCATTTATTGAATAGAGCAATTCAATAAAAAATATTTCAAATAAACTTAGTACCTCTTTCTGGAAAAATCACTTTACACATTTTTTTGTTTGGTGAAAAGATTACTAATTTAGATTACTGTTTTATATAAATATTATCCTTAGGCATATAGCATTATTCACACAAAAAATTAGACCTTAAAAGTTTTATTTAATAGACATATAAAGGCGCTTAATAATAATAGAGGGGTGAGTATTGACTGACCATGTATTGATTGGTCACAATTCGCACATTCACATATTCATATTAAAATGAAAAGCTCTTGCAAAACAACATTTGGTGAAATAAAATGATGAACAAGCTTAAGAATGTTTAGTAAAATGATAATTAAGATATTAATTTATAATATCATCATTAAATGTGGTAATAAATTGAGATTTTAATACTAATTAAATTAGTGTATAATTAATTTTTTATATAACTAAAAAATGTAGAAATATTAATATAGGTCTTTTATAAGTATTTCATATTGTATTATTTCATATTTATAATAAAATTCTTAAATAATATATTATAACCAGTTAACACATAGTATATAGCCAATACGTATTGACTGGCGATAAAAACAACTTTCATATAATCTCAGTTAACTCATAAAGTATTTTACATAGAGCTTTGATTCAAATTTTATTTTAAAGATTAATATTTAGGCTACACACTGATATAAAATTTGTTTGGTTAAAAATAAATTTTATTATCTTTTTTTCAAAAAAGCAAAAACATGGCCATTCATGGCACATTTCCCCTAATCCTTGTTTAGAACCGTATCAAAGTTTTTGAAAAAATATAAAAGATTTTCATGAATTGTGAATTGCAAAGTATATTTCTATTTTATATTTTATTTTAAATTTTAGCAAAAAGTTAAAATTTATTTAAACATTTCATCCTTGTGTTATCCTATAAAAATTTTAAATATTTCTTACATTTTTTTAAATTTATCACTTATGGTTCCACTTCAATTCGGCGCAGCGTCAATTCAGCGCACGACAATTCGGCGAAGCGTCAATTCGGCGCGTATCTATTACAGTTTTATTTTAAATTACCTAGTATAAAAATATAAGGATGATTAAATAGAAGTCATTTTGAATGTTGGTATTATTAATTATTTCTTCATATTTATTTTTACAAAAATCTCAATTTTATTTACTAAATGTGTAATATCGAAAAAAATTAACTAATATTTATACCTATTTCTTTAATGGACCAACTTACCACATTATAAGATATGTTGATTAGTAGCCAATATTATGTAAGCCTGGAGATTTTGCGCATAGAAGGAAGAAAAAAAAAAGAAAGATATGACTACTATCTCTAATCTTATATATTATTTTGGCTACAATATTAATCAACCGTTTTCAAAAATAGACCCAAAATACCCCCCTGATAAGTACTATAATGTTAATCTTAAATCCCCTTTTCATGCCTAATTTTAGACAACAAAAAAATAAATATAATTATATTTTACTTTGGGATTTTCTCTTTTTGTTCTACAATTTTAAAGAATTCAATCATTATTTTTCTCAACAATAAAAATAAAAGTTTATATTCTAAAAATCATAAAATCCAAATCTTCTTTTTTTTATTTTTTCCGCCTAACTATTGACAAAAAATTAATAAATAGAATTATATTTTATCTTGAAATTTTTTTTCTTCCATTTTAAAAGTTAGTAAAAAACTTTATTTTTTTTCTATTCCTTCCATAATTTAATCTTTATAATTTCTTCCCATAATTTAATCATTATAAATTGAGAATTCCTGATAAAGGTAAATATTAATATTATTTCTGTATATCATTTATAATTTTTATACATTTATTTTTAAGAATGCCTTTAAAATATGTTATAAGTGAACGTGGGTCAAAACAACTTGTTCATGATCAATACATATGAGAGAACTATAAATCAAAAAAACAATATGGAAATGTGTTGAGTCTTATAAATTACTAGAAGATAAATCTACCCATTGCAAAGGGCGGTGCCAATGAAGAAGTAATTCCTTATATAGATAATCATAATCATGTGTTAGATGGTATTGAGATATTAAAAACCGAATGCTTAAATAATATTAAAAAACGTGCCATTGAGGTGACTGATACACCTCAAAAAATTATAAGCAATGCAATAGCAGTGGGTACCCCATCCCTTCATGCTGCCCTTCCACTCATCGCGTCAATAAAGCGGACCATTCAGCGGGCTAGATTGCTTATAAATTCTCCATTACCTAACCCGACGAACAGTTATTATCTAGATTTGCCCAATATCTATAGAATAACATGTTCAGGGTTGCCATTCCTTCAATAACCCCCTAAATTTTCATCAACTTTGGACCCTCCATGACCTGTATCATAAAAAGATTGTACCCACATTTTTTGCGCTATTACCGAATAAAACCCAGATTACATATATAAGGGTCTTGGATGAGATAAAAAGATTAAAAAATAATCGAAATTCTATATCGGTAATGATCGAATTTGAGCAGGCGGAAATAAATGCCTTTACACATTCATTTCCGTCAATAACTGTAAGAGGGTGTTTTTTTCATATGACCCAAGCGATTTGGAGACATATACAGAGTGATGGCGAGTTATTAGCACATTATTTAATAAAGATGCAGAAAAAATTACCTTCAACTGCATTATTTGTTTTTGGGATTCCCTCCTATGTAGCAGCATATTGATTCCATAGGGGGATTGGAGACCTTGGTTGTTGTCTTTCTCCATTACGAAGAATTTTCTCAATCCAATTCGCTTCATAATGTATAAGATTATATAAGACCCTTTCATTATCTTGATAGAATGGTGTTTGTGTAAGTCCATAAAGCATCAACTACATCATACATGGGAACAAATGCAAGAAAGAGCATTTGTCTAATTTTTATAGACCACTCTAATTTGCCATCTTTTTAATCATTACTACACAATCATTTTTTATAATTTACTTTGCAATTTTATACTATAGGTTGGCATAGAGCATTCTTATCTCTGTTATCAATGCACCAGTGGCGTATCCAGGATTTTCTTATGGGGGGGGGGGAATTTGGGGACTTCGCCCCCAAACCCCCTTATCTGGCCTTCGGCCAGCTTTCCCCGGCCTTTGGCCGGGTCTTATATTTTAGCTATTCCATTAAATTATTCATAATTTAATAATAATTATATTTATATTTGTAACTTAGGTATATTATATTTAATAAAGTTTTTTAAAAGTTGAAATAAAGTTTAATGTCATTTTTTTTATAAGATTTGCTTTAAAAACTAGCCTCAGCTTAAATTCTCATACAATATAAGTGTAATAAATACTAATAGTAGTGTGTATAAAATATTAATGTTGTTAAACGGCACGTTTTGAGCCGATTTTAACGGCTAACTCAATATTTTCGCCAGAAAAATATTAACTAAGCCTCAAAATTTCGATACTATATGTCTAGACCTTTGCTTCATCTATGAGCAAAATTTTCAGGCTTGCATAATATATTTCTGGATAAATAACTGAGTTATCCCTTTTTAAAAATCGGCTCAAAACGAGGCGTTTAACAAAACTATAAAATATTGACTAGAAAATAATTTAAAAAACAAGTTTTTTTAAACTTCTTATCAAATACAGTATTATACAAAATATACTATAATTATAATGTGATTTTTAATTTTCGTGGGAATGTTGCCAATTCATCAAGAATTTTGTTTGTCGTTGGAACCAAATCTCTGTGGAAATTTAACAGAGCTAACCCATTTAGCCGAGATTCGGAAGTAGTACTTCATAAATATGTTTTCAACCTTCTTAAGTTGGAAAGTCCGTTCATTCGTACATGTTATAATAGGCAAACCTGGTAGAATATAAAACAACTTCAAAATATTAGGAATTTGAGCCAAGGTTTTTCTACACCGATTGAGCGCATCAATAGCTATTTATACCACAATTCGAATTCACTTATTAAATTTATTTCAGTATCAATCTCATAGGAATAAAATTTTGCTAAATATTTAATTTTACCAATAGTGGCATTAGAAAACGAAGAAGGATCTTTGGGTAATAAAACTTGAAGATTGCTAAAGACTTGTTTTTTATCTAAAAACCGTACTTTTATTTGCGATAAAAAAGTATCTTATTCTTCAGTTGAGCCAATATTTATTTTACATCTCAATAATTGCCTAGGTGCTAGACGAGTTTTAATTAGTGTTATATCATAAAATTTAGCCTTCGATTCAACGTCTATATAAATATTATGAAAATATTCATCTACATTCATTCTTATTGTATCTACCTGTTCATATCTGAACCAAATCTAAATTTAATTTTTGTAAATTTCTACAAAGTAGTGAGCTATAGGAAAATAATTTATTGATGCAACTAGCAGCAATGATAAACTCTGATTGATCAATTATTCAATAATGATATCGCTTCTGACAACACATTACTTTTTTTCATGCTCAGCCTTATTTAACTTTTGTATTTCGATTTCTTCTGTTCTACAAAATCGAAGTAAAAATATATTTAAAAAATTATAGATATATTTATTAATAATTAATATTAAAAATACTTATTAATTCTAACTTATTAATATTTTTGAATTTAATAAAATAATTATATATAATAATAAACTAAATTACCATTCGATTTCAATCTCTTTGACTTAAAATTTTTCCAATTTATTAATATTTTTGAATAATGTTAATGTACTCACAAGGAAAGGAAATTTTAATAAAATTTATTTATAAAAAATAAGTTTTATGTTGGGAAATTGTTATTCAAATATTTGTAAAATTTTGATTGGGGGGGGGGGGGGGGTAAAATTTTATTAGCTTAAAATGATATTTATGAAAACAGTCAAATTTGCAATGGGGGGGGGAATTTCCCCCTTTCCCCCCATTGGTTACGCGCCTGCAATGCACAATCCCTCTATTTGGAAATTTTTAGATGCTCTACGGTTGGAACAATCGTAATCGAAGCAAAAATTGAACAATATATTTCTCTGGTACGCAACCCCCGACATCAAGAAAGAGGTATCGGGATACGGCTGAAAATATTATATTAATTGTATCTGACTATGTAAATCGCCCGATTAATGATTATTTAAGGGGTATGGCATATAATTTTAATTTACAAATATAATGTTTTTTTTAATAGCATGTTTTGTATAGTATATTTTATATTTTCTATATTCATTTTATAAATAAATAAAAAAAATTGTGCGTTAATTCATTTTTGATTTATATAATAGAAAAAATTAGCCTAAGCATAATATTTTTTTTAAAAAGGATTAATATTAAGGATTTTTAATAAATCTAAAAAATGAGTCAGTCTTAATTTGATTTTTTTGCAACATGGCTGGGTCTATTTTTAAAAAACGGTAGATTTAAATTCTAGCCAAAATAATAAGTAATATTCGAGATAGAGGTTTTCTTTTTCTTTCTTTCTTCTAAGCCCCAAATCTCGGCTTACATAACATTGGCTACTAATCAACATACCTTATGTGGTAAATTGGTCAACCAAAGAAATAGGTATAAATATTGGTTGTTAATTTTTTCTGATATTACACATTTAGTAAATAAAATTGAGATTACTGTAAAAATAAATACGAAGAAATAATTAATAGGACTAACATTCAAAATGATTTCTATTTAATCATCCTTATTTTTTTATACTAAGTAATATATAATAAATTGCAACTGTAATAGATACGCGCCAAATTTATTCTGCGCTGAATTGTCGCCGCGTCGAATTTTCCGCGCCGAATTGACGTGATACCCTCACTTATGGATGTAAGAAAATTTTAGCAATCAAAATTCTATTTAAATCTCTACCAATAACTATGATTAGGCAAAATTTCTAATATCCAAAGAGACAAAATTATCCGAATAGAATTATTTCTGAGACTTCTTGTGCTACATGAAGAAAGATACTGCGGAAAGATGCCCGACAATTCGTCATCAAAATGTTACAGCATTTTTGGATCTAGAAGAGCCTTTTGAAGCCCTTGGGGAAATATCAGAATTGGTCTGAACCAGACTGAAGTTGATACATTATTAGATTCAATATGGCAGACGATATTTTTTTGCATGTTTAAAAAAAAATTATATGGATTTGTCTGCAGAGGCTATGAGAATCGCGGATATTAATATATTACAACTTATAAGATTAAGAGATACCATAGTCCAAGAATTTCACAGATTTTATGTGATTGTTGAGGCGAAAATGAAATTATGAGATTTGCAAATCTCGATTTTCGCCTGGACAAACAAATCTTTCCAATATTAACGTAGACTCAATTGAGAATTACTATAAATTAACCGTTTTTATTCCATTTTGGATATATTTTTGTAGTGTTGTAAAAGTATCTAGAAAGAAAAATATGGTAGCGGTATCTAGATACATTATTATAAAAGATATGTATCATCTATATTTATTTTTAAATACATTTTGATATAATTTTATTCTATGCTTTTATAGTAAAAAGAATAATATTTGAATTAAATTAATAATATGTCCGAATTTATTTCAATAAAAATAAACCAGACCGATTTTATTTTACGTGATGGAATGATGACAGCATGGTAAATTTTATAGTAAAAAAAATAGTTAAAATTTTTACACTATTTTATTCTTATAATATCTGCAACAGGAATAGCATTTTAAAATATCTAACGAGTCACATTATCATGTTTTATTAAACGGCTAGATTTAGCCATTTAAATAGGTTAACTTAAGATTTTGGCCAAAAGTAAATTATTCAAGCTTATTGATTTTGTCCACAGATGGCAGAAGGATTTGGACTTCTATTGGAGAAATGTAGAGGCTAGGCGTGATTACGTGTTAATTATCACACAAAATGATAAAAAAGTACATAGTAAGCTACGCCTGATTAATCTAACGATAAAACTACAACTACTGCCAACACTACAACCACTGCCAACACTACAATCACTGCCAACACTATAACCACTGCCAACACAACAACCACTGCCAACACTACAACCACTGCCAACACTACAACCATTGCCAATACCACAACCTGACATAAATATGATTTTATCATCCAAAATATTCAGTCCTCTTTCATAATTTTACATCAATGAATTCTATACAATTCCAATATATCAAAATTTAATTGTAGATTAATGATACAAAAAATTTAATTCTTTTATATTATTCCCAACAAAACACTCTACATTATCAATTCTATCATTCTTACCAATCTTTACAATTTACCCTTATTTATACCAAAAACTGTTGACTAATATAAAATTGTCATCCAAACATTTTATTTAAATGTACAAAACACAATCAATATCCTTTGTATCATCATGTTGCCACCCAACCTTATAAAATTAACAGCAATATGTTAGCAATTTAATAAGTGGATCTCAGCAAGATATCCAATTTCAAAATAAACAAATTGCAAGCTTAGAAAAATCATAAAAGCTACGCCTGATTAATCTAACAATAAAACTACAACTACTGCCAACACTACAACCACTGCCAACACTACAATCACTGCCAACACTATAACCACTGCCAACACCACAACCACTGCCAACACTACAACCACTGCCAACACTACAACCACTGCCAATACCACAACCTGACATAAAAATGATTTTATCATCCAAAATATTCAGTCCTCTTTCATAATTTTGCATCAATGAATTCTATACAATTCCAATATATCAAAATTTAATTGTAGATTAATGATACAAAAAATTTAAGTAAATATTTTTTCCTTTAATATTTCCTTTACTTTTAGATTACCAATCATCCTCAATTATTATACATCAATTAATAACCAACAAGTTCTTTTATATTATTCCCAACAAAACACTCTACATTATCAATTCTATCATTCTTACCAATCTTTACAATTTACCCTTTTTTATACCAAAAACTGTTGACTAATATAAAATTGTCATCCAAACATTTTATTTAAATGCACAAAACACAATCAATATTCACACTTGAAAAGGATAAGACATTTAATCTCTTATCTAATTATACTATTGATTCAAATCCTTTAAAGCAAGCTAATATTGCTATAAAAGCAGAAAGAGAAACTGAATATTTTACAAAAAATAAAATAATTGCCACAATCAATATTTACACTTGAAAAGGATAAGACATTTAATCTCTTATCTAATTATACTATTGATTCAAATCCTTTAAAGCAAGCTAATATTGCTATAAAAGCAGAAAGAGAAACTGAATATTTTACAAAAAATAAAATAATTGCCAACAGAAAATAATAACTCATTAAACTTCCTTAATATACCAACCCACAAGAAACCCATATTTGAAGATAAAAATAATATCCAACATTTTCACTCTTAAACTGATAAAAAAATTTTAATTCATGAGCTTACCAGACCTCAGCACAGCTTCTACCAAATCTAACTGCCCTTTATGTAATAAACTCGTTAAAGTAACCAAATTGGGGCTATTGCCATCTCATCGAAACCAGAAGATAAAATGTCCTCAATCTGGGTTTCCCATCTTATCACCAGCTATCCCTCGAACCCTAAATGCCTTTTCTGCCCTTGCCCTCGCACAACCTATAGTTACCATTCCCACGTTGACTGATGTGCCTACTAGCCCAATAGTCCCCACCTCAACCGCCGAAAATGCTCTCACTTTCAATCCAACCGACTCCACAGATGTAGAAATATTTCTAGTCACACCAAAACCATTTGTGATTTCACGTATACCTAAGGGAGCAAGACTTCAAGTTGCCAAACACCTCTCAAAGAACTTGACTTCCTTGATAAATAATTATTCTTCCATAAAACACTGGCTAGACACCCTGTCATTTGCCTTTACTACCTTGCAAGTTCCTGATCCTGCCAGTAAAAAATCTCTGACACAGCAAATCAAGGATGCTACTATCTACCCCTTACCCATCAATCACTTTTCCACATCTTTTAAAGGTGATGACACTGATAAAAATAAAAATCACAAAAATGACCTACTCACCAAGGCCAAGCTTATATCTAAAAAGCTGGATAACCTGAATGTTAAATCCGCCATACGACTGGCAACATCTGACAATAAGCTAGCTCCCTACGATCAAACAACTTATCAAGCTCTTCTCCTAAAACACCACCCACACGATCTTAAGGACGAAATACCGTCTTACCCCGAAGCTCCTCTAATTGCAACCACTTAAACCTCAAGCGAGGTTAGAAAGGCTATTCTCTCCTTCAAACGCGATTCTTCACCGGGGGTTGATGGGTTTCGCCCAATATTCCTACAGGATCTAACCGCACCTTACATCACACAACAATGCGACGTTTTGGAAAAAATTACTCAACTCATCAACCGTATGCTTGCTGGAGGCTTACCACCCGTCATTATTCCACTCCTTTATGGAGTGCCCCACAAACCTAATAAAGATATTCGCCCTATCGCTATTGGAACCACTTGGCGCCGATTAACCGCAAAGCTAGTAGTGAGCAGAATATTGTTCACAGTATCTAATCACCTGTGCCCTAATCAATTAGGAGTCAACGTAAAAGGGGGATGCGAGGTATCCTTACACATGACCAGAATGTATCTACAAACAGACCCCAGTGACGATATCCTAATTAAGATAGATTTTTCAAACGCTTTTAACTCTCTAAAACGTACAGCGTTTCTTAATCCCATCCTTACCCTTTACCCAGAATACTCGCAATTCATCTTCGATTGTTATGCTAGTCCATCGCATCTTCAATTTGGAGATAGATTGATTCCTTCTAGTAGTGGAATACAACAAGGTGACCCTCTAGGCTCCTTCTTATTCAGTCTGGGCATTAATAGCCTAATACAAAGCATAAATGACCAATGTAAACTAAACCTTCATAACTGGTATATCGACGATGGTATACTAGGCGGCTCACCCAGCGAAGTTATGAAGACGGTCGAAATAATAAAATCCAGCGAGAGCAGTTTGGGACTGCGAATCAATCAAGACAAGAGCGAATATTGTCCTCTTGGAATCATCGACCTTAACTATGATCCTATGTTCAATCATACACCATTGAACTTCTTAACACATCTCGGATCTCCAGTGGGTAAAGACGAGTCCTTTGTCAAGTTCTTTGCCGACACTCTACTAGAGATATCCCTTATGCGCGGTGCACTATCTCGCCTCCCAGCCCACCAAGCGTTCTTTCTATTAAAGAACTACCTCCTAACCCCAAAAATTCTATATACACTCCGATCGTCACGTATCTTCCAATATGACGTCAACCTCGCTGCACACGAGCTAGAGATTAAACACCTTACAGAGGATATACTCAATCTCAAATTCGGAGACCTATCTTGGCTACAAGCTACCTTGCCAACCAAATCCGGCGGCATTGGCATACGATCGCCTTCCCTACTCTCTGTTAGTGCGTTCATATCCTCTCGCCTGTCCTGCGAGCCCATCATACACGCACTCACAAAACATCCTGACCCTTTACTTCCCCAGGCAATTGATCTATGGAAATCTCTTTCATTAGTCGATCCTCCCTCATCGACACTGCAGAAGGACTGGGATAAGCCTCTAGTTGGCAACTCCGTTGCATACCTTAAATCGAGGAGCCAACCCGAGGACCATTCTCTACTCTTCTCCATTTCCGCAGACAGCGGGTATGAATTTCTCGAAGCTTTTCCATCGCGAAACCTTGACCAGCTCCTAAGCAATGATGAGCTACGTCACGCCATCGGTCTAAGACTTTATGGTAATACCCTATCACTGCATCCTTTGTCAAACGCCGGTCAACTCCAAAGGCCGTCACTCTTTACACTGCAAGCGCTGTAGAGGCAGATTCATTAGACATTCAAAATGCAATGATACTATTGCCAGGGCCCTAAAATCTGCCGGTATCCCATCAACCCTAGAACCCACTGGACTCTACAATTCTGATGGTAAGCGTCCCGATGGCTCTACCATGATCCCTTGGAAGAGGGGGGAATTTCTAACCTGGGATTTCTCATGCATCGATCCCCTTGCCCCTTCCAATATAATAGAGATGCTCTAGTAGACGCCGAGACGAATAAACTCGCTAAATATTCGCCATCGCTTCCGGCCAATTACACATTCCTACCACTAATCGCCACGACTCTAACATCGTTCGGCTCTCACGCCCTTGCCTTCTTTAAAGAGCTGGGGAAACGGATCTCTACTAGGACCGAAGATCCCAACAAGGGTTACTACCTACGCCAAAGATTAGCCCTCAATATAATAAAATCCAATTACCTCAGCTTCATATTCTCAATGACTGATACCCCCTAATTACTTACAATTTATATCTAAATTTTATTCATTAATTAATATTGAATTTATGATTTTATTTTTATATTTAGTATTACATAAATTACTGATATCTTATTTTATTTACTATATGTGTAATATCAAAAAATTTAATAATATCAAAAAAAAAAAAAATCTTTGAATTATTTCATTTAATATATTTTGACGCCTTGCCAAAATGTGAAAAAATGAATTTAAATAAGAAATTATGCATTTACAGTTAACGTGAATTGCGGGGAAAAGTACAAAAATATAACTAAGAATGAATGGTGTTGTATTAATCTGTTTTTTTCATTACTCCTATTTTTTTGCTATCGGAACTATCCATAAAATTTTAATTGTTCCCCTCTATTATTATTAACTTTAACCACAAAAATATAATATTAAATAATATTATTTATCTGGTACAAAGATATCATAATAAAAAAGGTTTCAAAATTACATAGAAGCAGATCCTTTATAAAAAAAATATATTCTAGTTACATATACATTCTTGTTGAAAATATCAAGAAAATACAAAATATTTATAATTCAATTTCTTCCACAAACTGAAAGATAAATTGGAAATAAATAACAACATCTCCAAAATTTTTAATATCACCTGGAATAAATTGCGAACATTATAATTTTATTAAGAATAAAGATAGAATTGAAAGAAAAACAAAATAAAATAATTTAATAATCTAATAATAGTTCCTTTCCTATAATATGTCATATTTAAATTATAATTAAAATAAGGTTACATCTGTTATATATTATTTTTTGAGAGAAGTTAATTTTGTACATTCATTGTTATTTATGTTTTATTAATAATGAGAAGTTAATTTTGCGCATTCATTGTTAATTTTTGTGTTAATTTATCAAGTTATCATTATCATAATATAATTTTTTTTACTAAAACAATAAATCTTATTATATTGTCTCATTTATTTATTTATATTAATTTAAAATATAATATCATAATTTTAGGTCAATATTTCTAGATAATATCTGAAAAGAAATCAAATAATTTAATTCGATTTTTTGGGGCAGGTGATAGGAGGAGATGAAACAGAATAAATTGATATAAATTAATGGCAAATATCGGCAATTGAAAGCTGCAAAACGGCACAATAGAGAAAGAGATAAAGAGTAAAATTAATGAAGGGTTGTTAAAGTGAAGATCTTTATCTGGAGTGCTCTTTGACAAAAGAATCCCACACAATTTGAAAGGAAAAATTTACAGTTCCATAGTACAACCAACTATTCTATATAGTTCGAAAACATGGCCAACCAAAGAATCAGACAAAAAAAGTCTACAAACTATGGAAATGAGAATGCTGAGGATGATTGCTGGGGTATCAAGAAAGGATAAGGTGCGAAGTACAAGAATACTAGGAAGCAAGCCTATTCAAAAACGAATTCGAATTGAATAGTGCATTATTCATATTCGATTTGTTATTCGTATTCGTACGAATAATTAAATCTACTATTTATATTCTATTCAAATTATTCTAACAATTGAAATTAATTTTCTTAATAAAATACATGTTCAAATATATTGACAATTTTTTTTATTGCAAATTTGATTTCAAACAGAAAAACTATAATATATATAAAAGCCTTGTCACACTATGACAGTCACACTTTCACAATTTATAATATATATATTTAAAAAATCGTTATTTTGATAAGTGACTTGTGGCCCAATCGGCAAGAGCGTCGTTTACAAATCTAATGGACTTAGGTTTGAATCCCAGCAAAGATTTTTTTTTCTCAATCTGGCAAAATATTTTTTTCTTTCATCTCGCAAAATTAATAAATAGATACGATTCAAAGTTTGTAGTTACTTAAAAATTCAAAATAAAATAGGTATTCTTATATTTAAAGATTTTTAATATTTTTTAAAAAATATTTGTCCAATAAAAATCACCATAGAATCATATCTTATCAAACATTCATTCATCTTCCATTACCATCTTATGCATCATCATATATATACTAGAATTAACTGAAATATCTATAATATATATATTATAAATTGTGACACTGATATTTTTTAATGCTATTTTTTTCTGAAAAACCATTTCATGGTCGTGAATTTTGAAAGTGTCTATGGCTTAATCGGTAAGAGCGTCGATTACAAATCTGATGAATTTAGGTTCGAATCTCGGCAATGATTATTTTATTTCTTAATCCAACTTGGAGGTTCCGTCCTTTGAGATGTTAATTAAATTCCCATAGGACCTGAAATGTTGTCAGTTGCAGACCTCTGGTGGTAAATGCATGGGAAAGTAAAAGTGGCAGATGCAATTATAAATGGATTCTTTGGCAGAGGTAAAGTCCATTATGATCTGCTGTTTCCGATGTCATCCTGATTAGAGGTCTGCAATGGGCAAGTTTTGGTGCACCTGCCTGCTCATTTATTTAAAAATTTTGTTTAACTTGCCTGTCCAATGTATAAAAATTATTATATTGGTTGATTTGTCTCTTTATGTATTATTTTAATGTTTTTTACTTAAACTTATAAATTATGTAATAAAAAAATAACATCTATCTATAATCTATAATAATAATAATATATAAGTGTCACAGTCACAATGTCACTGTCACAGTGTCACAATTTATAATATATTTTAAAAATTCACGATTTTTTAAAAGCGTCTGTGGCCTGATCGGCAAGAGCGTTGCTCATAAATGTGAAGATCATGTGGTTCGAATCCCAGTAAAGATTTTTTTTTACTTAATCTGGCAAAATTAATTAAATAGAAGATAAAATAATTAAGTGTGACATATTCACATAAGATTCAAAGTTTGTTGTTATTTTAAAATTCAAACTATTAATATTAAATAGGTATTCTTATATTTTTAAATTTTTCACAACGTAATCAAATACGCATTCATCAAAGCATCCATTAAAATAATATCTAACAATACCATCTTATACATCATAAACATATATCTATCTATCTATCTATCTATCTATCTATCTATCTATCTATCTATCTATCTATCTATCTATCTATCTATCTATCTATCTATCTATCTATCTATCTATCTATCTATCTATCTATCTATCTATCTATCTATCTATCTATCTATCTATCTATCTATCTATCTATCTATCTATCTATCTATCTATCTATCTATCTATCTATCTATCTATCTATCTATCTATCTATCTATAAAAGCCGTGTCATAATCACAGTGTCCAGGCGCGTACGCAGGAATGGTCTGGGGGGGGGGATAATAAAATTTTTTAAGAAATAATTGTTTTTTAAAAATATCAAGCATAAATTTATTAGGACTAATAACTATTTCTAATACACAATTTTAAATTAATGTGAATTATAAAAAAATTATATGTAAAGAATCACTTAAATGACCCAAAATATAAATTGAATTTTGAGCCTTTAAAATTTATTTATAAAGTATAAAAAATTTAAATGTTAGAAATATAAATTAATACACAAAAAGTTTCTTAGGAATAATTGTATTTTGTATGTTAAATATTTACAATATAAAATCCAATCTTCTTTGGGATTGAACTAATTTTTCAATTATCCCATCCTTGCTTGTCGTCAAATGCCTATGAATATTCAAAAGATCTAAATCTTTCAATCTACTTTCAGAAGTTGTACATCTTGGTATGTTTTTCAGGGGCCGGGCCCGAAATTTTTTAAAAAAAACACCCGAACTGGGCCTGAATTTTTTCAAGAAAATATCCGGGCCGGAATGTATATTTTAAAACAGCCTATATTTGAAATCGTTATTATTAGCTCTAAAAATCAAAAATAAATATAATTTAATTTAAAAAAATCCGGGTCGGGCCCGAAAATTTTATTTTAAAAAAAGCCGGGCCGGGCCTGAAATTTTTTTTAAAAAAAACCCTAGCTGGGGCCGTAAAAATTTTAAAAAAATCGGGCCGTGCCCTGCAAATGGTACCTCTGCAGGGCTCTGTTATTCTTCTTAAAAAAGATAATGTCTCTCATTAGTTTACTAATGGGAAGAGTTGCTAATATATATATAAACCAGTGGCGTAGCTACGGGGGTGGTTTTCGGGTTTGGACCCCTACCAGAGCAAAATTTTTTTTTAGATTATACGTTCATGAGACTTAAGAAAAGTGACTTTATATCAAATAAATACCATTAATATTTATATTTTTCTGGTTTTGATGTATATGGAAGGATATTATATTACTATTGAAATTATTCTGGATAATATTATTAAGTCATTGAGAATAATCTACTAAATTATAATAACATATTATTGATGCATTTAAAAAATATATTTATTATATATTATCGAAGATATGGTGTAAGATAAACCAAACCCCCAGGCTTTTATATGTATTGACCCCCTCTAAGGAAAATTCTTAGCTACGCCACTGATATAAACCATTTAATACATTGGGAATATAATCTAAAATGTGTTTGAAATAATGCAGAGCATCCATAGCATTTTTTAGGTCTATATCAACCATAGTTAATCTTATAAACATAGTTATCCAGCTAATAAGGCATCATAAGATACTTTAACATCTTCATGATAAAAATCCAACAAATATTTTTTTTTTCTATCACCATCTGAAAAAGGTTGAAAAGGCTTTTATGGAATTAATGATTGGTAAGTGCTGCATGATGAATTACAAGCCATTCATTTATTTGGATTATAAATTTATCTGTATCTAAGATATACTTTTCTACTGATCCTATATTAATGTTTTAACCATGAGCTTGCCTTGCAGTCGAGGGAGACAAATATTAAACACGTATAGCTCTGCTTTTGACAACAATAACATATAAAATATGAAATTCTTCATCAACATTAGCCCTAATTTCCTTGAATTCTAATAAAATGCTCTCCACTATTCTCATCTTCTTAATCAAGTCCATGTCATGTTTTTGAAAAGTAATACATATTTATAAATAAATAATACATTCTAATGAGAAACAAATTTTGGAATAAGCATTGAATCTAATAATTCTTGCTTCTGAGGAAATATTTCTTTCAGACCATTGTGATATTTCAGTAATAGCAAATAATCGGCTCTTCTAACTCCATAAAAGCTGTTACTGCTTGATGGCGGAGACTCTATCTCGTTAGATAAGGTTGCAATTTTTTTCTCCCTGTTGGACAACAACTTCAGAAGTAATTATTATTTGACTAGAAATTTGAAAATGGTAGATAAATATTACGCCACTAAAGATTTGAAAATAAGTAAATATTACGCCGGAAAACTTGAAATCGAAATTAATTGATAAAATAACTTAGTAGATAAATGTGATAATAAATGTAATTAAATATATATTTAATATGAGATAGGAAAATATATTAACAAATATAAATTAATATAAACAATAATATTTTTGAATAATATATCCGGCATCTGCATTTTAATAGTCAACTTTGAAAAGCGTCTGTGGCATAATCGGCAAGAGTCACTTACGAATCTCATGGCTTTAGGTTCGAATCCCAGCAATGCATTTTTTTGTTAATCTAACTTTGTATACTTTTTTTAAATTATATTAATTTCCTTATTTTTTTTTATTTTTTATTATTTGTGTACTCAATAAAAATTTAATTTTGCCAGATGAGGGTTTTGTATATTGTTATCATGGAAACAGATTTCGGATTTGGACTTATTAAGAATGAGTCTTTTAAAATTGGCTTCAAGAAATTGAAAACCAATTATTTTAGGAAGAGCATCACAGATTGTTCCATCATCAAGATGCCAAATAATTATATCCAAATCAAATTTAGATTTAAAATAATGGGTGTGATAATAATACTAAGGTAAAATAAACCAGGTCGTTTCCCCCTGCTGAATCCTTTTGTCAGAATCCATGACATGTGGGCTGAATAAAGAAGTTTTAATGTTATAGTATGTCTCTAGGAATTTTGAATAAACAGAAATTTGGGATAAAAACATTTTATGAAATGTTCACAAAATTTGCTATTGAAAGCATTTTTAAAGTCTACTTTGATAATAGCCATGTTAGGAGGAGTATTTTGGAATACAAATGGCATGTAAAGCTATGCCTTCTCCCTTAACACCAAATCCTAATTGATAAGTATACTTAATAAGTTAACACCCTGGGTTTTGACCCATGGCAATTATTTTTGCTAATAATCTTCTAAATAGCCCATTGCAATGGGGTGCCACCACAGTGTTTGTGAGATAATCAGGTTTGCCTCCATGATTGATTCGAATCTATTATGACAGGTCTTTTTTTAAAAGAGTATTTAGGAAGGTTTTAAAAGCATTTAAATGATTCTGTGAGAAGAATGTAGATTTTATATGAAGTGCAAAAACCTTTGCGTCTGGATGTGGAAAATTTTTTAAAAGAATTGATAAATATCATAACTCACAAATCATATTTTTTTTATTCCATATTTTTCATAATATATTTGGCCTTTTCTCTAAAAATTTATAGAAATCTTGGAAGGATGAATAAGGATAATCTATTCCTCTCATTTGACTATTATTCTGATTCAGCCATCATCAAATGAAGGTAAAATTTATTATTTATCCATACGGAGAATGATTACCCGTCATTCTTAACGGGCTATCAGCTAGTTATTATAATAATCTGATAATAAAAAATATGTAATCAATAATCTGATGATAAAAAATATGTAATCAAGTTATAAACAAAATTAAAATGAATTTAATTCATAACTCTAAGCCAATTTTTAAGGCAAAGAGTTTTTCTTATATTTTCTCCCTTATATGACATGCGATTTTTTGACAACATATTAGTTCCAACTAAGAAAAGTCGTTCACAAGCAGTTGATGTTCCTTGTATAGATATGTATTCGCTAGGTGTGAATGAAACCTATTATAATGATTAATAAGAGGGGATATTTTGCCTTTACATTTTATAATGCTCTTGAAATGATTAAAGCAGCCTTTTCAGTCTTGATCCCATATAATCGCTCTTTTTGTGGGGAAATTTTGTCAACTTCAATATCAAGCAAAACTATTTCATCAGAAGCAATTTTTTCTAACATAATTAGGCTACTAACAATAATTTATTGTAGAGATGTATTATATTTTTATATATCTTTGGTTTGTGTAATTTTTTAATATAATTTATTATGAGATTCAAAAAATAAACTTTTCGTGAGATTCGAAAAATACAGCAAATAAAAATTTAATTATTGCTTTAATTTTCACTTCAGAGAATTTGTGCTAGTCTTTTTATAAACTCATTACCTGCCAGATTGGAAGGTCATCAAATAGAAATGACAAATATTAGATTTATTAAAAGCAATTTATTAAATATTCAGAATAATCATTTTATTCGAATCGAATAAATAATTATTCGTATTCGGATAAAACAAATAATTTATTATTCATATTCGTAATTATTCAATTCGATTCGAATATTCAAATTTTTTTTTAAAGGTAGTGTCTATTAAGACTATGATAATGGTGAACAGACTTAGATGGCATGGGCCCATAATGAGAAGGCCTATGAACTATATAGGAAAAAAAAGTTGAGAGTTTGGAAGTGATGGGCAAACGTAAAAGAGGAAGGCCAAAACTTTAATGGGGCCATAAAGTTAGAGCCAATATGAAGAAGTATAAATTAGTATGAATAACATAAAGTGGAGAGAGATATTGATTACCATCAGAAATAGTGAAAGCTAAAAAGAAAAAAAAATTTTAATATATATTTTGTATATAAATTATTAAAATATTCATTATTTTAAATATATATTGTATTTAGTATCAATTAATTTTTTTTAGCTTAAATCGAAATTTGAATTTTAAGAATAGAATCCTAAATTCACACCTTACATAATTAATAAAAGTTTTATCTGTCTCTAAAAAGTTATAATTAATATTATAAACGAAGGCGTTCTTGAATGAAGTTCATTTTTTTTAAAAAAATAAGATGAACGACCTTCCTTTTATTTTTCACGAACGCTTTGGTTTTTTACGTTCATTTAATTTTAGAAAATCTTCTTTATTCATTCAAAAATAAAAAATATTAATTTAATATTAATCCAAATTTTTTAAGAAAACAGGGTTATTTTTCAATCAGCTCTTTTATCAAATTTGAATTTTTTTAACCAGCCACCATTTCTGTCCTATAGTATAGTTTATTAACTTGAATATTATTATTTATAAATTAACGTAAGCATGGATGTTATTATTTCATCTTCAGCTATGATTCTAGTATAGTTTAAAAAATCTTCAAGTTATAATTTAAAGAGATACCTGATTGTGATATTTATTATTTTATATAATATAACTATAAGTATCCTGTTAGTAATTTGTTTTAGATTGTTGTATTTCATAGGCTTATTAAAAAACTATGATTATTATAACAGATACATAAAGTAAAAATCATTAAATAATATACATAGATATAAAATAGTTATTACCTTTTAGAACTTTTTTATTTTTAGTGTGATCAATTGAAATTTATTTTTATCAAGGGTTTTACATTTTAATAGTTGAATACAAATTTTATAAATAATTAAATTTTATATGATATATAAAAGTTTTAATATATTAAAAATTGATAAGAAAATTTTTTAATAAATAAAAATAATAATTTTAAACATGGCTAATATATTGTGTTAAAAACTATATGATATTTATTTATATTAAATTAAATGTTAAATGAAGTTCAAAAATTTTTTTATTCATATTTTTAAACAAGCGTGAACGCGTTCTTTTTTTTTGAAGGTAAATATTGAATATGAACGAGTTTGATTTTTGTAGATGACCATTGAACGCGTTCGATTTTTCTAGAAATGTTTACAGAACTGGAAATTTTTAATGTTTGAAAAAAAATTATACCCACTGTAGAAAATTCTTGACTCTGCGCTTGCCGCATGCATATCAATTATCAAATTCCTATAAAATTATTTAGTGCTGTGAAGTAACGTCAAAAAGTAAAATCGTTATCAACGATGTTACTTTTTTGAAGAAAAGGAACGTCATTCGTTACCTTCTTCTAGAGGTAACGAGTAACGGTAACGCGTTTATTTTTTTGAATAACGGTAACGCAAAACGTTACTCGTTACTTTATATTTTTTCTTAAAATATATCAACAAAAAGAAAAACAGATTTTATTGTATTATAAAATTATTTTTATTTATTTTTTAATTCTTAATATAAATAATTTAAGCTGAGTTTTAATTCATATCAACTACTGCCTTCATTTTTATTTTAAATTCTCGTTGTTAAATTTTCTGCCGAAATTAATATTCAATCAAAATTCAAAGTAAATGTTAATAATGATATTATTATTCTTATAATTTATTTTAAGAATATTATGTCCATAGTACTTCTTCAGATGAAGATGATTTAATCCTACCCTGGCTCCAATTGATATATTTTAAACCAATAAAGAAAATTCCAAGTCTACACTTTGTAAATGTAAATTATATCCCAACACGAATATTTTAACCTCAATTTCCAGCAGTTCAAGCTTAAAAAAGCATTTGAAGGTAAAAAGATTAATTAATATATTATTATTTTAAACATTACTTAAATAATAGAGTAATATTCTTTCATAATATTTTGAAAAGCTTAATCATGGAATTAAAATATAAGTAGGACTGTGTCGATATTAAATATCGGATAGGATCGGTACCGATATTTAGCGTTTTCCAAAAATATCGGATCGAGCCGATATCTGTAAAAACCCGATCCGATCTTTTTACCTTTCTTTTTTTTGTTATTTTATGATATGTATTTTATTTTACATTATTATAATATTTTCTAAATAATTTTTTTTTAAACAATGTAAATGAACAACACCCTCTAAATTTTATTCTTTTTTAAAATAGATTTATAGTATTTTAAAAGTTTTTTTTTATTAAAATAGAAAGGAACTTAATTATTTTAAATCTTTTTAAATAATAATGCCAATTTTATTATTTATACTTTATATAAAAGAATATTTTTAAATATGGTATCTGTATTATGGAAATATTTTCGAAAAAGACAAGGATTTTGCAAAATGCGTTATCTGCGGAATCATCTGAGTTTACCTTCAGTACGGCAGGGATATAGATGCTCAATATCGTAGAAGCTTATTGCCATAAAATCTAGAGGCTCTCGTATTTATTAAAAAAAATCTAATATATCATAATTTTATATATTAAATACAATTTTATAATTCATACCAACATAAAATGGATATATTATCAAATATATGTTTTTTAAATTATAGTCTTAATTGTAGAAATAAAAAAATTAAATTAAATGCACAATTTGATTTTTTGTATAAAAAATATTGATTTCTTAATTACATTTGGTTCAAGGGGGGGGGATAAAAAATTAATATAAATATCGGATCGGTATCAGTATCGGATCGGTTTTGAAGTAATATCGGATCGGTGAAAAATATGTGGATCGGCACAGCACTAAATATAAGCAATCAAATTATACTACAGTATTGGGCTGGGAACCAACATTTAAATCCCAAGATTAACAAAATATTGATTTTGGTTCTAAGTAATATATTGAGTTTTTTATATCTTCCATTTCTTGTTTTAGTATTGCTATTGACTAAAATAAAGAATAAAAAAAATAGTTATTTTAAAAAACTTTGTTTAAATAATATATATATGAAATAGTGGCAATAGCCAGGATTTAACAAAATTTTAAAGAGAATTTCATTATAGATTTTATTTATTATTCAAATACCAGGGTTGGGCAGTATCGCGGATATTTGTATCTAAGATACAAGATACTTTTGTATCTTGTATCTTTTTTAAAATTTTGGAAAGTATAAAAGTATTTGTATCTTAACCAACTTTGTATTCAAAAAGATACAGATACTTTAAAAAAATTTTATATTGGTTAAATAAATAGTATTAAAATTTAAAATGATATTGTTTTAAGATTTAAATGAAAAATTTAATCAAAATTTAGATATTTTAAGATAATTTTTGATATATGACGTTAGTCGTCATATAGCAATTTGCTAATAATTAGAACTACCATATTTGAATCGTTTTATATCTGTCTATTTTTAAATTATGGAAGAAGAAAATAGAATAATATGTTTATCTTCGTCTTCAGATGATTCTTCAACCGAAAATTATAACAATAAATTTAAACTAAGCTTATTTAATGGCAAATTTTTTGAAGTACTTCAAGATGATCATAATAAAGAAATTCATCGTGACTTTGGTATTGACGAAAAAGTTATAGCAACTATTACAGATAACGGCTCTAACTTTAAAAAAGCTTTCAAGGAGTTTGGATATTCTATAGAAGCTGTAGAGAATGACTTTGACATCAATGATGATGAATGTATAGAATTCGAAATCATTGAAAGTATTATTTAATACTTCTTTAAAATTTATTATGATATTGTAAATTTAGTAAAAAATTTTTATTCAAATAAAATTATTCCTCAATAACATTGCCTTAGCACATTCGTTGTTTGTGCCATACGATAAGTCTAATTGCCACAACAGATGTCGAGAGCTATTAAGAATTCTCCTAACATTTCTAAAATTCATCATCCTGCAATAGCTAAATGTACTAAGCTATGGAATGCAAATAATAGGCCTAAAACTGCAGAACTTATCAAAGCAGTTTTAGGAAAACAATTAGTTACACCTTGTTGCACTAGATGGAATAGTTTGTATGATAGTCTTCATAGTTTATTAAAATTTAAAGGCGAACTTCCTAAATTGTGTCAAAAATTAGAATTTCCTAAATTACGAGATATTGAAATTCAATATTTAGAAGAATATTGCAATATAATGGCCCCATTGGCTATAGCGATTGACAAAATACAGGGTGAAATCAACTGCTATTATGGAGAATCAGCTTCAATTTTAAATGTCGTTAAAAAAAATTACAAATTTAATTCAAACCAATCTACAATTTTGCAAACCATTAGCTGTTGCCATAGAAAATTATTTAAATAAATATTTAAAAATATATATGATTTTGATAACAATTTTAAAGTGCATTTTTGGCAACTATTTCTCATCCCTATTTTAAAAATCGTTGGCTTGATGGTTATAAAGAAAAAAAATTCCTTCAGAATTTGTTATTACATGAAGTTTTAATTGTTTTTAAAAATAATATTGAAATTAATACTTCAACAAAATCTTCAATTGATGAAGATGATGATTACTTTTGCCTTAAAAGTACCACATCCAATTCTAATAATTCAATAAATGATATTGAAATAGAGGTCATAAATAATATGAAAGATGACAGGCGGAGTATAAATATGTTAAATAGTTATAAATATATAACACAATATTACCCTCCTCAGCCCCCGTTGAAAGATCATTTAGCTTTGCTAATATGGTTAATAGACCAAATCGTCAAAGATTGAACCATAAATCATTTGAAAAATTAATAATATTAAAAAATAATGCTGATTTATTTTTATTTACTAATTATATAATTAGTAAATGGAATATCGCATTATCTTTTATAATAAATTTGTTATTTTCTACAATTTATTTTAAATATCTATATTAAAAAAAGGCTTAAAATATAATGTGTCACACGATTAGCCAATAGAATTCTTTAAAAAAATTCGTGCCTTATCAAGTCAATTATTTGTACCTGATAATAGTCAATTATAATTTTGTTAATATATTATGTAATATTCCACTTCTTTATTAATCATAGGACGTTTGTCCTACTTAAATAATGAGTTATTCTTAATAATATTTAATTAATATTAACAAATTCGGAAGTATTTAAGTTATGCTAAATTGTAGTTTTAATCTTCATGATATTTAGCGCCATCTATAATATTATATTTTATTTTAAATGTAAATGTTTTGTCTTAATTGATGTCAAATATATTGTTCTTTCTATATATCTATAATTTATCTATCTATCATAGCAATTTTAAGCCAATTTAGATCATATTAGCAAAATGGATTTAATCTCCTATAAATCATGGAAAGCATTTCAGAAGTATTTTGAGGCAATAGGCAGGAAGGAACATTAGTATGAAAAAATGTTTGCAGATAATTTTACAAGAGCTAAGGAATTCAATTCTATAATATATATATTCAATAAAAATCATCATAGCTTAACCATATCAAACACGCATTCATAAACCAAATCGAACCGCCATTTTCAAAAAAAAAACAATACTGAATTACAAAACATATAATAATGTAAATATAATTACAATATTAACATAATTAGATATATTTTTTAATAGACACCACATCGAGCAAAACCATCATAGACAAGATACCATCATCATCATTAGTAAATAATTAGATATATTTTTTAACAGACACCACATCGAGCAAAACCATCATAGACAAGATAGCATCATCATCATCAGTAAATTTTATTTTATACTTTCAATTTACTCGTCTTATTTCCAGTTATTTACGGCAAGATACGAGCAAGGAAATTACATCAAAAAAACGACACCACATCGAGAAACATCATCATCATCATCATCAGTAAATTTTATTTTATACTTTCAATTTACACATCTTATTTCCAGTTATTTACGGCAATTTACGAGCAAGGAAATTACATCAAAAAAACGACACCACATCGAGAAAAACCATCATAGACAAGATACCATCATCATCAGTAAATTTCATTTTATACTTTAATACATTGCCTATGAGATAACCTTAAAAAACTTATTTATAAGGTTATCTCATAAGCAATAATTTAAAATTTTTATAAATACTATTTTTTTAGATTCCTGCACAAAAAACAAACTTACATAATAAATGATATAATATTAAATAAGTTTTTTAAGGTTATCTCATAGGCAATGTAAGTTAAAATTTTTATAAATACTATTTTTTTAGATTCCTGCACAAAAAACAAACTTACATAATAAATACATATAATATTAAATACTAGCTAATAACCCGTCAAGAATGACGGAGAATTAGAATTTTCTCCTTTATAACTATTTTTATATCCTTAAAAACAAGATTATCTCATAGGCAATGTAAGTTAAAATTTTTATAAATACTATTTTTTTAGATTCCTGCACAAAAAACAAACTTACATAATAAATACATATAATATTAAATAAGTTTTTTAAGGTTATCTCATAGGCTATGTAAGTTAAAATTTTTATAAATACTATTTTTTTAGATTCCTGCACAAAAAACAAACTTACATATTAAATACATATAATATTAAATAAGTTTTTTAAGGTTATCTCATAGGCAATGTAAGTTAAAATTTTTATAAATACTATTTTTTTAGATTCCTGCACAAAAAACAAACTTACATAATAAATAGATATAATATTAAATAAGTTTTTAAGGTTATCTCATAGGCAATGTAAGTTAAAATTTTTATAAATACTTTTTTAGATTCCTGCACAAAAAAATCAAATACTGTAGATAAATTTATAATAAATTAAAAACATAAAAATAAGTTATTTAACATTTATGAATTATAATGATTATTGCACCAATAATTACACAAATATATTTTGCAAATATATCATTGGGTAAGATATATAAGGAAATATTTTTCACACTTACCCGAAATAAATTTAAAAATATAAAATATTTATATTAATTAAATTTTTATTTTTACTTTTTTAAAATATATGTTATTTTGGACATCGTTTATATATTTTTTAACTGGTCATTGGTTTATTTATTTGAATGGGTTAATAAAATATATTATCAATAGGTAATGACGTATAATTGTAAATAATATTGACATTGCTTTTAAACATGTATATATCTCTACTTTTAGATGAATTTATCAGTTATTGAGATTGGCTTAATATTATAAATGAGATTTATATTATATATTATCAATGTTATAAATGTCATATATATATTATCAATGATATAAATGTCATAGATACAAATCAATCATATTAATATATTTCATGAAGTGATTGCCAGTCAAATAAACTTAATTAGTATATTGGCGACGTTGTCGATGATTTAATATGAATAAAGAAGACAAAAATAAAGTAATTATGAATAAAGAAGAAAAAAATGATAACATTATGATCAAATTCGATAATTTCGATAATCAAAACAACTTTGCTGATTACATTGAATATATTGATGATATGTTGGAGATAAGAGGTATATTAATAAATAATGTAACCAAAAAAAAAATATTATTTGCGTATATTGGTATTAGTAATTTAGCTGAGATGAGGTCCTTTGTTTATCCAAAAATATTGAAAGATCTTAATTATGAAGAGATTATTGAAGTTGGTAAGAAAGTTTTTAAGCCTATTTCAACATTATTTAGCTCGAGAATTAAATTTATTCGAATAGAAAGAGGGGTTGGTGAATCAGTTGCAGAGTTTGCAGCTTGACTTAAAAAATTGGCTCAAGAATGTAAATTTGAATCTGACCTAGATGGGAGATTGAGGGATCAGATGGTGGCTGGAATCAAAATGAGTGCATTGGAGAAAGATATTCGCACTAGATTTCCAGATGGAATAAATGACTTAGGAGAAATGGTGAGTTTTCAACAGGTTTTAAATATGGCTTTGGCAATGGAAAGGGCTGAGGATGAAGTGACAAATATGATGGTAAAAAAAATCAATAAACCTAAGGAGCAGATAGAGAATAATCAAGAAAATTTTTCAAATCAAAAGTACTCATATAATAATAATAACAAAGAAAAGGGTAATTTTAGTTATTACAATAATAATAATTTTAAGTTTAGAGATAACAATAAATTTAACAATAATGATATGTATAAGTTTAATAAATGCTCAAAATGTGGAAGAACTCATCCCCCTTTTCAATGTTTTGCATCAAGGGTGAAATGTTATAATTGCCAAAAGGTAGGGCATTATGCTAAATATTGTAAGGGACAGAAGTTACATGCTATGCATATAGATGACAATGATTCATCAGATTCAATTAATAATATATCCCAAATTGGTAGAAATAGTGCAAAGATATTTGTTTGGATTAATGGAGTACCTATAGAATTTGACTATGATACGGGGGTACAGGTATCGGTGATTGGGAAACAATATTGGGATGAAATTGGCCGACCCAAACTTGGACCAACCAAACCTTTATCAGTATATGGTAACCAACCGCTAGATGTGCTGGGTGAAACTATGGTGAGGGTTCGTCTTGGAAAGATAAGCAGATCACTACCGATTGTGGTGACCGGTTCAAATGACATTCCATTATTTGGACTACCATGGATACTGGCATTTAATATGTTTATTCCACGACAAGTGACTATACGTAGTATTACAAATAAAGAGGTTATGACAACCAATAAACAAATTGCTGGCATGACAACAGAATTTATTAGTGTTTTTGATGACAAGCCTGGACGGGTGAATGATATAAAAGTTAGCATACATTTGAGTGAGGCAGCAAGGCCGAAATCATGGCCAGCTCGTAGAGTACCTTTTCCATTACGAAAACCAATTGAAATGGAACTCGATAGATTGGTTAAATCAGGAATATTGAAGGCGATTGATCCAACACAAAAACGATTGACATGGGCCACTCCAATGGTAAACGTACGAAAAACAAATGGAGAAATCAGGATTTGTGCGGATTTTAAGGTGACATTAAACCCATATATTTTGTACGATTATCATATTATACCAACGGTGGATGATCTTTTAACCAAATTAAAAGATGGATTGAAATTTACGGTAATAGATTTGAAAGATGCATATTTACAATTACCAATAAAAGAAAGTTCAAAAGAATACTTAACCATATCGATCCACATTGGTTATTTCCAATATCAATGTATGCCTTTCGGTCTTTCTAGGGCGCCGACCATATTTCAAAGATATATGGACAATTTATTACAAGACTGCCAAATGACTGTAGTATATCTTGACGATATTATCATAACGGGGAAAAATGATGTAGAACATTTGAATAACGTAAAAAAAGTACTAATGAAACTAAAACAGGTGGGTATGAAGGCAAAATGGGCCAAAATACGTTTTTTAAATGAATCAGTTTCTTTTTTGGGTTTCGTAATAGACAAATATGGAATACATCCAGCGAAAGAAAAAATAGATGCTATTCGAAGGATACCAACTCCTAATAATATACACCAATTACGATCTTTTTTAGGACTTGTGAATTATCACGAGAGATTTTTGCCACATCTACATGGAATTGCCGCTCCTCTGCATAAATTAACAAGCATTAAATCTTGCTGGGGTTGGTCGGACAAGGAACAAGAGGTATTTGATAAAATAAAACAGCTTTTGTCAACAAATAAAACGCTAATTCCATATTCGCCAAACTTGCCAATTATATTGGAATGTGACGCTTCCAACACTGGTTTTGGAGCTGTGTTATGTCATTTAGTGAAAAAAGACATTAGCAGACCAATCGCATTTGCCTCGAGAACACTTCTAGAGTCAGAGAAAAATTATGCACCAATAGAAAAAGAGGCATGAGCACTTTTGTTTGGTATGGAAAAATTTCATACATTCATTTTTGGTCGAAAATTTTTATTACGAACAGATCACAAACCTTTGGAAAAATTATTTGGTGATAAACGTGAACTACCAAAAATATCCAATAGTCGATTAACGCGCTGGGCTTGGAAAATGTCCGCATATGATTTTGATATTGAATATGTTCCTGGAAAAGATAATAAAGTAGCTGATACATTATCTAGACTGCCAATAGATGGCATAAAATCAAATAATGATCAAAAAAATGCGTTAAAAATTAGAGCTATAAATTTGCACGATATAAATATTAGTCAAGTTGAACTCCAAAAGGAAACAAGGAATGATAGCTTGTTTAAAAAAGTAGTTAAAAATATTGAGCATGGATGGGTGGATTTTGATGCGAAAAAAAATACAGAGTTAGTTTGTTTTTATAATCGTAGAGAGGAATTGTCAGTAGATCATGATGTTATTGAATGGAATGGGAGGTTGGTAATTCCAACCATTTTGAGGAAATTAATTTTAACGATTATACACAGAGGGCATCCAGTATGAAATCAATTTTTAGAATGTATTGCTGGTGGCCGAATTGCGATAAAGATATTGAACAATATGTTCGTCAATGTATGCCTTGTCAAAGTAATCGGTCGAATATTATGGAGGTTCCTTTATATTCGTGGAACATATCTAATATACCATGGGAACGAATTCATTTGGATTTCGCGGGGCCTATTGATTCGTATTCATGGTTAGTTGGAGTTGATGCACATACTAAATGGGCTGAGGTTGAGTTAATGAGAGAGACCACGTCCACGACAATGATCAGGGTTTTAAGGAAATGGTTCGCACGGTTTGGAACACCTAGACAAATCGTATCAGATAATGGACCTCAATTTATTTCTGGAGAATTTCGAAAATTTTGTTTCGAGAAAAATATTAAATTGATACATACAACACCGTACCATCCAAAAACGAACGGTTTAGCGGAAAGAACGATACGAACCCTCAAGAGTCGATATTTTGCAACTAGGAAAGACATCAGGGAGCCCGAGGAAGCCATGGGAGAAGTTTTGCTAGCATATAGAATGGGTGAGCATCAATCAACTGGACGTTCACCGGCTAAGTTATTATTGGGGCGAAATTTAAAAACGGGATTGAATTGGTTACGTCCTAATGTTAGTTATGAAATGGAACGATCGAATACAAAAAGTAGCGCATGATGAACATAGTCATATGAGAGAATTTGAGATTGCACAACCGGTATGGGTGCATAATGAAATAAATTCAGGTTGGAGAGAAGGAATTATAAAATCCAGAACTGGCAGATATTCTTATTTGGTAGAAAGCAAGGATAGAATGGTACGAAAGCATGCGGATCAACTTCGAAAAAGGGAGGTAGCTAAAGAAATGGAGAAGTCTGGGCCAGGGAAAGATAATGGAGAAAATATGGAGTCAGAGAGAGAAGAGGAAAATATAAAAAATAAAGAGTCGGATATAGTTGAGATTTTAGAAAATGTGGAAGATAACGGAAAACTAGAAACGCGGAAATCACAAAGAGCCAGGAAACCTACAAATCGGCTTATTGAGGAATTGTAAGATCATATGTGTGGGGATATGTTATAAATGAGATTTATATTATATATTATCAATGTTATAAATGTCATATATATATATTATCAATGATATAAATGTCATAGATACAAATCAATCATATTAATATATTTCATGAAGTGATTGCCAGGGTAATTCCATACCAAATCGATAACTTTTCGGCTCGACCTTTTTAATTTCGATAAAATTTTGTATACTAAAAGAATATCATTAGAAAGCATCGAATCCAAAATTTTAGCCTCCTAGTACTCGTAGTTCCTGAGATATCAATGGTCAAAAGTGCCAAAAATGACGTTTTTTCGAAAAATGCGATTTTTTAAAATTGAGATAAGTTAAAAAATAATGATTTTAAAAATATAAGTTATATGTCAATTTATAACTCTATTAAGGGCCTTTTATTGAATATTAAAAATATTTTCAAAATAATATTGTTGCGGTTTTTATTTAAGTTATAAATTTTAAACATGAAAACTCCAAGTGTTTCGCTTTCCAAATTTTTTTGAATTTAATATTTTCTTATTCTCTAACCTTATATCTATTCATAAAAAAAATTTAAACTTGGAACAGCCATGGGTTTTTTAGTTATTGCGATTTAAAAAATTAAAAAATAAATATTATTTTCAAAAATAGATGGCGCTCCTTTATAAAATTACGCGTTTTGTTAAAATTATTTTTTTTTTTAAACTTTTTTCCATTTTAAACATAAATAATAAGGTTTTCCAGCATTAATAATTTAAAATTTCGTAAAATTATTTTATTAATTTGTAAATATAATAGATAAATAAAAATTCATGAAAGATATTACTTAATTAATAAATTCGTCTGAAGATTGAGAAATAGTCTCCAGAGTTGTTCTATCTACCGAAACCCATTGTTTAAACGTAATAAGAGCTATATAATTTTTTATAAATAATTTTTCAATGCGTTCTTTTAAGAGTGTCGAGCCAGGACACTCGCTACAGTCACCAAAATAACAGGTTGGTAATGGGGGTTGCAAATCATTCTGCCTATAACATCTCTATAAGTTGTTAATATATCCTCACCATTTTTAGTCAATGTTGCTAATTCACAGCCTAAAATCATTAGTTTAATATTCTGGTGTATGCTACAAACGCATACACTATGTGTTCCGCTAGCCCCTGCCAATATGCAATTTTTTGGTCTTAAGCTTGCGAATTTCGAAAATCCAATTGTTATGCTTGAATTACTCTCCTTAAAATGACTATATAATTCTTTTAAATTATTAAGAACTAGCCTTTTTTGAGCGTTCACTCGTTCCCCCTTTTCAATGATAGATATGCAATCTTTTTTTCCTGGTAATACCCTACTAACTTCATCACTGCAAAAAAAACTTTTAACAATATCAACTGTTTTTTGATTGAGATATTTTGCAGGTTTTCGATTTGGAGTTGAAAGAATCCCCTTTTCTTCTAAAATGATTTTGGAATTATATGCCATATGATATGTAGCGTTGAATTCCGTTTTTATTTTATTTGCACTCCAATTAAGAGGCAGAATGGTCAGCAATTGATATTTTTTATTTTTAGATAAATTAGGATAATGTAATTTCATATTGTTGAGTATATCATTATTGTCTTTTGTGTCCAATTCTGGATTGTTAATTATTATATCTGAAAGAGCTTTTGATATTTTTGCTATCTTTTTTTTGGATTTTCAGTTAGTTTTTTTTTTTTAATAGGAGATATTCCAATTTCGTTTAAGGTTAAATTGATTGTATTTGATGCGGATGCTGTGGGGATATTATTTACATATTCGCTTTCAATATTTTTTGTGATAAACGCTTACGACTTATCACAAATATAGTGTTCCGCCTCAATGTTTGGATATTGTGTCATCCACGTCGTGACTTTACGCAGGTTCTTTTTACAATTAAAGTGTTTAGATTCTTTAAAAGGATTTGCACATTTATATTTATACATTATAAATAATTGTAAGAAAAAATTAATATTGAAATATTTGTAAAATAAAAATTAATTAATATCAAGGCAGGTGCATGAAAACTTGTTATTATCTTTCAAAAATTAATTATATTTTCTTATATAGGAATTGTAATAATCTTTTTAGGAAATAATAATTTTTACAAGTTATCAATAAAGTAATATAATAAGTAAATCTATCAATTGATCTAAATAATATATTTTCATAATATTAATGCTGGAAAATCATATTATTTATGTTTAAAATGGAAAAAAGTTTTAAAAAAATAATAATTTTAACAAAACGCGTAATTTTATAAATGAGCGCCATCTATTTTTGAAAATAATATTTATTTTTTGATTTTTTAAATCGCAATAACTAAAAAACCCATGGCTGTCCCAAGTTTAAATTTTTTTTATGAATAGGTATAAGGCTAGAGAATAAGCAAATATTAAATTCAAAAAAATTTGGAAAGCGAAACACTTGGAGTTTTATGTTTAAAATTTATAACTTAAATAAAAACCGCAACAATATTATTTTGAAAAAAATTTAGGCCCTTAATAGAGTTATAAATTGACATATAACTTATATTTTTAAAATCATTATTTTTAAACTTATCTCAATTTCAAAAAATCGCATTTTTCGAAAAAACGTCATTTTTGGCACTTTTGACCATTGATATCTCAGGAACTATGAGTACTAGGAGGCTAAAATTTTGGATTCGATGCTTTCTAATGATATTCTCTTAGTATACAAAATTTTATCGAAATTAAAAAGGTCGAGCCGAAAAGTTATCGATTTGGTATGGAATTACCCGCCAGTCAAATAAACTTAATTAGTATACTTAAGTGGTATTAGTTTTATATTTTGGTTTGTATTGGTATTAGTTTTGTAACCCAATAAAATATTGAATGTCTGTCTTAGAATTTTTTTATCAATGAAAGCTTAACCCCCCCCCCCCCCCTCCCCCCCATCTATCACCTAACATATAAATTGTAATAATAATAAAAGATGATACTATTTATAAAGTAACTTTTGTACTAAGTGAAAAAAAGTAAAGGCACATTGAATATGACATGTTAGAAACAGTTATGTCAAACATCGCTATTCTGCTATAATTTAATTTTATGCTACTACTGTTTATGTTTCTATAGTCATATTGTATAGAAATCTTCTAAGTTATATATGCGACTTATACAGTAGCTACAATTGATATTTAAGTATTCTATAGAAAAAGAGCAAGACAGCGGGTATAATATACCTCATATATACTTACGTTTTATCTGAGCATCTTATTTTATATTTGAAAATTCATTTATCCATTCTGTTTTACCCACGTTAAGTGGCAGATTTAGGGAAGTTAAAATTTTTATAAATACTATTTTTCTAGATTCCTGCACAAAAAACAAACTTACATAATAAATACATATAATATTAGATAAGTTTTTTAAGGTTATCTCATAGGCAATGTAATTTAAAATTTTTATAAATACTATTTTTTTAGATTCCTGCACAAAAAACAAACTTACATAATAAATACATATAATATTAAATTAGTTTTTTACGGTTATCTCTAAGGCAATGTAAGTTAAAATTTTTATAAATACTATTTTATTATTTTTTTTAGATTCCTACACAAGAGACCATTCAACAAAACCAAACAATGGAACGTTTCATACTACCAAAATCTAAAGAGCAAGGCATTATTGCTTCAACATCCTATAGAGTAAATTTTATATTTTTTTAATTTATATTGTATGTTAGCTGATAGCCCGTCAAGAATGACGAGGAATCAGATTTTTCCTATCTTATAAGATGTGATTCCGAAATATATATTTATTAGGTGAGGGGCTATTCTAATATTTTCCATTATTTTTTATAAATATGTTTATGAAGTATATATTTAGTAATTTTATTTTATGTCCACAATAATAAATATTTTAAACTAAACTTATTTTTATAAAATTGAGTAATACTTATATTTTTAAATTTTAATAATAAATCAACATAAGGAGAAAGCTAGAAAGAGACAGGCACTTTGTCGTAGCAAGAAAAGGCACGAGCAAAGTCTTATTCCTTCAACATCCAACCATCTTGAAGATACTGGAAATAAACAATCAAATTCACGCGGTGGGGAGTGAACAGAAATGCTGACTAACAGGAGCTCTGGTGGATAATGTAGTATTTGGGGTTCCAATAAGAGACATTGTTTCGATGTAATAAATCTTAATTATTGGGTAAAATTTTCTTTTATCTTTTAAATGTGAGCAAGGTGTATATTTGTGTCCTTTATTGACAATAAAGAAAATGTCTCAAGCACCGGGATGTCTCGACTATATTTAAGAACCTGGGAGCCCTAATATCTATCATCCTTTCATAGATTGAGTTTTTAAAGATATAAAAATAGTTTTAAAGGAGAAAATTCTAATTAGCTAGTTTTTTTATAAATTTACATTATAGATAATAAAATATAAAGCTTTATACATTTTGATTTTGACTATTTAAAGTTTTTTAAAAAAGTATCTTGTATCTTAGATACTTTTTTTTAAAAAATACAAGTATCTTGTATCTTATTGAAATTTTTCTAAAGTATCTTGTATCTTAAATACAAAATTTTATAAAGTATCTGTATCTGTATCCGAATACAATTTTCAGAAAATTTGCCCAACCCTGTCAAATACTATATATAACATCCCATTATTTAACCAGCTGGGTTGAGCACTAAGCGCTCTTGTTTGTTTGATCAAAATTTTGAAATCAATTGTTGCTAAAAATAAATAAAAAATTGTTACATTAAGATGTTATCTTATAATATATTATTTTTTTATAATTTTATTTATATTATAATAAATATACGAATATTTTTTTATAAAACTATCTTATATATTCTTTTTGTATAGTTTTATTTTATTATATATTGTCGGAAAAAAATAAATATTATTTTTGTATATATTTAATTTTTTTAAGTAACTAGTAGCCCGTTACATTTTTGAAAATTCGGTAATGCGCCTTCCTTTTTTGAAAAGGTAACGAGTAGCGGTAACGCGTTCCTTTTTTCAGATGTAACGACGGTAACGCGTTTTTTTTTGTAGTAACGTTTACAACACTACAATTATTATATTTTATAGTATAATTTAAATTTAAATTTCATATTCGTTATCATCTTATCTTTGAGGTCTCATATTTGGACATTTCTCTCTGTTCCTAATCATATTAACAAGACATTCATCTCTTCGTCCTCGCCGTCTGGATAGTTATCTGTTTCAACTTTGAATAACATCAATATTAACGATTAAACTGCTATCATAACAGTGGCATTTTTATCATGATCACCCTTGATATCCGAATTTAAATTGATCCACAATTTTCCATTAAATTACATTATTATCTTAAAATTTTGCTTTCCTGTATATCATGATTCAGAGTTCCCGTCCGGTCTGAGTTATCTCTTTCTCTTGAACCAAAACTAGTTGCTAATCAATAAATTATTGGTCCTCTTTATCCTTATTAACTTCTACATCCATAACACCTCTAAAATTTCACCTCATTGGTGATACAATCCTTATTTGGGCTATTCAAGAGTGATGCGCTAAGTCATCATTATTAACAAAAGGATTCACAATTCATTTACATTTGACTGGTGGCTCAAGGCCTTTCGTCCTGGACCTCTGCCCATCTTTTTTTGGAGGAGAGAGGGGAATTTAGCGAATCTTTATTTTTGCAATTGAACTCCAAAATTTTTATTTCTGATTGAAAGCGAAGCACCATATATATATCAGTGTTGTTTAGACAAGATTTGGATTGATTTAAGAAAAGATACGATTAAAATTTAGTCAAAATAATATTATTTAAGCTTGGCGATTTGCTTATAGATGACAGAAAAGTGATTCTCTATTTACCCATAATTTATTTTGGCTAAAATTATAGGGTTGTTTTTAAAAACGACCCAAATCGGGATGTTTAACAACACTAATATATATATTGCTTAATTTCAATTTATCCATAATTACATTACACAATTCATATAAATTTTTCTGATCTAGCTAAAATTTCAGTTTATGCCTATTTCCATTCATCATTTATTCATCAGCTTAACAAAATCGGTCCTCAGTATAACAATATTTTATAATATATACAATTAATAAAGCAGTGGATTCATATTTGCAAGTTAGGTGATGTCCTTCTCCTACTTTTCTCTCATAAATCGTTTTTTCCTTTGAAAAACATTTTTAATATGCTGCGCATTCTTTACACACTTAGGACTACCCCCATTTTTATATATCCTGCTCTTCAAGTGTATTTGCAACCCTAATCAATGCGCTTACTGAAGAAATCTTAGTTTAAAAAATTGCTTGGGCCAAAGCTTCTCTCCCAACAAAATTTGGCGGTTTCGGCATCAGATCCCCTTCTGATTTAGCTTTAAGTAATTTTATCTCAAGCTGCTTATTAACAAAACCTAATATTATCGCTCACTTCCTGTGGATGGTACCCCGCAGAGTTGTACAAAAGATCTTCTTTGAAGATTTTTGAGCGAGATCTAGCTCAAAAATTTGAGCAAGATCTTTGAATATCGTAAAATTTGAAGATCTTTTATATATAAAAAAATTTGAGCAACGATCTTCAAAGATCTTCATGATATTTATTTTTTTACCCCTTTATTAAAAGCCCAGATGTTTTTCAATTTTATTAATATATTATTTCTTTTATGTTTTATACCTCTCCTCCTGCCTTGACGGTATATTTTGATTTTTATTTATATAAAATATTTATTTGAATATTTGTAATTAAAAATATTATATCATGTCTTATTTGTTATTTGAATAAATAAAAAAAATCATTTTAATGAAATTTTTACAAGGTGAAGGGATACTAATTTTAAAATGACAATTAATTGAAACACAAAATAAAATATTTATATATATAGGATGTAAGGCTTTACCAAAACTTTTGAAATACTGAAAAAAATCAAAATTAATTTTACTTTAGGCACATACTTGTTTTAAGTAGGCCTACAAAAAACAAATTGAATCGAATATTGCGTTATTAGTATTCGTACGAATAATAAAATCATTATTCGTTTCGATTCGTCGAATATTCGATTCGATTCGAAAATTTTTCTAAAGCTTATAAAAAAATATATAATTTTTTGCAAAAAAAATTATAAACAGATATATATAATGTTTCAAGATGACACTTTTAAGGAAACTAATTTTCATTAGCATATAACAATTTACAGAAAATAAACGAAATAAAACCTAGTGATTTCATATAACGTTATCCAAACAAATTGGCCAAAAACGTCCGATTTTTAGAATTAGAAATGCTTATAAAAAATATTTAAATTATTTCTTCAATCTAATATTAAAATTTTTTAAAAATGTACAATAATCTCATTTTATAAACATCAAAATATAATACACAAAAAATATAATTATAGTATATACGAATTTGATAAACACTTTGGTTCGGCATGCTATTATTAATATGACAACCTCGCCAATTCGCTGATAGATGTCCAAACTTTTGTGCCATCTATATAATTGACTGGATTTGCCGTTTTTAAAATATTTTTAAAAGAAATAGAAAGAATTAAAAATGCTTTATATTAAATAGAGTTAGAGTATATAAAGTAAAAAAAATTAATTATCAAATAAGAGGTAAATTATTCATAAATTTTGAAGTATAAAAAATTTTTTGGTAAACTATTTTAAAAAATAACTAAATAAAATAAAAACAATTTTGTGTAAAGATAATACCATAACATAAATTACGGATTTTGTGCATATAAATAAATAAAATTGTTAATATTTTTTGAATGAGTAAAATAAAAAAAAGAAACGAAATAATTTTTTTTTTCTTTCATCAAGGCAGGGCAGGGGAGGTATAAAAGAAATAATATATAAAAATTGAAAACCATCTGGGCTTTTAATAAAGGGGGATATATTTGGGAGAAACAAGGAATGATTTGAATTGAAATATATATACGTGGGTTGAATTATAAAAGATGAGGTACAAAAAAGGTATATGCGCAAGAATTTATTATAATTATATTGAGATGAATTGTAAAATCAGAGATACAAAGAGGTATTTGAAATTTGCGTAAAAGTTTAATATATTGGGATGAATGTTTAAAGAAGTATGAGTTGAATTTTAAAAGGAGAGATACTAAAGAGAATATAGGATAGTTAATTTGATGTTAATATTGAACTATTTCCCTAAGTTTAAAATAAAGATTCATAATTACAACTGCATTTCGCGACTCGAGTTGGTAGAGTAAAATTAAAATATATAAAATATTTTCAGAATAAAAAAAACTGAATTGACCCATTTTAATTAGTTGGGTCTAGAATTTAACAACCCATAATTATATCAGAAACATGGATAGGGTATAGACCTAAATATATATTTTCTAGCGGGCCTAGGCCGGGTTTGGGTTCTTTGGAAATTTTATGCAATATGACTTGGGCCGGGCTTGGGCTTAATTTTTTTATTCAAATTTAGCTTATTTTAAGGATATATAATATGACAAATATATCATATCATTCTGATTTTATTGGTGGTTTTTATGACATTTCCTAGACATCTTGGGAAAGTGTTAATTTTGTTTTTACTTTTATTTTTAAAATCGCAACTTGCTATTTTATATCGTTGTAAATAGTAAAAGCATGACTTTTACTTAATATTAAAAATCGCTAAAATTATAGGGATTAGAAGGCACTCTTTTTTTAATATTTTGCAATCTAATAATAAAGCCATCAAAAATTTTAGAAACATGCTGTGTCAATATTTTTTTTTAAAAAAAAATTAGATTGGGGACCCTAATGTTTTTAAAATTATATGAGGTAGCACTAGCACTGTTCTGACAACAAACCTGGTTAACAATACATATATTTTCAATGATTTTGAAATAATCACTAATTGTCAAATTTCTATGTTTTTGTTTTCTCCTTGTTTAAATTATATAAAAGTTTAAAAATATTACATATGATAATTGTCTTTATAAAAGTTTAAAAATATTACATATGATAATTGTCAGTTTTCTATATTATATCTAACAAGGTTCAAAAAAGTTTTATAATAACATTATGACAATTGTCACATTTCTATGGTCAATCTTTATTTGAATTTTAATTTTACATCTTATTAATATAAATTGTAACCTATTTGCGTCAAAAAAAAATCAAAAAAGTAAATTATAACAATTATGACAATTGTCACTTTTCTATGGTATATCTTTATTTAAATTTTAATTTTACATCTTAATAATAAAAATTTTAACCTGTTTACTTAAAAAAAAATCAAAAAAGTTAGGTAATAACGATTAAGACAATTGTCACTTTTCTATGGTAGGGGAGGAGACCGGAGTTATATTGTCCATAAAAAATGAAGCAATTTTTCCAAAAGGTTTAAACGTAGTTTTATTCTTTACATATATCTCTACGGTAGATAATAATATTTAAGAAAAAAGTCTTTTAGTTTTTAATTAATATGAAATTTAAAAAAATGAAAATTTAAGAATTATGAAAAACACCCGAGGTACCTATTATCCTTTCGCGTTGCGATAGCCTTTGTTTATTTGTAGATTTTTAAAACAAAATTTATATAAAAATATTAATTCTAATTAAATAAATAGAAATAAATTGTCAAAAAATATGTTAAATTTATTAGGTTCATCTATATTATATATATTACCAGGAAGAACTTATTATCTCTTAAAACTGTCATATAATTTACAAAAAATAAGTCAATCATCTTCATAATGTCATTCGTGGCCCAAGAAAAACTAGTGGCTTTTAATGTTTTTATAAATTTAGTTGAATATTTTTTATTCAAAATAATCCCTGCTTAAAAATGGCTAATAGGTACCGCGCCAAAACCTGCCCCCTGTCTTCACAATTAATTAAAATTTAATTTGATATTAAATTACCATAAATATTGTCAATATTTTTATAAATGATAGAATGGAGATTTTTTTATCATTTAGAATTAATATTAAGTCTGAAATATTTTTATAAAAAAAGTTATTAGTGAAAATGTAAAATTTTAAAAAGTTACTTTGGGTATGCTAAAATTTAAATTTGCATTTAAAATTTTTGATGAGCAATTTTGTCAGAAACATTTTTAGACCTACTTAAGCACCTTATTAAAATACATATTTGGTTTAAATTTCAAATCCCCAAGTTTATTCATTTTTAAATTATTTGAGAAGGAAATACCTACCCCGGGAACACACTATCCTTCTGTGGTAAAACTTTTTTTTATAAAATACGATTATGAAAATTGTCGGTGCATCTTTATTGAATTTATATTTTAATTTAACATGCTTAAAAAATAAATAATATTTTTTTCTTTCATCAAGGCAGGAGGAGAGGTATATGTAAAACATAAAAGAAATATTATATTAATAAAATTGAAAAACATCTGGGCTTTTAATAAAGGGGTAAAAAAAATAAATATCATGAAGATCTTTGAAGATCGTTACATACGAGACATTAGCTCTATAGATATCTCGAATTCATGATGACACCCAATTACCTGCCACTTACAAACTAAAGAAATGACATCCAGTCGTTGCCTGCTACATCGAAACCTTACTATCAAATAGTGTTGTTAATTGGTTGAGTATGTAAAACCCACACCCAGGGTTTAGATCTAAAAATACTAAACCAGCTCTGAGCAAAACCCCGAGCACAGACCTGGGGTTCAGATAAACGAAAACTAAGAAAAAATAAATCTCATTTATACTAATCTTAAATCTTATTATACATACTAATTATAACTTAAAGCTTTGTTTATTATTTCATTTTACATTAATCTCATTTTCTAATCATTTAAATATTTGTTTAAATTGGGGTGCTTTTGATTGAAGTCAGTATGACCTAACTAATTTTTCTCTTCCAGACTATGTTAATTCACATATATAATTATTATAGTTTATATATACATAACCCTCAACAATCAGCATGCATTTTTTAAATATTTTTGAAGTTAAGTTTATTAATTATTTTTTTTAGTTATTTATATAAAAAAATTTTTTTTAAAATAATATTTTTGAAGTTAAGTTTATTAAATATTATTATTTTTGTGATGATTTAATGAAACATGTTGACGATTAAATTAATTTACTTTCAAAAACTTGAAAGAAAATATTGAGAAAAACGTTATTAGTTTTTTTAAAAATTTAACTTTTAAAACTTCTAATAATTCTTTTTTAATTTTAAACTTCTTCAAACCAAATATATTTTTAGCCGGCTAAAAAATTGGCTAGACCAAGTTTTTTAGCCGAAAACTATCATTATGGCTTTTCTGGGTTAATATTAAAAAGATTGAGGTTCAAATTTGGAAGAAATTAATATAAATTAAAACGCCTACTGTTAACGGATTTACTTCAGCAAGCGCCTGAAGATTGAGCCGAGTTAGCCATTACCCAATTATAGCAATTACACAAACTATATATAAGTGTAAATTGAAGATTTTATATTATTTGACTTCAGAATAGGACAAAAAGACCCTTGTTTATACCTCCCCCCCCCCCCCCCTTCCAAATAAAAAGATCCAAAAGTATTCTAAATATCCCATTCAAGCTCAATCATCCCGAATTTAGGAATTAATGTCAAATGTACTTCCCTAAGATACATTTCTAAAATTAGAAAAAAAATCAATATGTGTTTAAAAAATAGCGATGAAATTAAACAAATCCGGCCAGAAAGTTCGTATCTAATTCTAAAATAGGATGGTATAGCTGGAAATAATCGCTTGACTAACATAATAACTCATTTTAATTCTACTTTTTTGGTATTTCTAAGCTCTAGGTGGTTCCGATTAAAATTTTTTTTAACCCTATGCTGAGTTGCTTGAAGGGCTTTACTCTCTAACCTCAGAAAATGCCATTGCATTTTGCCGTTTCTATACTTTTGGTAAATGATTTTTATTTGAACTATTTGGAATATCATTATTCATCTGAACCCCGAATCTAAACCACGTGTCTGAACTCCGGGTCTATGCTCCGGCGTGCTCAGAGCAGGCCTGAGAACCAAATTGCGTCGTTAATTTACGACCAATCAAATTAACAACACTACTATCAAGCTTGCATTCCCTCGATAGTCCTCTTTTTTTATCACTGCTAAATGACTCAAGGCACGGAATCCTCGAAGCTATTTCTTCTCATAATCTTCAATTGCAACTCATCAAAAATGAGCTTACACATGTCATAGATATTCGTCTCCGCTGCTAAATTACCCAAGCACCTTTGCTCTGGTTTTAAGTGCTCCTGTTGACTCGAAGGAATGGCATAGCCTTCACTAGCATACAAAGAACCTATCCCAAAACACCAATGAATTATTCAACGTGACCTAAAATCTACCCAGATTCCATCGATCCTAGAACCTATCGGGTTTTTTAGATTTGATGGAAAACGTCCAAATGGCATAATAGTTCCCCTGCAAATCTTAACATAAACATCTTGATATAAAGGGCTGTTTGAAATAAATAAATTTTCGGAAATATCAGAAGAGCACATTTTTATACCTATATGGTGGCCGTGTTTTAATCTTCACGAGCTCGGTTCACATATGTAAAATTACCGATGAACCTAGGGAAGGTTTTTATCTTAGTACACAGATTGAATTACATTAGTTTCATTGGTAGCCACCTTCCCATGGAGCCAACCTAACTTTTTTAATCCTTTTAACAAATTTTATATAGATTTATTATAATAACATTTACAATGTATTATATTATTATAACGTTTTGATTCGAATTAATAAACACATAATATTATTACAATATATATATATATATAAATTATAGATAATTCAATTCACCCAACCATAGATTACAATCAAAATTTTAGAATAAGGACTGATGAACAACCATCCTAAATCATCTGTTAATATAAATATCAATTCATTGCACATACAATTTTTTTAATTTAACTTGTACTTAGTTTATTATAATTTTTTTTTTCCTACAATCGTTTTAGCTAATCATATATATTTATGTATTGTTATTAATAGCATTTGGTTTATATTGATATATTTATAAATTGGATTTTAAAAAAAATAAAGAATTGGATACTACGAATAAGATAAATCATGATAGATAGCATCATTATATTAAAATCACAAAGCATTCCCATAAAAGTATATGGCAATAGGCCAACTGATGATTTCAATCCCAAAATTGCATTAATAAAATTTAGAAAGGGTTATTATATTATTAATATTATAATAAAATATACAAGCTATTTATTGCAATAAATTTACAATATATATAACAAAAATAAAATGAATAAATAAAAATAATTTATAGTTTAACAAATATGAAGATTTGATGTAAATGGCATATAATTTCTGTATGGAAAAATTTAATTAATTTTCTAAAAAATAAGTGCCATATTATATATAAAGTATGAAAAGTAGATGATGCATAATAGTTAATATAATAAAAATACTCTTTTGAGAATTAGTTTTGAGTATATAATTTATTTTATGTATTAATATTTTTTGTACATTATTCAATAATCATTATTATTAATCTGTTTACATAAATTTTTTATTCTTTATTGATTAATTTATTAGTATTCGTCATTATTATTTTATTTATTTAATCATTACTATTGATTTTTGTATATATATTTATTAATTTGGCTATTTTATATTTGATAAAAAAAAACAAACAAAACAAAATTTCAATCAAAAAGCGGAAAGTGATGGTGACAGTCATTTACTTTTATTTTTTATAGTAAAAAATCGTCGCTACTCATTTATCCAAAAAAATCAACGAATTCATTTTAGTGTCAAAGCATATTAGTATTTTTTTAAATCCATGGTAATTAACATTTAAAAAAAGAACAAATTTGGAATCAAAGAAAAATAATAAATAACTAATGAGTGAATTCTTCTTTAATTATAAATAAAAATAAATATATAATGATCATTTTTGGCGAGGAAATAAAAATTTTCCAACCTTTTTGTCAATAAAGTGCGTCACTGGATCAGTGACACCATCTTGGTAGCGCTCCCATTCAAAAATTTTACTGATTATGTCGTCGTCAGCTGATTTCTGCTCATTTTCTAGTTTACTTTTACCATTGTCATTCACATGATCATTTATTTGTTTATTTATAATATCGTTATTAATTTGTTTATTTTTTGGAATTGCGTTGTTTTCAGGTTCTTTTTGAAAGGAAGTTAAATCGTTAGATGTCGCGTATTCCACACCATCTAGTTTAAGAATAAATTATATTGTTTTTTAAACATTATAACATATATTTAATATTGCTATTTCTTTCATGTATTTCCATTCTTTTTTCTTTCCTTTATTATTTTTAAATTCCTTTTTTTCTTTCTAGCTCCATAAAAAAAATAGAAATGAATGATGAAATAAAATTATAACTTACATGAGTAGCTTTCTTCATTTCTTTTAAAGCATACAAAAATGAAAATAATTTAAAAAAAAATTTTTTTCTATTAAATTCAATTGTTTTCTTACTATTCTTTTCCATTACTTTCTATTCTATATCATTCTATTCTTTTTCTTTCTATTTTTTTCATCGTATATTTTATCGATCTATTTATATCTCTATAAATATGGTGGTGTCAATGTGTTTATTTATCAAATAATTTTTTAAATTAAAAAATCTGTTTTTACCCGAAATGTATTCCAGTATAAATACCTACCCGATAAATTTAAGACAATTTTACCGTTAACTTTTGAGTCATTTATAATTTATATAAAAAATCTATGGTAACAAACACTTGTCCCACCCCATCATTAGTATTCCTCCTTCCACATTACAAATCCCACCATCTAATTCTACATCAAATGCCTCAAGTCCTACCAAACCATTTAAATCCTGCCAGTTAGTATTAAATACCATAATTTTCTTGACCACAATTGGTCCAATATAACCCAAGCTCAAGATTTCTCAGCCATCTTACACAGAATACTAAGGGGTGTTCGGCCAGCAGTTCAAACCTTATTAACAAATATTATCCATTCTATATTGTGAATGACAAAAATATTTCATCCTGGGAGAAATTGTTTACCTTTCCATTTCATATACTAAATGTACCAAAGAATAAAGATTGCCCATTGTCAAAGATTATTAACGACTATATCATCATATTCTCAAATAACAGATCTTACTTAAACCATACAGAAACTACTCAACATAAAAACATACAATCTACTGATGAAAAATTGGCAAAAATAATTTCAAAGTATATAAATAATTTTAATTGTAAAGCTGCCGTCTACATTGTTTTTCCAATAACGATTTAGTAGCTCTCCGATGAAGTGTACAAAAAACTTATAAAATGCAAATATTGATCAGTTTTCATCCACAAAGATGTCGAAAGTATTTAAAACACGGAAGAGATTTCAGAAGCAATAAACTCTTTTCCAATAGACTAAACTGGAGGGATCGATTTAGGCCCATATTTTTTATAGATCTAACAAATATAGATAATGCCAGCTTATTACTGCTATTACAAGTTATAACAGAACCTAGCAATCTCATAGTTAATGGAGGATTACCATACCATTTAATCCCTCTAGTCTTCGGTGCATGACTAATAGCACCTCAAAAACCAAATCAGGGTATAAGGCCTATGGCTATAGGTAGTTTATTCAGAAGAATTATCTCAAAAACATTAGTAAATAAATAAAGATTCCTATCTGATATTTTAGCACCCAATCAATTAGGATTGGGGATTAAAGAATGAAACCGCTAAACCATGCAGATAGAATTACTCTGGAGAATCTACCTTCAGGTCATTTATTTATCAAGCTTGATATAAGAAATACATTCAACTCAAAACCGCAACATTATAATTCAGAGTTTTTCCGAAAAATACTCAGAATTCTTTAATTACATACAATCTATTTATGTATCGCCATCAATATTACGTTATCAAAAACGCACAATTTTGTTAGCGCAAGGACTCTAGTAGAGTGATCCCCTAGGTATATCCTTGTTCTGTTTAGAAATAAATAAAATAATTAAGGATATTAAGATTAATTGTGACCTTAACTTCAAGCACTAAAGAAGAAATAAATAAAGTTCTCGACATTACCACCATTAGCTTTCAACAACTAAACTTGTAATCAAATAAGAATAGAATAAAATATTCTTCTTTCATCCTAGACCTAATTCCCAAAGAGGAAATCTGTGTTCTTGATCCGCAAATAGGTGGGCCACCAATAAGTGGCTCAATCAGTATCAATAGAAAAGAACATCTGCAATCTAACATTAAAGCAAAATATACTTAAACTCTTGCCTTTACATCATATGATTAAAAATTTCTTAAACATAACCAAAATTCTTTACTGCTTATCAACAGGGACATTCTTATTTCCAAAAATTAAAATAAATCCGATATTTATTGGCTTAATCGGGCCGATATTCATATTTTTTAAAATTTTTCTATGGGAACCGATAAAATGGGGTCTTAATTTTTAAATTTTTAGAAAATTGTATATTATAAAAAATGATGTTATAAATTTTTTTTAAATAGGTTATATCTAAAAATAAATTTATTTTTATAAATAAAATCGAAATCCATTTTTATGTTTATTATTTTAATAATGGATTATAATTACTCAGTCAAAAATACTGTGTGGGATAACAGCATTGATTATATGTTATTCTTGCAATTTTATATTTATTTAAATCCTATAGCATTCATTTCTACCGTATATTCCATACTTTTTCTATCTATCTCTCTTGTTATTTTCTTTTTTATTTCTTTATCTTTTCCATTTTTTATCCTCATTTAATTAAATAACACATTACATATTTTACTTTAAATAACCCTTTTATTCTCATCCCTAAAATCCTCTTTAGTAGTTATTTTCTATCATTTTTTTCATTACCTTTTCCTTAATATTCTCTTCTCTTACCATTCTATTTTCTTAATTTTCCTTCATTTTTCTTATTTCTCTTTATATTTTTTTTATCATTAATTTATCCATTTTATTCATATTATACTTTCGCTCGCTTTCCTTCTAATCCTATCTCTATAAGCGGCCTCTGTAGCTTCCCAGCGGGCGCGAAGTGGAGACCCTTTTGCGAAAAAAGGCGGGGAGATAGCGGCCGAAGTTGTTACGAACACCTTCAACATGACTGCCCTCACGTGATCCGTGAGTTGATCCACGTCAGCCGTTGTCATGCCTTTGGTGGGAATAGGAGGGAGGCACGTGACTAAAACGATGCCTGATTTTATTCCGTAATATGGGCGGAAAAAATGAATATAAAAGGAAGGAAAATAGATGTTAAAAAAAAGAAAAAAACAGTTAAAAGGAATGAAAATGAACAGAAATGATATAATTTCTATCTAATTCTCATGGGAGGTATGAAATCGAAGAAAGATTGAATATATAAATGAAAGAAGGATTGCATTAAATGGATAGTATATTTTATATATAAAAATTTCACTTAGGTTGAAAGGAAACATTTAAAGGAAAAAAAAGAATAGAAAATAAGATAAGAAAATAGAAGAAATTAAGAATTAAATTTCTAAAGTGAGATTGAAAATTAGAAGATAATTAATTTAAAAAAACCTGAATTAAAACGTTTTTCGTAACGACAATAAAAAGGGTAATAGGAACTAAATACCACGGGGCAAATCGGTACCTTTTTTAAATTACATTTTAAATGTTTGATGAAATTATTGTCAATCAACAAAAACAATATAATCATTAATGACTATACTTGAGCTTGAACGGCAAGATGAAAAGCTCCCTTTTTAAAGGGAAGGATTCCCGTCCCATGATTCCGAGTTCCTTCCGGAAAAATCCATACTTTCAACTTTTATATAATATACAAATATAATGTAAGGTTTATTTATATGTACACTTGAATTGTCCATATATATATATATATAATATGTAGTATAAATATAAAATACAGGCAAAGGTCAGGTGTGGGTAGTGGGATTAGTATTCAAATTTTAATATATTCTTAAAAATTAATTTTAATCAATATAAAACTATGATATTTAATATGACAAAATTGGACAAGAAAAGTTATTTCAATATAATTGTATTATCTTTATAATTATGGCAATTCATACGTTTCGCCAAATAACATTTAAAAAAGATATAACTTTTTCAATTTTCATCCGTTCCGCTAAATCTGCCAAGGTCTTTTTAGCAGAATTTAGGTCTTTCCGATCTATGTAGACTACCCCGGTCACGTATGACAGTGCCCCAAATGGACCTAGGTAAACTACCTCTCTTTTAGCTACGGAAGTGCAGTTAGAAGGCCATACTGTTGATTGTGCTTTAATAAATAGGTGTTCTATTATCAATTCATTCTTTTCAAATTATTTACCTTTATTCTATTGTATACTTTCCTTTTCCTAATTATTCTTTCTCCAATTTAATTTTACCGTTCTTCCATTCTCCTTCAAACCCAATTATATAATAACATCTTGAAGTAGCGAGGATATTTTATTAATCATATTGTTCTTCTTGCTAATCTTCTTACTAAATTAACATTGTTCCTAATAATAATCCTCTAATTTTTTTATAGGGCTCGGATCAAAAACAATTACTATTTTTTGTTCAAAAAGGTATTTAAAAAAACATTTCCAATCCCTATTATATATTTTTTTCTTATCTTTTCACCTCAAGTCCAAAAGAAAATAAATATCTTATTTCTCTTAAAGATTTTCTCTACTAATTCATTCTTATTTATTTATATATTCTTTAATCAAACTTTAAAAGAATTAAATGATCGCTCACTATATAACGTTGATTCTGTTAGCCACGAAATCTTGCCCTTGACACTCTATTTTATTCAATTTTTAAACTATTCTTTTCTTTATTATTCATACCCGTCCTAATCTATAAGAGAATCAACTCACAGAGTAAATCCAGTGAACTCTGGTGATTGCTCACGATAACAGCCGATTCGTCTCTCGTAGCATTTTCCTTGTGTAGTATTCGGTATCGGATACCGAATATCCGACAAACTTTGTAATAGAGAGTGTATACTATCCTAATATATCATTACAGAAAAGGGTATTAGATAGTTCTATCTAAAATGAGCATTTGATTATCTAGTAGTATATAGCTTTATGTTATATCCCCATTTAAAGGATGATTCTGTTCTATTTACGATAAATTTAGAATATTTGTAAGGTTGTAGAATTTCCCTATCTATTTTTTTCTTCCTTTTAATCTCATTTTCCCTCTATTTACCAGGGTTGTGCATTTGACCGGTCAAATAAATAAATGTTTTTTAAGCCAATATTAACTTTATTTTGTATATATATAATATTATAATGAATTTATATAATATTAAATTTCATATTTTTTTAAATTCATTCCAGAGTTAATGTTTTGCCCTCCGTGGCTGTCTTGTTCCGATTCATATTCAATATCATTATTTTCTTTAATATTTTTAATGAATCTTAAGTTTTGATATACTTCTACCAATTTTCTTGTTGTAGAAGTCGTCAATCGATTTCTGTTTTTCGTATGAATATTGCCCCAAACCGACCAATTTCTTTTAAAAGAAGTCGAACTAGGAAATATTAGTAAAATATTAGCTACTTCTCTTAATGGGCAAGGTTGACAAAGTGCATTCCGCAAACTTGAGGCCGAAATCTGATTATTTTTTATGGAAGTTACCACTTTCCACATATATTGGCTATTAAATATGCCGCTTTTATCTGAAATTTATTATATCACTTAAAATATTTTGATTATCACCACCTTGTAAAATACCTATTGTAAATCACATGCTTCATCAAATTCAGTACTTGTAAGATGCTCCCCTTGATTGGGGGTCCAATAAGTAAGCAGCATTGTGAGCACATGTATTTAGATCATTTCTTCTCTTTTCAAACATAACTTTAATTTTTTTTCTTAAAATGGAGAAAATATAGAATCATAGCATGATTGTATTATGTGTTTTTCCAAATTAAGCATCTCGTTTTTTATGTGAGCCAAAGTACATTTATCCCCTTGCACTTTCAATAATGAGGTAGCTAAAGGTTGAAGAATAGCTAAAAATTTTAAATTTTTCTTCCAAAATATATCTTCATTTTATATATTATTGGTAATTTGTATGGGACAAATATCACATACAGCTTCTTCCACAACTGGTGGTTTCAGAACTTTCTTACATATTTGTATTTGCTCCAAACATTTTATTGACGATGCCTATCTTGTTTGGCTAATTGTACTTACTGTAGATGGTATACCTTGATTTTTATTACGGAAAAATTGCAGCTGGTATGTGTTTATTCTTGAAAAATTTAATTTTTTAAATTATTGAAATATAGTAACTAAAGTCGTTCAATCGTTCAAAATCATGAAAGAATGACTGCAATGTATGCGCTGCACAACCATTACATGATTATAGATTCAGATTTTAAAATTCTCCAAGCTGTTTTCATGTTAGCGGCATTATCAGTAACTAAAGAATAAACTTTTACCGGATTTAATTCATGAATTACAATTTTAAATTCCTGGGCAATATAATCTGCCGTATGGCGATTTTCCTCAGTATCTAAAAATTTGTAGAATACTGAAACAGGCGTCATCACCATAAAATTAATAATACTCTCGTTTCTGATGTTGCCCAGCCATCTGATACAATTGATAAGTGAGGAGCTTTATCGATTATATCTGCAACTCTCGCCTCCATATCTCCTGACGCTTTGTCTAGAAAATATCCAGCCAGCTGCCTTCGCCCTGGGTAGTAAATAGGATGTATTTTTTATAAAGAATTATTGAATGTAGGGATTTTCAGTGATGTGGAAAGGTAAATTGCTCGCATATACAGCCTTACAAACAATTGATAGAGCTCACTTTTTTCTTTGGGATTTATTCTATCTATGAAACCAGTTATACAAGATTGAGATTTACATTTAAACGCCTTGTTTGTAGATTGATCAGAGATGATGGAATCAAATTTTCTTAAGTCACAAGACAAAATATTGTCAATTTGATCACCAATTCTTCGTTATAGCTATACAAATTACATTTATGTGATTTTTGTAGTAGAGGTTGATATTTTGGAATTTAAATAAAATTTTTCCTTAATTATGGCAGGGCATATATTATAGCTGCTTAATAAATGCTTGGCCATTCTATCAACATGGGCAATATAGGATATCTTGCAAACCCTGCATACCGCTTTAACTGATTTACCATCGCGTACTTCTTGAAAATGTTTCCAAACCTGATGCTTTGGTTTGACCATAATTCATAATATATTAAAATTTAACTATAAAAGATTTTGATTATAATCAATGGATTATTTTGTGAATTTTATTTTGCTGTGTATTTTGATATGTAAAATAAAGAATTATGATAATAAAGCTCATCAATTATTTTATAATTATCACCAATTATTTCAATAATTTGGCTTAATATTATATATAATATATAGTTTTACCAGAATTTAATAAATTATTTTGTAGATCTGTCTGACCAGAACAACTAAAAAGAAAATTAATTTATAAATTCAAATGTAGAAAGTGGAAGTAGAATAAATGAGAATTAATATAATTTATACTCGACTAAATATTAAATAAAATTTAAATTCATTAAAAAATAAACCATAACTTAGCTAAATTTTTATATTTATTTATTTTAGTAATAAAAGAAATTCTTTTATTTTCGATTCCTTCATGATACAAATATATTTTTAAATACATGCTTTTAATGCATACTAGTAAATTATCAAAATATCTTTTCGCATACTATTTTGGAGTATTTGATCGGTCAAATACTCCCCCGGTCAATTTACCGACATGCCAACCCTGCTATTTACTTCCTATTTAAACATAATTTTTATTTTACTTTTGGTTCCTACAATTCCTTTTTCCATGTCCTGTTACTAAAAATACTGGCCATATCAAACTCACGCAAAATATTACTAATCCATAAAACAATGTTTTCACGTAGAACCGAGTAACGGTAACGAAGGTGGAAGAATCCTTAAGAGTGGCCACCTTGTATTCTTTTGCCGCTTCGGACCACTCTTTTAAATTATCTAGGAATCGCCCATTTTGTTTCTGTGTTTCGTATTTTAGTTTATTATTCTCGTCCTTATTATTTTTTTGTTTATTATTTATTTCTCCTATGTTATTTATTTTTTGGAACAGCTGATTGTGTTCTTGGACCAATTTCAAAATTTCTTTTTCAGCCTCGCAATACATGTTATCGAATTTGTGGTTGGCTAAAAACAGGGTTTTAAATATGATTAGTGAAAATGTGCTTCGAAAGTGCAATGTTTTTAATCTAATCGTCCATGAATTATCATTATATATAAAAAATTGTTATTTTTTGAATGGCAGGTGTGGCTCAGAGGGTAAACAGATGGACGCAGTAGGTTAGAAGCAAATTCTTGCTAAAACGAACTCAAGGGAAATTGTGAAATTAAACTGATAACTTAGGGTTGAATTTGACAGATATGATTTAGGATATTTTATATTTAAAAAATGGGTATATATTATGCATACTTTTAAATAAAATTTCAATTGTTTAGGTTAATAAGTTGTTATATGTTATCCGACGGACATTATCGTTATCCTGAAATGTAAAAAATCATATAATGATGATTTCTTAGGCGAATATATTTTTGAATAACCTAGCGATTTGATTAAATTTTAATTACAATTCAGAATAACTTCTGTAAAAAAAACTATAATAAATTGTGGATCAGATCCAAACAACAACCAATAGTGATGGCAATCAATTCAACCATTTTTCAATCAAACAGGGTTGTGCATTTGACCGGTAAAATAAGATTCGGTCAATTGGCCGATATTTGACCGGTCAAATATGGTTAAATTTAAATAAATGTTTTAAAGCAATATTAATTCCATTTTATATATAATAGTAAAAAATATATGTATAATAATATTTTTATAAATTCAATAATTAATGTTTCATTCTCCATGGCAGAGCCTTTTTAATCAATCTTAGGTTATGATATACTCCTACTATCAATTTTCTGGTTGTCGAGATCTTCAATCGGATTTTTTAGACACTTTTCTTAATATTCAAGGTGAACAGAGCCCATTCCAATAACTTGAGCCCGAAATCTGATTGTTTTTATGAAAGTTACTGGTTTCCACATATTTTGGCTATTAAATATACCGCCGCTTTTAATTCTGAAATTTATATCACAAAATATTTTGATGATCATCACTCTGTAAAACGACTAATTTTTGTATTATATCATATGCTTCATCAAACTCAAGTAAGATGTTCCCCTTATATTGAGGATCCAATAAATAATCAGCAGTGTAGTGTGAGCACATGTATTTGCATTGTTTCCTTTTTTAAACGTATCTTTAATATTTTTTCTTCAGATTGGTAAATTATAAAATCGTGGACATGATTGTATTATATGTTTTCTAAATTAAGCATCTTGTTTTTTACGTGAGCCAAGGTGAATAAGATAGCTAAATGAATAGTATTAATATTAAATTTTTTGTCCAAAATATCATTTAATACATATTAGCAATTTCTCTCGGACAAATATCCAACTTCTTCAACCTTTCAGAGCTTTCTTGCATATATGTATTTGTTCATGACATTTTATTGATGATGCCCATCTTGTTTGGATAATTGTACATAATATAATACAAATTGACAATTAGTAATTTTCTTAAACCATGCAAAATTATTATATTTATTTATATATTTAGATCTAATCAAATTAATAATGAGAAAAATTCTTTTTTTTATATTTCAAATTGAAATTCTAATATTTTAATATAAAAATTTTATATTTTTATATAAAATTATAATTAAATCAATGCTTTGATGATTCAAATATATTTTTAAATAACTTGATAAATTAGATTGATAAACATGCTATAAATACATTAGTTAATTAAATAAATATAGTTATTCACCAGAGTATTTGACTAGGTCAAATACTCCTTCTGTCAATTAAATTTGACCGGTCCATTGACCAACTTGCCAACCCTGTAATCAAATATTGGTTAAAAAACGAAATTGAATTGGAGGTGCCGCAATATTTACGGGTCTTCCTCAACATAAGATGGAATTTGTTTAGTCCATTATCTCATTTTATTTTTGAATTAAAGAGGGCTTAATCTAAATGCATATAATGCAAATATTTTTTTCCTCATTACATGCTATTCATCTATATTTAAAATAAGGATGTGAGAGTTGTTAAAAAGGGTCTTTTGCTTTTCATAGAAAATTGTATGACATGTAGAAGATGTGGACGTTGTTAGTGTTACAGATTCTCTGCCAAAAATATCTTATAAACAAAATAGCGTATAATAAAAAAACTAAGCGGAACTGGAATAAATCTTCCTCTAGTTCTATATCATTCTCTTCCTCAAAAAAATTTATATCTTTGGTTTTACTTTTGTAAATATTCATTTTAAAAAATAAAAAAGGATTAAACGGATAAAATGTTAATCTTTTCGTTTATTCGGGATAAAAAATTTATTATTTAAATAAAAAAATTGGGAATTTACATTTAAAATTAAATTTATAATAAAAAAAATATTTGTATTCGTCTGAAATTATAATAAATACCATAGATCTGTAAGAGGTACTATTTGCACGCCCTAAACAGATTTTCTTTTTAAAAAAATTGGCTCGGCTAAGATACTTTTTTAAAAATTTTATCGGTTTTTTTAGACCGGGTCCGGATTTTTTTATATTATATTTTAATTTTTATAGTTAATAATGGCGATTTAAAATATTTGGCTTTAAATAATATGCCCGGATCGGATATTTTTCAATAAAAATTATTTAGGCCCATCCCAGGTATATTAAATATGGTCAGCGTGTACCCAGGCCTGCAGGTCTCTGATAAATACAAAACACTTTTTATTTTATTTAAAATACAAATATTATCGATAACATAGTATTTAAAAAACAAGTATTTGTGTAACTGCCCAAGCTTGTCCTTAATAGTTAACTAAATCTTCCTTATTTGCTTTTAGTGCTTATATATCTTTTTATTGGAAATAAAACGCAATATTTTTATAAATTCTTCATTTTCGGATTAAAATAAGATCAGATCGGGTACAGACCATCAGAATCGAATTGGTGAGATAATATGGTATCGTACCGCCTTTATTATTTTTTAGTTATAATTGGGTATTTTGTCGGCAAACTTTTCGCTAAATTTCGCTTAACCTTATAATTTGTATGCTCAAATATTAAGCTTAAAGTTTATATGCTCAAAGCTTAAAGTTTATTTATCTCACTAAATTTCTTTATATCACATTAATTTAATATTAATTATATAAAATAATTATTTTATATTATATTACTTATATAAAATAATTATATATTAATTTTATAAAATAATTATATTATATTAATTATATAAATTTCTTTATATAACATTAAAATTGCTTTAAAAATTATATTATAATTATATTAAATATTAGAATTATACTAAATATTAGAATTATACTAAATATTAGAATTATATATATATATACTAAAATTATTAATATTAGAATTGTATATTTTCTTAAATTTATATTATTAAATTTTTAATTACATAAATTACTTTAAATAATAAAATCTGTCTAATCTATTATATTATATTAATTATATAAATTTCTTTATATAACATTAAAATTGCTTTAAAAATTATATTATAATTATATTAAATATTATAATTATATTATATTAAATATTAGAATTATATTTATATTATAATTATATTAAATATTATAATTATATTTATATTAAATATTAGAATTATATTAAATATAGAATTATATATACTAAAATTATTAATATTTGAATTGTATATTTTCTTAAATTTATATTATTAAATTTTTAATTACATAAATTACTTTAAATAGTAAAATCTGTCTTATCTGTAAAAGTTAAATTTTTAATATTTTTAAATCTCTCGCTTCAAACCTATAGGGGCCATTTTAGCTTATTTGCTTTTTTAACATTTTTAAATAGTAGTTAGCGGCCCATAACCAGATAATATATTATAAAAAAATTAAGTCGGACCAAATAATAGGTCCAAATAAGGGTTAAAGTTTCAACGCCGATTAGAATTTAATTTGATTGAGTAGGGATAGGCTTCTACAATAATAGTATACCAAAAATATTAGATATTTTTTGTTCAAAAATCTATCAATTTTTTTAAATTAAACAGTTAAATATAAAGGTAATAATCATTCTTAGCATATTTCGGCTAAAAAAAATGATTCTCAATTGTGTTTTAAATGTTATAGGGAATATTTTAATTTAAAATTTATTAAGTCATAGAATTTTAAGGGCTATAAAATAATGACTATATATTTTTGAAAAAAAATTAGATAGAATGAAATCCTGATTAACAGGATTCAACTTTAGTTTACCTAAATATCAATTTTAATAATATTTGCAATATAAATAATTATCAGGCCAATTTTCATTTATTTTACAGCCACTTCTAAGTGAGCAAACACTCAAATAAATACTAAATAAAATATATAAGATTTTATCATTAAAATATTTAAAATGAAGAACTAAATTTCCAGTTTTTTCTAATCCAATCCTATTTCCAAATGTGGATTGGACTAAACCTAAAAAGAAGCATTCCTTCTAGATAGGCTGAAGAAGTTGCCACACCAAAGAGATGATTGAAAATTATGTTTATTTCTGTATTATCACCAAAAAATTATATCTTAAGATCTTCACTAGTAAAGATTCAAGATTTTATATAATATGGAAAGCTAAAACATTTATTAATGTTTGATTTTTGTCAATTATTAATAGAGGGTGCCAGTCATTGTTTAACACAATCTGATATGTTTGATGATTTTTTTTGCAATATATCCAAGGATTTTGTGATTGAAAATCACATACTTAAAATATCCTTTGAGGCTGATATTTATAACTTTTTGGTGATTTATTTAGTCAATATTAATTGGGTTACTTTACAAATTTTACATTTAATTGGCTATTGACTTAAGTATGTTTGAATACTATCTGCTAGTGTGTTCTGTCCATTTTCAATAGGATCCTTTAGAGCTCAAAATAATTATTTTAAAAATATTTATGATTTATTCTATTAGACTTTTTAGCATATGAGTTTAAATATTTCCAGTATCAAAATTTATACTAATAGTATTCCTCGTCATCAACATTTTTTTAGCATTCTTTATAAATATGTGTTACTATGCAATTAAAATCATTTTTGTATTTTATATTGAGACCTAGTAAAAATTTTCAAATTTAGAATTTAAATAATTATTTTCTCTAATTTATGAAGATTATCACGTAAATAAGACAGTATAAAAATTTCAATAAATCCCCAAGTTTAAAATTTGATCATATAAAATCAATTTATTGACTTAACTAAATATTGATTTAAATGCTTAAATCTATTACTAGCCACCCATATCTAGATTCCTTTAATTTTTATTCTAGGTTATAAATTAATACATCAATCATGATTCTAACAATTTGAAGATTTCATTAAGCCAAGCTCTCATTAATCTAGCTAAATGTTCTTATATTGATATACCTTTTAAATTATGATAATGGATGATTTAACATGCCTAAGATCCCCAATTGTGATTTTTTTTAATGCAATTTGTGATTAGCCCAAATTCAAATCTCATACTTAATATACATAAAAATAATTTATGTAATTTACTCATATCCACTTTTTATAATACCAGGTGTATCACTAGATTTTTCAATTTGCCATGACTCAATGGGTGTTCAAATTTAAAATTCTCTTAAAAATTATTTTTTGCTTAAGCTCCTAAACTTTTCATGATTGCTAATCAATTTTATCAAAAATGCCCAGTATATCTTTGATCTCATTGCCAATGAATGATCACATCAATACTTGTAGTATAGATAAGAATTTTAGGAAATCGTTTATCTAACTACATTTAAAAATGATAATCAATAAATTACATCCTCACGTCATTTATTATTTTAGAAAGAGCATATTAATTAATTTTAAAAAAAAATTTACTTTCATATTGAATTTCTTCATCTTGATCACCATCTTTAGTATAAAAACTGACAATATATACAATAAATCCACATATCCCCATAAATATTGCAGTTAATATGAGACCTGTGAATGTTAAATTAGTTTCTACCAAATTTAACATATTTATTTGTCCTTTTCCAATAAAAAATTTAAGGATAGAAAGTACCATGTAATGTGAGGTAACAAAAAAAAACTATTAATAAGTAGGTTTAAGCCATTGATCCTCATAATTAGTGTTGTTAATAAACTAAGCCTATATGCTTAGTTTAAAAAAGCGAAGTTTTAGGTCGAAAAATTAGCCCAAAACTGAATCGAGTTGTAAACTTAGTTCTTAAACTTAACTTATGAACTCTAGTCGTGAAGTCAGATATTTTTTTTATTTAGCAAACATATAATAAATTTAATGAAAATTATACTAATATAAAGTAACTATTCCAAATGTAGACTAATCCAAAAAATCGAGAAGAAATATATTATAATGGAGATAAGTAAGGAAGCAAGAATAAGTATAGGAAAACTCCTTGGGAAATAAAAATGTCATAGAAGCCTATAGTTAGCTTTATAGGTATGGCCAGCTTTTATCTTAGAAGATGCCTTCCTGAAAATCACCAAGGAGCTTGCCGATGTGGGATCCTAAATTGAAGGATAAAACAAATTTACCAAGGGGTTAAGGTTGTGAATATAATTGAAATAAAAAATACCAAAGAAAAAAGCAAAATCACAAGGTAAAATTTTATTAAATCTAAGTTGCAATGTACTGTCAAAGTTAAGCAATATCTAGATTTTAGAAGATATCGTGATAATTAGTTTAAATAAAATTTTAGAAAAGAAATAGAATATTATTTTATTTATTGTATTATTCTAATTCTAATAATAATGATAATTATTTTTATGGTGAGTAGAATACTAAATGTAATAAATTAAATTTAAAAAAAACTGTGTTTATTTTTCTAAATTTGATAATTCCTTTATATTTTTGGACACTCGAGGATTCACAGCCGCTAAGTGATATAAATGTTTATATTTTCTAAGATAAAAAATTTCGAAAAGCAATTATAAAATAAATAAATAATACTTAAAACATGTAATAAATAATTTGAATCTTATTTGGCAAATTTTAAATTTTTATACATTTATAGATAATTATATTTTAGCCGTATTTTTTATTTTTATAAAAAATATCTGAAAAAATTATAAAATCTGTTATCGTGTTTTATTTTGATAACGAATGATGCGTTCTAGGAAGAAACGAATTAAGCAACTACCTTTTTTTTTCCGGGCAATAATGTAAAATTAACGATGTTATATTTTTAAAGTAATGTGTACAATAATTATTTTTCTAAATTTATTCAATATACTTTTTACATTTTATTTGTTATTGCATTTTTTGATACATTTTATTGATATTTTGCTTAATAAAATTGCTGAGTTTTGTTTGTTATAATGTTAAATATATGATTACATAATTGCCTCATGCCTTAGTTAGCTGGGGTATTAAAATTGCAAATTATCTTTTTTTAGCATTTTCATAATAACTCTAACATCAAGGGAGGTAAAAAGCGATAACTTATTTTATTTTTAAGAGGAATATTGGGGCCACTCATTAGAGATCCCTAATTCTATTTAAACTAATTTCGGGCCGGTTCGGGTCGGGCTTGGCCTAATATTTTTAAAAAAAAATTTGGGCCGGGTCCGGCCTTGGAAATTTTTTTAAATATATCTAAATTTATAAATTTTATATTGAATTTTTATGTAAAATAAAAATGTTTGATTTTATTTATTGAAATTTAACAACATATAACATATGTCTTTTATTTTGAGTAATTATAAAAATTGATTTCTATATTTAAATAAATTCGGGCCGGGCCGGGTGGGTAAATTATTTAAAAATAATTTCGGGTTCGGGCCGGCAAAACCTTTTTAAAAAAATTTGGGATTCGGGCCGGGCAGGCAAAATTTTTTAAAAAAAATATCGTGCCAGGCCGGGCTTGAAAAATTAGGCCCGATGCAGATCATTACCACCAATGATTACTAAATAAATAATACATAAAATAAATCGTTATTTGATTATATTTAAATATTAATTATAATAATTTTATCGCCAATAAGCAGAACACCCGTGGGAATGCCAGGTCTCCTCTAATATTCATTTTCAAGAAAAAAATGGCTTGATAAATTTATGACTTTTACAACAATAGTTTTCAAAATTAATGTCTAATAGGCGTTGGTTTTCACCTAAGCAATCTTTCTAGCATAGGCAAACGTTCTACAGGAGTGCTTGGTGTAAATGATATATTACTTTAATAAACAGTAAATTTTGAAAATCAATATATAAAGATAATGAATAAAATATGTAATTATATATTTCAAAAGTAACTAGTTATTTTTGTAATTAGTTACTTTAAATACACTATTTTAAGTTTAATTTATTAATATTTTATACTCAATAATATTATTAGATAATCTATTATATTATGCGAATCAAATTATTACCATTATTAATATTGTAAAAAATGAGGTGTAAATAAAAATAAACAATATTTTTTTGTTCTATAAACAATATTTTTTTGTTCTATAAACAATATTTTTTTGTTTTATAAACAAAAATAACATTAAAATAAACACAATTTTATATATAAACATGTATAAACAAAAACAAAAAGAACCAAGATAATTAAACCAGAATAAACAACACGAATATAGTAAACAAAAATAAGAAATAAATGTAAATAAAATTATCTAATTTTGTTAAATGTATATAAAGATTTTTATTAAACGACCTTATATGACATTTGAATATAGATGGTATTATTAAATTATGTTAAAAAAATTTTAATCAATAAATTACATTTTAGTATTGAGATTTAATAAATTTATTAAATTATTAAAAGCCCAAATATATTTCCTAATTTTATTGAATATTAGATGAAAAATACTTATATTTTTCTTAAATATACAGGAACTAATTTCCTTGTGTCATGATATTATTTTGAAATGCCATTTTTTATTTTATTATTTGAAAAGTATCATCAATAAAATCATTCATTAAAATTTTACAAGTTATATATGACTCTATTGTCTTGAATTTGATTCGTATTCTTTTTTTTCCCAAAATCAGTTGGGAATGGACTTAAAATCGAATCGTAAAATGAATTTATTATTGCACAATCAAATATTTTATTAATTGGCAAGCATAATAAAGTTTAAGATAATATTATTAATATTTCTTTTTTCTAATTTCTTACTTTAACTTTTTATATTAGATGTATTTTTTGCTTTTACAAATCTTTATGTTTCATATTTAATAATAATTTTTTCCCATTTCAATTTATTTTTCCCTTTTTTTTAATATTATGATATTCTTATTTTTTATTTTATTTTTCTCTTTATAAGAGATATCTAATTGGAAGAATAGAAAGACGAATAAATGAAATTATAAAAATATAAAGAAACTGGAAAGTACATCAAAATTAAATTTTATATAATGATATAAAAAAAATCGTCTATTAGTCTGTTTATTTTATGACAATTTGTCACTATCCCCGGATTTAAAATTGATTTCGATTTGTCTAAAAATAGGTGTCGTCATTTTTAATAAGAAATTAACCTAAAAAAATAAAATCATGATTGAAAATATATAAATTGCAAATATTAAGATATTGTCTAAAAAATTACAAAAATAAAACATTTTTTTTTAGGGAAGTCGACATCTTTGTTTTGATTGTTCAATATTAATTTTTACATCCTTATCATTATTATTTGTTTCAGATACATTCTTAATATTATCTATTATCTCCATTGAAATATTTTTGTTTGAAGGATCTTCTTCCCTAACCAACAATTTGTTTTTGTCATCCATTCTCGCCATAAGTACGTTATTTAGAGGATCTGTTTTTTGCTCCAAGGGTCTGATTGTATCGGTTACAATCGTAATAACAACTGGAAAAGTAGTATTGTCACTTGCTGATGGAGAAGAATTTATTATCTTACAAAATTCTTGAACATTCATATTGTCTGAATTCCCCGCCGGAAGTGGATTGCTATCTTTTGCTTTGGAAATTAAAACTGGAATTTTTATTTTATTCTCGTTACTATCGTCATTGGTAGTCAAAAGTTTATCATTGATGAACGACTTTTTAATGTATCCAGGCGATAAGGCTCCTTTATGAAGCATACGACTCGATCTTCCACTATTTGGTAAGTTGTTGTTATTATTATTTTGATTCAGGTAAGCGTAGTTATTGTTTCCGAGATCATCCAAATTTTCTTGGGTGTGCCCATCTTGGGTTATAATGCTGAGGTCAATGTCGTGAGAAGAAAAGGATTTAGCGCTACCAGTTCCCATTGTCGTTTGACCAGAAGTGACGTAAGGGTAATAGTAATAGTAACTCCCTGTCTCCATTGTGTCACCATGTGAATTTATAGTTTTGCTACCATTCTTCTTTTTCGTATAATTTTAGAATGAATAAGTAAATTTCATTAAAATCTTAAAGAAAAGAATAAGGAAAAAAAATAAAATAGCAGGAAATAAACGAAATTTAAAAGAAAATAAAGAATTGAAATCGAGCAAAAATAAAAGGAATAGAAAAATAAGAACTATATATTTAAAACCAACGTTTTTTCCTCCAATGCTGAATTCCAAGTCGCGATTTTCATAGGTTTTGCACTTTCTTTTTCGGTTAACGACTACATACAAAATAACGGCTAATAAGATAGCTGCTCCGAAGGAAACAATTATGACAGATATTATAACAACAGTTGTTGCATGACGTGAATCTGGATTTTTGGAGCTTTCGTCTGCTACAGATGAAGTCAATACTCTCTTTGCGTCTTTAGGTATTTTTGTATTAGAAAGTGGATAATTTTTAACTTCTGCTTCAGTAATAATTTTGTTATGGAGAAGACGAGTATTGTCTGAAATTTTTATACTCGAACCGGATATAGAATTGGTTTTAGCCAATTTTTCTTCAGCCTTAAAAGAAGCTACAGTCGTATCATATGCTTTAAAAGTCATCACAGTAGTGTAATAGGCGGATATATTATTATCAATATCCTCTTTGCTATTTCCTCTCATCGAATCTTCAGTCATTTCAGTAATAATATAATTTAAATTAGGAACGCCATGCATAGAGTGATTTTGAGAATTCATGGAGCTATTATCGACTGTTTCTTTGTGCGGATTTTGGTGAAACTGGTAAATGCCTAGAGGGAATGGATTGATTGTCCGCTTATTGACATAACCAAAATTAGAAATTGTAATAGGATTTATAGCAGTATCAATATTGTCTGATTTTTCAGTCGGCCATTTCATTTCGTTTGCTTTTTAAAATTCATACATATAAAAAATAAATAATTATATATAATTCCATTTTCAAAAAATATAACAATTATTAATCCAAATTTACTGATATTCGTCCTCCAGATACCTTCTTTTATTTCCCCAGAAATAATTGAAATAGCATCGTCTACTTTATAATTCATTTCTCTACGATCATCGTCTTCTTTTATTTTCACAGAAGTAATATAAATATTATGGTCTGCGTTATAACTCGTTTGTTTAGTATCGTCTATTGTTTTTATTTAAGTGATTTTTATTTATAGGATTATTTTAAAAAATATTAAAATAATTATGACTCACAATCTAGTCTGCTCTCCAAAGAGGAAGTCTTATTAAAATTAACGTCTGCTATCGAATGATGATGTGCAATCTTAACTTCCGGTTTACTGCTATAATCCTGGTCTTCTACCGTAATTTTATTACCATAAGACACATTTTGGGCGAGTTTATAGCCATATGTTTGATTCATTGTGGTAATTTCCCTTTCATAAAAATTGCTACCAGTTGAAACCTCATGATTAATAAAAGAAGCGAAGGTTGTTAATAATTGTGATTCTTCTGCCACTGTGTCATTGTAGATGGATTCATAAGTCGTGGATTTGAAGAAATTATATGTAGGCGATACTTTAGTTGAATTATCGTCTGCACCTTCCATGTCTCCAAATTTAAATGAACTTTCTGTAAAAGGCTTATAATAGATTTGATTGTTTTCTTTTAAATTTTCCGTGAAACCAGCATAGTTATTATTGTCTCTTAAACGGTAAACAGTACCAAGAATAGAAACAGAAGAAATAGGGGCAGGTGATACAGAGATATCTAAATTCGTTGTGTATATCGGAATATTGGATGAAAGAATTTTTCCTGTTTCCTGAAAATTATGCCCAATTTCATCATCTCGGATATTATTATCTGCTATACCCATTTGTGCCATGGCCTCTATAGTGGTACTATATTCATTTCCAGCTCCGTAAGTTTCTGTAGATAACATTGTAGTAGAAGGATAAGACTTTTCGAGCCACTTATTTGTTATGCTTGTCAAGATTTCATTATTATCATTATCCTGAAATCGATTCATTTCCGTCATACTATCATTTATTTTAAGTGAATTCAACATGTTAAAAATGCCGCTCCCGTAAGATGGAACAGATAATAATGACGTAACTTCACTTGGAGTGATATTACGTTGTAGCCATTCACTCATTAAAGCTATCAAACTTATCAAATTATTTTTCGTTTTGTTATTCTCAATATCAGCATCACTGGCATTGACTTTCAATAAATCCAAAATGGCTGATATATTAAATTGGCTTTCTCCAAGATTTTGAATTGATGGTAAATTTTTGAAAGTATTACTTTCTAACCATTCATTCATAAAATTTGTTAAACCTTTCTTTTTAATTTCATTTTCATTAGAAGTAACTTTCAAAAAATCTTTCAAGGTAGACAAATCAAAATAGGCTTCACTATGACTTTGAGCAGACGATAAATTTCTTGAAGCGTTATTTTGTAACCATTCATTCATTAGATTAGTTGAATTTTCACTTTCACTAGAAGCCCTTTTTAACAAATCCATAATGGTAGATAACTCAAAATCAATTCCAGCTTGACTTTGAGCAGAAGATAGAGTAGTGAGAGCGTTACTCTGTAGCCATTTAGTCATATGTTTAGTTAAACTTTTAAGTTGAATGTTTTCCCTTTTAATTTTATTATCATTATCATTAGTAGAATCAAAATGATCATGCTCATAGTTATGTGTATATATTACGTTTCCGGATTTTTTCTGTAGCCATTTATTCGTAAGTGTAGTTAAACTTGTATAGTCAATTTCTTTAGAAGTAACTTTCAAAAAATCTAAAATGTTAGAAGAATCAAAGAAGCTATTCTCATAAGACGATATCGTTGCAGTAGATTCATTGATATAATCATCCATCAAATCCTTAAGATTAAAATGTACAGTCTTGTTGTTTATTCCTTCATTATTAAAAATGGCACTCATATTCTCATTATAATTCATTTTCTTATTTAATTTGTCATTATTAAAAATGGTGTATATATTGACATTGTTATTATCATTTATTTTCTGGTCATTTATGTTTCTATTGTTATCATTATCAATTATTTCCTTGTTATTTATTTCATCATTATTAAAGATAGTGTCCATATTTTTTGATTGGTTGTTAGTAAATGAAAGGTTAAAATTTGATTCAACTAAATGGAAACAAGAAAGTTAAAAAAAATGAATAATTAAAAGAAAAAAAGAATAATTAATTGAAAAGAAAAAGAAATAAATAGTAAAATTTTTTATTAGAATAGAAAAAAGATTGTAAAGATTGGGAAAAAGAATAAGATATGGAGTGTAGTTTTGGAATAGCCTGTGAAATTAAATAAATATTTATTAATAAAATAATGAATAAATAAAATTTCTGATTTTTTTCTCAGAATTTTTTTTAAAATTTCTCAGGAAATACTAAAATGCTTAGAAATCTGTTACTATTATTAAATATTCTTTTAGTGTGGTTTGCCTAATGCTTATTTTTTTTTATTTATATACTAATTATTTACATTATTTTTTGATTGACAATTTTAGGCCTTAGGAGAACCAGGCTTGTTAAAATTTTTATAACACAATTGTTCAATATTGGTAATGAAAGCTAATAAGATTTTTAATTATCTCTTCTTGTTAATTTCAAATGAAAGGTAATTTGACTAAATAATTGTTAATATTCATTCTAGATCTTCTGAGAGGTTTTTTTTTGAAATGATCTTCTAACATAATTTATACTATGGATTTCAAATAAAAGCCAATTTTTTAAAAAAAACCTTGTTAATTATTTTTATAAGTTCTCGGGGCTTAGTTCCTGAACGGAGGAAAGGGGAGGGAATTAAAAACCTTTTCTGCAAAAATGTCTCGATAAAAGTATCAAAAGAAAACGAATAAAAAGATTTATTATTGCATTATTAATCATCATAATATAGTTAGAATTAGTCCAGATCTTAAGGAGGGGAGAATTGAAAACTTTTTCTATCATAATATCTCTATGTGGGTATTAAATGAAGGCTAATAAAAGAGACGGAGAGTGGGTAATTGTTTCTAAAATAATACTTGACATCAAATCAAAGCTAATAAAAAGCCTATTGCTTTTTAATGATACATTAATTCCTCAAATAAGAGGGGGGGGGGAGGTAAATTTTTAAAAACTTATTTTTACAATAATTATTTAAAATTATAAAGAATAAATATTCATTATTTATAAATAAGTTTTTATAAAATGCATTGTTAATAATTAATTGTTTTAAATTTTCAGAGTTCTGAGCCGAACCTGGGTTCAGGACTTTTTTCTGAAAATCTTAATATAATAAAATTTATAATATCAGAATTTTAATGATGAGTTAATGAAGAGTTAAAGAAGATATTTTTATTATTAGAATTATCAAATTATATCTTTTTTTGTAAAAGTTTTAAAAAAATTAAATAACAATGTAAATTTTGTCTATTCCAAATCCCTGTTTATTATAGTAATATTTATATAACTAATGATATTTTTCAGATCAGCAGGATATTTAAAACCAGGGATCCAAACCGAACCTGAACCGAACCGTTAAACCGCTAAAAACCGTTATTTTTTATCGAACCTAAACCGAACCTAAACCTCTAAAAAAAATTCTAGCCGAACCTGAACCGAACCTCTAAAATCTTCTGAACCGGTTCGAGTCTCATAATTTTATGCTTATAAAATAATGTGTGAGTTATTACTAGTAGTATATTGCAAAAATTTTAATTATATTCAAATTGTTTTAAAAATTATTATCAATCACATTTGATTGATAAACGTGAGTCATAATTTTTATAAACTTTAGTATATTGTCATTTTACAACATTTTTTAATATTTTAAGCTTATAAATTATAATGCCTAGAAAAAAATTAAATCTAATATATAAATTATTTACATATAGCATTATAAATGACACATCAAATCTGATATCATATTGGCAATGCCAGCTACCCAAGCAGTGGCGTAGACAAGGGGGGTTTTGGGGTTGAAACCCTCCCCCCATCACCCCTCAAAAAAAAATTTTTTTTTAATTTTTTTTTAAAATTTTTTCTGTTTCAATTTAGAAATAAAATAAATAATATATAGGATATTAAAATGAAATATATTTTTATGAACTAATAAAATATTAAATAACAATTAAATATATATTGTAAATATATTTTTATTGTTTAATTAGATATTTTAAATTTCATAATAAAATTTAAATTGTTAAACTAAATTTAGATAGTTTTTAAAATTTTTATTTAATTCCCACATGGATATAAGAAATTTTTTACTAAATAAAGGTAAATTTAAATTGATTTAGAAAATTTATGTAATTTGATTTGATTTAGAAATAACAAAATCCTCAAATGATGATGGTAATGGTATTCACTTTTATAATATCTTTTATTTAAATCTTGCAATTAGAATTACAACCAACATACTCAGGGAAAACAAATGAGTTAGCTAAAATAAAATCATCAAATGATAATGGTATAATTCTAAATTATCATTTATAAGTTCTCTTAATTTTTTATAAATAGAAAAATTATGTATTATTAAAGAATCTGAGCTCTCAGTTGATTTGGCTGGAAAATCATCAAATGATGGTATGGTATTTTATAATATAATTGAGTTCTATTTTTTTATTTGTAAATTATATTTTCATTTGAGTTAATAAAATTTTGCAATGTGCTTTATTTAGTTATAACCCTTTTTTATATGAAAAGCTCATCATTTTGATTATTGTAAATTCCCAAATAATCTTTAGATATTACAACATTCACAAGCAGAGTTGGGCAGTATTGTGAAAACTTGTATCTTAGATAAAAACAAATAATTTCCTTCTATGTCTTACCCTGTCTTTTAAATTTGTAATAGATAACTTGAATCTTTATTTAAGATATATTTTTAATAAACTATATTATTTTCAAGAGCATCTTTCCATCTTGTATATACTTGACTTACCAATGTTTTGAGTTTTTGTAACCCGGGTCCAGCATATCTTAGTGAAAAAATGACGCACACTTTACAAAAAGCTCCCTTTTCATTAGCTGAATAAGCAAGCCACTTATATTTCTTAAGCCACGATGTTTGAAATGTTAAATTTCTTTTATCCAAAGACAATGTAGCATTTGTCAGGTGCCCAAATATTTTCCACAGCCAACAATTTTTCATTATCATTTTTAAACTGAAATTTTAAGTATAATGAAATATCTTTTTGAGGACATTGATTTTCTATATTTTTTTTTAAATTTTAAAATATATATTTCAATGTGAATTGTAGAGTTCAGACCTGAGCAGCACAATCAACAAAATAAATATCATCTCAATTCTTGTGAGATATCTGATGCTTTAAAAGCCATCTCTATGAATCAAAAGATATCAATATCTAATGTATTGAATAAAAAAAAATTGATATTGTTACAACCAACAGAGCCAGAATAATTATAATAATTGATGCAATCATTTGGCTAGGGAGGCAGGGCTTAGCATTAAGATCTCATAGAGTATCAGCTGGCCCCTTAACACTTTCATCTTCTCATAATGAAGGGAATTTTAAGGAATTGCTGAAACTTTTATGCAACAATAATGATAATTATATAAAGCTTTTTGAAAGCTCGGCTAAAAATGCCACCTACCTTAGTCCATGCATTCAAAATGAAATTATATCCATATGCAATAAGTTTATATTGAAAGAAATTTCTACAAAAGTGAAAAGCATCACCATTTTTTAGTGTTCTGGCAGATGAAACATCGGATGTTGGTAACATAGAGCAATTATCCATAGCAATAAGGTTTATTGATATGGAATCAGGTCATTATAAAATGAAGGAACTCTTTGTTCAATTTATTGATTTACATGACACTAAATCAGAGACGATAGCCAAAGAAATTTTAGCATCCCTTCAAGATCTAGATTTAAATTTAAATCTAATGATAGGCCAGGGATATGATGGAGCTCCCACAATGAGTGGTCATGTTAAGGGAGTGCAGTCAAGAATTAGAGAGCTTTATAGCACCGCTTTATATGTTCACTGCAGCTCACATTGCCTAAATTTGATGATATCCGAGGCATGGGAAATTCGAGACATCCGGAACAGTTTACGTAAATTTTTTTAAATTTAATTGGAATTTATTAGATTATTATGTATTATAGATAACTTTTTATAATTTAATATATTTTTCAAAATTTAGAAACAATATCGTCTGTTTGTGACTTTTTCACACCACCCAAAAAGCGACAGTTATTTATCCGAACATTTGATGATATTGATTCAAATAATCCAAAAAAAAAACTAAAACGATTTTGCCCAACTAGGTTTATCGAAAGACAACAATCAGTGAGACTCTTCATAGAATTATATGAAGTTATTCTTGCAGCACTCGAATCCTACGTATCCAGCAAAGAAAAGAATTCCTCAGATGCTGAAAATTTTTTACAGGCGATTACGAAGCCACAATTTTTAATATCAATTCAATGTGTATATTTTTTATTTAATTATACTTATGATTTTAGCAAAATACTTCAAAAAATTAATTTGAATTTAAGAGAGGTTATGAATAGGGCAAAGGATATTCTTATTAACAAATATCAGAGAAAATGTGGATGAAAAATTTCATGATATTTACAAGAAAGTAAAGGAGATCGCTAATTTGTTTGGGATCGAAATTTTTAAACCTAGAGTAGTTTCTAGATAGTCAAATCGCTTAAATATTGATGCCTCTTCGATTGAGGATTTTTATAAAATAAATATTTTTATTCCCCTTATTGACACATTTTTATTTCAATTAAAAGAAATATTTATTAGTCATAATTTTATTTTAAAAAGTTTTTATTTTCTTCTGCCGGTTGAGTCTGAATTGTTGATTACACATGAAACGCTAGAGGATATTAAGAAAATCTCAGAGTTTTATTCTGATGATTTATCAGGATCGTATGATAAGTTACTTTGTGATGTCGAATTTTGGTATAAAAATCTCGACAGAATAGAGTGCTCTTTGAGACCTAAAAATGCTTTGCAGGCTCTTTCCATGTGTAATTGCACTTTAGATTCCCTGCCAAATATCAAACATTACTTTTTATTTTAGCTACTTTACCGATTAGTACCTGCACCAATGAAAGGTCTTTTTTAACTTTGAAAAGGTTAAAAACCTATTTAAGAAATAGCACCGGTGAAAACCGTTTAAATGGATTAGCCCTTTTAAATATTTATAAGGAGATTATTCTAGATAAAAATTTGATTCTAGATGAATTAGCCAAATCTCAGAGAAAAGTAGACCTCTCTTTATAAATTCAAATCTATGATTATCATATTTTCTTAGTCATAAAATTTTTATATGCAAAACTTAATTATAATTAATTCTTAGTCATAATATTTATGTATTTTTAATAAAAGTATTGCTTTTGCAATAAGAAATATTTATAGATTATTTTGTATTAATTATAATTGTTAAATTATATTTTTTAAAATACCATACAAGAATTACTTATATTTTATTGAATTATATATTTTTTAAATATAATTATTTACAATAAATTTTTAATATAATAATCTATATAAAAATTTCTACATTTTGAAATTTATTTTATTGTAAATTATCATTAAAATAAATGCATAGTTAAATAAAAAGATTTTATTTATACTAAAGTATTTTAATAATAAATAAAATCTATATCTAAAATTTAAAAAAGAATTATTTTTAACACTCAATCAGGTATATTGAGTGATCTTAAAAAATGTAAGGTTCGGGGAGCAAATTTTTTTCTTTCTATATATGGATTAATTTACAATTGACTAAACATAGATTAAATTTTTAGAATAATGTTTTCAGTGTTCAGTCGCTTATTAATCATAAATTTAGCTAAAATTGTTACTAATATTTTTTTTATTCATGCTTGTTACTATAGTGATTAGACACTAATAAAGCACATAATATTGCCAATATTTAAAAGTAGAGTTTGGGGGCTTCGTCCCTCCCAAAAAACTTTAACCCCCCCCCCCCCCCCCATGGATAAATTCTGGCTCCTCCACTGTACCCAAGTTAGTGTTGAAAGATGTTTTTCAACAATTAAATTTATATTATCTTTTTATAGATGTAATTTGAGTGAGACGAATTTTGAAAATATATTAATTGTGCGGCTTAATAAAAAAATTTTAAGTAATTGTTCATATTAATTAATCATTGATATATTTATTTGTTATATTTATAAATTAAATATTATTTTATAATGTGCAATTAATAAAAATGAAGGTTTTTATTTTAATGAAATAAAAAAATTTTTTCCTTATACATAATCCTAATGTAGGTTTGAATACAAAAATGTTCAAACCGGTTTTTAGAGGTTCGAACCGAACCGATATATATTTTTTGCGAACCAAACCTGAACCTTGAACCGTTATTTTTATCCGAACCTGAACCGATATTCTTTTCGGTTTGGATCCCTGTTTAAAACAATGGATTTTATTTCAAATGAATTTTAACTTTAAAAATGAAAGAAAACTATAGCAAAAATATTAAAATAGATTGATGTTAATTTAATGAATAATTAAGCCTTATAATAAAATATATAATTTATTCTATGATAATTGTCTAGATTATCTCTTCCCGAAGTCCTGTAAAAATTCTGGAATAATTTTTAAGTGTTGGTTACAATTTTACACCAGTTTTTCTTTAAATTTACTTTCGAACATATAGAAAACAGTAACTACAGACAGAGGTAACCAAATATTACAGATTTTGTGTTTTGCTATTTTCATAAACTAAGAAGTGAATTATAATAAAAAAAAATATTACATAAATTAACCTTAAGATTACATAAATTATCATTAATATTGCATAAATTATGCTTAATAATAAATTTTGAATAATATTACCTAATTTAGTCATTATCAATTATTTATATTTTTCTATGATACATTACAAGCTTTTATTTATTACTTAATTCATATTCTTCTGCTTATTCACCATAAAAATGACGAAAAGGGATCGAAATACTCAATTTCAAGCAGATCGATATATCAAATTTTTGATTAAAACCGCAAAAAATTTAACCCAGCCGCATTCCCTCCCCCCGTTTATCCTCAAGAAAAAATTCATAATTGCAGCCCTAAAAAACGTATGCCTTTCTTTGAATAATACCTTATAGGCCATTATCCTATATTTGTTATTTCTACCGAAAGTTCTTTATGGATTTTAATAAACAGTTTCCATATATGCGGATGGTGACCCACAATAGGCTAGAATCGATTATATTAACCCTTACAAAAGTTATTTTTGCTGTCTAAATCTAATCTAGTTACTTCAAACAAATTCCAAGTGGATGGCGGAAAAAGGTGTGCTATATGTCGCTGCGGTTGAGATATTTCATTATGCATAGGCATTTCTTGGGCGTGTTAAAGTGCATTTCTACCTGCCATATTCTTAGTTTTAATATGTATAAATGCACTGTAGTCCTAACTATCAAGGAAGAATATTAAATTTTTATATAGTAAAAGAAGCCATTATTATAAAAAATCTTTCAATTAAAGGGTTTTTTTAAAAAATTTTCTCCACTTTAAAATAAAGGTTATTATTCATTTATTTTATCAGATAAATACCCAAGCAAGAGTCACATTAAAGATGTTTTCTCCACTTTGTTTATAGGATAGTATTTTTTTGTTTCATGTTTAATTATATTTTCTTTTTAATAATAAAGATTTTTTTCCATATTTTTATTTATTTATAGGCTATTTTTCCTTAAGATTGTTTTTCTGCAGTTTATTTTTTTCGCATTTATTTCTGGCAGGTTATTTTTTTCGGCATTTATTTTTTCTGTCAGGGTTTTTCCCCGCATTTCTTTAGGGCGAGTTTTCTTTCCCACAGGCTTTTTTTTACCATTATCCGTTCTACAAGATATGTGTCGATTGAGAATATTGGAAAACATAGTGGTCTTAATTGTATATATAAATAAGCTTGATATTGCAAGGCCTTCGGTCATTATAATAATTAGCCGTAGTCTTATGAGAGCCCGAGTACTAAACATCCTGGAGGTTGCTAATTTATCATGAGATGAGTACCTGATGACAGAGGAGTTTAACTTCAGTTCCTTTGTTTTTAAGTAAATTCTTTATTTGGGATTTCACATGCGTCTCTTTCTTTTTATAAAAAAGGTTTATTCGAACTTGGTCAATAATGCCGAGACAAAAATAAATGAATGTTATCTCTTCCCATGGACATATAAATGAAATGAAAACTTTTCAAAAAAATATAGGTGGCAAAATCAAAACCATTACATCAGATAAAGAATTTTATATATTATTATTTTAAAATATAATTATGTTTTTTTGCCACTTGTGGCTCCTATTCTAGTTTATAAAATGACTATTTTTAATTACTCTCTTAGGTTATTATCAGGCTCATCTATTTAATTATAATTTTTTTTAAAAATTGTGATCTTAATTATATGCAGTTAAATATGTTTATATCAGTATAAATTTAACTGGACACATACATCTATTTAATGGTAAATTTTTGTGGTTTTAATGGCTAGATCTTACCTATGTATTATTAAAATGCTTTAATATGTTATATTAAATAGGATTTGTCAAACTTTTTATGTGAATAATATTAAAAGAAAAGTCTACTAATATTTATATAAATATCAGCAATTTGAATGTGTATTTTTCTTCGCAACAAAATAAAATGTATATAACGATTTTTTAAAAATGATTTGCTCAATTGGATGGATGAACTTAGGTAGCCAGCGGGGTAAGGAGGGGGAATAGCAGGTTTCATGAATTGTGTATTACAAAGTCTTCGCTTTCTAAAAATAGATTATATTCTATTTTAAATTTTAGCAAAAAGTTGAAATTTAAATATTTCTTCCTTGTGTATTAATATTTTATCTCACAATAATTTAAAGTATATTTCTTACATTTTATAAACCTTAATAAAGGATGAATATAAAAAAAATTTTATCAATCAAAAATAGTTTTATTTAATTAATCTTTACTAATAACTAGGATTAGGCAAAATTTTTATAGTTTATCTAATGTTCAGATATACAAGAAAAGGAATTTGCTGAATAGGTATATTTCTGAAAATAGGTGTACTACAAGGAGAAAGAAACTGAAAAAAACATGTCAGACAAGATGGAGCCTACGATATATTAAGCAGTTACAAATTTTTAGATCTAGAAGAGCCTATTTTGAGTGCCCTTAGAGAAATATCCGAATTACCTGAACCAAGCATTTTACCTGAATGTTATACATTATTAGTTTCAATAGCCGATATTTTTATGATTATGAATTAGAAAATTATTTAATTACACAACAATTTTATGAAATATTTTTAAATAATAATATGGATTTGGCTGTGGTTATAAGAATTGCGAATATTATATAATATAACTTAGAAAACTAAAAATTATCTATAAATCCTTTTGAGGATATATTATATCTTGATATCGAAAAATTAAATATTTTATTCTGAGCATTTAGGAATTTTTTTTTCTTAGTATTTCTGTTTTAATCTGAGCAATTAAATAACAAGAAAAAATAAAAAGGAAATAAAAGCAATAGAATTTTTAAAAAACAATAGTTTCATGAATTAATTATACATACTAGACGAACTCCTAAGAACAGGAGTTGTACTTTTCACGGGAACATTTATTTCGGCAGGATGCTGAGTTTCATCTTGAGATTGATTAGTTTTGTTAAAATATCATACATATTTGGTAAAATTAAATAATAATTTAAAAGCAATTTCTTTTACTTACTATTTCCCTTTTTTCAATTTCTTATCTTTTATTTCTAATTCAACTTTATAGGAATAGATATAGTAATTTATAAAAATGTAAAATTAAGATCCGATTTATACAACCATTTTTGATTTTTTTTACTTTTCCTCTTCCCCTTTACATATTTATTTCTTCACCTTTCATATTTCTTATTATGTCTTTTAGTATCTTTACTTCCTTAATAATTTTTATCTTTAATTATTAGTTTAGTTATGAACTAACAAATGATGCAATCAAGGGAATAATTACCCCCGTTTATTTTAGGTTCGGTCTTATAGTCGACTGTATCTTCCTGTGCGTTGTCAAGTTCCAAACTATCTTTAATGGTTGAAACTAACAATGCATCATCTGGTTTGATTTTACCGTAGGTCTCACCAGTAACAGAAGTAGGTGTTGAATTGTTCAAAAATCCAGACATTTGATTGGTCAGGATGGATTGCATTATATTGAATTCAGGATCATTAGTTTCCAGTCTCATTACAGAATAAGGTGAGACGTTGTCTTTATTATTATCATTTGTTATAGAATCTGTTGTAGTAATCGTCAAATTATCATTTACCGCCGTTACAGTGTGTGACTCATTTTCGAATTTTGTTCTATTCCAAAAATCAATTTTTCTAACACCTTCCCCTCCAATTAATCCTGCCCCAAGAATTATAAGTTTATTTATAACATTAGTACTTTCACTTTTGTTAACATTATCATATGCCCGTCTCGCTACGTCGGTAGGATGTAAAGATGAAAATGGCAAACTGGAAGTCATCACTATCATAGTAGACGTATTACTTTCAGCTAGATTTTTTTTATAGTCTTCCCTTATTTCAATAACCGTTTTAGGAGTTATTTTTTTATCGTCCTTTTTATCTTTTTTCTCATTAATATCTGTTTCCCTTATAGCGGAGGCAAATGAAAAATTTACAGTAGGCAATGTTGAAGATTGTGTTCCTTCTCCAGAAATATCTAAGTTGCCTAATTCTGTTTTTATATCTTCTGTGATTAGATAAAAAAGATAAAATATATTTTAATATTTATAAAAATTGACTCTTTAAACTGATTATAGTAAGTGAAACGAAACACATTAAGAATATTTTTTTGGTTATGATCACAGTATTAAGTAAACTAATTTTTTTTACCCATGTTATTATTAATATTCGTTATAACGTGATAAGAATCATCTGTTATTCCCAGAGAATAGGATATATTGGAAATTATATCTCTATCTAATATTGAAATTTCCGGTAATGGAAAGCTAGCCAGGGCAAACGATACGTTTTCTTTATGAATAAGAGTCACACTGTGATTGGTTAATTTTATTACTGTGTAATTGACTAGTCCTTGTATGGGCATGTGATCAGATGTAATATTCACAGCAGGGGGGAAATAGTTTTCCAAATAATTAGCGGGAGAAGAGTAGTTAGCACCCTCAGGTATTCCTGTTATAAATGTATCAATTTTAATATTTTTTAATAAAAAAACTACCAAATGCAAACAATCCAGCACCACCTGCTGCACCGGCAGCCAGAATAATGCCTGGAAATGCGGATTGCGATTCCATACGATTGGTTGTACTTGTAGTCGATATTTCGATTGATGTAGAAGTGGATAAATCTTCACTAGTCGTGGTATCAGATGTTCCTTGTGTAATATTTGTCATCGTAATGGAAGTAGATGCAGATGATAAAAGGATATTTTTTGACGAAAGTACACCGTTTACTATGAGAAGAGCTAATTCTGGACGATTAGTACTACTGTAAACACCTGTGGTAGAAGCTAACGACATGTTCTCATCATCTATTCCTTCATCGGTATCATCATCCTCTTTTTCGTCATATAATTCATTAGTAGTATTTCTCATATCAAACTCAGGAACAGATGAAGAAGACAATTTATTTAGAGAGCCTGACTCGTCTTCTTCCGTCTTTCCGAACTTTGCATCAGAATTAGATATTATTATTATTCCACCAGTAACAGAAGTAAGATTAATTCCTTCAACAGACGAATCTATCTTTTCTAGCATATCATTCCCTGTTCCATCGCTAAAAAAGTCTGAAGACGATTCTGTTGTCATTTCTTGTTTCAAAATACCTTGGGTTCCATTCTTCCTACTCACATGACCACCGGATTCACGATTAAAGATAGATGCAGTCATGCTTTGAAATGGAGTTTTATCATTTTTTGCCCCTATAATGGTCATATTAACTTGCTGGATAATGCTTGTATTAGAGAGGTCGGCAAAAAAATCGTGAATTCGGAGAACACGTGATCGATTGGCATTTGGTGAATTTATTATATTCATGTCTAGTTGTTTTTAATTAAAATAAATAAATTTACAAAAAAACTAATTTTTCTTTTCTTTCTTATTTATGTTCTATTCTTAATTTCCCATTCTTTTTTAACTTATGTTTAAATCATTCATATACCTGTTAAGTTAGCCATTTGTACGCATCGAAAAACAGAAGTAAAAGTGAGAATCAAGAACGTCCACGTGATCATTGAATTGTTTCTTTGTTTACTTTTACTGAATAATAATATCATTTATTTGATTTTTTATTTTATTCATTTACTATTTTTCATATCTTTATTTATTTGTGTTTACCTTTGTCAAATATTTTAACACTTTTATTGTTTTTAATTTTGTTTATTGTTTTTTTTTATAATTATGTTTATTTTTACATAATTTTGTTTATTTTTTAAAATTATTTGTTCACTTTTTATTTATTTTTTGTTTAATATGTTTACCTTTTTTTAAATTATTTGTTTGCTTATTAATTTTTTTATTTTTTCTATCTTTATTTTTTATTGGTTATACATTTTTGGATAAATTTCCACGGAATTCAGAATTATATGGTTCCATCTGCATTCATGAAAATATGTAATAAAATTATATAATATCAAAAAAGGATTTTACTACTAACTTCTTCACTCACTGTTACCCCTCGTTTATAGTAGGAGCGAATTTTCGGGGAATTATAGAAAATTCGCTTTATTTTTTTTTTCGCCCCTAATTGCAAACTATGAAGGAGAATTTAACCTGCATTAAAAGTTAACACGAATTTACGGCGAATTATAAAAAAATAATTTTCTGTATTTATTAGTGGCAAAGCGTTAACTGTGAAAGCAGGTTAGGAATGGGCCTATTCAAAAACATTGCTATTTATATTTGAATTCAATTATAATTAAGATTAAGAGACAATTATTCTTTTTTAAATAATTTTAAATTCCAAATTTAGTTATATCATTAAAAAAGAATCGGATAGCTATTTGAATCTACTTTTAGCAACTATTCTTGTACTACTAAATCTGCCCGTTCCATTGAAAATTTAAAAAAATCCATGATAGAAATAGAATTGTTAAAAAATACTTCTTAATGTATCTAGTAGCAATACGTGCCCTAAAAAGTATCTAGATATCAATTATGTATATAATCATAAAAATGAATCTTAATATACATAAAAAAAACAATAATTTTAGATGCACTTTTTATTATTGTAATATTGTGTAATACTTTGCTACCGAGCCCTTCATGAATTAACGACCACCACCCAAAGGATTATTACAGAAGGAATAATGTTATACATGTATTAATGCTCAACTGTATATATATGTTTTATTATCTCCATGATTATGTATAAATGAACATTACTATTAAAATATGTGAACTATATTATATTGGCGCAGTAACGGATTAAATATAAACTATTTTTTAAATGTGATATTTGTATGAATGTATTAAATGATTTAATGAAATTAAATTATTGTAAAAAATAAAAATTGTAAATTAGAATTAAAAAATTATGAAAATTTGGAAAATATGATAAAATTATGATTGATAATGAAGTTTTAATTTGGAAAATGAATTATTAATGGAATACGAATAGTTTTAAATGAATTAGCAAAAATCACACTTATATGGAGATTGGGTTTATGGAATAGGGTAATTGATATATGATGACAAATGAATATATGTGTAAATGATGTGAAATCTTATGAAAATATCTATTTTGGGAGGATGAATTTTATGAAGGGATGAACAAATTAGATTTATTAACTAATATCTGATGAATATGAAATTGATTTTGACATAATTATATTGAATAAACTAAGATTATGGAAATATTGAATATATGGAGAAAAACTATTATTGATAAATATGGTTATGGAATTATGATTCTTACGAAATATTTTAATCATTTGATTTTTGGTTATGAGAAAGAATATTTTGAGATTTTGACAAGGACTATATTTTTGATATATTTTAATACTAATGGGGCTCCCGTGGCTAGGTATTACTTTGGGTTAAAGGATAGCAATGACACTGTTTAGGAATATGGATTATCTCATGAGCCATCCAAGGATGATAGCGATCTCTTGATCAGCTCTAGAATAATAGTGACCTCCCTCATGGGCCATCCAAAGATGATAGTGATCTCTTGGCCACTCTAGGATAAGGGTGACCTCGTGGGCCATTAATACAAAGGAGTCGATAAGGTTCCGGCAGGATATCTGTTGATATTGATAATCTGTTGGGAGATCAATCATATAAAGGGATCGATAAGGATACCTCCGATTGGATATCCATCGATATTAATACTTCGGTGGGAACCAATATCATACAAAGGGATCAACAAAGATACTCTATGGGGATATTAGTCTATATTGATACTCCAGCGGGAGATCAATAATAGTTTTGGTATGGATACTGTGTGAGATCAATAATAAAGGCAAAACTATAAATCGAGCAGAGTCTGGTATATTAAATTGCGCATAAAGAAGAATGATTAAAAATTGGACAGAAAAGGGAAGACGAGTATAGACCATGAGGAGAATGAATATAAGAGTATTTCAAAAGTATGATGATGACAGGATAGAGACCTCAAAGTTGCAAAAAGAATTAGTGATCCAAACTTGTAAAAGGGGGAGAGATGTAATATTGTGAAATAGTTAGCAACGTCATCCAAACTTGTTAAAGGAGGAGGAATGTAATATTGGGTACTGGTTAGCTACCGAATATTTCATGAATTAACGACTACCACCCAAAGGATTTCCAGAAGGAACCATGTTATCCATGTATGTTTATGTATGAACTGTATCTATATGTTTTGAAATCTTAATTGGATTATGCATAAATGAATTACTATTAATTAGTGCTGTAAACGTTACTACAAAAAAGATACGCGTTACCGTTACTCGTTACATCTGAAAAAAACGAGTTACCGTTACTCGTTACCTTTTCAAAAAAGGAACGCGTGTTACCGACTTTTAAAAAAAGTAACGGGCTACTCGTTACTTAAAAAAATTAAATATATACAAAAATAATATTTTTTTTTTGACAATATATTATAAAATAAAACTATACAAAAAGAATATATAAGATAGTTTTATAAAAAAATATTCGTATATTTATTATAATATAAATAAAATTATACAAAAATAATATATTATAAGATAACATCATGTAATAATTTTTTATTTATTTTTAGCAACAATGATTTCAAAATTTTGATCAGACAAACAAGAGCGCTTAGTGCTCAACACGGCTGGTTAAATAATGGGTTGTTATATATAGTATTTGAATAATAAATAAAATCTATAATGAAATTCTCTGTTAAATTTTGTTATTGGATAAATCCTGGCTACACCACTATTTCATATATATATATATATATTATTTAAACAAAGTTTTTTAATTCTTTAAATTTGTAAACAATTATAGTCAAACCAATAGCAATACAAAACAAGAAATAGAAGATATAAAAAACTCAATATAATACTTTGAACCAAAACCAATATTTTGTTAATCTTAAGATTTAAATGTTGGTTCCCAGCCCAATATTTTAGTATAATTTAATTCCTTATATTTAGGGCTGTGCCGATCCACATATTTTTTACCGATCCGATATTTCAAACCCGATCCGATATTGATACCGGTCGGATATTTATAATGATTTTTCACCACCACCCTTTGAATCAAATGTAATTAAGAAATCAATATTTTTTATGCAAAAATCAAATTATGCATTTAATTTAATTTTTTTTATTTCTACAATTAAGGCCATAATTTAAAAAACTATATTTGATAATATATGCATTTTATTTTTGTATGAATTATAAAAGATTTATTTTAATAAATATGAGAGCCTCTAGATTTTCTGGCAATAAACTTCTACAATATGGAGTCTCTATATCCCCTGCCATACTGAAGGTAAACTCAGATGATTCCGCAGATAACGCATTTTGCAAAATTATTTTTGTCTTTTATATTCTTTTATTTAAAGTATAGATAATAAAATTGGCGTTATTATTTAAAAAGATTTAAAATAATTAAAACTTTGAGGGGTTCTTTCTATTTTAATAAAAAAAACTTTAAAATACTATATATCTATTTTAAAAAGGAATAAAATTTAGAGGGTGTTGTGCATTTGAATTGCTTAAAAAAAAATTATTTAGAAAATATTATAATAATGTAAAATAAATATACATAACATAAAATAACAAAAAAAAAGAAAAGTAAAAAGATCGGATCGGTTTTTTACAGATATCGGCCCGATCCGATATTTTTGGAAAACGTTAAATATCGGTACCGATCCTATCCGATGTTTAATATCGACACAGTCCTACTTATATTTTTCCATGATTAAGCTTTTCAAAATATTATGAAAGAATATTATTCTATTATTTAAGTAATGTTTAAAATAATGATATATTAATTTATCTTTTTACCTTCAAATGCTTTTTTAAGTTTGAACTGCTGGACATTGAGGTTAAAATAATTGTGTTGGGATATAATTTACATTTACAAAGTGTAGACTTGGTACCATTAATTTTCTTTATTGGTTTAAAATATATTTCAATTGGAGCCAGGGAAGGGTTAAATCATCTTCATCTGAAGAAGTACTATGGACATACTTAAAATAAATTATAAGAATAATAATATCATTATTAACATCATTTACTTTGAATTTTAATTGAATGTTAATTTCGACAGAAAATTTAACAACGAGAGTTTAAAATATAAATGAAGGAAGTTGTTGGTTGATATGAAAAACTCGGCTTAAATTTTATATTAAGAATTAAAAAATAAACAAAAGTAATTTTATAATTATGTTTTTTTTTAGTAAGTAACAAATGGCGTTCCTTTTCTTCAAAAAAGTAACGTCGTTAGTAACGACGTTACTTTTTTGACGTTACTTCACAGCACTACTATTAATAAATATAAACTATGTTATAATTATAGAAACCATGTAAGGTGTACAAACTTGAAATAATAATTATTCAATGTTTATTAATTAATAAAATATCGTTTTTATTAAAAAATTTATAATGGGAAATTTTTATTTACTTTCTATATAATATTAAAATTGAAATAATACAAAAATATGAATTGAGAGTCAGCGAGGCATATTTTTTACCGAGAAGTCTTAAAAGACATATAATTTATATCATAGTATATAAAAACTTAGAAAATTTTACACACATTAACTTTGGGTTAATATAGGAAATCCCACTAAAAACCAGGCTGACATCTTCCCATTTTGTTTTTAAATAGATTTTGAAAACGTGTAGTTTTATATTTTATAAGAATTAATCTAGACAATATGCTTTTATGGAAATGTATCTAATAAGCATAAAAATTTTGCATAAAAATATTGATAATATTGAACCGAATTTATTAACTCTTATAGTTAATATCAGACAGAATTACCAAACAGAATACTTCAAATTTCTAGTCCAACAGTTTTCTTCTTACATATCACTACTTTTACTAGTTTTGATTTATCTCCAATGCATCTTTTATGACCAAGGAAATATCGTCAAAATAATCATGAGAAAAAAATGTTTAGATCAGCAGTAGCAATTTACACTTGCGTGTCGACCCAGCCTACATATTTATATTTAATAATACAATGTATTATTTTATATTTATATAATTTATTTGGGCACTCTTAGTTCCATAATTGTTACTAGCGTTTTTAAATCCTTTCCATGTCCCACACCAATATAAATTTATCCTCCCTCATCTCCAAGAATGGATTTATAATAAAATATCAATTAAAATATTGCCCTTTTTTACTCCGAGTCACACATGAATAATATATTTTCTATTAATTAGTGTAGTAGTATAGTAGTATTAAAACAAGTTTATGTAATATATAAATTGTAGGAATTTAGCAAATCTAAGTTTTTTAGAGAATATTTAAGATTTAAATTATTTATGGTATATGTTTTTAATTCAAAGACCTGATTATGTGCCGAAATCGTATTAAAGAATGTTAGATTTTCTACCCTAAAATCAGACAATTTTGCAGTGAAATTTTGAACTAATTTTATTTATGTGGATTTATATTTATAAAGATTTTTTAGATATCCATGAGAATTCAAATTGTCTGAAATTCCCAAAATATGTACTATACATTCTGGAATATGAATTCCCGGTAAAATAAGGTGTTTCAAAATTTAAAAAAGGGCGCTTTAAATTATTTAAGTTCTTGAATTTGCTAAAAACTGGTTCTGTGAAATATGAACTCAGATTTCTTAAGCCCTTACTATATATACAATTATATTAAATTTCGAATAACAAACAACAAGGTGAGAAATATAAATTAATAATCATCAAATCACTTAAATTATAATTATCGAACAAACATTATTTTGTCTAGACGGATTAAAGTTCTTTTGAAATTCCGATTAACCTAGCTGTAGAGAAAAATCTTTATCAATGCATGATCGCAAAGAACTTTCCTATTTTAATTATCAATTTTAGTAAGTTCCAGTATTTCCTAAAAATGTTAGTGTGTCTTATTCTCTTATAGTATGCTGCTGACCCTGTATAATAAGCTATTAGAATTTATAAATAGCATAATCAGAGTTAGAAAAAGATGTTCAAAAAAATTTTAAACAATCTTAGTAGAATTTTTTTTAAAATTTTTGATATCATCTTGAACGATTTTTTATGCATGAAAATTACAAAAGATTTATAAAAGATTTTTCAAGATTTTGGCATAGGTAAAAATCAAAAAGTGATAAAAATATAATATATAAATAAAATTAAATAACATCTTAAAAATCTTACACGTCGCATCATCACCAATGAACACTTAGTAATTTTTAATTTATTCCCATAGTAATAATCCCTTGATATTTTTTGGAACAAACTAACAAAGCTCACAATAGGCATGTGTAATAAAGCTTTCTATCATTGTCAATTCACTGCAAATTGCAATAGCTCGAAAGCAATTCATTTTGATTAATTGGGTGCTAGATTAAAATATTTTTTCTGTAGTGTAATCAAATTTTATTTATCTTAACTTTATTTTTTTTTTCCCTTTACTAGACTATTAGAAAAATACAATTGCCAATAATAATCTTTTGTATAAAATTGTGTTATGTATATATCCATTTCAATTATATATATCTTTTTAGTTGTATTTAAAGTAGTGTTGTTAAAAGTCTCGATTTGAGCCGATTTTTAATAAAGGCTAACTCAATATATTATTCAGCATAATATTAAGCAAGCCTGAATATTTTGCTCATAGATAGCACAAATGTTTGGACATCTATTAGCAAAACCTCAAGACATAGTCAATATTTTTCTGGCTAAAATATGAAGTTAGCCGTTTTTAAAAATCGGCTCAAATCGAGCTTTTAACAACACTAATTTAAAGATGGATGATAATGTAAATATACAACTTTTTTTAACTTAAATTTTGAAATATCTTGCAATCATTTTAAACTACAAATATAAAAAATTTAGTATATTTTTTATAATTAAAATAGTATTCAATAATCGATTTATGAATCAATAGTAAATTACCCGTTCCTCGTTCGAATAAAATTATTCGATTCATTATCCTTTATGCATAGACAGGAATGATCCCCTTATAAAGATTTACATTTCAACTTTTTTTCAATTATTTTTTTCAATTCTAATAACTACTTTTGATTCCACCAATTCCTTTTTCTTAACTTTTTCTTATTTTTTACATTATTATTTTCTATTTTATTTATTTTCTGTCTCTTCGACTTATAATATTCTAATATAAACCCCCAATAAAAAATAATCCCTGGAGCGTTACAGTCTATGACATATATCATAATAAGATGGGAAAAGTATTATTGAGGCAATAAAAAATTTTTAAGAAAATTCCATCCAAAGAACTTTATAAAAAAGAAATAAACATATAAACTTTAAATTTAGAGACATTTTCAGCCTAATATTTGGTATCCCACACGTTTTACCACAAAATATTAGCAATTTTTTTCGTTTCATTTTATTTCTATTTTTGTATTTCTTTTCTATTTATATATTTTTTCTTTCTATTTATTTTCTTTGCTTTTATCTTTCTTTACCTTTTTTTTAAATTTATACTCATTTATTTTATTCCAAAAAATAATCTTTTTCCATTTGTTCTAATAACCTAAATTTTCTATAAAAAAAATTAATTTTGGAAGAATAATTATTATAAAAATGACAAATTTAAAAAAAATAAATCTTTATTTCTTTTTTGTAGATTTTTGGTGTCAGATTGCTCTACATGACATTTAGGTTTTTTTTAAAAATGGAAACCACCATTTGGAATGATAAATGCAAAGAAATAAAAAACTTTTAAAAGAATAAAATGATGAAAAAAAGAATTATTATAGTAATTAAAAGATAGTTTATACATGAAGCGTTTTGTTTTAAGTTTTATTTCAAATAATGGATTTTAGTTTGTGTTTTATTTTTGAATAAAATTTTTCCATATTTAGAAAATAGTAACATCAATGTAAACAATAATCGTTTTAAAAACAACCCTAAACGCTATGGGTCATTTAAGAATGAGAGTGATCACAAGTGTAAGAATATAATATTGAAAAATATATAAAAAGATATGACTAGTTTCAATATGAAATAGCAAATTTCGCCTATCAATCCAACTAGAAATGGATAGTAATTTAAAGAATATAAAGAAAATTTTTAAGAATAGAATCATTAAGATATTTTTAAAATAGAAACGAATAATGGAATTATAGTATAGCAAACAACCTAAAAATCCCGGAAAAAATTATAACATTTTTCAGATTGGGTCGAACCACAATGATAATTTTTTGAATTTCTTTAGTGTGTGCCAAAAAGGCCAGAAACTTATAAAACTAAATTGTAACATGGGGGCCAAGCCTTCTAATATGAAAAAAATTATATTTTATTAATTTGGGCTTTCAGGGTCAATTTTGCGGGAATCTAAAGAGAATTAAAAAACTTAAAAAGAAAAAAATTAGAGAAAAACGATTATAAGGGGCAAAATTCTGTTTTATTTGTGTTTTGACTTATACAATTGAGGCCCCATCATCTATTATTTATTATGCTTCATACATTTGCGATCTTTTCAGATATATATTATTTTCTGTCATCAATATACGACACATCTACATCAAACCTGCTGTTTTTAAAAATAATCAAGACCTAGACAAAATAAAAGTAAGCGAAAAAGGTCTCCTTGCTCAATACTTTTAGTAGATGATATGGTTTGATCTAGTATATTTCTCCCATTACTGAATATGTTATTCTTTATAAAAAAAATTTTAACCTGATGTTTTCCCATTTTTGCTTATATTTTATGTTCTTTTACTTCATTTTTAATTATTCTAATTTTTTAAACTTATTTTTTCTATCTTCCATTTATTATTTTTATATTCTAACATGATTTTCCTTAATTCTTTTTTATTACAATTTTTGAGTTTTTTTATTTACTTTATTATATTTAACTTATTTTTTCTCCTATTTAATGCTTTTATATCCTCTCCTCCTCCCATTTCCAATAAGTATACTTAATTTTTTTTGCATGTTACAATGCTTTTAACCATACTAACTACTTCTCTTGCCTCCCTTAGCGTCATAATTTTTTTGGTATAGATTTAACATTAACAAGTAAGATCCAGGGGTCAATTGACAGGAATATTTGACCTGGTCAAATACGATCAAATACTCTAAAATGTTATTGGTGAATAACTATATTGATTTAATTTACTAATATGTATTTAAAGCATATTTATCAATCTAATTTATTTGCAAATTATTAAAAAATATATTTGTATCATCAAAGCATCGATTTAATTATAATTTTATATAAAAATATAAAATTTTCATATTAAAATATTAGAATTTCAATTTGAAATATATAAAAAAAAGAATTTTTTTCATCATTAATTTGATTGGATCTAAATATATAAATAAATATAATAATTTTACTTAAGCATGGTTTGAGAAAATTACTAATTGACAATTTATATTATATTATGTACAATTATCCAAACAAGATAGGCCACATCAATAAAATGTAATGAGCAAATACAAATATATAATGAAAGCAGCTGTTGAAGAATTTGGATATTTGTCCGAGAGAAATTACCAATAATATATTAAATGATATTTTGGACAAAAAATTTAAAATTAAACTATTCATAAAGATTTAGCTATCTTATTGACCCTGGCTCACGTAAAAAACAAGATGCTTAATTTTGGAAACATATAATACAATCAGGTCCATGATTTTATAATTTACCAACCTGAAAAAATATTAAGATACATTTGAAAAAGAAGACAATCTAAATACATGTGCTCACACTGCACTGTTGATTATTTATTGGATCCCCAATATAAGGGGGGTTAACGATAGTCACTACCAAGTCAACATATAGCAATTTTCTAAACACCAACCAAATTTGCTAAATACCAACCAAAATTTATTAACATATATTATAATGGAATCACGTGGTCGAGTCCGGTTTCTTATATATCATCCCCCCAAGGACGAAACCACCGAGTTAAATTAATAGAAAAAAACATGATCATTGCTGGGATTAGAACCCATAACCCTCGGATTGGTAGGCGACACTCTTACCGACTAGGCCACAGAAGCTTTCCAAAAATCACGATTTTCAAATATATTTTATAAATAAATTTTGTAGTGCCTATCCAAATGAAAAATAAACAAAATACAAATTTGATAGGTATTACCTTAAGGTAGTGAGTATCATTAACCTATAAGGGGAGCATCTTACTTGAGTTTGATGAAACATATGATATAATACAAAAATTAGTCGTTTTACAAAGTGATGATCATCAAAATATTTTAAGTGATACCATAATTTCAGAATTAAAAGCGGCGGTATATTTAATAGCCAAAATAAGTGGAAACCAGTAGCTTGCATAAAAACAATCAGATTTCGGGCTCAAGGTATTGGAATGGGCTTTGTTCACCTTGAATATTAAGAAAAGTGTCTAAAAAATCCGATTGAAGATCTCGACAACCAGAAAATTGATAGTAAGAGTATATCATAACCTAAGATTGATTAAAAAGGCTCTGCCATGGAGAGCGAAACATTAATTATAGAATTTAGAAAAATATTATTTAATATACATACAATTTTTACTATTATATATAAAATGGAATTAATATTGTCTTAAAAAACATTTATTTGAATTTGACCATATTTGACCGTATATGACCATATTTGACCGTATATGACCATATTTGACCGTATATGACCATATTTGACCGTATATGACCATATTTGACCGTATATGACCATGACCATATTTGACCAGACAAATATCGGTCAATTGACCGAATCTTATTTGACCGGTCAAATGCACAACCCTGGTAAGATCACATAAGTCTAATTTCGATTCGCGTAAACACAATTCTAAAAACACCCGTGTCATTGTTACTTGCCCAGGGATTAAAGCTCTTCGTGAGCTTTCCAGCACTTTTACTCCACCGTCATTTTTAATTTGAACTACTTCCAGATACCTGTTGCATAACGATTTTCAACGAGAATCTCCTATTGTAGCAACCTCAGGATTCAAATGTTTTTTTCATAAACTTTGCTTTTTTGTTGTTTACGATAAAAATGTAAAAATATATTATTTTGCAAAGCGCCAGGTTTGAGGAATAGCTAGAAAACAGAGAATATAAAGTTTGTTTTACAAATCATTATATAACAAGTCTTTGGAAGTAGTTCAAATTCAAAAGGAATTCGAAATAAAGATCAAAGCAAGCTGAGAAAACTTAGCCGAACCATGCCATACTCTGGGTATGTTGGGAAATCTATGAAATTATGGATATTCAAACTCACTCCTTTTACGACAAATACGGAAATAAGATAATTTGAAAAAAAGTTATTAAATATGGATTTCATATTCGCTGAAAAATGATCAGTAATAAGTATATTTATATATACACCCTGACCGAAAATTTTTTCTTAATGAAATTCAGGCGAAAATTAAAAAAAATATATGTTCTGGGCAGGGCACGAAAATATAAAGCCCGGGCCGTGCAGTGCAAATGGTACATCTGCAGGCCTATGATAAATATCATTCAGAATCATATTAACTCATGTTATATGATTCTGATAAATTGTCAGATTAAAAAATAGGGCTTTAATTTTCCTAAAATTTATTTATTAAGATTTTAAAAGCTTTACTTATATCTTAAATATTTTTCAAATCATTTTTAGCCAATCATGTATGACGTAATTATCTATCAACCTTATAAATTAATAACTTAAGTTATAATTTATATGCAACTATTTTTTGAAGTAAAAATAGTTATTACATTTTAAAAAAATTTATAGGGAAAAGTGTAAAACATTAGAATTCATTAGAATATATGCCGCCCGAAGCCTCGCCTAGAAAAATATTGAATGCGCTGATGTCCCTTTAAAATTATGAAATAAGACTTGAGTCTGGATTCCAGATTTTAATAAAAGAGGGGATCACCAAATGTGTTTGAGATAATTATGAGTCAATTAAACGGATTTTATATCTAGTTTGTATATTAGATAGCTAGTTTGTATATTAATAGCTAGTTTGTATATTAATAGCTAGTTTGTATGTTAGGTAGCTAGTTTGTAACTAGCGAAAATCGGAAATTTGCTCAATTTGCTCGTTCTCGTAAATATCGTAATAAGCTAATAAATATGTTCTCTTTACAGACATCCCACCTCTTCTCCCCAAAATATGTATCCAATATATCACTATAAAGAAGCATTATAAAAAATTAGCAAAAGTTAATAAATTTATAAAATAACGACTATAATCAAAAATATTTAGAAGAAAAAAAAACACACTTATAAAAAAATAAGTGAAAACCCCAAATTATTTTTTATAAAAATCGAATATAACCGAAGTCCTATAAATAAGTGTAACTTTAAACCTTCAATAAAATTTATGGAGGGGAAATCCTCTTAATGTGCCCCCCCCCTCCCCTTAGCAAAATCCTGGCTATGCCTATGAGCTAGATAGTGTGTAAACAACTAGTTCGTATATTGGCAGTCCAAGCTTCTAGTTAGTGTTGACAAAAAGCCAAATATGGATATGTTTTTAAAAGCCTGCTTAAGATTTAACCAAAATATATTATGATTTTTCTCATCAACGGCATAAACGTTTTGACCTCCATTTGCAAAATTTCGAGGTTTACTTAATATTGGCTAAAATCTTAATCAGGCCATAAAAATCGATCTAAATCAGAATTTTTAACAACACTACTTCTAGTTAGTTGATACTAATTTGTAAACTAACTAAACCTCTAGGTAGTTTGAAAATTAACTACACCTAGGTTCACCATCGGAAGTGATAGTGCAATATTGGATTTCAGGAATAAATTTATGTCAAATTCAATAATATAATAAATATATAAAAACATTTACCTGCTCAGCGGACATTTTATCTACTTAAAAATCTTTTATTTATTCTTAAAATATAGTTTCCGGTTTTCGCCAATTGTTATGTCTTCAGAAATAATAACACTCTCGTATCCATTTTAAATTTAAAATCCTCACCTATCCTTTGGATGCAAGCTGATAGATACAGAATATAATATGAATTGACTTTGACTCATCATTTGATGAGGATGCCATTTAAATGATTTATAGGAAAATATTAGATATAGATATAAACAGTAAAAATGTGCTGGCCAAAAAATGTCCAAAAAAAAATTAAACTATCCGGGCCATGGAAATTAGTTAAAAAATTATCGGGCCTGGACGGGTCGAGCCGGGCAACGTGCAAAAAATATTAACAGGCCTAAACGAGCGATGTTTTATAGAACTGATAGTTAATCTATACATGCTGAAATAGATTCCCGTGAAATTGGGTCTTTCAAAATTAAGAAACGCGCGCTATAAATGATATAAGTTTTTACAATTTGCTAAAATCACGGGTCTAACAAGCTTAGCTCTAAATTTGATAAACTAATGATATATTATTTATTTTCGTTTGTTTCCTTCATATTTGTTTATTGGACAAGTATCCTTGGCACCCGGTTGTCCAAGCATGTCGGTGACCGAAGAATCATCTCTAAGCTCCGAAATTCATCTTACCATATGTCTTTACACATTAGTCATCGAAGAAAAACATGAAAATTTTTTTGTTCCTTACTTGAACCTAGGACCTTCTGTTTCCATGCATATATATAAAATTTGCTCGGTGTTTAGTAAGTTGTTATATTTTTGTTGCAAATTTTAGATTTGAAAAAAAACCCTCCTTCTTTAAAATAACTAATTTGAGGATAGAATAGTAAAAAAAAATATAACATTTAACCAAGAGAAATATTTATGTATAGAAAGACTGAAGAGAGAATAAAAAAAGAACAAATAATACAGAAAGAAGAATTTGAAGAAAGGAATGAATAAAAAAAAATATTTTATGTCCCATTAATAGGCTTAATTTTTGGGCATATCATAAAAATCTGTAAATTTTTAGGCTAATTCGAATTGGATATTTTTGGGATTGAAAAATAAATGGAATAAAAATTAAAAATGGACAAATAAATTGGATATGTTTATGTAGGTAATAGGAAAAAAAACCCCCGGAAAAAACCCCATGGAATAAAAACCCCCGGACATGGAAAAAACCCTCGGAAAAACCCCATGGAAAATAAATTCAAAAAAAAGGAAAATCGTTATTTTTAAAAATTTTTCTTGTCAATTTTTCTTAAATTTTTTTCTCAATTTATATTTTTCTTCCCATTTTTGCTTAAAGTCATTGTTAATCTTTATTTTTCTAATCTTTTCTCAATTTTTTTCAGAGACCTGGAAAAATTTTAAAAAAAACATTAATTATTATATTCGTCAATTAGATATGGTTAGGTTATAATGATTATATATAGTTATGATTAATATGATGTTTGGTGAAAGATAACAATAGCTAACACTCATAGTATCTATTACATAATATTATTATAATTTTCTGCCATGGAATAAATACGCAAAGTAATTAAAATATCAGTTTTATTTTTTTTATAAATACAATGAATATAGTATATTCTCAAAATATTATTTACTTATAGTATCAATTTGTAATATACTAAATATCTGTTTAGAATAAAAAAAAATAAAATATGTCAAACGGCTCGTTTTGAGCCGATTTTTAAAAACGGCTAACTCAGTTTTTTATCCAGAAAAATATTATGCAAGCCTGAAAATTTTTCTCATAGAAGGAGCAAAGGTCTAGACATATAGAATCAAAATTTCGAGGCTTAGTCAATATTTTTCTGACGAAAATATTGAGTTACCCGTTTTTATAAATCGGCTTAAAACGAGCCGTTTAACAACATTAGCGAATCAGGTCGAATATAATTTTAAAAAATTCAGAGCCGGGCCTAAAAATTTTTTTTTTAAATATCCAGGCCGGGTCTAAAATTTTACCTGGGCCGGGCCGTAAAAAATTTTTGAAAAAATATCCGGGCCGGGCCGAAACTTTTTAATCAGGGCCGGGCCGGGCCGTGTAAATGGTACCTCTGCAGGTTTCTCATTTTTTTCTTCTCCATTTTCACTTAATTTTTTTAGTATAACCTAGCAATAATTAATATTGTTAAATAATTTTATAAGCTATTGCCACAATCATTAACAGCTATTAAACTCCAAAAAAAACACAAAATACTTACGAAAAAATATTCGAAGTAATAATGTCTAAATGTTAAGAACGGGATTTATTTCCTGATCCATTATATATATACATGGATTTCGAAAAGTCTGCTATGAGCGCGGTTAAAACTGTCATTGGTATGATTATTAATATGTTAAATTATTTATATTTATTTTTTCAATTAGGGGATCACATCATAATCAGAGGATGCTTTTACCATTTGTGTCAAAGTACCCATAGAAAAATTCAAAAGCTAGGTCTGGAAAGCCAATACAGAACCGATGAAGCCCTAAGCTTATTCTTAGCATTTGTTCCTTTATGTGATATGGGCAATGCAATGGCATTCCTTAGAACGGTTACTCCGAATGGTAAGGATATTCTTGAATATTTCGATAAAATTTACATCAATGGAGTATCAAGGGAGGTCACAAGAAGCAATTCATCCCAGACACGTGATTTCCTCCAGAAACTTCGAACGTGAATGAGAGCACTCATCCGACGATGAACGCACGTTTAATCAATGCGAAGGTTGGAATCATCGTTTTTCTAATCTGGTTGGGAATAAACACCCATCAATCTGGGTATTGATTAAAAAAATGAAATGCGAGGTGGCTGCCGATGAAACCAAACTTAAACGATGGCGTGTAGGTAGTTGGACACCGAAAACAAAATCGCAGAGTTACAATACCCAGATTCGGCTAAAGAAACTTTGCGAGGAATACGGCGATGGGGTGAGAAGCCATCCAGATTTTATGAGGGCGATTTCCTTCAATATTCTATGTCAACCCATATAATTATTATTCTAAATTATTAAATTTGTATATACATAATAATGATTTATGAATATAATAAACAGATCTTATTGCAAATTTTGTCAAATTTAGTCTACTTGATATTGTATTTATTACTATAGCAAATATTTTTTACGAAAGTATGTAATACATGGGTTATTTTACTGGGATATTTTTTTTTCCCAGTACCAATTTGAACATCAGCATTTTTTCTTGTTTAAGCATTTTTTATGGAGGGTATATAAGTAATCTTTAAGTAATGAATTGGGGCCTAAAAAAATTTATTATTAAATTATATTTTTATAATATTTTTTTCCAAAAATATACCGATATTATTAGGTCTTAAGTAAATTCGAAAAAAAATTTTGGGGTTTTTTTTTCGTGGGTTTTTTTCCGGGATTTGTTTATGTATGAATAAATGAGTGAAAGAATAAAAAAAAAAATTTAAGATTATATTTGAATAATTTAGATTTTTTTAAAAAATAAATCAATATTTTTAAGAATTTAAATAATTTATTGATTTAAATTGCAAATTAATTTTCAGCGAATTTAAGAAAGATTTGAAATTCCGTTTTGAAAATTATGACAGAAATTTTAAAAGAACTTTAGGGAATATTAAATTCACTTTCTAGAATTTATTTATTAGAATATTTATGAAAAAATACCAAATTTAAAAAATCAATAAATAAGTATTTTTGACAGGAATTTATATGAAATTATTTACTTTAGTTTAACGAGAATTATTTTAATATATTGGATATTTTTAAGAAATATGGGGAATTTTGTAATTTTAGGAAATATTTAAAATTTAAACATTTTTTTAGAAATTTTGGTATAATATTTGAGAAATTTGAAGTTTATAAAATAGAAATTTTGAAAAAAATATGAAAATTTTAAAGGAGAAATTAGAAATTATATTTGATGGGGAATATTCACAAAAATATTATAAATCTGTGAATTTGCAAAATATTGGGAAATTTTGTGATTTTAGGAAATATATAAATTTTAAAAACTTTTTGGAAATTTTAGGGAATACTTGTAAATTTGAATTTATATAAAAAAAATTTGGAAAAATTATACAAATTAAGGAATATTAGAAAAATTTCATATTTGAAAAGATATTTGGGATGATTTGGAGATTTCCATGTCAATTATGAAGTTAATTTATTTTCTTACAATTTTAAGATCACTTTGCTCTTTAATTCCATTCCATTCCATTCCATTATTTCAAAATATTTATTTATTTTAATTTTTTTAAAATATCATTTTACGGGTAGGGGAAACCATGGAACGGTCAGGGGAACAGTAGTCGACTTCAGTTATAATTTAAGCTATTAATTTAGAAAACTTAAAATTTAAACCTAATATAGATAATTACATCATACATGATTAGATAAAAGAGATTTGAATAATATTTGGTATTTTGATTTTCACAGAGTAAAATGTGTCTTAGCATACCAAAAGTAACAAAAAATAATTTCAAACTATTTTAGATTTATTATATGAAGCTATTAAAATGTTAATTAAATTTTACGGAAGTTTAAAGCCTATTTAATAATCTGTCAATTTTTCAGATCATAAAACGCAACTTAATATGATTCTATATGATATTTATAAAGTTAGTGGGCTAGGTCATGGTTGGTCATAGGATAGTTAGTCTTAATTATTGCATATTTATTTTTTAAAACAAATGTAAATAATTTTTAATAAATATTTATCAATCTAAAATATAATCTTATTCTTAAACTTTCTTCTCCAAATTCAATTTAATTTACTTAATTATTGCTTATTATGATATTATCAATAAATTAATATACTTTAATGCCTCTAGTATTATTTCAATATCAAAAAAGATTTATATTTAGACCTCTATTTTATGTGTGGACCAACTATCCCAAATAAGTATCCCAACGCACGCAGAGCATAGCATGATTGGGGCAAAAAAAAATTTCGATTTAATATTTTAAAAAAGTATAGTTTTTATAAAATATATTAACTATTTCAAATGGGCTATACTTATAGGATTCAGAAAACATTTTATTTTTTCAGATATATCATTGAATTAGGTATGAACAAACATCCTCTACATTAAACTAAAAAAAAGGTTTATGCATTTTATCCATCAGTAAAGTGAAGAAATAAGGCTAAAATTAGTAAAACTTTATTTATTTTTGTGTTTGGACGTACTAGTGTTGTTAAACAGCTCGATTTAAGCCGATTTTTAAAAGCGGCTAACAATATTTTACCCAGAAAAATATAGCTCAAACCTCGAGATCTCCCTAATAGATGTCCGAACCTCAATCCTCTACCTATATATATATATATGTATTTTATATACCTATTTATATTTTATAATGAAATATATTTAATTTTATTTTAACAGTGTACATCAAAATCTACAAATACATATAAATTTGTACATAACAAAAATTGCTAAAAATAAAATACAACTTTTATTTTAAACTTTATACATATAAGTTTTTAAAATAATATTAAGTTTTCAAAAGCTAATTATTTACTCTACCTACATTGGTTGTATATTTAAAATTTATAAGCTTCCACCAGATGAAGCTAATAAGAGATGTAAGACTTCAAAAATATAATTTTATTGGTAAGAAAACTTTTAAGCATATCCAATCGTTTTTCTACCCTTAAAAATAAATCGATGAAGGAATTGAACGAGCAAAAATTGAATATATTATTTAATTTTCAAGAAATTTATATAATTAAAAAATTGAAATTTAATCATAAAATTATTCCTATAATACCAATTATTGATCATTTTGCAATTACAATTTCAAATTACTTTAATCTTTCATGTAAAATTGAATACAATTACTAATTATGAAAAAGTAATTGCCCAATCTTGGTCATACATCGCATTTGAAAAAAATAATAGCACGCTAAATTGAAGGCCATTATGGGATATTATAATTTTTTCATTAGATAAATTATTTAAATTTTAAAGTTATAAAGTTATAAAAGATATTTTTCACGGAAAAAGAATTTATTTTATAAGGCTGTGTCCAAAATCTAAAAAATAAAAAATTTTGAAGAAAAAAATAACATGAGCTATTTTTAAAGTAAAATAAAATAGTGTTCTAAATCATTTTTTCGTCATTTACAAAAATATTTTTTTAAAATAAATAATAAAAATTATTTATTTGTGTAATTTTATAAAAAATTAGTAAGTAATACTAATATTAAAATATTTGGTAGCAGTGTTATTTTTCGTATTTTATTCTCGTTTTTTTTTTTATCTTTCTTCTTTGTTTTTTTCAATTTTTACAAAACTTTAAAAAAAATAATGGAGATTTCGGACATGTTTCATACTTATTAATTTGCGGGAATTTATAAATTTGGAGGTTTTTTTCAAAATATTTTGGACACAGTCTAAAGAAAAAATATTTAAATATTTCTAACATAGTATTGCATAGAATATGTTTTGTTGACAGGTTGTAAATACGCTATCATTTCCACTCAAAACTTTGCATCATCTGTCTCTTCAAAAGTTGTGAATATTCCGGATCTAAACTGGATATAATGTAGGTTCTTTCTATAATTGCTCTGTCTATTACTCAAGTTGAGAAAACTGGTTGCTACCCATTGATACAAATTTTCTAAAAGTGGAAAACTCAAAAAAATCAATTATATGTAAGGCCCAAAAAAGCTAACATTTATTGCTCCCTAAACCCTATCGTTCTTGACACTATAGAAATTCTACTTTTGAAATATTTATCTATTTAAAATTAAACACCTTAAAAATGAGGTCAGGTAATTTTTATATTAGACAAAAAATTAAATTAGAGATTTTTTAGATATAATTATGGCTCCTTTTTAGGAGCACAACTAATTATTATATAATTTTTTTATAGTTCATAATAATTTTTTCAATTTATAAATAAAAAGTATGCAAAAATATCTTGGATTAAGAAAAATAAATAATACCATTACTCGTTACTTTAGTAAGCAAATAATAAATAACGAGATTTTACATCAATAGAATTTTATAATTCTTTACAGAATTTGTTGAAAGATTTTTAGGCAATTTTTAATATGAACGGGAATATTAGGATGAGAATATTACGCTGAGAATTTTACGATGTGAATATTCATTATGAATATTTTAGCAAATTTTACGAAGTATTGGGGTTTTTAAAGATATTTTAGTTAACTTATTTCACGAAATGTTTGAAAATTTATAGGAATTTGAAAACTTTCAGAAATATCGAGAATGTTTAAAATATTTTGCACTAATATTTCTTTAAATTTTTTGTGTTTCAAAATTATCAGACATTTTAAAAAAAATTGCGGGACTTGAAAATGTTAGAGTAAATAAATATTGGCAATTTTTAAGAAATATTAGGAAATTTGAATATAAATGTAAGGTAATTTATTTGAAATTTTAACTGTCAAATTTTTTCAATGAAATAAAAATTTATTTTTGCTACAATGTCATAAGATTTTCGAGAGAAAAAAAAATTAAAATCAATAACTACCTATAATTGATCATCATATATTGTCAAAATCCTTAAAAATAATCTTGAGGAATAAGTTGATTGATATTTTTTTGAAAAATTAAATTAAATAAATTATTTTTCCAATACTTATATTTCACTCTTATAACATTATGATATTACAATATATGGCATTAGATCTTTATCTTCCGAAGATAAATTTCAATTGCAGTCAAATGATATTTTAAATAGCTATAATTAAATATGCATATTAAATATCTATATTATAAAAAAATATTGTAAAATTCCCCAAGATTTAAATCCGCCTACTTAAAGTAATGACCAACCCTACAATCAAAAGGTATTTTAATTTCATTTTATTTGATAATCATAAGGATTTTTATATTTTATCACCCCCCCCCCCCTCCTCCCAACCCCAGACCAACTATTTTAATTTATTCAAATATTTTTATAAATCAACGAATAAAATATATAATATAATAATCATGTTTCACTTAAAAGCATATTTTAAAAAAGAGATGAAGATAAAAATAGACGTTGAATTGACAGGAAAGTTATGCATATCTCGATTCAAATTAAAATAAAATCTCCAAAACACTAGCAACAAACTAGGGAAAAAATAATTTTATTATTAAGATTTATATTTATATTCTTAAAAAAAATTGTGAAATGGTTAATATGGAATATATTTAGCATAGAAAATATTCATATTTTCTATATTTTACTTGCCAAAAGTCTTAAAAATTTAATTTTTCATCCAAAGAAACTTGTCAATAACAATGTCATAAATCGACAAACTTTGGTTTGCATATCAAACTGTTTAAAAATGTCCTTTAATTCTTAGTTAAAAATTTCCAAATTTTTCATGTTGCTTAGATTTAAATTTGGTATTTTTATATAAGAAAAATTTTAAAAATCCTTAAATATATTATATTTAATATTTGGCATAATTCTCATATTTATAATCTATAAAAAAATTGATATTTACCTGTTAATTTTGAATTTATTCAAGGAATGACAAAATATTAGCGATAATCGTATCAAAATTCCTTCAAAAATTTACAAATTTAAAATAAATAATAATAAATAAATTTTTGAAATAATTTTTACCTGCATTACAACAATTTTTACCTGCCAGGTACAAAAATATTTTTCACAGGTGAAAAATATATAAATTTTTACGAAAAAATTAATTCCGTTTCTAAAAATATAATTTATATTATTTTTTTATTTTTGAATTCTATCCCTTTTTTATTCTATTTTTTTTTCTTTAGTTTTATTCCTATTATATTCTTTTCCGTTCAATATATTTTTTTCCCATTTCTTTTTTTTTATTTAGTTTCTTTTTTTGATTCTCCATTCTTCATTTCTTTTTTTCATTGTTTATTTTAATTTTCTTTTTAATTTCAATTTAAGTTTCCCCAAATTCTTTTTTACATTTTTTATTTTCTTTTCTCAATTCCTATTTTTTTCATACTTAATTTTATTATTTTATAACTATAAATAATTTCTCAACGTTGTTTTAATAAATTGAGCTGGAAAACTTACTTAGGCTTATAAATTTTAAAAATTGGTCAGGGAGGTCATGACTATAGGTGGGCGTAGGGGGGGGGGTTAAATTGCCCATGACCCATCGTGTCATAGTGAGTCATGGCGTGAGTGTAAATAAATTTCAATTATTGTGTACATAAATTTCCCGCGAATCATGGAAATTTTAATTTTTAAAATTGTTTTTTTTATAAATATAAATCTACAATTTTATAATTATAATATATATTACTAATTTAATTTAGTTCTTTTTTAAATAAAGAATTTTTAAAAATAAAAATCTTCCGCATTTTAGAAGCAACATCCGGTATAATGCCGCTAGTTCTACTTTCTTTTTATGTTGAGATGTTTTGAAGGATTTTACAAGCTAGGTCATGAGTTAATAAATGTTGGTGTAACATATGGACAACAAAATATAAAAGATATACTTTTGAGCCCAAAAAACTCTCATGAATATTATATCTCCAAAAATATACGATGAAATTAAAATTAAGATTAAAAGCATGATCAATAACGATTACTAGGCCATAACCACCGATTTATAGACAGATGACTATAAATCAAAATTTTTAACCATTACAGGACATATTAGCAAAAAGGATTTTGAATTAAAAAGATTTGTTTTGGCCTCAAGAGAAATGGATGAAAAAAAACAGAAATCAATATTAAATGTGTAATCAATTTAATTTTCAAAAAATTCAAATAAGTAGAAAATTATTTTAAAAAATATATAGTTGTGATTGATAACGGTGCAAATCTTATAAGTACATTCAAAGATGACGAAAGGCTATCATATATATGCCATATATTATATATTATACATTATATTTTTGACAATTGTTTACCTGAAATAGCCTTAAAATAAATATGGTATAAAAAAATAGTACTATATTTCAAAAATCTACAGCTAATAGCAAACTAAAGGAAGATGTAATGACGAGATGGAACTCTGCATATATCATGATACAGAGTTTCTTAAAATCATATTTTGAAATACAGGTGTGCTTGCTTATCAAGCAAGAATTAAATAGATTAGCCACAATTGATATCAACATCATACACGAGTTAGATAAATTTTTATCAATATTTAAAGTATGCTCGGATAATCTGATAAATGAACTTTATCTGTGGAAACAAAATTTAGTAAAATTTTGTCAACCTTATAAAAGTGATACAATAACAATCAAAACCTTAAAAAACAGGACAAGTATATTTTTAAAAAAGATTTATTATGCAGCCACTATATAATAAGGTAGGCTTAATTCGAGATCCGAATTTCAAAAGCCTTAAGTTTTTAATAGAAGAAGAAAAAGGATAAGACAATGCTAAATATCATTTATAACTTTCCTAATTCATCCTACACTCATAAAAAAATCGAAATAAAACATTTAGAGAATTTCTAGATGATTCTGATGAAGCATCAACATCCATCGATGAAAGCTATGAGGATGAACTTAAAACATTCATCGCTCATAAGACAAATAACAATGACAATATTTTGAAATTTTGGAAGCAGGAAAATTTATTTCCTTTTTTGAGAAAATTAGCGAGTAAAATTTTGTCAGCCTCGGCAAGTTCACTTCTAGTGAAAGGTTATTTTCTGTAGCCAATCGTTTATTAGAGGAAAGGGGTACACAATTGAAATAAAAAAAGCATGGTTATTCTTCTTTTTCTAAAAAAATTTCGATTTGTAAATTGTATTTATTTTTTGTTATTAATATGGATTACGGAATTAGAGAAATAAATAAAATAAATTCAAAAAAGTGTAAAATTAGAGCAATAAAGTTTTGAAAAATTAAAAATACAGTGAATTTACAGGCGTTAATCAAAATATTGACTTTGAGAATGGGCGTGAATTTTTTGTTGCCACCGTGAGCGGGGGGGCTATGAATAAAAAATTAGGCCCGCGCCCGCCTCTATTCTGGACTAAAAAATAAAATAGAATTTTGTCTTTCCTTTTTTTAAAATAAACAATAAATAAAATATTTTCTAATTACACAATACAGCCTGTAGTATTAAATGAGTACCAACATCTCTAGTGCGAAATTTCAACAGAGGTTATCTACAACACATAAGATTGAACAAAGGTAAACATACCCTTAACCTTCGAACCCACAGACCAGGCATAACCCTAGAGGGGAATAAATGACCTGATGGAATATCTCTTATTATATTTATATGGCAAATGGGCCGGCTTCTTCTTGGGATTATACGTGAATAGACTTATTTTCTTCGCAGTATATTACAAATGTTAATTTATATTTTTCAATTAAAAGCCGAGCTGGGGCCTGGAAATATAATAACAATTTGACAGAGCCTAAGAGAAAATATGGCGGGGGTGGGTTAAGACCTTATAATAGAGTTGTTAGAGCCGATTTTTAAAATCAACTACTTAATATTTTATCTAGAATAATATTAAGCAAAGCTGAAGATTTTGTTCATAGATGGCACAATGGTTTGGACATCTATTAGCGAAATCTCGAGGCTTAGGCAATATTTTCCGGCTATGAGTTAGCCGTTTTTAAAAAAATCGACTCTTTTAACAACACTACCTTATAATATAAATTTAATTTGCATAATGAATAAAATTTATTCGTCATTAAAATAGAAATCAAATCAGACATTCTAACATTCCGAAAGGCATCCATGATAGCAACGGAATAACAGCCACACTCAAAATCTCAAACCTGGCTGGTATCATTTGGAATTAAAAAGTATTTCTGCTAGTCGGCTAAAATTCTATTATTCTTTGTTCACACTATAAAAAATTCTTTATTCGCAAAATATAAAAATTTGGTTAGAACAGAGCTATCGATACAGCTAGCCATTTTACGAATGAAATATTTCACTTCGAATAATATTCAAGAATATCAAGGACTATTCGAATAATATTTCAGAATCAATTCGGATTATTCGAATAAATTATTTGTATTCTAATATTATTCATTATTCCATTCTTATTACAAATATTAAATTTAAAATATTAAAAACTTTTAATCCCATTTACCATAAAAAATATCCTTGCTATAATGCAAAGAATTTTGAATTACTATTAGGATGAGCATAATATGCTCGAAAATATTTTATTTTTAATCGATAATAAGAACAAACATTCATTTTACAGAAATTGGTATATAATTCACAATGCTGTTAAAGTATATACACAGCTACAGTTTTTAAACGGTGATCGGTAAGCGACATTATTTTTACCTAAAAAAAAGTTGCTAATTAATAGCGCGCTTATTTTTTTTCGAGTAAGATATAGCTAAAATTATTATTAATTTAAACACTTTAAAAAAAATCAAATAATATCTTAATGAATATTTTATTTATAATTTGAAAAAATAAAATGAATATATTTTTTAAAAAAAATTAAATTTATTCAAATCCTTTCATTTCTTACATTCATTTATTTAAATTTTGAAGTCGAAATGATGATTGATGACCCCTTTATGCTTCTGCCCTTTTTAAGAAAATTAAAGGTTGGAGAAGAAGTTCTTCTCCCCAAAGTTCGGGTCGTTTTTTCGACCTCGACGAGTCCAAGCCGAAAAAAACGATCTCGACCCAAAATATGGGTCGTTTTTTCGACTCAAACTTGAAGTTTGGATCGTTTTTTACGACTCAGACTTGAAGTTTGGTCGTTTTTTTCCACTCAGACTTGAAGTTAATTTTTTAAGGCAAATATGTAAAATGCAAACATGTTAAATTAAAATTTCAGTGAAGATGTACCATAGGAAAGTGACAATTGTCATAATCGTCATTTTTGAACCTTTTTCTATTTTTTTAAGGCAAATGGGTAAAAATATATATTGTAAACATGTTAAATTAAAATTTCAGTGAAGATGTACCATAGGAAAGTGACATTTGTCATAATCGTTATTTTTGAACTTTTTTCAATTTTTTTAAGGCAAATGGTTAAAAATATATTTTGCAAACATGTTTAATTAAAATTTCAGTGAAGATGTACCATAGGAAAGTGACAATTGTCATAATCGTCATTTTTGAACTTTCTTCAATTTTTTTTAGACAAATGGGTAAAAAAATGTTTTGTAAACATGTTAAATTAAAATTTCATTGAAGATGTACCATAGGAAAGTGACAATTGTCATAATCGTCATTTTTAAACTTTTTTTAATTTTTTTAAGGCAAATGGGTAAAAATATATTTTGTAAACATGTTAAATTAAAATTTCAGTGAAGATGTACTATAGAAAAGTGACAATTGTCACCCATTTGCCTTAAAAAAATTGAAAAAGTTCAAAAATGACAATTATGACAATTTTCACATTCCTATGGTACATCTTCAATGAAATTTTAATTTAACATGTTTACAAAATATATTTTTACCTATTTGCCTTAAAAAAATTGAAAAAAGTTCAAAAATAACGATTATGACAATTGTCACTTTCCTATGGTACATCTTCAATGAAATTTTAATTTAACATGTTTACAAAATATATTTTTACCTATTTGCCTTAAAAAAATTGAAAAAAGTTCAAAAATAACGATTATGACAATTGTCACTTTCCTATGGTACATCTTCAATGAAATTTTAATTTAATGACGATTATGACAAATATATTTTTACCCATTTGCCTTAAAATAATTCAAAAAAGTTCAAAAATGTCACTTTCCTAAGGTACATCTTCACTGAAATTTGAATTTAACATGTTTACAACCCATTAGTCTAAAAAAAATAGAAAAAAGTCCAAAATAACGATTATGACAATTGTCACTATGGTACATCTTCACTGAAATTTTAATTTAACATGTTTGTAAAATATATTTTTACACATTTGCCTTAAAAAATAAACTTCAATTCTGAGTCGAAAAAAACAACCAAACTTCAATTCTGAGTCGAAAAAAACGATCCATATTTTGGGTCGAGGTCGTTTTTTCGGCTTGCACTCAGGTCGAAGTCGAAAAAACGACCCATGTTTTGGGTCGAGGTCGTTTTTTTCGGCTTGGACTCGGGTCGAGGTCGAAAAAAACGACCCGAAATTTGGGTCAGCTCTGTTCGAGCTGACTCGGCTAAGCCGATTAACAACACTAAGAAGAACCCATAATAAATTAATCTATATAACTCATGTGCTATGTATTTCATCATCTTCGAACTCAACATTTAAAAAAAAATGAGTGATATTTTTAATTAGGTTAATAAAAAAATAATATTGATTATATAAGAAACTTTTTTGAGATCATCCATATCAGATGCCACAATTAAATAGTTTCCTCTTTTAAAACAGCTCTACATTATCTTACAGTAGAGAGATTATTTAGTCTAGCAAAGGATTATCGTTAGAAAAATATGTTATTTGCCAGAATTTTGATAGACAGCTCCTCTTAAAAAGCAAATACAAAGATATTCATTAAAATTTTATTAATCCTTTATTATAACGATCTTTTATTATGTTATATTGTAGGGGAGACCATGAATAGTCGGCGCAAGGGGTTTGTCGGTTCAAATGATTTTATTTTAAAATCAGTAACGATTAAAAGTTGAAATTTTGTTCTAAATTAGAAATCTATATATCCATATTTAGGGATGAAAGTAATTTATAATACTTCGCTATTTAAATTTTTATTTGTTATGAGATGACATGTTTTTGACGTAAAAATTACAATATTTTCACTTAATATTATTAGACTGTATTATAAAATTAAAAGTTAAACATGACAAAATGGACATTATATAAAAGTTAAATATCTATTTTAATATTTGGGAAAGTTTCAGATTGATATATAATGCTTAAATATATGTTAAGATCAAATTAGTAATATTACCACCATTGAGGTTAATATCGTGGCTACTCGATGCAAGCAATCAATTTTTATTATATTATTATGGTACCCAAATATATATGCAAAATTCAAAATATGAAAATTTTACTAAAAAAATATTATGAAGAAGCTATAAAACTATATGAAAATGATATCTCATATTGAATATATAAATTTTAGGCTGATAATATGTTCAATTAATTAATTATATCTAGCAAACAAATATTTATATATATATCTATTTTAACATGCGCGTACGCAGGAATTTGGTCTGGGGGGGGGATAATAAATTTTTTTAAGAAATATTATTGTTAATTAAAAATACTACGCATAAATTTATTAGGACTAATAACTTTTCTAATACACAATTTTAAATTAATGTGATTTACAAAAAAATTATATATATAAACCGGCATTGAAAAACTATAAAATAAATGTGAACTATAAAATATAAATTGAATATAACCATGATATGAATCACTTAAATGACCCAAAAGTGAAATTTGAATTTTTTGAGCCTTTAAAATATATAAAGTATAAAAAATTTAAATGTTGAAAATATAAATTAATACACAAAAAGTTTCTTAGGAATAATTTTATTTTGTATATTTTGAGCTAATTTTTCAATTATCTATCCTTGCTTGGCGTTAAATGCCTATGATGTTCAAAAGATCCAAATCATCAGAAGTTGTATTTCATAGGTATGTATTTCAGAGACTTGCAGGCCCGGCCCCCGAGTCGGAATGTATTTTAATTTTTTTAAACATATCCGGGCCGAGCCCGAAATTTTTTAAAAAAAAACACCCGGGTTTGGCCTGAAAATTTTTTCAAAAAAAATATCCGGGCCGAGCTGTATATTTTAAAACCAAATATTTGAAATCGCCATTATTAGCTACAAAAATCAAAAATAAATATAATTTATTTTACTTTTTTTTAAAAAACCCGGGCCGAAAAAAATTTTTAAAAAAAATCTGGGCCGTGCCCTGCAAATGGTACCTCTACAGGGCTCTGTTATTCTTCTTAAAAAAGAGAATGTTCTCTCATTAGTTTACTAATGGAAAGAGTTGCTAATATATATAACCATTTTATTACTGGGAATATAATCTAAAATGTGTTTGAAATAATGCAAAGCATCCATAGTATTTTTTGGGACTGTATCAACCATAGTTAATCTTTTAATCATAGTTTTTCAGTAATAAGGCATAATAAAATATTTTAACATCTTCATGATAAAAATCTAACAAATATATATTTTTTTTCTATCACCATCTGAAAAAGGTTGGAAAGGCTTTTGTGGAAGTAATATCTGCGGATTTGTAAGTGCTGCATGATGAATTAAAACCATTCATTTATTTGGGTTATAAATGTATCTAAGAGAGGGACATTTGTTTTATAATACTCTTCTACTGATCCTATATTAATGTTTTGACGATGAGCTTGCTTGCTGCAAGTCGAGGGGGACAAATATTAAATACGTATAACTCTGCTTTTGACTCAACAATAACATATAAAATATGAAATTCTTCATCAACATTAGCTCTAATTTCCTTGAGTTCTAATAAAATCCTCTCCGCTATTCTCATCTTCTTAATCAAGTCAATGTCATGTTTTTGAAAAGTATTACATAAAATAGTTGTATAACTAAATAATACATTCTAATGAGAAAAAAAATTTGGAATAAGTATTAAATCCAATAATTTTCTTGCTTCTGAGGAAATATTTCTTTAAGCTATTATGATATTTCAGTAATAGCATTAATAATCGGCTCTTCTAACTTCATAAAAGCTGTTACTGTTTGATGGCGGAGACTCAATCTCGTTGGACACGCTTGCAATTTCTTTCTCCCTGTTGGACAAGGAGTTTCAGAGATAATTATTATTTGACTAGAAATTTAGATAAATAATACGACACTAAAATTTGAAAATAATAGGTAAATTAGGCCAAGGAAAACTTGAGATCGAAATTAATTGATAAAATAACTTAGTAGATGAATGTGATAATAAATGTAATTAAATATATATATGAGATAGGAATAAATATTAACAAATTAAATTAATATTAACAACAATATTTTTGGAAAATATAATCCGGCATCTGCATTTTTTGGCTTTGGGGGGGGGGGAATTTGTCCCCATGCCCCCCCCCGCTGCGTATGAGCCTGTATTTTAATTGACAATATAATATAACAAATTAATACATTTTATTAGATATGAACATTTTAGCATATAAATTTTAGCCTGATAATAATATCAATTATTTGAAATGAATTAGGTCTAGCGAACAAATATTTATATATACATCTATTTTAATTGACAACATAATATTATATTCAAATTAATACATTTTATTGGATATGAACATTTTAGTTATCAAATTATAATTTTGGCTTGATAATAAAATCAAATGATGTTATATATTTAAATATAGAATTAGATAAATTTTAAGTAAATTTATTAACAATAAAAAATAGAAAAAAAACATTATTAAATAATTAATAAAAGATGTGTGTATTATATGTAAACAGGATTATAAAAATTTACATAATTTTGAAGATTGGTTTCAATGTAGAGTATGTAAAGGTTGGGCGCATAGGTTCTCTGCCAAAAAGATTGTTATTTTATTTGTTTTTTTTTTAAATTCAATTTTTTATTAAAATTCATATACAAATATGATAAAATATAATTATTTAAAAATTAACATTAAAATATAGAGAATATAATAAAATATGTCATATATCAATTTAAGTTAAAAAAAATACAAATGTATATTTTTATAAAAAGAAGAAGAAAAAACATTAAAAAAAAGAAATATCAAATGGCGAGGTCGGGCCATGATGTTTTAAATATTTGATAATTAGATCTAATTATAGATACGGCGATTTTCTGCTTGAGTTTGTAAAATGAAGAAAGGTATGATTTTTTATTGATTTGGATATTTTTGATTAGATCTAAAGCCGCTTGTCCGAAAGAGCAGGTTGATGTAGCTGCTATTGGAACAAATTGGTTATCACACATTAGGTGTGAGGATTTTATATTTTTTAGAGATTCGGCTCTGTTAAGGTGATCATGGGAATTATTAGATGGAGCCAACAAGGGAGAGTTGCTTGAAGCCATGAGTTAGAATCGAGTTTGATGTTTAATAACTCTGTCATCATTTGTGGTATCTTTTTTTGTTCATATTCTTTTAAAAGAATTTCAAAAGAGAAGGCACCAGAAGTTTTTAAACAATACTGAATTTGTGGTAATAAAAGGGCGTTTTTGAGAATGTAGTATGCTTGATGGATGGGTAATTTTTTTAAGATCGATAGTTTGGGGAATAGTGATTGAAGGTGATTGTTTAAAAAATTAAAAACTCCCTCTGCACCTCCCAATGGGGCTCCTAATATACTGAAATCTTGTAAGGGTGTCCGTCTAAAGTTATCTAATATGGTGTCTGTTTGAGGCGGAGAAGGATAAATTTCGCATTTGTTTATATTTAAGGATAAATTAAGTTCATCAAAGTGTTTGTTAATTATATCTAGACAATTCTGGATTGAAGAAATGGTCCCCGATATAGTACAATCGTCAAGGTACCAAACATGGTTTGCATGAAAAAGCAATATCACTTATTAGGTAAGGGTATAGCAAAAAAGTAGTGGTCCTAATGGGTCACCCTGTTGGAGGTCTTCTGCAGAATTAATAATATAATCATTAAATTTGAGTAAGGAAGGAATGCCATAGCTAAGATGGATGTAATTGTGGTAGTCAGGGAATGTTTCCAAGAAAGTATCGATCATTTGATTTCTATTAATTGAATTAAAGGCATTGGATATGTCTAATTTTGCTATATAATCTTCAGGTTTGAGGTTGGTTAAAACTAGTCGACTGCAATGGATTGCAGCTTTACAGCCTTTTACTCCAAACCCCACTTGGTAAGGAGTTAAGCTTAAGGTTATTGTAGATTTGAGTCGATTACAAATAATTTTTAAATGGTTCATCGATAGAAAATTTCAATAGCTATTGGGCGCACTTGATTTTGAGCTTTTGCAAGTACAATTAGTCGAGTACCAAAGATTATTGGTGCTAGCTTATGTGGTAATTTCCTGTTGATAATAAGATTAAATATTTTCGTTAAAGAATTAAGTTGGAATTCGGAACTGTCTAACACAAGAGGTCAATAATAAATGAGGGTCGAAGGTAATCCAGCCCTAGAGCAGAATCGTTTGGAAAAGATTTAATAGCGGTTAAGGCTTCTCTGGGAGTTATATTTATCTTTGAATTTATTATAGGCAGTATTTGAGGAGTGTATTTGGGGCTCGGATGTTTTTCTAAAAGTTGATTTCTTGTGGTGATAGTAAATAGAATATTATATAAATAAAGCATCATAGTTATATATTAAAATCTGGAATTTTTTTTGTCTCATAAGAAGCCTAATAAACCAATTGAATCAACTAGTCCCATCGATGATCCGACTAACTACGGGTTTGGGGCTATTAGGTTCAAAAAATGAATTTTACTAAAACTTTTTAGAGAAAAAATTATTAAATATTTAAAAAATATAAAAGTAGATATATTTATAGGTAGATGTTTAAGGTATCGATTGGTTCAAATTTTAATAAAGACTTCATTTACGGTTATGAAAAAAAATATAATTGGGGAAGCAATATTTTATTTACTAGCCCTTACTTAAGAAAAAAATATTTAGACATAATTTTAAAGTACCTACTAAAATAGTTACACTACATTTAAAAAGCAGCTGCAGCGATAGCGGGAAGTTTTTTTGAGAAAGTAGTTAATAAGTATCAGTACCGAAACTACTTTTTTTGGAAAGTAGATGTAGCGTTAACAGTATTGATAATTAAGTATATAAATAAATTGCATCTAAGTTAAAATTACAATATATAAATCAGGGTTGGCATGTGGGTCAATTGACCGGAGGAGTATTTGACCAATCTAAAATATTATTGGCGAATAAATATTCTGAACTAGTATGTGTCGTAGTTTTATATATGAATTTATATTAATTTTTGCATAATGTCAATCAACCAAAATAAATAAGGTTGATTGGATTATAATTAACATTGAAGAACACGTGATTTTATATTTTTTCGTGTTCGAAGATAATTGTAAAAAAACATGATTGGAAAATAATTATTTTTCTTATAAAAAATTTATTATTAAAAAATTACCATGTGAAATGTTTCGTTTCTGATTTTTTTTTGACGATTAAATTAGTTTTTTTTATACATATTTTATATAGTGTTGAAACTTAACCCTTTCGCGCCCATGGATAACTTTTGGAATCATAATTTTTCAATAGTATTTTTTATGCATTAAAAATAACCACTGATAACTTTTGAAATCATATTTTTAATTTTTAATATTTGCTGTTTCGTATTTTATCAATAACTCGCTTTGTTACATATGTTATTATATCATATTATAGTTATAAAAAATCAATTTTTCGTACCAATTTCGCGCCAAAATTTTAATTCATATTTCTGGTTATCAAATCTTGCTAAAAATATAAGTAATAATTTTATTATTAATATTTTTATTTAAAAATTATCATATTTTTAATGGTCATTTCTTATGCACTAAAATATTTTTTATCAATAAATGGAAATTTTTGGCAAATTATTTAGGATATTTAGATTTAAAATTATGAAAACGGAAGGGGGGGTAATTAGATTATATTTTGATAATAGTTACCTATATTGATTATTTAATATCTATTAGTGGGTTTTCTTGGATATAGGGAGAGGTTCTAATAAATATTTTATATAAATAACATGTAATATGAAATGCTTTTTATATCAATATGCATTTAGATATGACTACACTTATCCCCGAGGGTGATATATCTGAGGCTGATATAGAGGGCTCAGACGAAGAAGATAATTATTATTCTTTGCTGGCAGATGATTTGCCAACTTCATCTTATATTACAAATCAACTAGGCCTTGATGTGGAGGATATAATAGAAGATACTTCTATAATTAAAATAAAAGATAACCCCATGTGGTCTAAGAAAGACATAGGAAATATGAATACAGAATATATCCCTATATTAGAAATTCCTGAAGAGGATTCAACTCCACTAACATATTTTCGTTAATTTTTTGACAATCAAATAATCAGTAATTTTGTATCGGAAACAAATAATTATTCATTCAAATGTTCCGGTAAATCTAAATACAGATAGTGATGAAATTGAAAAATTTATTGGGTTACATTTATATACTAGTATAGTTAAGATGCCTTCTATACGACAATATTGGTCTGTTGAAACATCTATTCCACAAATAGCGGAAACTATGTCCCGCAACCGTTTCCTTTTGATCCGGGAATTTTTCCATGTCAATAATAACAAGGATATGGTAGCTAGGGAAGACAAAGGTACAACAAATTATTCAAAATTCAACCCTTCATATTCCAATTAAAACAAAATTTCAAAAAAATTAAACTTGAAGAGAAGCTAGCCATCGATGAATTCATAATTCCCTTCAAGGGACGATCAATATTACGACAATATATCAAATCAGAGCCCCATAAATGGGGGATAAAAGTGTTTGCTTTATGTGACTCTTCCGGGTATATGTATGATTTTGAAATATACCAGGGAAAGTCAACAAACATCATAAATTATGTTTGGGTATCAGTGGGTATATCGTTCTTCGGCTATTGGAAATTATACCTCCAAACATAAACCACAAATTATATATAGATAATTTTTTCTCCTCATATCAATTATATTTGATGCTTAAAAAAAGGGATATTTGGTATCTGGAACGATAAGATCAAATCGCTTATCAGGGTGCACACTTAAAAATGATAAGGCTTTAAAAAAAGAAGGAAGAGGCGCCATAGATTACAAAAGCGAAAAAAATGGTATTATTATCTGCAAGTGGCAGGACAACAAAGCCGTTACTACTATATCTAACTTTATAGGTGTTTTACCTACAACCAAAGTTAAGCGATGGTCTGTTTCGGATAAAGTCTTTATAAATGTAGAAATGCCCGCAATAATTAAGAACTATAATGAGGGAATGGGTGGAGTAGATCTTCACGATATGCTAGTGGAGTTATATCGGACAGATATTAAATGGAAACGATATTATATGCGAATGGTTTTCCATTTATTGGATTCTTGTGTGGTAAATCCCTGGCTCCTATATAGACGCCATATGAAAGCGTTAAATAATATAAAATTTATGCCTTTACTGGTATTTAAATCGCAGATAGCAAAAGGGTTGATGCTTGCAGAAAAGGATAATACAAAGAAACCCGGCAGACCTTCCAGCATAGATGTTAAAAAAAGAAAAGCTATCAACATTGCCTCCATATCGGATATAAGATATGACCAAGTAGGTCATTTCCCAATGCCCGTAAATATTAAGCAAAGGTGCAAATATTGCGTAGAAGCCTATTCAAGAATTATTTGCAAAAAAATGTAATATTTATTTATGTTTAAATAATAAACGAAATTGTTATTTGTCATTTCATATGAAATAAAATATTTTTTAAATGAACTTGCATTTTGCCCATTGATAACAATTGGAATCATTGAATATCTTTTGATAGAAATACTCGAAATAAGTTTTTTTGATGAAAATGTGTTATTTGTGTCTATAATAAATAACTCTTAAAAAAAAAATTTTTCATCGAGGGAAAAAAAGTCGGGCACGAAAGGGTTAATAAAGAAAATTAACATCATCCAATCGTTTCAATTTAATTGCAGAGTAAGTTTAGGAAAGGTTGGAAGTAAGGGGTGTGTAGCTTTTCAGTGGTGCTCGTGACGCAAATCGGAAGATTTGGAGTGATTCGGTTTTAAAGGCAAAACAAAATTTTTGTTGATATATATTTTATCTGATAAATTTTTGACAACGCAATAGTACTAACACTAAACACGTATTTAATTGGGAATTTTTTTTTGATAATAATACCCGTATATTATTATTTTTATATAAGCATTTTTATTTAATTTGAATTAATTGGGCGGTGATCTTAATTAAAAATTTATGAGCAAATGGTTTATTTTTTTAGGCATAGTGGGGAGCATAGTTTTAGTGATAAGGTTCTCTTTTATAAAGATTTGGGTTATTAAGTTTTGTATAAGCACTTTAATGAGTTGGATTTAGGTAGGCAGTTGATTACTGTTGGGATATTGGTAATCATTGGCGAACGCAGCGGGGGGGGACAGGGGGACAAATCCCCCCCCCCCCCCCCCCCCCCCCCCAAAGCCAAAAAATGCAGATGCCGGATATATTTTTCAAAAATATTTTTGTTTAGAGTGTTGTGCAGATTTAATTTAAAACAATTCAATATTTTTTAATTCGTTTTTAATAAAAATTTTAACTTGTAAATAAGAATATATAAATATATTATTTTAACAACTTTTTACAAGTCAAATAATTTTATTTTCAAATAAATTAATAAATAAGGAAATGTTTTGAATTAAATTTACACAGTACATATTAATTTATATTTGTTAATATTTATTCCTATCTCATATTAAATATATATTTAATTACATTTATTATCACATTCATCACTAAGTTTATCAATTAATTTCGATTTCAAGTTCTCCGGCGTAATATTATCTTATTATTTTCAAATTTTTAGTAGCGTAATATTTATTTACCATTTTTAAATTTCTAGTCAAATAATAATTATTCTGAAATTGTCCAACAGGGAGAAAGAAATTGCAACCTTGTCCTGCGAGATAGAGTCTCCGCCATCAAGCAGTAACAGCTTTTATGGAGTTAGAAGAGCCGATTATTTGCTATTACTGACATATCACAATGGCCTGAAAGAAATTTTTCCTTAGAAGCAAGAAAATTATTGGATTCAATGCTTATTCCAAATTTTTTTTCTCATAGAATGTACAACTATTTTATGTATTACTTTTCAAAAACATGATGACTTGATTAAGAAGATGAGTAGCGGAGAGCATTTTATTAGAATTCAAGGAAATTAGGGCTAATGTTTATGAATATTTTCATAATTTATATGTTAATGTTAAGTCAAAAGCAGAGCTATACGTGTTTAATATTTGTCTCACTCGACTTGCAGCAAGGCAAGCTCATAGTTAAAACATTAATATAGGATCAGTAGAAGAGTATATCTTAGATACAAATACATTTATAAACCAAATAAATGAATGGTTTTTAATTCATTATGCAGCACTTACCAATCTGCAAATATTATTTTCATAAAAGCCTTCCCAACCTTTTTCAGATGGTGATAGAAAAAAAATATTTGTTGGATTTTTATCATGAAGATGTTAAAGTATCTTATGATGCCTTATTAGCTGAATAACTATGTTTATAAGATTAACTATGGTTTATACAGTCCCAAAAAATGCTATGGATGCTCTGCATTATTTCAAACACATCTTAGATTATATTCCCAATGTATTAAAAGGGTTTATATATATTAGCAACTCTTCCCAATAGTAAACTAATAAGAGAACATTCTCTTTTTTAAGAAGAATAACAGAGCCCTGCAGAGGTACCATTTGCAGGGCACGACCCGGATTTTTTTAAAGATTTTTACAGCTAAGCTCAATTTTCAGGCCCGGCCTAGATGTTTTTTTTTTAAATTCAGGCTCTGGTGTTTTTTTTTTAAATTTCGGACCCAGCAATACGGTCCGGCCCGGGGGCCGGGCCTACTGGTCTCTGAAAAACATACCAAGAAGTACAACTTTTGAAAGTAGATTGAAAGGTTTGGATCTTTTGAATATTCATAGGCATTTGACAACAAGCAAGGATGAGATAATTGAAAAAATAGCTCAATCTCAACGAAGATTGGATTTTACATTGTAAATATATAACATACAAAATACAATTATTCCCTAAGCTTTTTGTGTATTAATTTATATTTCTAACATTTAAATTTTTTATACTTTATATATAAATATTAAAGCTCAAAAAATTCAAATTTCTATTTTGGGTCATTTAAGTGATTCTTTACATATAATTTTTTTATAATTCACATTAATTTAAAATTGTGTATTAGAAATAGTTATTAGTCCTAATAAATTTATGCTTGATATTTTTAAAAAACAATAATATTTCTTAAAAAATTTTATTATCCCCCCCCCCCCCCATACCAAATTCCTGCGTACGCGCCTGTTGGTAATTATGTATTTATTGATTATTATATTGAAATTTTTGGTGAAAAGGGGTACTGCGGTACTGACAGAAATGTATTGTAATTTTAAAAAGGACACTCCGGTGTTGGCTGTTTATGTTAAGAAAGCAGACTTGGAAAGTAGTCTAAAAGATGTTTTAGATAAAATCAATAATGGAAATTGTTTGGAGAGGTCCGGGAAGATCCTCCAAGAAGTAAAAGAGATGAAAGAAGTCATCAATGCGTTGATGAGGTTGAACAGAAATTCCGTGAAGTGCCACACATGTGAACAAAATAGTAATAATGGTAAAAATAGTTACAAGGAAAATAATGGAGTGTCAGTAAAAAAAAATTTGAGATTACCATTTGCCATCGTTGCGGGTGGAGGGGGCACAAAAGGGATACTTGCATGGTTCCAGAGCAAAGGTTTATAGATGAATTTCCGTTAAAGAAATCTGAATTAGGAAAGGCCAGTGTAAAGATGGTCAGTATAAACGGGGCTAGATTATGTTTTAGGTATAAAATGCCGGGACATGTGGCCGTGGACTGCATGGAAATATCTCAAGATTTGCATTGACTATATGATTGCAAAGTTAATCATATAGGAGTCGGGGCTCTGAGATATATGAAATTTTTTTATAACAAAACATCTGATATGGTTAGTCGTGATAATGGGAGGGAGAAAATAAAAATAAGTAGTCATTCTCGTAATTTCCCTGAGAGGGAGGTTAGTCGGTTTAAGTGGGAACAATATCCGAGGAATATTGTCCGTTATTCCCTTAGAAGTGATGTCAGGAATTTTATTTGGGAAAAATGTCCCAAAAATCTTGTTAAAAGAAATATAAGTGTCAGTAGAAAGCCTTTAAATTCTGAGTTGAATTTAGGGGACAATGTGAATTCTATTGAAATTGTTATTTCCGATAGAATAAACACTGACTCTCCGATTAAAACATATGATATTTTAATGAGGAGAGAGTAAATGGATCATGTAAGTATCCGAGGGTTATTTTGGAAGTTGACCATAGGAATATAGAGGTGTTGTTTGACACCGGGGCTAGTATTTCTTTGATGTCCCAGGAGAGTATTTATAAGTATTGGCTTGGGGGTAGCCTGGAAAAAGAATCTATGTGCGTCAGGCAATTTGATGGGTCAGAAGTTGCCGTTGTAGGCAAAGCCAAATTGGGGGTTAATCTATGATGTAATATTTTTCCTGGATTTATGGGTTGTGAAGGAAAATGTAGAGACCATTATGGGTTGGGATTAGATTACGCAGCTGAGTCCTCTTAACAATTATTGGAATGTTTTCACCATAAATAGTAATGCAATAGGTGATGTTGAACGGAAAGAAATTTTGGAAAATCTCGATAACAGAATTGGCGGAATTTGGGAAGAAGTAATGGGTAGATCAGACAAATTGAGGATTAAGGTTGAGGGCCATGAGGATCAAATTATGGCTGGGAGAATAAATGAATGGGATAAAGTGAACCGTGCTATCCCCATTTTAGTTAAACAATATGGTATAATTTTTGAAGAAAAATTGGGATGTTTAAATGATTATAAGGTGGATGTTCAACTTAGAGAAGGTTTTTCGCCGATTTTTTTGGCTTGTCGGAGGGTTCCTTTTGAATGAAGGAAGGAGATTGATGAGGAATTGGAGAGATGGGTAGAAGATGGTATCATCTTTCCGGTAGAGTATAGCAATTGGGCCACTCCGTTGGTTCCGGTTAAAAAATCAAATGGTAAATTGAGGCTCTGTGCGGATTTCAGGTAACAGTAAATAGATGGGTAGTGGAGGTTAAACATCCGTTGCCTCAGATTGAAGAGATTTTGGCTCAGTTAAAGGGGGCAAAATATTTTTCAAAGATTATTTTTTGTCAGCGTATTTACAATTACCGTTGAGGGAAAAAATTCGTAAATTATTGACGATAACCACCCCGAAGGGGTTATTTGCTTTTGGTAGGTTACCATTTGGGTTGAGTGTATCTGCTCCTATTTTTCAACGTACCATGGCATCAGTTTTCCAAGGATTGGAGGGGGTATTTTATTATATGGAGATGTGTTAATTACCGAAGTAACGCCGGAGCACATAATCAACGTTTGGAGGAGGTATTTAGGAGAATTTGGGACAAGGGCTTGAGAGCCAGTAAGGAGAAAAGCGTGCTGGGAGTAACATAGGTTGAATATTTGGGTCATAGAATAAATGGGATTGAAGTGAAACCGCTGGATAAAAATTTGAAGAATATATCTGGTATGAAGCAGCCCAATAGTAAAGCTGAGGTGCAATCCTTTTTAGGTATGGTCAATTATTATCATCGGTTCGTGGAGGATTTTGCGAAGGTCGCTGCGCCGTTATATGATTTATTAAAAAAAGGAATTCATTTTGAGTGGAGGGATGAACAGCAAATTGCTTTTGAAATTTTAAAGGAAAAAATTGGAAAGGAGCCGGTTTTGGTGTGTTTTAATAATGAATTGGAAATTGTTATGGCAGTGGATGCCTCGAATAAAGGGGTTGGTGGGGCGTTATTACATGTAATAGAGGGCTTAGAGAGACCCGTTTTGTTTTTCTCGCGAGTTTTTCGTGAGGTAGAGACCAGGTATTTGGTGATTGAACAGGAGGCTTTGACGGTTATTTTTGGCTTAACAAAGTGTAGGGAATATTTGATTGGGAAAAAATTTGTGATTTTTCCTGATCATAAGCCCTTGATTCACTTGTTTAGGAAGGATAACAGGGAGTTAATGATGTCTCCCCGGTTACAACGATGGTTGTTTTGTTGTTGGTGGGCAGCTTTAACGTGGAGATCCGATATCGTCGGGGTAAAGAGAATTATTTGCCTGATATTTTGTCTCGATTAGGGTCAAATGAAGGAAATGGAAAGGAATCAAAATGAGGTTCGAGACAATGAGAAAGCCTTAGTTTGTTCTCTTTCGCATATGCCCCGAGGGGGTCCTACCAACTTGGAAGAATTTAAATGTAATACTTTGAAAAATAAGGAACTGAGCCAGGTAAAATTATTTTTAACGGGAAAAAGGCCTTGGGGAATGATGGTAAAAATTTTAAAAAGATTGAAAGTGAATTGTCTGTGGTAGATGAGTGTTTAATGATAGGAAATAGAGCGGTAATTCCTTATAGATTACGTGGAAACATTATGAATTTATTACATGCGGGCCATCAAGGTCAAGAAAAGATGAAATCTTGGGCTAGGGAGTATGTTTGGTGGCCAGGTATGGGCAATGATATCGAGAAAATTACAAGGAAATGCGTTCCTTGTAATACTTGTGCATCTATGCCCCGTAAGGAGGTAGGGCAAATTTGGCCCTGGTCGATGAAACCTTGGGAGCGTCTCCACATAGATTTCTTTGATCTTGATAGAAAGGCATATTTTTTATTGGTTAATTCGTATTCAAAATGGGTGGAATACACAGAGGTTAATGGTTATACCACCAGAATAGTGATTAGGAAATTACGGGAATTTTATGCCCGATTCGGTTTCCAGACACCATCGTGTCTGACGGTGGGCCAGCATTCGTTAGCGATGAGTTCAAACAGTTTTGTGCGGAGTCATAGACTCAGCATATTTTGACGCCTCCTTATCATCCCAGCTCGAATGGGCAGGCTGAGAGGATGGTAGCCGTTGTGAAGAATTGGTTAAGGAAATCGGTAAATTATAAGGATGGAGCGTACTTAGCTCAGTTGTATTATCTTAACTCTCAAAATCGGGAGGGAATGACCCCTACAGAATTATTTCTTGGTCGGAGGACTAGGTTGCCGTTGAATTTTTTGAAAGTAAAGGACAAGGGAAATGTAGTTCGGAAAGACCCGAAAATTAAATTCAAAGTTGGGGAAAAGGTATGGACCCGCCTGTTTAATGGGAGGGGCAGAAAATGGGCTAAGGGCATTGTCGGTAATATAGGCTCAAAGTTGAGTTTGGTCCAGTTGGAGATGGGCGGCACGGTGATGCGCCACAATGATCATGACCGACCCAGAGGGTAGTTTGGAGTAAATGTAAAGTAAAATTTAGATATGTATAATTTCAAAAAAAAATATAAAAAATGGGAGGTTCAACCCGAAGGTTTAGGCTCATCTTAGAGCAGTTGTAAAATATATTTATGTAGAAAGGGGAAATTGAATAGATAGTTATGTGGTTATTATACTTATAAAACGAGAACTTAGAGGGATGTTTTTTTATTTCCTATCGGAATGTAATATGGATAATTATTTACATGGTAATATTACAATAAAGTAGTTTTAATATTACGGCTGTCATGGATAAATAAAAAGTGGAATAAAAGTTGGAATTTTGGTTGGCTTATGGTTAAAAGGAGATAAAAACATTTGTCTTGTATGTTTTTCATGGGGAATTTAGGTTATAGAAAACATTCTTATTTTCGGTTTATGTTATATGTATGGTATTATAGGATGAAAGGTATTAGGGCTATCAGGAATAAATAAAAGTTGGAAGAAAAATTTGAATTTGCGGTAGAAGGCTTTTTGTAAAAAGGAGATAGAAACATTATTCTTGTATGTTTTTAGGTTATAGGGAATTAAGTTTAGAGAAAACATTCTTATTTTTGGTTTATGTTTTATTTATGGTATTATAGGATGAAAAGTATTACGGCTGTCGGGAATAAATAAAAGTTGGAGGAAAATTTTAAATTTGCGGTGGAAGGCTTTTTGTAAAAGGGAGATAAAAACATTTTTCTTGTATGTTTTTATGTGTTATAGGATGGGAATAATTTTTTTTTTGGTTGGCACGTACGGTGTGTTTTATTTATTTTTTTATCTTTTTTCCCCCTTTTTAAATTATATTTTTAATATTCCTTGTGTTTTTGTTATCTTTGCCAGGCAGCGAGAAGAGACGTTCCATAATGTAATTAATGTTTATGGAGAGAATATGGCATAAGTTGTTGGGTTATTTTTTTAAATTCTCCAAAATTGTAATTTGAAAATTATATTTAAAAAAAAGGAGTTTTGTACTGAATTTATTCCTTCTATAATCACGGAAAAAATTTTTTTTTGTGTCGTTTCAAGTATCCAAATTAACAAATCACAATCACCTGATGACCATCGATACCCCTAATGATCCATGATGACATAAATAGGACGTAAATGTAGACAAATGAAGATCAAACCTTTGCACGCTATGAATATGATAGGATGGGGAACTCGTATTAGCAATTACAGTCTTAACAAGTATATGATATCCCTATAGCAAACCTTTGTAAGACCATGAATATTTAGTATTCCATTGATGTTATGAGAATTCATATTAGCCAAGTACTACTTTAACAAGTTATATGATGATGTCCATATAGCATACGCTTGTAGGACCATGAATATTCATTATTCTAGAGATGTCTTGAATATTCAAGAGGCATAGTAAAAAAAAAAAATTTCTCGTATTTGCTTAACATCATCTATTTTATATAGTAAATATGACATATATTTTTTTTTATATATAGGCATGCCATTGACTCATAAAGGGGTGGCATGTCGTAGTTTTATATATGAATTTATATTAATTTTTGCATAATGCCAATCAACCAAAATAAATAAGGTTGATTGGATTATAATTAACATTAAAGAACACGTGATTTTATATTTTTTCGTGGTCGAAGATAATTGTAAAAAAACATGATTGGAAAATAATTATTTTTCTTATAAAAAATTTATTATTAAAAAATTACCATGAAATGTTTCGTTTCTGATTTTTTTTTGACGATTAAATGAGTTTTTTTTTATACATATGTTATATTTAAAGTGTTGAAACTTAATAAAGAAAATTAACATCATCCAATCGTTTCAATTTAATTGCAGAGTAAGTTTAGGAAAGGTTGAATGTAAGGGGTGTGTAGCTTTTTCAGTATGCATTAAAAGCATGTTTATCAATCTATTAAGTTACAATTTATTTAAATATATATTTGTATCACGAAGGAATCGAAACAGAAGAATTTTTAGCTAAGTCATGGTTAATTTTTTAAGGTATTTAAATTTTATTTAATATTTAGACGAGTATAAATTATATTAATTCTCATTTATTTTATTTCCACTTGCTACATTTGAATTTATAAATTAATTTTTTTTAGTTGTTAGATTTACAAAATAATTTATTCAATTCTGGTAAAAAGTTATATATTATATTAAGCCAAGTTATTGAAATAATTGACGATAATTATAAAATAATTAAGATTGATTAACTTTAGAAAAATAAAAATCTTTTATAGTAAAATTTTAATATATTAGGGATTATGGTTAAACCAAAGCATCAAGTTTGCAAACATTTTCAATAAGTACGCGATGATAAATCAGTTAAAGCGGTATGCAGGCTAAGATGTCCTATATTACCCACGTTTATAGATTGGTCAAGCATTTATTAAGCAGCTGTACTATGTGCCCTGCCATAATTAAGGAAAAATTTTATTCAAATTCCAAAATATCAACCCTACAAAAAATCACATAAAGTGCTGTAAAGTAATGTCAAAAAAGTAACGTCGTTACCTTTTTTAAAGAAAAAGAACCTACCTTTTTCTAGAGGTAACGAGTAATATAACGCATTTATTTTTTTTGAGTAGAGGTAACGCAAAACGTTACTCGTTACTTTAAATTTTTACTTAAAAAATATTTTTAAAAAAAATGAAAAACATATTTTATTATACTATAAAATTACTTTTATTTATTTTTTAATATAAATAATTTAAGTCCAGTTTTTTAATTCATATCAACCACCTTTTGTCGTCTTCTTATAACTTATTAGACTAGTTAATTATTATAGATTCGGTTAATTCTATACTACTGGCAATTTTATTTATATAATCTATATTTCATAACAAAAAAATTTTTTCTTTTTAAAAACTATTTTCGAAGGGAAAAAAAACATTAATTAAAAATTACACATATATAAACATTATTATTTTTTTTAAATAAAATACAAATATATCTTTGACCTCATTTCTTTTTCATATAAAAATACAAAATATCTTTGACATCATTGTAATAATAATTTAAATACACATAAATTCCCTTCTATCAATATCCTCCACAATTACATTCGTTTTACAAGATACTAACATATCCAAAAACATTCTTACCTTCCGGCCTATCATTTTTTCTGCCGGAGACAAACCATCATTACCCATCGCATTATTATAATACAAATGCTTCACCCACATTTCTCCTTTTCCACTTTTGGTTTTCTTCAACCATCCTTTAACCGTCGCTACCATCCGCTCCGCCTGTCCATTGGAACTGGGATGATACGGTGGCGTTAACACATGATATACACCCGTCTTTTCATAGAATCTCTTGAATTCTTCCCCGATAAAAGCTGGTCCACCATCCGATACCACAGTTTTCGGAATACCAAACTTTGACCATACTTTTTTTAAATGTTTAATCACAATATTCGCCGTCAACCCATGAATTTCTTCAAATTCTACCCATTTGGAGAACGCATCTACACTTAATATATACTTTTTTCCTTCATATTCGAAAAAATCAACATGAACCCTCTCTCCTGGTTCTACAACTTTTGGCCATGTACTATTTTTATCCTTTTATCAATATCCTCGTTCATTTTCGGCCACCATACGTACTCTCTTCCCCATTGTTTCATACTAGTAACTCCTTGATGACCCGCACGTATAACATTCAAAACTTTTTCCCTCAATTTCCGGGGTATAACAGCTCGGGGTCCCCTCATAATACAATCGTCCACTAGAGTTAATTCTGTTTCAATATTTTTGAAACATTTATCATCATCTTTCCATGATCTTTTTCCCATTAGACATAATTTAACTACCGGTAATTCTCTATCTTTCCTTGTAAACCTTTGTATATCTTCCTATGTCGTTGGGCTACCCTTTATACTTCTCATTACCGTACGTACAAGACATTCTTACCGATTATCAATTTTCAAAATCACCGATTCATTCAAACTTTCGCCCGCACCTAACCTTGACAAAATATCAGGTAACTGGTTCTCTTTTCCCCTTCGATATTTAAAATCCAAATCAAAACTTCCTACTAACAATAAACATCGCTGAAGTCGAGGCGATAACATCAACTCTTTGTTATCTTTCTTGAATAAATGGATCAACGGCTTATGATCTGTAAAAATAATAAACTTCCTACCTATAAGGTATTCGCGACATTTCGTTAATCCAAAAATCACAGCTAAAGTCTCCTGTTCTATCACTGAATATCGCTTTTCTACCTCTCGAAACACACTCGAGAAAAATAAGACAGGTCTTTCCATTCCATCTATCAAATGCAACATCGCCCCACCTACTCCTCTATTACATGCATCTACAGCCAAAACTACTTCCAGATCACTATTAAAACACACTAGAATGGGCTCTTTCCCAATTCTCTACTTTAACGTTCTGAACGCAATCTCTTGTTCATCTTTCCATTCAAAATGTACCCCTTTCCTTAATAATTCATATAAAGGCGCAGCTATTTCCGCAAAACTCGATATAAACCGATGGTAATAATTTACCATTCCTATAAATGGCTGGACCTCTACTTTACTGGTCGGCCTGTTCAAATTCGCAATACTCAACAAATTCTTATCTAACGGTTTTACCTCCATTCCATTAATCCTATGACCCAAATACTTTACTTCAGTTACTCCCAACACACTCTTTTCACGACTCGCCTTTAATCCTTTATTTCAAATTCTAATAAATACTTCTTCTAGCCTATCATCATGTTGTTTCATCGTTATTCCTACAACCAAAACATCATCCATATAATAAAAAACACCCTCTAAACCTTGGAAAACAGCAGCCATTGTCCGTTGAAAAATAGGGGCTGATACACTTAACCCAAATGGTTATCGACAAAACGTAAACAGCCCTTGAATGTCGTAATCGTCAACAATTTCCTAGTCGTTTTTGCCATAGGTGATTGCAAATATGCACACGAAAAATCAATCTTGGAAAAATATTTTCCCCCTTTCAAACTGCCCAAAATTTCTTCTATTCGCGGTAACGGATATTTCACCTCTACCACCCAAGGATTCAAGGTCACCCTAAAATCTGCACATAACCTCAATTTTCCATTGGCCTTTTTAACAGGAACCAACGGAGTTGCCCATTCACTGTAACCAATAGGACAAATAATTCCATCTCTCACCCAGTTTTCCAATTCTTTTTCCATTTCCGCCCTCCATTCAAATGAAACTCTTCGCACCGGACAATACTGAGGTACTAAACCTTCTTTTAAACGGATATCAACTTCATAATCCACTAAACATCCTAATTTCTCTTCAAAAATTTCACTATAACTATTCATTAAAACTGCCACTGCAAGCCTCCAATTTTCCAAACTCGACAATTGTTCCTTCTTTCCCCTCCATTAATCTCTTTTTCCTCTTTTTTTCTTATAAATTTCGCCGGGAAATTCTGTAACACTGGTATATCTTTCTTTTAATTATCCAGTTCCTTATACATTTATTGACTAATAATTTTCTCCTCTATTTCTTCTGTTTTCGTGACTATTTTTATTTCATCATTATTTCGCTCATTAATACATTTTCTACAAGGTATTTCTTTTTTTTACCTCTCTAGGATTGTCATTTTTCATAATATTAACACTTTGCGACAACTCAGTATATCTTACCTTTCGTTTTTTAACTGGAACTATCCGCGTTTGAGACATATTTTCTTTTTCAAATTCACTTTTCCGATCACCCATCACACCATTTCCAATGATTTTATTTTTTATATCACATAATTCTCGATTTTCGATTTCAACGTTCTGAACTTCAACCATTTCATCTCGTTTAATTTCATTTGAAAAATACCCCAAAAATTATTTAATGGACCAATCTTAACAATCCATTCCCACCCCATAATCGTTTCCACTTTTTTATCAACAACCCATAAATTTAAATAATTAACTATATCATTTATCACAAACGGTGCTTCAATTTTTCCTAAAACCTTTATTTCCGATCCGTCAAACTGTTTAACTCTCATCTCTTCTTTAATTATATTCTCTTCTGGCCAATATTCACAATAATTTTCATAACTTACAATCGATATCGCAGCACCTGTATCCAATAGTAAGATATCTCTCTACTTCCTACAACTACTTCTACACGAGGACATTTATCCTTCTCACTTTTGTCCTCTAATTTTAAAATAGGAATTCTATAATTTTTTATAATTTCACCATTTACCAAATTTACATTTCTTTTATCTACTAAATTTCTTTTAACTTCTATATCTCCACTCACACGAAATTTCATTTCATTCTTTAATGTAATAACCTCCATTTTATTATTTTCGCTTAGTCACCTCTCTCGACATTCTATAGCACGATGTCCTTCCTTCCTGCACTTAAAACAATTTTATCTTTACCTTCTTTCAAAATATCACTATTTTGTATCATTCTTACGTTAGATGCCGGTGCTATATATTTCACTGCCGGAAATGCTTCCCCATTTATCGGTTCTCTTACATAACAATTCTCTTTAGCATGTCCCATTTTTCCACATTTTTCACATTGAAATATTCTTTGATAATTTCCCATAATACAATACGTCGGAACATAACATTTTTCACTACTATGTCCAACTCCTCCACATCTATTACATTTAATCGGTTGCTTGTTAAACATTGCACCGTTCTGAACACAATTTCTACTTATATGCCCAAATTCTCCACATGAATAACATCTTACATTTTGCATATTTATCTTTGGACGATTAAATCTATTTTGGAAAAAATTTTCTTTTTCCCAATTTTCCTTTTCATTTCTTTGCAAGTTCATTGACGTATTATACTCTTTAAAATGCTCGTATTCCTTATCATTTCTTCGATCATCTCTTTTGAAATCCCTTTCATCATACCTTCTCTCACAATTTCCTCCATGACTATAATTATTTCGTTTACTATCTCTCATTCCATTTTCATCTTTAATCTCTATTTCTCTTTTATTATCAATATCTTTTCGTTCCTCTCCAGATCTAATAATATTGATACTTTTCCTCATTCCTTCTATCATATTTTCATTTAACATTTTCCATATTTCATCCTTTAAATTTAACATCTCTTCCTTAATTCTTTCATTTTCATTAACGTTTTTTACTTCCCTTTCATTTTTTCCTTTTTCAATTTCATTATTTTTCATTTCAATTTCCTCCATAATTTTTATTATATCTCTTTCTATATCTCTTTTTATTTTTTTCCGATGTAACATAATACCAATTATCCATAAACATATCACTACTACCGCTATAATACAATTATTTCTTTGTGGAACCATTTCCACATACTTATGAGTTTTTATACTTCTTTTAAAATTAAACATTTATTCTTTATCCACAAATTTATAAAAAATTTATTAAAACTTTTATTATAAATATTTTAATGCTAAAAGTTAGATAATATATTAAACCTAATATAATTAATAATATCAAAATTATATAAATGCACATCATTTTATATATTCCAAAAATTTTTTACCCTTTTATTTTTAAGAATTTTTTATTTTTCACCGTGATTGTATATTTTATTAGTACACTGCGTCCACTCTTACCCAGATATCTTGTCCGTTGGTTGAATAAAAATTAAACGGCATCACTTTTGTCGTCTTCTTATAACTTATTAGACTAGTTAATTATTATAGATTCAGTTAATTCAACTATATACTACTGACAATTTTATTTATATAATCTATATTTCATAACAAAAATCTTATATCTTTGACCTCATTTCTTTTTCATATAAAAATACAATATATCCTTAACATCATTTCTTTTTCATATAAAAATACAATATATCTTTGACATCATTTCTTTTTCATATAAAAATTCAATATATCTTTGACATCATTGTAATAATAATTTAAATACACATAATACTACAACACCACCATTCCTTCATTTTGATTTTAACTACTCGTTGTTAAATTTTAGGTCGAATGTTAATCTAATTAATATTCAAAAATTCAAAGTAAATGTTAATAATAATATTATTATTCTATTTTATAATTTATTTTAAGAATATTATGTCCATTGTTCTTCTTATTCAGATGAAGATGATTTAACCCTTCCCTGGCCTTTGAAAGATATTTTACATCAATAAGGAAAATAAAGGATATAAAATCTACACTTTGTATATGTAAATTATGTCACAAGTAAATATTTCAACCTCAATGTCCAGCAGTTCAAACTTAAAAAAGCATATAAAGATAAAAAGATAAATTAATATATTATTATTTTAAACATTACTTTAATAATAGAATATTAAATCATGGTTATTATAAATTAACCATTAATAGAAGTATTCCTTCATAATATTTTGAAAATTAATCATGAAATTAAAATATAAGCAATTAAATTATACTATATTATAGGGCTGGGAACCAACATTAAAAACACAGGATTAAAAAAATATTGGTATTGGTTCAAAATATTATATTGGGTTTAAACAATATCTTCTATTTCTTGTTTAGTATTGCTATTTTTTTTTTATGTATTAAGTTAGTTTAATAAAAATATCATGTAAACTATTCGTAAATTAAAATCTATATAAAAAACTGTATAATAAAAAAAAAATTAGTATAGTAAGTTGTATGTTGGGTGGGAGGACAAGAAAGAGAGCCGTGGATGGCAATGCAGTTAGATCTGCATATATCAATAGATATGCGCTGTCTGAGATAATTGGTTTAAATTCAAATTGTTAATAAATTTATTTAAAAATAGTGATTTAAAATACTTTGTGCAAATAAATTTGTATTTTAAAATAAATATATATATGGAATAAACCTCTGAAGCAATATTGTTTTACAGTACTGAACCTAGATGTTTTTCCTTATTCCTTTTTAAATGATAATTCTGAAAAAGATAAGCAATTGAGAAATTATCTTTGGCAATCATAATTTCAATTTTTAATGTTTTCCTTGACAATAAACTTAGTGAGGATTAAAAAATGCATTTAAATTTTTTAAAGATTTATTTTCAATTATTGAAAAAGTTGTTATCTTTATAGAAAAATCAGGAATTAATAATATTATAATTAAAAAATTATAGACTATACATTCCTCCAAAATGAAAGAGATCAATGAACATTTGAATAGTAATATTAAAAAATTAAAGACAATCAACTCACACTCATTGAGGTGTAGAATCAATCTACATCAAAGATAAAAATAGCACAATCAGAGTTTTTAATTTTGTAATTGAAGAATTACAACCATTTTTAATTGTATAAAGCATTGCATGTATTAATATTATCAAAAAATTGCAGCCAACTAATGTAATGTCTAGGCCTACCCACGTATTAAAGATTTATAAAGCATATGACACCATGGCAAACAAATTAGTGGATTTATTGTGTATTCAAAAAATTGTCTGTAAAACTGTGGATTCTTGGTCAGCTTATCATCGGTATAAAATATATATTTTATAGATAGATAATATTGTATTTTAAGCCTTTATTTAGGGCTGACGGTATACTGGCTACATCCAGACACTCTTGAGAGGTTTCAGCCTGCTTAGCTTTTAAAAGGCTAAACCCAAAACACACATATGATTATCCAGCAAAAATAATCTTTGAAATTTTTACCACATATAAATATAAAATAAAGTGACTAAATGCATTACCGACAATGCTAGAAATTATATAAAAGCTTTCATGAAAAAAAATTATAATATATTTATTAAAAATTTATTAGAGTATATGAACAAGGAGAGGAATCGGATTATGAAATAGTTTTTCAGCCATTATTTGATCTATTTGAAAATCAAAATACTAATGATAGTATTGCATACTTACCTAAGCATTATTCCTGTTGCTATTGAAAAGGCAGATAACGATGTCCATTTAAACTAATAACAAGATGGAACTCTTTTTATTACTCCATGAAATTAATAGATAGTCTTATTAAGGTATATTGCCAAAAATTTGACGAATCTTGTGATAAATCTTAATTATAGAGATTTTCAGATAACGACAAGGCGTTCATGGGTGAATATTATATGGCTGTTAATTAAGAAATATGATATATATGTCTTTATAGGTTATGGAACGATTATTATGGCTCTTTTAATTTTAGAGAGCGAAGAAAAAATGCATTTGGGATATCTCACTCCCACGATAACTATTATTTAAAACTTAAATAAATAGCTTTGAATAATTTCAAGTTTTGTAAGCCGCTTATAATTCACCTGGAAGGCATAGATAAAAGGTATACAGTTCAAATATTGCTTATAATTTATATTTTGATTATCTTTTATTTTCAATAGATTCAAACACATCTATAAAGTTTAATATATACTATCAACAATAATTCTCCCGCTATTTAAATTGGATTGGCCCTGGATCAAATTAGAGGTCAACAAAGGAAGAATGCTAGAACTTATTTCCAGTTTGAGAAAAGATCTTGATAAAGGTGTTGTAAATTTTAGATTAGTTAAATTTGTACTTTATATTTAATTTGCATAAAGAATTCTTTTAGATTTATTATTATAACGCGTGATAAAAATATTATATTTGAATAGTGAGAACTGAAAATAATTTAAGTTATGAATATTAGTTATAAAGAAGATTGAAAAAGAGTATAAAAACTCCAATTTTTACCATTTTTGAGGATCTTTTATAATTATTAACTTTTTTATATTTTATTTTTATTTTTTTTGATTAATCTTTTTTATTATTTTTACTTTTATTAATTTGATAATGTTATAATTTTGAATAAAGGATTAAATCATGATTTTACGAACTTAATTTTTTTTAATCTTTAATCTTTAATTTTTAATTTTAATTTATATTAATTTATTTTGATTATGTTTTTATCTTATGATTTAATAAAGATTTAGTATCATTTTAGTTCTAACCTTTCTTTATTTGACAACGGTTATATCAACCAATCCTTCTAAATTCTTCGAAATGTTACATTGGTGTTGGAGAGCAGAGGAGACCGGCCCTTTACAATAATTCAGTCTAATTAACTCTGAAAGGAGATTCTAAATAAAGAGGGAAGGGGATGTATGAAATGACGATCGACATAAAGACAAAGAATTAGGTCAATGAAACATGGTGTCAATATCAATGGTCGTAATTCAAAAACGAGTAGAATTAGTCGTTTAATTAAAAGGAATTCGTCACAAGAGATCGTTATACGTACAAGTGATCGATGCAGCTAAAAGAAATTCGTTATAAATTTTTATTAAAGATATACGGTTAACTGTTATTTAAGTTGATAATATTTAGCAAAATATCAGGTTGTTGATTAACCAAAATCTTCATAAAGAGAAACGGCTTTTCGTCATTAGAAAATTTATGCCGCAATCGAGCTCAATTAGAGATCGGATTTTTTTATTATGGATCAAAAGATACAAGAAATTGTATAAGAGATCTTAAGACAACGTGGATATCTGGACAAGCGACTAAGAACAGTGGTCAAGACGTTATGCTACAATCGTTAATCGTTGACCAATATAGCCAATTATTACCGAGACTTTAGTCTAAGATACGGAAATCGACAATCATAGGAACAAGAATTCGTGAAAACAATCGTTTATCGCAGACCAATCTATTGTTTATCGAGATAAAGAGCTAATCGTGGATTACAAGAGAATGATAGAAAACAAGCTACGATAAATTGTAAAAAAATTAAGACAGACTAGCAAAAAACAAGAGATGAAAAAGAAACTGGATGTCATCGATAATCGTTCATCAATCGTGGATAGTGGAAGACAGGCGTGTATCAAGTTCGTCAGTGGCCTACAGAGATAAAAAGCTGATCGTTGCACAGGGTGACAAGCGACAGAAGATAGAATTTAAAAATTTCAAGCAACAATCGGATACAAACGGTCGTTCGAAACTAAGAATACAGACAAGAGTCAGCCTTCGTTAGAACTTAGAAGACAGCAAAGATTAAGAAGAATAAGTCGAGATCGAAAGAAGATTGATTATTCGCGGAATGTTGGGTCTAATTTAAGTAGGGAGGTGTTGTAAATTTTAGATTAGTTAAATTTGTACTTTATATTTAATTTGCATAAAGAATTCTTTTAGATTTATTATTATAACGCGTGATAAAAATATTATATTTGAATAGTTATGAATATTAGTTATAAAGAAGATTGAAAAAGTATAAAAAGGCCAATTTTTACCATACAAAATGATCTTTTATAATTATTAACTTTGTTGTATTTTATATTTTATTTTTTTTTATTATTTTTACTTTTATAATTTTGTTAATTTGATAATGTTATAATTTTGAATAAGGGATTAAATTATGATTTTACGAACTTAATTTAATCTTTAATTTTTAATTTTAATTTATATTAATTTATTTTAATTATGTTTTTATCTTATTATTTAATAAAGATTTAGTATCATTTTAGTTCTAACCTTTCTTGATTTGACGAATATTATAGAAAAGTATATATAATCGAGGATATTAGTCTGATTTAGTATCATTTTAGTTCTAACCTTTCCAGTGGCGTATCCAGGATTTTCTTATGGGGTGGGAAAAAATTTTTTGGGGGCTTCGCCCCCAAACCCCCCTTATCTGGCCTTCGGCCAGCTTGCCCCCGGCCTTCGGCCTTGTCTTATGTTTTAGCTATTCCATTAAATTATTCATAATTTAATAATAATTATATTTATATTTGTAACTATTATTTACTAATTCGTGCTAATGGATATTACAAGCCTATTTTTTTATTATTTTTAGTTAGGTATATTATATTTAATAAAGTATTTTAAATGTAAAGTTGAAATAAATTTTAATGTCATTTTTTTATAAAATTTGCTTTAAAGCTACCCTTAACTTAAATTCTCATACAATATTAGTATAATATAATTTTTTTATTGAAAATATTAATAGTAGTGTGTATAAAATATTAATGTTGTTAAACGGCTCGTTTTGAGCCGATTTTTAAAAACGGCTAACTCAATATTTTCGTCAGAAAAATATTAACTAAGCCTCGAAATTTCTATACTATATGTCTAGACCTTTGCTTCTTCTATGAGCAAAATTTTCAGGCTTGCATAATATTTTCCTGGATAAATAATTGAGTTAGCCGTTTTTAAAAATCGGTTCAAAACGAGGCGTTTAACAAAACTATAAAATTTGACTAGAAAATAATTTAAAAAACAAGTTTTTTTAAACTTCTTATCAAATACAGTATTATACAAAGTTTTCTATTAAATACTATAATTATAATGTGATTTTTAATTTTCGTGAGAATGTTGCCAATTTATCAAGAATTTTGTTTGTCGTTGGAACCAAATCTCTGTGGATATTTAACAGAGCTAACCCATTTAGCCGAGATTCGGAAGTAGTACTTCATAAGTATGTTTTCAACCTTCTTAAGTTGGAAAGTCCTTACATTCGTACCTGTTATAATAGGCAAACATGGTAGAATATAAAACAACTTCAAAATATTAGGAATTTGAGCCAAGGTTTTTCTACACCGATTGAGCGCATCAATAGCATGCTCAGGTAAAATAGCTAAACGTAGTAAATATTTATACCACAATTCGAATTCACTAATTAAATTTATTTCAGTATCAATATCATAGGAATAAAATTTTGCTAAATATTTAATTTTACCAATAGTGGCATTAGAAAACCAAGATGGATCTTTGGGTATTAAAACTTGAAGATTGCTAAAGACTTGTTTTTTATCTAAAAACCGTACTTTTATTTGCAAAAAGTATCTAAGAATGGGATGAAAGTAGATATTTTATAATATTCTTAGGAATCTAATTTATTGATGCAACTAGCAGCAATGATAAACTCTGATTGATCAATTGAATTCAATAATGATATCGCTTCTGACGACACATTACTTTTTTTCATGCTCAGCCTTATTTAACTTTTGTATTTCTATTTCTTCTGTTCTACAAAATCGAAATAAAAATAAAATATTTAAAAAATTATAGATATTTATTAATAATTAATATTAAAAATACTTATTAATTCTAACTTACTAATAATTTTGAATTTAATAAAATAATTATATATAATAATAAACTAAAATACCATTTGATTTCAATCTCTTTGACTTAAAATTTTTCCATTTTATTAATATTTTTGAATAATGTTAATGTACTCACAAGGAAAGGAAATTTTAATAAAATATATTTATAAAAAATAAGATTTATGTTGGAAAATTGTTATTCAAATATTTGTAAAATTTTGATTGGGGGGGGGGGGGGGTGAGGGGGTAGAGTGTAAAATTTATTAGCTTAAAATGATATTTAAGAAAACAGCTAAATTTGCGATGGGGGGGGGGGAAGTTTCCCCCTTTCCCCCCCATTGGTTACGCGCCTGAACCTTTCTTTATTTGACGAATATTATAGAAAAGTATATATAATCGAGGATATTAGTCTGATTTAGTATCATTTTAGTTCTAACCTTTCTTTATTTGACAACGGTTTTAATCACTCAATCCTTAGAAAAACATCAAAATGTTACAAAAGGAAGAGCAGACGTAATTCCTTTATCCAAACATACATACCAGAAAATTTCTGATAAAGATAAAAAATATCGATGAGGAAATGAATGAAGATCCTTGTGAAGATGATCTATTACGCATTTTCAAAATAAAGATAATTCTTTAAATATTCTTAATAAATTCCCCGAATTAAAATTTTTATTTGTTAAATATAATACAACACATCCATCCTCTTCGCCAATTGAATGTGCTAAGCGCTCTTGTTTATCTGATTAAAATTTTGAAAATCAATTATTATTAAAAATAAATAAATAATTGTTACAAAAAGATATTATCGTATTATATATTCTTTTTGTATAGTTTTATTTATATTATATATTGTAGAAATAAATATTTTTTTATATATAATATTTAATTTTTTAAGTAACGAGTAAACTGTTACTTTACTGAATAGTCAGTAAAGCGCGTTCCTTTATAAAAAAAGGTAACGAGTAACAGTAACGCGTTACTTTTTTGTAGTAACGTTTACAGCAATACAAAATGTAATTTGTAATACTCCATTAAGAGAAGTAGCTAATATTTTACCAACATTTCCTAGTTCGACTTCTTTATCAGAAAGAAATTGGTCGGTTTGGGAAAATATTCATACGAAAAACAGAAATCGATTGAAGACTTCTACGACAGGAAAATTGGTAAAAGTATACATAATTTAAGATTGATTAAAAATATTAGAGAAAATAATGATACTGAGTATGAATCGGAACAAGACTCTGCTACTGAGGGCGAAACAACTATGGAATGAATTAAAAAAATATTGTGAAATTTAATATTACATAGATTCATATAATTTATATAAAGTTAATAATGGCGTTAAAAACATTTATTTGAATTTGACCGGTCTAATTTTGGTTAATTGACCGAATCGTATTTGACCGGTCTAATGCACAACCCTGATATAAATATTACATGCTCATAACATAGCATTTTATCTATCACTAAAAACAAACAAATGCTATACATAAATAATAATTTAAATTTCGAGTTAACAGTAATCCCAGCAATAAATATTATTAAGGTAGTCTAATTTTCCAGGAATTTCCATAATTATATTGTATTATCTATCATGTGTTTTTTTATGAGTTAATTAATGGGGATGAATTTTATTACTTATCCAAAAACAAAATTATAATTTATGGCTTATTCATATAATTTATATCAAATCTTTAATTTAAATAATTTATTAGAAATTAAATATATTAAATTATTTTCAAGCATTATATAATATTTAGATGTCATCTTATATAAAAATCGCTGAGTAAAATTTAATAAATTACCAGTTGAAATTAAATTTTGAAAAATTTTTGATTTTTCATATACCTATTATTTATGCAATTATTATATAGAATTAGCAATTTTTCAACTTAAAATTATATTTTTGATTTTTTATCTTCGGGATATAAAATATGTATACAATTTTTCCAAACTTATAAATAAACTAAAATTTAGGAATTCTTTTCTACGAACTCGATTTATAGGTGAATTCTCAGAAAAAATATGTTTGCACTATAATGGAAATATTATTTGGGCAATAAGTTAATCAAAATGGGCAATTTTTTTAATTATTAAAAATTTAATGCTTTGGACATTATTTATTATTAAGCAGTTATAAATTAGAGGTTAGTTTAGAATATGGTCCAATTTATATGAAAATTGTCCATTATTTTATACAAATTTCCACACCAAATTTGATTGAACAATTTTTTTATATGCTATAACTCATTCTATCTATCATTAACCATACTTTCTTTCCTAAGCCAACTTTAATGTGGCTAAAAGTTGGTTTCAGAAAAATCACCAGTGGGTAGTGTTGTTAATTGGTTGGTTGTGTAAAACCCAGACCCGGGGTTTGGGTCTAAATATAGACCAAACCAGCTATGAGCACGAACCCCTAGCACAGACCCGGGGTCATCTTTTCTCCTGATTCTAAAGTAAAAATATATAAAATCAATTTACACTTTTTATAGTTTCTGCAGGCAACTCAGCTTAGGGTTAAAAATTTTTTAATCGGAACACCTAGGGCTTAGAAATACCAAAAAATAGGATTAAAATGAGTTATTAGTTGGTTAGCCGAGGGATTATTTCCGGCTATACTATACTAGTTTAGAATTAGATACGAAATTTCTGATCGGATTTGTTTACTTTTATCGCTATTTTTTAAACATGTATTGTTCAAATTTTAGAAGATAAGTACATTTGATAATATCCTGAATTCGGCAATATTGAGCTTGAATGGGTTATATAGAATAATTTTGGATCGTTTATATTTAGGGAGTGAGGGGTAATTATAAACAAGCGTCTTTTTGTCCTGCCTAAATCAAAATATATAAAATCTAATTTACACATTTTATAAAGTTTATAATTGCTATAATTGGGTAATGGCTAAATACAAGCTAACTCATCCCAATTTTCGGGCCCTAGCCGAAGAAAATTGATAAACTTGAGGCGTTTTGATTTATATTAATTTCTTTCAAATTTGAGCCTCTATCTATTTAAGAATAACCCCGTAAAGCCAGATTGATAGTTTTAAACACTTGGTCTAGCCATTTTTTAACCGGCTAAAAATATATTTAGTTTGAAAAAAATAATGTTTCTCTCAACATTTTCTTTTAAGTTTTTAAATGTTATTTTTATTATTTTTGTAAACAGAAATATTTTTATCTGAATGGGTTTTATTCATTTACAATCTCAACACTGAAAAATAATAATTAATATACTTAACTTCAAAAATATTAAAAAAACGGAAATTATTTTTTAAAAAATTTTCTATATAGATAATAACTTAAAAAATAATAATTAATAAATAACTTAAAAATAAAAAATATGTTGATTGTTATAGATAATTATGGCAAAAGTAACATGCGTTTTTTAATGTTTATTTTTTTTTTTAAGTTATTTATATAGAAAAATTTTTTTAAAAATAATTTTCGTTTTTTTAATATTTTTAAAGTTACGTTTATTAATTATTATTTTCAGTGTTGTGATTGTGAATGAATAAAACCCAATCAGATAAAAATATTTTATTTATAAAAATATTAAAATAACACATTTACTTAAAAAACTTTAAAGAAAATATTAATAAATATATTATTTTTTAAAAAAATTTATTTTTACAACAATTTTAATTTTAAACTACTTCAAATCAAATATATTTCTAGCTGGCTAAAAAATGGCTAGACCAAGTGTTTTAACCTAAAACATCACTCTGGTTTTTCGGGGTTATTATTAAAAAGATAGAGGCAAACGCCTCAATGTTAACGGATTTTTTTCGGTAATCGCCTGAAGATTGAGCCGAGTTAGCTTGTATTTAGCCATTACCAAATTATACAAAAAGTGTAAATTGAAGATTTTATATATTTTAACTTCAGAATAGGCTACACAAATATTTCTACCCCTTTGCGTCAAAAAAATTCAATAAACTTCAAAAATAAGGATTATAACAATTGTCACTAATCTAGGGTACATATTCACTAATATTTTATTTAAACATGTTAGCAATATTTATTTTACATTTACATCAAAAAAATTTTAAAAACTTTAAAAATAACGATTATGACAATTGTTACTTTTATGTTACATCTTAATTGAAATTTTAATTTAACATGTAAAAAATATTTATTTTTATCGATTGCGTCAAAGAAAATCTAATATTTTTAAAAATACCGATTATGATAATTGTCATTTTACCAATGAACATATTCATTGAATTTATGATTTAACATCTTTACAATATCAATATTATTTTAACCCTTTTGTGTCAAAAAATTTAAAAAATAACGATTATCACTTTCCTACATCTTTATGAAATTTAAATTTGACATTTTTACAATATATTTTAACCCATTTGGGTCAAAAAAATTCAAAAAACTTAAAATAACGATTATGACAATTGTCACTTCTCCATGGTACATCTTCATGAAATTTTAATTTAATATGTTTACAATCTATATATTAACCCATTCGTCAAAAAAATTCAAAAAACTTTAAAAATAACAATTATGACAATTGTCACTTTTATATGCTACATCTTCATGAAATTTTAATTTAATCTAGATGAATCACACTACACTAATCTCTCAAATAATTCAAATTATATTTATCTCTTCTCAATCGATAATTCTTCAGAGTCTCAAAAAAAAATGAGTTCCCTTCTCATATCGGATACTTCCGTGCCCCCCCCCCCTTTTTTTTGCTTCACTGATAACATTACCTTCTTTCATGAAAAAATTTTGCGTCATTTCAAGTATATTATTATCCACCATTTTTACTTACTAATGGCCCATTTACGTCAATGTTAATTACAAATTGTTTATTGTTTATTTTTTTTTTTAAATAACATCCATTTAATTAAAATAAAATCAATTTAACGATAATTTTCAACAATTTTATTTCGAGTTCTTTTTTTTCTTCTTATTTTTAAATTTTTTTAAATTTATATATATCCATCTAATTCCCCTTCCTCTAAGAAAAACTATAACACAAAATTTTCAATTCCCTTTCCCACCTTGCCCCTCCCCCTATAAATATAAATGCCCCCTTCTACACATCTCACAATTAGAAAAAAATGTCCAAACGGAACCCTAAGGAAGCACGGTAAAAGTGGTAACTGGTGTCTTATCACATCAGTCACCTTTAACAGATCCTATCCCCCCTCCATTTCCTCTATTGCATTTAACATTAACATCCCCTTCACATATCCCAGCTCTCACCACAATTAATAATTTATCTGTTCATGAGGACTCAGTACTCCCAATGATTAACCAATACCCTCCTTCTCCGATGAATTTACAAATTTACCTAAACCTCATATTATCTCAAGAATCCCCCGGGTAGACAGGCTTCTTGCGGCTAAATCATATAGTAAAACTATTAATAACCTTCTAACCAATTTTAACTCCCCACAGCACTGGAAAGAGTTTCTCTTATTTGGCTTCCATGCCTTTCAGGTTCTAACTGACAAAAGCAAGCTGTCCCTCACTCAACAAATTAAGAACAGGTTAAATGATCTAGACAACATTACAATGGACATAACTTCCACACCTAAGTTATCCATAAATCCTTTTAAAATAAAAGTAAATTTAGTTGGAAAAAAAATCGATAATTTAGATATAAAAGGGGCACTCCGTCAGGCCTCTTCATCAGACACACTAGCCCCCATTAATTTTCAAACTTATACCCGATTGGCTATGAAGCACCCCACACATCAGGCATCTACAATTGAATTACCTGGTCAAATCCCACGTCTTATCCAATAGAATTTACACCAGAGGAAGTGAGAAAAGCAATCTCAACCTTCCAAAAAGATTCTGCACATGGTTTTGAAGGCATGAGACCGATATATCTTCAAGACCTAACAATCCCTCTTCTAAAATCTCAAACTACCCTACTCAACAGTATAACTCTCCTTTGTAACAGGATCTTACATGGTGACGTTCCTATCTTCGCCCAGCCAATTATGTTTGGAGCAAAACTAATAGCTCTTACAAAACCCAACAAAGACTTACGCCCAATTGCCATAGGCACCCTCTTTAGGAGACTAGTATCAAAATTGATTTCGGCTCGAATCAATGAGAAAGTCTCCACAATTCTCACCTCAACTCAACTAGTGGTTGGTGTCAAAGGCGGCTGCGAGTCTGCCGCTCATATAACCCGAATATATCTTCAAAATAATCCTCAAAATAAACACCAATTAAAATTGATTTTAATAATGCATACAACACAATAAAACGATCTGTCTTCCTAAAATCCTTTATCAATAGCTTCCCATGCTACTCCAGCTACATTTTAAGCTGCTATGCGAATCCCTCCATCTTACAATATGGTGAATATAGGCTTTCTTCTTCAGAAGGAATTCAACAGGGTGATCCCCTAGGGATGATATTATTTTGTCTAGGAATAGACAATCTAGTTAAAAAAATTAAAAGCAGTTGCCTGTTAGATCTTCATATCTGGTATATAGATGACGGGATTATAAGCGGAAGCCCAGAAGAGATAGACAAAGCCCTAGAAATTTTGCAAAAGGATGGGCCAGACATAGGCCTTCTCTTAAACGTCAACAAAACAGAATTCTGTCAGCTCACCTCTCAATCTCCCAACTGTCACGCCTTTAAAGAGGTTATGGCTGAAGAACTAACACATCTTGGCTCACCAGTTGGGGGTTGCTTAGCAGTTGAAGCCTTTTTCCAGGCTACTTCGAATAATTTAAACAATATGGAGGGTCTACTTATGCAACAAATATCTACTTCTTTAAAGATAAGACTCTTTACCCACGCATAAATTTTTCTTCTTAATAAAAAATTTCTTCAATATACCAAAGATTCTATATGCTCTACGGTCTACTGCTGTTTTTAAACATCCCAAACCCTTAAGAGCATATGAATCCATAATTAAAAACATCATGGAAAAAATAACTAACCTCAAATTTGACTCCAATTAGTGGCATCAAGCCAATCTCCCCTGCAATAAAGGAGGCTTAGGGTTACGATCACCCATAGCCTTATCAATTAGTGGTTTCATCTCGTCCACATTGGCAAGCTCCAAAATAATAACTGATCACCTGACCTTGCCAGATGCACTGCTTGACGAAGCTTATGTCATATGGAAAGCCTCAGTTGGAGATGAATGTCTACCACCAGCCTCCCATAAACAAAAGGATTGGGATAATCCGATGATTGCAAGGTCCGTTGATTACCTCTTTTCGACACTGCAATCTGAAGATCATGCCCTATTAGCTTCCCTCAACCAAGGTTCAGGACATGAATACTTGGATGCCATCCCCTCTAAAAATCTTGATCTCGAACTTTCAAATCAAGAATTCAGTTTTGCTGTAGCCATCCGGTTAAATGTAACAACCTCAGTTTCATATGAGTGCGCCAAGTGCAAAAGGCCAGTTAGTCAAACTGGTCGTCATTGCCTCCAATGCATTTTTAGCAGTGGACGCTCAATCCGGCATAACAGGTGTAATGCTCTCATAAAACGAGCTTTACAGTCAGCAGGCTTTCCTGCCACTTTAGAACCCTCAGGTCTCTTTACGGATGGGAGACGACCCGGTGGAATTACACAAATTCCTTGGGAGAATGGCTAATTTCTAGCGTGGGATTTCTCCTGCGTTGACCCCCTCTCACCCTCCAACATCAATAAAGACATTTTAAAATACACCGAAGATTTTAAAACAAATAAATATGTGGATATTCCAGATGAGTATAAATTCGTACCAGTTGTCACAACAACCTTAACATTTCTTGGAAGTCAGGCTCTTAGCCTAATTAAAAAGATTGGCAGAACCTTAAGAACAAAATCAGGAGACCCAAAAGAAGGCGTCTACTTACGTCAACGCATAGAAATTCAGATTATAAAATCTAATTTCACATGCTTCATAGGTTCATTCCCCGAGGAGCCCGATTAATCTAGATTTTCTTCTTCTTCCCTAAATCATTTTAAATTACCCTCCCCCCCCCTTCTTCCTCGTATTATCATTTGCACTAAATATTTCCATTATTATACTTTGTATTATGAAGTAGTTGGTTGTTAAATTTCTTAAAATTTCTAGAATTGTTAAATTATATTTTTCTTAAATTCCGTTATGTAAAAATTACTTATATTTTATTGTTATTATATATATTTATTATCTTTATAAATACAGTATTTTTTTTAAATGTATATTTACGCGAAATTAAATATTTTAATATACTAGATTTAATATATTTTTAAGTTGTACATATAAACTATTTGTATATATTGGATAAGTATTCTGTATTATTTACTTTTATATTTGTATGTTTAAACTATATATTTTTAAAAAATTCAAAAAACTTTAAAAATAACGATATGACAATTGTCACTTTTCATAGTACATCTTCCCTGAAATTTTAATTTAACATGTTACAACTTATATTTATACCCATTTGCATCAAAAAAATTCTATAAACTTTAAAAATAACGATTATGACAATTTTCACTTATCTAGGGTACATCTTCACTAAAGTTTTATTTAAACATTTTAACAATACTTATTTTAGCCCATTTACATCAAAAAATTTTTAAAAACAACCATTAGCGTCAAAAAAAATCTAATATGTTTAAAAATATTGATTATGATAATTGCCAATTTTTCAAGGAACATCTTCATTGAATTTATAATTTAACATCTTTACAATATAAATATTATTTTACTTTTTATGTCAAAAAGTTTTAAAAATGTTAAAAAATAACGAATATGTAGTGTTGTAAACGAACGCGTTCGTGAACGTTTCGTTTTTTTGAAAAAAATGATGAACGGCGTTCCTTTTATTTTTGACGACCTTTGAACGTGTTCCTTTTTTATGACGAACGCGTTCGAATTTAACGTTCGTTCAATTTTAAAAATATTTTTATTTATTTGAAAAATTTAATATTTCCGAATTTTTTTTAAAAATGTATTTATATTTTTTGGCTGTGTATTTCCTTTTCACATTTCAATTTTTTTAACACATAGTTTATTAATTTGAATAATTGTTTATATTTTAATTTAATAGATTAGCATAAGCATGGATATTATTATTTAAACCTCATCATCTGATTCTAAAAATCCAAAATCAGATGAATTATCATTACTATGGCCAAATATGATAAATGTTTTACATTAACATCCTATATTGAAGGAACTAATCCAATGCTTACCAAGTGTAAAATGTGGTGAAAAAGTATTATATTGTCAAAATCTTCAGGTTCCAATTTAAAACGACATTTGATTTTAATATTAATTATTTGATTTTATAAATAACTAAGTTAAATCATTAAATTTGAAGAAATAATACATTTGGGATATTTGACCCCAACAATAGCGATAGTTATTTTAAAATTAAAAAAATTAGTGGCCTCAAATATGGTCAACCATTGATAGACGCTGTATTAAATGGGATTAATAAAAGTTATTAAACCTATCACTCTCAATTATTACTTATATTTTATTTTTTTTAAAGATTTGAACATATATATATGCATCAATATGTTCTTTTTGCAATTATACATCCAGCATTCAAACTTCAATGGCCATGGATAAAACTTCCACAGAACGAACCTATTAAAAATAAACTTATAGCGTTGTTGAAAAAAATGCTTTGAAAACCCTAGAGAACTGTTAATTTTGAGATATCCTTTATTTTGTCGAAAGTAGAGAATGGATTGGAGGAGGATAACTTATCTTAATTTTTTGCAAATAACAAAACAATATGTTTTTAATTAATTCTCCACGTTAAAAGAGCTGTTTATTAAGTATAATACCGCAATCCCCTCATCTGCCCCTGTAGAGCGTGTTTTTAGGCCAATGCCGTATTAACTGCCAAGTGTTCCTGTCTATCAAATAAATATTTTGAAAACAATTGTTATTAAAATATAATAAGAAAAATTTTTTATAAATAAAAATATCTTTTTATTATTATCAAAATAAAACTATATTATTTTTTAACATGGCTAAAATATATTGTATTAAAAAATATAAGTATATTTATATTAAATTTAATTTAAATAAAATTTATCATAAAATTTTGAACGGTTTTATGAATGTGAACGCGTTCGATTTTTGTCAATGAACGTTGAACGCGTTCGAATTTTTTAGAAATGTTTACAGCACTACGATTATGACAATTGTCACATTAAAATATTTTCGTTAAAAAGATCATATAGAATAACATAAAAAAGATATAATATTTTAAAAAAATTATTTAGAAAAAACCACATCTTTTAATATACTAAAAAAATAGATAATTTTACAAAGATGCTAAAAAAAACTATAAAAGATTTAGCTAAAAGATTGTTTATTTATAATAAAATTCTCAAAAGAATTCCTCAAAAATGATTTATTTACAAAGAAGATTTAAAATTCTTATCAAATCAAATATGTACAACAAGTATATTATAAGGTAAAATCTTTGTTGATATTGATGATAGAAATATCAATAACTTAAACGATTGAAAGATGGTGGTTAGACTAAAAATAACATTAAAAAATTACGAGACGATCCGCCCCGATATATATCACGGACTATGTCTAAATATTTTTAAAAAAATTCTTGCCAGTCCTAATTTTTTTTTGAAAATAGGATCCTGGACGAAATTTTTCTATTTTAAAAATTCGGGCCATGCAAATTACCTCTGCAGCTATCTGATATTAATATTAAAAAAACCATTTAAAAATTCATAAACAATACGTAATATTAATAAAACCACCTTTAATAATGTTTAATAAAAAAATTAATTAATATTTACATGAAATTCTATGAAAAAAAAAAGAAATAAAATGTTGAGTTAATGAAAGATTATTTATCAAAATATCTTTAGCTTAAAAGAAAAAAATGATTTATATTTTAATTTATATACCTATAAAATAAAATATCATGAAACAAAAAAATAAAATATTATTAAAAAAATAGAGGGGTATAATTTATTTACAAATTCTAAATTTGTGTTTTTTATTTTTTCCATTTATAGCATGGGTATATAAGAATAAATAATATTAAATAATAATTTATAAAATTACATTAAACAAATTCAATGGTATCACGTCAATTCGGCGCGAAAAATTCGGCGCACGACAATTCAGCGCGGCGACAACTCGGCGCAACGTCAATTCGGCGCGGCGACAACTAGGCGCAACCTCAATTCGGCGCAACGTCAATTCAGCGCAACGTCAATTCGGCGCGTATCTAATACAGTTGCAATTTATTATAAATTTATTAGTATAAAAAAAAGGATGATTAAATAGAAATGATTTTGAATGTTGGTCATATTAATTATTTCTTCGTATTTTTTTTTACAAAAATCTCAATTTTATTTACTAAATGTGTAATATCAATAAAAAAAATTAACAACCAATATTTATACCGATTTCCTTGCTGGACCAATTTACCACATTATAAGGTAGGGGAGACTGGGGTTAATTGGACCGATTTTTACAAAATTTAGCTCCTGATTTTTTTATATAATATAAAAAATAATATATGATTAGATACCTCCTAAAACTATACTCTATAAAGGTACCTTATAAAAATTTTAAGAATATAATCATTTTTTTTAAATTTTACTTTTTGAAAAAGTAAAAATAATATCCAAAAAGCCCCAATAGCGGGGTGGGGCAAATTCAAGGGGCTTCCTAAATCATTGGTTTTTTTAGCCATAATAAATTGAAATACATTTTTATTTATTAATAATGATACGTATAGAATAATTTTATTGTTTTATTGTTAAAAATATCATAATACTTATAAATTGAAGCAAATTATATATAAAAATTGAAACTTAATTTAGGTTAATTTAATAAACATTTTGGACATAAAGGAGATATTATGATTTCTTAGCATAAATCCTAAATACCAATCATAAACAGCCATGAAATTGCCTTTGTGCGTTAATTCGTTTTTGATTATTTTATAATAGAAAAAATTAGTTAAACATAATATATATTTAAAATGATTAATAGAATTATTTTAAGGATTTTTAATAAATCTAAAAAATGAATAAGTCTTAATTTGAATTTTATTGGATCAACATTAGTGTTGTTAAACGTCCGATTTGGGTCGATTAAGATTTTAGCCATAATAACATGTAAGATTAGAGATAGAAGTCCAAACTTTTCTTACATTTAGCGCAAAATCTCGCTTACATAATATTGGCTACTAATCAAAATAGGGGAGACTGGGGTTAGGTACCGGGGCTTGGCAAACCACTTAATCTCATCTTAAAATTAAATACACCAGAAGGTTAAAATTTTATCATAATATAGTTTTTATTAGTTTACGTCTATAGACAAAAAATCTTTTGAAATAATTATTAAAAATTTTATTTAAGAAATAAAATATTGATGAAGTTTTTATAATTTGGGAAAGTTTTATGAGTATTTATTATATCCAGAAATTTAGAGTTAGCAGGGCTTGCTAAACCATACACGTCAATTATGGCAGGTAATAAAGAAAAAAATACAAAATGTTTATTAAATTAACCAAAATTAAGTTTCAATTTTTATATATAACTTGCCTTAATTTACCCGCTATTGGGGTTTGTTGGACAAAATTGTTCTTTTACAAAAAGTAAAATTCAAAAAAAATGATTATATTCTTAAAATTTTTTATAAGGAACCTTTATAGAGTATAGTTTTAGGTATCTAATCATATATTTTTTTTATATTATCTAAAAAACCAGGAGCTATAGCCAATTTTATAAAAATCGGTCCAAGTAACCCCAGTCTCCCCTACCTTATAATGTGGTAAATTGGTCCAGCAAGGAAATCGGTATAAATATTGGTTGTTAATTTTTTTTATTGATATTACACATTTAGTAAATAAAATTGAGATTTTTGTAAAAAAAAATACGAAGAAATAATTAATATGACCAACATTCAAAATCATTTCTATTTAATCATCCTTTTTTTTATACTAATAAATTTATAATAAATTGCAACTGTATTAGATACGCGCCGAATTGACGTTGCGCCGAATTGTCGCCGCGCCGAATTGACGTTGCGCCGAGTTGTCGCCGCGCTGAATTGACGATGCGCCGAATTTTCCGCGCCGAATTGACGGGGAACCAAATTCAATATAATAATAAATAAAAAATAAATCAATCCTTTTTTATGTTATTTTTTTATAGCTGATTCCGATTATTTAATATCCATAGTTTTTTTTTAAAATGTATAAATGATTAAGCAACTTGTGAATGATTTTTGCCTAAATAACAATTATTATCGTCAGGAATATAATATACTATTTGCAATTTCATAATGCGGGTAGAAGAAAAACAAGAGTCTGCTATACCGATGCAATATGTGTCGTAGATCTTTTTTAATTATGGGATCATCTTCTTGGCTTGAGCCTAGTCAATTTTTGACTCAAAAACAAGCTGAATTTAAGGCTAAGCCGGCTTGGCTCAGACGTTTATAAATAAATTTCGGCTCAAAAGTCAGCTTGAGCCAAGTCATGAGCCGACTCGAGCCAGCAGTATAATTTGGCTCAAAGAGCCGGCTTGAGTCAATTTTAGACTCAAAAACTAGATGAGTTTAGGGCTAAGCCGGCTTGGCTCAGCCGTTTAACAAAACTAATCTCAAATAAATAAATTTTGGCTTAAAAGACGGCTTGAGGCAACTCATTAGCCGGCTTGAGCCGACTCAACCAGCCAACTAAAAGGGGCTCAATGAGGAGGCTTGAACCTTAGTTAATTTTTGACTCAAAAACTGGCTGAGTTTAGGGTTTTGCCGGCTTGGATCAGCCCTTTAGCAACACTAACACTAATCTGAAATAAATAAATTTCGCCTCAATAATCGGCTTGAGTGAGCCAGCCGCCTTGAGCCTGAGCCGAATTTTTGGCTCAAAACCTGGCTGAGTTTTCGGCTAAGCCGGCTGGCTCAGTCGTTTAACAACACTAGTTGGAAGTAATAATCTTGCTAAACTTATTGGAAAGAAAATATGGGATATAGGGATACTGCATTAAAATTGATTCGTTTTATTTTAAGATAAACAGATTATTTTTATTATTTCTTCTAGGCATCTCTGGCATATAATGGATATATATAATTATGTAATATAAAAAAAATTGACTTTTTGCAAAATAATATATCAATATAACTCTTATGGGCGATATGATAGACTATTAAGTATATATTAATTTTATATCACTAAATTGTGTACCGTTATCGGTAATCTTCATTTTTGGTGTTCCAAATTTTTCAAATATAATTGTAAGCCCTTTTATCATATACTTTCTGTGTTTGTACTATTTATCGCCATTATATCTGGCCACTAGTGGTTGCCATCTACCAATGGCAACCCGTATAAACTTGTAAAATGACTCAGTATAATCTACATGGAATCGATGCTGTTGTAGGAGATAGATGAATAGATATTTTGAATAACCGAGTTTATTAACTTATGCCCTATTATATTTTATCTAGTTCAATAACCATTGGTAGTAAGTATAAAGGTATTTTAATTTTACAATTAATATTTCGTTATATTTTTTGAAAATGTTGCCTACCTCATCGCAAAGAGACGAGGAAGAAAATATAATTAAAGTAAAAACTAATAAATAACGAGTGATGCAAAATTGATCATTTTCAGAATTCCACAAGGATTAAAAAGTCTTGGATAATACCTATATAATATGTTTTATATTCCAAAAGTTAAAAATATTATCTGCAACTGATAACATCTTTAAGAAAATATTTGTCGCGTATCATTGCAAAAATCATAATAAAAAATACTATAGCAAACTTTAGCGAATATCGCCGAATACGACAATACCTTTTTGAATTTGCACTCTCTCACATGATCTCCTAATCATGCACGATTGAGTTTTTTTGTATATATCATAATTTTTTATTGCATCTAATATTATTATTGTCATTATAATCTGTTTGATGAATCGATTATATTATATTTATTTAGCTAAGCTTATTGGGTCATCACTCGTTTCTCTCTTTGTATTACTTAGTCATGTGGTTACTTTCATTCTTCATAGAGTAATCCCTAATATTTTTGGATTTTTATTCCGAATAAGTATTTATCTCTTAATGAAGTATTTCTAATCATCCTTTTTCTCCCGGGCTTTCTTTATAACATATATTTGAAAAAATCTTGTACGTGTAGCATTCTATCGTTGTTAGAAATAATTTTGATTGTGTGGTCGTTAGAAGCCATGAGTTTTCTGAATTCCCTCAAATAAATCGTTTTGAATCTATTAATTATTGTAAATTTAATTACGTCATTAATGAATATCGTTTATTAATTTAAACCAAACATTAAGGTATAACAATAACGATCGAACATTTAAAAAATTAATTATAAATAAACAATCTATTTGATACATAACAATATACATTAAGGAAAGAAAGGTAAAGGAACAAAAAAATAAAACGCAAGAGGAAATAAAATGGAAGTCCTACAGAAAAGGAAAAGTGCGAAATAAAGATGGATCCAAATTTAATTTTCATAAACTATGGGAAAAAATCTAATAAAAACAAGAAAACTAAAATAGTAAGATAAAGAATAAAAAGATAAGATAAAAAAAGAAATATAATTATAGAAAATAATTTGTTAGTTTAAGATTTTGTTCAAAAATTAAAAATAAAATAATATTAGAAAAAAAGAAAGGAAGAGAAAATGTAACATTTCAAAATTGGAATATTATTTTAAAAAAAAATTTTTTGAAATATTTTTTTGTTAAAAAAAACTTGTGAAATAACATTTTACAATTCGTGAATATCCATTTTTAAATTTGCCACAAAAAAAATGAGTCATAAGGTAAAAATTAGCGCCATCTACATTCGAAAACTTGTGAAATATATTTTGCAATAGTGAATATTTTAAAATTCAAGAATATTTCCTTGTTTTGAAAAATATATATTCGTCTTTCCTTTTAAATTATTTCTTTTCAGAATTTTTTATATTTCTTTTCCATCGTTTCTTTTCTACAAAATTTATTTCATTATGTGTATATTTAAATTTATGGAAAAGTGGCCAGAAGATTCAGATACAACGTCACGTGATCCGGAAACATCTGAAACAACAGGAATGGAATAAGACAGAGCTGAATCTTTTAGTTTTTTTTTTGTCATCTTTTTTGTTTATTTTAAATGAAAAATTAAATGGAATAAATAAATTGAAGGACTAGGTAAGAAAAACAAACTAAAAATTGAGAAAGAATGGATAATTAATAAGTTAAATAAATGAAATTATAAAGAAAATAGAAATAAACGGAAAGGATAAAATATAAATATGTTTAAGAATGTTACTGATTAGTTACTTGGGGAAAATATAACTTGACTAATTATTTTTCAATAAATAAACAAAGAGTGGATAAAATAAAAATATGAAGAATTAAAGAAAAAGAAACAGGAATATGAAGAATAGAAGCAAATAATTGTAAAAAATTGATAACCATGTGGGTTCGGTTCCGGTAAATTTTCCCGAGCAACTAGATGCATAACAGAAGTTTTTCCGAGAGGCAAAAGGAGAGCTAAAAAAAATGAAAATCAATGAAAAAGAATTTTTTCCTTCTTTATTAAATTAATATCTTCTTATTTTTTATTTTTTGTTTAGTATTAATTTCTATGTTTCTTTCTTCCATCTCAATTTTTTCTTTTTTTAGTTTATTTTTCTTATTTTTGCTTCTTTTCTTATATTAATTCTCTCTTCATTTTTTTAAATTTTTACCATCCTAGAACAATTTTTATAAATTACATATTTATTATTTTCAATCTTAAATTTATTCATTAAATTTTTTCCATTATTACCTCCTAATATCACATTTCCGTGCAAGAATCTTCCTTGATAAATCAATTTCAAGAATTTGGGATTGTTGTTGACTCCTTCCAGATTTTTAGCTTTAAGAATTATTTTAAAATGAATAGAAGAAAAAAAAGAAAGGAATCGAAGAAATAAATATTTCCAAAAATTTATTATGTGTCCTTAAAATTCCTCTTGCAAGTTTCGAAAAATTATATATTCCTTAATTTTTTTTTATATAAAAAATTTCGTTCCACATCTAAAAATTTCTTTGGATCTTCCCATAAATTTTTTCTAAAATTCCGTTCCTATAAATTTCCTCTAAAACCTATTATAATTTCTATTTCCAAATACAACTTCTGAAATTCCCTATATCACCTAAAAAAATTATATCCTAGCAGGAATGGTCAGGATAATTAAGTATAATAAAATAAAATTCCCAAAATTGGAATAAATCATGTTATTTAAACCTTCTTCCCAGGTGTTGTAAACAAGATCTGTCACGTAATTGGCTGAATGATTTGGCGCGAAAAGAAAATCCCTCTTTTTCCCATCAATCAAAATAAGTCTGAGATTTATCTTTTTGGGGGAAATCAAAAAGAATTAAGCAGGAGATGAAGAATCATTATATATATGGAAAAATGAAATAAATATTTTAAATGGAATGATGTGCCCCAAAAAGGATGTTTCCCCAATATGGCGGTGGAGTGGAGTTTTCGTAGAGTCAATTAAATTTAATTAAATTAAAATATAAGCAATTATGTAAATATACATATATATAGAGTTTGTCAATAGTTTTGGCATGTTTAATTTTGTTGATGAATATTTTTGGATCAAATATAAAATCAAAATGACTGTGATAGATGATTTTAAAATTTTTTGCGAGTAAATTATGTAAATATCAGAGACCTGCAGGCCCGGCCTTAAGCCCGACCCCGGACCTGGCCTAAAATTTTTTTTAAAAAATACCCGAGCCGGGCCGTATTTTTAATTTATACAACATGATTCGTCAATTAGATATTGTTATAATGATTATATATAGTTATGATTAATATAATGTTTGGTGAAAGTTAACACTAGCTAACAATTATAGTTTTCCTGCCATGGAATAAATAAGAAAAGGATTAAATACATTATTATATAATATATGTTAAATTATTTATTAATTAAAATATCTGTTTTATTTTTTTTATAAATACAATTAATATAGTATATTCTCAAAATATTATTTACACAAATTTTTTATAGTATCAATGTAATATAATAAATATCTGTTTAGAATAAAAAAAATAATAATTAAGCTTGCTTATTAAATGATAATACTCACCGATAAATATGATAAAATACCAAATAGATGAATTTTTTGTATATTATACCAGCAGGATATGTCTCCCCCCATCAGCGGGAGACTCCCGCAAAAATCTACCGCAATTTTTTAATTACTCCCGCAATTTTTTTTTTAGTATTTTAACATTTTTAATATATAAATAAAAATTTTGAGAGACATTAATTGATTATTTTTATATTTTTAAAATAATTTTAAATATTTATTCGAAAAACATGTCTAGTTTGTAAATTTCTCTTTATAAATCAACATCATTTCATTCATATAAGTCATGCAATACAAAAATATTTTCAAATAATAAATAATACAGATGCAACTACATTTGCGGAAATCGTATACATCTATCATGTAGTTCAACATTCACAAAGCTATATCATCACAATGTGGGTCGAATTTTTTTCTCATGATATTTAACGACTTCAATATAAGTACAAACCTTACTTGTGGCAGAACAAAAATGAGCAAGGCTATCACAAGTGTTTTAGTACCTAAATCCTAGAGGTCAATTCTAGACGATTTGAAAGATGGGCATCCATATGCAATTCTAACAGAATCAACTAATAAGGGAAATATTAAAACATTTCCCTCGATCCATCGCTATTTCAACAAGAATAAGAACATTTCAATAAAACTGTTAAAAAATTTTCCTAGGATAGTGAAAAATTCAACGATGTAGCTAGCCACATAATGATAAATATAGCTGATTCAGGGTTATCAATGATTTGCATGTCAGCTTTCTGCGCTGATAATGTCTCTGTAAATTTTGGCAAAAACCAAAGTTACCAAATTGAGGCAGCACAATAATGAATTAATACCAATTGGCTGTATATGCCATATACTACATAATTCTTGCAGAAGGCAATAAATGTACTATCTGTGGATGTCGAAATAATTGTGATGAAATGTTTTAACGAATTTAGTCATCAACATTTAATGAATTAAATGAGTTGGTAAAGTGGTCTGACTTGGAATGGTGTGAGTTGTTGCGATTGCGATATATACCTATTAGGTGGTTGTCATTAATACCTGCCATCGATAGAATTTTAAAATTTTACAAACCCTTAAAAAAATACTTCTTAAATAAAGATTTTAAAAGCTCTACTAAAATTTTGAAAAAGTTTTAGAGTATGAAATGGCAGAAGCATATTTGGGATTCGTTTCACATGTTCATGCAGTTAATACTCATTTGCAATCAGAATATTCTTTATAAAATATATTCAGAAAATCATGCTACAGCTTTTTCTTCTCTACAGTTAAAAATTGATAATAAATTTTATGGCGCTATTGCTAAAAAATTTATATTAAAATGTTCAAATAATACTCTAATTAATACATTTTTAAATGAAGCAGATATTTTTATTAAGACAATTTTAGAATATTTACAATCAAAATTTGATTTTAATAACTCTATTTACAAATGTATAAATATTATGACCATGGAACAGAAACCATCAATTGATGGTTTTTATAATTTAATAAATATATTAAAAATACCGAAAGACATTGATTTCTTGTTTGAGGAGATTGTAATTCTCTCTATTTTTTATGATTCGCCAAAATACTTAAAATTAGATGGTCTAAAAGCCAGGGTTGGGCAGTATCGCGGATATTTGTATCTAAGATACAAGATACAAAAGTATCTTAATTTAAATAGTATTAAAATTTAAAATGATACTGTTTTAAGATTTAAATGAAAAATTTAATCAAAATTTAGATGTTTTAAGATAATTTTTGATATATGACGTTGGTCGTCATATAGCAATTTGCTAACAATTAGAACTACCATATTTGAATCGTTTTATATCTGTCTATTTTAAAATTATGGAAGAAGAAAATAGAATAATATGTTTATCTTCGTCTTCAGATGATTCTTCAACCGAAAATTATAACAATAAATTTAAACTAAGCATACTTAAATGACAAATTTTTTGAAGTACTTATCATAATAAAGAAATTCATCGTGACTTTGTTATTGACGAAAAAGTTATAGCAACTGTTACAGATAACGGCTCTAACTTTAAGAAAGCTTTCAAGGAGTTTGGATATTCTATGGAAGCTGTAGAGAATGACTTTGACATCAATGATGATGAATGTATAGAATTCGAAATCATTGAAAGTATTATTTAATACTTATTTAAAATTTATTATGATATTGTAAATTTAGTAAAAAATTTTATTCAAATAAAATTATTTATTTGTTTATTTAAGGGTCTAAAGAAGCCTCAATAACATTGCCTCAACACATTCGTTGTTTGTGCCATACGATAAGTCTAATTGCCACAACAGATGTCGAGAGAGCTATTTAGGATTCTCCTAACATTTCTAAAATTCATCATCCTGCAATAGCTAAATGTACTAAGATATGGAATGCAAATAATAGGCCTAAAACTGCAGAACTTATCAAGTTTTAGGAAAACAATTAGTTACACCTTATTGCACTAGATGGAATAGTTTGTATGATAGTCTTCATAGTTTATTAAAATTTAAAGGCGAACTTCCTAAATTATGTCAAAAATTAGAATTTCCTAAATTAAGAGATATTGAAATTCAATATTTAGAAGAATATTGCAATATAATGGCCCCATTGGCTATAGCGATTGACAAAATACAGAGTGAAATCAACTGCTATTATGGAGAATCAGCTCCAATTTTAAATGTCGTTAAAAAAAAATTACAAATTTAATTCAAACCATTCTACAATTTTGCAAACCATTAGCTATTGCCATAGAAAATTATTTAAATAAAAGATTTAAAAATATATATGATTTTGATAACAATTTTAAAAGTGCATTTTTGGCAACTATTCTCATCATCCCTATTTTAAAAATAGTTGGATTGATGGTGAAAAAGAAAAAAAATACCTTCAGGATTTGTTATTACATGAAGTTTTAATTGTTTTTAAAAATAATATTGAAATTAATACTTCAACAAAATCTTCATTTGATGAAGATGATGATTACTTTTGCCTTAAAAGTACCACATCCAATTCTAATAATTCAATAAATGATATTGAAATAGAGGTCCTAAATTATATGAAAGATGACAGGCGGAGTATAAATATGTTAAATAGTTATAAATATATAAAAGAAATATTTATTAAATATAACACAATATTACCCTCCTCAGCCCCCGTTGAAAGATTATTTAGCTTTGCTAATATGGTTAATAGACCAAATCGTCAAAGATTGAACGATAAATCATTTGAAAAATTAATAATATTAAAAAATAATGCTGATTATTATTATTTACTAATTATATTATTAAATGGAATATCGCATTATCTTTTATAATAAATTTGTTATTTTCTACAATTTATTTTAAATATTTTTTTATAAATTTATATTATAGATAAGAAAATAAAGCTTTATACATTTTGATTTTGACTATTTAAAGTTTTTTAAAAAAGTATCTTGTATCTTAGATACTTTAAAAAAAAAATACAAGTATCTTGTATCTTATTGAAATTTTTATAAAGTATCTAGTATCTTGTATCTTAAATACAAAATTTTATAAAGTATCTGTATCTGTATCCGAATACAATTTTCTGAAAATTTGCCCAACCCTGCTAAAAGCAGAGCAGAAATGGGTAGAATTCTTTCGTTATAACGATAAATCCCCATGCTTGGAAAAAATATGCGAGTATGTCTTCTCCTTACCTAATTTAATGCCTCATCCGAGCGCATGTTTAGCCTGATGAGGTCTGCCGGGAAAAAGGAGAGTAATCGGATTGCTTTAACAACATTAGAGGCCGAGGTAATGGTTACACAAATATATAATATGTCATTCCAGGAATTTTATAAATATCTCAATAACGACGGTAAACATTTAGTTCTATTATTTACATCTCAAATAAAATATAATTAAGTTTTAGCAATGGCGCTATAAAATTTATTGTCAATTTTTAACTGTAAAGATGAACACATCTGCAGCATAATTTTGTGAATCTTTGGATTCTTCTGATTGCAACTACACATTAACAGCATGTAGTAGATTTCCTACATGTGAAATCATTCCTAAATATTTCTCTGCCATTCATTATTGAAAAAAATTTTCAAAATATTAGGACAGCTTTTATAATCTTTATTTATGAAATATTTTTTTAAAGGTTTATAAAATTTTAAAATTCTATCGATAACTGGTATTAGGAACATATCGCAACCAACATTGTGCTGACTCAATTCTGTAAATACACTCTGTTTTTACAAAATTCACTGAGGCATTTTCAGATCAGAAAGCTAACATGCAATTTATTGATAATCTCGAATCTGCTATATTTACCATTATATGGTTAGCTATGTCTTTGGATTTTTCACTATTTGAGGAGAAAAAATTTAATAGTTTTATTAAAACGACCTTAATTTTGATGAAATAGCTGAGCTTATTAGATGCGTCTGTTAGAATTGCATATGTATGCCCATTTTTTCAAATCGTCAAGAATTGACCTCCTAGATTTAGGTCCAAAAACATTAATGATAGCCTTGCTCATTTTTGTTCTACAAGTATAGTTTTCATTTATATTAGAGTCGTTAAATATTACGGGGAAAAGATTCTACCAACATTGTGATGATAAGTGTTATGAAATCTTAGGGAGATATTATTATTTTCATTTCTTTTATCGATTTTTTGAATTGTTATTATTTTTTATTTTCTTTTATCGATTTTTTGGAATTGTGACAAATTTTTTTTTGACCAATTCTTGGAATTTGTATTTTTTGAAAAAGTTTTCTTTGTTAAAAAATAAAAAATTATATTTTTTTGAAAAAAAATTGTTTTTTTCTTAGAAAATGAAAAATAAAAAAGTTGTATGAAAAATAATAAAATTGAAAAAAGAAAATCCATTCAGCATTAAGGAAATATAACATTATTTAAGATTACGTAAATCTCGACTTAGAAATTCGGCGACTTAGAAATTAAACATAAGAAATTTAACAGTGGCGACGATATGATAAGAACCTGGGAAAACGGATTGAAAAAAAATAGCAGCAATGAGTTATTAAAATAGTAGAGATTTTTTCGCTAAATAATATTTTAAAAAATATGTGAATAATTGTGAAACTTCTAAAAAAAATATTTATTAATGATGACATTTACAAAACAATTCGGAGAAAATTTTACCAATTATATTCTAAGACTTGAAGCGCATTTTGCGGCAAACAATATTACAGATGAAAAAATGAAAAAAGCGATAATTATTCTCTCATTACAATCCAGCGATATATATATTCTAGCCCAAAAAGCTGCGCCGAAAAATATGATGGATCTAAAATATTATGATATGTTAAATATTTTAAAGGGGAAGGAAGCATGTTATATTATCACGATAGACGAAATTTATTCTTAAAAATTTGAAGATAGTTTAATTATTGATAAAATAAAACACGAATACAAAAATGATAATAAGGTCAACGATATGGATAAAGGAAACGAAAAATTCCGGGAAAAAGCACCAGACTCAAAAAAATTACCAGATTTTATGCCTTGTCATATGATTTCCATTAACGATTCTGTAAATTCTTACAGTTTAGCACTTGTATCAAGTATCGAGAAAAAAGAGCAAGTCCCGTCAAAACGAAAGATATGTTCTAAGTATTTATTAAAGGATAAATTATACGTTAAAACCACTAAAATTTTACATGAGTGTAATAAAATTGATGTAATACCCAAGTCTCTAACTAGACATTATCAAGATATAAAAAATATTTTAAAAGATAAAAATAGTGAAAAAATCAAATTAAATGACAATATAAAAGTTAAAAATATTTTAAAGGACAAAAATAAGGGAAAATATTCACCCAAAATCAAAAAATACAAATTCGATATATGTAAATTAAAAATATTTCAATATAACATCTGGGACGACGATGTATCAGCACCTCCGATAAAATTAGGAGAAATTGGCAACAAAAAGATTAAGAGACTCACGATCAGAATAATTCAACAAATAGAGCTACCGAAGAGGGAACAATTTACGAATTCCAACAAGACTAAATTCACATCCAAGATCTTCAACTTCGACTTCGGAAGGGGAAGGAAATGGAAGCAGGATACGAAAATAAAAAAAAAATACTAAACGAATTCTTATTAGCTTATAGAAACCAGCATACGACTACAGGAGAAACCCCAGCACAGATGATGTTCGGACGGAATGCTCGGAATCATCTTGAAATGATTAAAGAAACCCATGAGAGCAAACAAGACGATACGCACGCAGATCAAAGAGGTACATTTTTCAAGATAGGACAATCAGTATGGGCGAAAACTTATAGTGACAAATAAAGTGGATCAAGGGGACTATAGTGGGCCGATTGGGGAAGTTCATATATACTGTGGAAACCGCTAAGGGCCAGTGGAAGAGACATAAGGATCAAATTAGTAAATCTTTTTAAAAAAGGGAGATGTTATATCTTAGGGAGATATTATTATTTTTATTTCTTTTATCGATTTTTTGGATTGTTATTATTTTTTATTTTCTTTTATCGATTTTTTTGAATTGTGACTTTTTTTTTGACCAATTCTTGGAATTTGTATTTTTTGAAAAAGATTATTTATATTTTTTTGAAAAAAGATTTTGTTTTTTTCTTAGAAAATGAAAAATAAAAAAGTTGTATGAAAAATAATAAAATTGAAAAAAGAAAATCCATTCAGCATTAAGAAAATATAACATTATTTAAGATTACGTAAATCTCGACTTAGAAATTCGGCGACTTAGAAATTAAACATAAGAAATTTAACAATAAGTATCTCTGTGAATGTTGTACACCAAGATAAGTGATTACAATTGCCGCAACTGTAGTTTCATCTGTATTATTTCTTATTTTTGGAGTATTTATTTTTGGAGTATCTTATTATGTATTTAAACGTGATACGTGATAATTAAGCGCCTATCCCTATAATGTTATACACACACGGTAGATTTCCAATTGCAGTCGTTTTGCGGGACATTCGCATAAAATATATTTTTAATTGTAAAATTAAAATCGTTTTTTTATAAAATTTTATCTTGTTTACATTCTTATATTTAAAAAAGATCGTTGGTTTTTTTTTATAAATTAATATATTTTAATAAATCAAGATGTTATTTTATATTAAAAAATAGTTACCGACTTTGTATTGTAAGTATATAAACTAAATTTCTCCCACAATTTGAAAATTTTGACCTGGCAACCTTGTATACCAGGTCGAATATAATTTTAAAAAATTTCGAGCCGGGCCTAAAAAATTTTTTTTAAAAAAATCCAGGCCGGGCCGGGTCTTAAAAAATTTTGAAAAAAATCCGGGCCAGGCCGAAAATTTAATGGTACCTCTGCAGGTATCTGGTAAATATGAAGTAAAAATAAATAAAAATTATGCTATTTTATTAATATTGAGTCAATATTTCTTTATGTTTAGGTAATAAACTAGTTTTCGTTATAATCAACAGGCTATATCAGCGGCATGCTGAGTTGGGCAGTAACGAGAAACAAGTAAGAGCTATTACAGGTTAGTAACTTAAAACATGTATTTTAAGGCATTTTGAAATGTAATTTTGAGCTATTATTGTAGCGAAATACATTAATAAAATCCTTTATTTTATTTTTTTTTCAAATTAATGATAAATAATAGAAAATATAGTTTTCAACGACCTAACTTTATTTTATAAATTATTATAACATATCGAGGAAATCACTTCGAATGGATAAGATATTATGAGAAGGAAGAGGATAACATTATTACATAATACAAATATAATGGACTAAGATAATGACTCTTCAGAAACAAATAAAAATCATTAAGAAAATAAAGAAGCATAATATGCTATTTTTTTTGGTCTCTTTTTATTAGGCATAAGGAATCTGTCATTCTATATGATATATTTCATAAAATAATTGATAAAGGCATCAAGAATGACGAGGTTAGTGTAAAGTATGTTCTATGTATTCCTAAAAAAATATTATCATGGGACAACAAATTTTAGGCTCCACATTGCTGTAAAAATTAATATAATAATAATTATTTTAACTAGTTGATAACCCGTCAAGAATGACGGGAATAATAAAATCTTTAACTATTATATGAAATTTTTTTTAAATACAATTTTTTATATGAAATAAATGACAATTTTTAGTGATTATTTATTCATTTTATTAAATTTAGCGTAAAATATATGAAATTATAATCAAAAATGTAGGGTAGATATTGATAAATTGGCATTGTATGTCATTTCCATCAAATATTGTCGTTGAGATAAAATTTTTATACTGGCATATTTTGGGGTGGTAATATAAGATAAATGTTTATTTTTCAATTGGTTAAATATAATTTAAATTTATTTGTTAAGTCTAAATTGTAATAAGTACTTAGGATTAGTGAGGGAGGTTAATTTTATGGCATGGGAAGATATTGATAAATAGGTGATCCCATATTGTGGTTGAGATAAAAAAAATTTACTGCGATATTTTGGGGTGGTAAATAATTTAAATTTATTTGTTAAATCTAAATTGTAATATAAAAATAATTTTATAAAAATTAATAAATTTTACTTTGAATATAAACACAATAAGATCTAAATTATATAAATTAATTGAAAAATAAATGTTAATAGCAAAATAATAACATATATAAAAAAGATTATATTACAAAATTTAATATAGAAGGTGGCTGAGTGGAAGAGGGTTTGCCTTTAAAACGTTAAGTCATAGGTTCGAATCCCGTGATGAATAAAAAAAAAATTTTTTAATTTAACATTAGAGATATATAGTCTCCATCGATTTATTTAACATTAAGAAGATAGGAAAGTTGATAAAAAAAATATAAATTAACATTAAGATGATAGGAAAAATTAACATTAAGATTATATGAAAACGTTCCTTGATTACGGTGATTATATATATAGATTAAGCATCATTTTTAGAGATGGCACCTTAGACATACATTATAAATATACAATACAACCAATATAAATTTTCTTGAAAGTCAAACCAGGAAAAAAAATTAAGATAATATGAATACTGTTAAAAGTATTAAAGCTTATTTTATTCAATAAAAAATAGTTTCTTTTACATAATGTTTGAAAAACAATTTAGATTAATACAAAGTATACTTTAGGCGTATAAAGTAACAAAATCAATTTACATAAATTAATCATTAACGTATATTAATAATAACCAGCGAAAAAAATGTATTTATCCCTTTCATTCATGCTAGGCTAAAATATAACCCACCAATGTTTTCAAGTTTGCACAATAGTACATAATTTAATCCACCTTTAACATTTTTAAAACATTATTTTTTTTATAAAATAAATAAATGATGCTTATTTAACATTTAAAAACAATCTCGTTAAATTCGCCATATTGAGATTTTTATTCGTACTTTTGTATTTTTTTCCAGATTTTTCAACGGATATTTTAAAAATTCATATTTTTAAAAGTATTCAACATTTTTTTATATATATTTAATAAATATATTATTTATAATGGGTTTCAATGAATCCCACTATGCAGAATGTCGTCAAGTTATATTAGTTCTGACTATATTTATGAATACTTTAACTCAGAAGATAAAATGCCTCTTGTAAATTTTTTATAAACTCCCAAATTTTGAAAAAATGATCATCGCTTAATTCCTGAACCACCTATTGAATTTAATAAGCCTTATGGACCAATTAAGGCAGAGAATGTGTGGCACAGTAAATTCAAGACGAAAAGGTCTATCTACATTGAAAGCAGATAAAAAAAATGGTTAGAGGCGATCATAATTGGATGATAAATGAAGACGGTATCGTTGTCATTAAATGGATGGATAAACGATCTGTTCAGCTTCTCTCAAACTATCATAACCCAGCTGATGTCGTGGTGAAACAGAAAGATGACAATATAATTAATATAAACTATCCCAAAGTAATATGTGATTTTGAAAGATGAATTGTGATGTTTTTGATCAATTAAAATCATGAAATGAATAGAAAAAATAACAAATAGTATAAAAAAATAATTATTATTTCATTGACGGGTATTATTAATATCAAATTATACTATACTAAATTATTTTTACTAATAGCTAACTCATATGCATTATATAAAATGATTGACAAATCTAGTATGCCTATGAAAGACTTTAGAAGGGAATTAATAAATGGTATGCTGGTAGAAAGAATAGTTTATCTGGACAGCTCACCGGCAGAACCCAGCTATCCAACACCATCTAATAAAAAGAAAGTGTCCTTGGAGATTAGATGTGCCGCCTCACATTTACCTGTAAGATCAGGGCAAAGGAGAAGATGTGCTCATTATTAAACAGATGTTGATGAACATCGTTCAGATTGGGCATGCTCAGTATGTGACGTGGCGTTATGTCTCTCCAAACCGTATCATAAATAATAAATCATAAAGATGTTTATTTGCAGAGTGGGATAGCAGATGTCCCACTTTAATTTAAGTAATATCTATATATTTTTAAAAATAAAATTATAATAAATTATGAGATTTTTACATTTCATTATTTTCAATAAATAATTTTACCTGTGCATAATTGGACTATTCAATTATAAATTTCTGTGCACTGAAAGGGTTAAAATAATTACGGTGAAATAAATAATAATAATGGCTTACTAAAATATTAAGGATAAACCTCAACATATCCCTTTTTTTTAAAGACTTCATTTTATACCCAGGAAATTAGGTCTCTTGTTGCCACGATTCTTTGAGGTGATCATTTCTGATCCTACCTTTTAAACCCCAAATATTGTTTAAATTTAACAACCAATGAAATTGAATACATGTGGCTTCTGTATTCAAACACTGACATTTACCTATCTTGATAAAGTTCAAGCAAGATATGAACCATTTATTAAAATGTTTTCAAATAATATAATAAATAAAGTAGATCCAATTGAATGGTGGGTGGCCCAAGAAAATTTGATGAAGGATGTAAATATTCTAAAAATAAAACAACTATTTATTGCATCTTCATCATCCGCTTCAATAGTTTGGAATTGTTCAGCTTAGGGTTAGGAACAGAAAAGTCAAGATAATTAGTTTATTTATTTAAGAAATTAAATTCTTATAACAATGTCGACGATATAGATATTACTTGTGATTTTTAATATTTCTTAATTTTACAAACTAATTGATTATTTTTTTATTATAAAGAAATATAAAAAAATTTTAAATATGTTTTTGATTTAAGTTTCGATTTATATTTACAATATTAAATAATTTATCAATATTGCGATTAGGATCAACAGTTATTTTTCTACTGTCAAAAATTGAGGTAGTAAATAAACTTTTTGATCTAACAAGTGGTGATTACTCGTGCAATTTGGATATTTAATTTAGATTTTGCTTATCTAAGTCTTTATCTTTCACTATTTTAAATTTTTATTTTTTTAAAAAATCGGGGTATTTAAAACGCGATTTAAAACAAATTGATTCAAATCGGCCAACCCTAGCCATATTTGAGCTTTCTTTGTTTCTTCTACAACGACTCTTCTGTAAGCGATTAAACATTTTGATTGCATCAAGAATGATTTCCAAATGTCGTCCACTTCAATTTCCGAATGGAGGAAATTCGATATGCCATGTGCTTACTCACATATATCATTGTTTTATTTTATAAACTTCTTTTTTAAAAGTATTTTCAGGTATTTTGTCCGGACTATGCTCCTTTTTCTATTTGGCATTGAAGCGGCAGAAATTACGCTTTAATAATTTCCCAAAAAATAAATGCTCAGTCAGCATCAACCCTGGATTTATCATTTATACAGCAGGAATTTAACTGATACAAGTATTCATTTCTCATATTTTTGGAATTATTTAGTTAATAGGTATTATGGCCATTACCTACTAAAACATTAACTCTCCATCGTTTTTGAAAATATCGTGAATCTTATAAAAAAAACAGTTTATTATCTCAAATTGGACATGATTATAAAGATTCAAAAAATTATAAGTTAGTCCGGACTGTTTGCTTTATTTACAAAATTCTAGTTTAAGTTGAGCATGGGTCTGGATTAGGCTAACAAATCATACTGGGTGGATTATAAAGAAGGAAGCATATTATGGCAATCTAGTTTCAATATTTATGGTTACACAATTTCGGTATGGAAAATCGGCACGGCAACAATTAAGCGCAATGACAATTTGGAGAGAAGCTAATTAAGCTGCAATTTATTTAAAAATCATAATTTTATTAATATAAAAACAAATGGATTATTATATAATATTTATAAGGGTCTGTTGATGGTCGGTCTGCATAATATTATGAGGTATACGTCGGTTTTTATATTATAAAAATTATGGTTTTTAAATAATTCGCAGCTCAATTAGATCAGCGTTGAAATGTCGACACGCCTAATTTTAAACGCGGATTGACAAAAACTTATTTTATTTAAAAGTGGCTCACTGAAGAGTTTTCCTTTACTAAATGCTATGTTAATTGGAGAAGAATATGAAAAAATGGTAGATGTTAATGTAATGCAGCATTTTTAGCTACGATTTCCTAGCCATATTAGAAATCGAGATGGGGAATTTCTTTGGAGAAAATTTATAAGTATGCAAGAATTATTAATTAAAGTGGCGATTTCATTAATACAAAATTTCTTTCTTTTCAGTTAGTGATTCCAAAGTAAATAATGATGACTATTTTTGTTGATCATAATCAAGCACTCGATTTAACAAGAAGTACCTCAATTTCTTATGAGATTCGTCATTAGAGATTAAAATTCTTCAATACCCGATAATAAAGTAAATATTTGAATATAACCTTCTGCTTGAACTTTTTCACTCATGGATTGATAAATACCATTCACAGACAGGGTTGCCAAATCTCTGATCAGCGGGGAACTCCTGCAATTTTTTCCACAACTAGTATAGGACTCTACTGCAATTCTGCCAAAAATCTCCTGAAGATTTAAAATTTATCCCAAGTTAAAATTTTTCACATTTTAAAATTAATGTCGTAATTTTTAATGTATTTGTTTAATTATTTCATTTTATAAGGAAATTATAAATAATCATGTTTAGGTTGTTTTAATTTTAAAAAAGTAAAACGATGTATCATCTTCAAATGAAGCAATTTCAGAACCCTCCTTTCTTATTGGAAGCTAGCTTTGATTTTAATTATAAATGTTTTAACGAATAATACGATACCCGAGCAGGATAATTTTTCTTTACTTTGGGAGTGAGACGAAAAATTACAAGGTATAATTTTAAATTTAACTAAATTTTTTCAATAAATTGCCAATTTATTAAAGTATCATAATTTATATAGAAAACAAGAAGGCATGTTTTATATCTATTTATAAAATGAAAATGTATTTTATGTAGAATTAAGCTACTAGATAATGTATTGTATTTTGCGAACAATTTTAATATATTATTTTTTAGCTTAACGAAATACATAAATCGAATTATAAAATATTTTATTTGATTTTAAAATTTATATTTAGTATTGCTTTTACTATTTTTAAGTTCGTTTATAGGATTTAATTTTAAAAAATTAAAGAATCAACTCTAATTTTAATAAAATTGGATAGGAAAATAAGATCTTTTATTTAATATTGGTTATATTTTGCTGTTTTTTAAATGCCCTTATTTAAATTTTTTTGATTAAGATTCTTTTAGAAAGATCACTTTTCTTTGACTTTTTTTAAGTATATCTCTTTTTGTATTCCCCCCCCCAGGTCTACCACTATTATGTGGCCAATTTATGGATAAGGGTTATGTTTTGGTGGATAGACCTGCCATATATCGTTTTAGGTGGCGCCGCCCTGCCGAACGAATTAATGTTCCATGGAAAAAAAGAGACTACATGCCTCGCAAATGTCCTGCTATAATTAAAAATTCTTAAATCTCGTAAAAATTATAAATTATATAAAATGTCAACTTTAAGAAATTTTAAATTTATTTTTCTATATTATATAGTATTAGCTAATTTTATTCAATTTTATTTTCCGCTATCTTTTGTAAAAAAAAATTAACTATGAACTGAATATATTCCAAATATTTTATTAAATCCAAATAGGACTCGGAGTAATGTATATTGTTGGCTAATGTGATAATACCAGTGTTAATTTTACTAAAATTAACAACAAATAATGACGGAATCTAAATAAATTAAAGAATTATTTATCCCAGCAGACTGTAGCTGCAGCTAAAAAAAAGTGCACAGAATCAATAACTATGAAGTGCTACAAACATATTCAACAGATTGAGAAATAAAGTAAAGCTCAAAAAAATCTATTATAGATATATATGTTGTCGAATGGGAAATCGTGTAAAGAGTGTACCTAGGAGATGTTTATCATTTGTTCCTGAAAATTTTTTTAGCCCTTGAAAACTTTTTCTATTATATTATCTGCCAATTTAAAAAAAATATATTTTAAGATGAATTAGCAGAAGCATATCTAGCTTGGCATGATCTACTGTATATGGCTCATTATAAAATGATTCAAAGAACTTAATTATGTAATGATAATCAACAAATTAGCAGTAATGGAAAATATGATGAGCAAAATCTTCATTAAGTGATCTCATTTGACATACAAAGTCGCAAATAAAAAAAATTATCACAATATTATTTTTCAAAAATAATTATTAGTCCATCAAGTTATCAATGTGAATTCATATAATAATAAGTAGATAATTAGTCGAAGTACAAACAACAAAATGATGCCATAGCTGACTATTAATTAATGAATTGCAAATCTAATGGTATATCATTGGCTTAAATTAGAAAACTATGCTTTTATAGCATAGTTGTTAAAGCTCTTGTTTAAAAGTAGCTAGCCCCAGAGACTTTCATGGGCCGGGCCGGCCTGCATGCCCATACCCGGCCCATGCCTAATATTATATTTTCTAGCGGGTCTGGGCCGGGCCTGGGTTTAAAAAATTTTTGGGCCTAAAATTATTACATTTAAATTTAGATTATTTAAAACAGTTGCTAATTTAATGAAATATTGTCTTATTTTCTTCTAATAATAATAAATTTCAATATTGTAAACAAAATGATTGCCTAAATATATTTAAATATTGTTAATTTTCATTAAATAAAAAAAAATTAAATTTTTGTGAAACTTATTATGGGCTTGGGAGTTTTTAACATTAAATATAGGCCGGGCCTGGGCCGGGCTTGGTCAAAAAATTAAGGCCCATGAAGGTCTCTGGCTAGCCCCCGCTTCTACCTTCTCAAAAGGAGCTAGCTCTCGCTCCAAGTAATAGAGTGCCACTCCATACCCGCTCCTTGCTTTTCATTTTTTTTCGAAAGTACGCTAAACAAAATCATATTTTTTATCAAAAAAGTTTTATTTATATTAAATGATATATCAAAATATTTATAATCTTTTGTTAGCTTTTAAAAGTAATAATAAATTTGAATCTAACAAAGATCCACGCTCGACTAAAATCTGTTTAGCAATACTAAACAGGCGCTCAACAGGAGCACTAGAGGGAAGCGGGGTATTGTATTTTATAAAAATATTTTTTAATTCAGAAAATTTATGTAATTTTCATATCATTATGTAAAAAATATTTGTCTGATATATTTATCTTCCTGATAATCAATTTTATGGAAACCAAAAAAATCTTCCAAATCATTGCAGGATTTTTGCATCAGGAATTTGTTTTCTTAAAAAATTAATTAATTTGTATTTTAGTTCCATATTTTGTGCATTTTCTTTCCATTCCCAATTTTATTTGAATGCAGAAAAGATAATAGCCGCAATGATATTTTCAATATTTTAAACATTTGAAAATCTGTAATATATTTAAATAGATAATTTAGTTTTTATAATAAACCTTTTATTAATACTGTTATTCTACAAGAGATAGGCAAAACTCTAAATATACTAAGTCATTTATTTTTAAAGGTTTAGATATGGTTGGAGTTAAGAAACCCATATCCATATAAAGCTCAAGGATTTTAACTCTTTTAGAAAAGAAAAATATTTTTTATATGATGGAAATAAAAATTCGATTTCTTCTACTATGATGTCTGGATCCATAATATCAAAAACTATTTTCTATCAAAGAAATTTTCAATATAAATGAAAGAAAAAATGAAAGAAAAAATTGATATCTAATATTTTAACTGATTAGATGAAAAACCAATATAAAACTCGGCTCAATATTTAATATTGCATAAATTAAAATAAAATTTTAATTTTATTGAATTTTAATTAACAAATAAATAAATTTATTAATATTTAAAAAATAATTTAATTTATGTATTAAATTTAAAAAAGCGGTGGAGCGGCGCTTCTCCACTCCAGCCCTAAAAAGAGCTAGCTCCTGCTCCCGATTTTTAAAAGGAGGGGTACTCCAGGTGTTTTTATCGAATTCGGTACGAAAGAGCGAAAAAAAAATATGATAAAAATGTTCCCATAATTTATAACTCCACTAAAAAAGTCATGAATTCTATTAATAAATATTATTATTTTGATTGTTATATATGGTAAATATTAAGTATTTTTTAATGTTTAATATTAATTTTTTAAATATATAATAAAAATAATTTCTTAAAATTATTCTTAATATCATTTTGTTCTATATATTTTTAATCTAATTTATCTTTTATCACTAGCCTAATCATCAATAAAGCAAGTGTTGTTTTAGTTTTTCAAATATTTCATTCTATTATGTTGAGAAAAATCTAGAATTAAAAAAGCAGTATTAAATATATCTCTACATTCACTTTTTTGATAAGTGTCCCTATCAAAATAATAGGCTTTCGATTTTTTATCTTTAGTGTTAAAGCCTTCATATATATTAATAAATTATTTATCTTAAGTATTTATACATTGCAAAGAAGGATTAATCATTTATATTTGCACTGAATAATATATAATATTAATAACCCAATCATGATATAATATGCGATCATAAAAATCGAATAGACATAATTCATATTGCATATTAAATTAAATATATATAAAATTATGCCAATAGTAATATAACGATTATATATAATGTAATATAACAAAATAAATAATTTATTAAAAAAATTATATAAAAAATATAGTAAAATAAAAGTGAATGGAATATTTACATTAAAATTATATGCATAGATTTTGATTAATTTTTTAAATTTCATGTAATTGTAATAAAAAATATTTAATTGGATAAATTGCGAAATACATATTTGTAAAGGAGCGATAATAACTGTGAAAATGTTTATAAATAAAATAAAAAAATAAGATTTTAATTTAATGATTTTGGAAACCTCATCCAAAAATGTAAGAACATCTTCGTTTTCTTCGTAAATATCTGTTAAATTTGAGATCATACAATATTTTATCTCGTAGGAGTAATTAATGCGATTAACCGTTGATCCATTATTTATTTGAATAAGTTTTAGATCATTACTATTTTGATAGTTTATTAAAATTTTTATTAATGTATAAATATTAGGATGAGCGTAAGATATTTTTCGGTTCAGGGCATGATGAAATCCCTCTAAATGATTATTGGTGCGGGGACCCAGTACTCCCTACCTAAATTAACAATATATAAATTAGATATTATATAATTTAACATTTTTTATGCCTTGACCATATTTTATAAGGAAATAGTGGTCTAATTCCTAGCCAAGTTGTATCCATATATTGCATAAAACTTAGTAACAAAGTATTGTTAGCAGCCATTTGATAGCAAGTATCACGTACTATTGCCACATGTTCATCCCTACAGAATGGGAGTGTGCTCATTCTTCGGACTACTTTATGTATATCCGAATGCCCCATGTACGATGCTGATAATCCCAATGTTTGGCATTTTCGCCATAAAGCTTGTGAAAAATGAAAATAACAACCTAAATATATGTATAAAAAAATTAATATATTTAATCTACATTAACATTTTATTGCCATTGTCGGAAATACGTCATTAAGAGCAGAATTGGCTGCGTTTTCAAAATCTGTCTGGGCCAATGATGGACTAAACCACTAAACCAAATATTGTTATCACCACAATATGTTATAAGGACTCTTAATACCTTTGTATATGTCTCTTTATTTTTGTTTGGCAAAAGAGCATATACAATAGGTATCATTACCTTGTGATACAATACATGAATCACATAGAGCTGATAATATAAAGTATGAGCAGAATAAAATGTTCCATCCATATATATTTTATCAGCTCTCTCTGCTAATCTCAGCATTCGAGCTGTTCCGAAGATGATCAACTTATTGCTATCAGTATATAATAAAAATTGTCCCCCCCGATTGGTTAAAATATATTCGGGAGTCAAATGAATATCCTCTACAGAATGAGGTAACATAGGGCGATATTTTTTTATAATTCTATCAATAGTAGTTTTGATAGAGACAAACGAAGGGATAGCCTCTGGATAATCTGCAATATCCAAGCTCTCCGAGCAACGAATCTCCATAGCTTTTTCATAAATATCTAATCTTGTCTCGAGAGGATTTTCTGCTACTACCATTTCTAAGACGCTATGGGAACGAAAGAGCGAAAAGTTTGGAATATTTCCTGTAAATGTTCCCAAGATGGAGAAAATTTTTGATATGGAGAACTTTTCTTTTCTTTAATAAATACCATGAAAATCCCAACTGTCGCTGATAATTTGAAAACCAGTTTTAGGCGGAGGCAATTAGATATTCAAGTATATAAACTTTTTATAAATTTTTTTATAATTTTAGAAAACTCAAAAAAGACACAATTTCATAATCTATAAAGGTTATGAATATATACTTCATAAAAAAGGTAAAAATGCTACGTATTTTACGTGTAGAAAAAGGTGTGGAGGCCGAGGAAAATTGTTGGCAGGTTACAATTTTATCATAAGTGTGAAACATGATATAAATTGTAAGTCAAATCAGGGTACATAAATTAAATCTGATATAATAAATGATTTCTCTTCTAGATGCCCAACCTTTACCAAGTATAATATTTCATAACATACAATTCCAAATAGGTATCTCTCAAATTATTGAATTAAAAGTTTCTTTTACTACATTTGTTTTATTTATTAATTTAAGGATCAAATACTCAGCTTAATAGCAATAATGATGCACAGTGCTCACTGCCATTGAAAGTATAAATTTTTTTACCAATTAGTTTTTAATAAATTTAATGATTTTAGATGCAAATTCAATACAATCTACAAGCAACTCTCTATTAAGAGATAGCCATGCCTTTACTGTTGAAAGTATATATTTTTTTACCAATTAGTTTTTAATAAATTTAATGATTTTAGATGCAAAGAAGGTTAGTATATAATATTATATAAATATAATCTTCCTTTTTTTTTCAACCCTTTAAATAAACATAACATATTTATTAAATCTATTTTAGAAGATGATGATTATCAAATTGATGTTGCTAATACGTTAATTGATTTACATCAATACAGTCATAGTAAAATAAAATATATAATGATTAATTATTTTTTTATTTATTAAAGGCCCTCGTTTTATAAAAAGTCAACAAGGAAAAACATTGTTATTTTATAACATGTTTTTGTATAGAATTGATCATAAAAAGGATCTAATTATTTATTATCGGTGTCGAAATAAAAACTACAAAGGTAGATGCAAGTTTGATGGAACGTATTCTATCACGTGTCTTCATTCTCAACAACATGAGACATATTTTTATGAAAAACTTAGGACTAAAGAGGTCTTAGAAATGGTAGTAGCAGAAAATCCTCTCGAGACAAGATTAGCTATTTATGAAAAAGCTATAAAGATTCGTTGCTCGGAGAGCTTGGATATTGCAGATTATCCAGAGACTATCCCTTCGTGTGTCTCTATCAAAACTACTATTGATAGAATTATAAAAATATATCGCCCTATGTTACCTCATTTTGTAGAGGATATTCATTTGACTCCCGAATATACTTTAACCAATCGGGGGGAACAATTTTTATTATATACTGATAGCAATAAGTTGATCATCTTTGGAACAGCTCGAATGCTGAGATTAGCAGAGAGAGCTGATAAAATATATATGGATGGAACATTTTATTCTGCTCATAGTTTATATTATCAGCTCTATGTGATTCATGTATTGTATCACAAGGTAATGATACCTATTGTATATGCTCTTTTGCCAAACAAAAATAAAGAGACATATACAAAGGTATTAAGAGTCCTTATAAAATATTGTGGTGATAACAATATTTGGCTTAGTCCATCATTGGCCCAGACAGATTTTGAAAACGTAGCCATTTCTGCTCTTAATGACGTATTTCCGACAATGGCAATAAAAGGTTAATGTAGATTAAATATATTAATTTTTTTATACATATATTTAGGTTGTTATTTTCATTTTTCACAAGCTTTATGGCGAAAATGCCAAACATTGGGATTATCAGCATCGTACATGGGGCATTCGGATATACATAAAGTAGTCCGAAGAATGAGCACAATCCCGTTCTGTAGGGATGAACATGTGGCAATAGTACGTGATACTTGCTATCAAATGGCTGCTAACAATACTTTGTTACTAAGTTTTATGCGATATATGGATACAACTTGGCTAGGAGTTAGACCACTATTTCCTTATAAAATATGGTCAAGGTATAAAAAATGTTAAATTATATAATATCTAATTTATATATTGTTAATTTAGGTAGGGAGTACTGGGTCCCTGCACCAATAATCATTTAGAGGGATTTCATCATGCCCTGAACTGAAAAATATCTTACGCTCATCCTAATATTTATACATTAATAAAAATTTTAATAAAGTATCAAAATAGTAATGATCTAAAACTTATTCAAATAAATAATGGATCAACGGTTAATCGCATTAATTACTCCTACGAGATAAAATATCGTATGATCTCAAATTTAACAGATATTTACGAAAAAGCGAAGATGTTCTTACATTTTTGGATGAGGTTTCCAAAATCATTAAATTAAAATCTTAATTTTTTATTTTATTTATAAACATTTTCACAGTTATTATCGCTCCTTTACAAATATGTATTTCGCAATTTATCCAATTAAATATTTTTTATTAAAATTACATGAAATTTAAAAAATTAATCAAAATCTATGCATATTATTTTCATGTAAATATTCCATTCGCTTTTATTTTACAGATATATTATTTATAGAGTTTTTTAATAAATTATTTATTTTGTTATATTACATTATATATAATCGCTATATTACTATTGGCATAATTTTATATATATTTAATTTAATATGCAATATGAATTATGTCTATTCGATTTTTGTATATCATGATTGGGTTATTAATATTATATATTATTCAGTGCAAATATAAATTAATCCTTCTTTGCAATGTATAAATACTTAAGATAATATTAATATATATAGAAAGCTTTAACACTAAAAATAAGAAATCGAGAGCCTATTATTTTGATAGGGACACTTATCAAAAAAGTGAATGTAGATATATTTAATACTGCCTTTTTAATTCTAGATTTTTCTCAACATAATAGAATGAAATATTTGAAAAACTAAAACAACACTTGCTTTATTGAATGATTAGGCTAGTGATAAAAGATATAGATTAGATTAAAAATATATAGAACAAAATGATATTAAGAATAATTTTAAGAAATTATTTTTATTATATATTTAAAAAATTAATATTAAATATTAAAAAATACTTAATATTTACCATATATAACAATCAAAATAATAATATTTATTAATAGAATTCATGACTTTCGTGGAGTTATAAATTATGGGAACATTTTTATCATATTTTTTTTTCGCTCTTTCGTACCGAATTCGTTTTTATCTGTATGGGCTTTTTGCTAACATATCGCCCCAGAACATCATATTGGTAATATTCAATTGATTTTTTAATTTTAATCCCAATACATTCATAATTATATTAAAAATATTATATTATAATGATTTTTGAATATAACGCCATCTATATTATCTTTTTTTATTTATAAATATAATAAAAATTTTAATAAAATTAAGAAACAAAAATGGATATCGAAATTTTTTATTCAAGTGTTTAATATAAAGGTAATAAACATCTTTAGAAAATATCAACACCCAAAAAAATCCTTACCTACTAACAATGTTAATTTTTTATTTTTACCGGAAATAAGAAAACACTTTAAATTTCGATATTTTCCAATGTAAAATTTTAAAAGCTATAATATGATATATAATTTGTAACTCTATCTTAAGTTTAAAAAAAAACAAGATTTAATGAAACATGATTTTCGACTTTGAAAGGATATATCTTTGGATCTGGTTGAGCTGGCACTCTAAAATTTGGATTTTATTAACATCTACAACATAAATAACTAAGATGCCAAGTTTCATTCATTTTTGAGATGGTCGACCAAATCACTGGTCAATTTGTCATGGAATTACCCATAATAGATTTTATAGGTATTTTAAATAGTAGATAGCAACCATCGATATTAAGGGAACAAGAATATAGATAAAAAGGAAAGATGGTCATTATTCACAAGAAAATATTTATGCAATTTTTCCATTTTGGCAAAAAAATTTATTTTCTATTTAAATTTATAATTAAAAAATATTACTATTGCAAAAATGGTACATGGTCGGATTGTATTTTAATTTTTTAAATATACCCAGGCTGGGCCTGAATTTTTTTTAAAAAATAGCCAGGTCATATATTTTAAAACCGATTATTTTAAATAACCATTATTAACTATAAATATTATAAATAAATATATTATAATTAAACCAGGCCAAGTGAGAAATTTTTTAAAAATAAAATCTGAACTGGGCTTAAAAATATAAAATTTCGGCTGGACCAGGCCAAAAAAATTTAGAAATCTCAAATTAAAATATTTAGTATTTGAAAATTTTTTAAAGTTCAAACTAAAAACTGATTACAAAAAACATTTATTCAAATAAGTTCAGTTCCCTCTAATCCTTGATATTTTCAATCTTAATTATTGCCCTTCACTAGATGTATAATTTTTCAGTTGTCATATTCATATCCTAAAAAAAATTAATTTTCAAGCTAGATTTCAATATTATAAAAATAAATATTAACATTATTATTATACATTATATGTAAATTTAATTCAATAACAATATTTTAGATTAAATGACACTATTCAATATTTTATTGAAATTATATTTTTGTGTTATCTTGTGTGGTAAATTTATATAAAAAAAATATAATTTTTTATTTATAAATCTTTATTCTCTTTTTAATCAATACATTATTATATAAATAAAACAAAATAAGAACTGGCTTTAAAAGAAATAGCCAGAACTAAAATATCTCAAATATATCAATAATTGTTTCTTCTTTATATTCCTAACTCTTTCATATAGGATATATAACAATCTAAATTATATTTTTTAATATTATATTATGTTATAAAAAAAATTTGATCAGCTAGATATTGTTTTACAATTATTTATCACTTCTTTTCTAATCTTTTCATCAATACTCAGCTTCTAATCTTTTAACTCATTTCTTTCTCTTTTAATTTTCTTTTGCTCTTTATTTTTTTTCTTAATATTTTTTAAAAATTTATATAATTTACCTTATCAGCAGGTGTCTTGTTGCTCATTATCAGCTGGTGTTGTAGAGGATTGATCAATTATAATTCCAATTTTCTTTAACTATCAGTTTTTATTAATAGCTTTATCATTATCATTGAAAATTTTGTTGTTAAATATTTATGATGAATTTGTATTAAATGTTGATGACTGGAATTTATAAATCTAAGATTTCCTTATTGAATAAAGTATAAGATAAAAATCTTATAATACCACGAGAATATAATTAAAAAACGCTTATAATAATATATTTCTAAATGTGCATACTCTAAGAAACAGGTCAAGAAATAAACAAGATCTGATGTTATTCAAATATCAAGGATCGAATATAAGGTCTGAAAATAATAGGAATACAAAAGATTGAATATAATATCTGAAGGTAGTCTAAATTATTTTAAGAGGTCAATAATACAGATCATATGGCATTTAATCCTGAAAAAAATATTTCTGAGGACCTTTTTAAAATTAATATATGACAAAAATCACAGAATATATATAGAATATGCTAGATTTAAAGGTCTCTACGAATTAATAAAGGAAACTTATTTTTACATTTAAATCAAGGTCTAAACTTTAATAGAAAATTAAATAAATAACTTTCACAAACTACACATATTTATTGTATTTTCAAATATTAATTAAAAATAAATCAGCATTCAATTTATTATTACATTAAAGATAAAATGTTAAATTGAGTGTACAAAGAAATTAATATTTTAAACATATATGAGTGACAATTATTAATAAATTGATGAAAGTAGGTGATAATAATCATATTATATTATACTTTGTTTCGATTTCTATAATTCTTTATCTATTTTTATTTTAGGTATAAAATTTATTTTCTTTAGGTAATCTTTTATATATATACACATATAAAATTTGAATACACAATTGTCTTAAGTGGGAAAAAGAATATTTAGTGGATATAGATTTTTATAGCAAAAAGGTACAAAGCCGATAATTGTAGTTATTATTAGATAAAATCTTGATAGAAAAATAGTTATGAAAAAATAATAATAATCGATATTTGATATTCGTTATAATATTGTAGAAAACAAAAAGGAAAAAAATATATATATATGGTATTAGAATAAAAATAATAATAGATTTTTTGTTTTGTTTATTTTTATAATTATATTATTATATTATTCTGTGGTAGAAATGTATATATAGTTGAAAATAGTAAAAAATAAAGAATCCATATCTTTTTTTCGATTTTATATTTTGTGGTAGAAGAAAAATAAAAGTGTGTGTAAAAAAGAAAAAGAAAGAAAATTTATTGTTGTTAAAAAAAAGAGACTTTATAAAGAAGAATATTGGTTACGTAAGATCCATTTTAATAATAGGTTTTGTATTAAAATCGGATTTTTATTATTACGTAAAGTTAAAAGTGGTGGCCAATTACTTGCGCCTTAGCGTTAGTTTATTTTGATAAATTAGTTAGGTTATACCCGTTGGGGCAGAAGTTTAATTGGAATAATTAATTACCTTTGGACGGAAGTTTATTTTGATAAATTAGATAGGTCCGTAAGGCAGAAGTTTAATTGGAATAATTAATTACCTGTGGACTGAAATTTATTTTGAGAAATTAGTTAGGTTATACCCGTGGGGCAGAAGTTTAATTGGAATAATTAATTACCTGGAGCGGACGTTTACAGTGATATATTTGTTAATTTAAGGTTTTGGCTTGCCGTTAATTAAAGTATCAGTAAGACTCCGAATATAGATAGAAATTCGCTTAAATTTTTACTAAATAATCATAGTACACGGAAGTGCTGCCCATATTTTTCCAATTATAAATCTATTAGACAAATACCCAAAATTTTAGAAAATTAGCTAGATACATGGAAGTGCTGCCCAAATTTTTCCAATTACAAATCTATTAGTCAAATTTACCCAAAATTTTAGAAATATAGCTAGATACACGGAAGTGCTGCCCAAATTTTTCCAATTATAAATCTATTAGACAAATACCCAAAATTTTAGAAAATTAGCTAGATACACGGAAGTGCTGCCCAAATTTTTCCAATTACAAATCTACTAGTCAAATTTACCCAAAATTTAAGAAAATTAGCTAAGTACACGGAAGTGCTGCCAAAATTTTTGGAATTATAAAAGTGTTAGACAAATTTATCAAAAAATAAATTGTAGGAAGTGCTGCCCAAATAATTTTAAACATAAATCTGTTACAAGAATTTGTCATCCATTAACCTATTAAGTGCACGTACTTGTATATGTGCATCATTGGCTTATTTACGTTACTTATAATATCTTACTTGTTGACATTACAGATAACCAAGATTTTTATTTTGAAATTGAAATTTTTTATAACCACGTGATGAAAAGTTTAAAATTTGTTAAATACTGGGAGGTTCAGTATAATAATTTTGGAGCGTTGGTAATACTATTAATATGGATATGTAGTTTAGTTTGGGGCAGGAGAATGAGAAAGAGTCGCAGCGTTAGAATTAAAGGACAAACTTTGACCATTGAGGGATATAATGGAGAGGAGGATATGATGGGCAAAGTTACTTGGTTACCGGTTCAGGAGTTAATTAAAGTGGACGGATAGCGATGTAAACAGTAATGTATATAGCTCTGATAAACAAAATATTGGAAATAAACAAATGTTGCGACCGTATAGAGAGCCCAGAGAAAATTCTCGGGGAAGGAGAGTAGAATTAAGACAAAATTTTGAATCTCGGGGAAGAGAGGTAATGAGTTGTTATAATTGCGGTAAACCAGGTCATATGCTCAGAGATTGCCGGGAGGCGAAATGTTTTGGTTGTGGAAAATTAGGGCATATAGCCCCTTATTGTCCGGGTAAACAGGAGATATTAAGATGTGCTGGTTGTGGTAGGTTTGGGCATAATAAGGAGGAATGTAATGCGAACAATTACAATAACAAAGGAGGTTTCCCACAGAGAGGGATGAGTCCAAAGGCTTTAAATGTGAAGACTATTGAGCGGGAGAGAGGGGAAGAGGGGCGAACAAATAATATTGGAGAGTTAGAAGGGAAAAATATGGAATGTTTTAGATACCGAAAGTTTGGGCATGTGGCGAGGGATTGTGAGAATTTGTGACTATATGATAGTGAAAAAATGGCAGTACAGGTCGGGGCGAGATGGTTAGGATGTACGGAGGAGGGATTTAATCAGCGAAAAACAAATAAAGAGGGATGCATATATATGTTACAAGAGGGGATAGTAAATATACTACAAGAGGGGATAGTCCATGATCCTTGCCCTAGGGTCATGATAAATTTGGGGGGAAGAATGGTTCCTATATTATTTGATACAGGAGCTGCCATTTCGGTAATTGTTTATAATGGATATCAAAGTATTTGGCCTGGGGAAAGGATAGAGAATGAGTGGTTGAGAATAAGGCAGTTTGATGGAACTTTGTTGGCAGCCATGGGTAGGGTAGAGATAGTGGCAACATCGGAGAAAAGGGTTGAAATATTGGATTTATGGATTATTAATCGAAATATAGAAGCGATGATGGGTTGGGATTGGATCACTAGAATTGGTCCATGATATAGTTTTTGGGGATTTTTATGGTGTGGAATATTTGTACCAATAACGAGTGAGGAATATGCCGTTGTGACCTTGAGAGAGAATGTGTTACCTGGAATTGGGACCATGTTTAATGAGAGAACCAGCGAAAATCTTCCTAGGAGCGAAACAAGGAGCGAAACAAGGAGAAATAACTCTAGGAGCGAAACCAGGAGCGATAATTTAAAAAACGAAACAAGGAAGAACAACTACAAGATCGAAACAGGGAGCGATAATTCAAGGAGCGGAACCAGTCAAAATAAATCAAGGAGCGATAATTTAAGGAGCGAACTAAAGAAAAATAATTCCAGGAGCGTAACAAGGAGCGATAATTCAAGGAGCGGAATAAATGAAAATAATTCGAGGATCAAAATAAAGGGAGGTAATGATAGGACGGAAATAAAAGAGGTAACCCCAAGGGCGAAATAGGGAAGAAGAATCCTAAAGGTAAAATGGGGAAAGAAATTCAGAGGGAGAAGCCGCAAATAATGATTCAAGAGAAGACTCGGGGCACGTTGGAGCCAATGAGAGGGGTAGTGATATTACGGGGAGGGAGGATGAAGGAAAGGTAAAGGAAAGGAAGGAGGAATCACAGAAAGAAAATTGAGTGGTGCTGAATACCACCACGCAGGAAAATCGAGAAATGACGAATACAAAGATGAAAGGAAGTCGGGCGGTAATGGAGGAAGAAACAATCTCTAGGGAGGAGGAGTTGATAATTAAAGAAGACGAGAGGAGAAAATTGTGACCAGAGTGCAAGAAGGAGTGCGGAGATTACTACAAAGTTATCGGGAGATCTTCAACGAAGACTTAGGTTGCCTCAGAGATTATGAAGTAGACATTAAATTAAAGGATGGTTGCGTTTTGAAGTTTTGTGCGTTACGGAGGATACCGTTTGAATGGAGAAAGGAAGGGGTAAGGAAAGGTATTGTATGTCCGGTGGAGTACAGTGAATGGGCGACTCCGTTAGTACCTGTGAAGAAAGCCAATAGGAAACTTCGGTTATGCGCATATTTTCGTGTTACAGTAAATCTATGGGTAGTAGAGGTTAAATATCCCTTGCCAAGTATTGAGGAAATACTGGCTAGTCTAAAAGGCAGTGTTTATTTTTCAAAAATGGATTTCTCTAATGCATATCTGCAACTACGCGTAAGGCCGGAGGTAAGGAAGTTATTAACGATTAATACGCCAAAAGGATTGTTTGCATTTTGTAGATTACCATTCGGACTTAGTGTTTCAGCTCCCATTTTTCATCGTACGATGGCTGCGGTTTTCCAGGGAATGGTAGGAGTTTTCTACTATATGGATGATGTCTTGGTGACGGGGAAAAATCCCGAACAACATGAACAGAGATTGGAGGAAGTATTTTGAAAAATTAAGGAGAAAGGGTTGAGAGCCAGCGGGGGGAAAAGCGTGTTGGGGGTGACCGAAGTGACTTATCTGGGGCACAAGATCACAGAAAAGGAGGTGCGGCCGGTGGATAGAAATATGATTGGAATTAATAATATGATAAACCCAGTAATAAAGCAGAAATACAGGCATTTTTGGGGATGGTAAATTATTATCATCGGTTCGTGGAAGGATTTGCTCAAATAGCAGCGTCCTTATATCAATTATTATAGAAAGAGAGAAAATTTGAGTTGACAAATGAACAAGAGGAATCCTTCGAAGAAATAAAAGGTCAAATAGAAAAAGAACCCGTTTTAGTGTGCTTTAATAATGAATTGGAAGTGATCTTGGCGGTAGATGCATCCAATAAAGGTGTGGGAGCAGTGGCGTAGCTAGGAATTTTCTTAGAGGTGGTCCATACATATAAAAGCCTGGGGAGCTTCGCCCCCAGACCCCTTTTAACGGGCCTTCGGCCCTTTTGCCCGGCCTTAGGCCGGGTTTATCTTACAAATCATAAGCATATCTTCGATAATATATAATATATATATTTTTTAAATGCATCAATAATATGTTATTATAATTTAGTAGATTATTCTCAATGACTTTATAATACTATCCAAAATAATTTCAATAGTAATATAATATCCTTCCACAAACATCAAAACCAGAAAAATATAATTCATATAAAATCACTTTTAAGTCTTTTGAACGTATAATCTCAAAAAAATTTTTGCTCTGGGAGGCAAACCCGAAAACCACCCCCGTAGCTAAGCCACTGTGTGGGTGGAGCGCTGCTGCATTTTATTGATGGGGTAGAGAGGCCGGTGTTATTTTTCTCAAGAATTTTCAGAGCGGCAGAGACCAGAAATTCAGTGATTGAACAAGAAGCATTGGCCGTTATTTCCGGTTTAACGAAATGCCGTGAATATCTGATAGGGCGCAGATTTATTATTTACACCGATCACAAGCCGTTGGTGCATCTATTTTCGAAGGACAACAAGGAACTCATGCTATCGCCTAGGCTGCAGAGATGGTTATTGCTAGTAGGCAGTTTTGATGTACAAGTGAAATATCGACGAGGGAGGGGAAATTTTTTTACCAGACATTTTATCCAGATGCAGAGCTGGGGAAGATGTGGAGGAGAAAGAACAAGAGGAAAGGGAGGAAGAATTTGAACAAGGGCTGATTCGGACCATGGCAGAAGTATCTAGAGGCGGGCCAGTAACATGGGAAGAGATTAAAAGGGTGACTTTGAAAGATAAGGAATTGAGACAGATCAAAGCTTGCCTCAAGGGACAGAAAATGTGGCGGATGGAGACAAGATCTATAAATATGTACAGAGGGAATTAGCGATAATAGATGAATGTTTGGTCCGAGGAAATAGGAGTGTTATACCAATCAAACTAAGAGAAGTGGTAATGGCGATGATTCATGCTGGGCATCAAGGAATGAAAAGAATGAAGAAGTGGGAACGAGAATATGTTTGGTGGCCAGGAATGAACCGAGACATTGAAAATATCAGTCGAACCTGTGTTAGATGTAATTCTTGGGCTCCGATGCCCCGAAAAGATAAAGAAAATGTGTGGCCGAAGACAGCGCAGCCTTGGGAGCGCATTCATTTGGATTTCTTTGACTTCGAAAATAAAATATATATATTAGTGGTAGATGCTTTTTCGAAATGGGTAGAATATGAGGAAGTAAAAGGATTAATAACCCAGATCGTTATAAAAGTATTAAAAAATTTATGGGCCAAATTTGGGGTGGCTATGACAGTGGTAACGGACAGGGGCCCTGCTTTCATTAGTAGACAATTCGAAATCTTTTGTACAGAAACTGGAGCGAAACACATTTTAGCGCCTCCATATCATCCGAGTTCGAATGGACAAGCGGAGAGGATGGTAGCGGTGGTCAAGAACTGGTTAAGAAAATCAAAGGATGGAGGCGGAGAGATGTGGAGGGCAGTAGCGTACTATAACAACAGTAGAAAAGGAGAGGAGCTGTCGCCAGCAGAGAAGTTTTTGGGACGAAGAACTCGAATTTGGTTGGGTGCGCTGAAACCGGCCATTGAGGGAGAGAAACAGTGCGGAATGGAGAATAAATCGGAGTTTGTGGTGGGGCAGACAATATGGGCAAGAATGTATGGAAGTGATAAAAAATGGAAGCCCGGAGTGATTTTGAAAAATCTGGGAAACAGGGTAAATCAGGTGGAGTTTGCTGATGGGAGACAAGGTGTTAGACACAGGGATCAGCTTCGCCGACGGATTGACCAGGAGAAATTTAAAGGAATAGAGTATGCAACATCTGTGGGTATTTAGAGACTTCGAGGTGCAGGTGACGGTGAGGCCCAATCGGAGACCAGACTGTTAAGAGCGAATGGGAATATTCGGACAGGAAACGCCGACGCGTATAGAAAAAAGAAGATGCTATTGGAGTCACCGGAGGGGGCATCTCGCGAACCAGCGCCCTCATTTGGCTGGAGAAGGGAAGATGTGGGAGCAGGCCGTCTGTGAGAATGAGATAGCTGGGGATAACGGAACATCGATAGGGGAGACAGCAGTCCACGTGGGCGAGGTAGTTTGGCCGAAAGACATTAGTACCGTTGGGGGTTGGAGTGAAGTGGAAGGCAATCATGACGAGGAGGAAGTCCATGAAGAGAGCGATCTAAGAAGCAACTAGCTGGGAGGAGGAGAGGAGAGTGTCGAAGAGGAGGTGGTGATCAAATAGGAAGAAATGAGAATATTAGGGAACTATTTGACTCCAGACTTCTTAAATTGGTTGGAGTGTCAAGTGAGTAACGAAGAATTGGAGTTGGTATAAGGCCCAGATTTGGAGGGGGCGGAGAAATAATTATTTAGGGGAGGGCGTGTTGTAAGTGGAAAAAAGAATATATAGCGGATATAGATTTTTATAGCAAAAAGGTATAAGTCGATAATTGTAGTTATTATTAGATGAAATCTTGATAGAAAAATAGTTATAAAAAAATAAAAATAATTCGATATTTTATATTCGTTATAATATTGTAGAAAACAAAAAGGAAAAAAATATATATATAATGTATTAGAAAAAATAATAATAGATTTTTTGTTGTTTATTTTTATAGTTGTTTATTTTTATAGTTGTTTATTTTTATAGTTGTTTATTTTTATAGTTGTTTATTTTTATAGTTATATTATTATATTATTGTGTTGTAGAAATGTATATATAGTTGCAAAAAGAAAAAATAAAGAATCCATATTTTTTTTTCGATTTTAAATTTTGTGGTAGAAGAAAAATAAAAGTGTGTTTAAAAAAAGAAAATGAAAGAAAATTTATTGTTGTTAAAAAAAGGAAGACTTTATAAAGAAGAATATTGACGTAAGATCCATTTTATTTAATAAGTTTTGTATTAAAATCGGATTTTTATTATTACGTAAAGTTAAAAACAATAGTAAAATATACCAAATAAAAAGTAAAATATAAATTGTTATATATTTTATAAAAAGGTTATTCAATATTCTAATGTTATATAATTGTTATTATAATTTAATTAATATTTATTTTAATTATTATTTATTTTAATTCATATTATAATTTATTTAAATTTCTTCTCTATTACAGTTTTAATTTATTTAAATTAATTCTAATTAATAATATTTATTTTTATTATTATTTTTGTTTATATTTAAACTATTATTAGTCCATTTAGAACATCTGTAACATTCCTCCCTCTGAAGAAATACATGGCTCTGTCTTAGAATATGAATTATAATTTGATTTTTGTTGTAGTTGGACAGACGGGTCCCATGTCCGTATTCGGGGGTCCAGGATGGTCGATAATGGGGACAGGGGGACCGGATTTGGATATCATTTTAGTCATGGAATCCCAGTAACTAAGACGGGAAAATAATGGAACACCAAATTATTTTCATTGGTAATCAAACAGTAAACATCAATTTCATATCATATTATAAACAGCAAAACAAAATCAAATATTATAATGATCACAATTCATTTTTCCGAGGTCTTTATATAGTCCCCTTTTTTTCAATTAAACGATAATAAACAAATAACAATTTCATCCTTGTCCATCTCGAAAACTGGCTAGAACCAGTTGAGGATGAAATCAAAACAGGCTCGGTATAAGTGAACTAAAACAAGCTCGGTATAAGTGAACTAGGACAGGCTCGGTATAAGTGAACTAGAGTTGTTAAACGCTATTTTAAAAGTAGCGCGCTGCCGCTATCGCTATTTGTTAAAAAAAGTAGCTCGCTATTAGCTACTTTTTAAGCTACTTTTTATAAAATAAATTTATAAAACAAATTTTTTATTTTTTGCTTATAATGTTATTGTATAGTAAATATATAAAAATCAACATTTATAAATATTAAAATATAGTTAGTTTTAATTATAATAAAATTTATGTAATAAAAATAAATATTTATGGTAATTTGTTGCATTTTAATAATAAAATCATTTCAATATTATCATCCCCAAGTCTAGAGCGACGATCAGAAAGTATAAGTTTTGCCTTATTAAATAATATCTCGACACTAGCACATTATACATATTTTTAATATAAGATAGAATATCAATAATTTTATTTGCAAGTACATAGTATGTCTGGCATCCTATTATCATTTTCAGAGCTAATGCCACAGATCTTCTTTTTAAAGTTCTAGGGTCTAGCCAATGGCCTGTGATTCCCAAATAAGCTCAAAAATATTTAATCAGATCAATTTATAACTATAAATAAGTTTTTACCTTCTGTTATGTGTTCAACTATCTCCCGTGGTACATATATATGATATCTCTGATAACTCTACTATTAGAGCATCTTTCATCATATTAAAGTTATCTGCTATTTTATTCATTAGTGTCTGGAGGCATAAAATTGTTGTATCAGGGGATAGAGTTTTAATTATCATGGTAAATGAAGGATTAACAACTAAGGACATTGGCTGAACTGTATAAATTATAAAATCAACAATAACTTTATCAGCCAATTTCTGAGATATATTGTCATTTGCATTATTAATTAATTTGGTTTGAATTGAATTAGTCTTTTTGGATGTAGAGTCGCCTATACCAAAATTATTTAGATGTTTCTTCATTTCCTTAAAACTCATGAACAGTCTTATAAAAAAATATTATTAGAATGTAAAAATGACAATTTACCTTTAGGTGTTTCTTGAGGTTATAGCTACTGGATTGATTTGAGGAAATATTTATTTTAAACAAATAAATTTGAAACCAGTTTTGGTTATATATTTATTTAAAAAAATTTTCAAATCTAGGGAATGGGAAATTTGTATTATAGCTATTAAGAACATTTTCTTCCCTGGTATCTTTCATTTCATTAATATCATTGTCTGACGATTTGGATATCCAAAGGCGATGACATTTTAAATTATTAACACGTGATTTAGGTTTATAATACAAATGAAAATATAAATTACAAATTGAAATTATATTTTAATTTCAAAATTAAATAATAAATCATAAAAATTATAATTAATTATGATATTATATTTAAATTTACATGTATACACTTACCTTCATTATATTTTTTAAGTAGCGAAGTAGCGGCTACTTAGCTACTTTCAAAAAAAGTAGCGTGCTAAAAAATTAAATAATTACAAAAAAAGTAGCCGCTATTAGCTATAGCTACCAAAAAAGTTAGCGCGCTGCTTTAACAACTCTGAAGTGAACAAAGAAAAATATAAATAGTAATATACGAATATTGTTCAAACAAAGAGAAAAATATAAATGATAAACAAGGTATATGGTACAAACAAAGGATAATATAAATTATAAACAGTGTTGAAACACAACAATTTTCTTCTTTGTATTTTTGATAATTTCTAATCTTTTAAATAGGTTGGTTTATATTTTGTTCATTTTGGCCTTGCATTTATTATATCTGTTTTTGTCTCTTGAATATTATTTATTATAGACTTCTAAGTATGAGTCTTTTGAATTTGAGAGCATGAACTTCTTCCCTTTTTTTTGAAACTACAATCATCTTCATCACTATCATCTTGTGAATACTGATTTTTTTGTTCTTTATAAATATAAATATTTTCTCTCAAATTAAGTTAAGGCACATAATTGAATATTGTTTTGTATAATCATTCTTTGGTATCATATTTTTAAAGAAATTGTTCATTGATTGGCAAAAGGAGACGGAAACCATTTTACTATTTGAAATTTCAAATTCCTATTTAAACATTTAAAATATTTTGAAAATTAGACTATATCTTGTAAATAGTGTTGTTAAATCGGCTCAAATATAACAGTCAAAAAATTTCCATAAAGATTGACTTATCCATTAAGTTTACAACTCTTTCGAGATAAGATAATTGTATTCCCTAATAAATAGGTTTAACCTTTTTAAAGTGGGTCCAAAACCGGCTAAAAATGACGCTATTTATCACCGTTAATTGTTGGTGGCAAACATCAATCTATACTATAAATAAAGCAGAAACTTCAGCATATATTTTCTCAAAATAAAATTTGTTGTTCAAAATATAAAGGGGTCAATAATATCGATTTTGTAGAATTCAATGTATTGAGAATGCAGTTGCTTCCGTGGAATCTGCGCCACTTAAACTTAAAAATTTAAAAAAAATTGTTATCACTGTTGTCATTGCATTTTATTCTCCAATCAATACTTTTTTATTACCCTTTGTTTTAATATATTTAAAAAGATTTTTTTTTTTTGCTTTTTATTATCCAAATATTTTTTTTTCTAATATCCATAAAAATTGCTAAATGAGAGAAATCTAAATTTTTATTAAAAGTTGATAATTAAATATAAAATGAAAATAAAAATTTTCAAAAATGAAACTACTTTCTTCTCTGCCTTCTATCTAGCTATAAAATGGATCTCTATTTTTGACTATATAAATGTTTTGTTTTTATAACATTAATAAAGAGAAAAGGGATTTAAATTTGATACTTTTGAAAAATAATAAAATTTCATTGCCGGGACAAAATTTACAAAAAATCTATTATAAAAGTTTCATTATTTAAAAAAATTTCAAAAACTAGTATTTAATTTATGTTAATTTTGAATATAGACATTTCAAAAATATTATATCATGCAATAAAATAATTAATAAAGAATAAATTTATAATAGATTAAACTTCTCCATATGGAGGAAATATTTACAAATCTTTATTAAATATATCGGATATATTTTTAAAATATAAAATGAGCTGAAGCCTTAATATATTTTAACATTATTATAATATGTAGATTGCATTGAAATATGATCTGAGACTTTATATAAGGGGTTAAGCTTATAAATTTATCATCTATAAAAGAAAAATCATTATATACTTAAAATCGTACTTTATAAATTTCTTTTGTTTCTGACAATAAATAAATTATTTTCTTATAGCACTATCGTGATATTAATGTTCTAAACATTCTAAAAATAATTGAAAGCATTCGGCGTTCATAGACAAAGGATACGTTCCAAATTAATTAAATTTAGTTTATCAGAAAATTTTAAAAAATCAATGTTAAAAAATCTTCAGAGATGAGGAACGATATTAATTTTAAAAGTTATAATATATAAATTGTATGTTAAAATAAAATTTCAATAAAGATGTACAAGGGAAAAGTGAAAATCGTAATAATCGATCTATTTTAAGTTTTTTGAATATTTTTGACTAAAATGGTTCAAATTATGTATTATATATGGTATTGGGATATGGAATCCATGTGAACTCGAAATCTGTTCATTTTAAATTATTTACTAAAAGCCATTTTATTTAGAATTTCTGATTTCACCAGAAATATATTCTAGCACTTATGGAATACCCACACGTGAATGTAAACAATTTTGCCGTAAACTTTTGAATGACTCTTAACATATATTCATTTTTATATAGTTATTTCATATAAATTGATTAATACACAAAATAATGGCGAAATAATCTGAAAATCATAGGGTAGTTACTTTACTTATGCTGAAATACATTTCCGGTCAAATCAGGGTTTCCAAATCTAATATCGCTCTCAATAAATGATATAAAATTGAGAGTTTCCGAATCCCCGTGGATTCCATATCCCAATACAATATATAATTTGAATTAAAATTTCAATGATACCATAGAAAAGTGACAATTATCATAATCCTTATTTTTTTTTAACTTTTTTGACAAAAATGGGTAAAAATATATTGTAATATGTAAAATTAAATTTTCAACGAAAAGAAAAGTGACAACTGTCGTATTTGTTATTTTTAAATTTTTTTGAATAATTTGGCCAAAATGTTAAAAAAATATATTTTAAACATGTTATACTAAATTTTCAATCAAGATGTACAAAAGATAAGTGACAATTGTCAATGTCATGATTGTTATTTTTAAGATATTTAATATTTTTGAATGCAAATGAGACCTGGTTAAAACGAATTCTATTTTGCATTTTCACCAAAAAATTTTGAAACAAAAATATAATAAAAAAATTATAGATTTATATATAGCTAAATCGACCCCTTTTTATAATTTTATCCTATAGGAGTTAAAATAGCTAAGCGTCCGAGTTAAGTGGTTAAAATAAGATTGAAGAAGCACTATTGTTTTATTAAATAAAATATTGCAATTTTGACATTCATTTTTCACTTATAAGTATAAACCAAAATCATGCAGGCCCGGCCCTATATTTGGTCCAGGTACACGGGACGGGCCGTATTTTAATTTAATACCCGGTAGGCTTAAAAAAAATTTTAAAAAAATCCTAGTCAAGCCATGCAAATGGTATCTCTGCAGGTCTCTGGAATAAACTAATCAATACAATACGGGAATGTAAATATATTTTATCAAAAATAGCACATTTTGAGTGTGCCTTTTTTAGGCATGTACTTTTCAATTATTCTTCCCCTTTGCTATTATTTTTAAAATTTTATTCCAAATAACACACAAACCATTTATTAATATTCCTTCTTTACTCAAAAATATCTCTTTATACGGTACACACGTTAATTATTTAACAAAATTATCTTTCTGCATGCTTTGGCCAAATGGCCAGGCTAGGGCAAAGTCGTTCATATAATTATGCTAAAAATAATATCATGGAAGTTAATTATATTCAAAGATGAATATCTAAGTAGAAAACATTCTGAAAATAGGCTTTATCACAATGCCCATGGACTTAAAATTTCCATGATTATCTAACCATAGGAGAAAAGCCAAATTTTATTCTTTGATTAATAATATTTAAGTTTTATTAGATTCAATACAATGAATTTTTAAAGTAAAATATTAAACTAGTACTGGTAAGATACTTTATTTTTAATTTTGTATCCTATCATTTTCTTGACAAAAGATATAAATAGTATTTTAAACTATTTTTGTTTAAAAAATTTAATATTCACTTTTAATTTTCCTATAACCAACTTCAACTCTAACGCCAATAATTTCGCAACCTTACATGCATTGTGCAGTAGATTTCACACAGGAAGAAGTAAGGAATGCAATCTTTTCTTATCCACTCAGCGCATGGACTTGACAGGTTATACCAATCATCTTACAGAACATCACCACTCCCTTTTGTACACATGTTTCAATTCTCACTAAAATTACCAACTTATACAATAAAATCTTAAATGGAGATGTATCTAGTTTTATAACTCCATTACTCTTCGGTGCACGACTCATCGCTCTCCAAAAACCCAACAAGGACATTCGGCTCATCATCATTGGTTCAACTTATCGTAGATTGGTAGCAAAATTAATTACTTCAAGAATCAAACACGAAGCATTACACATCCTCAGCCCTTACCAATTGGATGTAGGCGAACCTGCTATGTGTGAAAATATAGTACACTTAAGAAGAATTTATCTCGAAAATAACCCAACAAACGAAGCTTTAGTGAAAAAGGACTTTTCCAACGCATTCAGCACCCTTTCCAGGAACACCTTCCTACATTCCACTTGCTCCCATTTCCCTGCTTACACCAAATTCCTTTTCTCTTGCTACAGATTTCCAACAACCTTACAATTCAACAAGAAAAAAATATTTTCAGTCGAGGGCATTCAACAGGGAGACCCCCTTGGTTCCTTTCTTTCCTGGAATCAATGACACAATAAAATCAATACACTCTTCATGTACTCTATCTCTTCATGCGTGATACATCGATGATGAAATCTTGAGTTCCAGCTGTGAAATTGACAAAGCAGTTAACATATTCATGAAATGGGCACAGTTATTGGACTCTCTCTCAACCCGAGCAAATCTGAATTCATCCAATTAATTTCAAACGCTCCTAACGCTTGAATTTCAAATTCACTGCACTTAATGAATTAACACATTTAGGATCTCCTGTAAGAGGACATGAGACAATTTGCATATTTCTTCACTCTAGACTTGACATCATCCTTAAACTGTAGGGCTCTTTACTCTTTTTCCTTCACACAAGTCCTTTTTCTTGTTAAAAAATTTCTTTTTTATACCAAGGATCTATGCCTTCCGTTCAACGCCGATTTTTAAATATCCTTTTCCACTTAAAACATACGAAAATGGAATAAAGGACTTAACCGAAAAAATAGTAAACCTCAGATTCAACGAAACCGCTTGGGCCCAAGCTTCGCTCCCAACCAAATTCGGTGAACTTGGCATTAGATCTCCTACGACTTACCAACAACCTCTTAAATATCGAGTAGCCTCTTGTCAAAGCAAATAACCAACTCCTAAAAAAGACTTTTCCTTAATTTAGGCCATTAATATTTGGAAAACACGGATTAAAGTTGATTTTCATCTCCCTACAACCCATAAACAGAAGGACTGAGAAGCCCCGGTAGTTGCTCGCTGCGAGAAACACTCTTATCTAGCATGCAATCTACTGACAGCACTTTTCTCCCCTGCTCAATGGTACTGGGCATGAGTTTCTCGAGGCCATTCCTTCTGTCAATCTTCAACTTAACTTTCCAACAACGAATTTACCAACGCCATCGGTATTCGTCTAAACTGCTCCATCACCTACCCTCACATCTGTTCAGGTTGTAACTAGCCCGTTGACATGAATGGAAGACACATAGTTTAGTCGCTCTTGCGATGGACGATTCATCTAACATGCCTTGAAATCAGTAAATACTATATCCCAGGGCTGACGCATACGTAGGAATTTGGTCTGGGGGGGGGGGGATAATAAAATTTTTTAAGAAATATTATTGTTTTTAAAAATATCAAGCATAAATTTATTAGGACTAATAACTATTTCTAATACACAATTTTAAATTAATGTGAATTTTAAAAAAATTATATATAAAAAATCACTTAAATGACCCAAAATAGAAATTTGAATTTTTTGAGACTTTAAAATTTATATATAAAGTATAAAAAATTTAAATGTTAGAAATATAAATTAATACATAAAAAATTTCTTAGGATTAATTGTATTTTGAATGTTATATATTTACAATGTATAATCCAATCTTCGTGGGATTGAGCTAATTTTTCAATTATCACATCCTTGCTTGTCGTCAAATGCCTAATATTTTAATTTATATAAATATATCTGGGCCAGGCCCGAAATTTTTTAAAAAAAACACCCAGGCTGGGCCTAAATTTTTTTTAAAAAACACCCAAGTCGGCCTTAAAATTGTTTTTAAAAAAATACCCGGGCCAGGCTGTATATTTTAAAAGCCTATATTTGAAATCGTTATTATTAGCTATAAAAATCAAAAATAAATATAATTTATTTTTAAAAAATCCGGGTCGGGCCTGAAAATTTTATTTTAAAAAATCCATAGCATTTTTTGGTATATCAATCATAGTTAATCTTATAAACATAGTTATTCAGCTAATAAGTCATCATAAAATACTTTAACATTTTCATGATAAAAATCCAACAAATTTTTTTTTCTATCATTATCTGAAAAAGGTTGGGAAGGCTTTTATGGAAGTAATATTTGCAGATTGGTAAGTGCTGCATGATGACTTAAAAACCATTCATTTATTTGGGTTATAAATGTATCTGTATCTAAGATATACTTTTCTACTGATCCTATATTAATGTATTAACTATAAGCTTGCCTTGCTGCACGTCGAGGGAGACAAATATTAAACACGTATAGCTCTGCTTTTGACTTAACAATAACTTATAAAATATGAAATTCTTCATCAACATTAGTCCTAATTTCCTTGAATTCTAATAAAATACTCTCCGCTATTCTCATCTTCTTAATCAAGTCAATGTCATGTTTTGAAAAGTAATACATAAAATAGTTGTATAATTAAATAATACATTCTAATGAGAAAAAAAATTTGGAATAAGCATTGAATCCAATAATTTTCTTGCTTCTGAGGAAATATTTTTTTTAAGCCATTGTGATATTTCAGTAATAGCATTAATAATCGGCTCTTCTTACTCCATAAAAGCTGTTACTGCTTGATGGCGGAGACTCAATCTCGTTGGACAAGGTTGCAATTTCTTTCTCCTTGTTGGACAAGGAGTTTAAATAATTATTATTTGACTAGAAATTTGAAAATGGTAGATAAATATTACGCCACTAAAAATTTGAAAATAATAAGTAAATATTACGCCTGAAAACTTGAAATCAAAATTAATTGATAAAATAACTTAGTTGATGAATGTGATAATAAATGTAATTAAATATATATTTAATATGAGATAGGAATAAATATTAAATAAATTAATATAAACAATAATATTTTTGAAAAATATATTCGGCATCTGCATTTTTTGGCTTGGGGGGGGGGATTTTACGAACGCGCCTGTCTCAGGGTCTTTTTAGATCAGACAAGTCCTGACGGGATCACTCAAATTCCATAGAGGAGAGGTCAATTATTGATATGGTACTATTCATGTATTGACCCCCTGGCCCCATCTAACCAAGTCCTTAACATCATTGACCAGAATGAACAACTTAAAATCTCCAAATACACAGAAATTTCAAATGACCATTGTTTCATTCCTATCATTTCACCACACTTGCCACATTCAGCAAACTTGCCCTAACATTCTTCAAAAATTTAGGATCACAAATCAGCATACTCAAGAACCTCGAGAGGGGTTTTTTCTTAGACAAAGGTTGGATCGCTATTCTTAAAGCGAATTCAGCTTTATGTTATCTCCTCCTTTATTGTTATTTTTTGAAATTTTCGTACATTTTTTTGTCCCATTTTATTATAGATTATAATTATGGCTCATATATTCATTATTAATAAAAATTAATAATTTTGTTTATTTTGCCTGTATTCAATAATTATTCATTTTTCTAAACAAATCATTCTATTATACCTTATTTTACTATATTTTGCATATAAATTTTGAATTGTAATTTAATAAATTTTTAATCGAAATATAGTAGTGTTTAATTTTTAGCAGAGTTTGAAAAAAATCGTCAACAAATTTTTTGAGCAAATTTTTTTTGATAACAAAGATTTTTGATCAAATTTTACCTTAAAAAGACGAAAATCTTTTTTAAGAATCTATTATAGGTATGTAATTTTTATTCTTAATAAATCTTTCGAGATGAAATCGAAAAAAAGTTTTCTGTTCAAACATTTTTTGAAAAATTTTTCGATTTTTAGATTTCATTTCCAGATTTTTGTTATGAACTGTCTGGAAGTTGAACTGGAAAGTGCTAAATTAATTTTTTTAGAAAATTTATATTTGTTCTAAAAATGAAATGAAATACGATAAAAAATATATTAATTTTTTTTAAACGTTTAGAATAATTATATTTTTTTTATACTTTATATTTTACATTATATTCATTTTTTAGAAATATTTTTACTAAAAAAATAAATAATTATAATAAATTAAATTACTAGAACATAATATAAAATAATTATATTTTTTTTCTTTACTTTATCATTAATAAATTGAATAAATAAATTTTTATTCAAAATTTAATATAGTTATAACGTGATACGTTATTAAAGTGCATAGCCCTCTAATGTTAGGGATAAAATAAGGCAATTCATAAACTAAACAAATGATTGTATCCCCCTAGCCCCGTGCTCTCTCTATCAAGTCAAAATTAACAAAAAAAATGAAAAGGAAATCAAAATTACATTTATTAAACGTCGTTTTAGTTTCAAATTTTATATATCCCACGATTATATAGCCACTAATTTTTAGTTAGCTTTCAAATTTAGTTTATATTTTTGCTAACAACAGTCTGGAAAGGTCTAAATATAAATATTATTTTTAAAATAATATATTTTATTCATTTATTAGTCGGGTAATTTAACAACCTAGAAAATCTTATTTTATTTCCTAAAAATCCTTTTATTTTATTAAAGAAATTCTCAATAATTTCCTCAATTAAAATAGCAAAATTTTTAACTATCCCCCTACTATTTGTAGGTTTTGTCAAAAATTAAGAAAATTTGCAAAAATTTCAATTTTCACAATATTATTTTAATGAAATTTTGCTAGAAAATTTTGATCTTTCTTAATATAATCCTTTTTAAACTTTCCTCTCAAATTCCTTCTTACAAATTCTTCAAATTTTCAAACATAATTAAATATAACAAAAGAACATAATACATAAAAACAGGATATTTATAAATGAAAAATGTTTTTTAGCATTTTTATTCCTCCAGGGCCTACTTACCCCTCATTGCCCACCTTTTTCTTTTAATCTCTTTTCAAATTATACAATAATGCATATAAAATAATATTTATAAAAATATTTTTTACATTATTCCTTATTTTTTGGTATTTACAAGAGGAAAATTATAGGAAAATTTAAAATTCCTTCTAGAAATAATTGTTCTATCTACACAATTTCTCCAAGCGATTTTTAACTTGCTGGAAAAATCAATTTCATAAATTATCAATTTTTCTTTAATTTTAATTTTTTTATCATTCCGAATTCCCATTGTGAATCCAACCGGATTGAATTCTATTTTCCAAATCCATTTTTAGAATCCTTTATATTAAGAGTATATTGTTCTAGCTGTGGTTTTTGTATTCTTTTTAGCCATTTCACGACTGGAAAATCAAGAAAAAACTTCCACCAAATCAGGTAAATATCCCGAAATTGTAATTATACGAATCCATTTGACAAAAACTTTAGTAATTCCTTGAATCCAATTCTCATTCCGTTTTAATTCCTCCATATTCTTTACTTATTCAAACAGACATTTTATATAATTTTAGAATTTCTGGAAAAAAAATATTTATATTTTTGATTTCATTTCACAAGCAAATCGTTGAATTTTTAAGATTTATGAAAAAATATTCTGTTTTAAAAATATAAAAATTTTTGTAAATAATAAAATTAAATTTAAAAGTAAAAAAAGATGCGATTATATTTATTCATTCATTCCGTTCCATTCTCCTATTCTTTGCTATTCCTAACTTTGGCAGGTAATAAAAAAGAGGTGAAAGAAAGTAGAAAAGAAAAAGAAAGAAAGAAAGAAAGAAAGAAAGAAAGAAAGAAAGAAAGAAAGAAAGAAAGAAAGAAAGAAAGAAAGAAAGAAAGAAAGAAAGAAAGAAAGAAAGAAAGAAAGAAAGAAAGAAAGAAAGAAAGAAGAAAAGAATTAATAAATAAAGTATGAAAGAAAAGAAAGATAATTATATGTTTAAATGCAAATTTATTTTTATTTAGTTAGCCTTCCCATATCTTTCGTATGCATATCATTTTCTTTAAACTACGATCAAAACCTTACTAAGAATAGAATTTATGAAACTTCAACTATCGTTTACCATTTAAGCAAAAAAGTAAATCATAAGGCCACCAATAACAGTAAAAAATATTTTGTAAAAGAAAGTGAACGAGTAAACAATCTTGTGAATAATGATACACTGAATGATAGAAGAAGTAAACAAAATGTAAATTACGACGAAAATAAACAACAAATCACTGAAAAAATCCAAGTATATAATAATGGCGTCATCAACACTGGAAACAATAAACAAAATCTAAATAATGTCGAAATTAAACATCAAATTAACAAAAGTAGACAAGTTAGCAAAGATAACATCGCAAGAAATAAACAACAAATAACTAAACATGAAAATGATAGCCATCTCATCATATTTAGTGGAGGAAGAAGTAGGAGAGGAGATAAAGTGATAAATAACAAGGAAGATTATTATTATCCTAAAGGAATCATTATTAATAATGATGAAATAAATAACAAATTAAACAATATAAATAGAAAAGTAAATGGCGACATAGAAGGCATTGTATTTGCTTCCCAGTATAAAAGAGGATATTTGAATCGATTGCTTCAACAGTTAATTGAATTTACTTTTATAGTTTTATTTTTCTCTATATTTTCGATTTTTTAAAAATTTCTTTTTAATATCTTTCTATTCTGATATCTTTATTTTCTATTCTTTTTCATTTATTTCTTTTAGTTTTTCTCTTTCGTTATTTAACACTTTTAATTATTTAATTTTAATTTCCCTTTATATTTTTTTTAATAAAACTTAATTTTATTAAATTTAAAATAGGATATATAAAATCAATAATTAAAAATAGATATTAAAAAAACAAGTAAGCATATATTAAAAATAAATTTAATAAAAATATATATGTATAAATCTATAAACATAAAAGATAACTGAGAAAAAAAAATATTTTAAAAAAAAGTACATATCACCCTAAGGAAGAGTGAATGCTTAAAAAATTGGAACGGCAGATTTCCAGTCCTTCATTGAGGTCCCCTGAGATCTGTCTCATTTTTTTGCAATGGTTTTAAAGAAATTGAGGGCATCACTTCCGAACATGCCTTGGGTATTGGTAACAATTGGAATGTAAACCAGCATATTTATTTTTTTAGGATTTCGTTCGATGGCAAAAAATGAGAGGTTGAGTTGGCGGTAAAATCGACACAGGTATAGTCCCAAGAGAGTGTGAGACCATTGGTCTAGGGAGTGAGGGATATGCTATCGGGGCGTATGGCGTTTTCATTTGAATTAACTTTTTTAAGAGCAGCTAGGAGAATGTTGTTAATAGATTTATGACGCAGTTGTTGTCCTTGGGAGAACTTGCAGTGCAAGGGATGGTAAGCTTTGGATTTGATGGGATGGCCACAGTCGATGCAAATGGAGGGAACCACAACATTACAGCCAAGGCGGAGGGCTATGAAAATGCGTAGCTGTTCGCGTAGTTTTATTTTATTTCCTTTCCTATTCTTTTATTTTCATTTATTTTACATTATTTTTATTTATGTTTATTAATTCTATTTATTTATTTGGGTGTAATTTTATTCTTTCCTTTAAGTTAGATGGAACTTTTAGTTTGCTCAAGGGGAGATAAATTTTTTTAAATAAGTTGATGTGAGTCATAATTTTTCATTTTGTTCTTCTAATAATCAATTTTAGTCTATCTCCTACAAAATATCTATGAGACTAATTTAACTTCCCATCAGTTTATTTGAAACAAATTGGTTTATAACAGAAAAAATAGTTTAAAACGGGTTGAAACTAAAAGATCTTAAACCGGAATTAATTAATTTCCAAATAATTTATTAGAATGTCTAGAGACGATCAAGTCTCGTTGGAAATTCACGTCTAAGGTAGACTATTCTAGGGTTGTGGTTTGTCCGGATAATAAAATATTACGAAAGTTCAATCGTATTTATTCATAAGATATATTGTTATTTGATACCATTCTACACCTTAAATAAATTCGCTAAACTCCAAATAGATAATTAAGGAAGTACATTGCATTAATTAATATATAGTTATATTACACGGTATCATGATTTATTTACCCTATTTATTAAACGAAGAAAAGGTTTAGAACATTTGATAATTATATTTAATCTGGCAGTGGCGTATCCAGGATTTTCTTATAGGGGGGAAAAAATTTTTTGGGGGCTTCGCCCCCAAACCCCTTTTACCTGGCCTTCGACCAGCTTTCCCCGGCCTTCGGCCGGGTCTTATTTAGCTATTCTATTAAATTATGAATAATTTAATAATAATTATATTTCTATTTTTAACTATTATTTACTAATTCGTGCTTATGGATAGGATATTACAAGCCTCTTTTTTATTATTTCAAGTTAGGTATATTATATTTAATAAAGTTTTTTTAAATTGTAAAGATTTATTTATATGTAAAGTTGAAATAAAGTGTAATGTCATTTTTTTTATAAAATTTGCTTTAAAAACTAGCCTCAGCTTAAATTCTCATACAATATAAGTAGAATATAATTTTTTTTATTGAAAATACTAATAGTAGTTTAAAATATTGACTAGAAAATAATTAAATTAACAAGTTTTTTTTAACTTCTTATCAAATACAAGATTTTTAATTATTTCGTTTGTCTTTGGAACCAAATCTCTGTGTATATTTAACAGAGCTAACCCATTTAGCCGAGATTCAGTACTTCGTAAATATGTTTTCAACCTTCTCAAGTTGGAAAAAGTCCTTTCATTCGTACATGTTGTAATAGGCAAACATGCAAGAATATAAAACAACTTCGAAATATTAGGAAATTGAGCCAAGGTTTCTTTACACCGATTGAGCGCATCAATAGCATGCTCAGGTAAAATAGCTAAACGTATAAATATTTATACCACAATTCGAATTCACTGATTAAATTTATTTCAGTATCAATCTCATAGGAATAAAATTTTTCTAAATATTTAATTTTACCAATAGTGGCATTAGAAAATGAAGAAGGATCTTTGGGTAATAAAACTTGAAGATTGCTAAAGACTTGTTTTTTATCTAAAACCCGTACTTTTATTTGCTATAAAAAAGTATCTAAGAATGGGATGAAAATGGATATTTTAGAATATTCTTCAGTTGAGCCAATATTTATTTTACATCTCAATAATTGCCTGTGCTAGACGAGGTTTAATTAGTATTATATCATAAAATTTAGCCTTCGATTCAACGTCTAGATAAATATTATGAAAATATTTATCTACATTCATTCTTATTGTATCTACCTGTTCATGTATATTTTCCGCCAAATCAATAACTTGAACCAAATCTAAATTTGGTTTTTGTAAATTTCTACAAAGTAGTGAGCTAAAAATAATTTATTGATGCAACTAGCAGCAATGATAAACTCTGATTGATCAATTGAATTCAATAATGATATCGCTGCTAACGACACATTACTTTTTTTCATGCTCAGCCTTATTTATAAATTATCGTTTGATTTCAATCTCTTTGACTAAATATTTTTACATTTTATTAATATTTTTGAATAATATGTTGGAAAATTAATATTCAAATATTTGTAAAATTTTGATTTGTGTGGGTAGGGGGGGGGGTCTGGGGGGTGGGGGTAAAATTTTTATTAGCTTAAAATGATATTTATGAAAATAGTCAAATTTGCGATGGGGGGGGGGAAACCCCTTTCCCCCCCATTGGTTACGCGCCTGTAATCTGGGTAAACAAGGTTTGTTAGCGCTTTTGAAATAGGAAAACTGGCATTTTTTGAACATGTTTACTCCACATGAGGGGTATTTCCCTAAAATTTTAAGAATATATTCATATCGAAATTTTAATTTTTGTAAAAGTGAAAATTTTGTCCAACAAGTCCCAATAGCGGGGTTATGCAAACAAAATCAAAAATGAATTGGAATAATACGTATAGAATAATTTTATTGTCTTATTGTTCAAAATATCATAATACTTATAAATTGAAGCTAATTATATATAAAAATTGAAACTTAATTTTGGTTAATTTAATAAACATTTTGATCATATAAAAAATTTATCGCAGTTTCAATAAAGACAATTATATTTGTGACTAATTTTTTTCATTATTTTTTTCTTGCAAATATTTCACTTTCTAACTCTTGCAATATCTCATAAAGTTTGATCTAGAAATACCTAAAAGAAATACGCCAAATAAAATATTAATTTATATTAATTATAATTATAATTTAAATACTAATACAATAATATTATATTTCATCATAATTTTAATCCATCATTTCTTAAAATATAAGAACATTCAATTTATAAATTATATTAAAAAATAATAAATAAATAAAATATTTATTTCTTTATCATTACCATTTAGATTTTTATTTACATAAATTATTGTGATTAATCAGTGGCCCCTACACTTTTTGAGGGATGGAAGCAGAATACCCCCCTAAAAAGTACCCCCCCCCCCCACCACCCCCTCGAAAATATGGTTAATTATTTTTCGACACCCATAAATATCAAAAATAATTTTTATTGCATCAATCTTTAATATATAATATAAATAAAATGTAAAATAAATATATATATACTTTAAAAATATTATTAATAATAATTTAGATATATTAGGGGAAGAGAAAGCAAAAGAATTTATAATTTCATCAATGTTTAATTGTTTAAATAAATTTTTTCCATTGATAAAATGGTTAAATTATTGAGAAGGATCTTTCTTGGTGCTACGAAGTCTTGTTTTAGTAATTTAATTTTACTCATGAACATTTCGGCAGTACATGAGGTAGTAGAAATACTTAAATATTTATATAAAATTTTTAAATTAGGTAAAGTAGAAATATTTTAAAGTAGACTATAAGGTTAAAAAACGAATAGTTTGTCCAGTCTAAATCATAAGTCTCAGGATTATCATCATCAGAAGAAGAAGCTAAATAATGTATTATTATAAATATTTTAATTAAATAAATTTACCTCAGAATCGACAAATCTTTAGATTCTTTAACCTCTAGGTCACGAGTAATAATTACATGCCCTCATTTAGCCATCTTATAAATATCTAGAAACTTAACATTTCTTCAAAAATGACTTGAATTTAAATGATAAAATTCACATATATCCTCAATATCTTCTTTAACAATTAACTTTTCCGCCATTCCCTTTGGTGTAAAATATGATGTTTGATTTAAAAATTTAATTGATTCATCATTAAATTTTTCATTAAACTGCAGAATATCAGATCTATGGCAACATAAACTGGTTTTATAGTTAAAATTAAATATTAAAATCTATAATGAAAGTAAATACAACTTTTATTTTTGAATGGTAATGATTTAAGTCTAGAACTTTCAAAATTAAAAAGCAGATTTCTCCCCTTCATAAATTATTGTGCCTTTGAAAAAACCTCTTCTTTTTGGAATTGTAATGTTTGAAGTCTAGAACTTTCAAAATTAAAAAGCAGATTTCTCCCCTTCATAAATTATTGTGCCTTTGAAAAAAACATTCATAAATACAGTGTTATTATCTATTAGGATTAAAGAATAATACAAGAATAATTTAAATTATACTTCTCAAATTAATCAGGCAATCTTTTGCCAATTGAATTTGATTTATTGTAAACCTTATATCCTTCGAAATGGTTTGCAATTTTGTACAAGCCAAGCATTATCAACAATATTTTATCCAAAACACAAAGTGATAAAAAAAAATAAAATTTTTCTATTCTAAAGACTATAGCACTAGACATAGTGGAAGTGGCAGTATCTTCAGAATCCTTTAAATTTGTCAAAGCTGCCCACAAGGCATCATAAAATAGGAAAAAAATTACAATTGCATTGTATGATAATAGCCAGCTTCTATAAATATAGAATAAACATTTTAAATCTAAACAAATAAGATAATATTATCGAGTGGTAATTTTGATGAGTAGAAATCGTTGCGATTTTGTCAGTACATTATTCTGACATGCTTTGAACACTTCTTATTTTTTAACACCATTAAAATATACATAAATCTCGTCTAATATTCCTAAAACATTTCGCAGTTCTTTTATTGATTGACATAATTGAACAATAATTAAATTTAATCGATGACAATGGCACCAAATAAAAGCTGCCTTTGGCGCCTCCCTAATCAAAGACTGCACTCCAATGATTCTTCCTGTTTGAGGCGCCATCATAGCTTTGCCGAACTAGGAATTGGAGAGGTAGATACATGGAGCCAATTTTGGATATTATATTCTTAATATAGCGACCAATTGTATTTCCGGTACAATATATGTCTGTCAGTGTTTCGACGGGCTTAGGTGTCTGACTATTTTCAACATATCTTACTAATAAAGCTACTGCTTCTGATTTCGAAACATATATGCTATCAACTATGATTGAAAAGCACCTATTAAATTCATCTCCTTTTGAATTTATTTTATAATCATATATTTCATGGTTTCAATGAGAATATTCATGTTATTATATGATAATAGATTTGAATATAATATCGATTTTAATCCCTTATTTTTTTTCTCCCTCATTCTTTCTTCAATTTGTTGTAAATACATTTTGAGAACAGATTCGGAATCTACAATGAGTTTAATAAGGCCCATCATATTGCCTTCTTGCCTTTTACCCCAGAAGGCTTGGTTACGATATATTTAATAACCTAGACATCTATTATTATTCTTATGATAGAACGGTTATTGTCCACACATTCTTTCTGTGGTATTATAAATTGTAAAGGAATTTTTATTGTGAGAAAGCCTTCCATAATCGGCCATCATATGTGCCTGTGAAGATTCATGCATAATAATATCACGATTAATATATATTTATTTAGACCTTCACATGACCATTTTGAATTTGAGTGTGAACATCCAAATAAGAGACATGTTAATCAAAAAACTTTATTCATTTTAATACTATATGTAATCAAATTAGCAATTTTGCTATTGTCAATATTAGTTATTTCATAAAAACTTTCATTAAAGGATCTGTTTCTATTATTAATATCTTTGGTAAATAATGTTTAGTTTGGAGAGCTCCTAATTCTAGATATTTATCATCTCTTATATTATTGTGCAATTTTTAATTAAGAATTTGTATTTTTTTTGGTTAATATTATTGGGCATATTTTGAAATTGGAATAATAATTTTATGACAAGAAATTTCGGATAACGACCAAAATTTCGGTCAATATATATTAAATTAAATAATAAGGGGGGGGGGCTTATTATTACATTCATAAACTAGAAATCACTTGGTTATGGATGGATGTAGCAAAACAATAAAAGAATTAAATTTAAAATAAAAAAATTTTTTTAAAAAAAAAATTACCCCCACACCTGTTGTAGGGGCTACTGTGATTAATATCTTAAAAATAAGACAGATAATATAGATAAATTTACCTGTTAGTTGGATAGTAATCTTTTTTACCTTAATAGCCTAATTACATTATAATATCAATTCATCCAATTTTGGTACTTCAAAATAATCATTAATATACTTTTGTAATTTTATTGGATTTGTATTTTCGCACCATAACGAATAATGAAATAATTGCTAAAAAAAATCATTCAAATGGATTGACGTATATGGTTTAGCAATCCTCACTAGCTCTAAATTTACTAATCATGATTGCTTAAGACTTTCTCAAATAAAGAGTGTTAAAACTTTGCTATAAAATTTAATTTATATATAAATGATTATATATTTTAATAAAAATTAAAATTCTGTTATGTAAAAATCTTTCGAATTTTTTATCAAAATTTAATAAAATTTCTAATAATTAATTATTTCAAAAGATTTTTTGTCTTTAGATGTAAACTTATAAAAACTATATTAAGATAAAATTTTAACCTTCTGGTGTTTTTAAAATGAGATTAAGTGATTTAGCCCCGGAGTTTACTTAACCCAGTCTCCCCTACATGCAAAATTTTATTAAGAAAAAATTATAAAAGAAAAAGAGAAATTAAAATAGAAACTAAAACGGAACAGAATGAAAGAAATAAAAGAAAAGGATTTTTATAAAAGTTTTTAGCGCAAATGCGATAAATTACATATATAATATTTACCCTTAAAAAAAATTAGATTACTTTCCAGACATTAAGAATCATAGTATTCTTGATATAGATAAAAAAGAACAATAGTTTGTACAAAGGGGAGAGAAGAATATATTACTATTTAACTACCAAAAAATCTGGGATAAAACTCCATTTTAAATTTAGCAGAGTATAGTTTCGGAATACTGAGATTTATTAAAGTGATTCGGTTCAATAAACACGAATTCATGTTCAGTGTAATTTTTTTAAAAATATTAATACTTTGAATATTTAAAAAAAACTATTATATTTCCATTAATAGGCTTAATCAAAATATTTGTCTTATGTTATATTTTCCATGAAAAATTCCTTTCTCAAACTTACTTTCTTATTTTTTTTTATAAGTTATAATTTCCACAATTATTGGAAAAAAATATAATATTAGTAAATCACAATTTAAATTCATTAATTTTTTCTATCTTTTATCGATTGAGATCCAAGTTCCTTTTTTAGCGTCAACGTAATAATTGGAAGCAAAATAGACTAAGTGTATCCAATGCACAGATGTTCAATCAGGGGGTTTTGGTAGAGTATAAAGGTGAGATAATTGGACTTTATTATGTTTATGGCTAACCTTTGACGTAGGTAGAATTCCTCGTTAGGATCCTCGGTCCTAGCAGAGATCCGGCGCCTCTTTAAATAATGTCAGGGCATGAGGGCCGAACGATGTTAGAGTCGTAGCGATTAGTGGTAAGAATGTATAGTTGGCAAATAGCGATAGCGAGTATATTTAGCGAGTTTATTTGTCTCGGGGTCTAGAGAGTATCCTTATTTATATTGAAAAGGGCAAGAAGATCGATGCATGAGAAATCCCAGGTTAGGAATTCCCCCCTCTTCCACAAAGAATCATAGTAGAACCATCAGGCCATTTACCATTGGAATTGTAAAGGCCAGTAGGCTCAAGTTAACGGGATGCCAGCAGATTTCAAGGTTCTGGCAATAGTATCATTGTATTTTGAATGCCTAATGAATATGGCTCTAGAGCGCTTGCAGTGCAAAGAATGACGGCCTTTGGAGTTGACCTATGTTTGATAGAGGATACCGTGATAGGGTATCACCATATCACAATTAAGTCTAAGACTAGTGTTGTTAAACGGCTCTATTTGAAGCGATTTTTAAACAGCTAACTTAATATTTTAGCCGGAAAAATATTGTCAAAGCTTGAGATTTTTTTAATAGATGTTTCAAACACTTTTGCCATTCTACGAGCTAATTCTTGAGACTTGCATAATATTTTTCTGGAGAAAATATTGAGCTAGCCATTTTTAAATATCGGCTCAAAACGAGCCATTTAAGACCGATGGCGTGACGCTGCTCATCATTGCTTAGGAGCTAGTCAAGGTTTCGCGATGGGAAAGTCTCTTGAAATTTATACGAATGGTCCACGGGTTGGCTCCTCGATTTAAGGTATGCAACGGAGGTACCAACTAGAGACTTATCCTATACCTTCTGTAGTACCTATGATGAAGGATCGACTAATGAGAGAGACTTCCATAGATCTTGCCTGCAGAAGCCAGGGGTTAGGATTTTTTGTGAGTGTGTGTATGATGGGCTCAGAGACAGGCGAGAGGATATGAATGCACTAACGGAAAGTAGGGAGGGCGACCTTATGCCAATGCACCGGATTCGGTTGGTAAGGTAGCATGTAACCAAGATAGGTCTCCAAATTTAAGATTGAATATATCTTCGGTGAGGCGTTTAATCTCGAAGGTTGGCATCATATTGAAAGATTCGCGACTATCAGAGTGTATATAAAATTCTCGGAATTAGAAAGTAGTTCTTCAAAAGGAAAAATGATTGGTGGGCAGGGATGCGGGATAGTGTATATCGCATGAGGGATATCTCTCGTGAAATATCGGCAAGTAACTTGATAAAGGACTCGTCTTTACATACTGAAGATCCGGGATGTGTCAAAGAGTTCAATGGTGTATAATTGAACGATTAAGGTCAATGATCCCAAGGGGACAAATTCCCTCTTGTCTGGATTAATTCGCAGTCCCAAACTACTCTCGCTGGATTTTATTATCTTGATTGCCTTTATCACTTTATCCGGTGGGCCGCCTATTATACCATCGTCGATATATCATTTATGAAGATTTAGCTTGTATTGGTCATTTATACCTCGTATCCGGCTATTAATGCCCAGACAAAACAAAAATCAACCTAGAGGGTCACCTTGTTGTATTCCATAGCTAGAAGGAATCAATCTATCTCCAAATTGAAGGTGCTGGGAACTAATATAACAATTGAAGATAAATTGTGAGTATTCTGAGTAGAGGGTTAGGATAGGATTTAGAAACACTCTACGCCTTAGAGAGAAGGGCGTTCGAAAAGTCAATTGGGGTCTTTTTGTAAATACATCCTGGTCATGTGAAGGGATACCTCACATCCCCCTTTTACGTTGAAATTGATTCGGGCACAGGTGATTGGATATTGTGAACAATATTCTGCTTATTACTAGCTTGGCGTTTAAACGGTGCCAAGTGGTTCCAATAGCAATAGGGCGAATATCTTTATTAGGTTTATGGAGAGGGATGGGTTTAGCTCCGTATAGGAGTGGAATAATGGCGGTAGTATGCCTCCAGTAAGAATAATGTTGATGAGTTGGGTAATTTTTTCCAAAACGTCGCATTGTTGTGTGATGTAAGGTGCGGTTAGATCCTGTAGGAATATTGGGCGAAACCCATCAAACCCAGGTGAGGTATCGCATTTGAAGGAGAGAATAGCCTTTCTAACATCGCCTGTGGTATAAGTGGCTGCAATTAGAGGAACTCCAAGGTAAGATATGTGTTTCATCCTTAAGATTGTGTAAGTGGGGTTTTAGGAGAAGACTTGATAAGTTGCTTGATCATAGGGAGCCAGCTTATCTTCAGAGGTTACCATGTGTATGGTGGATTTAACATTCAGGTTATTCAGTTTTTTAGATATTAGCCTGACCTTGGTGAGCAGGTCATTTTTATGATTTTATTTTTATCTGTGTCATAAACCTTAAAGGGTGTGGAAATGTGATCAATGTAAGGGGTAGATATTTGCATCCTTATTGTTGTGTCAGGGACTTTTTGCTGGCAGGATCAAGAACTTGTAAGGTAGTAAGGCAAATGAGAGGGTGTCTAGCCAGTGTTTTACTGAAGAATAATTATTTGTTCCCCTATTAACCCGCCAGTTATACTATCTTATTTTGTTTAAAATTCTTATTGAACCATGTTTTTCCAATGTTAAGAGAAGGCCAGTAAACTGTTTTGGTCTTTAGAGGCAAAAAAGGATTTCTTTGCAATCGATCATCGTTTATAGTTTAAATATTTTTTGGAATTAAAGTATGAATATTTATAAAATTAAATTTAAACAATTTAAAATTTAATAATGATAATGATAATAAATGTGCTATTATATATATTATTACTATAGAATTCAATTTAAGGTTGATATAAAGGTACTATATTGTGTTAGTGTATTATAAAATTTAATTGACTTCTTCATAATTATAATAGTTTTCAAGAAAATATAATCTAAAATAAAAAATAATCATGCTAGAAAGATTTCTTATACAATATATAAAGGGCATATACATGTAAAAATATTAATATTGAATAAAAATTATAAGAAATATGAACATTTTATTATTTATATCTCCTTTCGCCAAGTACGCTTGACGGTGATAGCGTGAATTTTTTAATAGCCAACGTGTAGGCTTGCCTCTACCTTTTACAATGAACCAACTTTATTTTCAGCGATGAATCAGGTTTTTTTTGAATTTATTCAAACGTAATGAAAGAAACCCTAAACTTTTACTTCGACTTTTAAAATCATCCGAAATGTATTTCCTTTCCGTGTATTTAATTTATCTTAATATGACAATGCTTCATCTCATTCATCGAAATTTACCAAAAAATTGATATTGAATACTAATATTATAGTAATGGATTGGTCTATGTCGAGCCCTGACTTAAATCTAATTGTAAATGTAATTATGAAAATCGATTTGAAGATCTATCCGTCAAGATCAGACAGCTCATAGTGTGTAAGCAGAATTTTATACTAAATTTTAAATTATTAATCAAGTATGATTTATTATGGCGAACATTATAATTCACTTAACTCATTTGGCAATATTTGGAGATATAGATATTTAAAAATTAATATTTCGTGTTTTTATTCAATATTTAATAATAAAATCTATATTTTATACAATTTATATTACTCGTTATTAGTGCTGTTAAACTTAATCGATTTGTGACAATTTTTAAAAACGGCTAACTCAATATATCGCCAAAAATATATTGCTTAAACCTTATTTCGCTAATAGATGTCCAAATAAAAATCGGTTCAGAATCGTTTAACAATACTCCCCTTATATGTTGTATAATATAATAAAATTTTCTAAATTATTCATTAATTTATTAAAAAAATTAATAAAAAGTTAAAATGAGTTTTATCTAGTTTTAAATTAAATATTGTATTCATATGTCTTTTAAAAATATCTGTTCGGCAGTCTTTTGATACGGTTCCTAGATTTGGTACGGTTTTTAGAAATCCACTACTTGGTCCATCTTTTGAATTCAGCGCTGGACTAAATCAAACTAAAGCGTAACATTCTCTAAGTTTCATCAATCATTTTAAATAATTCATTTAAAGATACCATTTCAATTATAGTTTTCATAAGACATCTGCACAGCCAAGTGTTAGGTAAGATAATTAATGTAAAACGAGCATAGGAATTTTGTAAAAAAATATTAAACTTAGAAGAATTCAAATTTTTTTATTTTACGAGTTGGACAGGAAAACAAAAACATATCCAAATATTCTTGTAGGTCCCGATTTTTTCTAGTCCGTCTCACCCGACTTTTGTGGCATTGTAATTAAATTAGGTTGAACCATTAGGACCATTTTTTTTTTCAAACTCCACTCAGACACTTATACTAGCTAAAGATTATATTATATTGTTTTTCTAATTCATTTTTAAATCTTTTAGAAATATACCAAATTTTTTTGTTGGACTCCAGCGTTTTTTTTATTTTCCACTTTCCTCGAAAAATCGTATTATTTTCCTCTTTTATATGGTCAGACATTTAAAGTTGGATGATCCTATTGGGCATATTTCAAAATAAGAAATAGTATAGGACTTGAATTTTTGAAAATAATTTTAGATCGAAAAAGATAAGGCAAATGATGTATTTTTTTTTATCTTACATCGATTTGGCTTTCTGATATAATACACTCAATTCATTCTATCATATCTTGCATGCTCTATCACTTACTTCTCTTAAAATTTTTCGTCAATTACCTAAAGCCAAACCCTATTTCAAGATAACTGCAAATATTACGATTAAAAAAATTTTCAAAGTATTCTACCGAATAGGATTAATTTATGATGATATCTGTAGAAAGAGAGAATTGGGGATATTGCATTAAATCATTTATATTCCGATTTACATGTATTGATTTTTGTTTTGAATGATTTCATCTATTTCATTTATACAAAGTCATTTTCCATGGGATTTAAGTTCTATGGTTGCCTAAGTTTATGATTGCCTAAACTAAGATTACCTATTATACAACCATTATCTTTATATTCATTATTTTACTAACTTCGATCACCAAATTGCTCAAATAATTCTGCTTGATAATCTTTATTCTTCAATATTACTAATAATTCTTCAATTCATTAATGACTAAATATATGTTATATAAATAATCATAATATATTCTTAATTATTTATGGGTATTCTACTTTATAAATCTAATAATATTCCAATATTAAAATTTTTTATAATTACAATATTGTAGAAATTTTAATATATATTACTCGTTGAAGTTCTCGGTGTTCCAATATGGTAACATTAATGATAAGATTAATTGTTTAATAAAAATGAAAATAAAAATAAAAAATTAATTAAAAAATGTCTAAACAATATTAAAAAAATTGAATAATCAGTTAAAAAGGCAAAAAGAAAATTAAATAAAACATAAAATATTCCATTATTAGTAAATGAAGATGTTCCGATATTAGAACACCGGTAATTAAAAATTTATTTAATTTTTATTTTTTTCATTTCTTTAATTTTAATTCTTATCATTTCCATTTATTCAAAATTTTCATTTATATTCTTAAGTGACACAAAACTCTCCAAGATTATTGCTAAGTCATCAAAAAAACCACCGCCGCTTTCATTCGAACCAGACGATGTTTTCGCCAACCCAATTCCTGATCTCAATTTTCCGGATTCCCAAGTAAATAATGATAATAGAATTGTAATGTTCTATCTGAATTATAAAAAAATTCTGTTAACATCAAGAGAGAGATTGAAAATAAAAAACCGCGGAAAGAAGATGGAAGCACAAAATTCTTTAACCAGACTCAACCCATTGACAGCTTCATATCTAGCCATTTTATTTATGTAAAAATTTTATTATTTACTTTTTAAATATTTTTTAATCTTTTTAAATAATATTTTTGTTTCTATTTTTTCATTATTCTTTTCTCTTCCATTCTTAAAATATATTTTTCATTTTTTATATTATTTTCCTCTGTTGTTAATTTAGCATTATTCCTAAAGTAATTATAGTTGTAATTAATAAGTAAGTTAATAATGAGGGCTATTATCATCAATAATGATTAATAAGGACAAGATGGAAAAAATATATTTATAAGTAGATCTCTGGAGCGTCACTAGGAGAGGGAGACACATGGTCTCGAGCTTCTATAAAAATTTGAGAGCCCCATGAAATTTTCAATTTTTTTAAAAAAATACCTTAAAATTTTTTTAAAAAGCTTATCTAAAAATAATTCAGGTAATTTTAAAAAATAGCTATTGAGCTACCTGAGAATCTAAAAGCTACCGTCACTGACATATTAATAGCTGGTAATATCTATTAAAAATGATAAAATACTTTTTATATTTTATATATCATGCTGTTCTAGTTGCGTTAAAATATTCTGTATTATGCATTCTGGTTTATCCATATTTTCATGCCTTATATACTTACATCTGCTAATCAGGTAATGATGGGCTACCTTTCTTTCAAATCTACTGGTACACATGTTGAAAATTGTTAGAATTATACGTTTAAGCCCCTAGTCTAATAGTCACAGCATTGGCATTTCTAATTCTACACCAAAAAAACATTTAGCAAAAAAGTATGTTTTAGAACAGAAATGATAACTGAAAATGGCCACTACCCTCATGGTAGATATTATTGTGATCAATTCATTATCCTTCAAAGAAAATTAATCATGATAACTACATCCTTCTTTGTAAACTGGTGTTAGATAATTAATATAATCTATTGTATTCCTCCCAGTTTAGAGGGGGATTCAGTAGAAAATGTTTGAATTAGTTGAAAATTAAGATCTTCATAAGGAAAGAGAGGAAACAATTGATAGTGTAGGTGTTTATATGTGTAGCTGGGAAGAAACCATCCCCAAGGATACTATATATGGAGGAAGGAGTATAGTTTTGTAGATTGAAAAAATGATTGCTCTTAAAATTTATGCTATAAACCGATTTATACACGATTAATAATAATCTTAGGATATATTTCCTTTCAATTTTTTTTATTTATTTAAATTTTTTTTTTATCCCTTCTCTAAAAAAATAGGGAACTGATAGACCGACGGTTAAGCCTGGTTATTTACTGGAAACCACCACAGTTGAAAATGTAAAGGTAATAAATGTACAATATTTTAATAATAAATTATTTTAACCCTTTAAAGCCCCACGATCTGGTTTGACATTGTAAAATATTTTATATTCTTTGGTATTTACAAAACCACTATTATTAATCCAGTTGGCTGACTATCTTTTTTGGGAAAAATTTTACTTTCTATTACTCAAATATAACCAGGGTTATTTATTAGACCAGCCAACTATGGTAGAATTTAAATTTTTTTATGACAGCATAAACTTTTTTGGTAAATATAATAGTAAAGAGATACAATATATATTAATAATAAATTAATTAAATTTTTCATTCTGGTATCTTTCTATATTACATTTTTGTTCCCTGCTACAAAATTTTCCGCTTTAAAGGAGTTATATTTTTCATTAATATTAAGTAATGGTATATGCTTACCCATGCTCTTATTGTCGAGATCAATCAGTTGAAAATTTTTTATATGAATATTATCTCAACCTGACTAATTTCTTTCTGAAGAAAATGTACAATTAGAAAGTGTTGGTATAATTTTAGCCAATTCTCCTATTGGAAAGGGAAGACAAAGCCCATTCTATCAATATATGGCTAAAATCTGATTGCTTTTTAAGTATTGTTAACACGGATTTTGATATTTTATTTAAACATTTCTTTATTTTTTTCCTTCAGAAGGATAAAATATAGGATCTATTATGCACTCTTAAATTATATGATACTCTAAATTGAACACTCATCTTTTATACATTTCGCCCAAATTATTTCTTCATTCAATATATTTAGCAATTTAGGAGACGAATATCATATATATTGTTACTTTCACAATTGATTTTTCAGATAATTTTTGCATATACTTGTATTTATTGCTTACATTTTTATTGACTACGCCCACCTTGTTTGGCTAATTGCACTTAACATCTATGACATAGAGGCGCGTACGCAGGAATTTGGTCTGGGGGGGGGGGGGATAATAAAATTTTTTAAGAAATATTATTGTTTTATAAAAATATCAAGCATAAATTTATTAGGACTAATAAATATTTCTAATACACAATTTTAAATTTATGTGAATTATAAAAAAAATTATATGTAAAGAATCACTTAAATGACCCAAAATAGAAATTTGAATTTTTTGAGCCTTTACACAAAAAGTATCTTAGGAATAATTGCATTAAAATCCAATCTTCGTTATGATTGAGCTAATTTTTCAATTATCTCATCCTTGCTTGTCGTCAAATGCCTATGAATATTCAAAAGATCCAAACCTTTCAATCTACTTTCAGATGTTGTACTTCTTGGTATGTTTTTCAGAGACCTGCAGACCCGGCCCCCGGGCTGGACAGTATTTTAATTTTTTTAAATATATCCGGGCCGGGCCGGGCATGAAATTTTTTTTAAAAAACACCAAGCCGGGCCTGAAAATTTTATTTAAAAAAAAGCCGGGCCGGGCCTGAAAATTTTTTAAAAAAAGCCAAGTCGAGCCTAAAAAATTTTTTAAAAAAAACCGGGCGGGGTCTGAAATTTTCTTAAAAAAAACCAGCCCGGGTCGTAAAAAATCGGGGCTGTGCCATGCAAATGGTACTTCTGCAGGCCTCTGTTATTCTTATTAAAAAAGAGAATGTTCTCTCATTAGTTTACTAATGGGAAGAGTTTATAAACCCTTTTAATACATTGGGAATTTAATCTAAAATGTGTTTGAAATAATGCAGAGCATCCATAGCATTTTTTGGGACTATATCAACCATTGTTAATCTTATAAACAAAGTTATTTAGCTAGTAAGGCATCATAAGATACTTTAACATCTTCATAATAAAAATCTAACAAATATTTTTTTTTTAATCACCATTTGAAAAAGGTTGGGAAGGCTTTTGTGGAAGTAATATTTGAGATTAGTAAGTGCTGCATGATGAGTTAAAAATTCATATATTTGAGTTACAAATGTATCTGTATTTAAGATATACTCTTCTACTGATCCTATATTAATGTTTTAACGATGAGCTTGCCTTGCTACAAGTCGAGGGAGACAAATATTAAACACGTATAGCTCAGCTTTTGACTCAACAATAAAATATGAAATTCTTCATCAACATTAGCCCTAATTTCCTTGAGTTCTGATAAAATGCTTTCCGCTATTCTCATCTTCTTAATCAAGTCAATGTCATGTTTTGAAAAGTAATATTTAAAATTGTTGTATAATTAAATAATACATTCTAATGAGAAATAAAATTTGGAATAAGCATTGAATCCAATAATTTTCTTGCTTCTGAGGAAATATTTCTTTCAGGCCATTCTGATATTTCAGTAATAGCAAACAATTGGCTCTTCTAACTCCTTAAAAGCTGTTACTGCTTGATGGCAGAGACTCTATCTCGTTGAACAAGGTTGCAATTTCTTTTTCCCTGTTGGACAAGAAGTTTCAGAAATAATAATTATTGGACTAGAAATTTGAAAATGGTAGATAAATATTACGCCACTAAAAATTTGAAAATAATAAGTAAATATTACGCCGGAAAACTTGAAATCGAAATTAATTGATAAAATAACTTAGTAGATAGATGTGATAATAAATGTAATTAAATATATATTTAATATGAGATACGAATAAATATTAACAAATATTAACAAATATAAAAATTAATATAAACAATAATATTTTTGAAAAATATATGCATCTGCATTTTTTGGCTTTGGGGGGGGGGGGGGGGGGGTTGTCCCCCTGCCCTTCTCCCGCTGCGTACGCCAATGATGACATACTATTGCTTTTCTCAGCATGAAAGGTAGCAGACATTTATAGACATACCCAGGATTTTGTTGGGGGGTAGGGGTTTACCCCATGTATTCTATAGGAAGTCTTTAAATCCTCTTATTGTAAGTCTTTGGCTATGTTACATTTATAAAAATGATATTTTTTCTGAAAATATTTGATTATTAAAACCAATTAGCTGATAAATCAATACTCGGAATAACATATCGGGTTGAGTAATATTAATATTATTCAAGAATTAATTGATACAAATATTTTGATTTATTTCATGAATAACACAAAAAATATTAGTGATATATTTTTGTTGAATTTACCAAAAAAATATCATTATTGATACAATAATTAATACTTTATAATAATTGAATAATATCTCAACCTCTTTTTTACTTATTTTACATATTTGATAGTAATATCTTTTGTATCTATGGTAGAAATTTTTTTCATATATTCAGGTCAGTTATTTACTTAGAATATTTGAAGTCAATATAGAGAAAACTTAAATAATGCTGTTTCTAAAAATGTTTCTAATAAGGATAATCCTTTAAGCTGTACCATTTTTGAAAATAATGATGATGCTTATGTGGATAATATTTATAACAATTAGAAACCAATATAAATCATATCAATAGCAATACAATATAAGGAAACATTATTTAAACAAATGCAATAGCTTAAAACCAATATATTTATTGTATCAATATTGTATTGGTATTGAATGTCAGACACAAAATTATTTTTGATTATGTGATTGATCCAATTAAATAATCATACAGGCTGTTGTTTACACGCATTAATCAAAGATTAACTTTTGTTGGATTTTTATAATTTTGATTTCTTGGGAAATATAATGACCGTACAGATTTCCTGAGTTTTAAAAAATTGTAGAATTTATTATATTTCTTTATATATTGAGAACAAATTACTAATGATGATATCCATTTGTTTATTTTATTTTAGTATAAAATTTTTATGTTTAAATTTAAAAATAATTGAATCGATTATAATGCAATATATTTAAAAAAAATAGCTATCTAATTCAGGCGTGTAGCCAATGACTCTCCCCCCCCCCTCTCCCCTACAAAAAATTTAGAAAAAATATAAAAGGGCTTCATGAATTATAAAATATTCTATTTCAAATAGGTAATATTTTATTCTAAATATTAGCAAAAGTTAAAATTAATTTAAATATTTATTTCTAAAAATTCTATTTAATTTATCTCCTAATAACTTTGACTAGAAAATTTTTGGAGTGTATGAAATGTTCAGATATCCAAATAAACAGAATTTGCTGAATGAAATTATTTCTGAAACTTCTTGTGCAACAGAAAAAGAGAAACGGAAAAAGTTTGCGACAACATGGAGCCTTCGACATCAAACTGCTAACAGCATTTTTTGGATCTAGAAGAGCCTATTTTCTATACCCTTAGAGAAATATCAGAATCACCTGAAACACATATTTTATCTGAAGCTGATACATAATTAGAATTAAGTGACGGCCGATTTTTTTTATTGGAATGTATTAATAAATTATTTATTACACAACAGTTTTTTGCAATATTTTTCAAAAAAATGGTTTTGGCTAGGTTATGAGAATCGCGAATCATATTATATTATAACAGACCAAGAGATAATATAAGCTAAGAATTTCTCAAGATCTAGATTGTTGAGGTGGAAGCTAAATTATATTATTTTGTGATTCACAAGCTTTGAATTTCATCAACCATCAAATCGTTCCAATATTAACATGGACTCAATTGAGGATTACTAAAATAACCGTTTTTATTCCACATTTGGATATATTTTTGACTCAAACAATGAACGATTTGTGATTCATCAAATAGCCCTTTCCAATTTAACAAATACTATATATTAGAACTCCATCTGATCTTAGAATATATTAAATCTTGATTAAAAAATTAAATATTTAGCTAATTTTATTCAGAGGAAATAAATGTATCTGAATGCCAACTAATTTCAGAATTTAAATGGTAAGAAATATTTATTTTTTTAGATAATCCTCCAAAAAATACAGTGGGATTGCATATACTTTATACATTTTATAAGTTTTTGAAATATATTAAAATTACTATATATTTTGGCAGGGTCGTAGCCAATGGGAACCCCGGGGGGGGGGGCAGGACCCTCCTCTCAGAAAAAGTTTTAGGCTCCCAAAAATTTTTCCGGCCCTCCAAATTAAAAAAATATTTTTGTAATTGATTATTATTATATTTTTAAAATAAATTTTAAAAATTTATTCAAAAAACATCTAGTTTGTAAATTTCTTTCTATCCTGTTTAATTTTTATACAATAATAAATAATCATTCATTCATATTTTATCATTTTCATGTGTGTTTGTGTATAACATTATATAGGCGTTTAATTATAAAGTATCACGTTTAAATTGTACTTATTCCAATGATAATTAATCACAATATTATTATTATAATATAACCAGTTATTTAAAACAGCTGTGAATATTTTAGAAGTATGAAGAAACAATCATTTAAATTCCTATTTCAAGTTCAATAGATGTCAAGTAACATCACAACCTCTACAATCTACTAGTATTACTACATCAGAAATTCCTAAAACTGATTCTGCTCATAGTTAGTATAAATTTCTATCAAGTTTTGTTACTTAGTGAGGAATTATTTGACCCAGACTTATATGAGCAAAACTAATCTCTATAGGGTTGGCAATACCTAAAAGTCCCCTAATAATTCAATTCAAATCCCAGGTGACCTTGGCTATAATGAGCCAAAGCAAATCAAATTAAACTAAGATTATTTCTAAAATCCTGATATAAATGTCGAAACTGGAGTGTAGAAGCTGACCCTGCTTTTTATTTTCCATGTAGGAAATGCTTGTGTAGCCCAAGTGATGAATTTGGACAAACAGGATTCAGAAATTGGAAAAATGCGTTAGCTGCAAATAAGGGATTGCTAAAAGATGAAGGCTCAAAGCTCATTCAAATTCAATAAAAATCTAAATAATAAGGTAGTTTTCTGAAGATTAGACATAATATTCGGAGAAAGATAAACATCAAATTTATTTTAATAAAGAATAAAATTTATTTTTCACTGAAAATATGAAATGAAATTCTATCTTTTTATAATAAAATTTGTAACTAATATAATTTAATTCACAATTAGAATTAGTGTAGCTCAAAAAAAAAAGAAAAACAACTTAAAATTTGAATGTCATTACCAAACAAAAACAAATAGTTTAAAGGAGAATTATAAATAAAAATAACAATTACAACTACTTAACAGATACTGAGATAATAACAATTTTGGTAATCCAACAAATTAACCGAAATCGTTACTATCTTAAATCAATATTTGCTGCTATTTCTTAGCATACATGATCTACCTTTTCGAGGGACTGGAACAAAAATTACGGATGCTGCAAATGATAAAAACATAATTTATTCTTCTAAACTATTTATAGCAATGTTTTCATTCACTATCCAAAAAAAATCCAGAATTAAATAAAATTATGAAATTTATACCCAAAAATTCCCAATATACATCACCCCAGATTCAAAACGCAGTAATATCTATTTTGGCAGATATGGTGCTTGAATATATTTCAGATAAATATAACAAAAGTGAGATGCCTTTGTCTTAAGGCTGATGAGATAAAAGATGCTTCAGATTGTGAAAACCTGAGCATAATTATTTGCTATATTTTTTCTGGAGAATTCCAAGAAAATTTAATAGGAATTATTAATTTACAAGGTCTTTTTGCTGAAGGCATTACTACTTGAATTTTAAGCAACTTAATGAGTTAAATATTAATTCAAAGAATATAATAAGCCAGGCATATGATGGGGCAAACGTCATGTTTGGCTGTTATGAAAGAGTACAAACCCTACTTCAAAAAAAATTAATAAAAAATGTTCCTTTTATACATTGCCACAACCACAAGTTGCATCTTGTGGTTCAAAATTATATCATTTCTAATTTTTTAATTTATCCAATGCATTGTATAATTTTTTTAGGCGTTTTATTGTATCCTGTAAATATACAGGCCATACTCAAGATACTTTTAGAGGAGGTGGACTGGTCATTTAGAAACATCTCGAATCATTTATGAGAAATTTGAAGCTATTGGTAATGTATTATTTAACTTTTCTAATAGAACTCTTAATTCAGAGGTTTCCACTCATGATTCAGTCGAAGCCTCTGGTCTTTTATCTCAATGCGTTAATATAAATTACATTATATTAGCCATTATAATTTATGAGATAATAACAATAGATCCACAATAAATATCTACAGTCAGTAGGTACTAATCTAGTAGATGCTAAAATGTATTGATTCCACGATCAATAAAAAATAAAAGAAGCGATAATTCTTTTGATTTGATTAGAATAAGGCTGAAAAACTTTTGGCAAAATATAATTTCACTCCCCAAAAATCATCAAGGGTAAGTAACTCTTATAAATTTTTAAGATTTTTTAGTCGAGACCGAATTAATTTGATTGTGAAAAAGACTAAAGGATATTATGAAATTATTGATTACTTTGTTGATCGTTTTTTAGATTGATTTACACAAGATGATTATAATCTTCTATCATGTTTTAATACATTGTCCCCCTTTGACCCTAATTATTTTATATAGGATAAAATGGCCCGATTAGAATCATTATTAAACTTAAATATGGAAATGTAACATCATGAAATGAAAATAATTAAAGGATTATTAGCTGCAGAAGTTTAAGAAAAACATAATTTTTAAAATATCCTAAATATTATGTATAAAAATAGGTAATAGGAGAAAAAAAACCCCGGAAAAAACCCCATGGAAAAAAAATTTAAAAAAAAAGAAAATCGTTGTTTTTAAAAAATTTTTCTTGTCAATTTTTCTCTTTTTCTCAATTTATTATTTTCTTCCCATTTTTGCTTTAAGTCATTGTTAATCTTTATTTTTCTGACCTTTTCTCAATTTTTTTCTTCTCAATTTTCACTTAATTTTTTTAGTATAATCTAGCAATAATTAATATTGATAAATAATTTTATAAGCGAATGCCACAATCATTAACAGCTATTAAACTCCAAAAAAATACAAAATACTTACGAAAAAATATTCGAAGTAATGATGTCTAAATGTCAAGAACGGGATTTATTTCCTGATTCATTATATATATACATGGATTTCTAAAAGTCTGCTATGAGCGCGGTTAAAACTGTCATTGGTATGATTATTAATATGTTAAATTATTTATATTTATTTTTTCAATTAGGGAATCACATCATAATCAGAGAATGCTTTTACCATTTGTGTCAAACCCATAGAAAAATTCAAAAGCTAGGTCTGGAAAGCCAATACAGAACCGATGAAGCCCTAAGCTCTTTTGTGGCATGATGGGGCTTAGCATTTGTTCCTTTATGTGACATGGGCAATGTAATGGCATTCCTTAGATTGGTTGCTCCGAGCAATGGTAAGGATATTCTTGAATATTTCGATAAAAATTACATCAATGGAGTACAAGAAGCAATTCTCAATCCCAGACAGGTCAAATTAAGCCTGTATTTCCGCCAGAAACCTGAATCAGAGCACTCTATCCAACGAAGTTGGGAATAAACACCCATCAATCTGGGTATTGATTAAAAAATGAAATGCGACGTGGCTGCCGATGAAACCAAACTTGAGCGATGGCGTGTAGGTAGTTGGACACCAAAAACAAAATCGCAGTGCTTAAACAAGAAAAAATGGTGATGTTCAAATTGGTACTGTGAAAAAAAATATCCCAGTAAAATAACCCATGTATTACTTATTTTCGTAAAAATTTTTCTATAGTAATAAATACAATATCTATCCTTAATTACTATATTAAGTAGACTAAATTTGACAAAATTTGCAATAAGATCTGTTTATTTTATTGATAAATCATTATTATGTATATAATTTATTTTTAAATTATATTTTTTTCTATAATACTAATTTGTCTATACCTTATAAAATCCAAATAAAAATATACCGATATTATTAGATCTTAAGTAAATTAGAAAAAACAATTCGGGGTTTTTTTTTCCTGGGGGTTTTTTCCGTGGGTTTTTTTCCGGGATTCATAAAAATAATATCATCATGCATTTAAAGAAATATATAAATGCTACTCAGTAGCAATCAGCATTAGTACCAACGGCTTTTTGTGTGGTCTCTTTCTCTACCATAAAGAGAGTTCTATCGAAGCACTAGAGAGTCGATAAAAGATCAACGTAAGCAAAATTTAGTATTTGATGGCTTATGAAAAAAAAATAACACAAAATTTATCCTTTAATTTATATAAAAAATTTAAAAATAATTCGCTAATGTTGTTAAACGGCTCGTTTTGAACCGATTTTTAAAAACGAATAACTCAATATTTTCGCCAGAAAAATATTGACTAAGCCTCGAAATTTCGATACTATATGTCTAGACCTTTGCTCCTTCTATGAGCAAAATTTTCAGGCTTGCATAATATTTTTCTGGATAAAAACTGAGTTACCCGTTTTTAAAAATCGGCTCAAAACGAGCCGTTTAACAACACTACACATATTTTATTTTTTTTATTCTAAACAGGTATTTAGTATATACAAATTGATACTATAAAAAATTTGTGTAAATAATATTTTGAGAATATACTATATTCATTGTATTTATAAAAAAAATAAAACTGATATTTTAATTAATAAAAAATATAACATATTATATAATAATGTATTTAATCCTTTGCGTATTAATTCCATGGCAGGAAAACTATAATTATATTATGTAATAGATACTATGAGTGTTAGCTAGAACTTTCACCAAACATTATATTAATCATAACTATATATAATCATTATAACCATATCTAATTGACAAATATAATAATTCATGTTGTATAAATTTTTAAAAAAATACCGCCCGGCCCGGGTATTTTTTAAAAAAAATTTCAAACCCGGTCCGGCCCGGGTTTTTTTTAAAAAAAATTTTCAGGTCCGGCCCGGCCTGGGTATATTTTAAAACAGGTCTCTGGTATTCATATTACATTAATAAGTTTTTAATAAAAATCAAAAAATTTCTATGAATGCTTACTTATTTGTTTTATTTTTTTAAAAAGTGGCCCCCTCAAGTAAGCAGCTGGCCCCTAGCTAAAAATTCCTGGCTACGGTCCTGTATTTTGGCAATGATACCTATTAGTACAGGCACAAATGAGGGACCTTTTCTTAATTATAGAAAATAAAAATCTATATTAAAAGTATGACATCTTAAAATTGATTGAATAGAGTAGCTATACTTATCCAAATCTAATCCCCAACACAAATTAAATTATGATTAAATTTTCATTTATGAATGATATTCTAACTAACTATTTAAATCATTATAAAATGTTTAGTTTTATATTTTATTGTGATTTACATACCGGTTTATATAGCTATAATATTTTTTAACCATATTATATTCACTCTTATTATTTTAAATATTATATTATATATGTTCGAAATTATCATATTTTCAAATATGATTGGTTCTAATAAATCTTATATTATGATTAATTCTTATTTCACTATAACCCCCCCCCCCCCGTAGAAAATTTACGGTTACGCGCCTGACCTAATTAAATTAATAAACATTTTAAATATATTCTCGATATTTTTAATATATTAAATACGAATTTGACCCATACATTGACTTACTTGCCAACCCTGAATAATATAGTAATGCTGTAACTATATATATTGGAATAAATTCCATGAAAAATAAATTGCAATATTTTATTTGAATTTTATTAATCTAGTAATGAAATTATTAACATAAGGGGAATACTCAATTACAACACCCAATGTTAACTTACCATATATATATTGCACAACCCATTTTAAGTTATATTATAAAAATTATAGTTTAAAATGTTTTAACCTATTTGAAAGTTAATATAACAAGTAATCTAACTTTTCATAAATTTCATCAATAAATAAATACCTCAGAAAAAATCTATGCAAAACAATTAATACCATAATATTTAGCATCACATATTTTTTTTAATAATAAATTAATTTTCATACAATCAATCTTAAAAATTCAGAAATCAATTTACAAAATTAATTTTATTTCAAAAACCAAAAAAATACCCATTTAAAAGAAATTTTTAATATTTACTCCTAAAATAAAAATATTTTTTATGATTTAATTTTATAAAAAAAAATATTTATACGGTATTAAATATGCTGATGCGTTTTGCTTTATCCATAAATTAATTTTTTTATCTCATTCATTGGTGAAATAAAATATATCAAAATCTTAATATTATTTTGATAAATACATTAGTCATATATATAACTCTTAAAATAAGGTTTTAAAATGGTATTTGAACTAATATTTTACACCATATTTATAACAATATCTGCCATTTTAATTTTTTTTTTCTCTTTAGCTTTCACTCTGGTGGTAAGCTCCTTCGACATCCCTCTCCACTTTATGTTATTCATACAATCTCTTTTATCTAATTTATACTTTTTTATATTGGCTCTAACTTTATGGCCTCATTGAAGTTTTGGCCTTCCTCTTTTACGTTTGCCCATCACTTCCAAACTCTCAACCTTATATCCTATGTAGTTCATAGGCCTTCTCATTGTGTGCCCATACCACCTAAGTCTGTTTACCATTAACTATGGGCACTACCTTTAAACTACTTAGTATTCTTGTACTGCGCACTTTATCCTTTCTTGTTACCTCAGCAATCATCCTCAGCATTCTCATCTCCTTAGTTTGTAGACTTCTCTCGTCTGATTCCTTGGTTGGCCATGTTTCCGAACTATATAGAATAGTTGGTTGTATTATGGAACTGTATATTTTTCCCTTTAATTTGTGTAGGATTCTTTTGTCAAATAGCACTCCAGATAAAGATATCCACGTTAACCACCCTTGATTAATTTTACTCTTTATCTCTTTTTCTAATGTGGTTTGTTTGCATAGTGGAGCCCAAATATTTGCAACTTTCAATTGCCAATATCTGCCATTCATTTATATCAATACTCTTTGTTTCATCTCCTCCTATCACTATATACTCCGTCTTTTCTCTATTTACTTTTAGTCCGTGCTTTTCTAGGATATTTATCCAACTCACTAATCTTTCTTTCATTTCATCCTTGGATTCGGCAAGTATCACAATATCATCTGCAAATATCATATTCCACGGGACTGTTTGAGATAAATGAAGAGAAGTGGGCTGAGAGCCAACCTGATAAACTGCTTCGGCTATGGTGAAGCCTGCTGAAGTACCTGTTGTGCTACAGACCATTATTGTATGGCCCATATACATATCCTGTATTATTCTTATATATTTTTCGGTAACCTTTTTGTGGCGTAGCGCTCACCAGATAGGTTTTCTTGGGATTCTATCGAAGGCCTTTTTTAGATCGAGAAAAACCATGTGTAGCTTTTTGTTCTTTTCCCTGTATTTTTCACTCATTTGCCTAATTGCGTGGATAGCATCAGTTGTTGATCGTCCAGGCATAAAGGCAAACTGAGTCTCTGCTATTTCGATTATGTCTCTTAATCTTTTTCTATTATTTTTTCGTATAGTTTTAGACAGTGTGACATTAGTTTTATGCCCCTGTTATTTTTTGTGTGGATTTATTTTTGAAGATAGGAACTAGATAGCTCTGCCTCCATTTTTGAGGGATTTCTTCATTTCCCAGTATTTTACTGTACAGATTTGTATGGAAATGTATTGCATCTTCTCCTAGTGCTTTAAGGCTTTCTATTGGAATATCATCTGGACCTTTAGCTTTGTTGTTTTTCATATGCTTGAGTCATATGATTATCTCTTGTTCTGTTATTGGTGGTATAAGGTTTTGATATGGTGTACGTATGTATTTATTAAAGTCAGGCGCTTAAACAGAAGGAGAAATTCCTCCAAATGCCAAAAAATTTTGATACCTGGTAAAATATTTTTCAAAAATATTATACTGCTTCCTACCTTTTGTGGCATATATATTACAATTTACATTTATTCATCACATTCACAGCAGAAATAAATATGCTATAAATTTTACTTGACGTTATAATTAATCTATTATTTTAAAATTTCCCACCAAATTATTTGAAATTTTTTCATTGCAAAACGAAAGTAAAATATTTCAAAAAATGACATCTTTTTGATTTAGACTATGAGAATAGCTGAAAGTAATAACTTATTGAAGAAATTAGGACAAATATAGATGATGAATATAAATTAATTGTCGTTATTGATTCAATAGCAGAGCTTCATTAATTTAATATTTGTCTTCCTCATTTCGCAGCAAGACAAGCCCCTGTTTCAATATTAATATAAGTCAAAAAATACTATGGAATAAATCTCCTTCTTGGATTTTTTTATAACTCAAATGAATGAAATGTCTTTGATTAATCAGGCAGTACTTATAAATCTGTAAATTTTATTACTGCTAAATCTTTCCGAATCTATTTCAAATCTTGATAGAGAAAATTAAATATATGAAGATTATTGTGAGGTGAATGCAAACTATGATATAAAAGGTTAAATATGGTTGACAATCTTCCAAATATGCTATAGTTATTTTCATTGGCGTACGCAGCGGGGGGGGGGGCAAATCCCCCCCCCAAAGCCAAAATTCAGATGCCGGACATATTTTTCAAAAATATTATTTTTTATATTTTAAATTTTATTATAATTATTCATATCTATTTCTTTTTAAATTTTTATATTATTACCTTTTTCATTTACTAATTTACTTATCAATTAATTTCATTTTCAAGTTTTCCTTGTGGCGTAATATTTATCTATTATTTTTAAATTTCCCGGTATTATAATTTTCAAATTTCGAGTCATGGATATTAGATTTTTTTTTAAAAACGCTGAAGGTGAAAATCATGCCAAAAAGCAAAAAAGTATAGTATGATAATTTAATAAACAAAAGCTGTGAACTGATGATTTCCTCAAAAGAATCCATTCAAAAGGGGGTTATGATTCCCATTCATCAATAATTGATAAAAATAGGATTAAAATTGCAAAAGAAAATAGAGGCAAGATAAAACTAACTATTGAGGCTATTTTATATTGTGGCTTGCAAGGCCTAGCACTTCGTGGCCACAAGGATTCAGGAAGCTTAAATTTTAATAATAATGATAACGAAGGTAATTTCCGTGGACTTTTAAAATTTAAAGCATTAGGAGATCCTGTATTAATGGAGAGCCTCATTAGTACCAATAAAAATGCTACTTATCTCAGCCCTAGGATATAAAATGAGATAATTGATATTTGCAACAATATCATTTTAGAAAAATTGATTGTTGAAATCAATTCTGCCCCATGATTCTCAATTTTGGCAGATGAGACCAAGGACATTGCTGGCATTGAGCAGATGTCGTTGTGTGCGCGATATGTAGATACTCATAAAAACATTATCAAGGAAATGTTTACTCATAAAAACATTATCAAGGAAATGTTTCTCCAATTTATTCCTGTTTCAAGCATGACTGAGTCTGCTTTAGCTGATGTAATATTTGTGAATCTTAAAAAATTAAAAGTAATAATTAATCTTATTATATAATTATTTTAAAAGATATAGCTAAATATAAATATGATACGTGGGCAAGGGTATGATGGAGCACGTGCAATGAGTGGACAATTCAATGGGCTTCAGGCATTTATTAAAAAAAAATGCCCAACAGCTGTATATGTTCACTGTGCTGCCCATTCACTCAACTTAGCAATATCGGATTCATGTTCTTTACCATTGATATCAAATTGCTTAGGTTTTTAATTATTAAATTAAATTTTTTATATTTATATCAGGTAAAATATCTAGCATCTATGAGATGTTTAGATACCCCAAGCGTCAAAATATTTTGAACAGAATTATATCTGAAACTCCTTGCCCAACAAGGAGAAAAAAATTGCAAAAAGCTTGTCCAACAAGATGGAGTCTTCGACATCAAGCAGTAACAGCTTTTATCGAGTTAGAAGAGCCGATTATTAATGCTCTTATAGAAATATCACAATGTCTGAAAAAGATATTTCTTCAGAAGCAAGCAAGTTACTGGATTCAATACTTATACCAAATTTTTTTTTCGCAATAGAATGTATTAATAAATTATTTAATTATTCAACTATTTTATGTAATACTTTTCAAAAACCTGATATTGATTTGATTGAGATGATGAGAATAGCAGAGACAATTTTATTAAAACTCAAAGAAATTAGAGCTAATGCTGATGAGGAATTTCATATTTTATATGTTAATGTTGAATCAAAAGCAGAGCTATACGAGTTCAATATTTGTCTCCCTCGACTTACAGTAAGGCAAACTTATCGTCCAAATATTAATATAGGGTCAATAGAAGAATATTATAAAATAAATGTCTTTATACCTCTTTTGGATACATTTATAATCCAAGTAAATGAAAGGTTTTCAATTTATCAAGAAACACTTATCAATCTGCAGATATTACTTCCGCAAAAGCCCTCTGAACCTTTTTCAGATGGTGATAGAAAAAAAATAAAATATTTGGAAGATTTTTATCATGAAGACATTAATGTATTTCATGATGCTTTATTAGCTGAATGCCAACTATGGTATAAAAGATTAACTATGGTTGATATAGTCCCAAAAAATGCTATGCTTTGCATCATTTCAAACATCTTTTAGATTATTTTCCTAATATACTGAAATTATTATATATATTAGCAACTCTTCCCATTAGTATTGCAACTAATTAGAGAACATTCTCTTCTTTAAGAAGATTACATAAGAAGTACAACTTCTGAAAGTAGGTTGAATGGTCTGGCCCTTTTGAATATTCATAGGCATTTGACGCCAAACACGGATGAGATAATTGAAAAATTAGCTCCCTCCCAACGAAGATTTGATTTTACATTATAAAAAATAATGTTTCTATAATATTTTTTGTGCTATCATTTTTTAATGTCTTATATATTTTTCTTTTACATAAAAAATATAATTATTCATATTTCCAACATTTAGATTTTTTATGCTTTATATATAAATTATAAAAGCTCAAAAAAATTTAAATTTCTATTATGGATTATTTATTTTATAGTCATCATATCCTGGTTATATCCACTTAATATTTTATAATTCAGATTTATTTAAAGTATTTATATGCCGCCGGTTATATTCGTTTAATATTTTTTAAATTAAATTTATTTTTATATATCGGTTTATATATTTAATTTTTTATAATTCATATTAATTTAAATTTGTATATTAGAAATAGTTATTAGTCCTAATAAATTTATGCTTGATATTTTTAAATAACAATAATTTTATTTTAAAAAATTTTAATTATCCCCCCCCCCCCACACCAAATTCCTGCGTACGCTACTGGTTATTTTACAAATTCACATTTTTCCTTATTTTATTAATATATAAAAGTTATTATATATATTTTGACAACTCCGCCTATTAGTACTTCTACCAAAAAATCATTTTCTTCTTTAACAAGAATAAAAACATATCTGGGAAATAGTTTAAATGCTTCGACTTTTTAAAAAGGCTAACTCAATATTTTAGCCAGAAATATATTTCCTATGCCTAGAGATTTCGCTAATAGTTGTTCAAACTTTTGTGCCATCTATGACAACAATCTTTAGGCTCTCGCAATATTTGGCTGTATAAATATATGCACCGGTTTTTAATAATCGGCCCAGATCGAGACGTTTAACAACTTTTTAACTATCCACCCCCATACAAATAACAAGACAATATTTTGAAGTTTTGGAAGCAGGAATATTCATTTCCTTTTTTGAGAAAATTAGCGAGTAATATTTTGTCAGCCTCGGCAAGTTCGGCTTCTAGTGAAAGGTTATTACCTGAAACCAATCTCTTAAGGCGTACACAATTGAAATAAAAAGATGGACATTCTTCTTTTTCTCAATAAAAATTTTGATATATTTATTTTTGTTATTAATATGGATTATGAAATTAATGAAATAAATTCAAAAAGTGTAAAATAAAAGCAAGAGTTTTGTAAAATTTAAAAACACCGTGAATTTTCGGGCGTGAATTAAAATATTGCCTTTCGTGAGTGAGCGTGAATAAAAAATTAGGCCTGCGCCCACCTCTAATAAAAACTAAAAAAAGTATACAATATTTGATAAATTTAATAAAAAACATCAAAATATTTATTAAAATATAAATTAAAATTACATAAAAGGTAAATAAATATAAACAAGTATTTTCAAATAAACACAAGAATAATAAAATAAATAAAATTATAATAAACAAGATTCTCCCAATTTATAAAAAAATAAGAAAAAGTAAACAATTATTTTTTAATAAGAAAAAAGTTAACCAATAAAAAAAACAATATTAAATTGATATAAAAAGATTATTATTATAATAAAATTAATTTTTATTCAAAGATATCTACTCCTTATTCTCCCATAAAAAATGAATCGAAAGAAGGACAAGACAAAATAACTACAATCCCCAAATTCTATAAAATAACTGATATACCAGCAGTTATAGGATCAAAAATAGCAATTGCTACGAGATTCCCAAATAATTCAGACACTTATAAATTCAAAGAATATAGGCAAGATAATCTAACTGTTCCAGAGTATATAAGACTACCTATTGATCTGTACTCTAACAATAGCTTAATAAAAGAAGCAAATAAAGATATTAAGACAATTAAACCGGAAATAAATATTTCAACGAGACTATCAGCGGATTTAGAACCTAACAGATCGATAGTAGAAGAACAAAAGGAAGTAAATCTGACAGAAGAACCTGTTGAGAATTTAACAATTAGAACGGAGGCGAAATATACTTCAACAGCAGGAAGTGAAAGGTCCTACGCCCTTATAGATGATGTCGGCCAAGATGGCAGTGTCTCAATACTCATGGATAAAGATAAAGCAAATATCCCTGTTATCCAATATATTACCCAAGAAGTAAATAGAATACAGGAAGTTGAAATTGCTTCCACCTCAGTTTATTCTAAAACAGTAGATAGTGGTAGACCAAGGCCGGAAGTTGAACTCAAAAGGACAACAGACACAATAGATAGTAGAATATTTCCTAAAATCTCCCAAAATAGAAAAACACCGGAAGTTAGGATGGACTTATCAACGGATTATTATTTTGGAACAAGAACAAGAGAATTTTCCAATGAATACCTTGAAGGTACTATTAGACCAGAAGTAAAAATCGCTTTAAAAAATATGTCTACCAAAATTATTACAGTTTCTGATGATAAAACAGAAAATTTTACTAAAGAAGTAATCAGTATTTCTACACCCTTTGAAACTTTGGAAGGAAGGGATAAAATAGAAGAAATTTTTAAGCCAGAAGAGAAATCATTTACTTCATCTGTCGGAATTGTGGATATTAATGAATTGACTGGAAGTATAGATAAGACTATAAAGCACATTCCTGATGATTTAAAAGAAATTCCTTCAAAAAAAGAACCATTTTCCTTTGGTGAAAGTACCATAAATAAAGTAAACGGTAATCAAAATTTTACACCCACTAGCGAAGAAAATTTTATTCCTCATAACGAAACAATTAAAACTAGAGAGAGAATATCTAGTGAGGATAGAGTAGTAAAAGTAATTTCGGAAAAGATTTCTCAAACAACCCCAACTTTCGGTCAGGGTAATATTGAAAAAATAACCTCTCATCAAGATAAACTAGATTTAGTGGGGGGAAATGAACAAAAAAATATTACCTTTAGGCCACATAGTGAAGACTCAAATAATCAAATATATTATGAAAATCGGGAAAGATTTATAAAAGTAGATAAAGATGAGATAACATCTGAAAGTAACAAGCCATTCTTTATTGCTCAAACTACTGATGACAAAAATAAAGATTATAGTACGAATATTGATCTCCCGTTTGTTTTTGGCGATAGAAATATTTTGATCGACATTTCACACGGAAAGACACAGTTAACGTCATCTCCCGGACACGTGAATTTCGATACTCTAGTCCCTAATCAAGATAAACGTTTAAATAATGATTCTATAAAAGGTAAAATAACTCCTTCTATAGCAAACGGGAATATGGTCTATAATCTCCAAACAGAAGAAGTTCTAAGAGGGGATAGAATACTAAAAACACCAATTCTTGTACATGCTAATATTGACACTTTATTATCAAATCTAAGCAAAAATGATACAAAAATACAAATTTTTCCATCAACCAGTGACAAAAATTATATACTCAAGATATTATACACACCATCTTTAGGACCAGAAAATATTCATCCAGTTTCTCACCCAGGTTTTTTAGATATTCAGGGTCTTTTAGGAGAGCGAAAACTAGAGATCGATGAACTGGGGGAAAGAGAATCCAATACGGCATTTACTCAACATGACACTAAACTTGTTATTACACCTATCAATCGAGAGCAGAATAGGAATTTCGGTGGGATCATTTTCAGACCCCTAGATAATCAAGAACAGGTTATTAGTAGGGAACCAATAGACCTCACTGGCCGTGAAAAGGTAATCCTACACTTAGTTTTTTTTCTATACTTATTTTCTCTTATCATTTTTTATATTTTCTATATTATTAATTTATTCATTTCTTTCTTCTTTTTTTCTTCTATTTATTCCTTTCTTTAATTTCTTTTTTTAATTTCTTCTTGCATTTCTTCTTTTTCCTGTTTTGAATTTCTTTCGTCTTTTTCTTTTCTTCTTTATAGTTTTTTCTTTCTTTAATCATGCTCATTAATATTAAAGTTTGAAGGAAATTTAATAACAATATCAAGCCGTTTCAGCAATCTACCCTTCACGATCCGGAACAAAATAACAGACCTACCAATAGGAGGGCGATCTAGTATAATTGATTAAATATAACATTATATTTTTTAATATCTAATTTTTGCTTCTCATTTTTATGTTATTTCATCTTTCCCTTTTCCTCTTTTCTTTTATATTTTTTTCATTCTGTTCTTTTTATTACCTATCTTTTAATTCTTTCCACTTTTTATTTATATTTATTAAAATTATTTAATTTTCATTTTATTAGGTTACAGACCGAAAGTTCCTTTAAGAATAATGAATGATGTGCCAAAAATAGCAACCCCGAGTAGACCTCGACCTTTATTGCAATTTGACAAGACTATACCGGAAAGGGGAATACCAACACCTATTTTATTAACTGGTAAAATAATAGATCAATTAGTAGTCTGTAATACCCAATTAGTTACTGTGAACAAAAATATGACTATAAGTGCCCTGACTTACTCCTATATAAAATATATCCCTCCCCTCCCAATAAATTAGAGATAATCATTTCAAATATTAAATTTTTCACATAAAATAAGAAATTGAAATGCAATGAAAATTATTCTACAATATAAAAAAAAAATTTCATTATGAGTATAATATTATTTCAAAATTCAAAGTGATATATGGTTAATTTTAGAGACGTCAAAAAAAAATAACATGAGAGGTAGAGTGTGGTCTTACTTACTACAGTTAACTTTTAATTGCATGATTATATCTCGACATATTTTGCGAATTCGCTAAATTTTACACTAATATTCTCATTAAATCTAAGAGCATAATATTAAATATAATTCTATATTTTCCTTGATTGATTTTAAAATTAGTTTTTTTTTATATAAATCAGATCTATCACTATTAAAAAGCATTACATCACAATGAAACTTGAATAATTTATTTGTCAATGATAATTAATAAAATATTGTTGTTGTAAATGATTTTATCTATTTTCCATATAATATATTAAAAAATATAACATCAAAGGCAATGTTACGAAGTAATTAATTACCTAATTACAATTACCTTTTTAGATTAGTAACTAATTGATTCCACTTTTAAATTTTTTTTAGTAATTATTAGAGATCTCAAATCATGGCCCGGGTTTATTTAAAAAAAATAATTTTGCTTGGGGCCTATTTTTTTAAAGATTTCGGCCTGGGTTGGGCTTAAATTTTAAAATATGATATTATTACATTTTGCCAAATAAATTGATATATTTTAAAATTTTTGCAAGTAAAGGCTCTAATATTTTTTTTATATGTGGAATATTTTTTTTACAATTAAAAAAATTAAATTTTTCTATATTTAAATAAATTCGGGCCGGGCTTGGCTGGGCGGACAAAAAATTTATATTTTAGGACAAGTAAAAAAAAAATTTGTTCGAGATTGGGACAGGAAAGACAAATGTTTTTAAGAAATTCTGGCTGGGCAGGGCTTTAAAAATTAGGCCCGATGCAGATTACTAGTAATTTTCATTAATTAATTACATTTCTTAAATGTAGTGGTTATTAATAATTACAATTACTTTTCTTATCATTTAATTTTTTTTATTAAAACCAATTACTAATTCATTCAATCATACTATTCATATTTATTTTATCCGGATAATAATGAGATGCAAACAAAATGATTTAAAATCATTGATAATATCTGAAGCTATTTGAACAAATTCTATAAGTCATCGAATTTTATTTCTGTCACAATGATATTTAGTTCGAGGTGCTTACTTATTTAAATGGTGAAAGCGATATAATTGAAATGTTTAGGGCAACGACTAGGCTGTTCAACCATTGGGGAGGGGGAGGGATCGACTGAGTTCAAAGGCCCGGGGTTTTCAGAAAGGGAACAGGGGGATCAGATTTTGGTAGCATTTTGGTCATCTTACTCAGTGGTGTATCCAGGATTTTTTTATGGGGGGGGGGGGGATTTTTTGGGGCCTTCGCCTCTAAACCCCCTTTACTTGGCTTTCGGCCAGCATTAAATTATTCATAATTGAATAATAATTATATTTCTATTTTTAACTATTATTTACTAATTCGTGCTTATGGATATTACATGCCTATTTTTTATTATTTTAAGTTAGGTATATTATATTTAATAAGGTTTTTTTAAATGTAAAGTTGAAATAAAGTTTAATGTCATTTTTTTATAAAATTTGTTTTAAAAACTAGCCTCAGCTTATAGAATATAATTTTTTTATTGAAAATACTAATAGTAGTGTGTATAAAATATTGACTAGAAAATAATTTAAAAAACAAGTTTTTTTTAACTTCTTATCAAATACAATATTATACAAAAAATTTTATTAAATACTATAATTATAATGTGATTTTTAATTTTCATGGGAATGTGCCAATTCATCAAGAATTTCGTTTGTCGTTGGAACCAAATCTCTGTAGATATTTAACAGAGCTAACCCTTTTAGCCGAGATTCGGAAGTAGTACTTCGTAAATATGTTTTCCTTCTCAAGTTGTAAACCTTTCATTCGTACATGTTGTAATAGGCAAACATGCAAGAATATAAAACAACTTTAAAATATTAGGAAATTGAGCCAAGGTTTCTTTACACCGATTGAGCGCATTAATAGCATGCTAAGTTAAAATAGCTAAACTTTGTAAATATTTATACCATAATTCGAATTCACTGATTAAATTCATTTCAGTATCAATATCATAGGAATAAAATTTTGCTAAATATTTAATTTTACCAATAGTGGCATTAGAAAACGAAGAAGGATCTTTGGGTAATGAAGATTGCTAAAGATTTGTTTTTTATCTAAAAATCATACTTTTATTTGCGATAAAAAAGTATCTAAGAATGGGATGAAAATTGATACTTTATAAAATTCTTCAGTTGAGCCAATATTTATTTTACATCTCAATAATTGCCTGTGCTAGACGAGGTTTAATTAGTGTTATATCATAAAATTTAGCCCTCGATTCAACGTTAAATATTATAAAAATATTCATCTACATTTATTATTATTGTATCTACCTGTTCATATATTTTTCGCCAAATCAATAACCTGAACCAAATCTAAATTTGGTTTTTGTAAATTTCTTCAAAGTAGTGAGCTATAGGAAAATAATTTATTGATGCAACTAGCAGCAATGATAAACTCTGATTGATCAATTGAATTCAATAATGATATCGCTTCTGACGACACATTACTTTTTTTCATGCTCAACCTTATTTTACTTTTGTATTTCTATTTCTTCTGTTCTACAAAATCGAAGTAAAAATAAAATATTTAAAAAATTATAGATATTTATTAATAATTAATATTAAAAATACTTATTAATTCTAACTTACTAATAATTTTGAATTTAATAAAATAATTATATATGTTATCGGCAATGTATATTAATTTATTTTTATAAATATATTTTATATTTTTTTTAAAATATATTTTAATTTGTTACAATATATTTTTTGGTTGATATTTTTTTTTAATATATATTTTGATCTCTAATTTTTTTTTATTTTTTGTGTTATATGATTTCTTTAATAAATTTTTATAAATATATTTTTTTGATTGATATTTTTTTTTAATTATATATTTTTTTCTTGATATATCTTTTGATCGCTAATTTTTTTTATTTTTGTGTTATATGTTTTTTTAATAAATTTTTTTAAATATATTTTTTTGATTGATATTTTTTTTATATTTTTTATTTTGTGTTATATGATTTTTTTTAAAATATATTTTTTAATTGATATTTTTTTTTATATTTTTTATTTTTTGTGTTATATGATTTTTTTAAATATATTTTTTGATTGATATTTTTTTTTATATTTTTTATTTTTTGTGTTTATATGATTTTTTTTAATAAATTTTTTTAAATATATTTTTTTGATTGATATTTTTTTTTAATATATATATTTTTTTAATATATATATTTTTCTAAATCTATCTAATTTTTTTTAATTTGTTTTATATGATTTTTTTAATAAATTTTTAGATTGATATTTTTTAATATTTTTTTTAAATATATTTTTTTGATTGATATTTTTTAATATATATTTTTAAAATGATTTTTATATATTTATATTTTACGAAATTTTATCTATTATATATCTTTTGATAGATAATTTTTTAAGTAATAGTGAAAAATGTCATAATCGTTATTTTTGAACTTTTTTGAGTTTTTTTAAAGCAAATAGATAAAAATATGTTAAATTAATATTTCAGTGAAATTGTACTATAGAAAAGTGACAATTGTCATAATCGTTATTTTAAATCTTTTTTAAGTTTTTTTAAAGTAAATGGGTAAAAATATGTTTTGTAAACATGTTAAATTAATATTTCAGTGGAAGTGTACTGTAAAAAAGTGACAATTGTCATAATCGTTATTTTTAAACTTTTTTGAGTTTTTTTAAAGTAAATGGGTAAAAATATGTTTAGTAAACATATTTTTATTAATATTTCAGTGAAAGTGTACTGTAGAAAAGTGACAATTGTCTTTTTCTATTGTGAAGATACAAAATCTTACAAGATCAGGCTTGCTATGAGATTTCCGTTAGTAATATAGCGTAAAAATATTTTTTAATAATATTAAGAATCATATAAATATGAGAGGTGTGGGGGAGAAGAAAAAATTCTCACCCATTTTACCAAATAAGTCTGATTTGGTAAATTTTATTTAAAATAATAAAGAATTTACCCCTATCAAATAACTAAAAGTGCGTATATGATGTCACAAAAATTTAAAAAAATGAAAAAAAATAATGACCTTATAAAATTTGTGAAAAATATTTTAAAAAAAAATTATAAACCCGAAGAAAATTTAAAACATAAATTGACCAAAGGCCTTCAAAGAGAGAGCTTAGCATTATTCTAAAATATAGTAAAAAAAAATTATCCAAAAGCCTTCATATCTCGAAAAAAACTTAGATAAACTTATAATGTTTGATGTATAATCTTAGTAATTGTTTAAAATAAATATAAATATAAGGGCTAACTTTGAAAATGCTAAAATTTATTTCGTAAATATATTCATTTTCGAAAAGCTATTTAATACTTTAATAGATTTAAATTTCAATATTAGCTCTAACTTGTAATTTCAGATCGTTTACTAAAGTGAATAAATATTTAAAATGTATTTACTCACAGAATTGAAATAAATGAGTCAAAGATATTATAGTTAGTATATACAAATAACTGATGCAGGATTCTATATTTAAATATATTTCGTAGTTAACATTTTAGAAAAAAATTAATAAATCTTACAATTATTTAAATCTTATATCGGCCTACTATTATAAATTATGTTAAAAAAACATTTCCGGATGCTATGAAGATTAAAGTTTAATCATAATAGTGGAATTTTTTATCATTTGAAGTGATTAATTTATTCATAATAAAATCTCGAGTTTAATCAAATCAAGGCATTGACGATTTGCAGGAAAATAACTCATCATTAATTTTAAATATATAAATAAAAGCGAATTTAAGAATTTTATTGTTGATATTACTGTTAGTGACTTTAAAATATAAAACATATCTAAACTGAAATTTTAAGTTTAGAAAACATTTTTTTTACCTATTTACTTTAAAAAAACTCAAAAAAGTTTAAAAATAACGATTATGGCAATTGTCACTTTTCTACAGTACACTTTCACTGAAATATTAATTTAACATGTTTACAAAACATATTTTTACCTATTTACTTTAAAAAAACTCAAAAAAGTTTAAAAATAACGATTATGATAATTGTCACTTTTCTATACTACACTTTCACTGAAATATTAATTTAACATGTTAACAAAACCTATTTTTACCTATTTACTTCAAAAAAACTTAAAAAAGTTAAAAAATAACGATTCACTTTTCTGCAAAAAAAACATAAAAAAGTTTAAAAATAACGATTATGACAATTGTCAGTTTTCTACTGTACACTTTTTTTGAAATATTAATTTAACATGTTTACAAAACATATTTTTACCTAACTTTAAAAAAACTCAAAAAAGTTTAAAAATACGATTATGACAATTGTCACTTTTCTATACTACACTTTCACTGAAATATTAATTTAACATGTTTACAAAACATATTTTTACCCATTTACTTTAAAAAAACTCAAAAAAGTTTAAAAATAACAATTATGGCAATTGTCACTTTTCTACAGTACACTTTCACTAAAATATTAATTTAGCATATTTACCAAACATATTTTTACTTATTTGCTTGAAAAAAACTTAAAAATGTTTAAAAATAACGAATATGACAATTTTCACTTTTCCATAGTGCATCCTAACTGAAATTTTAGTTTAACATGTTTACAAAACGTATTTGTACATATTTACTTTAAAAAAACTCAAAAATGTTTAAAAATAACGATTATGACACTTGTCACTTTTACCTAAAAAATTAACTATCAAAAGATATATAATAGGTAAAATTACATAAAATAAATATATATATAAATCATTTTAAAAATATATATTAAAAAAAATATCATTCAAAAAAATATATTAAAAAAAATTTATTAAAAAAATCATATAACACAAAAATTAAAAAAAATTAGCTATCAAAATATATATCAAGAAAAAAAATATCAATCAAAAATATATATTTAAAAAAATTTATTAAAAAAATCATATAACACAAAAAATAAAAAAAATTAGCGATCAAAATATATATTAAAAAAAATATATCAATCAAAAAAAAATATATATATTAAAAAAAAATATCAATCAAAAAAATATATTGAAAAAATTTATTAAAAAAATCATATAACACAAAAAATAAAAAAAATTAGCGATCAAAATATATATTAAAAAAAATATATCAAATAAATATATTGAAAAAAATATATATATTAAAAAAATATATATATTAAAAAAAAATATATATTAAAATAAAATATCAATCAAAAAAATATATTGAAAAAATTTATGTAAAAAATAAATATAATAAATTAAAATATTATATTAATCTTAAAAAATTATTAATAATATAATATTACAAAAATAACACATTGCCTGATTTAACCCGGAAATAACAAAATTACCCTGCCTACCACTACCTCACATTGCCGAAAATATTCCGGCAATGTATTTCAAATTGCCGCTAACATATGTTATATAATAATAAAATAAATTACCATTTGATTTCAATCTCTTTGACTTAAAATTTTTCCATTTTATTAATATTTTTGAATAATGTTAATGTACCCACAAGGAAAGGAAATTTTAATAAAATTTATTTATTCGCTTAAAATGATATTTATGAAAACAGTCAAATTTGCGATCGTCTGATCTTACTAAACTCTTGCGGGATATCGCAGTCGTATTGAATGAAGCAATAAAATATTTTTATTCGCGGAGTTTATATAGAAACAAATTAAGAATTTTCGTCGTAAAAAGAATTCATCCCAATTATGTACAATCAAATTCGACAAACTAAAAAAAACTAATTCATGATCATGTTTATATATTTACACCTATTATATACTAAAATTTGGTTGATAACCACTTTTGTTGTGGTCATAAGAAATTCAATAAAGTATAATATAAAGGGTTTATACATATTGCCATATTTAAATCTGGCTTGGACCAGTTTTAAGTATATTATAACAAGGTTTTATAAATTGCAATGTATTGTGAAAAAAATACCTAAGAACTAAAGGGATAATTTAGGATAAGAAAAAAAAAGAGATTTTCTTTATGACAAACAAAACAATAATTAGACCTGTGCACCGACAGCCTTATCGGCGGTGTCAAATATTTTTCTAACTTAAATATTTTTAATTATTTTATTGGAAACACTTTTAAAATTAAATTTATGTTTCATTAAAATTTTTAAATCATAACTATAATCTAATGGTTTTATTAAGTTAAAATTATCATGTATGAATATTTTTTTATTTAGATTTATAGACCATAACGATTTTCTTTTAAAGTTTAGAGTAACCCCAGCTATGGAAAATACACGCTCGACAGGGTGAACCCATATCTGAAACCAGTGGCGTAGCTAGGAATTTTCCTTAGAGGGGGTCCATACATATAAAAGCCTGGGTAGCTTCGCCCCCAGACCCCCTTTAACGGGCATTCGGCCCTTTTGCCCGGCCTTCGGCCGGGTTTATCTTACAAATCATAACCATATCTTCGATAATATATAATAAATATATTTTTAAATGCATCAATAATTTGTTTTATAATTTAGTAGATTATTCTCAATGACTTTATAATAATACTATCCAAAATAATTTCAATAGTAATATAATATCCTTCCACAAATCAAAACCAGAAAAAAATAAATATTATTGATATTTATTTGATATAAAGTCACCACTTATAAGTCTTTTGAACGTATAATCTAAAAATAATTTTGCTCTGGGAGGAGTCCAAACCCGAAAACCACCCCCGTAGCTACGCCACTGGCTGAAACACATAAGACCTTTCTAAATATTAATGTCTAGGAAAATCCAATGCTCTTATCTTCAAAAAATCTAAGATATCTTATATCTCTAAATTATAAGGCGAAAATAATGAATAACACTCTTTTTTTAGACTAAATAAATAGTCTTGTTATTCCAGATACTTGTGATGATTTTAATAGCTAATACCTTAAGATAATCGAATTCCGAAGCAACTTCTTCGGTTTCACATTCGGTTATTCGTCCGTATAAGGCAACAGAGAGGTAGCGTATTAAAATAAATATTGCAGTGGAGTAATATTATTTTCCTTTAAATATTCATTTACTATGTTTATAGATTGAAAACGAGGATCTAAAAGTGCTCCTATCTCCTAAGTAAAAAAATAAAACAAGGAGAAATGAATAACTAAAAACTAATTTATGTATTTTTAAAAATACCTGAAAATCATTTATTGGAAATCTATGATTAAATTTATTAAGCATATTTTGTTTAAGGGATGCGATGGGAAAACTATAATATTCTTCGATTAAATGATTTTTAATTTCACTACGAAATAAAAAGGATAAATTTATAGTACCTCCTTTTTGGGCGGATAGAAATTCAACAGTTTTTCGAAGGTTTTAAGATTTGAAAGTTTATGCACCAAGTCCCATTTAATTATTTGAGATCCGGTTTCTCCATTTTATTTAATAGAAAATAGAATATTTATAGGATTTTTGTTATTGTCACTCACGCTTTTTAACATTATTAAAATACTACGCCAACATGTAGGCACAAAGGTTTTATATTTTTTTTCATATGATTTTTGATTTGCACTGTCATCATCAAACTCAAAACGATCTTCGTAAAAAGGGTCATTATAATCCAGATCTAAAATATCCGATGTAAATGAATATTGATTAAAAGCATTTCCTATTTTCAATATCGATTATATCTTCAAAATCCACTGGTTTGAATCTTAAGGTAACTATAATTTCTCTCACTTTTTAAATGAGATTTTATATTTTATTAAATTTTTGTATTCCATCTACGTACTGTCACTAGTTTATGTAATCCCAGCCCTAGTCGAGCACCTTTTTTTTACATTATGTCGTGCATCCCTAATCATTTGAATTTTCTTAGACCCTAAATTGGATTTATTTTCAACTTTATCTATCTCGGAAAGAATAGATTCGGCGGGATGTTTTTGAGTGAGTATACATAGCCAATGTTTAAAATATGATATAAAATTATTATCTATTTCATGAAATGTAAAGGTAATATAATTCGCCGCCTATATTTTTCGATCCACATATTAAAAATTATAGTAATAAATAATATTTTAAATAAATAATAAAAATATTTATCACGCCGCCAAGTTGCCGAATTTTTCTATCCGCGCCGGCGTGATCAAAAATTACAGGCAGCGGCATATTAGAGCGCGGCGCACAGACACTAAATTCTTTACAATTAATTCTTTTAAAATCAGGCTTAACATCACAGTCATTCTTTAACAAATCCATCTCAATTCCCTACTCAATAATCTAGTTGCAGGTGTTTCGTTACCGAATGCGCCGCATTGCGATAATTTAATAAAACAACAGCTAACATTAGCTCATCCCTACCCCCTACTCTATAAATCCTATTTTTGCTGTGCGTATAGCCCTAAAAAAATTTTCAATATGAATTGAAGGAATTAAAATGTTCCCTTTATTGTGGTTTAAAAAATTAGCATATTTATCCTTAGATGTAAAAGGATGTTAAAAGTTAAAAAATTTTCTTTATCCTCTATCTTTTAATTTATAATGTTTGTATCATAATTGTTATATTTGGCGTTTTTTCACATTATTCAAAATTAATTTTCATAACAAAAAATTTTTTTCAATTCTATCATCCAGATTCTAATAATAATAAAAAAAAATTCTCCAAATCGATAATATCTTTAAACAAAATAAATAATAAAAATCGATAAAATGAATTCCTAGAATCCGATGATAATATTCTTTACAAAAAATAAAAAAGAACAAAAAATCTATATTCATATCAAAAATTACATTGGATCATATCAAACTCCTTAATCCAATCCTGACCACATAAGGGTGGTCCATCCATATCCAATATATAAAATTTAAATATTTAATAACATGTATTTAACTTTACAATCGACTTTGATAGGCAAGGATGTCACAGGAAATCCAGTATCTATCACAAACAAAAAATAAGAATATTTAATTGAATATCAATAATAAAATAATTCATAAAATTTATCATATTTCGTGGCCTTAGAATATACGGTATCTGAACATATGTTGCTTCTTGTTGTTGCTGCTGTTTTTAGCCCCTTTATATACATATTTATTGTCTCTCCACCCCGTATTTCCTTGCCATTTCGCTCAATCGTCTCTTCCCCATGAATCTTTCTCTGCATAGACTTTATTATCAGCAACTTTCATCGATTGACATTGTACCACTGTATCATTAATATTGTTCAAATCCGTCGTATTTTCCTCTATCAGTCTTACTTTAAGTTTTTCATTATGATGGTTGATCATGAATTATACCGAAATAAATTCTGTATTCACCTAGAACCACAGCCTTTAAGTCGATCTAAATATTCTCTAGAAGACTCCATTCTATTTAGTTTGGAATTAAAAAGTTCAAATATTCTAGTAATCTTATTCTTATAAACTTTTTTTGAATTAAGTCTTTCATTTGCTGATAAGGTAAATTATCCAAATTGTCCATAATACTCACCGCCATATCTTTACCAATCGTTGAGCTTATATTTTGGTGACCTTATCCATAATATATTCAGCTATATCTTCATATAGTTTTGCGTTTTCTTATATAACAAAAATATCGCTTCAGAAACAGTAAAAATAAACATTTATAATAACATAGCAAATATATATCTTTTTAAATTGGTATATTAACTCATTTTGTTTTTAATTAAATAAATAATATTCTATATATTGAATTATTAGTGTTGTTAAAGTTACTTTTGAAACATAACTAGTTACACTTACTAGTTGCAATTTTACAAATGTAACTAGTTATTGTTTTAGAAAAATTCGACTAAAAACTTTAGCAACTAAATTAGTCTATTAGTCGACTAATTTGGTCGACTAAAACGACTAATATAGTCGACTAAAATGACTAATTTAGTTGATTAAAATAACTAATTAATTCGACTAAAAGAACTAATTAAGTCGACTAAATTAAGTCATAATCGTTATTTTTGAACTTTTTTTAATTTTTTAGGTAAAAATATATGTTGTAAAGATGTAAAAATAAAATTTCAGCGAAGATGTACCATTATAGAAAAATAGCAATTGTCATAATCGTTATTTTTGAAAAGTAAATATATATTGTAAATGTGTTAAAATAAAATTTCAGTGAAGATGTACCATAGAAGAGTGACAATTGTCATAATCGTTATTTTTTAACTTTTTTTAATTTTTTTTAAAGTAAATAGGTAAAAATATATATTGTAAAGATGTTAAAATAAATTTCAGTGAGGATGTACCATATAAAAGTGGCAATTGTCATAATCGTTATTTGAAAACTTTTTTGAATTTTTTTAAAACAAATAGGTAAAAATATATATTGTAAAGATGTTAAAATAAAATTTCAGTGAAGATGTACCATAGAAAAGTGATAATTGTCATAATCGTTATTTTTAAACTTCTTTGAATTTTTTCAAAGCAAATAGGTAAAAATATACATTGTAAACATGTTACGTTAAAATTTTAGTGAAGATACCACAGAAAAGTCACAATTGTCATAATCGTTATTTTTGAACTTTTTTGAATTTTTTTAAAGTAAATAGGTAAGAATATATATTGTAAAGATGTTAAAATAAAATTTCAATGAAGATGTTACCATAAAAAAGTGACAATTGTCATAATCGTTATTTTTTAACTTTTTTTAAAGTAATTAGGTAAAAATACCATTATATTTGCAATAAATGCAATCAATCGGCAGACGCGTATGGAAGACACGCTCTCCACTGTAAATTTATATCGTATTTTTATTTTAATTTAAGAAAAGATATTTTTAGAATATACTGATATAATAAAAAGATTAATTTTATGAATAGTATTGTAAATTTTAAATCATGATTTAAATCAGAGACCTGTATAGGTACCATTTGCAAGGTTCTGCCGGGATTTTTTTTTTAAAAAATATGGAATTGAGCTGGGTGGGGCCGAATATTTTTTAAGAAAATTCAGGCCGGGTCGGGTGGGTCTTAGAAATTTTTTTATATAAATTTATCAATTTTATGATTAATTTTTTATGCAAAATATAAATATTTTATTTTATTTATAGAAACTAGATACCATTTAATAAATATCGTTTAATTAGAGAAATTATATAAATCAATTTCTGTATTTATATTAATTCGAGCCGGGCCGGTAAATTTTTTTTAAAAAATTTCATTCCGTCCGGGGTAAACTTTTTTAAATATTTCAGGCCGGGCCTGAAAAATTAGGCCCGATATAGATCACTAATTCAAAGCTATTGTTTTGTTATACAATATTATAACCTTCTTATAGCAATTATATTGAAGTCAATATAATTGCAAAATATGAGAAGTTAATACATAATTATAAAATAGTATAGGGGAGACTAGGGTTAGGTAAACCCCGGGGCTTGGAAAACCATTTAATCTCATTTCAAAATTAAATACACCTGAAGGTTAAAATTTTATCCTAATATAGTTTTCATTAGTAAATGATTTTTATTTAGAAATAAAATTTTGTGAAATTTTCAAAAGATTTTTACATGACAGAATTTTAATTTTTATAAAAGATATAATAATTTATATATTTTAAATTTTATTGAAAAGTTTAAACACTCTTCTATAATTTGAATAAGTTTTATGAGTATTTATCAAATCTAGATATTATTTCAATCATGATTTGTCAATTTAGAGCTAGCGAGGTTTGTTAAACCATACACGTCAATTATGGCAGTAAATAATAGCGGGCGTAGGCTAAAGTCAGCTTGTTTCAGCAAAAAAGTTCAAAAATAAATATTATGACAATGTCATTTTTCTATGGTACATCTTCACTGAAATTTTATTTTAACATCTTTACAATACATATTTTTACTATTTGATTTAAAAAAATTCAAAAAGTTTAAAAAATAACGATTATGACAATTGTCACTCTTCTATGGTACATCTTCACTGAAATTTTATTTTAACATTTTTACAATATATATTTTTACCTATTTGTTTTAAAAATATTCAAAAAGGTTAAAAAAATAACGATTATGACAATTGTCACTATGGTTCATCTTCACTGAAATTTTATTTTAACATCTTTACAATATATATTCTTACCTATTTACTTTAAAAAAATTCAAAAAAGTTCAAAAATAACGATTATGACAATTGTGACTTTTCTGTGGTATCTTCACTAAAATTTTAACTTAACATGTTTACAATGTATATTTTTACCTATTTACTTTAAAAAAATTCAAAAAAGTTCAAAAATAACGATTATGACAATTGTCACTTTTCTATGGTAAATCTTCACATAAATTTTAACTTAATGTTTACAATATATATTTTTACCTATATGCTGACTAAATAGATCAACTTAGTCGACTAAATTAAATCTTTTTAGTCGACTAAATTCGTCGTTTTAGTCAACTATATTAGTCGTTTTAGTCGACTAAATTAGTCGCTTTAGTCGACTATATTAGTCGTTTTAGTCGACTAAATTTCGATTTAGTCTCGACTAAATTAGTCGACTTAAAGTTTTTAGTCGATTTCCATGACTACGACTATTAGTCGTAGTCGAAAGAACTCGACTAATATGATGTCCTGATCAAGATTATAATATACATATTAAAATCCAGAATAAGGTAATAAAAACTATTACTGACTATGATAGAAACTTTGTGAAGGCTTTCAGGTTATTTTAAATTAATTATTTTAAAATATTTTTTTAGAATGCTTGAGGATAAAGGTTCTGAAATAGATGATGATGTTTAAGGTTTGTATATCAAAGATATCTTGATTAATAAGTTGAAAGTTATGATTTGCAACCACCGAATTTAAGATGTGCCTGCCACACATTAATTTAATTGCTATAGTTGATGCGAATAAAGTTTTAGAAAATCGAAGTTTAAAATTATATCCCCAAAGCCAATTTCAAAAATGTCAGTTTTTGTGGAATAAACTAAATATATCCACATATGGCTGATAATATATTTAAAAAATTGGGAAGATATTTAATATGTTTAAATATCACAAGATGGAATACATATTATGAATCGATTGTATAAATAAAGTATTTAGCGAAGAATTACATCTTGATTATTTATGTGATAACATTGGGCCTATGCGCCTTAACTCTCAGAATCATAAATTTATTAAAGAATATAGCCAAGTAAATATCAATATAATCGTTAATTTTTTGAAATGAATAAATTTCAGATTATGCAGTCTTTGGCAAAAACTTCATTGAATATGGGGTTTTTTAACTACAACTAATTTTCGACTCATTTCAAAATTAAATGATTTTGCAGGTATAGAATTTTGCCAACCTCTTGGTATTAATAAAAAAGGTTTATAATTTGATTAAAATAAATTATATATGAATAACTTTATTGCAAATTTTCAAGTGTTTATAATGATGATAATATTGCTGCTCTTATTTATCCTACATTTAAATTAAATTGGGAATGGATAAAAGGGATCAAAATAGATAAATAAATAAATTGATTAATTTTATAGGCAAACTCTACTATCCCACCAAAAATGTCTATTAATAATGTAGATGATTTTTTTGGAGAATATGTTAGACAATATTTTTTTAACAAATAATAAATACTACGATAAATATATTCAATAATTATAATGATATAGAAAATATTTATATAAAATATAATACCTTCTCTTTCCTCTAGTGCTCCTGTCTGTTGAGCATATCTTTAGTATTGCTAAACAGTTTTTAGGGGATAGGCGTAATTGTTTATCAGATTCAAATTTAGAAATTTCCTTAGAAGTTAAAAGCAAATAAAAGGGTTCCATGTCAATTCAGCTAAACTTTTATCTTCGCGATAAAAGTTTCGCTGAATTGACCTGATACGAATAAAAGATCATAAATTTTTCGATGCACCATTTTTTTGGAATAAAATATATAGATATATGATTTTCAAAGGGTGATCCTTTTTTTTTATTTGGAGTGGGAACTGGCTCCTTTTAAAAACCTTGTAGCTGGAGCTAGCCTTTTCAAATGGTAGAAGTGGGTGGGGGAGTTAGCTCCTTTTAAAAAGTAGCGTAAACAACTCTGATTACATTATATCTTCACTAAAATTATTTTTGGTGCTTTTACTTATTTAGAGAAAAAACGGAAAATAAATATAAATAATTTTATAAATTGGATTTATTCCGTAGAAGTTCCTGATAAATCGGGAGAATAGGTGAATTATCTGAACATGGAATTACTAATAATAAGGGCTGAACATGGAATACTAATAATAAGGGGTGTTACTAGAATAAATGAGGTTCTCACTGGCAACCCTAATCTTATTCCCATTTTATCAAATCAGATAGGGTATAACTATTAGAATTAGAGGTCTGTAAAGCCCAGCTACGTCCGCTTCTGCCCTTTAAAAATTTGCACCAGTTATCCGGCTCGGCCCAAAAAACTTTTTGCTAGGTCTAGCCAGTTTTATTTTTAAAAAATTTATTCGGGTTGACCCTGCCAGTAAAAATTTTACCAAAAGCTCGGCTCGGCCCAATAAAATACGAAAGAAAAAATTTCTACGAATTTTTAGGTCGTCACATTTTTAATATCTATATCTACATTTTTTTCCCCCATTGTTAATTAAATCTCTTATATCTCTCATCTACTACTATCTATTTTTACAAGAACCGTTTTATAAATCAATTGTGGTTATATCCATGCATTTGTAATTGTTTTATATAAATAACTTGTTTAATTATTTGAATATGCTATATTATTTATGGATTTAGTATTTTAATTAGGCAGCTCTTAAGAAATAAGCATATGATATATTTTTAAATAGTAATCATCAAAATATTCGATTGAAATTCAAAAAAATTATCAAAATTTTAATATCATTAAGATTTTAGGAAAAATCAGAGATTTCTGAAGTCCTACCTGATATTATATGTATAAATTCTCCTTCCCAGGAAATTTATTTTATACTACACGACCCTGCTCATCCCGTTATAATTAAAAAAATTCCGTCTGTCAGTTGGCTATGCAGATCTCTAATTAAAGTGATACCCCCCCCCCCCCCATTTTTATATATTTAACAATGACCTGTTATATATTGGAATAGGAAAAGGATAAAAGATTTTAAATTTTATTTTAATTACCCTTTTTAAGGTACTAATATGGATCGATTAGGACAGCTACAGAAGGTGCCTGCCAGTGTTTATGGTATGAACATGGACGATTGGCAATGCGAATTTGATGTATAAATATTTTAACTAATGCATAAAAAAATAAACATAAATACAAATTTGTTAATTTTTCGTAAACAAAAAAGAGTAGGACTTCTTTTTAATATAATTTTTATTTCAAATGATAGCGCTAAAAGCGATTTCAAAAGATGTAATAATTTTTGTTCAAATTAGACAGGTCAAACATTTAACAAAGTTTTTTAAATTAATATAAAATGATCAGAAAAAAATTACTAGAGAAAATATCCTGAAAAGAACTTCCCTTGCCCATATTTACGACCAAATTCTGTTACATATTTTACTATAATTTATTCTACCCCATGTCTTTCCAATCTTTCTACTTTAACTCTAATCTTTAATATACAACAAAACTTTGTTAGATCATTTTTAATATTATATTAACATTATCCCATATTTTTCTAACTTATACCCTAGTATTACCAATTTTTTTTAAAGCCAATTATAATATTAGCAATAACCCGTATATCCTTTTGCCTTTTCTGCCATCACAAATAACTTATAAAACTAACAAATTTAACATTTAAAAGGTAAGCTTAATGTTTTCTTCTAACATATCATCGTATAAAGGGATAATAATAAATATAAATAAATAAGTTTAAACCTAGAGGGCGCCAATGCAAACATGATTTCTTTAGAGTTAATATTAATACTGAAGAGTGATGCAAAATCGCTCCATTTGAGGCAATTTTTAAAAACGGTTAACTCAGTTCCAAAAAAAACCATTACGCCTGATTATAGCTCATATTGCATAAAGTTTTGGGCATCTATTAACGAAATCTCGAGGAGGCAATATTTTTATGGCTAACTGAGTTTGCCTTTTTTAAACTCACATTGAAGGATTTTGCATCATACTGATGATACAAATATATATCTTAGCTCGATTTTATTCTAAAGACATTAAAATATCCGAGGATGTATAACTTGCAGAATTTAAGATATGGTATAAAAAATTTAAAGATTGGTATGATCTTCCTTTTAAAAAAATGCTATGTATATGGTAATAAATATATTTTGTACTAGAAATTTTGACAATTTTTTCTTATAATTCGCTCTAATAAATACACTACAAAAAAATTCCTGGCTAGCCCTTGTTTTTTAATCTTTAGATTTTAATAAAATTATTTTGCTGTTTCAAATGTAATAAATTTCAGTTTTTATAATATATTTATAATTTTTATACAGACAATGGCCTTGAACAACGCAAGGAAGGTTGATTTCAAGTGTCCAATCATAAACTCCCTATCACAAGAAAGTATCTTATATCTTGTCACAGGAAAACACTGTTTATGGTAATATTTCTTTTCTTTTCCTTTCATTCTAATTCTTCATTTTAGTCTAAAAATCTAATTGTTTTTATGGAGTACAACGCCAAATTACTTATAATTTTAACCCAACTTTTTCCTATATTTTCAAATTTTTGTATAAGTATTAACTATCATAACAGAGAAGAAAATAAGTTTTCGCCTTCATAAACTGGGCGATGATATGGGTCCGTAAAATTTGAAAGTTTGGTAAAATTAAATATTTCTTTAATCTTTAAATCATTTTTGTATTAAAACTTATACTTTATGCAGAGAATTTTTTATCAAATAATTAAGTTATATATTATTTCCACTATGAATATTCATAGGCGTAACAACATCCTCCCCCTTCTTTGGAAATTTATTTGTTTTCTTGAATATCATTTCAAGATAATAATAAAAAAAATTTTTCCACTCCCCCCACCTAATGAATCACCCTAATATCAGTTTTGCAGTAATTAAAAAAATCTAGCGTGGTTAATATTTAATCTTTATGTGGTCATTAAGTGTTGGCAGTTGCTTCCTTTTGGTGATTTCTCCGAGACTCTCGGAGCACTTACCATGTGTAGTAAAAATGTCCTTAGGTTTGAATTCTAAAATTGAATTTATGTATATTTAGATTAGGATATTTTTCTACTTACTCTTGGATGGTAAGTTTAAAATTGGTGAATTAGGGTTAATTGACTTGAGAGAGATGGATTAAGATTTCTCAGGATGGGTAGAGAGTCCAATGTCCTAACCTCTATATTAAATTCACAGCTTTATTGATTCCATCATTGGATCCACCGATGATACCATCATCAATATACCAGACGTGCAAGGATAAGGAACACATCGACTTAATAGATTTAACGATGTCATTAATACCTAGACAGAAATAAAAATCTAAGTGGATCACTCTGTTGAATGCCCTCGATAGGTGGAATTTTATAAATATCGAATTGCAGGGTATTGTAGATGATAATAAGAATGAATCAATTCAGTGTAATATGGAAAAGAGTAAAAGCAAAATGAAAAGCGAATGCGAAATATAATAGCACGATAGTTAAATCACAGAGGCACTCAAACATTTAGAATCGAATGAATAAAAATGGATTAATATCCCTAAATAATTTATTTATGGCAATGGGATATCCAACAAAGCACGAATGAATAAGGTTATATTTAACCAGAAACACATTCAATATTTGCTGTTTTTAGCATATAAAATAAGGTGCGAATGGATAAAAAAAATGTAATATCAAATTAAAGCTGTATGAAAGGCTAATGTGAAATAGAATAGCAATATTATTATAGCAAGTTAAGAAAAAAACTAATGCAAAATATTTTAAGTAATAATAATTAAATGAATTGAAAAGGGAGAATAACAGACATTAATATATATAGATGAAATATCCAATTGATCATAAATGAATAACACCAAATTTAAGCAAACAAACGCTCAATATTGGTAAGTTTTACTATATATAATTAATCGCGAATGGATAAAGAATAATATAATCGCGCGTTAATAAAGCTGAATAGCGAATGCGAAATACAAATGGAACTAGAAAGAGAATACACAATAATCCATTGAGATTCCAATAATTTCAAATGCGAAAATAGCCAAAGATTACCAGCAAGATGTGAGAAAGACGCTCAGTATAAAGAGTTTTCAATTTTTTTAAAAAAATGTGAACTTTGTATAGACCATATAAAAAAAAAAGTTTAAGAAATAAAAAGGTATGGAAATCGTAACCATCTAAGATTAAGTAATTGAATAATATTTGTTAAATAGATTAAAATATATTAAAATATTTACTATTCTCAACAGTTTATTTTGTAAGAAAAGAAATCAAAACTTAATTAATAGAGCATACAAATAGTTTATACCTGTGTATTTGTGGCTTACCTAGGCAATCTTTACTAATTATTTGTTCACTATTAATCAATTATAAAATATTTGTTGGATTTTGACTTATATTATTAGAATTACTAATTTATCTTAAATTTTTACAATCATTTATGCTTAAACCATCATATCTAAAATACGTGATCAGTATTTGAAATCTTGCAAAATTATTGATCAGTCTTAGTCTTATATCTATAAAAAAATGGATATGTATCTAGCTTAATTATATCCAGTTATTTTAAATAAAGGGAATTAATTTTCCCATCTATATTGGCTATATTTTTTTAATCGTGCAAATACAACTTCTACAAAAATATTGAAATTTTTAGGTGATTGGGCGTAGAATTCTCCAAATTCTGTTTTAATTTTCATATCATTTTAATAGATCCATATTTCAATTCTATTGATTATTTATTTGATGTTTTTCTCTTTAACATTATTATATTTTTTCTTTACCTTTCTTATAATCTACTTTCTTTTTACTTTTAATGTTTATTTTCCAATTCCATTCCTTTCGATTTTCTTCGGACTTCTACTTTTTTATCAATTTTCCTATTCATTAAAACCTTTCTTCTTCTAATTATTTTTCCATTTATTTATTTCAATTTTTATCAAACCTTTTTAGGTCAAAATTTGGCGCAGCCCAAAATTTTTTTTGAATTTAAAATTTTTTATTTTCAATTCCAGCCCCTTGAGATTTTTTTAGAAAATATATTGGCCAGGCCCAGATTTTTATTTCTGAACATTTTCGTTCTAATATCGTTTCCATTTTTAAAAAATTTAATATTCCTTTATTTTATAATTCTCTTCTAGTTTCTTATCTATATTATTTAAAATATAAGGTATGTACAATGCAGTAATGGAATCCCATGGTATATGTGCTGTGCTGCTGGCACTCTTTTCAGTTCAATCACAGGAAAATGTGAAACGAAACAAGAAGTCTTATGTTTGGAATGAATAAATTGAAAATGGAAAATAAAATTAAAAAAATTAAAATAAAAATATAAAAAATGAAATTAAAATATAATAAAATAAAATAAAATAAATAAAAAATATTCAATATAAAATATAAAAAATAAAAGTAAATAAAAATATATAAAAGTAAAACTATTTTTTTTAAACAGTAATGTAAGCTAAAATCAAAAAAACTAAACAAAAATAATTAATATAAACAAATTTTTAAATATAAACTTAGGTAAATAAAACTTTGATTTATAATAAACAAATAGTAAAATAGGTTTAGACAAAATTTTGAATGAAAAAAAAAGAAAAATTTTTTAACAAAATAAAACAAAAAATATGCATTTAAATTTTTTTTTATTTATACAAATTGTTAATTTTATAAATTATTATAAATTTTTTTATATTACATTGTTAATTTTATAAAAAAATTTTTTACTGTTTCAATTTTATTATTTTTTTAGATAAATAAAATAAAAGTTCACTTAGAAAGATAGAACACATGATTAATTTCTTTTAAATATATATTCTGTAGTGTTGTTAAAAACTAGTTACCTGTAACTAGTTACATTTTTGCTAAAAAATAACTGTAACTAGTTATATTTTTTGAAATGTAACTGCTAAAAGTAACTAGTTACTTTTAAAAATATATATGTATAAATCTAAATAATATATTCCAGTAATTAATTTTATTTTTAATATGTTTTTATTGAAATAATATAACTATTTATTAAAATTATTATACTATATCTATATTCTATGTAAAAATATATAATTAACAGAAGAGAAATAAAATAAAATAATGTATTTAGGTTCGGTCGGCGGTGCTTAATGACCCATGTATAGATTTACATTTGGATCGACAAATTTTGATTGATATTCTTTGTCGTAGGTAGAAGCCTTTTTTGGATCACCTGTGATTAAACGTAACCTTTGCCCTATTGTTTTGAATAATCTTAGGGCTTGGGGTCCAAATGATCCACAAGTGTCTGAGACTACCTGAACAAACAAAAGATTATTAAGGTGGTTATATTTATTTGTTTTTGTATTTTCAGCTTTGTGATAGAGTTGAAATAAAAAGATGTGGCAAAATGATCTACACATGTATAATCCCAAGCGAGGGGTATACATTGGTTCCAAGGGACTAGCGTCATTCCATCAGGGCGGAAGCCGGAGGGTTTCAGTGTAGAAAGAATATTTGCGGATTTCAAGATTCTATTGATATCGAATTGATGGCATAGTGCCTGGATAATTTGCCTTTTGAAAAATGACAGTAGGGGGGGGGGGGTGTCTAAGGCTATCGATATGATTTTCACAAGGTACACATGATATCGGCGTTACGATTTCACAATACGAAGACCTATAGCTATTCTAAGTTCTTCGATGGTTAATAAACAATCCTAAATTAGAACTAGGTATAGTTTCTAACCAATCGTAGCCAGGGTGGCATATGGCTGAGGCTGGAATTATTTGATCTAGCAAAAGAGTCGTATTGTTGTCATTCTATATACTCGGGGTTGCGGTTAAGGGGAGAAAGAGCGATGGAGATTTTCTTTGAAAGCTTTGAAGTGTAACTATTCAAAGCAATGCTGTATCAATGGTAAATTCCAGTCTCTTTGTCTTAAATTTCGATATGAGCGGCTTGGAGAATCTTTGCTCCAGAGGTTTAATGTTGCCATATGATGTGGATTCGATAATATCCAAGTCTCCAAGTGTGTATGGAATAGCAACTGAGGATAAAAAGGCTGAAATGCTTAAAGATATGGGGGAATGGATACCTATACCACCTAACTTTGGTGGAATGCAGTTTGCATATTGAAGAGTGAAGAAAATTTGGTATTTTCGAGAGTATTTTTTATAATGAACCTCAAAATAATATTTCAAGGGATATGAAAATTGTTGATCAACGAAAGGCATGTAAAATTTTAGGAATGAATAAAAATATTTGAATAAATAAAAAGCAGGTAAATGTTTTAAAATATTTTTTATCCTATTGAATTTGACAAAAAAATTCATCTCTGAAATGAAATATAGCACTTTCACCCAATGGGTGAACCTAGACGTTAAAGCTAATTTTGTCCACTATAATAAAATTTCCAGGTGCGCCGTCCGATCCAAGGAAAATAATTTTTTATTTAAATATATTAATTTAAAATTTTGTTTAAATGTCTGATTGTGTTCACAAAGGATATGCAACAATAATATAATTTTCCGTCCAAATAGATTTTCTTCTTAAATTGTTACATTGCTTTAATAAACCTATTTTTTTTATATTATATTTCTTTACCTATTTAGCACAATATATGCCATATTGCCCTCAAATTGTGCGGGTAATATTTATGGAATTACATACAAATGTATTTTTTTTTAAATTTTACTAAATTAGATTATAGAACTTAGTATAAGGAACGACAAAGACTTAGATTATTTAAAAATTATATATTTTTGGAATAAACTACTAAATTAGTAATCATTACTTACTAATAAGAAAAATTTTCAAACCCGGCCCGGATTTTTTATAAATATATTATATTTATTTTTGATTTTTATAGCTAATAATAGCGATTTAAAATATTTGGTTTTAAAATATACAGCCTGGCCTGGATATTTTTTTTTTAAATTTCAGGCCCGGCCTGATTATATTTTAAAAGGCCTGCGTACCCTCTCTAATAAATATATTCTATTTTCCGATATTTTTTTTCGGTTTAATAATTTTTTTATATAAATAAATTGTATATTTTTTCAAATAATTGATTATAATTATTATATCTTATATTATATTAATACGTTCAGTAAATAAATAATGCGTTTATGAATGATGTATAAAGTAACTTATTATGTAACTAGTTACTTTTGAAATATAACTGTAACTAACTGTAACTAGTTATATTTTTACCAATGTAACTAGTAACTGTAACTAGTTATATTTCAAAGTAACTTTTAACAACACTAATATTCTGACCGCTCTATTATCTGGTCATTAATTTTTGAGGGAGGGATAGTACTGTGCGCATGGCGGCCGTTGGCCACCAGTATTTTTGATCACGCTGAAAGTGCATTTATGGAAATCACAACGGCTCATGAAAAAATTCATATTTCATAATTTTAATAATGGGTCAACAGTAATTATAAAGTGTAAAGATATAATTTTTTATTTACTACCTCATTTGACATTTTAAGATCAATCAGTCTAAAATTATAGAAAATAAAGATACTAAACTTTACATATTTTATAAATAAATAATGTTGCATAATCATTTAAAATCTAAATAATTTTAATATTATTATAGTTAAATAAAAATAGAAAATCATTTCTATGGAAATTCTTTGGACTTTTATATTTAAAAACGAGATTTTAAAAAACTTAATAAATTCTGACAAATATTGATAATAGTGTTTCTTAGGTATAATTTATTAAGTTTTGTAAATTATAATCTTTAGCTATAAAATCCAAAACTTTTCAATCAACGTTAGTAAGAAAAATTTAACGTTTGATCTCTAACCATAACTTTAAGGAAGGCATTTCATTAAAATCTCAAGATTTAAAGAAGTTCTTAATACCCAAACAGATATTAAGTCCTCTAAAAAATGCCTTCTAGTAAGAAATTATTTTATATTAAGTTGTGCTGACTTGTTACCTGTTCAATCAATCCGTAATATAGGAATGAAAGATTTTTAAAAGGAATCGAATTTATAATAAAGTTTTTTTTTAAGTCATCAATTTTGATATGCCAGACATGACAATCTTAAGCCGTACTGCCCTTAATGATGTTTATTTATCAATAAAAGTATATGTACAAGAATAAATTAACTTGAGATTAATATTTTATGCAATCACATTTGATAGCATTTGTTTACATAAGCTAGTAGTGGATTGAAAAGTGCCTTTAGTTGATCTAATCAAAAGAATGAGAAAAATTAAAACTGCTCTAAGATATAAAATAGTAGATCTTGATTTGAGCTTTGAAGTATATCAAAGATAATTCCTAAATACAATAACAAATAGCAGGGCAGTCGCTATCAAAGTGCTTTGCGTGGCACGGAATCTTTTTTTTAAATTGCCACTCGATTTTTGAATAATTAGGACCTATTGAGACAAATTCATTAATATTTTATTTATTATCGAGGAAAAGCAGAGAGAATGAAATTTAAGGAGAGGAGAATGAATTTCTTTTGTCAGGGGAAAGAAGAGATGTTGTGCTAAATTCAAAAAGAGAGATAGTTTTTTTAAAAAAGCAGAGAAACGCTGGGCATAAGGCCAATGGTGGTGCAGTATGCAAAAAATGGGGTAGGGTAGACACTAGTGACTGGTTAGAACCAAAACCTGAGGAATATAAATTAAATGAGGGGATAAATGAGTTGAATCTAATAGGAGTGAAATCGAGCCAAATATTGTCACGGGGTGAAGTGCGATGGTAAATATGGGAGGAGCATTTTTTAAGAGGGTTACCTATATAACTGATTACGAAGAATATATTAGGGAAAATGGGCTATGATCGTGTATAGGGTGAATGTTGATTGAAAAAAAAATTTTAAAAAAGGGAGAAGAAAATATTTGATTTTTTTTAACCTTAGGGATTTTAGAATATAATTTTCTGTGAAGTATTTTGAATTTAATTGTAAAGAAAATTACAGCATTACATTGGTGGAGTAGTTTTTTAAAAATAACGACAATTAATTTGTGTAAGAATTAATTCAAGGTTAGGAGTAAAAAAATAATTATTTTTAAAAGGGATTTATAATTTGGGTATTTTTATTTTATTTTATTTTTAATTAAAAGAGTGTATATAAAATTTTAGTTTGAATTTATAATAATAAGGATAGAAATGCGTTGGGAAATGTGTTATTAAATTAGCTTAAAATTTTTGGGGAATTTAAAAAATATGTCATTAGTTTGATTACTGTGGAGAAGAAATGTTTAATACAAAATTGTGTATGATAAAATATAGCGTGGTATATCATTGTATCATTCAATAATATTGTATTCATCATCATAATAGGTGCGTGAACAGCATGGGAAGAGAGAGGGAATTATCATATTCTCATTATTAGGGACGCCAGCTAGCTCAGATGTTATATGTGGATGAAATTAATATGGGGTAACATTGAAGAAAGATAGAGCTGGTAAAATTAGGAGGGTCCTAGTCTTTGTGGTCGCCTTAAGAGTGATATATAACTTTAAGAGTCGACGTTGAGAATCTATAATAAAAAAAGATTTTCATACCCTGTGATTAGTTTAGAGTCAAAGATTTATATAGTATCCACTCAGAAATTAAGCAAATGGCCTAAGTTTTTATAGTCTAGGTTTGTTTTATATTTATCAATAATATACAGGTATTACAAAAGTAAGCATCATTGTATAAAATAAGAAGTTGTCATTAAACTAAAAAATGCAATTTCACTTTTGGAAATGTATTTAAAAAAAGAAAATCTATTTTTATTATAATAATTACATTTTTCTTATACCTTTTCTAAATATTCGTTTGTACTTTTCATATAAACAATCACATAACTATCCGCAAGAATGCTGAAGTTTTGATCCTACGAATGAAAAATAGGCGGGACATAAAACTTAACAAAAGCATCTTTAATCACAATGAGGTAATATTTTAATTATTTACCCCTTGAATTATGTCTCTTGAATAACAGTATGGTGTTTACGCATGTGTTACCCTATGTTATTATTTAATAAATAAAATAAAATTCATGGTGTTGAACATAACAGACAGTCTTTAATTTAATAGAGTAAAAATATATAGTATAAATACTGTGGAGTTAAACACTTTTGGCAGAGAACAAGTATTCCTTGTGATTATGAGCCTATGCCGTTGGGTGTAATACTCACTCCTTGGCGAAACTATTAGTATCGATGCACTAGAGTGCAACCATTGGGTAGTATTTTTCATGGACAACGCCTTGTTATGAAGTATCAAGTTGTTTCAGAAAAAAATAAATTCCCATATGAAATATTCCGGATATCAATCATCATTATTCTGGTTTATGTTGAAATATAGAATTCTATATTATTCTGGGGATATGTACATTCAAAAAGTTAATGATGATGAAAGTTAGTGCTAAAATTTAAAATTTTTTGAAAACTGGGTATTTGAATGAGAGAAAGGACAATGAAAGATTTAGTGTAAAAAATATTCATATTCTGAAGTAATAACTGGTAGGAGATATGCATTATTATATTTGTAAATTATAATAATCAGAATTCATTAGGTAGTACTTTCGAAGCTTTAAGATTTTGGAGGAGTTCCGTAAAAAGGAAGAATTCAATGGGATTTTCCTTTGGACATATAGCCTCATTTTACTAACTCCTATTTTAGGGTCGTTGAGATCGTGCACCTTAGAAGAAAATTTGGTTAGAAAATGAGAAATCATCAATCCCTTTTTTTGGAAGATTTGAATATTTTTTTTGGGTTACTGAAGTTGAATTGTTTAAATTTTCGTTTACATGTTGAAATATTAAAAAAACGAAGGCAGTGGAACCCGCCAAAAGTTCAGGAGAGAGAATACATATAGGCTTTTTCGAACTATAGTAAAAAATTTATTATATTAGTAGCTAAATATTCTAGTTAGATGGAATAAAAAGCAGTTAATAGATTGACGAGTGGAATAACTATTAAAAAATATTAGTCCAATAGATGGGTAAGTAGTAATTGATAAAATATTCGTATCGGATGGAACCAGAATTTGCAATGGAAATGTTTCATAAATTTTTCTGGAATCCAAACCGTAACGATTATCAGGTCGGGTTTAGGTCCAGATAAAAATGATGGTTTAGTTCGATTTGTTCTTTTATAATAATGTAGGTTAGGTTTCATTTAAAAACCTGTTAGAATTATGTTAAGGAATGCACATTTTTTAAAAATTTTATCACTATTTTCTAAAAATATAATTGGGCCCATAAATATTTCAAAATTCTCTTTTCTCAAATTATATCTATAAGGAACAATAAATTTTATTACTTAGAGCACTTTTTTTGATCCAACTTGCGTAGGTAGTACCGTTAAATAGCAATATATAAAAATAATTATTGATACGAATCTCTTGAAACTGATCATTAATAATCTTTAAAATAATTTGAATCTCAAAAGGTTCAAACCGGTTCACAAACCATTTTAGAGGTAAGTTCAGGTGTCAATTTTTAACAGTTCAGGCTTGGTATTGGTTCGATATATAATAACCGTTAATACAGAATTAACGGTTCAGATTCAGTTTGAATACCTGAACTTTTGTAAGAAAGGTATTAATCATGTATCACCGCCAATCCGAGTTCAAATAGATACACTGAACGGATTGTAGGGGGTAGTAAAATTTTAGTTAAAAAGGTTGAAAGAAGAAGAGGAAAATATTATATTGTAATAATATATATATGATATACGGGATGGTTTCCATCTGAAATGTTTTAAGGATGGAGAATCCGGTTATTTTTAGATGATAAAAATGTTACATGCGTAAATAAATGGGAGAAAGGAATAGTATAGGGAGACAGGGAGTAGGACATATTTAGTAATAGTAAATGAAACTAGTATGGCAAGAAGTTATGTAGATATAAAATAATTGATTTCTAATTTTCAATAAAGTTAGATTTAAGGAGTTTGTGGAAGTTGTGGGATTATCATATTTAAGTGGTGATGATAGATATTATTATTATTGTTAATATCTTTTAAAAATCATAATCCTTAAACCTATATTACATTATAAAGTATTCCATTTTTTTATTTTTGAACTCTGATTTCCTACCATTTGTTATTTACCGTTCATCACATATTTTTGACACCCCACCCCCTCCGACCAATGGCAAAGTCCCAGTTATTATTATAATACCTCCTATCAATATAATTGATATTATTATCAACATATTTAGTTATACTAATTGACATTATTAACATTATATTAACTCCTATCATTTAAAAAGATTCAATTTCCTCCTAATTTTATTTATTTCAATCTTGCGATATTTTTATTAACCGGAATTTAGATTATTTAATAGTATTTTATATTAGGATCAATCTCTGTGACTTTTTCTACAGTAAATTTAAATTTCACAGCTAATTTAGCCAAAAGTTACCAATCACTCATCCGGATTAATACTGTTTGAATATTTTCTTCTGATCTCAAACTCTAGCTTTTCATAGTGTATATTGACAATAAAAATGTCTCTTAATTGTTCATGAGTATTAATAAATTTATAATTCAAACAAACATGATTTAATCCATGGCATCCCAGCCACCATTCATGTGTACAAGTTTATCCTATTATAAAAAGATTCAATATTTTGTTAATAATTAATAATCAATATTTTTAATAATATTAGAAAAAAAATAATTATTTTATTTTGCCTAAATTTCCTATGATCTGTAGTATAATGCTATATTCCTCTTATTATTTGGCTTAATTTTCTAAACCTTGCAGAAAAATTGAAATTTCTCTAAATGTAAATAAAGTTCAATATTAATATTTTCTTTGTGAATCATATACATGTATATACCATTTATAATATGGTTACTTTTTTATTGTTTATTATTTATAGCAAAACATATGTTCATGCCATCATTATACTTATATAAGAAATATATATCATATTTGTATCGAATACAAAATAATCTAGACTCTATAAAAATGTTGCAAATTTTAAATTCGAGATTCTACTGATGGGAGTAGCCATTTTATATATATACCAAACATAGCTAACACTATATTTTAATTCATATTTAGTTTTGATAAGATAAATTGAACTCTAGTCAATTCATATATCCTATTTAAGGTAAAGCATAATTAGATATTTATAACTACTTAGCAACCTCAGGTTGTTATTTTGATCGTACAGATGGAACTGCCATAAGTATCCGTTTAATTTTATCGACGGGTAACCATCTAATATAGAATAGCTTTAGTCTATGTCAGGCCCTATTCCATTATTTTCTTACTTATTTAGTCCTTTATAAAATTATTTTCATACTGATTTAAGTTTTTCTAAAAAATTTTTAAGTGGGACACTTTTTATTAATGTCCGGTATTTTATATCAAGGTGCATTTTTATCTATTGTTCTTTGGGGTATTTTTGCCCAGGTCTTTTATTTCGGAAAATTAGCAAATAATTGTCTACTATCTCTTGTCTCCGGTATATTTTTACTAAATTCTGAAGAAAATTCTCCAAAAACTGTAGAAATATTATCAATAATAGGTATCTTTATTTTTGGGTATATTCCATTGTTCTATTTAACTTTCACACTTTGACTAACTAATCCAGAAGGAAGTAGTAATACATAAAATAAAATTCTAAATAAATTATTTAGAATTTTTAATATAAGAGATTTTACATCATACACGGAATTAGCTAGCCATAAAATCAAACTCTTACTTGATGTTGCTTTTTACTTAAACAAAGTATGGGTAAGGCTTAGGGTTAGGTTTATTTAAGATTACATACTTGTATTTTTTATTATAATCACGTAGACACCTCATAATTTTCCTGGGAGGAGAAGAGTTGGCATCTCCTCCATATATTTTACCAGGAGGACTTTAGGCTCGTATTAAAGGAATATCTAAAATACATTATAATTTACTTCAATATAATATCATTTACTTCAAATCTGCACAACATGTAATTAAAATTTCATATGTGGCCAATTAGTTCTAATTTTACTTGAATATTATATTTTACTTCAAATCTGCACAACTTCTAATTAAAATTTCAAGTGACCCAGGCGCATACGCGCCAAAAAATGCAGATGCCGGATATATTTTTCTAAAATATTTATGTTTATATTAATTTATATTTTATAATATTTATTCTTATCTTTCTTTTTAAATATATATTTTATTAATCACATTCATTTACCAAATAATTTCGATTTCAAGTTTTCTTGGCGAAATATCTATCTATTATTTTCAAATTTCTAGTGGCGTAATATTTATCTATCATTTTCAAATTTCTAGTCAAATAATAATTATGGATATTGACTCTCACAAGTAGTGAAAATAACATAATTGAGATATATTCAGCCATAAAAATTAAAGCAAAAAAACCTGAATAAAACTCAACATTAAAACCCGACACCAACTCAAATTCACCTTCCATTAAATCAAAAGGAGTTCGATTTATCTCAGCTAATGAACAAATCAAAAAGGAAACTAATAGATATATAAATAATGAAATTATTTTTAAACTATTGATGGTGATGAAAATCCTAGTCATCTTACAAAAGTACAAATAATTTTATAACATTTTATTTAGCCTAGAAGAAAGACATATTTTCTTAAAAAGGTATTAAAGATACCTATGATAAATATTTTATTTAATAATAGATATATATTCCACCCCTCAATTTCAATATCCACAAACTTTATGTGCTAATCGAAAGTTAAATCAAAACAGCTATTTTACTAGATTGTTATGGCTAGCATACTCTATCCGAGATCGGAGCTTATTGTAAGATTGTCCTGTTTGGCCCAAGATATGATGGAAGAAATTTAGTTAAGCTTAACAGTTTTATTAAGACTCCATCATTCAACAAGTACAAAATGCTGGAGAAATTTCAATCATCAAAAACATATTATCACAAAAGCTGTGAACTGATGATTTCTTCGAATTAATTCAAAATGGGGATATGATTCCCATTTCATCACATATTGACAAAAAAAGGATAAAAATAGCATAAGAAGATAGATGTTAGATTAAACTAAATTGAGGTCATTCTATATTGTGGATTGCAGAGCCTAGCATTACATGGCCATTTGGATTCAGGAAGCTTGAATTTCAATAATAATGATAATGAAGGTAACTTTCGTGGTCTTGCAAAATTTTAAGCATTAGGGAATTTTGCATTAATGGAATACATCAAGCAACAAAATATTTTAAACAGAATTATATTAGAAACTCCTTGTCCAACGAGTTGCCATCAAGCAGTAACAACTTTGATTGAGTTAGAAGTGCTTATTATTAATGCTCTTAATGAAATGCACAATGGCCTGAAAGAGATATTTCCCCAGAAGCAAGCAAATTATTGGATTCAATACTTATACTAAAAAAAAAATTTATATAATTATACAACTATTTTATGTTATACTTTTCAAAAACATGACATATACTTGATTGAGACAATGAGAATAGGGGAGAGCATTTTATTAGAACTCTAGGAAATTAGGGCTAATGTTGATGAAGAATTTCTTATATGTTATTGTTAAAAAAACAGAGCTATACGAGTTTAATATTTGTCTCCTTCGACTTGCAGCAAGGCAGGCTCATCGTCCAAACATTAATATAGGGTCAGTAGAAGAGTCTTATATAATAAATGTCATTCCATTCTTAGATACATTTATACCCAAATAAATGAACAGTTTTTAATTCATCAGGCAGCACTTACCTATCTGATATTACTTCCACAAAAGCAATCCCAACCTTTTTCAGATGGTGAATATAATATTTAGCAGATTTTTATCATAAAAAAGTATCAACTATGGTGTAAAAGATAATTACGGTTGATATAGTCCCAAAAAATGTTATAGATGCCTTGCATCATTTCAAACATCTTTTAGATATAATTAACGATTTATAAATACAAAATAAAAACATAGATAACAATATATCAATATAAAATAAAATAAAACATTATTTTATAAAAACGGAGGTGGGACTACAAGTTCCCAAAAAACATGAATAGTTATATTTTAAAATAGTTATTTGTAGGTTTTGTTTTAAAAAATAATTTTCTCAATGTATTAAAATTATTATATACATTAGCAACTCTTCCCATTAGTACTGCAACTAATTAGAGAACATTATCTTCTTTGGGAAGAATAAAAACATACCTAAGAATACAAATTCTATAAGTAGATCGAATGGTTTGCCCCTTTTGAATATCATAGGCATTTGATGCCAAGCACGGCTGAGAAAATTGAAAAATTAGCTCAATCCCAACGAAGATTGGATTAAACTAGTGCTGCAAACATTTCTAAATAAATCGAACGCGTTCACGTTCGCGTTAACTTTCAAAAAAAATTAGCTTTCGTTGAAAATTTTATAATAAATTTTTTTTAAAATTAAATTTAATATAAATAAATGTCTTATATATTTTAACACAATATATTAGCTATATTAAAAAATAATATAGTTTTATTCTGATGATATATTTATAAATACAATATAATATAGCGAATAAAAAAAAATTTTATTTATAAAAAAAATTTTACTAAATTTTAATAACAATTGTTTTTCATTATTTTCATCTGGACAGAACACTTGGCAGTTATTACGGCATTAGCAATACTAAAAACGCGCTCTACATGGGGCAGATGAGGGGATTGCAGTATTATACTTAATAAAAAACTCTATTAAAGTGGGGAATTTATTAAAAACATATTGTTTTGTCTTTGCTTCAAAAAATTGAGATAAGTTATCCTCCTGCCATTCATCCTTTAATTACTCGTCAAAAAAAGGATATCTCGAAATTTAAAGTTCTTGCATTATCATTTCTAGGTTTTTCAATGCATTTTTTCAATAACGCTATAAGTTTATTTTTTATAGGTTCGTATTGATCTTCAAATATATGTTCAAATCTTTAAAAAAAAATAAAATATATGTAATTAATTTGATAGTGAGGTTTAATATTTTTATTAATCCCATTTAATATTTTTATTAATCCCATTTAATAATGCGTCTATCAATAGTTGACCATATAGGCCACTAATTTTTTTTAATTTTAAAATAACTACGATATTGTTGGGGTCAAATAACCTAAATGCATCTTTTCTTCAAATTTAATGATTTGCTTAGTTATATTATATAAAATAAAATAATTAATATTACAATCAAATGTCGTTTTAAATTGGAACTTGAAGATTTTGAAACTGATAATATTTTTTGGCAATTTTACATTTGGTAAGTATTGAATTAGTTCTACTATATAGGATGTTATGGACCATGGTAATGTTAATTCATCTGATTTTGAATTTTCAGAATCAGATAATGATGATGAAATAATAATATCCATGCTTATGCTAATCTATAAAATTAAAATATAAACAATAATATTCAAATTAATTAACTATAATAATGGTGTGTTAAAAAAAATTGAAATGTGAAAAAGAAAAAGAAAAACAGTTGATTATAAAATATACTTAAAAAATTAAGATTAATATTAGATTTTTCAAATAAATAAAAACAAATGGTGTTTTTAAAATTGAACAAACGTTGAAATTGAACGCGTTCGTCATAAAAAAGGAACGCGTTCATGTTCAAAGTCGTCAAAAATAAAAGGAACGCCGTTCACCATTTTTTTCAAAAGAACGAATTTCTAGATTTTACATTATAAATATATAATAGGCTTTTTAATATTATTAATTGTGCACATTTATTTTTTAATATGTTATATATTTTTCCATGAATACTTTATAAGTTATTACATATAAAATACCAGACTACATTGAGCGGGACCTAGCTTCTTTTAGGGCTGGAGTGGGGCTCCACCGCTCCTTTAAATTTAATGTATAAATTAAAGTATTTTTTAAATATTATTAATATTTATTAATTAAAATTCAATAAAAATGAAATTTTATTTAATTTAAATTTGTCCATTATTAAATGGTTAGCCGAGTTTTATATTGCTTTTTCATCTAATCATTTTAAATATTTAACATCAAGTTTTCCTTTTTATATTAAAAATTTTTTGGAAAATCTTGTAAGTCATATTAATATTCATTTTATAAATATATAATAAAAAATAGTTTTAGATATTATGGATTTTGAGATCATAGATGAAGAAATCGATTTTCCGTTTCCATCGTAAATATTTTAAACTTCTAAAAGATGTTGGTCCAAATGATTAAACAAATTTAAGGGCAAAATGTCTTTTGTGTTTAAATAAAACTATTTAATTTAAAAAAGTGAGCAGCTTCAATCTAAAAAAGCATCTAAAATTAAAAAATTTTGGAAGATTTTTTTGGATTCCATGAAATTGATCATCAGGAAGATTATATATTGGACAAATATTTTTTAAATAATGATACCAAAATTACTATTTTTGATAAATTCCCTGAATTAAAAATTATCTTTATAAAATACAATACCCCGCTTCCCTCTAGTGCTCCTGTGGAGTGCCTATTTAGTATTGCAAAACAGGTCTTAGGGGAGAGGCGTGGATGTTTGTTAGATTCTAATTTAGAAAATTTATTACTTTTAAAAGCTAATAAAAGGTTATAAATATTTTGATAGATCATTTAATATAAATAAAGCCTTTTGATAAAGAAAAATATGATTTTATTTTGTATACCTTCTAAAAAAATAAATCAAAGGAGCGGTTATGGAGTGGCACTCCATTATTGGAGCGGGAGCTAGCTCCTTTTAAAAATGTAGTAACGGGAGCGGGAGCTAGCTCCTTTTGAGAAGGTAGGAGCGGGAGCTAGCTACTTTTAAAAAGGAGCGTTAGCAACTCTGCAAAATACAATTATTCCTAATAAATTTGTATATTAATTTATATCTCCAACATTTAAATTTTTTATATTTATATATAAATTTTAAAAGCTCAAAAAATTTAAACTTCTATTTTGGTCATTTATTTTATAGTGATTTATTCATATACTGGTTATATCCATTCATATTTTATAATTCACATTTATTTTATAGTTTTTAATATGCCGGTTTATATATTTAATTTTTTATAATTCACATTAATTTAAAATGGTATATTACATATAATTATTAGTCCTAATAAATTTATGCTTGATATTTTTAAATAACAATAATTTTATCTTTAAAAAAAAATAATTATCCCCCCCCCCCACAGCGAAATTCCGAGTACGCGCTCGATGTGACCTTAGAATTGAATTTACTTGAATACTCCTGAGTTGATTTAGAATAGAATGATTTGGGAAAAAATTGTGCATACTTTATTAGAATAGGTTAGAAAACTGAAAATCACAGATATTTGAATTTATTTGAATACTCTTGGTTGAATTTAGAATAGAAGGGTTTGAAGAAATATTGTGCATATACAACTTATGATAAAATATTTATTTTTTAATTATTATTTTTTTGGTATTAACATATTTATTTTAATTTTTTTATAATTATTTTTTGATATTTTTAAATAAAAATAAATAAATACGTACCTGTGACATGACGTCTGATTAAAATGGGAACAACCAATGAAAAGATACCTTCTAGTAAATGTATTTTAGATTCTGGGGATTTTTTAAAACCATTTTATTTTATATTATCTTTAATATAAATTCATATCTATTGAGACTTATATTGTTTATATTAATTGTATTATATATAATCTATATTATTATTTTCCATCCTCGCTACATCATATCATTTTGACGTCATGTCACCATATATATTCTTATTTTTACCTAAATACAAAAAAATTTATAAAAAAATAAAATTAAATACGTTTTAAAAATATCAAAAAAAATAAAAATTAATATTTTATCATATGTTTTGTATGCACAGTATTTTATCAAATCATTCTATTCTAAATCCAACTCAACAGTGTCCTATCGGAGGATGTTGACGCGAGGCATATATTGTTTATTTATAAGTAGTATAGTTATCTCTGTAATATCTTAGTGTCTCGCCGTCGTTTATTTATATAGGAATAGTTATTATTTTTTTTATAATATTATTTTGCAATGTTATTTTTTTTTAGAAAAAATAATGTTTATTTTTTTTTAATATAATATAAATAGTGTAGAAAAAAATAATAAATAATCATCTTTGATTCATTTTTTTTGAAAAAGAAAAATAAATATTATTGAATATTATTGAGGTTTATATTTTTTTTTTGTTTAGTTGATTTTTCTTTAAAAAAAAGAAGAAAAGCAAATTTGTTTAAAAAAAAAATTAATTAATTACTTAATAAAGTTTGTTTTTCTCCTTGTGAGAAAAGTATATTTAAAAGAGAAAAAGATTCGATTAATCTTGTTAGGTACAAAAGAAAAAGAAATTAAAAATTTAAATTGATAAGATAAAGCTTATCGTTTTCGTTCCGAACCCCTGTCCCCTATAAATTGTCCGTTTGTCAGTCTTTTTGATAAATTGGTGGCCAAGACGAGCATATCGTAAAAAAACTTTTAATTTAAGAATATAAAATCCTTTGGTGAGAATTTAGGTTACCCGTGCGGCGGAAGTTTAAGAATATAAAATCCTTTGGTGAGAATTTAGGTTACCCGTGCGGCGGAAGTTTAAGAATAGAAAATCACAAATTATTCGCGAAGTTTAAATACACCGAAGTGCTGCCCAAATTATTCGCAAAGCTTAAACACACGGAAGTGCTGCCCAAATTATTCGCGAAGCTTAAACACACGGAAGTGCTGCCCAAATTATTAGCGAAGTTTAAATACACGGAAGTGCTGCCCAAATTATTCGTGAGGCTTAAATACACGGAAGTACTGCCCAAATTTTTCGCAAATCATAATTGTACGGAAGTGCTGTCCAAATTTTTTGAAGAAATAAATTACACAAAAGTGCTATCAGTTTGGGTTAAAGAAATCAAAATACACGGTAAATTCGCGGAGAGCAATTTAGACAACATCCTATCAATAATAGGTATATTGATTATTTTGTTTGAGATTGTTGCATGTATATGTGCATTATTGGATTATTTACGTTAGTAATAATATCTTATCTATTAACTTTACAAATAACCAAGATTTTTATTTTAAAATTAATAATAAATTTTTTATAACGTTCGGATGAAAAGCTTAAAATTTGTTAAGTATTGGGAGGTTCAGTATAATATTTTTGGGGCGTTGGTGATATTAATTATATGGATTTGTAGTTTAATTTGGGGCAGGAGAATGAAGAGAAGTCGCAGTGTAAAAATCAAAGGACAAACTTTAACCATTGAGGGGCATAATGGAGAGGAAGATATGATGGGCAGAGTAACATGGTTGCCGGTTCAGGAGTTAATTAGGGGGTGGACGGATAGCGATATAAGCAGAAGTTTATATATAACTGACAAGCAGGATTGTAATGATAATCAGGCATTGAGACCTTATAGAGAACCAAAAGAGTACTCTAGGGGAAGGAGAATGGAAATAAGACAGAGTTTTGAGCCGCAAAGGAAAGGGGGAATGAATTGTTATAATTGTGGTAAACCAGGTCATATGCTTAGAGATTGTCGTGATACAAAGTGTTTTGGTTGTGGGAAATTTGGTCATATAGCCCCTTACTGTCCTGGCAAACAGGAAAGGTTAAGATGTGCGGGTTGTGGACGCTTTGGACATAATAAAGAGGATTGTAATGTAAGCAGATACAGTAATAAGAATGGTTTTCCGGAGAGGGGGATGGGTCCAAATGCTTCAAATGTAAGGACTATTAAGCGAGAGAAAGTGGAAGGGGTTCGTGCGATCAATGTCAAGGAAACGGGGGAGATGGATATGGAGTGTTTTAGGTGTCGAGGGGCGGGACATGTGGCGAGGGACTGTGAGAATGTGTGACTATATGATGGCGAAAAATCGACATTATGGATCGGGGCGTGGCGGTTAGGAAGAACAGAGGAGAGATTTTTTCGGAAGATAACTAATAGGGAGGGGGTTTTAAATATGTTGCAAGATGGGATAATTAATGATCCTTGCCCGAGAGTAATGATTAATTTAGGTGGGAAAATTATTCCCATGTTATTTGATACGGGGGCAGCTATTTCAGTAATTGGATATAATAGATATAAAAGTATTTGGCCAGGGGAAATGATAGAGAATGAGGGGTTAAGGATAAGACAGTTTGATGGGACACTGATGGCGGCAATGGGTAGGGTGGAGATAATAGCAAAATTGGGGGAAAGAGTTGAAGTATTAGATTTATGGATTATCAATCATAATATAGAAGCTGTGTTGGGGTGGGACTGGATCACTAGGATTGGTCCCTGGTATGGTTTTTGGGGGGTATTTTCATGGTGGGGTGTATTTGTACCAAATACTAGTGAGGAGTATGCAGTTATGACATTTGAGGGTGTCGGGAGTTGAGACTGTATTGAAGCCTGACACCAGGGGAGACCATTCAAGGTGCGAAACAAAGGGGAACAACCCAAGGAGCGTAACAAGAGAGGATCCAAGAAGCGAAACAAAGTGGAACAACCCAAGAAGCGTAACAAGAGAGGATCCAAGAAGCGAAACAAAGGGGAACAACCCAAGAAGCGTAACAAGAGAGGATCCAAGGAGCGAAACAAAGGGGAACAACCCAAGAAGCGTAACAAGAGAGGATCAAACGAGCGAAACAAAGGGGAACAACCCAAGAAGCGTAACAAGAGAGGATCCAAGGAGCGAAACAAAGGGGAACAACCCAAGGAGCGTAACAAGAGAGGATCCAAGGAGCGAAACAAAGGGGAACAACCCAAGGAGCGTAACAAGAGAGGATCCAAGGAGCGAAACAAAGGGGAACAACCCAAGGAGCGTAACAAGAGAGGATCCAAGGAGCGAAACAAAGGGGAACAACCCAAGGAGCGTAGCAAGAGAAGATGCGTGGAACGAAACCAAGGGGGATAACTCAGGGAGCGTAACGAGAGAAGCCAATCTAAGGAGCGAAACCAGGGGAAGTAATTCAAGGGGCGCAACAAAGGGAAGTGATGTTAGGGGCAGAGTAGGAGAGTTGAATTATAAGAGAGAAATAAGGGGGAATACTTCTAGGGAAGAAATAAGAGACAACAATTATATAGATAAATCTAGGAAAATTTACCCGGGGCACGTTGGAGCTGTTAAGGAATATGGTGATATTAAGGAAAGGGAGGAGGAAGGAGATATGGGAAAAAGGGACGTAGGGATGCCTAAAGAAAATGGAGATGTGAATAATGCGCAAACCCAAGAAAATCGAAATGTAAATAATGCTAAGACACAAGAAAATCGGGAAGTGAGGAATACTCAAACTCAAGGAAATCGGGAAGGCTAGGACGTTGCACGATGATGAGGCGTTGCTAAATGATGAGGATGGAAAGGCATTGGGAATGGCCAAAGTGCAAGAAGGAGCCCGAAGATTAGTACAAAATTATCAAGTGATTTTTAATGAGGATTTAGGTTGTCTCAAAGATTATGAAGTAGATATTAAGTTAAAGGATGGTTACGTTCCAAAGTATTGTGCGTTGCGAAGGATACCTTTTGAGTGGCGGAGAGAAGTAGAAAGGGAGTTGGAGCAATGGGTAAAGGATATTGTATGTCCCATAGAGTACAGTGAATGGGCGACCCCGTTGGTACCAGTGAAGAAAGCTAATGGAAAACTCTGTCTATGTGCAGATTTCAGGGTCACGCTAAATCCATGGGTCGTGGAGGTCAAATATCCATTGCCGCGTATTGAAGAAATATTGGCCAGTTTAAAGGGAAGTGTATATTTTTCAAAGATTGATTTCTCTAATGCGTACCTACAGTTGCGGGTGTAACCGGAGGTGAGAAGGTTATTAACGATTACTACCCCAAAAGGGTTATTTGCGTTTTGTAGATTGCCCTTTGGACTTAGTGTATCAGCTCCTATTTTTCAGCGGACTATGGCAGCGGTTTTTCAAGGATTGGAAGGAGTTTACTACTATATGGATGATGTGCTAGTGACAGGAAGAACTTCCGAACAACATGAACAGAGATTGGAAGAGGTATTTCGGAGAATAAAAGAAAAAGGATTGCGGGCCAGTGCGGAGAAAAGCGTTTTGGGGGTCATGGAAGTGACGTATCTAGGACACAAAATTACAGGAAAGGAGGTGAGACCTTTGGATAAGAACATGACGGGAATTAGCAATATGAAGAGACCAAATAATAAAGCAGAAGTGCAGGCCTTTTTGGGAATGGTCAATTATTACCATCGTTTTGTGGAAGGATTTGCTCAGGTAGCCGCGCCGTTGTATCAATTGCTAAGGAAAGGAGAAAAGTTTGAATGGACAGAAGAACAAGAGGTGGCCTTTAAAGAGCTGAAATGCAGAATTGGAAAGGAACCTATATTAATGTGCTTCAACAGCGAATTGGAGGTATTTGTGGCGGTAGACGCGTCGAATAAAGGGGTAGGAGGGGCTTTATTACATTGTATTGATGGGTTGGAAAGACCGGTGTTATTTTTCTCAAGGATATTTAGAGAGGCAGAGACTAGGTATTCCGTGATTGAGCAAGAAGCACTCGCCGTTATTTTTGTGACGAAATGCCGGGAGTAATTAATTGTGCGCAGGTTTGTTATTTACACCGATCATAAGCCGCTTGTGCATCTATTCAAGAAAGATAACAAGGAGCTGATGCTGTCGACCAGGTTGCAGAGGTGGCTATTGCTCGTGGGTAGCTTTGACGTACAAGTGAGGTATCGCAGAGGGAAAGAGAACTACCTACCGGACATTTTATCTCGATGTGGAGCTGGAGAGGATTGTGAGGGGAAGGAACAGGAGGGACAAGATGAGAAGGAGGAACGAATACTAATCAGAACGATGGCTGGGATATCCAGGGGTGGGCCAGTGACATGGGAGGCAATTAAAAGGGAAACATTAAAGGATCGGGAATTGAGACGAGTCAAAGCGTGTCTCAAGGGACGGAAAACGTGGCAAGATGGGGACAAAACGTTCAAATATATAGAGAAGGAATTAGCAATTATAGATGAATGTCTAGTGCGAGGGAGTCGGAGTGTTATACCGTTCAAATTAAGGGAGGCCGTGATGGCAATGATTCATGCGGGACATCAAGGTATGGAGAGAATGAAACAGTGGGGACGGGAGTATGTATGGTGGCCGGGAATGAACAAAGACATTAAAAATATCAGTCGAGCCTGTGTCAGATGTAATTCTTGGGCTCCGATGCCTCGAAAAGATAGGGAAAGTGTATGGCCAAAAGCTACTCAGCCATGGGAGCGTATTCACTTGGACTTTTTCGACTTTGATAACAAGATGTATATGTTGGTAGTGGATGCATTTTCCAAGTGGGTTGAATATGAGGAAGTCAAAGGATTAACGACTCAAGTGGTTATAAGGATATTGAAGAATCTATGGGCTAAGTTTGGAGTGGCCACTATAATAGTATCGGATGGGGGGCCGGCTTTTATCAGTAAGCAGTTCAAAATCTTTTGTGGGGAAACGGGAGCCAAACACATTTTAGCACCGCCGTACCATCCGAGTTCGAATGGACAGGCGGAGAGGATGGTGGCGATAGTCAAGAATTGGTTGAAAAAATCAAAGGATGGCGGAGGGGAAATGTGGGTAGCTGTGGCGTATTATAATAATAGCAGAAAAGGGGAGGAGCCGTCGCCGGCGGAGAAATTTTTAGGGAGGAGGACCAGGATTTGGTTGGATTCGCTAAGACCGACAGAGCAGAGGCAGGAGCCAACCGAAACTGGGAAGGCCTCGGAGTTCATAGTTGGACAGGCAGTATGGGCCAGAATATTCAACAGTAATAGAAAATGGGAGGCGGGAGTAATTTTGGAGAACATGGGAAACAAAGTGACTAGAGTGGGATTCGCGGATGGGAGAGAGGGGGTGCGTCATCGGGATCAGTTGCGTAAAAGAATAGAACCGGAGAGGTTGAGAGGGGCGCTGCGGGTGGTGAGAAGTAAATGAGGGTATTAATTGGACTAGGCTTAAACAGAATTCAGGGTACGGGAATATATGTAGAAAAAAAAAAGAAAAAAAAATATATATAATTAGTGGGGTAGGTATTGTTTTTCCGAATGTCAGCGATTGTCCCTACGTACGAAAAAGAGAAAAATAATATAGATAATTAGTGGGGTAGGTATTGTCCTTCCGGATGTCAGCCATTACCCCTAAATAAATATAAAAAAAAATTGTACCGTCCGAATGTGGAGATTATTCTGAAATGTGTGCAGGTAGGGAAAAATGGGACCGAATATCTGGAATGAACCATTCGATGTGTGGGATCTTAACCATGTATGCAAAATGCCATAATTAAGTTAATGGGGCCCGGAGTTTATATTTTATCGGGGCGTTTTGGGCACCTTTTTGACCCAAATACCTCGGGTATATTCTTAATAAGAAGCAATTATTGTAATTGATGCCGAGGTGATTTCGTAAAGGTTTAGCTTAATAGGAACCCAAATGAGTGTTTAATAAAGTTAATATTTAATTGGTAATAATTGCCTCTCTCTTTGTTAAAAGGTTTTTACGAAATTAGGTTTAGTTAAATAAGTTGGATATGTGCGCGACAGGTGTAGGGATAGTTTAGTAAAATAAGAATGTTTGAAAAATAAAAATGTTGACAAGCTAACTTCTCGATTTAAAAAAGAATGTCAAAATAAAAAGTTAAAAAAAAGAGAAAAAATAAGAAAGGCAATAAATCATCCTAAATTTTTGAGGAAAGAAAGGGAGAATTAAAGTTAGGGTAACACATAAAATGAGATAAAATTAAATTTTAAAAAAAAATATATATTTAATGATTTGGCAGAAGTTTGAGGTTTGGAAAAGGGAAAAAGTTTAGAAGATAATAAATCAAAATTAGGAATTGGGAGAATATTATGTCAAGATTTAGTTGGTGAGGAAAATCCTTTTAAAAAAAAGAGGGATCATAAATCTGAAAATAAAAAGTTAACAAGTTAAATTTAGATCGTGAGTATAAAAGGGGGAAGAAAAACTCATTTATTTCACACTTCTTAATTGATAGAAATTCTGTTTAAAATTCTTGTGGTTATATTCGTCATTCATTGTGAAGGTAAATAGAAAAATTTTGTTATTAAGTTTAAATTAAAAGAGAAAAGAGAAAGAAAAGGTAAAGTTTTTTTTGGGTTGGGAGTTTTCGTGGATTCGTAAAGGAAATGGAGGTTTACATTTTTTTCATTAAAAGAAAAATTAATTAGATGAGGGAAGAAGGGAATTATTAACTAAAGAAAAGAAAAATGTATATGTGTTAGTTAAGAAATAAACAGTAGAATAAATTATTTCTGTGAATTAGTAAGTGAAAGAAATTTTGTTTTAATCGTTTGATTTATTAGGAAGGAAAAGGAGAAGTTGTTTTTTTTTGAAATTGTTTCCACTTGTGTCTGTAAATTAATTTGTAAGAAAAATTTTGGGGGTAGAATCGTTGGTTTAATTGTTTTGGTGAATTATTACGTTGGTAATTGTTTTGATGAATTGTTAAGTAAAAGGGAATTTTTTTTAAAAATTTGTTTTCATAGTGCCGTGGGGATCGTATGATTTATTAAAAGGAAAAGGGGTTTTTCTTAGCATTTGTTTCTGCAAATTGTTTCGTTCAAAATTTGTTTCTATAGCGCCTGGGAATCAAATTATTCTTGTTGATTTATAAAATAAAGGGGATAAAAATTGGGAAAGGTGGATAGGTGTATAAGTTTTAAATGTATACATATATATTGAGTATATAGATTGTGAGTACCTGTAGATCGCCAGTCCAGGATGAATGTTAGCAGAAGTTGGATTTTTGAAGACGTCGAATTGTATTGGATAATGAGACAGCGACAGGTCCCGGGTTGGTGGGGACAGATGAGAGTTCCGAATTTCACGATGAGGCCAGTTGTGGGAGAGCAAAGACGCTGTTTTAGATGTCACCAGATTGGGCATCTGCGCAGTCGATGTCCACAGAGGGGGCTGCGGAGAGAGAGCCGGAGGGTGAGAAGTCAACAGCAAGAGAACGAGGTGGCCCCGTGGCCAGTGGAGGAACCAGGGGACGCAGGAAGCCGTTGGAGGAACAGCGCGGAGGAGGAAATGGTGTCTAGGGAAATTGAATTGGCGGAGAACGAGGTGGCCCCGTGGCCAGTGGAGGAACCAGGGGACGCAGGAAGCCGTTGGAGGAACAGCGCGGAGGAGGAAGTGGTGTCTAGGGAAATTGAATTGGCGGAGAACGAGGTGGCCCCGTGGCCAGTGGAGGAACCAGGGGACGCAGGAAGCCGTTGGAGGAACAGCGCGGAGGAGGAAGTGGTGTCTAGGGAAATTAAATTGGCGGAGAACGAGGTGGCCCCGTGGCCAGTGGAGGGACCAGGGGACGCAGGAAGCCGTTGGAGGAACAGCGCGGAGGAGGAAGTGGTGTCTAGGGAAATTGAATGAACGAGGTGGCCCCGTGGCCAGTGGAGGAACCAGGGGACGCAGGAAGCCGTTGGAGGAACAGCGCGGAGGAGGAAGTGGTGTCTAGGGAAATTGAATTGGCGGAGAACGAGGTGGCCCCGTGGCCAGTGGAGGAACCAGGGGACGCAGGAAGCCGTTGGAGGAACAGCGCGGAGGAGGGAGTGCAGGCGCCGGAGTCGGAATATACCATGGAAGAGCTTGAGGCAACTTACCTGACTCCGGAATTTATGGACTGGTTGGAGTATTCAATATCAGACGCCGACCGCGACTGGATTCTGGAGGGTGGGTAAGGTTTTTGAAGGGGATAGCTGTCCTATCGGAGGATGTTGACGCGAGGCATATATTGTTTATTTATAAGTAGTATAGTTATCTCTGTAATATCTTAGTGTCTCGCCGTCGTTTATTTATATAGGAATAGTTATTATTTTTTTTATAATATTATTTTGCAATGTTATTTTTTTTTAGAAAAAATAATGTTTATTTTTTTTAGAAAAAATAATGTTTATTTTTTTTAATATAATATAAATAGTGTAGAAAAAAATAATAAATAATCATCTTTGATTCATTTTTTTTGAAAAAGAAAAATAAATATTATTGAATATTATTGAGGTTTATATTTTTTTTTTGTTTAGTTGATTTTTCTTTAAAAAAAAGAAGAAAAGCAAATTTGTTTAAAAAAAAAAAAATTAATTAATTACTTAATAAAGTTTGTTTTTCTCCTTGTGAGAAAAGTATATTTAAAAGAGAAAAAGATTCGATTAATCTTGTTAGGTACAAAAGAAAAAGAAATTAAAAATTTAAATTGATAAGATAAAGCTTATCGTTTTCGTTCCGAACCCCTGTCCCCTATAAATTGTCTGTTTGTCAGTCTTTTTGATAAACAGTAATCAAGTAAATTCAATAATATATGTGATTTTAAGTTTTCCAACCTATCCTAATAAAATATGCACAGATTTTCTACAAATCATTCTATTCTAAATTAAATTCAATAGTATTCAAGTAAAGGTCACATGAAATTTTAATTACAATGTTGTGCAAATTTGAAGTAAAGAATAATATTTAAGTAAAATTTAATAATCAAGTAAAATTAGAATAATTAAACTTTTTGTGTATTAATTTTTATTTCCAACATTTAAATTTTTTATACTTTATATATTTTAAAGGCTAAAAAAATTCAAATTTCACTTTTGGGTCATTTAAGTATATCGTGGTTATATTCACTTTATATTTTATAATTCACATTTATTTATAGTTTTTCAATGCCGGTTTATACATATAATTTTTTTGTAATTCACATTAATTTAAAATTGTGTATTAGAAAAGTTATTGGTCCTAATAAATATATGCTTAGTATTTAACAATAATATTTCTTAAAAATTTTATTATCCCCCCCCCCCAGACCAAATTCCTGCATACGCGCCTGTGTATTTTAGATATCAATTAGAAAAACACATATAATGGTGACTTCTCTGAGGTTTCAGTACATTATTTTCTTTAAAAAATTTATTTAATTCAGATAACAGGTCCTAACTTCTCTTAATGATTGTACAGATGCTGATTTATCTGTCATTAATAAAATAAAAAGATGACAGGTTAATCAACAAAATAAACTCTCCAGCGATGGTGAAAAGCAACAAAATCTACCAACAATACAAAATAAAGTTATTCATCTATATATATATATATATATATGTTAGCGGCAATGTGAAAATTCCGGCAATGTATACATTGCCTGAATTTTTTCGGCAATGTGAGGTAGTGGTAGGCAATGTAAATGTGAGATTTCGGCAATGTATACATTGCCTGGTTATTTTAGGCAATGTGTATTTTACAAATTTATTATTTATTTAAGATTAATTTATTATTTATTTAATATTAATTTATTATTTATTTAATATTAATTTATTTTTTGATATAATATTTTAATTTGTTATATTATCTTTTTAAATATATTTTTTGATTGATATTTTTTTTTAATATATTATAATTTGTTATATATTTTTTTACATATTTTTTTTGATAGATATTTTTTTTTAATATAATTACTTTTTTATACATTTATTTTTTACGTAGATTTTTTTTGATAGAGAATTTTTTTTTGTTTTTTGGTTTATATTATTTTTTAAATAAAACTTTAGAGGTAATATATAATATATTTTTTTTGATAGAGAATTTTTTTTTGTTTTTTGGTTTATATCATTTTTTAAATAAAACTTTAGAGGTAATATATAATATATTTTTTTTGATATTTTTTTTAAGTATATTGAAATAATATATTATAATTTGTTATATTATTTTTTACATATTTTTTTTGATTGATATATTTATTTTTTACGTAGATTTTTTTTGATAGCTAATTTTTTTTTGTTTTTTGGTTTATATTATTTTTTAAATAAAACTTTAGAGGTAATATATAATATATTTTTTTTGATATTTTTTTTAAGTATATTGAAATAATATATTATAATTTGTTATATTATTTTTTACATATTTTTTTTGATTGATATATTTATTTTTTACGTAGATTTTTTTTGATAGCTAATTTTTTTTTGTTTTTTGGTTTATATTATTTTTTAAATAAAACTTTAGAGGTAATATATTTTAATTTGTTATATTATTTTATTTTTTTTGATTGATATTTTTTTTAAAATAATTTTTAGATAATATATTTTAATTTGTTATATTATTTTTTTATATATTTTTTGATTGATATTTTTATTATAATGGTTTTTTATGTATTTATTTTTCACGTAAATTTTATCTTGATATATTTTTTGATAGCTAAATTTTTTTTAATTTTTTTTAATTTTTTGTGTTATATTATTTTTTTAAATATATTTTTTGATTGATATTTTTTTTTAGAGATAAGATATTTTAATTTGTCATAATTTTTTTAAATATATTTTTTGATTGATATTTTTTTTAAATGATTTTTATATAATTTATTTTTAACATAATTTTTTAACTTTTGATTCCTAATTTTATAGGTAAAAGTGACAAAAGGTATAATCGTAATTTTTGAACATTTTTAAGTTTTTAAAAGCAATTTTCAGTGAAGATATATTATAGAAAAGTGACAATTGTCATAATCGTTATTTTTGAACATTTTTTAGTTTTTTTAAAGTAAATAGGTAAAAATATGTTCTGTAAAAATGTTAAATTAATATTTCAGTGAAGATGTACTATGGAAAAGTGACAATTGTCATAATCGTTATTTTTGAACTTTTTTGATTTTTTTTAAAGTAAATAGGTAAAAATATGTTTTGTAAAAATGTTAAATTAATATTTCAGTGAAGATGTATTATGGAAAAGTGACAATTGTCATAATCGTTATTTTTGAACTTTTTTTAGTTTTTTTAAAGTAAATAGGTAAAATTATGTTTTGTAAACATGTTAAATTAATATTTCAGTGGAGATGTATTATGGAAAAGTGACAATTGTCATAATCGTTATTTTTGAACTTTTTTGATTTTTTTTAAAGTAAATAGGTAAAATTATGTTTTGTAAACATGTTAAATTAATATTTCAGTGAAGATGTACTATGGAAAAGTGACAATTGTCATAATCGTTATTTTTGAACATTTTTTAGTTTTTTTAAAGTAAATAGGTAAAAATATGTTTAGTAAACGTGTTAAATTAATATTTCAGTGAAGATGTATTATGGAAAAGTGACAATTGTCATAATCGTTATTTTTGAACTTTTTTGATTTTTTTTAAAGTAAATAGTTAAAATTTGTAAAAATGTTAAATTAATATTTCAGTGAAGATGTACTATCGAAAAGTGACAATTGTCATAATCGTTATTTTTGAATTTTTTTGATTTTTTTTAAAGTAAATAGTTAAAATTATGTTTTGTAAACATGTTAAATTAATATTTCAGTGAAGATGTACTATGGAAAAGTGACAATTGTCATAATCGTTATTTTTGAACTTTTTTGATTTTTTTTAAAGTAAATAGGTAAAAATATGTTTTGTAAAAATGTTAAATTAACATTTCAGTGAAGATGTACTATGGAAAAGTGACAATTGTCATAATCGTTATTTTTGAACTTTTTTTAGTTTTTTTAAAGTAAATAGGTAAAATTATGTTTTGTAAACATGTTAAATTAATATTTCAGTGGAGATGTATTATGGAAAAGTGACAATTGTCATAATCGTTATTTTTGAACTTTTTTGATTTTTTTTAAAGTAAATAGTTAAATTTTGTAAAAATGTTAAATTAATATTTCAGTGAAGATGTACTATGGAAAAGTGACAATTGTCATAATCGTTATTTTTGAACTTTTTTGATTTTTTTTAAAGTAAATAGTTAAAATTATGTTTTGTAAACATGTTAAATAAATATTTCAGTGAAGATGTACTATGGAAAAGTGACAATTGTCATAATCGTTATTTTTGAACTTTTTTGATTTTTTTTAAAGTAAATAGGTAAAAATATGTTTTGTAAAAATGTTAAATTAATATTTCAGTGAAGATGTACTATGGAAAAGTGACAATTGTCATAATCGTTATTTTTGAACTTTTTTGATTTTTTTTAAAGTAAATAGGTAAAAATATGTTTTGTAAAAATGTTAAATTAATATTACAGTGAAGATGTAATATGGAAAATTGACAATTGTCATAATCGTTATTTTTGAACTTTTATGATTTTTTTTAAAGTAAATAGTTAAAATCATGTTTAGTAAACGTGTTAAATTAAAATTTCAGTTTAGATATGTTTTATATTATATAGACACTAACAGGAATATTAACATTAAAATTCCTAAATTCGCTATTATTTATATATTGAAAATTAAAGATGAATTATTTTCCTGTAAATCGTCAATGCCTTGATTTGATTAATCTCGAGATTTCAGCATGAATACATTAATGACCTCAAATGATAAAAAATTTTACTATTACGATTACACCTTAATCTTCATAGCAGCCGGAAATGTTTTTTAACATAATTTATAATAGTAGACCGATGTATAAATAAAATATTTTTAGGATTAATCTATTTTTTTCTAAAATATTAACTGCGAAATATTTAAATATAGAATCCTGCATCGGTTATTTGTATATCAACTAACTATAATATCTTTGACTTATTTATTTCAATTCTGTGAGTAAATATATTTTAAATATTTATTCACTTTAGTGAACTATCTAAAATTACAAGCTAGAGCTATTGAGATGTATATCTATCATCTATCACTAAATACATTTTCATGAATATATTTATAAACGAAATAAATTTTAGCAATTAACTATGTTGCAATATAGCGTACATTAAATACTATTAGCCCTTATATTTATTACTAAGATTATGCGTCAAACTATAAGTTCATCTAAGATTTTTTCGAGAAATTAAGGCCTTTGAGTAACTTTTTTTATACTATATTATATTGATAAATGCTAGGCTCTCTGTTTAAAGGCCTTTGGCCAGTTATTGTTTTAAATTTCCTTTAGGTTTATACTCTTTTTTTAAAAAAAAATTTCTCACAAATTTTATAAGGTCGTTATTTTTAATATTTTTGTGACATAGTGGTATATTCTTAATTATTTTTAAATAATATTTACCAAATCAGACATATTTGGTAAAATGGGTGGAAATTTTTTACTTCCCCCCTCCCCCCAACTTTATACGCAACTTAATATTATGTTAAAATACATTTTTACGCCATATTATTAATGGATATCTGGTAGCAAGCCTTCCCTATAAGACTATATCTTCATAATAGAAAAAACAATATTTACAATACACATTTTTTATTACTATATAATTTATATAAATATAAATGAATCATTTATTTTGACATAAATTATTTTTTGTATGACAATGTGAATTGCAGGACACATTAGATGCCTTGCATTTACATCTATTTGTCCTGCAATTTTGTTTGCATTTGCATACCACAGATATGTTTGCAGACGTTGATGCTTTATCTTCTTCATCAATGGCACCTATAAAATTAAAATATTATAAACATTTTATCGTAAAAATATTTTAAAAAAATGTTTTTATAATAATCGCCCTGGATGTAGTATTTACATTTTTTATATAAGTTATAATTAATCAATATAGAAAGTATAATAACTTGATTGGCGGAAATTGTATTTAAAGATTGAACCGATTGGATAACCTAAAGGATAATTTTCATGAAATTTTATATATTTTTCTAAATACCGTCATTATCCAATTCATTCGAATATACAATGTGTTTACGAGCGCTTTCTATAAAATAAGGTTTATTATTTTGCAAAATATTGAATATATAAACCGGATAAATTGGCAAAATGGCCTAGTTGATCCTCATAGGGTTTCATCTCTTCATCAGCCAAATTATCTATAAATTAGACAAATTATTTTGCTAAATAAGGTATTATGAAAACCTGAAGCATTGTATAAACCTTCTTTAAATGATTTGGAATCATTTTCAAATTCCGCTGTAAAATATTATATATTAATTAATGCATCATATCAAACAAAAATTATACCAAGATGGGGATAGGGGTAGTATTCTTGCAGAGAGTTGGAATTATTTTCATACTCCGCTGTAAAATGTTATATATTAATTATTGCATCTTATCAAACAAAAATATATACCAAGATCAAAAGAGGGGCTAGATTGTTGGCCAGAGTTAGGATTTTTTTGAAATTCCGCTGTGAAATATTATATATTAATTAATGCATTCTATCAAACAAAAAATATATACCTACATCGGGAGAGGGGCAATATATATTAAGTAAACTAGTAACTGTAAAATATTATATGTTAACTAATGCATCTTAAAAATATATACTAGGATCCGGTGATATACAATCTTCTCGGATAGAATTGCTATAGTTTTCAAAATCAACTACAAAATATTATATGTTAACTAATGCAACTTAAAAATATATACCAGGATCCGGTGATATACAATCTTCTCGGATAGAATTGCTATTGTTTTCAAATTCATCTACAAAATATTATATTTTAATTAAATAAAAATATATTACCAGAATCTTCCGAATCTGTATAATTTACCAGATTATGGAAATAGCTTTTATCGTCATCCAAATAAGCTATAGTATATTATAACGAATTCATTGTATAATAATAAAAGAATATACCAGTATCATCTCCTGTATCTTCCAATTTTTCTGGTTTAAATAAATTTATAATTGCATAAATATAATTTAATTATACTTGTCAAAGAGGAATCCCAGATATTAGGTTTATGTCCAAACATAACCTCATAGGGTGATGATTTGATTCCTCTATGATAAGATATATTTTTTTGGAACTGGATCGTTCCCAACGCATTAGCCCAACACGTTGTTTTGTTATCATGAAGAAAACAGCGTAATTTATTCTAAAAAATATCTAAATTAATTTATTTTGTTTTAAGATAAATACCATAATATCTTTATTGGCACGCTCGACCGATCCCTGAGATTGGGAGTGCCTTGGTCTTCCATGGACCATTTTACAGCCAGGCCACATCTCCACTATATTTTGGATGGTCTAAAAAAATATTGATATATTTGTATAGTAATTAAATGGTATCAAAGAGTCCATGGGATGCTAACTATCATCTTATATTTTAAACATTAAAAAATAACCCAAAATTTTTGAAAATATTTGTCTCCCAATTATAATTTAAAATGATGCTTATATTTAGCAAAAATACCATAATATAAAATAATTTATTTTATTTTCCATGTTTAAATATTTTTATGTTTTAAAAACTAAATAAAATTTAAATTCTACTTCGTTTTTAAATTCCCGTCCATTGTCTGTGTGAAGAATGGAAGGCGCGCCAAATAAATTGAATATAGATGTCAAATGTTCCGCCACATCTTGAGCAGTTTTATTTTTCATAGGTTTCAAAATCACAAACTTTGTGAAGTGATCTTGGTATACGAAAATATATTTATTTTCGCCATCTGGTTGTGATTGCATATCAATCAGGTCCATCTAAAAATATCGAAATTAATATTTTTATAATGAGAACGGTAATATTAACATACGTTTTTTTTACAATTTCATATTTATAATAAGATTATTAAATAATATATTAAGTATATGGCCAGTCAATACATATAATGTTTTAACTGGCTTTAAAAACAACTTTCACATAACCTCATTAGCTCATAAAGTATGTTATAACCAAGATTTTAAGCACGAATATATGGTGGGGAGGGGAGACTGACCTAAAATTTTCATTAAAATTAAGGGGGGTAGATTTCTAAAATTTATAATATTTTTATATAAAATTAAATTTAAAATAGGATTTAATAATAAATGTGTTTTAACTTTATAATTTTTCTGCTATTAGGGTTATCAGCTAAACCAAAATATAACTTCTATAAAGTAGCCACTTAAAAGTATGGACAAAAACTCAAAAAAATAAACAAAGTTGCACTTTAAAAGAAAAGCAAAAAATAGTGTTATTAAACGACTCGATTGAGCTGATTTTTAAATTCGGCTAACTCTTTATCGACAAAAATATTAAACAAGCCTAAAGATTTTGCTCTTAGATGGCACAACGGATTAGACATTTATTAGCAAAATCCAGGCTAAAATATTGAGTTAGCCGTTTTTAAAAAAAGGCTCAAAATGAAACGTTTAATAACATTAACAAATAAGAAAAATCAATTTCAATTGTATTTTACTTGACATCGAGAATTATGATCTTTTGAAATAATAGGATTGGTAACTAATCCAATATTTCTTTTGCCTTTCTTTAACTGACATTCCTTACATGTGTTGAGGTAAACTTCAATGATTTCCCTTGTTATATTGTAATAGCGTGTCTTTAATGTTTCGTGAAGAATATCTCTTCTCCCATGTCCTGTGAATAGATGACATTTGTGGATTGTGTCATATAAATGGTCAATGTTTAATACAATTTTTCCATTTTTATGAATTAAAATATTATTTTGATTTAATTTAAAATTTCTGGAATTATAACTTTTTATATTTGAAATTACGTTATTGTATTTTTCCTTCAAAAAAATTTTAGAATTTTTATTTTTTATATTTGAAATTACGTTATTGTATTTTTCCTTCGAAAAAATTTTAGAATTTTTATTTTTTATATTAAAAATTTGAGAATAGTTAGAATAAAATTCTTCCATTATGAATGTGTAAAAAATATTTGAGAATAATATTGTTTTTTCTATTATGAAGATATAGTCTTATAGGGAAGGCTTGCTACCAGATATCCATTAATAATATGGCGTAAAAATGTATTTTAACATAATATTAAGTTGCGTATAATGTTGGGGGGAGGGGGGAAGTAAAAAATTCCCACCCATTTTACCAAATATGTCTGATTTAGTAAATATTATTTAAAAATAATTAAGAATATACCACTATGTCACAAAAATATTAAAAAAACGACCTTATAAAATTTGTGAGAAATTTTTTTTTAAAAAAAGAGTATAAACCTAAAGAAAATTTAAAACAATAACTGGCCAAAGGCCTTCAAACAGAGAGCCTAGCATTTATCAATATAATATAGTATAAAAAAAGTTACTCAAAGGCCTTAATTTCTCGAAAAAATCTTAGATGAACTTATAGTTTGACGCATAATCTTAGTAATAAATATAAGGGCTAATAGTATTTAATGTACGCTATATTGCAACATAGTTAATTGCTAAAATTTATTTCGTTTATAAATATATTCATGAAAATGTATTTAGTGATAGATGATAGATATACATCTCAATAGCTCTAACTTGTAATTTTAGATAGTTCACTAAAGTGAATAAATATTTAAAATATATTTACTCACAGAATTGAAATAAATAAGTCAAAGATATTATAGTTAGTTGATATACAAATAACCGATGCAGGATTCTATATTTAAATATTTCGCAGTTAATATTTTAGAAAAAAATAGATTAATCCTAAAAATATTTTATTTATACATCGGTCTACTATTATAAATTATGTTAAAAAACATTTCCGGCTGCTATGAAGATTAAGGTGTAATCGTAATAGTAAAATTTTTTATCATTTGAGGTCATTAATGTATTCATGCTGAAATCTCGAGATTAATCAAATCAAGGCATTGACGATTTACAGGAAAATAATTCATCTTTAATTTTCAATATATAAATAATAGCGAATTTAGGAATTTTAATGTTAATATTCCTGTTAGTGTCTATATAATATAAAACATATCTAAACTGAAATTTTAATTTAACACGTTTACTAAACATAATTTTAACTATTTACTTTAAAAAAAATCATAAAAGTTCAAAAATAACGATTATGAAAATTGTCAATTTTCCATATTACATCTTCACTGAAATATTAATTTAACATTTTTACAAAACATATTTTTACCTATTTACTTTAAAAAAAATCAAAAAAGTTCAAAAATAACGATTATGACAATTGTCACTTTTCCATAGTACATCTTCACTGAAATATTAATTTAACATGTTTACAAAACATAATTTTAACTATTTACTTTAAAAAAAATCAAAAAAGTTCAAAAATAACGATTATTACAATTGTCACTTTTCTATAATACATCTTCACTGAAATATTAATTTAACACGTTTACAAAACATAATTTTAATTATTTACTTTAAAAAAAATCAAAAAAGTTCAAAAATAACGATTATGACAATTGTCACTTTTCCATAGTACATCTTCACTGAAATATTAATTTAACATGTTTACAAAACATATTTTAACTATTTACTTTAAAAAAAATCAAAAAAGTTCAAAAATAACTATTATGACAATTGTCACTTTTCCATAGTACATCTTCATTGAAATATTAATTTAACACGTTTATTAAACATATTTTTACCTATTTACTTTAAAAAAACTCAAAAAAAGTTTAAAAATAACGATTATGACAATTGTCACTTTTCCATAGTACATCTTCACTGAAATATTAATTTAACATGTTTACAAAACATAATTTTAACTATTTACTTTAAAAAAAATCAAAAAAGTTCAAAAATAACGATTATGACAATTGTCACTTTTCCATAGTACATCTTCACTGAAATATTAATTTAACATTTTTACAAAACATATTTTTACCTATTTACTTTAAAAAAACTAAAAAATGTTCAAAAATAACGATTATGACAATTGTCACTTTTCCATAGTACATCTTCAATGAAATATTAATTTAACATGTTTACAAAACATAATTTTAACTATTTACTTTAAAAAAACTAAAAAATGTTCAAAAATAACGATTATGACAATTGTCAATTTTCCATAGTACATCTTCACTGAAATATTAATTTAACATTTTTATTTTACCTATTTACTTTAAAAAAACTAAAAAATGTTCAAAAATAACGATTATGACAATTGTCAATTTTCCATAGTACATCTTCACTGAAATATTAATTTAACATTTTTATTTTACCTATTTACTTTAAAAAAACTACAAAATGTTCAAAAATAACGATTATGACAATTGTCACTTTTCTATAATATATCTTCACTTAAAATTGCTTTTAAAAACTTAAAAAAGTTCAAAAATTACGATTATACCTTTTGTCACTTTTACCTATAAAATTAGGAATCAAAAGATAAAAAATTATGTTAAAAATAAATTATATAAAAATCATTAAAAAAAATATCAATCAAAAAATATATTTAAAAAAATTATGATAAATTAAAATATCTTATCTCTAAAAAAAATATCAATCAAAAAATATATTTAAATAAATAATAATAACATAAATAAAAAAAAAATTAGCTATCAAAAAATATATCAAAAAAAAATTTACGTGAAAAATAAATACATAAAAAAACCATCATATTAAAAAATATCAATCAAAAAATATATAAAAAAATAATATAACAAATTAAAATATATTATCTAAAAATTATTTTAAAAAAAATATCAATCAAAAAATATATTTAAAAAAATAATATAACACAAAAAATAAAAAAAAATTTAGATATCAAAAAATATATCAAGAAAAAATTTACGTGAAAAATAAATACATTAAAAACCATTATATTAAAAAATATCAATCAAAAAATATATAAAAAAATAAAAAAAATATTTAGTCAAAAAATATATCAAGAAAAAATTTACCTGAAAAATAAATACATAAAAAACCATTATAATAAAAAACATAAAAAACCATTATAATAAAAAATATCAATCAAAAAATATATAAAAAATTAATATAACAAATTAAAATATATTATAATATATTTAAAAAAAAATATCAATCAAATAATATATTTAAAAAACATATTATTATATCTAAAAAAATAATATAAATTATCAAATAAAATTTTAATCTTAAAAAAATTATTAATAATAAAAACAAAATTATTAATAATATAATATTACAAAAATAACACATTGCCTAAAATAACCAGGCAATGTTCACATTGCCGGGGACATTGCCGAAATCTCACATTTACATTGCCTACCACTACCTCACATTGCCGAAAAAATTCAGGCAATGTATACATTGCCGGAATTTTCACATTGCCGCTAACATATATATAAAAATGCATAAATATTCTTATACTTTCTTACATTTTAGATTACATATATTTTAGGTACTAATGATATTCCCACTATTTCTAGAGTTGATCCTAATATTGACTCTCCTTCAGGATCAGTGCATTATATTTTAGATTGTTTATTTAGTTTTTATTTTAGAAAATAGGTCCTATCTTAACCTCTCTTAATGATTTTACAAATTGATTAATTTGTCACTGCCAAACAAAAAAAAGATGGCCTGTTGATCAACAAAATAAACGTTCCAAAGATCACGATACCCAACAAATTATACCAACACCAACCACACAAAATAAAGTTAGTCACTTCTCTTTTTTTTTCTTTTCCTTCTCATTTTTATTTCCTTCTTCCTTCCCATTTCCTATTTCTCTGTCTTCTCGTTTTACATTTCCCTCTATCTTTTATATCTCCCTTATTCTTTTCTTTCCCTTCCCCCCTTTATTTCCTTTATCCTTTTTACTTTCCTTCCCATTTTTCCCTTCTCCTTTTGCTTTGCCATTTTCCTTCCCTTTCCTTTTTCTTTCCCCTTCTTCTCTTTTCTTTTTTCTTTTCCTATACCTTTTATTTTCCATTCCCCTTTCCTTTACTAATTTCTTTCCCTATTCCCTTTTCTTTTTTTACCTATTCCTTCTTTCGCTTTTTCTTTAACTTTTTCCTTTCCTATATTTTATTTTCCCTTAACTTTTCCTTTCCCCTTTTCTTTACCTTTTTCCATTTCTTTTTATTTTTCTTTTTATTTTCCTTCATTGGTCTTTTCCTTCTCCCACTTTCCTTTTTCCTAACCTTGTTTTTTCCCTTTTACTTTACTTTTCTTTTCATTCTCCTCTCGCCTTCCCCTTTTCATTACCTTTTTGCTTTTACTTTTTCATTTTCTTTTACTTTCCCTTTTTCTTTCCCATTCCCTTCATCTTTACCTTTTCATTACCTTTTTCCTTTTTAATTTCCTCTAAATTTTCCCTTTTATTTCTATTTTTCTTTTTTCCTTTTAATTTCTCTCTTATTATCTTCTCCTTTCTTCTCTATTCCTTTCCATTCCTTTTTTTCTTACTTTCTATTTCTTTCTTCTTTTTACCTTTACCTTTTTTTCTTTTTATTTTTTTCCTTTCCTTTTTATGTCTCTCTTATTATTTCTCTTTTCTTCTCTATTCCTTTCCTTTCCATTCTTTTTTTTTCTTTCTTTCTTTTTGCCTTTACCTATTTTCTTTTCATTTCCCTCTTTACCTATGGTTTTTCTTTACATATTTCTTTCCCTTTTCCTCTCCCCCTTTCCTTTTTCTTTTCCCTTTTTTTTTCTTTTCCTTTCGCTTTTTATTTTCTTTCTCCTTTCGCTTTATTCTTTTCTTTACATTTTCCCCTTACTTTCCCTTTCTATTTTTCCTTTCACTTTCTCTTTTCCCTTTCCTCTACCTTTTCTTACTTTCTCATTTCCCCCTTTTTTCCTTTCTTTTATATTTTCCTACCCTTCTCCTTTCTAGTTTCCTTTTCTTTTACCTTTTTATTCCCTTCCCTTTTTCTTTTCATTTACCTTCCTTTCCCTATATACATATTACTTTATTTTTATAATTTAAATTAAATTATAAATCTATTCTTAAGGGTCTACCTTTTTAAAACTTACTATTCCGTTGCACATACCATTATTCTCTTTTATCCCTACTGCTAATTTTGTATTACTCAGTAAAAAAACGATATGTGGTGCGCTAATTTATATGACCATATATATGATATTTTAATTATTTAAATAAGGTTCAATAACTATTCGCAAAGATCCTAGCATTTTTTGAGTTTCACATTCGTCTTCTATAACAATATCTTTTTTATCAACGCTAATCATTTTGTATAATTCACTAAAAACTATACATGAATCGTTATTTTATTATAATCAGATTGAGATAACAATACATAGTATTATATTTAATAATTTAAATAAATAATATATATATTCTGAATACTACCATTTTTAACTTAACCATTCTGTCGATCTTAACAGTATTTCCCTTCTGATCAGCTCCATACCTTTATTATATATATATATTTAAAATCTGATATCTCACGATATATTTATTACTTAACACTTTTTATGATCATGTGAATTTCTGAATCCGCGCTATTGGTGAAGACTGCACCCCCCCTCCCGCGAAGGCCGTGCTAGGGCGTAGCCTTTATATCTATAAAAATTAAATATTTTATGGTTTAATTTCTTATTTTCTCCTATTTTCCCCATTTTTTCCATTATTTTTTTCCAATTTCCCCATTACTTAAATTCCCCAAAATTTTGCATTAATACCTCATAGATGGCATAAAGTTTGGATAACCAAAAAATAATTCCACCTATCAAGCTTTGAGTTGTGTTGATAAACTAAAATAGTTGTTAAAACCTATGTGCCATCATGAGTAATCTCTTCTATCTTGCATATTATTTTCTGGATAAAAAAAATAGATTTTTTTTAAATCAGCTCAAATCCTAGCTTTGGGCACTTTATTTTTTGAATATAACAACATTTAAGTTATCATATTTTTTCCAGGTTTCTATTCATTATCTTTCAATAGTTTACGTTAAAAATTAATTCAACAGTTTGATTTATTAGATACAAACTAATCATATCAGCTTTTATTTTTCAGAGAATTGAAGATAAAAATCCTACAAACAAAGCAAACTAAGAATCGCTTTAGGTGAAATAACTTTCTTGATTATTCCAGAAATTTATTATTTTTTAAAAAAATAATAAGATAAAATATCTCAACCTCATCTATATCAATTGCATAGAATTATAAACTCTCTGGTACTATCTTCTTCTCCCTTCTTCTCTCTTTTACAATTTCCTTTGAGATCTCTTTTTTTAAAATAATTTATAATTTTTCTTTCCTAAATACATAATATTTTGTCACCTGAGAATTATATTATTAAATCTCCACTTTTTTCAACTTTACAGGAGCAATTTTAGAAATTCCTTATATGTATTCTGAATATTATGAAAGCTTTCCTAATTTATTTTTTTTAACTTAAGGATGTTTATATTTATTACTTCCTCATCACTTAATAATATAAAATACCATAATATATTTCTAAAAAAATTTTTTTTTTATTCCAAAGCATGAGATAGAATAAATACCAAATTTTTATTATATATAAGAAATATTATTCCTATCTATAAACAACTTCCTTCTAAATCCAAAAATATTATTGAATAATAATAAGTACTAATGTAAACAAGACAACAGACTAAAATTTTATTTTAAAAATTGAAATTTATTTAATGGAATGGATAAAAATTAATGTAATATTATTTTATTATGATAAGAAATATTCTTTTTAATTTTTTGTTTTTTTGGGTCAGTAATATCAGCATCTATATATAAAACCATAAAATCAGTTAAAATAACTCTTAATTCAATTTACGTAATACTTTAAAGCGTTTTAAAGAATTATATGCTGGATGGATTGATTGTTTTTTATGAATGGAATAATATATTTTAACAATAATAAGAAATAGGGAAATAGAAAAATCTAATTCTGGCTAAAATTAATTTTATAAGTTAAAAGTATGAGATTTTTTAATGTAAATAGGTATATCCTTAAATAATTGATCTATCAAAAATGGAGATAGAATAACCTAATTGTCCCTAAGATGGTTTGTAATATTGTATTTGTCTATTTTAAATATTTAATTAGGTGTATGAGCTTTGTCGAACATCTATTTCCTAGGTCGAAATATATAAAAGATTAAATATATTTTATGTATGACCAAATTTAGATCATATATCAATTTTCTTAAAAATAATTTCACTTTCAATTCGCATAATATTAAATTTTAAGGAATCAAGTAAAAAAGAAGATCAGATATTAATTTATCAAACTTTATTTACATTTTTAAAATAAAGCTTTGATATATTTTGGTGTAAAAGTCATAATGATTTTGAAAACACTTTGAGGATAATAAGAGCAATTTAGATTATAAACAAATAAATTAGTCAGTTTCATAAGATCTTATTTGTTTTAGATCATATGACATTCACGTGATCATATAATCTATTTATCGTTTAATTTTATTTTTTGCTAATTTCTTAAATACATTCCAAAATCTCCATTTTAATATATATCGAATAAAGGTTTAATAAATTTTTTTAATTCGACATTTCTATCACATTAAATTACATTATACTTATTTTTTAAAGCTATCTAGTATTATTTATAAATTATTTGAAACTTAAATTTATAATGTATTTTATTTTAGACTGAAACAATGTTATTAAAAATTGTAGCCTTCATATGGATTTTAATACTCGCGATAAATGCCCAGGAGAAGAACAGATGCTTAGAAGATGCCTGTGGAAAATACAATTTAACTGAGGGGGAGGGAAAGGTTTTTATTAATTTTCTTTTACAAAAAAGAATGTGGAGATGTAAGATAATTGAAAAAGTAAGTGAATAATTAGAAATAAAAAAATTATGATAAACTAAACTAAATAACCAGAGTTAAATTTTATTGATGAACAACTTATTTAATGGCCTTAGAATTTTTGTACGTTGGCAAAAACCCTTTTTATTAAGTTACTATAAGAAATTAAACTGCTTGTTTATTTCTTCAATTTTGGCAAGCATGAGAGAATATTAAATTTATGTTTGAAAGGACACCTGTAAGAATATTTGCCCATATCATAAGGGCTTGATGTGAGACTATCAGTTCCTGAACTATCTTCTGAAAATAGGCTTGAGACTCTATGTGGTTAGATATGTTAGTTCACAATTGATGCTATGTTAAATGCTGGTGTTTTTGCCCTGTAACTATGTAGACAGTTCAGATTATGTCTGCTTATAGAATTCGCTAAGTTCTCAAATGCCCTATGCATAATTCAATCACAGCTCTCAATTTTTTTTATTTTATAACAGATTGCTATTATGACTGGGAAGTAGCTTCAAATAGAGGTCTGCAATTGGTGGGTTTTTAACCCACAAGCTTGCCCTTCTAATATTGTTAAAAAAATTTAATTTAATCTCCCAGCCCAACCCATCCATGGTTTTTAAAAAATAATCCCCCCACCCACCCATGAGTCTAAAATTTTTACCCATCCATTAGCCTAATATTTTTTACATGACTACCATTTATATAAAAAAAAAATTCACCCATGCCACCCTAAATTTTAATTAATCTCATTACTTCAATTTTTTTAAAATCTAATTTAAATAAATTAGCTTAAGTGCTACACCCTTACAAAAAAGTTTCATAATTTAGGAAATTGCTATATTAACGAAAAAAAATATTTAATTTAAATTATGGATAAGGAATATTTATTTCTAATTATAATGTAAAAATAATAATGATTCCACATTTTCAGGATTCATGCACATTACTTTTTCTCTTTACTTACAGTAATGTTAATTCAGAAGAAGCATTGGTTAACCTTGATAGCTTCGATAAATCTTTTTCCTATCGCTTCCACCAAAGTAGTATATTCATTTGAAGTATATCTTCTACCTAAGTGAGATAGAAACCATTAATAATTTCAAAAAAGTAATTTAAATTGTTTATAAATGATAAACTTCAATTAAGTTTAGTAGCCTAAATTCTTGCTAAATTATCCAAAACTCGCTACTTTAAGATTTAAATATTTTGTTAGGTCATTAGGTAAGGTGTTCTCCTCTGAAACAACCACATCTTCCCATCTGTTTTTTAATTTTGATGTGGATACTATCTACTTCAATCATTGCATGTATAATTTTATACCTTTAATTGAATTCTCTTTGCTTTTGGAGAAACGGGTAAAATAAGATTTTCATCCATGTTGATATTATATTCTTCCATGCAAATACATGTTTTTATATCAATACATCCTCAGATATTGATTGGTATTAAAAATGTTGTAATTTCATCTACAATTTTTTAAAATGTTTATATAAATGATTTTAAATAACAAATAAAAGTTGTAAATTTTTTAACCTGCCTACCCACCCACTTAGATGGGTGGAAGGGCTAAAAACCCATGTAATGCAGACCTCTAGCTCCAACCATTCATAACCTTTAAGTATATATATTTAGGATATAATCTAAGAATGGATTAGTAAAAGTTATTTTTCCAAAAATTACTTAAGATAATAATTATTTTGAGTTTAAATTTTTGCCTAAAAAAGGAAAAATATCCTGAAATTTAGGGATATATGGACATTTGGATATTAGATATTTTGTCAAACCAGTATATTCATTTTTTTAAATAAAAATTCAGCTGACATAATTGATTATTTTAGGCCATCCCTCATAATTTATTATAACACCACTTTCACTATAAGATTACTCTTCAATATTAGAACATATTTAACGGTCTTAATTAAATGGAATATATCCCATTGCTCTGATATTGGTTGCTAAGTTTATCATGATAAAGATTTGGTACCAAGGGTGGGATAAAAATAATATCATTAGCACTTCAAAAAATTCTTCAGCCATTAGTTCATCTCTAACCAAAACTTGTTTCTTAACCTATAACACCTACAATAAACTGATATTGGTTGCTAAGTTTATCACGATAAAGATTTGGTACCAAGGGAAGAATAAAAATAATATCTAGCACATCGAAAATATATTCAGCCATTAGTTCATCTCTAACCAAAACTTGTTCCTTAACCTATAACACCTACAATAGACCCAACTAACACCATGAAAAAACAATTAAAATTTTAATAATATAGAGGATATCATATGGCAATATACTGGATACATAAAAATATATATATATATCTTAAATATTTGTACATTTTAAATAGAAAATTTTAATTAGAGAATAATTTAAGAAAAAGTTAAAGAAAAGAAATAATATATAAAATATTTTGTTTTCTAATAATTACAGATGAACAAATTTTATGAGGCTTGTTCTAAAGGTTGTAAATTATCCAACCAATCATTTCCTGATTCCAAATGTAAATAAAAAGTTTTGATTATTTTTCAATTTAATGACTTAAAATGTGATTTTAGTAAAATTAACTTTTTTATGGTTATATAAATTTATCAGCCAAGTTTATTAACAAATATTTTAAACTTGTTTACTTAATTAATATATTTCTATTATTTTATTCTCTTGGTTACAAATCATGTTTGAATCTTGTAAGATTATAAAAAGAAATAACATATTCCAATATGTACACACAAAACAAATAATCTCCATATATTTTATTTCCAATATAGATTGTGAAACATTATATACGAAAATTGATGAGATTTATGCATGTTCCAGTGGATGCTCCTACAAAGTAAATTTATCGACATTTATTATGGAAATAAAAAAATATAAAAACAAGAATTTGAACATTAGGAAAAAGATTGTAAATTAAAGAATAAAGGAAAAATTAGGGATGGTTTTTTTTATTGGATCAGATCGAGTCAAATTTTCTTTTTTTATTATTAAATTTATCGAGTAGATCCGATAAAATGGCATCTTCATTCTTATTTAATATAAGCGATAATTTTTTATATAACTTAGGCTGCGTCCTAAATTTAAAAAAAAAATTGTTGAATATTGACCGACGGGTCTAACCGTCTGAGTGGGGAAAACACAGTCCGGGATGGTCGATAAGGGGGTCCAGGGGGCCGGGTTTGGGTATCGATTTTGTCATGGGATCACGCTGACAACGTCGTGTAAATATTATTTTAAAGTTAATCCAAAAGCTAATATCACCGAATTAAGGTTAAACAAATTTTATTTCAATAGTTTACAAAAAAAAGAATTTAAATAAAATCATTCATCAAAAAAAATCACAATCCCGAATTTCATTTTTCGTGATCTTTATATAGATAAATTAAAATAATAAAAAAAGAATGTTAATAATCCAGGCCCATCTCGAAAACTGGCTAGAACCAGTTTTGAGGATGAAATCAAAACAAGCTTGGTATACGTGAACAAAGAAAAAAAAAGATATACATGATAATGAGAAAAACACATCACTTCTAATTGAACAAAGAAAACAAATATATAAATGGTAATATAAAAACATATCACTAGAACCAAAAACATAATAACTATTATAAACTAGTTAAAACACAACAAAAATTACTCAAAAGTTTTGCGAAATACAAAACTTTCGTGAGTTTTGAGAGATATGAAACATGTCCTGAATCATACATTTATTTTCAATTTAAAATATATAAAATGTTTGATGTGAATGATTTACTAATTTTATATTATTTGAAGATAATCATAAGTGCCAAATTTAAACACTTATATAAATTCTCAGAAACTAATATTACTAATACTATACAAATAGTTAAGGCTGACTGCTTATTACAAAATATTATTATTGATATTGAGGGCAATCATTGTACACAAATTAATTATGAAGAATACCCTTATCCCAAAAAATTTTGTATACATCTATTTTTTAATCATTACCTTATATTTCTTATGAGTTTAAATTTGTCAAAGTTATAGCATTTATTTATAAATATTCTATAAAAAGTGGTGTTTTGATTATATTGTATAAGTGAGTGATTTGTATTTAATTTAAGGTAGAAGACTGCTAAAATGACTAAATCACATTTTATAAAAATTCATTAAACATAATAATTTTTATTATAAAAATATACAAAATTATAAATATGAAGATAATATACAAAATTATAAATATGAAAATAATATACAAAATTATAAATATGAAAATAATATACAAAATTATAAATATGAAGGGAAAATTTCATTTTAAATTCAAAAATTTGTTTCTGATTGACTTATCATTTAATATATCTTGTGTGTTTGGCTCTAAATCCTAAGATATAGATTATTATATAATGCTTGTGATGATATTTGTACATTTAACATATCTTGGATGTTTGGCTCTTAATCCTAAAATATAGATTATTATATAGTTCTAATTTCATGTTATAATACATATGGAGATATTTGTACATTAATAGCATCCTTAGATTGTTTCAAACTGAAACTTGCTTCAGTGTGCTTACATATATCCTCCACATTTTTTTTAGCCAGTAAAAATCTTCAATAAATTAGGTGCTTGCTGTTCATCATAGCAGCACCTTAACCTAAAATATAAAATAATATTTATATAATTTCTTCCCAGGTGACTTATTAGCTGCTGTATCTCTATATTTAAGGTCACTATTACACCACAAATGTCTATAAGGTCTTATTTTCCATCAATTGAAATTCGTTCGCCATTTTTATTCACGCAATTTTCAAAAATTTAATGATAAAAAGATTAAGTTTTACGAATCGTAAAATTTTTAAGAATCATGTAATTTGCGCAAGAAAAAATCATTTAGGTCAACATTATACTTTTCAATTAAAAATGACTTATATTTTTTTTCTCGTTAGATTCGCGCAAATTGCGCTATGCAATTTTTTGATATTTAGGACATAGCCTTAACTAAATAATTGAATTTTTATTCTTGCAATTTTCAAAAATTTAATGATAAAAAGATTAAAGTTTTACGAATCGTAAAATTTATAATCATTGCAATTTTTTGATATTTAGGACATAGCCTTAACTAAATAATTGAAAATATGCTTTCCCCCTTTATTCCTTTACAATATCTTTTTGTTTTTTCACCCTTTATTCCTTTACAATATCTTTTTGTTTGTTTCTCCAGAGTTATATCATGATAAGCGTTTGTTGCCATGTGTGTTTAAATATAATTTCACTTAATTTAAATGGCCCATGTCGTTCACCCGCTTACATTATCCCCCATCCCTTCTCTCCCAGATCCTTATTAGTTCTCCTCACTCGTATGACCCCAGTCCTGATTGTTGTCCCTCTCGCCCTGTTGATTAATTTCATATTTCACATAAGCCCCCTATTCTATATAGGATCCCTATAGCAGCCCGAGAATCAATTTCAAACTCAAGTCACTTATAAATAATTTGAATTCAGATTTATCCTCAACTCCCTTATGGTTAGACCTGATTTGTTTTTGATTTCAAGTTCTAGTTAAACCCAAAAATAAATAAATAATTTATCGGCCTCAATTAAGGAGAAAGTGTCATTTTCAACCATTATTGACGAATATTACTCCATCTCTAACTCTTTTCGCTGCAAATATATCTCTGAAAAATCAACCTTGGAGATGTTAACGGTGCTGCCCGAATTTTGACTTATGATGATACTATTTTCCTTATTAACGCTTCTATTTTTCAACAACTTCTTGAAAAACATCCATTGGCGTTCCCTTTTAACATTCACTAGCTTGGCTCTTCTCCTATTCCCTTTACTTGTGATGAAGTTCTTGAGTGCTTGAAGTCCTTTAAAAAAGGGACAACAGGTGATTTAGACGGTTTCAGACCCGGTTTTTTCCTTGATTTAATCCAATGCTTTGATAATGGTTTTATTGACCCTTTACTAAATACATTAACCGAACTTTCTAATAACATCCTTTTCAAAAACCTCTATATCAAACCATATCCCATAACACAAAACAAACCATAATTTCATAATAATAAGACTCAAATTTATTTATTAAAAACATCAACAACAATCTATACATTAACACAAAAAAAATATACCAAAATTTAATATAATTATTATCCATTTCTTCATCTCCCAAAGGTTCACAGCTGACATCTTATTCAATATTTTCCCATCTCCCACTAGGGGTTTTTCCTAACAATGAAATACACCCCGTGATCATCATCTCCTCTTCTTCCCCCAAAGAAAACTTAATACCCTGTCAGAAAATAACTGACATCTTATGTATTATATTAAATTTATTTCTTCTTTTTTTCAATAATTACAACACGCCCACCCTTCACAAGCCCAGCGTCCCTCTCTCTGTGGTGGTGTTGAATCGCCCCTTTGAATTGTATCGAATCACCTCTTTAAATTGTATCGGAAAGCCTTGAAGATGTTCAGGAGATTATCGAATCATCTTCCCGTATGATGATTTATAATATAATAACTCCATTATATTTCAATATAAAATCGCGAAAACAGACATTATCAATAATGACATGTATATTAAGGTATCTGCATTTATAATCTACGGAACATTAATATGGACAATGTAATATCCGCAAAACATAATAATTTATTCATTTTAAGACATTTGGGAACTACTAGCTATAATATACATTATTAGGGTATGATTCATGGTAATTAGGAAATAATGATTTTACATATAATAATATAATGTGAAAACATTGTCTATGTGTGAAATGCAATTTAAACACATGTAATTTTTCTTCTATCATGTGAAAAAAACAAAGCTACATCTTTATAAATATTTCCTAAAATGAATATAAAAATCCATCTTTAGGTATTAAAAATAATTGCGAAACTTGGCCGAACAAAGATTATAAATAAAATTACAATACATACGTATATAAATACATTTAATATTATATATGAAGGAACAAATATATAATATGTAGAAAATACAATATTTTCATCTAGGAATTACTCAGTATCCTAAGAAAAATATACCATTTCTACCTAACTCTGTCATCACAATTAGCACAAATTCACAAAAATGTAGAATGCAAAGTAACAAAAATTGATAATATAATGGGCTATATGGTATATATGTAAAGAATTTTTAATATACCTTCACAATATAAAATAATTTGAGTCTTTTCTTTAAAAATATGTTCATAATTAAATAGTAAAATGTGATGTGTTATAAAATTATTAAAAAGATTAAAAAAAATGTATTATGCAGCATAAATTTACAAAAAAAAAACTTTCCCCAGTATGCTAACTAAACAATATTTTCACCTCAAGGCATACCCCTCAACACGGGCTGACCTTATCTGTAAAAATATTTTCCCTTCACATCATTGCATACCACACAAATAATATAATAATTGCAAATAAAACTTCTTATAAAAATTTATAATTTAAAAAAAAATATATATATTAAATATAAAGATTTCATAATTTGAAAAAAAAAATATTATACACCATCTAATGTATCATATAAATTCCTATCCAATTTATATATACACTAAATGCAGACACTAAATCAAAATAACTATCCACATCTAACATTATAGATATTATTCTGACTTCATCATACTTCAATTCCTTCAAATTCTCATTCATAATTAAATATATCATATGTTACCTATACAATATATTAACATTATAAATAATAATTCATAGTTAAATATATCATATGTTACCTATGCAATATATTAACATTAATTAATGATAAATTATCCCATACATATTCATCCCTTTACAAACCCAAAATGCATAATTAAATAATACACACTTTATTACAAAAGTCTATATCCATATATATTTTCATAAATTTCACATATTTAAATATTTAACAATCCTTTCTGGCCTGCTGTTCATGAGGTCTTTCAGCTTCCTATGACGGAATACCTATAACACCATTCATTGAGTTTTAAGGCATACCAAATAATGATCAAAATTAGATATACCATATACATCTAGACATAAGATAATATACCAAATATTACTGTCTTAAATTCCTGATCTTATTTCCATATTTCTGCCTAATACTCATTACCTACTTTCAATCTTACATTTTTTTAAAGTTAAATATAAAAGTATAGAAATTTTTAAACTCACGTATCTATATAGTTTTTAATACATTGCATGGTTAAAATTTTTCATATAATATTTATACAAAAATTTTGTGTTTACCTTTAAAATACCGAATAACCCTGGAATCGAAACTATCCTATAGTCATCGTGCACCAATTTCAAAAACCTCTATATCAAACCATATCCCATAACACAAAACAAACCATAATTTCATAATAATAAGACTCAAATTTATTTATTAAAAACATCAACAACAATCTCTATACATTAACACAAAAAAAATATACCAAAATTTAATATAATTATTATCCATTTCTTCATCTCCCAAAGGTTCACAGCTGACATCTTATTCAATATTTTCCCATCTCCCACTAGGGGTTTTTCCTAACAATGAAATACACCCCGTGATCATCATCTCCTCTTCTTCCCCCAAAGAAAACTTAATACCCTGTCAGAAAATAACTGACATCTTATGTATTATATTAAATTTATTTCTTCTTTTTTTCAATAATTACAACAATCCTCATACACTAAGTTCCTTGTATACGTCCTAATTTTTTTGGTATACGTCATGCTGGATGGTGATATTATACCCATAACTATAGGGTTATTTTTTTACTATTAGTCACCAAGATTATAGTTAATAGGATTCGGTTTAAAGCCAGTTTCCTCCTATTTCCCTCACAGTTAGGTTTTTGAGTTAGAGGTGGGTGTGAAGTCGTATTTTTATCCCCAAATATTGGAATTAATTCCTGCTATGGATTTCCCTCATTACTCAAATTCAGGGAATTCCATATTCTCTGAAGAGAGGATTCAGCAAAGTGATCCACTAAGTCCCTTACTCTTTACTATAGCTATTCAGAATTTGATCAAAAATTTAAAACCTGATTTCAAATTAAAACTTAATTTATGGTATCTCGACGGTGGATCTTTACCCAACAAAAATTGGTTTTCCTTAGATAGGAAGAAATGTGAAATATCTTCCCTCGACAATAAGAATTTTATCCCCTCCCCCGGTTTTAAAATTATTCCGCATGAGGAACTCTCTTTTACTCTTTTTAATTCGCTTAAGAATCTTCCCCAACCATCATTTTTTTTCCTACCAAAAAATGTTTTTCTTACCTAAATTCTAGTACATCTTTAAATCTTCCCCTACTTTCCAATTTAATTCCCTCCTTAAGTCCTTTGAATTAAAATTTAAACATCTTATCGAATCCCTTTTATTAAATCGATTATGTTTTAAAAACAATAATGAATTTTATTTGTAATTCTTTTGTATATATACATTTATATAATTATCCAATTTAACTTCTAATAATATGCAATTTGATTAACCTCGATAATATAATATTACATGTAGGAAAGTTATAATAAGATAATATACATTTTAAAATTTATAACGTCCTTTTAAAAAGTTATAACGTCTACCAATCTTTTTATTTACCAAGTGAGTTCATCTATTAATTTTTTTTGTTTTCATCTCCTAACTTTATCATCTTCCCTTATTTGTAGTTTCTTCCCATTTCCGGGTGATGATTTGTAGATATGCATCTTTGAGATCTATAGCGACTTTTGCGATTAATTCTTCAAACGTTGGTAGAATTCTCTACATAATCGTAGTTCACCTGAAGTTTTACGTACCACTACCATTGGAGTACTCCAGGTTTCTCTTGTTATGGATCTATTTTCTTTATTATATTATTATCTTCCAAACGATTCAGTTCATTTTCAATAATGGTACTCGCAGTGCAATTGGTTTTGTATTTTCTTCCATTTGTAGTTTTCCTGCAACATTTTTTATTAATAATAATTTATTCTCAAACACTGTAATATAGGCTGTATCAATCATTTTGATAGTGCCCTTTATCATTATAAATTCTATAATCCACGGAAATCTAAATAGGCTGCATCAATCATTTTGATAGTGCCCTTTATCATTATTATAAATTCCATAATCCATGGAAATCCAAATAGGCTGCAACGTGCCCTTTATCATTATCATAAATTCTATAATCCATGGAAATCTAAATAGGCTGCATCATGCCCTTTATCATTATCATAAATTCTATAATATATGGAAATCTAAATAGGCTGCATTGTGCCCTTTATCATTATCATAAATTGTATAATACATGGAAATCTAAATAATCATTTTGATAGTGCCCTTTACATAAATTCCAGAGTTATTAACGCTCCTTTTTAAAAGTAGCTAGCTCCCGCTCCTACCTTCTCAAAAGGAGCGAGCTCCCGCTCCATAACCGCTCCTTTGATTTTCATTTTTTTAGAAGGTACACGAAACAAAATCATATTTTTTTATCAAAACTTTTTATTTATATTATATGATATATCAAAATATTTATAATCTTTTATTAGCTTTTAAAAGTAATAAATTTTCTAAATTAGAATCTAATAAACACCCACGCCTCTCCCCTAAGACCTGTTTTGCAATACTAAATAGGCGCTCCACAGGAGCACTAGAGGGAAGCGGGGTATTGTATTTTATATAAATATTTTTTAATTCAGGGAATTGTTCAAAAATAGTAATTTTGCTATCATTATTTAAAAAATATCTATCCAATATATTATCTTCATGGTGATCAATTTCATGGAATCCAAAGAAATCTTCCAAATCATTGCAAGGTTCCCGTGAACTAGTAGTAGCTATTTTTCCGTCGGGTATTTGTTTCCTTAAAAAATTAAGTAATCTGCCTTTTAGTTCCATATTTTTTGGATTTTTTATCCATTCCCAATTCAATTTGAATGCAGGATGTACAATCGCTGCAATGATATTATCATCATTATAAATATTTGAAAATCTGCAATAAAGTTATTTAAATAGATATAATTTATTTCTTATTATAAACCTTTTATTAATACCGCTTATAAGAGACTTTACAAGAGGTTGGCAAAACTCTAAATCTGTTAATTCGTTTAATTTAGAAATGGTTGGACTTAGGAAACCCATGTCCATATGAAGCTCCCCTGCAAGGATTTTTAGAGCTTTTTTCATAGGCTCCATAACCTAAAATTTATTTATTTCACTAAGATAACGATTATATTAATATTTACTTTACTATACTCTAATAAATTTACGTTCTTGGGAGTTAAAACGTATAAGCCCATGGTTATCACACAACTCATCAAGGTCCTTTTGTTTTTCATCTAATATTTTATCTAGCAAAACCATAGACTCATAATACAAATTCCACCTAGTGGAATTTGGGCATATTAGATACCTACCCAACTTTCTGATAATATCGTCCGCCATATTTATAGACATATTTTGTTTATTCCACAAAGATTGACACTTTTGGAATAAACTTTGAGATACTATTTGAAAGCTTCTATCACCTAAAGCTTTCTCTGCGTCAACTGTTGCCACCAAATTGAGATTGTGGCAAGCACATCGTGAATGTTGAGGGAGATAATCAAAGCTTTCTGCCCTATTATTTATGATATCATCATCAATATCCACAAATTGGAAATCATCATCCATCTCAGAACCTTTATCTTCAAACATTCTAAAAAATAAAAGGAAAGTTATAATTTAAAAATAAATATTTAAGATTACCTGAATGCTTTCACAAAGTTCCTACCATAGTAGCTCCTTTTAAGGTTGGAGTGGAAGAGCGCCGCTCCACCGCTCCTTTAAATTTAATATATAAATTATATTATTTTTTAAATATTATTAATATTTGTTAATTAAAATTTAATGAAAATAAAATTTTATTTTATTTAAATTTATTCATTATTAAATGTTGAGCCGAGTTTTATATTGATTTTTCATCTAATCATTTTAAACATTAAACATCAGTTTTTCCTTTTTATATTCAAAATTTTTTGAAAAATCTTGTAAGTCATATTAATATTCATTTTATAGATATATAATAAAAAATAGTTTTAGATATTATGGATTTAGAGATCATAGAAGAAGAAACCGAATTTCCATTTCCACCATATAAAAAATATTTCAAGCTTATAGATGATACAGATGATAAAGTCAACTTAAAGGCGAAATGCCTATTATGTATTAACAACAAAAGGATATCTTTCTCTAAAATCTCACGCTTTAATTTAAAAAAACATTTAAAAGTAAAATCAATATTTGTTTATTTTGTAAAAAAATTTTTAAAATGGTTTTAATTATTTTTGGGCAATTCATTATATTAGTTGAGCTTGGGTTGTCAGATATGATGCTTTTTTATATTTTAATTTTCTCATTACTTGTTCAACCTCCTTTTTATACATTTTTTTTCTAAATTTAAAGTATTTTTTTAAATTGAATTGTAACATCCAAATTAAAAATATACATTTTATTATGGTAAAATTTATATTTTACTTAATCTTAATTTGATTTTTTCTTATTTTATTTTGATCAATAAACTTGGAAAATAATTATTTATGTTTATTTTATATTAATAAAATAAGTAAAACAAAATAATAAAAAAATTTACAAAAATAAAAAAAATAAAGTACCTAAAAAGATATTTATACTGCTCATTAAATATTTGTCAATTTCTTATTTAAAAAATCTACCTTAATAATTTGATGTTTTAGATTATCAGTTAAAAATAAAGTTGATTTTTATAAAATAAATTTTAATTTAATTTATAAATTTATATTTAGAGAGTACATGTTAATCAATATTCAAAAATTGAAAATCATATCAATAGTTATAATAAAAAAGATATTAGCCAAAATATAAAGTCTTCTGAGAAAAAAGAGTCAATATTAAATTTTAGTCAAAAAATATATGAACCTACAAAAACTGAAGGAGATAATGCAATCATTGATTATGTCATTGAGAGACTAGTTCCTTTATCAACTGTAGATAATCCTAGCTTTGTCAAAATGATAAAAACGTTTTCCCCTTCAGCAAAGGTAATGTGCCGCCAAACTATAATAGCAAAGATAGGTTTGCGTTATGATAAAATGATGGATGATATTATAGAAATGCTTTCTGGAGTATCTTATGTGTGTACCACAGCTGATTGCTGGAGTGGATTTAGAAGGTGGTGCCTATATTTTTAAATGTGCTTGATTAATTTAACTTACAAAGGTCTTTTTTGGGTGTAACAGCTCATTGGATTGACACAAAATCATTGCAAAGAAAATCAGCAGCTTTAGCCCTAAGATGTGTTCAAGGCAAGCATACTTTTGATGTTTTGGCCAAGATGATAATTGATATACATAAAAGATTTAAAATTCAGAATAAAGTGATAAAAACCATTACTGATAATGGTAGGAACTTTGTGAAAGCATTCAGGTAATCTTAAATATTTATTTTAAAATTATAACTTTCCTTTTATTTTTTAGAATGTTTGAAGATAAAAGTTCTGAGATGGATGATGATTTCCAATTTGTGGATATTGATGATATCATAAATAATAGGGCAGAAAGCTTTGATTATCTCCCTTAACATTCACGATGTGCTTGCCACAATCTCAATTTGGTGGCAACAGTTGACGCAGAGAAAGCTTTAGGTGATAGAAGCTTTCAAATAGTATCTCAAAGTTTATTCCAAAAGTGTCAATCTTTGTTGAATAAACAACTTATGTCTATAAATATGGCGGACGATATTATCAGAAAGTTGGGTAGGTATCTAATATGCCCAAATTCCACTAGGTGGAATTCATATTATGAGTCTATGGTTTTGCTAGATAAAATATTAGATGAAAAACAAAAGGACCTTGATGAGTTATGTGATAGCCATGGGCTTATACGTTTTAACTCCCAAGAACGTAAATTTATTAAAGAGTATAGTCAAGTAAATATTAATATAATCGTTATCTTAGTGAAATAAATAAATTTTAGGTTATGGAGCCTATGAAAAAAGCTCTAAAAATCCTTGAAGGGGAGCTTCATATGGACATGGGTTTCCTAAGTCCAACCATTTCTAAATTAAACGAATTAACAGATTTAGAGTTTTGCCAACCTCTTGTAAAGTCTCTTATAAGCGGTATTAATAAAAGGTTTATAATAAAAAATAAATTATATCTATTTAAATAACTTTATTGCAGATTTTCAAATATTTATAATGATGATAATATCATTGCAGCGATTGTCATGGATAAAAAATCCAAAAAATATGGAACTAAAAGGCAGATTACTTAATTTTTTAAGGAAACAAATACCCGACGGAAAAATAGCTACTACTAGTTCACGGGAACCTTGCAATGATTTGGAAGATTTCTTTGGATTCCATGAAATTGATCACCATAAAGATAATATATTGGATAGATATTTTTTAAATAATGATAGCAAAATTACTATTTTTGAACAATTTCCTGAATTAAAAAATTTATATAAAATACAATACCCCGCTTCCCTCTAGTGCTCCTGTGGAGCGCCTATTTAGTATTGCAAAACAGGTCTTAAGGGAGAGGCGTGGGTGTTTATTAGATTCTAATTTAGAAAATTTATTACTTTTAAAAGCTAATAAAAGATTATAAATATTTTGATATATCATATAATATAAATAAAACGTTTTGATAAAAAAATATGATTTTGTTTCGTGTACCTTCTAAAAAAATGAAAATCAAAGGAGCGGTTATGGAGCGGCACTCCATTAGTTGGAGCGGGAGCGCTCCTTTTAATATGTAGTAGCGGGAGCGGGAGCTCGCTACTTTTAAAAAGGAGCGTTAACAACTTTATCCAATTTAACTTCCAATAATATGCAATTTGATTAACCTCGATAATATAATATTACATGTCGGAAAGTTATAATAATATAATATACAAATAACTTCCTTTTAAAATATATAACGTAAACTTTTGGCGATATTCAAATATAACACCTTTTAGTCCTAAAGATTTCTGATTTTAATAGGTCTTCTGCCTCTATGCCTGATTACCAGGCAGGATTTGGATTTTCTTCCTCCATTTTAATGGCAATTGCTTGTTTTCTTTCTTCACAGATATCCTTTAACGACTCTATTTCCTTGCTTATCTAGTTGAACTATCCCCTTTTAACTTCAGCTAAACAATCTCTCCGAGGATCCGAGCACACAGTTTTCATTCATTTAAAGAGCTTTCTAGTTCCCATGCCTCAACGTGCATTTGAAAAACTTAGTTTGTGTCCCGATCTAACTAACCTTCTACTATTCAGAAATGCAAAAAAATCCTTATCGACCATGAATGGTTAGACACGATTCCGAGTGGAAAAAGGGAAATGTTACTCACAAACGATGAGTTTCAAATTGCCATTGGCCATAGGCTAAATTGTCTTATCCCGTCTGTGAACATCTGTGCTACCTGCAATAAGCAAGTTGATACATTTTCTAGAAATTGTTTCTCTTGCCTCAAAGTCAGTGGCCGTTTTTCTCGGCATACTAAATAGATTGATCAGCAAATCTTTTATTTCGGCCAGTTTACCCAATAGCTTGGAACTGTTAGATCTTCTAAATGAGATGGCAAGCATCTCGATTGCATGTCTTTAACTTCTTGGCTCAGCGGCAAAAGACCTGTCTGAGATGTCTCACTACATTTCCGGATAATTGAAGCCATGACCTCTTGGAACTCAGATGTCAAAAAATGCAACAAATATAGGTCGCTTCTAAATTCCTTTATTTTTATTCCCCTAATTTTTAGTGTTTTGGGGAAACCGCGTTCCCCAATCCCTAAAATTTTAATTACTTGGGTAGAAAAATTTCGATAAGGACTGGGGTTAAAAACGAGTCCCTTATCCCTCAAACAAAAATCCAATTTGAAATCCTAAAAGGGAAAGTGTTTCTTCGAAACAATCCTTTTTCCCTCTTAGTTCAACACACATGACATTTTTCCTTTTTTCCTTCTTTTTTTAAAATATATTTTTATTATTTTTCCCCTATATTATTAACAATATTTTCGAACAAATATTTTATAATACTAGTAGATAGCCCATCAAAAATGACAGGGAATGAAAATTTTTTTCTTTCTTTTATGATAGTTGTTACCTTTTATTTGAAAATAATGTCTAATTTTTCTTTTTACCCCATCCCCCCTTCAGGCCAGATTCAATCCATTAAAACTAAGTGTAAATACTATGGTTTGAGCAAAAATAAATTTAAAGCTTTTACTTTATAATACCAATATTATTTGTTAAATATTACTGATCATTTATACCTACTATTTAATATTAAAAAAATTCCCAGGCAAAGTACAAAGCCATAATAATTTTGAAAAATTCTTCCAAGCCCAGTGAATATAATAATTTTGGTAGTTGAGAACTGAAATAAAATGTTTAAATAATCATAATGTTATAAATACAATCAAAATCAGATTTTCATGGGCCTAGGTTTTTTGATCAGGCCCAGCCCATGCCTGCATGAATTTTTTTTTAAGCCAATGTCTGACTCAGTTAATAATAAAAAAATTCTCAATCATTCTAGCTCATAATATTTTTGATAATTTTCCCCAAGCCCAGCCTAATATAATTTATAAAAATATTTTTCAAACCCAGCCCAACCTATAAAAATTTTCCCAAGCCTGGCCAACCCATAAATTTTCAAAATTTTTTCCCAAGCCAGGAGATATGTAAATCTCTAAAAACCATATCTATTTTTTATTCTATTATAACTCATCACCCCTACTTCAGACCAAGGCCAACCCATTAATAAGAGGGAATACTATTTTTTGAATAAAAATATATTTAAATTAGCCTTTACCTGAGGGCCATATAAATATTCTGTGTTATATATTACACCCATACCTAATATTAAAAAAATTCCTAAACCAGGTCTACTCACTTGGGAAAATTTTCTCAAACCCTGAAAAGACCATATATTTGGTAGTTGAGAACAATAAAGTATATAAAAAGTCCCAAAGCATTTAAAAATACAATCAGAATTTGAAAGTTGCATGGGCCTTGGTTTTTGATCAGCCCTGGCCATGTCTTCAAAAGAAATTTTCAGGCGAATTTCTAGCCCATAATATAAAATAAAATGTTTTCAGGAATCTAAGATTATAATAATTTTGAAAAATGTTTCCCAAGCTACGTCCAAGTCCATATTAATTGTGAAAAATATTTCCCAAGCCCATGAAAACCAGAATAATATATATTGCTTGGATCCAGAAAAATAAGTCTGAATTAAATCTGTCTAATATGTACTTATTTTTTTGCCATTTTATATTATTGTAAAATTTTTCAAAATTATCATTAAATGAAGGGGAAATATCTGATTTACCTATCATTCTACTGGTTAGCTCCTGGTATTTATAGGAATATCATGAATACATATATTAAAGTACCATGCTGAAAATATATTCATCCTACTTTAAATTTTAAACAAGCCACCACCCTTTCAAATAATTTATTACTTAGTTTAAAAAAAAAAAATTTAAGACATTGTAATTAAATTACAATAGAAAAAATAAAAAGATATTCTAAGTTAACAAATAATAAGAGGTTAACTTCAATCATAGTCAAATTATATATAAGCAAAACAAAAAGGTTATACATTTAATCAAAAATGTTATAATAAGTTATGAATAACATATATTCTACAATTATGAATTATGAGAAAATATACAACACTATGGAAAAAGGCCAAATTTTCATGCAAATAGAATGCATGTAAGGCCAAAAGGAGAGATGCAAATATTTACTTATGCATAAACACTAATTAAAAGATATATAGTTGTATAAAATTCAAATATTTAATTTTTAATAATGGAAAGCACACCTTGATAACACAAAACTCTCATCTAGCAAGAATAAATTTTTAGATTATAAATTACAAGTATAAATGAATAAAAATTTAGTTTAAAAGATTTTTTAATTTTTCACATAAATTAAAAATACTAAATATATACTTGATTAACATATAAAAATAATGGAAAATTTTAGAATAACCCCAAATAAATCAAAATTTTTAAATAGCACCTCATAAGATAGGAAAATTTCTGATTCGTCATCAAATAAAGGAGAAAATTCTGATTCTCCAATATAATAATGGTATAAAATTTTAAATTATACATAAATTCAAGAATTAAAATAGTATTTCAATAAATCTCTTATTCCTCTTGAATTGGTACTTGATGCATTTAATGTTCTACTGATTCCTAAATATTCAGGAATAAGTATAATATTAGGTGTGTATTCAGTGCATTCAATACACATTCTAGTTTTTCTTCAGGACTGATATTTTTCATATAATTACATATGGAACAATGATATTAATTGGCATAGATTTAGGAGGAATAAAAAGTGTTTGATTTTCAAACTCGAAAATAATTAAAAATTATTTATTAATATAAAAAATTTACTTTGATATTAACTATTTCTGAAAGTGCGACCATTACTTAATTTTGTATATATAAATATGTAATTGCTATCAGCTAACCATGCAATTGATTTAAAAGATCTATAATTGTAAAAATGGGTTCCAGATTTTGCAGGACTTTATTTTTATGTGCTTACCATCTAATGAGCCAAGGCAGTTTGGAAATCCATGTTTCTCAAAATATTATTGTGCAATCTAAAAATATATTAATATCTAAATTTAATACCTTCTCACAATGTTCTCTAGTTGGAACTGGATATCTTTTAAAGTTTTCCGTATAGCATCACATACCTCTGGAATGATGATAGTTATGCATTTGAGTATATTCGCCATATTATAAATCTCATGGGAATTACTATTGGCTTAAAATTGCTATGATGATTATCATTGGACAGATATTTTTTAAAAGAACGCTATTGGTTAAATTTGATTGACGTTTTTTGAGGATTATTATAATAGATTTTCTATCTTTTTGGCATAATTTAGTTATCGTTTATTATAAAAATAATTCTTTTATATTATAAAAGATATATTTATTTTATTTAAAAACCTAATTTTCTATAGATTTAGTATCAGCCTGGCGATAAAAATAAACAAATTAAAATAAATAAGAAATATAATGGAAATAAAATTATAAGCAAGTCCACGAAATTAGTCGATCAACTAATTTGCTAAAGTTTTTAGTCGATTTCCTCGACTACGACTTGTAGTCGGAAGAAGTCGACTAATTAACAACAGACAAATATCGAGCTCTCTAATTCTAATTATATGCTCATTTTTTTAATTTCTTTTATTCTTATTTTCTGTTATCTTTTTTACAAACTGAAAATCAATCGTTTACATAGAGTTTGGATATTTTTCTCAACATGGGACGCATATTTGACAAAGTTATTTCCGGTTCAGACATATTCGGTAAAAAAATCATAATTGACTGTATTAGTGTTGTTAAACGGTTCGATTTTTCAAAACGACTAACCCAATATTATAGCCATAAAATATTAATCACTGGATATTCTGCCCATAGATGACATAATAAATTGGGCATCTATTAGCGAAATCTTGAGGTTTGCGTAATATTATTTTGGCTATAATCTTAATTTAAAATCGACGAAATCGAGCCGTTTAACAGCATTTAATGTATGAAATGTAAACGTTAAAAAATTTTAGGAAGAAAAAAAACTTAATAATTTTAGAGGATAGCAATGAAATTCGGATGAAAAAAAATTTGGTAAACAATTGAAGATGTAAAAATGTTGAATGAATGAAATATATTCAAATTTACGTTTTTAGGCAGATTGTTTTTTCTGAATTAGATTTTTTTAAAAAAGAAACCAAAAGATGAGATAAATAGAAAAATGTAAAGGAAAAATTAATTTGCAAAAATATTTTGTTTTTTAGCCTCAGACCCCGTATTTACATCGAGCATAGCCAAGAAGGGAAGTAGACAAATAAATAAGGCCGAAGAGAAGGATAAACATAATGATTACGATGCTGAAGGTAAAGAGATGAGTAATAGATATAGCCATTTCTTTAAATTCCCTTTCATTCACCAATCGATAAATCAAATAAATAATGATGTAGAAAATAAACAAACAAATAACTTACTAGAAGTTAAACAAAAAGATAATGATAATGCCCAAAGTAAACAAGAAAATGGCAATTTGGTTGATTTCTCTTATAATCCACCTATGGATGAAATGATTAATGACATCGAAAGTAAAAAAATATATTTCAAGCCCATTAAGGCTGGTAAACAAAATAATGTTGGTGAGAAAAGCAAACAAATATTTAACGATTTCTTTGAACAAATAAATGATAAGCAATTACATAATGATGATGACAGTGTCGCAGAAAAGCCACCTCACATATTTATAAAGATGTTTTACTTCAAGCCCTTGTTCTCTAAGAACTGTGAGCCTCTTTTAATTCATTGATAAGGGAGTAGTATTAATTTATGCATTAGTAAAGGGTGTGTCTAGGCTAGAGATCTGCAAAGCCCGGCTTGGCCTGCTTTGGTTAAAAAATTTTTGTCATGCCCTGTTATAGTTATTAAAAATTTACCCAGCCTGTGTTTTACGAAAAGTCTGCCCTGGCCTGTTAAATTTTTTTATGAATTTTTCGGTCACATCTAATAAATCAATTATTTGTGAATTTGCTCTATTGTTTATAGATTTAATATTTTAGATTGAGTTTTTATTTTCAATTAGTATTCATCAAAATATTAGCTTGAAACTCAAATAAAATATTTAAACTAATTTGTTTTTCATATATAAATTGCCTGGCCCAAAACATTTTATGGACGAATTACTCAGTCCCAGCTGTTAAATTTATTGCCTGGCCTGTGCCCACTTGTTTTATTTGTTTATAAATTTCTGGCCACCCGTTATCGTTATTAAAAAATTTCAAGCCTGGCTTTATAAAAAATTTTACTTTGCAGATCTCTAATCTAGGAATTCGTTAATTATAGAGAAGTATTTAAACGGTAATTCATTAGTCAATGGTTTTATAGTCAAAATAATCGGTAACTTTATTTTGAATTCTGTTCTATATATAGTTCAAGTTCATCTATTAATTTCTACTGTTTTATCATCTCTTAACTTTATAAATGTCATTTGTTTTTATTGGTTCGAACTGGTTCTTCCCTTATTTGTAATTGGTCGGGATGTTTTAATACGGTTTTGTACGTTTTTTTTCTTCTTCCCTTTTCCAGGATTGTGATGGCAGATTTCCCTGGTATACGGCAACTCCTGGTATATCTGCGATGTTTTTGACATTCACTACAGCTGTAACTAGTTTTTCGACATCTTTATCTAATTGTTCCCACCATATATAATGTCTCGTAATGGATTTCATTGATGTAATACCCGGATGTCCCATATGCAATATCTGTAAAACTCTTTTTTGTAGTGAGTATGGAATGATTAATCTACCATTCCAAAAAAAATACCGTCATCATTTTCTAATTCATCTATCCTTGTTCTAAAAGCTTATAATTCTGGTGCAAGATTTTGTATATTTGTACCATTTATTAATATTTTTACTTTTCTTATGGATCTTTTGCGGTTTCATCTCTAAGTTCTTTTCTAGATAGAAATAACGTAACCTTTAAAATATTAAAATATAACAAATGGTAATTAGGAAGCGTTTTCATTATAATATAAGGATGTCTATTAATTTTATTTGTGGTAGGTTATGTATGTATATGTTAGTGAAGGTCATGTTCTAGTTTTTGGGCAAGACTAAAATTTAAAAACCTTTTAAATCTTGGCTATGCTTCACTTGGGTTTATAATTTTATATTAAATTATATAATTATAGTTCCAATAGTTTTCTTGCAATCGTTGGCCTTCTTTTAAGTATTTTCTCCTGCCTTTCTTTAATATATCAATTTCTCTAGATCATCTTCTTGTTCAATAACTTCATCGGAACTAATATCATCAGATAAAATCAGCTTTGTTAAACTATAATTCGACTCCATAAATTGGCAAGATGCCTTTTCGCACAAATCTTATCATCATCACTTAATACCTGTAATATTTAAGGATTTATACTGTTTGTATTTAAATTTTGGTTGGCAATTCCATAGCAATCCAAAATAATTAATTTACTAAGCTTTTAATTAACCTTGTATCTTGGGTCCAGGTATATTGCAGCTAAGAGAATTTCATTCTTTATAAACCATTCTTCTCTCTTCTTAATAATTGAGAAAAACGGTATGAATTTTTTTCTAGTTCAATGCAGCATCAACCATTCTGCATAAAAATCTGTCAGTGTTAACTGTTCAGATTGGATGCGATTTTTAGTGGTTTTAAAATTTCAACAATCGTTATTATTTGTTTCTAATCTTCAGTCAATAAATAATCAGATTGCTCTGAAAAAATTGGGTTTGAGTAAAATTAGCCTTTCTAACTAACATCATGGGTTGAATGCCATGTGTGATATCTTAATTTTAAATTTAAGCTCCTAGCTTATTTGCACCATTGTCAGAAGTAATTGTGTATATTTGTTCAATATTAATGTTAAATTTTTAGTATATTCTCCTGTACTTCTTTCTTTCAGCTCTACAAATCCAAGAGTTCTCACAATTATAATGGAATTGACCTGTCTAGTCGTTGAACTGCATCAACTTTTAAACTTATTAGTTTTTCTTCTACTACTCTTGATATTTTGTCTCTAATGGATTGGGCTGTTCTATTAATAGTTTGGGATACATTTTCTTTGTTAATAACTAAATTGAGCCGATTAAAGTGGATTTAGGATTATTTGAAATCTCAAATCTTCAATAATTGATAGAGGCCGACCATTTACAGTAACAAGTTCTAATATAGAACTCATCAAATCATTAGATGTTAAATTTATATTTATAGATTTTTTGAAAAAAGGTTTCTATAATAATTTTGTGGTTTTTTTGTAAATAACACATTTAGATATTCATTTTTATAATTTCTTTCCAGATGTCTTCCTAAATTTGACAAATGATTATCAGACATTTTTAATATGCAATATGTGCATACTGATTTATTTTCTATTGTGTCAAGAGTAAAATGCTTCTCAAATATGATTATCTTTGATCTTAAATCTATATAATAAAATGATGAATTGAGGATCATTTATTAAACTCTCAAATAAAAGAGTTAAAAAGAATAAATTTTTTAAATAGCAATGATTTCATAGAATTAAGAAACAGATATATATATATATTTAATTTCATATATAATATGCACCTCATTAATATATGCTAAAAATTAATCTGAACAATGATTAGCACATATAATTATTAAATGATTTTTATGTTTTACAAAAACTGCCCTACATCTTTGTTTAACAATTTTTAAGTTAGATTTTGAGAATTCTTTAAGTTAACAATATCCAATATATTAATTTTTACTTTGACTTGTTCACCTTCATTTTCCTCTAATTAATAATTTTTTAGAATAAATTAAAAATAAATGGCGTAAATGAATTTAATTGTTTAAAATTTAAACACTTCACTTAATTGTAAATTTGAAAATATTATAAAATCCCAATCAAATTATTAATATTTATATTTACAATTATACAAATATCTTAATATATGATCTTTTAAACAATACACTGAATCCGGTTGAACACAGGTTTAGAAAAATTCCATGATTTTGCTTGAGGTTTTGAAAATTTTATAAATGAGGTTCGGTTCGGGTTCAGATTTTTTTAAAAACCCGGGTTTCTTCTCCGAATACAGTTCGAATCCCAGGTTTTGTAGCGTAGGGTTGGTTGAAAAAATGCCATCGATACTTCTTATCCTATCTTATAAGCCATATACTTTTAGCAATCAATGAGAATAGGAATGAAACATTCAAAATTTAATTACTCTAACATCTCTATCTTTAGGGATTAGCTTGATGTGGGGTAGTATTGATTGAGGAAGGTTCGAATTGATAGAATAGAATTATAATGGTTGGTAGTGATTTTATTTTTATAACGAATTTGCAAAATAAATATTATTAGTAAAAATGGAAAATACAAAAATTACTTTTATTCTTTTGTATTAATTAAAATTAAAATAAGGATAATCTAGTCTAACAGTGAAAAATAAACTCAAAAGGTAAATTGTGTTTTTTTATATATAACAAAATATCGCCTCAGAACAGTTAATATCAAACTTTTAAATATTGGACATAATATAATATGAAATTATTGCCTCAGAACAATAAAAATATAAACACTACCTTTGTAAAATATGTTTTTAGGTGAAATAATAAGAGTCAAACCAATTGAATGGTTATTAGGACAGGAATATTTAATTCGGTATAAAAATGGTAAACTATTATTTCTTCATCTGAAAAAAGTATTTTTTATCATTCTGGGTGTTAGGAATCGTTTAGGAACTGAAAAGGCAGTAAAACTTCTTATTTTTGAATAATTAAATAATACCAATATATTGCTTGTGATTTTTAATTATCACAATTTTAAAATCATCTTATTCATTTCTATTCTGTTTGTGAGTGAGAACATCAGCGAGGTTTTAATTCTTATTAACCTGTAACCAATTTGCTGTTTTCATCATTTAAATGTCATTTTTTTTCCTTTTGATATCTCACCCTTAGCGAGTGTTCGCGATGTTACAAGCCTTAAACCAAACACGGATAAGGAAGGAAGTGTGGACCTTTTTGATTGGCTTTTTGGAAAATCGAATTACATTAAAAAGGAACCAATATCGGGCCATCCCGTTGATGATAGGAAAAATTTTTACCAAGGTAAATTTTTATTTTTTTATTTCATATTTTCTTTTTTGTCTCCTTTCATGTTTTCAATATTATCATTTCATTGGGATGCACCGATAATTTGTATCAAATTGGGCCAATTCTTTTTTTTAAATTTCGGTTATCGGCCAATGTTAATAAATGACATGATCTGATAAAATGGAGTTTAAATTTAAAAAAATATATTAAGTGATATTATGTTTAAATTTGTTAAAATAAAATACATAATTTATTTTTATAAATAACAAAATATGAATAAACAATTTAATTAGTCCATTAATGGTGGCTGCCTATTTCCTGTGTACAAATTTTGATTTTCTACACTTTCATAACTACCTATTAAGGAACTCTTAAAATATCAGTCCGATATCTTATCAGGTTTTTAAGTTAAGCTTTACGATATATGGTACTTTAACCATTACCCATATTAAAACCATCAAAAAAAATTAATGTTATTATGCAAAATGAATTACGACATTAGAATTTGTTAGAAATTGACTACGTTTTCCCGGCCTACAGAAGATCTACTCTTGTTTAAAATTTGTATTTGATAGGTTTTTTGAAAGGAATAGATAAGTATATATTATTGAACCAGAACATCCCTTTCAAATAAAGATGCCAACTATAGAATTCCTATAAATCGTTTTGGTGGTTCCATATCAATTCAGCTAACTTTTTTTCACGAATATATATTATAGCAAAATTTTTATCGCAAAAAATCACATTGGGGAATCTGTTGCGGATTTTTTAAGTTATACCTGTACCGCAAACATTTTGAGCCAATGCATAACAGCACAATTTTTATAGTGTATTTATTATGAAACCTAATTGATAATAATAGGATAAAAGCAATAATGCTAATGATGTTCTATTTTATTTTAAAACATTTATCAAGATATGTAAGATATTAGAGATGAAAATTAAAATGAAAACTGTATAATAGATATTCTTAGTGGTATGTGTTATAATATCAGGCAATTATGGAGCTTAAATTAAAATTAAAAGCTAAAACAATCTGTGGTAGAAGTATAGGAATGTAGATATTTTCTTTTTCAATGTTAACATTTAGTAGTATGTTAATGTTTTTTTATTATCGATTTTTTATATAATAGTTTTGTTTGTAAAAGATTATCGATTTTTTTTATATAATAGTATTTTTTTAGAAAAAATTATAATATTATTATTTTTGTTATGATTTTTTCGGTAAAAAAAAAGAATAAAATCAGTTTTGTAGTTTTTGTTTTAAAAAAAATTAGTTTTTGTATTTGATATTTTTCATGAAAAAAAAAGGAAATAAAAGAGCTATAAAAGTGTGTACATTGAAAGTGTTCAGGTAAAAAAGTATAATTAAGCACAACGAACTTAAAAGTGGTCAAATAAAATAAAATAATTTCTTAATTTAAAAAAAACGGATTACGAACTATAAAACAAAATCATAAATTGGAATACAAATTATTTATATTCTCAATAAATTCTCATTTTCCTAGAAATTGATCTTATCGAATGGGATATTTTAGAAGAGGGAGGGGTTGAGAAGATCTTCAAATTAATTAGTATTATTATATCAATAAGCTGCTCAATGTATATTATATGATAAATAAATAAATATTTGGATGGAATGCTAAAAAACATGATAATTATACTTTATATATAATTTACATTTTAGGTTTTTATTAAATAATAAAGGGTCATTACATGTCAAATCAAGCATCTTTTGGCTGACTCCTTTCAATTTCGATAAATATTTGTAGGCACTTTATATATGTTCTAGTAATATCTGGAAATTATTAACAATTATATTATCTGAGATAATGGGAATTAAAGGTTCAAAAATCGGCTTTTTTAACTTTTCTGATGTTAAATAATTAGTTTTAAATTAAAAACTAAATTAGTTTGAATATAAATCTCATATTAATAACCATTAATTGATAATTATGGAGGAAACATTAAAATTTAAATTTGTTTTAATATTGAGCTTTTTATACTATTCTCGATATTTTAAAAATAATTATCCACCTTACTAATGCAAAAATTTTTTAGAAAAATTTAAAATTTCACAGTATATATGTTAATTACTATATAAATAAATTGTGTATTAACAATATTTTATTTTATACTTAACATATTGATGAATATAAACTGAATAAATTATGATGATTGGTTAATTAAATTGTATATAGAATATAATTAGACGTGATATCAAATCGATCAGCCTCCAAAAAAAGTATCAGTACATCCCTACTTTGAATTATTATTCCTTTTCTCTTTTATAAAAATTTTCTCTCATTTTTTTATTTTACAATCTTGCTTCTAATCTTAAAGCATTAGATCGATTGGATCAAAATCCGGCAGACAATATAATCGTGGACCACACCACCCACAGAAACACCCGTCACCTAAAAGAATATTTCCACAACGTTATGAGTAATAAAAAAATTAAACTTAAACAATCAATAAAGGGGGAATTGAATAATAGAAATGTGAAAAGGAATAAGGGTGAGAGAATAGAAAAGACCAAATAAATTTTAAACTAAGAAGATAATTGAATAATAGATTTTTTTTAAAGAATGGAACACATAATCTAAATAATAAGAAAGAATTATTTTTTGTTAAAAAATGGAGAAAATGATTTGAACAATAAGAAAGAATTAAACTTTACATAATCGATAGAATAACAAAGATAGGGTATAAGACAGTGGATCAAGGGGTATATAAATTGCAATTTAAACTTTATAAATATTTTAAAAAGAAGTGAAGTAAGAAGGAATAGGAAGAACTAATTTAATTTTACACAAATTTAACGACATTGAAAGCTAGGAGATACTGAATTATAAGATGAAAAGGTGAGAATATAGAGGATGAATTATTATACAAAATATAAAAAAAGACTGGATATTGTAAAAGATTTCAGTATATTATAAGTAAAGAAAAACGAAACAATGCATAGAATATATTTTAACAAAATATATAAGAAAAAACAAAAGTTGTTTGGGATCGCCCAATCTGGTTTGTCTTTATATCTGATTACTTCGAATTCCATCATAAACTTTTCGGGATCGTACATATGCCAATCATTTAGGTTTTCCCTCAAAAATCCCCTCTACCATCCCTCAAATGACACTATATATCCATTCTTCCCCTGTTTTCTTATGATTTACTTTCTTGGCTAGAGAGCTGCACATGCTTTGAATTGTCTATACTTATCTTCTAGAGCTCGAATATAATCCATACTCTCAATCGAGTTTGAGAAATATATTAGCTTAATTCTAAAATTCTTATCCTGACTTCATTAAATCATATCACTTTTGTTTGACCTGATGTTTTTTTATCTTTTTCACTTAAAGGTTTTTTAATTCCTATAATGGAATTTAATTTTTAATTGAAAGTTTTTTTATTTTTGCTTGAAAAGCTTTTTTACGTATGTTTCACCTATATATAATAATTCTGTTAGTTATCCACTTAGCTGACCCAAATTGAAGTTTAGATAAGTTTTGTTTTGTAAATCTAGAATCTTTCAATTCAAAGTAAGCTATAACATAATCATTTATAAAAATAATATAAATTTCAAACAACAATGTATCCTAAAAAAAGGGAATAAAATTATTTGTCATGGTAAACGTGTGTCCTTCATCAGGGACTTTCTATAACAATAATTACCTTACCCCCATCTTATTGTCCAGCCCTTATTAATAACATCAATATAAAACCAATTTCAAGTTACAACAATACCTTCAATACAGAAACAATTCCTACATTTATATCTATAAGCCCAAATAATAATATTAATTCAACCTCTATTGTTCAGCCACAAGAATGATTAGATAAATTTATGAAGGAAATTCTCCCACCCACAATATCTCGCATTCCAATAGGTACTCGAATCCTATTTTCACAAAAACTATTAGCTATTTTAAGTTCCTTAATAATATCAAAAGCTAAGATATTTCGATTAAACTTGTATCATTTATATATTTAAATTTACACCTCCCAACATCAAAATCAAATATAACACAAAACATCAAAAAAAACATTAAATTCAAATTAAACTAGCTATTTTGATATACCCAAACAACCTATACATTCTTTCAATAAGCTTTTGACAAAAATAAGGCTAAGCTTATTGAAAATAAAATCAATTTATGCAATGTAAATTCAGCTATTAACATAGCTTATTCCAGTGATACTATGGCCCCCAATGATGAAAAAACTCTCATGGTTATACAATCTAAACATCCTCAATATTTTTCCCAAATCATCCTTCCACTCCACCGTCCATTAATCCCATTCTGAGTTAGAAATCTTGGATGCAATGTCATTCAAAAAAGATTCTTCTGGAGGCATTGATGACTTTCGAGCCATATATCTACAAGATATAATTAAACCAACTTTACCCATATTAAAATACACTTACACAGTTTACTATATTGCTCAACCATATTTTTTATAAGAATATTCCTAACACCATTCAGTCCATCATTTTTGGTAATAACCTTAAAAAAACAAATGGGAACATCAGACCTATTGCAGTAGGGTCAGCACTCTGGTGAATAATTATTAAAATAATTTTCGCCCATATAAAATCCAACCTACTACAACCCAACCAGCTAGGTTTTAATGTTCCTGGAGGATGTGAGGCATCATACTCGACGCGTATAATCCTCCACAATACACATGATCAATGCATCCTTAAAATAGATCTACATAATGCCTTCAATTTACTTAGTAGGGAGCATTTTATACCCTATTTCTGTGAAATATTTCCAGAGTATTCAACATACATTGCAGCATGTTACAACCAATCCACTTTTTTAAAATTTAATGATTCAATCATTCTCTCTAAACAAGACATTTAACAAAGAGATCCTTTAGGTCCAGCATTATTCTATCAGGGCATTTAATTAATCATAAAAGAACTCTTCAAATTGTGACCTTAAATTAAACGTTTGGTACCTCGATGACGTCAATCATAAAAATTCCTACAATTATAAATCACTTAGCCCCCATAACGGGACTATCACTAAATCCTAATAAGTGTGAATTTTATTCCCCCTTGAATCGGACTGCCCACCGAAAATATTATTGTAGTGGATAAAACTAGCTTTACCCACTTAGGTTCACTTATTTAAGGTAAAAGTGCTCTATTTCTTTTCAGAGATGAATTTCTTGCCAAATTCAATAGAATGAAAAATATTTTAAAACATTTACATCAAGCTTTTTATTTACTTAAAATTTTTTTATTCATTCCTAAAATTTTACATGCCTTTCGTTCAACAATTTTCATGCCCCTGAAATATTATTAGACTTTGAAGTTCATTTAAAAAATCTCGAATCTATTTTAAATATCAAATTCTCGTCACTCTCATAGATTCAAGCTGCCCTTCCACAAAGCTAGGTAGTATAGGTATCCATTCCCCATATCCTTAAACATTTTCATTATAGCCTTTATATTCTCAGTTGCTAAATTTCGATACACATTTGGAGACTTGGATAGTATCGATCCACATCATACGGCGACATTAGACCTCTGGAGAAAAATGCTCCAAGCCGCTCATATCCAAATTCTATAAGATAAAGAGACTGGAATTTACCATTGATACAGCATTGCATCGAATACTTACACTTCAAAGATGTTCAAAGAAAATCTCCATCGCAATTTCTCCACCTAAACTCAACTCCGATTATACAGAATGACAATAATACGACTCTTTTGCTGGATCAAATAATTTTAATCTCAGCCATGTGCCACCTTGGTTATGATTAGTTAGAAACTATACTTAGTGCTAATTTAGGCTTGTTACTAACCAACGAAAAACTTAGAATAGCTATACGTTTTCATTTAGGCTATGAAATCGTAACGCCTAAAACTCATATCGATAGCCTTGGACACCACCCTTTATACTGTCTTTTTTCTAATGGCAGATTACCAAGGCACTAAGCCATCAATTCGATCATCATAGAATCTTGAAATCCACAAATATTCCTCATACTCTTGAACCCTCTGCCCTGATAGTCAAACCAGACCTGATAGAATGACCATAGTTTCTTGGAACCAAGATATACCCCTCGCTTGGGAGTATACTTGTGTAGATCGTTTTTGTCACCTTCATCACGAAAATTGAAAATACAGAAACAAATAAATAGGGCCGGGCCACCTTAATAATGTTTTGTTTGTTCCAGTAGTCTCAGACACCTGTGGATCATTTGGAACCCAAGCCCTAAAATTATTCAAAACAATAGGTTAATCACAGGTGATCCAAAAGAAGACTTTTACCTACGACAAAGAATATCAATAGAAATTTGTCGATCCAGCTGTATATCTATACATGGGTCATTAAGCACTGCCAACCATACCTAAATATATTATTTTAAATTATTTATTTATTTTAATTATATATTTATATGTTAATTATAATTTTAATATAAATAAAAAGATCGTAAAAAGTTTTTTAAAAAAATATTTATTTAACATTTTTTGGTAAATGACAATATGAATTATTTTTAATATCCCATTGTTTTAATAACTTTATACCATGCTTAAAAATAAATTGTATGACAAGACCTAAAAGATATTAATTACACAACTGCGCCTAAAAATATTAACTACCTGGTCTAGGCCGATTTTCTAAGAGGATAAAATATATTTTATTCAAGATTTACTACAAAAATAACTGCTAATTTAGTGATTTAAAACCAGGGCTGTGCTGATCCACAAATTTTTCACCTGTCTGATATTACTACACAACTGATCCGACCACAATCCCATATTTAGATTATAATATGGGCAATGTTTATGGCTGAATTTAATATGACTTGTTAGAATTTTAAAATCCTTTTCGTGTTACAGATTATATAATAAATAATAAATTTTTAGCTCTCTTTTAAAATAAATCAATTTTTTAAACATTACAAATAAATTTAATTTTGGTTCCTTTTATTAATTTATTATTATTTATATGTATAAAATAAAAAATTATATATTTATACAAGAATAACTAAAAACTAGGGGTCTACCGTTGCCATTTTTTGAAGAAGGATCCGATATTAAATTGATATCGGTCTATTACCGATCCGATATCATATCTGATTTTGTATTCAGGAAACATACTGATCATTTTAATTTTTAATATATGGAAAATCATTACAATTGTGTGGATTTTTAAAAATGGCTAACTCACCATTTTGTTCAGAAAAATATTATCCATGCCTAAAGATTTTGCTCATAGATTGTACAAATATATGGACATCTATTGGCGAAATTTCTAGGCTTAGGCAATATTTTTTGGCCAAAATATTGAGTTAATCGCTTTTAAAAATCGGCTCACATGGAGCGATTTTCATCACTAATATAACTACTCATCTCATATACTTTTTAATAGTATAACATCTATAATTTAACTATATCATAACATAAGTCATTTAAATATATTTTAATAATCAGTTATAGTTTATATTCATGATCTAAAAGTATAAATCACTTATTTTATATAATAACATTAAAATATTTACATAATAAATAACAAATATATTATGAAATTTAAAATAAATTTTTTAAAAATTAAGACGCTATTTTATCGGATCGGAAAATTTTATAATAATGGCCGATAATCGATATTTTGAAAAAGATGAAATATCGGTACATCCCTACTAAAAAACAAATATCGGATCAGTTTTATCAGAATTTGGCCCTATACGATCTTTTCTAAATCCTAAATTTTGGTCCCGATCAGTAATTTAATATTGTTACAGCTCTACTAATTATTATATATCGATTAACCAGTTGAAAAATCATATACTTATCAAATTTTAAAGAAAAATGACCATTTCTCATTTAATGCCTTTTCCAAATACTTACTCCACGTAGATCTCCTAAAATCATACATGCTTTAATATCCGATTTGTTTTAAATATACTGGGTTTGTCCTTTTTTTCGAACAGAAACTCATATTAAGGGCAAGTATCATGGGTATTGCATAAAAGTATATAATAAAATAATCTTTAAAAGATTAATTTTTAGTTTAGATAATTACTTTACGACCTTGAACTGATATAAATATCATAAAGTATATTCCTTCCTTCCAGCTATTTATGCACATGCGATTTATACTTTTTATTAGTAAATCTAATGTATATGATGCGAATAATATATTTATCAGAGGTACCAGGGCCGGGCCGTATTTTAAATTTTTTAAAATATACCCAGGCCGGGCCTGAAAAATTTTTTTTTAAAAAAACCCGGGCTGGGCCGTATTTTTTTAAAAAATTTATACAACATGAATTATTATATTCGTCAATTATTATTAAAAATATCATTTTTATTTTTTTTATAAATACATAGTATATTCTCAAAATTTTATTTACACAAATTTTTTATAGTATCAATTTGTAATATACTAAATATCTGTTTAGAATATAAAAAAAATATATTTAGTGTTGTAAAACGGCTCGTTTTGAGCCAATTTTTAAAAACGGCTAACTCAGTATTTTATCCAGAAAAATATTATGCAAGCCTGAAAATTTTGCTCATGGAGCAAAGGTCTAGACATAGTATCGAAATTTCGAGGCTTAGTCAATATTTTTCTGGCGAAAATATTGAGTTAGCCGTTTTTAAAAATCGGCTCAAAACGAGCCTTTTAACAATATTAGCTAATATACTTGCTTATTAAGTGATAATACTCGCCGAAAAATATGATAAAATACGAAATAATGAATTTTTTGAATTTACCAGGTCGAATATAATTTTTAAAAATTCCGAGCCTGGCCTAAAAAAATTTTTTTTTAATATTCGGGCCGGGCCGGGATTAAAATTTTTGATTCTTAAAGTGGCCTATTAGATTTAGGTGTTTGTATATAGTTATATACCAATATTAGTGATGTTTAAAGTTATTTAAAAGTAAAGGTCACGAAATCAATATAGTTTTTTTAAATGGTTTGGCAGACAACACGTTTAATTTTCTTTTGCAGTTATTAAAAAGTTTGGGGTGTAAAAGGCCCAATGATTGATTGCGATCTATTTCTATTCTCAAAAATATTATCTTTTACTTACAAAGAATAATAAATATGAATAATATGGAAAAAAAGGAATAAATGATAAAAATAAAATTTAAAAAATATTTCCATAATTCATTGTATTTACGAATTACAGATTGTTTGAGAAAGATCCCGATTTCTATAGTGCTTTCCGCTGGAATCCTTTTGTTCATTCTCACCCTCGCTTGGTTCTCTTTCCATCTCTTCTTTCCTTCCTATGCCAGCTATAGAAACACCGAGAAGAGGGATAAAATTGTAATTGAATTCAATAATTCATAAACTGGATTGTAGAATATATTGAAAACCAATATTTGTATTTTTTATTTGCAGAAACTTTTGCTGAATGAAGAAGCAGGTGACTGGTACCCTCCTCCATCCTTTGTGACACTTCCGGTGGACAAGGTCTCCAATGAAAAACAAGATGGCGTCGACATACACAATATCTTGAAAAAAGATGACGGCAGCTTTGAGCAAGAGTTTAAGGGGGTCATGATACCACCCATCCATAAGATATAATGAAAAAAATTTAATATTTTTTAAAATATAAATTCTAATGTTTAAAATTTTTTTATGTAATTATTATAATATATGGTATGCAAATTTTTTGATTTAGAACAGTACCTTTTTTCAAATATCATGAACAAAAAAAGATTTTACAAATTGAAATTTTTGGCAGGTATGGTTTAGTTTAATAATATTTGTTAGAAATGATCGGTTTTTATGATTAATAATTTATTTAGTTATATAATTATATTTTCATTCACTTGAACATATAAATAAAAACAATAATCCCAAACAAATTAATATAATAGAAAAGAAAAGAAAAGAATGGATTAAAAATGAGATTGAAGGTACAATAATCATTTTTTATTAATCGAATAATACTATTTCATTATATTGTTTGATTATAATACAAAGATCAATAATGTCCCTCAAGATAGTTATATATGTTATAATATCTTCACTTATTTTTATTCGATTAAAGTTAATATATTTTAATTTAGTTATTAAAATACGCTGCCATTGGGTCATCTTTTACAACTTTTTTAGATAATATAAAATATCTAGGTTGAGATCTGAAGACCCCATAGGGTTAGGGTTCCTAGCCCAATCGGGCTTTAGGGGATGGGATTAATATTTATAAAGAAATACGGGTTAGATTGGGCCTAATATTTAAAAAATATTAACATGTTTGATCTTTAATGAACCTTGTTAATATGGATGGGGACACCACCCCCAGATTTAATTTTAAGCGGCTCAATTCAAGCTGATTTTTAAGTATTTTATCCTGAAATATATTACGCAAGCATAAAGATTTCTCTCAGATACCATAAATGTTTAGACATCTATTAGCCAAATCTCGAGGCTTAGGAATTAGCCGATTATAAAAATTTTCTCAAATCGAGCCCTTTAACAATTCCCAGATTCCTCCTGTGCCATCATAGACTGATAATATATTAGTAATATCACTCCATAACAATCAAAAATATACTAAAATCAAGCAATTATATTACGATGAAGAGCAATTACATTTAATAAATATGTTTTTAAGGCTGAAAGTAATTTATCAGTAGTATATGTGCTTTGGGTTAAGTTGCCAAAGTATAAATAAAGTTTTTATATTATGAAGTAATTCTATAACCGTTCTATTGCATCGTTTGTTCTAAGTTCTTGTACCAAAATTTGACACCCGCAAATTATATACTGAGTAGAAAATCGTCAGTGTAAAACTGATTATATCATCATTAATGTAAAAATCTGTTATTAGGTATTAAAAAATAATGTAATTATAGCTTAAACATGCGTAAATCGAAATAATACGTTAATCTTACTTTATATTTTAAATATTTTTGATTTATTATTTAATGTATAAGTTCAATATTTCTATTTAAAAAGATGTATAAAGTCTTAATTTATCTTTAGTTTTTTTTAGCAATTATACCTAATATAAGGTCAAGAAGATCTTTATAGTTTCTTAAAAACAGATCATTCCAAATAGTTGACTTGATATATGGAGTTTTTAGTATTCATATGCAATGGGCATACATGTTTTGCAATATACTTATTTTTACGTATCGTTTAGTATTACAGTTCAAACTTATTTAATTTTAAAAGGTACATTATAACCAAACGATCAATTTAGCAATTGATATTATATTATCTACCAAATACATAAAATATAATTATCAAAAATGAGAAGAAAAAAATTGAAAATGCTCAAAAAAAAAAGATTAAAAATGACTTAAAGAAATTGAAAAGGTTAAAAATGTATGTAAAAGATTACAATGAAAAAATCATAAAAAGAATATTGTATGTATGATGAAAAAAAACGTAAAGAAATCGCAAAAATTTAGAAATAAAATAAGGAATAACTAAAATAAATAAAAAAAATACGATTTTCCTTATTTGAATGGGAATTTTTGTTTGACACTTTTAGTGTTGTTAAACGGCTCGTTTTGAGCCGATTTCTAAAAACGGCTAACTCAATATTTTAGCCAGAAAAATATAGCCTAAGCCTTGAGATTTCGAAAATATATGTATGTGCCTTTGTTCCTTCTAGGAGCAAAATCTTCAGGCTTGTATAATATTTTTCTAGGTGAATTATTGAGTTAGCCGTTTTAAAAATCGGCTCAAAACGAGTCGTTTAACAACACTACTTTTCCTTTTTGATAGGACTTTTTCCTTTCTTTTTGGGAATTTTCCTTTTTTGATCGGACCTTTTCCTTTTTTGAATGGGAAATCCTGTATCAAAAATGAGAAGAAAAATAATTGAGAAATGCTCAAAAAAATAAAGATTAAAAATGACTTAAGAGATTGAAAAGGTTAGAAATGTATGTAAAAGGTTACAATGAAAAAATCATAAAAAGAATATTATATATATGATGAAATAAAAACGTAAAGAATTGTTAAAAAAATGGACCAGTTATCAAAAATGAGAAGAAAAATAAATTGAGAGAAGATATAGTAAGAAAAATAAAGTAAAGAAAATTGTAAAAAGTTAGAAATAAATTAAGAAGGAATAACTAAAATAAATAAAAATTTTAAGAAATTACGATTTTCCTTTTTTGATTGACACCTTTCCTTTTGGCAATTTTCCTTTTTTGATTGAACCTTTTTCTTTTTTGTTTGACACTTCCTTTTTTGATCGGACTTTTTCCTATATATTTGGGACTTTTCCTTTTTTGATTGACACTTTTTCTTTGGACCTTTTCCTTTTTATGAATGGGAAACCCTGTACAATTATATTTAATTTCTTTTGAGCTACTATCTTTCGATCAATTTAATGTAAACGTCTCATTTTAAGTTTTTAAAGAATAATTATATTTGAAACAAATAGAATCAAATTAAAGAAGTCTCTTAATGCTAAAAGTAAATTTGGATAAATTCTAAAGTGGCTCTAATTTCTGGTCAGTTTAGAGCAAGTTGTGTTTCTTAAATGCTCAAATTAGGTTGGATCTATTTATTTATAAAATTAGAACATCTTCGTTCTAAATGCGATTTTTATATAGAATTCCTTTTTTTTAAATAAATTTGATTTAGAAATTAGATAACATATATAATAATGGCAAGAAATAATGTTGGGAAAATGATGATTTTAATATTGATTGGAACCATCCTAGTCAACATTTCATATTCCAGGCCCGAAGTACTTTATTCATTTTCTTTCATTCTATTTAATTTCATTACCGATTTTCCTTTATTATATAGGTTTACAATTTTCCAATCTCAAATATTTTCTCGGTCTTACAATAAGATTGGCAACTTCTTATTATTTTATTTTTGTACTTTGGCGAGTAAGTTAATTAATTACCTTCTATTTTAGATCTATATTTCTAAATTTTTATTTATTTTTTTTACATCCAATAATATTTAATTTATTTATGAAGGCAAAAAAAACATTTATAAGATAGTTTTCTATTCCAATTGTTTATATTTCTTCATTCTCTTTCCATTCTTTCAATTATTCTTTCTACTCTCATTAATTCTTACCATTCTCTTGATTCCTATTTACATTTTCACGTTTTTCAATTCCTTATTTGTATTCATTTTTTGTAATTTTTTTTAAAAAATGCATAAATTTGTTGTTTACTTTTATAAAAGTTTGTTTACATTTTACCCATTCAAAACTGACAAATATATTTATCTTTTTAGTGTAAGAATGGAAATGAACAAGGATGTTTGAAGAAAAGGGAAGTAATCGATGATGCTCTGGTAGTATTCTTTAGCATTCTTTGATTATTTATTATTTTCATTCATTCGTTTATTTAAATAAAATAATCAGAATCAGAAAGAAAATAGTTCGGGTTCGGGTACAGTAATAAAATTTAAAAAGGGTCCGGGTTCAGGGAATATATAAAATGACTCAAAATAAGACTTTTCATTCATTTATTATTATACTTCAATATATACACATTCATAATTTAGAAATAAAAGATTTAAAAATGAAATAATTTATATTTTAAAAGTTTTATTCAATCGCACAATCATAATATCTTATAAATTAATATCCTTGAGACTTCCACGTAAATTAGACAATATATATTTCAAAGATGAAAATATACTTTCTACCTTTATAATATATAAATTATTTTACTTTTGTCGCCGGAACAGCCATGACGATTATAGACAAGATATATAATTCTGGGTATATTGAAGAATTTTCTTCCCAGAATATTAAAATATTTATATCCTTATTTATTATCTTAACTTCTACAATATATTGTAAATAATGGAGCTTTGCGTATGCCATAACTCCTTAAGATGTTCTTTAGCCATTTGTTTTTGCTCAATACTCAATAGAACTTGATATCGAGGGTTTAAATATATAGAAGCTATACAACACTATTTTCCAAATATATTTGCTTTCACATGCTATCTAATATTTCATATAAAAAAGGACTATTAAATCTTTCTAAATCTAATTGGCATCTAATCCATATGCCATAAAAATTAGCTAAACATAATTGTTCTGATTGTAATCTTAATGTTGTTATTTTTAAAGGAACTATTACAGTAAGGTCCTTTTTTTGGCACCAATCATCTTCCGATAATATGACTTCACATGCTCCTATAATAAAATCTTTACAAAAAAATTTTCTTTTTAGCTTTCACCTTTTCTGGTGGTAAGCTCCTTCACTATCTATCTCCACTTTATTACTCTTGCTATCTATTTTTATCTAATTTATATTTTTATTTCTGATCGATTCCATTTGTATCTCCCACCGGAGTATCGCTATCAAGGCCAAAGTATCTTGATCTCCCACCGGTGTATCAAATCAATATCGACAGATATCCCACTGGAGTATTCCTCACATAGAAGAAGTATCAAATCGACAGATATCCCAATCTTGATCTCCCACCGGAGTATCGTTATTAAGTCTATTGTAACTTGGTAGACATTGAGCTTGAACGGCCCCCGAGGTCACCATCATCCTAACGCTGGCCAAGAAATCGTTATCATCTGACCCATGAGTTCAGCTGGTCGTCTTATTTGGTTTATTGGACAAAGTATCCTAGCACCCGACTGTCCAAGCCTGTCGATGACCGGGGTGGCATTCCTCAGCTCAGAAATTTAACAAATATGTCTATACCCATCCGTCATCAAAGAAAAACCTGAAAATTTTTACTTCCTTACCAGGATTGAACCTGGGACCTTCGGTTTCCAAGCATACATCATACATTACTGGGCCACCCCGGCGATAAAATTTTTACAGAAATATTTCAAACTTAATCGTTCTAGCTTTATACAAATTGAGGACCGTGTTGTGCAATCTAATAATGCCATTGACCTTTTCATTGATTTTAATATTCTTACAATTGTGGAAGTTTTTAAATATTTAGCAACATCCTTTGCTTTATCAATTTTGGGCAATCATTAATAGACAATTATAGAGTATGGGCTGCACATCTAATATAATATATATTTGTGGGGAAATCTATTAATAAATTTACATAATAAAATATTATTACCTACACCAGAAAATAATTTATGATATAAATCTCTAAATAAAATGGAAGTCCAGGAAGTAAATTGAAAGAAAAACGCGAAGATAAAATAAATAATTCCAAGCAAAAAAGTTAATAAAATTAACAATTTTTTTTTTTAAATATTTTTAATTTTTTTTTAAAAAAATTTTTTACTTAAAACTCTTGGACCCTTTACTTTTAAAAAGGGTTCGGGTTCACATCCCTGATCAAAATATAGTAGTCACAAATTTTTTTTTAACATTAATTTATAATTAAATCGAAATTATATTTGAATTGGAAAGAGTGAGCATGAATCAAAGAAATAAACAAATATTTCAAAGATATCAGACCTGCAACCAGCCCTTCCGAAAGCTCGGTCCACGGGCTGGGCTGGACTAATTTTTTAAAGAATCATTGGGCCTGGCAAAATGTTTAACACGCTGGACAGGTGGGGGGGGTGGGGGTATTTTATACATAAACAATTTTTAGCAATGGGCTGAACAATTCTTGTAAAATTTAGCCAGGTCCTCGCAAATCTCTGATTTTCATAAAATTTTAATAGGGCAGTGGCGAGGAATCCAAATTTTAATATAATTTTTTGAATCTCAAGCTAATATTTTTATTTAATGCTATATAAAAATAAGTTACAATATGCGTATTTCTTTGAATAAAACCCTCTAACTTGAATATTAAATCTTTAAATATAATAAAACAAAAAAAATTATTTTTGATATGATCCATATACAAATACACAAAGCAGATATCAAATACAATTGATATAAAAAGTTGTTATAGAAATAGAGAAGTGGGAGAGAAAAAAATAGATATAATGTTAAAAGGCCGGTAAATTCTAACAAAGGAAGGGACCTGGGCTGACTTTTCTTAAAATTCTAATGGGCTGGCTTGACTTTTCATAAATTTTAACGGACCGGATTTATTTAAATTATAACTGTCCGGGTTGGGTTAAATTTAAGGGGGCAGGCTGGGCATATTGTGCTAAAATTTTTAATGGCCGAAAAGGGCCTGGTTTTACGAACTCTAAGTGAAAATTGGTCAAAAGTGTTCTTGACATAAAGACGATAAAAAGACACTGGACATACCTTCAAAAAAAGATACTGGATAAAAATTACATAAAATTTGAGAATTTTTTCAAATAATTAGAAAAAGAAGATAGGTGACAATCTTCGTTAAATAAATATTTGGCTAATAAATCCGTAGCCTCTGAATATTTTATTTAAAAAAATTTCTTAAAAAACCGTGAATAAATGGAGTAATATTATTTTATTTGGAGTCTACAAAAGAAAACTCGTTTTAATTGTTTTTTTAAATAATATCAGATAGGTCAATGGGCTGAAAGATATAAAGTGAAGTGTAAGATCGGTGGTTCATTTCCGCTGGGAACTATTTTTTTCTGAAGCTAATCAGCACGAGCAGTTATATATTTAAAAATGGGTTTAGTAAATTTTGGTCATTAAATTTTTAATTTATTTCGTGGTATTATGTTTTATTCCCAATATGATCCTATTTTTAAAGAATTCTTTTTTTATAAAGCATCACATTAGCAGAGTGTTAGAGAGAATGGCAACAAATCAGCAAAGACCATGGGAGTAAGGTTAAAAGGTTTAATAAAATATAGTCGTTAGATTTTTAAAATAAAATTCTAGGTTATTGCATCTCAGCTATCCGGTGTTAATGCATCTACCACAAATAATATAACACCGATACGGGGCATGTTAAAAATGGGTTTAATAGAACTTAGACTTTATTTAGTAAATTCAGCATAGATTGGGGTAGGGCTAAATATATATTGATTTAATAGACGTTAAGTAGTTTACTTTACTGCATTATAATATAAACATATAGAAAGCTAAGATTTATATCAGATTATAGTAAATTTACGATTTCAAATATTGATCTTTTTGAAACCTATGTGTGAAATATATTTACAATTTTTTCCAAAGAATCCCCTTTCTGATAAGTATTTTTTAAATTAAAATTTAGATATTTTTGTTCAGTGTGTTTTTCCACGAATCTGTATGGTTTCTCTTAGTTCGGGTGTATTTTTCCAGTGTCTTTTTATCGACACTTTTGTCCGGAATTTATTTGTCCAAATTTATGTCCGGAATTTATAAGTAACTATTTTTTTCTTTTAGTGCAAGAATGGAGATGAACATGGATGCTTGAAGAAAAGGCAAGTAGCTGATCCTCAGGTAAAATACTTTATTCTATATTTATATTTAATATAATATTTTAGGATAGGATAAGACAGTATATAATAGGGTAGATGAAAAGGGTAGAATAGAATAGAATAGAATAGAATAGAATAGAATAGAATAGAATAGAATAGAATAGAATAGAGAGTATTTTTCATATGCGGAGGCACGCTATTACTCAAATAGGTTAAAAGAATATATTATAGTTAAAGTGACCAGATTCAAATATTAGCTAATGTGGGACAAAAAATGAGATAAAATTATTTTCAAAATTAGATTCTTTATTGTATTTCATATAAATGATCGCTAACGATTTAAATATCTTAAAAATTAAAGACAAATGTTAATTTAATCAAAAGATGGAGAGATATACATGACTATTAATAGGTGACTAACACTCAAAAAGCTATGAAAATTTTTAAAAAAGCACTCAAAAAGCTAGAAAATTTAAAAAAATAAAGTCAACCCGAAACCAGGCTTGGGGCTTTAAAAAAAATAAAAATAGGGTCAGGTGAGGCTTAATTTTTTTAGACCATTCTGGTCTGATTAAGGTTTAAAACAATTCTAAAAAATAAAATAAATATGTTTTTGCTTCTTTTATTGATTTGAAATGATAATTAATATTTCTCTGGAATTGTGGCAAAGCGATGGTGATTTTAGTTTAATTTATATTTTTAAAATAAATATTTTGAACCAGGCTCAAGCCTAAAATGAAAATTATGGACAGGCTGAGCTCTGATTAAAAAATCGGGTAGCTTATAAATAAATAAATATAAAAATGAATTTGTAAGGTTATAAAATAGATATATCTCTTTTAAGTTTAGCAAAGTAAATTTTTTTTAAAAAAACACAATTCAAAAAAAGAGCAAGTGTGATGATTGTGATTGAATGAAAAATTTCAAAATATTGGTAGATTATACTGAAGATGCTTTTTTATACTATTTTTATTACTATTTATGGAAAATACAATCTGCCAAGCCATATTTGATTGAAATTGATTGGCTCATGATTTAAAACCATGACTCAAATCTAAAACCGAAATTGGCTCTTTGGTTCGTGATTTGGAGCCAAAATTAGCAGCAATGCTTATTTTTTAGGAAACCAGTTGGCATTGATATGACATCCCTGATATCGTTTACTAAAAAGAATGTCTATAATTGAATTTGAGAATTTATTTTTAAATTGTAAGCCAAAATAATAAAAAAAATACAATCCAGTCAAAGGTCTTCGAAGAGAGGATCTAAAAAAAATAATAAAATTGTGAAAGCGTATTTAGTACAATTTTTGCTTCAACTTGTTTGGTAGATAGCTTAAAGAAAAACGCATTATTGGCAAATAAGATAAAATTCCCTAGATTGGCCAAATTTTAGAACATAAATTATAGAAACACTTAATAACTGTATGCTCCAATATGTAATGCCTGATTAGCACTTACTATTTCATCAATCAGTTTTTCCAGTCAATAAACAGAAACCGTAGCAAACTAAAACTAATCGGATTTAAATTAAATTACAATTCAAAAATTAATTGCGTCTAAATACATTGAGGTATTTTTTTATTCAAAATATGTTTAAATCTTGTGATTATTCTATGATCTCTAACGATAAAATTTTTTCCATAGTAGTAAAATAATTTGAATCGAGTTATATTTTCAAAAATTAAATATGAATCTGATTAGTGTTGTTAAAAGGCTTAATTTGAAGCATTTTTTTAAACTGCAAACCAATATTTTATCTAGAAAAATATTATGCAAACCTGAAGATTTTGCGCATAGATGATACAAAGGTTTGGACATCTATTAGCGAAATCTCAAGGCTTAGCCAATATTTTTCTGAATATTAGTCGTTTCAAAAATAGGCACAAATCGAGCAAAATCTGTCTCATGTTAAGACGCAGTTTGCCAAAACTTTAAGCATTAATTCTAATGCTAACCCAATATGTAATGCTTATCTAATATAGAGTTTAATGCTTAAATCCGTTTAGTAAACAATTTATAAAAACGTTAGCAAAATATGAAAATCACTAAAATTCATATCAAGATTCAAATTAGAACAGAGAATCTAGAAGCATTAAAAAAATTCTAATATAAAAAAATCAAAACGAAATATAATTACTATCATCATTACAAAATGTTAAACTTTTTATCATATTTCAATATGCAACTCAATGTCACTGGCTATATCTTTGATACTTATATAATTTAGTAGCGATAGCATAGAAAATGTCGTCAAATAGATTTGTGGCATCTTTAAAAATGTGATTCTAAATCTGGATTGGCCATTTAGATAAACAATAGATGATTTTTTTTACTCTCAAGCAATACTGTTGAGGGATTTTACAAAAGGCCAAACATCTATCCCGAATTATAGCGTCTTTGGGAAATATCTAGTTTTTCAATTTTTTTTTCAATATAATTTATAATAAAAAATTTTTATATGATTTTATTATATATAGTTTGTAGATTTTTTTGTTCATGCACCTTTTTAAATAGAAGAGAAAATTTCTGAGATGATTTAATAGAATTAAAAAATTTAAGATCGGGTTAATGAAAACAAATTTTTGTCTAAAGATCAATATTAAAGTATTATGAAAACAAATTCTACCTAATTATTTTCTAATGGGAGAGGGGGTTCCACGCCCTGTGTTTACGCCCCCGTTTTTAGCCCTAAAAACTAATTATTGTCCCAAACTTTTAAACTTTTGATTTTGATACCACTTTTTATAGTACATGTCGTATATCGAGCATCTTCTCAATCACTAAAAACTTAATCTAAAATCTATTTTATCCAGAGTTTGTTGATTTTACTTGCTTGAAAAAGATAACTATTTGATTTAAATCTTAATTTAAATTTGAGTTTTTTTATAAATATTAAAATTATTGATTTATTTCTACATAAAAAATTAGAGGGTCTTGCAAATCTTTTTTGCAAAGATTGAATCAGCCAGCCGGGAAGTCTTGTTAAAAGGCTTGATTTGAGCCAATTTTTAAAAAAGGAGAACTTCATATTTTGTCTATAAAATATTACCAAGCCTGAAGATTTTGCTCATAGATTACATAAAGATTCAAACATCTATGAGCAAAATCTCGAAGCATAGAGCAATATTTTTCTGGCTAAATATTGAATTAGTTATTTTTAAAAACCGGCTCAAATCGAGCCGGTTAATAACACTACAACCCTGGAATTAAAATTTTGATATATTTTTTGAATTTCCATTCTATATTTTGATTAATTTTAATTAATAATAAAATACAATATGTGCAATTACTTGTATTTTAAGAGCTGTCTAACTAAAATGCAAAATCTAAAAATAACATAGTAAATACACAAAAATTAAATAAGTAAATTATGATATAATCAAATTACGAATAAACAATACAGATATTAAACACAATTATAAAACAATTTTTAGAAATAGAGAGCGATAGAGGAGAGATAAAAGATAAATTGGGGGAAAGTTAGATATAGATATTAAAAATGGGATGGCTGAAAAATTTAAACAAAAAAAATTTAACGGGCTGGACTTTAATGGGCCGAACAGGGAAACTTGTGTATAAATTCTTAACAGGCCAAAGCGGGATCGGACAGCTTTGCAGATCTTTAATAGATATGTATACAAGTAAATAACTTTTTTAATTAATTTAGTTTATTTTTTTAAAAGCGTAAGCGTATTAACTTAGTGAAAAACCAATATTATGTAAATGATATGTGTAACCTGGCCAAAGACAGGTAATAAGTTGGCATAAGACCCGCCAATAATATTTATATGGGAAGGTCAAAGCTCATCTGAATCCATGATATTAACTATTTATTTGCTTCTATCTCATATTTCAAATGTATTTTAAAAAATTAAGCATAATATCCTCTGTAGTTTTAAGCTAAACTCGCATTGTATTTTGTGAACAATTTTAAAATGTAACCTAGAAATAGTAATGAAATATATTTGCTGCCGAAGAATTTTAAAAATAAACGGAATATGTTACCAGCTCTCATGCCCACCTCTACAACTTTTGCGCTATGATTAAAAATATCGAGAAAGAAAAATCAGTTTTCATTTATACATATTTCAAATTTTTCATTAACGATATTTATTTTTTAAATCGTGATTTATATCCACCCTAATTTAAAGGAATTAGCCCCCGTAACGATTTTTATAACAAATATTATACACTGTTAATTCAAGATGATGATTTAAAAAGTAAAATAAAATAATAAAATACACAAATGTGGTGGAACTGCCATCTGAGGCAGCCATGTCAATCTTTAAACTCCAATTCAAATTATATCTTAAAAATCGATTCAAGGGAGGTGGAGGGGTGGAGGTTCTTAAAGATTTAAACAAATACTGAAGGCTACTTTATTTGATAGTATGGTAGATTCTACCAGTATAGAGATTTTAGATTGCAAGCCACTATTATTTCTATTTCATAATTGCATGGAAATTCAGTTAATTATATAAGAGTCATCCAATCTGGTAAATAAATAAATATCCCAAAATCTACTAATTGACAAAAGAATTATACGAGATAATAGGTGGTAATATCAATTGTGTCAATATTCCCATCTTTACAATTTGTATTGGACATTATAAAACACTTTTGTAGTTTTATAGGCATTAAAATTTGCAATTAGAAATAACAATTATAAATATATATAATTTTTTTTAAATTAAAATAGAATGCCACTATCCCTGCCACCGTTGCTCCGCCAGGGCCTGTTCCTGAAGGCTCATCACCAAAATCGCGCACGACTGCAAAAGGTGCGGGATACTCTATAAAGCTCTCGTTTGGAGCCATTCCACTTTATATGGGGGCCGCCATGCTTTTAAAATTTGTTACTTGATTAATAATGATATTATGATAATAGTATTTTTTTAAATTCATAATATTTTTGTCCTCTTCTAATTTCTCAAAAAAACATTGCTTATGATTTTTTAAAAATATATATTTCAGTTAGAACAATATATTTATTTATTTTAAATAAAATAAATTTATGAATAGCGTGAATTGTTGATTGTTGAATATAAAAAGAGGAGAACAGAGCAGTAAAAGTAGAGAACTAAACATAAATGATCCTGTCCTTATATATGATTTTACCCTCAATGTATGTGCCTATATTTTTAAGGCAATGAAAACATCGAAAACCCGGGGTGATTCTTATGTGTTCATTCGGAAAACCAATAGGGGATCAAATACTCCCCAATTGCCAGGTGTCAATACACGTGGTGGTTATATAATATATAGCTTCTGTTTTTACAAAAAAAAAGAAATTGATTAGTTGTTTTGTTTATCAATTTCACATTTTGTAAGGCGACATTGTTAAAACAATGAATAGGCAATTAAAATTTAATAGATTAAAAAGAATAATTAAAATAATTTGCCAAAATATCAATTTAAATTAGGTTTAAAAAAATAAACCAATCATGAAAATAATCAATCTCTTATTAGTGTTAAAATGATAATCATTAAAAAATAATATATATTCCTCGAAAGAGGCAATAATAATAAATTTTAGAGGGCAAGGGTTCAAATCTGGTCGTTGGCAAAAAAAAAATAACTTTTCCAAATTAAAATTTTAAAACCGATTCCGAACTCGATTTGGTCAGGCCAGATCGGCCTGTGTGATAGATCAAAAATTTAACATTAGGTTATAGTCTCTCTCAATTTCATAACATTAAGAAAGAGGGTAGGAAAGTTGATTAAAATTAAGATGATAGGAAAACGATCATTTATAGAAATATATCTAATGAGATAACTGTTTAAAAATAAGTTGACATTAAAATTTTTTAAGAATAGTTTATTTTATTTATATTAATTCATAATTTTCTTTAATTAGCTAAATAATTAAAAAAATTTAAATTTCAGAGATCAGTTAATAAATGTTGATTTTTCGAAAATCTTTCTGTAAAACTAGTTACCATCTGATCAATGATATCGTGCGCTTGAATTCTGTAAATATGAAAAGTCATTTGGACGTTGATCCGAGCATTCCTCAAAACACATCTCTTTTTACGACTAATTTTATGCTGCGGTATTTCAGTTTCCTTGCATATGTCATCAGGTATCATCAAATCGGCCATTGATAGATAATGCCATATTTAAGCTTTCATATGTATTGAGAGGAAATTTATAGAATATAAAGAAAATTTAGAATCTTCAACCATTTTCCAGGTAGTCCAAATGCCTAAGTTTTTTGTTTTATATCTTGCAGGGTTGCTATGTCTCCCCCCATCAGTGGGAGTCTCCCACAATTTTTTAATTTCTCCCACAATTTTTTTTTAGCATTTTATGTTTTTAATATACAAATAATAATTTTGAGAGACAGTATTTGATTATTTTTATATTTTTAAAATAAATTTTAAATATTTATTCGAAAAATATGTCTAGTTCTTTTATTTTATTTTTCCGCTCTAAAATATATTTTTTATAAAATTCTCCAATTCTCCACTCGACATTTTCAAAATTTTCGTGTTAGAAAGAATAGAAGTTAGAACAGTATGTATAATTATTATAAATATATTTTAAATTACATAATATATTTTATATCGTATATAGAATTGCAGTGCTCCACTAGTTTCACATGTAGGAAATCTACTTCATGTAGTTAATATTCAGTTGCAATCAGAAGATTCTTTATTGATAAAGATTCACAAAATCATGCTACAGCTCTGTTCATCTCTACAGTTAAAAATAGATAATAATTTTATGGCGCTATTGCTAAAAATATATTAAAATGTTCAAATATTACTATAATTAACGTATTTTTAAATGAAGCAAATATTTTTATTAAGACAATTTTGGAATATTTACAATCAAGATTTGATTTTAATAACTCTATTCATAAGTGTATAAATATTATGACCTTGGAACAGAAACCATCATTTGATGGTTTTTGTAATTTAATAAATATATTAAAATTACCGATAGACATTGAAGCCTTGTTTGAAGAGATTGTAATTTTTCCCATTTTTTATGATTCGCCAGAATACTTAAAGTTAAATGGTCTAAAAGCAGAGGAGAAATGAGTAAATTTTTTCGTAATAACGATAAATCCCCATGCTTGGAAAAAATTTGCTAGTATGTTTTCTCCTTACCTCATTCTAATACCTCATCGGAGCGCATTTTTAGCCTGATGAGGACTGCCTGGAGAAAGGAGAGAAATCGAATTGCTTTAACAACATTAGAGGCCGAGTTAATGGTTAAACAAAATTATAAAATGTCATGCTAGGAATTTTATAAATATCTTAATAACGACGGTAAACGTTTAGTTCCATTATTTAAATCTCAAATAAAATATAATTACTATAACTATTTGACTTTCTATATTTTATAAAATCTTATTTATACATTTGCATAAAATCAAATAAATTTATTTTTTACATTGTAAAATTAATATTTTGAATATTTTGGCAAATCATAAAAATAAAGAAGCATTACAATCTCCTCAAACATGACATCATATTAAATCTTATTAATAATCCGATAATAGTAATAATATTCTTACTTTGGTATTTCTGCAGCATAATTTAGTGAACCTTTATTAAATTATATTCTTCTGATTGCAACTGCATATTAATAGCATATAGTAGATTTCCTATATGTAAAATTCCTAAATATACTTCTGCCATTTATTTTTGAAAATTTTTTTCAAAATATTAGGACAGCTTTTATAATCTATTTATTTTTTAAAGGTTTGTAAAATTTTTAAATTCTACGATGGCGCGTATTAGGAGGAACCTGTCAACCAACATTATGCTGACTCAATTCTGTAAATACACTCTGGTTTTTGCCAAATTCACTAAGGAATTATCAGATCAGAAAGCTGCCATGCAATTCATTGGTAATGCCAAATCTGCCATATTTACCATTATATATGGTTAGCTATGTCTTTGGATATTTCATATCTGGAGAAAATCTTTTAATAGTTTTATTGAAATGACATTTATTTTGTTGAAATAGGGGAGGATCAAGGGAAATGTTTTGATATCTCTTTATTAGATGCATCTTTTAGAATTGCATATGTTTGCACATCTTTCAAATCGTCAAGAATTGACCTTCTGGATTTATATCCTAAAACATTGATGATAGCCTTGCTCATTTGTGTTTTACAAAGTATACTTTTCATTTATATTAGTCGTTAAATATTATGGGGAAAGATTCTACCAAAATTGTGATGTTAAGTAGCTCTATCAGCGTCTACATGAGCGGGGGGGGGGGGTAGGAACAGTTTGCATCCTAATATCTATAAAGGGGTAGGTGGTAGGGGGTAGGCTATAATAATCTAGAAAATTTTCCATTACATTTTTAAATTATCTATGGATAACATTTTGGTATATTAGTGGGGTAGATATATATTTTTGAGGGGGGTTTGCATCCAGTGAATATACTGTCATGTAGACGCTGAGCTCTCTGAATGTTGTACTGCATGATAGGTATTTACCATTTCCGCAACTGTAGTTGCATCTGTATTATTTCTTATTTTTGAAGAATATTTTTGATTTGCAATAGATGTTGATAGACTGCCCTGTACTGATTTATGCTTTGAAGATTTTTGATGCCTATTAGCATAAAATATATTTTTTTACATTGTAAAATTACAATTTTTTTATAAAATTTTATCTTGTTTACATTCTTTTGTATTTAAAAAAGATCGTTGGTTATTATTTTTAAACAAAATTAATATATTATAATAAATCAATATGTTATTTTAATAATAAAGATAGTATTTAAGAAATTTTGTGTCGTACTATAATTACCTATTTTGAAAAATAGTTGCGTATTTTATTTTGGAAAATAGTTACTTATTTTATTTTGAAAAATAGTTGGCTATTTTATTATAAATAGTTGGCTATTTTATTTTGAAAAATAGTTGGCTATTTTATTTTGAAAAATAATTACCTATTTTATTTTGGAAAATAGATTCGATTTTATATTTATAAAAAATAATAAGCGGATAACTAAGTCAATTCTAAATCCTAAATTTTTTTTTTAGCACATTTCATATTTCTCCCACAATTTTTATATTACTCCCACAAAATACCGAATTTCTCCCACAATTTGAAAATTTTGACCTGGCAACCCTGCATAGAACACAAATATTTTATATTCTAAAAATTATCAGCAAAAGAAACAAAATTGATAAAATGGCCAACTATTTTTGAAGGCAATGATTTGATATATTTCTAAAAATTTCATGGAAATGATTAATAATTTGTGTAAAAATAAATATATTTTTAAAATAAAAATTTGATTTTCAATAATAATATCTAAAAGTTGATGAAAATAGGTGAACTAGATTTATTTAACTTTCCTTTTATTATTTAAAACCTCAAATCTTCTAGGGAATTTGAATTTAAAAAACATTTTGATTTAATTAAAGTAGTGCAGGGGTCAAAAATTGGTATTAATTTATAAATCCGGGCCAAAATAAAAAAGTATGGGCTGGCCATTATCATTACTTAGCTTATAATAATACTTTGCTTAATATCACAGATACTAGATATCCAATTCGTTTATTTTCAAATATTGTTTTGTTTAATTTTCACCAAACCTGGATTCGGAATAAGGCCATAACATTATACTTATATATTGGTTAGGATTAATGAATAATAATTTAAAAATTTGGTTCGGTTTAATATAAATCATTAGTTATTATCAGAGTTGTTAAAGGATCTAGATACAAGTATTTAGACCCTATATCTAGATATAAAAATGTGGTATCTGTATCTGTATCTAGATCCAATTAAAAAGTATCTTTTAACAACTCTGGTTATTATTCATAATTTTGTTTAACAATTTTATTTGGGAAATTTTATTTGGAAAAATATTTCATAGGAATTTATTTTAATTTTGTTGATTTTCTCGAAAATTTTACATATTTTATTTGGGGATTTTTTTTCCGAAGATTTTTTTTGGGCGATTTTTTTCCTATTTTGTTAATTTTCTAAAAATAGTTTAATATTTTTTATGGATCAAAAATTAGGGGATTATTTTCCCGGGAATTTTCTTCCATGGGATTTTTTTTACGGGGATTAATCTTCCGGGGATTTTTTTTCCGGGGAATAAATTTTCTAGATTCAAAATTATGTTAAATCTTAATTCCCCTTTTTCCCTCCTATTTTTAGACAACAAATATAAATATATATTTTATTTTCGGATTCAAAATTATGTTAAATTTAATTCCCCTTGTTCCCGCCTATTTTTAGAAACAAAAATAAATTAATATATATTTTATTTTCTGATTTATTCCTTTGTTCAATAATTTTAAAGAATTCAATCGTTATTTTTCTCAATAAATTTTATAATCTAAATTAAACATAAAATCCAAATCTCCTTTTTCTTTTTTTCCTGCCTAACTTTAGAACAACAAATTAATAAATAGAATTATTTATCTTAAAATTTTGTCCTTTTTTTTCATTTTAAAAGTCTGTAAAAAAAACTTTAATATTTTTCATTTCCTTCCGTAATTTAATCTTTATTTTCCATAATTTAATCATTGTAAATTGAGAATTCCTATTTAAAGGTAAATATTAATAATCTTATTTTTGTATATCATTTTTAATTTTTTATATTATAGTTTACTTTTATTTTTAAGAATGCCTTTAAATTATGTCATAAGTGAACGTAGATCAAAACAATTAGTTCATGATCAATACATATTCAGGAAAGAAAGAAATATAAATCAAAAAACAATATGGAAATGTGTAGAGGCTTATAAATTATTGGAAGGTAGACCTACCCGTTGCAAAAGACGATGCCACACATTAAATGAAGAGTTAATTCTTCATATTGATAATCATAATCATGTGATAGATGGTATAGAGGTCTTAAAAACCGAATGCCTAAATAACATTAAAAAACGGGCTATTGAGGTGACTGATACACCTCAAAAAATTATAAGCATTGCAATAGCAGAGGGTTCCCCATCCCTTCACGCTGCCCTTCCGCCCATCATGTCAATAAAACGAACCATCCAGCGAGCTAGATCGCTCATGGATTCTCCATTACCTACCCCGACAAACAGTTATGATCTAGATTTACCTGATATCTATAGAAAAACATGTTCGGGGTTGCCATTCCTTCAATATGATAGCAAGCATTTGCTACCGGAACTACCAAGAATTTTGATATTCGCCACTGCCCAAAACCTTAGATTGATAACGGAAGGCAGTCACTGGTATGCAGATGGCACGTTTGAGACAACCCCCTTAATTTTTTACCAACTTTGGACCATCCATGTCCTATATAATAAAACAGTTATACCCACAATTTTTGCGCTATTACCGAATAAAACCCAGATTACATACATAAGGGTCTTGGATGAGATAAAAAGATTACAAAACAATGTAAATCCTATATCGGTAATGATCGATTTTGAGCAGGCTGAAATAAATGCCTTTACACATTCATTTCCATCGATAACAGTAAGAGGCTGTTTTTTTCATATGACTCAAGCATTTTGGAGGCACATCCAAAGTGATAGCGAATTATTATCTCATTATTTAGATAGAGATGCGGGAAGTGATTGGTCTATAAAAATTAGACAAATGGTGTCACTTGCATTTGTTCCCGTGGAGGACGTGTTTGATGCCTTTTATGGGCTATTACACACAATTCTATCAAGACAATGAAAGTGTCTTGGACAAACTTATAACATATTACGAAGCCACCTGGATTGGCAAGATTCTTCGTAATGGAGATAGACAAGAACCAAGGTTTTCAATTCCCCTTTGGAATCAATACGCTGCTACATTGGAGGGAATCCCAAAGACAAATAATGCAGTTGAAGGTAATTTTTTTTTAAAATTTGCTATCTTTTTAATTATTATTACACAATATTTTTTATAATTTACTTTGCAATTATTTTCTAAAGGTTGGCACAGAGCATTCTCATCTCTGCTATCGTCGCACCATCCCTCTATTTGGAAATTTTTAGATGCTCTACGTTTAGAACAATCGTTAACCGAAGCAAAAATTGAACAATATATTTCTGGTACGCAACCCCCGAGATCAAGAAAGGTGTATCGGGATACAGCTGAAAATATTATATTAATTGTATCTGACTATATAAATCGCCCGATTAATGATTATTTAAGGGGGATCGCATATAATTTTAATTTACAAACAAATTAATGTTATCTATTTTTTTTAAATGTTCTTTTAAACATATTTTTGGCATGTTTTATATAGTATATTTGTATTTTCTATAGTCATTTTATATATAAATAAAAAAATTGTGCGTTAATTCGTTTTTGATTATTTTATAATAGAAAAAATTAGTTAAACATAATATATATTTAAAATGATTAATAGAATTATTTTAAGGATTTTTAATAAATCTAAAAAATGAATCAGTCTTAATTTGAATTTTATTGGATCAACATTAGTGTTGTTGAACGTCCGATTTGGGTCGATTAAGATTTTAGCCATAATAACATGTAAGATTAGAGATAGAAGTCCAAACTTTTCTTACATTTAACGCAAAATCTGGCTTACATAATATTGGCTACTAATCAAAATAGGGGAGACTGGAGTTAGGTACCGGGGCTTAACATACCACTTAATCTCATCTTAAAATTAAATACACCAGAAGGTTTAAATTTTATCATAATATAGTTTTTATTAGTTTACGTCTATAGACAAAAAATCTTTTGAAATAATTATTAAAAATTTTATTTAAGAAATAAAATATTGATAAAATTTTCAAAAGATTTTTACATGACAGAAATTTTATTAAAATATATAATCATTTATATGTAAATTAAATTTTATAGCAAAGTTTAAACACTCTTCTATAATTTGGGAAAGTTTTATGAGTATTTATTATATCTAGAAATTTAGAGCTAGCAGGGCTTGCTAAACCATACACGTCAATTATGGCAGTTAATAAAAAAAATTACAAAATGAAAAGGCAATTTCATGGCTGTTTATGATTGGTATTTAGGATTTATGCTAAGAAATCATAATATCTCCTTTATGTCCAAAATGTTTATTAAATTAACCTAAATTAAGTTTCAATTTTTATATATAATTTGCTTCAATTTATAAGTATTATGATATTTTTAACAATAAAACAATAAACTTATTCTATACGTATCATTATTAATAAATAAAAATGCATTTCAATTTATTATGGCTAAAAAAACCAATGATTTAGGAAGCCCCTTGAATTTGCCTCACCCCGCTATTGCGGCTTTTTGGATATTATTTTTACTTTTTCAAAAAAATTTAAAAAAAATGATTATATTCTTAAAATTTTTATAAGGTACCTTTATAGAGTATAGTTTTAGGAGGTATCTAATCGTATATTATTTTTTATATTATCTAAAAAAATCAGGAGCTAAATTTTGTAAAAATCGGCCCGACTAACCCCAGTCTCCCCTACCTTATAATGTGGTAAATTGGTCCAGCAAGGAAATCGGTATAAATATTGGTTGTTAGTTTTTTTTATGATATTACACATTTAGTAAATAAAATTGAGATTTCGTAAAAAAAAATACTAAGAAATAATTAATATGACCAGGGTTGCCAGGTCAAAATTTTCAAATTGTGGGAGAAATTCGGTATTTTGTGGGAGTAATATAAAAATTGTGGGAGAAATATGAAAATTGCTAAAAAAAAAATTTTGGATTTAGAATTGACTTAGTTATCCGCTTATTATTTTTTATAAATATAAAATCGAATCTATTTTCCAAAATAAAATAGGTAATTATTTTTCAAAATAAAATAGCCAACTATTTTTCAAAATAAAATAGCCAACTATTTATAATAAAATAGCCAACTATTTTTCAAAATAAAATAGCCAACTATTTTTCAAAATAAAATATCCAACTCTTTTTCAAAATAAAATAAGTAACTATTTTCCAAAATAAAATACGCAACTATTTTTCAAAATAGGTAATTATAGTACGACACAAAATTTCTTAAATACTATCTTTATTATTAAAATAACATATTGATTTATTATAATATATTAATTTTGTTAAAAAATAATAACCAACGATCTTTTTTAAATACAAAAGAATGTAAACAAGATAAAATTTTATAAAAAAATTGTAATTTTACAATGTAAAAAAATATATTTTATGCTAATGTATAAATAAGATTTTATAAAAAAACAAACAATTTTAAATTTACAATGTAAAAAATAATTATAATCAGTGCGGGGAAGTTGTTCTACAGTATTTAGTTAATACAATGGGGGAAGGGAATGATATTTTGAGGCATCAAAAATCTTCAAAGCATAAATCAGTACAGGGCAGTCTATCAACATCTATTGCAAAACAAAAATATTCTTCAAAAATAAGAAATAATACAGATGCAACTACAGTTGCGGAAATGGTAAATACCTATCATGCAGTACAACATTCAGAGAGCTCAGCGTCTACATGACAGTATATTCACTGGATGCAAACCCCCCTCAAAAATATATATCTACCCCCCTAATATACCAAAATGTTATCCATAGATAATTTAAAAATGTAATGGAAAATTTTATAGATTATTATAGCCTACCCCCTACCACCTACCCCTTTATAGATATTAGGATGCAAACTGTTCCTACCCCCCCCCCCGCTCATGTAGACGCTGATAGAGCTACTTAACATCACAATTTTGGTAGAATCTTTCCCCATAATATTTAACGACTAATATAAATGAAAAGTATACTTTGTAAAACACAAATGAGCAAGGCTATCATCAATGTTTTAGGATATAAATCCAGAAGGTCAATTCTTGACGATTTGAAAGATGTGCAAACATATGCAATTCTAAAAGATGCATCTAATAAAGAGATATCAAAACATTTCCCTTGATCCTCCCCTATTTCAACAAAATAAATGTCATTTCAATAAAACTATTAAAAAATTTTCTCCAGATATGAAATATCCAAAGACATAGCTAACCATATATAATGGTAAATATGGCAGATTTGGCATTACCAATGAATTGCATGGCAGCTTTCTGATCTGATAATTCCTTAGTGAATTTGGCAAAAACCAGAGTGTATTTACAGAATTGAGTCAGCATAATGTTGGTTGACAGGTTCCTCCTAATACGCGCCATCGTAGAATTTTAAAATTTACAAACCTTTAAAAAATAAATAGATTATAAAAGCTGTCCTAATATTTTGAAAAAAATTTTCAAAAATAAATGGCAGAAGTATATTTAGGAATTTTACATATAGGAAATCTACTATATGCTATTAATATGCAGTTGCAATCAGAAGAATATAATTTAATAAAGGTTCACTAAATTATGCTGCAGAAATACCAAAGTAAGAATATTATTACAATTATCGGATAATTATTAATAAGATTTAATATGATGTCATGTTTGAGGAGATTGTAATGCTTCTTTATTTTTATGATTTGCCAAAATATTCAAAATATTAATTTTACAATGTAAAAAATAAATTTATTTGATTTTATGCAAATGTATAAATAAGATTTTATAAAATATAGAAAGTCAAATAGTTATAGTAATTATATTTTATTTGAGATTTAAATAATGGAACTAAACGTTTACCGTCGTTATTAAGATATTTATAAAATTCCTGGCATGACATTTTATAATTTTGTTTAACCATTAACTCGGCCTCTAATGTTGTTAAAGCAATTCGATTTCTCTCCTTTCTCCTGGCAGTCCTCATCAGGCTAAAAATGCGCTCCGATGAGGCATTAGAATGAGGCAAGGAGAAAACATACTAGCAAATTTTTTCCAAGCATTGGGATTTATCGTTATTACGAAAAAATTCCACTCATTTCTCCTCTGCTTTTAGACCATCTAACTTTAAGTATTCTGGCGAATCATAAAAAATGGGAAAAATTACAATCTCTTCAAACAAGGCTTCAATGTCTATCGATAATTTTAATATATTTATTAAATTACAAAAACCATCAAATGATGGTTTCTGTTCCAAGGTCATAATATTTATACACTTGTGAATAGAGTTATTAAAATCAAATCTTGATTGTAAATATTCCAAAATTGTCTTAATAAAAATATTTGCTTCATTTAAAAATACGTTAATTATAGTAATATTTGAACATTTTAATATATTTTTAGCAATAGCGCCATAAAATTATTATCTATTTTTAACTGTAGAGATGAACAGAGCTGTAGCATGATTTTGTGAATCTTTATCAATAAAGAATTTTCTGATTGCAACTGAATATTAACTACATGAAGTAGATTTCCTACATGTGAAACTAGTGGAGCACTGCAATTCTATATAACGATATAAAATATATTAAGTAATTTAAAATATATTTATAATAATTATATATACTGTTCTTTATTCTTTCTAGCACGAAAATTTTGAAAATGTCGAGTGGAGAATTGGAGAATTTTATAAAAAATATATTTTAGAGTGGAAAAATAAAATAAAATAACTAGACATATTTTTCGAATAAATATTTAAAATTTATTTTAAAAATATAAAAATAATCAAATACTGTCTCTCAAAATTATTATTTATATATTAAAAACATTAAAATGCTAAAAAAAAAAATTGTGGGAGAAATTAAAAAATTGTGGGAGCTTTTTTGGGAGATTTCTAATTGTGGGAGTTTTGTGGGAACAATGTATGTGGGTAAACTAAAAAATTGTGGGAGACTCCCATTGATGGGGGGAGACATGGCAACCCTGGTTCTATGCACAAACTTGATATTTGTCATTAGTTGGCATAAATAATAGCATATTTTTTTTATATTATCTAAAAAACCAGGAGCCATAGCCAATTTTATAAAAATCGGTTCGACTAACCCCAGTCTCCCCTACCTTATAATGTGGTAAATTGGTCCAGCAAGAAAATCGGTATAAATATTGGTTGTTAATTTTTTTTTATTGATTTTGTAAAAAAAATATGAAGAAATAATTAATATGATCAACATTCAAAATCATTTCTATTTAATCATCCTTTTTTTTATACTAATGAATTTATAATAAATTGCAACTGTATTAGATACGCGCCGAATTGTCACCGCGCTGAATTGACGTTGCGCCGAATTGACGTTGTGCCGAATTAACGCCGCGCCGAAATTTCTGCGCTGAATTGTCGTGCGCCGAATTTTCCGCGCCGAATTGACGTGATACCAAAAATTTCAAAGATTTTTATTTATTTATAAAAAAAAATTGTAGGAGAAACCAAATTAACGTCATCAGCTGATTTGTAACACCTTCCTTCTACACTACATCTCTTATTTTCTTGTTTGGATTGCCACATACTTAATTATTTTAGTTACACATTTGAATAATATTATAATCTTTTATTATTTACACTTTATACCAAACTTAACATCTAAAATATATAATTATTTTAACTAACTAATTATAAAAAGGATATATATATATTGCTTAAATTATATATTGTTATCAATGATAAGATATAAAAGACAGTAGAGGTAGGGGCGTCGCTAGCCTTTACAATCTCAGGGGGCTCAAAAAAAAGCCACTTATCTTATATAAATCTTACATAAACATATATATTTTATATTTAATATCAATATCAATATAATTATTTTTATGGGGTTTGGTTTTCCTTGTGTTGTTCATTATTTTCATTTCCATCTTCAATAAATATTTATATTATAATAATAATTTTGTGTTTTTTTTGAATAAACTATAAATATTGCATGAATTAATTTTAATATTTACTTGCGACTGTTTATTTTACACAATAATTGGTTTTACTTTTAAATGAATGAATTTTTTTATTGCGCTTATAATTCCACCAGAAATTAAATTAATATGTAATAATTATTTAAATTTATTATATTTTAAAAAAATATATTAAAACATTAAGATTTTATACCAATTTTTAAAAAAAATTTTTTTTTTTACCCTATTTCGGGGAAAATATGGATTATAGCTGAATGCTTCGGCCTTTATGGCTTTAGCATTTCTTAACAATCAAAAATTTTGGAACACGAAATATACAAGAAAACAATAATAATAATTATAATGGCGGTTATTCTACTATTTATATAAAATAATAAATAATGGGTGTTATCGTTCTGAAGTAGTTATAATTATTTTGTTCGAAATTTTTGATTGGGTAGCCTAATTCATTAGATCTGCTGAATTGATACTAACGTTTTCCCAGTTATAGGATATTGTTGAGGCATCGCTAGACTGGATAGAAAGACCTGATATCAGTGATGGTGTCCCGTTGGATATTATTTATCCAATTGACGGGGTAGTTTCTGACCCAAATAGCAACTCTTGTTGATCTTGTAGGAGGACGGGTGCTTCCAAGGTGTGACCCACAAATAGTTGTAAATGCTTTCTTTCTGCTAACCATATTCTTGAGGGTTTGTCTGTTTCGGACGGTACCCATTGTATATTATGGGCTATCGTGGTAAAGTTAGCGAGTCCTAGTTTGATAAATATCTGCGTAAGGACAATTTTGATGGATGGTGATCTAGACCCTCCTTTTTTGAAGGAATAATATGCGACTATTGAGTCCGTAAAGATAACTGGGTGCTGGTTATATCGGTTCAAGGCCAAAATAACTCCCATACCAATAGCCAGGACCTCCTTCTCGTTTATGTGGCTAATAGCATGAGTTGATATGTTAAAAAGTAAGGTGACCTCGTGAAACGAAATTGAGAGGTTGTCGTAACCCCAAAATGATACACTGATGTGAGACCCCGATGCTTCCGTATAGTCTTTAAGGCATCGATGACTTTATTAATAATAATAATTTTATTTTATATCCAATAATCGACAAATCAATTAATATAAGATTTTTAAATAATTATTAAGAAAAATAAGTAAAATATTAAAATTAATCCATTTTCATATTAAAATTTAAATATATTTTAGGAACCTTCTACCGTCTCCAGGAAGGTTCCGATTCCGTTCTCGTTCCATAAATTAATTTAAGGTTCTGTATACAGAACGTTCACTTCTTCGATTCCAGCTTTTTATATACATCAGTTTTATCAAATATAAAAATTCCAATTTAAATTTATCAGCAAAAACTTAAGTGTTTATTTTAAAATATTTTCTTCTAAGAGACTTTTTTCCTTAAAAATTTTTTCCCTCATTATTTCCCGCTGTTTATTTGGTCTTCCCACAGGCAGTTATCTCCATTAGAGGAGACCGGGATTATATTGTCTATAAAAAATTAATAGACTATGAAAAAGGGAAGTAGTAACTGATCAAAATAATTTTAACGTTGTTTTATTCTTTATATATTTATCTATGGTAGATATTAATATCTAAGAAAAAAATCTTATATATTTTTTAAAATCTAAATTTAAAAAAAATGAAATTTTTTGAGTTATGAAAAATACAAAGGAGATATTTTTTCCTTTTTTTGGGCAAGTTTTAGGCTATCATTTTCTATACATTTTATTTATTTTTTTCAAATACAAAATACAACACATATAGTAATAATGTCACTCTTGTTAATTCTATAGAAAAGTAAATTTGCTGTCAAATAGCTATTAAATTTACCAGTTTCAGCCATGTTATAAATATTACCTGGTAAAAACTTCTCATCACTGTTGTAGTTTTGATTTAAAATGATTCTGTAAATATATGTGAAATAATGTGATCAAAGGGATAAGAATTTTTGATTTTTTTTAACTTGAATAAAAAGGGTTGAAGAGCTAAATATATTTATGGTCATTTTGATAAAATAAAAATAAAATTTGTTTAAATTTAAGTCAGTACATAATTTTTTTTTTTTAACATAGTTAGTATAATTTATTTTATATATTAATTTAATTAATATAGATATTATAAAATTTATATAAAGCGTAATATAAAATGTATGATATAATAACGATCAATATAATAGTAAATTTCATTAATATGTCAATTTCCTGCGAGCCCATCATACGCACTCACAAAACATCCTGACCCTTTACTTGGACTCTACAATTCTGATGGTAAGCGTCCCGATGGCTCTACCATGATCCCTGAGGGGGGAATTCCTAACCTGGGATTTCTCATGCATCGATCCCCTTGCCCCTTCCAATATAAATAGAGATGCTCTAGTAGACGCCGAGACGAATAAACTGGCTAAGTATTCGCCATCGCTTCCGGCTAATTACACATTCCTACCACTAATCGCCACGACTCTAACGTCGTTCGGCTCTCATGCCCTGGCCTTCTTTAGAGCTGGGGAAACGGATCTCTACTAGGACCAAAGATCCCAACGAGGGTTACTACCTACGCCAAAGATTAGCCCTCAATATAATAAAATCCAATTACCTCAGCTTCATATTCTCAATGACTGATACCCCCTAATCACAGAATCGGCGATGAGAAGAGCAATTAAGAACAAGAGAGGGATATTCAGATGTAAGTCAACAAAAGAACCAAACCCTAATCACAGAATCGACGATGAGAAAAGCAATTAAGAACAAGAGAGGAATATTCAGATGGAAGAAGAAAAACTGAAGGGCAAACTATGAAAACTCATAATTCTTTTAAATCATATGCTCAATTTATTATATTAATTTACTATATATTTATTTATATTATTTAAATATATTATTATTTATCTTTAAAAGATATACTAACAAATGTGATTATTTTTTAAATTGACATATTAGTGGATAATTTTATTGTCATTTTGATGAAATAAAAATAAAATTTATTGAAATTTAAGACAGATTTCATATGTATATAGAGAGAGTTATTTTAATTATGGGAAAGGTTATTTTAATAAATTTAATTTTTTTTATAGGGTTATTAATTTAAAATTTATTAAAATAAAATATAAAATTCAGAAAAGGGGTATATTGAAATTATAAGGGTACAGAAGTAGAGAATTTAGTGTGATAAAAGTGAAAATTTGTTATAAAAATATATACAAATAAAAGTGTGAATAAAAATTGGTGAATAATTATGGTGATGATTAAAATTTTTATAGATGATATTAAAAATATATAATAGATTTTTGTGCTGAAATTATTAATTTTTATATATGCAATTGGAGCCTTTAAAAAGATGGACATGTGTGTTGGTTCATTTTTAATCTATTTTTAATTAATATTGATTTATGGGGAATATAATGCAATTTTAATTAGGGTGATATACAGAGTTGTTAAAGGATCGACTCATTTAAGATCCTGACCTTAAATTGTGGATCGTGATCGAGATCATTTTTTTAAATATTCGATCCCGATCCTTTTAAAAATTATTTTTTTACTTAAAAAGCAATAAATAAAATAAAAATTTTGAAAATTAAATTTATATTTAAAAAAAAATATCTATCTACATTATATTTTATCAATCATCATTCCACCATATTTTATATTTCAACAATTTCCCAAATTTTTTGTAAGAACAAGTTATATTTATTTATTAATTATTGTCAAAAACGACGAAATTAAAAAAAAAACAGAAATAGAAATGACAAACTAGAAAACTAAATAAAAAGAAGTATCAAAATTGAGCAGACAATCCAAACTGAAGATCTAAATATAGAAATAACTTATTCAAATTACAAAAATCGCAAAGAAACGTAAGGTTTTTTTTATACACTTTTATTTTCTTTAATATTCATTAAAAAATTAATAATTATAAAAATCTTTTTTTTCATCAAAAACGATAAAAAAAAATCTAATTTTAAATGATTGACATTTCAAATATATAAAAAAAATATTATCATTTACGACATGCCACCCCTTTATGGGCCAATGGCATGTACATTAAAAAATATAATTGCATACTATTACTAAATTTTCGATGTATTAAAGTGAATCATGTACAATTACGTGAATATATAATTAGAATTATCGGATGTAAATATCGCGGAACTTTGTGGGAGTCATCACGGTAGTAATAATTAATTCTCCCACAAATCCATCGCATCATGATGTTGCAACAACGTCGAGGACGCTGATGTGCAAGGAGAGGTCTCTTGAAGAGTGGTCATCGCTCTCTGGAGAAGGTCCTCCGCCGGTGGGGTTGATGCGAGGCTGGATCGACTACTGGACGTCCCTATTAACATTTCTCTGTTAGCCAACGGAGCCAGATGGACGGTAGGAAGCGACAGTTGGACCTGCGTTGGTTCGTCCAGCCTTCGTTTGTTATTTCTTGATGACCTGCCCACAGAGTTGGTATTTATCGGAGTTATGGGGGCTCGAGAATCTCTACTTATAACGTGGCATTGGCTGCGGAATTCCCATCGCTGTTACAGTTGTAGCATCTTCGCTTCCTAGGTCCTACGGATGTCATCGCATTCTCTTGAGATACAGGGGACTGGATGGCCATACGGGTATTTTTGGGTATAAGAGTAACTTGAAGGTAACAGGAGCCGAAATCGATCAATTGGCTATTGGTGTGTGGTGATGATCTTTTGCTGTTGATGATTATTCTCAAGAAAGTTGTATGCCAATTAAGAAAATTGATTACATACAAAAAAAATTTTTTTAAAGTGTGAAGGGGTAAAAAAAACTTTAAAAAACTTTTATGAATATATATGGAAAAAATGCATATATATAGTGTGTATTTGTGAAAAAAAAACTTATGGTATATTGCAAACTAGTTGAGGCACATACATGTTTATTCATAGACCTTTCTTATTTCTCACATGTGCCTCAAATATCTCTATGTTATTATCACCAATATCCCTTGGTGTGAGCGTCAAGTAAAACAAAACAAAAGTATTTGTAAAAAAAAACTAACTCAATCAAGTGAATCCCTCAACCCGTATTCTTTTCTTCTACAATTTATTCATAAACATAACGGCCATTTTAACAAAAAAAACTTTGAGAGTATTAATTTAAGAAAAATATTTTTTCTTTACTCTTTTTTTTTTAAATAAAAACTATCATCTACCCTTGCAAATGGCCAGACAAAAAAAATTTTCGAAACAAAAATTTATCCACCAACCTTTACTAATACCATAAAAATCTTCCTATTCATTAAAACAGCTATCTGGTTACAAAAACAGATTACTCACGACAAAAAATTTTTAATATCATTAAGCAAACACAACTTTCCATTTTTTTATAAAAATAGTTATAAAGAAACAATTCTATTGATCCAAACAAAAACCTTTCGACTTACTCTGAGAACAAAAACCCTTTAATACCATGAAAAACTTTTTATTTATTTGAAAAAATGATTTATCACCCCTATTATCTGGCAGATATAAAATTTGTTTCTTTTCTTTTTTGTACGATCTCATATCAAATAATAATTTTTTCACCCTTGTCTAATTTGAACCATAAATTAGACCGAAATTGACCACCTAAACCTTTATAAATTGAACAACATAAAAATATGACCAAACATTTTGAACCTTGACCCGATATACCTTTTAAATATAACTTTTAAGATTCATTCTAAAAAAAATCGAGTATATCTTCTCATAATATTTACCCCTTCTTATTTTACCCCAATTTCATGTGATCGTGATGATTGATCACTGTAACCCTGGTTATTAACAAAATTTCACTTAATTTAGAACCTCGGTTGACTACTACCCGACCTCTCTCCCACTTCCTTCCCCGATTGTCAAACAATCTGGTCCAAATCTTCTGGCCCACTGAAAACTTTACCCTTAATTTTACTCCCACTGAAGTAATAATTTTTTCTTTTGGTTTTAAGAAATCTAAAGGACCCCGTGTTCGTTTACCTAAAAATAACTCTACAGGCGTAACCCCCTCTCGATTGCGAGAATTAAGGTAATATAAATGAGACATGTAAGCCACATCCTTATGATTACCAGCCTTTCTAATCCAATTTTTAACAATTGCTACCATCCTCTCAGCTTGTCCATTCGAGCTGGGATGATTTGGCGGCATAAGAATATGCCGGGTCTGTGACTCGGCACAAAAATGTTTGAACTCTTCACTGACTAAGGCGGGACCCCCATCAGACACTACCGTGTCGGGAAAACCGAATCGGGCATATAATTCCCTTAATTTTTTGATAACTACTTTAGTAGTATAACCATGCACTTCTGCATTCTATCCACTTGGAAAAGGAATCTACTACTAAAAAATATGATTTTTATCAAGGTCAAAGAAATCTGAATACTTTCCCAAGGTTTCTTTGATCTAGGCCAAACTTGCCCTACTTCTTTACGGGGCATAAGGGCACAAGTATTACAAGGAACGCATTTCCTGGTAATCCGTTCAATATCATTGCCCATACCAGGCCACCATACATATTCCCGAACCCAAGATTACATCTTGTCTTGACCTTGATGTCCGGCATGCAATAAATTCATAATTTTACTCCGTAATTTATAAGGAATTACGGCCCTGATTCCCCTCATAATACAACCATCAACAATAGACAATTCTTTTATAGGAATCATATTTGTTTTTCCAAGGTTTTTCTCCTGTTAAACTCAATTTTACTTGACTTAGATCTTTGTCGTTCACAGTATTTGTTTTCAAATCCTCCCAATTGGTAGGACCCCCTTTATAAAATATACGACAGAGTACGCACTAAGGCCTTCTCTCTATCAATACTTATCCTATCACTTATTTCCGGATCTGCACAGCCAGAACCTAACCTAGACAAAATATCAGGCAAATGATTCTCTTTGCCTCGACGATATTTAACCTCCACGTTAAAACTGCCCACTAATAATAACCAAAGCTGCAACCGGGGAGATAACATTAACTCCCTATTATCCTTTCGGAATAAGTGGATTAACGGTTTGTGATCGGTAAAAATTACAAATTTTTTACCAATCAAATATTCACGGCATTTTGTCAAACCGAAAATCACGGCCAAGGTCTCCTGTTCAATCACAGAATATCTCGTTTCTACATCCCGAAAAACTCGTGAGAAAAAAAGGATGGGTCTTTCCACACCATCAATTAAATCTAATAAGGCTCCTCCAACACCTTTGTTAGATGCATCAACAGCTAATATGATTTCTAAATCATTGTTGAAACATACTATAATTGGCTCTTCCCCAATCTTTCCCTTTAAAATTTCAAACGCTTCTTGTTGTTCCACTTTCCAATCGAAATGAACACCCTTTTTAAATAACTCATATAACGGAGCAGCTACCTTCGCAAAATCCTCGATAAAACGATGGTAGTAATTTACCATACCCAAAAAGGACTGCACCTCAGCCTTACTATTGAGCTGCTTCAAATTTAATATATTCTTCAAATTTTTTTGTAATGGCTTCACCTCAATCCCATTTATTTGATGGCCTAAATATTCTACCTCCGTTACTCCCAAAATGCTTTTCTCCTTACTGGCTCTCAAGCCTTTACCATGAATTCTCTTAAAAACTTCCTCCAAACGTTGGTTATGCTGTTCAGGCATCCATATAATAAAATACTCCCTCTAGTCCTTGGAAAACGGATGCCATGGTACGCTGAAAAATGGGGGCCGACACACTCAACCCAAATGGTAATCTACAAAAAGCGAACAACCCTTTAGGAGTCGTTATCGTCAATAATTTACGAATTTCCTCCCTCAAAGGTAATTGTAGATAGGCTGACGAAAAATCAACCTTTGAAAAATATTTGCTCCCTTTAACTGAGCCAAAATTTCCTCAATTCGAGGCAACGGATATTTAATCTCTGCTACCCATCGATTTAAGGTTACTCTGAAATCAGCACAGAGCCTCAATTTACCATTTGCTTTCTTAACCGGTACCAAGGGGTTGCCCATACACTATATTCCACTGAAACAATAATGCCATCTTTAACCCATTGATCCAACTATTCGTCGATTTCCTTTTTCCATTCAAAAGGAACTAGTCGACACGCTAGAAAAATAGGTGAAAGTCCTTCCCTTAATTTTACATCCCCTTGATAATCATTAAGACATCCTAACTTGTCTTCGAAAATTATTTCATATTTCTTCATTAAAAGAGATATATTTTCACGCATTTTATGTAATTCATGAATACCAATAGCAACGCTAATATGGTCTTAAACATTAATTCCGTGGAATTTACATATCTATCAGAATTAAGGGTTGAATTCTCTTCTTCTACGGTTAATTCTGTCCCTTCTATTTCATAAATTTTTTCTCGAGCACTATTAGCAATACTTTTGTTTTTAGTCTCATTTAGGGCCGAACCATTATGTATGGCAAAAATATTCCAATAATCATTGAAAGGACCTAACTGAACAATCCAATCCCACCCCATGATGGTTTCCACATCTTTCTTTACTACCCATAAATCTAGGAAAAATGTGGTATCATGGAGAATTAATCCCAACTTAGTTTTTCCCAAAACTACAATTTCAGACCCATCAAATTGTCTGACACACATAGATTTTTCAAGTTCACCCCCAGGCCAATATTTATAATAATTTCTTCTAGACATTATGGAAATGCTAGCCCCTGTGTCGAACAACATGTCGATGTCCCTCGAGTCAACTCTTACAGTAACTCTCGGACAAGGACAAGGTTCGACTAATCTCTCAGTCATTAAAATCTCATATATTTTAATTGATTGATCAATATTAATCTCATTTGAAATATCAGTTTCATGAGAATTCCCATTTGAACATAAATTCAACTCGGAATTTAGTCGTTCATTAACAATAGTCATATATTTTTTTGCAATATAACTGGGAAATTTTTCCCATCTGAAAGTATAAACATCCCTTTTATCGGAATATTTAACAATACCCTTAGGATATTTCTCCCATTTAAAATTATTAGAATCTTCATTATTTTTATCATCAGGATAAAAAAAATTTCTGTTAAAACCACGGCTTTTACGAGAATCATATCTCATTTCAGCGTGGTTATTTACTTTATTACTATTTCTACCTTCCGATCTCTTACTTACTATATGATTACACTTGCAATCATATAGTCAATTTTCTATACAATTTATGGCTACATGTCCCGGTTTGTTACATTTAAAAAACAAACGGGATTTACCATAATTCGATCGTAGAACCTCACATTTATTCGTGTTGGTGCCAGAAATTTTTCTAACATTAGAATTTTCTAATGTCAATTTCTTTAACGGAAAACCCTCACGAAAATTATGTTCTTTGACCACACAGGTCTCTACATTGTGGCCCCTATACCTACAGCGGGTACATTTCAAATCTTCTAAGATTTTCTTTTGACCAGAAAAACCATTTTTTTTAACGGAGATATTTTTTCCATTTGACCATGTCGGACCATTCGCAATAACCAATTTATTTATATCTTGATATATAATCTTATATATAATCTTAATCACTTCTTTTATTTCTTTCAATTCTCGGAGGATAACTACAGATTTCTCCATAATATCCAAACGATCATCGTTATTACATTCAAGTTTCTACCATTTCTGGTCTGCCGTTCTTGATTTCATTTGAAACCACATTTAAATTACTTTCCAAGACCGAAATTTTTTTCCAACAATCAGCCGACACCGGAGTGTCTCTTTTCCAATTACCATATACTTTGGTCGCAACCAGAGTACATTTTCCAAACAAAAATTTTATTATAATAGATAACCTACATATTATGATCAATAATAAAATTGTCACTAATGCATTATTTACATCAAATTTATCAACCATTTGATACAAATTTTGATAAGTAATACTCGGATACTCCGAAATTTTATTAAATAAGCTAGGTTCAATATCAAAATTAAACATAAAGCCCATCTCATGATATGGAAAATTTATATTACTTTAAATCGGCCGTGGTAAATAAGTAATTTTAGAATATTTGAAAATACGTTCTTTTTTCTTTATTTTTTTAAACTTTCTTTTTTTAAAATTAATTAAATTTCTAAAAAAATTTAAACAAAAATGTGATTGCGTTTTGTCCTGAGGAGAGATACAAAATATAAAATAAAAATATTGTTTTTACCTTAAAATAACGAATAACCTTGGTATCAAGACTATCCTGTAGTCACGGTCAACAACTGTCAAAAACGACGAAATTTAAAAAAAACAGAAATAGAAATGACAAACTAGAAAACTAAATAAAAAGAACTATCAAAATTGAGCAGACAATCCAAACTGGCAAAGATCTAAATATAGAAATAACTTATTCAAATTACAAAAATCGCAAAGAAACGTAAGGTTTTTTTTTATACACTTTTATTTGGGTTTGACTAAATTGCGAATGCTAAGGTAAAAATTTTTATATATTATCTTTTATTTGTAGTGAGATCCATTTTCCTATGATATAAATAACTTATAAAAAATTAAATTTTTAGATGTATTCAATAATAAAGAAATATACATTAATAGTTGAATTATCTTTTATCTCATAATAAATCGTTTAAATCTTTTAATATAATTATATAAAAATATTAATTGTTGTATTTATTCATTTTTTTAAATAATTAATTCCTTTTTTTTATTAATTTTTTTATATGGTTATGTAATTACTTTTTTGAATATTATAATTAGTTATTATTGTAGTGTTTATTCATTTTTTTAAATAATGAATTCCTTTTTTTTTATATTTTGAATATTATAATTAGTTATTATTATTTATTATATAATAATTTTAGTTGGGAATTGTTAGTATATGTAAAAATTATTAATTTCTTTCGTTATTCAAATTTTTTTTTGAAAAAATGTTATTTGAATATTAAAAGAAAAAAAAAAATCATTTTAAATTATTGTTACCCGTACTTCTAAATACAAAAAAGGTTTGATGTTATATATTTTAATATTTAATCTTCCTTTTTTTTATAATAATCAACTTCAAAATCTAACACTAATAATTAATTTCAAATTTCAATATTATTAAATCCGCAAGATGGCGTGTTATTATTTTATAAAAAATTTAAAATTATTTTTTGTTTTGTTATATTCTAATATTGTATTATTACTTAAAAAGTAAGCTAAATTCCATATATTATCTATCATTCGAAAAATTGGAAGAACAAATATAGGTTTTTATAAATTACATATGATCACATTTTAATGGTTAAAGTAAGATAAATTAATTTTTTAAAATAATTTTTGCATACTTGATATTGATCTTTTTTATAAATAGCCACTTTGTTTTTATTGCCATTATTACAATATTACCATACAATAATATCATTCTAATAAATAAGATATCACAGAAAAATTTTATCGAAAATATAATGTTTATAAAAGATTATTTTACACCTAGCATAAAAATGTATGTAATGTATAAAGATTTATCATTTTTAGGGGAAATATATATTTTCGATAAGGGATTCCGGTAATTTTATAAATGTCGTTATATTTTATTTGTAAAATGATATATTGGTTTTAAATAAAGAATGGAGAGGGGGGGGGGGATTAGTGTATTGTTCGAATTTTCAGTTGATTTCGAAAGACTTTGATTTGCTATTCTGAGATGATAACTGTTCTAGGTATATGTATATTATTATTATTGTTATTAATTAAAAAGAAAATAATATTGATTTTTTTTAATGTATTAATATATTTTTTTTTATTGATAGATTGTTAGGTTTTAGTTTTTGAAAAATAAAAGATTTTTAAGTATAATCTCAAAAGTGTTCTAGATTTTTAAGTATAATCTCAAAAGTGGTGCCTCCAATTTAAAAGATACCTGTATTTAAAAAAAAAATTAATTCGGAAGACCAATGACTACCGTTACGAAACAGGCCAGAAAATTATAAAAGGAAAAAGGAAATTCGTTAAAAAAAAGGTAAAATTTGATATTTTTTTTGAAATTTTATGTATTATTGTGTATTAATAATTTTCAGAATAATTTCGGTATTGTATATTTTATCATTTAAGACAGTGAAAATTTTTTTGATAAAATTATTGATAAGTTTTTTATAGAGTTAAAGAATTTAGATTTGAAAATTAAGAATTTAAAGTAAAAATAATTTTAAGGAAATGCTAAATCGCAAAAATATTAAGACCAACAATTATTTTGAGGTCAAAAATGTTGAGCCGTTAAGAATGTATTTTGGAATATTAGTGGTTTTTATATTATGGGTTATAATATATTTTTGGTATAAGAAAAGAAATGGGAATAAAGATATAAATCGAGTAAGAGGAGTGTTAGAGCAAGTGGAAAGGGAGAAAAATAAAAAAATTGAAAAATTTAAGAGGAATATTGAATTTATTTAATGAAATATATATGGTGAAAAATGAAAATTATTAGAAACAGATATCGTCAGAGATTCTGAAAAAAATGTATGTGAAATTGATATTAATAAAACAGATTTCGTTAGAGAGTCTGAAAAAAAGAGAAAATGGAAAAATTGAAGAAAATGAAAAAAAAGAGGAAAAGGAAATTAAAAAAATGGAACATAAAAAAAAGGAGATTAATATTGAAGAAATGGGAAGGGAAATGAGGGAGGAATGGGAAAGTGAAAGGAAGGAAATAGAGATAAAAGAAATGGAAGAAAGGAAGAAAATGGAAAAATTGGAGTTGATTAAAAAGGAAAAAGAGATGTTGAGAACAGAAATGACAGAAATGAAAATTAAAATAGAAGAATTGGAAAAGAAAAATGAAGGAAAAGGAGTGTATGGGAATGATGAAAGGGAAAATAAAAAGTGTTATAATTGTGGGAAGTTTGGACATATCAGTAGGGGGTGTAATGAGATGAGAAATCCAAGTGTGTTAACCATAATTTGTAAAAGGTGTGGGAATAAAGGGCATAAAACGGATGAGTGTTATGTTCCGGCATACAAATTGGTGAATGAAAATCAAAAGGCTTGTGGAAATTGTGGAAATTTTGGTCATGGTCATGATAAGTGTTTTAAGAATCAACAAGAAAATTCTAAAGCATTTCCGGCGGTAGAATATATAAAAAAAGGGGGAAAAAATATCTATGAAAAAAGGAATGTCGAAGATGTAACATATTTCAAATGTCGTAACATTGGGCATTATGCGAGAGATTGACCCGTCACATGACTATATGGTGGACATGAATCAATATGTGGGGTTATTACATCGGAAAACCCATTAGACAAGGGAAAAACTTTATTATTAGGAAATATATTAAATATTGAAAATAATTTGGAAATTGAAGAAAGGAAAAATAGTAATAAATTAGTGGTTAAAAATAAGGAGAATGAGTGGCCCAGGGCAAATATACAAATTTGTATTATACCAGATTTGGTGAAAAAAGATATTAATTATGATGAATGTCCGAGGGTGAAAATTAATGTTGGAAACAAGGAAATTCTAATGTAGATACGGGGCAACTATATCGGTAATGGGGTATAAGGAATTTTCAAATTTATGGCCGAATGAGCAATTAATAAATGATAATTAAACAGTTAAATCTAACTGTAATTTCGGTTTTGGGGAAAGTGAATTTACCAGTGTTAGTTAAAGGGGTAGTACAATTTTTGGATTTGTGGATAATAAAAGAAGAGGTTATGCGATTTTGGGATGGAATTGGATATCTAAATTTAAATTAGAAAATAAATTTTTGAATATATTTCAAGGGAAAAGGATGATAAAAATATTGAAACGTTAGAAACATCCGTAAAGGAGGTAGATATTAAAAATCAGGAAAACGAATTGGTGGAAAATGAATTGGTGGAAATTGAAATTTTGGAGAATATTAAAGTGGAAAATATGGAAAATGATAATCAGAAAGTTTGTGATAATGAAATAAATGGAATTTCGGAAATTGGAATATTAAAATCGAGGAAACTAAAAATTCGAGAAAGGATTTTGAGGAAATTCTCAGAAATGAAATAATTATAAATGGAAAAATGGATCAGGAGGAGCCTGATCGTGTGAATAATGAACAAGCTATAATATATGATTCTGGGGAAAATGTTAATTTGGATATTGATGATATTTTTGTGGATGTAGAGATGGATAATATTTTGGAAGCAAGTGATGAAAATTTTAGTGAGGTAGACAAAAAGTTGATTTCAAGGGAATCGGGATTGGAGGATAGTTATATGAGTGGTGATGGAATTTGCAAAGATTCGAATTTAGAGAGAGAAAAATTGTCTGTAGCACAAAATTTTCCGGTGAAGTTGGTTAGAAAAAAAATAGAAAATGAAAGTAAAGAAGATTTAGTGGTGTTAAGGAAGGCAATGGTTAATTTGAAGGAAAAATATAAAGAAATTTTTGATGAAAGATTGGGACGTTTAGTAGATTATGAAGTAGATATACGTTTGAAAGAAGGGTTTATTCCACAATATTGTGCTGTTAGGAGGGTACCGTTTGAATGGAGAGCAGAAATGGAAAAAGGATTGGATAATTGGTTAAGAGATAGAATAATTTGTCCCATTGGATATAGTGAATGGGCAACTCCATTAGTTCCGGTAAGGAAAGCTAATGGTAAGTTAAGGATTTGTGCGGATTTTAGAGTAACTTTAAATCCATGGGTTGTGGAAGTAAAGTATCCGTTGCCGAGAATTGAAGAAATTTTAGCGAATTTAAAGGGGGCGAAGTATTTTTCAAAAATAGATTTTTCATGTGCGTATTTGCAGTTACCAGGCGCGTAACCAATGGGGGGAAAGGGGGAAATTTCCCCCCCCATCGCAAATTTGACTATTTTCATAAATATCATTTTAAGCTAATAAAAATTTTACCCCCACCCCCCAGACCCCCCCTACCCACACAAATCAAAATTTTACAAATATTTGAATATTAATTTTTCAACATATTATTCAAAAATATTAATAAAATGTAAAAATATTTAGTCAAAGAGATTGAAATCAAACGATAATTTATAAATAAGGCTGAGCATGAAAAAAAGTAATGTGTCGTTAGCAGCGATATCATTATTGAATTCAATTGATCAATCAGAGTTTATCATTGCTGCTAGTTGCATCAATAAATTATTTTTAGCTCACTACTTTGTAGAAATTTACAAAAACCAAATTTAGATTTGGTTCAAGTTATTGATTTGGCGGAAAATATACATGAACAGGTAGATACAATAAGAATGAATGTAGATAAATATTTTCATAATATTTATCTAGACGTTGAATCGAAGGCTAAATTTTATGATATAATACTAATTAAACCTCGTCTAGCACCTAGGCCATTTTTGAGATGAAAATAAATATTGGCTCAACGAATATTCTAAAATATCCATTTTCATCCCATTCTTAGATACTTTTTTATAGCAAATAAAAGTACGGGTTTTAGATAAAAAACAAGTCTTTAGCAATCTTCAAGTTTTATTACCCAAAGATCCTTCTTCATTTTCTAATGCCACTATTGGTAAAATTAAATATTTAGAAAAATTTTATTCCTATGAGATTGATACTGAAATAAATTTAATCAGTGAATTCGAATTGTGGTATAAATATTTATACGTTTAGCTATTTTACCTGAGCATGCTATTGATGCGCTCAATCGGTGTAAAGAAACCTTGGCTCAATTTCCTAATATTTCGAAGTTGTTTTATATTCTTGCATGTTTGCCTATTACAACATGTACGAATGAAAGGACTTTTTCCAACTTGAGAAGGTTGAAAACATATTTACGAAGTACTGAATCTCGGCTAAATGGGTTAGCTCTGTTAATTATACACAGAGATTTGGTTCCAAAGACAAACGAAATAATTAAAAATCTTGTATTTGATAAGAAGTTAAAAAAAACTTGTTAATTTAATTATTTTCTAGTCAATATTTTAAACTACTATTAGTATTTTCAATAAAAAAAATTATATTCTACTTATATTGTATGAGAATTTAAGCTGAGGCTAGTTTTTAAAGCAAATTTTATAAAAAAAATGACATTACACTTTATTTCAACTTTACATATAAATAAACCTTTACATTTAAAAAAACTTTATTAAATATAATATACCTAACTTGAAATAATAAAAAAGAGGCTTGTAATGATCTATCCATAAGCACGAATTAGTAAATAATAGTTAAAAATAGAAATATATTTCCCCCCCTATAAGAAAATCCTGGATACGCCACTGGCAGTTACCTATGAAAGAATCTACGAGAAAATTGTTAACCATAACGACGTTTAAAGGATTGTTTACGTTTTGTAGATTGCCATTTGGATTAAGTGTTTCAGCACCAATTTTTCAGAGGACAATGGCTGCGGTTTTTCAAGGGTTAGAAGGTTTTTTTTATTATATGGATGATGTATTGATTACAGGAATAACGGTAGAACAACATAATAGAAGGTTGGAAGAGGTTTTTGAACGAATAAAAGTTAAAGGATTGCGTGCGAGTAGTGAAAAAAGTGTTATGGGAGTTACCGAAGTTGTATATTTGGGACATAAGATAAATGGAATAGAGGTAAAACCGTTGGATAAAAATTTGATAAGTATTGCGAATATGAGAAAGCCGGTGAATAAGGCTGAAATTCAATCGTTTATGGGAATGGTAAATTATTACCATAGATTTATTGAAGATTTTGCAAAGGTGGCAGCTCCCTTATATGAGTTATTACGGAAAAATGTATCTTTTGAGTGGAAAGATGAACAAGAATTGGCGTTTGAGTGGTTAAAATTACAAATTAGCAAGGAGCCTATTTTAGTATGTTTTAACAGCGAATTGGAGGTTATTTTGGCGGTAGATGCCTCGAATAAAGGTGTTGGAGGAGCTTTATTGCATGTGATAGAAGGTGTAGAAAGACCGGTAATATTTTTTTCGAGGGTATTCAGAGAGGTGGAAACCAGATATTCGGTGATAGAACAAGAAGCTTTGGCAGTTATTTTTGGATTGACAAAATGCAGAGAATATTTGATAGGGAAGAAATTTGTAGTGTATACAGATCATAAACCCTTAATACATCTTTTCAAAAAAGATAATAAGGAGTTAATAATGTTGCCTCGGTTGCAAAGGTGGTTACTGCTGGTGGTAAGTTTTGATTTGGAGTTGAAGTATAGGCAGGGAAAAGAGAATCATTTGCCGGACATTATGTCTAGATTAGAAATCATTGATGAGAAACAAGAGGTGAAAATTGATGAAGAAAATGGAGAGGAAGCTCTTATCAGGATGTTAACTAAAGTGTTAAAGGGTAGTCCTACCAAATGGGAGGATATTCAGAGATATACTATGAAGGATAAAGAATTGAATTTGGTAAAATTGTGGATTACTGGGAAAAAACCATGAAGTGATCAGGGAAGGAAATTTAAAAATGTGGAAGCGGAATTAACTATAGTAGATAAATGTATTATGAGAGGAAATAGAGCGATCATTCCTCGTAATTTAAGAGGAAAAATTTTAGATATTTTACATGCGGGTCATCAAGGAATTACGAAAATAAAACAATGGGGACGGGAATACATATGGTGGCCGGGTATAAATGAAGAAATTGATAAATTAGGGAAAAATTGTGAGGTTTGTAATGCCTGTGCCAATATGCCCCCTAAAGATAAAAATAGTAGTTGGCTGAAAACTAAAGAACCTTGGGAAAGAATTCATTTGGACTTTTTCGAGTGGGAAGGGAAAAAATTTGTTTTAATGGTGGATTCTTTTTCGAAGTGGATAGAATTCTTGGAGGTACATGGGTTATCCACGGGAATTGTAAAAAAATTTTGTAAAAAAATATTTTCGAGATTTGGGATACCGAAAGTTATGGTATCGGATGGAGGTCCAGCATTTATTAGTATAGGATAAAAAATTTTGTATCAAATTAAATGTGAATCATATAGTTACACCACCGTACCATCCTAGTTCGAATGGACAGGCGGAAAGGATGGTGGAGATTGTTAAAAGTTGGTTAATGAAAACTAAAGATAACCGAAGTGAAATATGGGTATTGCAGTTGTATTATAATAATGCTAAAGGCAAAGATGGTAAATCGCCTGCGGAAATATTGTTAGGTCGAAAAATAAATATGTTTTGGATATGTTGAAACCTGGGGAAATTGTGGAGATACAGGAGAAGGAAAATCAGGTGAAATATATAGTGAATCAATTGGTTTGGGTTAGAATGTATGGAAAATGGAAAAATGGGAAAAAGGCGCGGTGATAGAGAATTTGGGGAATAAATTATGTTTAGTAGTAATGGAAAATAAAAGTGTAGAAATGAGACATTGTGATCAATTAAGAAAGAGGGGGAAATAAATTAGAATAGAATAAAAAATATATATAGAATTTAGAAATATAGAATAGAATAAAAGGTTATATATAATTTAAATATTTTAAACCATTTTAATTATTAAATTAATTGGAACAGGAATATCTTAGTCGATTTCGATTATTAAAATATTTATACGGGTCATTTCGAGTTATGATTATTAAAATATTGTTCGGTTCATTTCGAGTTATGATTATTAAAATATTTGTTTAAGGATCATAAAAAAAAACTGAGATATAGTTTGGTATATATGTATATATATGGGAGGGCCTCCTTTGATCGTATTATTTTGATCGTAAAATGGTACCTTTGTCCATTTCAGGTCAAAATGGACGATTTTTTAATTCATATGAATTTATATGCACGTAATTTTTCTAATTCTTTATATCAGATTAATGTAGTTATGTATACCTATTAATAAACATATATCAATGTATTATTTATTAGATAATGAAGAGCTACTGATTTTGAATGCCTTTAATTGATGGAAATAGAAGCAACTATAAATATGATTACAAACAACGTATACCTATTAATAAACTGATAAAAATGATTAAAATTTATTATTTATTAGATAATGAAGAAAGAAGAGCTACTGATTTTGAACTCCTTTAAATAATGGAAATATTTTTCTAATTCTTTATATCAGATTAGTGTAATAATGTATACCTATTAATAAACATATATCAATGTATTATTTATTAGATAATGAAGAGCTACTGATTTTGAATGCCTTTAATTGATGGAAATAGAAGCAACTATAAATATGATTACAATGTATACCTATTAATAAACTGATAAAAATGATTAAAATTTATTAGATAATGAAGAAAGAAGAGCTACTGATTTTGAACTCCTTAAATAATGGAAATAGAAGCAACTGATAAATATTATTAAAATTTATTATTTATTAGATAATGAAGAAAGAAGAGCTACTGATTTTGAACTCCTTTAAATAATGGAAATAAAAGCAACTGATAAATATGATTACAATTTATTATTTATTAGATAATTATAACTTATAAATAAAATTAATTGATAATTTGGTCAGAATATTATATTTTATTATACATCTATATTATAATTATACATAAGTTTTATATAACAAGATGCTTTATCCAAATAAATATTTATTTATAATTTTTAAATTATATTGAGTAATTAGATTTTGAATATTCTTTTCTTTTATTATATATTATCCATCATGATACAAGCACAAATTCCCTTTTGAAGTTGGAATATATTGTATATCTAAAAATTACAGTGTCAAAATATAAATTACTTATAATCAGATTATGTAAATGTAATAATCAGATTATGTAAATGTAATAATATAAATTATTTACTTAAATTTTCATTGTTGGAATTATGTAAGTCTAATAAAATTCCTGCATTGTTAATGTCTTCCAGGTCTAATTATATATCAGCTTGTTTATTCAAAAATAATTATTTTATATGTTACTTATTGATTACTAGATGAGCTACTGGGTTGGCTAATATTCTGATCTATATTACACTGAGAATCTTTATCTAAATTAATGTATGTAATCTAGATAAGTTTAGTATTAAATATACCTTCAGCTGTTAGATGATTTTGTGTCACTCTAAAAAAATATTTTTTTAAAAATCAAATTAAATATATCATACTTTGTAATGATTCATTTCTTCTTTTAAAAAATAGTCTTAAATTATCAGCTACAGTATTAAGCATAATGTTTTTAAATGATTTTAATTTACCGCGATTAAATAGACCAATCAGAAAAATGGACAAAATTTACGATCAAATGACTTTACGATCAAATGACTTTACGATCAAAGTTAGGCAAATCATATATATAATTGAATAGTTAGAAGTATGTAAAGGTAAAAGTAAGAATTATCTTTATGAGATACATATAACTGAATATGTTGATAATTCGTTTGGTTTAACAAAAATGTATATTGCAGGTCATCTTTTGTTTTATTAAATATTTGTTCTTAAGTGAAGTGAAGCATATCGTGGTTAATAGTTTTTTTTTTGTGTTAAAAAAAACAGTTGAGAGATAAAAGGAAAAGTTGAAGAGGGGAATTATTTTATAGTAATGTAAATTGTGTTAACTTTTTAAATTGATAGAATGTTGAGATAAGAAATCAATTTATTTGGTAGAAAGAAACTAATTTATATTTAACGTAAAAGTTATTAATTTTATTATTGTAGTGAAACATATGCACCGAGAAATAAAAGAGTTGACAAGAAAAAGGATAAATTTAAACAACTTATGAATTATTATTGAAAAAGTGAAATTTATGCAGCAAGAGATAAAAAGTTGATTTAAAGAGGTTTGGAAAGTATATATTTTGAAATAAATAATGAGGGTGGTGAGTGGATTAAAAAATGTTATTTGTTTATCAAATTAATTGTTTATTGTGAAAATAATAATTAAATATAAGTTGGAATAAATAAGAAAAGTTAATGATGTTTAGTAATTAATTTTATTAATTAAATTCGGAAAATTTGTTGAAAAATTTATTGATAATAGGAGTGACCATGAACACGTATTACGTTAACTTAAAATCTAGTATCCTGCAGATCAAAAAGCGCAAGCAGGAACTGCTTTAGCCTGTGCATGGACTGAACTGGCAAATAGGAAGGAGGAACTTGTGAGAAATGGTCAGCCACCAAACCAACCAACGATAAATGTGCAACCATCCTTTCATAGATCAAGGATGAGTGTTCAGCAATTGTTCAACAGACCTATATTCCGTTTAACTTGTTTTGCCTGTGGAACAGAAGGACACAAAGCAGCTAACTGTCCCAGCAATACTTATGTTATCAATAATAATGATAATAACCAAAATAAAGTCAATGATTCGAATTTTGCTCGTGCTAGCACAATTCTGGATCGTTCTAATGTAATCCTGCCTAAGCAAGTACTCATGAATCAGAAGAATTTTGGAGTGCGTAAGACACTTATGAAAAAACCAGCATTGCAAAGGAAAAGACCCGTCAAAATGAACGTAGCTGAAGAAGTGCAACAAGAATTAGCAGAGATGGGTATAAATGAAGTAATGAATAAAGAGGAGCAATATATATTATAAAATGTAATATTTTTTTTATATATATATTTAGTAACCTGAGAACGCCTCTTAAAAATAAGGGAGGTGTTCTAGGTATATGTATATTATTATTATTGTTATTAATTTAAAAGAAAATATTATTGATTTTTTTTAATGTATTAATATATTTTTTTTTATTGATAGATTGTTAGGTTTTAGTTTTAAAAATAAAAGATTTTTAAGTATAATCTCAAAAATAACTTGGGGTTTTAACGTCGGCTAATATCTAATGAGAATTGTTGGTGGGTTAAGCGTCCATGTATTTCTTTTTCTACAAATTTTGTTTTGTTAAGTTAATCGTTAAAGTAATATAATTTGATTGTTTAAATGTCCATGAAAAGGGTCTTTGGATTTTGTAGCGAACTTTTCGTTGAGTGGCCCTAAAAAGGGCCTTTGGGTTTTATGGCTCTAAAAAGGGCCTTTGGGTGTTATGGCCCTAAAAAGGGCTTTGGATAAATTAATTCTGAAATAAATTAGTGCCTACTGGTTAATTTTTATGTAGGAACTATAATAACTAGGCTCTAGTTCTATCTGATCTAGATCTTTTAGATTTACACGGTTTTTTAGATCCTGTAGGTTGAATTAATGTCAATCCACCACATGTCGAGGTATTTTTTTTTGTTTATTTGTACACATTTAATATTATTTTTTTACGTTGATCGTCACTTATCTGGTCCCATTCATGACGAATTTTTGTCACATCATTTTGTTAAATAATAATTTCCCATACCAAGAAGGGCTCTTTCAAAATCTTTTTCTTGTGCTAAACTTAATTCATAAATTTTATTGACCATCATATGCACAGGTGTTGTAGAATCTCGGTTAAACTTTATTTTTAACACATTATTTAAAGATTCGCAGTTATTGTTAGTATAAAGATACGATATCACCTTATTTTTTAAAGGTAAATATACATATAAAAATAAATTATTTTTTAAACTGGCATCTATATGTTTCAATAATTTAATAAACTGTTTATCTCTACAATAATCTCGCAGTTTTTCAACCTTTTCTCCAAAGATTTTATCGCTTAATGAAAATACAAGTCCTTCTTTGCCAAAAATTTTAGTTACAATATCTTCCCTTGTCCTTGAATCCATTCCCTCTTTATCCTGTAAAAATAAGTTTAGATTCTTTTTCATATGATAGGTGCATAATATATGTGTAGAATTACTAAAATTCTTTCTTAACGAAGTTATCAAACCTAGCTCCTCATCGCTGCCGAATATAAGATTTTCAACATTTATTTTATTTTTTTTGAAGAAGCCTTCCAAGTGCGAAAAGAAAATGTTAAAAGTTTCATAATCAGAGCTGCCATGCAAAAATATAGGACCAAAGAATATAGGATGATCCTGTTATTTAGACATGAGCACTTGATTCTTGAAAACTGTTGTCGTCACAAACAAGGGACCTAATAAGGAAAATCTTGAGAACAAATATATATAATATTATCTAACATTAAACTAGTTTATAATATTAGCGAACATACTCTGTCTGGGCTTATATCTATTTTTTTTAATATTGGAATTCATTTATCTGGTCAGAAAAATTTTTCAAATCATTTTTATGCAATTCGTTAAATTGTATATTACGAATTTGTTTGATATCTCTGGAAGTAAAATATTCTTCATTAGCTATTAAATCTTGGTACACGTCTTTTGAGGCTAATGCACTACCTTTTCCTTAATTTGTCGCATTATACATACTGGGGTATGACTATAAACTCCTGCTAGTATCTGTTGTTTCCATGTGGAAACAACCCTGGATATGTTCCTATGTATTCAACTATAAATATAGATTGAATAAGATGAACTGAGCTGTTTAAATATTTATCTAAATGGCATATTCTTCTTTTATACGTTTCACAATTTTTCAGTTTTGTATAATAAAGATTTAAAATTACCAAGTCCTGAGGATTTGGTTGTGGTTTTGCAATAAATATATGATTATATCGTTTTGTGGTGGACTTGCCAAATAAGCCATCCTTAATAACCATAGAACCACTGCTAATTGTATTATCATTGATATTTATACTATAATAATATTTTGCTGTACCTGTGGATGTACCAGTCCACGCGCCACAATCATCGCTATGCACTAATTTTTTACCCCTTTCTTTCAAAATCATATTTTCTTTATTACTTATTGTAAATATAACATTGTTTTTGATACCGGTTGGTATTGATTCTAGAATATTTATGGGATTCAATAACATATTCATAATATTATCGGGGTCTAGAAAAGGTAAGCTGCTACTAACAATTGATGATAAATTAGTAATAGTTGGAGAATTATTGTTAACTGAAGATGGAAATATGAATGGTGAATCATTAAGGATAGCTGGCATCAAAACGGGTGATAAACAAGCGATACTAGATGGGGAATTGATTAGAGGTTGAAAATATGTGGAGGATTATTGTCTGCTGATGATGAAATATGTGATAAATGACTCATACTAGACAGGGATTTGATTGAAGGTGAGATAGGTGGAGAATCATTGTCAACAGAAATTGGAGAATAGAATAGTAAATCATCATCAGATAAAATAGTTGGTAAATAGCTAATAATAGGCGGATATTCGATTGGAGGTGGAAAAATATGTTGGGAATTATTTTCAACTAATGGAAATATAAATGGTGCTACATCAATTCTAGGTGACAAATGACTAATAATTGGTGGAGGACTCGATAGTAATGATTGTAGGTAACAGAAATGATTTGGTTTAAAATTCGCCAATTTATCGGGGTAATAAACTCGACCACATAAAAACTAAGTTAATTGAACGCCCATATACTGGTGTGGTATAGGCGCTATACATCCCACGATTAGAAGGTGGACAATAAGATTGAAATGCTTTTCCCAAAGCTGCACTTGATGCATAAAGATGCATCATTTGTGCCCAGCCTCCTACCATCAATGCATCATTTAAAACATGATTGTAATCAGTAGTGGAAATTCTTTCATCACTTATTGTTTTATTACTACTGTAAAATTTATCATCTATATCATAATACTTTCTATTAATTATTATTTCAATTGCTGTCAAGAGTCTCATGTAGAGATGTTCCTCCTCATGACCAAAAATTGCTAGAGACAAGCAACGATAAAAACAATTGTCATCCCCAATAACTTTTCTAGGCGAATAATCTTCTAAAAGATGCCCCTGAAATGATTTTAACAACCTTTGAGAAATAAGGTCTTCCTCCCCAACTAAAAAATTATCATTACATTTAGTTGATAAATTGTAATGTAAACTGATAAGGCTCAATCCATTTACTGCTGAATTAACTGAAAAATTATTCTGTAATCTAAGCAATGAAGAGCATGGCTTCACATCTATTTTCTCCATCATTGCGTTTTTGAAATAAGATTAATAAATTTTTTTTTTTTTTCAATTTATCAAATTTATCTCAAAATTTTCTCACATAAAATATAAAATAAAACAATATTATATAAAAACGGAGGTGGGACTACAAGTTCCCGAAAAACATGCGTAATTATATTTTAAAATTGTGATTTGAAGGTTTTGTTTTAAAAAATAAAATTCTTTAGGTTCTGATGTAAGGGCTCTTGTCTTATCCCCTATATTTTTTAAAAAATTTAAAGTTCCGCTTGGCATATGTCCAACGGAAGAGATAACAATAGGTGTAAAAATATAACTTGTGAATTTGGAATATTTCATTGTTTTTTTTTCTCGGAAATATCAACCGGATTAGAATTTAAATTTTTTGGGAAAGAAGATATGCATGTAAAGTCCCAAATTAAGGATTTCCCTAAAGACCAAGGCACGGAAGTTAAGCCATCTGTTCTTAAGCCATCATCTAACGATAAATTTGTAGGCTCCAGGATGTTTGGTATTCGGGCCCTGGCAAGAGAACGGCTAATAGCTAAATTAATTGCTGCATGTCTTGCATGCCTTGATTATATATACAATTTAGACCATGTCTCCCTTTGGAGTCAACTAATATTTTACATTTGATGCATGTATGTGGTTGAACAATGTTACATCCAAGTCGATGGCCTATGGCAACTCTTAATTGTTCATCTTATAAGAGGTTACCTAGGTTACGACTTGGTAATGCTTCCATCCATTCATAACCACTAGTACAGTCAGCATTCTGTAATATTGTTTTATTTTATTTTAGATTAATAATTAAAATTAAATAAATTTATTCTTTCTGTTCATTTAAAGATAAAGGTCAACAAAATTAGACTGTTAACACTTTATAATTATTTGTTTTATACTGCTCAATCATTGATCATCATATCAATTGTAATCAGAGTTGTGCAGTACCACAAATATTTGTATCTAAAATACAAAATACAAAATCCTTTTGTATCTTGTAGTACCTTTTGACATTTTTAATAAGATACTAGTATCTGATATCTAAGATTCTTTATTCTGAAAAAAATCTTGCATCTTTTTCATTTTTATTTTCTTGGCAAAAGATACAGATACTTTTTAATATTCATATTTAAAATTTTACATATCACAGCATATATCTTATTTTCTTCAAGAATATTGTATTAATTTCCTTATTCTTTTCCGCCATATTTTAAATATATCGACGACCAAAATTAACTGAAAAATTTACAACTTATATTAAGGTAAATGTATATAAAATAACCCAAACGAAATTAGTAAAGATTACATTTTATATATAAATGCAGGGATCAAAACTGAACCTGAAGCGTTATTTTTAATTGAACCTGAACCTTTATATTTATCCGAACCTTAACCGAACCGATATTCTTTTCGGTTTGGATCCCTGTATAAATGTAACTCGACAGAATATCATTACCAATTTTATGTAATATATTTTAATTTGCAGGATGGTAGTGAAGAAGAAGGTTGTGAAATTTAAGTTATGGAAATAAGTTCCCATGAATCAAATCCTAATCTTAAAATTTTAAATGGAAATTTTTTTTAAATAAAAGTTAAAAAGGCTGGATATAAAATCTGTAACATAAAAATGATAAAGGGTTAAACAAAAATTTTGTTAAACATATTTAAAATATATTAATATGTGGCTATAAGGAGCATAGGTTTTCTTAAAAATTCATGCTTAAGATGGTATAGACAAAATTTAAGAAAATATTTTCCAATAATTTGAATATAATGAGGCTTTTTTTAAGATATGAATTAAAGAATACTTTCAAAATATATTAATAAAAGAAGCCCTAAATGTAGTATCATAGTATATAATCAAAACTATAACATCAATAGATTTAATATCTAATAAAGAAAATATTTTTTTTGGTGAAACAAGTGTTGCTGAGTTCAATAATACAAATAACATTTTTTTATAAATATAATACTGTAATATCTTCATCAACTTCAATTGAAAGGTTATTTGGTTTTGGTACAATGCTATGTATGCCAAAATGGCAAAGGTCTAATACTAAATTATCTTATAAAATAATAAATCTATTTTAAATACTCTTTTACTAATTAATATTTCAACTCGTCTCCCTTCCCTATCTATAAGAATGGGCTATTACTGATATTAAAATGCCTGATATATTAACTCATCATTAAATATTTTATTAATTAGTAAAAACTATATTTTATAAACTATTCTAATTTTATTTTGATATTTTGAAAAAAATACTAGTATCTGTATCTAAGATTAATTTTTTCACATCTGTATCTAGATTCTTAAGGACCTACCCATGTAATATAAATATTTTCTTACGTGATTATCCATTTCTGATTGAATATATTAAGATATATGACGACTAGAAAAAAATCTATTGTTATTGAGGTAAAAAAAGGTAAATGAATGAATGGCATCATGTGAAATATTTATATAAATATGATTCTAATTATATAAATATAAATTAATCATTTACTATAATATTTAGATAAATCAAGATAAATAATATTTAAATTATTTTATTTTAATAGTAACTTGATATTATTGAATATCATTTGACACAAAATAATATTTTATATAGTGATATTAACAATATACTTTATTAGCATGATTTTGTTTTAAATATTATACATAGCCCTCCACCATGCGTATTATGATAATTCAGCTTATTAAAATGAGTCTTTAATGTTTTAGGAGTAAATTCTGATATAAAACATTTTTAAATGATTATATTTTTTTATAATAGTATTTTATAATAATACACGCCAACTTGCGGATTTAATATTATTGGAATTTAAAATTGAATTATTAATATCTTTAATATAATTATATTAAAAGATTTAAACGATTTATTATGAGATAAAAGATAATTTAACTATTAATGTATATTTCTTTATTATTGAATATATCTAAAAATTTAATTTTTTATAAGTTATTTATATCATAGGAAAATGGATCTCACTACAAAAAAATATAATATATAAAAAATTTTACCTAAGAATTCGCAGTTTAGTCAAACCGCTTTTTTATTTTCTTTAATATTCATGAAAAAATTAATAATTATAAAAATCTTTTTTCATCAAAAACGATAAAAAAAATCTAATTTTAAATGATTGACATTTCAAATATATAAAAAAAAATATTATCATTTACGACAATTATATTATAATATAAATTATCGCCGGGGTGTCCTAATGGGTAAGATGTACGCTTGGAAACACGAGTATGAACAAGGACGCAGGTTCAATCCTGGTAATAACCATAAAAACTTTCAAGTTTTTCTTCGATGACTGATGTGTAAAGACATATGGTATGATGAATTTCGGAGCTTAGAGATGACACCTTAGTAGGCCTGGACAGCTGGGTGCTAAGGATACCTGCCCAATAAACAAAATGAAGGACACAAATGAAAATATGAAAGCTAAGGCGTTCCCTCCATGCGACACGCAGGGTGTAGACCTCCATCCTGTGAAAAGTAAAGTAAAGGTCAAAGCAAAGAAAACAAGAATAGCAAGTTTGAATATTGGGACGCTTAAAGGTAAGACGAGAGAATTGGCATCAATGTTGAACAAGAGAAAAGTTGATATAGCGTGCATACAAGAGACGAAATGGAAAGGACAGAAGACTTTGATGATTGGAGATGGGTATAAATTGTACTATAATGGACTTGTTAGCAATAGAAACGGTGTCGGCATCATCCGCAGTCAAGATCTAACCTCCTCAGTTGTAGAAGTCAACAGGAACTCTGCATTAGTCAATCAATACTACACATCCTTTCATTATATGCTCCTCAAACGGGTTGCAAAGAAGAAGAGAAAGATGATTTTAGAGCTATCCTCGATGAAGCTGTAATGGAAACTAGAGATAGCTACAAAAGGCATCATGGTGGTTTTGGATATGGAGAAAAAAATGATGAAGGAGAGCATATACTGAAATTTGCGCAAGCCTTCGACCTTGCCTTAACCAACACCTACTGTAGGAAAAAGGATAGTCATTTAATAACATACGAAAATGGTACAAGACAAGGGGAGGCAACAAATCATACAAAGAACAATGGTGGTGGAATGAAGAGGTACAAACCACTATACAGAAAATATGGTACAAATCCAAAAACGCAGATGACAAGACAAGATACAAAAAATCCAAGAGATTAGCTACAAAAGCGGTGGCTAGAGCGAAATCTATGGCATACGCGATATAAACGGAGCTCCGAAAGTAATCAAAAATAAAGATGGGAAATTGATAATAAAGGAAAAAGAAATAATGAGTAGATGGAGAGAATATTTTCAGGAGCTTCTCAACTTTAATCCGCACATACTGCATCTAGACGAACACCCTTGTCAAAACCTTGTACAACCTATAACAGAACAAGAAATAATTACATGCCTCAAGCATATGAAAAACAACAAAGCTAGGGGTCCAGACGATATTCCAATAGAAAGCCTTAAAGCACTAGGAGATGATGGAATACATCTCCTCACAAATCTGTACAATAATCTAGTTCCTATCTTCAAAAATAAAGGGGATCCACATAATTGTCAAAATTACAGGGGCATTAAACTAATGTCACACTGTCTAAAACTATACGAAAAAATAATAGAAAAAAGATTAAGAAATATAATCGAAATAGGAGAGACTCAGTTTGGCTTTATGCCTGGAAGATCAACAACCGATGCTATCCACGCAATTAGGCAAATGAGTGAAAAATACAGGGAAAAGAACAAAAAGCTACACATGCATGGTCTTTCTCGATGAAAACTTATCTGGTGGGCGCTACGCCACAAAAATGTTCCCGAAAAATATATAAGAATAATACAGGATATGTATATGGGCCATACAACAATGGTCCGTAGCACAACAGGTACTTCAGCAGGCTTCAATTAGCCGAAGGAGTTCATCAAGGGTCGGCTCTCAGCCCACTTCTCTTCATTACAGTAATAGATGTATTAGCACAGTCTATACCTCAAACAGTCCCGTGGAATATGATATTTGCAGATGATATTGTGATACTTGCCGAATCTAAGGATGAAATGAGAGAAAGACTAGTGAGTTGGATAAATACCCTAGAAACGCACGGATTAAAAGTAAATAGAGAAAAGACGGAGTATATGGTGATAGGAGGAGATGAAACAGAGAGTATTGATATAAATGAATGGCAGATATCGGCAATTGAAAGCTGCAAATATTTAAACAAACGGCACAATAGAAAAAGAGATAAAGAGTAAGATTAATCAAGGGTGGCTAAAGTGGAGATCTATATCTGGCGTGCTATTTGATAAAAGAATCCCACACAATACAACTAACTATTCTATATAGTTCGGAAACATGGCCAACCAAAGAATCAGACGAGAGAAGTCTACAAACCATGGAGATGAGAATGCTGAGGATGATTGCTGGGGTAACAAGAAAGGATAAAGTGCGCAGTACAAGAATACTAAGCAGTTTAAAGGTAGTGCCAATTAAGACTAAGTTTAGTAAATAGACTTAGGCGGTATGGCACACAATGAGAAGGCCTATGAACTACATAGGAAATAAAGTTAAGAGTTTGGAAGTGATGGGCAAACGTAAAAAAGGAAGGCCAAAACTTCAATGGGGCCATAAAGTTAGAGCGAATATAAAGAACTATAAATTAGATAAAAGAGATTGTATTAATAACATAAAGTGGAGAGAGATGTTGAAGGAGCTTACCACCAGAAAAGGTGAAAGCTAAAGAGAAAAAAAAAATATTATAATATAAATTATAGGTTTTAATAATGTCCTCCATTATAGATTTAGAAGATGATACATCTAATTCTATTGATGTGACAGCAGATATAAGTGAGAATGAGAATCTTTTACCATTTCATAATTTACATAAGAATTTACTTTATGTGAAACGGATGGAAGTAACCATACAATGATCTATGCAAAATGCTCTTTATGCAAAAACAAAATATCTTCTTCAAAGATTAGCAGTTAAAACCTAATGAGGCATTTAGAAGTAATTAATTCTTTTAAAAATACAATTTTTATTATTTGTGAAGATCATAAAAATATGCATATAATAAAAATTATAGATTTCCTTCACTATATGATGACAGTAATATATTGGCATCAATAATTCACCCAAAATATAAGCTCAATTGGCTGGCCTTATATTAATCTGCCACAAAATTTGTTGCTAAAAGAAAGGTTAATGCTCATTTAGAAAATATACAGGGTCAACCATATGCAGATCCTTCAAATGAATGCATGGATCGATACCTTTTTCGGGAAAAACTCGTCACAAAATGCTTTTTCCATTAATAATTTTTTTTATTCTAATAATGATTCAGTGAGTATTTTATTTATTTATTTTTATATTAGTTAATTTTGCATCGATCAGAAATTTAAATAAGAAAAGGATCGTGATCGTGACGCGATCATTTTTTTTAAAAAAGGTCGATCCTGGATTTCGATCCTCTTTTTTTCAAAAGATCGTGATCGGGATTCGATCTGTTTAAAAGGGTAGATTAACAAGCCTGGTGATATATTATGGAAGTGATAAGTGATATGTGATATATATTTGAATGTAAAATGATAATTTATAAATAATGTAAATTAAAAAATTTTCCATTTTTAGATTGTACAATAGTTCCTGTTCAACAATTGTAATAATATTTCTGTCTTTAATTTTTTTTAACAATTAAGATTTGTTTTTTTTGAAAATCAAAATATTTTAGTTAGTTACATGTAATCTATATAGTTTTAATAGTGATTATGTCATTAATTATGAATACATAACAAAATTGTAGTTATACGTAATATATGTAGTTTTTATCATGATTATGTCAACAAAATCATATTTTTTTTATGTTTACCAATGTTCAATGATTATGTTAAAAATATTACATCTGATGTTTTATTTATTTTAAATCTAAATTTTATTTGAGACAAAATATCACATTGATTATGTTTAAAGAAATTGTAGTCAATTGTAATTCATATTTTGATTGTTAATATTTGAAAAAAAAATATATGTCATATATGTTTTATTTAACTCATGATGTGTTGGAAGATAAAAAATGGTTTAAATATGGGAATATTGATGACCAAGAGCTATGACTCAATGAAAAAGCCTGAAAAGATTATGAGAAGATGATATCAAATAACTGATAAGAAATGAAGAGAATTTTGGGAAGATTATATGAAAAATGAAGAATATCTTAGAAATTAAATAATATATTTTTTTTTGAGAATGTAACACGCTTCTGAAGGGTGGGCATGTTGTAGTTTTGTATTATTGTTATATATTTATATATAAATATAATGATATATATGAAATGTCAATCAAAAGTGATCTTTTGAATGAGTTTGGTTTTTGTTAGAGGAGAATGAATGTAAAACAGAAGATCATTGATGAATTTATACTTATTAATATCAAGCCATCACCCACCTTTAAAGTAATTAAATTATACTGTAGTTCTCGGGTAAAGGCTCTTTTTTTGTTCCACTACTTTTTAATAAGCCTATCGAGGTTTAAGCAATATTTTTCGGAATTTTGTGCCTACAAGTACGGGCGGCTTGCCCACAAACGTGTAGAGGGCTCCTTATATTTTTACTTTTATATCCAAATTAAATTATTCCAATTAAATGGAAATGAAGAAAACCTAGCGTAGCTCTGTTGAACCTTCAACACTAGAGGGCAGAAGGGCTATATATGTTTATATTATGATTATGATTATGATTGTAAGATTAATATAATTAATGGGGAATAAAGTTAATTTTATTATACATATATTTGTTTGTATATTTTAGAGTATATACTTAAAACTATCAAATAATTTTTTAAAAATATGTCAACCATTTTCTTATGAAATTGGCGGCCCTAGCTAAACTTGGAGCCTCTGGTGTTTTCAGTGACAATGTTGGATTTCTTTTAATAAATACACCTAACCATCATCAGCTGCTTCAGTTATTTCTCAAGATGTATGTAAATTTAAATTATACTTCTTAGCTATTTGAAATGCTAAAATTCTAAATATATACATAATGTATTAAATTATTTAAATATTACGTTAATCTAATAAAAAATCCAATAAAAATCCCATTCTGAATTTAGGTTTCAATTAACGTTAAATGCAATCTCCTACAAAATTATTCTTATATGATAATTTAGTGTAAATCAATGTATATCATATTGAAATTTAATATGCAAAAAAAAATTTAAAATTATTTAAATCATACTTAATAAAATAAGATTGCAAAAATACTTATTTCTAATGTCTAATAATTTAATATTAATATATATAATTAAATCTTATCATTGTATTTATTCTGCACAATTGTTATTACAAAATACATTTTATATATAAAGAATTAAAATACTTGTTGTGACCAATCCTTAAAATAGTCTTAAACCTTTTATTAAATAATCGGTTAATTTTGATTACAGCTATATGTATCATTCTTTTTAATATATAAATTTTAATATATTAATATATATACTGCCATAACTGAAATTAGTCAAATGATTTCCTTCTGATTCATTAATTTCTTTGTTGGTTTTTCTTAAATAGTTTCTAACCTTATTAAGTAGTTTTATGAATGTATGAAAGATAAGACGCATCCCGCTAATACTCTCCCCAGGGCCTCAGGATAATTTAAAAATTAATTTTAGGATATTAAATTATCATTTGTGTGTATTCTTATATACAATAAAATGGAGATTTTTTTATCATTTAGAATTAATTAAAGGTCTGAACAACTTTTATAAAAAGTTAGAGGATGTCAGAAAAATAAATTCATGATATATCCCCCTTATGAAAAATGTAACCATTTAATTAGATTGTAAATCTTATATTGCTAAAATTCAGAGGTAGTTTTAATTTAGTTTAAGTTAATTGAAATTTTTATCTATATATATATTTATAATACAAAAATTTTGATTCACTATTGAATATTTTTTAAACGAGCCGTGTACTTATGCAGATCTCTAATTGACGTCCTTTTTTGAATTTTAAAATATATCAAATATTTGACAAAATTGAATAATAATAATATATTTCAAAATGCCTTAATTTTATTAAAAGATATATTAAGTTCGACTCGACCCTGCCCAAAATTTTTTAAAAAATATTAGGTCGAACCGAACGATCTTATATTTAAAATATGCCCTACTATTGCAGATTTTTAAGTGATCTGCAAGGCCCGGCATGATCCCTTCCTTAGGGCCCGAATTTACAATGGTCTTAGGTGAGCCTAATTTTTGATAATAATTTTGGCTCGGGCTATGACAAAAATATTTTTTAAAATTTCAGGCCGGGCTTTTACAGGCAGGGATATCTTTTTAGAAAATTAATTCAGGTTCAAATGAAATATCTATATAATAATAGTGAAAACTACCCCTTCTATATTTATATTTATAGGATAAATAAAATTATAGTCCATTTTTGATAATACTATATATCATATAAAAAAAATTAAAATCATTTTGAATGGTCTTCAAAATCAAACAAGACATCGATGGAATTTGTAATTGTTTAAACATGTAATGATTATTATGAACCAGAATTGAAGATGTCAAATTAATTTATTAAATATATAGTTAATCAAAATCATTCTAAAATAACATAAATAAACTAAATGTAAAAATATAAAATCAAAAACCTATGCCATTATTTAGAGTCTTAATTGATCCTAATTGATCTTCAAACCAGACATCAGCGGAATCAAAGGTTATTGAGTTATAAGCAAAATAATGAAAGTGCTAAGATTTGCAGCTGTAGGAATGATTTGAGGATTAATTACCAAAATTTATACCATTATATAGCCCGTTAATTGATCCTAATTGATCTTCTATCCGGAAAGCAGCGGAATGAACCATTACTGAGTTATGAGCAAAATAAGAAAGTGTTGGCAATTTGCCAAAACCGAAAATATAAAAAATCACGATCTGAAACTTTGCAATTATTTAGGCTTTTATTTGTGAGTAAATAATTTCCAAACCGGATAACGATATCACTAACCGCAACCGAGTTATGACCTGTTTTTAAAGCGTGAAGTTGTAGGAATTTTTTTAATAAGTGAGGATCAATTACCAAAAACTATACCAAATTGTGGTGCGTTAATTGATCCTCCAGAATCTTTAAACAGCATATCAACGGAATAAACCGTTCGTGAGTTATAAGCAAAATAGAAAGGTTTTGGCATCTTGCCAAATTAAAAATTTGAGCAATCATTTTTTTAGTTGTAGCCAATATTTAGTACCTTAATTGATCCTCCGTATTCTTCAAACGGAGTGTCAAAAAAATTAAAGACTATTGAGTTATAAGCAAAATAATGAAAGTGTGAAGATTTGCAGCTGTAGGAACGATTTGTGGATAAATTACCGAAACTTATACCATTGTATAGCCCGTTAATTGATCCTAATTGATCTTCTCTCCGGAAAGCAGCGGAATGAACCGTTACTGAGTTATGAGCAAAATAAGAAAGTGTTGGCACTTTGCCAAAACCGAAAATATAAAAGGTCACGATCTGAAACTTGGCAATTATTTAGGCTTTTGTGCGTTAATAATTTCCAAACCGGATATCGATATCACTAACCGTAACTGAGTTATGACCTGTTTTTATAGCGTGAAGTTGTAAAAAAGTGAGGATCAATTACCAAAAATTATGCCAAAGTGTGGTGCGTTAATTGATCCTCCAGAATCTTTAAACCGCATATCAACGGAATGAACCGTTCGTGATTTATAAGCAAAACAAAAAAGTATTGGCACTTTGCCAAAACCGAAAATAAAAAAGATCATGTTTTGAAACTTGGCAATTATGTAGTATTCAATACGTTCATTAACAATCACCAAACCGGATATCGATATCACTAACCAATACCGAGTTATAACCGTTTTAAAAACGTTAAGTTGGCGGAAATATTTAAGCTGTAGGAACGATTTGGGGATCAATTACCGAAACTTATATCATTGTATATCCCGTTAATTGATCCTAATTGATCTTCTATCCGGAAAGCAGCGGAATAAACCGTTACTAAGTTATGAGCAAAATAAGAAAGTGTTGGCACTTTGCCAAAACCGAAGATATAAAAGATCACGATCTGAAACTTGGCAATTATTTAGGCTTTAATTTGTGCGTTAATAATTTCCAAACCGGATATCGATATCACTAACCGCAACTGAGTTATGACCTGTTTTTATAGCGTGAAGTTGTAGGCTCAATTTTTTAAATTATATAGCGTAAAGTCCAAATATTATATTATGAATAAAATCCGCCAAAAAAAATAACAGTAGATATGGAAATCTAGCCTGGGGCATATCTGCACCGTTAAACATTAATATAAAAAAGAAAAATATGTTGTATGATGCTATAAGATCAAAAAACAACAATCTTTATTATTACTTTGAAGAAATTCATAATAAAAATGAGAAATAGTTATAATTATGAAAATTCTCATTCTCTAGTCGACGACTCAAGTTTATAGAACTATTTGTCCTCTAGTCGATTTAAGTATATAGACTTGAGTTCACGACTCGAGTTCATAACTCAAGTCAGTTTGGGTCAATTTTTTGAACCCAAAATTTGGCTCAAGACTCTTTCGATTAACAACACTAATTATAAGGAACATGTAAATGTAGATTAAAATGATGGAAAATACAACACATTTTTAAAATAACCGAACCAATGTATGTAATTATTTTACATTTTATCCCTTTTCCTTTATTTTGAATTACATATTTTACCATATGTGCGTCGTTATTTATAATAGATCAAAATTTTTTTTAAAAAACTTTTTTTTTACCACAACTGCTTCATATAGTCCTCAAAACAAATATTCATCATCAATAATATAGTTTATTTATTTTTTTCTTAATTAATTAATATCTGTTTTATAAAACAAAAATATATAATATATTTTTTTTTCTCAAAAAAATTATTTTAATTAATATTAGTATAAAATATTAAATGATTACATCTCATATCTAAACATTCCTAAAATTTCATTGGTGTATATTGAAAATTAACGAGGTAAAATATAATGTTTTTATTTGAGAAAAAACGAATACAGAATTGATTTATTTTTTATTCTTATTATACATTACGAATTTTAGCGTTCTTATTTCGGGGATAGAGGTTATATTATTTACCGTATATTCCTTTAATTATGAATGTTGGGTAAAAATATAGAGGACAAATAGGCACTCGATGGGATACCCAAAATTATTTATTTTCCCATCTTATTAACTTTTTAAAATATTTCCGTAAGCCCTATCTTTTTATCCGATAAATTTTTCTTATTACCATAATAGAAACAAATTAACATGAGAAAAAAGAACAATGATGAAAAAAATAAATAAGGTCCGAAAAGAAAGTATTTTTTTCCTTATTTAAATTATAAATAACTTATATCGAAAAAAATATAATAAATAATAAATAATGAATTTTTTTTTCATTTTTCTACAATTCTCGTAACAATATTTGTTTTAATCTAAAAGATATATTGTCTTTTAAATTTTATATTATCTCTTATAATTTGTAACTAAGTATATTAAAATAATTAATTATTTGAACCGTGATAAAAAAAGAAGATCCTGTGTTTTAACTAAGTCATTTTTCTTCAACTTTTTGATAGATATATGTCTTCACCTTATTTATTGTTTGTCTACTTCCTTTCAAAATGCTCATCTTTAAAATGGCGATATCTTATTTTTAATTACAAATGGGCTTCATGAATAAATGTTATTTTTTATGATTGCGTGTATTGTATATTGTTATTACGGAACCATTCAACAAAAAATTAGATATCGGGTCCTAGTTCAAATAATAATTTTTAAAAAAATTCGGGGTTTCAGTTCAGAGCACATACATTAAATTATAATTTATAATAAAATTTTACATGCAACATGGAGGCAAAAAACTGAAAATTTTGAAAAATGCGAAGAAAATCAAAAATATTTTCCACGAAAACATCTTTTTTTATTTTAAACTTTTAATTTTTTTGATACCTTGAACTCTCAAATTTTAAAAAGATTTTGGATTCAGAAAAACACGATGGTTAGGACTTGGTTCACATCCCAGGTTATAGCCTCGGATTTTAAATTATTTTGCTGTTCTAAATTCAAATAATTTTCCCACTAAATTAACATTATATATTTAAATTCCAGGTAATTAGTTATGTTTAAAATTGATGACCTTGGCCATTCATAAATTTTGAATTGAATATCAATCCATCAGAGTTAAAAAAAATTTTATAAGCTGGGCAACTTGTGCAAAATATTTTACGGACCGAGTCAAATTGATTAGGCATGGAAATATCAGATCCAATCCGATATTTAATCTTGGCATAGCCCTACAGCTTTTATAGTGATAATTTTTGGGCTAAAAATCTTATAATTTTCAAATTTATAGAAATTAAAAAAATATATATAATATTGTTAAACGATTCTATTTGTGCCAATTTTTTAAAACGGCTAACTCAATATGTTCCGAAAAAAGCTTAGCAAGCCTGAAAATTTGTTCATACATGGTACAAAGGTTTGGACATTTATTAGACAAATCTCGAGGCGCAGTCAATTTATTTTGGCTAAAATATTAGTTAATCTTTTTTATTTTAAAATCGGCTCAAATCAAGCCCATTAACATAAATAATTTTTTGGAAGCAATTAAATTTTTTTATAGCCGATCCCATTTACACCTTGCAGATTCGCCCTCAGATAGGGTCAAGGCCTTTGCTGACAACTGAGGGTAGATAAATTATTCATAATAAATCATTTTATTTTAAATTTTCAAGCTTCAACAATACCAAATCTAACTTCCTATTCCATTAAAATGTAATTAAATAATTTTTTGGAAGCAATTAAATTTTTTATAGCCGATCCCATTTACACCTTGCAGATACGCCCTCAGATAGGGTCAAGGCCTGTTTGCTGACAACTGAGGGTAAATAAATTATTCATAATAAATCATTTTATTTTAAATTATCAAGCTGCAACAATACCAAATCTAACTTCCTATTCCATTAAAATGTAATTAAATATTTTATTGGAAGCAATTAAATTTTTTTATAGCCGATCCCATTTACACCTAGCACATTTGCCCTCAGAACATATTAAAAAATTGATAAAACAAAAAAGAAAAAAACAAATGAAAAAACACAAAAAGAAAAAAAATGATAAAAAAATAAAATAAACAAATGAAAAAAGAAAAAATGATAGAAATAAATAATAAATCAAAAAAAGAAAAATATGAAAAAAAGGAGAAAAAAAAATATAGAAATAAACAAAAAAAGAAAAAAATGAAAAAGAAAATACAAAAAAATACATTATGATAAATGGAAAACAAAACTGAAAATGAAAACGTAAGCTTCCTGGATGATTTTAAACACGGAATGAGAATTTAAGAATAAAGTATTATATAGTTAAAATAATATATAATCTTTATAGATAGCTTTCTAATATTACACAATATCTGTAAATCGAATTGAATAACCAGGGATATTACACAATATCTGTACATCGAATTGAATAACTGAGAACCAAGTATTACATAGTTAAAATAATTTATAATCTTTATATATAGTTTTCTCAGGGATATTAGATAACGTTATGATCTTTTCCCTGATCTCGGGCCTGCCCGTACCTACAACAACAACCTGGCGATTGGATGAAGTTTGAATCAATTCCACAGATTTCCTATGAAATACCCAAGTGTACTTAAACCGAAAGGACCCAACAGCAATTACTAATTAATACGCTACATCCCCGCGCTTATAATAAATATATATATAGCGAATATAATAAATTACCTATGTTTTTTCTTTTTCTGAATAATATATTATTATTCGCCCATATTATTTTTCAACATTCCTTCACTATTATATTACTAGTAGATAGCCCGTCAAAAATGACGGTGAATAAGAATTTTCTTTGTTTTTCAACGACAAATGTTACCTTTTATTTAAATATCTAATTTTTATTCTCTTTACCACCCCCCTTCAAACTAATTCCAACCTATTAAGACTAAGAGTGATATTTTGTGAATCAAAATATATTTAAATTAGCTTATTCTTGAGACCCATAGGAAAATTCTTTGTTAAAATATTACTGATTACCTATGACATTATTTATGATAAAATATGTTTATAAAGTATATATTTAGTTATTTTAATTTATGTGCACAATAAAAAAAAATTTCAAAATAATAAAATTTTATTTATTTATATTTATAATTTATATTCTAAAAAATAGATAAAACATTTACATTTCTACTTTTAAATATAATGTAATTAAAATAAATATTAATATGATAATAGATGGCTAAATAATTTATAGATTAAAATTATAATTTAACATAAATTAAATTATCAAAATTTGTCAATTAAGTAGGACAAACTTCCAATAATTAAAAAAGAAATAGAGTATTACATAATTTAATAATAAAAATATATTAGACTATGATCAGTAACTAATTTATATGTTATGACTTTTATTGGACGAATATTTTTTAAAAAAATACTATGGGCTAAATTTGATTGATGTTTTTTGAGGATTATATATATAGATATGAGATTAAAATAAAGGGACAAATTCAAAAGCCATAAAGGCCGATATATTTGGCCAAATTTTATATTACTACAACAAAGTTAAATAAATAATTTGAATCCAGGATGATATTTGGGAATATATACATGGGATATTTGCGAATAAAGTATTAAAAATATTATATATTCATTGTAGAAAGTTTTTAGGGTAATTTTTGAGAATGATATTAAGTATACATTGAAACGACCAAGTATTAAAAAGTTATAAACATAATTTTTCTAGATAGCTACTGTAATTCAAAATTAATAGTACATCTTCGAATATATTTGTTTAAAAAATGTTGGGATCTATCAATTAGGAAGTAATAGTCTTTTATAACAGAAACATAATAGCCTTTAAAGTAACATTATTGGCCTAGCAAATCGTAATAATTTAATAGGGCAGTGCTTCCATAATTTCTCAGGTCAAAATTTGACCTTGAATTATTTACATAGCTTTTAAAAAAATTTATAATGGAGCTAACCAAATCAAATACGAAATTTAACTAATAAATAACTATATAATGGCAAAAATAGGATGTTTTCTTCTGCTCTAGATTTTGTTTTGGTGTACCACCATTTATTTGTTATTAACTTTCATTTTAATTTGGGCTATTAAACTTATTAAAGTGCTCACTAGTAATGGAGCTCTAAGAAATAAGTTTCATCGTTAAAGAATACAAAATTTGTCACGTCCCTGAAACACTTATTGTTAATAACTCACTTTTCTTTATTTTTTTTGACATTCCTTTTAAAGAATGCGGAGGATCAATTGAGGCACTAAATATTGGCTCTAAATAAAATTCGAATTTTAGATTTTGGTAAAATGCCAAAACTTTTCTATTTTGCATATAACTCACCAACGGTTCATTCCGCTGGTATGGGGTTTATAGATTCTGGAGGATCAATTAACGTACTACACTTTGGCATAATTATCGGTAATTAATCCTCACTTTCTAAATTAATTCTTCTAACTTAACGTTTTTAAAACGGTTATAACTCGGTAGTGGTTAGTGATATCGATATCCGGTTTGGTGATTGTTAATGTACGTATTGAATACTACATAATTGCCAAGTTTCAAAACATGATCTTTTTTATTTTCGGTTTTGGCAAAGTGCCAATACTTTTTTGTTTTGCTTATAAATCACGAACGGTTCATTCCGTTGATATGCGGTTTAAAGATTCTGGAGGATCAATTAACGCACCACACTTTGGCATAATTTTTGGTAATTGTTCCTCACTTTTTAAAAAAATTCCTACAACTTAACGCTATAAAAACAGGTCATAACTCAGTTGCGGTTAGTGATATCGATATCCGGTTTGAAAATTATTAACGCACAAATTAAAGCCTAAATAATTGCCAAGTTTCAGATCGTGATCTTTTATATTTTCGGTTTTGGCAAAGTGCCAACACTTTCTTATTTTGCTCATAACTCAGTAACGGTTCATTCCGCTGCTTTCCGGATAGAAGATCAATTAGGATCAATTAACGGGCTATACAATGATATAAGTTTCGGTAATTGATCCCCAAATCGTTCCTACAGCTTAAATATTTCCGCCAACTTAACGTTTTTAAAACGGTTATAACTCGGTATTGGTTAGTGATATCGATATCCGGTTTGGTGATTGTTAATGTACGTATTGAATACTACATAATTGCCAAGTTTCAAAACATGATCTTTTTTATTTTGGTAAAGTGCCAATACTTTTTTGTTTTGCTTATAAATCACGAACAATTCATTCCGTTGATATGCGGTTTAAAGATTCTGGAGGATCAATTAACACACCACACTTTGGCATAATTTTTGGTAATTGATCCTTTATTTTTAAAAAAAATCCTACAACTTCACGCTTTAAAAACAGGTCATAACTCAGTTGCGGTTAGTGATATCGATATCCGGTTTAAAAATTATTAACGCACAAATTAAAAACTAAATAATTGCCAAGTTTCAGATCTTGATCTTTTATATTTTCGGTTTTGGCAAAGTGCCAACACTTTTTTGTTTAGCTTATAAATCACGAACGGTTCATTCCGTTGATATGCGGTTTAAAGATTCTGGAGGATCAATTAACGCACCACACTTTGGCATAATTTTTGGTAATTGATCCTCACTTTTTAAAAAAATTCCTACATCTTCACTATATAAAAACAGGTCATAACTCAGTTGCGGTTATATCGATATCCGGTTTGGAAATTATTAACGCACAAATTAAAGCCTAAATAATTGCCAAGTTTCAGATCGTGATCTTTTATATTTTCGGTTTTGGTAAAGTGCCAACACTTTCTTATTTTGCTCAAAACTCAGTAACGGTTCATTCCGCTGCTTTCCGGATAGAAGATCAATTAGGATCAATTAACGGGCTATACAATGATATAAGTTTGGGTAATTGATCCCCAAATCTTTCCTACAGCTTAGATATTTCCGCCAACTTAACGTTTTTAAAACGGTTATAACTCGGTAGTGGTTGGTGATATCGATATCCGGTTTGGTGATTGTTAATGTACGTATTGAATACTACATAACTGCCAAGTTTCAAAACATGATCTTTTTTATTTTCGGTTTTGGCAAAGTGCCAATACTTTTTTGTTTTGCTTATAACTCACGAACGGTTCGTTCCGTTGATATGCGGTTTAAAGATTCTGGAGGATCAATTAACGCACCACACTTTGGCATAATTTTCGGTAATTGATCCTCACTTTTTTACAACTTCACGCTATAGAAACAGGTCATAACTCAGTTGCGGTTAGTGATATCGATATCCGGTTTGGAAATTATTAACGCACAAATTAAAGCCTAAATAATTGCCAAGTTTCAGATCGTGATCTTTTATATTTCCGGTTTTGGCAAAGTGCCAACACTTTCTTATTTTGCTCATAACTCAGTAACGGTTCATTCCGCTGCTTTCCGGATAGAAGATCAATTAGGATCAATTAACGGGCTATACAATGGTATAAGTTTCGGTAATTGATCCTCAAATCGTTCCTACAGCTGCAAATCTTCACATTTTCATTATTTTGCTTATAATTCAATAGCCTTTAATTTTTTTGACATTCCGTTTGAAGAATACGGAGGATCAATTGGTACTAAATATTGGCTATAACTAAAAAAATGATTGCTCAAATTTTTAATTTTGGCAAGATGCCAAAACTTCTATTTTGCTTATAACTCACGAACCGTTTATTCCGTTGATATGCGGTTTAAAGATTCTGGAGGATCAATTAACGCGCCACAATTTGGTATAGTTTTTGGTAATTGATCCTCACTTTTTAAAAAAATTCCTACAACTTCACGCTTTAAAAACAGGTCATAACTCGGTTGCGGTTAGTGATATCGTTATCCGGTTTGGAAATTATTAACGCACAAGCCTAAATAATTGCCAAGTTTCAGATCGTGATTTTTATATTTTCGGTTTTGGCAAAGTGCCAACACTTTCTTATTTTGCTCATAACTCAGTAACGGTTCATTCCGCTGCTTTCCGGATAGAAGATCAATTAGGATCAATTAACGGGCTATATAATGGTATAAATTTCGGTAATTGATCCTCAAATCATTCCTACAGCTGCAAATCTTCGCACTTTCATTATTTTGCTTATAACTCAATAACCTTTGACTCCGCTGATGTCTGGTTTGAAGATCAATTAGGATCAATTAAGACTCTAAATAATGGCATATGTTTTGTTAATTGATCCTTACATCGTTCCTACAACTTCACGGACCTTCAAATTAACTTTTTCTTTAAAATTATAATAAACTTTTCTTTTTCGTAATTATGTCATTTATCGAAATTAGCCTATATTCTGTAGTGTTAACCCTAGAAAGGTAACACCTAAAAATTACACAAGAGGTAACGTGTATTGACATGACACCCTCAAGTTATTACAAACTTGCAAAAAGTTTGCAGTATTCTCACATCTAGTGTTGTTAAACGACTCGTTTTGAGCCGATTTTTTAAAACGGCTAACTCAATATTTTAGTCAGAAAGATATTGCCTAAGCCTCGAGATTTCGATAATATATGTCTAGACCTTTGTTCCTTCTATGATCAAAATCTTCAGGTTTGCGTAATATTTTTCTGGATGTAATATTGAGTTAGCCGTTTTTATAAATCGGCTCAAAACGAGCCGTTTATCAACACTACTCACATCAAAAATATAATTTTAATTATTATAATAAAAATTTTATAATTTTGTAAAAATCATTATTTTTAAAAATAGAAATATCAGTGATTTTTTTTTATTAAAATAAGAGTGAAACTTAAAAATTTTTTTTGTATTATTAGTAATCATAAATAATTAGTTTATAGAATTCAAAATGGGAAGAAAATTAGGTAAATATTAAACTGGTGAAAGTCAAATAGAAATATGGTGCACAATATTTTGTTTATAATATATTAGAACCATGTTTAATATAAGTTTAATATATATTAACAGACTATCACACCCCAATCCACTTTAGCTTTAAAAAAAATATTTCCCTGATTCTACCCAGATATATTCAGTAAGTGATATAATATACTTACTAGGCCACAGAATCATTTCAAAACTGACGATTTTTTAAATTATTATAACCATATGTGGCAGGTGTGACCCAAAAAAGGATTAAATAAAGATTTGTCACAATGACTTAGGCATTAACATACATAGACATTTTTTCAAGATTATAATAGCTCATATAATGATAACAGCCATCAAATCCGGCATACATATAGGAATTTTTTTATTTATTCGTTTTATTGTAGCTAATAACACGAAAATTTGGTATTTCTATTTTCGTATAGGCTTTAATAAGTAAATTTATTGAAGTATGTCAAATACAAATTTTACTTGGTAAAGTAATCAAAATAGTAAAATCATATAATCATTTAACAAAAATATTCCTATTTATTAAAAAAAATGATTTTAGATGAGTAATTTTAAAAATTAATGATGATTGTGATTTTTATCACCAATCACTATTCCCCACCCCCCTCCAATTCTTCAATTCATTGATTTTATTGCGTTCTTCAAGTAATCGGGATGAGATAGATAAAAGATCAAAATTTAACCTTGAATTATATTCTAAATATATTTTCATATTCAGAGATAGATAAAAGATCAAAATTTAGCCTTGAATTCTGTTCTAAATATATTTTCATATACAAAGCATCTGTTAATCTTTCATACAATCTAAATGATTAAATCTAACTATTTAAAAATAATCTACCAAAAAATTCTTTATGGATTTGAAACATATGGAAATTGAGAGGAAAGAATGAATTATTATTTTTAAAAAAATTTTCCATGATCATTTATTTATTTACTTTTTTTTAAAAAATAATTCTTATTAAAATAATTTTAAAAATATCCTTTTAAAAATATTATTTTCAAGAAGTCCATTAATTTTGAGGTAAATTATTATAAATAAAATGTAAAACCACCACTCGATTTCTTTTTAGAAATTTGTTAGATAGAGTCTGTAGGACTAATTTATATATTAGATTATTTTTGCTTGACTTAAAAAGGAGTGGGGGGGGGGGGTAGTAATAAAATAAATTAAAAAGGGAAAAAGAAAAGGAAGATTTTTTATATTAAAAAATTTAATTATTTTTAGATTTATTCAATTTTCAGATCATTAAAAAGTCGAGAAAAAACAAAAAATGTTAAAGAATATATTTTTTATTTTGGCCTTAATGATTGGGAGTTATTTGTGTAACCCTAAACCGGGAGAAGAGCCTGCTAAAGGGGAAAAGAAAGGTATATTATATTTTATACTTGATTGCCTAAAATTACCTTATTTTATCCACGTTTTTTTTATTTAGGATTATATTTCGAATCTAGAGATTAAAAACCCATTTAAGATTCAGTTGCCTTCAAAAATGTTGAAATTATAAATTAATATATCGTATTTGATTAAATTATCGATTCAAAATAATTTTTTTAACATTTTTTTTATAAATTCAATTGTATAATAGTTCCTAAATTATGGTATGCTATATATTTTTTAAAATTCCTCTCCTGTGAAATTATCTAAAATGACTGCAGAAAAGAAGACTGTCAACAGGATTTAGAAAAAATATTTTTCAACAATAAGCCAAACTTAAATAAAAATTGATCGTTTTGAGTGGTTTTACAAAATAATTTTAAAGTTAATAATAATTATAACTCTGAGTTATCTAGATGATCAAATGTGAATTCCTCTTGAATGGTCGTTATTAATTTGCTTAGATAAATATTGTTTTATAATTCCCAACCAATAAGAGAATTAAAGGTGCCAAAAAAATTACCAAAATAGTAATTATCGGCGATTAAAAATTTTGGTCCAATTTGGGTTAACAAATCGTTTATAAGATAAAAAACATAATATCGATTAAACTTATTTTATATCGTATCATTATATTTTAGCCGGTAAGGAAAATGATTATGCGGCTGAAATGGAAGCAATGAAACAACCAATCTTTAGCCACATGATGAAGCTTCTCACAACTATGTATGATACCAAAACTGAATACAAGATGGAAGGAGGGTTAATAAAATTTATTTATACTCTTTCATTTTCATCTTTGATAAGCTGTAAAAACTAAAGGGACGACTCCAGCACTTTTAAAATTTTACCTGTTAATAAATGCCCGGCATTTAATTATTGGCATTTAATTTAGATATATTGCCTATACTTAAAAAATGCTGTGCTTATAGTTATTTTAATAAATAATTAATTAAAAAATGATATGCATCACAATTCCGTTAACTAATCTCGAATAAAGATTGCATCACAATTTCGTTCACAAATCTCGAATAAAGATAAGAAAGTTTCAATCAACCAAATATACTAAAAGGAAAAATCCAATTCTCACTCAATTTGGTTGAAACAGTTACGAATGTCCTACCAATTGTTAATTTTTTTTAAATTCAAAAAAAAAATATCAAATTCATTAGTAAACCAGACTTCTGTGGAGATCACGAGTGCCCAAAATATGAAGTTCTTTGCAAAAATGAATTCTACGAGGTCAGGAAATACCCGCCAGCTAAATGGGTAGAGACGGACATATGTAAGAAGGACCATAAGGAAATTGAAATGGGAGGAAATCCTATAGAAAAAGCCTTTCACAGGTTGTATGGCTACATTTCAGGAAAAAACGATAAAAGTAAAATATGAAAAATTCGTTTTTTTGTTTTTATTAATCATTACTACATTTATCATAAGTCTTGATTCAATGCTTGCATTTTAAATTTCGGGACAAATAAAAAAATATAAAAATTAGGTACTTGTAACTAGAGACCATTAAATTTAATTTTTGTCCAGAGCCCGCCCGCGGCACGGTGACAATTATGATCAAAGTTTGGCCCTTGGCGGCCCGGGGTCGAATTTAGAAAATAATTTATAGGGAAGAAATCTCAAACTTATTTTAATTTAATATTATTTAAAACGAAAATGAATAGTAAATATTTCCCAATTAATGATTTTTTTAAAAAAACTTTTCTTATTTTTTTATTAATTGTTATATTTAATCAAGTAACAAAAAAAGTATGTTTAGGAAGGAAATATAACACTAATATTTTTCGGACTACGGGCCCGGACTAACTTAAATGTTGAAGCTACCTATGGCCTGGCTGATGGATCAGTCCTTCAAAATATTCATAAAAATATTCTTACAAAAATATTTAGCGGATGAAATAAAATTAGGATTAACTTATAGGATTTTGATATTCTAAATTCTACAATATATAAATCTAAATTTACACAATTGTTTTAATACTGTCAAATTATTAATATGAATAATAATTTTATTAATTATCGTTTCAGAACAGTTTTTAAAATTTATTCAACCACTTTCCAAATATCAAACTTTTTCCAAGTCCCTGAAGAAAATAAATATTTAAAATTATATGATCAAAAATAGGGTTCATAATTCAAGTTAGCTTAAAAGAGTTTTTAATATATGAAATATCTAGAATCTTGACCTGCCAGATCTCCCCCATGTGCGAGAGTATTGAACAATTTTTCTTGATCTCAAATATTAGTAAAATCTATCACAGAGAGGATTTTTATCTCATATTAAAATTCTAGCACTACATTATTAAATTATGATTAATATAAATTAATATTTTTAAATTATTAATATTTTTAAATATTGTTTATATATAATAATTTAATGTAAAAAAAAATATAAATGAACAGGCAATTGTTTTTCAAAATAGGTAGTAGATGTTAGCATCGAGCTTGGGGGTTTATCGTTATTATGAAAAAATTCCTCCTTAGTTCATTTATTTTGAATTATTCTGGATCATAAAAAATAGTACAAAAAAAGTATGATATAAATATAATAATTTTTGTATATCGCTGTGAATTCGCACTAATTGTGAATAACAATATCCTCTAATAAGATAACAATATCTTGCGGTATTTTTAAAGGTCATAACATTTATATATTAGTAAATAGAATTATTAAACAAATTTTGATTGCTAATACTCTAAATTTGTTTTAGTAAAAATATCTGCTTCATTTAAAAAGCAATAAATTGGATAACATTTAAACAATTGAAAATGACAATTTTTAGCTGTTAAGATTAACATAGTTGGGCTGTAACCTAATTTTGCTAATCTGCATTAAAAAAGATTCTTTAATTGCAATTGTATATTAACAGCATGTAGATTTTCTAAATGTAAAACAATGCCTAAATATGCTTCCGCAAATTCATTTTCGAAAAATTCTTTCAAAATATTTGGACAGCTTTTATAACCATTTAAAAAATATCTTTTTAGAGGTTATGATATTTTAAAATTCTATCAGTGACGGGTATTGGTGATAATCATCTGATAAAAACATGTCGGAGTAACTCGCATCATTTATACATGGTACCTGTGCTAATGATTGTTTCTACAATAATTCGAAAATATTGAAGAGTTTTTTAAATAACTGGTTAATAATGATAATGAATTGTTCTTGCTCATAGTGAGTGAACTATAGTAAATAATAATAATATTATAGAAATAAGTCCCACAAAGGAAATTGAAAAACTAGACATGTTTTTTGAAAATTTTTTAAAATTTATTTAAAAAATATATAAATAATCAAATATCGTTTCTCAAAATTATTATTTATGAAATTAAAAACGTTAAAAAATTTAAGCAGGAGATTTCCAATTGCGGGAGGGAGATGTCTACATGTAAACTAAAATAATTTCGGGAGCCTCCCGCTGATGGGGAAGACCTGGCAACTTTGGATATCTGAAAAAGATATTGATGATTATGATCTTGATTAAATTTTATTAATGTTGATGATTATGATCTTGATTACCTTTTATTAATGGTATTGATCCGTCATAAAATGTAGGAGATAATACAGAGAAAAAATTTACCATCTAGGTCTTATAGTTTAAAAAAAATTATATTTCGCCAAATGATGTAAATATTTTGTCCTCTATACATTGAATAATAAAAATTAAATTTTTCATCTAAGGAGTATTAATGAATTTCAAAATTGCAATTTAAAAGGTTTAAATTATAAATTAAAACTTGGGTTAGTTTTTCCAATAGGAATAATATTACTTATAAAAACAACATTTAATTAATTTAGAAGAGAAAATCGAAATGACAGTCCCAGTGTTGGTTCACGTCAAAAATATGAAGGAGGTGGATCATGATAAAAAAGAGATGGAGATGAAGTTTTACCTCGCCAAGGATGCTCCGAAGCCTGAAAATCCTGACGTTTATTTTTACATTTAAATCATTATATGTGTAAATTGACTTACTGCCTTACCTAGGTCACTTGATTGGCATTCTAAATGTTTGAGAGAAATACTTATTTAAAAGATATATTTATTTAAAATACGGTAAAGATTAAATATAAAATATTTTATTCACTAAAATATATAAGATAATTCAAAAATTAATTTGGAAAATAGTTTATAGCTTTCTTCTAGTTTTTATTATGATTTACGTCCTAAATCGTTATGCAATATCTAAATGTAGAAAATAATTTTAAAGCAACATGCCGAGGTAAACATTTGTAAAAAATATGGAGGTATATCTCAACTATTATTAGTACTTTTTTTATTTCGCATTCCGCCAGGGAGTGAAAATGAGATTTAAGCGTAATTTCTATGGAAAATAATCAAATATTTTCCTTTGTTTTTGAAAGATTCACCTTAATAGTAGGGCGATATTTTCTTAACGGTTTATATGATGATCCATAAAGTTTGAAGTGTGTTTACAACAGCTATCATATTTTTTTTTGTTTTACTTTGGGGTAACATTTATCTTATATCATTCTTGCTTTTTATAGTTGATATGGGACAGGGTGGGATTCACTGAAGCTGGTATTTTTAAACATTCATTCTTCTATCAGATAACAATTTTTAGTCGACGTCGAATGACATGGATGAATTTTTTTTTCATAGTACCTTTATATTATTATCTAACTTTAACATAAAACACTTGCAACTTAGTATTAGTATATTGCTTTACTATAAAAAATCTTCTACTGTAATCGGTTTCAAATTCACCACGACCAATCTTTGTAATTTTGGTAAAATAAAAAAAGGTCCCAGAACTATGAACCGTGTTCAAAGGTCATTTTTCATGAATTTGAACCTAAACATGAACCAGTTTTTTAACTATGGGGTCGACTGGTTCGTTACTATTTTTTAAATTTGAGATATTGAACATAGTTTGAATATACAAGATGTTGACTGACATTAAAAAAATTTGATTGATGTTCCTATACCCAAACAGAACAGAGTTTACGATTTTGATCTGATGCCCGAACTAAATCTTGCTTAAATATTTAGCGAGACTGAAGTCCTGATTTTATATAATTAATAAAATATAATATTATTTATAGCTTAATCGTTATAGAATTTAATTTTAATATAAAATAATATTTCACTTAATTTAAACTTTAAAACACTAAAAAAATAATGAATTCGTGGGGTACATTATGGTCCTTCATAGATGTTGTTAAACGCAAAGATCTATACATATGTTATCGAAATCTAAGGCTTAGGCTATATTTTTCTGGCTAAAATATTGAGTTAGCCGTTTTTAAATATCGGCTCCAAACGAGCCGTTTAACAACACTAGTTGTGGGGTAGTCAAAATTTTAAGATTTTACTTAAAATAAAAAAATTAAAAATATTGTGATATCCTGCAGAGGTACTAATTGCACGACCGGTCTGAGTTTATAGAGAAAATATTTTTTAGGCCTGGCCTGAAGAAACCGAACCTGCCAAGGTTATTTAAATAAATATTTAACACAGCCTGTACACCTTTGATCCGGACCTGTAGGTCTGTGATTATACTAATATGAAACTTCTTGACCTTTTTAAAACACCTTGTTTCACTTGGAAAAATGATAAGATTTTTTAAGAAAGGATACTAGCTATAAATCATATTTTTATAACTGTTTATGAATATCTTAGTAAATCAAATTTATTAAACAGAACTGAAATAATTTCTATATTTTTATAGTGTTAAAAAGTCACTATTCTTTGTGAGTAAAAAAGCTATAAATTAAAATATATATTTATAAACTAACAACATATTATAATCAAATTAAACAGGATGGAAATAATTTAGATATTTCTTTTAAAATTTAAATTAAAAATAATTTGAGGAGCTCAACTAAATAATATAATTTAAGAGTTAATTAAAACTTTATATATAAAATAACAGATATAAAATATTATTATTTGAAAAGAATTTATTATTATAAAAAAATTATTGATTTGATCATTCCACCCCGAAGTGATGACTTCCTCAAGTCCAGGGGCCTCTATAAAGCTAATTATTATATTACCCTCTCCCAAATCAAAATCAAATTAGCAAAAAAGAGAAATTCAAGATTAAACAAAAAAGAGAAATCAAATTAGCAAAAATAAGAAATCTAAATTAATATTACCCTCCCAATTTCAATTACGATCTTGCGTTATATCCCCCTCCCTCCCCCGAGTAGAATTCCCTGTTTAAGCCATCAAATAGGAACTAATGGTTACTTTGTATACATAGTAGACAATAACTGCCAGTTAGAATGGGTTAAGAATTAAATAACTTGTACTATTTGGTGATTTTATTATATTTCAGGTCAAGATAGTAGAATCAAAGGAGGTTGTGTTTTATGTCAAAATGTTTGGTGGATGGGTCCTGGATTCCCTTTGGAAACCGAAAACTCATAAGTTCCACAAAATTTTGACCTCTTTCAATCAAAAGGTTGACGAGGAATTTGGTGTTTTGGGGGCTACATACGACAAGTTAGCTTGAAAAATTCATTATATTTTATCTAAAATGGAATATCTCCTAAATAATATATATTAGGAGTTATAATATAATGCATGAAAATGAAAGGTCGGTTCGCCTGTCACATTTAAATTAATATCGATTATGTATAGGGTACTAGTTAAAAGACCTACAAGTTAAGATTGGCGGTTATCTCCTCAAAACTTTAGTGTTGTTTAATTTTTTTTTATAGAGTAATAAGCTCATTTCTAGAAAAAAAGATATAAGCACTATATTTTTTCACTCCTGTGTTTTTCTGAATAAGAAACCCTTCCTAAAGGTGTCGAACGAACCTCTTACAATTTTCTTTAGCGCTTCAATTATGGTTTGAAAATGTATTTCGGTTTCGGGGTTCTGTTCGACACCTTGCTCTTCATTATCACTTTCTAAGCAATATGTACCTTGAAAATAATTATTGCTAATTTAAGCAAGTTTTCTCATAAATCCAATCGATTACCAAAACGAAGGACTTTTTGTCATATATTTTTGAGTTAAATTTAGTTTGAAAATTTTATGTTTTTATTCAAATTGGGCAATTTTTAATATATTTAATTTATACCATTATCTTTTTTTTATTATTTATTTCATAGGCCTTCAAAATTTTTGAATCGCCACAACGAAATATTGATGAAAGCAGCTGACCAAAAGGAAAACGCAAAATATTGCAAAATGGAATAAATTTTTTATTGTTATCTTTTTTTTAAAAAAATGTTACTATTAAACCAAACAATTCATTTTGATTTAAATCTCATATATATTTACTAGTTTACCAATTATTCAAGGTACTCCGATATAAAACATTTTAAAAATTGTTTCTTAAGTTCCACAAAATTATTATTTAATATATTATTAATTTAAAAATAGTTATTTATAAATTTTACATTAGAAAAATAAAATTAAAAATAGTTATTTATAAATTTTAGCATTAGAAAAATAAAAGGTGAATTGCAAATTACGAATATTATAGTTTCATTTTTGTAAAAATTAATTTTTCTTTGTTAACTTTTATTTACTGTTTTCTTAATTAATATTGGTACAAGAACAACTTGCTGCTACTATCTACTATTTTTTAAATATATAATATATACAACTTATATTAATTAATTAGAACTAATTATTAGTGTTTCATTTTCAGTGAGCAGAATAAGGCGCACTCCAAAATATTTATCATTCAAATATTTTATTAATATACATTGGTATTTTGAATAACAAACAAATTTAATAATAAAACAAAATGAAAAATATCAAAAGATATAACAAATTCAAAGATTAATACATCTTGGTAATGAATAAAAAAAAAAATTAAAAATAGAAAGAAGAATTTAAGATGAATAGAAAGAAGCAAATAATAAGAATAAGTTTCAGTTATAAGATAATACAATAAATAGAAATATCGTCAAAACCACCAAAATCGAATGTAAGCGCACAATATAAGGACAAGGAAAAGTAGAATTCCTATCTTGAGGTAAGAACTTCTTAAATTGAGCGCATGGGCCTCTTTTTTGTATTTTTGGGAGAGCAAGCTCAGATGAGTGGCTTTATCATCTAACACTAAATTTAAAAATAAATTAGTATTAAACAATTCTTTTGTACTAATTCCTTTCTTTCTTTACTTTTCCTTCTATTCAGCTTCAAATATAAAAAAAAATAACTTGACAGAGCCTCTCCCCTCTGCAAAACATCGTCTATATTCTGTACCATTATCTTTTGAACATCTTGCAATTGCGTGTTGATGTGGGTCAAATGTCTCCTACTCCTAGAATCTACGAATGATTTCTTCGATTTTTGAATATAATTGTCTGAAATTTTAATGGCAATAGATAAATTAAACAAATGAATTTGGGGGTTTTTAATATAATAATTTAAATATGGGGTATTTTAATATAAGAAATTATGTAAATTTATAAGGTGTTTTCAGAGTTGGGCAGGTCCTATGGAAAAAGAATCTAGATACAGCTACAGATTCTTTGTGAAATAATGAATCTTAGATACAGATACTAGTATCTTTTTCAAAATATCAAAAAGATACAAGATAAAGATATTTGTATCTTTTGCTAAATTAGATTTTCTTAAATACAAGATATTTTTAAAATTAGATTAGAATAGTATATAAAAAGTTTTTATTATTTATTTGTGAAAAACATAACATACGCATATAATAATGAATATTTGCAATAATTAATAAAATATTTTATGAGTTTATAATAAACAGGCATTTTAATATTAGTAATAGCGCATTTTTAGCGAAGATAGGTAAGGGAGACTAGTATTTTTAATGGGAATTGAAATATTAATTTGCAAAAGAGTATTTAAAATAAATTTATTATTTTATAAGATGATCAAATTTTTCAAATAATTTTTCATTAGACCTTTGCCGTTTCGACGTACTTAACTTTGTGCCCCAAAATTTAATAACTTTTCAATTTAAGTTGATGAGGTTATTGCAGTATTATATTTGTAAAAAAATTCCTCAATGGAAGGATAATAATTAAGCATTAAACATTTCTACTTTCTTTAATATAATTTAAAACCTCCAGTTCAATGTTATTTGTATTATGGAACTCAGCAACATTTGCTATCAAAAGATAAATAATCATCATTTTCTTTATTAGATGTTAAATCTATTGGTATTTATAGTTCGAGCTTGATTACATACTCTGGTACTTCATTTAAAGTTCTTTTATTAATATATTTTAAAAGTATTTTTTCTTATCATCCGACTCAATCCATAAGTTCTTAAAATATGGATGTGATATTGATGTAAAAAAGCCTCATATTCAAATCATAGGGAAATATTTTCTTAAGATCTTTTGCCCATACCATCTTAAGCAGCTTTTAATAAAGGTAGACAAAACTTTATTTTTTAGGTGACCTATGCCTCTTTTAACCACACATAAATAATATACTTTAATATGTTTAATTAACAAAATCTGTGTTTAACCCTTTATCATTTTTTTGTTTACACAGGTTTTACATCTAGCCTGTATATTGTCTTTTTTAACTTTTATTTTAAAAAAAATTTCATATAAAATTTTAAAATTGGAATTTAATTCACGAGAACTTATTTCCATAATTTAAATTTCACTACTTTCCTTCACTACCATGAGTGAATCATCCTACAAATTAAAAAATATACTATCGATTTACATTTATATAAAATATAATCTTTGCTAATTTCGTTTTGGTGTTATTTTTTTATATCTATCTTCCTTAATATGAGTTGTAAATTTTCTAGCTAATTTTGATTGTCATTATATTTAAAATATGGCGGAAATTAATACAAGATTCTCGAAGAAAATAAGATGTATACTGTAATATGTAAAATTTTAAACATGAATATTAAAAAGTATCTGTATCTTTTATCAAGAAAATGAAAAAGATATACGATTCTTTTCAGAATAAAGGATCTTAGATAACAGATACGAGTGTATCTTTAAAAATGTCAAAAAGATACTGAATACAAGATACAAAAGGATCTTGTATCTTAACGAGATTTTCGGCCTACCATCTCAAAAATGAATAAAACTTGGCATGTTAATTATATATGTTGTAAATGTTAATAAAATCAAAATTTTAGAGTGCTAGCTCAACCAGATCCAAAGATATACGCCTTCAAAGTCGAAAATCGCGAAGTGCGTAATTTCATTAAATCTTGTTATTTTAAAAAATACTTAAGATAGAGTTACAAATTATATATCATTTTATAGCCCTTAAAATTTTACGTTGGAAAATATTTAAAAAAATTAAAAAATTTCAAGATTTCCGGTGAAAATAAAAAAATTAACATTGTTAGGAAGGGATTTTTTTTGGGTGTTAATATTCACTAAAAATGTTTATTACCTTTATTAAACGATTTAATAAAAAATCTCAATAGCCATTTTTGTTTTTTTTAATTTTATTTGAATTTTTATTATTTTTATAAATAAAAAAATGTAATATAGATGGCGTTATATTAAAATTTTTTATAATATATAATTTTTAATAAAAATATGAATAGTATTGTGATTTAAATTAAAAAATCAATTGAGTATAACCAAGAATGATGTCCTGGGGCGATATATAAGCAGCAGTGTTGGTGTATCATGGATATTTGTATTTAAGATTATCTTTTTTTAAATTTTGGAAAGTATCTAAGATACATATTATTTAACCCTGTATTGCATGTACTATGTTAGAATAATTTTTTTTTGGCAAACTAGATTTTTTATTTCTCTAGATACTATTGATAATCTCATGGCTCACTTTTTTTAAAAAAATTCTAAATTTCTTAGAAGATGAACGGTATGTGGATTTAAATACACATTATGCAATTAAGGATACAAATTTCAATTATTTCCACAATAATTTTTATTGTACTTTAAAATATAAATATATAAAATTTTATTTAAATACAACAAATATTAAAGGTTTAAACATTTTAATTTTCATGAAAATCTATAAAACAATTATTTGTGGGCGTAAAACATAAATATACACCACATTTTTTGCAAAATACTTTTGTTATAAATAAGCATCCTGGCATTTTACATCTATCCTTCTTATCATTATATTTTGGCCAATGAGCCGTGAGGTCTTTCCTAACCTCTTCAAGTGGTAAATATTGAGCTGGTCCTTTTTTACATTTTTCCCGATAACCAGTTTGAACTGATTTTCGTTTTGGTATATTGTTTGAAGTGCATTTGCCATATTTTTGCAAAGGACTTCGCCACTGAAATTTTGAAATTGTACAAACTTAATCGATCCTTGCGTGCTATTGATATACTATTACAATCACGTTTATATAGCAACCATGAATTTATAAGTAACATGTCAAACATATGAAATAAAATTCTATGGTACCATTTTCTTTATTTCGTATGAATTCTATATAAGGAAAGTAAAGAATCCATGAGATCTACACCTCCCATTGATTTATTATATATTTTAACAATATTTGGACATTTTATCATGATTTTTTCCTTTTTTTTCCTATCATATCTTTCACAGTCTATTAGAGGATGTGCATCTACAAAAGTGCTTAATAAAGTCACAGCACGATTGTCGTGCCACTTCACTGAATTTAGCTCCACTCCGTTTATTATTGTTTTTTTTAAACAAAAAATCCTCGCCTTTTTTTAAAATTCCTTATCTGTTGGGAAGTTTATATCTGGAAGTCGATTACCTCTGACCGTGGCCGCGCAAAATATCCCTCTTTGAGCGAGTACGACTAGCAAATTTGGGGAACAAAACCAGTTATCAAAAAATAATTTATAATTAATTTGCTGCGGTATATAAGAAATTAAACGGAGCACAGCATTGCCACTTGCTCCAACATCAGGCAATCCTTCCGCTGCTAGTATTTTCCCAGAATATATTTCAAAATTATGCAGAAGGCCATCATCTCCGCATAGTAGAAATACTTTATAGCCCCATTTTTTGGGCTTTTGAGGGTTATATTGTTTCAACCTGCTTATCCCTTTGTATGGAATAATTTGCTCATCTACGCAAATATTTTCGTTTATCGATAAAGATTTTAGTGTTATTGGTTAGTTATTAGGGGTCTAATTTTATGTAGTGGGTCATGGCCTTCACTTTCAAGTGGAATTCCAAACTATTTTTCTCCTAGTGTTTTCTTTTTCATTATTGATATTTTCTTTTTCTTCCGAATCATCTGTCTCATTGAAATCTATATATTTATAGATTATATAAGAGCAAATTTTAAATATACCTAAATCATTATTTTGTGTTGATAGAAACTTCTCATCCGACGTTTCACTTAAATTTGAATCTTCACTATCATTAGGTATGTCACCACAATTCATAATTCTAAAAATATAAAACTCAAATAAAATACCTTATTTGCATAATGTGTCTTTAAAACCACGTATGATTATTACAAAATATAATTATCAAAAATAATTTCATAAACATTTATTTTTACCTTTTATTCATCTAATTTTAATGTTTTGAAATTTGTCAAATATATTATTTTTCCTTTTCCGATGGGTAGAAAATTGAGAAGAAAAATTTTACAAAAAAATAGCCATTTTTAAAAATAGGGTTTATTAAAATGCGAAATTAAAAATAAATAATAGATCACGTGGCCCAAATTAAAATTCCAATCGAAGATATAGAATATGGCTTCAAATACACACCATGCAATTGATTTAAAATTTATTTATAAGATATTTATTATACAATTTGTAGAAGTATTTGTATCTTAACAAACTTAATTCAAAAAGATACAGATACTTTAAAAAAAATTTATATTCGTTAATTTAAATAGTATTAAAATTTTAAATGATATTGTTTTAAAATTTAATCAGAATTTAGATATTTAGATAATTTATGATATATGACGTTGGTCGTCATATAGCAATTTGCTAACAATTAGAACCATTATATTTTATTTGAATCGTTTTATATCCGTCTATTTTTAAATAATGGAAGAAGAAAATAGAATAATATGTTTATCTTCGTCTTCAGATGATTCTTTTCAACAGAAAAATAATAAATTTAAATTAAGTAGGAAATTTTTTCGTACTTCAACATGATAATAATAAAATTACTGCAGAATGTAAAGAATGCCACAAATCTATAAGTGATTCTGCGGACTTTTTGTCAAGCATCTAAAAGTATAATATATAATTATATAATAAATCACATTTATAATCCCCACATTCGTTGTCTGTGCCATACGATAAGTCTTATTGCCACAACAGATGTCGAGAAAGCTATTAAGGATTCTCCTAATATTTCTAAAATTCATCATCCCGCAATAGCCAAATGTACTAAGCTATGGAATGCTAGTTATAGGCCTAAAACTGCAGAACTTATCAAAGCAGTTTTAGGAAAACAATTAGTTACACCTTGCTGCACAAGATGGAAAGTATGTTTGATAGTCTTAGTAGTTTATTAAAATTTAAAGGCGAACTTCCTAAATTATGTCAAAAATTAGAATTTCCAAAATTAAGAGATATTGAAATTCAATATTTAGAAGAATATTGTAATATAATGTCCCCATTGGCTATAGCGATTGACAAAATACAAAGTGAAATCAACTGCTATTATGGAGAATCAGCTTATTAAATGTCGTTAAAAAAAATTACAAATTTAATTCAAATTTATCTACATTTTTGCAAGCCATTAGCTATTGCCGTAGAAAATTCTTTAAATAAAAGATTAAAAAATATATATGATTTTGATAATAACTTTAAAAGCGCATTTTTGGCAACTATTTCTCATCCCTATTTTTAAAATCGTTGGATTGATGGTGAAAAAGAAAAAAAATACCTTCAGGATTTGTTAATACATGAAGCTTTAATTATTTTTAAAAATAATATTGAAATTAATACGTCAACAAAATCTTCAATTGATGAAGATGATGATTACTTTTGTATTAAAAATACCACATCCAATTCTAATAATTCAATAAATGATATTGAATTAGAGGTCCTAAATTATATGAAAGATGACAGGTGCAATGTTAAATAGTTATAAATATATAAAGGAAATATTTATTAAATATAACACAATATTACCCTCCTCTGCCCCCGTTGAACGATTATTTAGATTTGCTAATATGGTTAATAGACCAAATCGTCAAAGATTGAACGATAAATTATTTGAAAAATTAATAATATTAAAAAATAATACTAATTTATTATTATTTACTAATTATACAATTATTAAAAAAAATATCGCATTATCTTATATAATAAATTTGTTATTTTCTACAATTTATTTTAAATTTTTTTTATAAATTTATATTATAGATAAGAAAATAAAGCTTAATACATTTTGATTTTGACTATTTAAAGTTTTTTAAAAAAGTATCTTGTATCTTAGATACTTTTTTAAAAAAATAAGATACAAGTATCTTGTATCTTATTGAAACTTTTCTAAAGTATCTTGTATCTTAAATACAAAATTTTATAATGTATCTGTATCCGAATACCATTTTCTGAAAATTTGCCCAACCCTGCTAAGCAGGCAGCCCATACAGATATTATTTTATTAATGCCATATTGTAAAATTAACATACTTTAAAATTTTATATTCAAACTATTATTTGCGCTTATTAATAGAAATTCCTAAGGCTATGATTTGTAGATATATCCTTTCATTGTTGTGGATCTACTATCGTTATTATTTGAAAATAACGATTTTATCAGCTTATTTTATTTTTTTATTTCTATCATTGCTACCAATCAATCATCATATATTTCAAAACTTAAATATTTTTTACAACCAAATGAATTATGATAATTTGTGATTTCTCTGAAAAGTATGCATTTATAATCCAAGATGCTGTTCAAGGATTCCATTGGAATAATAATCAAGCCACTATCCATCCTATGATAGCATATTATAATAAAGGCAATATAGAAAACCTTAATTATATGGTAATATCAGAGTCACTTCAACTTAATGTTATTGCAGTACATTTATACCAGACTAAAATGATAAAATTTTTGACCAATCAATTCAGCAAAAAGCTAAACAAAATATATTACTGCTCCAACGGATCAGCTGCACAATATAAAAACAGAAAATTTTTTATAAATCTGTGTTATCTGAATCAGATTTTGATGTAGCAGTTGAATGGCATTTTTCAGCTACATCCCATGGAAAAGGTCCGTGAGAAGGCCTTGGTGGAGCATTAAAAAGATTAGCAGCACGTTTAAGCCTTCAGCGCATCAGTTCTGGACACATTTTAACGCCAGTTGATTTATATCAGTTTGCAAAACAAAACATGCCATCAGTTAAATTTTACATATATAACAAACGAACAATACAATTTACAAGAGATTAAACTATGAGAAAGATTCAATTTAGTTCGTCCCATTCCAGGAACTCGGGAAATACATGCCGTATTTCCTTTGAGTTTAAGTAAGCTTAAATCAAAAAAATATTCATATGCAGAGGACTTTCAAATTAACAATATCTCAGATGCCGATAATTTGTCTTTTGCAGATATTATAGAATTCGTAACATGTGTTTATGACGATTTTTGGTAGTTAGCCACAGTACTAAAAAAGAATGAAATTACTGAGGAGATATATATTTCCTTTTTATATCCCCATGGACCATCACCATCCTTCTTTTACCACACAATTGAGGAAAAGATATGGATACCCATTAATCAAATAATAACAATAGTAGATCCTATTACAGTGACAGGACATACCTACAAATTATCGTCTCAAGAAATTCTATTAATAAGCACAAAATGGGATAAGATTAAAACCAGAGTTGGGCAGTACCGCGAATACTTGTATCTAAGATACAAGATCCTTTTGTCTTGTACTCAGTATCTTATTGACATTTTTAAGAAGATACTAGTATCTGTATCTAAGACCCTTTATTTTGAAAAGAATCTTGTATCTTTTTCATTTTCTTTAAAAAGATTCAGATACAGATTCTTTTTAATATTCATGTTTAAAACATTTACATATCACACAATGTAACTTTATTTTCTTCGTGAAATCTTGTATTATTTTCTTTATTTTTTCCCATATTTTAAATATATTGATAACCAAAATTAGTTTGAAGTTTTACAGGTCACAAAGATTGATAGATTAAAAATAACAACACCAAAACTAAATAAGATAAGGATATATTTTATATGTAATATTTTTTAATTTGTAGAATGTTTAACAATCATAGTAGTGAAGATGAAATTATGGAATAGGTTCTCCTGAATCAAATCCGAATCTTAAATTTCTAGATGGAAAATTTTATAAAGTAATTCATGTGAAAAAGAACAAGGTACAAGCTGAATGTCAAAATTGCACAAGTAAAAATGTTATTACAGGTTCAACAAACTCATCTACAAACTTTGTTAATTAAACATATTAAAGTATATTATAGATTTTTATTTTATAATTATTAACATAATAATACCTATACTTAAGTCGCTCTTAGATAATTGTTATTAAAATTTTTTATAGAAGATGGTTGAATATCAAATTAAAATCATTAGATATATATTTTTTAGGGATGTATCGATACCACTTTTTTGGAGGCCGATCCGATATTCTCCATATTAAATTGATATCGGTCGATTACCGATCCGATATCATATCTAATTTTGTATTCTGTAAAGATACCAATGGTTTTCATTTATAATATACTTTTTATTAGTATAACGTTTATAATTTAACTATACCATAACTTATGTCATTTAAATATATTATAATGATCAGTTATAGTTTATATTCAATTCAATTGCAATGCAATTATATAAAAATATAAGATATTTTTATTGTTAAATCACTTTTATATAATAAGTAATAACATTTCACTTTTATATAATAAGTAATAACATTAATCTATATTATATATATAATAAGTAATAAACAATTATATTATGAAATTTGAAATAAATATTTAAAATAATATTTAACATTAATATATCGAAGATTTCTTTTTAGAAATACCAATATATTCAATTTATCAGAGGTCAGCTTGCAGCGATAGTAACTGTCAATATCATCAACTTCACTAAAAACAGATTCTGAAGAAAATTTCGCACACTATAACAGAATGCGCAAAAAAATAACAATATGGCAGAATGTTTATTAATTATTTATTATTATTTAAAAAATATACATAAAAATGGATTTCGATTTTATTTATAAAAATAAATGATCTTAGATATAACTTTTTTAAAAATTTTATTTTTCTTAAAGAAGCCATTTTATATCGGATCAAATTTTATAATATTGGCCGATAACCGATGTTTTAAAGGGTGAAGTCGGCCCGATCCGATAAAAAATATCGGCACATCCCTAATATATTTTTTTTAGCAAGTTCTTATTAGAGGAAATATTTAAGCTACACTTGATATAATAACATTAGATAATTTTAAAAGGCTCTTAATAAAATAATTATAATAAAGTAGAATTCAACTTTATTAGTTACTTTTATTTATTTATGATATAAGTAAAATTACATTACAGCATTTATTTACAAAATTTAATCAATTTAAAATGCATTAAAGAAAATTGTTATGTATTTAATAATTATAATATAATGTTATACATTATTTTCATATTTTTTATATATAATTAATAATTTTGCAAGAAATATATAAAAAAAAATTGAAAAGAGATTTAAATGATATTTATATATATATATGATATTACAAAAAATATCACAAACAAGTAATGATAAATACTTATTAAAGATAATGAATAAAATAAAACTGGTATATTTTTTTAGAGACGCCATTTAGCCATATAATCCGTATATAAGCTATATTTAAAACAACACAGAAAATAACCTGCAAATTCTAATAAAACATTTGATTTAATATTTTTTTCTTATTTGCAAATTTCTAACTCCCATTATATATATTATTCTCCCTTCCCTGTTTAAGCTATTAATGGGAAAAAACTAATATTAAAATCCCTGTTTATTATAATTAATTCATTAATAAATATTTTATTAATTATTGCAAATATTCATTCTTATATGTGTATGAATGGTATGTTCTTCACAAATAAATAATAAAAACTGTATTTTATAAACTATTCGAATTTAATTGGTAATGATAATTTAAAAGTATCTTGTATTTAAAATACTCTAATTTAGTAAAAGATACAAGTATCTTTTATCTTGTATCTTTTTGATATTTTGAAAAAGATACTAGTATCTGTATCTAAGATTCATTTTTTTGTTAAGAATCTGTATCTGTATCTAGATTCTCTTTCTGGAGGACCTGCCCAACTCTGATTATAACAAGAGGTATTATTTTTATATTGTTTGCGTAAAAAATTTTAAAATTTATTTATTTTACAATATAGTGTCCTAATAAAATCATATCTGTATGGGGCTGCATGCTTATATATCGTCCGACATCATTCTTGGTTATACTCAATTGATTTTTTAATTTTAATCACAATACTATTCATATTTTTATTAAAAATTATATATTATAATAAAATATTAATATAACGCCATCTATATTACATTTATTTATTTATAAAAATATTCAAATAAAATTAAAAAAACAAAAATGGCTATCGAGATTTTTTATTAAATTGTTTAATATAAAGATAATAAACATTTTTAGTGAATATAAGCACCCAAAAAAAATCCCTTCCTAACAATGTTTGTTTTATTTTTACCGGAAATAAGAAAACACTCGAAATTTTTTAATTTTGTTTTTATATTTTCCAACGTAAAATTTTAAGGGCTATAAAATTATATATATTTTGTAACTCTATCTTAAGTATTTTTTTAAAATAACAAGATTTAATGAAATCACGCACTTAGCGATTTTGGACTTTGAAGGCGTATATCTTTGGATCTGGTTGAGCTAGCACTCTAAAATTTTGATTTTATTAATATTTACAACATAAATAATTAACATGCCAAGTTTCATTCATTTTTGAGATGGTCGACCGAATCGCTACAAGTATTTGCGGTACTGCCTAACTCTGGGTGTTTTTAAATATAAGAATTGGGTTTTTTGAATAAAATATATTTTTTTACTTTAAAATTAAAATAAACTGAATTATTCATTATTTTACTCGCTATTTTTCACTAGATTTACTTTCTGATTTATTCAATTCAAATTTTATGTTTATAATTTTTTTTACAGTATCTGAGATATATTTCTAATGGCATAATTATAACAAGTATTTGAATTTTAATTCTTTTAAAATAAATATTAAAATATTTAATATGAAAATAAACATGTTTATATTATATATTTAACGCATTTGCAAAAAAATTCAAAAATAAGGATTATGACATATGTTAGTGGCATTTTAGCAAAAGTAAATTCATTTAATTAAAATATTTTAAAGTTTCTCCTTACCAAATAATATCCAAGAATAAAATTAACTTGGATAGCTGGTACTGTTAAAAAGATCTGCCCGGTCCGACTCGCCGGCTAAAAAATTCAGGCCAGACATTTTTGCAAATATTGATTTTATATGTGATACCTTATATTTTTATCAAACCACATTTTCCTTCTTCTAATAAGACAATATATATATATATAGTATGTATATTGAAGCATTATGCCATAAATGCTTCTATAACAAAATATAGACTAATGTCTCCACTTTGTTTGTCTCGATTGTTATAGACCGGGCTGGCCTTAGGAATTAGGAAAAAATGAAAACAAGCTTGAAAAAAAGTGAAGTTAAAATTAGAGAAAGTATACTAACCGAACTCGATAAAGGTGTAAGGCCGGGTGACTCTTGGGATTTTGTCGATATATCGTAGTCTGAATTCCGCCCTTAGATCATCGAGGTAACTGAACGCCAACTTCTTTGAAAACTCGTTTTCGCATAGCGTTAGGTATATGACCCCTTCGTCTAGCAAAATACTTTTTACGTGAAATAAAAGTTAATAATATAATATTAAAAAGTAATGAATGAATCTATAAATAGAAATTGAAATATGTATTACTATCATTAATGATCAGTTATAGTTTATATTCGTGAATCAAAAGTATATTAAATACTTTTAAAATTAATTTTTTAAAAATTAATAAGCCATTTTATCAGATGGAAAAATTTTACATCTGCCGATGATATTTTAAAAAGGATGTGCCCAATCCGATAAAAAAAATATATATATCCCTTGTACCAATATATAACAATTAGATCATACTAGAAAGAATACAATATGTGGATGAACATTAGAACTAGAGGTCTGCATTGGGCGGGGATTTGGCCCGCCCACCTACACCCGCTCATTTAAGTGGGCGGGCAAAATTTTTTTTAAAAACGAGCAGGGGGCGGGTTAAAAAATTTAAACAATGGGCGGGCGGATTAAAAAATTTAAACAATGGGCGGGCGGATTAAAAAAAATTTTTTAAATCATTTAAGTAAATATTGATAAAAAATTGTTATGAACTTTTTGGGATATTAAAAATTAAAATGTCCTTTTTTGGTATCATAAAGACTTTTTCCTTAGAATAAATAAATTTTTATATATTTAAAACTACTTTGGTGGAAACGACAAGAAAGAGATATGCCGAAGCTATTAGCAAGAAAAATATTGGCAATTACTGGAACTCGTGCTTCTTCTGAACAAGGATTTAGCATTGCTGGAAGGTTTTTAGAACAAAAAAGAACGTATTTGAATCCAGAAAATGTTGATTCATTATTATTTTGCATTGTAATTATATATAATATCAATTTTATATTTATTTTTTCCATAAATATTTTATTTGATCAAATAAATCATCCATAATTTAAATTAAATGTTTATCTGTGCTTAATATAGTAATTTATTTCCTAAATTATAAAACTTTTTGTTGAGGTGTAATACTGAATTTTTTTATTAGATGCTTAAAAAATTGAAAGAATGGCTATAATTAAATTTTATAATAGCGGGCTTGGGTTAAAAAAAATTTATAAATAATGGGTGGACGGGTAAAGAATTTTAGACTAATAGGAGGGCGAGTATATTTTTTTTGAAAACTATGGGCAGGCGGGTTAATATTTTTTTGAAACATTGGGTGGGCGGGCTTATGGTCCAAAAACCCGACCAATACAAACCACTAATTAGAATTACCTCTCATAATTACAAAATGATATACAAAAACTGTAATTGGAAGAAATTGGTAAACGAAATTTCCAACAATGACTAAAATATCTAAAAGGGTCATATAAATAAATAACAAATATGTAATAAGTAGTTCGCATAATATCTATTCTCAATCTAATTAGCTTAGTCCTTGCTCTTGTAGGATATTCGACCTAGAGCTCTGCATTGGGCAAGTTTTTGGACCATAAAAACGCCCACCCAATGTTTTAAAAAAATTTAACCCACCCGCACATAGTTTTCAAAAAAATATTCCCGCCCGCCCATTAGTCTAAAAATCTTTACTCGCCCGCCCGCCCACCCATTAGTCTAAATTATTTTACCCGCCCCACCCTTTATTTATAAAATTTTTTTAACCCCAAGCCCACTATTAAAAAATTTAATTATGACCATTCTTTTAATTTTTCAAGCATCTAATAAAAAAAAATCAGCATTACACCTCTATAAAAAGTTTTTAGGAAATTACTATATTAAGCATAAAAAAATATTCAATTTAAATTATGGATAATTTATTTGATCAAATAAAATATTCATGAAAATAATAATGAATCGACATTTTCTGGATTCAAAGTCAAACATGTTCTTTTATGTTCTAAAACCCTTCCAGCAATGCTAAATCCTCGTTCAGAAGAAGCACTAGTTACAGGAATTGCCAATATTTTTCTTGCTAATCTTGATAGCTTTGGCAAATCTCTTCCTTGTCGTTTCCACCAAACTAGAATATATAAAAAGGTTTATTTATTTTAGGAAAAAAGCTTTTATGATACCAAAAAGGAAATTTTAATTTTTAATATCCAAAAAAGTTCAGAGGAACAATTTTTTATTAATATTTACTTAAATGATTTTAAATTTTTTTAACCTGCCCACCCATTGTTTAAAATTCTTAACCCATCTACCCACCCATTCATAGTTTAGAATTTTTTAACCTGTCCGCATGCCTGCCTGTTCTTAAAAATTATTTTACCACCCACTTTTCTGACTCTGCTGCAATATTGTTCTGTGTTAACTGTTCAATGAGCTGAATTTTTAGATATATATATATATAATTATATAAGAATTTTAAACGAAATAAAAACAGTTTTTAGACTTTTAATTATGAGTATATTTTTGATATTATTAATAATTACTATTATTTTGGTTTGTTAACATAAAATACTTTTATGTTTAAAAAATCCTATTATATTAAATTTTTAAAGTTTATATTTCTATATTTTTCAAGAATTAATAATTATTTTTAATTACTATCACATAAATGTAGGTAAAATTTTTTATATTAAAAAAAAATTATATTCTTTATCAAATTTAAATGCAAAAATTTTTTAAAAAATTCTTAGACAAGTATAAATAAACAAATAAAGATATTAATTTTTCTACCCATTTTTTTCTAAAAAGAATAGGGGGTATTTTCTATTTTATTCTCTCTAAGGTTCCCACCAATTGTTAAATTAATGGGGCTTTATAATAAATCATTAGTGGCCTTGATGTATGAAAATCAATTGCTCATAGTGATGTTTAACAATTAGACACATATAATGGCTTCATTATCTATTTACAAAATTTCTACCAATGGAAGGTCTATGTATATAGTGTTTTCCCAAATAAGGAAACTCATTAATCAATATAACCATTACTGGTGTCAAAAAACTTGACAATTTTGATTCCATATTTTACAGGTTTATTGAGAATATACATCCTATCTACCTCTAAAAGTATGAATTGTTTATATAAGAACTCAGCTCATATAATCTAGAAATTGCCACTTTTTTCTATATATCTTTAATTGGAGAGAAAGGATCATCTTTATTTCTTAAGACTTTATCAACAAACCTTAAATTCAAATCGTTCTTGACTGAAAGTACTGTAAAAATCTATACATCTTCTTGCCAGATAAAATTCAAGTGGGAAAATAATTGTTTTTCATGCAAGCCCCAAGAATAATACCACATAAAACTGCTTACAATTCTTTCATTGTAGCCTCCAAATCATAGAACTAGAGAGGGCATATTTTTTGGAATTTATATTTATCTGCCAATTTTTATGAAGAATATTTTGTAAAATAATGAGAATGTAAAGTTCACATAAATTTTTGGCTTCCTCAGAAGGACTTGGATGGAATATAACAATGTTTCATTTTGGAGTTTTTCAGTTAATAATGGTTGGATATGTACCCTCAAATAATTTTTATGAAGGTATTATATCATCCTTGGTATCTCTTTCCAAAATTTAATATTAGTCAAAAAAATAAAATATTTTTAAAATCCCAAAAATCTAAAAAAAAATTAAAAATTGACTAAACTGAGAATCCACATCATAACTCCAAAAATAATGATGGAAACTTAAAAATTTTTTCATTTTATGTTAATATAAGTTAGTTTACACCAAATGAGTCAAAAAAAATAAAATATTTTTAAAATCCCAAAAATCTAAAAAAAAATTAAAAAATTGACTAAACTGAGAATCCACATCATAACTCCAAAAATAATGATGGAAACTTAAAATTTTTTTCATTTTATGTTAATATAAGTTAGTTTACATCAAATGAGTCAAAAAAAATAAAATATTTTTAAAATCCCAAAAATTTTAAAAAAAATTAAAAAATTGACTAAACTGAGAATCCACATCATAACTCCAAAAATAATGATGGAAACTTAAAAATTTTTTCATTTTATGTTAATATAAGTTAGTTTACACCAAATGAGTCAAAAAAATAAAATATTTTTAAAATCCCAAAAATTTTAAAAAAAATTAAAAAATTGACTAAACTGAGAATCCACATCATAACTCCAAAAATAATGATGGAAACTTAAAAATTTTTTCATTTTATGTTAATATAAGTTAGTTTACACCAAATGAGTCAAAAAAATAAAATATTTTTAAAATCCCAAAAATTTTAAAAAAAATTAAAAAATTGACTAAACTGAGAATCCACATCATAACTCCAAAAATAATGATGGAAACTTAAAATTTTTTTCATTTTATGTTAATATAAGTTAGTTTACATCAAATGAGTCAAAAAAAATAAAATATTTTTAAAATCCCAAAAATCTAAAAAAAAATTAAAAAATTGACTAAACTGAGAATCCACATCATAACTCCAAAAATAATGATGGAAACTTAAAAATTTTTTCATTTTATGTTTATATAAGTCGGTACCAAATCAATTAATCCAGAGCGTAGAATTATGCTCCTATAATTCATATTATTTTTAATTAAAAACTAAAATTTTAATAATATACGCCATCTAGCGGAATTTATTTTATGATATATAAAATATTATGGGTGTTTTATTTTCTATATAATAGATCTGTTATACATATTATAAATTTCTAAACTACAATATCTTTTCTATTCTAATTTATATATTTAAATAATTTTAATTTTGGATAAATTAAATTTTTATAATAAAAACCTTTTTTTTTCAAGTTTTTAAAATATAATTGATAGGCCATAAATAAATTTTACCTGTTAATTCTCAGTTTACCTGTTAATTCTCAGTTTACCTGTTAATTCTCAGTTTAGTTACACCCAATTAAACATATATGTCAAAACACCTAACCATATGATATTCATGATTATATCAACCCTCAATCTATCCATCCCAAATGGCGAAGTTTTTTCCGGTTCATCTTTTGGAAGAATATAACCTAGCAAATAAAATGGAATTTTGATGTCTATGGATTCAAATATTCTTAGCTCATTCCTTATCATGAATATAACTATTCAAGATTAAAAAACAAATAAGAAATATATGCTTTATTTTACTAATTTATAAATTACAATTACAATATCGGAAAGGGTAAGTTCCACTCATTTAGTAAACTACAACTGGGTACAAGGTTTGTTGGTATCCTTGAGAAAAAAATCGGCATAACCTTCATAAAATTCACGTTCGCTCATTTTGGGCAGGTCTATGACCAACGTGCTAGATAAGATAAGATAAGAAATATGTTTAACACCATGTGCCCGCGATATTTAAAATCATCCATTTTATAAAAAAAATGGATTTTATTTTTAAAGTTATTTTTGATTCTACTTCTCTACTATAAATTTACTCATATGGAAAGTACAGAATAAGAAATAAAGGTAAATAAACAATTTTTTAAAATCTAATATAATATGACATGCAGATATTTTATGCTATTCTAAATTTAAGTTATTCCGTTCTTTCGAGGAAAGAGAGAAAATTTTCAGCAAGTAACAAAATTACATTTTATATAAAATAATTTAATAAATCTAGACAGAAAAATATTTCCAAACAAAATGGGCTTCAAGTTACAACCTTATAATAATCTTGCTAAAAATATGTCAGACCCTCTTTTGTCATCTTCAAGTAACAAAATTACATTTTTATATATAGTAAATATTGTATTAATTTAAGGTAGTAATATAATATCAAACAAAGTGGGCTTCAAGTCACAACCTTATAATACTCTTGCCAAAAATGCTATGGCAGACCCTCTTTCAAAAGCGTACGCAGCTGGGGGGGGGGGGACAAATCCCCCCCTCCTCAAAGCCAAAAAATGCAGATGCCGGATTATATTTTTCAAAAATATATTGTTAATATAAATTTATATTTGTTAATATTTATTCCTATTTCATAAATATATTTAATTTCATTTATTTATCACATTCATCTACTAGTTATTTTATCAATTAATTTCGATTTCAAGTTTTCCTTGATGTAATTTACCTATTATTTTCAAATTTTAGTGGCGTATTATTTATCAAAATTTATTGTCAAATAATAATTATCTCTAACTCCTTGTCCAACAGGGAGAAAGAAATTGCAAGCTTGTCCAACGAGATCGAGTCTCCGCCATTAAGCAGTAACAGCTTTAATGGAGTTAGAAGAGCCGATTATTAATGCTATTACTGAAATATAACAATGACTTGAAAGAAATATTTCCTCAGAAGCAAGAAAATTATTGGATTCAATACTTATTGCAATTTTTTTTCTCATTAGAATGATTTATTTAATTATACAACTATTTTATGTATACCTTTCAAAAACATGACATAAGGTGAGAATAGCGGAGAGCATTTTATTAGAACTCAAGGAAATTAGAGCTAATGTTGATGAAGAATTTCATATTTTATGTGTTATTGTTGAGTCAATAGCAGAGCTATACGTGTTTAATATTTGTCCTCCTCGTATTACAGCAAGCTCATCGTCAAAACCTTAATATAGAATCAGTAGAAGAGTATTATAAAACAAATGTCCCCTCTCTTAGATACAATTATAACCCAAATAAATGAATAGTTTTTAATTCATCATGCAACACTTACAAATTCACAGATATTACTTCCACAAAAGCCTTTCCAACCTTTTTCAGATGGTGATAGAAAAAAAAATATATTTGTTAGATTTTTGTCATGAAGATGTTAAAATAATGATATGGGTATATATATATATGCAACTCTTCCCATTAGTAAACTAATTAGAGAACACTCTCTTTTTTAAGAAGAATAACAGAGCCCTTCAAAGGTACAATTTGCAGGGCACGGCCCAGATTTTTATAAATTAAATTATATTTATTTTTGATTTTTATAGCTTATAAAGGCGATTTCAAATATTTGGTTATAAAATATACAGTTCGGCCAGTATATTTTTTTAATAAGATTTTCAGGCCCACCCCGGGTGTTTTCTTAAAAAAAATTTCGGGCCCGGCCTGGGTATGTTTAAAAACAATTAAAATACGGTCCGGCTCGGGGGCAGGGCCTGTAAGTCTCTGAAAAACATTATGAAATACAACTTCTGAAAGTAGATTGAATTATTTGGATCTTTTGAATATTCATAGGCATTTAAAGCCAAGCAAGGATAGATAATTGAAAAATTAGCTCAAAACATACAAAATACAATTATTTCTAAGAAACTTTTTGTGTATTAATTTATATTTCCAACACTTAAATTTTTTATACTTTATATATTTTAAAGGCTCAAAAAATTCAAATTTCAATTTTGGGTCATTTAGGTGATTCATATCGTGGTTATATTCACTTTATATTTTATAATTCACATTTATTTTATATCAATGCTGGTTTATATATATAATTTTTTTGTAATTCACATTAATTTAAAATTGTGTATTATAAAAGATATTAGTCCTAATAAATTTATGCTTATTTTTAATTAACAAAAATATTTCTTAAAAAATTTTATTATCTCCCTCCCCCCCCCCAGACCAAATTCCTGCTTACGCGCCTGCCCTCTTTTGTCATCTTCAAGTAACAAAATTATATTTTTATATATAGTAAATATTGTATTTAAGGTAATAATATAATATCAAACAAAGTGGGTTTCAAGTCACAACCTTATAATAATCTTGCTAAAAATGCTATGGCAGGCCCTCTTTTGTCATCTTCAAGCAATGACATATAATAATACCTAGACTGACAATTCATTCATTAAAATGCATTTTAAGCAGAGTTGTATATTTGCTCAAAATAAAAAGATCTTCAAAGATCTATATCTTTGAAGATCGTAAAATTTGAAGATCTTTTATTTATCGTAAAATTTGAAGATCTTTTATTTTTTAAAAATTTTGTGTAACGATCTTCAAAGATCTTCATGATATTTATTTTTTTACCCCTTTATCCAGATGTTTTTCAATTTTATTAATATAATATTTCTTTTATGCTTTATACCTCTCCTCCTGCCTTGATGAAAGAAAAAAATATTGACACAGCATGTTTTTAAAATTTTTGATGGCTTTATTATTAGATTGCAAAATATTAAAAAAAGAGTGCCTACAAGAATATTTTTTTTGATTGATATAAGAGTTTTTAATATTATCATTGGAAATAATTTTTATTTATTTGAATTGTAAAAAAAATATTTAAAAATTTATTGAAAAGCTTCCTTTTCTTCAGAAATTTTTTTAAAAAAATAAAAATATAACTGTTTCCAATGAGAGTGTAGGTAGTGTTGCATATTATATGATAGTAAAGATGTGCTAAACCCATATTTTAAAAAAATTGGGTTTGGGCTTTGTCGGTTCTAAAAAAAAATTTTAAAAATTCCGCTAGGTCGGGTAGTGTCTTGGAAATTTTTTAAAATAAATATAAATATATGAATAATTATAAAAAATTAATTTTTGCTGGCTGTGCTGGTAAAATTTTTTTAATCGGGTTCGAGCCGGAAAACATTTTTTAAAAATTTTGGGTTGGGCTTGAAAAATTAGGCCCTATGCAGATCACTATAATACATTATTATAATATATTTTCCTCTCGCTAATTAATAAGTAATTACTATGTTTAAGATAACACATTTGCATTTTATATATCCAGTAATAAATTTTTATTTTATTTTTTTTTAAATTTTTAAATCAAAATATAAATCTTTTTTTTTTGTGAGTTTTAAAAATAATTTCCGGTATTGAAAAAAAGGAATCAAAAAAACAGACCGGTCTATAGGTCTTGGAAACTTTCTTAGAAAGTGTGTCAGCATACCCTGGCTTAATAAATTAGCATCGCTATGCCAATTCCCCTTACTACTAGTTCAGAATGAGGTGTTAACTTTCTTTTAATTTCATAGCTATTTTTTAATATTGATTTTTTAAATAATTTTAGAAATGTATCTATTGGACATATATATTTGATAACATTAGTTCCTAAATTTGATTGAGATAATTAGAATACTTTTGGATATTCGTATTATTTAAGGGGGGGGGATGTGCCTATTCTAAAGTCAAAATATAGTATAATTTATAATATCAATTTATACTTTTTATCTTTTATTAATTAATAAAGTTTAATAATTATTATTAAGGATAATTTATCTTAATGAGGGTCTGAACCCCGGGTCTGAACCCCGGGTCTGAACCCCGGGTCTGATTTTATACAACCAACCAATTAACAACACTTTAATATTAAGTAAAAGTCATGCTTTTACTATTTACAACGATATAAAATAGCTAGTTGCAATTTTAAAAATAAAAGTAAAACAAAATTAACACTTTCCCAAGATGTCTAGGAAATGTCATAAAAACCACCAATAAAATCAGAATGATATGATATATTTATCATATTTTATATCCTTAAAATAAGCTAAATTTGAATAAAAAAATTAAGCCCAAGCCCAGCCCAAGTCATATTGCATAAAATTTCCAAAGAACCCAAACCCGGCCTAGGCCCGCTAGAAAATATATATTTAGGTCTATACCCTATCCATGTTTCTGATATAATTATGGGTTGATAAATTCTATACCCAACTAACTTGGGCTGGGCTTGGGCTAAATTTTTTTATTCAAATTTAGCTTATTTTAAGGATATATAATATGACAAATATATCATATCATTCTGATTTTATTGGTGGTTTTAATGACATTTCCTAGACATCTTGGGAAAGTGTTAATTTTGTTTTACTTTTATTTTTAAAATCGCAACTTGCTATTTTATATCGTTGTAAATAGTAAAAGCATGACTTTTACTTAATATAAAAGTGTTGTTAATTGGTTGGTTGTATAAAACCAGACCCGGGGTTTGGGTCTAAAAAATCGACCAAACCAGCTCTGAGCACAGACCCGGGGTTCAGACCCTCATTAAGATAAATTATCCTTAATAATAATTATTAAACTTTATTAATTAATAAAAGATAAAAAGTATAAATTGATATTATAAATTATACTATATTTTGACTTTAGAATAGGCATATCCCCCCCCCCCTAAATAATACGAATATCCAAAAGTATTCTAATTATCTCAATCAAATTTAGGAACTAATGTTATCATATATGTCCAATAGATACATTTCTAAAATTATTTAAAAAATATATATTAAAAAATAGCGATAAAATTAAAAGAAAGTTAGCTCCTCATTCTGAACTAGTAGTAAGGGGAATTGGCATAGCGATACTAATTTATTAAGCCAGGGTATGCTGACACACTTTCTAAGAAAGTTTCCAAGACCCATAGACCGGTCTGTTTTTTTGATTCCTTTTTTTCAATACCGGAAATTATTTTTAAAACTCACAAAAAAAAGATTTATATTTTGATTTAAAAATTTTAAAAAAAATGAAATAAAAATTTATTACTGGATATATAAAATGCAAATGTGTTATCTTAAACATAGTAATTACTTATTAATTAGCGAGAGGAAAATATATTATAATAATGTATTAGAGTGATCTGCATAGGGCCTAATTTTTCAAGCCCAACCCAAAATTTTTAAAAAATGTTTTCCGGCTCGAACCCGATTAAAAAAATTTTACCAGCACAGCCAGCAAAAATTAATTTTTTATAATTATTCATATATTTATATTTATTTTAAAAAATTTCTAAGGCACTACCCGACCTGGCCGGAATTTTAAAAAATTTTTTTTAGAACAGACAAAACCCAAACCCAATTTTTTTAAAATATGGGTTTAGCACATCTTTACTATTATATAATATGCAACACTACCTACACTCTCATTGGAAACAGTTAGAATTTTATTTTTTTTAAAAAATTTCGGAAGAAAAGGAAGCTTTTCAATAAATTTTTAAATATTTTTTTTACAATTCATATAAATAAAAATTATTTCACTTTTCAATGATAATATTAAAAACTCTTATATCAATCAAAAAAAATATTCTTGTAGGCACTCTTTTTTTAATATTTTGCAATCTAATAATAAAGCCATCAAAAATTTTAGAAACATGCTGTGTCAATATTTTTTTTTTAAAAAAAATTTATTTTTTTCTTTCATCAAGGCAGGAGGAGAGGTATAAAACATAAAAGAACTATTATATTAGTAAAATTGAAAAAAATCTGGATAAGGGGTAAAAAAATAAATATCATGAAGATCTTTGAAGATCGTTACACAAAATTTTTAAAAAATAAAAGATCTTCAAATTTTACGATCTTCAAAGATCTTGCTCAAATTTTTGAGCTAGATCTCGCTCAAAAATCTTCAAAGAAGATCTTTTGTACAACTTTGATTTTAAGCATGTATCAATTGAAATCAGCTGGAGACGCCATTAACACCATGTTGAGTATATCGATGATAATTTGTCCTGGTTCGGGTTCGCTTTATATACTCTTAAAAATATCAAAAAGACAAATAAGCTAAAATGGCTGTCAAAATGAGCGAGAGATTTAAAAAAATATCAAAAATTTGACTTTTACAGATTAGATAGTTTTTTCTATTTAAGTATTTAATATTAAATTAATATCATTATAAATTTTAGTAAATACCTTAATCAAATATTTAATATAATTATATAATTAATATTAAAATCATTTAATATAAATTTTAATAAATATATAATTGTAATATTTAACATAATATATTATTAATATAATATTTAAAGTAATTAAATTAATTTGATACAAAAGCTATTTATATACCATTTTTGTAGAAAATTATAAAATAAAGACTAAACCTCAAAAGCTATTTACATACCATTTTTGTAGAAAATTATAAAATAAAGACAACCTTAAAAGCTAATATCAAATATAAATACAGTACCTCAAGGCAAAGGTAATTGGTTTTAATTAATATTTACATATTAGTATTAGTAAGATTCTATCTTAGCAGGGTTGGGCCAATTTTCAGAAAATTTTATTCGGATACAGATACAGATACTTTATAAAATTTTGTATTTACGATACAAGATACTAGACACTTTAGAAAAATTTCAATAAGATATAAGATACACGATACTTGTATTTTTTAAAAAAAATATCTAAGATACAAGATACTTTTTAAAAAAACTTTAAATAGTCAAAATCAAAATGTATAAAGCTTTATTTTCTTATCTATAATATAAATTTATAAAAAAATATTTAAAATAAATTGTAGATAATAACAAATTAAAAGATAATGCGATATTCCATTTAATAATTATATAATTAGTAAATAATAATAAATCAGCATCATATATCAGCATTATTTTTTAATATTATTAATTTTTCAAATGATTTATCGTTCAATCTTTGACGATTTGGTTTATTAACCATATTAGCAAGGCTAAATAATCTTTCAACGGGGGCTGAGGAGGGTAATATTGTGTTATATTTAATAAATATTTCTTTTATATATTTATAACTATTTAACATATTTATACTCCGCCTGTCATCTTTCATATAATTTATGACCTCTATTTCAATATCATTTATTGAATTATTAGAATTGGATGTGGTACTTTTAAGGCAAAAGTAATCATCATCTTCATCAATTGAAGATTTTGTTGAAGTATTAATTTCAATATTATTTTTAAAAACAATTAAAATTTCATGTAACCAAATCCTGAAGGTATTTTTTTTCTTTTTCACCACCAATCCAACGATTTTTAAAATAGGGATGAGAAATAGTTGCCAAAAATGCACTTTTAAAATTGTTATCAAAATCATATATATTTTTAAATCTTTTATTTAAATAATTTTCTATGGCAATAGCTAATGGTTTGCAAAATTGTAGATTGGTTTGAATTAAATTTGTAATTTTTTTTAACGACATTTAAAATTGGAGCTGATTCTCCATAATAGCAGTTGATTTCACTCTGTTTGTCAATCGCTATAGCCAATGGGGCCATTATATTGCAATATTCTTCTAAATTGAATTTCAATATCTCTTAATTTAGGAAATTCTAATTTTTGACATAATTTAGGAAGTTCGCCTTTAAATTTTAATAAATTATAAAGACTATCAGACAAACTATTCCATCTAGTGCAACAAGGTGTAACTAATTGTTTTCCTAAAACTGCTTTGATAAGTTCTGCAGTTTTAAGCCTATTATTTGCATTCCATAGCTTAGTACATTTAGCTATTGCAGGATGATGAATTTTAGAAATGTTAGGATAATCCTTAATAGCTCTCTCGACATCTGTTGTGGCAATTAGACTTATCGTATGGCACAAACAACGAATGTGTTGAGGCAATGTTATTGAGGCTTCTTTAGACCCTTAAATAATCAAATAAATAATTTTATTTGAATAAATTTTTTTACTAAATTTACAATATCATAATAAATTTTAAAGAAGTATTAAATAATACTTTCAATGATTTCAAATTCTATACATTCATCATCATTGATGTCAAAGTCATTCTCTACAGCTTCCATAGAATATCCAAACTCCTTGAAAGCTTTCTTAAAGTTAGAGCCATTATCTGTAACAGTTGCTATAACTTTTTCGTCAATACCAAAGTCACGATGAATTTCTTAATTATGATCATCTTGAAGTACTTCAAAAAATTTGCCATTAAGTATGCTTAGTTTAAATTTATTGTTATAATTTTCGGTTGAAGAATCATCTGAAGACGAAGATAAACATATTATTCTATTTTCTTATTCCATAATTTTAAAATAGACAGATATAAAACGATTCAAATATGGTAGTTCTAATTGTTAGCAAATTGCTATATGACGACCAACGTCATATATCAAAAATTATCTTAAAATATCTAAATTTTGATTAAATTTTTCATTTAAATCTTAAAACAATATCATTTTAAATTTTAATATTATTTAAATTAACCAATATAAATTTTTTTTAAAGTATCTGTATCTTTTTGAATACAAAGTTGGTTAAGATACAAATACTTTTAAATAATATGTATCTTAGATACTGGATACAAGATACTTTACAAAATTTTAAAAATTTTCGGTTGAAGAATCATCTGAAGACGAAGATAAACATATTATTCTATTTTCTTATTCCATAATTTTAAAATAGACCCATATAAAACGATTCAAATATGGTAGTTCTAATTGTTAGCAAATTGCTATATGACAACCAACGTCATATATCAAAAATTATCTTAAAATATCTAAATTCTGATTAAATTTTTCATTTAAATCTTAAAACAATATCATTTTAAATTTTAATACTATTTAAATTAACCAATATAATTTTTTTTTAAAGTATCTGTATCTTTTTGAATACAAAGTTGGTTAAGATACAAATACTTTTAAATAATATGTATCTTAGATACTGGATACAAGATACTTTACAAAATTTTTAAAAAGATACAAAAGTATCTTGTATCTTAGATACAAATATCCGCGATACTGCCCAACCCTGTATCTTAGTATTAGTAAGATTCTATCTTAGTATTAGCAAGATTCTATCTTAGTATTAGCAAGATTCTATCTTAGTATTAGCAAGATTCTATCTTAGTATTAGCAAGATTCTATCTTAGTATTAGCATGATTCTATCTTAGAATTAGCAAGATTCTATATTATTAGAAAATATTTTTCTGAACAAGGCTAAGGTAATTAATTTTAATGATGTATGGCAAAATTTTTTTTCTAAAATTTATCATATATCTTTTATAATTTTAACAGCATTTGAACACATGGATAATATTAGGAATATTTATATTTTCTAAAAAATAGAACATTAGAAGAACAATAATTATGGTAAATTATTTATATTTTCTAATAGATATTTTATATTTATAACAATCTTTTAGAATTTTTTAAATAATGATACCTTCTACATATAGAAAGTCAAGTTATTATAAAAATAAAATATATTTTACCTGTATTTCTCCAACCTGTCTCGGGAGAGGTTACACAGTAAATAACCTATTTACTGAAACAGCAGCATGCAACGGTAAATTATTTAATATATAAGATGTGATTTATTGTTTTCTAGATATTTGCAAATATTTGAGTGGAAGAAGAGGAAGTATTTTACAAAATTATTTTTAAATTTTATTATAAATATTTAATCAAATTTTTCTTAATATATTATTCCTTAAGTCACAACATTAGTGCCTCCTTTGATAAATCCTCGACAAGAAGTTGGAGACAGTGATGTGGGGAATTCTGGAAACTTATTGGAGGAAAGTCAAATGTTCAATCCTCCACAAGACGTTGGAGACAGTGATGTGGGGATTTCTGGGAACTTGTTGGAAGAAAGTCAAATGTTCAATCCTCCACAAGATGTTGGAGACAGTGATGTGGGGATTTCTGGGAACTTGTTGGAAGAAAGTCAAATGTTCAATCCTCCACAAGAAGTTGGAGACAGTGATGTGGGGATTTCTGGGATCTTGTTGGAGGAAAGTCAAGAGGCTCTCCCTTCTTTGGTTAGTCATACAGAAGAAGATGGAGAGAGTGGCCTCCCTCTTTTACCATTTTTAGACGAAAGTTTTATAGATGAAGAAGTTGTAGTCGATATCTCCATTGCAGCTAATAGCTCTGAAACTTTACCGGTAATATTTAATAACACTCAATCCGCATATTTAAATGTAGAACAACCATACCATATGATTTTATTTTTCCCAAAAAAACGGAATTTTTTATATTCTAATAAATATCTTTATATTCACCACAAATATGGATTTTTATATAAATGTGGGCTAAAGAATTGTACTGCAAGAGGTACATTGTTAAATATGATGTTTACATTGACACGTATTCAATATGTGTAGAAAATATTAATAATTCATTGTTTTGATTACAAATTAAAAATGTTTTATTATCTAGTGTTAACTTATAATTGCCGTATAATCGGATATCAGAATTTATAAGAGGCAAAGGAGGTCTTAATGTTTTAATAACACGATTCATAATAGTTTTCACAGATATAAATGTTGGTAGAACATTAGGATGGAGTTGAACGAGGGGATCCATTTTTCTAATACGCATAACTTGATTTTATGTTTTACGTTTGCCTTGAACCGGGTTGCTCGAATTTGTACTTTAAGTTTATTCATAATTGCATAATGCTCTTCTTTAGATTTATCAGGATGGTGGTGAATATGTTTCAATGTAAATTCATTTTATTACAAATATATTCAATTGTTTTTTAGATATTTTTATTATTAATTGTAAAAAACGTTAACATATAAAAATTGAATTTATTATTCTTTGGGAAAGTAAAATTATATTGGAAGTTCTATATTTATATTGAGAATGAATGGTGTTATATTTGTGAGGAAAAGATTGGTGAAATGGATTACATCTTTTCCATCTATGAAATTTTTTTCTGCATATTAATTAAGTTGTAGTTTTTTTAAAATGTCATATTACTATTAATTGAATATTATATTTTAATAAAGGATATTTTAAATTTTATTGTCATTTGAGAAAATACATAATTTGTGAAATTTGTAGTTTTTTTAAAATGTCATTACTATTAATTAAATATTATATTTTAACAAAGGATATTTTAAATTTTATTGTCATTTGAGAAAATCCATAATTTATAAAATTTGTAAACATAAAATTTTATTATTCAAATTTTTTTGTATCATGTCCATCTAAACAAGTATAAGGAAGGAGATAATTGATAAAAGAAATACAAAATTTAAATTTTGAATCCTTATTTTATTCAAATAATCATTTTTGATTATATATTGCTGATTTTTTTAACTAAAACAATTGATTAATTTATTATTAGACTTTTATATGTCTTGGTCAATCATAGGTTTTAAGTATATAGATTAATAAATTAATCTGGTAACCGACAGATGTTTAACCCTAAGTATGATCAGAATAAAAATTATAAAATCTGCCTTCTAAAATATAAATATTTATATATTAATTTGTGCTGTAAAGTAATGTAAAAAAAAGTAACGTAGTTACTAACGTTGTTACCTTGAATTTTATTCATAAAAATATCTATTTCAGAGGTGATTATAAGCAGTGAATATTATATATTTCAAATCTTACAATTATTATTTTGCTTGTGAAATTTTTTTTAAATTTACAGATAAGAAATAATTATAATTTTAATAAATGATATATAGAAAAATAAGTTATATTATTCAAATGAAACAATATGTTCTCCAAGAGAAAATTAGGTAAGTCTCTTCTCTCTTAAAAATCAATACATAAATTATTCAAAATATTTTGTTTTGTATGGTATCTACGATTTTTTTTGGGAGTGTATGTCTGATTCCTCCATTGGCCGATTTGTCCAGGTCGACGGTTATTTCCATCATCATCTTTTCAAAATATTTTGTTTTGTATGTTATCTACGATTTTTTTGGGAGTGTATGCCTGATTCCTCCATTGGCCGATTTGTCCATGTCGACGGCTATTTCCATCATCATCTTTTCAATTAGTTCCCATATCTTAGGTTTTTTGTGGAAAATTTATCATGTTTTCTTTCTTTTCCTGGAAATTATTTTCCTCTTACGGTTATTTTTATTCATAACAAAATAGCGGCGCCACTATGGGTAGGGGTGAAGAGTATTTTTACAGAATAATTTTTTTTTTAAAGTTAAAGAATAAAAAAAACATTTTTTTTTCTATATACAAACAGGCAACGCTGGCGTTCCCTTAGTTGTGATGATTTTATGAAACATGTTATCTTATCCATATAAAATTATTTTCTTTGCAAAAATAATTAAAATAAAACACTTGTAATTTATAAAAAAAATTTAACTTAACTTGTAATTAAGTTAGTTAAATTACAGGGGTTTACTAACTGAATAAAAAAAGTATTGAAGATGGTTTGTTAAGGGAGCAAGCTATTACGCCTAGCACTATAGGAATATAATGGCAAAGTATATGAATAATAAGGAGTTAAATAAATAAATATTAAAAAAAAGTTGATTGACTTTTGATAAATAAAATAATAAATATACGGCGATGATTTTGTAAAAAAATAAATATATAAGAGTGAAAAAAAAAGACAATTATTTTTTTTTTATGTACGATTTCATATTTTAGAAAAGAAAAATAAAGAAATAAAATTATCGATTTTCGTGTTTCAAGAGAAAAAAAAATTAAAGTAAGTAAAAAAAAACAGATACATTAAGTAGTTGTTTGTTGTTGTAATACCTGAGTGTTGTTTTGATAGTTAAGTAACTATATATAAACTAATAATTATATAAGAGAATTTAACATAGTCTGGAAGAGAAAAAATAGTTAAATCAAACAAACCGCCCAAATCATTGCAATTTGAACAAATATTTGAATGCTTAGTTAGAAAATGGAATTAATGTAGAAAAAAATAATAAAGCCTACTAATTTATAATTAAATTTAAATGTATAATAAAATTTGAAAGATTAGTAAATGAGATTTATTTTTTCTTTACCCAAAGTAGAGTAGAACTATGCAAATTCAATTTAATTAAATCATAACTAAACCCGATTAAAAGATTTTTATCCCGAAGCTGACTTGCTTGCAGGACTATGCTATTTAAAAATTATAAACAACTCCGGGTCTGGACCCCATATTTGAACCTCAGGTTTGTGCTCAGAGCAGGCTTGAGCACAAACTTGGTTCGTAAATTTTACGACCAAGCAAATTAACAACACTTGTGCCAATCATTTTTAAATTTTAGACGCAACATGGCTCGAATTTTCTACAAGAGCTTGGAGGGGAAAAGTTACTTAAAAATATATTTTTTTATCTGCCTGATTGATTAAATTTGAGGAGGCATCTTATAATACCTTAACCATTTCGTTTTTCTCTCCCTTTTCTCATTATATACTATGTGTCCGCCTAAGACTCCAAATATTCTTAAAAATATTTAAAAAATAAAAACTTTAATTGTACTATAAAATTATTTATTTTTTATTACTGTTGACATTGAAATAACGATGTACACTCTAAAATTATTTTAAAAATACATTTTCTAAGTGTAAGCTATTATGGAATAAAATGGGGGCAATCTTCAAACTCTGCAGCCATTTTTAAGGGAAGCATGGGAAAGAAGGAAATTAATAGATAGTCATATTAAGGATAATTGCATATGACGACTCTTATGACATATCTGAATTACAGAGATTTTTAGATAAAGACAAGTCGTTCTACACGCGTTTCTTTTTAAGGTAACCGTAACGGGTTCCCTTTTCAGATGTAACAAGTAACTGTAACGCGTTTCTTTTTGTAGTAACGTTTACAGCACTAGAAATAATTAAAATTTTTTAATATGATATACTGGATTATGTTAACTTTTCAATTTTTAACTATCCACTTAAAGATCTTCATAAATATATACACATTCCACTAACAATGTAAAATTTATTTTAGCTTAGAATCAGATGGGTTCAGAAATTTCAGATTAATATTTTATACCTAACAATTAACATAAGCCAGATAGTCTACATTCTGTTATTAACAATAATCATTGATATTAATTTATTATTATTGTTAATATGACCGATTAATACTAACCTTTAAATTGTTTTTTTTTATGTTGATATAAATTGATTTTTTTATAAATTGTGTAGATTGATTTTTTTTATATAAATTTTTATATATTAATATGAAAATTGTTATATAAACCTGATTTTTTTAATTTGATAAAAAAAAATTTAAAATTTTAAAATATATTATATAAAATTAAATTAATAATTTAAAATAAAATAAACAATCTTTATATTAGAAAACTTTATGGTTACATTTTTATATTTAGAAAACTCGTATCATTACATCATTTATCCTAAAAAACTTTATGGTGGCAGAACTTTATTAATTATAAATTAACCAATTATTTTAGCGAATTTAAATATATTCTTCCTATATTTTATTTTATATTAGTTTATATATATTTAAGGTTTTTAATAATACTTTATTTATATATTTAAATATTACTTTAGATATATTTAAATATTTTATAATATATTGCATAAATTATCATATAAATATTTTAATTATTTATATTTAAATATTTCTTTATATATAATTTAATATTACCTTATATATATTTAAATATTACTTTATATATATATTTAAATATTACTTTATATATATATTTAAATATTACTTTAGATATATTAAATATTTTAATTATTTATATTTAAATATATATATAATTTAATATTACCTTATATATATATTTAAATATTACTTTATATATATATTTAAATATTATTTTAGATATATTTAAATATTTTATAATATATTGCATAAATTATCATATAAATATTTTAATTATTTATATTTAAATATTTCTTTATATATAATTTAATATTACCTTATATATATATTTAAATATTACTTTATATATATATTTAAATATTACTTTAGATATATTAAATATTTTAATTATTTATTAAATATTACTTTATATATAATTTAATATTACCTTATATATATATTTAAATATTACTTTAGATATATTTAAATATTTTATAATTAAATATTCATAAATATATATTGCATAAATTATAATATAAATATTAAAATTTATTAAATTTAAATGTTAAATGTGTCTTGTTTGTATTCACCATCTTTCTTTAATTTGACTCCAATTTTTTCATCTATCCTTCCCAAATGGCGAAGATTTTTCCGGTTCATCTTTTGGAAGAATATAACCTAACAAATGAAATGGAATTTTGGTGTCTATGGATTCAAATATTCTAACTCATTCCTTATCATGAATATAACTATTCAAGATTAAAAAACAAATAAGAAATATATGTCTTTATTTTACTAATTTATAAATTACAATTACAATATCGGAAAGGGTAAGTTCCACTCATTTAGTAAACTACAACTGGGTACAAGGTTTGTTGGTATCCTTGAGAAAAAAATCGGCAAAATTTTATGAAGGGTGGGCCTTCATAAAATTCACGTTTGCTCATTTTGGGCAGGTCTATGACCAACGTGCTAGATAAGATAAGATAAGAATTTGACTCCAAACAGCTGTGGGAATATTTCGGACCCGAACCTTTTACCGTATCGTGCTGCATGATATACTTTTTTTGTGTGTTTTGATGTTTTGTCGCGCACTTTTTGCTAAATTTTGTTTAAGCTTGCTCAATAATAGTTTCTCCAGCGTCATTTGAGACCATAACCAACCCAGGTAAATTATAGAATATATTACTATTATGCTATCTTGTTAACCTGGAAATTTTCTTCTTAGAATATATTACTAATATGCTATCTTGTTAACCTGGAAATTTTCTTCTTAGCATCAATTGATAATCCTTTAAAATATGCTATCTTGTTAACCTGGAAATTTTAATCTTAGCATCAATTGATAATCCATTCAGGAACTCCAACTAATCAAGGTAAATTTAAAATATGCTATCTTGTTAACCTGGAAATTTTAATCTTAGCATCACTTGATATAATCCATTCAGGAACTCCAACTAATCAAGGTAAATTTAAAATATGCTATCTTGTTAACCTGGAAATTTTAATCTTAGCATCACTTGATATAATCCATTCAGGAACTCCAACCAACCAAAGTAAATTAAAAATATGCTATCTTGTAAACCTGGAAATTTTAATCTTAGCATCACTTGATATAATTTATTCAGGGACTCCAACCAACCAAAGTAAATTTAAAATATGCTATCTTGTTAACCTGGAAATTATGATTATTCAATAAATCAATTAATTTTTTTAAAGCAAAATGCCCAATATAAATTTATAAAATCTAAATTTAATAAAAATCTACTATTTTCTAATAATTATTTATATTCTCAAAATAGAGAAAACTATTATATGCATACCAATGACATATGTCATTGATGCTTACATAGATATTTATTAATTATTAGGTTACCTAAAAATTCACATCACTCTTTATCAATATTATGATCATGCTGTTAAAATTTTCATTTTTTAATTCTTTTTATACCAAATTTACACCATTTTATATAATATTGATATGCAAAAAGTAATTACCATAATTTTATATATTACTATTGAAATACAAATTGCAATCATTATTTTATATACCACCTATTGATATACAAATTGTAATCATCATTTTCTATACAATTAATATTCAATTGCAATATATACAAATATTTATACACCACCATCAATATACAGTCTTAATAAAAATAATTCTATAATTGATATGCAAATTGCAATCTTTATTTTATATACCTTCATCAATATATAGTCTCAATAAATATAAATTTATATACTATTGATATATAAATTGCAATCATTATTTTATATAGCATTATTATACAATTGCAATCATTATTTTATATTTATCAATCACGATAATAATATTTATCAATCACATTAATAATATTTATATATACTATTGATATAATTGCAAAAGTAATAATAAAATTGTTAGGCTTATATTTCATTATTCTTACAACATGCATGCTTATTCATTATATCATATTTTTTATAAGTAATGTTGTTAAACGGCTCGATTAAAACGGCTAACTCAATATTTTATCTGAAAAAATAATAGGCAAGCCAGCAGACCTTGCTCAGAGGTGGCATAAAGGTTTGGCATAGTGTTGTTAAACGGCTCGTTTTGAGCCGATTTTTAAAAACGGCAAACTCAATATTTTAGCCAGAAAAATATTGCTTAAACCTCAAGATTTCTATAATATATGTGTAGACCCTTGTTCCTTCTATGAGCAAAATCTTCCAGCTTGGCTAATATTTTTCTGAATGAAGTATTGAGTTAGCCGTTTTTAAAAATGGCTCAAAACAAGCCGTTTAACAGCACTTTGGCATCTATTAGCTAAATCTCGAGGCTTAGTCAATATTTTGCTAGCCAAAATTTGAGTTAGCCGTTTTTAAAAACTCGACTCAAATCGAGCCTCTTAACAATATTTTTAAGTAATATCTAAGTAATCCGATATTTATATGAATAAATATGTATGATAAATAGCTCTAACAAAATAAATCTCATATTTATAGGAATAACAAGTATAAATCCCTATGTTAAAAATTTTATTAATGGTCTTAGTAGGAAAAGAGATTAACATATTCCCATTAATCATTAGAAATCTAAAAAAAAATTAAAATATGAGTAAATCTGATATTTATAGGAATAATAAGTATAAATCTCTATGATAGAAATTTTATTAATGGAGTTCCTAGTAGGAAAAGAGATTAACATATTCCCATTAATCATTAGAAATCTAAAAAAAAATTAAAATATGAGTAAATCTGACATTTATAGGAATAATAAGTATAAATCTCTACGATAAAAATTTTATTAATGGAGTTCCTAGTAGGAAAAGAGATTAACATATTCCCATTAATCATTAGAAATCTAAAAAAAAATTAAAATATGAGTTAATCTGATATTTATAGGAATAATAAGTATAAATCTCTACTATAAAAATTTTATTAATGGAGTTCCTAGTAATATTAACCATATTGTATTATATATAATATTGAATTATAAATAAATTATATTAAATAGATAAATAATATTATAAATATATAAAATATGTAAATAATATTATAAATATATAATATAAATTATACTATTTTAATTATATATTAATTATGTTAATAATATTAATTATTATATTATAATTAAATCATATTAAATATTATAATTATATATTACTAAAATTTAAAATTATTTATTACTAAAATTTATATTAATACAATTTATATATTTTTATTTATATTAAATTAATTTCTTTAAATATTATATTAATAATATATTATGTTAAATATTACAATTATATACTTATTAAAATTTATATTAATACAATTTATAATTTTTCTTTATATCAAATTAATTTAATTACTTTAAATATTAATAATATATTATGTTAAATATTACAATTATATATTTATTAAAATTTATATTAAATGATTTTAATATTAATTATATAATTATATTAAATATTTGATTAAGGTATTTTACTAAAATTTATAATGATATTAATTTAATATTAAATACTTAAATAGAAAAAACTATCTAATCTGTAAAAGTCAAATTTTTGATATTTTTTTAAATCTCTCGCTTCAAACTTATAGGGGCCATTTTGACAGCCATTTTAGCTTATTTGTCTTTTTGATATTTTTAAGAGTATATAAAGCGGACCCGAACCACCTTTTACCTTGAATTCATAGTGGCGCGATTGCGATCGCGATTTAACAGCTGATTGATTTTTAAAATCTGTTTATGAGATCAATTATTCCTTATTAAAATCATTATTCTTTAGATTATTATTAAAATTTGAATTAAAGATAAAATTAATATTAACAAATAAAAATTGATCTCATAAACAGATTTTAAAAATCAATCAGCTGTTAAATCGCGATCGCAATCGCGCCACTATGAATTCAATGTTACCCATGAGTCCATTATTTTTATTATCATTTTAATTTACTACTGATACAATTTTATTAAGCAAACATTATATTTTATCAAAAGCTTTTATTTTTATTTTCTTAATTTATAAAATTTACATATCAGCAATTTTTATTCAAGTTTATTAGGTATCTTATTTACTTTATGCAATCATATATATCTAAACTGAAGATTCCATATAAGAATATCAACTGTCACAATTTTGTGGGTTCCATATAAATTACATTTCGATTTATAAAAACTTAAGAAATTAAGAGTTTTGTTTACTTATGAACTTGTGCCTGGCCCAATTTATATCTTTCCTTTGCATGGCTGGATTATTTTAATTAGTTTTAAAATTTTGCTCAGTAGGATGTTTTATAATTCTTAAGAATTTGGAGTTAACAAATACAAATAAGGCTAGGTTAGAAATAAACTTATTTTTATAACTTTAAAATTATTTTATTTTAGGTTTTTTAGATTCTTCCTTTAAAAGGATTAACAATTCAATCCAATTCGCATGTACAATTATTTATTATAACCTTAAGCCTTGATGAAATGTCTATACAGCGACTTATTCATTGGTATAAAAATGAGTTTCATGGATGTATAGATTTTGGAAATGGAATGGAACATTATGAATTTATATCGGAACTAGCAAAGCTTTATTTCTTATGGCAACATATTATTATTATAAAATAATACAATAACTTCAAAAATATCCTATCAATTATTATTACTTATATAAATAATAATAAATCTTGTATATTTTAATAAAAAATATATAATATCTAATAAAGTTATAAATTTTTATGATTAAAATGATTTTTATATTATTCATAATATTTATTATAATTAAAGAAATAAACTTATGAATTTAATATTTTATGGAGTTATATGATTAGATCCTAATAACTATTAAACCTTAACATTTAGCAACCCTATCACAGTTTTTGAGAATGTTTAAAATATTTTTACTTTTATTAGGATATCCTATTCCCATATATAATCTTATCTCTTGGTATTAATTTTCAAATTAGTTTTATTTTATTTATTGTTTTTATCATTCCTTGTTTGTAATATTTTATTTTTTAAAATTGGTTTCATTTTCTAATATGGCTTTTATTATTATGTGTTCGTATCAGTAATTATTTATTTTAACATATTCTCATGTATTTTTTACAAAATCGCATAACCTAATTAAAAATTGTAAGAATGAAATAAATTTTATTATAAAATTAAAGTTGCAGAAAATTTATAAGTACTAGTAGATAGCCCGTCAAAAATGACGGAGAATGAGAATTTTATTCGTTTTTTTAAGAAAGATGTTACCTTTTATTTTAAAACCATATCCAATTTATATAATTTTTAAACCCCCCCCCCTCCCCATTTAGGTCAAGTCCAAGCAATGTCATTGAGTCCAACCCATTAGGACTAAGAGTGGAAACTATTACTTGAGTCAAAATATATTTAAATGAGCTTGTACCCAATACCAAAATTCTTTGTAAATATATTACTGGTTACATAAGACTAACATTTAACATTAAAAAATTTCAAGCCAGGTCCAAGCTCATAATATTTGGAAAAAATTTCCACGCGTTCAAGACCTTATAATTTATAAAAAAAATTCTCACGCCTAGTAGATAAAATAATAAGTATAATTAACTTAATTTAATATTCTTATTTGAGTATATATCTTTTCTTTTTTTAAAAAAGAATTTAGCTTAATTTAATAATCTTACTTCTTCAAAAGGAAACTTTGATTAAGTCTGTTTAAGAGTGCCCTTATTTAGAGAATTTTTTTAAATAACTGGCACTCCGATTTCAGGAATTCAAGGAAAATGATAGTCTCTAAAAATAGATATGATCATAAAAAATGAACAAACAAATTCCTTCTTCTGATTTCAGGAATTCAAATAAAATGATAATCACTAAAAATTGGTATCTGGCACTCCGATTTCAGTCAAGGAAAATGATAGTCTCTAAAAATAGATATGATCATAAAAAATCAACAAATAAATTACTTCTTCTGATTTCAGGAATTCAAATTTGGTATGAACATCTGTTTATAAAAATCAACAAATAAATAAATAAATACGTACAGATGACATGACGTAACGATGACATGACGTAGCGATGACATGACGTAGCGATGACATGACGTAGCGATGACATGACGTAGCGATGCCATGACGTAGCGATGACATGACGTCACGATGACGTAGTGAGGACATCGGAAAATTATAATATAGATTTTATAAGATATGATAAATTTTCTTAACAAAATATAATATCAACATTTAAAAATATATGATCATGATATAAATCAACAATAATAAATTTAAAAAAAAAATCTTAATTCAGACACACTATACAATTTATTCATTGGCCATTAAATAAAATTGTTTTGGTCAATTTCTGACGAATATTGATATTCGATTTTCTATTTTGATTATTACCATAATGATGAAATCGAATGTGCAAATAACGTTCAATTATTAATGTAATTAGAATTTGATAATGGGAGAATAGTGCTTCTTGATTAAGCATATGATCAATAAGTTCATCAATAATATTTGTTTGATGTACTTTAGAAAGAATAAATGATACAATCCTTTTGAAAATAATTTTTTTTTTATTAGCAATGATTTTTCAAAAACACGGAATGCACTTTCAGAAATTTGGCATAATATTGAAACACTCTTAAAAGGAATTATTAACCCCCTGATTGTTTTTTATTTTTATCAAATTATAAGCATCACTATTTTTATGATTTTGATTATCCATCATAGCTGTTATGCGTGTATAACATGTTACTTTTTTTACAGATATTAATTTGCGTATTATATACCCTGCTATATAGGTTGATACATAAGGTAGAGTGATGATGTCGGAATATTAGGAACAAATGTTAACGAATTTTCATAAAGATTAATATGGTTGTTATTGTCAGCATTTTTCTGAAAATTTCCACAAATTAGATTAGTATTATCGATTGGAATACAATTACCTGTTGTTATATACAGTGACCCCTACACTTTTTGAGGAATAGAAGCAGAATACCCCCCTAAAGTACCCCCCCCCCCCATTGTAAATTATTTTTTGACACCAATAAATTTCAAAAATAATTTTTATTGCATCAATATTTATTATAATATAAATATAATGTAAAAAATATATGCTTTAAAAATATTATTTTTAAATTAATAATTTAGATAAATTAGGGGAAGAGAAAGCAAAAGCAAAAGAATTTATAATTTCATCAATATTTAATTGTTTAAATAAATTATTTTCCATTGATAAAATGGTTAAATTATTAAGAAATGGATCTTTCATGACACTACGAAGTCTTGTTTTAATTAGTTTAATTTTACTCATGACCCTTTCGGCAGTACATGATGTAGTAAGAATAGTTAATAAATATTTATATAAAATTGTTAAATTTGGGAAAGCAGAAAAATTTATAAGCAGACGATAAGGTAAAATAAATGAATAGTTTCTCCAGTCTTAATCATTCATCTCAAAATTATTATCATCATCAGAAGAAGCTAAATAATGTATTAGTAAAAATATTTTAATTAAATAAATTTACAATTCTCAGAATCTGACAAATCTTCTTTAACCTCTAGGTCACGAGTAATAATTACGTCCCCCGTTTTAGCCATTTTATAAATATTTCTAAACATCAACATTTCCTCAAAAACTTGACTTGTATTTAATTGATAAAATTCACAGATATCCTTGATATCATCTTTAACAATTGCCTTTTCCGCCATTACCTTTGGGGTAAAAAATGATGTTTGACTCAAAAATTTTATCGATTCATCGTTAAATCTTTCACTAAACTGCATAATAATTAAATCAAGTGCAGCATAAAACACACTGATTTTAAAGCTAAAATAAAATATTATATTTAATGATGAAAGTATATATATACCTCTCCTTTTTGGATTGTAATGTTTGAAGTCTTGAACTTTCAAAATCAAAAGGTAAATTTCTCTTCTTCATAAAATCTTGGGCCTTTGAAAAGACATCCAAAAATTCAGTGTTATTATCTATTTTAGGATTATAAAATAATAAAAGATAATAATTTAAATTATACTTCTCATATTAATCAGGCAATCTTTTGCCAATTGAATTTGATTTATTGCAAACCCTATATCCTTCGAAATGGTTTGCAATTTTGTACAAGCCAAGCTAGTTATCAACAATATTTTATCCAAAACACATAGTGATAAAATAAAATCAAATTTTTCTATTCTATAGACTATAGCACTAGCCATAGTGGAAGTGGCAGGATCTTCAGAATCCTTTAAATTTGCCAAAGCTGCCCTCAAAGCATCATAAAGTAGGAAAAAATTTACAATCGCCTTATATGATGTTAGCCAGCTTCTATAAATATAAAATAAACATTATATATCGAAACAATTAAGATAATATTACCGAGTGGTATTCTTGATGCGTAAAAATCTATGTGATTTTGTCAGTAAATCACTCTGACATGTTTTGAGCACTTCATATCTTTTAACACCATTAAAATATACGTAAATTTCGTCTAATATTCCCAAGACATTTGGCAGCTCTTTTACTGATTGGCATAATTGAACAACTATTAAATTTAATCGATGACAATAGCACCAAATAAAAGCTGCCTTTGGCGCCTCCGCTCTAATCAAAGCCTGCACTCCATTAATTCTTCCACTCATGTTTGAGGCGCCATCATAGCTTTGCCCCACTAGGAATTCGAGGGGTAGATTCATGGAGCCAGGCTTGGATATTATATTCTCTTTAATATCGAGGCCCGTTGTATTTCCCGTACAATAAATGTCTATCAGCCTTTCAACGGGCTTAGGTGTCTCGCTATTTTCAACATATCTCACTATCAAAGCTATTGCTTCTGATTTCGATACATCATATGTGCCATCAACTATAATTGAATAGCACCTGTTGAATTCAATCTCCTTTTGAATTTTTTTTATAACCTTATTTTTCATGGTTTCAATAAGAATATTTATGTTATTATATGATAACAGATTTGAATATAATTTAGATTTTAATCCCTTAATTTTTTTCTCACTTCTTATTTAATAAAAAAAATTATTTTGCTATTTGTCCAATTTTGAGAAATATTCTTAAAAGCCACTATTTCAAAGCTTTTCTTTATATCGTGAAAATTAAGCCCACCATGTCTTTTTCTAATATGATCTGTCCATTTATCATCTCTTATATTATGATATGTACAATTTTTAATCAAGCATTTATATTTTTTTTGGTTAATATTTTTGGGCATATTTTGACAATGATCTAAAAATTATAAATGATTACATATAAGATTTAATATTTAAATTTTTACTATTCCCTTTGATAAAATTTTAATTTTGCGCCAAATCTTGAAAGTGGAAAAATAATTTTATGATAAGAGATAACAAACTAATTTGCTAAACATCGATCATAAAAATTTTTAAAATAAAAAATAAAAAATTTAAAAAAAAAAAAGTACCCCCATAGAAATTTATAGAAGCAGTTGCTTCGGACCCCCCCGTTGTAGGGGTCACTGGTTATATAAAGTGTTTTATTAAATAAGTAAAATAAGTAAAGTAAGTAGAAATATTCTTTATACACAATATCACGTTTATATATATATAATGAATTCAATCCTTCAGGTTATGTAATTTACAAACGAAAAGTTAATATTATATTCAATTTAAATTCAATTTACAATTACCTTTATATTACAGTTCTCCCCACTATAAATTGAATTCATCGTGATAACGTAGTGGGGGTTTCGAAACTCTTTGAGTTGTATTCTCATGTTCTGCCTTTTCCACTTCTTCGGTCAACGTAACGGGTATTTCCTTCTCTTGTGTATGTGCATCCCTCAATTGATCTGCATGCTTGTTTTTAACGATCCCCTCTGATTCCACATCGTACAATATTGCGCTTTTTCGTTGTAACATTTTTCCTTCATGCCACCCTGCTGTCCTTTCGTTTGCTATCCAAACTTTTTGCTGCTCTTCAAACTCCCGAGATTCAACACTTCTATCTTTGTAGTACTTTTGTTTCCATAGAGCGTTTTCCGTCCTTTCTCTCGTTGATAATTTCCATTGATCTAATGTCGTCCTAAGCGACCTTCCAAACATCATCTCGGCAGGGGATTTACCAATAGTTGCATTGGTAGTATTACGGTGAGTAATTAAAACATTCGCTAAATTTAACTGGTCAGGAGTCCCACATCTCTTTCCAGCATAGAAACGCGTCTTTATCATCCGTATATATCGTTCAGCCAAACCATTCGATTTGGGGCTATAAGGGGCCGATCTAAAATGTTTTATATTGTTTTTAAAAAGAAACGTTTTGAATTCAGATCCAGTAAACTGAGTACCGTTATCTGAGACAATGTAGCGAGGTAACCCAAATCTAGCGAAATAATTACGCAGATTATTTATTACACTCGCCGAATTAATATGTGTTAAAATTGCAACTTCAACCCATTTGGTAAAAGCGTCTACGCAAATTAACCAATATTTTCCAGATACGGGGCCTGTCAAATCAATGTGTAATCGTTCCCAAGGTCGGGTAGGAATGTTCCAATTGTATAATGGCACTTCTTTAGCTCCCGGCCTTCCTTCTTGACAACTCTTACAACATTTAACAAAGTCTTCAACATCAGTATCGAGATTTGTCCAAAACACGTAATATCTACACAATGATTTCATCACCACTATCCTAGGATGTCCTCGATGAATCACATCTAAAACCTCCTTTTTTAAAATATCTGGAATAATAATTCTATCATTATAAAATAATAATCCTTCTTCGAACGAAATATTATCTTCAATCGATATATTTTTTTACAATCTCCGAATAATTATTTATATTATCAATATACCAATGATTTTTTATTAATTTAATAATCTCTTTTAGGTTTATATCATTGCTCGCTTCACTTACGACTTTACTGCGAGTGAAAGATAAATCTTCTATTAAATTAATTTTTAATCCTCTGATTTCTTCTTCGAATTTTTTTGTAACATCATTGGTTTTTGCTTTCTCTACCCCCAAACGGGACAGAGCATCGGCACATTTGTTATGATTACCTGGTCTATAATTATCTCATAATCATAATTTAATAGCTTAGTCGCCCACCGTATAAAACGGTTATTTGTTATTTTGTTAATATCTCTTTTATCACCTAAAATATATTGTAATGGTTTATGATCAGTAACCAAGATAAAATGTCTTCCAAAAATATATTGATGAAACTTCTCGATAGCGCGCCGAAGCCTCCCGATCAATTGTGGCATAATTCTTTTCAGCCGCCGAAAGTGTCCTCGATGCGTAAGCAATCGGTTTCTCCTGGCCAGTAAGAAATCGGTGTGCAATAACAGCTCCTAGACCATCTTCGGAAGCGTCACAAGAAATCACGACAGGGATATCGGCTGAATAAGGAATTATTGTATCTTCTTTTGACAATATATTTTTAACTTTAGTAAATATTTCATTTTCCTTAGCTGACCAAAACCAACCAACATTTTTACTCGTTAGTCGGTGTAAAGGCGCACAAATAGAATGCAAATTTTTAATAAATGCCTCATGATAATTTACTATTCCAAGAAATGAACGTAGTTCTTTAACATTGGAAGGTGTTTTAAAATTTTTTATAGCGCTAATCTTATCTTCTGTAGGGTGAATTCCGAAACTGTCAATAACATGACCTAAATAAGTGACTGACTTTTCTCCGATTTTAATTTTATCGGTCGTCGTGGTCAGTCCAGCCTTCTCAAATCTTCTTAATACTTCTTCCAAATTAACTATGTGATCGGAATTATTCTCACCTGCAATAATTATGTCGTCTAAAAATACACTAACCATAGGAATTCCCTTTAATAGGTTTTTCATAAAGCGTTGGAATATTATCGGAGCGCTAGTCAAACCAAATGGAATTCTTTGGTATCGGTAATAACCGACATATGTCGAAATTACTAAAAGGTCCCTACATTCTGGACTAACTCCGAATTGTAAAAATGCATCTCTTAAATCTATTGTTGAAAATATTTTACCACCCGCGATCTTATTTGTTAGGTCGACGAAAGTTGGTAGTAAATCGTTATCGATCGCTAGATATTTGTTGATTGTTAAACGAAAATCTCCGCATATCCGTACGGCACCGGATTTCTTTAAGATATTAACCGTTGGCGTAGCCCAAGTGATTGTAGTTATTGTTGGATCCACCTTCTCGATAACGACTTCGTCTAAAAGTCTGTCCAACTCAGCTTCAATGGTTCGACGCAACGGAAAAGGAACTCTTCTTGCTGGTAATGCAATCGGTAACGTGTTCGGTTCTATTCGGATGACTGCCTTTTGCAGTTTGATTTCACCTAATTTTTTTTAAAAACTTGAGGGAATTTTGAAGCAATCGTATTTAAAGAGGGAACATTCATATTTATTTTATTAATACGAACTTCTTCCGGTAGTTTTATATCAAATTCTCTAATGAAGGCATCCCAAAAATAAGGGAATTCTCCCCTTTAACTACCCAAATAAGTAAAAATTTCGAAATATTTTTTACTTTGACTTCTACGGTACATTTACCTAGTACTTCGATTTGGATATGATTATATCCCACTTATTTATAAGCCGGTGATAGTTGTGGTCTGCCAATTTGATTCCAGGTGACCTCATCAATCACACTACACGCGGCGCCGGTATCAATCTTCGCATCGATGGTTGCTTTATTTGAAAATGACAGGCGAGGTGTCCTTGGCAAAATCATTTGTATGGCATGGGTTCTACAATCTTTCGCTATGTGGTTTGCCTTACCACAACGAAAGCATATCACTTTCTTTTGAATAGAGTTAGGTTTGATACTAGGTCTATAATTATTATTAGGAATATAATTGTTACTAAAGTGTTTATTATTATTGAATCTATTGACGTTTGTATAATTATTATTTCTAAAATAATTATTTTTCGAACCCTGTGTTGGCTTATTTTTAATTATTTTATTAACTTCAGTCTGGGTTTCATTTTCCGAAGACAGCGCGATCGCTAAACGCACGGTCTCTTCGAAAGTAATATTGCCTTCGATATACTTTGACCGAAGTTCTTTGTCCAACTCAGGTAAGCCTACTCCTAGGATAAATATATCTCTTAAAAGTTTATCAAAGGGCGGTTTAAAATTACAAAGAGAACAGACAGTTTTAACCCTAATTGAAAAGTCAATAATCGTCTCACTGCATCTTTTTAACGTAAAAAAAAATTTCCTATTTACGAAAATGCTCGAACTATCCTTGAACACCAAAAGCTTTTTATTAAAGTATCATAATTTATCATCTCTAAATTTATTGGAAAGTGAAAGTTCTTAATTTTGATAAGATTGTCTGTTCCGATATAGGCTAAAAGCAGGTCTTTTTTTGTATTTAAATCTATAATATTTCTTACTTTATAAATTAACTCCAAGTTAAATAAGTAGTCCTGAATATTTACTTTTTCTTTGACGAATTCTGGAATATGGAATTTAATAGGAACTACTTCCATTGAGTCTTTAACTTTAATAGGAACTACTTCCATTGAATCTTCAACTTTAATAGGAGCTACTTCCATTGAGTCTTTTACTTTAAATTTAATAAATCAAATAAATCTTCTCTAAAAATCGTCGCCAATAAAGTGTTTTATTAAATAAGTAAAATAAGTAAAGTAAGTAAAAATATTCTTTATACACAATATCACGTATATATATATATATAATGAATTCAATCCTTCAGGTTATGTAATTTACAAACGAAAAGTTAATATTATATTCAATTTAAATTCAATTTACAATTACATTTATATTACATTATCACTTCCAGTTTTGCTACCAAGACATCTCTTATGGCCGATCGTAATTGATAAGCAGAAGGATTATTGTTAAAACTTCCTCTGCTGCGTAAACAACTAAAAAATAGTTCAAGATGATCTTGTGAGGTTTTGTAGGTTAAAACGTAACTAAAATAAGAAAAGAAATGAAAATTAATAATAATTATGGTTAGTATTAAGAGGTATAAAAATATTTGAAAATAAATAAGAAAAATATATAAAATACTTGAGTTTGGGATTAGGTCCCAATAATAATTCATTCCCAATACCCAGAATACTTTTCATTGATGCTATTAACCCTATAATGCATGTTTTTCTATTTGATTCATATACATATTTCCCATCTTCAAACTTTAAAGCTTTAAGAGTATTTGATACATTTTTCAAAATAATCTTCATAATATGAGATCTTTTAGCTAGTGTTGTTAAACGGCTAAGCCGAGTCGACTTAGCTACGACTCGAGCCTAGTTTCTAGTCGATAAAACGGCTCAGACTCGAGTCGACTCACTTAGTCGGCTCACTTAGTCGACTCAGAGGTTAGCTTGAGTTTAATTTAAATTTAGAGCCAAAATTTATTTTTATGTTATTGAGATATTTTAAATAATAATGTAGAATTTTATTTATTTATTTTTAGTGAAATAATTTATTTTATTTATATTTAATGTTAATATTTTATTATTATCAAACAAAATTTTTTTAAATTTTATTTCAAATATGTTTTGATCTTATAATAAAAATGGATTTATTTATTTGATTTTTTTTAAATAAAAAAAAATTCATATTTTCGAGCTAAAAATTTTAAGCAAAAAATAATTTTTGAAATACAAAAATATTTTGAAACATATTTTGTTGATTTTTTTATAAATTTTTAAATCTTTTTTAAGAAATACTTTTGTTAATTTTATCATAAATAAATAATCTTTTAGGTCAAATCTTCTATAGTTTTTTAATATTATTTTATAAATATATCTATATTTTAAGTTTATTTTATTATAAGAGGTGGTTTTTCTAAATAATTTTTTTATAAATATATCTATATTTTAAGAATATATAAAAGAGCTGGTTTTTCTTTTTCTAAATAATTTTTTTTATAAATATATCTATATTTTAAGTATATTAAAAGAGGTGGTTTTTCTAAATTATTTTTTTATTAATATTTATGTCAAACTTTTTTTTAAAGCGACAATTGTCAGATGCGTTATTTTTTAAGATTTTTGAAATTTTTGGACACAAAAGGGTTATAATATAATTTATATTGTAAAGATATTATATTATAAATTCAATGAAGATGTTCCCTGGAAAAATGATAATTATCATAATAGGTAGGTATTTTTGAACATATAAGATTTTTTTGTGACGTTAATGGCAAAAATATGTTTCTTTAACAGAATTTAATGTAGATGTACCCTAGATAAATGACAATTGTCATAATAGTTATTTTTAAAGTTTTTAAATTTTTTTGACGTAAATAGGCTAAAATAAGCATTGCTAACATGTTTAAATAAAATTTTAGTGAAGATGTACCACAGATAAGTGTCAATTGTCATAATCGTTGTTTTTAAAGTTTTTCGATTTTTTTTGACGTAAATGGGCTAAAATAAGCATTGCTAACATGTTTAAATAAAATTTTAGTGAAGATGTACCACAGATAAGTGACAATTGTCATAATCGTTGTTTTTAAAGTTTTTCGAATTTTTTTTGACGTAAATGGGCTAAAATAAGCATTGCTAACATGTTTAAATAAAATTTTAGTGAAGATGTACCACAGACAAGTGACAATTGTCATAATCGTTGTTTTTAAAGTTCGAATTTTTTTGACGTAAATGGGCTAAAATAAGCATTGTTAACATGTTTAAATAAAATTTTAGTGAAGATGTACTAAGAAAATCATAATTTTTTTAATTTTTGTCAATTTTTCTTTAACTTTTATTTATTTTAGTTATTCCTTTTTAATTTATTTCTAAATTTTTGCGATTTCTTAACGTTTTTTTTCTTACTGTATCTTTTCTCAATTTATTTCTAACCTTTTGCGATTTTCTTTACTTTTATTTTTCATACTATATCTTCTCTCAATTTATTTTTCTTCAATTTATAAAGTTAGGTCCATTTTTTTAACAATTTACATTTTTTTTCATCATACATACAGATATAATATTCTTTTTGTGATTTATACATTTTAATCTTTGGCATACTATTTAATCTTTTGCATACATTTTAACCTTTTCAATCTGGTCATTTTTAATCTTTATTTTTTGAGCATTTATCTATTTTTTCTTCTCATTTTTGATAATTATTTGTTGAAATTATATTTAATGTTTTTGGCAGACAATATAACATTTGCTAAATTATAAATTAATCGTTTGGTTTACCTTAACTGTAATACCAAACGATATTTAAATTAATAAAATATAATCATTTTTAAATTCTTATTTTTAAAACGCATTAGAAAATTTTTATTATATAAAACAATAGGCAAGACAGGCTAAATAAAATTAATTTTTTTAAGTATATTTCCATGGATTTTAATTCGAGTTATTTATATTCAGTTGTATAATCATCACAGTCCCAACAAGATATTACAGGGATAGAGGTAAACTATATGTATATTTAATATTGAAGATGAGTTTTTCTTACATAATTTTGCTAAAATTTATCAATATGATATATTTTATTTTGATCATTATAATAATTTAGATTTCGAAAAAGAAATCGCAAAAATTTAGAAATAAATTAAAAAAATAACTAAAATAAATAAAAGTTTTAGAAAAATTGACAAAAAATAAAAAAAATATTATGATTTTCTTATTAAGAATGGGAAACCCTGTATCTAGGGTACATCTCCACTAAAATTTTATTTAAACATGTTAGCAATGCTTATTTTAAGCCATTTACGTCATAAAAAATCGAAAAACTTTAAAAACAACGATTATGACATTTGTCACTTATCTAAGGTACATCTTCTCTAAAATTTTATTTAAACATGTTAGCAATGCTTATTTTAGCCCATTTACCTCAAAAAAATTCGAAAAACTTTAAAAACAACGAGTATGACAATTGTCACTTATCTGTGGTACATCTTCACTAAAATTTTATTTAAACATGTTAGCAATGCTTATTTTAGCCCATTTACCTCAAAAAAATTAGAAAAACTTTAAAAACAACGATTATGACAATTGTCACTTATCTATGCTACATCTTCACTAAAATTTTATTTAAACATGTTAACAATGCTTATTTTAGCCCATTTGCCTCAAAAAAATTCGAAAAACTTTAAAAACAACGATTATGACAATTGTCACTTATCTATGGTACATCTTCTCTAAAATTTTATTTAAACATGTTAGCAACGCTTATTTTAGCCCATTTATGTCAAAAAAAATCGAAAAACTTTAAAAACAACGATTATGACAATTGTCACTTATCTATGGTACATCTTCACTAAAATTTTATTAAAACATGTTAGCAATGCTTATTTTAGCCCATTTACCTCAAAAAAATTCGAAAAACTTTAAAAACAACGATTATGACAATTGTCACTCTATGGTACATCTTCTCTAAAATTTTATTTAAACATGTTAGCAATGCTTATTTTAGCCCATTTATGTCAAAAAAAATCGAGAAACTTTAAAAACAACGATTATGACAATTGACACTTATCTGTGGTACATCTTCACTAAAATTTTATTTAAACATGTTAGCAATGCTTATTTTAGCCCATTTACCTCAAAAAAATTCGAAAAACTTTAAAAACAACGATTATGACAATTGTCATTTATCTATGGTACATCTTCACTAAAATTTTATTTAAACATGTTAACAATGCTTATTTTAGCCCTTTTGCCTCAAAAAAATTCGAAAAACTTTAAAAACAACGATTATGACAATTGCCACTTATCTATGGTACATCTTCTCTAAAATTTTATTTAAACATGTTAGCAACGCTTATTTTAGCCCATTTATGTCAAAAAAAATCGAAAAACTTTAAAAACAACGATTATGACAATTGTCACTTATCTATGGTACATCTTCACTAAAATTTTATTAAAACATGTTAGCAATGCTTATTTTAGCCCATTTACCTCAAAAAAATTCGAAAAACTTTAAAAACAACGATTATGACAATTGTCACTCTATGGTACATCTTCTCTAAAATTTTATTTAAACATGTTAGCAATGCTTATTTTAGCCCATTTATGTCAAAAAAAATCGAGAAACTTTAAAAACAACGATTATGACAATTGACACTTATCTGTGGTACATCTTCACTAAAATTTTATTTAAACATGTTAGCAATGCTTATTTTAGCCCATTTACCTCAAAAAAATTCGAAAAACTTTAAAAACAACGATTATGACAATTGTCATTTATCTATGGTACATCTTCACTAAAATTTTATTTAAACATGTTAGCCTTAGCAATATTTATTTTAACCCATTTATGCCAAAAAAATACGAAAAACTAAAACAACATATTCTTATTATAATTTTGTTCACATTAATCATTTTCCCAAAATTTAATTTACCAGATTTTATAAAAAAACAAAAAAATTGAGCAGACCCAACGAGCCGACTAAGTGAGCCGACTAAGCGAGCCGACTACACGAGCCGACTAAGTGAGCCGACTCGCATTCGGCTCCTTGATCGGCTTGAGTCGCCGTTTTTTACGACTACGACTCGAGTCGCAAGTCGTAAGAACTCGACTTTTTAACAACACTACTTTTAGCTAGTGGGGCCTTAAACCCTTTAGCACATATGTTTCTAGTATTTAAAAAATCAAACATTCTATAAAAATATTATTAATATTATCAAGGTATTTATTTAATACCGATCAATCATTTGAATAAAGTCTACTGTGTCTTCACAGTTTTCAAACCCATCAATTTTTAGCTCATGTGCTAAAAGAATACCTTTTCTACTAAAAACTTGAACGGCAAGTTTAACCTTTAAAAAAATATTTTAAAATTCTTTTTATTTTACTTTCATTTTCTGCTTATGATAATAATTATGAGAACGACCAATTTTATTTGCAGCCCTTAGTCCTTCCTTATCCTGTAAATCATGAAGGTTTGCTATATATTTCCAATTTATTACCTATTTGTAAAAATAACATTTAGGAAATATTTTAAAAGTAATTACTACTCCATTATTTAAAATTTTTTGTAATATTTTAAAAGTAATTACTATTCCATTATTGATTAAAAAATTTTTATCGCCGAGTAGATTTCTAAGGAGTTTCATCATATAGCAAATATCCAAAATAACATACCTTATAATTGCACGGATGAAGAAAATAAGGAATACAATTGGTCCAAAGAGGCACCAAGTAATAGATACATTTTTATATTTGTTGAAAGACCATCACATACTATTGCCTTACATATAACCCCAGTATCATGCAATAAATGGAGGGCATTTGTTACTATGTTTGATAAAGTCTCAGAACTCAGATAGGCAACTAAAAAATATCCTAATGGAATTTTCCATGTACCATTTAAACAAGTTGCCATAAGAAATAATGTTTTACTTGCCTGAGGTAGAGATTCGGAAGGTTTTATTCCATTACCAAAATCGATGTATCCATGAAATTCTTTTTTATCCCAATGAATATGTCGCCGAATAGACATTTCATCAAGGCTTAAAATAGTATATAATTGTACATGTGAATTTGATTGAAATGTTTTAATCAGTTTTAAGGAAGAATCTAAAAAACCTTAAATAAAATTATTTTATATAAAATATTTAATTTAAACCTGGCCTTATTTGTATTTGCTGACTCCAGATTCTTAGTGTAGACTCCAGGCAAACAGAATTGATTTCTAAGATAATTATAAGCCTTGGGGGAGTAAAAATGTAGTGTTGATGCAAATTGCTTCATTTCACTACTATATTTTATTCTGCGAGGATTTTTTTACTCCCCCACTATGAACTTGAGTTTTAATAAAAGATAAAGGTAGGCCTGAAAAAAAATCTTCTATAACATTTTCCCCTTCGCCATTTAACATATGCTTACTTTTCAAATTTTTCATTAAAGATAGTAAATTGTAAATTTTTTATTTCGTCTATTTTCTCTATCAGAAGAAACCCTTATCTTTTTTCGTAAGTTTTGAATATATTTCTGTTGATAAATAAATTTACTTCTTAAGGATGATATATTAGTCGCATAAATATGATCATCATGATATTTAGGAAATGTAGGGTTATTAATAGAAGTTTTAGCATCTTCATTGTTATTTGCAATTAATAAGTTGGTAGAATCAATATTCATCTGAAGAAGCTTTTTATTAAGTATATCCTATTAATATTTTTTGAAAAGGTATTCATTTATATTTTTGCATAATAAAAATTATATATTGATATCCTTAAAGTCAAAATATTCAAATTTATTAAATAAATAAATTATATCAATATTTTAATAAAGACTTACATGGTTTACATCTCTTTCCGATTCCTCTAAACACTCATCTTCAAGAGTATTTTGATAGCTGGCAGATGTATTCTTAAATAAAATATTTTTGCATAATAAAAATTATATATTGATATCCATAAAGTCAAAATATTCAAAAATATTAAATAAATAAATTACATCAATATTTTAATAAAGACTTACATGGTTTACATCTCTTTCCGATTCCTCTAAACACTCATCTTCAAGAGTATTTTGATAGCTGGCAGATGTATTCTTAAATAAAATATTTTTGCATAATAAAAATTATATATTGATAGAACAACACTAATATTTTTATATAATGTTGGTTCGGCTGGGTATAATATTTTTTAAATTTACGGGCCCGGTATAATTTTTAAATATGATATCTTTACATTAAATTGATATACTTTTAAATTCTTCCTGGTAAATTTAAACGAAAAATAATCGGATTTTAGTTTTTATGCTATTATTCAAGTTATTGCCCACTAAAAAATAAAATACTTTATATTTGGTATAATATAAGATTTAATACATACTTGAGGAAACTAGGGTTAGGTAAACCCCGGGGTTTGGCAATCCAGTTAATCTCATTTTAAAATTAAATACACCAGAAGGTTAAAATTTTATCCTAATATAATTTTTATTAGTTTACATCTATAGACAAAAAATCTTTTTAAATAATTCATTATTAAAAATTTTATTTAAGAAATAAAATTTCTCTTGAAAAGGCAATTTCAGGCTGTTTATGATTGGTATTTAAGATTTATAATAGGAAATCATAATCTCTCCTTAAGATCCTTATTTTTTATATCCAAATCATTAAATTAACCAAAATTAAGTTTCAATTTTTATACATGATTAGCTTCAATTATATTTTGAACAATAAAACGATAAAAATATTCTAAACATTTCAATTTATTATGGCATAAAAAACTAATGGTTAAGGAAGCCTCTTGAAGTGGTTTCTCACCCCGCTGGGGCTTATTGGACAAAATTTTCACTTTTACAAAAAATAAAATTAAAAAAAAATGATTATATTCTTAAAATATTTCATAAGGCATCTTTATAGAGCATCGTTTTAAGTGTCTATTCATATATTATTTATATTATCTAAAAAAACAGGGGTTATAGCCAATTTTGTAAAAATCGGTTCGACTAAACCCAATCTCTCTTACTTATATTTAAAGTGTAATAACTGTTGGTCTACTCTAGGAATTTCTACAAATATTAGGTAGAATGTATGTCAAAAAAATTTAAAGTAAAAAAAGATCAATTTTTATTTTAGAGCCATTTAGGCTTATTTTCAATAAAGTAAATTATATAATATTAAAGGGCTATTATGTAATATTAAAAATACATTATGATTATAATTAAAAATAATTAATCTTATCTTATCTAGCACGTAGGTCATGGGCATATGATTTATATGTAGGCCCGCCCTCCATATAATTATGCCGTTCTCAAGGGTATCAACAAACCTTGTAACTTAGATGTGTTTCATCATAATGAGTGGAACTACACCCTATCTAATTTAAAATAAAGAAGAACAAGATTTTTTCTTGTTTTATATCATATCACAAAATTATCAAAATATAGTATATCTTTCACCCTATTCCCCTCAACTAAACCCCATTGAAAATTTTTTTGGCGTTTTGAAAAATCAATATCGCTCTATATATCCCAAACCAAATAACGGAATCCATAAAATCGAGGCAATTACTAGCTTTTTGCTAAATTTCACTAATTATGTTCACAGCCTTCTATTCACATACGATACGATATATCCAAGAGGAAATCCGATCTATTCCTTTGAACAATTAATTTAATAGATAATTACACAAGATTATTATATAATGTAGATATATTTTTTCGTTATATTATGTGCAATGCAATACGAATGAAAATTTTATATTTTTTGATCTTTTATATAAATAAAATAAAGGTTTCACAAGTCGTTCTCGAAACTAATATAAGAAAGGTAACTTTAATAGAAAATAATCTAAACAATGAAAAATAAGTTAAAAAATTATCATAATTTGACCTTAAGCTTTGCCCAAAAAGAAATTTATTTTTTCTCCAAATTTGGGTATCAAACTGGGAACATGGAGATGGAGGATATTTCCTCCATTTTTAGCAACTTTTTTAAAAATTTTTAACTTAAATACAAGTCTCCCCTGGCATCTTAATATTAATTTCAAATTTACATTAAAAAATTTTCTAGGAGATATAAGCGAGATTCCCAATTTTTATCAATTTTTGTTTTCGCGATTTAGAACTTTTTAACTCATTCAAAAATTTTTCCAATACCCTTCCATAAAAGTGGAGGGGTAAATAATACCCCACACGACTTTTATAATCTTGATAATAAAAAAACCTGAAGATATTTTGACCTGGTTTTTATAGTAGTTTAATATTTTGTTATTTTTAAATATTTTTATAAATTGCAAATGTGTTATTTTCATTATTTATGCAAGAAAAAGACTTTTATTTATATGGCTGCGTTTTAATTTAATCGTCAATATGTTTCATTAAATCATCACAACACTGTATATTATCTTATATATGGTACTCGATATTTTAAAACATCACTTTAAAAAAAAAATCAAATGTTTGTTAAGCTATAAAAAATTTTTTTTCCAGATGGATTTAAAAAAATAAAAGAAAACTAAGTCATCAAATAATAAAATCAATCCCTTATTTTTTTAATGATGGATTTTTTTTAAAATATATTATATTTAAATTTAATATTTATTAATAACTAATTTTTTCCCATCTGGTTTTTTTTATTATAAAATTTTTTTTCTTATTTAAAATTAAAAATTATATTTCCATTTTATTTCTAAAAAATTTATATTTTATTTCTTCGTTTTAAGACTTAATATTAATTCTAAATGATAAAAAAATCTCCATATCATAGCTCCGTGAAGTTGGCCGAACGATTGGAAGCACTAACGAAGAATCATATGTCATTTTTTAGTGCTTCGTTAGTGCTTGTTAGTGCTTCAATCCGTATAGTAGCCGAATTTAAGGGAAAAAATTTATAAGCAAAAATAAAAATTTGTGCCAACTTCACGCTTAAAAGTCGATTGGAAGCACTAACGATGAAACTTATATCATTCTTTAGTGCTTCGTTAGTAGAGGTTAGTGCTTCAATCCATTTTGTAGCCGAATTTATGAATAAAAAGTTATTCACGAAAAAAACAAAAATAAACAAATATTGGCGACGTGCCAAAACAAAAACTAGAGTAGTACTTAACATCCGGTTTTCGCGATTAATTAGTGCTTAATTAATGTATTTAAATTCCATTATAAATTTAGTTAACCGCCATATGGAAAAAAAGTTATTAGCTAAATAAAAATTATGACGTCACGATTTAAGCGTGAAGTTGGCCGAACTTTTGGAAGCACTAACGATGAAACTTATATCATTCTTTAGTGCTTCGTTAGTAGAGGTTAGTGCTTTAATCAGTTTTGTAGCCCAATTTAAGAATAAAAAGTTATTCACGAAAAAAATAAAAATAAACAAATAATGGCGACGTGCCAAAACAAAAACTATAGGAGTACTAAACATGCGGTTTTCGCCATTATTTAGTGCTTAATTATTGTATTTAAATTCCGTTATTAATTTGGTTAACCGTCTTTATAAAAAATTGTAATACGCTAAGGATTATGAAAATATATAAAATTATAAAATATGTAATAAAACCTAATTAAAAAATTATAATTTATAATTATATAATTAAAAATAAAATTCTCTATAATTGAGTCCTCAAAAATGAACCATAATTGTGTCTAAAAATTTCTATTTTAATTTTTTGTCGAATAAAAAGGAATTCTCTTGGTTCATTTGTGAAAAGTCGTATTTTATTACGCAGATTTTTTAAAAACATAAATGTTGAAGGCAAAAAATGCCCGTTAGTAGAAATCACTACTGGAGTGAATATGAAATTTTTAAAATTTTTGTATTTGTTTGTCTTTTTAATTTCTGCCTGTGTTATTAAATTGAAATTTATGTTTGAAGGGAATGATGAGACACACGTGTAGTCCCAATGAGTGATTTGCCGAGGGCCCAAGGTATGGTTGTAATACCATCAGGTCTTAAACCATCTACTTGAGATAAATTTGATGGTTCAAGATTGTTTGTAATGTGTGCAGCTGTTAGGCTTTTATTTATTATATGGTTTACAGCGGAGTGTTGATTTATTAATCATATGTGGGGAATTCTGTGGTTAATTTTTTATATTACTCAAAAAATTTTGATTACTTGTAAATTTTTATAGTACATTTCCATAATGTGAAACATTCTTATATAGTTAAATAACTTTCCATAATTAATGTAAAAAACATTTTGATTTTGATATAATTTTTTAAAAAAAATTTTTAATAAAACTTTAATAAAGACGAACGTCAAATTTATGAATCGAATATAATTTTTTAATGTTTTGGTCTAAAATTTTCTTAGGCGTCGAGAAAGATGTCAGAAAATTTGAAGGATTAATATGTCAGTAATTTATCAAATCAGGAACTCTCAGAATTCCTACATAAGTATTAGTGATCTGCATCGGGCCTAATTTTTCAAGCCCGGCGCTGTCCGAAATTTTTTTAAAAAAGTTTTGCCGATCTGGCCCGAACCAGAAATTTTTAAAAAAATTTACCGACCCGGCCCGGTCGTCCCCAAATTTATTTAAATATAGCAAATAATTTTTAAAATTACTCAAAATAAAAGACATACGTTATATGTTGTTTAGTTTCAATAAATAAAATCAAATATTTTTATTTTACAAAAAAAATATAATATATAATTGATAAATTTCGATATATTTAATAAAATTTCTAGGCCCAACCCTACCCGGCCCTTTTTTAAAAAATATTAGGCCCGAACCCGATTTATTTAAAAAAAATTAGGTCTGAGCACGGTTCGACGGGTACTTTATAATATTGTGATCTTAATATAACTAAAATTTATGATAGAAATAAATATATGCGTAATTTTTTCGAATAAAATAAAACTATGTAAAAAGAACAATTTGAATTAAGAATAAAAAATTTCTGAGAATGTTTTTAACCATATCATTCAATGACACCTCAGAATAATAGATGCTGGAGAAAAAATGTAGTTGTTACAATAAAATAATAAAAATTATATAATTATTACACAAGAATTGGGTTCAATGGACCTATTTAGACAGTAGTGGAAATAATATTTTGTGACTTGGTTACAATATGCATTTTTTAATTACTTGGGGTTTTTAATCAAACTAATTAGGGTTTAAATTTTACAAAATAAGTACTAAATAATGGTGAAAATAAACTGTTTGTCGCTGATAGATTTTTTGTTTATTTTGTTAATAACTTTTTTATTTTAAATTAGGCTATTAAACTGATTGAAGCACTAACCTCTACTAAGAAGCTCGAAAAAATTATATAAATTTCATTGTTAGTGCTTTCAAAATTTTCTGGCCAAAATTTGACCTCCTAAACATTTCTTTAACTTATTACAATTTTTTATAAAGACGGTTAATCAAATTAATTATGGAATTCAAATTTACTAATTGAGCACTAAATAATGGCAAAACCGGATGTTTAGTACTACTATAGTTTTTGTTTTGGCACGTCGCCATTATTTGTGTTTTTCGCAAATAACTTTTTATTCGTAAATTCGGCTACAAAAATGATTCAAGCACTAACCTCTAGAAGGATATAAATTTAATCGTTAGTGCTTTCATAATTTTCTGGCCAAAATTTGACCTCTAAACATTTCTTTAACGTATTACAATTTTTTAAAAAGACGGTTAACCAAATTAATTATGGAATTCAAATTTACTAATTGAGCACTAAATAATGGCAAAACCGGATGTTTATTACTACTATAGTTTTTGTTTTGGCACGTCGCCATTATTTGTTTATTTTTGTTTTTTTCGCAAAAATCTTTTTATTCTTAAATTCGGCTACAAAAGTGATTGAACCATTAACCTCTAGTAAGGAAGCCCTAAAGAAGTGTATAAATTTCATCGTTAGTGCTTTCATATTTTTTCTGGCCATAATTTGACCTCTAAACATTTCTTTAGCGTATTACAATTTTTTATAAAGACGGTTAACCAAATTAATAACAAGCACTAAATAATGGCGAAAACCGGATGTTTAGTACTCCTATAGTTTTTGTTTTGGCACGTCGCCATTATTTGTTTATTTTTGTTTTTTTCGTGAATAACTTTTTATTCTTAAATTCGGCTACAAAACTGATTAAATCACTAACCTCTACTAACGAAGCACTAAAGAATGATATAAGTTTCATCGTTAGTGCTTTCATAATTTTCTAGCCGAAATTTGACCTCTAAAATTTTCTTTTGCGTGTTACAATTTTTTCATATGACGGTTAACAAAAATATACTAATTAAGCACTAAATAATGGCGAAAACCGGATGTATAGTACTCCTATAGTTTTTGTTTTGGCACGTCGCAATTATTTGTTTATTTTTATTTTTTTTGCTAATAACTTTTTATTCTTAAATTCGGCTACAAAACTGTCTAAAGCACTAACCACTACTAACGAAGCACTAAAAAATGATATAAGTTTCATCGTTAGTGCTTTCATAATTTTCTAGCCGAAATTTGACCTCTAAAAATTTCTTTAGCATTTTACAATTTTTTGATATGACGGTTAACAAAATTAATAACGGAATTTAAATATACTAATTAAGTACTAAATAATGGCGAAAACCGGATGTTTATTACTACTATAGTTTTTGTTTTGGCACGTCGCCATTATTTGTTTATTTTTGTTTTTTTCGCAAAAATCTTTTTATTCTTAAATTCGGCTACAAAAGTGATTGAACCATTAACCTCTACTAAGGAAGCCCTAAAGAAGTGTATAAATTTCATCGTTAGTGCTTTCATATTTTTCTGGCCATAATTTGACCTCTAAACATTTCTTTAGCGTATTACAATTTTTTATAAAGACGGTTAACCAAATTAATAACGGAATTTAAATACACTAATTAAGCACTAAATAACGGCGAAAACCGGATGTTTAGTACTCCTATAGTTTTTGTTTTGGCACGTCGCCATTATTTGTTTATTTTTGTTTTTTTCGTGAATAACTTTTTATTCTCAAATTCGGCTACAAAACTGATTGAAGCACTAACCTCTACTAACGAAGCACTAAAGAATGATATAAGTTTCATCGTTAGTCAACTTCACGCTTAAATCGTACGTCATAATTTTTATTTAGCTAATAACTTTTTTTCCATATGGCGGTTAACTAAATTAATAATGGAATTTAAATTCATTAATTAAGCACTAAATAATGGCGAAAACCGGATGTTAAATACTACTCTAGTTTTTGTTTTAGCACGTCGCCATTATTTGTTTATTTTTGTATTTTTCGTGAATAACTTTTTATTCTTAAATTCGGCTACGGAACTGATTGAAGCACTAACCTCTACTAACGAAGCACTAAAGAATGATAAAGTTTCATCGTTAGTGCTTCCAAAAGTTCGGCCAACTTCACGCTTAAATCGTGACGTCATAATTTTTATTTAGCTAATAACTTTTTTTCCATATGGCGGTTAACTAAATTAATAATGGAATTTAAATACATTAATTAAGCACTAAATAATGGCGAAAACTGGATGTTAAGTACTACTCTAGTTTTTGTTTTGGCACGTCGCCAATATTTGTTTATTTTTGTTTTTTTCGTGAATAACTTTTTATTCATAAATTCGGCTACAAAATGGATTGAAGCACTAACCTCTACTAACGAAGCACTAAAGAATGATATAAGTTTCATCGTTAGTGCTTCCAATCGACTTTTAAGCATGAAGTTGGCACAAATTTTTATTTTTGCTTATAACTTTTTTCCCTTAAATTCGGCTACTATACGGATTGAAGTACTAACAAGCACTAACGAAGCACTCATCGTTAGTGCTTCCAATCATTCGGCCAACTTCACGGAGCTTTCTATCATATATAAAAATATTGACAATATTTGTGGTAATTTAATATCTTCAAATTTTTTAATTAATTGTGAAGACATGGGGCAGGTTGGTTTTGGCGGGGTACCTATTAGCCATTTTTAAGCAGGGATTATCTTGAATAAAAAAAATTCGACCAAATTTATCAAAACATTAAAAGCCACTAGTTATTCTTGGGCCACGAATGACATTATGAAGATGATTGACTTATTTTTTGTAAATTATATGACAGTTTTAAGTGATAATAAGTTCTTCCGGCTAATATATATAATATAGATGAACCTAATAAATTTACCATATTTGACAATTTATTTCTATTTATTTAATTAGAATTAATATTTTTATATAAATTTTTTTATTTCTACCATAGAGATAATGTAAAGAATAAAACTACTTTTAAACATTTTGGAAAAATTGCTTCGTCTATTTTTTATAGCACTTCAATTTTTTATGGATAATATAACCCCGGTCTCCCCTATAATATATTTAAAAAAAATCATACCCAGGTATGAATATTTTTTTTAAAAAAATCTTTTTTTATATATATTCTAAATAATTGTATAGGTAGTCTTGTTAAACGGCTCGATTTGAGCCAATTTAAAAACGGCTAGATCAACATTTTATCCAGAAAGCTATTATGTAAGCTTTAAGATTGTGGTCATAGATGGCACAGATGTTTAGACATCTATCAGCGAAATGTCGGGGTTTAGATAATATTAATAATAACATGGTCATATTCTTAAAATAATACATTTCGAATTTAAAAATATTTAAATTTTCGAACCATAGGGGTTATATTTTTTTAATATATTTATCGTGGAGTAAATAATAATAGCAGGCCGATTCAAAATAAACCTTAGACGACTCTGAAGCCGACTCATCGAGCAGTCATTGAAGCCGACTCATCGAGCCGACTCATCGAGCCGACTCATGTGGCTCATTGAGCCGCTCAAATTGAAATGAGTTTTGCGACTCAAAACTTGACTAGATTTTAGGCTAAGTCGACTCGACTTAGCCAATTAACAACACTACTTCTTACATATCGCCCGAGGACATCATTCTTGGTTATACTCAATAGATTTTTTAATTTTAATCACAATACTATTCATATTTTTATTAAAAATTTTATATTATAAAAAAAATTATAAAACGCCATCTATATTTCATTTTTTATTTATAAAAATAATAAAAATTCAAATAAAATTAAAAAAATGGCTATCGAGATTTTTTATTAAATCGTTTAATATATAGGTAATAAACATTTTTAATGAATATTAACACCCGTAAAAGATCTCTTCCTAACAATGTTAATATTTTATTTTTACCGGAAAATCAAGCACTATCCATCCTATGATAGCATATTATAATAATAAGGGCAATATAGAAAACCTTAATTATATGGTAATATCAGTCCACATAATGTTATTGCAGTACATTTATACCAGACTAAAATGTTAAAATTTTTGACCAATCAATTCAGCAAAAAGCCAAACAAAATATATTACTGCTCTGACGGATCAGCTGCGCAATATAAAAACAGAATTTTTTTTATAAATTTGTTATCATTAATCAGATTTTGGTATAGCAGCTGAATGGCATTTTTCAGTTATATCCCATTGAAAAGGTCCATGTGACGGCCTTGGCGGAACATTAAAAAGATTAGCAGCGCGTTCAAGTCTTCAGGATATCAGTTCTGGACACATTTTAACGCCAGTTGATTTATATCAATTTGCAAAAAAACATACCATCAATAAATTTTACATATATAACCAGCGAACAATATAATTGACAAGAGATAAAACTACGAGAAAGATTCAATTTAGCTTTTGTCTTTTGCCGATATCAAAAGATTCGTAACATGTGTTTATGACGATTTTTGGTGGTTAGGAACAGTACTAAAAAAGATTGAAATTACTGAGGAGATATATATTTCCTTTTTACATCCCCATGGACCATCACCATCCTTCTTTTACCCGACAATTGCAGAAAAGATATGGTCACCCATTAATCAAATAATAACAGTAGTAGATTTTATTGCAGTGACAGGACGTACCTACAAATTATCGTCTAAAAAAATTCTATTAATAAGCACAAAATGGGATAAGATTAAAACAAGAGGTATTATTTTTTTATATTGTTTGTGTATAAAATTTTAAAATATGTTTATTTTACAATATAGCGTTCTAATAAAATCATATCTAAATCGGCTGCCTGCTTACATATCGCCCCATGACATCATTCTTGGTTATACTCAATTTATTCTTTAATTTTAATCACAATACTATTCATATTTTTATTAAATATTACATATTATAAAAAAATTAATATAACGCAAAATAATAAAAATTCAATTAATTTAAAAAACAAAAACATCTATCGAGATTCTTTATTAAATCGTTTAATATAAATGTAATAAACATTTTTAGAGAATATTAACACCCAGAAAAAATCCCTTCCTAACAATGTTAATTTTTTATTTTTACCGGAAATAAGAAAACACTTAAAATTATTTAATTTTTTTAAAATATTTTTAAACGTAAAATTTTTAGGGCTATAAAATGATATATTTTTTTTAACTCTATCTTAAGTATTTTTTAAAATAACAAGATTTAATGAAATCACGCACTTCGCGATTTTGACTTTGAAGGCGTATATCTTTAGATTTGGTTGAGCTAGCACTCTAAATTTTAATTTTATTAATATTTACAACATAAATAACTAATATGCCAAGTTTCATTCATTTTTGAGATGGTCGACCGAATCGTTGGTCATGGAATTACCCAATTATGAACAAGTTTATTCACTAAAATAAATTTTATATTTGAAACTAAAAATATATCGTACATAACACATTTGGCTTGGGTAGGTAATTTTCTATGGAAAATGGAACACATGTTTTTCCCTTCTTTTGCTTATTAAAATATGGACCTTTTAATAAATAAAATGTATAGTAGTGTCTAGTGTATTACAACTAACCAAATGCAAATTTTACTGTTTAGGGTTCACTGCTTGTTCCTTTTGTGATATCCAGCCCCATATTGATTGGTATTATATTATTACCTTAAATACAATATTTATTATATATGTAATTTTGTTACTTGAAGACAATGACATATAATAATACCTAGACTGACAACTCATTCATAAAAAGCATGTATCAATTGAAATCAGCTGGAGACGCCATTAACACCATGATGAGTACATCGATGATAATTTGTCTTAGAACCAATTCTTCATTCCCTCTAATAAAGATTTGGTCCTCACAGCAAATTTCGATTCCTTTGAAGATTAGACTATTTAAAGTCCTAATTATGGCTTCTCTTTACTACGGTGTAGAAACATGGAACGATACTAAGTCGGATAATAACAGGATGCAAATATTTATTAATAAATGTCTAAGATACATAACTAGAACCTTCTATCCTCGTAATACTACAAATCATAGGCTTTGGGCTAGATGTGATATCCTTCCTATTCATAGAATGATATATAGAAAAATCGAGTTGGTGGGCCACATAATAAGACACCCTTCGAACAACTTAATACATCAAGCCCTTATAAATCAATCTCAGGAAGACATTGCTCTTAAGCCTTTTCTATCCTTTAAGGGCAGTTGGTTTGGAAGAATGGTAAGGTCTTTGGTAGAACTTGATCTATCTTGGGATTTTTTAAAGACGGCTTCATCAGACAGGAAAATATTCAAATATATTCTGAGACTCATATATGAGCATATGACAAATAACTGCTAAATGAGGTTAAAATTGATAACTTTAAAATTGATAAACTTTTGTTCATAATATGTATTTTAAGTTATTATTTTCTAGAAATGGGGTTTTTTCTAATATTTATTAGGACTTAAGGTTTCTTTCATAATCGTCTTAATAATAGTTTATTATTAGATATTTATTTAAGATGGCCAAACTTCTTCTCTAAATTTGTTGTGTTTTTTTTCCTATTCCTAATTGTATCCCAATTGTATTTTAATCGTTCGTTACTGTTTGATATTTGTTTGATTCAAAGTGACCAGGTCTCTTCTTTAATTTATTATAATTTAGTTTCTTTTCCTTTTTCCTTAAGTCTATCGGCAAAATGATAATGGCTTTTCCTTCCTTCATTGTATTTTTATCCCTTAAAGTAATAATTAGACGGTTGTACTTGGAAGACCTTAGACAGTTTCCTATATCTATTCAGTTCTCCTTATAATATAATTTCTATTTATCTCCATCTATACACTTCATTGGAAGGGATTAGTTCCACCCATATATTAGTTTCCTGGGTACTAGGTTTGTCGGTATCCTGAGAAAAAAAACCGGCATAATTATATGAAGGATTGGGCCTTCATATAATTCACGTTCGCTCATCTTGGGCAGGTGTATGACCAACGTGCAAGATAAGAGCAGATAAGATAATACCATGGTATAATTATTTTGGGAGGGCCTCCTTTGATCGTATTATTTTGATCGTAAAATGGTCCATTTTGTCCATTTTTGGTCAAAATGGACGATTTTTTTAATTTATAGGTTAGGTTTAGGGTTAGGGTTAAGGTTAGGGTTAGGGTTATAAATGATTTTAATTTACCGCGATTAAATAGACCAATCAGAAAAAAATGGACAAAATTTACGATCAAATGACTTTACGATCAAAGTTAGGCAAATCATTATTTTACCCTCTAGTTCTTAATAACAAGAGTCTATTATTTATTTTAATTTTATATTTAATTAGCTACTGATACAATTTTATTAATCAAACATTATGTTTTATCAAAAGTATTTTTATTTTCTTAATAATATTTACATTAATTATAATAATATAGTCATACCTTATAAAATAAGTTTAAGCTCTTTGCTTGTAATATGCAGTTTAGCAATATAAGCAATTTTTATTCAAGTTTATTATCAATCTTATTTACTTTATGCAATATATATCTAAACTGAAGATTCCATATAAGAATATCCAATATTGTAATATTCATACTAAATTAAAATATTAGCTCTAAATTTTAAAATATCAAAAAATTTATAGGCTACCATAAAAATTTTTTCAAATGGTCAGCCTAGTTTATAATTTTCTATAAAATAGGGAATAAAATTATATGAAATTATATAAAAATAGTAAAATATTTTTATTGATAATTTTAATTCCAAACTTTATTTATCATATAATAATAGCCTATTTATATATGATTTAATTTTTTTTATAAGAAAATAAATATAACTATAAAATAAATAAATATATTTTTAAATATTTAGAGATATTTTAAAAAATTTAAGTAGAGGTGGTAGAAGTGGAATTTTCAAGTAATCTCTATAAATTGAATAATTATTTTATAATAACTTTTTTTTCCATTATAAAGATATCCAATATAATTATATGTTTATATTAATATAATAAAAACTTGTTCCAAATTTTTTATCTATCTGTCTGACCCATACCATATATTTTTATCTAATTGGCCACATATCCAAAATTTTTTATTTATTAATTGTCCAGCCTGGCCCAGTTTATTATAATTTTTGCTTTTCATGGCTTGGATAATTTTAATTTAATCTAAAATTTTGCCTAATAGGATCTTCTAAAGACTAAAGGTTTTTGATAGTGAAGATACTTTATACATACTAACTTCCAGAAAAAAGATTTAAAATTTATACATTTTGAATCATCGTAGATTTTACTTCATATGTATACATTTTTGAAAATTATTAAAAAATTTATTTATGAACATTTCAGCTTGTTTTATATCTGTTCATATATTGTAAAGCTTATTTGATAAAAATTTTCATAAATTGTCTATATCTTCAATTCATAATTACAGATAATAATTCTCTTTTTTAATTTAAAGATAGATAGCTATGAGACGCTGTACATCATGCAGCAATAATAGCTATACAAGCTTAACCTCTAATAAAAAAAATTCTTTTCATAGTTAATTTCTTTTAATTAATTTTATTTATTATTTTATAATATTATTTTTTTATTTTAAGACATTAATATTATTTTTTTTAAGATTCCCTATTAAGAATAAAATTTTGCTATCAAAATAGATTAAAGCCATAAATAAGATAAATTTTATTCCAACCAAATACACCAAGCTCTGTGGAGCCCATTTTTCAGAAGAATGTTTTCTTCCCTCAGTTACAGGATATGCTATTCTGAAGGAAGGATCTGTACCATCCATTTTTAATTTCAGACCCTTTCAGGATGTATAATATATTTATTTTAAATTAATATTTTTTTTAAGATAACAAATATCCCATTAAATAGAAATAAAATTCTTAAAAGTTCTAACTTTATAGTAAAAAATGATCATACTTATGCTGCTAATAGGTACTCCTCAACTAAAAGGGTAAAATATTATTACTTTATAAAAGATCAATAAAAATATTATTTTTAATATTTAAGAGAAAATTAGATATCCTTAATAATACTCTAGAAGCTGAAGGTTTAGAAGAGCCTGTTAGAGATAATAGCCCAGTGAGCCTTATGTATTAAAATACTTTATTTTCATATTTAAATATTTTGACTTTATGTGTATTGTTAAACGTCTCGATTTGAGCCGATTTTTAAAAACGGCTAACTCAACATTATAGCGAGGAAAATATTGCCTAATGGTCGAGATTTCTCTAAAAGATGTTCAATCCTATGTGCCAGGGCCATCTATGAGCAAAATCTTTAGACTTGCATAATATTTTTCTGGATAAAATATTGAATTAGCCGTTTTTTAAAATCGGCTCAAATTGAGCAGTTTAACAACACTAAAAAATATACCAGGGCCAGGTGGTGTTTTACAGATCCCTAATAGGAATACAATTTTTTATGCTACTCTATACTTTGTAAATGGTTCCAGATTCATCGTCTAAAAATGGATATAAATATAAATACATCTGTGATGCAAAATATCCCCATTTGAGCTTATTTTTAAAAATGGTCAACTAAATATTTTCCAAAAAAATTACCTAGCTTGAGATTTCTAGTTATGAGCAAAATCTTCAGGCTTGCATAATATTTTTGATGGATAAAATATTGAGTTAACCATATTTATAATTACTAAATACATCTTTTAAAAACGTATCTACATACCGATACATCAACTATTGAATATTAATACAGAAACTGACTTAAAAAATTTATTGAGCTGATATCGCATCTATATACAAATATATATAATTAAGATAAATGATTGTTAGATTTTAATGCTCTGAGCCCATAATTTGGTTGTAAATTTTACGACTAAGCAAATTAACACTATACATAAGTCATTTTGAATTTTAAAATATTTAAATTCTCTAATCATAGTGGTTAAATTTTTTAAATATTTTATCGTGTAGTAAATAATAATAGCAGGCAGATTCAAAATAAATTTTATCCGACTCTGAAGCCGACTCATGCGGCTCATTGAGCCGCTCAATTTGAAATGAGTTTTGCGACTCCGACTTGAGTTCAGAGTCGTAAAAACTCGACTATTTAACAACACTAGTAAGAAGGCAGCCCATACGATATTATTTTATTAACGCTATATTGTAAAATATACATATTTTAAAATTTTATATTCATACTATTATAATTTTGCGCTTATTAGGCCATAATTTGTAGATATATCTTTTTTATTGTTGTGAATCTACTATCGTTATTATTTGAAAATAGCGATTTTATCAGCTTATTTTATTTTTTTATTCTTACCATCGCTATCAATGAATCATCATATATTTCAAAACTTAAACATTTTTTATAACAAATGAATTTATGATAAAGACACTGTCAATGATTCCACTGGAATAATAATCACTTGAAATTTTTAAATTTTTTTAAAATACTTTCCAACGTAAAATTTTAAGGGTTATAAAATGATATATAATTTGTAACTCTATCTTAAATATTTTATAAATTAACAAGATATAATGAAATCACGCACTTAGCGAATTTCAACTTTAAGGCGTATATCTTTAGATCTGGTTGAGCTAGCACTCTAAAATTTTGATTTTATTAACATTTACAACATAAATAACTAACATACAAAGTTTCATTCATTTTTGAGATGGTCGGCCGAAAATCTCGTTTTTTTGGTCGATTTGATGTGGAATCACCCAATTATCAACTTCTCAAGATTCCATTTGTTTTCCACCAACATCAATATCATTCTGATAAGTTGGGCATGACTTTGATTGTGTCACAAAATACTCAAAATCAGAAATCATTAAGCTAGGGGGAGCCTGATAAGGTTGATCCAATTATAAGTGATGGAAACTGTTTTTTCAGGTATTTTATTAATAACAACTTAGAATCTTATCTAAATATTATTATAGATGCCTTAGCAAGGAAATCAGCAATGATGAGCAACACCATGAAATGATCAGGACTGTTCTGATATCTTTTATGTTTCAAGAAAAACATATCAACTTCTTTAGCGGATTCATAGGGGATAACACAATGGATTACATTGTGGAAAACAAAATGGGTTGCAATGGTACATGGGTCACAGATATTGAGATTTCATGTGCGACTACATTGCTTCAAACAAACATCTTCGTTTTTTAAAATGACAAATGGCTTTTATTTCTTCCATTATTTATTAATACTGAAAAATTTATTGGTTGTATCTATATAAGAAATATAAATTATCATTATAGTGTAGTTATATCCTGTAAATAATACATTATAGATTCATTTATTAACATAAATGCCTAAGAAATTTTTTATATTTTAATAAAAAGTTGTATCTAGTCAATTAATTGTATTTGTGCATAAAGGTTATATTTGTTGTAGCCTATTTTTATCATGTAAATAATATATTATCAATTTATTTCAATAACAGTTTATTAAAAATTTTTTATTGTTTAACTCTTCAAATCGTAAAAAACCCACATAATGGGTATGATTAGGTGAGGTCTATGTAATCCCTCCCAAGTTCCAAATAACCATTATAAGGGCTGAATAATCAAACAAAATTAAAAATTATTTTGCATACTTTACCTACAAATATTAAGCTAAAAGATCCATGCAAAAAATAGGTAATAACATTTTTTATACAACTGGAGTATGTATAGCCTCCCCCCCCCCTTTATGCTATAAAGGATTAAGTTTTTTTTGTATCTATCATTTTAAATTATTTTATGAAAAGTAAAGAAAAATTTTCTTATCAGTTAGAATAATTATTATTAAATTTTAGAAGGTTAATTATCAGTTTTGACTATTGGTCATATTTATTAAATGTAAATATCTAATTTGAATAGAAAATGCAAATTAAAGCCTTAGAAGTGGAGGCTTAAAATGTAAGAAACCAGATTAAATATAAAAAATTGTTTTTAATTCTTATTTATTAAAAAAAACTAGAGTGTTTGAGATTAGTATATGGCAATTAAAATTTTATAAATTAATATTCTTTGATTAAATATTAGGGTGTTTTTTAAAAAAAACTTGGGTTCAAATTATTTTTTAATTTTCAGATTGTAAAACTAAAAATAAATTTTATGTCAAAATATATCAAAAAATTGTACCATTTAAAACTAGTGAATGTATTTTTATGAACCTTTTTTATTTAAATTTTTCATATTAAATATGGTTACAATTAATGAGCATAATCAAAATATATTTATTGCATTTATAAACCTATAATTTTTTTTAGTTTTTCAATTTGAATTGTTTGCTATAGGAGATTGTGTTGTGCATATTTAACTCTTTCAATTTTATAAACTTAGGTAAGTAGGTCTTCTTGTTAATAAATAGGTCTTCTTGGATTTTAAAAATTGGGCTGGGCTAATATTTTTCATTTGCAGAATTCAGCTAAAATTAATTTGAATGATATAGATATTTAAAAATATGGCTTAGTTTATTTATCCTCTTCATTGTTACTCCTTAAGATATCAATAAAAATATTTAAATTATTAATATAAAATATTACCATAGTAGTTTATCTCAAGTAAATAAAAATTATTATAAAAAATGGAAGAATTAAACACATCTTTTAAATATAATGGTATATCAGTTTTGGGAATAAATAAACGAGGGTGTGACATTGTGTTTTTCACTAAATATCACGGGCATTAGTAGCAATCACAGCCAATTTAGGCTGGCTGATTAATTAGACACTAATAAAGCAAAAAATATTGGTAAATTTTAGAATTAGTATTTTCAATTGTTCAGCCAGCTTTAACAAAGATGATCTAACTACAGAAAAATAATTATTATATAATATTTTTTAAGGACACAACCGAAGGCTAAATGGTGTTTGGGGGCGAAACCCTCAAATTTTTTTTTTAAAAATCCCTATATGAATCAATCAGGGCTACGCCAAAATTTCGCATAACTAGTAAATAATGAGCTAAAATGGCAAGTCCCAACTATTCTACGACCAACTATGACCGAGCCCACTAACTCTACAAATATCATTCAGAATCATATAAATTCCTGTTTATTGATTCTGATTTCTCATATTATAAAATAGAGTTTAATTTCCAAAAATTTATTCATAGAGGTTTTTATATTCATAAATAAAAACGATAAAGTTTGCAATATTATAAAACAATTCAGCAATTTTTGAAAATCGGTTAAACGCGTATATTGTATGATTAATAATTTATTTCAGCGAAATTTTGTTACTTATTTACGGGTTAAGGCATCAGTAAAATATATAATTTATTATTTACAATTATTCAAAAATTTTAGATAATGCAAAATTTGGAAATGCTTAAAATATCAAATGAAGAAACTTTGGGTTTTATAATAGATGAAAAACTAGATATGAATTTAAATAAAAAAATACCTGTGTTTAATAAGTTAATACAAAATCCATTAAATACTGGTGGGAAGATTCAACTAAAAACTGCAAAAGTTTATATTTATTTTTAAATATATAAAATATTACTTATTTAATAGGGAACACGCGATTATGATCCATTTCAAATGTCAATTAGGAAAAAGGTGCTGAATGTAGTTGCATCTTGCTTTGAAAGATATGGAGCAGAGTCTATTGACACTCCTATATTTGAATTACGAGAAACTTTAACTGGGAAATATGGGGAAGATGGGGGGAAATTAATATATAATTTGGAAGATCAGGGTGGAGAACTATTATCTTTAAGATATGATTTAACAGTTCCTTTTGCTAGGTTTATTGCCATGAATGCAAAACATTTAAAGACTGGTTCTGGATTTTTTAAAAGGTTAAATAGATTAGACTATTTTATATATTTGGTTATAGTTTATATTTTTGCTTATAAAAAATTATTTTTACTATCATATTTATGTAGAATTAAAGTCAAATTTCTTGTCTCATTTATTAATAAATTAATGGTATTATTACCTTATGTTGACCATTCCAAATTTTTTATTTTAATCTTTTTATACATAATATATACAAAATTTATATATGATAAGTATATATGATCAAAAATAAAAAGATCAAGAAAGTTCATTCTATAAAAATGGATATAGTACTACAAGTTCCCCAAAAAACAAGCATTATTTTATTTTAAAATATTTTTTTTAAAAAAAAATCTTTAAATTCTGATGTATTGGCTCTACTCTAAAATAACTTTTTCTATTTTATTGGACTTGAATAATTATAATAAATATAGATAATTTATTTTGTATCATAGAAACCCTTATAAATTTATTATAGATAATATTAATATTGTTAAGCATATTAAAAGTTAGTGAATGCTCATGACATGAATAAACCAACCTCATTACATATGTTTAAATTACAGGTATCATATAGGAAAGGTTTACAGGAGAGATAATCCTTCCTTCACCAAAGGGAGACTCAGAGAGTTTTACCAATGTGATTTTGATATTGCTTGCCTCAATGTTCAGGAAATTTCAAAATCAGCTGTTAAATCCCCCATAGCTGCTGACAGCACCCTACCAGAAGTTGAATGCTTAAGGCTTGTCTATGAGTTATGTAAGGATTTGGGATTGTTTGGTTTGCCTGAAGATTTGGCTCAAAGTATAAACAATAATAATGATTGATTTTAACATTCGCAACCCCCAAAACCTAATGTAAATTTTTAAAATAAAATAGTCATTATAATATCTTTATTAAATTAAAAATGATGTAATAAACAAAGCATTAAATCCTATTTTTTTAAAAATTGCCATCAAATTTTATTATGTACAATAAATTAATTTTTAAAGTGATTAGGTGAGATTTTATATACTCCACACTTTTTGAAATCAACATAAAAGTTGTCATATTATTTCATCTTTTCTATAGCTTATTTTGGATAACTTTCTGAACCAAACCAGGGTTGGTGACTCTTTTTTGCATAATCAAACCTTTACTTAAAAATATTTAGGATTATGAAGCTGAACCTGATTATATCCTGAACCTTAGTCCAGATTGGGTTCAGATTTTTTAGTCAATTATGATTTATTTATTTAAAAAAGTAAAAATATTAAATTAAATGTAAAACATATCTAATTTATTTTGATTTACCTGAAGTGCATATAAAATTTTATGTTATATTTTCCTGCAATTTTAATCAATTATTTATCAGAAACTTAACTACAAATTATACCCAGACCTCGCATATGTGGTGTGTTGGTTTACCTGAGCCTCATTTTTATTTTAAAATTTCAAGAGAGAGCAGAGATTAATTCTACTATTTTCTAATGATTGTACTAGAATATTTGTACAGAGTTACATCATGAATTCAGTACCATTGATACAAACACAACATTTTACCAGTCAATTTCTGTTGCAAAATAAAAATGTAGTATACTTATTGAAAAGCAAACATATAATTCATCATTATTCTTATTTTTTAAAATTATTAAATTTATAAAAGAAATTTAGGAAAAGAAATAGAAACAAATTAACAGTATCTTCTTTTTTTTGGTTTAGAATATGAATATGTTTTTTAAAATTTATAGCTTATTGGCTAAAAATTTTTAAAGAAGGTTAGTTTTCTTTTTTGAGTGTTGGCCACTGGTATCAGTTCAAATAAAACTATTTACCCCCATCACTGCCGACCTATGCCATCATATTGATATTGGTGCACCTCTGGCAGATTGTTATTTAAACATGTGTTTAAAAATTAATTATTTATAACTATGGAAGCCAGGTTAGTCCTTTTGTTATTTTAGTCTATCTTTCACGTTAATAAATTTTTATTATACATTTGTATATCAAATTAGGCTCCATTAATGATCTTCAAACTGGTGCCAAATTGATTATAAAAGTTAACCATCGACAATTGCTGGAAAACTTGCTCAGGCTGGCTTGTGACCTACCTGCTCATAAGTTTCAAACAACTTGTAGTTCAATTGACAAGCTAGATAAATCACCATGGGAAGAAATTAGGAAAGAACTTATAGAGATTAAGGAGATAGATCCAGCCATAGTTGATAAAATGAAACATTATTTGGAGATGAAAGGTAAAAAATATAGGAAGCAAGGAAGAAGATTTTAAATTTTTTAATAATTAGTAAGATGATTGTAACCTAATTCATATAAAAACACATTTCTCTTTTTATTTTCTTAGGAAGGGAAGAATTAGTGGAACAGCTCTTTTTAGTGCCACAACTTAACTGTTGCCAATCCAGTCAAAGAGCCTTACAAGAACTTGACCAGCTCATGAAATATTGTCAACTCTATGATATATCCTCTCATGTATATTAGTCCTTATATATTATGATTAAAGTGGACACTTCTATTTCTTCAAGATCACCATTTTTTATCTTTAAATACCTTACTAAAAATTTTCAATTTATTCACCCCTTGGTTTTCTTAGGTGCCATCCTTTATATTCTAGTTACTATAAAATAGTTTTTCTTTTTGGTTTTGTAACATTCTGCAATTGGCCCTCTTAAATTTTGGAAATACTTCCCATTATTCAAAATGACATTCTGATTTTTTTTTACTTTACAGTGTATGATTTATTGCCCATTTTAATCTTCTATTTTGAACCATGTTAGGTATTCTTAGCCATATTTTTTTTAATAAATTTATTTCAAATTTTTTAGTAAAAAAAAATGATATGACTGACTAATTCTGACATGGTCAATATAGAAACGAAAAAGAAGATGTGATTAAAAAGGAAGGGGAAGAAAAAAATATATAACAGGAATGAAAGAATTATTAATTGGAAGCAATTAATGACCAAAAGAATAATAAAAAGAATAGAGAGATTATATTAAACTAATATCACTAATTTCTCAAATTTATTTAGCCTATCCTACTAAATTTCTTTTCTCTTTTTTTTCAAAGGTAATCATAGATCTTAGTCTTGCTAGGGGATTAGATTATTATACGGGACTCATCTTCGAGGCTGTTCTATCTGGTAATTAACATCATTATATTTAAGGATTCCGAAAAATTATGATGGTTATGTTTACGAGAAAGAAGAAAGAAAATGACTTGCCATAATTTAAATTACTATATTATGAATTAGGGTTTAAACTTTTTTAAAAATAATTTTTTGATATGACATTTTAACCATGCCGATTAATTTTTAAAATTATATATGGATTAATATTTATAATTTTAAAGAACAAATTAAAATTGATTTTTGGAATCCCCTCCTTAAACATAATTTTAACTGGATTTTGGCCCAAAAAGGATATATAACACTATCTTAATTGAGCAACTATAATACTCTTATTATTTTATATAAGATATAATCAGAATATTTTATTTTCCTTCATATTACCTTTTCTGGTCTTTTTTTTTCCCTAATTTCAGTAGGTAAATTATAAAATTTGGAATAAAAATATATTTGAAAATTGCTCAATTTTTAATAGATTTTATGTTTATATATATATATATGTTATATAATTTCTTATAGCAATTTGGTGTTTTGTATATTTTCTCTTTTTGAATTTTTCCACAAATTTATTATTTTCTTTATTTGAATTTTTCCACGATTGTATTTATTTTATTTCACAAATCAAAAAAAAATATAACAGTAATTGTCAAAATTAATTAATTTAAAAAAAAAGTTTATAATCATTTTTTCTCTTTTTTGGGGGTTTTTATATTTTTTGAAATTATTAAAATTAATCTAAATTTATTAATAATCAAAAAAATATATATTACTTTACAACGATGACTCAATAAAATAAATTTTAAAAACGATGACTATAAAATAAATTTATACAATGATGACTCAATAAAATAATATAAATTTTACGACTAAAGAAATACATATATAACATGCCCTCATTAATTTAAAACCAACGTCGCATTTCAACCTCATTCCAGGTATAATTATTGTCCTTTCATGGTGTCATAGGTAGACCCTCGTATTTTCTTTTTTTAGCCAAAAATAGCCAATTCACCTTTCGCTTGTCTATGCAATGCAACAATGCTCCACCCACACCCCTATTCAAAGCATATCACTTCCAAATCGTTTATTAAAACACACTAAAACTGGTTCCCTTCCGATTTTACATTTCAGCTCTTCAAAAGCATCCTCCTGTTCATCTTGCCACACAAATTTTTCTCCTTTCTTTTATAATTTATATAAAGATGCTGCTATCTATTCAAAACCCTCTACAAATCGATGATAATAGTTTACCATTCCAAGAAAAGCCTGCACTTCCACTTTATTATCCGATATCTGCATACTCGCAATCCCAGTCATGTTTTTCTCTATCGGCCTCACTTCCTTTTCAGTGATTTTATGACCCAAATATACGACTTCCGACACTCCTAGCACACTTTTCTCAGCGCTCGTCCGTAATCCTTTATTTCTGATTCTTTTAAATATCTCTTTTAATCTTCCCTCATGTTGCTCAAGAGTTTCTCCCATCACTAAGACATCATCTATGTAATAAAACACTCCTTCTAGACCCTGAAAAACAGCTGCCATCGTCCGTTGAAAAATGGAGCCGACACACTAAATCCAAACGGTAATTTACAAACCCTCGGACTATAATAGTCAATAGCTTTCGTACCTCAGGCTTCACTCTTAATTGCAAGTAGGCATTCGAAAATCCACCTTTGAAAAATATACACTATTCTTCAAATTAGCTAATATCACTGTGTGACAAATTTCGACTTGATTTTTTGGGGGAAAATAAAATAAACATGTTTTAAGACAGTTTTTTATGCATATTCTAAATCCGCTGTCAGTTTTTTTCTAGTACGTCAGTTTTATTTATTCTAGGTTAAAGTGGCCAAAAAGGTCATTTTTAGCACTTTTTGAAGGTTTATAACTTCGGTTCTAATGATCCCTACAACTAAAAAAATATCTTAATTTTTGCAGCAAACCTCCTTATTATTATTAAACATTCTTTTTTATAAAATCCTTACTCAATTTTTAAACAATATTTTTTAAATTTACCTTTATAAAATCTTTTTTAATATAGCTTACATTTAATATATTTATTTATTGTGGCTTTCGTTCTCTTCGCCACACTGCACACGGTACGATTCCCAAACAATTTATTTTAAATGAAATAGTTATATTTCTCATATTTAAATAAATATATTATGCTAAGCTAACCTATCTCATATTTTACTTTCATCAGGATTGCGATCATTTTGAGATCGCAGCATATCTTAAATTCGTAAATGGAATAATTTATTTTTGACAATAAATATTTCATATTTTCATATGATTCATTTAACTGGTTGGAATAGGCTATGGGAATTGATGGCTTAGAATTTCCGTTATGAAGCAAAACTGCTTTCAAGCTGTTTTTGCTTGAATCGATGAACAAGCGCCATTCATCGGGCACCAATTCAATATTAAGTTGTAAAAAAAGTTGACCTATATTGTTGGAATAGTATAAAAAATTTTCGTAAGAGAATAAATTTTTAAACGATGCTCCACGGAATCGGTATGAAGTTCGAACTCCATTTTTTAAAATTTTAAAATCATTAAACCTTGAGGCTATAAATTCGGACTTTCTTTTTGAAAGTTGTAAATTTCTCGTTATGTCATTTAGTTGCTCTTGTGACATAAATGGCGAATCCTCTTCGGGATGATACTCAAGATCAATATTGTCATCAACGTAATTTTTCCAGCTGCGAACTATTAAAAAAAGGAACTGTTGTATGCATATTGTATTTTACCGGATAAACAACTGACGAAATTTCAGGATAACTAATTTTCTTCTTATTTTTTTGTTAAACCCAAATGTACTAATCGAGCAAAAATAACAATCCCACGAATGATTTCTGTCTACATGCCAAAATGCAGGTTTCGAATAAGGCAAATATGACCGTTTTCCATTTACCCATGAATTAAAAGAATTATAACATGTTTTTATGTAATTAGGGGCAAATGGTTTATCCTAATCGCAGAGTGGAATATTGTAATAATTTTCATAAATCCTTTGAATGATTGGAGGAATTGGACATTTTTGTGCAGGCAATATATAGCGATGTAACAAAATTTAGAGACACACTTTAAACAAGGGGACCTCGGCATTAATTTTTTGTAGAATATTATATAAGGAGGGAATTTGAATAATATTTAAAATCCAATTTAAAAAAAAATGAATGAAAGAAATTAAATGTTTATGAAAAATTAAGCGCGAAAAAAAATAATTCTTCTCCTTTCTTCCTACTCGTTATTTGGCATTATTATTTATTGCCCATACTACGGGTTCAAGGTACTTCATTGGAAAATCATATATTTTAATATAAATTGATTAAAAAAACAAATATTCTTAAATACATCTAAAAAAGATAAATATTAATAAAAAATATGAAAAAATTACCAATTATTGCATTTTAAATGAATTTTGCTTCAAAAATGCTCAATTCAAAAAGAGTACAAATTAAAAAAAGTGGGTACAGATATCTGATTTTGGTATAAATTGATCATAAATGCATAAAACATTACTAAATACAACTAAAAAAGATAAATATTACTTTAATTTTGCTTTAAAAATGCTTTATGCAGAGAAAATTCAATAAAAGTGTACAAATTCGAAAATATCTGTACCGACTTTTTTAATTTATAGATTTTGGTTGAATTTTCATGGCATGGAGTACTTTTGAAACATAATTAGAATTAATATATAATCTTGAGCATATTTGAAGCAAAATTATATAAAATTTATCTTTTAAAGTTAATAGTTTTGATAGTAATTTAAATTGAAAACCTAAGACCCCCAAAACGAAATTCTTTACCATTTTTCTCAAAAACCAATCGATAAAAAATTAGTAAATTTATAAAGAAATATACGTTTAACACTATCACCAATTTTCAGGGATTTTTATTCGATACTTTTTAAAATATATCCGTATAAAGACCTAAATTGTACCATTTTTGAAATTTCGAAAAGTTGTCTTTATACTGTAATATTTTTAAAACTTGACGTGTAGGGATAATTTGGAGAACGGATTCGAACTCAGCGTCAAATTCTGCACCAAAACTTGTTTTTATTTTCTTCTCCCATTTTTCTTGTCACGTGTATTTCTTCAATTTTCGGCAACTGATATTTGACCTCCACTACTCACGGGTTTAGCGTGACCCGAAAATCTGCACATAAACGGAGCTTTCCATTGGCCTTCTTCGCCGGCACTATTGGTGTCGCCCACTCACTATATTCTACAGGACCTATAATACCTTTCTGCACCCATTGATCCAATTCCTTATTTACTTCATTTCGCCATTCAATCGGTATTCGTCGCAACGCACAAAATTTTGGCACATGTCCCTCCTTTAATTTGGTATCCACTTCGTAATCTCTGAGACATCCCAAACTTTCAATTTTTTTTATAATTATACCAATTTTCTCACTCCCTCTTGTACACTTTGATTATTCCAATTCTATCTCCTTATTTCTAAATTACTCGTCTTCCTGTCGTCTCGTCTCTTTTTCCTTCATTTCTATTCCTTGGTTACATATTCCTTTTGTATTTCCTTGTTCCATACCATCATTTCCTCAAGCTCATCCTTTTGGCAATACGGTTCCCCCATTTGGCATTTCATCCAACTTCACTTCCAACTCTTTCCGATCATGAATTTCTTCCTTTTCTTCAGTTTTATCCCTTTCTTTCTTTCTTTCTTCTAAAGTCACGACAATCCTTAAAATTTCCCTTTCCTCTAAAATCCCTATTTCTCATAAAATTTCCCCCGATTTCTCTCATGGAATTTCCCCCGATTTCTCCCCTAAAATTCCCCCCGATTTCTCTCATAGAATTTCTCCCGATTTCTCCCCTACAATACCTTCCACCTTCTTCTCTCCCCATTTCTTCCATCAAAAAGATCTAAATTCCTGGAAATTTTTCCCATACCAATACTTCATATCTATATTCTCCTCTCTTAATGGGTAAAAATGTACCCCACCATGCGAATTCACCCCAAAAACTACAATCTGGCCCTATTCTAGTGATCCAGTCCCATCCCAATACCGCCTCTACTCTTCGGTTTATTATCTATAAATCCAGTATCTCCCTTCTATCCTCCAACATTACCTCTAATTTCACTCTTCCCATTACAGCCACCTCTGATCAGTCCAACTGCCGGATCTTGATGTATTCACGTTTAATCATTTCCTCCACCCAAATACTCTTATACTTCTCATAACTCATTACAGAGATGGCCGCTCCGGTATCAAACAACATGGATACCATATTTCCATATTTATCCACACCCTAGAACACGGATCAAGTACTATCTCTTCTTGTATCATATTTATGCATTTCAATTTTTCCATCTAATCTTTATTATTAAACTTCCCAATTTTTTCCAACCGCTGCCTCTCAACTTCTGTGGTCTGATTTTCACTATCATATAGTCACAAGTACTCACACTCTCGCCACATGTCCTGTGGCATCGAAAGCAAATGATATTCAGATCTTTATTCTCCGTAAAATAAGGTATTCCTATCTCCTTATTTTTCCTACTCTCAATAATCCTAACATTTGGCACAATTTGTCCCATGTCTCTTTACGAACCACCTATGGTATTGAAATTACTAACATTGCAGTTCTCTCTATTGTGACCGAATCCTCCACAACATGCACATCGTAATTTATCACGTTTTCCCGGACAATACGGGGCTATATGTCCATATTTTCCACACCCGAAGCTTTTGGTTTCTTGACAATCTCTTACCATATGGCCTCGTTTTCCACAATTATACCAATTTAAATTTTCCCTCGGGAATTAAAACTTGTTCTCATTTCCATTCCCCTTCCTTATGAATTTTCTCTTGGCCATCTATATGACTCTCCCAACTGATTGTCTAGGCCTACTATAATTGTCCCCTTTTTTCGTGTTATCAATTCTCTCATTTCTATTTAACTCTCCCATATTGCTATCGGTCCATCCTTGATCAATTCTTGTACATGTAACCAGGTTACCTTGCCCATCGCATCTTCATCATTATAACCCTCAATGGTCAATGTCTGACCCTTAATCCTTACATTTCTACTTTTAATTCTTCTTCCAAATAATAAACTACCTAAAATTATCAGCGCTCCAAAAATGTTATATTGAATTTCCCAGTATTTCATTAATTTTAAACTTTTCATTTTTATTATAAGAAATTAACAATAACTTTTAAAATAAAAATCTTGATTATTTGTAAAGTTAAGAGGTTGGAAATAATTAAGACCATGAATAGCACATATACATATATATACTGACTAAATAAAGTTTTAGCGTTTGATTCACTGTAAAGTCAAATATATATATAAAGTTTTAACGTTTACTTACTACAAATGTTTTTAATCCCAAGGTTTTATATACCACACAAAGTTTTTTTTATACACCACACAGCCACAAAGTTTTATATACCTATACCACAACGCCACAAAATTTTATATACCACACAGCGACAAATACCACACAGCCACAAAGTTCTTTTATATACCACACAGCCACAAAGTTTTTTATTTTAAATCAAACCGTTCTTTTTATTAATAAGTTTCTTTAACTACCAGGTTCTAGCGTTCAATTCGCTATGGTCACAGTAACCAATTTTATGTTTATATATATGTATATATAATTTCTTATAGCAATTTGGTGTTTTGTATACTTCTCTATTTGAATTTTTCCACAAATTTATTATTTTCTTTAATAGAATTTTTCCGCTATTCTATTTATTTTATTTCACAAATCAAAAAAAATATTATAACAGTAAATGTCAAAATTAATTTTTTAAAAAAAGTTTTATAATCATTTTTTCCCTTTTTTTGGGTTTTTATATTTTTAGAAATTATTAAAATAAATATAAATATATTAATAATAAAAAAAATACTCAATAAAATAAATTTTAACAACGATGACTCTATAAAATAATATTAATTTTTACTATTAAAAAAATACATATATAACAATAGTAATCTTAATTATTTGAGAATTTTTATATTGAATGCTAGGGGGATTTTATCAACTTTATAATGAATGCTTTGCTATCTTTTGAATGAGTTGGGTTTTAAATTTTTTTTTACAATTTTATATTTAATCAGTGCTGTCTTTTTTTCCTTCATATCATACTTTTAAAATGTCCCTCTCCCATTCCATTAAATGTCATTATGATTTTCTTATATAAAGTATATGATTTAGCAACATGCATCCATATCTTTTTTTAAAAATACTTCCAAACCTTTTATATGAGCACCTTTAATAGCTTAAGACTATTTTCTCAGGTCCTTTAAAGAGAACAGAACTATACCATAGCAAAAATATTATTTTTATATCAACTATTATATACCTCTTGTTAAAGAATGCAACTTCGATGATGGAGACTATTTTGGGTGACCTTTTCTTTATTTAATATAAAAAAATTGAAACACCATTTCTGGACGACACATGCTTGTGATTAGAGACTTGCATACTTCATTTTTTGGGGCTCATCACCAGAAATTTAGTGGCAAAAGATTTTTATATCTACGCCCTGATCATTGCAGCCCACAACCCTAATTTAAAAAAAAAATTTATAAGGAAGAAATCTCAAACTCAATATATTTATTTTATTCTCTATTTTAATTTTATGCATATACATTCAGCAATAACTTGATTATTTAATAATGTTTGTCTATTTATTCTTTTTATTACAAAATACGATGTGAATAGTGATGTCCCCCTTGTAAATATATTTTTAGGGCTATGGGCTAGGCGTATATTTTATTGATGCTTAGGCCAGCTTCATGATTTTATTTGTGATTATATATATTAAATTAATTATTTATTAGGGTCGAATAGCGTTGGTGAGGTTGGGAGCATAGCAGGAGGTGGAAGATATGACGACTTAGTAGGGCTTTTGGATTCTAAACACAAGAAAGTGCCTTGCATTGGGTTTAGCTTGGGACTGGAACGTATTTTTGCTATATTAGAGCGAACTATCAAAGTAATTTTTTTTTAAAAAAGAATATAAAAGGAAACATTAAAGACAAGGTTGATGATTGGGCAATTTAGCCAATCAAATATTGCCATTTGGCTATAAGGATTTGCTAGCTTATAATGGCCAAATAAATACTCCGTGAATGTTTTTTATGAATAAATATGTTTATTTATATAAATTAAATTTGCAATTAAAATAATTTTTTTAAATACAAAAATATAAAACAAAAGATTTTTCTATCCTGATTAATAAGATATATAAAAATAAATTTAAGAATATGTTATGTGGTCACAATTAAAGATCGGCCCGTGGTGATCAAATTGATTTTTGGGTTGGACTAGGAACTTGTGTAAAATATTTTTATGAACTGGGCCTAAAACTTGTGTAAAATATTTTTACGTACTAGGTCTAAATTTCGCGAATTTTTTAGTTTAAAATTGGACGATTTTTTTTCTTTCCTTCACAAAAAAATTATGATGGGCCAGGCCGAACATCTTATCAAAAGTATTTGATGAGCTGGGCCAAAAGACCTGGCAAATAATTTCCTAATGATAACTTTGACCTCTAATCACAATTATTAATATTTAATCGATTTTTAAAATGAGCACTTTACAAATAGAATTTTATAAAGCTTGAAACCAAGAACTTAAGATGGAGATCAGCATGATATCTTTGTTGATCTAATAAAATTTCATAGTTAAATTAGTATAGCATATTTAACAAATAAAAATGTGGAAAACTGTTAACTCGATCAGAAGATTCAATTCTCAGCAACAAGTTGGTTTATTCGATTCGAAATTTATAAATCGAATACGATTTTCTAGAGGCTCAATTATTATAGTTGAGTTTTACGCAAATATAAAAGCTTTTTTTAGAAGATGAGGCCAAACTAGGTAGTACTCGTAAATTATTGGTAACCTTTCTTAATGAGCAAAGTGAAGAAAGCCGATTTCGTTTTTGTGTGAATCTAATAATATATTAGCAAATAATATAATTATAATAAGAATAACGAATAATTCGATTTAAAAATAACTAATTTTTTCAGATATTTACAGATAAACAAAAAAAAATAAAATTTAAATATTAAAGAAGCAACTATTTTTAAAATTATAAATCTTTCAGGAATTAATTTTTATTGCTTCATATTTTAGAGACATGCGATTTTTAGTAATCATATTTTCACCTCTAAATAAAAGACCCCTATTATTTCATCTCTTTCTAATTGCATAATCTTACTATTTGTAATTATTTGTTTGAATCTGGTAGAGGTCACTATCATATTACAATAAAAAATCAAATTGATTTAAGTCACAATTTTAATTGATGATTTTTTTTTAATAAAATGTATTTAAATAAATTATTTTTTGTTTATATTAATAATTATTAATTTTTGTTTTCAAATGAAAACTTTTGCTTATAAGTTTTATTTAATTGCTTAATTTTATTATTATACACTGCCCTAATTTCATGTTCACTATAAAATGGAACCGAGTTAGGGGTTGGCATAAACCCATCAAATATATTGCATGATAATTATATAAATATCACTCTTAATATTACCTTAAAAATATTTATTTATATTTGACTAATCAATTGACCCATCTTATTTGACTGGATAAAAACCCAACTTTGTAAAGTTAGAAAAGTATAGAAAGAAAAATTCAATTTTTAAATATTTTATTTTAACATGATATATTTTACTTTTCATCCTTAATATATTTATATATTGATCGCAGGATCAAAAATTGAAGATCCGAACAAAAGCCACTGATGTATATGTCATGTCAGCTCAGAAAAATTTACTGCCGGAAAGAGTCAAATTATGCATAGAACTTTGGAATGCTGGCATCAACGTATCATAATTATATAATACTGTTTTATAAAGCTATCCTAAATTGGCCAACATAAAGTGATTGCCATTATATTAACCCCCCCCCCCCCCCGCGCACCTTAATATAAAGGTGAATATGATCTATTTCCAAATATTTTGCTTTTTATAAATTATATGAATAGTTTACCTAATAATTAAGGTAACAAATCTGGAAATAGTAAACGATTTCGATTGATTGCTTTGCTATACTACCTATACCAGAAGATATTAGTGCTCAGTGTCGGCTACCTTCCTAATTTTTTTAGCCTTACCCTGCATTCACAGTTATCGCGTCATGGCCAAGTATACAAAATGAATGTAAAATTATTATATTTATAGCATATTTTGTATACTTCCTTGTGAAACCACGCTAAATGTGAACACAGGGTTAAGCGTAAAAAAGATGGTTATCAGAGAAACTTTTTTTTATCGATAATAAATATAATAACTACATAATATTTTATTTCAACAATAAAAATTTTATCTTCCATAGTTTTAATAACTTCTTTTTTCATGGAAATAAAGAATTCATTTTGTATTTTTTTCTTGGGATCCTTGGTTCTTGATTGCTAATGATTCCCCGTATGTTTTTAATGGATGAACACTCAAATAGATGTGGATGGCAGTGGTGGATTATATTTTATAAACAAGGTTTTTATATGTAGAAATTGTTTAAGAATTTATTGCTCATCAGAGTTTATTGCTCATTAGAATTATTAAGCATATCTTCATAAAAAATTATTTTCTCCTTTCTTAAAATTAAGCCATGGCATGAATTTCCTCCATAGTTTATAGCCCTGATTCGGGTTCTGGACATTAAATTTAAAAATATTCCGAATTTAGGCTTTAAAAATCGGAAAGGGTCCGCGTTTGAAAAATTCTAAAAAAATAACATAGAAAATGATTTTCTTTTGTTTTATCAAAATAAAATGATAATTAAAATTCATCTCTGATAAGGACAAAAAATTGCTGATTTTTACTTCATTTATATTTATAAAAAATGCGTTTAATTAAATTTTTTGGACTGGGCTTAATAAAAATAGAGAATCGGGATTGGGCCTAAAAATTAAAAAATATTTTAGGCCGGGCTCAGACTGAATAATTTGCAGGGTTCTATCATATAAAAAATATCTTTCTTATTAAGATTTGTTCTCTAAAAAGAAACCAATTTGTTTTCATATATAATCATCATTATCACTACTCTACAGTGTTGTGATGATTTAATGAAACATATTGACGATTAAATTAAAACCCATCCATATAAAATTATAATCTTTGCAAAAATAATTAAATGGGTTTAAATTTAATCGTCAATATGTTTCATTAAATCATCACAACACTGTAATATGATAAATAATAGTATAATAGCTGAAAGAATTTTTTTTAAAAGCTTGGCCTTATTTTTCTTTTGTTTATAAAAATTTTAACATTAATAGTTATACATTGAAAGTAACCAAACATATTTTAATTTTGTAATGTTTTATAATAATGAATAAACTTCTAGATAATCAAAATTTATATATTTTTGCTTTTATATCATATTTACTTAATAATATAATTTATTGGGCTGCAAAAAATTCCCTAAAATAATTACATAAAAAATTTTTTAAAATGAATATATGGAAAAAATAAGGGCGGCTGAGCATTAAATTTGTTTTAATGTTTATATATTTATGCACGTTTGCAAATTTTGTTTTTTGAAAATCGCCATTTAAAATTTAGCAAATTTTTTTAAATATAATTTTCAAGAATAAATACTTATAAAAAGATAGGACGAATTTACACTATTTAAGAAAATATTTTAAAATAATTTTTTATCATTGCGACAAAATTAAAAAAATATAGCAATTGCTAAATTCTATTAGAAGGATCTTTTACAGAGGATATATACAAATATAATCTAATTATTAAAAAGTGAATGCAAAATGGGCTCTAACATTCTATATTATATAATATTTTGAAAGAAAAGGTTTTTCTGACCAATAAAATGGGACCTGATTTTTGACTAGATAATATATACCTATTATAAACACTTAGGCTGAACATCCAATGAAAGAAAATTCCAAGATCCTGTCACAATTCCAGTTTTGCGAAGATTACAATATTCCTCTGGCCGTCATTATTGGAGAGACCGAGCTTAAAGAAGGAATCGTGACGCTTAGGGATATCTTGTCTAGAACGGAAGTATAAATTAAACTGTAGAAAGAAATAAAAATTAGTCTAATCGAGATTTGAATTTTTTGGCTTTGGGGCATAGTCTCAAACATCTATAAGTCATTTGTAAAAAAATGCATGCGATAAATTTAGAATTATTTTTAATGATCCTTTTTTATTTTGATTTATTCAAGTGATCAGCCTTTTACACATCTGTCCATTTATCTTATCCCAACACTTTTATCAAACTTATTTGTTTATCCCTTTCCTTTCTCTCCAGTGTTATTATTTTGACTTGGGTCTTCCTTCTTATCTATAATTATGCTAACTTTCTTGCTGATAGTATTAATCTATTTTTTTTAATAATACCCAACATCCTTCATAGCCTCCTCATTTCTATTCTTACAAATTTATAAAATTTGAATGGGAAAACCTATCATTCATTTTAGTATAAAATAATAACTACTCCCTTTTTTATATATAAAGTATATGCCGGTTTACTAGTTTATTTAAAAACATCTTCTATTGGCAAATTTTGTATGAAATTCAGAATGAATATTTGTCGTTTAATTATATTTTTATTTTTAACACCTAATTACTAGGTCACATCGGGTTATTAAACCGATTTTTATCTTAATATATTATCTAATATAATAGATAAGTGTTCCCCGATATAAAATGATTGACGAAATTAAAATCCGGTTAAATCTCCCTTCCAATTACCGTAAACCAGTTTTGAAGTTTTAACAAGATTACACAAGATTCAATCATTGAAGCTTAATTACTATTATTATACAAATAAATATATCGTGTTATATTATATATTGTTATTTGTTAAGAAATAAATATTTGTATATGTATATACTAGATTTAGTTTTTAAATGAATTGGAAATCTGTTGACAAGCAGGAGAATTGGCTTGTCTTGGACGTCGAAATTGATAGGAATTAGTAGAATATTTGAAGTCTGTTGAGGGGAATTGCTTGGTATAACGTATATTAGAAGTAGGAATTTAATTTAAATATAAGAATTTAAATGATTTTTTATTAAAAAAGTTAACTGATAAAATTTTTAATGTAAGATCTCTTTTTATAACCAAAATAAATCAATGATGTAAAAAAACGTATATCATATAAAATCACGTTATCCAATTTACAAATATATAATATATTATTACAATACGAATATATCGTTAATAATAATATATCGTTACTAAAAAACGATCGCCTTAAACCTTTTAAAATAAAAAGGTATATTAATATAAAACCAATATATCGTTAATAATAATATATCGTTACAATGTAACACTTCCAAAATATATAAATAATAATAATAAAATTAGTATCGGGGAAAAAATGTAATGGGAATTAATCTTGAAAAAAAATAATATAAAAACTGGGGAAAGTAGGGAAAGAACTCGCTTGGCAAGCAAGAGATATCTTAAGTAAGGATAATACAATCAAAAGTACAAACAAAATGAATGCTATCAATCTTCGAGAAAGTAAAAATAAGGTAGGGAACTATAAAAAAAATTATAGAGAATCCTTATCATTTATGGCCAATGGAAATATTTTTCCATTTTTTGAATGCAATCAATATTAACAATATATCTTAATTTAACAATACAAAAGGAAATAATATATCATGTTAACAATATTTTGTTGTATTTTAATTTTTATATACAATCATGATTACAAAAAGTAGGGTTACACAATAATTTTTATCAAATAGAGGAATATATAAATTGGGAAAATTATATCATAAATTGATTAAGTAGGGAATTTAGGAGTAATGTCTATATTTTCAAAAAAATATACATTAGACAATATATCTAGGAAATAGTACAACATTATGTTGATAAAATAAGGAACTAGGAGGGCTATATATATTGGGAAAATTATATCTATAATAAGTTGATCAAGTAGAGGACTATATATATATTTAAAAAAAAATACATTGGACTTTATATATATATATATATAGGGAAGAGTATATCATTATGTTAATAAAATAGGGAACTAGGAGGGCTATATATCTTGGGACAAAACGTATATTGCATTGTATATAATATATAGAAAATAGTATATCATTATGTTAATAAAATAGGGAAATAAGAGGACTATTTATATTGGGAAAAATGTATATTGCATTGGATATAATATATAAAAAATAGTATATCATTATGTTAACACAATAGGGAACTAGGAGGACCCTATATATATCAGAGACCTGCAGGCCGGGCCCGGGCCGTATTTTAAATTTTTTAAATATACCCGGGCTGGGCCGGGCCTAAAAAAATTTTTTTTAAACATATCCGGGCCGGGCCTAAGATTTACATTATGAGTTAATTGTTATAAGATTATATTATATTATAGTTATGATTAATATAATATTGGGTGATGGTTAACACTACCTAACACCCACAGATCGATCTAATTATTAATTTCCTGCAAATTTATTCAAAGTATTAATATATTTTTTTATAATTCATATCTAAATTTTTACAACATATTTTACCAAAACAATCAAATAAAGGAATATCTTAAATAAGCCCCAATATTCAAGTATTATTAATATATTTTTTTATAATTCATATCTAAATTTTTAGAATATATTTTACCAAACAATCAAATAAAGGAGTATCACTTCTTGAAGTTTGTAATACCTTTCAAAGCGAAAAAGGAGAAATAAATTTGATTTTACTTAATATAAAGCATTTTTTAATTGAAAAATTTGTTTTACACAAGTATCATTTTATTTCTCTTTTTCTCTGTCCCAAATTCAAGCAATTACGTATGTAGTCAGGGACAGATCGCAAGATGACGGAAAACTATATAAAAGATTATATTAAATTACAAGAGGCTCAGGAAGTAAATAAAATACCATCACCAGTCAAATTACGACTGTTGTTAAACAAACTGAATCGTTTTATGACTATTGGGGCGATGGTAATTCTGATAATATGTCAATACCCGATGATGAATATTATAATTACATAAATAAAAAAATAGATGAAACATTTAAGGTGGATAATTTGTTAGATTGGTGGGCGGCTCATCAAAGCGAATTTCCATGCTTCAAGTGCAAGCTGTGAGCGGAATTTTTCCACTACGAGAATTCTTGAAGAAAGAAGAAGTAATCTTCAACCTGAAAAGGTAGATATGCTTCTCTTTCTTCATGATAATTTGTGAATTTTTAATATCTTTTTTGAGTATAGGGTTTCGTCAATCATGCTGGTTTTTTACTTTGCAAACTGTCAAATATTTATTGCATTTATTATATTTACCTTGAGTCATGAAAGTTTTTAATCCAACATTTTTCATTATTTTTTTACAATATTATATAATACAATTATCTTCTTTTGTTAAAAATTTATATTATAAAATAAATTATATTAATATTGTGCAATTAGATTATATTTTCAAAATACTATTTATTATACATGCATTTTTTTAAATAGCGATTTATTTTTATTTTATAAATTAAATAGTAAATTAAATACAATATATTATATTCTCAAAATATTTTCCATTTTTATAAATTAAATACTATTTTTTTTAAATGCAATATAAAATATAGTATATGCTCAAAATATTATTACCATTTTTATGAATAGTTTTATTTTTATAAATGCAATATAAAATATAGTATATGCTCAAAATATCTATTTTTATAAATAACAGTTTTATAATTTTTATAAATTCAATATAATATTCTCAAAATATTAGCTTTTTACATGTATTTTTTAAATAATAAGCGATAATACTCTCTGAAAAATATGGTAAAATACCTCATAGGTGAATTTTTGTATATACCAGGTCGAATATAATTATAAAAAATTCCGAGCCGGGCCTGAAATTTTTAAAACCGGACCGGGTGCAAAATAAAAAAAAAATCTAACTGAAAATTTAATGAATATTAAGTGAATAAATGAAAATCCAATTAAAAACCTCTAATATGATCTATGTGAACAATCACTATTTTATTATCTATTGAATCTCCCATATGACATTACTAATTCTCCCACTGACAATCCCCACACGCCACTCTTGATTGTTGCCCACTTTTACAAACACAGAGTTGCCTAAAGTTAATTCTAAAATTTATTCTTTTCAATTTAGGTCTACAATCACAGTCATTGTCTTTTAAAAAACTCCACTTCCATCTCAATTCCCTTCCGAATAATATAAAAGCAGGGGATGATTTAGTTACTGAATGTGTAGTATTACGATAATTTAATAAAACATCTTCTAATAACATCATCCCACCACCTAATTTATAAATCATATTTTTTACAGATCGTACCGCTCTTTCAGCCATACCACTTGAAGAAGGACGGTATGCAAGAATACAAATATGTGCTATACCTTTTTTTATTAAAAAATTTTTTAAATCAAAAGACCTAAAAACTGGTCCATTGTCGAAAACCAACTCTACTGGATCACCAAATCTGGAAAATATATTATTTATACCATAATAGCTGTAAACGAATTAATGTTCTTAACCTTAATAATCTCCAGCCAGCGAGACTACCCATCAATCATTACTAATCCGTAAAATTTTTTAATCGGACCAATAAAATCATCATATATTCGGTACCATGGCATTTCGGTTGTAACTTTCGGTAATTTAGGCGCATTAACCATACACATGTTGCACCTAAAAACCATATCTTTAATATCTTTATTCACTCCAGGCCACCAAAAATATCTTTTCATCGTATCTAACATCCTAAACAACCCAATATGACCCTCATGTAGCACTTTAAGAAAATATTTTCTTAGACTTTGAGGTCAACAATTTGTTCTCGCTTAAAAATACAATCATTCTTAATATTCAACCACTCTCAACGCCTTATATACTTTAATTTGCAAATAGTCTCCACCTTCATTCAAAAAAAATTTCTTAACTCTGATTAATTAATCTACCAAAGTTCTCTTCTTATCAAATCTAAATTATTATTACATCATTCTCATAATTATCAACATTAAAAAACAAATTACATCTTCCTTAATTAACCTTGTAAACCATCAAGAATAATTTGATCTTTACTCCTATATTTGATGTCAAAATCAAATCCGGCTAAACAAAAAGCCCATTTCTGTAACCTTGGAGACATATTGTAAAGTTTAACCGGATCTGATCCAAACAAATTAACCAGAGGTTTATGATCCGTAAAAATTTAAAATTTCCTCCCCACTACATATTCCCTCCCATTACTTAACAGTCAAAACAGATAATCCTTCTTTCTCAATAATAGAATATCTTTTTTCAGCACCAGCCCATGCTTTTGACATAAATTCAATTGGCCTTTCATGACCATCTTTTTCAACATGAAACAAAACTGCACCCATGCCCTTATTAGAAGCATCACTTGAAATAAACAAATTATTACTTCTATCATAATGAGCAAGAACTGGTGCATTGCATAATCTTTCACTAATTTCACAAAAACTAGCTCTTTCATTAATACCCCAATAAATTTTTTAAACCTTTTTTAAGCAATTCATATAAATTAGATGCCAATTTAGAAAAACCTTCATCTCGAATAATAATTCATAAGACCCAACCAAGAATGCAATTCATCATGTACTTATCGGATGAATCTTTTCTTTGATTGGCTGTATTCCTTTGTCACAAATTAAGTAGCCTAAATACTTAATACTATTTTTGCAAAATTCACTTTTTTTAATATTTCCAATCAACACAAATTCCAGCATTCTTTCAAACACTCTTCTTAATTTATTAAAATGATCTACCTTATCCTTACAAAAAATTAACAAATCATCTAAATAAGAAAAAATTTCGTCCATGGTCTTTTAAAAATAAGCAGTTGACACTGTTAGTCCAAAAGGTAATCTGTTAAATTGAAAAAGACTCTTGTGGGTTGAAACGGTCAAAAATTTGGAAGTTTCTTTAGAAACAGGAATTTGCAAATATGCTATATATATAAAGTCCAATGTATTATTTTGTAGCTTCATCAACGATGTTCTCCGCTATGAATTTGAGATCCAATGTTTTAAGTAGAACCTTGACCTTTATGTGATTCCTATCCTCCACCATGTTGATAAGCAGGTGAATTAGCTTATCTTGGAAGTCGGAATTGATAGGAATTAGTAAAATATTTGAAGTCTGTTGAGGGGAATTGCTTGGTATAACATATATTAGAAGTAGGAATTTAATTTAAATATAAGATTTTAAAAAATTCTTTATTATAAAAAGTTAACTGATAAAATTTATAATGATTGATCTCTTTTTATAACCAAAATAAATCAATTATGTAAAAACACGTATATCATATAAAATCACGTTATACAATTTACAAACATATAATATATTATTACAATACGAATATATCGTTACTAAAAAAACGATCGCCTTAAACTTTCTAAAATAAAAAAGTATAATAACATAAAACGAATATATCGTAACAATTTTTGTTGAATCTAGATAAAATTAAATAGTCTGCCTTTTAAAAATCCACTTTCTTACTTTAAAGTTCAACCCGACCAGAAATATTGTCCAACTAATCCCATCCGAATGAATATTTTTCAAAGATCCGAGGCTTGAACGGTTAATTTATTTTAAAAATAGGTTCGAGCCGTTTTTTTTATTGGATTATTGTAAAAGTGTTATTTCAGCGAAAGTGAAAAAAAAATCTAAGGCCATGACGACGCTTAGATTATTTTTGAAACTTATTTTGCCTAAGCTATTCAGCCTGAGCTATTGATTAGTGATCTGCATCGGGCCTAATTTTTCAAGGCAGGCCCGGCCCGAAATTTTTTTAAAAAAAATTTACCGACCTGACCCGAATTTATTTAAATATAGAAATTAATTTTTATAATTACTCAAAATAAAAGACATGTTATATGTCGTATTTCAATAAATAAAATCAAATATTTTTATTTTACATAAAAAATTCAATATAAAATTGATAAATTTAGATATATTTAAAAAAATTCCAAAGTCCTCCGGCCCGATTTTTTATTAAAAATATTAGCCCCGACCCGAACCCAATTATTTTAAATAGAATTAGGTTAACTTTGTAGATCTCTACTATTGATACAAATTCTCCATTTAATCCAATTTTTGAAAAAGGCTAACTCAATATTTTATCCAAAAAAATATTATGCAAACATGAAGATATTCCTAGATGGCACAAAAGTATGGACATCCATTAGTGAAATCTTAAAAACTCAGGCAATATTTTTCTGGCTAAAATATTAAGTTAACCTTTTTTTTAAATCGGTTAAAATGGAGCGAATTTTCACCACCTTTAGCTATTACATCCTTTATGATTTGTTTAAATTTGTAAATTAAATAAATATAATTTGTTATTTATATTATATTAGGTACAAAGGGCTGGGGTCCACAAATCTAAATCGCCTCATTTTTTTGATAGTTTAGAGGAAGCTAGAAAGCTAAACAGATAGCTTTTTAGAAATAATAGCGTTGAAACGGTTTACGTGTTAAAGGATAATAAAAATCATATATATCATCCCCTCGCACTTTCAACAATGAGGTAGCTAAAGGTTGGAGTAGCTATACATTTTAAATTTTTCGTCCAAAATATTTCTTCATTTAATATATTATTGGTAATTTCTATAGGACAAATATCACATACAGCTTCTTCAACAACTGATGCTTTCTTACATATTTGTATTTCCTCCATATATATTATTGATGATGCCCATCTTGTTTGGCTAATTGTTTTCCTCTTTTTTACTTTTCCTTTCACCTTCTTCCTCTTTCTTCTCGTGATTTGTGATTCATCGCAATTTGTCGCTCACCACTATTGTGATTTATGAGAGGTGATAGACTTAACAAAACGACTTTCCCAATTTAGGTGCTTAAGTTCTTAAATTCCTGGCTATCCCTGTAGCAGTGAAAGAGCGCTTGAGCGCTGGTAGTGCGTTTGATTGATATATCGTTATGTTAATTCTATCATGCAAATTATTTTTATATAATCGCAATAATTTCTAATTTCGATTGTAATTCAACTTTTTTAATATATAAACTGAATAAAATATATGTTTCCAATTTAAATAAAATGCAATTAATATAAATATTGATAATATTATGGCGATCAAGTTCGGACTAAGATAATAAATTTATATATTGGGTTCGTACCGCGAAAAATTCACTTTGCAGATCTCTAACGCCTGTTACACTTTTATTCTATATGACCCTGTTTCTAAACGGCGATTTAAACAATGCCAGGAAAGAAAGAAGGGTATGATCATTAGATATTTTTCAAAAACCAATCAAAATAGGGAAGGGTTAGTTTTTGAATTAAAAAACAATTACATTAATATACTACCATTATGTTTACAAAATATTTTATTATTTCATGATAAAAATTATTAATAATATGCTTTATTATAAAAAAAATCTGAAAATTTTTGGCGGAAACACTGCATGCCTCCGCATCCCATTCTTGACTATAGCCCTGAATATCCATTTTATCGCCCAACATACATGATAGCTTATATCATTTTAAATAATCATTTTTCTTAGTATTATGCCCCCTCTTTATAAAATTTTTATTAAAGAAACGGAAATTGTTTGATTTGTCAAATCATCTCTAGCTAGTAAAGATAGACAAGGGAACCCATCAATATGTAAAAAAATCAGCATAAAATAAAGAAGTAACTTCATGTTAATTTAATAACATACCTGTTGACGTATTGTTAAAAAAATTTTCGACAATATAAGCATTAACTGTTATACAAAAGTACATAATTAATTATTTGGATTTCAGGACTTAGCATTTGAAAATTTTATCTCGATTTAGACCGAACGCTGGCCGCTGGGTATTTAGAATCGGTCCGGTTGTTACAACTGATCCAAGATTCGATTTGAACAGATAGAAAAATTATATATTTTATCTTTATAATTATTTATCTACTACTACTAAATATTATTTAACCAATGACCTTGACTACTTATATATAAAAAAACATTTATGTTATTTTTGAATTAAAACTAGTATAAATGTTTTTTTAGAAATTTTAACATAAAAATCGTGACTTAATAGCTATCCACTAACCTTATTTGATTAATAAAAAATGCCAGCACACAAAGCCTTAATCTCAATTTAAAGTCTCTAGTTCAAAACTGACCGTTATTATGTGTACCCCTTTCCGAAGGAAAAAGCAATGCTAGACACTTGGACTCATAACGACGTAGGGTGATAGTATAACTGGGATGAAAAATCGATAGGTAGCTTTAAGTATTCATGTATTTTGATGACCTAATGTTCAACAAGGTCTGAGTTAGTTGGAATCACACAATAAAAGTGTACCTGGTAAAAAATAGAATATGATCGGGTTCAAAATTCATTTGCTAATTAAAAAAGCGTTCATCCGTAACTAAAAATATATTTCCCTAAAATACATTTAATATTTAACACAAATTAATGCATGGTTGTAATAACGCCATGAAATTAAGATTTAAATATTATCATTTTTTATTTCTTTGAAATTTCAATCCGATAACCAAGAAGTTTTCTAGTTAAAACCAACGGAGCTGAGGGTTTATTGCAGTATTATATTTGATGAATAAAGGTATTATTTCTGGATATCTATGAAAAATATTAGATCCCAAAAATTTCAATCGTAATTATGCCAGTTATTTTAAATTATTTCCATCTATGAATGCCTTATTCAAAGCCATTCGATTTTCCAGATGTGTTGTGGGTGAAATAATATACTTCTCTCCATATGTATGCTTAAATCCAAAGATTAAATTTAAGTATAATTTAAATTTTATCATCCCATCTATTCAGGGTCGTAGCCAGGAATTTGCACTTAGGGGGGCCAAGTGCTTACTTGGGGGGGGGGGGGCACTATTTTTTAAAAATCAAACAAATAATTACGCATTCATAGAAATTTTTTCCTATTTTTTATTAAAAATTTAATAACAAAATAATACTATAATATAAATATACAAAACAAAATAATACTATAATATGCATATACAAAACAAAATATTACTATAATAGAATACGGCGATTTTTATTTTTAAATTTTAATATAAATGAACTAAAAGATAAATTCTGCGTTATTCTTTTTTCATACGCCATTAATACTAAATTTTGTTTACGTTTATCCTTCATAGACTCTCTACTGCTAGATAAAACTCTCTTTATAGTAGAGAACGAGGCCTCACAAGAAGCCGTTGATATCCCAATGATTATAGCTGCTGAGTAGCATTTATATAATTCTTTAAATGCATGATTATATTTTTTTATGCATAATATGTAAGATATTTTCAAAATTATGATTTTCTTTAGCTTCCGAAGCTAGCAATCCTTTTGCTATCTTCATTTCATGATGCAGTGTTTCCATATTTAAGTTTAACAGGGATTTTAATGGGGCCATTTTATCTGATAAAAAATAATCAGGGTCAAGGTGGGGACAATGTATTAAAAGATGAAAAAAGATTAAATTCTGTAAATCGGTCTAAAAAACGATCCACAAAGTTATCTATAATTTCATAATATATCCTTTTTAAAGAACTCCAATTGGAGTCTTTTTCACAATCGAATTCTAGTTTGCTATCAACTAAAAAATCTTGGAAATTTTTAGGCGTTTTACGTACCCGTGATGATTTTTGGGGAGTAAGATTAAATTTTGATAAAAGTTTTTCAGCCTTAATCATAATCAAAGCAAAATAATTATCACTTCTTTTATTTTTTAATATATTGATAGTAGAATCAATACAATTTTTAGCATCCACTAGATTAGTACCTACTGATTGTAGATACTTATTTAATGGATCATTGTAATTAATATCTCATAAATTATGATCGCTAATATAATGTAATTTATATTAATACATTGAGATAAAAGACCAGAGGCTTCGACTGAATCATGAATTGAAACCTCTGAATTAAGAGTTCTATTTGAAAAGTAAAATAATACTTCACCAATAGCCTCAAAATTATCATAAATAATGCGAGATGTTTCCAAATGACCAGTCCACCTCTGGTCTAAAAGTTTCTTAAGGGTGTGGCCTGTATATTTACAGGATACGTTAAAACGCCTGAAAAAATTATACAATGCATTTGATAAATTAAAAAAATTAGAAATAATAACAATATTATTATACCAATTTGAACCACAAGATGCAACTTGTGGTTGTAGCAATGTATAAAAGGAACATTTTTATTTAATTTTTTTTGAAGAAGTGTTTGCACTCCTCCATTTCGGCTAGACATAACGTTTGCACATCATATGCCTGGCTTATTATATTAGCTGAATTAATATTTAGATCATTAAGTTGCTTTAAAATGCAATCTGTAATGCTTTCAGCAGAAAGACACTCTAAATTAATGATTCCTATTAAATTTTCTTGGATTTCTTCAGAAAAAATATAGCGAATTATTATGCTCAGGTTTTCACAACCTGAGGCATCTTTTGTCTCATCAGCCTTAAGACAAAAAAAGGCATCTCATTTTTATTATATTTGTCTGAAATATGTTCAAGCACCATATCTGCCATAATGGATATTACTTCGTTTTGAATCTGTGGTAATGTATACTGGGCATTTTGGGGTATAAATTTCATAATTTTATTTAATTCAGGGTCTTTTTGGTGGTGTAGGAAAACATTGCTATAAATAGCCCAGAAGAATAAATTATGTTTTCATCTTTTGCAGCATCCGTAATAATTGTTGAACCAGTTCCACGGAAAGGTAGCTCTTGTATGCTAAGAAATAGCATCAAATCAAATACTGATTTTATATAATATTGATTACGATTAATTTGATCACCCACCAACATTTTAGTTATTTCTGTACCTTTGTTTATATTTTGATTTTTATCATGCCATATTGTAATTGAATTTAAATGAGCTTTTGAGCTCTCGTGTTTTAGCAGTCTCTTCTTGGCAGCTAACGCATTTTTCCAATTTATGAATCCCGTTTGTCCAAATTCATCACTTGGATTACACAAGTATTTCCTACATGGAAAACAAAAGGCAGCGTCAGCTTCTACACTATACTCAACCAGTCTCGGCCTCTATACCAAGATTTTTGAAATGATCTTTGCCTTCTATGGATATCTTTTTTCGCGTAATTGTTTAATTTGATTTGTTCTGGCCAAGGTCACCTGGGATTTGAATTGAACCATTAGAGGACTTTTTTGACACTAAAAATATAATAATTAATAAATTGTAATGAGGGAAAGGGTCATAAATAATAATGGTCATCAGGATGGGCGAAGGAAGGGCATGCTGAATGAACAAACACAAAATTTATCTTGTATTTAAGATACAAGTATTTGCTATACTGTAGTGCCCAACCCTGATGAAGATTATCAGTAAAGTTGGTCAGTAAAATTATAGATATTCAGTATTAAAAACTAGAAAAAGGTCATAAACATTATATCTTTAAAGAATAACAAAAAATATAATATTTTTATATTTATAAATCAATTACTAGTTGCCTCTTGACAATGAGAGACTGAGCTGCTAGATGACGATGATTGAGTCTCTTCGTCTTTATTTGTTTTAAAATCAAAATGTAATAATGAAACACCATAATCTCCTACTCCAATTGATATTGTCAAAAATATATAAATAGAAAAATTTGGGTTAAATTTTAAACTATTTACCATCTTCTCCTCCTGAGTGTAGTGAGGATCATTTTCCAAATTATTAGCTTCATTCATATCTTGAAATATGAGTGAATATATTTATTTTAATAATTAAAATTATTATACAAAAATGATAATATTAATAATAAATGCCTGTCTCTTATTTATATAAAATAAATATATATGAAATAATAATATATAGGTATGGCCTAAATCAATATCATATAAGTCATGAAATAATAATATAAATTTATACTAACTATGAGAAGAATCAGTTTCTGAAATTTCTGATGTAGTATTACTAGTAGTTTGTAGAAGTGATGTTGCTTGACATTTGTTTAACTTTAACTTGAAATAAGAGTTAATAACTGATTGTTTCTTCATAATTTAAAATAAACGCTGTAAAATAAAATAACTGGTTATATATTATAATATAAATGTGATACCTATAAAGATTGTTATACACAACAAAAACAAATGAAAAAAAAATGAATGAATAATTTAATATTGGGTAAAAATAAAACAGGATAGAAAAAAATTTACAAACTGGACATGTTTGTAGAATAAATATTCAAAATTTATTTTAAAAATATAAAAATAATCAATTCTAAATAGACATGTTTTTTGAATATTTTTGAATAAATATTCAAAATTTATATTAAAAATAATCAATTCTAAAAAAAAATTTAAATTGGAGGGGGGGGGGGCAGGGGAATTTTTTTTGTGGGGGGGCGGGCCCCCCTTAGCTACGGCCCTGCATCTATTAACGCATCTAATAATGATTAGCAATAAGCTAAGTATTTTTTTTTAATTTGAGTAATATTATTGTTATTGGCGTCAAATAGCTAAATGAAAAATGTGATGCATATTAGTTAAAAACTGAAATACATATTGTAATTAGGCCATGGCAAAGATATAACATCAGAATCCTAACTATCAGATATATCTATATATAAATAATTTATAAACTTAAGTATAGTAATAGTTAAATATAACTGTCAGAAAGGAAGTGCTGAAAAATACTTGAAGAAAACAGTTATGTAAGATAAAATATATTTAAAAACGAACGCGTCGTTAAAAAAAATAGGTTAACGTTCAAAATTTGCCTATTTACCGTAAAATGAATTTAATTTAATTCTTTACTATTTTTATATCATCAACAGAAAGAGAATCATGCTTTTTATTTTTAGGTTCTCCGATATATTTATGATGTTTTATATTCACATTTATATGTATATAAATAAAGAAGGAATTATCGATTAATTGGCGATAAACTTGCTTTTTATAAATTTTTGATTTGCTTGACCATTTCTTCAATTGAAAGTTCGGAATCTTCGTCTACGTATAAATCTTCCTACAAATAAATTATTTAGAAAAATAAAATCCTCTGTACGCAAGGCAAATTTGTCTATTTTAATGGTAAATAGAAAGTTACTCGATTCAATTTTATTTGCATATTTTTAAATGCTTTGGCATATTGTTTTAAATTATAAAAACTATTATGTATATCGACTACATATATAAGAATTAGAATATTATTAGAAAACAAAACAAGTAATTAAAAATATCAAAAGTGGAAGAAGAAAAAAGGGTTTCTAATATTAGATCCCATTTCGTTCTAGGGTGCTAATTTGGTATTATCTTTAGTAATGACGTGTCTATTGTAACGTTTGGGGTATTTCATTAACCAAAATTTTTCCAACCCTATTTCTATCAGATCTTATGGCCAAAAAAATTGGGGCGGGGCAACTTTACAAAATATTTTTCGATATGTATTGGATAATTTGTATAAAATGTATTTTTGGCTTATCGTAGTAATTGACCAACCGGAATGAGGTTATTAATGTTTTATTTTACTGTAATCTTTAAAAATTTATAAATAAGAATTCGTTTCGTTATTAGAAACTATTTGTACTGGAATACATAATGAAATTTATTTTTATAAGCTCGACGGTCATCCCTGCATTCTAGATAAAGATATTTTTATAGGAAATTTGTTATGTCCAGTAATTGCAATATTAGATATTTTTTACAGCAATATATAATATCGCTGTTAATTCCTGACAACCATAAATATACTTTGGCTAAGGCTTTCATGTTTTCTTATAAAAATAACTTTGATGAAATAAGACAAATAAAAATAAAGCCGCCTATATTATGAATGATAGAAACCTGTTGAAAATCCCATTACTTTATGTCAAGCATGATGATTTTTACTAAAAGGTTGAGGAAAATTATATATATATAATGTTAAGGACTCGTGATATTTGCAGGAAAATATATTTAAAGAACATCAAATATTATCAGTTTGAAAAAAATCTTGAAAAATTTTTTTAATTTTTGATTTCATCTTGAATTATTTTTTATGCATAAAAATTACTATAAAAAAATTTTTTTTTTTAAATTTGATCAAAAATCTCTCTACCTGCAGAGTTGAATAGGTCCGGGAACAGATTCTTTATAAAAAAATGAATCTTAGATACAGATACTAGTAACTTTTGCTAAAATAGAGTATCTTAAATACAAGATACTATTACATTATCATTACCAATTAAATTAGAATAATTTATAAAATACAGTTTTTTATTTATATGTGAAGAAGCTATCATATGCATATAATAAGAATGCATATTTACAATTAATAAAAATGAGAATTAATAATAATAATCAAACTTTAATATTAGTATTAGCCCATTTTTGGCATCGATAGGGAAAGAGAGACTAGTATTTTTAATAGGAGTTGAAATATTAATTTGCAAAAGAGTATTTAAAATAGATTCATTATTTTATAAGATGATCAAATTTTTCAAACAATTTATCATTATACCTTTGCCGTTTCGGCGTACTTAACATTGTGCCAAAACTAAATAACCTTTGAATTGCATATTTTTTAAAAAATTCCATAATAGAAGGATAATAATTAATCATTTATAATGTATTTTGACTTTCTTTAAAATAATTTAAAACCTCCAGTTCAATGTTATTTGTATTATTAAACTCAAAAATAATTACCATTTTCTTTATTAGATGTTTGAGATCTATTGGTGTTATAATTTAAGCTTGATTATAAACTCTGGTAAAGTATTTTCTTATCATCTAACTCAATCCATAAGTTCTTAAATGCCAAAAAAGCCTCGTTATATTCATATTGGAAATTTTTTTTCAAAATCTCTTGCCCATACCATCTTGGGCAAGTTTTTAATAAAGGTAGAGAATATGGTAAACTTGAATTTTTAAGATAACCTATGTCCCTTTTAACCACATATAAATAATATACTTTAATATGTTTAAAAAATTTGTGTTGAACCTTTATCATTTTTTTGTTTATACAGGTTTTAAATTCAGTCTGTACATTATCTTTTTTAACTTTTATTTAAAAAAAATTTCCATCTAAAATTTAAAAAATTGGATTTGATTCAGGGGAACTTATTTTAATAATTTATATTTCACTACCTTCTTCTTCACTACCATGAGCGTTAATCATATTATAAATTAAATATATTACATAAAATTGGTAATGATATTCTATCTAGTTACATTAATCTTTACTTATTTCGTTTTGGTGTTGTTATTTTTTATCTATCTATCTATCTAAATATGAGTTGGAAATTTTCCAGCTAATTATGGTTTTCAATATATTTTAAATATGGAGGAAAAAAATAAAGAAATTAATATAAGATTCCCGAAGAAAATAAAATATATTTTAAACATGAATATTAAAAAGAATCTGTATTTGTATCTTTTGTAAAGATGGAAAAGATACAAGATTCATTTGAGAATAAAGAATCTTAGAAACAGATACTAGTATCTTATTAAAAATATCAAAAAGATTGAATACAAGAAAAAAAAGGATCTTTATCTTAGATATAAGTCGCGGTACTGCCAAACTCTGTCTACCTATATATTATAGATGAAACAATATAATGTGCTCCTGCGTTATAAAGTTTAAAAAAAAGTTAATATATCGGTATAAATGCAAAAATTAAAATAAGCGAACAAATTCAAATCGCGTTAAATAAAAAATAAATTCGAAAGAATTCAAGCAATAAGATTATGAATGTGACGATCAAAAATACGACATCTAGATTGTAAATATAGTTAAAAACAAATATATTAGGGCTGCCCAATATATCACTCGGAGTTATTTTTGAGGTATAGCCCGATATTATTAAAAATCGTATATTTAAAAATAATAAGATAATTTCTCGAAACCGTACCTAGATTAAATATTTAGGTCTATAAGTCTTTTTTTTTCCTTTTTCATCATTTTATGCTTGATTACTTCAAAACAAAAGTAAAAAATATTAGGTTACGTTCAAACTTGATTTTTTGTTTTAACTCCTAATCCATTAAGATATATCTGAGTTTGATTATCGTTTTTTCAATTTTACTCATTTTTTATTTTATTAAAAATATTTATATTTTATCCTATTTTTAGTAACAAATTTATTAAAATTCTTTCCGAGTATAATTTTTTTACAATTTAAACAAACAATTAGAGGGTGTCCTAACTAGAGGTGGGCGCGGGCTTAAATTTTTATTCACGGCCCGCCCGCTCACGGTGGCAATAAAAAAATATCCCGCCCATTCACGCTTAACGCTAAAAAATTTTCGACCCGACCCGCCCAAACAATATTTTGATTCACGCCCGTCACGCCCGAAAATTCACGGTGTTTTTAAATTTTTTAAAATTATTACTTTAATTTTACACTTTTTTGAATTCATTCTATTTATTTCTCTAATTTCATAATCCAAATAACAAAAAATAAATACAATCTATAAATCGAAATTTATTTGGAAAAAGAAGAATGTCCATCTTTTTTTATTTCAATTGTGTACGCCTTTCCTCTAATAAGAGATTGACTACAGAAAATAACTTTTCACTAGAAGCCGAACTTGCAGCTGACAAAATTTTACTCGATAATTTTCTCAAAAAAGGAAATGAATATTCCTGCTTCCAAAACTTCAAAATATTGTCTTGATATTTATCTTATATGAATCTTTTAAGTTCATCCTCACAGCTTTCATCGGTAATGTTGATGCTTCATCAGAATCATCTAGAAATATACAGTCTTTTATAAGTGTAGGATGAATTAGGAAAGTGATAGTTGGTATTGATCATTTAGAATATACGGTTTTTTATAAGTTTAGGTTAAGTTAGGAAAGTTATAAATGTTAGTTGGCATCGACTTATGCATATCATCTAATTTTATATCATTAAGCATTTATAAGATTGTTTTATATATATCATTTTCTTCTTTTATTAAAAACTTAAGTCTTTTGAAATTCGGATCTAGAATTAAGCCTACTGTAGTGACTGCATAATAATCTTTTAAATGAAATCTTGTTCTGTATTTTAAGGTTTAGATTATTATTGTATCACGTTTAGAAGGTTAACAAAATTTTATTAATTTTTGTTTCCATAGAAAAACTTTATTTATTGTGGGACGAGAATCTGCTCTCAGATTATCCGAGCATTCTTTAAATATTGATAAAAATTTATCTAACTTGCGTAAGATGCTGATATCAATTGTGGCTAATCTATTTAATTCTTGCTTTCTAAACAAGTACACCTGTATCACAGAATATGATTTTAAGAAACTCTGTATCATGATATATACAGAGTTCCATCTCGTTATTTTCGCTATTACATATTGTTTAAGGGTGTGGCTTAGTTTTTTATTAGCTGTGTTTGAAATATTGTACTATTTTTTTACACCCTATATATTTAAGGCTATTTGAGTTAAACAATTGTCAAAATATAATGCATAATATTATTTAGTATATGGCATATACATGCTTAGCGTTTCGTCATCTTTGAATGCACTTATAAGATTTGCTCCGTTATCACTCACAACTATACATTTATTTAAGTAATTTTCTACTTCTATATATTCTCCTAAAATTGAATTGACTACACTTTTAATTTTGACTTTTTTTTCATCCATTGCCCTTGTGGCCAAAATAAATGTTTTTAATTAAAATTCTTAATGATAATATGTCCTATAATGGTTAAAAACTTAGATTTTTATAGTCATCTGTCCAAATATCAGTGATTATGGACAAGTAATTATTATCAGGCTTTTAATCTTAAATTTTATTATATGATATATTTTTGGACCTATACTATTCATGTTTTCCAATTCATAACTTTTATATTTTGTTATCCATATGTAACCCAAAATCCTTCACTTTCTGTTGCATTTAAAGATTGAAGATCTTTACAAATAAAATATAACTGACTTTTCAGTAAAAAGTTTAAGCAAAATTTAGCAAACGCGATAAAAAACGCCTAAACATAAAAAGAAAATAAAACTAACAAAATGATACCGGATGTTGTTTATAAAATGCGGAAGATTTTTATTTTTCATAAATTATTCTTTTTTAAAAAAGAACTAAATTAAATAAAAAAATATATAATATAATTATAAAATTGCAAATTTATAATTATAAAATTGCAAATTTATATTTATAAAAAACAATTTTAAAAATTAAAATTTCAGTGATTCACGGGAAATTTATGTTCACGCCCGATCACGCCCGGTGAAAATTTTGGGAAGGTCCGTCACGCCATCGAATTTAAAATTTATTCACACTCACGCCGTGACACGATGGGTCACGCTTAATTTCACGGCCCGCGCCCACCTCTAGTCCTAACTACCGTTTTTTTATTCCTTAAATAAGAGGAGTTTTAAAATTTTGTTCACATTTAATTTAATTTTTAATAATCAAAGGTAAAAAGAAGCAAAATTTATATTACTAAGTTAGGAAAAACTGCAATTTAAAAGTGAACTAGGGTCTCTTATACAAATTTTGACACCTAGCAACTTTGAATAGTTTCTAAAAAAATTAATATCATGATTTTACTATATTTGTAGATTATTCTAAACAACGTATCTTTCAGTGTATTAGTGAAAGACTTTTTAGTGTGGCTAAAAATGTATTAAGCACTGATAAATAATAAAAGCTAACAATAATATTTTATTATTAAATTTAATGATAAACGAATAGTAAATATTTCATTCACTTTAAAATTTGAGCGAATGATCAATTTTGACATTATACATACCTTAAAAGATTATAATAAAAAATTGTATCTGCATTTAGATACCGTAACAACTCTAGTTAAATACCTTATTCTATTAAATCGGGTTAAACCTGTCTGGACCCATCTAGATTGAAACTCATTTATTAAACATTTCTAAACCTGGACCTGAACCAAACGTTGTAGGAACCCTGATAAGTGATAATAAACGCGTATTTGGCAAACCCATTTTTATAAAAAAAATTAAAGTTTTGTTTATTTTTTTATTATATTTATTTAAAAGAACAAGCGAGAGTAATTATTGTTGAGATAATCATCGTCAAATTAAAACAACACTTTATTTAGATATCAAATTTAAATTTAGTTGTTATTACTCATTAATATTTTTGTAGTGATTTTATAAAGTAATTGTAGGGATCCAAACCGAACCTACCGCTAAAAACCGGGTTTTTTTTATTAAACCTAAACCGCTAAAAATTTTTTAGCTGAACCTGAACGAACCTCTAAAATGCCTCTGAACCGGTTCGAGCCTCATGATTGTATGCTTATAAAACAATATGTAAGTTATTATTAGTATATTGAAAATTTTTTAATCATATTCGAATTATTTTAAAGATTATTATCAATCAAATTTGATTGATAAGTGTCAATCATAATTTTTTATAAACTTTAGTTTATTGTTATTTCATAGCATTTTTTAAAATTTTATTATAAATTATACCTAGAGACCAATATAAATTATTTACTATAGTATTATAAATGACACATCAAAATGTAATATTATTTATTGTTAAATAAATATGAAAGGCCATCATGGAGCAAATCTTGAGCCTCACATAAAAAGAAACCACTCTAGAATTTGGATAATATTAAAAAAATCAGAACAAAAGTCTAATAAAATAAAAAAGTTTAAAAATATGGCATAACATGGAATTAAACTTGATTATAAGAGTGGATGATTCTATTGAAGGTGAATCAACGCTGGTTAATATATATTCGCTGAAGAGGATTTAGTAGAAAGTCTTCTTAAAAAAGAATGGTAACAAACAAAATCTGTTACAAAAAATCAATATTTGAAATATTTTAGTTTCTAAATAACCTAAGTTAAATAAAAATATGAATATTTTAGACTATTAGAGAAATCAGAGTAATTGATAGCCAGAATTATGTAAATTGTCTGATATCAAACTGTCAGTGCTGGCTACTCAAGTTAGCATGGAAAGATGTTTTTCAACAAATAAATTTATACTATCTCCTTTTTAATTTGAGTGAAACGAATCTTTAAAATATATTAATTGGGTAGTTCAATAAAATTTTTTTATGTAAATAAAGTTAAATATTGTTTATATTAAAATTAATCATTGGTATTTATTTGTTATATTTATAAATAAATATTATTTTATGTGTAATTGATAAAAATGAAGGTTTAATGTTTTTGTTTTTTATTTTTATGATGAAATAAAAAGATATTATTCCCTATACATAATTTGAATGTAAATTTAAATACAAAAGTGGGCAAACCGGTTTTTAGAGGTTCGAACCGAACCGATAATTTAATTACGAACCGAACCTGAACTATTATTTTTATCCGAACCTGAACCGAACCAATATTCGTTTCGGTTTGGATCCCTGGTAATTTGATAATTTTGTTATTATTATTTTGTAGTATATAAATTGATATTGTTATTTTATACGCCTTAAGTATCATTTTATATTAATATAGATTGGTTTTTTGGATATCTATATATACATATATATGAAAGTAACAAATAAAGATGACAATTATGTTCAGATGATTTGATTTAGTTTTTTTTCCTTCGATGATTTGATTTTAGTAACTTTAGTTAAATAATAAATTATAATTAAATTATACTGTTTTTGTGTTGAATTATTGATATTATTTTAATCATTTTAATTTTAAAAAAAATATCGTATTTGTAAAAAAAATATAGATTATTAGTTTTTTTTGTGGAAAATAAAATATAGGTTTTAGAAGAAGCTTTTGTTTTAAGAACTATCAGGTAATTATTTTTGGTAATAATCAAGTAATTTTGTGGAAACTAATCGTAAAAGAAGTGGTGCTTTTTATTCAACCACGAAGAAGACACTTAGGAAAAATTTAACGCAATGTTAATATAAAAATATACGATCATAAACCATTAGAAAATAAAAAAGGAAATTCGAAATAAAAGATAAATTTTGTTCTGTTAAAATTTAATGTATTGTATTTTGGTAATAATTGCATTAGCATACTTTTTATCATTTATAATTGTGAAAATATTTTTAATAAAATTATTAATTAATTTATTATAAAGTTTAATTCAGAGTTTAAAATTTTTTTAAGTAAAATAAAATTTTAAGATGCTGAATAGGAAAAATTTTAAAACATACAATTATTTTAAAATTAAAAATGTTTCTCACAATTAATTTATTTTGGAAGAGCTATAATCTTAATATTATGGGTTATAATTTATTGATTATAAGAGAAGGAATGGAAATAAAGATACAAATAGAATAAAATTATTAAAACAAATGGAAATAGAAAAAATTGAGGAGTTTTTTAAAAAAATGGAAAAATTATTTAGTGTATGGTGAAAATTGATGGGGAAAAAAATGAAATATTAAAAATACGATTTGAAAAATGAGAATTTGGGATTAATATTAATAAACCATATAGCATTCGAGATTCTAAAAAAGAAAAAGATAAAATTGATAGTATAATGAAAATAAAAAAAACGAAATAAAAAAATTGATAATGTAAAAAAGAGAGTGAAATTAAAAAAATGAAACGGGAAATGAGAGAGGAATGGGAATCTGAAAGGAAAGAGATAGAAGAAATGGAAATAAAAAAAAGAAAGAATGGAAAAAATTGAGTTAGAGAAAAAGAAATACTGCGGGTAGAAATGGCCGAAATGAAAATGAAAATAAAAGAATTGGAGAAAAAAAATGAAATAAAGGGAATAGAACAACATTATGGAAATGATAAAGGGGGAAATGGATTCAAATAGGACGGGGCAAAATGGAGCATGTTATAATTGTGGAAAATATGGCATATAAGCAGAGAATGTAATGAAATAAATAAAAGAATGTTACCGAAGATATGTAAAAGATGTGGAAATAAAGAACATAATGCAGAAGATTGTTACGTTCTGACATATAAGCTGTAAAATGAAAAACAAAAAATTGAGGTTTCGTGTGATTGGAAATTTTGGACATAATCAAGATAAATGTTATAAAAATGGACAAAGAAATTCCAAAGCATTTCCAGCTGTGGAATATATAAAATAAATGAGAGGAAAAATACATGAAAGAAACAATGTGGATGATATAACTGTTTTAAGTGCCGTAATATTGGACATTATGCGAAAATTGTACAGTAGAATGATTGTATGATGGCGAAATAAAAACATTAGGAGGGGTTACATCAAAGAATTCAGTGGATTAAATGAATAAAATTATATGTGAAAATACAATGAATGTTAATAATGAAATAAAAAATGGAGGATGAAAATAAGAATTATGGGGTTTATAAAAATATATTGGGAAATGTAATCCAAGGGAATGTACAAATATGTAATTTAGCGATTTTAACGTTGGAAGATAATAAAAATTATGATCAATGTCTAAGGGTAAAAGTAAATGTAGGAAATAAAGAAATTTCGATGTTATAGGATACAGGGGAAATAATATGTGTTATGACCAAATAAACCTATAATTAAAGATAAAATGAGGGTAAAACAATTGAATGGATCGGAAATTATGGTATTGGGGAAAGTAAATTTACCGTAGTAAATAAAGAAATTATATGTTTGGATCTTTTTGGAAGGAAAAATTGATACAGTTTTGGGATGGAATTGGATATCAAAATTTGGACTGGAAAATAATTTTTGAATATATTCCGAGGGAAAAATAAAGATAATAAAAATAATGAAATACCAAAAACATCTATAAGGTAGATATTAAGAACATGAAAAATAGATTGGTGGAAAATAAGGTTTTAGAGAATATTATAATTGAAAATATGGTAAATAATAATCAAGAAATTTTTGATAATAAGGAAAAAAAAATTGTGGAAAATAAAATGTCAAAGAGTGGGAAAATTAAAAATTTGGTAAATAATTTTGAGGAAATTCAGAAAATAAAAATTATGAGTGATAAAATGGGTCAGGAGAAGCCTGATATTTTGGGTAATAAAGATGACATAAGTATATTATATAGTCAAGGAATTGAGAAAATTCTTGATTTAGAAGTTGATAATATTTCGGTTGATCTGGATGTTGATAATATTTCGACCGAACTCGGGAATTTTATCTGAACCCGAGTTCAACAGGGTTTAGTGTATTGTTTAAAATCATATATTAAAATATTTGTATAATTGTAAATATAAATATTAATAATTCATTTGAGATTTCATAATATTTTTCCCAATAAAGTGAAGTGTTAATAAATTTAAAATTTTACATCATTTATTTTTAATTTTTAACTTATTCTCAAAGATAATTAATTAGAGGAAAATGAAAGTAAACAAGTCAAAGTAAAGATTATAATAGTGGATATTGTTAATTTAAAGAATTCTCAAAATCTAACTTAAAAATTGTTAACAAAGATGTAGGGCAGTTTTTGGAAACTTTTGTATAAATATAATAAAAAATTTATTTTTTATACCAAATTTATGTCTAGTTTTTTTATTATAATTAAAACATTTTTAAACCCGAGCTGAACTCGGAACCAAACCCGGATTCATTTCCCTGAACTGAACCCACTTATTTTTTACCTTAAACCAAACCCGGGCAAAAATTTTGCCGGGTTAGCATCTCTGCATTTAATAATATCAGTGTTGATAAGTAGCGCATTTCTTTTGTAGCATTATGGGATCCAAGGGAACCCCACCTAGACCTTAGTGTCATTTTTTTCCCTGTACCCCATGAAAAGAATAGAAATATTTCATAATCAATCTTTCTAAATTTTATTATTATAATATAACATATTTTATATTATTTTAAAGATTTGACATAATTCATTTAACTATTAGAATTTAACCTAAATGTATTATTATTTTAATTTATCTTAAAATTCAAATATAAAAAAGTAAAATTGTTAATTAAATACTCAATTAACTTAAACTTTTATAGGAATGATACTTATAAAAAAAAGGATCATATTTGAATTGAACTATCTTATGGTAGCAGAATTCCTAAATTTATTAATTTTTTCATGGGTTTATTATTTTTTCAAGATCCATTAATATTCGTAATTCTGAAGGTGCATGCCAAAATAAATAAATTATATATATTTTTTGGCATTATACATTAAATTATACCAATATTTTAGGTCGAGGTAAGATGGACCCGTGTTCGTATTCAAATCTTAATCCTTGTGGGATTGTTTCGTATTTCATCTCATTGCCGAATCCTGGGAGTGATTCGTCTATCACAGTTATACCTTTTTAAAAGATAAAAAAATTAACATTTTCGTTCATATATACTATTTATTCCTTTCCTTCCCAACTCAAATTTCCTCTAAAAAAGTATGCCATATAACCCCATTCATTGCTGGAATGAATCACATGTTCGTCATCGTTAGATGACAAATTATCTTGGACGTTCAATTTACACAAAGTTCCGGGCGAAAGTGATAGTAAATTCTGTCTTTTCACGCACCATTCATCCATGCACAAAGGGTTGGGCTTTAGGTGGGTCTGCGGGAAAAAATCGCACAGAGCGTTGTAACCTAAATACGGTGTCACCTGCCCAAAATTCAGTAATTTTCTGAAAAAATATTAATAAAATGTTCACTTTTATGAATTATAAAAAAAAAGAAAATAGAATTTTGTTTTTTTTTAAATTGATATATATATCAAGACATTAAAAGAATATAATAAATGTAAAAAGGTATATAATCTATTCGTTTATTTTTGATTCAAAAAATTTATATAAAAAGCATGCGCGTAAAAAATTCCACGATAAATAATTATTTATAAAAGGAAGCATTAAAAAGGCTTCTATAATAAAAACAAAAATTATCACTTAGATCATGTCGGGCATTGAACCATGAATAGATGAGTTTAGATTTGCATCTAGCTATGGATATTTATTGGTTAAGATAAAAGCATTTATTGGGATCTCTTACTTTTAATAAGATAAAAAAAATTTAAATTATATAGATTCAGGGCCAAAATTCCCTAAAATGTTCGTAAAGAAGGAAATAAAAACGAAATTGATTAAAATTATCTCCGCTTGAAGAGTCCGGGAGGGAATTGTTCACTGCATATATAGGCTAATTTACTGCCTTTCTTGAAGGATATGTTATGCCATCTGGCCTTTTTCTTACATAATGCTTTTATAAATATCTAGGCAAAAGGGGCTGTGAGGCAGTTGAAGTTGAACCACTCTTCCCCCAATGAAAAATATGATATGGATAAAATAAGTGAACTAATTATTTGAACGTAAACGTAATGACGCTACTAGTGCCGCCGAGAAATCTAAAATAAATCAATCACTTAAGTAAGACTTATTTGTTTGGGGCGTCGTCAACTAAATTTATAAAAATTAACAAGAAAACCTATCGATCCAGGTTTGATTGATTATTTTATTCTAATTATTGTTTGGTGAAGATTAAAATAGGATCATCAAGAAAACTTATCTTAGTTCATGTTTAATAGTTTTAAATTATGATAATTTATTTTTTGCAAAACCTACTACATTGTTAACTTTATGAATAAACTTATTCGAATATTCGTTTTAAATTAATATTAGAGATGAACCGTAATCTACCTTTTTACCACAATCAAAAAATTTTAAATTACCAGGTGGGATCTTATAAAAAATTATTAATTCTTTTATTAGAATGTCAATTAAATTCAATAAAGAAATATATTTAAATTTGTTAGTAAAATTATGTCTTCAACAATAGAACAAATATAATAAATGGGCAGTATTCTATAATTTATTTACATATAGATTTTTTTAAATAGCCGGTTCTTTTAAAAAAACAGGCCGAGTCAAAATATTCATCTCTAATTTTTACAATGAAATACTTTTGAATATTTGATTCGTTTTATTCAAATCATTCTATGATTAGAAATATAGTAGTTATATTATAACAATTTATCAAAGTAACTTCAAACAATTTTGAACTAAGAGCCCAGCTATAATGGCCATAGAAGTGGGCAGACTGGCAGCGCAGACTCCTTCCTTCTTTATAGTTTTTTCGTTTATCCGTTCAGCTACTATCAAAGGCGGCGCACACTTTAAATAAAAAAATTGCATGAATTAATAAATAAGATTGATTAGGGTTTGCGGCCCAGTATACCTATCCATTTTGACTTTCATAAAAAACAAATAATCTTATATAGCTGAATAAATATGAATGAATGCTAAGAATGATAATGGGAGGGTTTAAATGAATTGATTCTTCAGGATGCAGTGGCGTAGCCAAGATTTTCCATATGGGGGTTAAAACTTTTTTGGGGCTTCGCCCTAAGCCCTTTACCCGTCTTTCGACCGTATCCCACCTATAAAAAATTCTTATATATTATTGATCTTTCGGTGGCCTTTATATAATCTCCGTTAAAGTTCGCTGAAGAAGCCCTAATTTTAAAATATGACAATGTTTTGTGCTTTATTAGTATCTAACTTTAACCAGTATAAAGGAAAAAATTATTGGTAACAAGATTTTGGCCAACCTTAAGATTAAGTGACTGAAAGCATTTATTCTATAAATTTTATCAATGTTTCAAGCTTAATTATATATTGACTTAATCCGTTTGGTAGATATTATATAAAGAAATGAAAATTGCCAAAATAGATATCGTGCTAAAATGGAAAATATAAAAAACTACATATCTGGCGTGCACTAATATTTCATGTCTTACTAGTACTTTCAATTCCTCATGAGTACAACCACAAAAAGAAATATAAACAAAATGAAAACTATGGCGTCATGCTTTAAGCAGTGAGCCATGCTTTAATTCTGAAACTTATACTAAACCATTAAGTAGAGCTTAATTATTAATTTTATTGCTTTATTCTGTCTAATAGTTTATTTAAAGAGAAGAATTATTGATATCAAATTTAGAATCATGCCAGAACCCAGAATATAGAAGTTCTAACTATATGGTTTACGTTAATATTTAGTGCCTTATTAATTCTTTAATCAATTTCGCCAGCCATTAAAAAAGTAATAGAATTATAAACCAAAAAATAACTGTGATATAATTAGTGCGTATTTCATAATACTTAAGAGCTTCAACCCGTTTGGTGGATGGTTGAAAAAATTTTTTTTTAGCAAATAAAAAAAATCGTCAAGGAAAATTATAGAAGCAAGAACAATATGCAATGCATTATTAGTATATTCACTAGTTTATCGATCAGTTTTTTCAGCCAATAAATAAAAACTAGTAATAAGCGAAAACAAAAATTAAGGCACGTCTTATGTATAATCTTAAATATCGAATTTTAAATTAAGATTCAAAAATAACTTTCGTCTGAATATAAAAAGGTTTATCATTCTCGATTCAAGATATTTTTGAATCTTATGATTCTTTTATCTTCATAGATGTTATTTTTTTTTCAGTTTGTTTAATAAATATAGAAGTAATTTAAATCTCATTAAACAAGATAGAACGAAAATTCGAAGCACAAAATCAATTTAAAAAATTAAATAAAAGAAATATCGAAAATATGTTTTACTCATTATCATAATAAAAAATCCTATAAGCTTATGAGATTTTAAGTGATTGTAGCTTTGATATATTATTTTTATATTTAATCGGCATAAAAAAGTAGTCAAATAGACTTGTGACATATCTATGCTAAACCTTTGTTGAAATAGGTATAAATTAATAATTGTTTTTCATAATAAATTGACAAAGTAGATTTTAAAAAAGGAATATGACAAATTAGACAAGTTTCTTGCAAAATAATTAAATTAAATTTAAAAATATAAAAATAATCAAATATTGTAGATCTTATTATTTATAAATTAAAAACAAAAAATAGTTGTTTTTTATATTTTAGGCATTTTATATATTCAATTTGATAAATTAAAACTTTTAAAAAAATCCTTTATTCCATTGGGGGGGGGGGTTTATCTCCTAAACGCCCCTCCGTGCCTACGCCACTGTCAGGATGTTTATGTGGGATCACACAAACTAGGTTTGCATGACATTTGATCACTTTATATGAAGTAAGAATAAAAAAATGTATTTTTGGAAATGTCATTGCCTGAATATTGTAGTAAACTCGTTCCCTTGAAATATTTTTTACACTATAAAATCATTAAATTGATATCGATTATCCTAAAAAAATAAGAAAATTATGGGATATACTACCCCTTTTCATTAGAATCGGCCCTATTTTTATGCATTAATTATAAGTGCATCAAAAATTGTCAGCTTATGCATATAAATTTGCCCACTACGCTATGATCACCATCAAGGTTGCCAGGTCATAATTTTAAGATTGCAGGAGAAATTTGATCAAAATTTTGGTATAAATTTGAAAATTGCAAAAATATTTTTAGCAAAATGCCATTTTGGCATACCCCATTTATATCATTTTATAATATTTAACAAAGTAGGTATTGTTTTAAAAGCTTTCATTTCTACTTCTGTGAAGTAGAGTTATTTTATTTATTATACAAAGGAAAATACTTTAATCTGATAAAACGAGTTAATGTTTCTCAAATTTAATATTTAGTAATTTCAAAACGTTAAAACGCTGAAAATTTTAAAAGCGATATATTTTAAATTGAGAAAGAGATAATATCTCTGGGTGTTGATTAAACAATTGCGAAGTCTCCCGCTGGTAGTGGGAGGCCTAGGAACCCTGATTACCATATTGTTCTCCCTTGTTAATTTTTCTATTATATATTTTTAAATTAAAAATCGTCTGAAATTTTTTTTGTACTTACTATATATTATAATTTAATTAGTTTAACATCTTTTATGTATTTTCTTCATATGGGTAGAGATCATAAATCACAAGTATTCAAATTCGTGAGATCATTATTAACATATCCAAGAGAAATTCTGGCATAAAGATAGGAAATCAATTAGCCATAAGTTGATTTAACATAAATATAAAAATAATGGGGTTTTTAAGGCTATTCATAATGCAGAACGAAAATCAACTTGCCTCTTCTTTAGATAATATCGGGATAAATTTCTGTAAACTAGAATGTATCAACGAAGATTGCACTCAATCAAATATCCCTTCCATAATGTAGCAAAATGATCTTTTGAAATTTTGTTCACTTCACATCATACGATTTTATATAGACTAAGAAGTAGCCATTTTACGAAATAAAGATTATATTGGGCTTTAAAATATGTAAATTGGGCTTTAAAATATGTAAATTGGACAAAAAACAATAGTAATATAAGCTAAATAAGCCTTTCGTTAGTATAAAATAGGGTAATAAAAATAGATATAAAGCGTCCATTCCAATGGCATACAAAAAACCATTAAGTTTCCAAATACTTAATGGTATGAAGGTGCATGAGTGAAGGCTCGAGATCAGGTTTGCCTGGTATATCACCATAATTTTTTGAAAAGTGAAAATCTACCATGCTCAACTCATCTGCCACATTAAATCTCCTACAATTTAAAAATAATCATAAATAATGTTTTAAAATTATTTTATAAGTTAAATCTTTATTCGATTCTTCGTTATTTTACCCTTTTCATTTTAGGGATCTTGCAATCATTTATAGTGGCTTATTAACATCTTATCTTGATAATTAATTTTAAAAACAAGTTTTTTGAAGTCTTTTGCTCAACCGTATATCTGGTTGATTGATGCAAATGTGATCTTTAAGTTATCAATCTGGAATATTTTCGTATACTTACAAAAATCCTCATCGTTTTTTAGATTACCAAGAGATTTGATATATTGACTATTGTCAATCATCGTAACAAACTTAAGAGACAGTTAGAAAGAATCTGTAAAATAAATAGATAATTTTATTTGATATCATAAAAAATTATTCTTTCGATCTAACTATGCATTTTATCGATTTCATGTATATTTGAATGTCTCGACCCATTTCTGAAAATTTTTGCGTAATACTTCTAATTTGAAGGATGATTTACCAAATAATGTAGTAAAGCAAAAGGAAAATCTTGAAAAATTAATTTTCAAAGCAGAGGAGATATCTTTCCGCTAGGTATACTAATATCCTTTCGATGACTACACCGCACAAATCCCGGTAAAAATCTCTAAAAAAAATACCAGAACAAAGGCGCCCCGAACAAAAAGACACTGGACAAAAATACCAACAGATAAAAATCAACCGGACAAAAGTACCCTAGTTTTAGAAAAAATATTAAATGTTTAAGAAGAAATTTTTAAAATTACCCCATTTTGCATTTTAAACTCTTTCTAAAATTGGCGTCTTTTTGTCCAGGATTCTAGCGAATAATTTAGAGATCTGCAAAAGCAGGCCCGGTCCGGCCCGAACGGGCTTTGGGCCGGGTCAGGCTATTTTTTAAAAAAAATCGGGTTCGGGTTGGGTCGAACCTAATATTTTTTAAGAAAATTTGAGCCGGGTCGGGTCAGAAATTTTTTTAAATATATGTAAATTTATCAATTTTGAATTTTTTATGTAAAATATAAATATTTGATTTTATTTACAGAAACTAGACCCCACATAACATATATCGTTTATTTTAAGTAATTATAAAAATTAATTTCTATATTTAAATAAATTCGGGCCGGCAAAACTTTTTAAAAAATTTTGGATTAGGGCCAGGCCGGGTAAAACTTTTTTAAAAAAATTTTGGGCCGGGCTGGGCTTGAAAAATTAGGCCCAATGCAGATCAATATAACATATTCATTTGCTGATATTTCAATGCACTATTAGATTATAAGTTTTTGATTTTTGTTTATAAAAAAATGAGATATTTAAATTTGGCTCATATCATGGCTTATATTCTTTGTCATTATTCATTCGATGGACATTTCTTTGTTCTCTTCTAAAAGAATATTTCTTCGTTTTTTTATAAATAATTGCAAAGTTATCGGTTCGTTTTATTATATACTCTTTATGAATGTCACATTCATCATTTTAGGATGATCAAACTCAAAATTGAAATTGTACACTATATGTTTTGGTAGGCATGCAATAAAACGGATTTAGTATTTTTTTGTATCCTAATCATGTTCTGATGTAAATAATCTTTTTTTTCTTCCTTTCTTCGTTAATCTTTTTTTTTAGAATGTTTGCTTTTTTTTAGTCCGAAATAAGAAAGATTATATCTTCTTTTTTTCGAAGAAATATAAAATTGTTTGTTATATATTTAAAATTGACAGAAAGAAAATTGTTTATATACTCTCGTACTTTTGTTTCTTTATAGTTAAAATGATAAAAGTAACAAAATTTTCGCAATATCACATTTAACCCTAATTCTCTGTTTTTTACAATGCGTCGTATTGGCTAAAAAAAATGACTGTCACTCAAATCGATCCAGCTAAAAAAATTATTAGAGATAATTTTATTTTAACTTTATTTATTAACTTGTTGTCTTCGCCACCACCTTCTCCTGATCTCAATCCTATGGCGTTTATTCACGAGTGCAACAAAAATATTTATATTTAGCAGAGTAGGACGATAATTATGCAATAAAAACTATTTCGCGAAACCTATATCACGGAAACATTATAGCGAATTTAAGATCAGAGGTTAATATTGCGATAATTGTCAATAATGGCTATTTTATTTTGAAATATTTATTTTTATGATCATATTAATTGAATAATATTTTTGAAAAAATATGTACAAGATTGTTCCAATGATAGAGTTTTTAATTTTATTTTAGCCTTAATAAATTTATATAATGATTAATGAACTATTTGGTTTATAAAACTTATAATTGGAATTAAAAAAATTTGCTATCTTGCCCTATGCTTTTCCTCGAAGTCTTGTTACATAAGAATCGCGCACATTAATATATTAATCATTGAGTTCATTAGTTAAACCTTGATCCTTATTGGCGAAATTGATATCTGGGTTGCGCCAATCTATATAGTCTTAGTAGGTATTTAATATTTATAAAATTCATCAATCAGTTTTGCCAGTCAATAACCAAAAACATTATAAGCTATTGGATTGTCTTTATCGAATTTTGAATGGAGATTTAAAAATAAATTATATCCAAGTATTAGGGATTTCAATATTTTCAATCTTATGATTTCACAATTTTTATAGATATTTTTTATCTCTTGTTTACTTAGAAATATAATATTAGTTCAAAAAATTTGATAGGAACTTGAATCTAATATTAAGATGTAGTTTTAAGCATGAAGTTTGCCAAACTTTAGCGAGCACTAATTCTGAAGCTTAAGCCAATAGCTAAATTACAATACATATAGATTAGTGCTACAGCATATATTATTTTTTTCCCCTTAATTACTCATAATCAAAACTATTTAAATTATTTTTTACTGAATTCCCTAAAGATGATTTTGCTAAGTAAATATTTTAATTTTCTCAGAATTTAATTTTTCTTAGAAAATATAATATATCACTCATAATTTTTTATAATTTCTTTTATTTTTTTATTACATAACTCGGAAAATTCAATAAAAAAAATTCTAAGATTATTTAAAAAATTACATAGCAAAATCTTCTATGATTTTTAAAAATAATCTGAGATCAGCAAAAATTCTTAGCTTTCAGCATTTTTTATCTTGATTGGGGAAAATATTTGCTAAAATTTACCTTTAATAGCATAAAGCACATTTTAAAAATTTATGTTGGAAAGGGAGGGGGGGGGGTAAATTTAGGGTAAAAACTTGAATCAAAATGTCCCCTCTGTAATTACAACTATGGGTGAAAGAGATCAGAAAGAAATTGGGTAATTTATTTTCTATCACATCATATAAGGGTTGGCTTACTTAATAGACAATAAATGATAAAATATCCTTAAAATATTTCGCGTTTATGATTTAAGGAACTTTGGTGGGTAAATTGATATTGAGTATTTTGTTTTCCTTTAAATAAATGAATTCGCAATATATTTACTGTTTCGTGGTAATGCACTCACGATAATGATTTCGCACAAATACATCGCCGTAGAAATATTACTATAAAGGATTCGCGATAAAAGTTTCATTAAAATCTATTCGCGGTTATGGTTTCACAGAAATAGATCCGTGATAATAGGTTCGCGATATTGTCTTCGCTATAAATGTTTCGTCGAAAAAAATTCTAATAATTGGATTCAGAATATTACCTTTCTAAAAAATTTGTTCGTGACAATGAATTGACCTGATACGGTTAAATTTTGTATTCATTTATATTGCTATTCTATAATAATTATAATATAAGGTTTTAAATTTAAAATAAAAAAATAAGAATAGGTGGATATTAATGACGCAGGTTACTCCGATAATTTATATGATGTGCTAATGACTTACAGCAAAGCAAGCGGTAAGACCTGGCTTGATGTATTGGATATGGCCCGAGATGGCATTTTCGCTGACACCCGATTCCATCCACTCTAAGTCCAGTTCATTGCAAGCCTTTTTATAAAAGAACTAAATATTATTTTTCCTTAATATTTTTCCACTTAAATTAATTTTTTATCCTTAATGTTTTTCTACTAAATTAATTTTTATTTAGTTTACTAGTAGTATTTTATCTTTGTCTCTTTTCTAATCTTAATTTATATCTTACTTTTCCTTTTCTCTTCCATCCCCTCCCATGTTCAATTTACGGAATTGATGGTCATTCTAGCTTCGAAATTGTCTACGCAACTCAGTACTAGATCCACTCCGATCTCTATTAGTCCCTTAAATCTCTCGTAATTCTCCATGGTGGTTATGTTCATATCGTAAATTTCAATTGTCACATCAGGGTTTATATGCCTTTATAAAAATATTATGAAAAATATAATCTGTTCGAAGCCCCACCCCCCCAAATTTTTTTTTTATTAAAAAAAGGATTATAAATTAATCTTAAGCGTAAATTCATATATTTTTAAAAAAAGTAAAGGTCCATATGTTGTTGGTGTTGCACGCATTTACATTATTCCACCAACTAAATGGAAGTGTATTGAACTGATAAGACCAAATATCTTTCGAAGTCTTATATACCAACAATACATCCATAAGAAATTCTAGTTCATTATAAAAACTGAAGGAAAGAAAGAATAATTGTGCTCTCCTAGAAATAATCTAATCAGATTTCACGATTCCTAGGAATAAAGAATTAACTAACAGTAAATAGAGCACGCTTAACATTAACACCAATATATGAGTATAAGAGTGATCCAACCCTCATTTCTTATTCCAATATTTATGAATATTAAAATTATAATTGATATTATATTATAAAATAAACTACAAGCCTAATATTTAAAATTTTGATTAAGGAGATCCCCATTATTAGAGCACAATGTGTAAATGATATTCCATCCTTGATTATTCAAATTAAACCAATTTTTTTTATTGGGTAGGTTGTAAAACAAACGACAAACTTTCTTGCTCGTCAATACTCAACATTTCTACTTAAATAAAGATGTATTTCATTAATTATAAAAAAAATGGGATTTTCTATCAATTTATTTCAAATCTTAATAGTGTGCATGGTTCATTTCATTCATCTATCTACATTGAATAAATTTCCCAATAAAAAGAATTTAGAATGGAAGATAATATATCATTAATAATAAACAGAATTTTAACCGCAATGTTTCTTTAGCAGCATGTACTTTGGACATACCGGCTTGGGATGGGTTGTAAAAGAGACGATTCATATTTGCTAACTCCACCTTGTCATAGTCAAATAGTAGTAACTATGAAAAAAATATATATCATTTTTTTAATATACCATAAGGCAATTTCCAGGATACTCAAAGCGGGTTTCCTAGACATGTTTCCAGCAATTTTTTATTAATTTCTATTGTATAACATAATATTTTTTAAAAAAAACTCAGTAGTTAGTGGGTTTCTAGGAGCCAGCCATTTAATCGTTAATAAAAAATAAATCATAGTCAACTATGAAGTTTATTATATTACATCTAAAATATTTATTTGAAAAATTATTATCCATTTTGGAGATAAATAAAACATGTTGAAACAACCGTTCTGCCTGAAAATGACATAATATAATTTTTTCTTTCTTTCTTAATTTTTTACGCATTATATAAAAAAAATACGTTACCTATATTTTAAATTCATATCCATAAGAGTTAACATAATATCGTGGCTAAAGGGAGTGAACTATATGACACTTTTGGAGGAAAAATCAGATAAGACTAAGATTTGATAAACTATTTATCTCTTCATGTCTATAAAAAAATTAATGTTTTCCTACTCTTAACAATTGCAAATTATGGTGCCGAAAATATTTCAACTAAAATAATGTTTCTGCATAACATTTTCCCGCATATAAATATTTTTTTAAATTCATTAAAATTTTCTTACGTTTTTCTTAAAATAAAATTCATATCCAAATGTTAAAAATAGGGCCAAGAACCCGAACTCTTTAGATTGGACCTAGTGTTGTTAACCCTCTTGATTTGAGCCGATTTTTAAAAACGTCTTAATACAATATTTTATCCAGAAAAATATAACGCAAACCTGAAGATTTTCGTTATAAATAGTAGCGAAATCTCGAGGTAGGCAATATTTTTCTGGCTAAAATGTTGAGCGAGCCATTTTTAAAAATCGGTTCAAATCGAGTCGTTTAACAACACTAATGGACCCAAATCCTTTTTAAATTTAGAGTTTAGGGTTTCTGGAATTGTTTTTCTATTTATTTTCATTATTAAAAGCATTTGGGGGGGGGGGGGATCTTTTATAATATTTCTTGTGCAAAAAATATAAGCTAAACGTTTTTTCAAAGAATTAGGCAAACGGATTCGCGTAAAACCCGATCAGTCTAAGGACCCTTCTTACGCCCAAGGCTTGCTACCGCCATTATTCCTTCTAACTATCTAAGTTTCATCTCTTCCATTGAATTTATTCCTAGCTTTCTTATTTTTATCCCCTATCCTTTCCCGTAAATTCGGGTAATTCAATACCAAATCGATAACTTTTCTGCCCGACCTTTTTAATTTCGATAAAATTTTGTATGCTGAGAGAATATCATTTGAAAGCATCGAATCCAAAATTTTAGCTTCCTAGTACTCATAGTTCCAGAGATATCAATGATCAAAAGTGCCAAAAAAGACCTTTTTTCGAAAAATATGATTTTTTGAAACTGATATAAGTTAAAAAATAATGATTTTAAAAATATAAGTTATATGTCATTTTGTAACTCTATTAAAGGCCTTTTATTAAACATAAAAATTCCCGGTGTTTCGCTCAATTTTTTTAAATTTAATATTTTCTTATTCTCTAACCTTATATCTATTCATAAAAAAAATTTAAACTTGGGACAGCCATGCGTTTTTTAGTTATTACGATTTAAAAAATCAAAAAATAAATATTTTTTTCAAAAATAGATGGCGCTCCTTTATAAAATAACGTGTTTTGTTATAATTATTATTTTTTAAAACTTTTTTCACTTTTAAACATAAATAATAAGATTTTCCAGCATTAATATCATGAAATCAGATTATTTAGCTGCGGTTATAATCATTTTTTTTTATAAAAAATTTTAATTTTCGAAAAATTATTTTATAAATTTTAAAGATATAATAGATAAATTAAAATTCATGAAAGATATTACCTATTTTCGGTTTTTCATTAAATTTAGTTTTTTTGACGCCATGAAAATTTCGTTTTGCCATAAATTATATGTACGCCCAGTAGCCGTTGATGGGCTAACTATTGTTAAAATATTATTTTTTGGTATGAAAAGATATTTTGTGCAGCTGGATAAACAAAAGAATTTGCTTGTCCTTTAGGGCGAAGAAAATTAATTTTTACTTCATCTCTAATTACATTCACTTCTTGTAAAAATCCTAACCACCAATCGTTTTCATATGCACATGTTACATATCCTCTAATCTCATCGATTATCAGATCCTCAATCAAATATCTATTGACATTCGTTGCAGTCACCAAAATAACAGGTGGGTAACGGGGGATTGCAAATCATTCTGCCTATAACATCTCTATAAGTTGTTAATGTATCCTCAACATTTTTAGTCAATGTTTCTAATTCACAGCTTAAAATCATAAGTTTAATATTCTGATGTATGCTACAAACGCATACACTATGTGTTCCGCTAGCCCCTGCTAATATACAATTTTTTGGTTTTAAGCTAGCAAATTTCGAAAATCCAATTGTTAAGTTTGAATTACTCGCCTTAAAATGATTATATAATTCTTTCAACTTTTCAATGATAAATATGCAATCTTTTTTCCCTGATAATACCTACTAACTTTATCAATGCAAAAAAAATTTTCAAACAATATCAACTGTTTTTTGATTGAGATATTTTGCAGGCTTTCGATTTGGAGTTGAAAGACTCCCCTTTTCTTCTAAATTGATTTTGGAATTATATGCCATATGATATGTAGCGTTGAATGTCGTTTTTATTTTATTTGCGCTCCAATTAGGAGGCAGAATGGTCAGCAATTGATATTTTTTATTTTTAGATAAATTGGGATATTGTAATTTCATGTTATTGAGTATATCATTATTATCTTTCGTATCCGAATCTGGATTGTTAATTATTATATCTGTAATCGCTTTTGTTATTATTGCTGCCTTTTTTTGGATAATTTTTTTCGGTTAGTTTTTTTTTCTTAATAGGAGATATTCCTATTTCATTTAAAGTTATATTGATTTTATCTATTGATGTTGATGCTGTTATTTACATATTCACTATCAGAATTTATATTTTTGATATTTTCTTGTGATAACCTTTTACCGCATTTATCACAAATATAATGTTCAGCCTCAATGTTTGGATATTGTGACATCCACGTCATGACTTTGCGCAGGTTGTTTTTATAATTAAAGTGTTTAGATTCTTTTAAAAGGATTTACGCATTTATATTTATATATTATAAATAATTTTAAGAAGAAAAATAATTAATATCAAAATATTTGTAAAATAAAAATTAATCAATATTAGGGCAGGACCATGAAAACTAGCTTTTATCTTTCAACAATTAATTATTATATTTTCTTGTATGAGATATCGGAATCTTAACTATCTTTTTAGGTAATTTAATCATTTATTATAAAAACTAATTTTTACAAGTTATCAATATAGCAATAATAAGTAGTGATCTGCATCGAGCCTAATTTTTCAAGCCCGGCTCGGTCCAAATTTTTTTTTAAAAAAATTTAATCCGAATTTATATAAATATAGAAATTAATTTTTATAATTACTCAAAATAAAAGATATATGTTATATGTCGTTTAGTTTCAATAAATAAAATCAAATATTTTTATTGATTTTTTTTTCAAAATATTAGCCCGACCCGAACTTGATTATTTAAATAGAATTGTGCCCAAAGCCCGTCCGGGCCTAACTTTGCAAATCTCTAATAATAAGTAAGCCTATCAAACGATCTATATAATATTTTTTCCTGATAGTAATGCTGGAAAATCTTATTATTTATGTTAAGTGAAAAAAGTTTTAAAAAATAATAATTATAACAAAACACGTTATTTTATAAAGGAGCGCCATCTATTTTTGGGAAAAATATTTATTTTTTGATTTTTTAAATCGTAATAACTAAAAAATCCATGGCTGTCCCAAGTTTAAATTTTTTTCATGAATAGATATAAGGTTAGAGAATAAGAAAATATTAAATTCAAAAAAATTTGGAAAGCGAAACACCTGGAATTTTTATGTTTAAAATTTATAACGTAAATAAAAACCGCAACAATATTATTTCAAAAAATCTTTAATATTTAATAAAAGGCCTTAAATAGAGTTACAAAATGACATATAACTTATATTTTTAAAATCATAACTTATCTCAATTTCAAAAAATCGTATTTTTCGAAAAAAGGTCATTTTTGACACTTTTGACTATTGATATCTCTGGAACTATGAGCACTAGGAAGCTAAAATGTTGGATTCGATGCTTTCAAATGATATTCTTTCAGCATACAAAATTTTATCGAAATTAAAAAGGTCGGGCCGAAAAGTTATCGATTTAGTATGGAATTACCCATTTCTACATTTTTCACCTTTATTTATTTTGCTTTTTAAAAAAATTAATTATTTTCTACTACATTTTGACAACATATCATATCAGATAAAGTAACCCATGACTGGAAAAAAAAATTTAATTTTTACCACCATCATTTTGTAAAATTTGTCGATTATAAATTATATATGTTGTTGGTTAGATTATTAAATGAGAAAAAATAACGGGATCATCAAGGTAATATAGTGTTATTAAATGCAAGTTGCAGTGCCCTGCCAATAGGTAGGCTAGAGGCATCCCATTTTTCAAAGATGGAATTTTTTTTACAATTCACAATTGCAAAAAATAAATTATTTAAGTGTAATTTTAAAAAAGTGAATATCTTATAAAATAAAATTAATACTAACTTTTGAAAATAAGTATCATTTATTCATATATTTTTTTATAATATATTATCGCGCTTATGGAAGGATAAATTACTGAGAAGGAGAAAAATCGAAGGTAAAATAGTAGGCGACCATTTTCAAAAATGGGCTTTTTAAGTACTACTTGCCATTTTATAGTAAAAAATTATTTAGAAGGAAAGGGCGAGGAATGACCTAGATGTCCAAGATTATCATCCTTGGGACGCGTCTCGTCCAGATATCTCGTCTAAAAATTAAACGGGAAGATACGGACATTTAATCATCATAAAATCTATATTTCAATTTAAACATCTGTATTGTTTTAGTTTTAAGGACAGATCCTAGGTAATATTTTCTTCAAAAGAGCGATTGACTGGTGTTAAGCTTTTTAAGATGTATGGCCATGATTTTTAAAGTGCACCTATCAATTTATAATTATATAAATTATAACTATACAGTCACCCAAACATTCAAAAATTGTAAGAATGCAAATTAAATGAATAATATACTAAATATAAAGCTCTTGTTAAAAATATTTATGTCTTTTCTTTTCGGTATTCCAACTCCTGAAACTGATTATGGGATTTTCATTAAACCTGAACTCAAACCATTTTTTAGAACGAGGGTTCGCAGCAATGTATAGCTGATTTAAAAAGGTACTACAGCTTTTATATTTTAAATGTAGAAAAGCTATTTAAGTAGCTACTTTAAAAACCTATATCTAGCTATGAGTATAATAAATATTAGTTATATTTTGTATTTGCTTTTAAGTTTTTATTTAGCAAATAACATATTTTTTCACCAAAAACATTTTTGCTAGACTAAATAATCTCTCAAAAGGAGAACTGGGTAGAATAGGGGTATTATATTTTATGAAGAATAGTTTTAAAAGAGGGAAATCTTTAAATATTGCGAGATATGATATAGATGATTTCAAAAATTTGTTATACAATCAATATTAGTTGTTTTATTTTTATCATCTTTATCGGAAATATCATCAAAAAATTTGAGAACACGAGATGTTTACGTTTTATTAGGTGATTTTTTTAAAAAATTTGACTAAAGATGATGAAATATATGCTCAATTATTGTGTTCATCTCTAGTTTCAATCACGTCAAATTTCCTATAGTAAATAAGCAAAATATTATTAAAATCAATTAAAAATTTCTGGAACTTATTCGTATCTCAAGCTCTCTACCTTTGTTTTGTCTTTTCCTAAATAAAATATCTAAATTAAATCGATATATATTTATGATTCCGATAATGAATAAGATGTCATCTTCCAAAATTTAAATAAATGAATGAAAGAAGCGAAAGGATTTGAATAAATTATATTTTTTTAAATATATTATTTTATTTATTCAAATTATAAATTAAATTATAAAAATTATATATATATATGTAAATTCAGCATTTTAAAATATTAATTAAATTTTTTTTAAAGTAGCTAAATAAGTGGATATTTTTTTTAGCTATAGCTACTCGAAATATAAAACGGCTCTATATAACGTTGCTTTTTCTTTCTTAATAGATACTTTAACAACATTGGTTCGCAGCCCTGTTTAAAAAATAAACAACTCCTTGTTTTTAGAAAAAAAAAATAGTATGCCAATCCTGTTAAGAATAAATAGAAGCAACTTATTTTTTAAAATAAAATATATGTGGTCTTAATTTGTGATTGAGAATTGAGATAATTGTAATCTTTAGTTTTTAATTTTTATTTTAGGCTGCATCCAAAAAGTTGTGAAAACATCCTTAAAATTTTGAAATTTCCTCAAATTAATAACAAATTAAGTTTTAAAAAAATAAAAATTAACATATTCAAAATGCTTGATGTGATTTAATTATTAATTAAAAGATATGTAAATATTTGATTGTATTTATTATTTTATATCACCTTTCAGTTATTTAACTTTGTATGAACCTATTATTTGATAATGGTTATCAAAATTTTATTTATATACTTAATAAATACATATATGTTGTAAATAATTATATCAATATTGAATAAACAGTTGTAAAACCCATAATAACTTTTATTTTGAAAAATAATTTATCCATAAAATATATAAAAATTATTATATTTGAGTTATATAATAAAATTGTAATAGAAATAAAATAATATCTTTTAAAAGTAGGAATAGGAATATTTTTATTAATAACTTTCATTTTTTTGTTGGCATTATCTTGATCTAGCTATTATTCAATAATAAATATCAAATAATAGTATTAAATGTACAGAAATTATAGTATCATAAAAAGAATCAATAGACATATTTTGCCCAATATTTATATCATTAAGTGAGTTAGCAATTTCATTAAGGTATGATGCAGCCTAATAAAATATATTTGGTAATATCATCAATATTTTCTTTTAACCATATATAATGTTCAACATATTCCTTTTAAATTAAATTATAATTTTTATTTTTACCAGATTTTATTGGGTGAAAGAATATAATTTATTTAGCCTTTTCATCTAAAAATTTCTTTTTCACTAGATCATTTCAAGTTATGTTTTTCCTATTATTTCCTCCCAAATTTTCCTATTTTCTACAGAATCTCTGAATTTTAAGTCATTTTTCACCAGAGGTTCTTGTGCACTCTTATGCTTTCCATAAAATTATATTCTGACACTAAAAAATATATTAATATAAAAGGCTATAATTGTTTGGTGAAGTAAATTAATAAAAATTAACAGCATTAAAAATTGTACTCACTAATTTTTTTATAAAAATTTCACAAATAAGTACATTTTTATTCGATTATAAATACCGAAAAATGAAATTGGACACCATTTTTACATTAAAAATAGCTTATATTATTTTTTTCTTCAAAATTTATTTATTTATATTTTTATGATTTTGGATGCAGCCTTAAAAAAAGATTTCATTAAATTCTACACGAAAGCATTAGGAATTAAGGATAGAGTGAATAATAATCCAATTTAAAAAAATATCCATTCGAATTTAATTTCCATTATAGTGACAACCTTGAATGCGATAATCAAACATTAAAGAAGCATCACAAAAAATTGGATTTAAATATAAGAAAAGGAGGAAATACAAGAAATAATATGTATTTCTTTATTTTTTCATATATAACTTATAATTATTGGTCCCTTGATATATGTAATATTGAGGCTCTATTGTCTGAAGTGTAATTATATGATTCTGAAAATACAACATATCAGATTAATAATAAAATATGTCTATCCTAGTCTAGTTGACACTTATTAAAAAAGAAATTATTTATATTAGACCTGGAGACCTATAATAAGCAATCAGACCCATATAATAGGGGTAAAGAATGAAAAAAATATCACCCTAATGCAGGAATGGACAAATAAATTTCCACATAAGATTTAATAAAGTAAATTATCGGTTAAAAAACTTATGTATCTTTAGACATAATATGTCCTTAATATTTAGGATTACACTATGAATTGAATGAAATATAATCAAAACGAGCAGATTTTAATCATTTGAGCATATTCTTGTCGTTTTGAAAAAAAATCAAAATGACAGTCAGGATTAGTGTTGTTAAATGGCTCGTTTTGAGCCGAATTTTAAAAACGGCTAACTCAATATTTTATCCAGAATACTATTACGCAAGCCTAAATATTTTGTTTGTAGAAGGAACAAAGGTTTAGACATCTATTAGCAAAATCTCGAGACTTAGGCAATATTTTTCTGGCTAAAATATTGAGTTAGCCGTTTTTAAAAATCGGCTCAAAACGAGCCGTTTAACAACACTAGTCAGGATAGAAAATGAAAAAAATTAACACACCCTGGCAAAGCTGAGTTTGTAACTGGATAGTTTTGCAGGATTCTGATTCATATATGGTTTAATTTTGACATTATGATTAGAGATTACAATGCTAACCCTGACGGTCTGAAATTGTTTTAATAGAGGCCTGGCAAAATGTGGGGATTTTTTTTTTCCATTATATATTTGATGAATTCTGATATTTCATAGAAGTAATAATCCAAAAAGTATAGTGTTCTAAATGTAAACACTCCCCAAGATTATAAATAGTTGTTTATTTTGGTCATCAATAATATACATTTTGGTTTAGGCCTTGTAATTAAAAAATTTTAAACCTAGCTAGGCAACTTTAGTGAAAAATATACAACTGAGCCTAGCCTGGCAAACATTTATCTAGGCTGGGTTGTGCAAAAACCAAATTTTCACCCTACTGAGTCTGACCTGAGAATTGGCCATTTACAGACCTCCTAATTATGATATCTAATTTATATATTATCTTATATTTATATAAAAAAGTTTTAAAAAAAAATAAGAAAATTGATACCAATACTCAGTTTTGAATTTACTTTTTTTATGATCAAAAAAACAAAATTGTCTGACATTATAAACAATAATAATCAGAATAAATATTAATCAGCACAGGTAGAGTCAGCCTATGAAAATATTTGTTTTCGACTCCATAATTATTTTTGTCCAGCTGGTAAAATATATTTTGTGAAATTGTTTGATGGGCTGTTAATAATTTTAGTAAAATAACATAAATTTGTCTAATTATTAATTATAAAAAAAATCCAAAACTTTGACTGGGCCTGTAAAATATTTAATATAATTTGTCCAGCCCAGCCAAAAATTTTTTACCCAGCATGCAGGCCCATCTGTTGAGCTGTGTAGTTCTCTAATAAGTATAAAAACTTTATGAAATTTGTATGATTAGTTTTTCATTTATTTTTAACTACAAATTCAATTATCTCAATTTAAAAAATTGTCTAGAAGATAGTTCGACAAAACTCAAGTGGAAAATAAAAATTAGATATAGTTTTAAATTATCATTTTATTTTACTTTGCCAATCCCACATCTTGTCAACATTTCAGCTGCAACACTACCCACACCTCCAACACCAACTATTGCAACTGAAAAATTTTGTATATCCTAAAAGAAATATATTTTATCAAAAAAAAAGCAAGATTATATTAGTAATATTGTCTATAAATATTTTACAACAAAAATAATATGCATTAGAGGGAAACCCTTTTCCTGTTAAATCAGTAGGCTATATAGCAAATTATATTAAAATAAAAATATCATCAATCAATTCCAGCTATAAAATATCAGATTCGAATTAACCTGGTCAGGATTTAAATAAATATTTTTTTAGTAAACCTCATAATTTTTTACAATTCCCATCCTTTTGAGAGCCATTAAGCGGCTAAAATAAAAATAAATATTGTTAGAATAAAATATGATAAAATACCTGTAGGGATTAGAATCCACTACCACAGAACTCATTATAACTTTCGAGCTCATAATGCGTGAAATGTGGAATAATTTTGGATGGTTGAGTAATTATCAATGTTTTCTGCCTGGTACTAAACAATATTTGGCGGGCCAATATAATAGGTATATAGTGTATAGACGCATAGCCATAAATTTTATAAGAATTTAGAAATAATTTTTTTGGAACAATAGAAATTTATTAAAACTAATCCTAGTTAAGTTTATTAGATCTAATTATCATATAAAATTTATTAGAACCACAGTTATACATTTACTCAAAATAAAATGGATCGTAAAATTTGAAGATATTTTATTTTTAAAATTTTTGAGCAAATATATTCAAAGATCGAAGTAAAATTTAAAGATCTTTCATTTTTTAATCTTTAAATTTTAAATTTCTGAAAGGGATCTTCAAATATCTAGATCCTTGAAGATTTTTTATTTAAAAATATTTTTAATCAACGATCTTCAAAGATCTTTATATTTTAAAATGTTAAAGTAAATTATTATTTTTATGATATTTTTTTGAAGTAAATGGGTTAGTAAGCATGTTATATTTAAATAAATATTCAATGAAGATGTATCATAAATAAGTGACAATTGTCATAATCGTTATTTTTGAACTTTTTTTGAAACAAATGGTAAAATTAATATTATTAAAAAAATGTTAAATTAAAATTTCAATGAATATGTAATGTAGCAGAGAAAGGTGACAATTGTCATAATAGTTATTTTTTAACTTTTTTGAGTTCTTGTGACTCAAATAAGTTAAAATTTATATCACTAAGATGTAAAATTAAAATTTCAATAAAGATTTACCATAGAAAAGTGACAATTGTCATAATCGTTAAAATTTAACTTTTTTTAAATTTTTTGACACATAAGGGTAAAGATATTTATTGTAAACATGTTAAATTAAATTTCAATAAAAGTGTATCATAGTAAATTGACATTTGTCATAATCGTTATTATTTAAAGGTTAAAATCTATATTAATAAGATGTATAATTAAAGTTTTAATAAAGATGTACAATAGAAAAGTAACAATTTTCATAATCATTATTTAAATTTTTTAAATTATTTTGGTGCAAAAGGGTTAAGATATTTATTTTAAACATGGTAAATTAAAATTACATTAAAGATGTACCATAGAAAAGTGACAATTGTTATAATGTTATTATTTAACTTTTTTGAAATATTTTAGATATAATATAGAAAAATGACAATTGTCATATGTAATAACTTTTACTCAAATTTCAAACACCTCTTTTGTATCTCTCCTTTTATCATTCAACCCACATATACATTATTAGTTCAATCCTTTCACGATTCCCCCTATTCCACCCCAATAAGACCCGCAATTACTCCCCAATTACCTCCCATATTTCTTCCTAAAGATTCCCCTTTTTTGATTTTACCTTAAAATCGCCCCCCCCCCTCTCCCCTATTTCTCCCCTAAAATTCTCCCCGCTCACAAATAAAGATTTTTTAATTCATTTATATCCAAAAAAATAAATAATTCTCTACTTCTTTTATTATAAATTTCTACACAATAGTCAATATAGGTCATATACCCCAATAAGGTAATTTAATTAATTTATCTTTCATTTCGAAAATCATATTTTAGATATTTGCCCACATATTTTGAAATAATTTCATTCATATTATAAATTAAAACATCATCTTTCACATCTCCTTATATTTAACCCCAAATTCGTTTATTTTTTTAAAAAAATTATCCAACACATTATTATATTCTACTCTATTAAATAAAAATACATTCCAAATTAATTAATTTTTCTCATCAAAAATTATTTCTTTTATTAATCATTTAAATTCTCTTTTATTCCTTCACGTTTTTATTTCAAAATTAAGGGAAATATTATTCACTTTCGGAGCTACATTAGTTTTTACACTCATTAATTTAAAATTCTTGTCTAGTTAATTTTGGTTCCTACACAGATTAATTCACCTTAACGCAACACCGACACAATTCTAAAACTAAAAGTAATAAATTTTCAACTCCAAATTTTATTGTCCAACAAAATGTAAACAAAAAAATATAAAAATACAAAAAATTGTTATAATTATAAAATCTCGTGCCTTTTATACCTTTTTGGTACAAAGAAATCACTAGTTCTAGACGTGATATATAAAATCAGGCGAATATTTGTAAATAAGATAAATATTAAATAAAATATTTTTTAAAAATAAATATATTTTACAATAATAATTTAACAATTATGTTATGATCATGGTGTTTTTTTTAAGGAAAATGAAATTAAAAAAATAAGGAAGGAGAGGAAAAGCGATGATTAGGCAAAAAAATAACTTTTTAAAAAAATAAAAAATATTATTTATATAATTTTTTATATAAAAATCTTTCATTATCTTTATTATTAAATGCGTTGAGTCTGATGAGGGATTTCTTAAAAATTTTAATGATGAAAAAATTCATACAACTTAGCTTATATAGTATGGTCATAAATTATATAAAATTCCCTCTTTTTATTTGTTATCAGACAAAATATTGTAAATTTAAGATCTGGGGGTTCAATAAAGATGGAATTAAATATCTTGATTTTTAAATTTCTTTTTTTGGCCATAATACATGATATTAATTTATATAAAATTTTTAAAAACATGATTTTAAAAAAAGAAATTTATTCATTGCAAAGGTGGGAGTATGCAAACCCCATTCATTTTAAAAATTATTTTTTAGTAGTTTAACATTTTTAGATAAGTATGTGTGTAAAATTAATTTTGATATTTTTCAGTAGCTCAAGAGTTATAAGGTTTTTTTGGCTTAAAGTTACATAGACACCACCTGGTCATCCGTGTAACTTTTTTTCTTGGCATTGTTATATATAGCATAAAATATACACTTTTTTAATATATATTTTTTTTATTAATAAAAATTTCTAACGTTCCTTATTTTTTTTCAATTCATTTTCCTTAATAAAATTAAAAAAATATAATTATAATTTTAATTTTATTTCTTCGACAAATATATTTAGATTTTTCCTTTATTAAATATCGCCGAAATGTAGAACAATATTACCTTTAAGTTTGGAATAAAAAAGTAAAAAAAAAAGAAATAATTTTTGATGAGAAAAAAGAATTAATTTGGAAAGTATTTTTGGTTAATTGAGTAGAATATGATAGTGTGGATAATTTTTTTTTAAAATGAGTTGAAGAATATCTAAAATATGATTTTCAAAATGAAAGAAAAATTAATTTAAAAGTTGATTTATGAGACTATTAAAGTAAAATTTTTATTAGCTTAAAATGATATTTATAAAAACAGTCATATCTAAAAATTTTAGTGTATAAATAAAGAGATATGACATATATTGATTATTGTGTAGAAATTTATAATATAAGAAGTGGGGAATTATTTATTTTTTTTCTATTTAAATGAAATAAAAAATCTGTATTTGTGAGCGGGGGAAATTTTAAAGAATAAATGGTGGAATATTCTAAGGGAGAAATGGGGAGGGTGGGGGGTGGGTGGGGATTAGGGAAAAATAAAAAATCTGGGAATTCATTGGGGACTTAATGGGGAATAATGGGGGGGGGGGGGGGGTGAGGTCATTGGGGAGAAATCGGTAGAATCGGAGAAGGGTTGAACTGAAATATGTATATGTGGATTGAATTTTAAAAGGAGAGATACAAAATAGATATTTGAAATTTGCATAAAATTTAAATATATTGGTATGAATGTTTAAAGAAGTGTGAGTTGAATTTTAAAAGGAAAAGATAATTTATTCGATATTAATTTTAAACTATTTCCTTAACTTTACAATAAAGATCCATAATTACAACTGCAATTCGCGACTCGAGTTGGTAGAGTAAAATAAAAAATATACAATATTTTCAGATTAGAAAAAACCAGATCGACCCATTTGAATAAGTTGTCTGGCTTATTTTTTTCAACCAAAAACCTACCAAAAATATGATAATCCGACCCAACAAAGAATTCCCATAAATATATTTTATAAATTTTGACTTGTGACTTAAATTTGACCTTTGCCTTATTGTCCGGATAGGCATGTCATTCTATGTCGTTGTAAATTGTAAAAGCACAACTTTTACTTAACAATAAATAACACACAAAATATAGAAGTTAGAAGCCATCGTTTTTTAATATTTTGTTATCTAATAATAAAGCCATCAAAAATTTAAGAAACATCTGTGCCACTATTTTTTTCTTAAAAAAATTAGATTGGGACGTTAATTTTTTAAAATTAGATTGGGACGCTAATTTTTTAAAATTTGATGGCTTAGCTCCGTTCTGACAACAATTATTTTTAATAATTTTGAAATAATCAATCATTGTCAAAATTTCTATATTATATCTTTGTTTAAATTTTATAAAAGTTTTAAAATATTACATATGAAAATTGTTAGTTTTCTATGTGATATCTAAATATTTCAAAAAATTTTAAAATAAGAATTATGACAATTGTAACTTTTTTATGGTACATCTATATTGAAATTTTAATTTATGTTAATAATATAAATTTAAACCTATTTGCGTCAAAAAATTTAAAAATTGTCACTTTTATATTGTTCATCTTCATTGAAATTTTAATTTAACAAGTTTACTATATATAATTTTGTCAAAAAAATTTAAAAGTTAAATAATAACGATTATGACAATTCTCACTTTTCTATGGTACATCTTTATTGGAATTTTAATTTAACATGTTTACAATAAAAATCTTAACCCTTTTATGTCAAAATAATTTTAAAAAGTTTAATGTCACTTTTCTATGGTACACCTTTATCGAAATTTTAATTTTACATCTTTAATAATATTAATTTAACCTATTTGCGTCAAAAAAAATCAAAAAAGTTAAAAAATAACGATTATGATAATTGTAACTTATTTATGATACATATTTATTAAAATTTTTATTTTAAATCATAATAAAAATTTTAACCTGTTTGAAAAAATAAAAAAGTTAGATAAAAACGATTATGATATTTGTCACTTTTCTATAGTACAGCTTTATTGAAATTTTAATTTCATATCTTAATAATATAAATTTGTACCGCAAAAAATCAAAAAAAGTTAAAAAATAACTATTTTGACAATTGTCACTTTTATGTGTTACATTATATCTTCATTGAAATTTAAATTTAACATTTTTTTTATTTGTATAAATTTTTACCCATTTGTGTCAAAATAAGTTATAAAAAATAATTATTAAGAAAATTGTCGCTTTCTGTTTTACATTATATCTACATTTAAATTTTAATATAAATTTTTTTTGTGAATTTAACAGAACGATGTAAAAATCAATTAACAAAATCTATGCCAATATTTAGAGTCTTAATTGACCCTAATTGATCTTCAAAAACTAGACATCAGTGGAATTAAAGGTTAATGAGTTATAAGCAAAATAAGGAAAGTGTGAAATTTTAAAGCTAGCGGAACGATTTAAGGATCAATTACCGAAACCTATACCATAGTGTAGCCCGTTAATTGATCCTAATTGATCTTCTATCCGAAAAGCAACGGAATGAACTGTTACTGAGTTAAGAGCAAAATAAGAAAGTGGTGGCACTTTGCCAAAACCGAAAATATAAATGATCATGATCTGAAACTTGGCATTTATATAGTATTCAATATGTACGTTAATAATCTATAAACCGCATATCCGTATCATTAACCATAACCGAGTATAACCGTTTTAAAACGTGAGGTAGGTTGAATTATTTAAGCTGGCGGAACGACTTGAGGATCAATTACCGAAGCTTATACTAATGTAGCCCGTTAATTGATCTTAATTAATCTTCTATCCGGAAATCAGCGGAAAAAACCGTTATTGAGTTATGAGCAAAATAATAAAGTGTTGGCACTTTGACAAAACCGAAAATATAAAAGATCATGTTCTAAAACTTGGCAATTATGTAGTATTCAATATGCGCATTAATAATCTCCAAACTTGATATCGATATCACTAACTATAACAGGGTTATACCGTTTTAAAAAAGTAAAGCTGGCGGAATTATTTTTAGAAAGTGAGTATCAATTACCGAAAATTATGCCAATGTGTAGCCCATTAATTGATCCTCCATATTCTTTAAACGGAATGTCAAAAAGAAAGTGAGTTATCAACAATAAATATTTCAAGGTCAAATTTAGACCTGCCAAATTATGGATGCATTAAAGATAAAACTTATATCATTTTTTAGTGCTCCGTTGATAAAAAGTGCTTAAGAAGTTTAATAGCTGAAATCAAAATGTAAAAGTTATTAACAAAATTATTTTAAAAAGAGTCGGTACACCAAAACAAAATATAGAGAACGACAAACATCCTATTTTTGCCATTATTTAGTGATTGTAAATTTTTTTATGAGCTTAATAAATATTTCAAGGTCAAATTTTTATCTCAGAAATTATGGATGCACTGCCCTATTAAATTTTTTCTATTTGCGAAGCCAATAATAAAGCCCGAAAGCCTATTATGTTACTCTTATAAAAGTCTATTCCTTTGTTATTGATAGATCTTAACATTTTTTGAAAAATATATTCGAAAAATGTAATATTAATTTTGAATTACAAATTAATATCTAGAAAAATTATGTATTATTTAATTTAGCCAAGTCAGGGTTGGGCAAATTTTCAGAAAATTGTATTCGGATACAGATACAGATACTTTATAAAATTTTGTATTTAAGATACAAGATACTAGATACTTTAGAAAAATTTCAATAAGATATAAGATACTTGTATTTTTTTAAAAAAAAAGTATCTAAGATACAAGATACTTTTTTAAAAAACTTTAAATAGTCAAAATCAAAATGTATAAAGCTTTATTTTCTTATCTATAATATAAATTTATAAAAAAATATTTAAAATAAATTGTAGAAAATAACAAATTTATTATATAAGATAATGCGATATTCCATTTAATAATTATATAATTAGTAAATAATAATAAATCAGCATCATATTTTAATATTATTAATTTTTCGTTCAATCTTTGACGATTTGGTCTATTAACCATATTAGCAAAGCTAAATAATCTTTCAACGGGGGCTGAGGAGGGTAATATTGTGTTATATTTAATAAATATTTCTTTTATATATTTATAACTATTTAACATATTTATACACCTGTCATCTCATATAATTTAGGACCTCTATTTCAATATCATTTATTGAAATATTAGAATTGGATGTGATACTTTTAAAGCAAAAGTAATCATCATCTTCATCAATTAAAGATTTTGTTGAAGTATTAATTTCAATATTATTTTTAAAAACAACTAAAACTTTATGTATTAACAAATCCTGAAAGTATTTTTTTCTTTTTCACCATCAATCCAACGATTTTTAAATAGTTGCCAAAAATGCACTTTTAAAATTGTTATCAAAATCATATATATTTTTAAATCTTTTTATAAATAATTTTCTATGGCAACAGCTAATGGTTTGCAAAATTGTAGATTGGTTTGAATTAAATTTGTAATTTTTTTTAACGACATTTAAATTGGAGCTGATTCTCCATAAGCAGTTGATTCCACTCTGTATTTTGTCAATCGCTATAGCCAATGGGGCCATTATATTGCAATATTCTTCTAAATATTGAATTTCAATATCTCTTAATTTAGGAAACTCTAATTTTTGACATAATTTAGGAAGTTCGCCTTTAAATTTTAATAAACTATGAAGACTATCATACAAACTATTCCATCCAGTGCAACAAGGTGTAACTAATTGTTTTCCTAAAACTGCTTTGATAAGTTCTGCAGTTTTAGGCCTATTATTTGCATTCCATAGCTTGATGATGAATTTTAGAAATGTTAGGAGAATCCTTAATAGCTCTCTCTACATCTGTTGTGACAATTAGACTTATCGTATGGCACAAACAACGAATGTGCTGAGGCAATGTTATTGAGGCTTCTTTAGACCCTTAAATAAACAAATAAATAATTTTATTTGAATAAAATTTTTTACTAAATTTACAATATCAAAATAAATTTTAAAGAAGTATTAAATAATACTTTCAATGATTTCGAATTCTATACATTCATCATCATTGATGTCAAAGTCATTCTCTACAGCTTCCATAGAATATCCAAACTCCTTGAAAGCTTTCTTAAAGTTATGGCCGTTATCTGTAACAGTTGCTATAACTTTTTCGCCAATACCAAAGTCACGATGAATTTCTTTATTATGATCATCTTGAAGTACTTCAAAAAATTTGCCATTAAGTAAGCTTAGTTAAAATTTATTGTTATAATTTTCGGTTGAAGAATCATCTGAAGACGAAGATAAACATATTATTCTATTTTCTTCTTCCATAATTTTAAAATAGACAGATATAAAACGATTCAAATATGGTAGTTCTAATTGTTAGCAAATTGCTATATGACGATCAACTTCATATGTCAAAAATTATCTTAAAATATCTAAATTTTGATTAAATTTTTCATTTAAATCTTAAAAAATATATTGCGGTGTAATATTTGATGAATAATAGTGCGCACCATGGTGAGCGTTTGAAAAACGTAAATATTTCATTTGGTATCGTGTAAATTGGTCAATAAAAATTTTAATACTATTTAAATTAACCAATATAAATTTTTTTTAAAGTATCTGTATCTTTTTGAATACAAAGTTGGTTAAGATACAAATACTTTTTAATAATATGTATCTTAGATACTGGATACAAGATACTTTCCAAAATTTTAAAAAAGATACAAGATACAAATATCCGCGATACTGCCCAACCCTGAGCCAAGTATATCTGTTTTTATGGCTTTTGTACTTGTCCTTATATTTTATTCTAAGCCGTAGGTTTTTTATATAATATAATAGTGAAGGAATGGTGAATAATAATATGTACGAATAGTAATATAATCAGAAAAGGCAACAACAATGAAGGTAATTTGTTTTAATCGCGATATATATTTATTATAAGCGTGGGGGCGTTGTGTTCTAATTAATAATTGTTGTTGAAATTTATCGGCTTGAGTATCCTTGGATATTTTATATGAGATATTTGTAATTGATTGAGACTTCATCCAATCGTCAGGTTGTTATTATTTCTATGGACATGCTATTATTTCGAATCCGAAGAGGGATATCTCTTAGTTGGCTTGGTCACTAATGTTGTTGATATCGCTGGTTTCGTTGGCGTTATTCGAGGGTAGTTGCAGGTCAAAAAGCATAAGAGCGGACATATCTCAGATCTAAGTTCTTGACGGCTCGTCGGTTGGATTGTCGATGTTCGTTCTTAATTTAGGTTTGAGGGTGTTAGGTCTAACGAGTGGAATGAGAGTTGCTCAAGGACCCAAATTGTGGATGATGGTTCCGACATTCCTGAGAGAGTATGGATGGTTTCCGATTCGAATAGTGAGGCATTGGTTTCAATCATTTAGGTGGCATTGTCGAGGACGGCTTAATCAATATTGGATCTGTTAAATAGATCCAACTGGACGTGGTCGCCGGTCCACTGCCTTGATGGTTCGTTAGCAGGGTTGTCATCTGTGGGCATCCATTGGATATTTTGCCATATGGCCGTAAAATTAGGGAAGTCAAGTCTTATAAAGATCTGAGTCGTGACGATCTCGATTGCGGGGGAATCTGAATCCGCCTTTCTTGTATACGTAGAAGAAGACCGTGGAGTCAATGAAGATTATCGAGGGTATAACGTTCTAGTCAATGGCGAAGAGAGAACCGACACCCACAGCTAAAATTTCTTTGGGATTGATATGCGCAATAGAGTGCATTACAAAGAGCAGCTCTGCTTGGGTAAAAGACACCGACATATTATCATAACCAAAGAATAATAGTACGATGAATTTATTGGAAACGTCAACGTAGACAGGGTTTGCGGAGTGCGATTTTAGCATGATGGGATGCTGAAGAGCACCAATGACAACTTCCGCTTTCTTGAAGGCGAGGTAAGTGTCTATCATAAACGTTAGAGTGCTATTGTTCATGGGTATAGTAGAGCGATAAAATTCTAGACATCCCAATAATGGTATAGGCGAAATAGTTGATTAAGCTTAAGACTCGGGCCGCGAGAAGGCGTCCAATCTCTAAATACTGATAGGAATGGTTAAGAAAAATTCCAATAATCTGGAGAGGCGCCGCTTAGTGTTTTTGTCAGCGGTATTGGTCTTGATCGGTGGGTCTATTTATCGCTCGGCTAGAAAATATCGCTCGGCTAACCACATAATAAATCATTTATTACTAAATATCGCTCGGCTAGTAAATGTCGCTCGACAAACCACATGATAAATTATTTATTACTAAATATCGCTCGACTGGGAAATATCGCTCGGCTAACCACATAATAAATCATTTATTACTAAATTTCGCTCGATTGGGAAATGTGGCTCGGTTAACCACATAATAAATCATTTATTATTTAAATTACGCTCGGATAATTACATAATAAATTTTTTATTACTAAATATCGCTCGGCTTATATTTATGTATTAAATTTCCAAACATTTTCCAGTGGGTTTTCACTTTCCTAATATTAATTGAGAATTAATTAGTTTATAAATAAGATAAAGGTTTGGACAGGTGTAAAAAATTATCTATTAGATATTTTAGCTTCAATACTTTTATAAAATTAAAATTGCTCATAACATTTTTTATTTATTAAAGTAAAAGAAATAATTATCCGCTAGATGGCGTCTTTAAATTTTTTATTATATAATTTAAAAATAATATTTTTGAATGTGTTTAATAAATTTCGCCATATTCTATCATGATGACTAAAATATTTATGATTTTTTTTATAGCATTATCTATATTTTGTAAAAAATTAGTAGTCTTTTTTAAATTTTGCAATTTTTATTAATATGAAAAATTAATAACGATGGTAATTCATTTTATTCATTCATATATAAATCATAATTATTTTTACCAAATTGATATATAATGTTATTATAATATAATTATTGCGTTCATAAAATATAATTTGTTATGAAATAGATTATGAGCAGGGGAAAATTGGGGAAAAATAAGGAATTAAAATTTATAAAAAATATTTTATCGAGTCCTTTCTGCTTTAATTCTACGTCGCTGATGTGGTTTTTTTGAGCCTTTTGGTTTTAAAACAGATAAAGTTTTATCTAATGAATGTAATTTATCTTTGCTTTGACTATTAAGTAAATTATTTAATGTATCATGACAATCTATCGATTCGGGTATTAAATAATTGCGATATTCATTATTTAAAAAATATTCTCCTTTTCCTGAGAAGGATCTTTTAAATTCTTTTTCTTGTAACATTGTGATATCCTTAATTTTTTCGATTAATTCTTTTAAAGGACGTTGTTTCCAGTTTATATATGATTTTAAAACATGGTTCATAGATTCGCAGTTGTTATTTGTCCATAAACAATTTATTATTTTATTTTTTAGGGGAATGTAAACATGTTCATAAATTACTTTTTGAAATTTATTTTTTATATATAGCAAAAAAATATTTAAATTTTCATTATTACAAAAATTGTATAAATCGTTTAATTTTTCATTATATATTTGGTCATTCCGAGAAAATAAAATCCCATTAAAAGAAAAAATATCCTGTATAATTTTTTTAGACATAACAGCATTTACACCTTGTTTTTCCGAAAATATTATATTGTCTTTTAAATGACGTGTGCATATTAAATGAGTATTAAATTTAAATATTTCCTGAATAGGTTTTACTATAGCCTTTTCTTGGTCACTACCAAATATGATATTTTTAATATTTATTTTATTTTTTAAAAATACAGAATGCAAATGAGAGAAAAAGTATGATAAGTGGTCATATCAGAATCTCCATGCAAATATATTGGTCCTAAAAATATAGGGGATTCATCTGTTTTATATCTCTTAACTGCTATATGTTTAAATACTATAGCAGTTAGGTATATCACCCAAATTAAATGTTTTATCAACGCCTAATATACAGAAGTCAGATTGGTTTGACAAAAACTTAATAGTTTTAATAATAAAATGAGTATAACAAATTATCGATGGTGTTTTCTCTTTGATGTGAATTATTGATTGGATAAATGGCGAAATATGTAGATCATTAGTAATTTGTAAAATATTAATCGCAAAATTTAGAGGTACTTTTGTATCTTTTTTAAGTTTATAATTTAAGTTATAAATTTGTTTTAAATTTTTTGGTTTAATTGGGTCTTTTTGAAATATATAATTATTATAAATATTGCGACATGTTTGATTGTCCTTTATTTGATTTCTAATGTTTGATAATAACTGATTTGAAGTCCGTACATAAGGATTTACAATCTTTTTGGAATTCCCATGGCAAGCGGGACCTGGCCATTGTCCTATATATTCAACTAAATATATATCTTTGAAATCGTAATTAGGCTTTTCAATAAAATTAATTTTTAAAATTCGGCGTTTATACTCTTTACTTCTCTTTAAAATACTATAGTATTTATAAAGAACAATTATATTTTTGGTTAAAGGTTGAGGTTCTATTTTTTTAAAAATTCTAGAACCACCTAGATGAGTGTCCTGCCTAAATAGGCCATCTTTAAAAATATACGGACCTTGAACAATATCATTATATATATTATAATATAATTTTCTTGAGCTTGATTTTGAGCCTGTCCATGGCCCACAATCATCTATATATAAATTTTTATTCTTATAATTTGTAAAATTATTATTAGAAATTAAAAAATACATATTATATTTTATACCTAAAGGTATTTCGTGCAATATATTATTGGGAGAAAGCAAAATTTTTATGGATTTTACAATGTTTAAAAAAAACCCATAGTTTGGATGACCTCCTTCGGCTATAATATTGTTTAAAAAAAAAGGTAAAGATTTTAATCGGATATCTTCGCTACATGGTTTTTTTAGAATATTTTCTATCGAAAATGATAAATCTTTTATGATATTGTTGGACAGTTGGGGTTTTTTTGTTAATGTATTAATATAATTATTTGGTATGAGAGATACAAAGTGATTGATTCTAATATTAAATATATCATTTGGACATATGGTAGATGTCCACATGATTAAAATATGAGGCTTTAAACTCTGGCTTACACCCCTGCCATAAAGGATATCGGTAAAAGCCTTTAATGAATTTGATGGGCATTGGTTTGCCAAGAGCAGCACTTAATGCGCATATATGAATTTGCTCAGCACAAACATTTATATTTAGAGCCGAATCGAGTATCTCATAATACTCATTCACCCATATATTTGGATTAATTTTATAGTTTTGGAAAAAATCAGGATGGTTTTTATCATAATATTGAGGATTTATAATTATTTCTATTGCCGTTATCAGTCTTAAAAAAATATGAAATGTTTGTGGTTTATATAACGACATTGAAACCGCCCGGTAAAAGCAATTACCATCAGATTCAATTTCCTGCGGAATATAATTTTCTAAGATTGGAGATTGCGCCATTTGTATAATTTTTTCACTTATAGAATCTTTTGATATTTTCTTTAACGTTATTGGTTGTGGCTCTCTTAATTTATTTTTTTCTATTAAGGCCCTAGCTGGATCTCTTTTTAATCTGCAAAAATAGAAAAAATTAATTTTTTTTCAAGTGATGAATCTTGAGTAAATAAAAAGAACGAAGATAACCCTAAATCAAATAAGATTTTTATAAAATGTAACCATATCAAGGTTTTATTAAAATTGACTAAATAAAATTTCTTGATATCAAATAAAATTGCCAAAATCTTTGATTTCCAATTTGGATGTATGAAAATGTGAGTACTGTCTGAACCCTTGTGCGAATATTCAGAGTCGGCACACAACATTGGGTAAAATTAATATTTATATTAATATTTTTTAAAACAATTCAAAAACCTACCAGTCTAATTTCCTAATAAAAACAGCGATTTGTCAAATTTTATTAAATTATGGCCCTAGAATGATATTATATAGTTCCATATTGTTTTTTTAAATGATGGTCACCAGAACTCCAAATGATAAATATTTTTACGGTGAATTCTTAAACTAAATATAAGATTAATTTTAATAAAAAATTTGTATCTGTTATTTTAACTAAATTAAGTTTTTTCTGGGCACCGAACCTGAATCCCAACCTGGTTCAGATATTTTTTGCAAATAAACTAGAACCCTTTTTTTAATAGGGTCACAGCATGTAACAACCTATGTATCTTTATTTGAATAAAAAGTAAAAACCATAATAAAATAATTGACTATATTTTGTGAATCATTTCATAGGTAAAGAAAATATGAAGAGTAAATGAATATTAACCTTAATATAGCATCCTCCATTGTGAATATGAATTCGAAAAAAAAATTTATGATGTGTAATAAATGATTATTTTGAAGTGAATTGTGATTGATATTATGTTATTTTAATTTTTAACTATTAATACTTTTTGAATCCTTTTGCCGCCTGGCTGGCATCTTAAAATTTGAGTTTTATTTTTTTTAATATTAATAACTTCCGTTTTTTACATATTTTTTTTTCTCATAATAGCATAACTTTCAATTGTATTTCCCTCCCTTTCCTTTTTTTCCCCAAAAGAAATTAAATAATAAAAATATTATTTGTTTCCATCTTTTTTTTCAAAAGTTGAAATCATAATTTTCATCTATTTCTATAAAAATCTATCATGTTTTCTTTCCAAGATGTCACAAATCTATACTTTTTATGTTATCTACTAAATTATAAAGTATCAAAGCTACCAACCGATTTATCAATTCTCATATTTTGAGATTGCCCTATATCGCTTAGAATTAAAACAGAAATAATGCTAAAAAAAATCCTCAAACGTCGAGAATAAATACTCAACTTTCAGAAAATACTGAATATAATTTTTTAGAAATATTTCCGTTATTTTAGCGGCAGAATTATTTTTGAAAATTTAAACAAAAATTATTTGGGAATTTTTTTCCGGTTTTTTTTCAAGGATTTATTTTCCCCTATATTTAATTTAAAACTTAAAAAATGGGTGTATTTGCATCTAGATCCATTTAAAAAGTGTATTTTAACAACTCTGGGGATCATATATATAAAATAGTAGTTTGTATAATTCTTTTTAAATTTGATAATATATTAAACATTTTTAAATATAGAATCGGCTCAAACGGCTTATTGAGCCGTTTTTTACGACTACGGCTCGAGTTCAGGGTCAATAAAACTCGACTAATTAACTATACTACCCTGAACCGGATTCAGAGATTTTTCACTGAACTCTCATCCGAACCCATTTTTTTAGAAGGGGGGTTTACAACTCTGATATATATTGATGAAATATATTCGATATTCTAGAAATATTGGATAATTATGATTATCCTATATAATTTCTTAATACAATAAGGCAAAATTTATTAAACGCATTCAAAAATATTATTTTTATATTTTATAATAAAAAAATTAAAAATATTTAATAGAATATGGCGAAATTTATTAAACACATTCAAAAATAATTTTTTATATTTTATAATAAAAAAATTAAAAATATTTAATAGAATATGGCGAAATTTATTAAACACATTCAAAAATATTATTTTTAAATTTTATAATAAAAAATTTAAAGACGCCATCTAGCGGATAGAATATTATTTCTTTTACTTTAATAAATAAAAAATGTTATGAGCAATTTTAATTTTATAAAAGTATTGAAGCTAAAATATCTAATAGATAATTTTTTACACCTGTCCAAACCTTTATCTTATTTATAAACTAATTAATTCTTAATTAATATTAGGAAAGTGAAAACCCACTGGAAAATGTTTGGAAATTTAATACATAAATATAAGCCGAGCGATATTTATTAATAAAAAATTTATTATGTAATTAGCCGAGCATAATTTAAATAATAAATGATTTATTATGTGGTTAACCGAGCCACATTTCCCAATCGAGCGATATTTACTAGCCGAGCGATATTTAGTAATAAATGATTTATTATGTGGTTAGCCGAGCGATATTTCCCAGTCGAGCGAAATTTAGTTAAATAATTTATCATGTGGTTTGTCGAGCGACATTTACTAGCCGAGCGATATTTAGTAATAAATGATTTATTATGTGGTTAGCCGAGCGATAAATAGACCCACCCGTCTTGATCTCTAAGTCTATAGTATTAGGTATATTGATGAGTAATGTGGGGTCAGGGACTGACTTGCTAGGGAAGATAGTTAGTCCCAATCCTTCCATAGATCTAAGAGACCTAGTTGACCATTTCATGTCGAATTCATTTCCCCCATAGATTAGAATATCGTGTAAGTAGACGTTATATGAGGCTCTCCTGACGGTTTTAGCGCAAGCGTCTAAAATAATGCCCTGTAAACAATATGGGCTAAACGAAGCCCCCATTGGGAGTACTTTATACCGATATTTGATACCTTGGAACCGAACACCGAATAAATGGCAAACCTGGACTGCGAGGGGTATCGAAAAGAAGGCCAATTTGATATCGATTTTACAAGCAAATTTTGCCTTTTCCAGGTTAGATGACATCATAGGGAAAGATTTTTTAGCCGGAACGGGTAGGGGAGGATATTCTTAGAGACCTGAGTAATCACTGATAATTCTGGGAGAGCCGTCTGACTTCGGAATTATATACATTGGGGAGCAGATTTAATCGTTGTCCCCAATTTTGATTACTCTAGCATGTTGCTAAATAATAGGTAGGTAGCTTTCGTCAGATGTATTTACATTGTGATGATGCGGACCTCGATCAGGGTGTCGCAGATGCGCATGTCTGCCTCAGGGGTCGTACACTTGACAAGTTTTTTGCAATGTCTAATTTCATGACGATCCCTGTCATTAGCTTGATATTTAGGCCCTTTGAGGTTCGACGAAAGGCCTTTCCAAAGGCGCATTAGCTTGGCGACTTTATGCTCCGGATTGAGGTTAGCGCGTGAAGTCGGGTTGCTGGGGCCCTAGATCTGGAGGTGGCACTTCTTTGATCCTCCTCATCGTCGTTAGTAGAAGAGACATCTGCATCAATCATAGTTGAACGCGCCAGCGAGGCCGTCCTAGAAGCGTATGACCTGGTGTGAACGAGTTAAAAAATTTTAAAATCTAGCAATAACTTTTATAATTTACTAACTGATCATTTACTCAAAAACAGACAAATTTCGATTTTTTAATTTGGTCAGCATGGTGATAGCATTGGCCATAGCGTCTAAGCTGGGCGGTTGCTGTCGAGCTTGGTTGAGCGGCCGCTTCCTGTAACGGGGTCCTTTCCTGTTCCTGAGTCTGGCGTGAGCAGAATGTTTATTGGTGGTTTCTTTGAAGGTCTTACAATTAAAATTTTGGATAATCAAAATCGGAATATAAGTAAATGGTAAACGAATACAAATAATAATTACAGAAAAGAAAAAACTTGTGTCGTAAATATTTCATTCCATTTATAATATCATCCAGGAATCTATCCTTGGCGTAGCTAGGGGCGGGGAAGGTGGGAGGGGATCGGGTTTGGACCCCCCCCCACCCCATAGCAATTTTTTTAGATTATACGTTCAAAAGACTCAAAAGTGACTTTATATCAAATAAATACCATGAATATTATTTTTCTACCATGAATATTATTTTTCTGGTTTATTTTAAATAACCCATTTTTATTTTTAAATTGATTTCTATAAAAGTATAATAAATTGAAACGTATATCTATAAACGTTATATCAAAATGTGTTATTTTAATTAAAATAAGTGTTGTTAATGGCTCAATTTGAGCCGATATGGCTAACTCAATATATTAGTCAGAAAATTATGCAAGCCTAAAAAATTTTCTCATGGATGATACATAGATTTAGACATTATTTGTCAAATCTCTAGGCTTGAGCAATATTTTTTTGGCTAAAATATTGAGTTAGCTGTTTATAAAAATCGACTCAAATCGAGCCGTTTAACAACACTTATTAAAATGATCAGTAATTTTAGAACTTTTATATTATAAGGAAAATAAATATGATTTTTCGCCCCCCCCCAAGCTTTTATATGTATGGGCCCCCTCTAAGGAAGGTTCCTAGCTACGTTACTGGTCTTATACATTATTTATTATTATATTTAAAAATATCCGTTACATTATATGTATGTTTATAACATTTTTCTATATTATAATATATTGTTGATTCGCAAGACAATCTATACAAACCATTACTAACCTTTATCGAATAATTTTAATTTATATAAACTCTTTAAATATATTATTTTCTAAATTGTCAAAAAATTTATATAATTTGCTAACGCAGTATTGCTACTGCCTGTGATAAACTATCAATAGGACATGTATTGCTGATTATATATAGATTTGATACAAGTTTTAAAGGTCTATTTATTGTGGTAAGATTCCCATTTTTCAACATGCATAATTTAATCTTGGTCCCCTCAATTACATGTAATATTTCAGGGCAATGTGTTCCATAATATGAAGTACGTTTCTTTTTTATGGATGGTTGATCTACTAAACCTTTCCAATTTTCAATTAATTGATCTTCATCATCGGACACATAGGCGTAGCCAGGATTTTCCTAAGGGGTAAAATATTTTTACAATATAGGAGGTTAATTTTAATAAAAAAAATACAAATATGAAATATATTTTTATTAGTTTATAGAAAATATAACAAATTACTTGTATATACATTAATATAAAAGCATGGTAATAATTTATTTCAAACAAGTATAATAAATTTATTTATAAAAAGTAAGTAGACATATAGTTGATTTTCCTCTACTATATAGAATTAGTTACAAAATACTAGGTAAAATTTTACTTTTACAGACATATTTGACGGTTAGAGAATATATCAAGTTAATATTTTAACAAATTTTACTAATCAATGCTTTTGATAATAAATTTAGCATCTATTTGCATTCAATTATTTAACGCCATCTATTTATTTTAAATAAAAAAGGATATTAAAAATTAATTTTCATATTATTCATCCCACAATGTCTTTAAAAGATATTTTCTGATGTCCTTATCAATATTTTATAGTTTTCTGTAAAATATATAATTCGCTAAATTGGTAAAAATTACTTGATTGTCATAAGATAATTGATAAAATTAGATATAACTGTAAATCTACGACATATAATATTCCACTGTTTGTATTGTAATTTAATTTTTTCATTTAATTTATGATTTAATTTTATCAATAGTTTTATAATTATATTTTACTTTTATTAAGATTAATAAATTAAAATTACCCACTTTATAAAATATTATATTTGATATATTATATTATTTCGTAATTTTATGGATCTATTATTAATAATTGTAATACATTTCACTTTTGTCTTAAGACTTATCTTTGGCTTAATTCCATTTCATAAAAAACAATTTTGGTTCACTTTTTTTATATATAAATGCTTTTTTCCAAAAATGTATAAATTATGATGAATAGTTTTTAAAAAAATATCAACTTTTACATTTTTTCTTTCAAATTATTGTTTAAGATATATACAATTTTTGGGGGTCAGGGAGTAAGGGGAGGACTAAGGGGGGTATTTTTTATTAGCTTAAAATGATATTCACAAAAAGTGATAAATTTCTGAGGGGGGGGGGATTTCCCCTTGACATCCCCTTGGATACGCCTATGATCGGACACTTCATTTTCATTTAAAATTTCACTACTAAATTTAGAAATTTGTAAATTGTCTGTTTTTTGTGGTATGATACTTTTTACAGTCCTTTTCCCAATGTAATTATATTAAAGATTTGGGAAGATTCAGCGATAGTAAGCATCACTCTTATCTCATCAAAATGTTTGCAGAAAAATTTATCAATAGGCATAGGTAACATTACGAATTTAAATGTTCTAATTTTCAAATTATTAAAATAACTTCCAACATTTGATGTAGAAGATGTAAAATGTCCATAATTATAATGTGGTAGCATAATACTAGACCATAAAGGATAGGTCTTTAAAAAATTACATAAATTTATAGTTATTTCTGGGTTATAGAAATAATTTTCTTCTTTAAATGTTATGATACATTTAGATATGGATTTATTTTTAATATTTTCTATCCAGCAAATTATGTCACATGATACATTTAAGTCAATGGGTATTCCATCCTCAAGTTCATCTAATATACTAATGTCTAATTCTTCTATTCCAGAGTTTACATTTTTTAGATATTTTTTAGCATTTAGCGTAATGTCAGGACAAATTTCGGTCCCACAAAATTCGCTATTACATACAATAAGGATGGAGTCCGTTAACATTTTCGCCTCTTATAAGGAAACGGATTTTATTAACATAGCAACGAAACGAATATAAAATTCTCTAAATAAACGAGGTTTTTTATATAAACTAGGCCATCTACTTATCAGTTTGATACAATGAGCATAATCTACTCTAATAAATATCCTAGGGGTCTGCAATTTTTGGCCTAATATTATCTTAAATGAATATTCAATATATGATTTAAGATCAATAAAATTTGCTTGCGATCTGGCAACAGCCCCCAATAAAGCTAATGAATGATCAGTTACAACAATTTTTGGTTTTAGCAGCTCGATGCACCCATACATTCAGCCAATGTGAAATGTGGTTAATATCATGGGCTTCTGATAACATCTGAACTACAGGTATTTGCCCAGATTTTACTTTTAAATCGATTACTCCTATGTATAAGAAAATATGCCCAGATGTTTGATCATATGGTCGACTTAATTTTTTTACCAAGGTCCCTATGACATCAATTTGTAGTATGGATACGTTAGTATCTTGGCAAATTAAAAGTTATCATTTGTTCTGGTAACCAGTAGTGCATAAAAAATTTATACAGGATATATTGATTATACTGGGTAAACATGGTTGTGTATATTTTAGATATAATAATTAATTTATTACGCTATCCGATTATGTTAGATTTATTTGAAACAAATTGTCTGCACTTCCGTAGGACATCCAAAGAATATAAAGTACTGGGTTCTAATTCACCATATTTCATAGCATTTGCTTCACGCCAGTTTATAGCTAAATCTGATTGCAATTCCTTAGCCACTTCTTCCCTTTTTATCCCACTTAGTGGTCTTTTATAAATACTATTATGCTATTCACTTTTAAAATTTAATATTTCACATATAAATTTTATGTATATGTTGAGATGACCTGATTAACTTTTTTATATATTTCTTTTTCGTTAATAACTTAACACTAACCTTGCGGACATATTTTCTAATATAAACTCAATAGTTTAAATTAATTTTTCGTTTATATAAATTATTAAATTGATTTTTCGTTTATGTAAATTATTAAAATGATTTTTCTTTATGTAAGTTATTAAATTTTTTCGTCTATGTAAATTATTAAATTGATTTTTCGTTTATATAAATACAAGCTATATGAGCATGAAAATATATTACATTTTTAGTAAAAAAATAATTTTTAAATAAAATAAAATTTTAAAATTTCTTATATGATTGTAATTTGAATTGATGAATAAAATCTCCTAAATTTGTTACACCTATTACCAGTAAACATTATGGTTGCACATTAAATCTAGAAAACTTCATGGTGGCATTTCAGCTACATATTCAAGGAAATCTTATATAAATAAATAAATATGAAACAGATTTTCAATAATAATGTTAATATAAATACTGAATTTCCAATAAACTCAGGCAATGGCGATCTTTCTTTGAGTAGATTCGAAGACATCTTCAAGGATGTTCAGATCTCGGACATCGAAAAAGCAGGATCCTTTACAAGAAGACTACCAGATGAAGAATATATCAAGCTCAAATGGATATGTTCTCTTACCGACTTCATCAATCCATCGATATTGATTGAAAAATTCAGGTTATTACACCCGAGGAAATCTACAAGTTCCAACTTATTATTATTTAACGCTGTACAAGGTAAAAATGAAAGTTACATCAATTGAATAATTAGATTATGCATTTTAAAAAATATGTGTTTGCTAGATGATAGTAGAGTTATTGAAAAATTTCATCAATCAGCAAAAATATTAGGCAGAAAATTACGTTAAAAGAAAACATTACATTAGCAGAAGTTCTTACTTTAAGAGATGATTTTGAGGAGTTAGGATTAAAAGAAAATAGAATTGCTATAGTTGAAAATATTTCTTTAAACGAAAAAACAGAACATGATACAACCGTGAAACATGTAGAAAGGTAAAGAGGTAGGAAAACAGAAGAAAATAAACAGATGGTGAATGGAGACCATGACAAAAGACAAAATTTACAATCTAATTACGATAACAGACAATGATGGACAACAAGAGGCCATGACTTTCAAAGAAATAATTACAACCCTATATATGAGAATTATAACGCGAATTATTACAACAACGTCAGGGCAAACTATTTAGTACAATAATTTTTCAAGATTTGATAATAGAGCTAGTTATAATAACAATAACTATAATAATTATAGGTTTAATAATGATTATAATTACAGATATAACAGACATTATAACGATTCAAGATGTATTTAAAGACATAATTTTAATCACTATATTGGAAATCAAGGAAGAAATCAAGTAAGCAATTGTAAATATCATAACAACGATAATAATCAATCACGATACACAAATAAAGTAAACACTGTAAATATAGAAGAAATAAAAGAAGATGATAATGATAAATTAGAAAAAAAATAATATAATTTATACAATTTGGACATAAACAATATGGATGCCGATAATGATTATACAGCTAATGATGCATATAAAGTTACAGTATATTTAAATGACGTGCCTATATTGATGCAGATTGATACTGGTTCTAGGTATAGCATCCTACCGATTCATATCACAAGAAAGATTGGAGTAAGAATCTTAAATAAATCAGATATTAAATTAACTGGATACGATGAAAATATGATAAATGTATTAGGTACTATCAAAGTCAAGGCAAAATTAGAGGACAAAAGTCAAATCTTAACTGCTTATGTTATTATATTCATTATATAATTATCTAATTTTTTGGGCAATATTATATTTCTGCATGGTCTTTGCCTATTAAGACTCTGTTCTTGTATTCCTATACTTTGATCATCACTTCTTATAAAACTTAGAGTAAAAGTTATTGTATTATTAGTATTTGTTTTCAAATGTGTCGTTTCATTATTAAAAAATATGATACTCGTTGACCTTTTTTTAATTTGGTCTAAATGTCTTTTAATAATTCTGTTTCCAGTATCTACTTCATATAATAAATTCCCATTTTTGCGTTTTACCCTGCCTTTGTGCCAAATATTGTCCTTGAAAGTTTTATACCAAATTTGTCACCATTCATGATATTTCTATTTGACGATATATTAAGATTAAATTCATTCACTTTATCTTCTTGTGGTTTAATTAAATCCCATCTGGTTCTTATAGTTCTGTTAAACATCACTTCGCTTGGTATCTTTTTGGTTGTTGCGTTTTGGTGTTACGATAATTAAATAAGAACTTTTCTAAAGCTATATCTAGGTCTATTTTATTATTACTTTCCATTCCTTTTCATGCTTATTTTCATTGATCTTATCATTCGCTCACACTGACCATTGGACTGTTGGTGTTCAATTCCATGATCTTTACAAAATTTCTTTAATAAGTTACTAGTAAAGTTAGTACCATTATCACTGACTATTTTATTAGGTATACCAAATAAGCTGATTATTTTTATCAATTCTTTAATTGTTGACTCAGTGGTTAAGTCTCTCATTCTTCTAATAGGGAATTTGCTAAGTGCGTCAACACATACCATAAAATTACTATCTTCAAATTGCGCAAAGTCGATGTGCATGCGTTTAAATACTTTTGTTGTTGTTTCCCAAGGGTTTTGCATATTATGAGAATTATTTGCATATTTATTATATGTATCCCAATTTTTCACCTCCTGATCTATTTCAGCGTTTAAACCAGGCCACCACAAATAATCTCTCGCCAATGATTTCGTTTTCCCAGTACCAAGATGCCCTTTGAGCAATTCTTGCAATATCCCCTTTCTCATATTTTTCGGTATTATGTATTTTCTTTAAAAAGACAATCTTTAATTAAGCTCAGTTCCATTTCCATATTTTTATATATTTTATTCTTTATCTGTTCATGGTTCTTTATATTATTAATAACTTCCATTAATTCTATATCAATACTAGTTTCTTGAACTATTCTTTTAAAATTTATTGGTAAATCCCAAAATTTGTCATCAATTATTTCACCATCAATCTTTTGTACCATCTTATCTATGTTCACTTGGGGTAATCTTGACAGACAATCCGGTACTACACTTCGTTTCCCAGGTCTATGAATTATTGTAAAGTCATAAGTTCCCATAGCCAAACTCCATTTTTGGAGTCGCATTGATATGGATGAATTATCATTGAGTCCCTTCATAAATATATAAACGAGTGGCTTGTGATCTGTGATTATTTTAAATCTCGTACCAATTAAATATTCTTGAAACTTTTTTACCGCGTATAAAACAGATAAAGCTTCTCTTTCAATATTTGTATAATTAAACTCTGATTTTAATAATACTCTTGACACGAAAGCAATGAGTTTCTCTTTACCATCACCCTCAATATTAAATAAGACTGCGCCTAGACCTTTCTTTGAAGCATCAGTTGCAATGCCTATTGGTAGATCTGGGTTATAAAAATTTAACATAGGCGGCGTACTTATCAGTTTTTTAGGTCAACAAAGCTTTCTTGATGTGTACTATCCCATAACCATTTGTCTTTATTAACTATTCTGTATAAGGGATCAGCTATGTCCGCAAAATTACATAAAAATTTTCGATAATATCTCGCCATCCCCAAAATGTTGCCAATTTATCTTTTGTTTTCGGTTCCGGCATGTTAGAAATAGCTTTAATCAAATCTGCATACGGATGTATACCTCTGTCGTCTATATCGTGCCCCAAGAACCGTAGTTTTTTAAAAAAAATATATACTTTTTGTAAAGTTTGGTGTAAGCCCATATTTTGATATCCTATCAAACACCATTTTTATGTTATTCAAATGAGCTTAATCGTCGTACCCAGTAATCAGTAGATCATCGATATAAAATATCACATCTTTCATGTCTTTGAATATGTTGTCCATAGTTTGTTAGAATATTGCTGACGAAGTCTTTAACCCAAACGGAAGTCTCGTAAACCTGTAATAGCCCTTGTGTGTTGATATTGTGAGAAAATCTCTAGATTCCTTGTGTATAGGTACTTGAAGAAATGCGTTTTGAAAATCAATCTTGGTAAATTTTTTACCTTTAGATAATTTTGCAATTAAATCATTGATGCGTGGTATTGGGTACTTAAAATCTTTTAAAGCAGGGTTAATAGTATTTATGAAGTCAGAACAAAGCCGAAGTGAGCCATCGCTCTTAAAAAGGTCTTTCCTAAAAGATGGTACTAACTTTACTAGTAACTTATTCAAGAAATTTTGCGAAGACATGGAATTGAACACATTTTCCCCGCGCCTTACCACCAACAGTCTAATGGTCAGTGTGAGCGAATGATAAGATCAATGAAAATAAGTATGAAAAGGAATATGGAAAGTAATAATAAATTAGACTTAGATATAGCTTTAGAAAAGTTCTTATTTAATTATCGTAACACACCAAACGCAACAATCAACAAGATACCAAGCGAAGTGATGTTTAACAGAACTATAAGAACCAGATGAGATTTAATTAAACCGCAAGAAGATAAAGTGAATGAATTTAATCGTAATATATAGTCAAATAGAAATATCATGAATGGTGTGACATAGTTTGGTAAAAAACTTTCAAGGACAATATTTGGGACAAGGGCACGATAAAACGCAAAAATGGGAATTTATTATATGAAGTAAATACTGGAACAGAATTATTAAAAGACATTTAGACCAAATTAAAAAAAGGAAAGGTCAACGAGTATCATACCTCTTAATAATGAAACGACACATTTGAAAACAAATACTAATAATACAATACCTTTTACTCTAAGTTTTAGAAGAAGTGATGATCAAAGTATAGGAATACAAGAACAGAGTCTTAATAAGCAAAGACAAGCAGAAATATAATATTGCCCAAAAAATTCGATAATTTTATAATGAATATAAAAAAAAAGACTAAAAAAATAAATATATATATATATATAATAAATAATAAAATATTTTTCTTTTAAATAAACTTTCAATAGCTAAAGCTAATGAAATACCATCAAGTTCAACAAAGGACAAACGGACAATACATGATGAAGAAACCGGTAATAAAGACAAACGATAAGATGTTAAACAGAGGGCAAAAACTTTAAAAAAAGAATTACCATTGAACCAAACATTCCAAACATCACTTCACCATCGATTACTTTTTATAAAAAATGTCATCGACTAAGATAATGACCGTCTAGCTGACGTTTAGAGGCCGAATAGAAATAAGCCTACGCGATATCAAGTTTATATCATAAACTTATAAGATTCACATACAAGAAAAACCTGGGTGGAGTTCATTTCTTAAAGGGTGGAATGTTGAGATGACCTGATTAATTTTTTTATATATATCTTTTTCGTTATTAACTTAATACTAACCTTGCGGACTCATTTTGTAATATAAACTCAATAGCTTGATTTAAATTGATTTTTCGTTTATATAAATTATTAAATTGATTTTTCGTTTATGTAAATTATTAAATTGATTTTTCGTTTATATAAATTGATTTTTACAAGCTATATAACCATGAAAATATATTACATTAGTAAAAAAAATAATTTTTAAATAAAATAAAATTTTAAAATTTCTTATATGATTGTAATTTGAATTGATGAATAAAATCTCCTAAATTTGTTATACCTATTTTACCAGTAAACATTATGGACAATTGCATATTAAATTTAGAAAACTTTATTACTTAAAGTATTTAATTATTAACAAAGCTGAACATTGTTTATATGTGGCTTTTATTTTTATGAGATATATCGAATTTAAAGATACATATAATTGGTATTGAAAACCCATAAGCAGGGTATTTTCCAGAGTTGTTAAAGGTATCTAGATCCTGTATCTAGATATATAAATGTGGTCTCTGTATCTAGATAGATTTTTGATTAAAATATCTGTATCTAGATATTATAGATGATATATCTGTATCTAGATCCATTTAAAAAGTATCTTTTAACAACTCTGGTATTTTCAAATGTTTACTGATATTTTCCTCGAAAATATAGGTCCATCCTCTTTTCAATCTTTTAGGATTTTTGGCATTAGGATATATTTGATTCCATTCATCACCTCTCATGGAAATCTCAAATATATCCTTTTTTATTTTGCCACTTTCTTCAACGTAATCACTTGACTCGACATATTCTCAGATAATCTTTCCTAGGATAATGTAAAAATATATTTAAAAATCATATTAAAATAGTAAATATTTCATATATTAATGTTTTTGTGTTCCTATATTAAAATAAAGTCGTGGTATATTACATAAAAAATAAATAATGTAAAATATATGTAGTAATTACACTTATACATCGGGCAGAGCCCCCGCTATAAATTTTTTAAGCACCAGACTTGGCAAATACAAATATTTCTGTGGTGTACCTTTTATTGTCAAAATATAATATAAATATTTTTTTTGTTAGTGAAGACTTTTTACTCTAAATATCTTTTCCGTATAAAAATTTTTATTTTTATTTTTGTTAGTTTATTACTATTAGTGATCTGCATTGGGTAATTATAGCCCCCCCCCCCCAACCAGGGTATGCGGAAAATAATTTCCTGAAAAGGGAAAAATTCCCTTAGAAAATTTTTCTTCGGAAATAAATTACCCATTTTTTAATTAAATTAAATACAGTGAGAAATAAATCCATGGGAAAAAAACCGGAAACAAATTTCCCAAAATTATTTTATTTTAAATTATCAAAAATAGCCCTCCGTGAAATAACGAAAATATTTCTAAAATTATATTCAGTATTTTCAATACTCAACGTTTGAAGATTTTTTTGAGGTATCCAATTCGTTTATTCTAATATAATTATTTTAAAAATCGGTTAGGTTTAATATTAATCACAAGTTATTATTTATATTTAACAATTTATTTTGGGAAATTTTTATTTGGAAAAATTTTACAGGTTTTTTTTTTTATTTTGTTAATTTTCTAAAAAATTTTGAATATTTTATGAGATCTAAAAAATGGGGAATTTTTTTCCGGGGAATTATTATTCTAGATTTGCCAACCAGGCCCGTTTTTAAAAATTATGCGGACCAAGACGATTCATAACGATTTTCCCATTCAAAATATATATTATTTATAAACCCCACCTGACCCTAATTAATTTTAAATAATAGGTCTCTACTTTGAATAAATAAATATTCTTTTAATTGACCCTTTCTTTTTCTTGCAAAAAAAAATATTATTTCACAAAATTGAATCATAGGGGAGAGCAGGCCTAGTCGTCATAGGGGCATATCAGTTCCGGATTATATTTAAAAACCAGACATGTTTACAAATTTAAATTTAATTAAAGAATAGCATTGTATAATATGTTTATATGAGGCTAAAAATATTTTTATACATCTCAGTATTTAAATTTTTTTATGATAAATGTGTTTTTTAGTTAAAAATCAAAATAATATAATGAATATAACTATAAATATGGAAATCTAAATATAATAATTTAATTTGTTAATATTATATGTAAAAACCAATGACATATTATATGTCATTGGTAAAAACCAAGATTTTTGCCTAAAATCATATTATCATTAAAAAAATTACATTTTTCGCCTCAAATTATACAATGCTATTATATAATTAAATTTGAATTTCTAAACATGTATGGTTATTAAATAAAATCTGCTGAACAGACATGCCATTTACGCCGACCAGCCCTGATCTCTATATATCATGTTTTAATATATTTTTAGAAGGTATTAATTATATTAGTAACTAGGGACTAGTAGAATCAGGGATAGTCGGATCAATTATATTATCCTTAGAAATATGATTTATTATAATAATATAAAAAAGTATTTATTACCATATATTTATATCTTCTATATGATAATGCAATAATTAATGATGATTTTGAAAAAAATTACGCTTTATCTCCCTTACTTCATGTCAAAATATTGTTGCGGCAAAAATTTATTAGTCCCGACCATATTTATTTTTTAAAAAATGAGCCCGCTAACCGGCTAGATACCCGGTCTACTTTAGCAATTATCTATTTACTATCTTTGTTACTAAGATTTACGGTGTTATTCTTTACGTAACAAGAAATTACTCTATTTTTTTAAATTTACATAAATAAGACAAATTGTTAAATATATTTTGATTTATAAGCCAAAATGAAAGGTTTCATTAATTTAATGAAAATTAGGGCATATTCATTAAATACAGAGCAGTTAAAATCATTACATAAATTAAAATAAAATAAGTGACACAAAATTCACCTTATTTAACTTTCACCAGAAGATATAAAGAATGATATATTAACTTCTTTAAGTATTTCCTAAATATCTAAATGTTTCTGTTTTGAGATGCGTAATTGTAGAGTAGTTTTGGGCTCATCAGAGCTAATAACTATTTACTTGGATTTTTCCATATTTGGGCGGATGATCTATTAATATTTATTTCTATTTCTAATTTATTCTTAGAAAAAAGAGATTTCAAAATTGGAAGGAGCACCGCTGGCTGTCTCCCCGGCGTCCCCATAACCTTGATGATATATTGTTAAATATAAATATAGAATAATATATCGTTATTTGTTAAAATATACTATAACGACACTTTGTATCGAAAACTGGGCCTCGGACTTCCAAAAGATATTATTAAAAATATTAAAATTCAAAAAGACTTCTATTTAATCATCCTTATTTTATACTAATAAATTTATAATAAATTGCAACTGTGAATTGTCGCCGTGCTGAATTGGCGCTGCGCCGAATTGATGCCTGGAATTTTCCGCGCCAAATTGACATGATACCATAATTTATATTTGATTTAATTAAATTAGTGCAGAGCTGGGTCAAAAAATGGTATTTTATAAATCCGGGCCAAAATAAAATAAATCTATGCTGGCCATTATCATAACTTATCTTATAAAAATGAAAAATTTTACGGGAATCTACATATATGAATTTTTACTTTATATTTTAATAAATGATAAAATTGGGGTCAATTTAAATCATATATAAAGAATCTAGGACAATAATTCCCCGGGAAAAACACCTGGAAATTTATCCCCAGAAATAAAATCCCCAGAAAAAAATTCCCCGTAAGATTACTCCCTGGAAAAAAAATTCCCCGTTTTTTATATTTTATAAAATATTAAATTCCCAAATTTTTTTTAAAAAGTTTTGCCGAACCGGTCTGAATTTATTTAAATATAGAAATTAATTTTTATAATTACTCAAAATAAAAGATATATGCTATATAAGTCTGTTGCATTATTCTAATTTTATTATTTATTACAATATAAATTTTATTTTGTTATAATCTAATTTTATTTTATAAACGGCGTAACCTTACTTTTTTAATATTATTTTACTTTTTTGTATTTCGTTTTATATTCTAATTTATATTTTAGAAAATGTATATATACCTTAAGAAAAGTAAAAGAAATTAGTTAATAAAATATATTTTTACTGACTCGCACCTCGCGCCATATCGTTAGTCTCCTTATTCTTTGCATGATGCCCCGGGTCTGGGTGGTGGACTAGAAAAAGAAGACTACCTAATCTTCTGAGATGACTATCTAGCCTATGGAGACTGCTTAACCTATGGAGATGACTACCTATTATGACTCTACCTTCTGCTTAACCTATGGAGATGACCACCTATTATGACTACCTTATCTATTGTGACTACCTAATCTACTGAGATGACTATCTAACCTATGGAGACTGCTTAACCTATGGAGATGACCAAGAATCAAACCTTAGCACGTTCTTTCATGCAAAAAGCTTCTTTCTTCATGGTGTCCCGGCTCTGGATGTTGGACTGGAGTATGATAACCAGCACCTAACCTAATGTGACAACCTAGGAAGAACTGATATGGAAGTTGAACGATAGGTTATGAATTCTATTTTGTGAGACCAATGATGATTACTTATTATTCTAATCCACGTAAGAAGAAAAGTTTAAAATCACTAAAATGTAAAATCATAATGGATATATTTGAACACACAAAAAGCCTTTAAAAAATTATTTACTTAAATTCTTAGTGAAATATTGATATTTTTTGATTTCTTGAATGATGACGAATTGTTGTAAATTAACTAAACCTAAAGTAGAATTCTTAGATATAATTAAAAATAAACCATTAAAAATTCTAAACAAGAAGATAAAACTTTAATTTTAAATATGTTAAAATGTAATTAAAACATATGAATTAAAAGGTTTAAATCACCTGATTGATTCAAATAACCCTTATAAGTAATACTTAATATGATAAAAAGTTGAAATTAAAAGAAGACAAAAAGTTATGTAAAAACTTAACATTCATTTTAGAAAAATATATTTAAATTATGTGGTGATGAGATCATTTTCTAAACTATCTGATGAAGAATTTTTTTTGAATTAAAATTAGGGTGTGAAATTAAAATTTTATTTAAAGAGAAGGAAATGTGAATAATATTTTATTTGCATATTTTAACCTCGGAGATTGAAAATAAATAAAAATAAATTAAATACTAAAATGCAAAAATTAATTAACGCGAAAAAAAAAATAAAAGTAATTAAAACGCGAAAAATTAAACGCTTATAAAATATGAAACGCTAAAAAATGTAAAACGCAAAAAATATAAAACGCTTATATTAAAACGCTAAAAATATAACAATCTTATTGATTTATCATTCTTCATTTATTCTTATGATGAACTATTATTTCTTATTCGCAACTTATTTATGATAATAACAATTTCGGAAAACAATTGAGTACTATCAAACAAGCTATGATTAATGGAGACAATTTACGATATGGATATCAAGCTTGTGATTAAACAAACCAACGTGCAAAATCGAATTGATCAAACCAACGATTGGGACAAGCCAACGTTAGGATGATTTGTGATACAACTTGATTACCAAAACGATAAACCACTTGGACAACAAACTCTCTATGAAATTATCAGAAGAAGGAGAATGTTGCATTATTCTAATTTTATTATTTATTACAATATAAATTTTATTTTGTTATAATCTAATTTTATTTTATAAACGGCGTAACCTTACTTTTTTAATATTATTTTACATTTCGTTTTATATTCTAATTTATATTTTAGAAAATGTATATATACCTTAAGAAAAGTAAAAGAAATTAGTTAATAAAATATATTTTTACTGACTCGCACCTCGCGCTATATCGTTAAGATCCTTATTCTTTTCAAAGTCTAATCAAATTTTAAATAAAAAATTCAACATAAAATTGATACATTTACAAATATTTAAAAAAAATTCCAAAACCCGACCCGTACCGGCCAGATTTTTTAAAAAATATTAAGCCCGATCTAGCCCCAACGCCATTTATTTTTAAAATAATAGGCCAAAGTACTCTAGTCTAAATGTAAAATTTTTTTTTTTTGATATTTTGATTAGAGGCTTTAAGAGTATATTTTAATTAGGTAAGTTGAATTTAAGGAGAAATTTTGTAAAAATTAAAATAAAATTTTATTTAAAATACTTAAATACATTAATATTTTAGATGGATATTTTTTTATTATAATGCACTTGTTCTAAGCAAAACTATATAGACACAATAAGTAATAAGACCAACCATCATCATACCCTTAATCTTATAAAGGCTGTTTAAAGGAATATTAATGATTTATGAAAAATTGTTAGCTTAAAATTAATCTTTCTTAAAATCTATTTATTAAGATTTTTAAAACTTTATTCTGTATAATTAATTGTTCATGCTATATATTTCTATTCTTATACAATAATAAATAAATTAGATTGATGTTTCTCTCTGAGCCCAGTTTTCCCCTACTTATTAGAAATATATATATATATTGATATTTTAAAATTTTATTTACTTGTTAAATTAGGATGGCAAATTTTTTCTTAAAATATGAAAATAAAACTTTGTAATGTGTTAATGAAATCACAAAAAAAATTATAAAATAAATAATTGATTTATTAATTACAAGTGGGAAATTTTGTGGTTAATTTTTTTTTATAATTAAAAACAATAAGAAGTAAATTTTTGTTTTCCTTAAAATAAATTTTTTTTATAATTTTTATAAATTTCTTTTCCTAGAAATAAATTTTTTTATTAATTATCAAAATAAATTTAATACTGGACTGGAGAATTCACACGTGTGATAATAAATCAAAATTTATTAGGCTATTGTTACTTGCCACTATGGTTACATTTAAAAAATTTTAAAGAACGCATGTTGTTTTATATTTCAAAAATATTTTATTTATTTTTAAAAAATTATTTTTTATTTGTATAAAAAAATTTTTGATAATGTTTTTATTCATAAATCCTTAATTATTTTTAAAAAATTATTTAAAAATGAATGCAAATTAACAGATGCAAGATTATTTTCAAAATAATTTTTTTTTTTTTTCTCTTTAGCTTTCACCTTTTCTGGTGGTAAGCTCCTTCAACATCTCTCTCCACTTTATGTTATTCGTACAATCTCTTTTATCTATTTTATACTTCTTTATATTGGCTCTAACTTTATGGCCCCATTGAAGTTTTGGCCTTCCTCTTTTACGTTTGCCCATCACTTCCAATCTTTCAACTTTATTTCCTATGTAGTTCATAGGCCTTCTCATTGTGTGCCCATACCACCTAAGTCTGTTTACCATTAACTTAGTCTTAATGGGCACTACCTTTAAACTATTTAGTATTCTTGTACTGCGCACCTTATCCTTTCTTGTTACCCCAGCAATCATCCTCAGCATTCTCATCTCCATAGTTTGTAGACTTCTCTCGTCTGATTCTTTGGTTGGCCATGTTTCCGAACTATATAGAATAGTTGGTTGTACTATGGAACTGTAAATTTTTTCCTTTAATTTGTGTGGGATTCTTTTGTCAAATAGCACTCCAGATAAAGATCTCCACTTTAACCACCCTTGATTAATCTTACTCTTTATCTCCTTTTCTATTGTGCCGTTTGTTTGTATAGTGGAGCCCAAATATTTGCAGCTTTCAATTGCCGATATCTGCCATTCATTTATATCAATACTCTCTGTTTCATCTCCTCCTATCACCATATACTCCGTCTTTTCTCTATTTACTTTTAATCCGTGCGTTTCTAGGATATTTATCCAACTCACTAGTCTTTCTTTCATTTCATCCTTAGATTCGGCAAGTATCACAATATCAAAAGCAAATATCATATTCCACGGGACTGTTTGAGGTATAGACTGTGCTAATACATCTATTACTGTAATGAAGAGAAGTGGGCTGAGAGCCGACCCTTGATGAACTCCTTCGGCTATTGTGAAGCCTGCTGAAGTACCTGTTGTGCTACGGACCATTGTTGTATGTCCCATATACATATCCTCTATTATTCTTATATATTTTTCGGGAACTTTTTTGTGGCGTAGCGCCCACCAGATAAGTTTTCTTGGGATTCTATCGAAGGCCTTTTCTAGATCGAGAAAGACCATGTGTAGCTTTTTGTTCTTTTCCCTGTATTTTTCACTCATTTGCCTAATTGCATGGATAGCATCGGTTGTTGATCTTCCAGGCATAAAGCCAAACTGTGTCTCTCCTATTTCGATTATATCTCTTAATCTTTTTTCTATTATTTTTTCGTATAGTTTTAGACAGTGTGACATTAGTTTTATGCCCCTGTAATTTTGACAATTGTGTGGATCCCCTTTATTTTTGAAGATAGGAACTAGATAGCTCTGCCTCCATTTTTGGGGGACCTCTTCATTTCCAAGTATTTTATTGTACAGATTTGTGAGGAGATGTATTCCATCATCTCCTAGTGCTTTAAGGCTTTCTATTGGAATATCGTCTGGACCCCTAGCTTTGTTGTTTTTCATATGCTTGAGGCATGTGATTATTTCTTGTTCTGTTATAGGTTGTACAAGGTTTTGACAAGGGGAGTGTTCGTCGAGATGCAATATGTGGGAATTAAAGTTGAGAAGCTCCTGAAAATATTCTTTCCATCTATTCATTATTTCTTTTTCCTTTATTATCAATTTCCCATCTTTATTTTTGATTACTTTCGGAGCTCCGTATATATCCCTAGAGTTCTTTTCTCGCTGTTTGGCTAATCTGTATATTTTATTTTGCCCTTCTTTGGTATGTAGATCTTCGTACATGTCATCGTATGCCATAGATTTGGCCCTAGCCACCGCCTTTGTAGCTAATCTCTTGGATTTTTTGTATCTTGACTTGTCATCTGCATTTTTGGATTTGTACCATATTTTATAAAGGGCTTTTTTCTCCTGTATAGTGGTTTGTACCTTTTGATTCCACCACCATAGTTCTTTGTGTGATTTGTTGCCTCCGCTTGTCAAGCCTAGCGTCGATTTTGCAGTGTCTATTAATCTGGATGAAAGGTCTGTCCAGATTTTTTCACTGACTTGTGAGCAATTTATTGTTTCAATGTTTGCATTGATTGCAAAGGCATCTGTCATTGTTTTTAATTTGCCCCATTTGATGCATGGTTCCAGTTTTATCTTGTTTTGAGTGGATTTATTTGAGATTTGTAAATCCATGATTAGTAGCTTGTGTTGCGCGGCGATATCTTCTCCTGGGATGACTTTGCAGTCTATTACATCTTTTAATCTTCTGCGAGAGATTAGCATGTAATCTATCTGTGTTTTCCTAGTACCACTTTCATATGTTATTAAATGACTGTCTTTTTTCCTATAGTAGGTGTTGGTTAAGGCAAGGTCGAAGGCTTGCGCAAATTTCAGTACGTGCTCTCCTTCATCATTTCTTTCTCCGTATCCAAAACCACCATGATGCCTTTTGTAGCTATCTCTTGCTTTCCCCACATGCGCATTTAAGTCACCACCAATTATGACTAGGTCATCCTTAGGGATTTCCATTACAGCTTCATCAAGGAAAGCTCTAAAGTCATCTTTCTCTTCTTCCTTGCAACCCGTTTGAGGAGCATATACTGATAGGATGTGTAGTATTGATTGACCAATGCAGAGTTTTATCTTCATTAGTCTATCAGAGATCCTGTTGACTTCTACTACTGAAGAGGTTAGGTCTTGGCTGAGGATGATGCCGACACCGTTCCTATTGCAAACAAGTCCATTATAGTACAATTTATACCCATCTCCAATCATCAAAGTTTTCTGTCCTTTCCATTTCGTCTCTTGTATGCACGCTATATCAACTTTTCTCCTGTTCAACATTGATGCCAATTCTCTCGTCTTACCTTTAAGCGTCCCAATATTCAAACTTGCCAGTCTTGTCTTCTTTGCTTTGACCTTTACTTTATTTTTCACAGGATGGAGGTCTACACCCTGCGCGTCGCATGGAGGGAACGCCCTAGCTTTCATATTCATATTTTCATTTGTGTCCTTCATTTTGTTTATTGGACAGGTATCCTTAGCACCCGGCTGTCCAGGCCTGTCGGTGACCGGGGTGTCATCTCTAAGCTCCGAAATTCATCATACCATATGTCTTTACACATCAGTCATCGAAGAAAAACTTGAAAGTTTTTATGGTTCTTACCAGGATTGAACCCGCGTCCTTGTTCATGCTCGTGTTTCCAAGCCTACATTTCGGCGGTACATATAATAAAATTGGAACGATACAGAGAAGATTAGCATGGCCCCAGCGCAAGGATGACACGCAAAATCGTGAAGCGTTCCTAATTTTTTAATTATAAATTTTTAAATTAAAAAATCTAAATCTAAAAAAAAAAATTTTCAAAATAATATTGACAACTTTATTAAGGAGCTACCAATTGATCTGATGATGTTATGCTTTATAAGGGAAAGATGTGAAAAGGTTTGTAATTTATAATACCTGAAAACCAAACAAAGGATAAATATATTGGAAAATATTAATAGTTTACATTCATGTTCAAATTCCTTAGAATTTGTTAAAACTTTACAATTAACAAAAAAAAGCTTTAAACAAAGAAATTTCCATAATGTAGGATATCACAAACAAAATCTATAATTATCCGAGGAGAATCTACAACTACCCATAGAGGCTCTATTACAATTACATAAAACCTTGTCATCTCAGAAAATTTTCAAAATAATTATAATTTTATCTATTTTTAATATATTTTCATTATATTAATAAATTTAAATAGTGTAATCATTTAAAAAAATAAATGTTATGAAAAAAAAATATCCACTAATGAGTCTAAATTTATTATTGTAATTATAAAAGGAATTAGGATATATCCTTTTTGTCTAAGTTTTTAGTTGTTTCTTTAGGTAATTTATATGGAATTTTTGAGCTGATTTAATGTACAATAATGAAAATTAGATTTATAAATCATAAATTCTAGAAGGTTTAATTCTAAATAAAATATTTTGCAAAATTAAACTGATTAGTAAATATATTCATTAGAATTTATAGCTTAATAAAAATATTCGCCTATAAAGAGACTAAATTTATCCAGTTTATTGTAATGCATAAAGTATAAAAAGAATTAGCATATAATCTTTTTTAGTTGTTTTTTTGGATCATTTATATGGAATTCGCTGATCTTTATTTATAATGTGCAATGATAAAAATTAAATTTAAAAATTAATCAAAAATTCTAGAAAAGTCTAGTTCAAAATTAATTCTTACATTCTAAATAAAATATTTTGCAAAATTTAACTAATTAGTAAAAATTATAGTAATTAGAATTTATAGATTGATAAAAATATTTGCTTATGAAGAGTCTAGTATAAAAAAGAATTAGGATATAATCTATTAATCTAAGTTTTGAATTGTTTTTAGGTCGTCATATGGAAATCTTCTGCAGTTGCTATCTTTATTATTAGTGTTACTAAATTAAATATATATGATGAAAATTTATCATAAATTTTTGAAGGGTCTTCTATTAAAGCAGGGTCTAATACCATATTGATCCTAAAAAAGGAAAATCTAATAAGTAAAAAAAATATTTATCAAAGATATATATTTATTTAAGATTGATTTCCACCATTGGTATAAAAAAAAGAGTATTAATAATTTATGAAAAAAACATTATCAAAAATTTACTTATATAAATAAAAAACAACATGCGTTCTTTAAAAAATAAAACTTTTACTTTTTTAAAACTTTTTAAAATGCAACCATAGTGGCAAGTAACAATAGGCAATTTATTATGGGATGGGGGGGAGGAGCTTATTTTAAAATGATTTTTATGGAAAGAAGAAAGAACTAATCAACATTCAAATTTTAAGAAATCTTAGCAGGCCTAATTTTTTATTCACAAAAAATTCACGCCCATTCACGCTTACCATTAAAAAAATTTCAGCTCGACCCGCCCGCTAGAAAGGCAATATTTTGATTCAGGCTCGTCACGCCCGAAAATTCACGGTGTTTTTATAATTTTTAGAAAACTATTGCTATAATTTTAAACTTTTTTGAATTTATTCCATTTATTTCTCTAATTTCATAATCCATATTAATAACAAAAAATAAATATAAATCGAAAATTTTATTTAGAAAAAGAAGAATGTCCATATTTTTTTATTTAAATTAACTCTTTCCTCTAATAAGAGATTGGCTACAGAAAATAATCTTTTACTAGAAGCCGAACTTGCCGGGGCTGACAAAATTTTACTTGCTAATTTTCTCGAAAAAGGAAATGAATATTCCTGCCTCCAAAACTTCAAAATATTGTCATTGTTATTGTCTTATGAGTGATAAATCTTTATGTTCATCCTCACAGCTAAAAATGGCTAATACGTACCTCGTCAAAACCTGCTCCAGGTCTTCATCATTAATTAAAATTTAATTTTAAGATATTAAATTACCATAAATTGTGTCAATATTTTTATATATGATAAAATATATATTTCTTTATCATTTAGAATTAATATTAAGTTCAAACAACGTTTATAAAAAAAGTTATATGTGATAATGTAAAATTTTAAAAAGTCAAAACTTTTCACGAGCAATTTTGTCCCAAACATTTTAGCTTTACTTAAGCATCTTATTAAAATACATGTTTGACTTAAATTTTAAATCTCAAAATTTATTAGTTTTTAAATTATTTGTGAAGTAAATACCTACCGGGAACACACTATCACCGGTTCCCCTACCCCAACTATATAAAAATTGCAGCTTGTTTACCCCCCCCCCCCTAAATAAAAACAATTATCCAAAATTATTCTAAATATCTCATTCAAGCTCAATCTTGCCTAATTTAGGAAATAATGTTATCAAATATACAAGTCCAAGATACATTTTTAAAATTAGAAAAAAAAATCAATGTGTTTAAAAAATAGCGAGAAATTGAATAAGTTCGGCCAGAAAGTTCGTACCTAATTGTGAAATAGTATGGGCATAGCGATACTAATTTATTAAGCCTGGGAACGCTGAAAAACATTTTAAGAAAGTTTCCACGGCCCATCGACCTGTATGTTATTTATAATCCTTTTTTTAGTACCGGAAAATTTTAAAACGCAAAAAAAAAATTCGGTAATTGATCCTCAAGTCGTTCAGCCAAATTCACGTTTTTAAAACGTTTATAACTCGCTTACGGTTAATGATATGGATATGCGGTTTGGAGATTATTAATTACATATTGAATACTACATAATTGCCAAGTTTCAGAATGTGAACTCTTTTATTTTCGGTTTTGGCAGTGCCAACACTTTCTTATTTTGTTCATAACTCAGTTACGGTTCTATCCGCTGATTTCTGAATAGAAGATCAATTAACGGGCTACACAATGGTATAAGTTTCGGTAATGGATCCTCAAGTCGTTCCGCCAGTCAAAATTCACACTTTCCTTATTTTGTTGATATCTCACTTTCCTTTAATTTTTTTGACATTCTGTTTAAAGATTTCGGAGGATCATTGAAGGCACTAAATATTGGCTTTAACTAAAAAATGCTTGCTCGAATTTTAAATTTTGGCAAAATGCCAAAACCTTTTTATTCACGAACGGTTCATTCCGCTGGTATGCGGTTTAAATATTCTGGAAGATCAATTAAGGCTCTACACTTTGACATAATTTTTGGTAATTTATCCTCACTTTTTAAAAAAAATCCCGCACACGTTTTTAAAACGGTTATAACTGGTTACGGTTAGTGATACGGGTATGCGGTTTAGAGATTATTAACGTACATATTAATAATTGCCAAGTTTCAGGAACTCTTTTATTTTCGGTTTTGGCAAAGAGCCAACACTTTTTTATTTTGCACATAACTCAGTAACGGTTCATTCCGCTGATTTCCGAATAGAAGATCAATTAACAGGCTACACAATGGTATAAGTTTCGGTAATGCCAGCTTAAATAATTCATCTTACCTCACGTTTTAAAACGGTTATAACTCGGTTACGGTTAATGATACGGATATGCGGTTTATAGATTATTAACGAACATATTGAATACTATATAATTGCCAAGTTTCAGATCATGATCATTTATATTTTCGGTTTTGGCAAAGTGCTAACACTTTTTTATTTTTCTCATAAGTCAGTAACAGTTCATTCCGTTGCTTTTCGGATAGAAGATCAATTAACGGGCTACACAATGGTATAGGTTTCGGTAATTGATCCTCAAATCGTTCCGCTAGCTTCAAAATTTCACACTTTCCTTATTTTGCTTGTAACTCATTAACCTTTAATTCCACTGATGTCTGGTTTGAAGATCAATTAGATGATCAAAAAAGTTAAACTATTCATTAGTAAAAATTTAATCTTGACTATGATTACGCCAATTTTTAATAGATTGCTCTGGTATTAGAAATTTAATCTCGATATATTAAGTAAAGGCGTCGTTAGCTTCTTACGGAAGTGGATGCTGTGCTAATTTTTTAAAATGTGATTTTTTTTACTCTCTATAATTTATCTGGTTATTTGGGGTGAAGCAGTATACCCTACCCACTTTGGCGTGCCTTATTTAAATTAACCTATTACTTGTCAAGGTTAGCATGTATAATTGTCATATGGAGCTTAACCATAGAAGCAGCATCTATATGTGCGGGGAAGGGAGTAGGAGCAGCCTGCTTCCAAAATTTTTTAAGGGGGGGGGGGTAACCATATAAGATGGGTAGGCACCTTAAAAGATTAGACTAAATTTATGAGGATAGGAATTATATTTTTAGATAAAATAGGGCAACGTGTATTGCGGTCAGCGTTTATATGAGCGGCCGGGAGATAAGTACTTAAAAAGTAGTAGACATTTAAGGGGCTTGAGGTAGTATAATTTTTAGATGAAATAGGGGAATAAATTATTTAATACTTTTAATATAGACAATACAAAGATATTGCTAGACATCTACCAAATTTATATATTTTGCTTATACTAACATAGACATTATTTTTCAAATAGAACTTATTTTTGAATAATTTTCTACTATCTTCTTAATTTAAAAGAGTTAAACATTCTATCAGCAAATTCGTATTCATGCCAAACAATACACTATAATTATGCATTGCAATTAATGTAAATGTATTGGTTTTTAATTATTCGTGTTCTAAATAATAACCCTTTTGCATTCACTTTTTTATAGTTGGTAATAGAGTATTGATAATTTTAAAATTGAAGGGAGTACCATTATAAATAAAAACATGTAATTTAAAATGTGGAAATATTTTTAAGGGTTTTTTGAGATCGGTTTGCTTCCAGTGAATATTGTGTATTTATGACGCTGATTGCTGTACAAAGGTATTATATTTTATTAAAAAGATCTATGTTGTAATTGAAGTCTTTTTTTGTTTTTAACGTGCAGTAATTTTTTTTGGGTTTATAACAATTGCGTATGTATTTTATTTGAGGATTGTATTTATCATTTAATCATTGGTTTAATCGCGAAACGAATTATGAGTCATGCTTTATTCATTATAAGAATTATTATGTAAATATGGGCCATTCCACGTCAAATCGATCACGATTCGGCCGACCCCTTTTAAAATTGTTAAAAATTTCTGAAATTATTTAGATAGGTAAAAGAGTGAGAAAGCCGTTTATTTTAGCTGGCTAGCACACCTGGTTCACTTTGGAATCTGTAACATTTTTAAAATGCTTATATCTCAAAAACTATTTATAGTAAAAAAAATTATAATATATCATTTTGTAGGTAAATAAATTCTTTAATGGGCTAACAAAGAATAATAAATATTGGCGCCATTATAGGCTTTTAAAATCCGGTTAACCTAAATAGCTTTACCTGTATTTTTATGCAAAATAGTGAGTTTGTTTTCGAATTTTTTTTATTGCTTTTTATTTAGACATCTTTGCTAAATATCAGAGTTGTTAAAAGATACTTTTTAAATGGATCTAGATACAGATACATTGTCTAAAATAATATCTAGATAGAGCTATTTTAATCAAAAATCTATCTAGATACAGATACCACATTTTTATATCTAGATCCTTTAACAACTCTGCTAAATATATATACAATATCAAAACTTGGCGAGGCTATCAACTCCAAAAATTGATAAAAAAATAGATGGCGCTTTATAAAATTACGGATTATGGTTAAAATTTTGCTGCTAACTTATCAATAACCAGATATTTTCACTCTTTATACTAAAAAATTTGATTTTCTATTAAATATACTAATTAACTGAGGAGCAGAGTGGGCATATGCCCATTAGGCACTTAATAATGTAACAAGTTTCCAATAATAAATATCTTTCATATAATTTTTAAGGTATCTACAATTTCATCATTTGATGAAGATAATGGTATAATTTTAGTCGTTAAAACTTTTTTTTACTCTAGATATTTTTTTCTTAGAATATTTCTTTTCACATAAGCGTTTTCTTTTAATGAGAGATTCCCCATTTGATTGTAGGGATATATTAATGTTATCAATAACCTCTTGATTAATTATATGAAGGGGTGAATCAATATCTACATTGTCATTTGAAGTATAAGGAATGTTTGCTAATTTTCGCCATGAAGAGCATATTAACATATCTAAATTGAATGGTAAATTTTTTTGGGTCATCCAGGGTAGAATCTTTCTTAGATTCTCGTGATAATAAGCATGTCTCTGTAGATTAAATGGGTTGCAACATTTTAATATTTGGTACGTCCATCTGTGATATAGAATAAAATTTTAATTGATCCACACCTAAAATACATATTTTTGCACTCTCCAAATCCAGATTGTTATTGGTAGACAGACGATAAAATTAATCCGAACGGACAAGGTTAAAATTATTTCGCAGAAAGAGAGATCGTTTTAAACAATTTATTTTGTATAATATAATTGAATATATGCCTAATAAAATATTCGTTTTTACTGCAGCTGTTATATATTATCGAGCTAATAAGTCATTCGCTCGCTATAGTAGCAAAGTAGAGATCTAAAAAATGTAAAGCATTTTAAGGATAGTGGGAGGGGGAAGCAGAACTGGAATTTTATCACAATTCTTATAAACGTATCAATATTTTCATTTTCCTTAAGAATAATATTTTTCAACCATTAGCGCCATCTACTTTTTTCTTCAATTTTTGGAAACAGGTCGCGAATAGTTTTTATTGTCGAATTTTTTTTATAATAATTTTTTTATATTTAAATAAATTTGGGCCGGGACGTGCGAACCAATAAACATTATTTTTATTTTTTATTTAGGGTGGGCTTTTCAGGACAAATAAAAAAATTTTGTTAAGCTTGGGAGGAATGCATGGGAGTCAGGATTGGGCACTGTTTGTAGAAGTATAATGAAGAGTATCTAAAACATGTACTAATGTTGCAGATGAAAGCTGTAAAGTGGACAAGTCATGCGTGGTTGTGAGAGCTATGAATGAAATAGATATCATTGGGATTGATACCGGTTTTCTCGAGAGGCATTTAAGTCGTCTGGTACTATGGGATGATTGAATATCTGCTTTTGTTATTTTCAGATTTGTTGCACAATAGGCAATCATGTCCGATGGGCTTGCGTGATAGGTCAGGGGGATATTAAATTGTTTATTTTTTGAATCGATTCTCATAATGAGAAATCATGTCGGGTATATAATTTAATTAATTTTAAATGTGCATTATAAAACTTTTAGTGATAAGAATATTCAGAAAGCGATATTTTGTGTAATTTTATGTATTTTTAGCTCACTTTAAAATTTTAACAAAAGAGTCATAAATTAGGCAATATGCATATCTTACATATTTGCAATAAAATATTGGGAAAATTGTATCTAGATACATAGAAAGGTGTTTTTTAATTTATATTTTAATTTAATAAATCATTTATAAATATAAAATGATAATAGTGATTTATTATGAGCTTTTTTTAATAAATCAACTATATTATTTTTTGGTATGATAGTATCGGTCATCTAAAAAGTGAGATCGTTGCATCTATGGTTATATTATATATAGATATATTAAATTGTAATTTTTGGTATATTTTTCTAATAGAATTCTTATTTATTCGTTAATTTTATGTTGTCTCAGAAAATTCTGCATAATTTTTCAATCATATAAAAGTGTAACAATCGACTATTTTAGATTATTTATTTCTATTGTGCGTTGTGGAGATATGTTAAAAAAACATAAAATAATAACAATTGTTTTATTAATGTATTGTTTTTTAACGCAAAAAACATAAAATAATAACAATTGTTTTATTAACGTATTGTTTTTTAACGCAAAAAAACAGGAAAAACTTAACAAATGATTTTAATAAATACTCGAAAATTATAAAAAAATAACAGAAAAATGCCATCGACAACGATGGATAGAACAATAGATATTGATAATTTTTGCCTGAATTTTATTATATTAATTTAATAATATGTTTAACAATTACAAGTAAATTTATAATTTTGATTTTCTTAGTAAAAATTTTATTTTAAAATAAACAATTCAACAAAATGAAAATTGCAGAAACGAGTTATAAAATAATTCTATGAAAAATTTGAAATAAAATATTGGTTATTATATTTTTCGTAAATATTGTAGTATTAATAAAAACAAATGCCACCCCCCCCCCCCCCCCAAAAAAAGGTCTCTTTATCCCAATTCGTCATAACATTTTTATTCACCAAAAATAAAATTCCATTTGATCGGATTCAATAAAAATTTAATCATCGAGCATGGATGAAACATTAGGAGGTATAGGCCATACAAGCCCAGCTAAAAAGGCGGTTTTAACGCTTGACACGATGTTTGCCTTAATGTTAGCACCGGTTGATAATTTATAGTCCTCGTCCATCATCATCTATAGTTTTTGTTTGAATTATTTTTTTAATGAAAAATACAAATTGGAGGAAGGCGATCAGTTAATTTTTTTTAAAAGTTTAAACTTTAATTATAAATTATTTACATAGGAAACCAATAATCGCAGGCTACCAACTTATTTGTATTAATATCGATTTAAATGAATGAAATGTAAGTCTAGTTAATATAATATGCTTTGCCATTGAGTGGCAACTAAACTAGGAAAATAAATGCAACTTTTCGTTTTGTATTTAAAAATTTTAATGTGATTTTTTGGTTTTGACTTATTCAAAACATAACTTTTTTTGTTTTAATTTTTTTAAATATTAGATATATTATTATATTAGCTATAAATATTTTAGGAATTAAATCAGAAAAATCTAGTTTTATATATTTATCCAAGACTTACAGGCCTTTATGAAAGCACGGCTAGAGTAACTGGCCCGTAAAATGACATGATTTTAAAAACCGAACTAAGTTTCAAAATTAATAGAAAATAACAAATCTGGGCTGAGCCGAATTTTCTTATTATTGTTAATCATATCCCCATATAATCTAGCTTTAAACTTGCTGAAAATGTAATGATGAAATATCTTTTCTTCTCATATTCTAAAAAATCTATATTATTTTTTCGCATGGAATGTTTGTATGTGGCTATTTATCTTCCTTATCTTTTGAATACGTTGGCCACATGTTACATGTATCACAACGATACTTCTTCCATTACGTTATTCATCTTTGGCCATGAAATATATCATCAGGTTTTGTTCTTTTGCCTTGATGACCAGAATTAAATAAATAAATACAAAGAAATTCTTAAAGATGAATTAGGAACTTTAAAAGATTTTGAAGTAGATATAAGATTAAAGAACTATCAGCCAAAATTTTGTGGCATTAGTAGATTATATTTTCAATGTTAGAGGAAATAGATAAGGAACTAGACAAATGGATGATAGAAGTAATAATAAAGCCAATAGTAAATAGCATATGGGCGACCTCGTTGGTCCTCATAAGAAAGCCAAATGGCAGCCTGAGATTATGTATAAACAAAGGGTATCTATAAACTCTTGAAAAATGAGTTATAACCTATACAAAGGATAGAGCAATTACTGGCTAGTTTAAAGGATATAACAATTTTTTCGAAGATAAATAGTTTTGAATGCTTACCTGCAGATTAAAGTAAATGAGAAAGCAAGTAAAATGTCAACAATTACTACTCATAAAGGTTTTCTTTCGTTCTGCAGATTACCTTTTGGGTTAATCCGCTCCAATTTTTTAAAGACAATGGCTGCTTATTTCAAGGATTAAGTGGAACCTTATATTATTTAGATGATGTTCTTGATAAGTATTGATGTTGTTTTGTTATTTTTCTAAAATGTTTATGTACATTATTATATATTATCATATGAATTTGAATAACAAAAAAATATATTATTATTATGAGATAAAATAAAATGGCGAAAATTCTATTACTACAAAAAATACAATACAAAAGATTTATATATTTCCATAATTACTAAACAAAGACAATACAAAAATGGCGCAGTCGATAAAAAGTTTAAAGGAATCAATGTGTTATAAAGATTGGTAAGACTTATTTAAAGAATTTAAAAACACACAACTAAGGTTAACATCCTCACAAGAAAAATCCCTGTTATTAACAACTATAGGATGTGATCAGATAGTCCAGGAAATAAAGTTAGAAATACAAAACATTAATTGTAGAAAGATATATTTTTTATCAATATAATCATAAAAATGAGGAAAAATTAATAGACTATATACAAAATCTTCGAAAATTAGCAAAATTTAGGGAATGGAACATTTAAATATTACATTAAGAGATAAATTAATTCTAAAATTTTACAAAGATTATTATCTGAAGATGATATAAACATAAATAAAGCTATTCAAATAGCTACTGCTGTAGAAACAGCTTTAAAAAATACAAAACTAATACAAAATGATGAAACTAGAATCTATCAGTTAGAAGAGGAACATAATGATAAAAAGTTAATAATTATAAACAATCCAAGTCATATAATAATTATAATACGAGCTACAAAAAACCAAATCCCTGCCATTCCTGCAGCGGAAACCATAGAAGGGGAAATTGTTTTTTCAAGAATGCCACTTGTTATAAATGTAACAAAATTGGGCATATTGCTCGAGTCTGTAGAAAAGAAATAGTCAATTTTATTAATAATAAAACAAACGAATATAATCCAGAATTTTGGGTGGATGTTAAAATAAACAACAGCGATATCAGAATGGAATTAGATACTGAAGCTGGGGTAAGCATAATTAACGAAATAGATTGGGAAAATAAACTTAATTGTCTTGGATTAACAAATTGCATGCTAAAACTTAAAAGCTATACGGGAACCAATATACCACTATTAGGTCAGACTGTAGTAAAAGTACAATATAAAGGACGAACATTAGAACTACCTCTCATAATTACAAAAGGATATACCAAAAATCTCATTGGAAGAAACTGGATAACTAAATTTCCCAAAATGACTGAAATACCTGAAAGGACCATACAAATAAATAACATTAATATACAAAATGAATTTCCTCAATTATTTACCAAAGAATTGGGCTGCTTGAAAGATTTTAAGGCACAAATATATATGAAAAATAAGAAACCAATTTTCTGTATATCACGTCCCATACCATATGCATTAAAAGATAAAGTTGAAGAAGATTTAGATTGATGCTAAAAATAGGAGTAATAAAAAAAATTAATCATTCACTTTATGCATCACCCAGAGTAATTATTCAAAAGAAAGATAAAACATTACGAATTTGCAGGGATTTAAAAGAACTATAAATCAAAATATTAATATTGATTCATACCCAATACTAAGAATCCAAGATTTATTAGCCAGTTGGGAAAAGGAGAGGAATTTTCAATATTGGATCTCTCAGATGCCTATTTTCAAATTAAAGTATGGGAAGAGTTTCAAAAATATCTTGTAATCAATACGCATAGAGAATTATTTAAATATACAAGACTATCATTTGGTATATAGTCTTCTCCAGCTATATTTCAACGAGCCATCGAGAATTTATTAAAGGTTTTGAAGGAGTAGCTTGTTATTTAGATATTATAATAACCGGGAAAAATAGAGAAGCACGAAACAAATTTAAAAAAGGTACTAAAATGTCTAAATGAAAATGGAATCAAGCTAAAAATAGAAGTAAATTTTTCAAAAATGTAGAGTACTTAGCACACAATATTTCAAAAAAACGGGATTACAACTACCGAAAAAAATACTGAGGCAGTAAAAAAAGCACCAGAACCAACAAACTTGAAACAATTACAGTCATTTCTAGGGTCAGCAACATACTATTCAAAATTTATTTCAAATTTTGCAACCAAAGCCAAACCATTATACAAATTATTAGAAAAACCAGTTGCTTGGAGATGGATGCAAAGACGTGTATAAAAAAAATAAAGCAAGAAATAAATAGTACTCCAATATTACAACATTATGATCCAAAATCACACATTATATTAGCAATAGACGCGTCTGCCATAGGAATTGGAGCAGTAATATCACATATAGAGGGGGGTAATGAGAGACCAATTGCATTCGCCTCAAACACTAATTGCAGCTGAGAAAAATTATAGCCAAATAGAAAGAGAAACTCTCGCCATCATATTTGGGGTTACAAAATTCAAAGAATTTATATATGGGAAAAGTTCACATTACAAACAGACCACAAGCCATTAATGAGTTTATTTCATCTAAGCATCAATTGCCAGAATATAAATGGGCTTCATTATTAGCAGGTTACCAATATGAAATAGAAGTCAAAAGTAGTCGACAAATAACAAATGCTGACATGCTATCTAGATCACCTATAAAGGGAACACCAATATCAAAAGAAGAAACGTTAGATCAAATACAGGTGGGAGGAACACCTTTAAATGCAAGCGAAATTGAAAGAAACAATGCGAGATGATATACTCTCTAAAGTATACAGATATACAATAGACGGATGGCCAATAAACTATGATGCATGTTTAAAGGAGTATAGTAAAAGGAGGAAGGAAATTACAACAGAGAGAGGTTGTTTATTGTGGATAACTAAAATAATAATACTAAAACAATACCAAAACAACGTGTTAGGCATAATACATCAAGGACATATTGGAATGGTAAAAATGAAGATGAGAGAAAGACAATACGTGTGGTGGCCTAATATAAACCAATATATAGAAACATGGGTCAAAAAATGTAGAGAATGCAGGAACAACACGATATGCCTAGGCATCAATTCAAAATTGGCCAAAACCACCAAAAGCATGACACCGAGTACATATTAATTATGTTGGACCATTTAAAAATCATTATTGGTTGGTAGTGATAGATGCTAGCAGTCGCTGACCAGAAATAGTTCCCATGACTAGTACCACCTTCGAAAGCATGATAAAAATATTAAGAAATATCTTTGCCAAATAGGATTTCCTAAGATAATCGTTTTTGATAATAGGCCACAATTCAGCAGTAAAGAATTCAAACGGAACACAATTAGTGCACGGAAGTTCATACCATTCTCAGACTTATGCCATGGCCGAACGTTTAGTTCGAACCTTTAAACAGAATGAATTAAAGAAACGAGGGGGATTTAGAAACCAGTTTAGCTATTTTTTTCTATAATTACTGAAATACACCAGGGGCAAAAAATAAACAGTCCCGCCGAAATACTACTAAAAATTAAAACCTAGAGGATTGTTAAACCAAATATTCGAACGGGGGAACAAAAAGGAGAAGTTAGAATACTACACTCAAAAATTTGAGATAAATGAAAAAGTGTGGTCGCACATTTACAATAATAAAGAAAAAAATGGGAAAAAGCCATTATTAAAAGCATACTCGGATCACTACGATATAAAGTAGGTATAGAGGGTAAAACGATTATACGTCATACTGATCAATTAAGGAAAAGAACCGAAAATATACTAACTGATGAATACGAATTAGAAGAGAGACCCGAAGTAGAAGAGAGAACCGAAGAGAGAGTAAACAAAGAGGACATAATAATTAATGAGCAATAAAGATGAAATGAATCTAAAGGAGAGGGAGGAAGAAATTACAAGTCAAGATCGTTATCCGAAAAGAATACAAACCCATGATATATATTGAATTGTTGTTTTGTTATTTTTGTATTTTTTATAAAATGTTTATTTTCATTATTATATATTATCATATGAATTTGAATAACAAAAAAATATATTATTATTTTGAGATAAAATAAAATGGCGAAAATTCTATTACTACAAAAATACAATAAAAAAGATTTCTATATTTCCATAATAATTAAATAAAGACACTACAGTTCTGGTATCAGGTAGATCAGAAAAGCATAATACGAGGCTAATTAAAGTTTTAGATAAGAGTCTGAGAGCTAATATCTATTGGAATAAAAGTGACTTACTTAGAACATTTAATAAAGGGAAATTAAATTTCTGCTATTACAAAGAATATTGATAAAATTACTAGCATGAGGGCACCGAATAATAAGATGGAATTGCAAGCATTTTTAGGAGCTACAATTACCATCATTTCATACATGCGGAGGTAGATATACCGTTGTAGAAGTTGTTAAAGAAAAATATAAGATTTGAATGAGAGTAATAAAAATGCGAAAGTTTTAAAATACTAAAGATAAAAATGGTATAGAACCCTATTTTGAGTTGTATTAATGAGGCAATATTATATTAGCAGTGAGTGGATCTAATGAAGGTATAGGAGGAGCTTTGTCAAATAATTGAGAAGGTTGAGAAACCAGTCTTATTTTTATCCAGACATTTTAATAGCGCTGAGAAAAATTACTCAACAATAGAAAAGGAAGCTTTAGTAATCAAATTTGGTTTAATTAAGTGTAGGGAATACTTAATAGAAAGTTATTATTATACGAGATCACAAGCCTAGGAGCACCAGCAGAGATATTTTTAGGAAGGACAAGAACGGAGTTGGAAGTTTGGATCAAAGAGAACAAATATTTTATGAAGATTATTTAGTATAGGAGAGTTAATATGGGTTCTAATTTGAAGGTCCAATAAAATGGGAGAAGGGTATGGTTAAAAAAATATTGAAAGAAAGTTAAAGTAGAAATTGAAGGGCAAACATGAATATAGGGTCTAATACCGCCCTTATGATAGGTGTTACATGGGAAAAGGTGTAGTAATATCGAATGATATTCAATTTTTGGGTTATATTAAGTAAATTCTTAAAATTTTAGAATATTATATTTATTTTTTTATTATTTATGATTTGCATAAAGATAAAATTAGAATTTATGTTTGTTTTTATAAATATTTTTGGTAAATAAAAATTTATTGTTAAGATTAGCAATTATTTTATACGTTGGGAATTTAAGATATTATTATTAATTAACGTTTGAATCTCACCATTGATCCGACTATGTTTGACATATAACATTAAAATAATTAGAGCCAATATTTGGTGAAAATATTAAAAAATTTTCTGCACAAACAGGAAACATGTTGATTAAAGAGCTATTATTTTTTGTATTTTATTCTATTATTTAAATGGAAAAGGATATAATAAAAATAAGTTATGTGGATGACAGAAAAAGTTAAATAAAAATATGTGTTCATTTATTTATAGCTATCAGATAGGCCCATTTAAATATAAACAATTTCTTTCAGAGATGCACCGATACTCCCGGTGTAACATGTGAAAGTGAAAACCGCAAGATTTTGAAATCTCACACTATCAAAATCTCTCGGCTAATACCGTGTGAAAGTGAAATCATCAAATTTTGATTTTTATCGCTTCAAATATATTGGGGGTCATTTATATTTTCAAAATCTCACAGCTATTAAATATTTCAAAATCCCATGGATTTTTTTAAAATCTTTTATTATTAATTTCAATAAATAATTTAAATTGTCTCAAATTTAAAAGAGATTTGAAATAAATTATGATGTGCAATACAATCACAAAGATTATTAAAATGATAAATAATTATATTTTTGCATGAAATTTTTATTAATAATAATTTTAAATTATGTATAAATAAATTTATATCAATAAAGTTCTTCGTCTATCATCTTCTTTTTCTTTCATTAAATTTTTTAATAATACCAAATTATAAAATTTATTTAATATTGATGACCCATTTCAAATATAAGTACAAAATAATATAGAGATGGATTATCTATAAAATATTATTTTTAAGCATTGAATTGTTTTATAGAATGATTTTTGTCGTAACCCAGGATGGCCGAAATAATATACCAATTTTTTTTTGAATAATTGGCATTTTATATTTCAGAAAAAAATATCACCTATTTTTTTAATTATTTTTTTAATAATTATTAATTTTAATTTGCTAAATATAATAAAAATCATAAATTTAATATATAATTATAAATTTGTATAATATTAATTTAAGTAAGCGAAAATTTATATAATATTAATAATTTAAGTAAGCGAAAATTTGTGAATTCCTCATCCAAATCATTGGTTTTGCTTTGGCAGAAACGGATCCTCTCGACTTCTGCGCATCTTTACTCGGGCTTCTGTTTTTATCATTAATTTTTGTTTTTCATCAGCTGAGTCCAAGTTTCTTTTTAGCGCCAGCGTTGTAATTGCGAGCTGGATAACCTAAGCGTATCCCAAGCACAGGATGTTCAATCAGGGGGTCTCGGTCATTGCTAGCATAAAGCTGAGATGATTGTACTTCATTATGTAGAGCCAACCTCTGATGTAGGTAGTATCCCTTATTGGGATCCACGGTCATAGCAGAGATCTGGTGCTTTAACTCTTTAAAAAAAGGTAAGGACGTAAGAGCGACGTTAAAGTCGTGACGATAAATGGTAAGAATGGTAAATATTTAGTGAGTTTATAGGCCTCGACGTTTATTAGAGCATCACTATTTATATTGGAAGGGGCAAGAGGATCAATACATGAGAAATCCATAAAGCCGTTTACCATCGGAAGGGTTGACAGGACTAACAGAAAGTAGCGAGGGTCACCTTCTGCCAGTGCTTTGGTTGGTAAGGTAGCCTGTAAAGATAAATCCTCATATTTAAGATTGAATATCTCTTCTATGAATCATTTAATCTCAGGTTCATGCGCAGCGAGGATAACATCATAATGGAAGATTAGCAACGATCGGAATGTATATAAAATTCTTGGAATTAGCAGGTAGTTTTTTTATTAAAAGAAGGCTTGGTGGGCTGGGAGGCGCGATAGTATATCACGTATGAGAAATATCTCTCGTGAAATATCAAGGAACTCGATGAGGGACTCGTCTTTAGAGTTCAATTTTGTATGATTGAACATGATTGTGGTTAAGGTCAATTATCCCAATGGGACAATATTCGCTCTTGTCAATTCGCAGTCCCAAACCTGGCTGGATTTTAATATCTTGATCATCACTTCATATGGTGGGTCGCCTAGTATACCATCGTCGATATACCAATTATAAAGATTAAGTTTGCATTGGTCATTTATATCTCGTATCAGGCTATTAATTACTAAACAGAACAAAAAGAAACCTAGAAGGCCACCTTGTGGTATTGCATCGCTAGAAGGAATTAACTCATCTCCAAATTAGAGGTGTGAGGGAGTAGCATAGAAATTAAAGATAAATTGCAAATATTCTGGGTAGAGGGTGAGCGCGATACGCCTTAGAGAGTTAAAGGCGTTCGAAAAGGGGTTTGTTTGTAAATGCATTTGGGTCATGATAAGGGATATCTTATATCCACCTTTCATGTTGACCCCTAATTAATTCAAGCACAGGGTGGATATCGTGAACAATATTCTGCTTGCTACTAGCTTGGCTGTTAATTGGCGCCAAGTGGTTCCAATAGCGATAGAATGAATATCTTAATTAGGTTTATGGAGATCTATAAGTTTAGCACTGAATAGGAGTGGAACAATGGCGGGTGTGCTACCAGTAAGCATAGGCGGCGTCTATATTACAGGATATTTATTGGATACAAACCTCCATCAAAAGCCTATATCTACCTACTAAAAAAATTTCGCTTTTTCGGGGGCGATATTTCATTATTTATTACTAAAAAGGATAACTTAAATTATTAATGCTCTACTACCAATTATCAAAATATTATGAGCGTAAAAAGAGTTATTTTTTAAAACATGAATTCAATTAAAAACCCCGAATGCATTTATTGCTTGATATGTGTTGTATTCTCATAATGTAAATAATTTCTCTTAACAGATGTATTAACTTCGAAAGAACTATTTAGATTATCATTATTACATTAAAAAAGAAATTGTAAAAAAGATCATTCATTGATTATTGTAAAAATTGATGTTTAATTTGTTATAAGAATAAAAATAAGGAAATTAAATATAGTTAAAATTTAATCACAACTAATAAAATATATGATAATTTAAATTAAGTAAAATTTTCATAATTATATCTGGATAATTCACATTACAATAGAATGTTGTTTATTCTTTTTATTCGACTTATGAAAGTATGAATATGAGTTTACTTATAAAATCTTTAACCCTAGGAAAGTGATCCAGAAATTGTTTTATTTGGAAAATAATGTCTATGACTGTGTGCATATATAGATTTGGTCGATATTTGGCAATACCATTGTATTATAATAGTCCATAATAAAATTATTAATTTTTACAGCAATATATTTTGTCCAATTTCATCTAAAACATAATAGAAAACCCCCCAATAAATTTATCCTACTCCTAGTCTATCCCCTTTCTTATGCCAACCACCTATCCCCCTCAAAAAATTGGATGCAAACTATTTCCACCCCCACCGCTCATGTAGACGTTGAGCATAGGGTTGATGAGTTGAGTAATTTTTTCCAAAACTTCGCATTGTTGTGTGATGTAAGATGCGGTTAGATTCTGTAGGAATATTGGGCGAAACCCATCAAACCCAGGTGAGGGATCGCGTTTGATGGGCAGGATAGCCTTTCTAACGTCGCTTGTGTTATAAGTGGCTTAGAAGAGCCTGGGTTTATTTTTAACAACGCGTGAGCGGCGTTTTAGGAGAAAAGCCATATTTTAAAGAGTAAGCCATTTAGGTAAAGATTTTTTCTTATTGTTTCTTAGCAATGTGATGTTACAAGCGGTAATAGATTTTTTATTACAACAAGAAATATATCGTACATCACTTTATATCAAAATATTACATTTACTTTTTTATTCCCCTTCAAGTCGTTGTTAATGTCGTTAATATCATTAATAAATTAGAGTAAATCTTCGGGATACATAAAAAGCAATCGAATGATAATAATGTATCCCTTAGACATAAAATAAAGTATTAAATAATTTTAAATAAAAAGGTTAATGTAAAATAATAGAAATAACAAAAATAAATCGACAAAGTAAAAGGTTACTTTACGGTAAAAAATTAATTTAAACGTGATATATTAACATTCCATCCTCCAAAGAAACCCCGCCTAGGTTCTCCTTGAACGTGTTGAGTGGACTAAAAACGTTAAATCATTATGCATACTGGTCCCTTGATAAAATTTCTGTTTTTGCCAATTGTAGCTCCGAACATTTCCTTGGGTTAGTGGTACTTTGGCCATTGTTTAGTTGCCACAAAATAAACCATTGAAGTTTATGATGTATTCTTCTAAATGCTTGGGTAAATGTTTGACTCTAATGGGTGGAGCTTCCCCATGAATGGTCTTGTTTGTTCTTCATTATGGCCTCTTCCACTTCTGTAAATAGTAGCGGTAGGACGTGCGCCATCTTGTCCATCTATTGCTTATGGCGTCGGTGTATTTTGATTATTAATCTTTGCTGTTGGGTCTTCATTCGAGGGTCTTTTTTACCTGATCCAGATGTCTTCTTAATTTAGTGTCGCCTGCATTTATTCCATAAGTCAAGTTACCGGGCACTTATCAACTATCCACCACTACGGCCTTCAGCGTTTGTGTTTCCTTCAAACATCACGCTAACATTGGCTAAACCTATGATCTTGATAGCCCTGCCGTCGTACCCTGTCATCAGTCTTGCGTGTCGTGGCTATCCCTACAGCTTTAGCTGTGTGCCTCTGTAATATAATGTACCTGGTGCCGGTGTCCACTTGCATCAACATTGATATTCAGCGGTGTTAGGACGTGTATGATTCTACGCCTTCAATAATATATTTAAAAAATTCATTGTGGGTAATGTAAACGATGATCTCGATAAGGTGACTTCAACAATGAAAAAAGACCTTGAGTCAACACGTCTCAACAAACCCAAAATTATCAGGCAAGTGAAAGTTCATTTGAAACATGATGTTGTGCCTAAAATCATACCCCTTATGTTAGAGCCCTATGCCCGGAATGACGCAATGACTCGTGAGTTGGACGTCTGGCTAAAGGATAATTTTATAGAGCCTGTATCTCAAGTCAGATGGGTAAGTCCACTGACAGCTGTTTTCAAGAGAGACGGCACCATTAGGTTGTGCGCTACCTTTAAAGACACCAAAAACCCTGCTCTGGAGGATTTTAAATACCTGATACCGCGCATAGACGATCTGATAGCGAAATTAGCCAAGGACAGGAAACTCACTAAAATAGACTTTAACATGTTTTTTGCAGATTCCTATAAAAAAGACAGGGATTTACTCATGATCTCTACCCACAAGGGCCACTTTCGCTTCACCAAGCTACCGTTCGTAGAAAACAGCCTCAGCCATCTTTCAACAAATTATGGACCAGATTTTTGGCGATCTTAAACATGTTATTTTCTATATTGACGAATTGCTAGTCACCTGTAGTAGTGACGAAAAACATATTAAAAACATCAAAAAAGTATTTGAAAGAATTCGAAAACGGATTAACACCTAACCTTTTCAAAAGCAAATTTATGAAGGACAGGATTCGATTCTTAGGCCACGACATCGACAAAGAAGGCATACATCCGAATGATGACAAAATCTAAGCTATTACCAGCATGCCCGAACCAAAATCTAAAGAAGCTTGCCAAGTTCTTGGGAATGGCAAGCTACTACCGCAAATTTCTGAACAACTTAGCCAACCTAGCTGATCCATTGTACAAAATAGTGAACAAAGAAAAATGGTCTTGGGACGAAAATCACAAAATTCGACGAATTAAAATTGCTCATTAGTCAACCACCAACATTAAACTCCTTCAACCCCAACCTACCTATTGGCATTTCGGCAGACGCACCCAAATAAGGAATGGGAGCAGTGCTATATCACATAGAAGAAGACGGTAAGGAAGGGCCTATAGCTTTTGCCTCGTGGTCATTGTTGAAGGTTGAGGTCAACTAACAAGAACGAGAGGTATTGGCTATAATCTTCGCCGTCATGAGATTACAAGAATATCTCATTGGGACGAGGTTTACTATAAGTGGATCACGATTATAAGATAGTCCACAGATTGGACAAGCTCAACATGGCACCCATTGTTTATCCAGATTTCATTTAACTGCAGACAATGAAGAGGTGCACATGATGGAAGATGACGAATCATGCGAGGAGCTATGGGACATACCGATAAAGCTGTTCTTGGGACTCAAAATAATAAAGAGATCACGTACGTCATTAGTGATATAAGAAAAGGTGAAGTCATACATAATAAAACTTACAGTTTCATGGAAAACAGATTGAGCATAGCGAACAAAACTATTGGCCAGCTACATCTGGTGGCCCGGCATCAACATAGACAACGACAAAAGAATTGTGATTCATGCAATGTTTGGGCAGACAATCCAAAAAACATACAACACGTTTGGATTGCCATTAATAAACCCTTTGAAAGAGTGCATATCTATTAAGCAGGGCTGTTTCTTCAAAAATATTGGTTGGTGATAGTGGACGCTTACAGCAAGTTTCCCATAATCAAATCGATGAACTCCATCTCGGCTGGACAGACTGTCATCGAATTGATGCAAACTATAAGCTTGTTTGGGTTACCTGAACAAATTGTGACGAGTAATGGCACACACTTCACCAGTAAATTGTTCCAAAAGTTTTGCAAAATCACGGGAAACACAAACTGATGTCGGCATACCACCAGCAATTTAGGGTTGGCGGAGAGGATGATAAGGACGTTTAAGACGCACGTGAAAAGAAGCTTGGAGAATAATAAAGTCGCCGAAAACATTGCCCTGAAAAGGTTTTTATTTTATTATCGAAACACATCCAATGCTACAACGGGCATTCCGCCTAGAAAAATGTTGTTTCCATACACGACAAGAACCATTTTCTACTTAAACCTACAAACATAAGCGACAATCCATTGAAGAAATTATATCATCTACTAGAACGAATAGTCGGTGATAAAGTATGGTTTAAAACGTTCAAAGAAAATAAATGGGGCAAAGGCGTGATCACAGACAAAGAAGTTATTTGACTTAGAATAAACGCAGGCGACACTAAATTAAGAAGACACCTGAATCGGATAAAAAAAGGATCCTCGAATGAAGTCCTGAAAGCAAAGATTAATAATCAAAATCAGATACCTGCAGAGGTACTATTTGCTAGGCCCCAGATTTTTTTTTTTAAAAAAAATTTTCGGCCCGGCTCTGCCCGGCATGGTTTTTTTTAAAAATATACTATTATTTGATTTATATAGCTAATAATGGCGATTTCAAATATATGGTTTTAAAATATACGGTCCGGATATTTTTTTAAAAAAATTTTCAGACCCGGCCTGAACATTTTAAAAAAAAATTTGAGTATATTTAAAAAAATTAAAATATGGCCCGGCTCGTGTAGATTGATCAAAATGAACTGACACCATCAGCAATAGATGGGCAAGGCGGACGTCCTACCGTTACTATTTACAGGAGGGGAAGAGGAAATAATATAGAACAAACAAGACCAGTTCAAGGGGACGCTCGACCCATTAGAGTCAAACATTTACCCAAGCATTTAGAAGACTATATCATGAACATCAATGGCGTATAGCCCGGCAACAAAACCAATGGGCAGAGTACCAGATACGCTAACCCAGGGTAATGGTCGGAGCTACAATTGGCAAAAACAGAAATTTTATCAAAGGATCAGTCTACATAGGGGCGGGTATTGATTTTTAATGCAGGGTAGAATTTTAATGAGGATTTGCCTCTAGTAAATTTTCTGTCATTTAGAAGCTCAGTTATCTATTGCATGCAACTTTTTGTAAATAAATTAACGTCGATCGAAAGATGTACCTTATATAGAAAATCTGAGGAGGAAACGTTAAGACTCCTCTGGATAGCTATGAGATAGGAGTTTTCTGTTTTAGACTTACTCAATTAACCTTAACTTGTATTGCAATTTATTGTATAAATTAGAATGTTAGTAAGGATCCTTTCCCTTCCTCAATATTACTAAACTAAAATTCCAATTATTACAAATGATAAATAATAGTAATATTAATATTATATATAGTCAAGGAAACACTCATGATTATTGATTGGAGCCTATGCATTTTCTGAACCCTATCTACCCAGACACCTTTTGGTATAAAATACAGACTAGAAATATAAAATAAAGATTAGATATAAAATAAAGTCCAGAGTAAGCTGCATCGGGTTTTTAGATATTATACCTAGTTTTATTTAAATAAATAAAAAGTCAAAACAATCAGATTTACAATTAAAATATTTTAAAAAACCAAAAATATACATACATGGATTCGATCCCAGATTTTCAGGGTAGGTAATGTAGACTCTCACCATAGTGGCCACCCCACGACAATATTCAGGAAGCAATTATAAATAATCGACTATTTAATTATATGCAATTAAATTTATATATATTAAAAATAGAAATTATATTATATCCTTTACTTTATTGCTTATTAGTCTGCATCGGGCCTAATTTTTCAAGCCCGGCCAGAAATTTTTTCAAAAAAATTTTTACCGGCCCAGCCCGAATTTATTTAAAAATAGAAAATAGTTCTTTTAAAATATTATAATTGCTCAAAATAAAAGATATATGTCATATGGCGTTTAGTTTCTATAAATAAAATCACATATTTTATTTATAGAAAAAAATTCAACATAAAATTGATAAATAGATATATTTAAATAAATTTCCATGGCCCGACACGGCCAGAATTTTTTTAAAGAAAATTAGGCCCGATCCAGCGCGAACGCTATTTTTTTTAAAAATAGGTCCGGCAGATCTCGAATGTTTATATCTCCCCTTATTCGACCTAATAATCTAAAAATATTAAGATGAGCTCTTGAAATGAAACAATATATATCTTGCAAAGTATTATTAAAGTATTATTCTAAAACATAGATTATAATTAAACAGGGTTTATACCATTAATATCTCTATACTATATCGTTAATAATTTTAAATTCATGTCACGAAAATTTTTACTTTAGATTTATTGCTTCAAAAAATTTGGAGCCAATTTATATAAAAATCTCACAACCCATACTGGGATTTTGAAATTTCACAGATCACTTTCACACGTTATACCTACATTGCTTGATATTTTCAATTTCAGCCAATACCCAAAAATGATAATCCCAAATAAATTTAAAAAAGATATTCTTAAGTCATCATAATTTGATCTATAAATTTCTCAACCGATAGAGGAAAAAAATGATAAATTATAACTTTGCTTTTTCCAATAAACTACATATTAATATATATAAATGGTATCAGCGCATCTCTGATTTTTAAAATCAATTAAACTTTGTCCATAAGATGCTTGATGACGAGCCCATTAGAATCTAAGAAAAATGTGCTGAATCCATCTTTCACGCTGGAAAAATAAATAAATTTATGCTTAATATTTTTCCATTCATATTTAATTTATTTATCCTAATCTTTTTTCCCCTTCTTACTTGTATTTTTCTTTTCTTATTTACTTTAACTATGTATTAGCAAATATCAAATCAACTTTGTCATCTAAGCTAAAAAGAAATATATATTAGAGATCGGCCCGAAGTTTTGAAAATGTTTTTAACGCTGATAATTATGTAAATTTATCTCTTTCCCTATATAAAAAATAAATATGGGCCTGGTCAGACAATATTATATAATATATCTACGGCCTATGCATAAATAATTACGGACCAGGTTGGGCCAAAAAATCCGATAGAAAATTTTCAAGGGCCAGCTTTGGTCCTTTAGTATGTATTATTATTCAGGATGTAGAACTCTTAACCAATGACGCTAAGACCCTGCTATTAGGGTACCTACGCATAGGGAGAGCCAAAATTTAAATATTATTTTAATTAAGAAATAAAAATTATTCAATACATCCCCCGAAAATGAATGCAATATTTTAAAAAATATACATAAGTTAATTTTTTTAAATAATGACTAAACCTACGTCGGCTCTACTCACCGGAAATTTTCTCCAGGCAGGAACTGCTGCCGATGGAGATGAGCCGCGCCTCCAGGCTAGCCGATAATTTTTAGGCAACGGCACGGAGTATAAAAATTCTAAAATGCTATTTAGATAAGTCCAAAATCTTTTTTAAAAAATTCGATTTGTTTTAAAACTTTCAGAAGTTTTAAAATTTGAATGAAATCGCATGTTAAATTTTTGTACTTTTCTAGTTTTAGGCATATATTTATTTTAAAAAGCTTATATTATTTTTTATAAAGTTTCATAGTTTGTGAATTGCATTTTATGTGTCATCATCATAGCTCCGAAAATATTAATGGCAAAAGGTCTTGCAAAATACCAATCGATACCTTTAAACCCTTACCTAAATATACACTGTTATATTTTTTAAATATTTAGTATTTATTTCTCAATATAAGTTGTAGTAGAAGTGTTTTAGTGAACCTAGTAGCCCTGGCCCCGTGGTTAGTCGGATAATCGATGGGGCTAGTCGAATCAAGTGGAATTTTCTTCAGATTTTCATATATAACTATAATGCTTTGTTTTTATAATATTCAATTTATAATTATAACTAAAATAAATAGCAATCATTTATGACATAGGATTCACGCACCCAACTTTACATACTCTGCACTGAAACTAAACTTCAAAATTATGAATTTTTGTCCTGTTTAGGAGAGACCAGGGCTAGTCGGCGCAAAAGACTGTCGGTTCAGCGAATTTTATTTTAAAACCAGTAACGATTAGAAAATAAAATTTTGTTCTAAAAGTAGATCTGTGCACCGAAGCCTCAATTGACGGCAGTTTTTTAAAATTTTTTAGCGGCTTTCGGCGGCGGGTCGATTTGGTTGCTTATGATTAATTAGCTGTGGCCGCTGCGTGCTATTTATTTTAAAATTTTTTAAATTAAATTCATTACATTTTTTATAATTTATTTGGGTACTCTTAGTTCTACTCAGATCAGAGTCACATAAACAACACATAAGAGCCAAATAAATAACACATATTAGTAATATTCTATTGATATTTATTAAAACAAATTAAAATATAAATTTGGAATGCAAGCAAAATATAGAGTAAGAAATATAGTAAATTAGAAATCAGATTTAGTAAATTTATAATTGTCATGAATAAATAGTATTTTATCAAGATACTAGGGAAAAAAGATGCCTTTTTTGCATTGAGTATTAATCCAAAGATGGGAAAAATTATTTCGCTGGATGTATTAGTTCCAGGTATACAAAAACCTTCCTAGCTAAATTAACAAGCCTAGGAAGTTCCAGTCACTTTTTCCCAAAGAGTTAGTGCATCCTCTTCTGCTATAATATGTTGGCTGAGCAAAATATGACATTCTTGCTCTATATTGCTATGTTGTTATAATCGTTACTTAGAAGGGAATGTTTACGAGCTATTTTAGCTATATATGAACTGGTTGTTTGCCCATTATCTTCAACTTGAATCTCACTCTGTGCATTTCTATCATGCTCTAAAAGTTTTAAAAGTCTAATTAATTAATTGCAATGATGTAGAATTCGAATTTAAATATTCTGAAACAATTTTAAGATTTTGAAATCTCGGATCAGATCGCTAATAGCTAATGTTTAAAATATAATTTTATTAATAAAAATATAATATAAATATAATTACTTGAAATTCGGTAATTGGAAATGGTCAAGCTTTTTTTTGCATATTTTATGATATCTGAGCAATCAAATTTATTGATTTGTAAGTATTTCTATTTCATTGCGAAATAAATATCTTAAATTGATTGTTGATCCTTTCTGGGAGGAAAGAAAGTCCACCGATTCTTTAAATGGATTTAATAATGTGTAAAATTCATATCCATTAGTTATAAGGATTGTTTTCCTATTTTATTTAGAACATTATTTATAGAAATTTTGTTAACAATACGGATACATTCAACATAATTAATATGCTGTGCCAGCGGGTAGGGCAATTTAATTTGAAAGCTTTTCGTATTAATTAGATCTGTTGATGCTGCAATCTATATTATCAACCTCACCAGAGGTATCAAAATGTTCATTAAGGTATGGATCAGAATCATCAAAATCCAAAATATGGTTTGTCTCATAAATTGATCGAAAACATTTACAATGCTCATCCTCAATTTCACCAAATCAGCTACTTGATATCTGAGGGCTGAAATGATTTTTCAAAATATTAATTCTGTCAACTTTTTTTATGTCATCAACTGTGACTTGAAGTCCATGCCCTAAGTATAAATAATGCTAATAATCCCCCAATCGTATAATTCTTCTGACATTCGCCCCAGCATGAGTTATCATCTCTATTATTTTGTTTTTTTTATATGGAATTCCTTTTCTATACTATCGATCTCAGATGATATGATTTCATCTGTATGCTTTTGCGTCACCTTTCTAGTTGCCAGGGTAAAATATTTTAAAACAAAATTTTCATTTATGACGAAGACTAAACGTGATATAATTTGGACTTGAAGTGATCTGTCCATAAATAAAGTGATAGAAGAGAATTTTGATCCAGAATCAATCAGATTTAAAAATGCGCCTTAGATGAATAAACATCATCTAGTGTACCCCGACTAATGGTTGTCTTATCAGGCAATTCTGACGAGTAATCAAATATAATATTTTTATTCTTTTAGACAATTTATTTTTTAATAATCATTTTATTTAAATTTCAGACCTTTAGAAAATCAGTTATTCCTTTATTGTTTATAGAATCAAATGGCATAAATCTAAGCAGTATATCAAAACATAATTTCACCCTATAAGATTTTATACATTAAAAAGATATTAAAATATTAACATAATTAGAGATGAAATGAAACAAATATGAACATAAATCAGTTATATATTAAGTTTATACATTAAAAAGTACTCAAAAAACATCAATTAAAGGTGAAAATAACCAAACTAGGGTGAAACGTTTAACTCCATAAAAAAAATTAATATGTATTAATGTTTGTGTAATTTTGAAATATGATGTATGAATATGAATAAATGTATATGATATACATTATTTTATTATATGCCAATAGCATACAAATCATATTTAAATAATAATTTAATATATAATATAATGAATTTCTAAAAATTATGCACGCAACGCCGCCGCCATGAAAAAAATCGGTGGCGTTTCCGGAGTGAATAAAATTGCAAAGAAATAGTTTTATGATATATTTGGAGATGAAAATAATATATATTATTTAGCTATTTAAATTTTTATCTGTTATGGCATGTTATAGACGTGAAAATTACAATTATTTCACTTAACATTATTAGGTTATATTAAAAAAATTAAAAGTTTAAACATGACAAAATGGACAATAGTTAAAACTCTATTTTTTTTAATAATTGGGAAAGTTCCAGATTGATAGGTAATGCTTAAATATTAACTCCGATAGGAAACTTTTCACCATAGGGAATATGAAGAAGCAACAAAATTGTATGAAAATGATATGTCATGAAGAAGAGTAACATCTATTACAGTTTAAAATATATTTTATAAATTTAATATATATTATCGAAATATATTATAAATATCTTGCAAATTAAATCTTCATATATATATTTTTGACATGACATAATATTTGATCAAATTCAAATCATAATTAATCAATTAGATACAGGAGCGTAACCAATGGGAAGATCCCCCGACCCCATCGCAAATTTGACTGTTTTCATAAATATCATTTTAAGCTAATAAAAATTTTAACCCCCCCCCCCCCTTCAGTCAAATTTTTGCAAATATATCAATTTTAAAAAACTATACATCATAGGTGATATACAAATATTAAAAGAATTTTTACAGTTTATACCAGTTGTGGATATGATGGGGAAACCCTCGCCCAAACTATTTTGTTAAATTTATAGAAATATAAGCTAAATATAAATTTAATGCGAGGACAAGGTTATAATGGTCAAAGTACATATTTTAAAAAAATATCCATCCGCTATATATGTTCACTGTGCATCTCATTCGTTGAATTAGCAATATCCAGTTCATGTGCTCTATCTTCTATAAGCAATGTCATGGGTATTTTATAAAATAAAATATATAAAATATTTTTTTAGCCATTTAGCCATTATATCCAAAATTTATATTTTTTTAAATATCCGAAGCGGTCAGATGTTTTGATTCATGAACCAGAAATTCATCATCAAAAATTAAAAATATGTGACACAATGGGTTATACGTCATGATTCAGTTTCGGCATTTACAGAACTGGTGATCAGAATATCTTTACATGAAATTACTAAATGGCAAGATAGTAATGTGTCTTAAGAAGTACCATTATTAAATTCAATCAGAGTTTAGCTGCTAGTTGCAATAATAAATTATTTTCCTATAGCTCATTACTTTGTAGAGATTTACAAAAACCAAATTTAGATTTGGTTCAGGTTATTGATTTGGTGAAAATGTATATGAACAGGTAAATACAATAAGAATGAATGTAGATGAATATTTTCATAATATTTATCTAGACGTTGAATCGAAAGCTAAATTTTATGGAATAACACTAATTAAACCCCGTCTAGCACCTAGCCAATTATTGATATGTAATATAACGTTGACTCAACTGAAGAATATTATAAAATATCCATTTTCATCCCATTCATAGATATAGATAAAAAACAAGTCTTTAGCAATCTTCAAATTTTATTACCTAAAGACCCTTCTTCTTCGTTTTCTGATGTAACTATTGATAAAATTAAATATTTAGCAAAATATTATTCCAATGATATTGATACTGAAATCAATTTAATCGGTGAATTCGAATTGTAGTATAAAAATTTACTACGTTTGGTAAATTTTGGGTGAATTTTTTATTAAATTTTATAACATTATAGAAAATATAAAATGGCTGGCGCTATTCCCGAGATAGGTCAAGATAATAAACAAAATGTATTTGATGAAGAGGAGAAAAATAAAATAGTTCAATATCTAATATCATGTAGTAAAACTTTTTATGGTTTATCTGTTTCAATTAATAAAATCGTTAGTAAAGAACGGTTCTCTTTATGAAAAGAAAACCAAGATTATGTCAAAGACCTCCTATTGCCCCTATGTTTATTTTTCCACTCAGAAAATTCTATAATCATTTCATTAGTGTTTTTAAAGTTTTTCGAATTTTTTTGACGTAAATGGGCTAAAATAAGCATTGCTAACATGTTTAAATAAAATTTTAGTGAAGATGTACCATAGATAAGTGACAATTGTCATAATAGTTATTTTTGAACTTTTTGAATTTTATTAAAGCAAGTGGGCTAAAATAAGCATTGCTAACTTGTTTAAATAAAATTTTAGTGAAGATGTACCCTAGATAAGTGACAATTGTGATAATCGTTGTTTTACAGTTTTTTGAATTTTTTTAATGTAAATGGGCTAAAATAAGCATTGCTAACATGTTTAAATAAAATTTTAGTGAAGATATACCATAGATAAGTGACAATTGTCATAATCGTTGTTTTTAAAGCTTTTTGAATTTTTTTGACGTAAATGGGCTAAAATAAGCATTGCTTACATGTTTAAATAAAATTTTAGTGAAGATGTACCATAGATAAGTGACAATTGTCATAATCGTTGTTTTAAAAGTTTTTTGACGTAAATGGGCTAAAATAAGCATTGCTAACATGTTTAAATAAAATTTTAGTGAAGATGTATAATAGATAAGTGACAATTGTCATAAGTTGATTTTAAAGTTTTTTGATTTTTTTTGACGTAAATGGGCTAAAATAAGGATTGCTAACATGTTTAAATAAATTTTAGTGAAGATGTACCATAGATAAGTGACAATTATCATAATCGTTTTTTTGAATTTTTTTGACGTAAATGGGCTAAAATAAGCATTGCTAACATGTTTAAATAAAATTTTAGTAAAGATGTACCCTAGATAAGTGACAATTGTCATTCATATTCGTTGTTTCCAAAGTTTTTTGGCGTAAATGGGCTAAAATAAGCATTGCTAACATGTTTAAATAAAATTTTAGTGAAGATGTACCATAGATAAGTGAAAATTGTCATAATTATTTTTAAACTTTTTTGAATTTTTTTAAAGCAAGTGGGCTAAAATAAGCATTGCTAACATGTTTAAATAAAATTTTAGTGAAGATGTAGCCTAGATAAGTGACAATTGTCATAATCGTTGTTTTGAAAGCTTTTTGAATTTCTAATGGGCTAAAATAAGCATTGCTAACATGTTTAAATTAAACTTCATTGAAGTTATACTCTAGATACAGGGTTTCCCATTCAAAAAAGGAAAATCGTATTTTTTTTTAAATTTCTTGTCAATTTTTCTTAAACTTCAATTTATTTCTAAATTTTAGCGATTTCTTTACGTTTTTTTTCTTACTGTATCTTTTCCCAATTTATTTCTAACTTTTTGCGATTTTCTTTACTTTTATTTTTCTACTATATCTTCTCTCAATTTATTTATCTTCTCATTTTGATAATTCTTTTGTATTTTTAAAAATAATTTATAATTGTAGGTCCATTTTTTTTAACAATTCTGTTATTTTTTCATTATACATACAATATTCTTTTTATGATGTTTTCATTATAATCTTTTACATTCATTTTTAACCTTTTAAATCTCTTCATTTTTAATCTTTAATTTTTTGACCTTTTCTCAATTTTCTTCTTCTCATTTTTGATAGTTTAGTTCATTACAAAATCCTAGTACATATAATTTTGTTTATTAAAGACCATTTAGTTAAAACATTTATTTTATATCTGACTTTGATAAAACTAATTTATAAATTTAAAAAAAAAAAAAATAAGGACGCATTTTTTTTACTATATATAATCTTTATTTATAAAATAACCTACACTTTATATTATAATAATGTATAAAAATAACTCGAATTAAAATCCATTAGCCCACTTCAGCGTCTACATGACAGGATTTTCACTGGATGCAAACCTTCTTCAAAAACCTTTGCCTACCCCCCTAAAAATTATCATTATTTTTACCTATTTATTTATTTCTTGATACTCTTTTCAAAGAATTTATAAAGGATAACTTAAATTAATCTATCTCTACTACCAACTATCGATATTTTGTGAATATAAAGAATTTATTTTTTAGATAATAAATTCAATTAAAACCTCCATTTTTACAATGAATTAATTATTATGGCATTATGAGCTTGCTAAAATATCTAAACCTTTTAAAAGGATAGTTTATTTGGAAAACAATGTGTATGATTGTTTGCAATATAGAGATTTGGTCGATGAATTGCATTATAATACTATAATAAAAGTATTAATTTTTACAGCAATAAATTTTGTCCTATTTCATCTCAAAATTTAATAGATAACCCCCCAAAAAATTTTTCCTACCCCCATTGGAGCAGCTTACCCCTTACCCCCTCAAAAAAATAGGATGCAAACTGTTCCTACCCCTCCCGCGACGCTGGCCCACTTGCTTTAAAAAAATTCAAAAAAGTTCAAAAATAACGATTACGACAATTTTCACTTATCTATGGTACATCTTCACTAAAATTTTATTTAAACATGTTAGCAATGCTTATTTTAGCCCATTTACGCCAAAAAAATTCAAAAAACTTTAGAAACAACGATTATGACAATTGTCACTTATCTAGGGTACATCTTCACTAAAAAACATGTTAGCAATGCTTATTTTAGCCCATTTACGTCAAAAAAATTCAAAAAACTTTGAAAACAACGATTATGACAATTGTCACTTATCTAGGGTACATCTTCACTAAAATTTTATTTAAACATGTTAGCAATGCTTATTTTAGCCCACTTGCTTTAAAAAAATTCAAATAAGTTCAAAAATAACGATTATGATAATTGTCACTTATCTATGGTACATCTTCACTAAAATTTATTTAAACATGTTAGCAATGTTTATTTTAGCCCATTTACGTCAAAAAAAATCAAAAAACTTTAAAAACAACGATTATGACAATTGTCACTTATCTATGGTACATCTTCACTAAAATTTTATTTAAACATGTTAGCAATGCTTATTTTAGCCCATTTACGTCAAAAAAATTCAAAAAGCTTTAAAAACAACGATTATGACAATTGTCACTTATCTAGGGTACATCTTCACTAAAATTTTATTTAAACATGTTAGCAATCCTTATTTTAGTCCATTTACGTTAAAAAAAATAAAAAAACTGTAAAAACAACGATTATGACAATTGTCACTTATCTAGGGTACATCTTCACTAAAATTTTATTTAAACATGTTAGCAATGCTTATTTTAGCCTACTTGCTTTAATAAAATTCAAAAATAACTATTATGACAATTGTTACTAATCTATGGTACATCTTCACTAAAATTTTATTTAAACATGTTAGCAATGCTTATTTTAGCCCATTTACGTCAAAAAAATTCGAAAAACTTTAAAAACAACGATTATGACAATTGTCACTTATCTATGGTACATCTTCACTAAAATTTTAATTTAACATCTTTACAATATAAATTATATTTTTATGTTATAAAAATTAGGTATATAATCCTTGAAGCCAAATTCGGGTCCTTAGCCATTTTTAGTTACGACATGAATATTCTTATTATAATTTTGTACTAATTAATCAGTAACCCAAAATTTAATTTACCAGATTTTATAAAAAAACAAAAAAAATGAGCAGACCCAGCTAGTCGACTAAGCGAGCAGACTACATGTACCGACTAAGTGAGTGGCTCATGCGGCTCCTTGATCGGCTTGAGTCGGAGCCGTTTTTTACGACTACGACTCGCAAGGCGTAAGAACTCGACTTTTTAAGAACACTAGTAGTTGGAACCAAATCTCTGCGGATATTTAACAGAGTTAACCCATTTAGTCGAGATTTGGAAGTAATATTTCGTAAATAAGTTTTTAACCTTCTCAAGATAGAAAAGGTCCTTTCATTTTGTACACGTTGTAATAAGCAAACATGCAAGAATATTAAACAACTTCAAAATATTTGGTGAGCCAAGTTTCCTTACACCGTAAAATAACTTTCTAAGACCTCAAACTTACTCTTAAATAAACTTAGCTTAATTTCTTACAACTTATTATTTAAACTACACTTGACTATTTTTTATATTTTATTTTTTATTAACTTTATTTAAAACTAATAAGGAAATATAACATTAAAAAGAGAATGAATTCCCCAAAAATATAATCTCGAAGATAAAAAAACGGTTAATGCCACTTTCGGGGGGGGGGGGGATTTTAAGATATTTTAAAAAAGTTTTTTCCAGCAAATTTTTATTTTAAGATATAAAAGTTTTTTCTACAAAATTTTGTATTAGGGGTAAAATATAGGAATTCTTAATTCCACAGCGTTTATAAATGGGGGAGGGAGGGGGGTAGGAGAATTTTGCCTTGCAAATTAAATTTTTTATTTAAAATATTTTAAAATGGTTTTAATTTTTTTTTGATGATACTATAATTAGAGGAATACACCACAAATAAAAAAATATTTAACAACTTTAGGAAAATTATTTAATGCCTAAAAAGATTTTTAAAGGAGGTATAGGTAGGCGCGTATGCAGCGGCCCCCAGAGCCAAAAAATGCAGATGCCGGATATATTTTTCAAAAATATTAATATTTATATTAATTTATATTTGTTAATATTTATTCCTATCTCATATTAAATATATATTTAATTACATTTATTTATCACACTCATCTATTAAGTTATTTTATCAATTAATTTCGATTTCAAGTTTTCATTGGTGTAATATTTATCTATTATTTTCAAATTTCTAGTGGCGTAATATTTATCTACCATTTTCATATTTCTAGTCAAATAATAATTTTTTGTCCAACAGGGAGAAAGAAAGTGCAAGCTTGTCCCGAGATGGAGTCTCCGTCATCAAGTATTAACAGCTTTTATGGAGTTAGAAGAGCCGATTATTAATGCTATTACTGAAATATCACAATGGCCTGAAAGAAATATTTTATCAGAAGCAAGAAAATTATTGGATTCAATACTTATTTCAAATTTTTTTGTCATTAGAATGTTATTTAATTATACAACTATTTTATGTAACACTTTTCAAAAACATGGCATTGACTTGATTAAGAAGATGAGAATAGCGGAGAGCATTTTATTAGAACTCAAGGAAATTAGGGCTAATGTTGATGAAGAATTTCAATTTTATATTATTGTTGAGTCAAAAGGAGAGCTATACGTGTTTAATATTTATCTCCCTCGACTTGCAGTAAGGAAAGCTCATCGTCAAAACATTAGTATAAGATCAGTAGAAAAGTATTATAAAACTATAATCTAAATAAAGAATGGTTTTAATTCATCATGCAGCACTTACCAATCTGCAGATATTACTTCCACAAAAGCCTTCCCAATCTTTTTCAGATGGTGATAGAAAAAAATAATATTTGTTTGATGCCTTATTAGCTGAATAACTATGTTTAAAAGATTAACTAAGATATAGTCACAAAAAATGTTATGGATGTATAATTTCAAACACATTTTAGATTATATTCCCAATGTATTAAAATGATTATATATATTAATATTAGCAACTCTTTCCATTAGTAAACTAATGAGAGAACATTCTCTTTTTTAAGAAGAATAACAGAGCCCTACAGAGGTAACATTTGCAGGGCACAACCCGGATTTTTTCTACAAAATTTTTTTCTGCCCGGCCCGGGTTTTTTAAAAGAAATTTTCAGGCTTGGCCCGGCTTTTTTTTAAATAAAATTTTCAGGCCCGGCCCGGATATTTTTAAATAATATTTTTGATTTTTATAGCTAATTTCAAATATTTGGTTTTAAAATATTATAGCCGGGCCCGCATAATTTTTTTAAAATAAATTCAGGCCCCGCCCGGGTGTTTTTTTAAAAAAAATTTCGGGTCCGGCCCGGGTATATTTATAAAATTAAAATAGGGTCCTGCCCGGCCCGGGAACCGGGCCTGCAGTTCTCTGAAAAACATACCTAAGAAATACTTCTAAAAGTGGATTGAATGGTTTGGATCTTTTAAATATTTATAGGCATTTGAAGTCAAGCAAGGATGAGTAATTGAAAAATTAGCTCAATCCCAACGAAGATTGGATTTTACATTGTAAATATGATACAAAATACAATTATTCCTAAGTAACTTCTGTGTATTAATATTTATATTTCCAACATTTAAATTTTTTATACCTTATATATAAATTTTAAAGGCTTAAAAAATTCAAATTTCTATTTTGGGTCATTTAAGTGATTCATATGGTGGTTATATTCACTTTATATTTTTTAATTCACATTTATTTTAGTTTTTTATGTGCCGGTTTATATATATAATTTTTTTATAATTCATGTAATTTAAAATTGTGTATTAGAAATAGTTATTAGCCCTAATATGCTTGATATTTTTAAATAACAATAATATTTATTTAAAAAATTTATTACCCCCCCCCCCCCGCTCCCAGATCAAACTCCTGCGTACGCGTCTGGATATAGGGGGAAAATTAGCATAACTTTTTTTTAGAAATAAATAATAATCTAACTTTTTTTCTGGAAATAAATAATAATCTAAAATTTTAGATGTAAAATAAACTCACCTTTGAAGTTTAAGTGATTTTTTTAAACCTTTGTAATGAAGGGTTAAATCGAAATATAGTATTAAATAACTTTTATTCATATATATTATTAAAATTATACAGTCATTAATAAAATGAACAAAAATATCAAAACGATTTAATAATCGATATTTTCGAAATTATCTATATTCTAGAAGATATTCATGAATGTTATCCCTATCCCTATGTCTTTTATAGTTAGCTTTTAGATCCCGCCAAAGCCTTTAGACTTTTTGGGTGTTGATCGATCTGTCATTTGGATCAACAAAATTTTGCGAATGATTGACCCGATAGTGGGAATAATTTATTTGTTCTGACCGATAATATCTAAGATAAATAGATTTAAATTTATTACCACTTTTGATTTACAGAAAAAATATATTTACATACCCTAACCACGAATCAGTCATTATCGTCAAATCTGGCATCACATTATCTTTAACCACACGCAGTGTGATATCTTGATCCCTTGTTGTTGTAGCAGTTAGAAATATTTCATTTGTCTCCCGACATATGCCACCGATGATCCATATAGCCTGGGAGATCAAATGCCGACCACGATATTTACGCTTCCACTATGAGTTTCGTCAATTTCGATAATGCGGCTGGGCCCCACGATCTTTGAATGATTCGAAGCTATATGGAACCCACATGCAAGCAAAATCCTCCTACCCCCTTCCATCCCCCAAATATAAACGCTGCAGTAAGAATTCCTATATTTTACCCATACGAAATTTTGAACTTTTTTTAAATATCTTAAATAAAAATATGTAGAAAAAACTATTTTTAAAATATCTTAAATAAAAAATTAAATTTGTAGGCAAAATTCTCCTACCCCCCTCCCTCCCCCATGTATAAACTCTGCGGTAATAATTCCTATATTTTATCCCTAATACAAAATTTTGTAGAAAAAACTTTTTTAAAATATCTTAAAATAAAAATTTGTACAAAAAACTTTTTTAAAATATCTTAAATAAAAAAATTGATATATAAATTTTTTAAAAAAAAATTAAAATAAGTGGCATTAACCATAAAAACTATATCAAAAAAATTTTTACTTTTAATAACAATATTTTTTTTCTTTTTTCACCAATCACCAATCAACAATATATAATGATGAATGACATTTTATATATAAAAATGTATATAATTATTTATAAAATAAGGAAGACGATGGCAATAACCAAACGTAGTAAATATTATACTAGAATGTGATTAATTGATTTCAAATCAATATCATAAGAATAAAATTCTAATAAATATTAAATTTTACCAATAGTGGCATCAGAAAACAGAAGAGTCTTTAGGTAATAAAATTATTTTTATCGTATTTACCAGTTCATATACATCTTCCGCCAATTCAATAACCTGAACCAAATCTAAATTGGTTTTTGTAAATTTCTACAAAGTAGTGAGTAAAACATGTGCTTTGACCATCATATCCTTGTCCTCACATAAATTTATATTTAGCTTATATTTCTCTAAATTAAACAAAATAGTTTGGGCGAGGGTCTCCCCTCTCATATCCACAACTGGTATAAACTGTAAAAATTCTTCTAATATTTATATATCACCTATGATGCATAGTTTTTTTTTATCATCAATAAATCAAGGATAAGAAATTTTAATAAAATTTATTTTTAAAAAAATAAGTTTTATGTTGGAAAATTGATATTCAAATATTTGATTTATGAAAACAATCAAATTTGCGATTGGGGGGAATTTCCCTATTTCTAACCACCCCCCTCCCATTGGTTTGCACCTGATCTTATCAATCTCATCAAGCAATTCAATGTTGCATAGATATATACTTTGATCTCCCCTCCGCATTGTACTTATAAATTACAACCATAACAGAATTTTATATAGCCCATTAGAAAATTTTTATACCAAAGGAATAGATTCGTGCTTGCGTAATCACAGAGGGTAATAGGGATGAGGTAAAAATCTCATCCTTTTTTTCCTTGTTCCTTTATTTTGTGAATTACGAGATGAGATTGGGATCGAAATAAATCATGGACCTGGGATGCAGGATTTTCTCGTAATATAAAAGATCTATAAGAAATTGATGAAGAAATAAAATCCAACCGAAAAATATTTTCAACATATTGATATATTCCACATGATTCAAATCTTTTTTAAATACGCTGCCAAAGGTAAAATATCCTATACAATCGAAGGAATATTATAAAGGGAAAGATATCCCACGGTGATAACGCATCCAACTTATTTCGCTGTTATAAAAAATGTTAAAGGGCTATATATGGTTCTGTCTAAAGGTTGTAACTTATGAGATTTTTTATTTAGTAAATTTAAATATGGGTGAACTTTATAAAGATTATCTTCTTCATCAAAAGTTGAGTTATTATATAAATGCAGATATCACTTGAATTCCTAACGAATGGTATAGTAATATCATTGTTATTCGACCAATACATTCTTTCTTCCAGTAAGGAATTATTATCAGTCAGCAAAAGAATTCTTATAAATCTTTTAATCTTTGACGCGGTTATAATAATATTTGGTCTGTTTGGAATAATTATGTGATTGATCCACAAGCAGTGAATACATTTCTTGATCAAAAAATAATTTAAATATTTCTATTGAGTTTTTCGATCAAATAAAATTGAAATTCGATAATTTATTATCATTATCGTAGGTCTCGATGTGTAAATTAGATCAATTTTTCTCTATTTAAAATTATTTCGAAAATTTGATTTGCGTTCTTGATTTGTAGATATTGAGGTTTCTGAGTCAATATCAATGTCTGCCGGATTTTGGATTTCGATCTCCCCTGCAATAGCTAGTTGGAGATTCGGTGTTTCAGTTAGATCGTTTTCATTGAAATCTTCTTTATCACTAACTAAAGCAGCATATGAGGTATAATTAGAGATAATAAATAATTTACAAATAAAATTTATATTCTATTAAAAAAATAAAATGATAAAAAAATAGTATTTTTGTTTAGTAAGAATATAAACAAAAATTTATAATAATTATGCCAAATTTTTTTATATAATTTTTTTTAGAAAAATTGCCTTTTTTGAACCCTTGTTAACGTTGCATAAATGTAACATTAAAAACATATGATTATAAATCTGAGAGTAGATAGAATGATGGGCCAAACATAATTAGAATAGGTTAAGGCCTATAAATTTATGTCAATTGTATTTTAAAAAAATAAATACTCTTTCAACGAGGGAGCCTAGAGCATTTGGGATTTTAATAGTCCAAAATTATCAAACTTCAAGGGCATCTGGCCCACACAAAAAAAATATTTTTTAAAAAATGTTTTTTATGTTATAGTATAATCTTCCAGCTATAAGAATCATATGTGAAATTATTTCAATTCAAAAAATTTATATGTGAAAAATCAATAAATAACAACTGTTGCAGATATGGACGTTGACCATTAATGGGTTTAAAGTTGAATAATAAATAATATTATATACAACTTATAAAATATATTTGATAGTTTTTAAAAAATTTCCAATAAAAATATCCTGATCTGATAATGTATATTTTAGTGAATTTTCAAAAAAAATTAAATTCTTAGAATTATATTATTTGAGCAATAAGAAATTCCTACTGAGATTAAATGGTGATTTTAAATCAATGTTTTATAAAGATGATAGATGATATATATTTTAATGAATTTTGAATGTGAGTCTTAGATTATTTGTTTGAGTAATAAAAAATTTCTACTGAGATTGAATGGTGACCTTTAATCAATATTTTATAACTATGATAAATATTTTAGTGAATTTTGATTCATAAAAGTAAATGAGAGTCAGATTATTTGATCAATAGGATATTCATACTGAGATAGAATGGTGATCTTTAATCCCAAACACTGCTTATAAAATTTATTTAAAAAAAATTGAATTGGGGAGAGAAACAAGAATATAGGAAATATTATAAAAATATACCCACAATCATAGTATATATTTTAGTATAATTTGATTCATAGTTTTCTGGTTTATATCAGAAGAATATATGCATTTATTGTTTGATGAAGAGGAAATGAGATGCTTGAATTTGAAAGCTGCATGTGAGAAATATATGATATTTTAGATAATTTTATTTTATTTTAGCTAAATTATTTTCTTTATAGGGATTGGTTTATATACCAAAAGTTGTAAAATATTTATGATTTCAACTTATAAAATTTACATTCAGCCTTTAAATTTTTTGTGTCTTGATCCTTTATACTCAGTCCATACATAAAAGATATGTTATCTGAGAGATCATATTTTTTCCGCGTACAATTCAGAATTTCTGTTTTATAACTAGAAGAATAAATATATTCATTGTTTGGTGAAGTTGAAATGGGATACTTATAAAACTTATTAAAGAACATAATAAAAATTTATATAATTCAAGAAATTTGATTATTTTAATTTAAATAATTGTTTTACAGTTTAAAATTTTTGGAAAATAAAATTGTGATCTTAGATAATATATCATTGATGTCTTCTGGACTGAGTATAAAGACAAAAATCAAATGTTGAATGTAAATGTTATCAGTTGAAGTGACAAATATTTTATCAGTTGAATTGATAAATATTTTATTAGTTGAAGTCATAAATATTTCATCACTTTTGATGATTAAACTAATCCTTATAAGGAGGTCACTTATCTTCATCAAACAATTAATATCTATATTCTTCTAGATATAAACCAGATAACTTTGAGTCATTGGATTATGTAGCATTTGGTTATTTATTCATGAGTAAAGAACGAGGGAAATCAGATTTTTCTTTCTTCTTTATATAATGATAGATAAATTAAAAATTTCCACTTTATTTTTTTGAACTGATTTATCCATCATCAAATAAAGCGGAAATTCGGATTTATCTATCATCAAATTAAGAATAAAATTCCCATTTTTGACAAAATCTATGATTCAGAAATTTACCTTCATTTTTCTGATTTGTACATCATAAAATCTAATAATGGGGAAATTTCTGATTCATATCATCAAATTAAGCGGAATATTTAGATTCCTCGTCATTCTTGACGGTCTTTCTGCTCGTATAAATATATTTATACAATTTTTTTAACATGTTTTAATAAATAAATCTAAAAGGTTTAACTGCATGAAATTAGATATTCGATCAATTTATTTTTTTCCTCATCATAAAATACTTTTTGTTTATTATCTTGACCTATCTTGGACATGGTACCAGCCATTTCATATTTTTTATAATGTCTTAAAAAATTGTAGTTGTTATACCTAATAAAATAAATAAAAAATTCACTCAAAATTTACCTAATTCTATACTTAAATATATAACATTAATGGAACTTATAATAAGGCCAAGCATCCTTATAACTAAAATGTTCATATCTTATTAAATATAATAATTTGAATCATATTTTATTGTCAATTACAATCAAGGACCCGGAGTGAACCGTAACGAACCGTTAAACCATTACAAACCGTTATAAATATCTGAATCATAACCGTAACCGACCGATATAATTATTTTTTGAAGGAGTAAAAAGAACCTTTATAAAAAAAATTAAACCAGTTTAAACCGGTTCAGATTTTATATTTTAGTAATTGAAAAAATTTGAATATCCAGAATTATGTAAATTTGCTCTTATAGTAATGGCGGTTCCCGCAACACATGTTTCTATGGAAAGGGCCTTTTCGGGGCTAAAATTTGTGTAATCCTCTCAGCAAACAAATATGAATCCATTTATATTAAAAATATATTACTTATGCGTTCAAATAATATATTTAAAGATGTGTTATTTTGAATCTTAAAAATAAATTAGACGATGGTGTTGCTACAATAAAAAAATTTTTTTAAACCGTAATGAACCATTATAAACCTTTACAATTAGCTGAACCGAACTGAACCTTTATAAATTTTTTCTTAAGAATCGTAACCAAAACGTACCCAATATAATTTTTTTTACATACTGAACCATTATAAATAACGGTTCGGTCCCTGATTACAATAGATATATATGAAATCGATCTTATTATCATGCTAATATATTTATATATGGTAACTAAAATTTTCATATATAATTGAAGTTTGCAAGATTTTAATTTTAGGTCTGATATTATATTAAAATTGAAATATAATATGAAAAATAACATATTTATATAATAATTATTATCATTTTATATATTAAATTTATAAAATATTATATTTTAACCTGTAATAACTTTTCTTGAAGACATATCATTTTCATACAATTTTATTGTTTTTTCATAATCTTTTATGGTGAAAATTTTCCTATTTGGAATTTTGCGTATATATTTGCATCTCATAATATTATAAAAATTAATTGATTGATAGTGCCGACAAGCCACGAATCTACTAACCCCAATGGTGGTAATATTAATAATATGTTTAGGAATTACATATCAATCTGCAACTTTCCCTATTAAAATAGTTTTAACTTTTATTACTGGTTTTAAAATAAAATCCCTAAAACGATAAACCCTTTGCGCCGGCTAGCATTAGTATCCCCTATTACTCATCAGAACTTGATAACGAGGGTCTAAATATAAAGAAGCATATCATATTATTTTGTAAATAATTATTCTCTCGAATTTTAATGTGTCCAAGATTTCATGCAAAAAAATTTTGTTATCTTTTCTAAATCCAAAATGCATTTACTAAAATGCCATATATATCAGACAATCACATTTGTTCTGATTGCAGTCTCAATGCTGTTATTTTTAAAGGTTATGATAATCTAGTAATATTTATAAACTTACAATCATTTTTAGTCATTACGACATCATATATACCTATAAAATCTAAGCAGAAATCTTTTACACTCAAAAATCATTCCAGAAACTGAGGACCAACGAGTTGTGCAATCCAATATTTTCCATTGGCCTTTTCATTGATTTAAGTATTATAACAATCGTGGTAGTTCTTAAATATTTTATAACCTCCCTCGCTTTATCAATAATAGTTTTAACGTCAATATTTTTCAGGACATGGTTAAGAGCTAACTGGAGAGGGGCTGCACACTTGAAGCAATATAAATTGGTGGGTAAATCTTCCATCATTTCCTCAAAATTAATTACTTCTTCATATGTCATCATAATTATCATCATTTTCTGAATATCCATTTAATTAATTCATTTTATAAGATTCGCGCCATTATCCATAGTAATTATATAAACATGTTTTATAGGAATATCAAATTCATTCAATGTTTCTAATATCATTCTTTTTATTGGAATCTTTAAAAATAACATGCTTTTCTGATTTTTATGGCATATGGGTTAAATGCCGATTTGATTTAGACAAGATTTTTTGTATTGGAACATATGAAAATTCGAGAGGATAACAAATTATAAAATAATGTATTACATGCTTCTCCAAATTTAGACTTTCATCAAGTTCTATTGAGTTAGGAGCAAAAACTGATGGATTAAGATCATCTTAAAGGGTTATAAGATAAACTATACTCAATTCTTTATAAAATATTGGAGGCCACTAAATCTTCTTATTCGATAACTGGTTGTTATAATAATAATAAAGATACAGTTACTGATTTTGAAAATTTACTTTTAAAATTATCAGAAAATAAATATGAGGAAGAACAAATTCCTATCATAATCGAAAAGTTCACAAAGGTCAAAAGAAAAAGATGAAAATATTTTGAAATTCTGGTAAGAAAATTCTTCCATGTATCCAGAATTACACACCATATATAGTGTTATGGGTATATCAGCGACACAAATACATTAATTTATAATATATTATAAAGATAGCTATTAAATTTGAGTCAGCATAGAACGAGCCTTTTCTTCCTTGAAATATATATTGTGAGATTTATCTTAAAGAGGATAATTTACAAGTTATGATTCTTAATTGAATAAAACATTTAAAATTAAAATTATTTTTTGCTAGTAAATTATGTTTATGATATATGGAGTAGAATAAAATATAAAAAAAAAATTGTATTTTCTTAATCTTGGGTCAATATTTTTATATGCTTTCCAAACTACCCTTTTTTTAAATTTTTACGAACACTTTTTTTTGGATTGACATCCCTGTTATATAGCATCTGAGTCTATCAAGGTAATTGAACAAAATTATCTCACTAATAATGCAAAAAAATGTGAAAAAGGTCCGGAGTCTTGCTAAGACAAAATATAAGATCATATTGAAATCAAACAAATTATCAAATATAAAAAATTTAATGTTATTATATCGGCGATTTTTACAGAAAGGCAAATATCGAATGGATATATAAATCGTGATGCGAAAAATAAGGAAGGTTTGCAAGAAAACGCAATTTCAAATTTATTCAAAGATAAACGAATAAAGCATATTATACTGCATAAAGGATATAGAAACATATTAGACGTAGCACTGACTTTTCTGGAATTTTTTATTACAAAATTATAATTGTAGTGCCAGATACAGTGGTATTATTTAAGGTACCAAAAATATTTTGTGGTGTAAAAGATAAATTGAATCCAATAGAAAAAAATTAACAACTAAACAAGATCGATACCGATGATGATCATACCAATGATCAATTGAGATTTACAACAATAAAACTGAGTTAAGTAAATGAGGTACAATATACTAAAGCAAAAAAGATGAGTTTTTCTTGAAGGTGGGAAATGTATAATAAGTTCAAGTTCAACAACGACTTTATTATTAATATTTATTCATTTCTATTCTCACTAACAACCATTTCATTTAATACCTTTACCTTAACTCATTTATTTATTATTTAAATTTTCATCTCAAAACATTTTGGTACAACTTAATTTTATAAAAAACAGCGTAACTTGAAATTATTTTTAATTTTTATTTGTCCTCCGTTATTCAATTTTTAACAATATTATCAACTTTTATATTATTTTCTTCTACTTAAAAATGCTTAAAACTTTTTGGCAATTGTTTTAACTTAAATTGCACTTTAATTTTATCCTTAAAGTAACATTCATAATATTAACAAAATATTTTGGCCTTCTAATTTTATGTAAATACCTTATTCAATTTATATTTTATTTTAAAAATACTAAATATTCTTAAGTTTTGGTATTTAAATAAAATAGTAGCTGATGGCCTGTCAAGAATGATAGGGAATCAGAATTTTCTCCTTTATTCAATGATGGTTGAATAATAAATTTTACCTTTATTTTTGTAATAGAAACAATTAGCCTCAAAGGCAATTAAATATATGATGAATTTAAAATATATATATTATTAATTGTGTACGACGATTAATTGTTTGTTTTGTAAAATATATATATACTGCGGTACAAAAGGTAAAAAGTTGTTAAATTTATAATAAAAATTGATTTCATCACAATGGCGCAGTCGTTTCAAATGGAGAAATATAATATAAAGGAGTGCAATATGGAAGTTTATTTATCAAAAATGGAATATTTAAAATCGCAAAAATAGAAGATAAAAAATCATTTTTATTAGCGAATATTGGATTAGCGGTTTATTCTTAATTAATTAATTTGTGTTTGCCAAAGACATTAGAGGAAATATCATATGATGACATAATTAAACTTTTAAAAAATTATTATATGAAGAAGACAAACTTCATATTAGAAAGATATTATTTCTTTAAAATGGAACAAGAAAAAGATGAAACCATCGTAGAGTATATTAATAAATTAAAGATAAAGGCAAAGACGTGTGAATTTAAAGATATGTATAATACAGTATTGCGGGACAAATTAGTGTCAGGAATTAATAATGAAAAAATTTTAATGAAATTAATTAACACGCAGGACTTTACATGGGAAAGTGCAATACAAATCGCGACCGCAATGGAGACTACAGAAATGATGTCGTATGAAAAATTATCTGCAGGGAAGGAGATAAATAAAATCTCAAAAACAGTAACAAGGGAGCAGTATGACAAGTACAAACCAGTATCAAAAATTATTTGCTATTATTGTGGATTAGGAGATCACATAAAACCGAAGTGCCCTAATTTGAATGCCATCTGCCATAATTGTGGGATAAAAGGACATTTACAAAAAGTATGCAGAAGGAATCGTGGGAAGAAAGAATATATTCGAACGATAGATGTTCCAGAAAATGAGCGAGAAAGTTTTGAGGATTGGGAATTTCCAGAGGAGTCTCGAGAAAAATTTGAGGTGAAATTATTGATAGATAAAATTTATATTAAATTTTTAATTGACACAGGATCGGCAGTCTCCATTTTGAATATAGAAGACGTTTACCGTTTAAAAATACCAGTAACAAAAACGGATTTAAAATCTTATAATAATGTAATGATCAATATTAAAGGTAAGTGTATATTACCCGTTAATTATATGAATAAAGTTATATATCATGAATTTATGATTGTAAACAATGGGATTAACTTGATAGGTAGAAACCTAATAAACAAATTAAAATTAATAAAAATAAATCAATGTAATATAGTTAATGAGGTTTGGGAGGATAATATTGTACATAAATTTTCCTTATTATTCACTAAAAAATTAGGTTTACTAAGAGGTTTTAAGGCCAGTTTAGCGGTAAAATCCAACCCACATTTCAATGTATGAAAAGTAGACCGATACCATTTGCGTGGAAGGCAAAACTCGAAACGGAATTACAACGACTGGAATCCATGGTAGTTTTAGAAAGACTAAAATACTCGAATATCGCTTCTCCGATTGTACCCGTATTGAAGAAAGATGGATCTTTACGAATTTGCGGTGATTTCAGACAAACGGTTAATGCAAATATTTTGATAGATAAATATCATTTACCCAGAATTAATGAATTATTAGCCACACTAGGTAATGGGTGTAAATATACACTATTAGATTTATCCGAAGGGTATTTTCAAATAGAGCTAGATGAGGAGGCAAAAAAACTGTTAGTAATCAACACGCCTAGTGGATTGTCGTTTCACACGACTTCCGTTTGGGGTAGCCTCAGCGCCAGCGATTTTTCAACAAGCAATGGATTCATTATTAAAGGGATTACCTGGAGTAGCGGTATATTTGGACGATATAATAATTACGGGGGAATCAATTGAGAGTCATAAGAAAAATTTGATAAATGTATTAAAGACGTTAGAAATAAACGGTATGAAATTAAATCTAAAAAAATGTGATTTTTATAAAGAAAAGATTGAATTCTTAGGTCATACCGTTAGCGAAGAGGAAATTACGACAACAAATAAGAATGTCAATGCAATTTTAGACGCACCGTTACCTAAAAACGTTAAAGAATTACAAGCTTTTATCGGTATAATAAATTATTATCAAAAATTTATAAACAATTTTTCTATTGCCGCTCCATTATATAGGCTTTTAAGGAAAGATGTGCCATGAAAATGGAATGAAACAATTGTAATTAATAAATTTAAAAAATTAATATCAGAAGCACTAATTTTAACACATTATAATCCGGAAAAACCGATAATTCTAGCTGCTGATGCGTCTCAACATGGAATAGGATCAGTTATATCTCATATCATTAACAACGAGGAAAAACCGATTGGATACGCGTCTCGAACATTAAATGCTGCCGAACGAAATTACAGTCAGATAGAGCGTGAGGCTTTAGCAATTATATTTGGATTAATTAAATTTAAACAATATTTAATTGCCAGACATTTCATTATCATTACTGACCATAAACCCCTGATATCGTTACTTAATCCACATAAAAGAATAACAGATATGTCATCAAGATTAGTAAGATGGTCATTACTACTAGCAAATTATGATTATGAATTGCAACTTCGAGGGACGAAAAAAAATAGTAATGCGGATATGCTTTCCCGGTTTCCAATTGACGGTAAACCATCTGCTTGGGAAGAGTTAGATATTAATTTAATAGTATCGGATGCTCCACAATTTATTTCAGCGTTAGATATAAAAGCACACACAAGAAATGACCCGGTATCAAAAGTTTCACGTTACCTTACAACTGGATGGCCAAAGATAATAGAGGAAAATCTAAAACCGTTTTTCCAGCGCCGAAATGAACTCACGATGGAGGCAGGGTGTATATTATGGGGATTAAGAACCATAATTCAAAAAAAATTACAAGTAAATATTTTGTCTTTTTTACATATGGGGCATCAGGGTCATACTAAAACAAAATTATTGGCACAAGAGAACGTTTGGTGGCCGAATATTAACGAAGATATCGAATTACACGGTAAGAATTGTGAATTATGTCAAACAAATAATCCTGGCAATAAAACGATCATAGGGAAATGGCCCTCCGCAAATAAACCATGGGGAAGAATTCTTTAGATTTTGCCGGACCAATTAACGGAGATATATATCTAGTAATAATAGATAGTTTTAGTAAATGGCCTGAAATACAAAAAATGACGACGAATAATTTTACTGAAGTAAGAAAATTGTTAAGACTTTTTGCTATTTTCGGTTACCTCAATATGATTGTTACGGATAATGCCCCCCCCCCCATTTCAAAGTAGAGAATTTAGTTTATTTTGCAAACAATTATCAATTAATAGTGCCCCATACCACCCTAGAACCAACGGAGAAGCGGAGCGATTAGTACAAACTTTTAAAAAAATTTTAAAAAAACATAATGGTTATAATAAAATACAAGATTTTTTGTTTAATTATCGAAATACGCCACAAATAACCACAAAACAATCACCAAATTCAATTATGCTTAAATTTCAACCCATAGGACCTATACAATTAATAAAACCAATTTATCCTCATCCATATATACCTCAGTTACCAGGTTTTTTTAATATAAATGAAAAAATATATGCAAAAGATTTTAAAAAAGATAATTGGATTCCAGGTATCATCGTTAAAAGATCAGGACTAATGACGTTTTTAGTTGAAACTAAATTAGGGGTATGGAGAAGACATATTAATCAGTTAAAACATAGGTTTGACAACTCCGATTTAAAAAATAGAGAGGAGGGAAGAGAAGAAGAAACGATGCAAACTACACCACAAATGAATGAAATGGATCATATACAAAATTCGATAGCAAAAGACATAGATCCTATACATGAATTGGTGACCAAAGACATGGATACAATACAAGACTCAATAAACAAAGACACCATCATAAATTATAAGATGAAAATCGACAGTAATGAGCAAACGGTGGTAGAGAACGAAAGTACAAGCAGCCGTTATCCAAAACGGATAAGAAAACAATTTATACCGTTTCAAATCGAGAGCCCAAAAAGGAGAGAATAGATGTAATAGAAACAATTAGCCTCAAAGGCAATTAAATATATGATGAATTTAAAATATATATTATTAATTGTGTACGACGATTAATTGTTTGTTTTGTAAAATATATATATACTGCGGTACAAAAGGTAAAAAGTTGTTAAATTTATAATAAAAATTGATTTCATCACAATTTTATGATGGATAAATCAGAAATTTTCCTATCTTATGAGATGTGATTCAGAAATTTATATTTATTTAGATGAAGGGTTATCTAAAACTTTTCATTATTTTTGATAAAATATGTTTATTATATTTAGTAATTATAATTTATGTGCACAATAAAAAATCTTTTAAAATTGATGGAAACACATGGTTTTAGCTAAGATTATAAACTAAATAATAAAAAGGTTATTATTTTTTTAACATATCTTAATTTTAAAATTTATATAATATTATAAAATAATATAAATTTGAATATAAAATAAAATGAAATAAGTTAGTAAAATTCGCGATATATTTTATAAAAGGTATGTAGAAATCGCGATATATTTATAAAAAATCATAAGTAGAAATCGCGACATATTTTATAAGAGGTCACTCAAATATTATAATTATTTTAATTAATATTTTTATTTAATTTTATTTAATATTTTAATTTTATTTTAATAAATATTAAAATTTATTTTAATCTATTACTTTAGTTTACATTTTATTTCACGTCTAAAACAAAAATAAATTTCTATTCACTTGTATTTGTAATTTATACTAAAAAATATTTTTTTGCTAGAAGAGTTTTGTGAGGCAAGGTTAAATTAAATAAGTTTGCAAAACTCATATAGTACGCATGTATTTTTTTATGAATTACAAATAAAAATTTAGTTTAAAAGATTTTTTATTGTGCACATAAATAAATATACAAAAATATTTCATTAACATATTTAAAAAAAATAATGGAGAATTTTAGAATAACCTCTGATCTATATAAATTTCTGAATAACACCTCATAAGATAAGAAAATAAAGGTGAAATTCATTATTCACCCATCATTGAATAAAGGAGAAAATTCTAATTCCCCATCATTCTTGACGGACTATCAGCTAGTAACTTATATTTTTGATAACGAGTCTTAAAGGATCCCTAAAATATGTTAAACTTAATGCATGATCACAAAAGGCATAATTTCTTTTGTTATTTATGCCAAAATAATCATGGATTAATATTTCCTCCATATATACACTGCACGATGGCTTTTTTTATTTCCTTGTGTCCAACAATTTATTGAAATGTTTGAAGCATTAAAATCGTAATTTCTTTCAATTAACAATTCAGCAATTATCAGAAATTTTGTGCAATGATTTAAATAAAGCATATCTGTGGTTTGCCCATTCCTTTAGTTCAAATAAAGTCAGATGAGAATTGAAATAATTCAATTATTGAAATTAGAGGCCTTCATTTATTCATCAGACCCAGACTTAGGTCACCAAAAATAATTTGCAGTCCCAATCCATGTTTGATAAGAAAATTTAAACCCAATCCCATCCAAAGTTTCAAAAATTTTGTCCAAATCCATAGCCAAAAATTTAATTTATTGTTTTAAAAGAAAATAAACAATATTTCAATGTGTTTTGGCCATCACTTTATTTGTACAGAGATTTATTATTATTAAAAATAAAAAAATGCAATATATTTTAGTTAGTCAGTTTAATAGGCTAAATTTAAATAAAAATTTAGGCCCAAGGCCAAAGGCCAAATTTTTGTATCAAAAACCCAGACCTGACCCAGGCACGTTAGAAAATATATTATACCTGACACCCCATGGGTCGCAAGCCGCTCCATGAAGATCTCTGATTGAAATGTTTAACCATTTTAAATCATTAAAATATATGTTAACAGAAAGAAAAAATTTTAAAAGTAAATTAAATATAATAAAGATTTTTGTGTTAACAGGGCTACCACTATACTTAACATTATTGAAAGTAGTGATCTACATCAATCAAATTTCCAGACCTAGCCCGATATTTTTTTTAACAAATTTGCCCAACCCAGCTCAATATCTTTTCAAAAAATTTGCCCAGGCCAGCCTTAACAACTTATTTTTTATTCATCTTAACGTACTTATGGCGTATTTATTTTTATATTTTTCATCCTGAACATAATCGATTGATCTTTATCATCAAATCTTATCTTCAACATTATTCCATATTTTACTCCGATAATTTTTTTTATACATAAAACTGTATATTTTATTAATTTAATATACTATAAAAAAATTATAAGATTTTGATTCTTTTATTTTTAAACCAAAAATAAAAGATATATGGAGCCTAGTTTCCTACAAATAAATATAATTTAAAAAAATATTCTACAAATAAAAAATATTAACGCCTTTCTTGTAAAAATTTAAAAATATATCAATTTTATTTCACAAAATTGATTCATATCATATCATCTCAAAATAAGTCCGGACTATCCCAACTTATTTTTAATATTAGGGACTTTTTTTTAAAGTAGACCCTGCTTACTTTTGCAGAAACAAAAAATATAATTTATTTTTATAGTGATTTATATTCAAATTAAATCAATTTGATTGAATCAACCATAATTAATAGTAGGGAGTATAAATTTATATAAGAATCGAATCAAAAATCAACACGAAAATCTATCCCCTTTCTCATCGGTAGTGCTGTTAAACGGTCCGATTTGGATCTATTTTTAAAAACAGCTTGATTAAGATTTTAGCAAAAATTGTATTATGTAAGCCTCGAGATTTGGCAAATAGACGGTCCAAAACCTTACTTCTACCTATGAACAAGATCTCCAGACTTACCTTTTATTTCGGCCAAAATCTTCATCAGGCCATTTTTAAAGATCGACACAAATCGGGTCATTTTACAACACTATCATTGGAGATTGAGGACGCTGTATATATAAATTCCTTCCTATGTACTTACATATCGAATCTATCCTTCTTCCAAATTTTGAAAAAGGCGCTGATGTTAGAAATTCCAGTTAATTGCCACCTGATTTTGATTGTTCGACTTTCAGTGTGTAGCGTCATTTTAAGGATATTTAACTTCACCTCCGCATATTTAAGCTTATTGATAAGCTTAAGCCAGTAAAGCCATGATATATATTTGTTTTTTCCGCTAAATCAATATTTAAATTAAAAAAACAGAAATAAATATAAATAAAAGAAGTATTCATTATTAAAGAATAAATAATGATTTTTAATTGTTGTGTTGTGTTAAACTTTAAATTTATTTTTCAAGTAAGGTTTTAAAAAAATATATACTGCAATGTGAAGCCTTTGATATTGTTTTCGAAAATAATATTGGTATGATAAATGTTGAAAGGGTGGGTCTCCTGAAAAAATCTTGGGAGCTAAAATATATCATAAAATGGAAGAATAAAAAAATTAAAACAATTAATGATTTTCAAAAAGATTTGAAATATTTAATTTCACATTTAAAATCTCTAAATAAAAATTTATTGGAGATAAAAAACTTCTATAAAAATCTTCCTTGTAAAAAATGGTCCACAACATTTTGTTGCAAATTTTTCATTATTACAATCATCTAAAAAATTAGAAGCATTAGTTAAATATTCATTATCACAATGATTTTATAATATGCTCATTTTGTTAAATTGTGATATTAAAAAAACTAACTTGTTTTTAAGAAATTGTTATAAAAAAATAATTTTTAAAATTTGCAAAGCTTGTTTATTTCTGTTTAATTTTTCCCTTTTTCCTCCCTACACTACTTAATCCCAGGCCTATCACTAGATTATCTGCCCTTAGGCATAAACATGATTTTATTTGTTTCCTCTTATATAAATTCTAAAAATATGTACATAATCTTAAAATTTAATATAAAAACTATAAAATTTGCCGATCCTATCCGATATAAAATGGCGTTCTTAACAAAAATAAAATGTTATAAATTATTTTAAAAAAGTTATTTTTATAAATAAAATCGAAATCCATATTTTTTTAATAATAATAATTAATAAACATTCTGCCATATTGTTATTTTTTTCCGCATTCTGTTTATAATAGTGTGCGATAATCTCTTCAGAATCTGTTTTTAGTTAAGCTGGCGATATTGACAGTTACCATCGCCGCAGGTAATTTTTGATAAATTGGAAATTTTCATATTTCTAAAAAGAAATCTTCGATATATTAATGTTAAATATTATTTTAAATATTTATTTAAATTTCATAATATATTTGTTTATTACTTATTATGTATATAGATTAATTTTGTTACTTATTATATAAAAGTGATTTATAATAAAAATATTTTATATACTTTTAGGCAATAAAATTGAATATAAACTATAACTGATCATTATAATATATTTAAATGACATAAGTTATGGTATAATTAAATTATAGATGTTATACTAATAAAAAGTATATTAAAAATTAAAACCATTGGTATCTTTACAGAATACAAAATTAGATATATCGGATCGGTTATCGGCCGATATCAATTTAATATTTGGAATATCGGATCGGCCTCCAAAAAGTGGTATCAGTACACCCCTAATAAAAACCATTTATTATAATTAATTTTCTCTTCTTTCCTGCAAAATTTTGAAGAATTTCTTCTAAATTTAAGACATTAAGTGATTTATGATTCAAAATATAAAATGGAAGCTCAGTCAATCTCAAATGGCTCTTATTAAAGTTAACTTCCAAAAAACTTTCCAGCACTTTCCGGTTACTGGTATCATTAGTATTGTAAAACTTTTGCAGTGTTTGGGTAAATTTCTTGTATTTTTTTTATCATAAGGTCCAACAAGTCAGCAAATTTATTTCCTCAAAAACGTCTAACACATCCATATCAGATATATACCATTGATTAACAATGCAATTGTCAAATCTTTATTATATGGATAAAGTTTCTGAGGTCCAATCAATCAAAAAACTAAACTAATTTATATAAAATTAAAATGGTTCTCAATTGTTTAAATTGATTTTCCATGAATATGACACTTGTAATTAAAAAAAATTGGTTTTGATTTTTTCCCTAGGTTGTTGAATCATATTTGCTTTCATAGTCAAACAATGTTTTTTGGTTTGTTAATGAATCTAGAGTTCTAGTTTAAGAATGTAGATGAAGCTTCTAATTAATTTTTATTCTGACATATAATTCCTAAAAGTCTCATAAAATTTTCTTGTTTTTACAGGAAAATTTAAAAACAAATTTAGACTACAACAGTTTGTTTGAATCAATGCCCAACTAAGATAAGATATCCTGAATACTTGAATGTAAAAAGATTTTTGTACTCTGTCTTAGATACTTTATGTTTAAGAAAATCTTGTAACATTTTTCATTTTCTACACAAAAGATAACAGGAACTATTTTATATTTTTGTTTAAAAAATTCAATATTCACTTTTAACCTTTTCCATGGATTCTTACATTAATTTTGTTGCTTCTCCTTATATTTTAAATTAATATTCATCATACCCAGCCCCTGGCAACATTTGAAAAACATTTATTTGGACTGGTTTAACAGGTAAAAAAATCAAAGGGGCAGGCAGGAAAAAAAATGCCAGACACACTTAATATTTAATAGGAAAAAAATCATTCTAATGCTTAATTTCGTTAAAATTATATATTTTATATTAAATGATGTTAAATGGCTCGATTTTAGTCGATTTTTAAAATGGCTAACTCAATATTTTAGCAAGATGAATATAGTCTAAATCTCGAGATTTTGCTAATAAGTGTCTTTGTGCCATATATGAACAAAATCCTCAGGCCTGCATAATATTTTTTTGAAAATATTTAGTTAACCATTTTAAAAAATCAATTCAAATTGAGCCGTTTAACACTAGAGCTGCTTAATATTATTATTCATTAAAAAAATGATTTCTTTTCTATTTTCTTACAATTTATGTCTATTGCTATAAGAAAATCATGAAACCTAAACCCTCATCGTTATTGGTTATTTTTCTATAAGATATTTCTCTAGATTTTAAAAAACCCAAGCAGGGTGAGGCAATCTTGTAAAAAAATTGGAACAAGGTTAGGTAGTTTTGACAGGCTAGGGCAGGTAATAACTAAATTCCAACTGGGCCAGGTCTAAAAATTTTGCCATTTGCAGACCTCTAATAGAAATTAGATAATTATTGTTATGATTTTTTGTATATATTTATATTAATCATTATTGTATTTATAGGGTGGAATAAAGTATTCTTTTTATTTCACTGTAATATTTTAGGTTTGGATACAGTATACTTGATCTGTAATAGGGCTGTGCTGAGAATATCAGAATGGGCCAATCTTTTTAAAAACTCAATTAATTCCATTTTTTTTGTTTTTGGCTACTTTATAATAGTATATATAATCTTTTTTATTTTATAAATAATTTCATAATTATAAATTAATGAAAGGAATTAATATTCATTTTAATTGTTGTAGTTAAAAAAAATAGTTTGATATTTTACACTATTTTTTGTTATATTATCTGCAAAAAGAAAAGGATTTTAAAATATCTAATGAGTTACATCCAGTAATGGCTCAATTTAGCCAATTTTAAAAATAATTAACTCAAAATTTTAGCCAAGGGTAGATTATCCATGCTTATTGATTTTTCCCACAGATATCAGAAAGGTTTGGACTTCTATTGGCTAAATTTCAAGGCATAGGTAATAATATTTTGTTTAAAATTTTGATTTGGTGCTTTTTAAAAATTGGCTAAATAGAGCTGTTTAACAACACTACATTCACCCATATACATTGGAATTATTTTAAATGATAATATTAACTTATAAAAAATAAAACACATTAAATCCTTCATGAAAGTTAGTTGGTTTTTTTAAAAGTTGAAAAGATTGATATATTTGGCATTGATACAAAGAAAAAAGGGTAAATAAAAATCAATTTAAATATCAGAGGTGTTTTAGTTATATTGGATTGGATCAGTGCAAAATTTGTAGATCGGCACAGCCCTTGGCTGTAATATTTATATAATATTGGTCCATAAAATTGGATGTCATTTATTTGGAATTTATCTTTCTGCTCATTGAAGCAATCAAAAAATATATTATATTTCTCTATGTTATCCTGTTGGTTGTAAATCTCTCTATTTCTACTCTTAATTGTTGAGTCATATACAATTCCTTCATAGCAGTTGGTTAAGAAAACAATGATACTGATTTATTTTACAATTTCATAACTATAGGTAAATTTTTTAATAAAAAGTATCTTGGATTCTATCAAAAGATAAATTTCATATCTCTTTAAACTCTTATTTATAATTTTAAACCAATTATTTTTATTTTTCTATGATTTAATTAAGCTTTTACTATGTATTGGGGGGGGGGCAGGGTATTAGAAGCACATTAAGCTATATCATAATTATTTGATGATTTAAATAGCAGTTACAGCAAATAATATATCTCTAATTTATTTTAAAAATTGGTCAGAAATTAGTGCAATTTTAATTTAATGAAATTACATGATCATGCAAAATTTGATAAGTCTTCTGTATTTTTTCATTATTAATATTTTGATTGTTTCTATCTATCATATCTGGTTGTCCATTAAGTACACAATTCAAACTCAAGAATATATTATCTTTGACTAATATATTTTTTGATTTAAAAAATATTGAAGGTGAAGGTGTTTGAATATTTAAATTTCCCATAATTAGCAGATCTTTGTTATAGTCAAATTCATTAACAATTCTATGTCTGCTTGAAATAGTTTGTAAGGCATATTGATGAAGGTTAATATAAGAATTTGTATAGGCGATATTAAGATCTTTTCTAGCCAATTCGCGACTATAAATATATATTGGAATAATATGACAACGTGGTTTTAACATCATGTTCATGTCTTTCATTCTCTCCTAAATAAATTACATATGATAAACGTTATTATTCACCTTTTAGGAGTAAAACATGTGTGATCGTAAAGGCGTTCACAGGAAAACAAGCATGTATATTTATAGATCATATGACATATATTACAACGCGCGCGTATCGTCCGGTAGTCTCGAATTATTATTAACTTTATACGTTTTGTCGCTTTACGAAAAGGTGAAAAAAGGTGAAATTGAATACCATTTTTCAATAATCAACCCAGCATAATACTTTGAGTTTATATAAATAGGAAGTATAAAGGTAACCAATTTTTTTTAAACTATTATTTAAATATGACATGGAGATATTTTATGCTATTATAATTACATAATTATATTTATATAGTGTATAAAGGTGCATATTCTAATATCAATCAAAAGGGTCACATCCTACCCAGACCAAATCTGATATGTATTATTATGATATTTTGTTTTCTATTATAATATTAAATTTTAGTAGATCAACTTGCCCATAAATATAGACCTTTCAATACTTCATTCAGTCTATAGGAAATATTGTACATATTCTCCAATACTAATATTTCAAATATTATCTTAAATAAAATTAAGGTATATCATACATTCAATAAAGTATTATTACTTTAAAAGTATTTTGTAATAATATTATACTTTGGCTATATTATTTGAAATTAAGATATAATCTTAGTTAAGGAAAATTATTACTATTTTTTTTAACAAAATATAATCCACTAATACCTGTTTCAGATGGCTATGCCTAATCACTTTAAAAAGCATAAAGACTATAATAGCCTTACTGCTTACTTTACATACACAAATAAACCATGCCTTGCACCCTGGATTGTTAAGAACAATTTATTTACTATGTCCAAAGAATGCACGAGTATATTAATTATAGATAAATTTTATATTAATATATTATAGATGCAATCTGCCTTCAAAAAAATTATTTTTCTGTATGATGCTAAAGAATTATAAAGCTATTCAAGATGATATTCCTATTCTCACCCAAGAAGCTGTTGTCAGTGAAAACAATTATGCATTAATTCCATGTAAATATAATATGATTAATACATTTACTATATCAATTATAAAGTTATTCAAGATGATATTTCTATTCACACCCAAGAAGCTGTTGTCAGTAAAAATAATTATGCATCAATTCCATGTAAAATTCAATATAAATAATATTCATTATATCAATTTAATTGCAATGATATTCAAAATTTATTTTCTTTTTAAATAGATCAATCACAATTCAATTTTCAAGATTTATTTTTTTAAAAAAATCAATTTATAAATTAATAAAATCAAAATATAATAATGACTTTTTATATTCTAATAAGTATTTGTACATTAATGATAAATTAATATATTATAAATGCCATACAAAACATTGTAAAGGGAGGAGGATTTTAAATACTCATTTTATAATGACACAAAAGCATATTGATCATAATGATGAAGATATATATAATACGCTCATCACAATCAATATGCTTAAAACAGAACTTATGTTAAATCAAAATATCAGTATTAGAAAGACATACAGAAAGGTTATGAGAGACAGAAAACTCGATCCTTTCTGTATGCAAAACCCCAAAACGTTACCTACCTTTTTATCAGTTAAATCCATTATGGGACGTGTTATTCAATTAACACGACCCCCCCCCTTCCCCTTTCAAATGGTGATATTATATTAACCCAAGAGCACACAAAATCACATTTAAGTTTTTTTAAAACTACAATGTCTACTTTTGCCATATATTCTTTTTTCACGATTTTTCCTCCGTCATGTAATTATATTAATTGTTCAATAATTTTCATGTTGTCAATAAAATAACAGCTATTAGTCTAAGTATTTATATTCTAGTCGGGTCATACAGAAGTGGTATACGCCAATTACAATATTATGGTCGTTCTTACATTTATAGCCTAATTTTATATTGTATTTATCCACAATTTTTGTGATTTTTTATTTATTTATTTATTAACGTTTTGTATTGCATTTATGCGCATTTTTTATCCAATTATTTTTTTCTGTATTTAACGTTATTCGTATATTTATACTAAATGATACCCTTATAAATAATGTATTATAAGATTATATATTTATTTGTGAATCCAATATTATTTAATAAAATAAATATATATCCTTTATTGCTAATAAATGTATAACATTGCAATAAGTATTAATCCAACGATAAAAAATTTATTCAGGTATTTCCTACTAAGTTAGGTAACATATATACTAATAGAATCTCAAAAAAATTAAAAGATGTGAGGAAATCTGTTGATTATATAAATAAGTATAAATCCAACGATAAAAAATTTTTTCAGGGATTTCCTACTAAGTTAGGTAACTTATATATACTAATAGAATCTCAAAAAAATTAAAAGATGTGAGGAAATCTGATGATTATATAAATAAGTATAAATCCAACGATAAAAAATTTATTCAGGGATTTCCTACTAAGTTAGGTAACTTATATATACTAATAGAATCTCAAAAAAATTAAAAGATGTGAGGAAATCTAATTATTATATAAATAAGTAAAAATCCAACAATAAAAAATTTATTTAGAGATTTCTTAGTAAGTTAAGTAATTAACATATACCAATTAATCATAAAGCAATATATTATATAAACCAATATATATTTATATATCTAAATATATTATAAATAATTATAATTAAATTTTATATATGATGTAAATATATTATATTAAATATATATTCAATTATATTCAATATATAAGTAAATTAATATATAAAATATATTATACTAACTATGTTAATAATATTAACTATTATATTATATTTAAATATATTGATTATGTTATATTAAATACTACAAACAATCATATATTTAATTATTTTATATATCAATTAATTTAATATTAAATACATATATTAAATATTTAAATATATTATAAATATTTAAATTTTATATATGATGTAAATAAATAATTATATTCAATATATATATACTAAATATGTTAATAATATTAACTATTATATTAAATTTAATTATATTGATTACATTATATTAAATACTACAAACAATCCTATATTTAATTTTTTTATATATCAATTAATTAATAAATATTTAAATTGTATTATTTACTTTATTAAATTACAAATTTCTAATAATTCGTTACTAATTTAATATTAATTTAAATGATAAGATCTGTCTCATATGTAGTAACCGATTGAAATTTTTTGGCGGCCATGTTTTAATTTTATATTTATATTTTAAAATCTCTCGCTTCAACCTTTAGGGGCCATATTGGTCGCCATTTTAGCTTATTTGTATTTTTGATACTTTTTAATATTCGAGACAGCGGACCCAAATCTTACGCGCGTATATCGTACCGCCTTTACTATTTTTTATTTATAATTAGGTATTTTGTCGGTAAACTTTTTGGGGAATTTCGGATAAGCTTAAAATTTATATGCTCAAATTTTCGGTATCGGGCCGATCCGTTTGTCTGTCTTTTGTCATTATACCATTTCGCTTCAATTTTTCGAAAAATTTTATCTAATTTTCTCCATTTCATCTAATCCTCATTCTCCTCTCTGTAAATGATACCTTCCTTATATAGAAGGTCAAAATATTATAAGAACAAAATATATTTTAACTGTAATTCACCCACCTACAATGGAAAAGGTTACATAGTAAATAACCTATTTACTTTGACCACAGCATGCAATGGTAAATTATTTAATATATAATATGTGATTTATTGTTTTCTAGATGTTTGCAAATATTTGACTGCAAGAAGAGAAAAGCTTTTATAAATATTAAATTGCAGCTGTTTATTATCAATTAAGCTATATTACAGTAAAAGTATATTTATTTTATATTTAAATATTTTATATTGCAGCTCTTTATTGCTCAATTTATAAGCTTTTATAAATATCTTATATTGCAGCTCTTTATTGCTCAATGTACAAGTTTTATAAATATCATATTGCAGCTCTTTATTATCAATTAAGCTAAATAACTGTAAAAGTATATTTACTATATTTTTAAAAATCTTATTATATTGCAGCTCTTTATTACTCAATTTACAAGCTTTTATGAATATTATATTGCAGATATTCATTTTCAATTAAACCATATTGCATAAAAAAAAAAGGAAGAGTAACCTTACGTTATAATTCAATAATCCATAATCTTATACTTATCTTATTATATTTCAGCTATTTATTACTCAGTTTACAAGCTTTTATGAATACAGTAAAAAAAGAAGCCTTACTTTAGAATTCAAAAATAAAAGGTATATTTTATTCAAAAATGGATATATAAATTATATATAATTGTATATGCCAATTCCACCAAATTTCCATTTACATAAATATTATAATGAATCAACTACTTATTATGAATGCTCAAAAGCATCATGCAAAGGGAAAGGCATACTCAAATATAATGTATTTAGTATATCTAAAGAGTGTACTGGTAGATAAAATATTTTTAAATATATAAAAATTAAATGTATTAAAGATCCAAATTGCTACCAGCAAAAATTCAAATCAATATCAACACAAAGTTTATGATGAATAGAAATATAAAAATTTTTATTTTATTTAGCTGAAGACACAATTTACTCAGACAGATAAAAGAATTTATGTTACAAATGAATGTCAAAGTGAATTTTTATCTATATTTACATTCATTATCTTAAAACAAAGTTTGTGATCATGTTTATAACTATCTACCTAACAGCCTTACAACAAGTCTGAGTACCATAATTATTTATATATTTATAACTATCTTAAAACAAAGCTGGTAATCATGATTATAACTATCTACCTAACAGCCTTACAACAAGTCTAAGTACCATAATTATTTATATATTTATAACTATCTTTAAACAAAACTGGTGTTCATGATTATAACTATCTACCTAACAGCCTTACAACAAGTCTAAGTACCATAATTATTTATATATTTATAACTATCTTAAAACAAAATTGATCAAATAGAAACCCATGTTTTACATAGTAATGAAAATGAAAACCATGTTATGCATAGTAATGAAAACCCATTTATGTAAGATATAATTTTACATACTAATGATTATAATAAAAATTTAAGCAGCTATTTATGAACCTGAAGTTATTAATCTTACAACAAATTCAAGTATCATAATATATTATTTATATTCATTATTTTTAAACAAAGCTAATTATCAAGAAATTCAAATTTTATTTTTTAAAAAAAAGTCCACCTATAAATTTATTACATCTAAATTTAATAATAATTTAATCTATTCAAATAAATATTTATATCTTCGCAATAGAGAATCTATTATAATAATCCTCAAGAAACGTCAATCAAATTTAGCCAATAGTTTTCTTTTAAAACATTGTCCAATAAAAAATTATAGCGTAATCGGTCCAATAGTAATCACCTTAGCAAGCTCAGCATTCATACACTTACCATTTCATTCACTTCACATATCAAAGCAATGGTATCAAGCAACCAGGTATAATTTTTTCAGTTCTTATATATAATTATATTATTTTTATTAGATTCTTCAACAAAACCCAACTACCAATATAAGAAAAAACAAACCAAGTTAAAAAGCAGAATAAGCAAAATTTATACCCTATTTTTTTGTGACATAATAATTTACTATGTTATTTATATATTAAGTTATCTATATTATTTTATATAGATAAGAATAACAATAAATTCTCTTATACCTAGGAATTCTATCTTTTCAAAAAATATGATATTCTTTTTTATACATTTATTTTAAGATAAGTCAATTTTAATTAAATCTCAAAATTCAATAATATAACATCTATTTTCTATTCAAACAAAATAATTTAATTACTCATTTGCTTTCAACTATTCTTTTGTAAAAAGTTAAATTTAAAAAAATTAATATTTTAAATAGCATTAAATAATAATTAAACAAAAAAGTTAAATTTAAAAAAATTAATATTTTAAATAGCAATAAATAATAATTAAACAATATATAAAACATTTTTAGAAATGAGAATAGTTGGAGGCAAATGAATAATATAATCATTTTGTTTGTATAGATGTAAATTTTATATTTTTAAATTTGATCCTTTCTCTGTCTCTGTTAGATTTAATTGAAATGGACTTATCCTAAAATAAAGGGAAAATAAGATATATTCCTAGGTATATTGCTTATCTATATAAAATAATATAGATAATTTAAAAAATATATAAATAACATAGTAAATTAATATGTTACGCAAAATTAGGGTATAAATTTACTCATAAAAATCTAAAGTCAGATAAAATGAAAAATATATACTTGATACTCAAATTTTTATATTTATTAAAGGTCAATGATAGGTTTGATGGTGCTTAATAGGAAAAATTAATTATTACAGATCCTTTATTGGTGGGGATAATTGAAATAGACTTATAAAATAAATGAAAAAATAATTTAGGAAATAAAGTTACCTCTTTTATTGAAAGGATAGGATTATTAGGTAAAAGAGAATTCGTATTTTTAATTGTTTTTCACCTATATAGTTAAAATTTTATAAAAATTTAAAATCTAAATAGTAAGATATAAAGAAAAATCCATGCTCATGAAAATTCTTGGACACTAATGACCAGTATAATACTTACCCCTTTTAGACCCCCAGCTTTATAAATATACAGTTATATGTTTTTAAGATTGGTTATTTAAATAAAAAGGCATTTAATAGCTATTCTATAACACTTTATTATTATAAGATAAATCCGATATGATTCGGTGAACAACAATTCTGACTAACAGGAGCTCTGGTAAATAATGTTAGTATTTAGGGTGCTAATAGGAGATATTGTTTCATTTTTGTAATTTTAAATATAAATTTCTAAATCACATCTCAAATTATAATTCCCCGTCATTCTTGACGGGTGATCAGTGTGATGCTAATATGAGATGTTTTTTCATTTTTATTTATTTTTGTAATTTAAAATATAAATTTCGAAATCACATCTCATAAAATAGGAAAATTTCTGATTCATCCATCATCAAATAAAGGTAAAATATATTATTAATCAATCATTGAATAAAAAAGACAATTCATCACTCTTAGTCTTAATGGGTTGGAATTGGCCTGAAGGAGGAGGGGGAGGGGTAAAAAGAATTATCGTAAAAGAACGAATAAAATTCTCATCCCCGTCATTTTTGATGGGTTATCAACTAGTTTTTTTTATAAATGTCGTTTACAAAGTTGTAAGGGAAGGGGTATATTAGGTACTCATTTTACGATGACAAAGCAACATAATCATGAGAATGATGAAGAGTATTATGAACTTTTACTTACGTTAAATGAAAAAAATTAAACAAAATTAAATAAATATTTAAGTTTACATAAAATATATAAAAAGGTTATGCGTGAAAGGAAATTAGATTCCTTTGCGATGCGACATCCTAAAACCTTACCAACATTATAGTCGGTAAAAACAAATATGGCACGCGTTATTCAATCGACGCGGCCATCCTTACCTCGCACAAATGCTGATATAGCTTTGCTTGACGAACATAAAGTCACCATAACTAATAATAATTTTTTAATTTGTAATGATAATAATAAATTATTTATTTTTCTACTCATATTCTTTTATCTCGCCTTTGTTTGGCAGATAAAATATAACTAGATGACACGTTTAATGCCTCCCCTAAACTATTTAAACAACACTATAAATATTATTATAAATAATACATTAATTATCTGTGCTTATATTCTTTTACCAGATAAATATAAAAATACATATATTCGAATGTTTTATTTATTAAAAAATTATTGTTTATCATTAGGTTTATTTTTTTCGCCACCAAGTGCAACAATAGATTTTGAAATTGGCGTATTTTTAGCTCTCAAGGAAATTTTTCCGAGAATTATTGTAAAAGGTTGTTATTTCCATTTCTGTCAATGCATCGTAAGACGCATTCAGGAATATCGCCTGACCCAAGTGCACAGGCGAAATCCTAATATTTATAAATTTTTCCGTATTATAATAGCCATCCCATTTTTATTGGAAAGGGATGTGCCATCTATAATGATTGAGTTGAGTCGCTAAGCTCAATCTTTTCAATCTTTTCAATTGAGTTCTATTTTTGATTTTTTAAATTATTTTGAAAATACTTGGATTAAATATGAAATGGAACATATTTCATGTTAGAGGGGTGAGGACGAATAACCACATTGAAGGATTTCATTGTGCTTTAAAGGAATACGTTCCATATCATAATTTTCCGATGTCCTCACTACGTCATCGTGACGTCATGTCATCGCTACGTCATCGGTACGTATTTATTTTTATTTTTTTTATTTGTTGATTTTATTTTATTTTATTTATACAGATGAATGGAATTGATGGTGTACACATACCTAACATGGATGAAAAACAATATTCCCTCAAATTTGTAAATATGAATTAACACTTAATCCTTTCTTTATTTTTTAGATTACCTTATCAATTTTCATCTCATATTATCAATTACACATTAATGAAATCTTTTTATACTCATATTTTTCTTTCATAACCAATAATTAAGATAACCAAGTATATTTAAATATTCTTATCCTAACCTATTTATAATCTCCAATCCTTATAAATAACTCTTTCTTTTTTTTCCCCTCCCTTAATGAATTTATTTATCACTAAATTTTATTATCTCATTCTTTTCTTTCTATCTCTATTATCTATTAACCACTATTTCTCAAAACCTTATCAATTCCTTTAATTTAATTTTTATTATTTTTATAAAATAATAATTTATACCTTCTTTTTCCCCCATTTTTTAATCTTATTTTTTAATTACCTTACAATTAATTAACCTTAATAACATTACATTCATCATGTTATTTTTTAATTTATAGAATATCATAATAGGCTTGATAAGTCCCCCAAAATTTTTTTTGATGATAGCCCTCCAACTACTAGAAATATGCATCTAATATTGACCCATCTACCGGTTTTACATTATTTTATTGTTTGTTTAATTTCAACAATAGTTTATTTATATTTTTGCCTGATTTCTTTATTTGTCTAGGCTAACCCTAATCTCTCACATTGCTACAAAACATGATGAATCTATTATTAAAGATAAGCAAAGGAAATAATGACGATTAAACAAACGCCTTACCCGTTCTAGAGTTACTGGTAGACAAAATAATAAAGAACTACGCTTGAAATGAACTCATCTAGAGGTTTATTTTGTTTTTTTTTATCTTATGTTTTATATCTATGTTTATTTTATTTTCACCCATTTCTTCAAATGATATTTCTATCACCACTACCACAATCCCTATGTCTCCGCCTATTTTTTTAACAAATATAAACATTTAATTCTGTACTATCATTCACTTCACTAGGAGTTAATATAAATATTACTTTATCCGATTCTCTGAGAAACTTTCAATATTTAGAGGAATGTTCAATGAATATACAGTACGTCCAATTTCATCAACTTTATTAATGGAAAAATATGCAGTAGTTCTGTCGTGGCCTTTATAACAATACTTACGAACGTTTTATGGTTTAGTTAACATTGTCGTTCATGATTCCATTTTAGAAAGGGATACCAATGCTGACATTGACAGAAATATCGTTTTGCGTTCATAGGCATATCATCTTTATCGGGACGTATTGTGTTTTGTACACTGCTTTGGTAATTCGTCATTACTTTCATCTACAACCCTAAATGATATAAAATTATACATTAATTATTTCCTCTCCAGACGACCTCCCAGATTTATTTTGTCACTTTTTCCATCAAAAATTAATATGTCAACAAGGATTTGCTCTTAATTTTATCAAATACATAATAAATATTCCTCATTATTTTTTAAAAAAATTATCCTAAATCTATATGTCAATATAAAGAAATATCTTAAAAAATATATAAATAATTTGCATATAAGTTCATTAGTGTTTAATGGCATTTTTGTAATTTAAATAGACAGCATTTTTTTTACTTAACATAAAAATATACATATCCCTTATCAAATTCTTTGACAAATAATTTCAAAAATGTAAGACATACATTAAATTTATCTGAAAAACAACAATAACCTTATATAATAAACAACATATTTTTTAGATATAATTTTAATTGATCATATTACAAAAATGTATGAGTCGGTTATTTTTATTTTATTTGTATTATCTAATAAGTGGTTGCCCAGGCCTTCCCAGTTTCCCTTAATACGGAATTTACATATTTTTTTTCCATATTAGACTAATTGGTAAATCAGATATTTCCCGTTCATGTGATGATATTAAAAATTTAACTATCTCCGAGGCTGGCAAAAATTTTCAAAATTATAAGAGGTAGGATTGGGCTTGGAACCAAAATTAATATTAGCTTGCACCTGACTTGGGAATATCTTTTACAAATAATTAAGGGTTGAGCTGGGCAAACTTTTTTAAAATTATAAGATCTTGGATGCTTCCTAATATTGTGAGCTTTAACCTGGCATGACATCTATCTTAAAAAATGAATAAAAATCTCATTCCCCGTCATTTTTGACGGGCTTTCTACTAGTATTTATTTATTTATTGATATCATAAAAAATATAGAGCAAGATATGGATCTTATGTTGATGCAGTTAGATGATGGGCGAATAGTTACCGAAAGAAAAAGAAAATATATCGTATTAGATGATAAAATAAGAGAGATAATGATCCTTTATTGTGGAAATTTGTATAGTCCTATTGAATATTTTGAAAAAATATCCAAATATTTATATTCCAAAAAATTTATTGGTATTTAGCCCTTTTTTTAAATATTACTATACTGGTGACCTTTTGCCCATCATCTAACTAAATTTGTTTTATATTTTTTATTGATATCAGTAAAAAAATATCGTTACTGTTGAGCCAAGTTATTTTATTGTAGTTGGGTTTGGCTGAAATGGTATATGCCAATTTCAAAATCTATGTTATGTACCTCAACTATTGCTATATCATCATTTGTGGAGAGCTTTATATGGTAAAAGTACATAATACTAATCATAATGTTAATAACATTGGAAGGCTTGAATAGTACACTAAACCCTTCCTTTGTATATTTTTTTTATCAGTTGTATAACTTATTATTGTCGATATATTTTTTGTATAATTTATTTCAATAAATTATTATCTTTTATATTGTACGTTTATATTATTGTTTCGCGCACTATTATAATATAATTTTTTTTATTCCTGATATATATATATATATGTAATTAAATTCTTATAAAATACATTTTTAATACTACACAGGCATGAATAAATAAAATTATATTCGCGAATTTTCAGAAAAATTTCATAATCAATAATAATTTAATGTTTTGTGTTGTCAAATTATGCACTTGAAATAAAAAGAAATATTCATTTGTAGCCATAATTATATTATATAAATATTTACGATAAAAATTTTAATAAAGGATTTCTTAGTAAGAAAAAAAATTAACGATCCCATATTAGAAATAACAAAAAAATTTGAGTAAATAATATATTTGAAGGAATAATAAGTATAAATACCTACTTTAAAAATTTTATTTATAGAGTTCCAATAAAAAAAATTAACGATATATTAATTATTAGAAATCTCAAGAAAAATTTGAGTAAATAAGATATTTAAAGGAATAATAAGTATAAATACCTACTATAAAAATTTTATTTATAGAGCTCCAATAAAAAAAAAAATTAACGATCCCATTAATTATTAGAAATCTCAAGAAAAATTTGAGTAAATAAGATATTTGAAGAAATAATAAGTATAAATACCTACTATAAAAATTTTATTTATATAGTTCCAATAAAAAAAAAATTAACGATCCCATTAATTTTTAGAAATCTCAAGAAAAATTTGAGTAACTAAGATATTTGAAGGAATAATAAGTATAAATACCTACTATAAAAATTTTAATTATAGAGTTCCTAACAAAAAAAATTAAAGATCCCATTAATCATTAGAAATAACAAAAAAAATTAAAATATATGAGTAAATGTAATATTTATAGAAATAATAAATATCTATTACCCCTTTACTCTCAAATTTATTTTTATTTTCTACCCATCTACAAGTCTCATGAAATTATATTCAGAAAACGACGTAAGTAAATTGCTACTAGTTTTACCATTCTTGGTTATTCTTTTAGAACATATATTACAAAATTAATCTATAGTTCTATTATTAAATAGATAAGTTCTCTAGTGCAGAAGAAAATTGTTTTAATATCATCTAATATAAATTATTTTAAAAAATATATATAATATTGAATAAATTCTATTTATTATTTCATTTTAAATTAATTATATTAAATATATCAATAATTAATATTAAAATATGTAATATATATTATAAGTATATTAAATAAATTATATTAATTATGTAAATAATATTAATTATTATATTATAATAAAATCTTATAATACAATTTAATACATTTATTAATTTACATAATTTTCTTTATATCTAATTTAATATTAAATATATTAAAATATAAAATTATATTATACTATGCATTTATTAATATATAAATTTTTTATAATATAATATTATATTATTAATTTATATAACTAATTAATATTAGAATTATATATTTTCTAATATTTATATTAATAAATTTTTATTTTTATTTATATTAAATTAATTTAATATTAAATAATTTACTTTAAATAGTAAAATCTGTCTAATCTGTAAAAGTTAAATTTTTAATATTTTTAAAATCTCTCGCTCATTCCTGGTGGGTTTCATCCGGTGGAAAATTTGAAGTGATAGAACAGTAAATATTATTTTATTTTAATCATATTTATTTACAGATTCTATGAACATTATATCTCAATATTGATATTAATTATAACTTACACTAAAGAAATTAAGCTTAAAATCAGCCATCACCCACCTTTAAAGTAATTAAATTATACTGTAGTTTTTGGGTATAGGCTTTTTCTTTGTCCCACTCCTTTTAAATTAAAGCCTATAGAGGTTTAAGCAACATTTTTCGAAATGTTGTGCCTACAAGTACGTGCGGCTTGCCCACAAACGTGTGGAGGGCTCCTCATATTTTTACTTTTATACCCAAATTAAATTCAATTAGATGGAAATGAGGAAAACCTAGCGTAGCTCTGTTGAACTTTCACTAGAGGGCAAAAGCGCTATCTATCACGTAAATCTCTCGCTTCAAACTTATAGGGGCTATTTTGACGGCCATTTTAGCTTATTTGCTTTTTTAACATTTTTAAATAATAATAATTGCGGACTGTAACACAGCGTATGCTTCAGTACACCAATCATGTAGTAATCATATTAAAAAATACTGGTAACTTATTAAACAACGCTTAAATTATTAATATCCTTTTTAGAAAAATAAAATACTCACTGCCTATCAAGGGTTGTAAAAACAAGATTTGGATCAATTTTTAAAATCGATCAGATTAAGATTTTAGTCTATAATTATTTATACCTATAAATTTAGCAAATAGAGCCTTCCTGCCATATATGAGCAAAATCTCCAGGTATCCATAATATTATTTTGGCCAATCTATTAATCGGGCTTTAAGAAATTATAAACGGGCTTTTTAACCATCCTAAGCCTATCTAAACCCTTGCTCTAATCTCTTTTCATACAAAGCTACCTGCCAGGGGAATTGTGATGATTTTTTATTTGAGAAGATTTTTTGTTATTATTTTTTAATTAAATACTTATTTATTTAAAAAATAACATAAAATATATTAAGAGTATAAAAAAACATGTATAAAATATAAACTTAAAAAAGATTATAACTAAGCTTGTGATTTTTAAATTTCCGACATGGTAATTACTAATTTTTAGTGATGGCAATTAAGGTTTATTTGCACGCTTTCTCATTTTCAAAATATGAAAAATGAATTCATTAATTTTTTTGATTTATCAATAATTTTTTTGATTTATTAACATTATATATTAAATTATATATATATTAATTAAATTATATATTAATTAAATTTTGATATTTTATCAGTTCTTAAATGTTTTTAGTTTCACATTTGTTAAATTAGTAGATTTTAGAGATTTTATTAGTTTTAAACTAAATCAATGATGTTTTGACTTCTCAACATTATATATAAATTACATTATATAAATATAAGTCTAAATTAGACAAAGTTTTGACTTCTCAACATTAATATATTACATTATATACATATTAGATAAAATTAGACCTTTTATTTTATTAGCTGTATGTTTTAGCTTCACATGAGTTAAATTCTAGTTACTTTTAGACATTTTATTTAGTTGAATTTAGATATTTTATTAGTTTTTTAATACGTTTAGCTTCACATAATAAAAATATTAAAGTTGATTTAATATTTTTCTTAAGGTTTAAAATGTTTTTCTTTTTCCTTTCCTCTAAATACTGTTATTAAAAGTGGTGCCACTTTTTATAAGTTCTAAGGTGTTTTTGAACTTCGTAATATATGTAGTTTTTATAAATATACATTATTACATTAATTATGTTGTACCTCTTTGCCTTAATATATCTTATTTAGTTCTTATTTCGGTTTCACACAATAAGTTCATCTTGTCGGCATATATAACATTAATTATGACTCGACTTTTCTAAATTAAAGATTTTTATGACCTTTAAACATTATATATATATTACATTATAAATATTTTAATTAAAATTGGATTAGTTAAATTTAGATATTTTATTTGCTTTTGAAAGTTTTTAGCTTCACATCAATTAAATGTTTTTAGCTTCACATTAGTTAAATTTAATTCAATTTTGAAATTTTATAGCTTTAAACATTTCTAGCTTCACATAACAAACATATTAATTTAATTCAATTTTTAAAATTTTATAGCTTTAAAGATTTCTAGCTTCACATAACAAACATATTAATGTTAGCATATTGTAATATTATTCTACATTATACATATATTAGGTTGGTTTCTAACGTCATGTCCATTAGATTATATATACATATAGGTCTCTAACACCATGTGTATATTATTTTATGTATATATTAGTTATTTATATGTATTACATTATACAGTCATTTATATATATTACATATATATTAGATTATATATATATTAGATTATATATATATTTGTTTAACTTTTAACATCATATATATATCTTATTATGTATATATTAGTTTAAAGTTTAAATTTTGATTTATCCTTGATAAGTTTTTGAATTAATGTTAGGGTTTAAATTTAAACTATAGTTCCCTAGATAAGGTCTCTACCAACTCTTAAGGTGAATTTTAATTCCATCTTTTCCTAGATAATATCATTAGCGATTTATTAATAAAATTTAATTTTAGTTCTTCTAGATAAGTTATTGAATATACCAACTCTAATAGTAATTAAACTCCTTCTCAAAAATTATTATTATACATAAATAAATGCCAGTATATAACATTTTCCCTTTTATCACTTCCTCGGTGGTGCTTATTTTCTTTTAGAGGTAGATATACTGAAGCGGTACTTTACATAAATTGATCTTCTTGTAATGCTCCAATTTTTATTTATATTTTTAATGCTTAACATATTTCCCTTTTATTACTTCCTCGATGATGTTTATTTTCTTTTAGAGGTAGTTTCACTGAAGCGGTACTATACATAAATTGATTTTTTTTTTTTAAATACTTTTGGCATTTATCACGAATATAATTTTTTTTAACAATTATATAGATTCTTCTAATTTTAGCTATCACCTATCACTTTTCTCAACAATTTGTAATATAGTTCTTTTAAATTCTTTTGGCGTCTATGTTTTCTTTCAAAATCTATATTTTTTTTTAAAGCAGCCGGAGTTTTATGCTTGATTTATGTTTTCTGTTTATGAAAAAAATAATATATTTTCTTTTATCTTTTACTCCTTGTCTCATTATGTTCCTTTTGTTTTGTTCATGTAATATATATTTCATTTTTTTCTCTTGTCTGATTACGTTCCTTTTCACGTTTTTATTCGTGAAACATATATTTTTTCTTTCTCGTTTTATTATGTTCCTTTTCTTGTTTCCGTTTTTTTTTATTTCGAAAAATCTTTCTTGCTAGTTTTATAATCTCATTATAGATTAGTCTCTTATAATCCTTTATTTCCTTATAGAATTTTTTGTTTAATAATAATTATAAAAAGTTTATAGTCCTTATTAATAGCAATTTAATTACTATAGTTTTGTTTCTTGTAGTCTTTCCTTTCTCTTAAGAAATCCCACCTAGTGTTTTTTTTCTCTCGTTATCACTTTTCATTTTATCATGTTTTTAGTTTTAATATAATCAATTTGTTATTTTTCATTTTTGATTTTTTACTTTAGTAATTCTTTTTCTTAAAATTTTCTAACTTAAATTGATAATACGCGAGTGGTCATTATTTTTATCCTTATCCTTGTAGTAGTTTGTAATTTTTAAAAATTCATCATCACGTCAAATCTAACATTCAAGCGAGTACACAGATATGGAAGTAAATTTATTCATTATTAGAAAAATTCTTTTATTTTTTTTCTATCGTCTATTATTTATTTTATTCAAACGATTCACTTACTGATACAGGTTCTTTATTTTAGCAACCCCTAATTAAGGTCTCTAGCCATCTATATATCGTACTTTTATACCATTATGTATCAAATATAATTTGTATTATAGCTTGGGGTAGTAATATAGACCTTCCTATACATGATAACTACTACTACTTTTCATATAATATATTGCTTTAAGGCCGATTATCTATATCATAGTGTAGTTGATATTGTAGTTTTGTCCAAAAATATCATAGCGTAAGGTCGATATTTTACTTTTGATCATAATATCATCCTTTGGAACATATTTCCCTTGCGTTAGGTTATATTGTACTTCTGTTCATTATTTTCCCTCTGACCACTAGCTTCATGAAGCAAAGTAAGAGCTGACTTACTTTCACTATACATTAGGTAGATCAATGCGATTTACATATACACAAGGTTGATCATATGTAATATACAAATTAGGCTCATCATTAGTTTTGAAATTTACTTTTATCTTATTAGCATTGAAAGGTGTATTGGTCAATTATTTGAAAATTATTAAATAAATTCTATAGCACTTGGTAACTTACAGCATGTGCCAATTATTTGAAAATAATTAAATCAATTCTACAGCACATGGTAACTTACAGAAGAATTGTATTGATTCATTTATCTTATCTAAATTTTGCTGGTTATTACCTTTTTCTTATTCTTTTATCTTGCTAGGATAAATGGTATATGTACTAATTAATTAAAACAAACCTTTAAGTGGTTGGTAAAATGGTATATGTACTAATTAGTTAAATCAAATCTTTACCTATAGAACCTTATCTTAATTTTGCTGGTTCTATTTATTTTTCTTTATCTTTACTAAAATTTTCAACATGCTTCTGCGTTGCTACTAGCTTTTTTATATGCTTTCTGAGTCTTTACCCAAACTATTTACATACAAATCTTTATGCCTTTGGTAACTTAAAGGTTCCTATATTCCTGCCCCGATTTCTTATGGCATAATAAAAGGAACCCTTGTTCCTTTAGTTATTCTACATAATTGCTGGAACATTTCTCATCCCAACAAACTTTTCTTATAACTGGGATAATCTTACAAATCTCTCCTACCCGTTTATATTTTTTTAATTATTACTCCCGCCCATATATGTTTTTCAGTATGTAGTTTGGGCCATAGTTAAGTTTCCCTGTATTTTCATATTAAATAATGGTCAACTGTGTAGTCGTTTATATATTATATATCATTTAAAATGGATGATAATCTTTTAGAAATTTAATATCTCACAATAATTTCATCGATTACTTATCTAGCTACCATCATGTCATCCATAAGGAAGCTTTAACCACTTAATAGTTTTATGATTTGGATTGGTCGTTTATACCCTCTTAGAATTGTTGATTTAGTTTAGGCCTATAAATTTTTCCTTATTAGTCCATTCTATAAATGTGTAAAATGGTAACAGAGAGTTATATTAGTTTGATAACCTTTTGTCAATGTAAGTTGCTAAGAATTATATTATTGCATCAGTGACGAAGCGTCAAGTTTACTACTAGGGAAGCAATCAAAAAAAAATTTTATTTTTATTTTTATTTTAATCAAACTCAAACCATAAAAACATTAAGATTTACAAATAAGTGGTATTCGTCTTTGTTTTTGAGTAAAATGATCAAGTACTGCATTATAAAAGTTATCGCTAGATTTTAAATTTTTTAATAATTTTTTTTAATCGAAATCAAAGATAGATTCGATAATTGATTTTGGGCCATCCTGTTTCTGCAATAAGATTTGATTCTTTTTAAAGATGAAAAACTCCGTTCTGCACATGCTGTTGTTGAAGACAAAGTTAAGATGTTGCATAATTTAAAAAACTTTAAAACTTTTCATCAAATTGGTGCATATTAAAAATTCAAGTATTTCATTAACATTCTTTTTCTTTCTAAATTGAACATCCCAAAACACTACCTTTAATTAGGTTTCCAGCTTGTGTAAGTCGAAAAATCGAGAATAAGTGTCATTTAAATTATCTAATAAATATTTTAAGTAATTAATTATTTGGAATTTAATAATATCTAACAATTCGGCGAATTTAATATTTTTTGGTGTAAGACATATAAAATAGAATTAATCAAATCATTTTGAATATTGCTTGATATTCCAATAAAAACTGCACTATTTCTAAATGATGTTTCAATAGTAAATTTTCTTCCGCGAGCAAATAAATCAATACAATATAATTTCCTCTTCATCATCACCATGGAATACGAGCTCCTGAATTCCAAGAAAACATATAGAGTTAGTTGATCAATATTTTCAATATTTCTCTATTTGATTTGACTTTAGAATTATGCTGTTCGATTGATATTTTGCGCATCGAATTTATCATATTTTCAATACGATTTTGGCCGAATGTTTTTAATTGAATCATCGACTGCAAATCAGCGGTTGATTCTTTGCCGTTTAACTGCCTTTGAAAAATTATTCATATCCGAAAATCCTTTATCATTCCAAACATATTTTTCCTTTGGGAATAATAGGCATGACCAACAATATAGAGAATTATAAAATTTACATCCAGTGAGCCATTAATATTTTTCATATTTATCGATAGAAAAATTATGGATGCAAGTTTGATTTCTTTATTAAGTTTTATAAAATTGGTTTTGATCTTTCTTTTTCAATAATCAATTTTTTCACATCGAAATTTCTTGAGCTAAATGATGTTAATAAATTTTCAATAATACAATTACAATTATTAAACATTAATTAAGGATTTTAAAAACGAAAATTTTTTTATTTTAATAAAGTAAGGAAAAAAAATATTATATAAAAAAATTTCTTTCTCTTTTATTTATTAAAAAAATAAGCATTTTTATTTGCTTTCCCAATGCTTATTTTTTAAAGGTAAAATTATACAATACCATGGCATGATTTTCTCTTTATTTATTAAAAAAAATAAGCAATATTATATTTGCTTCCCTCATGTATATTTTTTTTATCATAGTAAAAATAATAGTAAATTTTTTAACGTAGTAAAATAATAGTATTTCTTAATATAGTAAAAATAATATCAATTTTTTAGCGTTATAAAAATTATATTAATCTTTTTAACGTTATAAAAATTATATTAATATTTTTAACGTTATAAAAATTATATTAATATTTTTAACGTTATAAAAATTATATTAATATTTTTAACGTTATAAAATTTATATTAATCTTTTTAACGTTATAAGAATTATATTAATTTTTTTAACGAAGTCAGATTAGTTTATTTATCATAGTACAGAGATTATATTAAGTTTATTTAAAATTTATGTAAGAAAAATTTCAAGGGAATCAATGCTTCCCTTGCTTCTATGGACGCTTCGTCACTGTATTGCATTATGTGGTTTTTAAAAACTATTATCAATTGAGGCATATGTATGAATTAATTAATATTTTTTATCACTTGTAATTCTTTAGAAGAAAATTTTTTTTATATCAGCAATCGAAAATATTTTATACTGTAATAAATAAATTTTGGATTAAAAAATTTTCTTTTTAGAAATGTCTTGTATTGTTTTAATTATTTATTCCGGTTTATTTTGTATGCATAATATAATAAATGAGAAAATTAAAATTCAGAATAATTGTTCAGAGTTAACAAATTTTAAAAAAGTACAAAACCCGGCCTTTTAAAGAAAAAAAAGCGAGAGTATTCTACTCTTAAAAGAAAGTGGTATATTTTTTATTATTTAAGATTTTGATGTTTGCATTCATTACTTATTAATTTTTGGAAAAGAATTTGTACTTTGTACTTTTTATATTTCATATAATTTTATATTTAATTTTTATTTTGTTTATACCTTTTACTTTATGGATTGTAATTATGATTTTTGGACGAATAAAGATTATTAAAAGGGATTATATTATTAATTAGAACCTTTATAATTTATATATAATATAATTTTTACAAAGATTAATCAATCTTGCTTTTTTATTTCATATAATTTTATATTTAATTATTATTTTGTTTATATATATCTTTTACTTTATGGATTGTAATTATGATCTTTGGACGAATAAAGATTATTAAAAGGGATGATATTATTAATCAGAACCTTTATAATTTATATATAATATAATTTTAACAAAGATTAATCAATCTTGCTTTTTACACCTATGATAGGTCTCACAATATCGATCAGACAAAATCTCAATATATGTTTGCCTTTGATCTATCGATTAAAAAATATCCATCTAGTCGAGAGTTGGTAATGATAGAAGAATCACGCGATTCGAGTTGTGTTAAAATATTTCCTTTAGGATTGTTTTCTTGATAATTTTATTGATTATTTCATACCTTAGCATTTGTATCAATTAAAAAGACAATTAAGAATATTTCTTGCTAAGTGGTCGACTTTTGCCTCACTCCCATCTATTTATAGGGTTGAGATTTTATTCTAAACTGATTGCCACGGTGTATCAAATTCGGCGTCTTTCAGAAGTGATCCTATTGTTTGGAACGGAATATAGTAATTCATAAACTGGCATGTCTATAACGAATAAACGAAGGTTTGCAAGCTGCTTTCTGTCGTTGCTTAATGGTAAATAGTCAACGGAACGTAACACTATAGCAGCATCCCATTACTTTTGAGAACTATTTGTTGGAAAATTTGTTGAATTTGTTACGTTTGCTGAAAGGTGAGAAAGATTACAACATGATGGCTATCATCATCAGAGTTAGGAAGTGAACATCCTACTTTGGAAAGTTTTTCTAATTAGTTAAAAATATTTTCATATTTTTCTTATAATTTATTTGTCATAAGTGGTTAGGTTCAAAAAACCTTATAAATTCTTTAAATTGTACCAACCCATAAATATAACCAGAATTTTGTTTTTTTGTTAAAGAGAGAAGGAAGCACTATTAGATTAATTTTTTCGACGCCAATTCTATTGGAGACCTTAACGTCCACATGTTATAGCCCTTTATTATAATTTTTAAAGAGTAATTAATGGCTCTCTTTTTTTTAAAAAATTAATTTTCCAATAATAATGGTCATTATTTTATAAAATTTTTATTTATTAGTTATTTTTCTTTCAAATAATTGTTTAATGTGATATACTGTATCCATATTTGGCGGAGAGGGGCATGTACGGTGCAGGTAGGAATATTTGTTAGCTTAAAATGATATTCAAAAGAGCAAGCACATTTCGGAAGGGTGAGAACCACTCTCCCCTCCCCCTTCCATGGATGTACCTCTTCCAAAACTGCCCTTCCAAAATATTTATGTCTAAACACCAATTCAAGGTATGCTACCTATTTCATATATGTTAGATCTGTGGGGCATGATTTGGACTAAGATGAGGTTGTTAATTATAAATAAAATATCATTTATATATTACAGGTCGCGATTTTATTTTATATTTATGACACCCACCCGTCAATTTCATGTTAAATTGACAACTTTTTGGAGTTTTTCTTGGCGACCGCCTTATATTTTAAACTGGTGAAAACAATGTACCATTGATGAATATTTATTTGCCCAATGATCGCGATATAGGCCGCGGATGGAGATATGCCCCCCTCATATTAAAATAAATATGAAATATTGGCATCTTGAACTTTGCTGTAATCACATATTTTTGAAAGTATTATTGCAATAATATGTAAAGGATGTTTTGGAAAATAATTGTTCTTTTTCTATATATTAATTTTGTTTTTCTTGAAATTTGATTATTATTTTTGTTCCATTATATATATTATTCTCGTTTTTTTAAAAAAAATAAAATATTTCCATAAAAAATATTAAAAAAGTTTAAAAAAAGCTGTTGTGTCCCAATAAATGTATAGAACAAATTACATTGCTATAGTATATTATAAAAATAAACTTCTTTTACAATAATAGATTACATCGCCATAGTAGTAGATTATAAAGATTAACTTCTTTTACAAAAATTACAAACTTCATTTAAAACAATTGGTGCCGTACTTTAAAAAAACCAAAAAAAGGAAGTTAAGTAACTCAACCAAGTACTACCCTCACTATTGTTGTTAAATAGTCGAGTTCTCCTGAACTCGACTCCTAGTCGAAGTGAAATATCTCGACTCAGAAATCGAGTCGATTAGTCCAGCTTCTACATGACAGGATTTTCACTGGATACAAACCCCCCTCAAATATCTATGCCTACCCCTCTAAAATATTTTCACCACCTTGGGCGGCTATGTTTTCGCATTATTAATTGCACTTTTTACTTATAATGGTACTCCTTTGGTAAATTTTAAAAAGAATAACTTAAATTATTTTAGCTCTACTACTAACTATCAAAATATTGTGAATTTAAAGAGTTATATTTTAGAACATGAATTCAATTAAAAATCCCTCATTTACAATGAATGCATTATTATAGCATATTGTTTGGCATAAATATGAGTTTGTTGAGAATGTCTAACCCTTTTAAAGCAGATAATGTCTAAGATTGCTAGAAATATATAGATTTGGCCGATGATCAGCAATATCATTGTATTATAATAAGTCCATAATAAAAGTAATTTTTATAGCAATATAATTTGTCCTATTCCACACTGTATCGTGAACAGGTTTAAAAATGAAATGCATGAAAGAACTAATCAAATAATCCATGATTTATTATTTAAAGCCGATATTCCTTCATAGAGCGTCAATATGACAGGATATTCATTGGATGCAACCCTCCCCGACAAAAACCTATATTTACCCACCTAAAAAATCTGCTGCATTAAATAATGGACATATATTTTTTTTTTCGATCATTTTTATACCAATATATTACTATTTCTATAAATGTTGATACAAGTATATAACACATAATATATTTATAATTTTTTTTAATGTTGAACGTATTTAAAATAATACGACGAATATAAATAAATGTGCAGCAAAAGACTACCTAAAAATGACTAATTAATAAGGGACTAAAATTTATTAAGTTTTAATTTTATAAATTTATACAAATATTTAAAAATATAATGCCAAATGCCTAAATTTATTGCTGTTTAATATAAAAAAATATATGGATTATGCAATTAAAAGATTAGATAGTGTTTTAGAGGTTAGCGTGAAAGTAATAATATCTTCAGTTTTAAAAGTATCAAGTCAAGTGCATCAATTTCACAGGATATTAATAATTAATTTTCTAAGAAAGCATCGAAAATTTTATTTCTTGTTTTAACAATTTTGACTTTACTCATAACTCTTTCAGCAGATCATGAAGTAGTTGGGAGAGTTATGAGATATTCATGTTTTTAGACAAGGAAAGGAACTCGATTTAATTAATAATATATATGGTAGAATATATGAATATTTTAGCCATCTTTTTCTATCGGTGGTTTTACTATCGTTTATAATGTTTTCATTTGTTAATCATTTAAGATATCATTATTTCTAATATTCTAGTACAAATAATAGATAAGGAATCAGTGATCTGAAATTGGAAAATTCATCTACAATTTTATGTGCAAAAAACATATAAACAGGCAATTTCAGATATCTGGGAAATTTATATTCTCTCAATTCTACTAATCCAGCAGGAGTAAAATAGAAATCTGATATGAAAAATAGTGATTCATAATTAAATATTTCATTCAAGTGTTTAATGATCATATTGATGACTGGGTAAAAATTATCATTTTTATATCTAAAAAATTAAATAATTTTTAAATTAAACTTTTCTTAACTACTTTTTTTGTTGTTCAATATAATTACAAAACTCTGTTTGATCCAGTTTAAATATTGACTTACTTTAAAAATGAATACAGTCTCTATATTATCAGTTTTCTTTAGATCAAATAAATAAATTATGATCCAAATTTAAAAAAAAAACCTGCTCATCTTCATTTAGTGTGATAATATTATCAAAGGGTTGCAGTTGATATATGTTAAGTTTCTGATGGAGAATCAATTTCCTTTAGATATAAAAGTGTTTAAAATTATATAATATATTAATCTCTTAAATGTGATATAAAAAGCATGTTTTAAAATCAGAAAACAGATTACTTTTTGAAAATATATTGCAATTGATTTATTTTTTTAAAATTAAGTATTGATTCCATTTGTTATTTTGAGATTATTTGTATTTGGACCAAGTTTGTTTCATACATTATCTTTTTTAATAGCTATTACCTCAAACTTTACATCACTATGAGGATGTAATTTTTTGTAATGTAAATTAATTTTGTCATAGCTATTTTTTTTAATAGTAACAGCCTGTATGCAAACATTGTATTTTGTATGGCATCTAATTTATATCAATTGTAAAAATTGATTTAATTAAAATATATTTATAATTTAATTGTGCAATAATATATTATTAAATATAATCATATATAAAATTTAAAAAAAGTTGTAAAATTGTGTAAAAAGTTATGTGATACGTGATAAAAACGTTTTCGTCCTCTGGTTGTGGATACAACAGAGCTACGATAGGTTTTCCTCAAATCTATCAAACTAGATATTTAATTTAGGGTGAGAAAAATGAGGAGCCCTTCACACGTTTGTGGGTAGGCTAATAACAAAAGAGTTAGGCAAAACTACGCGAGAACATAATATAATTTAATTACTTTAAGAGTGGATGGTGGCTGATTTTAAGTATAAATTTTTTGGTGCAAGCCTTAATGATTACTATTGATATTGAGATTTATTGTTCGTATCAATTGAATTTCGATTTTTCTTAAAAGGAAAAAAATTAATATAAATTATTTAACTTCTGGTTTGACAATCGAATTTCACCAATCTTAATACCTTTTTATTTGGAACGAATAATGTGTGACATTATTTAACTTCGTTAATATATCTTCTTAACTTTCTGTAAAAAGCTAAATTGACGAGAAATTCAAAAAAATGGAGTACAAATACAATATATTATGATTGTAACATTGGTCGTTATCTAGCAATCTAATAAGTCTATAATTATATTATAGCAAAATTTCATCCATATATAATTCCAAAATATAATAGATAACATTCTAGAAAATATTACCCTACACCCCTTACCCCAACTGATGCCTACCCCCCCCCCCCCCCTCGGCTAATGTAGACGCTGCTTTCACATCTCGTTATTAATAACTCACGGCCGAATGGAGTATACGTTAACTCTCTGGAATATTGGGCACACTTTCGCCCCATCAAATAATAATACGATCCATTAGATATGGCGAGAAAAAAATCCTTAAAATATTCACATCTAGCCGACAACAACTTATTGTGGTATCAACAAATTACTCACTTGGGAAAAGGGCAAAATTCCTAATCAAACTAATTAAAGCCATAAAATGGTCCTTTTGATTAAACAAAAAATTAGCTAAGAAATATTAAGTTACCTCATTATATAATTAAAGATTCATGGCTTCAACGAAATTGAAAAAAAAATCCAAGATGAGTACTCAATAAAGTATACAGGCATATCATAGGGAAATAGCTAGTAACCTATGAGGCTCATCTAAAAGAATATCACAAAGAAAAAAAGAAATTTACAGAAAGAGGCTGTTCTAAACTAAAATGATAATACCATTACCTAAAGGACAAACTAGATGGTAAAAATAAAAATGCGAACAAGAGAGTACATTTGGCGGACAAATATACACAAAGATATAGAAACATAATTAACGATTTTCAGGAACATCATAATATGCTGCCAAGGTTGTAAATTCAAAGTTGGCCCAAACCAAACAACCGAAGGCATGGCACCGCTTGCATATTTGGGCTATTCCAAAATCTCTATTAGTTGATAATGATATTTGCATAAATATTGAAAACTATTAATAAGTTAAAGAAAATAATTTCGAATAACAGGCCAAAATTCAGTAGTAAAGAATACAAGGGTTTTTGCTAAAGAAATGTTTCTTAAGTACTATACTTTAATTTCTTAAGTACTTAATTTTTATTTTCTTTTTACTATACTTTAATTTCTTATAAGTACTTAATTTTTATTTTCTTTTTCAACTAATTGGTTCTTGAATTTATTTTCACTTTTTTTATTAGAATTTGGTTACAAGAAAAATATAATTTTATAAATATAAATTTAAAAAAAAAACAAACTGAAATTTCTTCTTTTTTCAAGGTTTTTATAACCCAACATAATAATAATGACAAAATTATAAAATTGATAAAAAAAAATAATATTGATTAAAATATTGACAACAAAAATATTCAAAATGACTTGCTATAAAAACAAAAAAAAAATATTTACAACACGCCCCCCATTAATTACAATTAAACCTGCTATATAAAGAAAAAAAAACTAACATGAAAACAAAAAAAAAATAACATTGACGCGAAGTGAACAACACTATTTTATATATATTATCGCACATATGATTCCCCCTTTTTTATTTATTTATTTTACAATTATATATTTATCTTTATTTTTTCTTATACTACCAAAAAAAAATCCTAGTACATATAATAAAAATCTTCTTACTGTTCTCTAAACAATTCCTCTAACTCCTCGGCCGATATATCAACTATCGGCCATTCTTCCTGCAATTTAGCATCGTTATTAGAATTTGGCGCTGACTCCAGCGATGGTTCCACTACCGCCACCGGTCGCTCAGTCTCCAACTCCCCAGTAGTTGTTTGTATGTTTTCCGCCCTTGTCACCGCGGGTAACACGGTCCGAACTGGCTAGGCTCCTCGTCTCCGCTCCCCACTACCACTTTCATCCCTTGCTCCTATGAAATTTCTTCTGCCATTATACCTTCTCACAAAAGCATGGCGGGGCCCGCGGGGGCATCGAACTTGCAAGTGACCTCGGGCTCCACAGATGAAGCATAATCTAACATTCCTTATTGTGCGCCTGCCCGAATTATTGGGTTCGGGCAATTCGGACTCCCGTCCTCCTCTGTTGATCATTTCAAATGGCGCTATTTGTCTTCTTCGCGGGGATCTGGGAATGGGTCTCGATTCGGGGTACAAACGATTTCCCTCTGCATCTACCCTGCCCTGGAATATACTAATTCGAATCGTGATATTCTCCCAATAAATACATTCATGGATGGCTGCCATTCTGAGTCTCATTATAAAAGAAAGGTATAATTAAAAAAATATATAATGTACTTTTAACAACTTCTTGAATACAAAAACAAATTTCTTTACAACTAAAATTTATTAATTATTTTCTGAATGAATTTAAAATATAAAATTTTGGATACTCCTCCTTTTATTCTTTCCAATAAACCTCTTCAAAATATGTTTATCCCTTTTTTTTAACTGTCATCACCCTTCTATTCCCTCTCCAACAAGATACAATCTTGTATCAATTTTATTCATTTCCATGATTTATTAACTTGACAATTCAATATAAACTATTATTTGGGCACCACCACATAAAATTTTTTTTATACCATACGTTATCTGATTTATAACGTTTTATGAGCCAATAATGCTATTATTTCTCTTCAAAAAAAATGAGCGAGGAAAACAGAAAAAATTTTATCAATGGCGTTTATTAAGTATCAGATGTTTGGAACGTCACACTGCTATTTTAAGATACATATTATCCCGTAAATGGGAATTTCAACAATGTTATATATTATATCAATAAATCTATGATTAATTTTTAAACAATGCTATATGTTATATTAATAGATCTATGATTAATTCTGGATATATTAATTTTGATATTTAACAAAAAACGTTACATATATATATATAATTATTTCATGGTATTATTACATAGACACATACATTCCTTTTTAATTTCATATAATATGCCATATAATATCATTTTGCTTCAAACACCTGATCGTAATCTTCCTGGCTCCAGTCCCCCTTTTAGTTGGTCCCGATGCCTTATTCCTTCTCTTTCTTCAGAGAATTTTACTCGACTTAATTTATTTCCAATGTTTTCTACGATCACCCCTGACTCCCACCTTCTTGTACCTCCATATATTCTTGCCCACACGATTTGTCCCACCATAAATTCAGGTTTCTCCGTTATCTCTCTCTCCACCTCCTGATGTAGTTTTGGTTTTAATAAATCCAATAATATCCTGGTTCGCCGCCCTAAAAACATCTTTGCTGGAGATTGTTCTTCCCCCTTTCCACTGTTGTTATAATAAGCTACAGCTATCCAAATTTCCCCACCTCCATATTTTGATTTTCTTAACCAGCTCTTAACAAGTGCTACCATTTTTTCCGCCTGGCCGTTTGAGCTTGGAAGGTATGGAGGCATTAAAACGTGTCTCGCCCCTGTTTCCTCACAAAATAACTTGAATTGACCACTTATGAAGGCCGGACCCCATCCGAAACTATTATATTAGCTACTCCAAACCGGGCCCAAAGTTTTTTTAACATTTTTATCACGACTTGGGTTGTCAATCCCCTCACTTCTTCTTACTCTACCAATTTGGAAAAAGCATCAACCACCAAGAGATACATCTTGTTTTCAAAGTAGAGAAAATCTAAATGGATTCTCTCCCAAGGTCGTACCGCTTTCGGCCATACGCTTCTCTTGTCTTTACGGGGCATACTGGCCCATGAATTACACATCAAACAACCTCGGCAAATATTTTCAATTTCCTTATTCATGACAGGCCACCACACATATTCACGCCCCATAGCTTCATTCGCTCAATCCCTTGATGTCCTACGTGTATCATAGATAATACTGCGCCTCTCAATTTCACTGGTACTACTCCTCGGTTTCCTCTTACCAGACATCCATCCACTATGGTCAGCTCTTTTTCTATGCACTTAAAATGTTTATCTCCCTCTCTCCACGGTCTCTTTCCCATAACGTTCCTTTTAATTCTCATTAGTTCGCGATCTTTCAAAGTGATCTTCTTTAGTTTCTCTCAAGTCACGGGACCACCTCTAGCTATCTTTGCTATCGTTCGAATTAGTCCCTTTTCTTTCTTTTCTTCCACTTTTTCAGACCCTATTTCTCTTTCCTCTTCTCCACCCTCACATCGAGACAAAATATCAGGTAAATAGTTTTCCCTTCCCCGCCTATATTTCACCTGCACATCAAAACTGCCAACCAGTAATAACCATCTTTGTAAACGAGGAGATAACATCACCTCTTTTTTTTTGAAAAGATAGACCAAAGGTTTGTGATCTGTGTAGATTATAAATCGACGTCCAATTAAGTATTCCCGGCACTTGGTCAATCCAAAAATAACTGCCAAGGCCTCTTGTTCTATTACTGAATACCTTGTCTCCGCTGCTTTAAAAATTCTCGAGAAAAGCAAAATAGGTCTCTCCAATTCGTCTATGTAATGTAGCAATGCTCCGCCCACACCCCTACTTGAAGCATCCACGGACAATATCACTTCCAAATCGTTATTAAAACATACTAAAATGGGTTCTCTTCCGATTCTACGTTTCAACTCTTCAAAGGCCTCTTCCTGCCCATCTTGCCACACAAATTTTTCTCCCTTTTTTAATAATTTATATAATGGTGCCGCTATCTGCGCAAAGCCCTCCACAAAACGGTGATAATAGTTTACCATTCCCAGGAAAGCCTGTACCTCCACTTTATTATTAGGTCTCAGCAAGCTTGTTATGTTCGCCATATTTTTGTCTAAAGGCTTAACCTTCTTTCCATTGATTTTATGACCCAAATATATAGCCTCAGACACTCCTAATATACTTTTTTCTGCGCTTGCCCGCAATCCTTTATCCCTGATTCTTTTGAATACCTCCTCCAATCTTCGTTCATGCTGTTCAGGAGTTTCTCCCATTACCAACACATCATCCATATAGTAAAATACTCCTTCTAGACCTTGAAAAACAGCCGCCATTGTTCGTTGAAAAATCGGAGCCAACACGCTAAGTCCAAACGGTAATCTACAAAATGCATACAACCCCCTTGGAGTAGTGATAGTTAATAATCTTTGTACTTCAGGTTTTACCCGTAATTGTAAATATGCGTTGGAAAAGTCTACCTTCGAAAAGTACATACTACCCTTCAAATTGGCCAATATTTCTTCAATTCGAGGCAACGGATATTTGACCTCCACTACCCACGGGTTTAGCGTGACCCTGAAATCTGCGCACGGAGCTTTCCATTGGCCTTCTTCACCGGTACCAATGGTGTTGCCCATTCGCTATATTCTACAGGACATACTATACCTTTTTGCACCCATTGATTCAATTCCTTATCCACTTCCCTTCGCCATTCAAACGGTATTCGCCGTAACGCACAAAATTTTGGTACATGTCCCTCCTTTAATTTGATATCTACTTCATAATCTCTTAGACATCCCAAACTTTCTTCAAAGATTTCCTCATAATTATTCACCAATCTTCACACTCCCTCTTGCACTTTTATTATCGCAAATTCCATTTATTCATTTCGAAATTCCTCGTCTTTTTGCCGCCCTGTCTCTTTCTCCTTCATTATTATTTCTTGATTATATATTCTTTTGGTATTTCCTTGTTTCATGCCATCATTTTCCGACCATTCTTTCTGCAACTTTGTTTCACCATTTGGAATTTCATCTAGTTTTTCTTCTAATTCTTCATCATCATTAATTTCTTCCTCTAAAGTCGCGACAATTCCTAAAATTCCCACCGATATCTCCCCTAAAATTCCCCCCCGATATCCCCCCTAGAATTCCCCCCGATATCTCCCCTATAATTCCCACCGATATCTCCCCTAGAATTCCACCCGATATCTCCCCTAAAATTCCCCCCGATATCTCCCCTAGAATTCCCCCCGATATCTCCCGTAGAATTCCCCCCGATATCTCCCCTAGAATTCCCCCCGATATCTCCCCTAAAATTCCCCCCGATATCTCCCCTAAAATTCCCCCCGATATCCCCCCTAGAATTCTCCCCGATATCTCCTCTTCCTCCCCCCAAAAAGGTCTCAATTCCAGGTAGGTAATTTATCTCTATACCAATAATTCATATATTGATTTCCCTCATCCCTTTCAATAGGTATAAATATACCGCACCAAGCAAATACACCCCAAAAATTACAATCTGGACCTATTCGCGTGATCCAGTCCCATCCCAATACGGCCTCTAATCTTAGATTAATTATCCATAAATCCAATATCTCCACTCTATTGTCCAACATCACTTTTAATTCTACTCTTCCCATCACGGCTACTTCTGATCCATCCAACTGCCGGATCTTGATGTCTTCGCTTTTAATCATTCCCTCCGACCAAATACTCCGAAATTTCTCATATCCCATCACGAAGATAGCTGCCCCGATGTCAAATAACATGCATACCATATTCCCATTCAAATTAATTCATACTCTAGGGCAAGGATCATGCACTATTTCCTCTTGGATCATATTTATACATTTCGACTTCACCCTTTTATTCCTATAATTAAATTTTTCCCTTTCTTTGACCCACCGCTTCTCGACCTCTGTGGTATATCTTTTGCTATCATATAGTCACAAATACTGACATTCTCTCGCTACATGTCCTTCCTTGCAGCATCGAAAACATATATTGTTTAAACTTTTATTCTCCGTTAAATTGGATATTTCTATATCCTTATTTTTCCCGCTTTCAAGAATTCTTACATTTGGAGCAATTTGAGCCATATCTTTCTGTGGAAAACCGCCCCTTGTATTGAAATTGGCAACATTGCATTCCTCCCTATTATGACCAAATCGTCCACAACCCGCACAACGTAATTTATCACGTTTTCCCGGGCAATAAGGAGCTATATGTCCATATTTTCCACATTCGAAACATTTCGTTTCTTGGCAATCTCTTACCATATGGCCCTGTTTTCCACAATTATAACAATTTAGATTTTCTCTTCCCCGTGGATTAAAACCTGGCCTTATTTCCATTCGTCTTCCCTGCGAATTTTCTCTTGACCATCTATATGGCCCCAATTGATTGTTATATCCAGACCCTCTATAACGGTCTCTTTTTTGCGTGTTATCAATCCTATCATTTATATTCAACTCTCCTAGGATACTATCAGCCCATCCTTTGATCAATTCCTGTACAGGTAACCAGGTTACCTTACCCATCACATCTTCTTCTCCATTATGTCCTTCGATGGTCAATGTTTGTGCCTTAATTCTTACATTTCTACTTCTTCTAACACGTCTTCCAAATATTAAACTACATACCCATATTACTAAAATGAGAAGTGCTCCCAGAATATTATACTGGATCTCCCAGTATTTTATGAATTTTAAGCTTTTCATAACCAATTCACAAGAAATTAACTATAACTTTTATAATATAAATTTTTATCACTTGGAGAGTTAAGAGATAAGATATGAATAAGACTGAGAATATTCCTATAAAGCACATATACATAAATATAATGACTAAATTTTATATATCACTACTATTCTTTGTATGATATTTTAAACTAAACACACTATTCCGTGTTTACTCTGTTTCAAATAATTAATTCACGAAAATTAATGTAAAATAGCTTTAAATTTCAACAATTTAACTAATAATTTCACACTACTGGTATAAATGTTTAATAAATTAATATTTATTCCAAAAAAATTTGTCTAAATTTATTTACACTAGCGCCTTATTCGCTTTAATTATATTTGTAACCAGCGGTTTATTCGTTCTAAAAATATTTGTAATAGCGTTTTATTCGCTCTAAAAATATTTGCGAACCTCCCTCGTTTTATTCGCTTCAATTTTTTTTGTAACAGCGCTTTACTGGTTTTAAAAATCTTTACAAATCTACAGCGTTTTACTCGCTTCAATTTTATTTGTTCTAGCGCTTTTTCCGCTTTACTAATTTTTGTAAATTTTACAGCGGTTATTCGCTTCAATTTTATTTGTACTAGTGCTTTTTTCGTTTTACAATATTTGGAAATTTCCCAAAGATTTATCGTTTCAATTTAATTTGTATTAGCGCTTTTTTCGCTTTAACATTTGGAAATTTCCCAACGATTTATCGTTTTACTTATTTGTACTAGCGCTTTTTTCGCTTTAACAATATTTGTACCGCGATTAACCTCTAGGTTCTGGTGTTCAATCAACACGGCACCAATTTCTTAAGTACTATATGATCAATATGACATATTAGTGTTTAGCTTCATCTTTTCTTTATTATTATAATGCACCACTCCGCATTTTCAATTATTTCTAAATGTTTGTTGTATCTAAAATTATTGTTAACTAGTTCAAATATTTGTTTTAATATTCCTTTACTAATCTTTTATTATATTTCTGCTGGACTTTCATTTCCTGCTCAGTTTCGATAATTATATAAGAAGTAGCTAAATTGATTTCTAATTCATCGTCGTTTTTTTATTCATGCTGTGTTTAAATGTTCTAAATAACCGTTTATTGGTTTGTGAGGTGATGTAGACTTCCATGTAGTGTTGCGTAATCGGCTAATTTTAGCCGACTAAAAACGGCTTAGCCGAGATTTTAGGTGGAAAAATCGGCTAAGCCTAAAAATCGGCTAAGCCTAAAAATGGGCTCAGCCTAAAAATTGGCTAAAATAAATTAGTCAAAATTCTGCATCGATGCTTAGCATTATTTATTATTTATTTATTTTAGTAAAATAATATTTTTTATTTATATTTAATGTAAATATTTTATTATTATCAACAAATAAACATGATATGATTTAATATTTTTTATTTATATTATTATATTTTGAAATGAAAATAAATTTATTTATTTGATGTTTTTTTAATAAAAAAAATAATATGCTGCTATATTGTAAAAATGTAATATTCTTTATAATATAATTTATTAGTGATTTTCACAATCTTCTTTGTAAATACATCTTTTATTGAGGAATTATATTGTAAATTTTATTAGATAAATAAACAATCTTTTAGGTGAAATCTTTTATCATTTTTTTAAAATTATCTATTTATTATTAAATGAGGTGGATTTTATGAAACTTTTTTGATGTTATTTTATATGATCTTTTTAAGGATAATATTTTAATGTGACAATTGTCATAATCGTTCTTTTATAAGTTTTTTTAATTTTTTTGAAGAAAGTATGTTAAAATAAGTATTAATAACATGTGTAAATACAAATTTAATGAAGATGTACTAATGAAAAGTGACAATTGTCATAATCGTTATTTTTAAAGTTTTTCGAATTTTTTTGACGAAAATATGTTAAAATAAGAATTAATAACATGTGTAAATATAAATTTAGTGAAGATGTACCAATGAAAAGTGACAATTGTCATAATGGTTAATTTTAAAGTTTTTTGAATTTTTTTGACGAAAATTTGTTAAAATAAGTATTAATAACATGTGTAAATATAAATTTAGTGAAGATGTACCAATGAAAAGTGACAATTGTCATAATCGCTATTTTTAAAGTTTTTTGAATTTTTTTGACGAAAATATGTTAAAATAAGTATTAATAACATGTGTAAATATAAATTTAGTGAAGATGTACCAATGAAAAGTGACAATTGTCATAATCGCTATTTTTAAAGTTTTTTGACGAAAATATGTTAAAATAAATATTAAAAACATGTTTAAATAAAAATTTATTAGTGAAGATGTACCATAGAAAATTGATATTTGTCATAATCGTTATTTATAAAGTTTTTTGAATTTTTTGACGAAAATATGTTAAAATAAGTATTAATAACATGTGTAAATACAAATTTAGTGAAGATGTACCAATGAAAAGTGACAATTGTCATAATCGTTATTTTTAAAGTTTTTCGAATTTTTTTGACGAAAATATGTTAAAATAAGAATTAATAACATGTGTAAATATAAATTTAGTGAAGATGTACCAATGAAAAGTGACAATTGTCATAATGGTTAATTTTAAAGTTTTTTGAATTTTTTTGACGAAAATTTGTTAAAATAAGTATTAATAACATGTGTAAATATAAATTTAGTGAAGATGTACCAATGAAAAGTGACAATTGTCATAATCGCTATTTTTAAAGTTTTTTGAATTTTTTTGACGAAAATATGTTAAAATAAGTATTAATAACATGTGTAAATATAAATTTAGTGAAGATGTACCAATGAAAAGTGACAATTGTCATAATCGCTATTTTTAAAGTTTTTTGAATTTTTTTGACGAAAATATGTTAAAATAAGTATTAATAACATGTGTAAATATAAATTTAGTGAAGACAATGAAAAGTGACAATTGTCATAATCGTCATCAAAAAAGTTTAATAAAATCCACCGCATTTAATAAAAAATAGATAATTTTAAAAAAATTATAAAAGATTTCACCTAAAAGATTGTTTATTTATCTAAGAAAATTTACAATATAATTCCTCAATAAAAGATGTATTTATAAAGAAGATTGTGAAAATCACTAATAAATTATATTAAAAAGAATATTACGATTTTACAATATAGCAGCATATTATTTTTTTTATTAAAATAACATCAAATAAATAAATTTATTTTCATTTCAAAATATAATAATATAAATAAAAAATATTAAATCATATCATGTTTATTTGTTGATAATAATAAAATATTTACATTAAATATAAATAAAATAAATTATTTTACTAAAATAAATAAATAATAATTAATACTAAGCATCGATGCAGAATTTTGACTAATTTAATTTTAGCAGATTTATATAGGCTTAGCTGATTTTTAGGCTTAACCTAATTAGGCTTAGCCGATTTTTAGTTTTAGCCGATTATTAGGCTTACCTAATTAGGCTTAGCCGATTTTTAGGCTTAGGCGTAGTTTTTAGCCGATTACGCAACACTACTTCCATGTACTAAAATCAATTCCATTTTGTTGTAAATATTTTTTTTTTGTTTTTATAGCAAGTCATTTTGAATATTTTTGTTGTCAATATTTTAATCAATATTATTTTTTTTTATCAATATTATAATTTTGTCATTATTATTATGTTGGGTTATAAAAACCTTGAAAAAAGAAGAAATTTCAGTTTGTTTTTTTTTAAAAAATTTATATTTTTCTTGTAACCAAATTCTAATAAAAAAAGTGGAAATAATCAAGAACCAAGTAGTTAAAAAAGAAAATAAAAATTAAGTACTTAAGAAATTAAAGTATAGTAAAAAGAAAATAAAGGAAAAACCCGAAAATATATTAAACGACGAGACTTATTAGAAGAAAGGACTGAAGATATCTTAAACGAAGACAAAGTATTAAACAATAACAAGGAGATGAGCACAAAGGAAAGTGAGGAAAAGGAAACTTCATATCACGGTTATTTGATAATTTAGACATTAAAGAATTATTAAATTTTAAAATATCTGGACTATACTAACAAAATTTATAGAATTTAAGAGCTAAAACAGTATCTGACCAGTATTGTACAAATTTGATTTCAACGATTAATATTAAATGGACGAAAGAGAATGTTAAACCTTTATTCACTAAATTTAACCTAAAAGAAGTAATGAAGTAAGTGGTCATGAACAGCGATATAGCTGGATAGCGAACCCCACGGGAGTAAGAGTCAAACCAATCAGGTTGGGGATAGATGTCACGTATTAACATATAATTATCTTAAAGATAATTAACCTTATATTTTCATTAAATATATCTGATTATAATTTGAATACCTACTGAAAATAGACAACCTCTATGCATAAATAGTTTTACTTTTAGTCATTATAAATCGATTCCAGATTTACAAAAAATTTCATTATAAATCGAGTCCAGATTTACAAAAAAATACATTTTTTGCTAAATATATTTATAAAGGGCGCAGTGCCAAATAATATTTCGAGATTGATGAAATGGTTTGGACACGCAACCAATAGATAAAATAGAGAAAAACCATCATTAAAAGGGTAAAAAATCCATCACAATATGAAGTAAACGTAGAAGGAACTACAGTGCTAAGACATATTGACCAATTGAGTGGAAAAAGATGGTAAACAAAGATGATCTATTAAACATAATGATATGAAAATTTGAGAAAAGGATTTAACAAAAATGACAATTTAGCACAATGAAGGTAAGAAATTCCCGTCATAAAAGCCAATTGAGTTACGAGTCCATAGAGAATAAGGACTAACTGCTATTTGGAGAGGGTTCTGTTAATTATGCCTATAGGTGATTATATACCCTATTTTGAACACGATTTCGAAATTACCATTTGTTAGGTAATTTACTAACCAAATATTGTCGCTCGTTAAAATAGTCATGAAATTACCTCTTTAAAGCTCATTGCTTTATAAAAAAAGTCTATCAAACCAAAATGTTGTTGCTTAAAAATATATCAAAAAAGTATGATCTAAATATTATATCGCTCAAATAAATATCTTCATAAGCTTTGCAACCCTTAAAAAGTGAGCGATTTTAAAACTTAATATTGAATTGCTAAAAAGCTCTAGTAAGGACGCAGCCTAAAGCAGTCAAGGTGAGTTAAATGTTATGAAATAATACGTAAATTCTTAATATAAATTTTGTAATAAATATATTTCTAGTTAAAAGCAAAAGTTTTTTCTAAAAGTTATGGTTAAATGTGTTATACTCAAATAATGTGATATTTTTTAGGTGTAAACAGTTTTGATTTAATAAACTTCGAAATATTACTTATTTATTTTAAAAAAAACCCCTTACGAAAAAAAAATTAGATTAAATAATCTAAAATGAAATATTACTTATTTAATAAAGAAAACTTATAAAAAAAATTAAAAGCGAAATAACCCTCTAAAATGAATCATACATTTTAAACGATAACATATAAATTAGAAGAGTTTCTTTGAAGGGGTTTCCGGGTCCAAAATTTTTTTTAGGATTCGATTTGTTCTGATTCCAAGGATGGTTCTAACGCTGATTATCATACATTAGTAATTTATAATGGTTTACTTACATTTTAAACCATTAAAGTAATTGAATGCTATTCCGCTTAATTAAGTTAATATTTTAAGATAACTCGATTCGAGGATAAAAGTCCAAAGCATGTCATAAAAATAAATACTTTTTATTATAATAAATATATTATATAATTTTAGTTGCAAATCATTTCATTTTATGATTTTAAAAATTTACATTATTATTTCCATTTCTAATAAATAAAATACATAAATGACTATAAAAATAATACTAAAAAAATGTGATTTCGCAACAAAGAAAATACAATTTCACAATATAAAAAAATATTATTTAACAACAGAAAAATGTGATAAAATATGATTTAAAATGTTCTGGTAGGAGTTTTATAAATAGATTTATCTGGTCACATCAAATAATCTGGGGCTTGTGTATAAGATCTATGATAAATATAAAAGTATATTAAAGCCGTAAAAAGAAATCACTAAAATTATTTGGTTTTAACAAGGACTTAAAAGATGGTTCTTTAATTCCCCTTTATTTATTTTATAGTATTAATAAATCAGCATTTGATATTTTATTATAAGATATATATGAACTTAGTATTTACGAATGAGATTATCCAAATATTTAGAGATATATTTATATATAATATGGTGGATTTTAAATTTATTGAAGGATTTAATCTCGCCCCCTCAGAATTATATTTTAAATTTTCTATAATATATAAAACAAAATGGCCTTTTATTATGGATATCAAATATATATAAATACCAAAACCGGAAATGGTTATAGAAGAAAAATTGGATTTTTTTTCAATTTTTGACATGAAAACTATTAAAAATGACTCAAAAAGTACTAAGAATTAAAATGAAGATAAAGAAAGTGTAGGGAAAAGCTATGTAAATATATGGCGAACTAGCAACCGCTAATAATAAAAGCTATGGAAATCGATCACAATTCGGCAGCCTCCTGTTGAATGTACGAAATTTTATAAGCAAACTAAGATTCACGTGTCCTATATTCAGGCAAAATTTTAGCCTCCTAGCTAGGACTGTGCTGATATCAAATATCATATCAGCATATTTTTATTATTATTTTATGATTTAGTATATAATCATATAATTTTTTTTTATTTTATAAATAATTTCATAATAAAATTAATGAAAGGATCTAAAATACAATCGTCTAGTTTAATAGATCGTACTTGTAAAGGTGTGAGGGTCATTAATAAAAAGATACCGAGTTAGAAAATTTAAGTTGAGGTTCCACAAGTATCATGTGTAAATGACAAGTGGGAAGCTATGAAAAAAGCTTGGTCGAAAGTAACTGAATATGCATGTGGATGGGAACGGATCATCTAGACACAGGGAGAGTGGTAGAATCCGCATATAGCTAAAAACTGAAAATGAGAAACGGAGGTGTTACAATAGATAGATAGTATTTATATTATTGTGTTTTGCTTTCCTTCCTTGTATATCTCTATTAGTATCCAGGAGTTCACAGACCTGGAGTGCGCGGAAGGAAAGAGAAATATGCCCGGATTGTAAAGCACAAGTTAGAAAAGACAGGATGTGGTGGGAAAAATATGGAAGAAAAAACTATGATCGAATTAACGGAATTAAGAATATCTGGAAGACTTACATGAAAAAACTATTGAATGAGAGAATAAACTGGATAATAAGGTTAACTGCTCAAGAGTACAAAGAAGAAATTAAGAAAGCGTTGAAGATGAAAAAGGGGAAAGCAGCGGGTTCTACAAGAGCGGTAACAAAAATGTTCAGAGGTTTTGAAGACTTGGGAATAGAATGGCTTATGAATTTATGCAATTGAAACTATTTCGGAGGATTGGCGAAAAAGTGTAATTATCCCGGTATACAAAGGGAAAGGTGATCCTTTCGATGTGGGTCTTACAGAGCAATTAAACTTTTGGAACATATATGAAGGTATTTGAGTGTTAGAGAAGCAGATAAGGGAGCAAATGAAAATCAATACGCTTGGGGAAAACTGCAATTTTTTGATGAGACAAATACAGGATAGGTATCCAACGAAGGGAAATAAACTATATTATGCGTTTGTTGACTTGGAGAAGGCTATGACAGAGTGCCAAGCGAGTGTACTAAATGGGCCTTGAGAAAATCAGTTGTATAAGAATTGTGGGTTAGAGCAGTGATGGCAATGTATGAGGGAGCATAAATGGCGCTACTACAAATGATTTGAATAAAGGTTGGACTACATCAAAGTCCGCCCTGAGTCCGTTATTATTTACCCTAGTAATAGATGTGGGCATGAGATATGAGAAGGGCTTACATGGGAGCTATTATATGCTGATAATCTTGTATTAATGGCAAACAGCAAGGAGGAAGATCTGAAGTATAAAATTATTGGATTGAAGATGGTTATGGACATATAAAATACAAAGGCAATGAATAGTAAGGTTTACAGTTGGAATCCGCCACCTGATTTTGTGGTGGATGTGGAAATGTGTTGCTAAAAATTAAGTCTAATGCACCTGCTGCCATAAATGGGTATATAAACGATGTAGTGAGGAGAAAGGTATTTGAAGATAGGTGATTGGCATTTATCTATAGAACGTGTGTGAAAGGGTACCATGATGAAAATAATGTCATGGGTGGATTGGATATTGTAATGGAACAGCTTTAGAAAAAGCGGGAAAGTTTGTTATTCAGTTGGCATATTAAACGCAGATGAAGGTGTTGATTCTGCTGTTGTTGCAAGGGTCAGTTATGTGAAAGAAGTTCCGTGAGATATCGTCTATTCTAACAAATAAAAATGCCTCTCTGAAGGTAAATGAAAAATTTAACACAAGCTAGTGGCACACGAGGCTAAGTTGGAAAGAAGGGAGATGAGAATGATTAGATTGATGTAGGGTATCTCTGAGAGATGGAAGGAAATATGAGAAAGGATTGAAATATATTGTAGGCGATTGTAGTGGTGATGAATAGAAATAGACTGATGTGGTTTGGACATGTTGAACGAAAAAAGGAAAATATGAGTAAGAGAGATGCATCTTAATTGAAGTAAGGGGGGAGTCCAGAGTTGGGCAGTAACACGAATATTTGTATTTAAATGTTAAATAAAAAACAAACACTTTTTGGTATTTAGTTTTATTTAAATAATTTAGAAAATATTTAGTATTAAATACTAAAAAATATGACGTATTTTATATTCATTACGATTTCACTATTTTCAGACGAATAAAATATAAATCCACATTTTAAAATATTAAATTTGTGACCTGAGTTACTGAAAAAATCTTTTAAGTCCTATTTTAAAATGGCTATTACCGAAAGCAAAATAAAAGTTTTTTTTTGAAGATGAGGAAGATATAGTAAAGAAAAAAAAGGAGTGTCTATATTAAGCTAATAGCCGTATTCTGTGACAACCCCAACATCCTCTAAACTTAATTTGACAATTTTGGGAAATTTTTTCAAGATATCATCAAAAATCAATAATAGTGAACGCTAAAACGCTAAATGTGGTATCTGCTTAACTAAAATAAAGGCCAAATCATAAATAGGGCGATTTCTTAATAATATGCTCTGCAAAACGGTAATAATATGAAATTATTATAAATTTATGTGATAAGCTAATGCTGCAATAAAAATATATTATTCATAATGTTTGTATTACTGCAGATATTCGATAATTTTAGAAAACGATTAATAATAAAAATATTATATAATTTAAAAAAATTGATAGTGGTGATTCGACTTGCAAAAAGTGTTCGTTAAACATTTATTTGTGCAAAAAGTTTTCGTCAAAATATTTGTATTTAAATATCTTTTTATAAATTTTTTTCGTAGGTATATAATATTTATAAATTAAAATACAATTATTTTAAAACGTATTTGTATTTATAATCAATTATTTTTTTAAAAGTATTTTTGTATTTATATTCGAACATATTTTTTTTTGAAAATTTTTCCCAACCCTTCTTAAGACCTTGAAGAGACGAAGTAAATGAAAGTGATAATAAATATCATGAGAAAAATGAATCTAACAAATAGTAATGTACAGGATAGTAAAAAATAGAGAAGTGTGATCAGACAGAAAACTATCCTCGTCCTTTTTTTAAAAATTGAGATCGCGCTTCTTCTTTTTTTAAAGGATCGCTTAACAACTCTGATAATATTATTTACTAGTTAAATAAAATAGTGATATCTAAAAAAATACAAAAATAAATTACAAATTAAAACACTTAATTTAATCCTTTCTTATTCTAGATTTACACCAAAATTAAAATTATCATAAAACTACTATAAAAATTGCTAAAAAGTACATTTTTTGAAAATAAATTTGTTTATAAAACGTTTTATGTAGGCATGAGGTGAATTTAGGGAGGGATGGCCAGGATCTACTATTGCAAAACCTGTTAGTATCTAATATTGATTTATCCTCGGCAAAACATCTTTTACACCAATGGAGTTCTTTTAAAAGCCGGGACCTTTCGACTGACATAAGTCTGAAAAAAATATTAGGATAAATTTATACATTCTTCAATAATTACGAATTATGAGTGAGAAAATTAGTGTGGTCAAGAGAATCAGGTCCAGACTGAATCCGCAGCTAAGTCTTGTTCAAAAACTGCTTCAAAAATTTTCAGATCTATCTAGTGAAGAATCTGAAAAATTTAATAATCAAGGGGTAACTTTAAAAAGTTTTAGAATTTTTAATGAAGTGATTCCCTTCTTTTCCCACTAGATTCACCTTTTATAGTGAAAACTATTCTTTTTATCCTCTTCTTCCTTTTCCTTCAATATTCCCCTTTCTTTCTTTCCTTCCATATTCCCCTTTCTTTATTTTTACATTTGTCCCTTCTTTTAATTTACTTCACATATTCGTTTTTTCTTTCGATGACGAACTTTTGATGCTCGATTTCTTGCTTGAGTAGTTCAGATTTTTTTTTAACACTTGATAAATTTTCGATCTAGATATTAAGTTAGAATTTATATCCAATCAATAACTCATAAGCAGTAAAAGTAGGGCAGTCGCCATGATGAGGGGCAGAGGGCAACAAACCTCCATCCCAATGTTTTTGATTCATTTTATGCAATTTATAACATTTAAAGTGAATTGTAATTTAAAAAGGCATAAATATTAAATAGTATGAATGATATGCGCAACATTACCTAATTTAAGTTTTATCGTTAAAAGGTTTCGGATTGGAATACCAGGAACTTATAAACTATTTGATGATAATAAAGAGTAATTTTCAGGAGATGACTGATATTTTTAATGATTTCAAACATAAACTGCCCTATTATCCTATTTTATCTCTGCAAATGTTATAAATAAGTAGTTTAATTCATTTTAATTATGGATATTTTAAATTGTAAATCGCTATTGGCTAATGTTGAAAAACGAATCGAAAAAAATATCTTAAAATATTTTATGAAAAAAATGGCATATTATAAGCAATTAAATAAATGTTAAGCAGCTACTTTGGAATGTAAACCTCTTCAGGTGAAGCATCATTTTTAACACTGAAGAGTGTTATCGAGTAGAAGAGAATCTAAGATAATGAAAAAGATTACTCAAGCCTAATGGTGGATGATTTTTATAAAATTTTAAAATATGACTCCATATAATATTATAAAATTATTAATCACATGTTCACATTAGTATATATTTCTATATTTTCTTCTTCTCCGCCTAATATCTATTTCCAGGTTTACCCAAGTTAGTCAGTTTTATCTCCGATGTTTCATTTCAATTTTTGACGGTCTTGAGCTTCACTATTTGTAAGATTCCTTTTCTCATATCCGCCGCTACTATCTTTATCCACGATCTTTAGGTCTTGATTCTCTTGCTTCCATCAAGGTGCATCTCTTTACTCAGTCATCTCTTGTCTTACGTTCCAGCCCAAACCATCTTAGTCTATTTTTTGAATTATCACTCCAACTTTTATTCCAATTCTTGCTCGCAATTCCTTGATAATTTTTCTTTCTTTGAGATACTTAACATCCATCTAATCCCTCATCTTTGTTCTTTCCAATTTGGCTTCGTGGGCCACTTTCATTGCCCATGTTTTGCCGCCATAAACTAAACAACTCCTCACACAGCAGCATACATAAACTTTCCCCTTTAATTTCAGAGAGAAGTTTTTAATCGTTAAATAGATAACATCTCTTTGAACTTCTTCCATGAGTGTCTGACCCTTGCAACAACAGCAGAATCTATTACACAATCATCTGTGTTTAGCATATCACCCAAATAGCAAAACTTTTCCACTTTTCCCAGGATTATCCGTGATAATATCCAAACCACCATTTTCTACGCTATCAGTAATAACCCCGTTTATTCATGTTCCACAAATAAAGGTCATTCTTGCTAACATCAAACTTCCCTTTTCCCGCTACATCTTTTATGCACCCATTTTTGACAATTGGTAAATTGGATTGAATTTCTAGCAAATTGATGATTTTAAATCAATAATTGTTCTTAAGAGTTTGTATATAAATAAGGTTAACCTAAAAAATCGTAATATACAAAAATATTTCTATTAAAAAAATGACTATGGCGTAGAGATCTGCAACAAGTGAGTTTTTAGTCCACAAGCCCGCCCATCCAATATTATTTAAAAAAATTAACCCGCCTGCCCAACCCACCCATAGTTTATTAAGAAAAAATACCCACAAGCCCATTATTTTTTTAAAAAAAATTTAACCTACGCCGCCTAAATAAAATTTAAATAAGCTTATTCTTTCAATTTTTTATGCATCTAATAAAAAAAATGATTTAGTTTCAGCGCTACATCCCTATAAAAAAGTATAATTTCTGAAATTGATATATTTAGCATAAAAAAATATTCAATTTAAATTACGGATAAGGAATTTATTTGATCTAATAAAATATTTATGTAATAAAATAAAATTAATATTTAATGATACTAAAAACCTTCCAATGCTAATTCCTCGTTCAGAAGAAGCACTGGTTGCTGGAATTGCCAATATTTTTCTAGAATAGCTTTGATAAATCTTTTTTTGGTCGTTCGTTTGAAATATATCCTCTACTCAAGTGAGATATTTAAATAAAAAGTAAAACATTAATAATAAATTTAAATTAATATAAATTGTAAACTTAAACTAAACTAAGTAGCCTAAAATCTTGCTAAATTATACAAAAACTCGTTACTTTAATATTTAAATATCTTGTTATATCATTAGGTAATGCTTTCCTCTACAACAGCCATATCTTCCCATCTGTTGTTTAATTTTCACGTGTATGCTATCTATTTCAAACATTGTATTTATAATTTAAGAATCTTTAATTCATCTCTTTGCTTTTGAGGAAAAGGGTAAAATCAGATTTTCATCCAAGTTGATGTTATATTCTTCCATGCAAATCAAATCCAACATGTTTTCGATATATTTTTTTTACCTAATTAATTTCTTTCGATAACTTTGGTATTAAAAATGTTGAAATTTCAGGGAGCTATTATTTAAATTTTTATTAATGTTGTCATAATTGGGAGACTTTGATTTGTAAAATTTGATTTTTGGTAAAGTCAGTATGTATTGCGTTTGATGAGTCATTTTTATTTTTATAATTTTATGTTTTAGTTAAATTGGTGAGTCATTGTTATTTTTATAATTTTATGTTTTAGTTTAATCGCGTTAACATTTTATTTTTAGATTTATAAAAGTTAATTATTGTAAAGTCATTATGATGATGGGATAATTTATAATTTCTAAAAATGTATTTTGATTTTATAATTTTAATTTGAGGCATGATTAGGTACTATTTGTGATGATTATTGCTTCCCTATAAAAGGGAAGCGAAAATTGTAAATTATGAATTTATTTTTTTTATCAATTCATTTTCTATTTTTTGTTTTTAATTAATTTTTTTAAAAATTATTATTACTATTTGTTTTTTGATTATAAAATTATTTTTCTTGTTTGGTGAATAAAATTTATTCTATTATTGGATCATCATTCTAATATTCTTACCGGTCACAACGTGATAGTTGGTGCCGTGACCAAACAGCAAAGGTAAAAACAATTGTTTTTTATAAATTATTTTTGTGGAGCGCTGTGGTTGATAAGACCGTCAATTTGTGAAAACAAGAACCGTCAAGAGCAAGTACCGTCAAGGACAAGTAAGGTGTGTAATAAGGGACCGTTTGAGGCAAGAGACCGTCAAGAACAAGTACCGTCAAAAGAGGTGACCGTCAAGTGAAAATTTTCAAGAAGACGTAGATAAACGGAAGTGCTGCCCAAATTTTTGCCTATATAAATCTATTAGAAGAAAATCAGAAAAAGTTTATTAGAAAGCAAGTTACACGGAAGTGCAACCGATTTTTTCAAAAGACGTCAATACACGGAAGTGCTGCCGATTTTTTCAAAAGACGTCAATACACGGAAGTGCTGCTGATTTTTTAAAAAGACGTCAATACACGGAAGTGCTGCCGATTTTTTTGCAAAAAACGTAGATATCCGGAAGAGTTAAAAGATTCGCGGAAAGTATTGATTTTTTTTTGAAATTGATAAATGTATATGTGTATTATTGGAGTTTTTACCTTATTGTCTGACGTTACAAGTAGTTAAGATATTTATGGTCAAATTAATTATTAATTTATTGTGAATATTTTATAAAATATAGATTTGCTAGATTGAGTTACTTGGGAAATAGTTTAGGAAAAATTTAAATACGTAAATATTTTAATGAAGAGTTTTAAAATTACGAAGTATGTGGAGTTGCAATATAATGTACTGGGAGCGGTGGTAGTGTTGATGATATGGTTGTGGAGAATGCGAAGAGAGAGGAGTATTAGGATTCGTGGGCAATCGTTATTGGTAGAAGGGCATAATGGAGAGGATGATAGATTGGGGAGAGTGACGTGGTTACCGGTTCAAGAAATAATGAAGAATTGGGTTAATAATGAAGAAATTGACCGGTTAAAGAACGAGAGGATAGATGACAGACATTTGGACGTATACCGTGGACGTCAGGACATGCCGAGGACGTTCAGCAGTGGGGAACAGAGAGGTCGGAATCGTAGATGTTATAAATGTGGGGAGATGAGTCTATTGCGGTGAATTGTAGAGATGTCAAATGTTTTGCGTGTGGGGAGATGGGACATATTTCGACATATTGTCCGGGCAGAGCAGAGAGAATACGTTGCGCGGGTTGTGGAAGATTTAGACATGTGTTAAAAGATTGCCGAGTGGGAAAGGTAGAAACAAGGGCGGGTTTTCCGCAGAGAGGAGAGACTTCGGGGGCCGTGAATATGAGGAGTATGACGGAGATAGCTGGAAAAGAAGGAAAGGATATTGAAGAGGAGATGACGTGTTTCAAGTGCCGAGAAAGGGTACATTGGGCCAGAGATTGTGATAGAGATTGACTATATGATGGGAAGGAGAGTAAAATGATGACCGTGGCGTTAGGAGGAGGCAAGAAAGAGTTGAGAGTTAAAATGTTGCAGCAGGAGGTTCAAAGGGAGTTAACGTATCTGCCGAGTCCGAGAGTATGGTTCGATATCAACGGGAAGATGGTATCTATGTTATTTGATACCGGAGCAGCTATTTCGGTGATAGGATATGAGGATTTTAGAAGACTTTGGCCGGGTAGTAAAATAATTAGAGACGTTATGCAAGTGAGGCAGTTTGATGGATCGGAGATGATGGGAAGAGTGCATATTAGGGATGTAGGGAGAGAAGGATGTAAAGCGTTGGACTTATGGATAATTAACCGAGACGTTGAGCCGGTGATGGGATAGGATTACAAGTGTGGGGCCGGAGTATGGATTTTGGGGAGTATTTGCGCGATGGGGAGTATTTATGGCGATCGAAGAAGATATTCGGGAAGACTTGATAGATATGGTCCGAGAGGATGAGGAGGAGAGAATGTCCGGAGGAAATTTGGAATGGATGGAGGGCCGAGATAATATTGAAGTAGACGAGGGAAGATCCGTGTTTGGGGGGAAGGCGAAGGAAATGGGAGGGAAGATATGTTGGGGAGAGGTCCGATTTATGTAGATGGAGAAATAGGAAATATCCAAGACAGTAGATATGGAGTATTGAGGCCGCTGGTTAGTGAGAGGAGTGAGAATTTTGTAGAACAGGGAGTTGTGGAAAATTTGTGGGAGTGTGGAGAGGGAATAAAGGATGTCCAAAAGGAGGTGGAGAAGTTAGTGGAGAGGTATGGAGAAATATTGGGGAAGAGTTGGGTTGTCTAAAGGGTTATGAAGTTAGACATACGGATGAAGGAGGGATGCGTACCAAAATTTTGTGCTGTTCGTAGAGTACCTTTTGAATGGAGGCAGGAGGTAGAGAAGGAGTTGGATCGTTGGGTAAAGGAGGGTATCGTGAGTCCGGTTGAATACAGCGAATGGGCGACGCCTTTGGTACCCGTAAAGAAGGTCAATGGGAGTTTGAAGTTGTGTGCGGATTTCCGGGTAACGTTGAATCCATGTGTGGTGGAGGTGAAGTATCCGTTACCCAGGATAGAGAAGATATTGGCCAGTTTAAAGGGGAGCAGATATTTTTCGAAAGTGGATTTTTCGAACGTGTATTTGCAATTACGGGTGAAAAAGGAGAGGCAGAGGTTATTGGCTATAACAACGCCGAAGGGCCTATTTGCTTTAGAAGGTTGCCGTTCGGGTTGAGCGTTTCAGCGCCCATATTTCAGCGGACTATGGCGGTAGTTTTTCAGGGATTGGAGGGAGTGTTTTATTATACCATGATGTTTTAATAACAGGGGTTACTCTAGAGCAGAACAATCGAAGGTTGGAGGTGGATGAGTATTTGTAGCGTGTTACTGGAGTGGTGGAGTCTTTTCAGCGTGTATGCAAAAGTGGGAGTCCGAAATTTTTTTTAGTAATGAAATAAATTAAAAGGATTGTAGGTTGTAGTTACTCTTAGAAGAAGACGATGGAGGAATAGTAATTATGGAAATATGTTCGAATAATCGATGGTCAAAGGTGTCCACTTACAACAATAATAGAAGAATTCCTAGGGGTGATCAAAGGGATTGGGGTCTCAAGGATTGGTTATAGGGGTGAGGTGTCATAATTGGGAGACTTTGATTTGTAAAATTTGATTTTGGTAGAGTCAGTATGTATTGCGTTTGATGAGTCATTTTTATTTTTATAATTTTATGTTTTAGTTAAATTGGTGAGTCATTGTTATTTTTATAATTTTATGTTTTAGTTTAATCGCGTTAACATTTTATTTTTAGATTATAAAAGTTAATTATTGTAAAGTCATTATGATGATGGGATAATTTCTAATTTCTAAAAATGTATTTTGATCTTATAATTTTAATTTGAGGCATGATTAGGTACTTTATAATTGTAAAAGAAGATATTTTTAGATTATTTATTTGTGATGATTATTGCTTCCCTATAAAAGGGAAGCGAAAATTGTAAATTATGAATTCATTTTTTTTATCAATTCATTTTTTTTGAATTCAATTTTTTGTTTTTAATTAATTTTTTTTAAAATTATTATTACTATTTGTTTTTGATTATAAAATTATTTTTCTTGTTTGGTGAATAAAATTTATTCTATTATTGGATCATCATTCTAATATTCTTAAAAACCGGTCACAACGTGATAGTTTACTTAAAGGATTTTAAATAACAAATAAAAGTTGAAATTTTTTTAACCCGCCCCCCATAGTTTAAATATTTTTCTCAACCATCCCACCCGTTCTTTTAAAATTTTTTAACCCGCTCGCCCACTTAGATAGGCGGGAGTGGACGGGCTGGCTAAAATTCGCCCAATGTAGACCTCTAGTCTTTAGTATAACCGTTATATTGAGTGGTTCTGTATATGGTAAGCATAAATTATTCATATATGAGCATAACATATCATTCAATGTTTACTCACCTTTAAATAGGAAAAATTGTTGAATGTATGGAGATCGAATTTAGATTTTAAGCCTGGATTTAAAAATAATATGTAAATAGTAATTATCAGCTTATTTATAATGCATTTTTAATATTCTGCCATACTATTGAGTAAAATTAGCAGAGTTGCTAAAAATGTGGTATCTGTATCTAAAAAGATTTTCGATTAAAGTATCTGTATCTAGATATTATTTAAGAAGTATCGGTATCTGTTTTTAGATACTTTTTGATATACTTTTATTTAACGCTTTTTTATATTATAAATAAAAATACTTGAATAAAAAATTTATTTATTTCATATGTGCATATAATTTAAATATATAAAAAAAAAATTAAGACTACTATAATAAAAAATTATATATATATAAAATATTAAAACTTATATATAAAAAAATGTATAATAAATATTCATTAAATATTATGTGCGAGTTTATTAATAACCCAGACAAATTTTGATATTACAATGCAACTCAAGGAATCTGCCATTTTTATTTTCAATGGAATTGGTTAATTTTATTTTATTATACTAATTTTAAAAATTTATTTTAGATTCATATTAAAAGTGATGAAGAGGAAGAAGTAATAATCAATGAAGCATCAACAAGTTCAGACATTGTTTTTCCATGGCCAATTTATAGAGTATATTTTAAAGTAATATCTCAAACAAATCTCTGATAGTAAAATGTTTGCCATATCTACCAAAAAATAAGAAAATTTCAGTTAGCATTACCTCAACTTGAAACATTTAAGAGTATAAATTGTAATTTTAAATTTTAAGAGAAAAAAATCAAACACTATTAATGAAAAAAACAATTAATACAAAGATTAGTTGATGAATTATCAAGGTCTTCAACTGATTGCAAACAAATAACCTGTGAAAAAAAAACAAATAATTTAATATCCGATTTTTTTCAGTAACCCACAGCAGCAGATTGATAATAATGATTTAAATTTTGATACTCAACAAATTTAAAATAATTTTTTAAAAAATGAATGTCTAGATTTTAGTATTTTTAAATAATATCCTGATATAAAATTGTTATTCATAAAATATAACACCACAATCCCTTCAAGGGCCCTGGTAGAAAGACTTAGTGTAGCTAAAAATGTCTTTACAGATAAACGAGGATGCCTTAATGACAAAAATTTTGAAAATATTTTATTACTGGAAATAATAATTATTTATAATCATTTAATCATATATTTTCATATATTATATGATTATATTAAAATCTAAAAATCATTATTTTAGTTTTATTTTGATAAATGTGATATAGAGTCAATAATTTTTTTAGCGCATTTCATGCATTTTCACAATAGAATCTTAATTTAGGTTTATGCAAAGCTTATATAAGAGTAGAATAAAAATTGTATCTGTATCTAGATTCATTACAAAGGTATCTCTTAACTCTGAAAATTAGACGGGCTTTAAGTGTTTTAAATAGAGAGAAACCATCATATTTAAAAAAAACCTTTTCGCGTAATTCCATAATTTGTAAATTTAGCCCCCTGATTTCGGTGTTTTTGTCCTGAATGATCGCATTTAAATTGGCAAAATCTTCTTTTACACATCGTTCCTTTTATTAATAATTAAATTTAATATAAATATTATAGTGATCTATCTGGGATATTGATACTTTAGTGTTGGAGAGAACTATCTCATTCTTTAAAATGATATAATTGGTTTAGAGTTGCAATTTACATGCGATGGAAAAGAAATATATATTGATGCCAGGGACTTTTATTTTTTTGATGAGATTTGATGTAATATATTATGTAAGCTTGCGATTAATTTATAAACATAAAGATATAGATAGCATCCTATCAAATTCTGGTGGTATCTCATTTATTAAAAATGTCAGCTAATTCATTTCAACACTAAAGCGGCGATAATAATTAAAGAAAAAATTATCCGAGAGTTTTAAAAAATCGAATAAAGTGATTTCTCAAGACCACAAGATCAATTAAAATATCATTATATACCCCCCCCCCCCAAATTCTTTTATTCCTTCCAATAAAAAAAATAACATTTTTCTCCAAAGTGTTTATATGGCGTTTCAGGGAATCGCGTTCCAGTATCAATAATTGGTTATTCCGCTTCTGAATTTGCCAATCCAGCTTCAGAGTATCAATTTTAACAATCTTTTCTGTACGTGATAAAATAAATGATTACTATAAATAAAGTATAAACATCTATTTGATAATAGTAAGATAAAACTTTGACACCCACGTTGGCCACCCTTAAAATTTAAAATTAAATAAAAATAATTTTGTTGATACTATATTCAAATTTATATATATATTCATTAAATATAATATATGTTGAAACAAAAAAAAGTAAATATATATTTAAAAAAAACTAAAATAAAATACTTTTATAAAAGATGAAAAATATTCATGAAGCCGTGAATTGATAAGAAATTTATATGCCAAATTTCCAAACCAAAGTTTTGGAGAATATATAAATATCTTTAGGATCGCCGGTGAGATGTGTAACTATTTTTCCTATCTCCTTCAGGAAGGAAAGTGCTCGTGACAGAAGTTTACAAAGGTTGATGTGGCAATAAGAACGAATTTGATTTGTTTACCTTTGAATTTTTTTTATTTAGGCCATCGAACGAGTTTTCATGGCTGTTAGATTTAGCGAATAAACAAGTGTAATCCCAAGTGAGAGGGATGCCCATTTCCCATTAAATATTCGCGGCTCCAAGTAGCCTATCATTCACCGCTTATAATAGTATGTTCATTAGATTTTTAAATATATATTTACCTTTTTTGTTTAACATATATTTAATGCATCATATTGTTATGTTCATATAAATTTAAATAATATTACCAATAAAACTAAACTATCAGTTCAGAAAATAATATATGATAAAATAGAATTAATTTTTATAATTATTAAGATATGTGAAATAACTTTAAATAAATATTAATAGACATATGAAAATATCATTTTAGAATCCGAAATGGTCCAACTATGTATCTTGATATTAGGGCTTCGAATCGTGAAGTAGCGGTTCTGTTCGTTTCGGTTTTTAGTTTAAAATTTTATAAAGGTTTTGTTCCTTTTCAACTTTTTTTGAAGAAATTCATATCGGTTCAGTTCGGTTTAGAACTTATAGCGGTTCTTTTCGTTTCGTTCCGGTTCTTATAAATTCGATTAAAAAAAAATTATAAACCATATCTTAGAGAAAAATCTTTATAATTTATATAATTCCTTATTCAATTTAACCATGAAAATTATTTCTTATCTAATTAACTAGAAATTTGTATCTATTTAATTGATTATAGAAAGTAAAGACAATAAACTTGGTATTAATTGATATGAAGATAATGAAAATTTAATTGTAAAAAATTAATTTAAAAAGAAATCTCGAATTAAAATTGCCGGCAAGAAAAATTAAAATTTTTAAAATCCATTTTAAACCGGTTCAAAATAATCATAACATTTCAGTTTGCTCTTTTAATATTTTCTTTATAACGGTTCGGTTACGGTTCAGAAAATTATAATGTTTCGTTCTGGTTTCGGGGTTCGGTTTGAAGCCCTTTGATATATGTCGCATTTTGCTTTATAACTGCTATTCTTTCGGGTAACTAGTTGATTATATCACAGCACTAATTTATGTCAATATAAATTCCTTTTCATTATGTTTTTCTTATAAAATTGAGGTTAGGAGATTATCCTGAAAATGCTTTCATTTCATATTGTTATCCTTTAGCCATCCCCTTGTTGATTTTGCTTATAGCAAGTTGTTTTATCCTCTGAAACGAGATTAGATAAAAGGCGTTTGCGTATTCCGTAAATATCTCGATAATTAAAATATTTTATTGTTCTCTTAACATAATCTAGCAGTCCTAGTTAATTCGCACTTATTTTTTAATGTAATAGTATTTTTAACATAGTAAAAATAATATTTTATTTGAGATTATTTTAAGAAAATTTATCTTTGCTTCCTTTAACATTGTAATAATTTTACTTTCTTTTTACCTTAAAGAAATACTGAATCAACATATTTTAAACTTTACACCAAAATTATTTTGTATAATAAAATAATTTCAAGTCAACCCGGAACGGTATAAAATATAAACCTGCCTAGAAAGAAATATAAACATCTTTAAATTAATTTACTTTATATCAGTGCTGTAAAAACACGTTAAAAATAACGACATTTCCTTTTTAGGGAAAAGTAGCCGTAGTATTCACTATTAGTGAAAATCAAGTAACGACGTTTTTTGGGTAACGAGTAGCGTATGATATAAGCCCAAATTAAGGAAATTACGTTTTATACAGCAGATTTATTAATATTAATCTGTCTATAGGACAAGACATGCCAGATTGGTTATTATTAAAAATGACTAAATTTTATTAAGAACCATTCGTGGGTTGATTTATTAACAAAATTAAATTAAATTATTTTATTAAATATTTTTATTTCATCACTGTACACTATCCACCGACTTAATCCAAATAGTTGTTTTATTAAATATTGTTTTATTTTTTTATAGATATGGTATATAATTAAAAAATTATCTTGTAATTTTTTAATTTTGAATTTAAAAAAATATATATTTTAACTTAGCTTTCAAATCAAAAGATTCTAATATTGATCATATAAATTAATTTAAATTATATATATATATATAATCAATAAAAAATTATAATAATTACTAAATTTAAAAAACAAATCTTACGAAGAATTAATTAAATTTTTAGATAGTAAAAATATTTTTTTTACATATTTAAACGAATTAATACAATTAAATATAAAAATCATTCGTCCCCGTTAAACATGTCTTCAGCCCAGAAAAAATCAGTGTTAAGTACTAAACGTTCCTGTTTATCGGATAAAAATTTTGAAAAGCTTGTTGTCAAAAATGGATATTGCAATATAATAATTATAAAACTTTTTCAAGTAAATTTTAAATTTTATTGATAACTATTTTTTTCCAATCATATTAATGTTTTTTTATAGCCTTATACATAATCTCTGGAAAAAATAAATGGTAAAATCTTTTATAATATTATATTTTGAAAGTAAAGAACGACTTTACTTTTTTATTTTTTTGGAAAGTAATTAGTAAGGCAATTAAATTTTATTTTCTGGATAGTAAAATAAATAATTAACGGTGTTACATTTTAAAGTGAATATTTACAGCACTGTTAACTATACATATAATATACTCCCAAAAAAATTGTAACTACCTAATATAGCATTAGAATGGGTTTCTCGAATCTGGCTCAAATCTGAATCGAAACTTCGTTTGAATTGTTCGATCTGGGCTAGTTTTAACAGCTCTAATTCTCCTAACTGATTGTTAGTAAAAAAAATTTAAAATAATTATACAATACACTCGTATCTAAATAATTCTATTATAGTCAAATATTTTTTCCCCTAATTAAAAAAATTAATTTATACGTTAAACTATTGATTTTATTATATACATAGTTTTTTAGTATTTTTAAAATAATTATACAATACACTCGTATATACATAGTTTTTTAGTATAAAAATATATTTATTAAATGCAAGGATAAGTCATTAATTTATGTCACGACGCTGCTCGAATCATAATCATTTGCCATTTTTTCTAATATATGTTAGTGCTATTTTCAGAGAATTATAACAAGTAGATTTAAGAATACTTTTGAAGTTTCCAAATGGTAATTCTTATTTATGATTATAGCTCTCTAACTAAATTTTACTCGACGTCTTTACACTTCGAAACTTTATTTAAACTTATTATATACCGCATGTTTTAATTTGGACCAAAGGTGGGCATTTTAAAACGTTAATATAATTTTCAAATCAACTACCAGTTGTTTTTGCTCTATAGCATGCAATTAAACATCTAATTATTAGAAACTAACAATGCTTGAATTCGAGGATACAAAAATTACAATAATTTCAAATATAAAGTTTTCCTTAAGCTTCATAACTTTTTAGAATGGCATTTTTCTCTCTAATTTACACGATTTAAATTCTGAGTTAATTAAATCTTTGATGTCTAGACTCAATGGATAAATAAAAAAAACGTAATATATATAGTTTTTTAAACACGGTTGAACAGAGTAATATGGACCTAACCTCACTTTTAATATTATAATATAATATGAAAAATTCCAAGATATATATTAATGATAACATATAATATGTCGTATGGAATTCATTTCCTCTCGTTTTCAAATCATTTACCAAGGCAAACTTTAAAATTTTAAAATCTTATTTGATAGGAAAATATAGTCGAATATGTATATAGAATTTCAGACATTTTGTCGCGAACGTTTTTTTAAATAATCATAATTTATATCAATTCTAATAGATATATATTTCATATAAATTAAAATCCGCCTCACATTTTTAATATCTATATCTAATTTCCCCCCAATGTCAAATAAGGCTCTTATATCTCCCCTCTATAGTCATCTATTTCTTTTTTCAACAAATGTTTTGTAAATCAATTAACAGTTCCAGGCAAAATTATCTGAAATTGCCGGTGTGGGTACTCACATATCCTGGAATACATTTCCAGCAAAGTCAGATTTTTTTAAAATTTAAAAATCGCTTATAATAAATGATATAAAGTTGAAAAACTCCGAATCCCCATGGTTTATATATCCTAATACGAAATATAAAATAATAATAAAGTCCAACGTATAAATTAATTTTTTCATTTAAAATTTTATAAAGAAAAGGTTGCCGTGACAGATTAGGCATTTTTATTTATTTCATTATATTCTATCTCCCTTCAATTTCTTTCAATCTTTGATTACTTTCTCATTCGCACTCATTCCTTATTATTTTATCAGTTTAAATTTTAAAATAAAAACCTAACCTTTTTAATTTGGTGTTCCTTGTCGGCCTTTAGAGAATCTATATCGGTGTTTTTAGCGTCAAGAATATTATTGACTCTGGCCAATTCCTGAATTAGACTATTTTCCTAGATGGTAAAAATATAAATATATAAGTAAGAGGCATGCAGAAGTATCACATTTATGGGCTTGACACTGCTTTGTAATTTTTGGGACCAGTCTGGGTAAGGAAAATTATTTTAAGGCTTGGTGCAATTTAATATTGAGATTGTCACTTAAAATGACTTCCTAAAATCTAAAGTCACCTTCACCATTGAGCTGTATGTTTCAAGCAAGAGAAAACATAAATTTATTTTAATAGTTTCCTCGAACTTTAAAAAATATAACTAAATTAAAATAAGAAAAAAAATGGAAGTGCAAAAGGATACGAGATAAGAAAAATATTCCATGTCAAATGATCAAGAAAATCAAGATTTTAGGCTAACCTCTTTCAATTTCAACATAAGTTGTAGACTGGTTATATATGTTCATATTAGATCATAAACAAAATTTTAGCGCATATATTAACGGAGATAATCGGGGTTAAATGTCCAAACATAGTCTTTTTTTTAAGCTTTTTATTGATGTTAAATAACTAGTTTTTAATTTAGAAATTAAATAAGATCGAATAGTGAATCTAATATTAATAGCTAAGTCAATAATTGATAATTATGGCGAAAACATCAAAATTATTATTTTTTAAAAATATGGGTTATCTTAGGGTAAATAGAAAGATGAAATTAATATTTCGAAATGAATATGATTATCCAATTTTTAAATTTTTTACGAAATATTATCCGTTTATATTTTTTTTAATAATTTCTTCAACAATTAGCATAACTGGATATTTATTTTAAAAAGTATTGTAATTTTTATACTTTAAAAAATAGATGGCGCTATATATATAATAGTTTTAATATGATAAAGATTATTTCTTTATTGTCTCATGTAATATATCATATATCGATTATGCAATTTCGTAAATCTCATTCCCCTGGGATATTTGTAGGATATAAATTTTCAATAATTTTTTAATATTTAAATGTAAAGTCAGAATAATTAAAAAAATTCGACTAGCACACGAATAAAAAAGTAGGGTTAAATGAGTATAATAAAATTATCAAAGGAAAAATCAAAATTAAAGACCCAGTCTAAAATTCTTTTATGAAATTGACATTTTCTTAAATTAATAAAAAAAAAACCAAGATCAACAAAATTGAAGTTATTTCGAAGATAGAAATATTTTTAAGCATTAGAAATAACAAAATATTTACCTTATAAAATTTTAGGTATCAAATGAATTTGAGCATTCTCTATAAAATCTTTTTTAAAATAATCTTCTATGATTAAAGTCTTTCAATTTTGAGCAAATGTTAAACACTGAAAAAATTAATAAAAATAAGCCAGTTGCTTTTATCTTTTCTTAAAATTATAAAAAATAAACCAATTAGCAAAATTAATTAGCGAAATCTTATGTGCTCAATTTAATAAAATAAATCGTAAAAACACTAATCAATAAATCGCAGTTGTTAAAATTCCTAATTGATTTCTATAATTTTTCTTCATAAATTATAAAAAAAAATACTAAATTCATTTTTTTAACATTTTTTTATCAAAATTTTTAAAAAACTATTTTTTTTAATATTTTTACTTGCATTTAAAAATAGTGTTGCAATTCACGGAATAAATCAAAACATAAAAATTTTAAAAGAATCTACGTCCTCTACTACCTTGGAAGCTTAATATAAATAGTCATTTATATTTTCAACAAAAAATATGTAATTCGTGCCGCTACCAGTAAGTAAAATTGGTCCAGACATTACCGGCGAATTTATATCTCCAATATCTATAATCAGGAGGCCTTTGATCTATTAATGAAACATTACACAATATTGGAGAATCACCAATTAAAAGAAAATGTTTAATGGAGAAAAAATATACTAAAAATAAAATTCAAAAGATTAAAAAAGCAATAAAGAGTAAGGTTCTAGAAATATCTGATTCCGAGAATAATAGTCTAATTAAAGATGAAGTTATATTAAAAGATAACTTTGATAAATTATCAAAAAATAAACAATATCAAATTCTTATAATTTTGCCTCAAAGATGGATTGTCAATATAATTCAAAAGGAATTCAGCGTAACATAGTACATGGCAAGAAAATCCAAAATGGTGGCAAAAGAAACTGGAATTCTCTCATTCCCAAAACATAAGGCAGGAAAGATACTAAACGAGAATAACATTTAAAATTGTCAAGGATATAGTTATGATGAAATAAGCTGACTCATGGCTAGAATAAAAGGTTATGTATCTGTTAAAGGCGAGAAAGAACCAGTCCAAAAAAAGACAAATATTAAATAATCTTAAAGAAACATTCAAGAGGTTTAAGGAATACCCAGATTTATATCAAATAGATTCTCTAAATTTGGCAAACTTAGACTAAATAACTGTATTTCAGTTGGAGCAAGCAAAATTACTGTATATTCTTATAACTATCTTTTGGTGCAAATTTTTTGTAAACCCTCTCAGTCAAAATGTTATTTAACAACTTGTGATCAATGTCTTGGCATAGAATCTCTAAGGACCCATTATACCATCAAAGAAATCGAATAGAATGTCACGTTTAAATAATGGATTATGGTGGATAGAGCAAATATTGAAAGAGTTATAAAGTCCGTTGAAATGGTGGTTAGGATGTATAATCAAATCCAATTTTTACACCCTCGTGGACCTTCAGTCTCATTTAAATTTCCCCTGATAGATGGTATTCTAGTTTTGCCCAAATCTCATATTATCTTGCTAGTCAATTCTTTTACTCCCACAGGTTGAATAAATATATATAATATTTCCTGAAGAAATATCACCAGCTAGTCAGGCTTTGTATTCTTTAGATAAAGTAGGATTTAATTAATTTATAAACTATCTCTTATGCAAAATCTGTGAAGATTTCAAAAATTTCATGATTTGTATTATATAAATATATAAAATACATTGTAATCGATTTAGCATGATATATAATAAAATATTTTTAAGCGATAAAAAAAATGAATTTTATAATATTAAAACGATTATATATAGGGCCATCTATTTTTAAAAGTATAAAAATCGCAATATTTTTTAAAATAAATATCCAGTCATAATAATCGTTGAGGAAATTATTTAAAAAAATAGTAAATGGATAATATTTTTTAAAAAATTAAAAATTAGATATCATATTTTGAAAGATTAATTTCAAATTTTCTACTGACCATAAGATAACCATATTTTAAAATAAATTCATTTTGATTTTATCGCCATTATTATCAATTATTGACTTAGATTAATAATAGATTTAAAATTCGATCTTATTTAGTTTTAAATTAAAAATTGGTTATTTAACTTCACTAAAAGCAAAAAAAGTCTATTTCTGGACCTTTAACCCCGATTATCTCTGTTAATATAGTTGCTAATGCGCTAATTTTGTTTATGATTTAAAGCGAACATATATAACCAGCCTAAAATTTTATATCGAAATCGAAAGGGGCTGGAGGTGGTTGATTTGACATGGAATCAGCTTACGATAAAAATAGGGATGGGACCGGTGGAACGAGAAACTCAACCATACGATGGTCATAAACGACTTTACACTTTGTGTAGAAACCGGTCAGGTAGCTACGGTTGAATATTGGTAGCATGACAGGTAAAGTTGACAAGATAGTGGATGCGCTAAACAGAAGGAGGGTAGATATATGGTGTGTCCAAGAAACAAGATAGATGGGAAAGGCCAAGTATGACTGAGGATACTATTTCGTGAAAAGATTGAATTATGGGTATTAGTAGTCAAATTGGTCGTTGGTAAAAGAATATTGAATATGATCTCAGCGTATACCCCTCAAGTCGGCAGAAACAACGAAGAGAAAGTTATATTTTGGGATAAACTGTTAAAAATGATATCAGGCGTGCCTAATGGGGAGGCAATTATGATCAGCGGCGATTTTAATGATCATGTTGATGAACAGGTTAAAGGATATGAAGAAGTTCATGGAGGTTTTAGCTTTGGGATGAGAAACATAGAAGGAAGGATGCCGAACAAAGGTGGTTATGGAAATGATAAATGCAGCGGACAAACTTGGAGTGGAATGTATGAGAGACCGATCTTATATGAAGGAAGTTTCGCGGACTGGAGAAGAAGCGTAGTTAACCGATTTTTAAGGGAAAAGGTGATCCGTTAGATTGTGGTTCATATCGGCCAATTAAACTCCTTGAGCATGGAATAGAAATTTTCGAGAGAATTTTGAGAAAGAAAATCAGAGATCAAGTAAAAGTGATGATATATAATTTGGTTTTAGGAAAAGGAATTTTGGATGCGATTTTCGTGGTAAGATAAATGCAAGAAAGGAATCAAGCGAAGAAAAAGACAATTTATTAAGCTTTTGCAGACTTGGAGAAGACGTTTGACAGGGTTCCGCGTGAAGTTAAGTGGGCTGATAAAATTAGGTGTAGAGGACTGGTTGATTTTGGTAGAGATGGCAATTATGAGGATACCCGAACAGTTGTTAGGATTCATGGTGGAAATAGCGAAAGCTTTGAAACAAAAGTGTGGCTATATCAAGGATCAGTATTGAGCCCATTAATATTTATCATAGTAATATAGGTGGTAACGAGAGAGGTTCATGAAGGACTGCCTTGAAAACTTTAATATGCTGACGATCTTGTACTGCTGGTAATAAATGAAGTAGAATTAATGGATAAGATAATCATATGGAAGACGGTATGGAAGCAAAAGGTTTAAAAGTAAACGAAGGAAAGATTAAGGTGATGATTGGAGTGAAAATAAGGAAAAAACAGGCATTGACCATGTGATGTGTGTGGGAAAGGTGTTGCTAGGAAATAAATCCAATGCACCAGCTGTGAGAAATTGGTGCATAAAAGATGTAGTGGTGAAAAGAGAGTTTAATAAAAGCAAGCGAGGCTTTTACCTGTACAACATGCGTGAAAGGGGTTCATGATAATGATAACGTAAAAAAGGGTGGCAAATATGGGTAATGGAGCTACTCTTGAAAAAGTGAAAAAGATCTGTCATTCGTGTGACACGTTAAACGCAGATGGAGGTTGATTCAGCTGTTGTTGCAAGGGTAAGATACGCATGGAAGAAGTTTAGAGAGATGTCTTCTATTCTAACAGATAAAAACGTATCTCTGAAGCTGAAAGGGAAAGTTTATAAGCTGTATGAGAAACTGTATAATCTACTGTGACGAAACGTTGGTAATTGGCGCATAAAACCAAAATAGAAAAAACGGAGATGAGAATGGCCAGATGGATATGTGGGGTGTTTATGGGATAGAGAAAAACAAGAAACGAATTGCTGGAAAGAACTGGTATAGAAGCAATTGGAGTTGTGATGAGAAAAAACAGACTGAGATGGTTTGGGCACATTGAACAAAAAAAAGATAATTGGGTTAAGAGATGCACTTCGGAATTAATGATCAAGACCTCGAGGAAGACCAACGAAGACGTGGATGAAAGGGATTATGGTTGACATGAAAACAAAGGGTCTCACAATTTGACGCCCATGATCGCAAAAAGTAAAAGGGATCAGAAGGAAAATTGGCTTACTCGGGTAAACCCGGGAAACCGCCAATAAACGATAAAGAAAGAATAAAAAATATATAAATCATCATCAAGGGTCATAACATAAGTTTTCTAAAATAAAAAAACCTTGTTGTCCAAAGCCTGTATATTGCGTCTATTGGCGATCTTGACAGAGGTGTGATGATTCCTTAAATTAAGATATTTCTGTTTCCAGCTGTTGGACTCGTTTTCTTTGGCTAAAATGCGTTTCATTTTCAAAAGAAGGAATCTTAATAATCTTCCTACAGGCGTATAACAATATACGATACTTTTAATTTATAGATACTAATAACCGATACCAAATTATAATAGTCTCGGTGCATCTCTGTCACCCTTCTTTATTCGCCTTTCCATCTGCATCTTCTTACTAATCAACTTTCTTTTTATTATATTTTATAATTTCCCCTCCTTTATATTTATTTATTAAAAACCTTTTAGAACGGTTTTATGATTCGCCTCGACTCGTGTCAACATTTCAGCGTGACTAGATTTAACACAATCTATTTCGTTTTTTTTAGCGTTCTCGTTGTCTTTCAACTGTTTATTTTCGTTTTAAAAAAAAAGTTTAGTAATATTAATATAAAAACTGAAATCGCGAAATATTTCCAAGAGATCAAATTATATTCGTGATAAGCAAGTCTCGCCCAATAAACTATAGAGATCTATTTCATTCATTTAAGATAAAAATAAAAGACCCAGTTCTTATTAGGGCCAGGTCAAATTTGCGCGGTAGATTTTATTGAATTGAAAACTAGTCAAAATTGAGCATATGTTTTTCCAGGCTCTTCAAATTAGATATGGATTATTTTTATTGTGTATAGTAAATGTTTTGTTTAAAAAAAAACTTGTGTTTCTAAAGAGTCTATAATGAGCTTGCATCCGTGAGATCTTTGAAGAACGTAGTGATTGAGTTTTCTGGAATTGTTTGACCTATCACCTGTTTCTAAATTTCAAAATAACTTTTACAAAATATAATTATATAAAATGCACAAATTTGTGTATTTTGGCTCTAAGCCTTCTTAGAAAAGTGAAATAAGACCAGACACGAGGAACCGAACATATTTTATTTTTTTCAAAAATTATTTACAAAAAAGAAATTCTACCCGAAATACTATATATTATCTTAACTTGGAAACATTTTGGGACCTGGAAGATCAAAAGAGCCAAAACACCTGAATCGTAACGTTAAGATTAGGCTAAAAATGGTAAAAAAGTAAATATTCATGAAATTTTTTTTATGTGAACGATAACTTTTCAAGATATTTCGTGATTTTAATAAAATGACCACTATGTAAGGCCGAGGTGGTCAACTTAGGATTTTACGTTGGGAATGCATATAGTGAACATTAATAATCAATATGGTTATAGTATAATTGGATAGATTAAATGGGAACGAATTGACCTTTTGACCACACTATAGTCAAATGAATATTTTATTACTATTTATTTCGGAATTTAGAGCATAGATAACGGTTCGACACGATTTAGCTTTCAGGCCATTCGTTTTAAGTTCGCTTAGATTTGGAAATGTTTCGATCTGAAATAAAACATATTAAGTTGAGCGGCTGAAAAGAAATAGTACATCAGGAAAGTTATGTATCCTCAAATTCTGCAAACAAAATTTGCCTAAATTATACAAGTGTGAGATTTTTACTAAAAATCTAGAATGAGACATTTTTATAATTGTATGTAAGTATGAATTCACTAACAAACAAATTTTTTATACTCTTACTAATTGAACGAGATCGGGATTTCGGAAATGAGGATCTTTTAGTTCTGGTTTAGGTGGGGTGGCAAAACTGAGTTTATTTGGGCCAAGGATTCGGGAATTCTCTCCTTTATTTTTAGGCACTTTAGGGCACATTTCTAGTTTAGGGCTAGGTGAATTGGGTTTAAGTGATGCACCGGTTTTCGATGGGCAGTCCTTTTTGAGAGTATTGCATAGGAGAGGCTTGGTCTTTATCTAAACCAAAAAAACATCTTTTAAAAATATTTACATTTAAATTTTTAGTATGGCATTTCTTTCTTTTTCTTCCTAGTCATTATTAATTGTTTCGTTCTTATAGTGATGCATTGCACTTATTTCCTTTTTTATTTTTATAATTCTTTCCTACTTTATTTTTAGAGGGATTATTTAAATCGTTGACCATACTGGCGGCCAAGGAAAACATTAGTGGCCCGTAACGGCTGTTGTGTTTGGGAACGAAGGGTACACAAGCAGAAATCGATTTATCCCTCTGCCTCATCACTTCCGTCATTTCTTTGATCGATATTTCCCTAGAAAATTTCAAGTTCAGCAGTTTCCTATAGGTTAAGAGGCACCTGACTTGTTGGTTGTTATTTTTTGATTGTATGCAGCTTAATTTCAAGGTTTTTGATTAAGTCTAACATCTTGAAAAGTATAATTTTTTAAATTTATAATACAATCTCAAGAACTGTTTTATTTTTTATTTCTTTCATTCGTTTGTTATCATTTAATCATGCATTTTTATTCCTTCTTTCATTATTTTAAGATTAAAAATTTTAAAATATGATTGATGTACCAATTAAAACGACCTTGTTTACTTCAAAAATAAAATTTCATTTGTGGGGTGGGGGATATGTTTATAAAATTAAACTCAATTATTAATGATTTAAAATAATCAATAATTATTATTTCGAAGGAATGGAATTATTTTCAATCATACATGGCGCTTAGAGAGAATAAAATGATGGATAAAATACGGTTAATAGTAAAAAAATTTAAATATCGAGCAATCTAAAAATAAATCTATCATAAAAATGTCTATAATCCAAATGCTCTACAGAAATAACATTTAAGAAAACTTAAGGAATATTAAAAAATCAATCAATTTGTCAGTGTCACCCATATACAGTTATGTGTTGTATTATAATTTTATTTAACATATCGCAAGAGATTAACATAAATTAAATGAAATTACACAATGGGAAGTAAAAAAATTTCCATAAAAATAAGAATTGACAACTTGAAATATTTTAATAAATAATAACTAATTTAAAATATCAAAAAAAATTGGCAAACATATAAGAAACCTGAAAAAACCAAGCATATAAATTTTTTTACTAATATTATATTTACATTTCCTGTTTTTCTTTTTTATTGTTATTCATTTGCGCAATAAATATTAGATATGTAAAAACTGTTTTATAAGCTTTAGTGAGCCATGGTAGACTTTATAATTACATGTCAATATCGGGAAAATTTTAGCGCGAATGCTTTACCGTAATGTAGGTTAGCATGAAAAGTAAATTCGGCGAATGCATTACAACGATTTAACATCGCGAAACTAATACCGCAAATGTTTTTGCGCGAATATACTACCGCGAATACATTTTCACGAAAATATTAGAGCGATATTCGCATTCACGGTAATGCATTCGCGAAAATTCATTTGGCGTTAATATGTTTGCTCTAGTGCATTCGCGGGAATACATTCGATGTAGTGCATTCGCGAAATTTTCACGGTAATGCATTCGCTTTAATGAATTCGCAATACTGTTTTAGCGGTAATTCGCTAAAATATCTTTTCAGGGTAACCCACATTCGCGGTAATCAACATTGTAATGCATTTGCGATAATACATTTCGCGGAAAATGTTTCGCGTTATTGACGTGTACTGCTTTATATGAAATATTTAAGCGCGCAGATTAATATTCTCGAATTTGGGGATAATCAGATTGAAAATTTTCGGGAATTCTTTTTATATAGGCAGTCGATCGAAGTGTAAACAAGAGATCTGCAATAGCCCAAAAAGGCTTCGAGCCTGTTTTTCAAAAAATATTGGATCGGGCGACTAATATTTTAAAAAAAATTCGGGCCGGGTCGTGCCTGGCTTAAATTTTTGAATATAATATCATTCAATTTTGTGAAATTCAAGAAATAAGGCGCCAATATTTTTATTTGTAAAATATTATCTTTAATTGCAAAAATATATTACATTTTTATATATTTAAATAAATTCGAGCCGGGTCAAGCCAGGCTTTTGGGATAAATATAATAAAATTCTTTCGAGAACGGTCGGACAAATATTTTTTGAAAAAGATTTCGGGCCGGGTTTAAAAAAGTAAGCCCGATGCAGATTACTAGTGTAAATAAGTCAAAAGATTCTAACAATATTTGTACAAATCCTATAAAAATGGAAAAAAGACACTGAAAGATTAAAAAAGTTACCCAATATTTGTTCTATATTTAAGAAATTGTTGGAGACGTAAATAGGTCACATCATATAACTTATTACACGTATTATAAAAATGTAAATATATCATGTTTGGAATCAATTTATTTAATCTAAATAATAAACTCAAAAATAAATATATTCGCAGTTTTTTAAAAAATAAATATAATATAGGTTAATTTGAAAGTTTAATGATTTTTATTTTATTTTTTTCAATCAAAAATTTACGAGAACAATTATATTTTTGTTGAAAACGTTGATATTAAATAGAACATTGTTCCTGATAAAAGAATTTATAATGGAAGTCATAAAAATGGTAGACAAATAAGAATGCTAACATAAATGTTTATGGAGTGTTTTATCATTAGTTAATGTTAATATATAAAAAATATTTCATTTTTTCCCCGATATTTTGCAGTAAGTTATTTTTTTTAAAAAAATGAGGAAATCTGGTAGGGTTATTGACGTAGCCAAGTTTTGTTAAGCATCAATACTTTGAGTAAATGGAATGTGTCAAGGAAAATTAATAATATATCCTTCCATTGGCGTAAGCAGCGGGGACCAAAGCCATAAAATGCAGATGCCGGATATACTTTAAATATTATTGTTTATATTCATTTATATTTTATTAAATTTATTCATATCTCGTTCTTTTTAAATTTTTATATTATTACCTTTTCATTTACTAATTTATTTTATCAATTAATTTCATTTTCAAGTTTTCCTTGGCGTAATATTTATCTATTATTTCTAAATTTCCCGGTATTATATTTTTTCACCATTTTCAAATTTCTAGTCATGGATATTATACTTTTTTTTAAAAACACTGAAGATAGTGAAAATCATACCAAAATAAAAAAAAAGTATAGTATAATAATTTAATTAAATTTTAATTTTAAAATATTTTTAGCAATTAAAAAACCTACCATAATAGCAAATAATGAAAGAATTGTTAAAAGAATAATTGATAGTCGGGATATAGAGCTATCTAAATGTTAGTTATTCTAAAAATACATTTGGGCAGTTTTATAATAACTTAGCTGGTATTATTTAATAAATGATAATTTTAGATATTTAATTTAATAAAAGAATGAGATTGCAACAATGTGCAGCAATAATTTTTTTTTAAATAATTTTAAATTACATCAATATTTAGACATAAACTTAAAACTAAAATCTTTATACAAAATTAGAGTACAATGATCATCCATATGATTTAGCTAATTTTTTAGATAAAGATAATATTAGTCTAGAAGAAAGACATATACTTCTTAAAAAGGTATATATTAAAGATACCTATGATAAATATTTTATTTAATAATAGATTTATATTCCACCCCTCAATTTTCAATATCCCCAAACTTTATGTGCTAATCGAAAGATAAAATTTCAAAATAGCTATTTTACTAGATGGTTAGGCTAGCATACTCCATCCGAGACAGTGGAGCTTATTGCAAGATATGTGTCCTGTTTGGATCACGATATGCTGGCAGAAATCTAGTTAAGCTTAACAGTCTTGTTAAGACTCCTTTCAACAAATACAAAGATGCGGGGGAAATTTTTGACAATCATCAGAAAACAAATTATCACAAAAGCTGTGAGATGATTTCGTCAAAAGAATCAATTCAAAAGGGGGATATGATTCCCATTTCATCATTTATTGATAAAAACAGGGTTAAAATCGCAAAAGAAAAAAGATGTAAGATAAAACTAACTATTGAGGCTATTTTATATTGTGGCTTGCAAGGCCTAGCACTACGTAGCCACAAGGATTCAGGAAGCTTAAATTTTAATAATGCCTTTTAAAATTTAAAGCATTAGGAGATCCTGTATTAATGGAGAGCCTCATTAGTGGCAATAAAAATGCTACTTATCTTAGCCCTAAGATACAAAATGAGATAATTGATATTTGCAACAATATCATTTTAGAAAAATTGATTGCTGAAATCAATTCCGCCCCATGCTTCTCAATTTTGGCAGATGAGACCAGACATTGCTGGCATTGAGCAGATGTCATTGTGTGCGCGATTTGTAGATACTCATAATAACATTATCACGGAAATGTTTCTACAATTTATTCCTGTTTCAAGCATGACTAGGTCTGCTTTAGCTTATGTAATATTTGAGAATCTTAAAAAATTAAAAGTAATAATTAATCAATATCGGATTCATGTTCTTTACCATTGATATCAAATTGCTTAGGTATAATTTTAATTAAATTTTTTATATTTATATCAGGTAAAATATCTAGCATCTATGAGATGTTTAGATACCCCAAGTGTCATGAACAGAATTATATCTGAAACTCCTTGCCCAACAAGGAGAAAAAAATTGCAAAAAGCTTGTCCAACAAGATGGAGTCTTCGAGCAGTAACAGCTTTTATGGAGTTAGAAGAGCCGATTATTAATGCTCTTACAGAAATATCACAATGGTCTGAAAGAGATATTTATTCAGAAGCAAGCAAGTTACTGGATTCAATACTTATAACAATTTTTTTTTTCGCATTAGAATGTATTAATAAATTATTTAATTATACAACTATTTTATGTAATACTTTTCAAAAACCTGATATTGATTTGATTGAGATGATGAGAATAGCAGAGACAATTTTATTAAAACTCAAGGAAATTAGAGCTAATGCTGATGAAAATTTAATATTTTATATGTTATTGTTGAATCAAAAGCAGATATACGAGTTCAATATTTGTCTCCCTCGACTTGCAGCAAGGCAAGCTTATCGTCCAAATATTAATATAGGGTCAATATAAGAATATTATAAAATAAATGTCTTTATACCTCTTTTGGATACATTTATAACCCAAGTAAATGAACGGTTTTTAATTCATCAAGCTGCACTTACCAATCTGCAGATATTACTTCCGCAAAAGCCCTCTGAACCTTTTTCAGATGGTGATAGAAAAAAATAAAATATTTGGCAGATCTTTATCATGAAGACGTTAATGTATCTCATGATGCTTTATTAGCTGAATGACAACTATGGTTGATATAGTCCCAAAAAATGCTATGGATGCTTTGCATCATTTCCAACATCTTTTAGATTATTTTCCCAATATATTGAAATTATTATATATATTAGCAACTCTTCCCATTAGTATTGCAACTAATGAGAGAACATTCTCTTCTTTAAGAAAATTAAAAACGTACCTAAGAAGTACAACTTCTGAAAGTAGATTGAATAGTCTGGCCCTTTTGAATATTCATAGGCATTTGACGCCAAGCACGGATGAGATAATTGAAAAATTAGCTCAATCCCAACGAAGATTGGATTTTACATTATAAAAATATAATGTTTCTATAATATTTTTTGTGCAATCATTTTTTAATGTCTTATATATTTTTCTTTTACATAAAAAATATAAATATTCATATTTCCAACATTTAAATTTTTTATACTTTATATATAAATTTTTAAGGCTCAAAAAAATTTAAATTTCTATTATGGGTTATTTATTTTATAGTCATTCATATCCTGGTTATATCCACTTAATATTTTATAATTCAGATTTATTTAAAGTATTTATATGCCGCCGGTTATATCCGTTTAATATTTTTTAATTCAAATTTATTTTTATATACCGGTTTATATATTTAATTTTTTATAATTCATATTAATTTAAATTTGTATATTAGAAATAGTTATTAGTCATAATAAATTTATGCTTGATATTTTTAAATAACAATAATTTTATTTTAAAAAATTTTACCCCTAATAAAAAAATATATTATGAAATTTGAAATTAATATTTAAAATTAATAATACCAAAATTTCCAATTTATCGGAGGTCAGCTTGTGACATTCAACGTTATTTGAATAATATATTTGTAATATAAAAATATAACGTATTATTTATATTTAATATTATATAAAAGGTCAGTTAAATTCGCAAGGTCTAAAAGTCGAAAGGCTTGTTAATACGAATGGCTAAAAAATAATATTGAAAATAAAAATAACAAAGAAAATGTTTAATGAGATATTTGATTGATTTATTGCTTTTTTTAGAGAAAAAATATTATAATAACATTACATTATAATATATTAAAAATATTAAAATTTTAAGATCTTTTCAATTTTTTTATTAATTCTTTAAAATAATTTGCGGTTTTTAAAAATTAATTTTATTATATTAATTTTTAAATTAATATTTGGTTATGATTTTATATAATAAGTAAGTGTAAATATATTGTAATTACTTGATAAAGAAGTAAATGAGAAACATAAATTTTTTAAGGTATTTTTATTTGAGAAAGCATTTAAGAGGGGAAAGGCTAACATCATAAACGTAATTTTGAATATAATTATATCATTAAAGTCAGAATTTAACCGCTTAGATGTATTTTTTTACGTTTCCGGTTCACAAAATAAATTTTTTGTCGCGAAAGACAATTATAGGGGAAAGGCTAACATCTTAAACGTAATTTTGAATATATTTATATCATTGAACTCAGAATTTAATTCTCTATCCAAAACCGCTTAGATGTATTTTTTTACGTTTCCGGTTCATAAAATAAATTTTTTCTCGCGAAAGACATTTATAGGGGAAAGGCTAACATTTTAAAAGTAATTTTGAATATATTTATATCATTGAACTCAGAATTTACTTCTCTATCCAAAACCGCGTATATGTATTTTTTTACGTTTCCGGTTCACAAAATAAATTTTTTGTCGCGAAAGACTTTTATAGAGGAAAGGCTAACATCTTAAAAGTAATTTTGAATATAATTATATCATTGAACTCAGAATTTAATTCTTTATCCAAAACCGCTTAGATGTATTTTTTTACGTTTCCGGTTCACAAAATAATTTTTTTGTTGCGAAAGACTTTTATAGGGGAAAGGCTAAGATCTTAAATGTAATTTTGAATTTATTTATATAATTGAATTCAGAATTTAATTCTCTATCCAAAACCGCTTAGATATATTTTTTACGCTTCCGGTTCACAAAATAAATTTTTTGTCGTGAAAGACTTTTATAGGGGAAATGCTAACATCTTAAACGTAATTTTGAATATATTTATATTATTGAATTCAGAATTTAATTCTCTATCCAAAACCGCTTAGATGTATTTTTTTACGTTTCCGGTTCACAAAATAAATTTTTTGTCGCGAAAGACTTTTATAGGGGAAAGGCTAACATCTTAAAAGTAATTTTGAATATAATTATATCATTGAACTCAGAATTTAATTCTTTATCCAAAACCGCTTAGATGTATTTTTTTACGTTTCCGGTTCACAAAATAATTTTTTTGTTGCGAAAGACTTTTATAGGGGAAAGGCTAACATCTTAAACGTAATTTTGAATTTATTTATATCACTGAATTCAGAATTTAATTCTCTATCCAAAACCGCTTAGATGTATTTTTTTACGTTTCCGGTTCACAAAATAAATTTTTTGTCGCGAAAGACTTTTATAGGGGAAAGGCTAACATCTTAAACGTAATTTTGAATATATTTATATCATTGAATTCAGAATTTAATTCTCTATCCAAAACCGCTTAGATGTATTTTTTTACGTTTCCGGTTCACAAAATAAATTTTTTGTTGCGAAAGACTTTTATAGGGGAAAGGCTAAGATCTTAAACGTAATTTTGAATATAATTATATCATTGAACTCAGAATTTAATTCTCTATCCAAAACCGCTTAGATGTATTTTTTTACGTTTCCGGTTCACAAAATAAATATTTTGTCGCGAAAGACTTTTATAGGGGAAATGCTAACATCTTAAACGTAATTTTGAATATATTTATATCATTGAATTCAGAATTTAATTCTCTATCCAAAACCGCTTAGATGTATTTTTTTACGTTTCCGGTTCACAAAATAAATATTTTGTCGCGAAAGACTTTTATAGGGGAAATGCTAACATCTTAAACGTAATTTTAAATATATTTATATCATTGAATTCAGAATTTAATTCTCTATCCAAAACCGCTTAGATGTATTTTTTTACGTTTCCGGTTCACAAAATAAATTTTTTGTCGCGAAAGACTTTTACAGGGGAAAGGCTAACATCTTAAAAGTAATTTTGAATATAATTATATCATTGAACTCAGAATTTAATTCTTTATCCAAAACCGCTTAGATGTATTTTTTTACGTTTCCGGTTCACAAAATAATTTTTTTGTTGCGAAAGACTTTTATAGGGGAAAGGCTAAGATCTTAAACGTAATTTTGAATATAATTATATCATTGAACTCAGAATTTAATTCTCTATCCAAAACCGCTTAGATGTATTTTTTCCGGTTCACAAAATAAATTTTTTGTCGCGAAAGACATTTATAGGGGAAAGGCTAACATCTTAAACGTAATTTTGAATTTATTTATATCACTGAATTCAGAATTTAATTCTCTATCCAAAACCGCTTTACCGGAAAAAATACATCTAAGCGGTTTTGGATAGAGAATTAAATTCTGAGTTCAATAATATAATTATATTCAAAATTACGTTTATGATGTTAGCCTTTCCCCTATAAATGTCTTTCGCGACAAAAAATTTATTTTGTGAACCGAAAACGTAAAAAATACATCTAAGCGGTTTTGGATAGAGAATTAAATTCTGAGTTCAATGATATAATTATATTCAAAATTTCGTTTAAGATGTTAGCCTTTCCCCTATAAATGTCTTTCGCGACAAAAAATTTATTTTGTGAACCGGAAACGTAAAAAAATACATCTAAGCGGTTTTGGATAGAGAATTAAATTCTGAGTTCAATGATATAATTATATTCAAAATTTCGTTTAAGATGTTAGCCTTTCCCCTATAAATGTCTTTCGCGACAAAAAATTTATTTTGTGAACCGGAAACGTAAAAAAATACATCTAAGCGGTTTTGGATAGAGAATTAAATTCTGAGTTCAATGATATAATTATATTCAAAATTACGTTTAAGATGTTAGCCTTTCCCCTCTTAAATGCTTTCTCAAAATACCTTAAAAAATTTATGTTTTCATTTACTTCTTTATCAAGTAATTACAATATATTTATACTTACTAAATATATAAAATCATAACCAAATATTAATTTAATTAAAAAAATATTAATTTAAAAATTAATATAATAAAATTAATTTTTAAAAACCGCTAATTATTTCTAAGAATTAATAAAAAAATTAAAAAGATCTTAAAATTTCCATATTTTTAATATATTATAATGTAATGTTATTATAATATTTTTTCCAGAGACCTGCAGGCCCGGCCCTAAGCCCGGCCCGTATTTTAAATTTTTTAAATATACCCGGGCCGGGCCTAAAAATTTTTTTTTAAATATATCCGGGCCGGGCCTAAGATTGTTAAACCCGGGCCGGGCCTTAATATTTTATATAAAAATTTTTACATTATGAGTTAATGGTTATAAGATTATATTATATTATAGTTATGATTAATATAATATTGGGTGATGGTTAACACACCTAACACCCACAGATCGATCTAATTATTAATTTCCTGCAAATTTATTCAAAATATTAATATATTTTTTTATAATTCATATCTAAATTTTTACAACATATTGTACCAAAACAATCAAATAAAGGAATATCTTAAATAAGCCCCAATATTCAAGTATTAATAATATATTTTTTATAATTCATATCTAAATTTTTAGAATATTTACCAAAACAATCAAATAAAGAAATATCATGGCACAAAATACTAATGATACAATTAATAAAATTAAAAATAATATTTATTCTTTTAGAAATACAAATAATAATTTAAAATCTGTAATATGGGCTAAATTTAACATCATCATAGATGAAAATAAAAAAAACATTGGCTACGTACAATGTAAGAATTGTTCAAGTATATTATCTTATAATTATAAACATGGTACATCACATCTAAAAAGACATAAATGTGATGGTAAATCCATGAAAATTAATAAAAAAATTTTTACACCTGAAAAACCAACCTTTAAAAATTATAAAATAAATTATATTAATATTGTGCAATTAGATTATATTTTCAAAATACTATTTATTATACATGCATTTTTTTAAATAGCTATTTATTTTTATTTTATATATTAAATAGTAAATTAAATACAATATATTATATTCTCAAAATATTTTCCATTTTTATAAATTAAATATTAGTTTTATTTTTTTTAAATGCAATATAAAATATAGTATATGCTCAAAATATTATTACCATTTTTATGAATATTAGTTTTATTTTTATAAATGCAAAAAATATAGTATATGCTCAAAATATCCATTTTTATAAATAACAGTTTTATAATTTTTATAAATTCAATATAATATTCTCAAAATATTAGCTTTTTCATGTATTTTTTAAATAATAAGCGATAATACTCGCTGAAAAATATGGTAAAATACCTCATAGGTGAATTTTTGTATATACCAGGTCGAATACAATTTTAAAAAATTCCGAGCCGGGCCTGAATTTTTTAAATCCGGGCCGGGCCGTAAAAATTTTTTTTTTAATTTATCCGGGCCGGGCCTTAAATCTTTAAATCCGGGCCGGGCTATAAAAAAATTTTATAAAAAATATCCGGGCCGGGCCGGGCCTAAAAAATTTAAAACCGGGCCGGGCTTTGCAAATGGTGCCTCTGCAGGTCTCTGATTTTTTCTCTAAAAAAAGCAATAAATCAATCAAATATCTCATTAAACATTTTCTTTGTTATTTTTATTTTCAATATTATTTTTTAGCCTTTCTTATTACCAAGCCTTTCGACTTATAGACCTACCCGTTAAATTGAATAATTATTTATAGAATAATATATATATATATATATATAAGAATTAAGAATAAAAAGTTACCATTGACCATATATTATGAGGTTTCTTCAAGATAAGTGGTTTTCGGTCAAGTTAAATATCAAATAGAATTGTATAAAAAAAATTTTTTTAAAAAAAATAATATATTTTAGAAATTATGGGTGATATTTCAAAAGTTACATTAAACGAATTCCGTAAAGAGAAAACTTCTTTAGGCCATTTCCAGACAGAACGTTTTTTCAATTTTTGAGTAATATTACCAGCCTTCCAAAAAACTAAAGAATAAATTTTTATATATAATATAATATTTTAAAATAACAATCCGGAGCCACATTTCAAGAGGACATTTAGTTATTAAAATCAAACCAGTTTGTTTTCTATATACGATTAAAAAATAGGGATCTGGATTGTTTTTTTTTAAATATTATATTATATAAAAATATAAATTCGTTAGTTTTTTTTGGAAAGCTGGTAACATTACCCAAAAATCGCTTTGAAAAAAAGTTCTGTCTGGAAATAGTTTAGATGATTATTTGGATTATATTAAATATATTTTGAATATAAAGAATATTCCTCAAACAGATGCAACTTTGAAAAAATTATTCATACATATGAAGGAATAAATATATTAACAGATATAAAAAAAATACTATTTCCAAGGAAAATTGATGATGTGGTATAAGCAGATTTATATAAAATTGAAAAACAACTTTTCAAAGACGAAACTGTCTTGGCATCAAGAATTAATTTTATTATATTAAGTCGCGAACCAACAAAATCAGTAATTAGTTATTTAAAAAATATAAAAGAACTAGCCCGTAGAAGTGAATTAAAGATAATACAGAACTACGAATTTGTGATCAATTAATAACTGGATTAAAGATGTTGCAACTAGATAAAAAACTACTGTTAAGATACCCAGATACTAGAGATGAAGAACAACCGTTAAGCCTAAACAAGGTTATAGAAATGGCTTTAGCGATGAAACAGGCAGACTTAGAAATAAATAATACTAAAATGGTTTATAAAATCAAAGAGACAACTAAACATAATTAATGATAATAAAAAACGAAATCAAAATGATAACAATCGGCAGTATAATGATAATGATAATCGGCAATATCTAAATGATAATAAAGCATACGTAAAAAGACCAGTTCAAGGTTATAATAACTACCACAATAATAATAACACAAAAAATCGTGCTATATTTGTAATTGTTTTCGGAATTTTCCAGCATACGGAAAAACGTGCAGCAAATGTAAGAGATTAAACCACTATGCCGTGTGTTGTAAAAATGGAGGAAAAGTTTAAGATACAAATTACAATAGTAACGAGTGGATTCAGATTTCTCAAGAAAAAAAGTCTACAAATATGAACAGCACCCAACAATTATGGCATTAATAAACAACCATGAAATTAAAATGGAATATGATACAGGTGCAGTAACCATCATTAATGCAACAATATGGAATAAAATTGGGAGGTCAAAACTTAGAATGGTTTGAGCCAAACTACATATAGAAACAATACAATAAAAATTATGGGAGATACTTGATAATAAATTAGGATTAATAAAAAATGTAGACCAGTAAAACTACAATTAGTAGAAAATATAAAACCAATAGATCTATTATCAGCAAGAAGAGTACCGTTGCCTTTAAAAGTTGAAATTGAAAATGATCTGACATAATAAAGAAAATAGATCCATCAACAAGAGTTACCTGGAGTACTTCAATGGTAGTGGTACATAAAACTTCAGGTGAACTATGATTATGTGGTGATTTCAAGTAACATTGAATAAATTTTACTAAAAGATTATCATATTCTACCAACGTTTGAAGGTTAATAGCAAAGATTGCTAATGGAAATAAGTATGTAACATTAAATCTAAAAGACGCATATCTACAAATGAGTATTGACGAAGAATCATAAGAATTATTAACTATGGTAACTATGGATACTATCGCTATTTATGATGATAACCTTTTGGTATAGCTACAGCACCAATAATATTTTAACTCTATATGGATGATTTACTGGCTGACTAAAGTTACAGCAGTTTATTTAGCCGATGCTATTGTCAAAGGAAAATGATACAGAACATGTAGAGAATGTAAATCAAGTCCTCAAAAAATTACAAAAAGCGGGATTAAAAGTCAAAACAATCAAAATAAATTTTATGAAGGAAAAAGTATCATATTTAGGATACATAATAGATGAAAATGGAATACACCCAGATAATAAGAAAATAATAGCAATACAAAAATATCCAACTCCAAATAAACATGACATAAAATCATTTTTGTATATTATACTATCATACATCGTTCATATTAAACTTACATGGAATGCCGACATAATAAATATTAAATTGAATTGGGTTAATGAAAGAACAAAAGGAATAGTAACAGAAAAAAATACTATGCAATTTTATAAACGGACCTCGAGTTAATATTAAAATCAGATGCATCTAACTAAGGATTTAGAGTTGTACTCCTGCAAAAATATAATAATGGAGACGAATTTACAATAGCGTACACCTCAAGAACTTTAAAAGAATTATTCTACAATAGACAAAGAAGCTAAAGCAATAAAAAACAGCGTATAAAAATTTCATAACTATTTGCATGGATGTAAGTTTGTAATATAAACTGACGATAAATCTCTAGAGATTTAGTTTATTAACAAATCAAAGATTATTATGTAGTTCCTAAAATTATCCGCATGATTACGATATTATGTACAAAAAAGGCGCGAATAATATAATTGCAGATGCTTTATCGCGAAATCCAGTAAAGAAAAATAATGATAGAATAACAAGCGAAAATAAAACAGTGATTTATATAAGAAATCTTACTTATGACACATTAACTCTATCTAGAAAAGAACTTAGAGAAGAAACCGCAAAAGATCCAATCTTAAGAAGGGTAAAAATATTAATAAATGGTACAAATATACAAAATCAAGCATCAGAATTATTAGCTTTTAGAACAAGAATAGATGACGACGTTATATTATTTTAAAATGGCAGATTATTATTGCGTACTCACTTCAAAAAAAGTTTTACTTATATTGCACACTGAACATTCGGGTATTACATCAATGAAATCCATTACGAAATAAAGGTGTTAAAAAACGAGTTAACAGCTGTATAGTCAAAAACAACGCAAAGATATACCAGGTGTTGCTGTATACCTGTGGAATCCGCAGTAGCAACCCTGGGAAAGGGTACATTTAGATTGCCGGACCACTGGAGGGATTTTATTGGCTGGTAGGAATCGATGAGTACTCAAAACGAATCGAGATCGATAGAATAAAAGATACAAGAATTTAATAAAAAGATTAGAAAAAAGGGTTAATCGATATGGTATTCCACGTCAAATTGTAAACGACAATGGTCCACAATTTATTTCAAATGAATTTGATAAATGGTGTAAAAACAAGAATATACAACATATAAAAAATATACGGTATCATCCGAGACGTATTGGTTAGGTAGAAAGATGCATTCACATTAACAAAATCGATATTTCGAAAATAGAGAACAAACGAATGATTGGGAAAAATGCCTAATGAAGTGATATTTACATAGAAATTCAAAACACTCATCAACGGGGCGAATACGAGCAAAGATATTTTTAGGAAAGAGACTAAATATATTATTTGACTGGGTCAAACCTATTATAAACTTCTGTAGTGACCTAATCAGTTAGACAAAGGAATACATGTATATTTGGGAGAAAACGATTTAGTTTGGATAAAAAGTCCAATTGAAAAAGGATGGCATGAAGGAAAGAAGAAGATAAAATAGAAACAATTAAACCAAGTCAAGAAGGAATTCAAAACCGATATCCAACGAGGTAACGAAAGTAAACAAAAATATTAATTAACGAACTTGAATGGTGGGAAATAAGATATGTTATATTTTATTTTTAAAAGGTTATAATATTCAACGTTATTTGAATAATATATTTGTCATACAATAATATAGCATATTTATATTTACAAATAAAAGGTCTGTTAAATTGAATAATATTGAATAGAACATATATATATAAGAATTGAGAATAAAAAATTACCATTGACCATATATTATGAGATTTCTTCAAGATATAAAAAGGGTGTTATTTTTCCGATAGCTAACCCACTTTATTTTATAATTGGTCTAAATATATTGAATGTTTCGAAGCTTCTTACTACATATGATTAAATGTCACTTCACTTATAAAGTGACTATCACTACATATAAATATAAATATTTTTTATCTTTTTCTCAAATATTTTTTTTTATAATTCTTAGGTGTTTTATATCATCAGTCAATAGCCATTACCAGTAACACCACAGTTATTCTGGAGTAAATAACCATGCCAAGTGTAACCCTTATACATTTGAACTTTCTTATTACAGCCATCCAAAGGACAGCAGTACAAGCCTTTCCAAAGGAACTAAGATTTCCACCCTATGCTATGAGGGAACAAATTATTTTTTTGACCGGTGGGTTATTCCAACTCCACAGGGGTCCAGGTGTGGCCATTGTTCGTATTATACACTAGTTGGAATTCACTGGATGAATGACCTTTTCTGTCACCTCTGTACTAATTATATTATATTATTCTGTTAGACTATGTATATTCATTTCCTGTTAACTATATATTTGAGTTCTGTATATGTGTTTCCTAAATATGAATGATGTATTTTGAAAAATAATATTGCAATATTACTATAAATATATAAATGATTTAACATTATAAATAATAACCCATAAGGTTAAAATTAAATTTGTAAATCATAGATGATTGTATAATATTAAAAAAAGGTAATGAGTATATTAAAAAAATAACATATTGAATTTGTAAGTGGCCAATATCAACCTAATATTACTAACATCAGATTGGCCTCTAAAATTGGAATCAGTAATAGAGGTTTGCAACTGAAAGTTTTTTGGCTCAGCCCATATTTTACTAATTTTTTTTTAAAATTAGAGCCTAAACCAAAATAATTGAACGCCAAAATAAACAACTATTTATAATCTTGGAGAGTAGTTAAATTCAAAAACATTATAATTTATGAATTATTACTTTTTCAAAAAATCAAATCAAATATATAATATACAAAAATAAATTTCCAAACTTTGCCTGACCTGGCCCCTTAAATTTTTTTTCAGATTTTGCAAAAACTGGGCAAGGTAGGTCAAACTCTAAAAAGTATATCTGTAATAATTATCATTGGTATAAGAGGGTAAGACATTAATTGACCTGGGGGAGTATAGAAGCTATTGCCTTAATTAATAAGTAGTCAGTAGTCTTATTGTACTTGAACATGATTTAAATTTATTAAACTAATATATTAAAAAATATAGGATTTGGATTATATTTTTAAAAAAGTTGAGCTATTTTAAGTTAACATGATTATAAATTTTTTAGCAGCTAGACTTTCTAGGATTATATCATTTTTTTAAATATAGCTATAAAAATCTCATTGTATTTTATATATTTGATATATATTTTTTTCTTAATTAAATACATTGATTAATTAAAATTTTAAATTAACATGATAAATCAAAAATATTTTGCAGTAAAACTAACTAATATATTATATCAAATGTATAATAAATATTCCTAAAAGTATACTATCTTATATATCCAAGCCTGAAATAATGTCATAAAGATTTTTATTACTAATTAAGATAATTACGTGATAAGTGATATATAGCGCTTTTGCCCTCTAGCGTTGAAGATTCAACAGAGCTACCCTAGGTTTTCCTCATTTCCATCTAATTGGAACAATTAAATTTGGGTATAAAAGTAAAAATATGAGGAGCCCTCCACACGTTTGTGGGCAAGCCACACGTACTTGTAGGCACAACTTGCTTAAACCTCTATAGGCTTTAATTTAAAAGGACTGGGACAAAGAAAGTGCCTATACCCAAAAACTACAATATAATTTAATTACTTTAAGGGTGGGTGGTGGATCATTTTTAATTTAAAAATTTTAATACAAATTTTAGTAAGGAAAATTAAAGAATACTTCCAGAAAAAAGTTGAATAATTGTTGATAGGGAACCTTTAGATAATGATATGTGAGCAAAGAACTTCAAAATACGTTTTCATTTGGGGTAACTTTTTTTGATGCGGAAAAGTTTTTTGATGGATCTTTTATTGTTAATATTGAGATGATATAAATACTAACGGTGTAACTACTGATTTGACAGGTAGATAATTGACAGGTAAAATTTATTTTTATTTCCTATCAATTTTATTTTAAAAATATAAATAAAATGTTTTTATTATGTAAATCAAATTTATCCATAAATAATTATATCTAAATAAATAAAATAGAATAAGGAAAAAATTGTAGTTCATAAATTTAAAATATGTATAGCAGATATGTTACATATAAAATATAACATACATAATAAATTCTAAAAATCATAAATATATTTCCGTTAGAAGGCGTAATATATTAAAAATTTAGTTTTTAATTAAAAAAAATATGAATTATAAGAGCATAATTCTTTATTTTGGATTAATTTATTTGGTACAAACTATATAATCATAAAATGAAAAAAATTTTAAGTTTCCATCATTATTTTTTGAGTTATGATGTCAATTCTCAGTTTAGTCAATTTTTTTTAGATTTTTAGGATTTTAGAAATGTCTAATTTTTTTAACTCATTTTGAGTAAACTTACTCATATAAACATAAAATGAAAAGATATTTTAAGTTTCCGTCATTATTATTTGAGTTAAAATGTCAAATCTCAGTTTCGTCGGTTTTTTTTTATATTTTTGGAATTTTAAAAATATCTTATTTATTTGACTGATTTTGTGTAAACTTACTCATTAATACATAAAATTAAGAAATATTTTAAATTTCCGACGTTATCATTTGAGTTATGATTTCAATTCTCAGTTTAGTCAATATTTTTTAGATTTTTGGGATTTTAAAAATATTTTATTTTTTTGACTCATTTTATGTAAACTTACTCATATAAATATAAAATGAAAAAAATTTCAAGTTTCCGTCATTACCTTGTGAATTATAACCAAATAAGAAATCTTTCTCTTATATTTTTCACAATTTTTTAACGCATAATAGTAACGATGAAGAATTACAATATTGTCAATATTTGGCTGTGGCTCAAGTAATTCTAAAATATTATGATTTTTAATTTGCTTTTCTTTAAAAAATAAATTATATTCGATCCTCTTAGCTTTCCAGTCCAGGCTCCGCAATCATCCTCTAAGACTGACTTTTCGCTAACATTTTTTAATATTTTAAATTTATTATTAATTACAAAAACTTTATTATTTTTTACCCCATTGGGTATTAAATTCAATACTTTTATAGGATGTAAAAATAGAGACATTAATTCATCAGTTTTTAAATATTTACCAAAATTATTAAAACCTTCCCCAGCCATAGAACTTTCTTCAATAGGGGTAGCTTTAATGTCTAAAGCTATTTTAGAAGGATAAAGTGCTATAGATGTCGAAAGCTAATTGGACGGAGAAAGTGGTATATATAAATATTCGGCAAATTTTTAGATTGTGCTTCAATTGGATTCTTTAACTCTCCATACAAAATTAGTAGGTTTAAAAAAAATCCAAGTTTCCATCATTATTTTTTGAGTTATGACGTCAATTTTCAGTTTAGTCAATCTTTTTTAGATTTTTGGGATTTTAAAAATATTTTATTTTTTGACTCATTTTGTGTAGGCTTACTCATATAAACATAAAATGAAAAAAATTTCAAGTTTCCATCATTATTTTTTGAGTTATGATGTCAATTCTCAGTTTAGTCAATTTTTTTTAGATTTTTGGGATTTTAAAAATATTTCATTTTTTTGACTCATAAATAATTGCATTAATTTATAGTTGTTATTGAATCGGAAAACTAGTTTACTTCAGTTAAAATTTAGAAGCCCTTAAAAGGGCCGTTGGGTATTTATTGGTTTTAAAATAGACATTAGGTATTTTTAAAAAAGTCTGTCTTGGGTAAATTAATATATGAAGAGCCGTACAATTCATTTTTTTTCTGAACTACAAATGTTTTTTAATGAATATGCTTCCGGTCAAATGTAGTTATTAATTTTGTTTAAATGACTTACATAATTATGTTGCACACCTGTGGCTTTAAATAATTTTTATTGTATAAATTAAATATAAAAACTGAAGTGGGACTCAAACAAATTTCAAAGTTATAAAAAGTTATTAATTTTTATTAAATTAGTAAATATTTAATGTATACATTACATAAAATGGTACTCGAAATATTATTGCACTTACATAATATTTTATTTACCATTCTATAAATGTTATTTACAGATATGGGAAAAAGTTGTGAACACCATCTCCATCTAGAGTATTTCCACTTTCTAGAACACCTTTTCAGGGTTGGGCAGTATCGCGGATATTTGTATCTTTTTTAAAATTTTGGAAAGTATCTTGTATCCAGTATCTAAGATACATATTATTTAATAGTATATGTATCTTAACCAACTTTGTATTCAAAAAGATACAGATACTTTAAAAAAATTTTTATATTGGTTAATTTAAATAGTATTAAAATTTAAAATGATATTGTTTTAAGATTTAAATGAAAAATTTAATCAAAATTTACGTATTTTAAGATAATTTTTGATATATGACGTTGGTCGTCATATAGCAATTTGCTAACAATTAGAACTACCATATTTGAATCGTTTTATATCTGTCTATTTAATTACGGAAGAAGAAAATAAAATAATATGTTTATCTTCGTCTTCAGTTGATTCTTCAACCGAAAATTATAACAATAAATTTAAACTAAGCATACTTAATGGCAAATTTTTTGAAGTACTTCAAGATGATTATAATAAAGTTACTGCAGAATGTAAAGAATGCCACAAACCTATAAATGGTTCTGCGGATTCGTCATCAAATTTTGTCAAGCATCTAAAAGTATAATATATAATTATATAATGAATCACATTTATAATCATATTCATTATCATTTCATATTTCATATCTGTTGCTAAATTTAGAAGTATTTTAAAATAAATTTTCATATTGATAAAAATCATTTATGAAATGAATAAGAAAATTAATATTGATAAAAAAAGAGGTTGTTAATTTGAACACTAGGCCAAAATATAATCCAAATATTTGGGCCACCATTTTTATATAATAGATAGTACTTAACAATATTTAATCCACCATGTGTTTTTTTAAATTTTTACATATATGCTTAAAATATATAATTTTACATAAAATATTTATAAAATTTTAATGAGTATTAATTATTATTTATAAATAAGACAAAAGTTTCATAAATATTTTATTATAAATATATTCATCTAATTTTATCATTAAAAGTAGAATTTTTTACAAAAAAATTAGTAAATATCTAATATAAAATATTTTATTATTTGTTTCACTTATTGAAACGTCATCTGGAATCATATAAAAATTATATGACCCATCATAAAATATCACACAAACAGAAAAACAAAAAGAAATAGTGAAAACTACATCATTAACTCAAAAAAATTAGAATTTTCAAATGATAATAAGAAAAAAATATCTCAAGATAAATTTAATAATTTATTAACTTCTTGTTGTAAAAGGAATGCATCCATTATCCATAGTTGAGCAAAAGGAATTTGTCAAAATGATGGAAGGTAAATTCAATTTTTTTTTCTCTTATCCTTATTTCTTCTACTTGTCAATTTATTAGAAATATTATCCTGTATTGGAAATCCAATTAAAATTTTTTCTCGAAGATCTTTGCAAAGAAAAATTGATGAAAGCTTCATACATGAAACTGATAATTTAAAACAGTTATTGAAAGCTCAGACATACATCTGCACTACTGCAGATATTTGGTCTACTATGACTAGAAGCTTTCTTGGAATGACTTGTCAGTGGGTAATGAAATAATATGCTATTTTATTTATAAATTCAATTAAATAAATATTTAAATAAGCTCTCAAGTGATAGTTTACAAAGACAATCTCTGACCCTTGTTGTGAGAAGATTTTCAGGAAGCCACACCTACGATAAAATAGCAGAATTAGTTGATGAAATTCATCGTGACTTTGGTATTGACGAAAAAGTTATAGCAACTGTTACAGATAACGGCTCTAACTTTAAGAAAGCTTTCAAGGAGTTTGGATATTCTATGGAAGCTGTAGAGAATAACTTTGACATCAATGATGATGAATGTATAGAATTCAAAATCATTGAAAGTATTCTTTAATACTTCTTTAAAATTTATTATGATATTGTAAATTTAGTAAAAAATTTTATTTAAATAAAATTATTTATTTGTTTATTTAAGGGTCTAAAGAAGCCTCAATAACATTGCCTCAACACATTCGTTGTTTGTGCCATACGATAAGTCTAATTGCCACAACAGATGTCGAGAGAGCTATTAAGGAATCTCCTAACACTTCTAAAATTCATCATCCTGCAATAGCTAAATGTACTAAGCTATGGAATACAAATAATAGACCTAAAACTGCAGAACTTATCAAAGCAGTTTTAGGAAAACAATTAGTTACACCTTGTTGCACTAGATGGAATAGTTTATATGATAGTCTTCATAGTTAATTAAAATTTAAAGGCGAACTTCCTAAATTATGTCAAAAATTAGAATTTCCTAAATTAAAAGATATTGAAATTCAATATTTAGAAGAATATTGCAATATAATGGCCCCATTGGCTATAGCGATTGACAAAATACAGAGTGAAATTAACTGATATTATGGAGAATCAGTTCCAATTTTAAATGTCGTTAAAAAAAATTACAAATTTAATTCAAACCAATCTACAATTTTGCAAACCATTAGCTATTGCCATAGAAAATTCTTTAAATAAAAGATTTAAAAATATATATGATTTTGATAACAATTTTAAAAGTGCGTTTTTGGCAACTATTTCTCATCCCTATTTTAAAAATCGCTGGATTGATGGTGTAAAGGAAAAAAAATACCTTCAGGATTTGTTATTACCTTAAGTTTTAATTGTTTTTAAAAATAATATTGAAATTAATACTTCAACAAAATCTTCAATTGATGAAGATGATGATTACTTTTGCTTTAAAAGTACTACATCCAATTCTAATAATCAATAAATGATATTGAAATAGAGGTCCTAAATTAGAAAGATGATAGGCGGAGTATAAATATGTTAAATAGTTATAAATATATAAAAGAAATATTTATTAAATATAACACAATATTACCCTCCTCAGCCCCCGTTGAAAGATTATTTAGCTTTGCTAATATGGTTAATAGACCAAATCGTCAAAGATTGAACGATAAATTATTTGAAAAATTAATAATATTAAAAAATAATGCTGATTTATTATTATTTACTAATTATATAATTATTAAATGGAATATCGCATTATCTTTTATAATAAATTTGTTATTTTCTACAATTTTTTTATAAATTTACATTTTAGATAAGAAAATAAAGCTTTGTACATTTTGATTTTGACTATTTAAAGTTTTTTAAAAAAGTATCTTGTATCTTAGATACTTTTTTTTAAAAAAAATACAAGTATCTTATATCTTGAAATTTTTCTAAAGTATCTTGTTTCTTAAATACAAAATTTTATAAAGTATCTATATTGGAATATAATTTTCTGAAAATTTGCCCAACACTGCACCTACTCCATCTAGAGTATTTCCTCTCTCTAGAACATCTTCGTCTATTGTATTTAAACCTACTAATTTTGTATGGAGAGTTAAAAAATCCAGTTGAAGCTCAATCTAAAAATTTTGCCGAATATTTATATATACCACTTTCTCCGTCCAATTAGCTTTCGACATCTATCGCACTTAATCCTTCTAAACTAGCTTTAGACTTAAAGCTACCCCTATTGAAGAAAGTTCTATGGCAGGGGAAGGTTTTAATAATTTTGGTAAATATTTAAAAACTGATGAATTAATGTCTCTATTTTTACATCCTATAAAAGTATTGAATTTAATACCCAATGGGGTAAAAAATAATAAAGTTTTTGTAATTAATAATAAATTTAAAATATTAAAAAATGTTAGCGAAAAGTCAGTCTTAGAGGATGATTGCGGAGCCTGGACTGGAAAGCTAAGAGGATCGAATATAATTTATTTTTTAAAGAAAAGCAAATTAAAAATCATAATATTTTAGAATTACTTGAGCCACAGCCAAATATTGACAATATTGTAATTCTTCATCGTTACTATTATGCGTTAAAAAATTGTGAAAAATATAAGAGAAAGATTTCTTATTTGGTTATAATTCACAAGGTAATGACGGAAAGTTGAAATTTTTTTCATTTTATGTTTATATGAGTAAGTTTACATAAAATGAGTCAAAAAAATAAAATATTTTTAAAATCCCAAAAATCTAAAAAATATTGACTAAACTGAGAATTGAAATCATAACTCAAATGATAACGTCGGAAATTTAAAATATTTCTTAATTTTATGTATTAATGAGTAAGTTTACACAAAATCAGTCAAATAAATAAGATATTTTTAAAATTCCAAAAATATAAAAAAAACCGACGAAACTGAGATTTGACATTTTAACTCAAATAATAATGACGGAAACTTAAAATATCTTTTCATTTTATGTTTATATGAGTAAGTTTACTCAAAATGAGTTAAAAAAATTAGACATTTCTAAAATCCTAAAAATCTAAAAAAAATTGACTAAACTGAGAATTGACATCATAAAAAAAATAATGATGGAAACTTGAAATTTTTTTCATTTTATGTTTATATGAGTAAGTTTACAGAAAACGAATAAAAAAATAAAATATTTTTAAAATCCCAAAAATCTAAAAAAAATTGACTAAACTGAGAATTGACATCATAACTTAAAAAATAATGATGGAAACTTAAAATTTTTTTCATTTTATGTTTATATGAGTATGTTTACACATAATGAGTCAAAAAAATAAAATATTTTTGAAATCAGAAAAATCTAAAAAAATTGACTACTGAGAATCTCAAAAAATAATGATGGAAACTAAAAAAAATTTTCATTTTATGATTATATAGTTTGTACCAAATAAATTAATCCAAAATAAAAAATTATGCTCTTATAATTCATATTTTTTTTAATTAAAACTAAATCTTACGCCATCTAACGGAAATATATTTATGATTTTTTATTATTATGTGTGTTATAATTTTGTAACATATCTGTTCTATACATATTTTAAATTTATGAACTACTCTTTCTTCCATATTCTATTCTATTTTTTTAGATAATTTTAATTTTGAAAATAAATTCGATTTTCATAATACAAATAAATTATTTATATTTTAAAATATAATTGATAGGCCATAATTTATACCTGTCTATTCTCAGTTTACCTGTCCATTCGCAGTTTACCTCTCAATTCTCAGTTTAGTTACACCCAATACTAAAATTTGACTGTTGGATGGATGGCATCGGACACTAAAATCTACTAAACCTCTTAATTGGTGATAAATTCAGATTATATACTTTTATTTAAAAAAAGACCATAAATCCACAACTTGTGAGATTAAAAATAGATCAATTTATTATTCAGCCGGATTCTAGCTTCACCCATTTGGGGAGGCAGATTAAAATTTTCGAGGGGCAGTTAAAAAAATTTTTTAACATCATAGAATAAATATTGTAGTTATCTGTTAACTATACAAATATACAATTCCTTTATTTAGTATCTAAATATCACATGATGGTCTATATTTACAATGGTATATACATGCATGATTGATTTTGTATATGACATTAATAATATATATAATATATCTCATTTATAACATATCCCCACACATATGATCTTAACTCCTCAATCAGCCGATATGTAGGTTTCCTAGCTCTTTGTGATTTCCGCGTTTCTAGTTTTCCGTTATCTTACACATTTTCTAATTCTCAACTATACCCGACTCTCTATTTTTTATATTTTCTTCCTCTCTCTCTGACTCCATATTTTCTCCATTTTCTTCCTCTGGCCCAGACTTCTCCATTTCTTTAGCTACCTCCCTTTTTCGAAGTTGATCCGCATGCTTTCGTACCATTCTATCCTTGCTTTCTACCAAATAAGAATATCTACCCTTTCTGGATTTTATAACTCCTTCTCTCCAACCTGAATTTATTTCATTATGCACCTATACCGGTTGTGCAATCTCAAATTCCCTTATTTGACTATGTTCATCATGCGCTGTTTTTTGTCGTATATTCGATCGTTCCATTTCATCCCTAACATTTGGATGTAACCAATTTAATCCCGTTTTTAAATTTCGCCCCAATAATACCTTTGCCGGTGAACGTCCAGTTGATTGATGATCACCCATTCTATATGCTATCAAAACCTCTCCCATGGCTTCCTTAGGCTCCCTGATGTCTTTCCTAGTTGCAAAATATAGACTCTTGAGGGTTCGTCTTCGTATCGTTCTTTCCGCGAAACCGTTCGTTTTTGGATGGTACGGTGTTGTATGTATCAATTTAATATTTTTCTCGAAACAAAATTTTCAAAATTCTCCAGAAATAATTAGAGGTCCATTATCTAATACAATTTGTCTAGGTGTTCCAAACCGAGCGAACCATTTTCTTAAAGCCCTAATCATTGTCGTGGACGTGGTCTCTCTTATTAACTCAACCTCAACCCATTAGTAGGTGCATCAACTTCAACTAACCATGAATACGAATCAATAGGCCCCGCGAAATATAAATGAATTCGTTCCCATGGCATATTAGATATGTTCCACGAATATAAAGGAACTTGCATAATATTCGACCGGTTACTTTGACATGGCATACATTGACGAACATATTGTTCAATGTCTTTATCGCAATTAAGCCACCAAAAATACATTCTAAAAATTGATTTCATAGCATTTATTCCTGGATGCCCACTGTGTATAATCGTTAATATTGATTTCCTCAAAACGGTTGGAATTACCAACTTCCCATTCCATTCAATAACATCATAATCTACTGACAATTCCTCTCTACGATTATTAACTCTGTATCTTTTTTCGCATCAAAAACTATCCATCCACGCTCAATGTTTTTAACTACTTTTTTAAACAAGCTATCATTCCTTGTTTCCTTTTGTAGTCAACTTGACTAACATTTATATCGTGCAAATTTATAGCTCTGATCAGCGTCTACATGACAGGATTTTCACTGGATGCAAACCCCCTTCAAAAATCTTTGCCTACCCCCCTAAAAAAATTTCCAAAGGATTTATTTTTTAGATAATAAATAAAATTAAATCCTCCATTATTTACAATGAATTTATGATTATAACTATGAGCTTGCTGAAATATCAACCTTAGCAGAAAGTTTTATTTGGAAAACAATATGTATAATTGTTTGCAATATATAGATTTAACCGATGAATTGTATTATAATGGTTCTATTATAAAAGTATTAATTTTTACAGTAATAAATTTTGTCCTATTTCATCTCAAAATTCAATAGATAATCCCCCCAAAAATTTATCCTACCCCCATTAAAGCCCCCCTTCCCTTACCCCCTCAAAAAAATAGGATGCAAACTGTTCCTACCCCTCCCGCTCATGTAGACGCTGGCTCTGATTCTTAACGCATGCTTTTGCTCGTTATTTGATTCTATGCCTTCTACTGGCAATCTAAATAAAGTGTCAGCTTCTTTATTTTCGTTTCCTGGAACATATTCAATATTAAAATCATATGCGGACATTTTCCAAGCCCAGCGCGTTAATCGACTATTGGATATTTTTGGTAGTTCCCGTTTATCACCAAATATCCAAAGGTTTGTCATCTGTTCGCAATATAAATTTTCGACCAAAAATGAAAGTATGAAATTTTTCCATTCCAAACAAAAGTGCTCGTGCCACTTTTTCTATTGCATAATTTTTCTCTGACTCCAATAATGTTCGCGAGGCAAATGCGATAGGTCTGCTAATACCTTTTTTTACTAAATGACACAACACGGCCCCAAAACCAGTGTTGGAGGCGTCACATTCCAATATAATTGGCAAGAATATGGAATTAGCGCTTTATTGTTGACAAAAGCTGTTTTATTTTATCAAATAACTCTTGTTCCCTGTCCGACAAACCCCAACAACATTTAATACTTGTTAATTTATGCAGTGGAGCGGCAATTCCATGCAGATGTGGCAAAAATCTCTCGTGATAATTCACAAGTCCTAAAAAAAATCGTAATTGGTGTATATTATTAGGAGTTGGTATCTTTCGAATAGCATCTCTGACAGAGGTTTAGTTGGTCCAAGCTTGGGTTGGCCAATTTCATCCCAATGTTGTTTCCCAATCACCGTTACCTGTGCCCCCGTATCATATTCAAATTCTATAGGTACTCCGTTTATCCTAACAGATATCTTCGCACTATTTCTACCAATTTGGGAAATATTAATAATTGAGTCTGATGAGTCATTGTCGTCTTGATGCATAGTATGTACTTCCGTTTCTTACAATATTTAGCATAATGCCCTACCTTTTGGCAATTAAAACATTTCACCCTTGATACAAAACATAGAAAAGGGGGGGGGGGGGTTCTTCCACATTTTGAGCATTCATTGTATTTACACATATCATTATAATTAAATTTAGTGTTATCTCTGAACTTAAAATTATTATTATTATTATTGTAATAACTAAAATTTCCTTTTCTTTATTATTATTATATGAGTACTTTTGATTAGAAAAATTCCCTTGATTATTCTCTATCTGCTCTTTAGGTTTATTGATTTTTTTTACCATCATATTTGTAACTTCATCCTCAGCCCTTTCCATTGCTAAAGCCATATTTAGAACCTGTTGAAAACTCACCCTTTCTCCCATGTCATTTATTCCATCTGGAAATCTGGTGCGAATATCTTTCTCCAATGCACTCATTTTGATTTCAGCCACCATCTGCTCAATCTCACATCCAGGTCAGATTCAAATTTACACTCTTGTGCCAATTTTTTAAGTCGGTTTGCAAACTCAGCAAATGCTTCACCATCCCCTCTTTCTATCCAAACTTAATTCTCGAGCTGAATAACGTTGAAATAGGCTTAAATACTTTTTTTTCCCACTTCAATTATCTCCTCATAATTAAATTCTTTCAAAATTTTTGGATATACAAAAGACCTCATCTCAGCTAAATTACTAATCCCCATATAAGCAAATAATATTTTTTTCTTGGTTTCATTATTTATTAATATACCTCTTACCTCCAACACATCATCTATATATTCAATATAATCTTGAAAGTTGTTTTGTTTGTCATAATTTTCCAATTTTATTTGTATAATATTATTTACTTGATTAATATTATTTTTCTCTTTGTTCATAATAAGATCGTCGCCAATATACAAATATACAATTCCTTTATTTAGTATCTAAATATCACATGACATAATGGTCTATATTTACAACTGGTATATACATGCATGATTGATTTTGTATATGACATTAATAATATATATAATATATCTCATTTATAACATCAACAAAATTAAAATACATAATGATTTTATTTAAAAAATGACACAAAAATTAGATGGAAGATGAGAATTGACTTATATGTGAAAGGAAAGCTGATTTTATGATTTTACAACCTATATTATAATTTTCCGATGTCCTCACTACGTCATCGTGACGTCATGTCATCGCTACGTCATGTCATCGGTACGTATTTATTTTTATTTTTTTTATTTTTTTTATTTGTTGATTTTATTTATTTATTTTATACAAACAGATCTTAATTTATTTTTAAATAGATTATATTTTTTATTATTTTTAGCGATTATTACTTTTAGCGATTTAAAACGGGAACCATATTTGTTAATAACATTTTATCACATTTGATTTTGCAAAAATAGATAGATATATATAAATAATACTGCTTGGACGATGATTCAACAAGTTAATCATTTTCCTTGAATTCCTGAAATCGGAGTGCCAGTAATTTAAAAAAAATTCTCTAAATAAGGGCACTCTAGGATTTTCATGTGAAACAGGTTGAAGACTATGGATCATACAAGTATAGTGTAAATCTTCAGGCAACTAATCCTTATAATTGCCTTATTCACTTATATATGTTTGTTTTCTGAAGTTTAAATATTTAAATAAGAATATTAAATTAAGTTAATTATACTAAATGTTTTATCTACTTTATAAATTTAGAATAAGAATCTTTAATTAGGTTAAAGCGTTGTGTAAATTTAATCAAGAAAGTGTTAATTAAAAAATAGGAAATTTGAATGCAGGTTGATCTTATGGGTTCAAAAACATTATGACAAATGTAAACTGGGTTACTCTTTAACACTTTCACTAAGTATCACTAAATATCACAAAATTTCAAGCAACTACTTGATATAAATTGCCTTATTCAATCACATTTCCCTGTTTTGAAAATTTTAAATATTTGAATAAGTCTATTAAATTATGTTAAACTGAATATGTGGTTCAAAAAACATTATGACCAATGTAAACTGGGTTACTCTTTAACACTTACTTTCACTAAGTATCACTAAATATCATAAAATTTCAAGCAACTGCTTCATATAATTTGCCTTATTCAATCACATTTCCCCGTTTTGAAAATTTTAAATATTTGAATAAGTTTATTAAATTGTGTTAAATTAAACTGAATTTCTCATCACATTTTCCTGGTTCGAAAGTTTTAAATATTTGAATAAGTTTATTAAATTGTGTTAAACTAGACTGAATGTCTCATCTATCTCATAAATTAGATTATGAATTATTAAAATTAAGCCAAACTGTTGTGTAACTAAAATTAATAAATTGATGACTAATAATTATACAATTTAGGATGCTGTATGGTTTTAATTAACACAATGGATTCATTTAATATAATGGCTACATAGACTTTTATACTACTGAGGAATTTAAATAATAGATGTTGCTTTCGCTCAACCTTATCTTCCAATATAATCTCCGGAGGAAATGAACGGATGAAATGAATAACGAGCTCTTATCTTAAAATAGTAAATTCTAAACTTAATAAGGAAATACTTAATTAGGTTAAAATATTATATCTAAAAACAGATAAATTTAAACGTAACGTAGGAATGTAAATAGTTGTATCCTTCCTTTTCCTTCAATTTAAATTATTTATTTTTGGGGCCATTTCTATAAATGTTCACAAAATAAATCACCCTTATCTTATTTTGTTTCATGACTTTTGCGCACAAATAAATATAAAATAATATTTAAGAATATATCTATAAACAAACATAAAATAATTCTGGAAAATGTAAATGAATAGTGAATAATTCAAAAATATCACTTTTTATCTCCTGATAAGACTTAATAATTTAGGCAAGTCATTTTTTTAACTTTTTAATTAAATTTATATTATTTTAATCATCCTATCTATTTTTAAGGCTATCCATTTTGTCAGGCTGCACAATATGTCTTTTTATCTCTTATGAATATTTTATCTAACTAACTGAAAAATATACAAAGTACATTTTTAATATTTAACTAAATTAATATAACAATTTTTAAGGATCCTACTTTTTTAAAAGCTTGCCATTTTGTCGGATCCACCATCGCTCTATTATCCCTGCTGATTATTTTGTATAACGCACAAAAAAAATATACATAGTACATTATTTTTATTATAAATAATTTTATATAAGATTTTTTATCTATTCCCAAAAATCGATTATTTTTTTATAATTTAAATAAATTTATATTATTTTAAGCATCCTACGTATTTTTAAGGCTATCCATTTTGCCGGGCCACACAAAATGCCCTTTTATCTCTGATAAATATTTTGTCTAACTAATTGAAAAATATACAAAGTACATTTTTAATATTTAACAAAATTAATACAATTTTTAAGGATCCTACTTTTTTAAAAGCTTGCCATTTTGTCGGATCCATCCCTGCTGATTATTTTGTATAACGCACAAAAAAAATATACATAGTACATTATTTTTATTATAAATAATTTTATATAAGATTTTTTATCTATTCCCAAAAATCGATTATTTTTTTATAATTTAAATAAATTTATATTATTTTAAGCATCCTACGTATTTTTAAGGCTATCCATTTTGCCGGGCCACACAAAATGCCCTTTTATCTCTGATAAATATTTTGTCTAACTAATTGAAAAATATACAAAGTACATTTTTAATATTTAACAAAATTAATACAATTTTTAAGTATCCTACTTTTTTAAAAGCTTGCCATTTTGTCGGATCCACCATCGCTCTATTATGCCTGCTGATTATTTTGTATAACGCACAAAAAAAATATACATAGTACATTATTTTTATTATAAATATTTTATATAAGATTTTTTATCTATTCCCAAAAATCGATTATTTTTTTATAATTTAAATAAATTTATATTATTTTAAGCATCCTACGTATTTTTAAGGCTATCCATTTTGCCGGGCCACACAAAATGCCCTTTTATCTCTGATAAATATTTTGTCTAACTAATTGATAAATATACAAAGTACATTTTTAATATTTAACAAAATTAATACAATTTTTAAGGATCCTACTTTTTTAAAAGCTTACCATTTTGTCGGATCCACCATTGCTCTATTATCCCTGCTGAATATTTTGTGTAATGCTCAAAAAATATACATAGTACATTATTTTTATTATAAATAATTTTATATAGGATTCTTTATCTATTCCAAAAAATCAATATATATTACAATATTTATTTTTATTCAATTAAATTATATATTTATTCTTAAGGATCCTACCTTTTTTAACAATACTCCTTTTTATTCTTTAATAAAAAATACTAAACGGAGTTTTCTATTTTTAGGATTTTATTTATTCCAAAAAAAATACATATTACGGTATTTATAGATTATTTAAATTATCCTATACCTATTCACAAGGATCCTATTTTTTATTAAGTTTGCCAATTGGTCTCTCCGAATGGTATTTTATTTTAATCCCACCTTATAAAATTAACTTGAGAATTTTTTCTTTTACTTTAGAAAACTATCCCCATCTTATTTCCTCTTTAATTGTTCAAATATTGATATATCAGCCATTAATAATGAACAAATGCAAAATATACCTTTAGAATATCATAATAGGCTTGATAAGTCTCCCAAAAAAATTTTTTGTTGACAGCCCTCCAACTTTTAGAAATATGCATCTAATATTGACCCATCTACTGGTTTACATTATTTTAATGTTTGTTAATTTCAACAATAGTTTATTTATATTTTTGCCTGATTTCTTTATTTTTCTAGGCTAACCCTAATCTCTCACATTGCTACAAAACATGATGAATCTATTATTAAAGATAAGCAAAGAAAATAATGACGATTAAACAAACGCCTTACCCGTCCTAGAGTTACTGGTAGATAAAATAATAAAGAACTACGCTTGAAAAGAACTCATCTGGAGGATTATTTTTTTTTTTTTATCTTATGTTTTATATCTATGTTTATTTTATTTTCACCCAGTTCTCCAACTGATATTTCTATCACCACTACCACAATCCCTATGCCACCTCCGCCTATTTTTTAACAAATATAAGCATTTAATTCCATACTAACATTCACTTTACTAGGAGTTAATATAAATATTACTTTATCCGATTCTCTGAGAAACTTTCATGAATATTTAAAGGAGTGTTCAAACTTGAATGTACAGTAAGGCCAATTTCATCAACTTTATTAATGGAAAAATATGCAGTAGTTCTGTCATGGCCTTTATAACAATACTTACAACCGTTTTATGGTTGAGTTAACATTGTCGTCATGATTCTTTTTTAGAGGGGGATACCAATGCTGACATTGACAGAAATATCGTTTTGCGTTCTTCTTTTACCAGTATACCAAGACATAGGCATATCATCTTTATCAGGATGTAATGTGTTTTGTACACTGCTTTGTTAATCCGTCATTATTTTCATCTACAACCCTAAATGATATAAAATTATACATTAATTATTTCCTCTCCAGACGACCGCCCAGATTAATTTTGTCGATTTTTCCTTCAAAAATTAAAATGTCAACAAGGATTTGCTCTTAATTTTATCAAATACATAATAATTAATCCTCATTATTTTTTAAAAAAATTATCCTAAATTTATATGTCCGAGTTGAATTTATGTTCAAATGTGAATTCTAATGAAACTAATGTTTCAGATGGAATGAATATTGATCAGTCAATTAGAACCTATGAAATTTTAATGACTGAAAGATTACTCGAACCTTGTCCTTGTCCGAGAGTTACTGTAAGAGTTGACTCGAGGGACATCGATATGTTGTTCGACACAGGGGCTAGCATTTCAAAAATGTCTAGGAAAAATTATTATAAGTATTGGCCTGGGGGCATACTTGGAAGAGAATCTATGTGCGTCAGGCAATTTGATGGATCTGAAATAGTAGTTTTGGGAAAGACCAAGTTGGGAGTCCTTCTCAATGATACAACATTTTTTCTAGACTTATGGGTAGTGAAGAAAGATGTGGAAACCATCATGGGGTGGCTGGCGCGTACGCAGCGGGGGGGGGCAGGGGGACAAATCCCTCCCCCCAAAGCCAAAATACGCAGATGCCGGATTATATTTCTCAAAAATATTATTGTTAATATTAATTTATATTTGTTAATATTTATTCCTATCTCATATATATATTTAATTACATTCATTTATCACATTCATCTACTAAGTTATTTTATCAATTAATTTCGATTTCAAGTTTTCCTTGACGTAATTTACCTATTATTTTCAAATTTTAGTGGCGTATTATTTATCTAAATTTTTAGTCAAATAATAATTATCTCTGAAACTCCTAGTCCAACAGGAAGAAAGAAATTGCAAGCTTGTCCAACGAGATCGAGTCTCCGCCATCAAGCATAACAGCTTTTATGGAGTTAGAAGAGCTAATTATTAATGCTTATACTGAAATATCACAATGGCTTGAAAGAAATATTTCCTCAGAAGCAAGAAAATTATTGGATTCATAACTTATTTCAAATTTTTTTTCTCATTAGAATGTATTATTTAATTATACAACTATTATATGTAATACTTTTCAAAAACATGATTGACTTGATTAAGAAGATGAGAATAGCGTAGAGCATTTTATTAGAACTCAGAAAAATTAGGGCTAATGTTGATGAAGAAGATATTTTATAAGTTATTGTTGAGTTAAAAGCAGAGCTATATGTGTTTAAAATTTGCAGAGACCTGCAGAGGCACCATTTGCACGGCCCGGCCCGGTTTTAAATTTTTTAGGCCCGGCCAGGCCCGGATATTTTTTAAAAAAATTTTTACGGCCCAGCCCGGCCCGTATATTTTTTTAAAAAATTTTTTACGGCCCGGCCCGGATTTAAAAAAAAATTTCAGGCCCGGCTTGGAATTTTTTAAAATTATATTCGACCTGGTATATACATAAATTCACCTATGAGGTATTTTACCATATTTTTCAGTGAGTATTATCGCTTATTATTTAAAAAATACATGTAAAAAGCTAATTTTTTGAGAATATTATATTGAATTTATAAAAATTATAAAACTGTTATTTATAAAAATGGATATTTTGAGCATATACTATATTTTATATTGCAAAAAATTCGCTTTGATGAGCCGCCCACCACTCTAACAAATTATCCACCTTAAATGTTTCATCTATTTTTTTTATTTATGTAATAATAATACTCATCATTGGGTATTGACATATTACCAGAATTACCATCGCCCCATTTGTAATAAAACGATTATTTGTTTAACAACAGTCGTAATTTGACTGGTCGATGGTATTTCATTTACTTCCTGAGCCTCTTGTAATTTAATATTATCTTTTATATAGTTTTCCGTCATCTTGCGATCTGTCCCGGACAACATACGTAATTGCTTGAATTTGGGACAGAGAAAAAGAGAAATAAAATGATACTTGTGTAAAATAAATTTTTCAATTAAAAAATGCTTTATATTAAGTAAAATCAATTTTATTTCTCCTTTTTCGCTTTGAAAGGTATTACAAACTACAAGAAGTATTCCTTTATTTGATTGTTTTGGTAAAATATATTCTAAAAATTTAGATATGAATTATAAAAAAATATATTAATAATACTTGAATATTGGGGCTTATTTAAGATATTCCTTTATTTGATTGTTTTGGTATATGTTGTAAAAATTTAGATATGAATTTAAAAAAAATATATTAATACTTTGAATAAATTTGCAGGAAATTAATAATTAAATCGATCTGTGGGTGTTAGGTAGTGTTAACCATCTCCCAATATTATATTAATCATAACTATAATATAATATAATCTTATAACCTTTACTCATAATGTAAAAATTTTTATAAAAAATATTAAGGCCCGGCTCGGCCCGGATATATTTAAAAAAAAAATTTTAGGCCCGGCCCGGCCCGGCCGGGTTTAGGGCCGGGCCTGCAGGTCTCTGAAAATTTGTCTCCCTCGACTTGCAGCAAGCAAGCTCATCGTCAAAACATTAATATAAGATCAGTAGAAGAGTTTTATGAAACAAATGGCCCCTCTCTTAGATACATTTATAACCTAAATAAATGAATGGTTTTTAATTCATCATGCAGCACTTACAAATCCGCAGATATTACTTCCACAAAAGCCTTTCCAACCTTTTTCAGATGGTGATGGAAAAAAAAATAAATATTTGTTAGATTTTTATCACGAAGATGTTAAAATATCTTATGATGCCTTATTGGCTGAATAACTATGATTAAAAGATTAACTATGGTTGATACAGTCCCAAAAAATGCTATGGATGCTTTGCATTATTTCAAACACCTTTTAGATTATATTCCCAATGTATTAAAATGGTTATATATATTAGCATAGCAACTCTTCCCATAAACATTAGAAGAATAACAGAGCCCTGCAGAGGTACCATTTTCAGGGCATGGCCCGGATTTTTTTTTAAAAAATTTTCAAGCCCGGCCCGGTTTTTTTGAAAATAAAATTTTCATATGGCCCGGCCCGGAGACCGGGCCTGCAAGTCTTTGAAAAACATACCTATGAAATACAACTTCTGAAAGTAGATTGAATGATTTGGATCTTTTGAATATACATAGACATTTAACGCCAAGTAATGAGATAATTGAAAAATTAGCTCAAAACATACAAAATAAAATTATTCATAAGAAACATTTTGTGTATAATTTATATTTCCAACATTTAATTTTATACTTTATATATAAATTTTAAAGGCTCAAAAAATTCTAATTTCAATTTTGGGTCATTTAAGTGATTCATATCGTGGTTATATTCACTTTATATTTTATAATTCACATTTATTTTATAGTTTTTCAATGCCGGTTTATATATATAATTTTTTTGTAATTCACATTTATTTAAAATTGTGTATTAGAAAAGTTATTAGTCCTAATAAATTTATGCGTAATATTTTTAAATAATAATAATATTTCTTAAAAATTTTTTTTATCCCCCCCCCCCTCCCCCAGACCAAATTCCTGCGTACGCGCCTGTGGGGTGGGATTGGATTGTCAAGTTAGGTCCCTTCAATAATTATTGGAATATTTTTGCAATACAGAATGGTTCGACCAAGAACAAAAGTATGGCTAATAATTCGAGATAAAATTTGTGAAATAGAAGGGACGGATTTAACCGTAAAAGAAGGTAATTCAACCCTTAATTTTGATATGTATGTAATTTGCATGGAATTAATGATTGAGGACAATAGTAAAATTAATGGAGATCAAATAGTTGCTATTAACGGTAATGGATTACATAAAATGCATGAGGATATATTTCTTTTAATGAGAAATATGAAATAATTGTCGAAGACACTTTAGGTTTTCTTAATGATTATCAAGTGGATGTAAAGGATTTTCGCCTATTTTTCTAGCGTGTCGACGAGTTCCTTTTGAATGGAAAAAGGAGATCGAAGATGAATTAGACAGTTGGGTAGAAGACGGCATTATTGTTCCGGTGGAATATAGTGAATGGGCAACACCTTTGGTTCCCGTGAAGAAGTCCTATGGAAAGTTGAGGTTATGTGCTGATTTTCGAGTCACTAAAACCGTTGGGTTGTGGATGTCAAGTATCCCTTACCCCGAATTGAAGAAATTTTGGCCAATTTAAAGTGTGCAAAATATTTTTCTAAAGTTGATTTTTCGACATATTTACAATTAGCTTTGAAGGAGAAAATTCGTAAACTGATGACTATAACGACGCCTAAAGGCTTGTTTGCCTTTTGTAGATTACCTTTTGGGTTAAGCAAATCAGCGCCTATTTTCCAGCGTACAATGGCATCAGTTTTCCAAGGTTTGGAAGACGTATTTTATTACATGGACGATGTGTTGATCACTGGGGCGACGCCCGAGCAACATAATCATTGTCTTGAAGAAGTATTTAAGCCGAGGTTATTTATTTAGGACATTAGATTAATGAGATGGAAGGGAAACCTTTAGATAAAAATTTGAAAAATATATCGAATATGAAGCAGCCTACTAATAAGGCAGAAGTTCAATCGTTTTTGGGTATGGTTAATCATTACCATAGATTTTTGGATGATTTTGTAAAGATTGCGATACCTTTATATAAATTATTGTTAAAAAGGGTTCCTTTTGAATGGACAGGGGAACAACAAATTGCATTTGAAATGTTGAAACAAGAAATTGGGAAAGAACCCATTTTGGTCTGTTTTAACAACGATTTGGAAATAATCTTGGCAGTGGATGCGTCTAACAAGGGTATTGGAGGGGCATTATTGCATTTAGTTGAGGGTATGGAAAGACCGGTTTTTTTTTCAAGAGTTGTTAGAGATGTGGAAACGAGGTATTCTGTGATTGAACAGGAGGCCTTGGCTGTTATTTTTGGATTGTCAAAATATCGTGAATATTTGATTGGTAAAAAATTCTAATTTTTACCGACCATAAGCCCATAATTCACTTATTTAAGAAGGATAATAGGGAGTTAATGTTATCTTTCCGGTTGCAACGTTGGTTGTTATTGGTAGGAAGTTTTAATGTGGAAATTAAATATCGGAGAGGGAAAGAGAACCATTTGCCTGATATTTTGTCTAGATTAGGTTCTGGCTGTGCAGATCCTGAAATAAGTGATAGGATAAGTATTTATGGATAGGAGGCCTTAGTGCGTACTCTGTCATATTTAAAAGGAGGTCCTACCAATTGGGAGGATCTGAAAATAAGTACTTCGAACGACAAGGATTTAAGTCGGGTAAAATTGAGTTTAACGGGGGAAAAACCTTGGAAAAACAAACATGATTCTTATAAAAAAATACAAAAGGAATTGTCAATTGTTGATGATTTTATTGTGAGGGGAAACAGGGCCGTACTTCCTTTTTAGTTACGTAGTAAAATTATGAATTTATTGCATGCAGGACATCAAGGTCGAGACAAGATGAAATCTTGGGCTCGAGAATATGTATGGTGGCCTGGTATGGGCAATGATATTAAACGGATTACGAGGCAATGTGTTCCTTGTAATATCTGTGCCTCTATGCCCTGTAAAGAGGTAGGTCAAACGTGCCCCGATCAAAGAAACCGTGGGAGCGCCTCCACATCGATTTTTAGATCTTAATAAAAAGTCATATTTTTTAGTTGTAGATTCGTATTCAAAGTGGATAGAATATGCTGAGGTTCATGGTTATACCACTAAAATAGTTATTAAGAAATTACGGGAATTATATGCCCGATTCGGTTTGCCAGACACAATAGTGTCTGATGGGAGTCCAGCCTTTGTAAGTGAGGAGTTTAAACAGTGCTGTTACAAACTCAGCATATTCTTACGCCGCCGTATCATCCCAGCTCGAATGGACAAGCTGAGAGGATAGTAGCGATTGTTAAAAGTTGGATTAGAAAGGCTGGTAATCATAAGGATGAGGCGTACATCTCTCAATTATATTACCTTAATTCTCGCAATAGAGAGGGTGGTACACCTGTGGAGTTATTTTTAGGTAGACGAACACGGTGTCCCTTAGATTTCTTTAAACCAAAGGGGAACGTTACTGCCTCATTGGGAGAAAAGCAGGGATAAAATTTCCAGTGAGCCAGAAGGTTTGGGCCAGGTTGTTTGACAAAAGGGAAAGAAATGGGAAAGGGAAACCTTAGTTCAAAATTAAATGAAATTTCGCTAATAACTGGTGTTACGATGGTCAGACATAATGACCACGTAAGATTAGGAGAAAATAAGAAAAGGTAAGGATAATATGGGAAATATGCTTAAATAATGCTTAAATATTAGGTTTAATTCTAAATGTTTTGAGTTTTTATTCTCAAATATTAAACTTAATTCTTAATATTTTGAGTCTTTATGCTCAAATATTAGGCTAAGTTCTTAATTTTCCGAATCTTAGATCGGTAATGTACCTTACAAGGAGAATTTATGGTACAAATTAAACGAGTTATATTTTTTGGGGGTTCAATTCGGGCAATTTATATCAATATAGGTGATACAAGTTTTATGATACAAATTAAATGAGTTATATTAATATAAATAATATCATCAAACGAGAGTCATGCAAGAAAGAACTTATTTTTCGTTAGAAAAGTTTTATTCTTGGTATATTAAAAAAGGTTTGTTTTTGTCATGCCTTTGTTTTGTATTAACATCTGGTTTTGTATGGTATTGAAAAGTTTTTGTTCTCAGTGTTATTCGAAAAGTTGGTTTGATCATGTCTTTGTTTTGATCATTCATATTGATAAAAAGTATTTTTCATCGGCAAGGTCTGCCAGTTGTTATATTTTTTATCCCTTTTTGTGTAGTGGTCAGGTGTAAAAGTATATATTTGTTGGAAAGAAGACAGTATCAATGTGGTGAATGATTTTTTTTATCATGGTGCTTCATAAAATCTATAAAAAGGATAATATTTTTTGATCCAGATAATATATGAAAAAAGAGGGGAGTTACTAGTCGATAACATTTGGTAAAAAAAAATTTTTCCTTAAGTATTTTTTTTCGCCAGCCCTTCTATTGTTTTGTTTTTCTCCTACTTATGTTCATATATATGAATGTGATTTGTGCGCCAGAAGAAAAAGAAAAAATAGAAGTTGCCTTTCATTTGTAATTAATTTTATGGAAAGAATAATAATGTAGCCTGGTGATTCGCATGATTGGGGTAGTTATTTTTATGGATATTTTTTTCCTTTAATTGGCATATAATTTGTTTATTATATCTTTTTTTAATTCCCCAAAATTGTAATTTAAGAATTTGTTTATAAAAAAAGAAAACATAAAATAAATTTTATTTTCTTTTTGCACCAAATTTACCATTTCTTCTTAATAACATGTTATCAATTATAATTCCAAAAATTTCAACATGTTATTTTCTTTTTGTACCAAATTTACCATTTCTTCATAATCACATGTGATCAATTATAATTCCAAAATTTCAACATGATATTGCGATAAAGAAAAAGATTACTTGATGTTGGTAAGTTTTCTTCGTATTTTTGGAAGTAAGTTTGTACGATTATATTTTTGAAAGTATTTTTTTTTTTGAAAATAAGTTTATACATATTTTTGTTAGTATTATCTGTGGATGTCAAAATAATTGTAATAAAATGTTTTAAGGAATTTAGTTCATCAATTAAAAGAGTTAATTGATTAAAAGAATTGGTCTTGGTGAAGTGGTCTGACTTGGAATGACGTGAGTTGTTGCGACATGCCCCTATCAGGTGGTTATATCATTAATACTTGCCATCGATAAAATTTTAAAATTTTACGAACCTTCAAAAAATATTTTCTTAAATAAAAATTATAAAAGCTGTCCTAATATTTTGAAAAATCTTTTCGAGAATGAAATGGCAGAGGCATATTTAGGGATGATCGCATGTAGGAAATCTACTACATGTTGTTAATATGCAGTTGCAATAAGAAGAATTTAATAAAAATTCACAAAATTATGCTGCAGCTGTGTTCATCTTTACACTTAATAATTAATTGACAATAATTGGGGCTATTGCTGAAAATATCATATTAAAATGTCAAATATTAATCTAATTAATGTATTTTTAAAGGAAGCAAATATTTTTATTAAGACAATTTTAGAAAATTTGCAATCAAAATTTGATTTCAATAACTCGATTTACAATTGTATAGATATTATTACCTTGGAACAGAAACCATCAATTGATGTTTTTTGTAATAATATATATATATATTAAATATACCGATAGACATTGATGTCTTGTTTGATGAGATTCAAATGATTTTCTTTGTATATAATACAAATAAAGTAACTCCACTACAAAGAATTTAATTTGAAAAATATTACCTATTCTGAAATTATAAAACGTTACCGACTTTGTTAATATTTATATAAAGAAATTATAAGAAATAATAGGGGGTTAACTAAACTAATTCACAATCCAGGCTGAAAGCCAGCACTATTAGCCATTTTTATATTTCTACCGCAATTTTCATATTTATCCAGGAAAATACCAAATTTCTCCCGCAATTTGAAAAGACCTGGCAAGTGGCAACCCTCGTGAATACTCAAAATGATATATTCAATTTTGCTTGTTATCTTAGGCTAAATAATTAGTGTTGTTAAATGACTCTAATTTAGCCTATTTAAATTAACATTTTAGCCAAAATTATCTTATTCCGCATTTTATTTTATCAAATAAATTCTTATTTACATTTTTTGATTGAATACTGTATTCAAATAATAAAATATTTAGCAGGCAACTGAATAATTTGAAATTATATCTTAACCATTATTTCAATTTTATATAGGGAAGACAGGCGTGTGATACTATGAGAGGGCGAGTGATTTCCTTTAGCACTCCTTTTCATCTGCATTTAATATATATTTAGTATTTTTATAGTCCCTTTTTTAGTCATTCTTTTAGATAATTATATATTAAATTATTTTTTTTATTCATTAATTAAAGTCTTTCGCGGCAAAAAATTTATTTTGTGAACCGGAAATCAAAAAAATACATCTAGCGGTTTTGCATAGAGAATTAAATTCTGAGTTCAATGATGTAAATATATTCAAAATACGTTTAAGATGTTAGCCTTTCCCCCATAAAAGTCTTTCGCGACAAAAAATTTAATTTGTGAACCGGAAACGTAAATAAACACATCTAAACGGTTTTGGATAGAGAATTAAATTAATGATATAATTATATTCAAAATTACGTTTAAGATGTTAGGCTTTCCCCTATAAAAGTCTTTCGCGACAAAATATTTATTTTGTGAACCGGAAACGTAAAAAAATATATCAAAGCGGTTTTGGATAGAGAATTAAATTCTGAGTTCAATGATATAAATAATTTCAAAATTACGTTTAAGATGTTAGCCTTTCCCCTATAAAATTCTTTCGCGACGAAAAATATATTTTGTGAACCGAAAACGTAAAAAAATACATCTAAGCGGTTTTTGATAGAGAATTAAATTATGAGTTCAATGATATAATTATATTATAAATTACGTTATAGATGTTAGCCTTTTCCCTATATAAGTCTTTCGCCCCAAAAAATTTATTTTGTGAACCGGAAATTAAAAAAATACATCTAAGCGGTTTTGGATAGAGTATTAAATTCTGAGTTCAATGATGTAAATATATTCAAAATTACGTTTAAGATGTTAGCCTTTCCCCTATAAAAGTCTTTCGCGACAAAAAATTTATTTTGTGAACCAGAAATTAAAAAAATATATCTAAGCGGTTTTGGATAGAGTATTAAATTCTGAGTTCAATGATATAAATATATTCAAAATTACGTTTAAGATGTTAGCCTTTCCCCTATAAAAGTCTTTCGCGACAAATTATTTATTCTGTGAACCTGAAATAAAAATACATCTAAGCGGTTTTGGATAGAGAATTAAATTCTGAGTTCAATGATGTAAATACATTCAAAATTACGTTTAGGATGTTAGCCTTTCCCCTATAAAAGTCTTTCGCGACAAAAAATTTAATTTGTGAACCGGATACGTAAAAAAATATATCTTAAGGGTTTTGGATAGAGAATTAAATTAATGATATATTTATATTCAAAATTACGTTTAAGATGTTAGCCTTTCCCCTATAAATGTCTTTCGCGCCAAAAAATTTATTTTGTGAACCGGATAAAAAAAATACATCTAAGCGGTTTTGGATAGAGAATTAAATTAATGATAAAATTATATTCAAAATTACGTTTAAGATGTTAGCTTTTCCCCTATAAATGTCTTTCGCGACAAAAAATTTATTTTATGAACCGGAAACGTAACGTAAAAAATACTTCTAAGCAGTTTTGGATAGAGAATTAAATTCTGAGTTCAATGATATAATTATATTCAATATTGCGTTTAAGATGTTAGCCTTTCCCCTATAAAAGTCTTTCGCGACAAAAAAATTTTGTGAACCGGATAAAAAAAATACAACTAAGCGGTTTTGGATCGAGAATTACATTCTGAGTTCAATGATATAATTATATTCAAAATTACGTTTAAGATGTTAGCCTTTCCCCTCTTAAATACTTTCTCAAATTAAAAATACCTTAAAAAATTTATGTTTCTCATTTACTTCTTTATCAAGTAATTACAATATATTTATACTTACTTAATATATAAAATCATAACCAAATATTAATTTAATTAAAATAATTAATATAAAATTAATATAATAAAATTAATTTTTAAAAGCCGCAAATTATTTCAAAGATTTAATAAAAAAATTGAAAAGATCTTAAAATTTCCATATTTTTAATATATTATAATGTAATGATATTATAATATTTTTTCTCTAAAAAAAGCAATAAATCAATCAAATATCTCATTAATCATTTTCTTTGTTATTTTTATTTTCAATATTATTTTTTAGCCTTTCGTATTACCAAGCCTTTCGACTTTTAGACCTTGCGCACATTTGCAATTTATACAAAAATAATAAATAATCTTCCGTTTATTTATAAAATTAATTTTTATCTTTTTGAATGAGTTAGAAAATACACAATTTCTTTTTGGGTAAAACTTAAGTTCAAATTATGATATTTTATAACTAATTTTTTCTTTGTTTATTATATTTTCTATTAAATTTACCTTTCTTATATTATAGTTTCGAAAATGACTTGTGAAATCTTTATTTTATGTATATTTATTTTATAAATGATCTAAATATACATTTATTCTTCTATTTGTATTGCACATAATATAAAATATATATCCCTTTTTTTTCGTTTTAAAATAAAATAATTTTCGGTATTAAAAAAAAGAAACAACAGACCGATCAACGGGCCATGAAAACTTTCTTAAAATGTGTTTCAGTATGCCCATGTTTAGGAAATTAGTGTCGCTATGCTGCATCCTAGTTCAGAATTAGGTACGAGATTTCTGGCATTTCATCTCTATTTTTTAAGCACATATTTTTTAATTTTAGAAATGAATCCTGGACTAATACATTTGATAACATTAGTTCCTAAATTCGGCAAGATTGAGCTTAAATAAGATATTACTTGGATAATTGTTTGAGGGTGGTTATACACAAGCGTCTATTTGTCCTGCCTATTCTGAAGTCAAAATATATAAAATCTTCAATTTACACTTTATATAGTTAGTGTCTCGGCTCAATCTTCAGGCGCTTGCCGAAGTAAATCCATTAACACTAAGGTCTTTTAATTTATATTAATTCATTATCTATATAATCGCTTTAACCCTCATTATTTGGATTGAAGAGGGGCATATGACTATAAAAAAAATATATTTAATTAATTATATCTAATTTGAAATATTCATCCTCTAGCGACTCAAATTCATTGAACTATCGTCCTCTAGTCGATTCAAGTATATAATTCATATTCACGACTCAAGTTGGAAGTCTAAAGTAAAAAAAACTAATTTGAAATATTCGTCCTCTAACGACTCAAATTCGTAGAACTATTCGTCCTCTAGTCGACTCAGGTATATAATTCGTATTCACGACTCAAGCTGGAAGTCTAAAATGAAAAAATGTAAAACACAGAATAAATATGTTAATTAATGATAACTAATCTGAAATATTCATACTCTAGTCGACTCAAATTCATAGAACTATTCCTCCTCTAGTCGATTCAAGTATATAATTCGTATTCATGACTCAAGTTGGAAGTAAAGTAAAAAATTATAAAAAAACAAAACTAATATCTTAATTAATAATAAGAAATATTCGTCCTCTAGTCGACTCAAGTGTATAGACATGAGTTCATAACTCTAGTCGACTTGAGTGTGCGATCAAAGTTCACAACTTGAGTTAGTTGACTAATTCTACAACTCGACTTTTTAACAATACCACACTTTATTTTACTAAATTAAAATTTTATTCATTAATAGTCATATTTAAAGAAAACTAAGCTACCGAATTGGATGATTATGACATAATAAACAGAGTAACATTAAATGTTAGGTAAACTGATACTTCGGGTCTTAAACCTGCGTTATATAGAGTATAAACAACAATTTATTGTGAATTTCATTTACAAATTTTTAAAACACGATTTTCAACCCCACCCACTCAGATTATCGGCTGAGATATAAGCCTCTAAATGTCGAAAAATGGGGCATTTTGGCAAAATTCATTCCGTATAATTTTTATATATAGTAGACCTTTAAAGTTATATCATGTTAAATATTGTTTAAAAAATTTAAATGTCAAAAATTGGAAATCATCATAAATCAAATTAGCATTTATTTTTCCTCTTAATATTTTTTAATAGCTATACAGTATAGGTATAGGATTAGTTAATAAATTTGCAAAATTTCAAGTTGGACCAAGCACATTTAGTATTGTATTTTAATCATTAGTTGATTGTAAATTATTTAAATCATTAATTTTATCAAAAGCTATCAAGTATTTTATTTTTAATATTTAAAAGAAGTTATCTTAGATCCGGAAAAGTATTGGGGGGGGGGAAGAGGGGTTTTGGTTAATTTACATGATGAATTTCTCTCCACATAAAAATAATTAAAATATAAATCAATTTTTTATTATAATAAAATTTAATTTTTATATAATGTAAATTGAATAATTTTATCATATGAATATAATTTAACTTCAAATTAATTTTTCCTAAGAGGCATAAAAGCTTAAAACTTTTGTATTCCAGGAATGGGTCTGGTCCTTTGAATAAGAATTTTTTTGATATTTATCACCTTTTATATATGTGCAATTAATTCCAGTGAAAATTTGCTTTATAAAAATTTAATAAATTAAGGTCTTTTATGATCCTCATATGGATGTGCGGAAGGTAGCTGTGCCTGCTAGACTTTTGGTAATGTACAAAGAAATGTCATTTCGCTTTGATTTCAAAATATGGCTTAGCTTATGAACATTATTCTTATATTTAGTTACTGCACCATCAGGAAAAAAAACATTTTATTAAAAAATTGAATAACTGCAAATTTACTAAGCTCTTTAAATAAATATGAGTATCTTTAAAATTTGAATATAATTTTTTTGCATAAAATAAGTTTTTTCTTCAATTGGTTCTCTCCTTTATCTATATTGATAACTATTTTTACAAGGCATACAACTGTTTCAATCGGAATTATGAAATTTTCCAATTATATTTATTATATTCTCGAAAAACTCCCAGTCTTTGTAATATTTGGATTGATTAAACACCCTTTTCCTTTACCAAGCTATCCTTGCCATGAATTCAGTGGTAAAAAATTCTTCATGCTTTTAGGGTCCCAGAATTTAGTAAAACCATCTATTTCTGAATTTTTTTCTTTCTGAGAATGTATTGTTTCAATTTATTTTTCGATTGCTCATTAATAATTTAACATTCATCGTTATCAAATTCTTGATAATTTTTTTGATCTTAAATATTTTTAAAAAGAATATCTTCACTTCTTAATTATGTCTCACCCATTAATGGTAAAAATTAATGGCCAAGGCAACATTAATAAATTCCTTGTGAAATATAGATGTTGAAGGTGATTTTAATTGTTTATGATTTATTTTGATATATCATCCAAGGAATTACATTTCTTAGGCCTTCATAATCATAACCTGTATGTTTATCAAAATTAAATAGATTGTAATAAACTATTTAAAAAAAGAATAAATATAAATTTTAGGAATGAAGTAAATATATTACACAAATTAACAGTGCCCCCCCCCCTTACATCTTTTTCAAACTTTTATTTATATACATAAAATTATGGATGCGAACCCGGCAAATATTTTGTCCGGGTTCGTTTTGGGTTCGGTTTAAGGTTAAAAAATAGGTGGGTTCGGTTCGGGTTGGGTTCGGTTTAAGGTTAAAAAATAGGTGGGCTCGGTTCAGGTTCGGTTCAGGTTCGGTTCAGGGAACATTTTTGAACCCGGGTTTGTTTCCGGGTTTAGCTCGAGTTTAAAAATTTTTGAATTGGTAAAAAAAATATTCTATATTTAAATCATAATTAAAAAACTTGACATAAATTTGGAATAAAAAATAAATTTTTTATTTTATTTACAGGCAAAATATAGTTAAAAATACATAGCATAGTCATGTATAGATTTAAAAAATTTTATATGTATTTCTTTAAATTAACAATATGCAATAAAATAATTTTTACTTTGACTTGTTCACTTTCATTTTCCTCTAATTAATAATCTATGAGAATAAGTTAAAAATTAAAAATAAATGGCATGGCTTAAATGAATTTAATTAGTTAAAATTTATTAACAATCCAATCAATAGGAATATTTGAGAATAAATTTTAAAAAAATTTAAAAATGGAGTAAATGAATTAAGTTGTTTAAAATTTATTAACACTTCACTTAAATGGAAATTTGAAAATATTATAAAATGTCAAGTAAATTATTAATATTTAACAATATACAATAATTTTATATTAATTTAAACAATATACTGAACCCGGGTTCAAATAAAATTCCCGGGTTCGAGGGTTTTGAAAATTTTATACACGGGGTTCAGGTTCGGTTCGGTTCGGTTCAAATTTTTTCCCCAAAAACTAGGGTTTCCTCTTCCGGGTTCGGATTAGGTTCGAACTCCTGCATAAAATATTTAAAAGCTTGGCAATTAATAATATATCAAATATTTATAAATAATTTTTACACAAATGATCAAAATACCATATCACCTAAATCTGTGCTCTGTCCAACTTGAAATTTTGTATTATTAACTAATACAGTAAAAATATTTTTGGAAAAAAAGGAGCTCTCGATTTTAGATTACGAAAGTAGATTGTAGAAATAGTTTACCGGATTAAATAGCGGCGATAATTTTCGTTAATAATTTTTCTCAAAGAAAATTTGAGAGAAAATAAAAATGCCGATTTAATTTTATAATCATTTATTGATATTTTATATTACTTTAAAAACCAACAATTAAGCTATGTGAAGCAATTTAAATGAAGCTTTTAGTTAAATTGTATCTAAAGATACCTAAAATTAAAGGGCATACCTTTTGCCAAAAATGGCTCTTTTTTCGATATTTAAAGGGCTTATCTCAGCCGTTTGAAGTTGGAAGCTAAAATTTTATTTTTTTCTTAGACTATATGCAAACACTAGAAAAAAAAATAGAAAAATCTGAGGGGCTCAGGTTGAAACTCATGTTGAATAGGTATAATTAGATGTCGGCCTGGCCCGAAGTGTGGAAATTCTTTATCAGGATTTTCGGCCTGGTACGAAATTATTTTGAATAAATTGTCCGACCCGCGTAAATTTTATTTTCCCGGCCCGAGAGCTGGGCTTCTGGCTTCACCGTCCTCTATATTTAATATTATCAAAATAGTTTTTTTTACCCAACATCCAATAGGTGACTAAAGAGACTATAAAAACTAAAATAACTTTCATAATTAACAAATCTCCTAAAACTTTGGAGAGGAAATTCATGGAGACCATGTAAATGCCATTACTAACTTCGTAATTAATTAATTAATTTTTAAATCATATTTATAATGTAATAAAGGACTTACAAGAATGTAGATCTTTCCAAAATAGATATGTCTATAACTGAGAAAGATATGAAGACTTCATCATCAATATAAAATACAAGGCAACAATCCTGCAAAAGTTTTTTAAAATCAATTTGTAAATAAATGATATCCTTAAATTTAATTTTAGAACGAAAAGAATAATATTGTAAGATGAGTCTAAACCTGCCTGAGATAAAGATTTTCCGTGGGGTTGGTGATGTCAATGGTAAAATAATTATGATGGATTAAATAATGGGGCTCGATCTAGAGAGCGGACTTTAGACCCCAATTTCAGAAAATATCTAAATAATAGTAACAGAAATAATTAGGGATGTTTCGTAGGTAATCATAGCATTTAGTATCCAAAAAACAGTATTTCTAAATAACTAAAGATTAAAGGCGATAAAATTTAAACAGAATTTTATTGCTGTAACGTGTTTTATATTACCAAACACGTCTAAGCACATAAAATATATCTAAGAAAATTAAATATTGGTTGTTGAATTCCAAATTTGACAGATTTATCCATTCGAAAATATATCCATCCTAAAATTAATGAATATAGAAGCATAGTTATTGCCTAATAAACTTTAGTTTTAAAAACATTTAAATAACATGCCACATTATGATTTGATGGTTTCTAGCGTAATTGATTATTGTCCTCTTCATCAATACTTTAAACTAAATCGGTTTTGTTTAGAATATCAATTAGAAGATAAAATTTAATTTAAATATAAAAAAAAATTTGTACAGAATATTTAAATTTTGGAAACCGTGTAGTAGAATCGTATCATTAAAAAGTGTGCGAAAAAAACTCAATGTCTTTTATCGAACCTGCACGTTCTTTAAATTTTTTGTGGATCTCACTCGGATCTTATTTTAAATCTAACTACTATCAAGGCTGTCCTATTTGGTCACTTTCGAGAAAGATCAGATAGGCCTGATATCATTTAAAAACTGATTCGATCTTTTAAAATAATTGTGTAATAAATCAAATTTTATCACTGACATACCAATTTTTATAACAAAATGTTTGTTTAATTTTTATTATATTTTATAAAAAAATGAGATTAAAATAAAGATATTTTGAATTTAATTTTATATGATTTATATAAAATTTTCATAAATCATACAAAGTTTGCCGTTGTTTTCGAACTGAATCAAATAAGTAAACAATATTTTTATATTTTTTGTCCAATTTAAGTCGAACATCATACATCTGGTATTCTTATTTCTTCATATGCCTATTTTGATCATTATGTGAATCCTAACCATCCATGGTCAGATATGATAATGGTGGTCATTTTTTTACGTCATAGAAAAAACCGTGAATCTTAGGGAGGATCTTCTACCACTAAGGCTAAAATTATTATAAAGAATATTGAGAACGGATAGATGTAACGAAATTGATATGAGAACGATTAGGTTTCACGAAGCATACAAGAAATAAAAAATGTTTTTTAAGCCTGTTACAATTGCACCATACGATATTTCGAAGAACAAATGAAACTATGGTTGGATTATTACATGACAATTTTTGATTCAAAATCTCAGTTACCTATTTTGGCCAGTGAACAAACCTTAACTTGGACTTTACCATGTTTATGATCATGAGAACGATAGTCAAACTTAGGTACAATAAAGCGGCGGGCCTGGACAAAATTGAAGTAAAAGACTTACAAACTTCTCCCGATTACATCTCCGTGTTCTTACTAACCATATTAAACAAAATTTGGATATCGGGTCTTACTACGAAGAATAGAATCTCTCATTCATTTGTAACTTTCCCGAGATCTCCAATGCCTCTTCTTCAAACGATTATAGAGTTATCGCACTCACGTCCATAGCTTCGAAAGTGTTTATGGTCATAATAAGAAATCGCATATTAGACTCAACAAAGCACTTACTTTCAAATAAATGGCATTGTAAATTACCAAAAAATGCTTCAGATACCTTTATTTCACGTTTGTCGATTTAAAACATTGCATCAAACATGATATCTTATGGAAAATCTTAGCAGACAGTGGTGTAGTTAAAAACAGCAATTTTAAGTAACCATTATGGTAATTTACCATCCAAAGGCGGGTTCATTCATTCTCCTTTTTTTTATATATATACAATGGGATGGAACAGAATAGCTTTCTATCACCTATTTTATTCAATATTGTCACCAACAAAATCATTTCCAATACCAGCGCCTTCACGTTACCTATACTCCTACGATAAACTAAACCTGACACACCGTATAATTTCTTATGGAGATGATATAGTCATGATTACACAATAAGTAGAGGAAACGTCTAACATACTAGCTATACTAAAATAGTATAGCGGCGAGATCGGACTAACCATTATCTTTAATAAAACAGTTATTATGCCAGTTCCATGGGCTGAGTAGATTCAAACCAATCCCATATCTATGTCGGGAATTAAATCAGTAGAGGAATTTAGATATATTGGTGTCACTATAAACAATAAAGGCCAAATAATAAAAGTGAATTAAGACTGAAACATGCTAAATCTGCTCAAATATTTTAAATTTTGGGCGCACGAAGAAAATTTCTATAAAAACCACAAATTTTCCTTTCAACGATTATCCCAATTTTTCTATATGAAAGTGATATGTGGGATATAAACAAATGTCGGATAATCTTCATGGATAGCTGCATATGATAGATAAGTGGCTAGATATATCCTAAAATAATATCAAATATAAGGTTAGGGAAAATATGAAAACACACTGTAGATATCTCTCTTAAGAAAAGAAGAATTAACTCTTTGGCCATATTATGAGGCATTTTAAAGGTAATTTGGCGTAGCTCTAATTTCCTTCTAATATAAAAGATACAAAACATACTGGTTACATAAAAATATAAAGAAATTCTGAGTTTAAATATAAGGATAGCTCAATTCACCTGCCTGAAAAAAATAAAAATTCAATAAATAAACTGTTTAAAATAAAAAAATTATATAATAAATCATGAATTCCCATTTCCTGAATTCCAAATTTTACAATACATTTATTTTCTAATTGAATTACCAAAGTGCATTCATCATCCACTCCCTTATAAATTTCATATCCACTCGATCTTCCTATATTACTCTGGATTAGTAATTACCACCATTATTGCTTATATTATAATTTAACAAATTTATGGTTAGGCTGCGTCCAAAATCATAAAAATATAAATAAATAAAAAAATGAATTCTGAAAAAAAAATTAACATAAGCTATTTTTAATCTAAAAATAAAATGGTGTCCATTTTCATTTTTCGAGGTCCGTGAAGTTGGCCGAACAATTGGAAGCACTAACGATGAATTATATATCATTTTTTAGTGCTTCGTTAGTGCTTGTTAGTGCTTCAATCCGTTTAGTAGCCGAATTTAAGGAAAAAAATTTATAAGCAAAAATAAAAATTTGTGCCAACTTCACGCTTAAAAGTCGATTGGAAGCACTGACGATGAAATATATATCATTCTTTAGTGCTTCGTAAGTAGAGGTTAGTGCTTCAATCCGGATAGTAGCCGAATTTAAGGGAAAAAAGTTATTCGCGAAAAAAATAAAAATATACAAATATTGGCGACTTGCCAAAACAAAAACTATAATAGTACAAAACATCCGGTTTTCGCCATTATTTAGTGCTTAATTAGTAAATTTTAATTCCGTAATTTTTATGGTTAACCGCCTTATAAAAAAAAAGATATTAGGTATATAAAAATTATGACGTCACGATTTAAGCGTGAAGTTGGCCGAACTTTTGGAAGCACTAACGATGAAATGTATATCATTCTTTAGAGCTTCGTTTGTAGAGGTTAGTGCTTTAATCCGGATAGTAGCCGAATTTAAGGAAAAAAAGTTATTCGCGAAAAAAACAAAAATAAACAAATATTGGCGAATTGCCAAAACAAAAACTATAATAGTACAAAACATCCGGTTTTCGCCATTATTTAGTGCTTAATTAGTGTATTTAAATTCCGTAATTTATTTTTTTAACCGTCATATGAAAAAATTGTAACACACTAAAGAAATTTTTAGAGGTCAAATTTCGGCTGGAAAATTATGAAAGCACTAACGATGAAACTTATATCATTCTTTAGTGCTTCGTTAGTAGAGGTTAGTGCTTCAATCAGTTTTGTAGCCGAATTTAAGAATAAAAAGTTATTTGCGAAAAAAAGAAATAATGGCGACGTGCCAAGACAAAAACTATAATAGTACTAAGCATCCGGTTTTCGCCATTATTTAGTGCTTAATTAGTATTTTTAAATTCTGTAATTTATTTTGTTAACCGTCATATGAAAATATTGTAACACGCAAAAGAAATTTTTAGAGGTCAAATTTCGGCTAGAAAATTATGAAAGCACTAACGATGAAACATATGTCATTTTTTAGTGCTTCGTTAGTGCTTGTTAGTGCTTCAATCCGTATAGTAGCCGAATTTAAGGAAAAAAAGTTATAGGCAAAAATAAAAATTTGTGCTAACTTTACGCTTAAAAGTCGATTGGAAGCACTAAAGATGAAACTTATATCATTCTTTAGTGCTTCGTTAGTAGAGGTTAGTGCTTCAATCCATTTTGTAGCCGAATTTATGAATAAAAAGTTATTCACGAAAAAAATAAAAATAAACAAATATTGGCGACGTGCCAAAACAAAAACTAGAGTAGTACTTAACATCCGGTTTTCGCCATTATTTAGTGCTTAATTAATGTATTTAAATTCCATTATTAATTTACTTAACCGCCTTATAAAAAAAAGTTATAAGGTAAATAAAAATTATGACGTCACGATTTAAGCGTGAAGTTGGCCGAACTTTTGGAAGCACTAACGATGAAACTTATATCATTCTTTAGTGCTTCGTTAGTAGAGGTTAGTGCTTTAATCAGTTCCGTAGCCGAATTTAAGAATAAAAAGTTATTCACGAAAAAAACAAAAATAAACAAATAATGGCGACCTGCCAAAACAAAAACTATAGGAGTACTAAACATCCTGTTTTCGCCATTATTTAGTGCTTAATTAGTGTATTTAAATTCCGTAATTTATTTTGTTAACCATCATATGAAAAAATTGTAACACGCTAAAGAAATTTTTAGAGGTCAAATTTCGGCTGGAAAATTATGAAAGCACTAACGATGAAACCTATATCATTCTTTAGTGCTTCGTTAGTAGAGGTTAGTGCTTCAATCAGTTCCGTAGCCGAATTTAAGAATAAAAAGTTATTAGCAAAATAAAAACTATGACGTCACGATTTAGGCGTGAAGTTGGCCGAACTTTTGGAAGCACTAACGATGAAACTTATATCATTCTTTAGTGCTTCGTTAGTAGAGGTTAGTGCTTCTATCAGTTCCGTAGCCGAATTTAAGAATAAAAAGTTATTCACGAAAAAAACAATAATAAACAAATAATGGCGACGTGCCAAAACAAAAACTATAGGAGTACTAAACATCCGGTTTTCGCCATTATTTAGTGCTTAATTAGTATATTTAAATTCCGTAATTTATTTTGTTAACCGTCATATGAAAAAATTGTAACACGCTAAACAAATTTTTAGAGGTCAAATTTCGGCTGGAAAATTATTAAAGCACTAACGATGAAACTTATATCATTCTTTAGTGCTTCGTTAGTAGAGGTTAGTGCTTCAATCAGTTTTGTAGCCGAATTTAAAAATCAAAAGTTATTTGCGAAAAAAAGAAATAATGGCGACGTGCCAAAACAAAAACTATAGGAGTACTAAACATCCGGTTTACGCCATTATTTAGTGCTTAATTAGTTTATTTAAATTCCGCAATTTATTTTGTTAACCGTCATATGAAAAAATTGTAACACGCTAAACAAATTTTTAGAGGTCAAATTTCGGTTGGAAAATTATGAAAGCACTAACGATGAAACTTATACATTTAGATCTCATTATTATCAATATAATTATGCAGAAATTCTGATAGTTACCCTGATTCATTATAGCATATCAATAATTCAAATTTTCTGACCTTTAGAATCTTAAGAAATCAAATTGATTATGTTTCTATAGATAGATATGAATAATTGTATTCAAACTCTTCTCTATAAATTATCAAAACAACTAAAGAAGTTATTAATAAAAATGCAAGTCCAACTCCACTTAGTGGTCGAAAATATAATCCTCAAGCGTTATATCTTTTTATTGGAAAACTGTTACTCGATAATATAAATAGATTGTAGGATAAGAGAGTTTTATTTTTATTCGAATATTATAACTAAAATATTGATGGAAGAATAAAGAAGGAAAAAATTATAAAAAATGTATGATATAATTTTCAACGAATAAAGCAGCAATTAGCGAAAATAAGCTTATAATCAATAAAACATTCTATATAACAAATATAAACAAATACGAATATAATAGGAATATAGTTTAAAAAATCTTTATGGCATAGCTATAAATAATATTTAATTTTTTAATACATATAATGCAATATAATTTTATTTGAATTGTATAGGATAATTTTCAATTCACAATTTCTGTTGTCACAAATGCCATAATTTATTTAGGGGTCGTGTAAAATCGTTTGATATGATAAGCTCCTCCCAAGATAAAAACATTCTTCAATCCTAAAAACATATATATTATTTATTTGATATTTTAAGTGAATTGAAAATTATCATATACAATTCAAATAAAATTATATTGCATTATATGTATTAAAAAATTAAATATTATTTATAACTATGCCATAAAGGTTTTTTCTTTAGTGTTTTACAATTTTTTCATATAACGGTTAACAAAATAAATTACAGAATTTAAAAATACTAATTAAGCACTAAATAATGGCGAAAACCGGATGTTTAGTACTATTATAGTTTTTGTTTTGGCACGTCGCCATTATTTCTTTTTTTCGCAAATAACTTTTGATTTTTAAATTCGGCTACAAAACTGATTAAAGCACTAACCTCTACTAACTAAGCACTAAAGAATGATATAAGTTTTATCGTTAGTGCTTTCATAATTTTCCAGCTGAAATTTGACCTCTAAAAATTTCTTTAGCATTTTACAATTTTTCCATATGACAGTTAAGTAAATTAATAACGGAATTTAAATACACTAATTAAGCACTAAATAATGGCGAAAACCGGATGTTTAGTACTCCTATAGTTTTTGTTTTGGCACGTCGCCATATTTTTGTTTTTTCATGAATAACTTTTTATTCTTAAATTCGGCTACAAAACTGATTAAAGCACTAACCTCTACTAACGAAGCACTAAAGAATGATATAAGTTTCATCGTTAGTGCTTTCATAATTTTCCAGCCGAAATTTGACCTCTAAAAATTTCTTTAGTGTGTTACAATTTTTTCATATGACGGTTAAAAAAATAAATTACGGAATTTAAATACACTAATTAAGCACTAAATAATGGCGAAAACCGGATGTTTTGTACTATTATAGTTTTTGTTTTGGCAATTCGCCAATATTTGTTTATTTTTGTTTTTTTCGCGCATAACTTTTTTTCCTTAAATTCGGCTACTATCCGGATTAAAGCACTAACCTCTACAAACGAAGCACTAAAGAATGATATACATTTCATCGTTAGTGCTTCCAAAAGTTCGGCCAACTTCACGCTTAAATCGTGACGTCATAATTTTTATATACCTAATATCTTTTTTTTTATAAGGCGGTTAACCATAAAAATTACGGAATTAAAATTTACTAATTAAGCACTAAATAATGGCGAAAACCGGATGTTTTGTACTATTATAGTTTTTGTTTTGGCAAGTCGCCAATATTTGTTTATTTTTATTTTTTTCGCGAATAACTTTTTTCCCTTATATTCGGCTACTATCCAGATTGAAGCACTAACCTCTACTTACGAAGCACTAAAGAATGATATATATTTCATCGTTAGTGCTTCCAATCGACTTTTAAGCTTGAAGTTGGCACAAATTTTTATTTTTGCTTATAACTTTTTTTCCTTAAATTAGGCTATTAAACGGATTGAAGCACTAACAAGCACTAACGAAGCACTAAAAAATGATATATAATTCATCGTTAGTGCTTCCAATTGTTCGGCCAACTTCACGGACCTCATTTTTCGGTATTTATAAAAATTTATTTTTTTAAAATAATAAAAAAAATTTTTTTAATGTTGTTAATTTTTATAAATTTACTAACCCAAACGATTATAGCCTTTTATATTAATATATTTTTTAGTGTCAGAATATAATTTTATGGAAAGCATAAGAGTGCACAGGAACCTCTGGTGCAAAAATGACTTAAAATTCAGAGATTCTGTAGAAAATAAGAAAATTTGTGAGGAAACTGGAAAAACATATAATCTGAATTATGATCAAGTGGAGAATAAATTTTTAGCTGTAAAGGCTAAATTTAATAAATTATATTCTCTCACCCAACAAAAATCTGGTAAAAATTTTTTATATTATATTATAATTAAATGGTGCATGGGCAAACAACTAATATTCTGAGTCAAGTTTTAAATTGACACAAACAAATGTAAAATAATAACAAATATATAAAAAAGTTTTTTATTTATAAAATTATATAAGCCTACACAATACCTTAATGAAATTGAAAACCCACTTGCTGATCAAAATATTGAAATTGCTTCATTTGAGGATACTATAATTTTTGTATTTTATATTCTATTATTTGATAATTATTATTGAATAATAGCTAGATCAAGATATTGCTGAAGAAAATGAAAACCCAATAAATATTAATAAAAATATTCCTATTCCATCTATTAAAAGAAAAAAATTAAAAATTATTGAATCTGAAAGAACAGAAATATTAAAAGGTAAAACAATTTATATATTTTAAATTCGAACAAACTGGAGAAGATCTGTTAAATAATAGTGATTATACCTTTCGGTCAAAATTTTATATTAATATATTTTTATATATCGTTTTAATATGACATTTTTTTTATTCACTTTGTATTTAAATTTAATCGGTGAAAATTTTATATTAACATTTTTTTATATATCATTTTAACGTTACATTTTTTTAAATATCAATTTGAATTTGACACAATTAGTTATTTTTTTTATTGTTGAAAAAAAGATATATAAAGAAAAATTGTTTTAAGATCTATTCAACCCCATAATGGGCGGTCTGGAGGCATAGGGGGGGGGGGGGGGGGGGGGGGTGTAAAAAATAATTTTTTTGATATGGGTATCAATCGATAGCTAATCAAAAGATCTATTCAACTGGAGGTGAATCTCTGCCCCATAATGGGCGGTCTAGAAGGGTAGGGGTGGGGGGGGGTGTAAAAAATAATTATTTTTGATATGGGTATCAATCGATAGCTAATCAAAAGATCTATTCAACTGAAGGTCAATTTCTACCCCATAATAGGTGGTCTGGGGGGGGGGTGTAAAAAATAATTTTTTTTGATATGGGTATCAATCGATAGCCAATATAAAGATCTATTCAACTAGAGGTCAATCTCTGCCCCATAATGGGTTGTCTGGGGGGGGGGGGGGGGTGTAAAATTTTTTTTTTGATATGGTTATCAATCGATAGCTAATCAAAAGATCTAATCAACTGGAAGTCAATCTCTGCCCCATAATAAGCGGTCTAGAAGGGTAGGGGTGGGGGGGGGGGGTAGGGGGGTGTAAATAATAATTTTTTTGATATAGGTATCAATCGATAGTTAATCAAAAGATTTATTCAACTGGAGGTCAATCTCTGCCCCATAATGGGCGGTCTGGAAAAGGGTGGGAGTGGGAGGGGGGGGGGGTAAAAAATATTTTTTTTTGATATGGGTATCAATCGATAGCTAATCAAAAGATCTACAACTGGAGGTGAATCTCTGCCCCATAATGGGCGGTCTAGAAGGGTAGGGGGGGGGTGTAAAAAATAATTATTTTGATATGGGTATCAATCGATAGCTAATCAAAAGATCTATTCAACTGGAGGTCAATTTCTGTTCCATAATGGGCGATCTAGGGGTGTGGGAGTGGGGGGAGGGTGTAAAAAATAAATTTTTTGATATGGGTATCAATCGATAGCTAATCAAAAAATCTATTCAACTGGAGGTCAATGTTTGCCCCATAATAGGCGGTCTAGGAAGTGGGGGTGGGGGGGGTGTAAAATTTTTTTTTTGATATGGGTATCAAATAAAAGCTAATTTATTATGGTTTGACTGAAAGTCTTCATTCTTGGTCTTGATAGGTATGACTTGTTGTGGGGTGTTGGGGTAAGGGTGGGGTGTGCGGGTAGGAGTGGGGTGTAAAAAAAATATTTTTTTGATATGGGTATTAAATAAAAGCTAATTTTAATATGGTTTGACTGAAATTCTTTATTCTTGGTCTTGATGGGTATGACTTGGTCTGGAGTGTAGTGGGGGAGGGGTGTAAAAAATAATTTTTTTGATATGGGTATTAAATAAAAGGTAACTTAAATGTTTTTTTTATTGTAATAATAATATTCACTATAAAGGGCGGGTCTAGGTCTTGGAGGGTGACGAATATTTTTATCAACATAAAATATAGATGTGGGTATCAAATAAAAGCTCATTTAAATATCTTTAGATAGAAATATTTATTTTTTGTACTGATGGGTATGACTGCCAGCTCTCAACATATTAACAAAATGTCTAGTTGGATAGAATTTACAGAAATAAATGAGAATGAAGATAAAACAATTTTTAAAATCTCTTTTCGGTTCCAATCCTGAACTTGAAATATATAATTTGCAGTGTTATATTCACGATATTCCATAGCTATTTATTTAGTATCGATATTAGTATGCAACATTTTTTTTTAAAAGAGAGATTACTGTAGCTCGTTACTAAATAAATAGCAAAAATTATTATAATTTTTTAATTAATTCTAAAATCATTATCTTTTAATTTAATTTTATTTTAAAATTTACATTTATAAATATGCATTGTAAATATATTTTTCAAAAAAATAAAATTTTTTAAATGTCGACAGTATAGAATGATAATGAAAATAATTTTGGTACAGATCATATCTACAAAGGAATATCCCTTGAAAATGATGATGATATAAGATTTCCTTTTCCTTAATTCACAAATTATTTTAATCTCGATAAAAAAAATTAACACAGGATAAATTTTGCTGTAATATGTGGCCGAGGTTTTATCATCAAAAGTTGTTTCAACTTGAGAAAACATTTAAAGGTAATATATCAAACAAAAATATATCTTTAATGTTTTTGAGTTAGATGAGTTTATGTGATTTTATGGCCTAGTCTAAACAAGCTATATTTCAACTGGTCATAAGATAGTGCGCTACATTTATGAAAATATAGCGATAACGCGCCTTTTTATTTTTATAAAATAGCGGTAAAGCACGTTATTTTTAAAAGTAGCTTTTAACAACATTATAAAATGCTTCCTTTCTTCTTAATCTCCCTCTTTCTCCTTCTCAATTTTAAAATATTTAATTTTCAATAATGTTAATGTCATAATTTATTTCCATTTTATTTCATTTAATATAATGTTCATTATATAGTAAGATTTATTTTTTAGGAAATGATTAATGATAAAAATACTACAAACAAAAATTTCTTTCAATTTAAAAAAATTTTTATAAAAGGAAATAAAAAAGTTAAGATTTAGAATTTTTTTTCTAGTTAATACTTAATTTCAAATTTCTTTTTTATATATTTATAATTCAAAATATTAATATTTTTAATAATGCCCCAATTAGTTACCTAAAAATCTTACTGAATATAATATTTTTAAACAAATTCTCATGACGAAAAATTATACAAATATTGATGGAATAGATGCCAAACTAAAATCTAAAATTAAAGAACTTTTAAAAAATAATACTATAATGTGTTCGAAGAAAAACAAGCCAATTATTATATTGTCCGAATTGGGTGAAATATTTAAGACACATCACAATGATAAGAATCATACAGGTAAATGTTTATTGAATTACTTTTTATTTGTATTCGAATAATTTGATTGATTAAATAAATATTCACTAGTATATTATTAGCATAGTTGAAAAATATTAGAATATTATTTTATTTTCATATTGTAGTTTATTTGATGTTAGTTAAACCCGACCCAACCCATCAAATTGTGATTATTTTATTTCGGTTTGTCTGAAATTTATTTTTCCATATGGGTTTTTCATCGAATTTAAATTTAATAAATGATATCAATTAGTGATCTGCTTCGGGATTAATATTTTAAGCATGATTCACTTTTTTTAAAATTTGTTAGGCTCTGCCCTATCCCCAATTTTTTCATATATTTGTCTAGAAACGCAACCCCATATAAAAATTATTAGCCCGCCCGGCTTGGTCCGAATTTATTTAAATATAGAAAAAATTAATAATTTTTTAATTGTAAAAAATAAATTTACAAATATAAATATTACGTCCTATTTCTTGCAAGTTTTAAAATATATTAATTTATTTAATAAAATTGAATAATAATAGCCCGACCCAGGCAGAATTATTTTTAAAAATATTAGGCCCTACCCAGCCAGAAAGTGCAAGAGGACCATAAATCATGGATATTATTTTAATGTTAGATAATTTTGCAATTTTCATTTTTGATTATTTTACAATATTTTTTTTAAGATTATTATAAAATAATTTATCATTTTCTAATAATATACAAAAAAATAAATAAATTTTAAGTAAATCTATTTTATATTTCTAATTTGATTTGGATTTTGTCAATTATGTTGTGGTTAGGAATTTAAGGGAAAAAATTGGTTGCGTCGTATTGGACACCTAAAGTGTATCCTGGTTCGATTTATTGGTAAACAGCAGGCTTTTTGGACTGCTATAATAGCTTCGTTTAAACAGTTTAGTAAGATTTATACAAAAAAACTAAAGAAACAAATCGAAAAACACAAGAAAAATAAGAAAAATTACAATGCCATCAAACACTATGTGTTCTTATTGGCATGTAAAATATAAAATATTAGTTTATGCTTTAATATAAAAAAAATATTTATATTATGTGTTCGGTCCGAACGGGCTTCAGGCCGGGCCTATTATTTTTTAAGAAAAACTAGTAATCTTTTTTCCTAAATATTTAGGAGTGAACACAACTATCAAATCGATTGAAACAATATATGCAACTGTCCCAGTGAATAAGCTCAAAGATTATATAAAAAATTGCTAGGTATTTGGAAATATAATATTATGGAAAGATAATTATACTATAAACTCGATTGGCAACAGCATCGAAAATATTTTAACCAGACTACCTTCGTTCATTTCATATTTAATAGATAAGAAGAAGCAAGAGAATGCTTATAAGAATATAATTAAAAAGATAAAATTTTGCATTGGGGATCACGTACTGATCCCAATAAATAAAAATGATAGATCTAATCTATGCCCCAAAAATATTGAGACCGAAATTATACAAATGGAGGGCGAGAAATTATGGGTTGGAACTAATTTGGGAAAAATTGATTCCCCATTTTTAAAAACGAACATTCATAAATCAATAAAATTTACCAATTTTACCATTCCTAATAGAAGATCTCCATAATAACAGCATCAAGAATAACATCTTCTTATGGTAGTTTAAATCAATTTGCAATTGCCAAAAAAGTTGCAACAATAAGGTCAATGTTTTAAAAATGACATTAATTGTTCCACAAAATGTCACTTAAATATTATTTGTGTAAATAATAAATAATTTCATATATTTTAAATTAATTATCGAAATCAATAAAATATGTTGTTGATTATATGGCTTGAAAAAAAATATTATAATATAGATGATTTGCTTATAAAGAAGTGCAATAATTTATAACTGCAATAAGAAAAATTTATAATGTCATTTTAAAATTTGTGAATCGATGGTCTCAAATATAGCCGTTGAGATTTAAAAATATTACAAATTAGTAAGTTGCTAGCCAATAATTTTATCACTAGGCTACAATGCGTTTATAAATAGCAGTGACTATATTTAAACCTCTGCTTATAATTGTATTTAATAATGAAGTCTACCCATAAAAATTCACTATCTTATGGCCGGTTGAAATATAGTATGTTTAGACTAAGCCAGAAAATCAACTTTCACTTAAACTCATCTAACTCAAAAACTATTATAGATGCTCTAATTTTTTTTAAAGATTAAGAATTGAGCTATACATTGATATTAATTTTTGGTTGATATATTACCATGTTTTCTCAAGTTGAAGCAACTAGTTTAGTTTGATGATAAAACCATGGCCACATCTTACAGCAAAATTTATATAATGTGTTAATTTTTTTTATCGAGATTAAAATAATTTGTGAATTAAGGAAAAGGAAATTTAATATCATCATCATTTTCAAGGGATATTCCTTTGTCGATATGATCTGTACCAAAATTATTTTCATTATCATTCTATACTGTAGACATTTAAAAAATTTAATTTATTGAAAAATATATTTTGCATATTTTTAAATGTAAATTTAAATTTTAAAATAAAATAAAATTAAAAGATTATGATTTTAGAATTAATTAAAAAATTATTATAATAATTTTTGCTATTTATTTAGTAACGATCTACCGTTATCTCTCTTTTTAAAAAAATGTTGCACGCTAAAGATATCGATACTAAAAAAATAGCTATGGAATATCGTGCTAATATAGAACACTGCATATTATATATTTCAAGTCCGGGATTGGAACTGAAAAAAGATTTAAAAAATTGTTTTATCTTCATTCACTTTTATTTCTATAAATTCTATCCAACTAGACATTTTGTTAATATGTTGACCCCCCCCAGACCAAGTCATACCCATCAAGACCAAGAATGAAGACTTTCAGTCAAACCATATTAAAATTACCTTTTATTTGATACCCATATCCAAAAAATTATTTTTACACCCCCCCCCCCCTACCCTTACCCCCTAGACCACCTATCATGGGGCAGACATTGACTTACAGTAAATCTTTTGATTAGCTATCGATTGATATTTATATCAAAAAAAATTATTTTTTACACCCCCCCCCCCCCCAATAATAATAATAATATTTTAATATAATTAAAGATAAAATTAGATATAGGCATGGAATTTGATGAGAAAGTTATGCCAAGTCTGATCTTGGTAGCAAGATCCATATATAAAGGTATATTGGATAAAGAAAGAGTTGTAGTTCAACAAAATTTATTTAATGAAATACATGTTTAAACTAATTTTATTTATTTTTGGATGATGAAGAAGGAAGATTAATTATGAATGCAAGAGATATAAATAATGTAGACAAAAAAAGGAAATAGAGAAATTAATTTATATACAAGATATTTTATTTAAAAAAAATAGAATCTATAGTAGAATTGATTCTGGAGATAAGATAGTAATAATTAATTTTTTCAATATAATTAAAAATAAAATTAGATATAGGCATAGATTTGATGAGGATGCTATGGCAATTCTGAATGTTGGTGGCAACAATCTATATAAATGTATATTGGATAATGAAAGAGTTGGTTCAACAAAGTACATTTAATAAAATACACTTTTAAACTAATCTTATTTATACTTTTGAATAGAAGAATGTAAATTTTGAATGTTAGAGATATAAAAAATGGTTACAGAGAGTTATAGTTGCTTGATCTTTTGTCAATTTGATTTTGCTAAAATTTATATTGCCTTGTGTGATTTTTTAGTCATTTTTAATTGAGTCAATATAGGAATAAATAAACATATTTTATTTTTGTAATTCTTTAGTTGTAAAATTTTTTTACATCCGCAAATCCCAAATATTTAATACTGTAGTAAGGAATTGTATGAAAAAAATGGATATTTTTTTAACCTTTGCAATTATTTACATGCAAAATTTTTTCATATGCGAAATCACAAATATTTAATGCTCTTTGATATTATAAATTATTATTATATATCTATTCTGAAATCGTGAATATTTATTACTATAAATAGATTATTATTTTGTATTAAAAAGATTATCCTTATCTTACCAAATGTCCTGTGTTTTACTTTAAATATTTATGTGGTAGCATTAGTATGTAGCATAATAAATAACAAAATACGAAATTTTGAATACTAGTTCTTATAAATTTTATCTAAAAAGCAAAATATATTAAAAGAAAACCCGAGCGAAGCCCGGGAAAAATAGGGAGTATGGGGGGGGGGGGGGTGAAGCTCTGTAAATTAGTTGAGCCCCCTGGGATTGTAAAGGCTAGTGACGCCCCTAAATAGGTCCTAAAAACTGCTTCAGCTCCAATTAATTATTCAACATATTCGTATTTATACAACTTTAAAAAATCTTCTTCCATTATTAGTAACACACTTTTTTAAGTAATGTTGGCCTATTTAGTAATAGCTGATTTAGATCAGTTGGTTCTAAAAATTTGAAATAAGAATAACTAAAAGATCTAACCTATTCTTTTTGTTTTGGAAGCTCAGGCTCTTATCCTTATTTTGGATTTTGGCCCCTGATATCATTTTCATCTTCATCCACCAATTAACTACATTTATTCCCCATTACAATATGGGGTACGGTTGGCGCCATTAGGTATTTCAGCTAGTGTTGTTAAAAAGCTCGATTCGGGTCGATTTATAAAAATGGTCCGATTAAAATTTTAGCCAAAATAATATTAAGGAAGTTTAGAGATTTTGCTAATAGGTGGCAGCATGGTTTGGACCTCTATTTGCAAAATCTCGAGGCTTACATATAATTATTTTGGCTAAAATCTTATTCGACTCTTTTAAAAAATCGACTAGCAGACATAAATGAATAATATTTTTTAAATTGATAATGATTTGAACAGTTATTTCTCTCCTATTACATTCCTATTTTTAACGATAAATTAAAATTTCCTTATCTCTGTGAATACTTGTTCCTGCAGTACTGTCTAGTGTGAAAGGGGCTTTAATGTATGATTTTGATCATGGTAGATAATTGAGCGAGTTTAAAGAGTAAATAATTTGTCAAATATAGTGTCATAAATATTAATGCGAATAAAAAAGTTCAGCTAGCATCAAATCATTTTCTAGGATTAAATCATATTTTAAAGATTTTGCATGAAATTAAAAATATTAAATCCTTTTTATTTCATGCCTACCCAGAATATATTCAATTACGATTATAATTTAGGATTTCAACCTAAAAATATCTTCAAAGGAACAGCGGAATATCGATTGAATGAATAGACAAATATATCGCTATAATATGTTTCGACCTGATGTTTTGGCGTTCCCAAATTTAAATATCTCATCTCTTTTATGAACGAAAATTAAATTTTTATCATCTAACCGCTCACGCTCACTATAATATAGCAAGAGGTTTGTGCGTATAGTCTGAAGAGATATCAGGATGAAGCGGATACGATATCACTTTTACTTTAAAGATTTTAAATTCAATTTTTAAGATTTTCCTTATATTTAAGGAATATTTTGTGGTTATATTTCTGCGTTCCACAAAATTAACTCTATAACGTCCTTTGCTTTTTTTATAAATTATACTTTAATTAGAAGTATTAAGCAAATATTTACTGAAAACTGGACATTTTATGAGAAATCAATAACATATATAATTAGATCCAAAACATTATTTTTTAAGGTATCAATAAATTATTTATTTATTATACAGATCCATTCTAAAAAAAATTTACCCATCCTTATAGGCTTATCGTGCGATCATTATCAATAGTTTACTCTACAGATCTAATCTCTTTAGGGTTGATCATCTAAAAATGATGAAAATTTCCCATTTATTTAACTTAAAGAGCCGACTTGTATTAATCAAACAGATATGATATAAACAATAAAATTCAAAGACTATTTCATAAACTGATCATCAAGATTAGATGATCTTAAACTGCTCTATAAATAAGTCCAAGGCTCTAGAAAGAAAAAGGGTAAAATAACGATGTACCCGATTTTATTTTTTTTATAAAATAATTTCAAAAACATAATTTTTAAAAGAGGAGATTCTGTGGTAGATTTTTGGGATTTGGAAATACTAATAATATGTTAGCTTACTTGAATGCGATAGGAGAAACCCTGTTCATACATTATTTCTTATATTAGATAGTGTTATTTTAAATGTATTTTTATACATACTTATATATTTTTAATATTGATGTAAATTGATTGGGGGAAGGATCATTTTGCTTCAAATTTCTTGAAGGGGAATCTAAGGGGGGTAGGTCAGGGGGTAGGCCATGCTCTTGGGGTGTTAATTATATTCTAGATGAATTAGGGCAAAATAGATGCAATAAAAATTTATTTAATTTTTATTATAATCTTATAATATACACATATCACTAAACATCGAGGAAATCTATATATTCCATATAATCATAGCATTATTTTCTATAAAAATTATTTCTAATTTTCTGCCATATTTATAAATATCATTTAGAAAGGTTCCAAATTTCTATCAGTAAACTCATTTTATTCCAAACCATGTACTATAATAGGATTCATCATAAATGAGGAGAATGTTTTTATTTTAATTCAATTAAAAAATAACTGTAGTAGAGTATATTGATAATTTAAGTTATTCTTTTTAAAATATATGAAGGGATTGCCATAATAATTAAAAACTTGTAAATAATAACGTTGGAGTATCAGGACCGAATGCAGCGCTAATTTTATTTTGGGGAGAGAGGGGGTATAGGATTTTGAGCAGAGTTTGCCTTCAGTAAATAATCTGTCATCTAAACGCTGGTAAAAAATTATAAAATAATAAAATTCTTAAAAAGAAAAGAAATTTTTTCTAAATTTACATCCAATCCCATTTGATTTAAGTTAAATTTATTAAACGTTGTCGTCTGGTACTCTTTATCCACTTATTAATTTTAATATTAAAATCATGTTGACTTTATTTAAATGTAACATAATATATATTATAACAATGCTATGAATAAATGTTTAAAACAAAGAGGGCATTATCTAAAATGAGCGAATAATAATTTACACTATAAAGGAATGTGCTTATCATTTTTGCAATCACAATTAAATATAGATATAAAAGGCAGTGCTAAAATATGAGGTTGACCTAAACGCCATTTTTCTAACATAATTATTATTTTTTTTATAAGATAATAAACTAACAATATCATTTCTAATTAGAGCATAGATGGAATTTTGAAAATCTGCGCTAAAATTAGACATAAAAATGAATTAAGGCTAGATCAACCAATAATAAAAAAAGACAACGACGTTATTATAAGTTTAATATTGGCATAATATGTTTAAAAAAATAAAATGCTTGACCAAAAATTTGATTAACTATAATATCGTTATAAAAAAAAGTTTTAAAATGGCTTGGAAAGATATCGATATTTATCATTTAGGATTTTCTAATTCTTTTGGTATTTTTTTTTCAATTTTCATGTTCCTTTTGGACCTAATTTCTTCTTATTTTTATCTCAAGCACACCACGCAAGGAATCTCTCTTCCGGTAGGATACTTCTGGCAATTAAGGTTTCCGCAATGCGCCTCGGTAAGCTCTAATATGGCACCTTGAGCTAAAATATTTCCGCCATTAGGATAGATATCGAGACCTTGGTCAACGCAAACGTACTCATTTCGGGAATATTTTTCGTCTGCCGCCATTAGGAAACCTTTATAAGCAATTTGAAAGTCAGATGGGCACGCAATCATTCCCGGAAACATCATATTGATGGAAAAATTTTCCGCCAAGCATACGCTGCAAGCTCTAATGTAAATTATATATATAAAAAAATTCGAAATGCCCAAATTTAATAAGTTCAAAGAAAATGATTGCAAAGATAATATGCTTAAATACGAATAGCTTATAATAGTTGGAAAATTTATTTGGTCATTTCGTAGCCAAAATTTTAAGTGTAATATCTAGGGAGATAAAAAAAAATAATTGTTTCTTCTAAATAAATTACACAAAAAAAGAAAATAATGAAGAAATTCGAATACTTTAAATCCTCAGTTAGTAATGCTCATCTATCAGGAAAAATTTTCACATTCGTCGAAAATTAGTCTAAATACATATAATTAGTGTTGCTAAACGGCTATTTTTGAGAAGATTTTTAAAAACGGCTAACTCAATGCTTCATCCAGAAAAATATTATGCAAGCCTGAAAATTTTTTTCATAAAAGGAACAAAGATCTATACATATATTGTCGAAATCTCGAGGCTTAGGCAATATTTTTCTGTCCAAAATATTGAGTTATCCGTTTTTAAAAATCGGCTCAAAACGAGCCGTTTATACATATAATTAATGAAAGAAAAGAATATTCAAAAAGATAGTTGATTTTCTTTTATTAAATTTTTAATTTATTGTATGTTTCAAAATTTTATGATTGTAAAAAATGAAAATTTTGTAATAAATTGGAATTGTATTTTATATATTTAGCGTAAATGTGTTTTTCCGACAATGTGGTATTTTTCAACTTTAAATAATTTTTTGAGCGCGTTTTTAAATTTAAAAATCTGATTTTACCTGAAATGTATTCCATCATATTTGGAATGTCTACCCTATGAATTTCAGACAATTTTGAATGAACTTTTCAACTTAATATAATTTATAATATTTACTCTATATATAAATTATAAATGACTCAAAGGCTAACGACAAAATTGTCTACAATTCATAAGATAAGTATTCTAAACATGTTGGAATACATCTCCTGTAAAATTAGATTTTTTAATTTAAAAAAAAACATGCAAAAAATTATTTAAAATTGAAAAAATACCACATTGCCGCGAACATCATGTAGATAATGTTGTTAAAGTAACTAGTTACAAGTAAATTTTTGCTAAAAAATAACTGTAACTAGTTATATTTTAAAAATTGTAACTAGTAAATGTAACTAGTTATATTTTTGAAATGTAACTGCCAAAAGTAACTAGTTACTTTAAAAAATATATTTGTATAAATTTACATAATATATTTCAGTAATTAATTTATTTTTAATATGTTTTTTTTTAAATAATAACTATTTATTAAAAATACAATATCTATATTCTATGTAAAAATATATAATTAAAAGAAGAGAAATAAAATAAAATAATGTATTTAGGTTTGGTCGGAAGGGCTTAATGACCCATGTACAGATATATATTTGGATCGACAAATTTTGACTGTATTCTTTGTCGTAGATAGAAGCCTTTTTTGGATCACCTGTGATTAAACGTAACCTTTGCCCTTTGTTTTGAATAATTTCAGGGCTTGGGTTCCAAATGATACACAGGTGTCTGAGATTACCGGAACAAACAAAAGATTATTAAGGTGGCTATATTTATTTGTTTTTGTATTTTCAGCTTTCGTGATAGAGTTGAAATAAAAAGATCTAGCAAAACGATCTACACATGTATAATTTCAAGCGAGGGGTATACCTTGGTTCCAAGGGACTAGTGTCATTCTATCTGTGCTGAAGCCAGTTCCAGTGTAGAAGGAATATTTGCGGATTTCAAGATTCTATTGATGATCGAATTGATGGCATAGTGCCTGGATAATTTGCCTTTTGAAAAACGACAGTATGGAGGGGGTGGGGTGTCTAAGTCTATCGATATGAGTTTCACAAGGGACACATAATGTCAGCGCAAAACGAAGACCTATAGCTATTCTAAGTTCTTCGTTGGTTAATAAACAAGCCCTAAATTAGAACTAGGTATAGTTTCTAACCCTTCGTAGCCAAGGTGACATATGACTGAGGCTGGAATTATTTGATCCAGCAAAAGAGTCGTATGTTGTCATTCTGTATATTCGGGATTGGCCTTAAGGTGAGAAAGAGCATGGAGATTTTTTTTGAACAGCTTTGAAGTTAAGTATTCAACTCAATGCTGTACCAAAAGTAAATTCCAGATTCCAGGCTCTTTGTCTTAAATTTGAATATGAGCGGTTTGAAGAATCTTTGCTCCAGTGGTTTAATGCTGCCATATTATGTGGATTCGCTCCTATCCAAGTATCCAAGTCTGTATGGAAATTTAGCAACTGAGGATAAAAAGGCTGAAATGCTTAAGGATTTGGGGGAATGGATACCTATAAGACCTGGTGGAAAGGCAGCTTGTATACTGAAGAGTAAAGAGAATTTAATATCTAAAATAGATTCGAGAGTATTTTTATTAAGAACCTCAAGGTCTAATAATATTTCAAGGGACATGAAATTTGTAATGGATAAAAAATATTTATATAAATAAAAAGCCTGAGCAGGTAAATGTTTTAAAATATTTTTCATTCTATTGAATTTGACAAGAAATTCATCTCTGAAATGAAATATAGCACTTTCATCTCCAATGAGTGAACCTAGGTGGATAAAGCTAGTTTTGTTCACTACAATAAAAATAAATTTAAAATTTTGTTTAAATGTCTGATTGTGTTCATAAAGGATATGCAACAATAATATAATTTCCCGTCAAAATAGATTTTCTTTTCTTAAATTTTTACATTGCTGGGTTTCATAATTTTGTAACCAAATTCAATTAATACACCTATTTTTTAATATTATATTTCTTTACCTATTTATTTGGCACAATATATTCCATATTTTTATGGAACTTCATATAAATGTCTTTTTTAAAAATTTAACTAAATTAAATCATAAAACTTAGTATAAGGAAAGACAAAGACTTAGATTATTTTAGAATTAAATAATTTTTGAATAAACTACTAAATTAGTAATCATTACTTATAAATAAGAAAATTTTTTAGGCCCGCCCCGGATTTTTAAAAAATATATTATATTTATTTTGAATTTTATAGCTAATAATGGCGATTTCAAATATTTGGTTTTAAAATATACGACCTGGCCCGGATATTTTTTTTTAAAAAAATTTCTGTCCCTGCCTGAGTACATTAAAAAAAAATTAAAATACGTCCCAATCTATGTACCCGGGCCGGGCTTAGGGCCGGGCCTGCATATTATATAATATAATATAATATATGATGTGTATTGGACATTTTTTGGTAAAGATTATATTCTTCTTCTCCGTTTTATGGCTATTTCCAGGTTTACCCGTGTAGGCCAGTTTCCCTCTGATTTTTCTTTTCCATTTTTGACGGTCCTGAGCATCAATATTTGTAAGATTCATGCTTCTCATATGCGCCGCTATCACATTTGTCCACGTCATCTTGGGTCTTCCTCTAGGTCTTGATCCTCCTACTTCCATCAAGGTGCATCTCTTTACCCAGTCATCTTTTGTCATACGTTCCACATGCCCAAACCATCTTAGTCTAATACATCGCATTAACTCTAATCATTTCTATACCTAATCTTTCTCGCAATTCCTTGCTAGTTTTTCTCTCTCTCAGAGATACCCCACACATCCATCTAATCATCGTCATCTCTGTTCTTTCTAATTTGGCTTCGTGAGTCGCTTTAATTGCCCATATTTCGCCATAAACTAAACAACTCCTCACACAGCTAACGTAAACTTTCCCCTTTAACTTCAGAGAGACTTTTTTATTTGTAAAAATAGACGACATTTCTCTGAACTTCTTCCAAGCTTGTCTGACCCTTGCAACAACGGCAGAATCCACACAACCATCTGCGTTTAGCATATCACCCAAATAACAAAACTTATCCACTTTTTCTAGGGTTAACCTATTATCAATATCCAGATCACCTTCTACGTTATCATTATTATGTATCCCTTTCATGCATGTTCTACACTACAAATAAAGGTCATTCTTGCTAACATCAAACTTCCTTTTTTCCCGCTACATCTATTATATACCCATTTCTGGCATCTGGTGCATTGGATTGAATTTCTAGAAACTCCTTTCCCACATACACCACAAGGCCACTTGCCGGATTCCTCCATCTTTATATATTCCCCACCAATTATCTCCTTTGTCTTTGATGCATTCATTTTCAGGCCTTTTGTTTCCATAGTCATCTTCCATTTATTAATTTTATCCTTCAATGCCTCCTCACTGTTTGCCATTAATACAAGGTCATCTGCATATAATAGCTCCCAGGGAAGTCCTTCACGCATTTCTCTAGCCACCACATCCATTACTAAGATAAATAATCGGCTCAGCACGGATCCTTGATGAAGTCCTATCTTCACCTCAAAGCTTTCACTATCACCATTATCCATCGGTCCTGCTGTTTGTACTCCCACATACATTGCCATCAGTCCCATAACCAACCATTCTTCCACAATAGATTTTCTCAAGGCCCATCTAGTAACCTCGCGGCACCATGTAAAATGCCTTCTCCAAATCAACAAACGCATAATACAGTTTCTTTTCCTTCGGAAGTTACTTTTCCTGTATTTGTCTCACCACAAAAATATCTGTCGTGCTTTTTCCCGATGTAAAACCAAACTGCATTTTATCAATTTTAGTTTGTTCCCGTATCCGCTTCACTAACACCCTCTCAAATACCTTCTTTGCATTTCCCAAGAGTTTAATAGCTCTGTAAAACCCGCAATCTAAAGGATCACCTTTCCCCTTGTATATTGGGATAATTAAACTTCTGCTAGTCCTTGAGAATAGCTTCTTCTGCGACAATTTGATTGGCTAAATTCATTAACCATTCAATCCCCAAGTCATCAAAACCTTTAAACATCTCTGATACCACCCTTGTTAAACCCGATGCCTTCTCCTTTTTCATCTTTTTCACTGCTCTCCTTATTTCGTCTTTGCCAAATTTACACTCTGGATCTTCAACCTTTGCACAACTAACATTATTATCCCATTCATTTTCTTCGTTTAAAAATCATTCCATGTAGATCTTCCAAGTATTCCTAATACCACTACTATCAATCACCATTTTCCTTACATATTTTTCAAATATTTAACACCTACCATATTCTGCCTCTTTTTTGCCAACTGCTTTGCCATTCTAACCCCATTTCTCATTCTTTCAGAGCATTTCATTTCTTTAGCAAACTCCTGCCTTTTTTCTTCTAGCGCCTTTGCTATTAATTTCTTAGCATTTCTTTTCGCCATCTTGTAGATATCGTTATCACTATTTTCTTTACTATTATACCATTCTTTGAAGCACCTCCGTTTCTTATCCACAGCTTTTTCTACCTCCGAGTTCTCCCACCAACTCTCCTTATGTTTAGGCGGCCCTTTTGTCCATCTGCAAACCTCCTCAGTTGTCATTACCGAAGCTTTCTTCATGGCTTCCCACTTGTCATTTACCCCAGATATTTGTGCCACCTCGGCCTCCCTTATTGCCAATGTCATATTGAATTGACGTCTAGCACTCTCCTCCTTCAATTTCCAAACCTTCAGCCTTGGCACAAACTTTCTTTTAGATTTCACATTTTTTACTATACATCTATCACATCTCCTTAAAACAAATAATCCACTGCACTTTTGGTACTACCCGACTTATAAGTCACCAGCTTCTCTGATTCTTTCTTAAACATTGTATTACAGACAATCATATCCATAGCATCACTAAAATCTAAAATTCTCTCCCCTTCCAGATTTCTCATGCCGTAACGGAACCCTCCAAGTACTCATTCATAACCCTCACTACTCGCTCCAACATGTCCATTAAGATCACCATCTAGGATAATCCCCTCTTTGCCTGTCTCGATGTCACCCCCAATAGACTGTCCCAAAATATATTTTCTCTTCTTCACTTCTTCCAACCTGAGGAACATATGCCGAGATAATATTATATAGCTTTCTACCAAAAATCATCTTGATAACCATTATCTGGTTATCTAGCCTTCTCATTTCGACTACTTTGTCTACCAATTACTCCGCAATTAATACCCCAACTACCATCATTACTTCCTTGCCAAAAGAATTTATACTTTTCACTAGTTTTGCCAATTATTCTTGTGCCATTTTCTTCCATCTGGTCTCCTGTATGCAGCACATATCTATATGCCTTCATGCAATACATCGACTTCTCCCGCTCTTTCCGTCATACTCCCAACATTCCTTGTCGCGACCCTTACTCGATCCCCGTAAACTGGTTATATTTTTTATCTGTTTGGCAGGTGTATCAAAATATTGAAATAAAAAGTTTTGAAGAATAAATTATATTTTCATCTGCAGCAATAGTTAGTAAAGACACACAAGAAAGGAACTTTTGCATGCTGAGAAATTGTATTAAATCAAATATCGATTTAAATAATATCGATTACGTTCAACATTCACCAAAATTGTCGATATTTCTGTAATCTCGATTTTTATTATGCCATATTGTATTTAAATGACTTATAAGGGTTATATCTTTTAACAGATATACCATATTTTTCTAGGAATTTTGTTGTTTTTTCATTTAAATTTATGGTGAATGAATTTTTTTTTAAAGATTTGGGGGGTCAGAAATATTTTTGGAAGTCAAAAAAATTTAGAGGGGTCTAAATCTTCCCCCCCTTTGGTCATGGCTTTGGCTCTTTTAAAAGGATTTAAGCCAAAAATTTCATATAGATTTTTAATAATGAAAGCATAAGCCCCTGTATATTTGATATAGTATTAACTAATACTATTTTTGCTATAATTTTTTTTTGATATAGTATTAACTAATACTATTTTTGCTATAATTTTTTTTATTAAATTAAAAAACAAGAGGATGATAATTTCTATTTTCCACGAAAACTAGAGCTGTCCGATATATAGGAAGCCGATCGGCACCGATATTGATCATTTTCGAGAAAAATCTTATGTTTATTCGGAATCCAATTGAATTATTATTCATCGACGTTTTAATTATTTTTGTTATATAAAGGATGATTTTTTTGTTTGATGTTTGAAAGATTTTTTTAATAATTTTTCTTTATGAGGGTAATGTAGACTACTACATACAATATTGGAATTATTGCCTCTGTAGGCCAAATTGCATATCTATTCATTCGGTTCCTTGTATATCGCGAAACTAATACTGTGAATTTTTTTATAGCGAAACCATTAAAACAAATATATTATAGCGAAACTTTTATGGCGAATCAATAATCGCGAAAATTTTATAACGAAGTCATTATAGTAAAACCAAAATCGCGAAGACAATATAGCGAAAATTACGCGAAACATGAATCGCGAAAATATTATAGCGAATTTAATATCTCAAGGTTAATATTGCTATAATTACCAATAGTGACTATTTTATTTTGAAATATTTATTTTTATGATCTTATTAATTGAATAATATTTTAGAAAAAATATGTACAAGATTGTTTCAATGATAGAGTTTTTAATTTTATTTTAGCCTGGTTTATAAAATTTATCATTGGAATAAAAAAAATTTAAAGACATATTTTATAAAATTCGTGCACAAGGAACCTAGGCTTTATTAATATATTAATAATTGAGAGCATTAGTTAAATCCTTATTGGAGAAATTGATATCTGGGTTGCGCCAATATATATAGTCTTAGGTACTTAATATTTATGAAATTCATCAATCAGTTTTGCCAGCCAATAACCAAAAACAGAGTTATAGGCTATTGGATTGTCTTTATCGAATTTTGAATGGCGATTTAAAAATAAATTATATCCAAGTATAAGGGATTTCAATATTTTCAATCTTATGATTTCAGATCTTTATAGATATTTTTTATCTCTTCTGTTTACTTAGATATAAAATATTAGTTCAAAAAATTTGATAGGAACTTGAATTTAATATTAAGATATAGCCTTAAACATGAAGTTTGCCAAACTTTAGCGAGCACTGATTCTGAAGCTTAAGCCAATAGATAAATTACGATACATATAAATTAGTGTTACTATATATATTATTTTTTTCCCTTAATTACTAAGAATCAAAACTACTATAATTAATTTACACTGAATTCCCTAAGGATGATTTTGCTAATTAAAAATTCTCAGAATTTAATTTCTTAGAAAATATAATATATCACTCATAAATTTTTATAATTTCTTTTATTTTTAAAGTGCATAGGCATATTTTTTGAGTTTTAAAATTAATCATTATTCTATGTAAATTTAAAAAATAACTTAAAATCTTATATGATTTTTAAAAATAATCTGAGATCAGCAAAAAATCTTAGTTTTCAGTATTATTTAATCATGATTGAAATATTTTTTAAGCATTTTAGAATATTTGCTAAAAATGGCATAAAGCACATTTTTAAAATTTATGTGGGGAAGGGGGGGGGGTCAATTTATTGAGGTATTTGAATCAAAATGTCACCTCCGTAATTACCACCATGGGTGAGAGAGACCAGAAATAAATTGGCTAATTTATAGTAACAAAATATCCTTAAAACATTTCGCGTTTATGATATAAGGAACTTTGGTGGGTAAATTGATGAATATGTTGTTTTCCTTTAAATAAATGACTTCGTAATATATTTACTGTTTCGCAGCAATACGCTCGCGATTATGACTTCGCACCAATACATCGTCATAGAAATATCGCTATAAAGGATTCGCGATTAAATTTCCGCTAATATCTATTCGCGGTTATAGTTTAACAGATTTAGATTCGCGATAATAGGTTCGCGACAAAGTTTCGCGATAAAAGTTTAGTTGAATTGACCCGATACGATTCATTCTGCGTTAAGATAGTTTACTACATTTTAAAAATAAAATTCATAGACTTAAAAGTAAAGTATAAATGTCAACAAGCATTTTTTTAATTAAAGGATCTGATACTGGCATGGGATCCGTTTAAATATTTTTAATCGGATTGAATCGATAAAAAAAATGTGAATTGGACAACCCTAATTTAAACCTACTTATGTCTCTAAAACAATCGCCTCTATAAACAGACATCGAGTGAACTTCCCGATTAGTTCTATTGTGGTTAGAGTAAAAATATCTTCATGATTTAGAAATTTTTCTTTATATAAAGCTAGAAATGAAAAGCAATTTTCCATTTGATCAAAAACCATTAATATTTTTAGCTAAATAAATTAGAAAAATGGAAATATAGGTGAGTATATTACGCGTTTTTATTCATCCTAGAACCTGGTTCGATATTAAATACCGCAACAGAAGTCGAAACTCGGTATTCGACACCAAAAATGGCTGAACTCGTTTCGAAAGAATCCTTATATGTCTCATAAGTGGGCATATCCGGAAGGCACAGATAATTTCCGCCACTGCCAGTATAGTGGTAATGTCCGCTAGCCATTTGACCTATTTTTTGTTTATGTTTTTTTTATTGAAGTCAGATTTTAAAACTTCCTTTCTTTAAAAGAAGCGAAACAAAAGTTTAGCTTTCTTAGTGAAAGTGATTATGCAATTAATATGTATAAAATGGTTCAAACTCCTTCCTCGCACTCTACTTCTATTTTTTGAGGGATTAAAAAATAAAAAATATTTTTAGAGAGGCTAGTCACAATATAACATAGATTACTATTAGAGGTCTTCAATGGATGAGATTTAGCCGGCCAGTCATTGCTATATATTCTAGCCCGTATTTAATATTTACCCCCCCCCCTATCCATTGTTTAAAAAGTGAACGATTGAAAAACCTGCCTATTGCAAATCTCTGGCTCATATCAGTAAACTTAGATTACAAATTAAACTGAATTTCTGCAGTGATCTGACTATTTAGATCTTAATATCGCTTCCGTTTGCTATATATATATTAAGATATAAAATTTTGTTAAAATATATTACTATACCGAAATAAATTTGACGTGAATTTGAAAGACAAGTCAAAGAGCCCCATCTAACATACCCTGTTCCTTTTTTTGTAAGATGTTAAAAAATAAATATTATTTGTTTTATCAATAGGTCTATTTCAATTTGGCAGGTTTGCTGAGATTTATAAAAATAATGGTCAAATTAAAAAGAGATATTTTAAATATTTATAAATAATAATTTAAACTCTATATGTAACATAGATCAAGTCTAAATGAATAAATAAAGTAAGAATTTATTTATATTAGTTTTAACTCCAACTTGATCGAAACCATAAATTTTCCTGCCATAAAGACATGTCTAATTCAAGAGAAATAAGAGATTTTTTTACACAATGTAAGCGTATTATAACTTAAGAACGGATTTTTTATATAAATAATGAACCCGTGGAATGTTGATCACCCCCGTTGCATTGGTCACAAGTTCCAGAATCTCCTTTATCGCCTTTAAATCCAGTAGGCCCAGTCTGCCCTGGCGAGCCAGTTTCTCCAGGTCGACCATTTTGCCCCGGATTCCCATCTTTACCTGAACCTTTATAATTAAATTATTAACTGATCAATATATAAATTAAAATTACTCAAAGATTCATGATAAAGTTGTCTGAAATTTTTAGGATAGGTATTCTACACACAAGGGGAATACGTTTATGGCTAAATCAGAAAAACGTTTTGAACAAATAATTTGAATCTTCCAACTTTATATCATTTCCTTAGCCCCGTTTTTTAAATAATAATATTCTATTCCTGAAATATATATCCGCATGTGTACAGACGAAATATATATTCTTCTTCAATTTTAGACAACTTTATAAGATATTACACATATTGATATTACGTGAATCGATTGTAATATCTATAATATATATATAAGCCGTGTCACAGACACAATGTCACAATTTATAATATATTTTTAAAAAATCGTGAATTTTGAAAAGCGTCTGTGGCCTAATCGGCAAGAGCTTCGCTTACAAATCTGATGGCTTTGGGTTTGAATCCCAGTAAAGATAGATTTTTTTTTTCTTAATCCAACTTGATATTTTTTATTTCTTAATCTAACTTGGTGGTTTCGTCCTTGAGATAATTTTTTGGCCCAACCCGGGTATAATTAAAATATGGCCTAACCACCATTTTCTTATAATTAGGATCATCTTGAAGAATGGATCCATATCATGAGAAGTGCAAACATATTCAAAACTCTGTGGATAACAATTTACCAAGAAGTGCTTTGAGGCTTTCATTGTAAATAAAAAAAAACCTTAAGGAAGGATCCATTCCCACTATTTAATAAATATATGCATTTTATATACTAGCTGATATGCCACAAAAATGACAAAGAATTAGTATTCTCCTTAATTTGATGGTGGATAAATTGAAATAAGCCTATATAATGTAAAAATAAACGAGAATGTGTGCTCCCTGCTGGATCCTTTCGTCAGAATTTATGACATGTGGGCGGAATAAAGAAGTTTTAATCTTACAGTATGTCTCTAGGAATTTTGAATAAACAGAAAATTTGGGATAAAAACAATTTATGAAATGTTCACTAAATTTGTTATTGAAAACATTTTTAAAGTCTACTTTATAATAGCCTTGTCAGGAGGAGGATTTTGGATATGGCATGTGAAGGTATTTTGCCTTATCTCTTGTTGTGATTGCATTATTTTGATTTGAACTTATTTAAAATCTTGTGTATATAAATTTGAATATTTACGGAAAATAGTTTTTTTTTAAATTTGAATATGTAAATTTTAAATTTTTTTTACTTTCACTTAATTTTGCGCATATAATTTTTAGTATTTTAGTATTTTAGTATTTTATACTTTTACTTTTTTATTTTTTATTTTTTTGATTATGTTTTCCCTTTATATTAATTTATAATTATTTTTGGTATTAGTATTTAATAAAGGATTCAAAACTATAATTTTAGTATATATTTTTGTTTTATTTTTTTAGGTTCCAACGTTTCTCAATATGACAAAAGTTCCATATGTAACAATTCCCTTAACACCAAATCCTAATTGATTATACATAATAAGTTAAGACCCGACCAAAATTTTCACCCATGGCAATTATTTTTGTAATAATCTTTTAAATAGCCCATTGCGATAGGGTATATACCACCAGAGTGTTTGTGAGATAATCAGGTTTGCCCCCAAAATTGATTCGAATCTATGATTGCAGGTCTTTTTTAAAAGAGTATTTAAGAAGGTTCTAAAGCATTTAAATGATTCTGGTGAATGTGGATTTTATATGAAGTGGGAGGGCAAAAACAAATGTGTCTGAATGTGGAAATTTGTTAAAAGAATTGATAAATATCATAACTCACAAATCATTTTTTATTTCATATTTTTCATAATATATTTGGACTTTTCTCTAAATATTTATTGTAATCTTGGAAGAATGAATACAGATAATCTATTCCTCTCATTTGACTATTCTGATTCATCCATCGTCAAATGTAAGTAAAATTTATTACTTATCCATAAAGAGAAAATTCTGATTCCATGTCATTCTTGACGGATTATCAAGTAATATTATAATAAGTTCTTATAATGTGGCCATTCCAAACGTAGTTTGATTTATAAATATGATTGCTATATTGATCAATCTCTTATTGAACCAAAAATGAGTAAACGAGAAAAGGAAAGTAAAGCTAAAGATAGAAAGAGAAAATAAAAGAAAGAGAAAAATATAAAAAGGATGAGAAAGAAAACTATAAAAATGCTAATAGTTCTTTTTACTTAAAACTTTTTATTGGAAAACAATTCCTTTCTCTAAATTATAATATTAAAAATCTTATCTGGTAAGGTAAATTTAAAAATTAATAGATTGGTCTCATATTAATAGAGATTTGACTAAGGCATCTAATATAATGTTTTACATTGTTCGTTAAATATTATGAAACCTGGAATGCCAGGTTGGCCTGATTCTCCCTTCAACCCAGGCAGTCCATTTAGCCCCGGTTTTCCATTATACCCATCGGATCCTTTAGGTCCTGCTGGTCCACTTTGTCCGGGTGGGCCTTGAACTCCTGGACTTCCAGCTGGACCGCTCTGTCCAGACGCCCCTCTATCACCTTTGTCTCCTATTTTTTTATTGTTGTAGTAAAAGAAAGATAGTTGCTAGTAAAAGTTTTAAATTGAGTCAAATTTATACGCTTTTTCTTAGCTTGAAAACGACTCAGAATTGTAATAGATGACTTTTACTTAATATTTTAAGGTATTTTTTTAAGGTGACAAAGATAGATATATCTAAAATTATACTTGATATCAAACGAATCTAATAATTTAAACGTAGTTTTAATCTTTACATATATATATATATCTATCTCTACGTTAGAAATTAATATTTAAGAATAAAATCTTACATTATTTAATAAATAATTTTAAAAGACGAAAATAAAATAATTAGGGGGAATACCGGGATGCCCTTTAGCCTTTCGCAGTACATGGTTATGGGGTCTCTTTATTTTCAGATTTTATTTAAAAAAATTATAGAAAAATAATAATCCTATGTAAATAAATAAATTGCATTGTCAGATATGTTAAATCAAATGCACCAGGTTTATTATGTTTTGAATTTATTTTGTTATTTTGTATACTTTGTAAAATGTTTATTTTCATTATTATATGAATTTGAATAGAAAAAGAAAATGCATTTTGATAATATAATTGTAGAGAGATATAATGTTTATCTATATAATCAACAAAATGAGGGAAACTTAATAAATCTTCGAAAATTAGCAACGACTTGTGAATTTGTAGAATATCTAAATAATGCACTAAGAGTTAAATTTATATTCGGAATAAAAAATCCTAAAAATTTGCAAAGATTATTATCTGAGGATTATATAGACATAAATAAGGCTATTCAAATAGCTACTGCAGTAGAAACAGCTATAAAAAATACAAATGATGACATAAAATCGATCAGTTAGAATAGGAACATAATGATGATATATATATATAATTAAAAAGGTTAATAATGATAAACAATAAGAATCATATAATAACTATAATACGAGCTACAAAAAACGAAATCCCTGCCACTCGAAGAAAACCATAGAAGGGAAAATTGTCTTATCAAGAATGTCACTTGTTATAAATGCAATAAAATTCGGCACATTGCTCAAGTCTGTAAAAAAGAAATTGTGAAGTTTATTAATAATACAACAAATGAATATAATCCAAATTTTTGGGTGGATATCAAAACAAACAACAGCGATATCAGAATAGAATTAGATACTGGAGCTGGGATGGTAAGCATAATAAACGAAATAGATTGGAAAATTAAACTTAATCGTCCTAGATTAACAAATTGCATGCTAAAACCTAAAATCTAAACAGGGCCAATATACCACTATTAGGTCAGACTGTAGTAAAAGTACAATATAAAGGAAGAACATTAGAACTACCTCTCATAATTACAAAAGGATATATAAAAAAATCTAATTGGGAGAAAATAACTAAATTTTCAAAAATGACTGAAATACCTGAAAGGGCCATAAAAATATATAACATTAATATACAAAATAAATTTCCTCAATTATTTACCAAAGAATTTGGCTGTTTGAAAGATTTTAGGGCACAAATATATGTATAGAAACCAATTTTCTGTAAATCATATCCCGTATTATACGCATTAAAAGAAAATGTTAGAGAAGATATGGACTAATTGCTAAAAAATAGGAGTAATAGAAAATTAATCATTCACTTTATACATCACCTATAGTAATTGTTCAAACGAAAGATAAAACATTACGAATTTACGGGGATAATATAAATATTGATTCATACCCAAATACCAAGAATCCAAGATTTATTTTCAATATTGGATCTCTCAGATGCCTATTTTGAAATTAAAGTGGGGGGAAAGAGTCTCAAAAATATCTTGTGTTGTGATATTTGAATTAGTTAAGGAAAAATGATAAAAAAAGATTTATTCAGATTAGATAAAGTTCAAGATTATTTAAGTTTGTTGTTTAAACACTATGTAAATGCTTGTTTGTTATGAAAAAAGAAAAGATATTGGGTTTATATAAATTTTTGAATAAGGATTTAAAATTGATTATAATCAGACGGAATTTATTATGTTATAATCGGATGATGTTAATTTTATATAAAAGACACAATTTTTATAATTTAATAGACCTTTAATTTTTTTGACTTTTATTATTTTTGACTTTTATTATTTTTGACTTTTATTATTTTTGACTTTTATTATTTTTGACTTTTATTTTTTTTTTTACTTTCACTTAATTTTTCGCATATAATTTTTAGTATTTTATACTTTTACTTTTTTCTTTTTTTTGGTTATGTTTTCCCTTTATATTGATTTATATAATTTATAATTAATTTTTGGTATTGGTATTTAATAAAGGATTCAAAACTATAATTTTAGTATATATTTTTATTTCTATTTTATATTTAGGTTCTAATCTCCCAATTCAAAAACACCCTGACAGTGATGCTGGAGATAGGATTTGTTAGACAAATAAAACCAGGTTCTCCTATTCAGTTTAATGCAAATAAATATATACAGTGGGACAAGGAGACGTGTATTCTAATACAAAAAAATCCAGAAGAACGTAAGAAAAATATGTAAATAAAAGTAGGAAAAATATTTAGAGAAGTACTCTAAAAAGAAGAAAATTTATCTTTTAAAATAAAAATTGGATAAAAAAGAGATTTAGATTTATTTTTAAAGATGTAGGTTGAAAAAGAAAAATTATTTTACGATAACAATTTTGGTAAATATGGATAAGATTATGTTAAAAAATTATGTAGGAATTTAATATCTAAAATTAAAAACAAAGAATTATAAAGGTAACATTCATAGTAGATAATATATTTGTTTTAGTTATTTAAAGGTGATGATTAGGAATTTTATATTTAGAAGTTAATGGTAAAAACCAATTGAATTTTGAAACTAATTGAGACAGATATTTTATATTTTAGAATTATTATTGTTGCATGTGCGCATGTGCGCGATTGTACGCTATTATTTTATTCTTATATTTAAAATGTTAGTTATATTTAAATAATTATATTTAAATGTTTAGTTATATATCTTAAGGCAACAGAATATATATATAAATATATATATATTTTTATTTTAACGAACTTATATTTTTTTTTGCTTGTATAAAAATAACTAGTAATTCCTTTTTTGTAAATTATATAAATAAAAGATATATTTAATTATTCTAATTTGAACTTTTCCACCATTGCTCAATAATATATTCAAAATTATTCTAAATCAAGATTATTCTAAATTGAACTTTTCTCCCAGTTCAATATGGTGGAGGATAGTAATGATGTAAACATCACGCGTATTTTGGAGTTGTTCAATACAAAACCGGACACACTTGAGTCTTCCAGAGAATATTTCGATAGACTGAAAGGGTGTGGTTCGGGGCTCAATCCAGAATTTTTGTCGGTGCTTTTTATGTTGAATTGTCGTAATGAAAAGCTAAAAACAAGGTTGATTGAAGAAAATACTACAGAGATTAATATTATAGAGGACATTGTGGTCAAATTTCAATCGTTCGAGTTCAATAATAATAAAACATATGTAGAGAAAGATTCTTGAAGAAGAGAGGATAGTACCGATTGGCAAGGCGATTCGTCTTGGAAAGAGAACAAGCAGACTAAGGCCAACACCAACAACAACAATAACAACAACAACAGCAGCAACAACAACAACAACAGCAGCAACAACAACAACAGCAATTACAACAATTTCAAAAAGACGGAGATGATACAAACCCCTTATAATTTAAGGCCAAGAAATAAAATTAATTTTATTAATGATATTATGATTGACCTTCAAGTTAATAATTGTGATTTTTCTTTTATGATAGATACTGGTTCTCCGGTGTCATTCTTGCCCATGAAAGAGTTTGAAAAGCTTACGAAGGATGAAGTTGTGAATACTAAAGAGATAATAGATAGGGTTGATTTTTTAACTTTTTATAATCCGTTATCTTTTCGAATAGGAATCGGTTGATTGTTCAATGACAATGACTTTGATTATAACCTTAAATTTAAAATAATGACAATAATTTTATTTACTACCTTTATTTTAAAAGAATTATTTTGAGAATTAATTTTACGTAACTCCGTTTTTGTCTAAGTGAGCATCAATCAATTATGGCGTGGGGATTTTGTCACTGAGAGGATCAGTAATGTCATTTGAAATTCAAATTTTCTAAGGTCAAAATTATTCATTTAGATTATAATGGTTCTTTAATTATAATTGTTTTCTGATAATGCGCTTTTCTTATATTTTTTTTATCACCATCTCCAAATTTTATCATATATTTTAATGATTGTTTTTTTTTTGAATAAATAATTTTCTTCATTATATTAATTTTATTCCAAATATATTTATTGTTTATCGGCCACCTATAGTGTGAATTGTACCTATCGATAGTGTAATTTATACCTTTTGTAAGGGTAATTACATAAAAAACTATCATGTACAACTATGGTGCCAATTTTAAATAATTTTCTTCATTATATCAATTTTTATTCCAAATATATTTATTGTTTATTGGCCACCTATAGTGTGAAATGTACCTATCGATAGTGTAATTTATACCTTTTTTAAGGGTAATTACATAAAAAACTATAATGTACAACTATGGTGCCAATTCCCCTTTATACATATATTTTCATTCTTAAAAATAAATTACCTCTCGCATGCTAAACGAGTTCTTTCTTTCCCCATTTTTTTGTACCATGTTGTGTTTTCAAAACTTTAATTTTTTTTTGTATATTATTTTTGGAGGGAGTGCATGTTGCATGTGCGCGATTGTATGCTATTATTTTATTACTTATATTTAAAATGTCAGTTATATTTAAATAATTATATTTAAATGTTTAGTTATATATCTTAAGGCAACAGAATATATATATAAATATATATATTTTTATTTTAACGAACTTATATTTTTTTTTGCTTGTATAAAAATAACTAGTAATTCCTTTTTTGTAAATTATATAAATAAAAGATTAATTTGAACTTTTCCACTATTGCTCAATAATACATTCAAAATTATTCTAAATCAAAATTATTCTAAATTGAACTTTTCTCCCAGTTCAATAATTATAAATTGATCAGTAGAAATAATAATGACAATAAAATTAAACTAATAGTTTGCTAAGATATAATAATTAAAATATATGGCGAATAAGATTAGAATATAAATTTATTAATAGAAAATAGTTGATATTGTAAATAATTCTTATTGAAGATTTACGTTTTATTTTAAAGGTAAAACAGCCACAAGGATTTGATATATGAATGTAGTATAATATTAAGTTGTAGATTAACCAAAAATCTTCATAAAGAGAAACGGCTTTCGTCATTAGAAAATTTATGCCGCAATCGAGCTCAATTAGATATAGGATTTTTATTTTTTTTGAATCATTAATAATTTTAAGTCAATTAGGCAACGTTATTCTAATAATAGTAAAAACAAAGACGAGGAGAATAGGGAAATACCAAGAAAAGAAATGATAAGATTTATTTTAAATTGTTTTAATCGGTTTTTAGAGATAAGAAAATATCGAGCAGAATGAAGAAATAATTTTTTTTTAAATAATGATATGGATACGAAATACTTCGGAAGAGAAAAAGATTTTTTTGATTAAAATAAGACTAGTTACAAGAGTGTTAAATGTAATTAAAAAAAGTAGGAGAATTCAAAATGTTTTTAAAAGAAGAATTTTAGTGTAATATAGTGATATATTATGGCGAAATAAAAAGTACTTTTTTTAAAAAACTAGAATTAGAGAATCATATTTTGTGTTTTAAAATTGATGATAGACATAATTATGAGAATCATAATTTCTGATAGAATGAAATTGATGATAGACACAATTATGAGAATCATATTTTCAGATAGAATAAAATTGATGATAGACATAATTGATTTGTTTTTAAACATGTCTGCGAGAATTATGAGAATCATAATTTTGGTGTGTTGAGAAACAACGAGACTTGTGAGAAGAAGTCAGTTGGTGAAAAAGAATAAAAAAGATATGTATTCCAGTTGTTTTTGAACAATGGGCGTGAACCACATAAAGAAGAAAAGAAATAGATATTTTATTTTTCTTTAAAGAACAGGCGTGTACCACAAGAAGACAAGATTTTTTTTTGAATAAAAATTTAGAACTAATTTTTTTAGATTTAAGAGAATTTTAGATATAGATCTAACGGTAGATAGACATGTTTGACAAAGGATGTGGACTGATAGCTAAAGGACATTACCTACAAATGGCTCAAGGAAGATATGAATTTGGGCTTCATTGAGGGTAGAGGGGTGATAGAATTTGACATAATGATATAATTAATTTAGCGTATTTTGACTATGTATTATAATTTTAAGATTTAATTTAGAGAAAAAAAAAGTAGAAAAAAGTATATTGAAGTTAAACTATTTAATAGATTATGTAAAGAAAAATTAGATTAGAGGCGATAACTTTATACATTAAGACAAAGTGGACATATGATATATTTCAATGATATATTGAATTTGAGAATGAGTGTAAGAAAAAGTGAAAAGGAAGTGATAAAATAGTTCAGAAGTTATAAAGGGTTAAATAGATTATTTTAGGTAGATGTATTAGATGCGATTACCCGAAACCTTAGAGACAAAGATCAATGAGAATAAAGATATCTTAAGACAAAGTCGATATCCTGGCAAATGTAAACTGTCATAGAAGACTCGGAAATCTAAAAGATCGATACGTTACAAGAATTAGATGAAAGGAGCTAAACAATTACAAGAGAACGTGAGAAAAAAAGAGACTAGATAGAACAGATGTTCAAGACGTTCACGCTGCAATCGTTAATCGCTGACCAATATAGCCAAGTGTTTACTGAAACTCTAGTCTAAGATACGAAAGTCGATGATCATAGAAACAAGAATTCGTGGAAACAATAGTAATCGCAGACAAATTATTGCCAATCATTTACCGAGAAAAAGCGTTAATCGATTGCAAGAGAACATTTTAAACAAGAAACTAGATAGAGCAGATGTTCGAGACATTCATGCTGCAATCGTTAATAGCTTACTAATATCGCCAATTGTTGATGGAAACTTTAGTCTAAGATACGAAAGTTGATGATCATAGAGACCAGAATTCTTGGAAACAATAGTTAATAGCAGACAAATTATCGGCAAACATTTACAGAGTTAAAGAGCCAATCGGTTAATACAAAAGAACGTTAGAAATAGGCGACTAGCAAGAACAACTGGTCAATGCTGTCAAGCTACATTCGTTAAAAAGAGTCGTCATCGTTTACCAGATAATATGCTAATCATTAATTACCAGAAACCGTTAGAAACAAGCAAAGACTAGGATAATTTTACCAAAGGAATTAAAACGAAATATAATTAAAAAGAGACTAAAAGAATTCATCGTGAATCGTGATAACAGGCGTGAATCGAGTTCGTCAATTGCCTATAGAGATCAAGAGATAATAGTTTACCAGGGGTTGACAAGAAACAAAAGGGTTCAAGAATTTCAGATTGTAATCGGATACAAACAGTCATTAGTAGTGAAGAATATTAGACAATAGACAACCATCGTTAAAACTTAGAAGACATTAAAGACTAAGCAAAATAGAGTAATGGAGATATACGATCAGTAAAGTCGAAATTGAAAGAAAGTAGGTCATTCGCTGAATGGTGGGTCTGATTTAAGTGGAAGGGTGTTGTGATATTTAAATGAGTTAAGGAAAAATGAATAAAAAAAGATTTATTCATATTAGATAAAGTTCAAGATTATTTAAGTTTGTTGTTTAAACACTATGTAAATGCTTGTTTGTTATGAAAAAAGAAAAGATATTGGGTTTATATAAATTTTTGAATAAAGATTTAAAGTTGATTATAATCAGACGGAATTTATTATGTTATAATGATGATGTTAATTTTATATAAAAGACACAATTTTTATAATTTAATAGACTTTTAATTTTTTTTACTTTTTTTTTAACTTTCACTTAATTTTCCGCATATTTTTAGTATTTTATACTTTTACTTTTTTCTTTTTTTTTGGTTATGTTTTCCCTTTATATTGATTTATATAATTTATAATTAATTTTTGGTATTAGTATTTAATAAAGGATTCAAAACTATAATTTTAGTATATATTTTTATTTCTATTTTATATTTAGGTTCTAATCTCCCAATTCAAAAACATCCAACTGTGACATCTTGTACGCATGAAGGATTATTTAAATATACAAATTTACCTTTTGATATATCGTCTTCACAATATTTCAACGGGCAATCGATAATTTGTTGAAAGGTTTTGAAGGAGTAGCTTGTTATTTAGATGATATTATAACAATCGGGAAGAATAGAGAGGAACACGAAACAAATTTAAAAAAGGAAGTAAAATGCTAAGACAAATATGGAATCAAGCGAAATAGAAAATTGTAAATTTTCAAACAAAATATCTAGTACTTAGGACTAGTGTTGTTAAACGGCTCGTTTTGAGCCGATTTTTAAAAACGGCTAACTCAATATTTCATCTAGAATAATATTACACAAGCCTGAAGATTTTGAGAAGGAACAAAGGTTTGGACATCTATTAGCGAAATCTCGAGGCTTAGGCAATATTTGTCTGGCTAAAATATTGAGTTAGCCGTTTTTAAAAATCGGCTCAAAATGAGCCGAACACTACTAGGACACAATATTTCAAAAAACGGGATTACAACTACCAAAAAAAATATTGAGGCAGTAAAAAACATCAAAACCAACAAACTTGATACAATTACAGTCATTTCTAGGGTCATCAACTTACTATTTAAAAATTTTTTCAAATTGCAGACAAAACCAAACCAGTATATAAATTATTAGAAAAAGCAGTATTTTGGAGATGGACAAATGAATGAAAAGAGGCGTATAAAAAACTAAAGCAAGAAATGAGTAGTACTCCAATATTACAACATTATGATCCAAAATTACCGTATTAGCGACAGATGCGTCAGCCATAGGATTGGGGGCAGTAATATCACATATAGAGGTGGGTAAGGAGAGACCAATTGCATTCGCCTCAAGAACGCTAAATGCAGTCGAGAAAAAGTATAGCCAAATGGAAAGAGAAGGTCTTGCCATCACATTTGGGGTTGCAAAATTCAGAGAATTTATATATGGAAATAAGTTCACATTACAAATAGATCACAAGCCATTAATGAGTTTATTTCATTCAAGAAAAGATATACCAACAACATAGACTGCCAGAATACGATGATGGGCTATATTATTAGCAGGTTACCAATATGAAATAGAATTCAAAAGTAGTCGACAACTAGCCAATGCTGACATGCTATCTCGATTACCTATACAGGGAACCACAATATCAAAAGAAGAAACACTAGATCAAATACAGTTGGGAGATCAAGCGTAAATGCTAGCGAAATTGAAAGAAAAACAATGCAAGATGATGTACTCTTTAAAGTATACAGGTATACATACAATAGATACATGTTTAAATGGAATAAAATCACAACAGAGAGAGGTTGTTTATTCTGGAGAATTCAAATAATAATGCTAAGACAATACCGAAACAACGTGTTAGACATGATACATCAAGGACATATTGGAATGGTAAAAATGAAGATGAGAGCAAGACAATACGTGTGGTGGCCTTATATAAACAAAGATATACAAACATGGGTCGAAAAATGTAGAGAATGCCAGGAACAACACGATATGCCTCAAAAGACATCAATTCAAAACTGGCCAAAACAACCAAAAGCATGGCACCGAGTACATATTGATTATGCTGGAACATTTAAAAATCATTATTGGTTGGTAGTGATAGATGCTAGCAGTCGCTGGCAAGAAATATTCCCCATAACTAGTACCACCTTCGAAAGCAAGATAAAAATATTAAGAAATATCTTTGCCAAATAGGATTTCCTAAGATAATCGTTTTTGATAATAGGCCACAATTCAGCAGTAAAGAATTCAAACGGAACACAATTAGTGAACGGAAGTTCATACCATTCTCGGACTAATGCAATGGCCGAACGTTTAGTTCGAACCTTTAAACAGAGAATGAATTAAAAAAACGAGGGGGATTTAGAAAACAGTTTAGCTATTTTTCCCTATAATTACCGAAATACACCAGGGGCAAAAAATGAACAAAGTCCCGCCGAAATACTACTAAAAATTAAACCTAGAGGATTGCTATACCAAATATTCCAACGGAGAAACAAAAAGAAAAAGTTAAAATACTACACTCAAAAATTCGAGATGAATGAGAAAGTGTGGTCACGCATTTACATGCGCGACGAAAAAAATGGGGAAAAAGGCCATTATTAAAAACATACTCGGATCACTATGATATGAAGTAAATATAGAGAATAAAACGATTATACGTCATACTAATCAATTAATGAAAAAAACGAAAATATATTAACTGAAGAGTACGAAGTAGAAGAGAGAACCGAAGAGATAGTAAACAAAGAGGACGTAGTAAACAATAACGATAAAATGAACCTAAGGGAGATGGAGAAAAATGTTACAAGTCAAGAAGCTGAAGGAAATATTATACAAAAGTTAGAAATTACAAGCTAAGCTTGATATACAAAAATAATACGAACGTAACCAATTAGATTGGGAATAAATGTTATGTATTGAATTGTTTATTTTGTTATTTTTGTATTTTTTGTAAAATGTTTATTTTCATTATTATATTATTATATGAATTAGAATAGAAAAAGAAAATGCATTTTGACAAGGAATAAAATAAAATTATATAATTACTTTTAACATTATATTTCGAGAATTACTCCTAACATTACATTTCATAATATATGCCCATTTGGTAGAACTTATAACTTGGAAATGTCAAATAATATAATTTACAAAAAAAAACAAGTCAACCATTTTTATATTCTCATTCGTGGTTTTTGGCGTATAGTTGGCTACTTTTATTAATGATAAATGCCTGCAAAAAAGGCTAATATGCATCCTACAAAAATCCTGCCCAGATCTTCACATTTAATTGAAAGTTAATTACAGGATATTAAATTAGCATAAATATTGTATATTATATATGATTTAATTGAAATTATATTATCATTTGCAATTGATATCTAGTCTGAGTAACCTTTATGAAAAATTTTATTTGTTAAGTAAAAAATTTAATCTACCTTTGAGGCGTCAAAATTTTAACGATTATAAATCATGTAAATACATTTTTGGCTTAAGTATCAAACCTCAAGGTATATTAGTTTTAAATTTATTTGATAAGAAAATAATTGTACCGAGATAAAACTATCCCCCGTCTCCCCTACTTATCAAGTAAGAATATTTAATAATTTAAAGTTTACCTCTTTGACCCGGTATATTTTGCCCCGTTCCTGGAATTCCCTGAAGACCTATTAATAATAAATCGTATGTTAACTAAATAGTAAATATTTTATAGTAATAATAAAAAATAAAATATTATTAATTGGATAGTTAATAATAGGGAAATATCGCATTTTTACTATATAAAGTCTCCTAATCAATTTGAAAAATTTGCTTGCTGAAATTTGGATAGTATCTCATGTGAATTTTTGCAAAATATAAACTATTCAAGTTTTCTTAAGAGATTCATGATCTCTGCAATGAGCAGGTTTTTAGCAAGCCCCCCCCCTCATACTTTAGGTGTGAGCAAGTGGTTCTAAAAATTTCAAACATAGGGTGGGCGGGTTAAAATTATTTTTAAAACAATGAGATTAGATAGTGGATCGGTATATTTAAATATTTTCGGGCGAAAAGAACAGAAGAGCTTATATTTATTAAAAACCAATTTTTTATTTGCATATTTTATAAATTTAAATAACAATGTATTGAAATTAAATAAATAAAGAGCCAAACCAACCAAACAAATAATTTTGAAAAATTGGGCCGGCTGGCGAATTATACAAATTTTATAGATGAATGAGCGGGCGAGTAAATTTTTATAAACCATAGGCGGGTAGGCAATGGTCTAAATTATCTTAAACATTTGGCGGGTGAGATTTTGAAAACCCGCCCTTTGCATTATTCATATATTTAAGTTATCAACAAGGATTATATATTCTTACTCGGGTTAAAAAAAGTTACATTTATATGACATAACCTGCATCTCCTTTATCCCCTTTAGGACCGGTCCATCCATTTTGTCCCGGTTGTCCGTTAGACCCGGTTCTCCCAGGTAGGCCTGCTTCTCCTTTGGGACCTGGCGAACCAGGAGTTCCATCCAACCCATCTAAGCCTGGTCTACCAGCGGATCCAGTCATTCCCTTCGGTCCGGGTGGCCCATTTTGGCCGGGAAGGCCTCTATTTCCTGGTGGACCCTGACTCCCTGGAGTCCCTGCTGATCCCTTTTAAAAAATTTGTGTTTTGTTTTAATTTTTTTATTTGTTTATTAGATTAAGTTTAATAAAACAACACTATAATCAAAATACTACAGTATTAATATACATGAACCGGGGAGATTTTTTAAATAGATTAGAACGGATGTGGGTATTTCTTAAATATTTTTGTCGGGCAATTTGGAAGGTTTTAAATGGTAGATTTATGTACTAATTGAAATGAAATTTAAATTGTAAAATCTTTCTTAATTTTCTTAAATTAGAAATAGATAGCTAAACCAGCTAAGCTTCTATTTTGTTCGAATACTAGCTAGTTAGTTCTAACTAAACCTCTAGCTAGTTTGTATAATATAATGATTAAATAGGAACTATTAAAAATTACTTTTAAATTTTATCCCTTTTCCCCTTTATTTTATATTTAAACGAAATAAATAGTTTTCATTTAAAAAAATATATAATAATATAGCAATTAAATATAAAATTTGAAAACATCTTACCTGACTCCCAGGAGATCCAGAGGGCCCGGTTGGACCGTTATCACCTGGCAAACCAATCGAGCCCCTGTCACCTTTAATACCGGGTGGACCGTTCAATCCATCAAAACCCCTATCTCCCTTTTCACCTTTTAGACCTGGCAGCCCATCAAAACCATCTGTCCCTGGGGCTCCTGGGGTTCCGTCTCTCCCTGAGAAAATATATAAATAATATGAAAAATTACTTTATTGAAGAGAGATATTTTAAAAAATTCAACTTTGTAACATTGTATTATTTGGAGTATACATTATTTTTTTTATATAACTGCCTACTCGGAATTTAGACAAAAAATTAGCTGCTTGTGGCACCTTACTCCATCCTAGTTATAATAAAGATTAAATATATTAAATATTTATTTATTGATAAATTGGTAAATGATAAATTGGTAAATGATAAATTGGTAAATGATAAATTGGTAAATGATATTTCTTTCTTAAAGCGTGGAGACAGAACTACCTAAATGCTAATACCCATCACACTACTCCTCCTTTATTGAATTGAATTCAATTTTTCGCCTAAAAATTTGCTAATAAATACTAAGACTAATTTAATAACTCATCAAAGTCTAGAATGGGCCAAATGGAAAGAAAAAATAACAGTTCTCTTGCATGATTTTTATAAGCGAAAATAAAAAAAAACTTCTTTATGTCTATTGTCAAAGTCAAGATTTTTTAAAGGTTATTAATATTAATGAAATAAATAATTTTAGAAATCTAAACATTGACCCCCGCTAATAAAGAAAGTGTTATACCTTGTACCAAATAAAAAAGAAGCGGTTCAAATCCAATTAAAGAAATCATATTCCTCTTCTCTTTTTCATAATTTCTTTAAGATAAATGATACTGATTCTCTTTAAAAATTTCACTAGGAATCACAGTCCAATTTAATTTCTGCTGTTATCAAACCTGGCCTGATATTTTTAGGCCAAGCTCAGACTTTAGGTAACAGAGCTATAAGCAATATGACAAAGTGGCATGGGAAAATTAAATAATTAAATTTATACCAAATATAAGTGCCTACTAAAAAATAACTCGAGTTCAAAATTAGAAAAAAAGAATTGATTTGGAATAAATTTATAAAAAATAATTTAAAAAATACCGGGTAATCCAGGGTTCCCATTTTTCCCACTATCGCTAGGAGAGCCTGGCAAACCCATACTTCCTTTAGGTCCAATTTCGCCATTCAATCCTTTTGGGCCGGGTGCACCGGGTAAGCCAGGCCAGCCGTCTAGACCTTTAGAACCCTTTAAGAGTATATTATATATTATATTATTTATATTTTAAGGTATAGACTTTTTATCAACATTATTTGTCTAAATTTAGTATATGTAATATATTCTCTTATATAATATCATATTACAATTAGTGTATATATACAATATGATTGAAAAAAAATTAAATACAAACCCGAGCCAGGCGGGTTTAAAGAAAATTAATTTAGAATATATCCATTAACAGTTAAAAATTCATACAATATAATGAAGTGTTTAATATTTATATACGCTCATATTTTCAATTCTCCTATAAAACAATGTATAAAAAAGCCAAAGTCATTTAAAATAATGAAATTTTAAAAATCCAATTGACCCGCATTATGCAAAATTATAAAAATTGACAGGTCTTGAAAAATATGAAATTAATGTTTGCCGGCTTTAAAATTTGACTTCTACAGGTCTCTGCAATTATACAATAATATATATTTAAAAACACTATACTAAAAGAATGTCATTCGCAGATAAATCGAATCGATATACATTGTAACCTGCAGATCTCGATTAATATCCTATGTGGTAAAATAATTATATTCTTGCGGGTCCTCTGATATTGCACTCAATTAAATGGTTTTGAAAATCACGGGATTTTTAACCACTAAAATATCAGCTATGTACATTAATGTGATGTTGGCTACTTTCTGTATTTTATTTTGATATAAACATTAAATTGCATCTAAAAAAAGGTGAGAGCTTAAGGTTTTTTTCTAGGCTAGTGGGATTTACTCTACTACATGTGTCGGACCATAGGAGCTGACTTTTTTGTGGTGACCAGGCCAACAGATTCTGAAATTAATGAGATTTTAGCTCTGAGAAGATGACTAGTAATAAAGCTGGAGAGGATGTCAACTTTTAGAGAAGTGACAAAAGAGGAGAAGGTGAAGGCCGAGACTATTGTTATAGTCCATATATTACATATTATAGTATATTGATGCAAGAATCTAATCGAAGGCATAGTAAGATTCGAAGTTATTTATTAGATAATAGTAAAAGGTAGCTTCAAACCATTCATATCTAAGTTAAATTACTGGGGTCTAAGGGAGAAAATCGCTTGGGTAATTGGTATCTGCCATCCATCTTTGTAAAATAAATTGCATAACTGAGGTTCTTTAGTTAAAAAATAATAAGATATTACTTTATTCTTAACAGCATCCGAATAATTAAAAGTAAGTTTCAGTCTTGTCTCTTTAATGAAATAGGACAAGATGCATTAAGCATTCTATTTTTAATGGTCTCATGATCATTTAAAATATCTAAGGTGTAAACCTATTTATGATAATATGACTTCGTGGAGAGATAAGAAGCGGGAACTCAAACAGAGGAGATAAAAATCGAAATCAGATTGGTTAAAAGAGCTATCAACGAGATGGATGAGAATTTAAGGTTAAGAACTCTTAGTTAATTTTTAAATAAAGCATATACTAGTTTTTAACTGAACTGAATTAGTATAATTAATTTTTTTAAAGTGACCATTATCAATTTAGAATTATGAGGTTAATCCTTTTGTGAATCATATTTAAATTCTATAAATTGTTACAGGGGTCCCTGGACTGCCATCTTTTCCGTTCCTTCCTGGATTTCCGCCTAAACCGGATTCACCTTTCTCTCCATTCGGACCTTGATTTCCATCATTACCTGGGGGTCCTTGAGGTCCAGGAGGGCAATCACATTCTTAGAATTTTTAGTTTTATTTGATAAATTTTATAAATTGAAAAATATATTTATGTATTTGATCAACTTGACGAATAGTGGTGGAAATTATTTGGAAGTAAAATTAGGATTTTAAACCGCTGGTCTTAAAAGGTATAGAAAATTTGCAAACCCGGATCGGGCCTATAAATAAAAGAAAACTGGGCCCAGTCTATATATTAAAAAGAAAACAATTCGCTCGATTTTTGAATATATATTAAAATTATACCAGTCCTACTTAGGAAATATATAATGTATCCTTTATTTTATTTTTCCTAAGAAACAATTTACTATATACAGTCAAACACAAAATTATTACCAATAGCGTAATTTTAAAAATCTGGGAAAGATCAGTTTTAAAATAATTAAATTTTAGAAATTTAGGCAGGTCTTAAATATATAAAATCGGGCTGGCGTATAAGATGGATTATTATTATTATTTATATTTGCGGAATAAGGTTATTTTCATTTATTTTATAATATTCGATGCGGAGATATTATATCCGTTTTATTTCTTCCAAAAAAATACAGGGTTTCCCAAAAGAAGGAAACGGCTCGATAAATAAAGTATACTGTCATCAAAAAAAATAAATCTGATCAAGGATATAAAATTTTATAAAAAAGGAACAAAGGCTTAAGAAAAGGTCTTATCGAAGTAAGATCAACAATGAATAAAAGCGTCAAAAAAGGAAAATATCAAAAAGAATAATTCAGATTAGCCCCTCATTCACAGTTAAAAAATTCGCGGCAAATAGAAAAATTCCACACTAAAAATTTTAATAAAAAGAAAAGTCCCGATTCAAAAAAAAAAAATAAAAATGTGCAAAGTATGAAAATGTATTGGTATATTTCAGCTGAAATATGACCTAGATAACTGACGATTCTATTTTTCAATCTGCAAAATTATATCAAAACTATTGTTAAAAATATCGATTTCTAAATATTCATAAAAAATTGAAAAAGTTTATAAATGACAATTAAGACAATTTTAATATTTCCACTTATATATCTATTAGATTGTTTAAAATATCCATTTTTTTTAAACTTTTTTTCGCAAAAATATATTGAAAACGTAGAAAAATAAAGAATAATATTTTATCAAAAATCTTTTAATGTTAATAACATTGGAACTCGAACTAGAACCCAATTTAAAATTTCAAGGAACCAGTTTTAACAAAAATGCAACTAATTTATATAAATATACCGGGTGGCTCTAAAACGCATCACTTGGTTTTTCTTTATGAAGTTTCGTACTTTATTAAAGAATATATTAAACCTAATATCCTTAAAAAAATATTTGTTTTTTAACTATTCGTATTTTTTATTTAAAATTTGCTCGAGTCGTTCTCAATCCTTTAAAGTCCTGCTAGCTAATTTGGCATCATTAACTTGCATGTTATTTTATACCCACTAAAAACGTTTAATGATTTAATTTGACATTACAACATAATTATATTATAATTTCAATCATATTTTATTAATTCTCAAGCTAATATAGGCTTTTGCTTGTATTTTATTACTTTTTAACTTTTCCTCTCTTTTATTTTCCGATTTTGACAAAATTATAAACATTCTATTTATTTTTTATTTTTTATGATATACTCAATTATTAGTGGATTTCAGAATCTCACAATATATATTATATTGCTAGCATTTTTATTTTTAAGAACATAATTTTTGTAGGGGAGACCGGGGTAAAACGATAGGCATTTTGCATATTTACCATAAAAATTTTAAACAAGAGTCAAACACAACAAATTATAGATCAATGTGTAGCCCCATCCCTCTTCTACAAGATAAAAAAAAGTGTAGCCCTCTATCTATAATATTTTAAGAGCTATGATTTGTTATGTAAAACTACTCATTTTCGCCATTTTACCCTGGGTACAGGGTAAAATGGATAAGCACTAGGGTAAAGTGGTTAAAATAATATTTGACACATATTTATTGTTTTATTTAACAAATATTACAAATTTAAGATTTATTTATGATTTTTATTTAAAAACTAATCGATACAATAAGGACATGTAAAATAATTATCATAATTAGCACATTTAGAATGTGCACATTCAAGGCACATTGTACATTTTAGCCATTCATCGCCCTCGCGACTATTTTTATAGTTTTTATTACAAATAACACATAAACAATTATTTTTTGATATCTTTTTTTTTCTCTGAATTAATAATTTTTTTTTATAAGGTGTAGATGTTAATATTTCTGAATTCTTTTTTTTAGATATTTTATCCGATGAAATATTGAATAATTTTGGAATAGGTATTATAGATGAAGGATTGAATACTTTATTATAATTTTTTGAGCATGATGGTAACATATCATGATAGGGTTCATCAATATCATCTGGAACATTTTCGTTCAATAATATAGATAAATCACTATCATTATTTTGAGTCACTGTAAGATTTTGAGTCACTGTAATATTTTTATCATTATTTTCAAATTCAATATTTGAGCTAGCATTTGAATTATTACAGCAGATATAATCTTGTTCTGTAAATATATTTGGGTTTAAAGGAAATATGCCACATGCTAAGAACCCATTTAATATATTATTTGGTGTCACTGCCCTTGGTATTTCATTTTTTAACACTCCTGGAATATCATAAATCTGAAATTGTTGCCCCACATGATTTCTCATCCATGTGTCAATAGCTCCATTATAAAACTTTTTCAATGGCCCATAAACTGCTTTGTCTAATGGTTGGAGTTTATGCGAGCAATGTGGTGGAAGTGTTAGAATAACAATCCCATTGGAGCGACAATAGTTTATAACGGAAATTGAACAATGAGAGCTATGGTTATCTAAGATTAATAAGACATTTTTCTCATTGGATGCACTAGAATATTTTTTAATGTGTTCCAAAAAAGATAAAAATTCCTCCTCTTACATTCAACCCGATGTGTTTCCCACACCCTTAGATCCAATAGGCCCATCACGAATAAAGTGATCTTTGTATCGTTTTCTTGGAAAAATAAAAAATGGTGGAATGCTATGGCCTATAGCATTGATGGCTAAACATATGACGTTATAGAGCCGACTTGTTTGGCACCCTTCTGTGCTATAATTTTTGCAGGAGTTTGAACGGTGGTGAAACCACTTTCATCTTCATTCCATATATTATGTGGTTCAAAGTTATAAGAATTATATAGCTTAATTAAATTTTCAAAAAATTTATTGACATTTGTGGATTGAAGCCATATGCTCTTGCTAGACTAGTAGCTTCAGGGGTACGAATCGAAAGTTGGGAATGTCGTTTTCTAAACCCCATAAACCAGTTCTCTCCAGCCATACCATTAGTTGTCCAGCTTTCTGGGAAAGATTTGCCATATTCTTTAGCAAGCTGATATGCAAATCCTCTTATCTTGTTTATTTATAAAATAAAACTATTTCATTTTAATAATTAACAATACCAGTTCCATAGAGTTAAAATGATATATAATTAATTAAATAAATTGAATTAATTTCATAATTTTAATAATGCTCAATTGGTAACTTTAATATTAAATATCAATATTTATTTGATTATAATAAATGAATGAATGAAAAATTTAATGTGAATAATATTTTAACCGTTTTACCCATAACAGCTTTACCCCTAGGTGACATATATTATATATATCGTTATTGCGTGACTTCTAATATAGCTAAAGATGTCAGATAAATTTTATTTTATAGTTAATACATTAAGGAACATGTGTGCCAAATTTCGAATCCTGAGGATATGTAAATTTTACTAAAAGCAAAATATACTAGAGATTGATTTTTATATTTTTTGGGTAAAAAACAGTTTTTTGACAAAATATATAAAACCAGGTAAGTTTTTTAAAAGATGAACATAGGTAAGAAATTAGATATAAAAATACATCTTCACACCAAATTTAAGGTCTTTATACTCAATGGTTAAAAAGTTATTCGCATTAACATTGTTACCCCGTCAATCGCTTTACCCCGGTCTCCCCTATTTAGGCTCCATAGATGCCATATAAAATCATTATTTTTTTAATAAATATAAAATTTAAACTGGAAAATTTCCATCTAAGGAGTATACTTATTAAAAAAAAGTAGGACTTTAAAGGGGAATAAATTGAGAATTTATTTTTAAAAATTTTTTTTACTCATTAAAATAAAGTCGGATAAAGGGGAATAAATTGAGATCAAAAATTTAAAAATTTGACAAAAAACTCAAGAACCTCAAAATATTTTTCTTCAAAAACGGGCTAAATTGGTGCCCGTAGCTGGACTCTATTTTCTAAATTTCTTTCCTAATTATCAAATTATCATAAAGTATTTAGGTTAACAAACAAATATGAGTATATAAAATATTAACATCTCAAAAAATTAAATTATAATTTTGTATAAAATCTTATACTGGATAAAATTATGTTTTTATATTCTCCGAAACAACTTTTACCACTGTGATAAAAAATGAACTTTATGCTAAACACCTCTCCCTTTCATATCGCTTTATCCATGCAGGAAAAAATTCAACTGAATTATCATGTTTGGATTGGAATGAATTAAAAATTTTACTTTGCAAAAATAGAATATGACCTTTTAAATCTTGAGACAAACTTGTAAAAAAATTTCGTAAAATACCCTAAATTTTGCAAGAAAAAATTATTTGGTCTTTGACAGTAAAACAAGAGATTGATATGTGTTATATATAAAAATGTATTTTTGTGTTTTACATTATAATTTATGATTAGGGCAATGACATATATAATACCTAGACTGACGATTCATTCATTAAAATGCATGTTTAAGCGTCGTTAAGCAAATCGGCTGGACCCGCCATTTTGGTAACACATGTAATTATTCTCATGTTAAAAACTACTATTAAATTGATAACTTGCTTCCTTATTATCTCGATGATCCGGTAATTCTTTAATAAAGTTTGCATGAGATATAGGAATAAATTAGGCTCTCGTTTAAAATTTTAATAATGATTAGTGTAACCAAGATGGCGTCTCCAGCTGATTTGCATTGATTTACATTTTTAATGAATGAATCGTCAGTCTAGGTATTATATATGTCATTGGATTAGGGATAAATTTTGAGGGGTGAGCGTCAAGTTATAATCCAACACAATGGAAAACCTTCTAACCCTTTTAAAGAAACTGGAGTTATTTTTTCTTCAAATTTTAACATCAATGTTTCAAAAATTATACAAACTATTGTGTATTATTAATTTTAAAGGGTTTATTTATTGTTGAAATATTTTTGCATTACTTGATAACAATTTTGTGTTGGAATCAGACTCCTTCTTTTAAAAAATATTTAAAGATCCGAATTGATATTACTAAAAGGACATTAAATGAAATAAAAGGATAAAAAAAATCTAAAGGGAATAATGATCAAAAATGAAGAAATATAATGCAAAATAAAAAAATAATCAAAATTTTTTTAAATTTAAAAATATACAGAGTAAATAAAGATTTTCTTTATTTTTTGGATTTTTCCTTCTTGATTGTATCTTGCACTTTTCTTTCTTTGATTGGCCCTTTTCTTAAGTCGTTTGAACTTTTTCCTTTTCGATTGTATTTTTTCTCAATTCTTTTCTCTTCTTAAATGAGAAATCCTGTTATTTTTTATCGTCATTTTGAAGAATATATATTTTTATTGCAAGGTTAATTATAACATTTAGGATCAATTGATTCAGAGAATTTCTTATTTCAATCAAACCCTAAGCTCTGGTAGGGGTTAGAGTTAGCTTAAATGAGACCTGGTAAATCAGGTGAAGGTACAAGTTATACATGTATAAATATTTTGGAAATTTATTTTTTTTGAAAAAATACATTCGGAATATCAAATAATTTTAACCATCATTTCTCTAAAATTATTATTTAAAAATCATAGAACAAACAATATAGTAATGGATGTTCGATATGTTCTGAATTGCGAAACAAAATGTTTTCTATTCATTATATATTATTCAAATAAATAACTTTTGTCATGATTTTTGCCGTTTTTGCCTGGATGAGTATATCCGCGCCATGGGCGAGGTGTGGTTTGATAATTGTAATAACCAGTAAATGGCTGCGGGTCTTCAATGTTATCGATCTTTGTGCATTTTTAAATAGGTGATGTATAAATAAAATATATGATATAATTTAAAGAAAAATGACCCTGCCCTATATATTTTTCCATTTTAAAAGAGGATGTTTTTTTTCTTTTTATTTATTTTTCCTTCTTTTTTAAAAAATTTTCATTTGTTTATAGTAAAGTTTTTTTTCTTTTCTGTATAGAGTTGATTAACTTAAGAATTAGTTCCGGCTTTTAAAAAATTCCTTTTTTATTAAAAAAAATAATCTTTACTATCACGTGATTGAAGGATGAAAAATAAATAAATGTCATCGTTGGACCACATATAACATTTAGAATTATTTATTTTTCAAATTTTTTGACCTACAACAAGACAAATTTCAAAATTTGTCCTATTTCCATAAAAATAGTAGTAAGAGAAAGTATATTCTAAAAAATATATAATGTCAAAGGTTAGTTATTAATAACTTATTATGATACGTTTGACCATGTTAAAAATGTAAATTTATTATTATTTGATATTTTTTTAAAATGACCCTGTCCCATATTCAACTGGTATTTTTTAAAAAATCATTCCTTTTTATTTGGTAATTTCCTATTAATTCTGTTCTAATTTATAATATATTTTCAGAAAAAGTTAAATTTGTTGATAAAATTTATTTCAGAATATTTATATTTAAATTATTACTTAGGATAGTGCTTTAAACGCTACTTCAAAAGAGAAACTCATTACTAGCTACTAGTTACGTTTGAAAAAAGGAACGCGTTACCGACTCGTTACCTAGTAAAAAAAGGAACCGCTACTCGTTATTTAAAAAAAGTTATGCGTTACTCATTACTTAAAAAAACTAAATATAATAAATTTTCTTTATATTTATTTTTAATTATATAAAAAAATTATATTATAAGATAAGTTCTTTTTGTAATCGTTTTTTATTTATATTTAACAACTTTGTTACGTTTTTCTGGCTAAAATAATGGCCGTTTTTAAAAATTGGCTCAAATTGAAGTTAACAATAATTGATTTTCAAATTTTTGATCAGAAAAGGGTTTAAGCTTAACATAGCTTTCACTGTGCTAAACAAACGTTCAACTGGTGTAGAGGATGGGAGGATTGCATTATATTTAATAAATATAAATTTTAATTTAGATTATTTATTAAAAATATTTAAAGAATGTTTTTATTTTCAAGAAAACATTAGATTATCTTCATAAAAACTTTATTTCAAATCATTATCTAATTTTTTTTATCTTGGTCAGAATTTAATCTGAATTCATATTTTTATTTTCATATCAAGGTTGAAATATTTGAAATACGACACTATCTGCACTTACAGAATGAAGACTACCCTCAACTTTATTTGTGTAAAAATTGGTTTATACTAAGGCCAGGGAAGAGTTAAATCATCTTCATCTAAAGAAATAATTATATTGCCATACATTTTTTATAAAGTAAATTATAATATTTGAGAAAATAAATTAACGTTGGTCTAGAATCGGATGCTCCACTTACAAAATTGTTAAACTGAGGAAAACAATTTTAAAGTTTAGATTCAAACCATGGCTGCTCAAACCCTATCTCTTCATTCGTTCATTCCAGAACCTGCAAATTGTAAGGATTATAAGTAAAAAATTGAGAGGTAATTTATTATATTATTTCCAAATGAGCCTTAAAATATTTTACGCAAAAAATTTTTGTGATAATTTTATTTGATAAAATCAATATGCAAGTGGATATTATGAATATTTTTTGAAAATGTTCCATTTCGATTTCAAAAATTAATATTTCTAAATTTTTATTTATATCATAATGAAAATTAATCAATACACTCCAAACTCAAAAATCTTGAGAGACAAGTTGAACATTCCAATTCGAAATGCAATTATATATTTAAAAAAATCCCAATAATGCAACCTAGGAAATAGATATTTTTTTTGTTCTTCATTTTATGAAAGATTTTTAATCAAATCTTGTTTTTTTTGTTAAGTATTTTTAAAAAAGTTTTTCAAAGTCTTTTTAACTATCCTGATCTTTTCAATAAACATTAAAAACCGGGACTCGGAACAAAGAAATTTTTCTTTCCAGCCATAAAAAAATGGAGTTTTATTCATTTGTAAGGTGGTGATACTATAATTTTAAAATTATATCTGGCAAAAGAGTTAATATAGTTTGATTAGAAAAATTTTTATGTGGAGACCCCCTTCCTCCCTCGTCCTAAAACAGTACATGTTTAGCCTTAGAGAGCCTGATCATATTTTACCTTTATAATTTATTTTATTTTATCATTAAAAAGAATATAAAATGAAAAGTGTCTAATTTGTTTATTGTAAAATGAAAAATGAAAAAAAATGCTAATTCAAAATCTATAAAACAAGTTTTAATCTTAGGGTTTACAAAAATAAATAATAGAGGTGTGTTATATTATTTATCTCCATATATCTTAAAACGTTTAATTATGCATTAAATTTTTATATACTTAGCTGAAATACTGCATATATAGTGGCGAACCAAGAGGCACAGTTCATTTCAATTTATTTTAAAACATCTGAGGTTTATTTAACTTGTAATAGATATACACTTTTCGACAAAAAAATATTTGCCTTTGGCCACTTCTAGGCAAGTCGGTTTTCAAAGCTGTTTCCTAGGCATATTTCCAGCAATTTTTTTTATTTCCCAAACAAAGAATAATAATATGTCGAATCAATTTTTTTGCAAAATATAAATTTGCCACTATTTGATCGTTAATAAAAATTAATGAATAAATAGTGGCTAATTTATGTAGATACAATTTTTTTGGTTTTATTATGAAAAAAAATAAATTCTACAATAACAACCCTACTTCGTTTGGGGAATTATAAAAAACGCTTAAAACGTGTCCAGAAACCCATTTTGAACGATATGTCTGGAAGTGACCTTATTTCAATTCATTTGAGTTCTATTCAAAAATATGTTTTTTATTGTGAAAAAATACAGAAATTATGTTCTATTAATTTCGTCTGGAGTATGAACAATATGTAAACCTTATATAAATATATCATTTGAGAGCTTAAACTCGCTTCTATCATCTGTGTGAGTTCCATATCATCTATTAGCATTTTTGTATAATATTTATTACCACTGAGGAAGGGGACACGTCGGATAGGGTACTTAGGAGCATTTTACCCTATTTAACTTTTTTATATAATATTCTTTGGTAAAATTTTATTTATATGAAAAAATTATAAATTAGTGTTTCCTGTGCAATCTTAATTAATATAAGGATAAAATATTGTCAAAATATTTTATTTTTATATTATCTTATATATTATTCTATATGTCTCGTTACTTGGTTCAATGTGCCCTAGTATTTTTGACTTGAAAAATCAAAATAAGTCAAAAAATTCAATTCACTTAAAAAAAATTAATTGTATACAATAGATAGATGCATCATTTAATCAGCTACCGTTTAAGCTGGTATAAAAATTTTTAATAATATTTACAAATTTTATAAATTTTTTACGAAATCCGGTCATCGATGCCTGGGTCTCCCTTATATCTATGAAATAATATGGATATGAAATTGCAACAGGTATATAACCATTAAATCATTAGTACTAAACCCAGGCAACCCCTACCCTTTAAATTGATTTTTAAATCAAAATTTTTTTGATAATAAATATTAATGCTCGGAGATACAATAGACAAAATTATATTTGAGCCACTAAATGCATTTTAAATCTGATACAAAATCACTTATATTAATAAAAAAAATTCTTAAAAGATTTCCCAATATTTTCATTATGAAATATTCCAAGAGACGATCATTTTCTAGCCAGGTGGCAAAATCTTTTAAAACCTAAGAAGATCCTACTTTTTATAAATAATCAGGAAATATATGTAATATTAATTATATTCATTTTAATATTATGAATTAAATTTAAATGACTCTGCAGGACTCTAATTCTTACATGGCTTATAATTACACATATAAATGAGCGTACTTTTTTCAACTTAAGATGATTGAAAATTTCCCTAGAGAATATATTTTAATAAATAGATTTAAATTTTGATTTTATTAAAATATTCGCGAAACTTATTTAACTTAAGAAATATTTTAAGAGATCTGATATCAGATTCCCTCTTACCCATCACCACTTGAATCTTAAAGTTTTGACCAAATTTACTTCTTGATTTACAATTCTAAACATATTAATTTTATCATATAGTATTTTATGACATTATTATAGAATTATGAAGGTTTTTGGATCCAGAATGCATCAATCGTAAAATAGTGGTAAAAAAAACATTTTGAAAGATACCAATTATATTACGGAAGGGGGATGGGATTTTCCTAGAATTTAACAAGGTTGTCGTAAGGGGATCTGTCTACAATAAAATCAATACTTGATAAACTTTGGAAATGGAATAGTGTAATGATAATATATAGCAATTTAGTTTGAACTAAGTGGAAGTTAAAACTACATTTTTTTTTCCTATTAACATAAAATCATTATAAAGGCAATGTAGTATTTTAAAACGCTTTCCTTTAAAATTGATTTGAAAGGAGTTCCATATAAAATTTACGCGAAATATAATTTACCTTTTGGGGAAAAAACCTAGCACATTTTATTTTATAAACTTAGCAATATTTATATAAAACTAAGAAATTTTATTTAAAAATTAGGAAAATATTAATATTTATTAAAAACTTAGCATTTAATTTATATTATGAATATTAAGGATGGGTCCAAAGTCAAAATTATTTCAAAAAAATAATGATTCTCGCATTTGTACATTATGTGTCCAAACTCGATTTCTTTCAACAATAAATTAATTTTTTTTAAAATAAAATCCTAATTATTTGATTACTTTCATCTCATTAAAGTTTATTTATTTCTTTTTTTATCTTTCTTTTTGTTCCTTTTCTTATTTTTTGCTCATGTTTTTTGCTTTTCTTTCTATTTTATTTTTTCCACTTATTTTTTATTTCTCTTTATTTCCTTTCCTTTCCCTTTTCTCATTTATATTATGGTATTTTGTTTTCCTGGTTTCCTTATTATAAATAGAATACAAACAAAATTAAAAGGCCCAACTTTAACTAAGCAAATCAAATTTAATCAAGATATTTTATTTAATTTTTTGTAAAAAATAGATTTCAAACAAATTAAAAAATTTGTCCATTTTAACAAATAGGAAAAAAGAAATGTAGAAAAAGAAAAAAGTGCGTTTTTTCTTACTTCATCTCCATTTTCATGAATTGATCGGGTTGCCTTGCCCCACATGACCTTTGTAAATTGAACATGTAAAATTAAGAAAATTGATAAAAATTTTAAAATCGAAGATGACATTTTATTAAATTTATTTTCTTAAAAAAATTCTTTAAAGGAAAATATTTTAAAAAATTTAATTTTTTTTAAAAGAATTAAAAAATAAATAAATAAAATTGGGAAAATTTTTTTTAAAAATAATCAGAAATAAAATATAATTTTTGAATTAAACAAATAAAATGTTAAAAAGAAATTAAAAAAAATGAATCAAAAAGAGAAAAGAATCGAATACGAGAGAATTGAAAAATAAAGCAAAAAAAGAAAGATTTTTCTTTCTCTACCACATTAAATTAATAAAAATTGGGAGATAGAATTTTATAATTATCAAACCATGCAAAAAGAAAAAGCATGAAATATATTTTCCCTAACATAAATTAAATTAAATAATTTTTTTTAAACTATAATATATTATTCTTTAAATGTCGAAATATTAAAATTGCTTTTTGTAGTTTTGTTTTGTTTTTTGTGTGGGAAAAGACATATTATGAACTTTTTTGGTTGACAATTTTTATTTTCATGTATTTAAAAAAAATTGAGGTAGATGAGAGGGGTTAGAGATTTCTCTGTCAGTATTCAATAAATCGTGCCCTCTTATGATATATCGCAAATTTTAGGTTTAAAAAAGTTTTAAATATAATATATATATTACATTACAAATGAATTTATTATCTCAATCCGAAAGCAGAGCAATTACCTCCCAATAATTTTGTCTCGCTTTTTTATATCGAAATTTAATAATTATACACCCTCCTCTTTTTCTTTTTATTTATATATTTTTTAGAGAATTTAATTTATACTATGTATAAATGAAGATGAAGCACTTCATATAATAAATAGGTAGCCCTTCCTAAAGGGCTAGTAAATTTGATTTAAAATAAAATATTAAATACTCATTTTATAAAAGAATCTTAAGCCATATTTTGTAAGGTAAGATCTACTTATCCAAAGGGTATATGCGTGTATGTTATAATTTCAAAAAATTAATTATTTAATAAAAAATATATTATAATAATAATGAAAGGTTTTGAACTTTCTAATAATTTTTAAAATGATAATTAATTTATGTGAAATACTTTCAAATTTAATTTTTTTTTATTAATTACATAATTTTACAAAAAAATATATAAAATATATTATATGAAATCATTTTTTAGGTGAAAAATTTAGCGGATTTCTCGTAAAAAATTTTGGCGTTCATTATCTTTTTTCCCCTATAAATAAACATTTCTTCGTTTACTTCTCTCCTATGTCGAAAATTGTATTATTTATTACTCAATTATATATATGAATACATTTTAAACCTGCACGACCATTATATTAGTATTGTATTCTCATATTTAGAAATAAATCATCGAGGAAGTTGACAGTTTAGTCTTCTGGATGAGTTTCATGGTTCGATCTTTGCATTCGGTTTTGGTTTAAAGAGCAAAATCTTTATTTTATTTTTTGATTATATAATTTTTAATTTTTAATTAACAAATTAAATATAGGCAATTGAATCAACTTCATTCCCTGTAAACAATTTTTGCCCAAGCAGATAACTTGTAAAAAAAAGATGAGTGATAGATCATCAAGCAAGTTAATACAATTATTCACGTGTATTATTGGGTCAGGTAATGTCTTAAAATTTGAATATAAAATGAAATGATTAAAATTTTATGCTTATCTTATTATTATAATATGAATATGTTTATTGCACCCAGTGGTGTTTTTATTTGAGGGGTTTAAAAGCATATTTTCTTTATTAATGGATGCCACAAAAATGGTCTTAAAAAAGAATTATCGTTTTTTTTGTTATAGTGTTAATAAATGTTTTGAAGCCTCAATTTTACATTTTTTGATGGTGCTCAAAGATTTTTTTAAAAAGAAGAGGCTATTTTTTATTTTGAGGAGGCGAAACAACTCCTTTGCCCCTCCCTTTTAATGCTAATGATTATTACTGCTTTATTAGTTCTCATTTTCTATTATTTAGGCTTTGCAAATCAATTAAATTTTTCAATTTAATATTTTATTCGACACATAGGTTTCCAAAACCAAAATCGACATCATTCAAACTCAGCAAATCCTCTTTTAGAACCCGTTTAATTGCTTTAACTATTCATGGTGGTATCCTTTACATTGCTGTAGGATCATTTATCCAGGGATTAATCTGTTATAATAATTAGAATATTATTATTTGTATTGATATTAAATAGTGGTTTATATAAATTTGAATAGTTACGGAAAATAGTTTTTTTATATATAAAGTTAAATATTAAAATTTTAATAAATGTTAGTAGTATAAATATAGCGATAAAAAGATGTAATATCAAGAAGAAAGAAATTGTTGTAAATTTTAATTTTTATTATGCTTTTTTATTTTTGTTATGATTTATTTAATTACAATTTATATTATCTAATAAGTAATTAGTAGTTCATTTTATTTATTCTATTTTATTTGTATTCCCTAAATTCTCAACTACAACATTTGTTGCCGAAACCCGTATGTACTATGATGCGCCTATACCTTCAGTCTATAACTCTGAAATTCTAAATAAAGGGGGGAAGGGGATGTATTAAATGACCATCGACAATATAAAGAATGAGAGCAAATAAACAATGGTATCAATAACCAGACAAATGGTCGTAGTTCGAAAAAGCATAGAATTAGTCGTTTTAGTCTCAAGAGATCGTGATAATTAAAAGGAATTCGTCAAGAGATCGTTATACGTACAGGTACAAGTGATCGTTTTAGCTAAAATAAATTCGTTATTTTTATTAAAGATATACGTTTAACGGTGAATTAAGTTGATAATATTTAGCAAAATATTAGGTTGTTGATTGACCAAAATCTTCATAAAGAGAAACGGCTTTCATCATTAGAAAATTCATGCCGCAATCTAGCTCGTTTAGAGATCGGATTTTTTTATTTGAGATCATTTAAGATACAAGAAATCGTTATCGTTGACATGATGAGACAAAAGAGATGCTTTCGCGAAATATGGGGATAACTCAAAGTTCAAGCTGTAATCGGACACGAACAGTTTTTAGAAATAAGAATGCAAGCAAAAGACAGCTGTAGTTATAAATTAGAATACATTCAAGATTAAGAAGAATATATTTGGTGGAGATACAAGACTAAGTCGAAAGATAGTTGTTCATTCGCAGAATGGTGGATCCAAAGTAAGTGGAAGGGTGTTATAATAATTAGAATATTATTATTTGTATTGGTATTATAAATAGAGATTTATCTAAATTTGAATAGTTACGGAAAATATTTTTCATATATAAAGTTAAATATTAAAATTTGAATAAATGTTAGTAGTATAAATATAGCGATAAAAAGATGTTAAAATTTTAATTTTGTTATGATTTATTTAATTACTAATATTATTTAATAAAGTATTAGTAGTTAATTTATTTATGCTATTTTATTTGTATTCTTTAAATTCTCAACTACAACAGTCAGGATCATCAACGAACACCTCAAACATGATGCTATCTTCCAAACTCCTATAGGTTTTTAAATCAAGGGATTTTGCAAAATTGCGTCACATACACGGTCATAAATGATTGCCCACCCTGCATTTTCTTAGATATTTTTCTTAAAATAAACACACAATATGAGGTTTAACAAATTTATTTATAAGTTTACATATTTTTGCATAAAATTACAAAAAATAAATGACATAGCAATTAATTAAGATCAAATTTTGGTCTCATCAATATGACCACTTTTATTCTTAATAATTGCTGCAAAAATTTTTGATAATCTTTCGATGAGATTTTTTAAATATTCGGAATTGATATTGTTCCATTCTCTGGTGCGAATGAGAGGTTAGTGGACTTTTTCGCGCTTGTCGATCAAGGTGATCCCATAAAAGTTCGATTGGATTGAGATCGGGAGACTGGGATGGCCAAGTCATCAACTCGAGAATATCGTGTTGTGAATTTTGTGAATAATCTTTGCATAGCCTGGTTGTATGCTTTGGGGCATTATCTTGTGAAATAAAAAGTTTTTCCCGATCAAACACTTTCCTGATGAAATCACATGGTCCTCAAGGATTTGCCGGTACCCCTCCTTGTTAAGGATTCCTTTAATTTTGACAATGTCGGCGGTTGCCCCGGCACCAAAGCACCCCCACACCATAACAGACCCTCCCCCGAGTTTGACTGTAGAAATTATGCAGTGATCACTCATTCGCTCTCCAGCTGAGTGGCAGATATATTGCCTTCTTTTAGAACCTAAGATTTCGAATTTTGACTCATCACTCCATAAGACGTGGTACCAGTTGGCAGATGTCCAAAATTGATGTTTTCGAGCCCAGTCTAATCGCTTGAGTTTATTTTTTTTGCTAAAGTGGTTTTTTGACCGCTACCCTACCATAAAGTTCAAAGCTCCAAAGGCGCCTTTTCACAGTTGTGACGCTTATCGGGTTTCCCCGTATCAGATTAATCTCCACAGCTATCTCTGAGGCGACAAGGCGTCGATTGCGTTTACTGATCCTTGCTATATACCTATCATCGCTTAAAGTCGTTTTGCGGGGTCTTCCAGGCCTCTTTGGATTCTATATTGTATTATTGTTGCGTAATCTTTTAAGTATACAATCGACTGTTCGTCGTGCTAGGGTTAATTCTCTGGCAATTCGGCGATTACTTTTACCACTTATGTGTAAATTAATTATTTTGCACTTAGTTGGAATAGAAATTTCTTTTCCTTTAATCATTTTGGTCGAATGTTAGTTAAAATATTTATAAAGACTTCTTTAAATAAAACAAAAAAAATCTAGGAATTTTTTTTAAAATAATTAAAAATAGGTATTAATAAGCAGATTAGAATGTGATTAATAACTTTCTTCCAAAAAACAATGGGCAACTTAAAATTGTTGCTGAAAAAAACTAATGAACCTTATTTTACCAAAATCATTTTTGACATGTTATTTTCAAAGGCTAAAATTTCATAGAAAGATTTATAGAAATTCCGAGTTTTTTATTTCTAAACATGTCTAGACATCTTAAATTAAATAATCAATTCGCTTTTACCCAAATATGTTAAAAAGTTTTAAGTTATTAATTTTTTTTTGTAAAAATGCAAGGTAGTCAGTCATTTATGGATTGAAAATCTCCCAACAGGCTCTGTAATATGCAAACTAGACTATAAAAGCGCCTCCAACAGCCTACGCCGGATTTCTTTCCCGGCCAGTATTATCGAATCCTTAGCTTTTAAACGCCTTACATATGGATCATCCGATTCTGCACCAATATAAAAATATGATAATAATAATGATATTCCAATAGCTTACACCTCAAGATCTTTGCAAGACGCTGAAAAGAATTATTACAATAGACAAAGAAGCAAAAGCAATAATAAACGGCGCAGAGAAATTCCATAACTAATTGTATGGACGAAAATTTAAAATTTGAACAGACCACAAACCTTTAATAAAGATATATGGTAATAAAAGAGATTTAAGCTCATTAACAAACCAAAGATTATTACGTTGGGCTTATAAATTATCTTCATATGATTATAATATAATGTACAAGAATGGCGCTAATAATATAATTGCAGAAGCTTTCGAAACCCAAAAGAGAAAATGATGATAGAATAACAAGTGAAAATAAAACAGTGAAATATATAAGAAATCTTACTTATGACACATTAACTCTATCAAGAAAAGAACTTGAGGAAACCGAAAAAGATCCTATTTTAAGAAGACTAAAAATATTAATAAATAATACAAATATATAAAATCAAGCACCAGAATTACAAGCTTTTAGAATAAAAATAGATGAAATAGAAAATGATAACGGTATTTTATTTGGAATGGAGATTAATCATTCCGTACCCACTTCAAAAAGAGTTTTACATATATTGCATATAAAACATCCGAGTATTACATCAATGAAACCCATTACAATACATTATATATGGTGGGTCGAAAAACTGCAAAGATATACCAAGTGCGTATACCAGGGGAATACGCCATCACAACCCTGGAAAAGGGAAGAAGAAAAAGATAAAATCGTAGGAAAACATGCCGACCAACTACGATCAATAGAAGAACCAGTGGAATCCGAATCATAAGCTAGTAGATGATAAAACAATAGAAACAATGGAACAAGTCAAGAAGGATTTCTATCCAACGAGACATCGAAAGCCAACAAGATTAATAAATTGTACAAATATACAAAATCAAACACCAGAATTACACACTTTTAGAACAAGAATACATGAAATAGAAAATGATATTTTATTTTGGAATGGCAGATTAACCATTCCGTACTCACTTCAAAAAAGAGTTTTACATATATTGCATACGGGACTAGTGTTGAGTAATCGGCTAATTTTAGCCGACTAAAAACGGATTAGCCGAGATTTTAGGTGGAAAAATCGGCTAAGCCTAATTAGGTATAGCCTAAAAATCGGCTAAACCTAATAAAGCTAAGCCTAAAAATCGGCTAAACCTAATTAGGCTAAGCCTAAAAATCGGCTAAGCCTAAAAATTGGCTAAAATAAATAGTCAAAATTCTGCATCGATGCTTAGCATTATTTATTATTTATTTATTTTAGTAAAATAATATTTTTTATTTATATTTAATGTAAATATTTTATTATTATCAACAAATAAACATGATATGATTTAATATTTTTTATTTATATTATTATATTTTGAAATGAAAATAAATTTATTTATTTGATGTTTTTTTAATAAAAAAAATAATATGCTGCTATATTTTAAAAATGTAATATTCTTTATAATATAATTTATTAGTGATTTTCACAATCTTCTTTGTAAATACATCTTTTATTGAGGAATTATATTGTAAATTTTATTAGATAAATAAACAATCTTTTAGGTGAAATCTTTTATCATTTTTTTAAAATTATCTATTTATTATTAAATGAGGTGGATTTTATGAAACTTTTTTGATGTTATTTTATATGATCTTTTTAAGAATAATGTTTTAATGTGACAATTGTCATAATCGTTCTTTTATAAGTTTTTTAAATTTTTTTGAAGAAAGTATGTTAAAATAAGTATTAATAACATGTGTAGATAGTAATTTAGTGAAGATGTACTAATGAAAAGTGACAATTGTCATAATCGTTATTTTTAAAGTTTTTCGAATTTTATTGACGAAAATATGTTAAAATAAGAATTAATAACATGTGTAAATATAAATTTAGTAAAGATGTACCAATGAAAAGTGACAATTGTCATAATGGTTAATTTTAAAGTTTTTTGAATTTTTTTGACGAAAATTTGTTAAAATAAGTATTAATAACATGTGTAAATATAAATTTAGTGAAGATGTACCATAGAAAAGTGACAATTGTCATAATCGTTATTTTTAAAGTTTTTTGAATTTTTTTGACGAAAATATGTTAAAATAAGTATTAATAACATGTGTAAATATAAATTTAGTGAAGATGTACCAATGAAAAGTGACAATTGTCATAATCGCTATTTTTAAAGTTTTTTGACGAAAATATGTTAAAATAAATATTAAAAACATGTTTAAATAAAAATTTATTAGTGAAGATGTACCATAGAAAATTGATATTTGTCATAATCGTTATTTATAAAGTTTTTTGAATTTTTTGACGAAAATATGTTAAAATAAGTATTAATAACATGTGTAAATACAAATTTAGTGAAGATGTACCAATGAAAAGTGACAATTGTCATAATCGTTATTTTTAAAGTTTTTCGAATTTTTTTGACGAAAATATGTTAAAATAAGAATTAATAACATGTGTAAATATAAATTTAGTGAAGATGTACCAATGAAAAGTGACAATTGTCATAATGGTTAATTTTAAAGTTTTTTGAATTTTTTTGACGAAAATTTGTTAAAATAAGTATTAATAACATGTGTAAATATAAATTTAGTGAAGATGTACCATAGAAAAGTGACAATTGTCATAATCGTTATTTTTAAAGTTTTTTGAATTTTTTTGACGAAAATATGTTAAAATAAGTATTAATAACATGTGTAAATATAAATTTAGTGAAGATGTACCAATGAAAAGTGACAATTGTCATAATCGCTATTTTTAAAGTTTTTTGACGAAAATATGTTAAAATAAATATTAAAAACATGTTTAAATAAAAATTTATTAGTGAAGATGTACCATAGAAAATTGATATTTGTCATAATCGTTATTTATAAAGTTTTTTGAATTTTTTGACGAAAATATGTTAAAATAAGTATTAATAACATGTGTAAATACAAATTTAGTGAAGATGTACCAATGAAAAGTGACAATTGTCATAATCGTTATTTTTAAAGTTTTTCGAATTTTTTTGACGAAAATATGTTAAAATAAGAATTAATAACATGTGTAAATATAAATTTAGTGAAGATGTACCAATGAAAAGTGACAATTGTCATAATGGTTAATTTTAAAGTTTTTTGAATTTTTTTGACGAAAATTTGTTAAAATAAGTATTAATAACATGTGTAAATATAAATTTAGTGAAGATGTACCAATGAAAAGTGACAATTGTCATAATCGCTATTTTTAAAGTTTTTTGACGAAAATATGTTAAAATAAGTATTAATAACATGTGTAAACATAAATTTAGTGAAGATGTACCAATGAAAAGTGGCATTTGTCATAATCGTTAATTTTAAAGTTTTTTGAATTTTTTTGAAGAAAATATGTTAAAATAAATATTAAAAACATGTTTAAATAAAAATTTAGTGAAGATGTACCATAGAAAAGTGACAATTGTCATAATCGTTATTTTTAAAGTTTTTTGAATTTTTTTGACGAAAATATGTTAAAATAAGTATTAATAACATGTGTAAATATAAATTTAGTGAAGATGTACCAATGAAAAGTGACAATTGTCATAATCGCTATTTTTAAAGTTTTTTGAATTTTTTTGACGAAAATATGTTAAAATAAGTATTAATAACATGTGTAAATATAAATTTAGTGAAGATGTACCAATGAAAAGTGACATTTGTCATAATTGTTATTTTTAAAGTTTTTTTGAAGAAAATGTTAAAATAAATATTAAAAACATGTTTAAATAAAAATTCAGTGAAGATGTACCATAGAAAAGTGACAATTGTCATAATCGGTATTTTTAAAGTTTTTTGAATTTTTTTGACGAAAATATGTTAAAATATGTATTAATAACATGTGTAAATATAAATTTAGTGAAGATGTACCAATGAAAAGTGACAATTGTCATAATCGTTATTTTTAAAGTTTTTTGAATTTTATTGACAAAGATATTTTAAAATAAGTATTGATAACATGTTTAAATAAAAATTTAGTGAAGATATACTCTAGATAAGCGATAATTGTCATAATCATTATTTTTAAAGTTTTTTGATTTTTTTTGACGAAAATAGTTAACTTGCATCGATATTGGTTTTAAAATAGAAAAAAAAGTTTACCCAAATTTTAAACAAGATTGTCTGGTGAAAATTGGTAAAAAAATAATAATTTCTAACTTAGGATTAGATATTATGATAAAAATTTTGCATATTAATTTCTGACCCGATGAACAAATGTAATAAAATGCCAATTTGCTCCTGTTTTTGGGGAAGAATCTATTATTACCATATGTTTTTCTATGGCATATACTCAGGCAATTTTAATTTTACAACCTATATTTTTACCCATTTACATCAAAGAAATTTTAAAAATAACGATTATGACAATTGTCACTTTTCTATAGTACATCTTCACTAAATTTTTATTTAAACATGTTATTATTTATTTTAACATATTTTCGTCAACAAAAATCAAAAAATAATGATTATGACAATTGTCGCTTATCTAGAGTACATCTTCACTAAATTTTTATTTAAACATGTTATATATACTTATTTAAAATATTTTCGTCAAAAAAATTTTAAAAATAAGGATTATGACAATTGTCACTTTTCATTGTCTTCATTAAATTTATATTTACACATGTTATTAATACTTATTTTAACATATTTTCGTCAAAAAATTCAAGACAATGTCAATTTTCTATGGTACATCTTCACTAAATTTTATTTAAACATGTTATCAATACTTATTTTAACATATTTTCATCAAAAAACTTTAAAAATAACGATTATGACAAATGTCACTTTTCATTGGTACATCACTAAATTTATATTTACACATGTTATTAATACTTATTTTAACATATTTTCGTCAAAAAAATTCAAAAAACTTTAAAAATAACGATTATGACAATTGTCACTTTTCTGTGGTACATCTTCACTAAATTTTTATTTAAACATGTTTTTAATATTTATTTTAACATATTTTCTTCAAATAGAGCTCTAGTTTGGACTTCTTTCCATTTTATCTTTGTTATAACTCAATTCTTTTCCATCAATAATCAGTTAAAAATTGGTTTACATTTTTAATACTTAATTTCTAGGCATCTATATAAGTCAATAAACCCTTAGATTAAGGGGAGAATTGGCGATATTGCAGCCTCGTGGTCAATTTTTCTAGCGGTCACATTTTAGGGGCTTCAACCCCCCCCCCCCCATACCCTTTTATTCGTTAAATAATGTTTAATTATATTTTTAATATAGACTTATGAAATGATAATCACATATTTTATTTTAAAAATTTCAATTTAAAATCATTCTCATTGGACATTTAAAAACATACTTCCGATATAAAATATCATATTAACCTACTAAATCATACATTATATTGGACCAAGAATAAGTCTTATTGTACATAGTCAAACATATTGCAAATATAGATTCAGAAATATGCATATCATAAATAATATATAAAAAAAACTATAATATCATATTATACATGTTTTATCTACTTAAAATCATTTATCCATATATATTACAACATAGACCATAAGGAGGGAACCACATAGGGAAAAATTGGATAAAATATATTATGTTGTATTTATTGATATAAATAATCCATGTACCCCGATCCTAAAACTTTCTACTTTTTAGTCCTGATAAAAAAAATTATATTATGAAATAAAACCTCATAGGTGATATAGGAGGGTTTAAACTTTTATTCGATATACTTTAAAATACTTATTAGTTCAACTCCAGACGAAATTAATTAAATAAACATTTTGATTTCTAAGTTGGCCTTTTAAACTTAATGGGGTGATTCCAGATTATAAAATAAATAATATATTAGAAAGGTTAATTTTGAATTGTTCCTTTTTATCAAATGGTAATTAAAATATTTTTTTATATATGAAACTGGTTATGGTAATAATTCTAATTAGAGATTAGCAGGTCAGGATAAATTTTAAAAAAATAAAATTAAAAATTATATCCATTAATTAATTGGAAAATGATATAAAAAAGGTTTAGATTTCATCGTGTGCTCATATTCTCAATAACTATCTAAAACTTTAATAATGTTTCAAGTAACAAAAATTTAGTGCCAGGCCGTAAAATAATCAAAAATAGACTAGGCATGAAAAGATCAAAAAATATGGGATGAGTCGAGCTTGAAAATATTTTTTTTTAATCCGGGCCAGTCCAAAATTTTGATCTTAGCATGTATGTCTAAGATTATATTGTTCGCCGAATTTTTTTAAAAAAAATACAAATACTAACATCAGAAGTGGTGATTAGAGGCCTGCAATGGGCGGGGTTTTAACCGGCTCGCTCGTTCATAGTTTTTAAATTACTCACCCCTCCCCCAGTTAAAATTTTTTTAATCAACACACCTGCAAAATAAATTATTATTTATTAGTTATAGCAGCCACCACCCATGTAAATTTTTTAAATTTAACTTGCTCGCCCATGTCCGCCCGTAGTATGGAATGGCGTGCTAAAAACCTTCTCCAACATATTTATTTAGATATAATTGTAATAATTAAAAAAGACTAATATTAAATGAAAAAATAAAGTAAAAAATTCCACCAATTGAATATTTTGGAAATATAATACATGGAAACAATTTCTTTAAAAATTCTTGTTAATGGTGGTATGGGATGAGGTAATAATTAAAAAATATATATAATAAACATAACAATATATTTATTTATAACTCTAAAGATTTAAAAACGAATTACTCTTTCATAGACACGGGATATTTTTGTACCTTATTATGGTAATAAATCAATCTCATAGGCTTAAATAATATTTATTGCTTTGAAAATTGGTGTTTATCTTTAATTAAAAAAATAATAATCTCGCCAAAATACGCTTCTAATATATAATATTTATTTTGCAATTCTATGTTTTTCAAGATTTTGTCCAAACAGGCATAAATTTTTTAAAAAATTAAACTTTAAATCTGTTATGAATAATTTTATCATTTTATAATGTTGGCAAATAATAAAAATAGAGCAAAATCGTACCTTTTAATTTCAATTTATCTTGCAAGAAAAGTTTAATAATACATCAAAAGTTGGCCACTAAATAATGATGCTTAGAGAGGGATCACTACACGGAAACTTTTAAAAATATAGTTTGATATGCTTTCGCGAAATTATTCTTTAAAAAAATATATATTTGATAAATTTCCATTTTTTATAGGGAATTTCAAATATTTTGAAGAAAATAAAGTCATCATGAATAAGATTTCCATTCCATTCCTTGGGGTGGCTTGACCTTCACTTTTTGTTCGGCTACGTCTTTCCAATTGGTACTGAGGACAGTGCAACCGGATTCAATCTATAACAATTAATATAGCATTTAAACCTATTAATATACCTTTTATTTTGAAACTTTTAGACAACCAATATACGCAATTATTCATGATAAATTAACGAATATATTCAAAATATCAGTTTGCTCAATTTCAAATAACAAAATTAGTTGTCAGATCAGATATTAAAAAAAAGGGTCGTTTTGTCAACTTTCTAAATATAATTGTAGAAAATATTCCATAATAAAATCAAGCCTTTTCTTTAGGGCTATGACGATATTAAATGCCGGATCGAATCGGCACCCGATATTTAGCGTTTTCAAAAAAAAATCGGATCTGGCCTATACCTGTAAAAACCAATCCGATATTTTTACTTTTTTTTGTTATATAAATTTATATAGCTTATTTTTTTTAACATCATTATAATATTTCAAAAGATTTTTATTTATTTTTAAAACAATGGAAATGCCCAACACCCCCTAAATTTTATTTTTTTTTATTTATAGATTAAAGTATATCAAAAGATTTTTTATAAAAATGAAAAGAAACCCAACGTTATTTATTTGAAATCTTTTTAAATAATTATCAGAGACCTGCAGAGGTACCATTTGCACGGCCCGGCCCGGATATTTTAAAAAAAAAAATTTTACGGCCCGGCCCGGATTTAAAAATTTAAGGCCCGGCCCGGATATTTTTTTAAATGACCTGGTATATACAAAAATTCACCTATGAGGTATTTTACCATATTTTTCAGCGAGTATTATCGCTTATTATTTAAAAAATGCATGTAAAAAGCTAATATTTTGAGAATATTATATTGAATTTATAAAAATTATAAAACAGTTATTTATAAAAATGGATATTTTGAGCATACTATATTTTATATTGCATTTATAAAAATAAAACTAATATTCATAAAAATGGTAATAATATTTGTCATATACTATATTTTATATTACATTTAAAAAAAATAAAACTAATATTTAATTTATAAAAATGGAAAATATTTTGAGAATATAATATATTGTATTTAATTTACTATTTAATTTATAAAATAAAAATAAATCGCTATTTAAAAAAATGCATGTATAATAAATAGTATTTTGAAAATATAATCTAATTGCACAATATTAATATAATTTATTTTATAATATAAATTTTTAACAAAAGAAGATAATTGTATTATATAATATTGTAAAGAAAAATAATGAAAAATGTTGGATTAAAAATTTTCATGACTCAAGGTAAATATAATAAATGCAATAAATATTTGACAGTTTGCAAAGTAAAAAACCAGCATGATTGACGAAACCCTATACTCAAGAAAGATATTAAAAATTCACAAATTATCATGAAGAAAGAGAAGCATATCTACCTTTTCAGGTTGAAGATTACTTCTTCTTTCTTCAAGAATTCTCCCAGTAGTGAAAAAATTCCGCTCACAGCTTGCACTTAAAGCAGGAATTGCCAATTTTGCTAAAATTGGAAATTCGCTTTGATGAGCAGCCCACCACTCTAACAAATTATCCACCTTAAATGTTTTATCTATTATTTATGTAATTATAATATTCATCATCGGGTATTGACATATTACCAGAATTACCATCGCCCCATTTGTCATAAAACGATTCAGTTTGATTAACAACAGTCGTAATTTGACTGGTCGATGGTATTTCATTTACTTCCTGAGCCTCTTGTAATTTAATATAATCTTTTATATAGTTTTACGTCATTTTACGATCTGTCCCTGACTACATACGTAATTGCTTGAATTTGGGACAGAGAAAAAGAGAAATAAAATTATACTTGTGTAAAACAATTTTTTCAATTAAAAAATGCTTTCTATTAAGTAAAATCAATTACAAACTTTAAGAAGTGATAATCCTTTATTTGATTGTTTTGGTAAAATATATTCTAAAAATTTAGATATGAATTATAAAAAAATATATTAATAAAACTTGAATATTGGGGCTTATTTAAGATATTCCTTTATTTGATTGTTTTGGTAAAATATGTTGTAAAAATTTAGATATGAATTATAAAAAAATATATTAATACTTTGAATAAATTTGCAGGAAATTAATAATTAGATCGATCTGTGGGTTGTTAGGTAGTGTTAACCATCACCCAATATTATATTAATCATAACTATAATATAATATAATCTTATAACCATTAACTCATAATGTAAAAATTTTTATAAAAAATATTAAGGCCCGGCCCGGATATATTTTAAAAAAATTTTTTTAGGCCCGGCCCGGATATGTTTAAAAAAAAAATTTTTTAGGCCCGGCCTGGGTATATTTAAAAAATAGGGCCGGACCTGCAGGTCTCTGATAATTATGCCAATTTCATTATTTTAAAGTAATTTTTTTAAATATGGCATCTGAATTATGGAAATCTTTTACAAAAGACTATAATTTTGCAAAATGCGTTATCTGCAGAATAATTTCAAGGGGAGGAATAATGAGAAATTTATTTAATACTACCAATATCGGTAAAAATTTAAAGTGATTCAAACAGCATACGAAGAGTTAATAAAAAAAACGAAAAATATTAGAAAAAACAAATCAAATTTTAAAAAAGAAGTCAGCGAACAATATCTGTCATTCTTAATAAAACTAATATTTGGAAAAATTCTCCTATTTCTATCCTAGAGGACAACTGCTTTAAAAGACTTTTACATTATTTATGTCCAAATTATAAAATCGCTATAAAGGAGTTAGTCGTGATATATATAAAATTTTCCGAAAAAATTCGTAAAGAAATTTTGGTTGAGGATTCTGTGACGATTCTCATATCTTATTAATATGCCATTATATAAACCACTTGAAATGAACTAATAGTTTCAAATGTTAAAATATTTAATGAGTCGCATCAATAAACATTGCTCATATTTTAGATGAAATGATTAATTATTGGGGAATAAAAAAAAAAAATACACCTAATCATTAGAGATAATGCACCCAATATAGTTTTGGCCATGGAAAACGGGAAATTTCAAAACGTTTCCTGTTTTGTTCATTTAGCAATTGGTTGTATAGGCAGCAATTTTTTCACAGAGATCAATCATTGATATGCTTGCTAGGGTAAGAAAAATAAGTTGCCACTTTAAAAAATTTTCTATTTCACAAAATGTCTAAAAAATATCCAAATTCTAAGTCTAACTAGGCACAAATTAATCGCTTAATGGGGAAATTTATAGAGGTGTGTAAACCATTAATAATCATTTAAGAACTCGGTTTTTTGATATTTATGATAATTGGCAATTATCTTATCGCAACATTACTTGATCCTCAATTCATATATTGAAAAGCTCAGGACTGCATGTGAGCCTTTTATTAAAGGTAATAATAATGTTTAACTTCCAGCTCCCAATAAAGATTTGTAAGGTTTTATATTTTTTTTAAATAAATTTAAATGATAACTTAGGTAATATCAATGAGAAAAATGTTTCACATAACATTAAAAAATGCTAATTTAATTTAAGGGATGCTTATAAATTGAAAATCAAAGAGAAACTAATAACAAATAAAATAATTAAAATTGCGTAATGTAGATGACCTTCCATAATTGAAGAAAATCAAGAAAGATTTAAAAGAATCTATATATCTAAATGGTAAAATAACATATTTTTCATATTAGATATAGTATTGCTTAGTTGGGTTAATTGACCCATTTGCTTGGGTGGTATCTGATTATTTTTCAAACCCAACAAAATGTTGGATTTGTATGAAACCCATTATTTTAAAAATGCCAATTTTATATCTGTGTTTATTAAGATAACTCTAATAGCATTGATATTATATCCCCTATGGATCCACATGGAGAATTAATGCTGAAAGGTATTCAACTTTGTCAAAACTTGCATGTAAATTTTTGGCGCCTCCTGCAAGAAGTGTTCCATCTGAGTCTGTCTTCAATACGGCAGCAAATATAGATAATCCATATCGTGGAAGCTTATTGCTAGAAAATCTAGAGCCTCTCAAATTTATTTTAAAAAATCTAATATATTATAATTTTAAATATTACAATTTTATAATTATATTAACATATATATGTCGTAATTTTTAAAGGGATCAGAAGTATCCGGGATCATCACGTGTTTTAAAGGGAAAACTAAAAAATTAGGGTTTTAAATTAAGGAATGATAATACGTTATTATCACATTTTAATCGTGATAAAGAGGAATCTTATTTTAAAAAGCGTTTTATGCGCGTTTCGTCTCGTTTTATTTCTTTATTTTATTTATTAATTTTCAATGTTGTTTTTTTTGGCCTTATGAAATAAGATATGTCTAATATAGGGTATCAATCGATAGCTATCAAAAGATCTATTCAACTGGAGGTCAATTCCCCTTAATAAGCGAGTCTAGGTCTGGGGGGTCAGGAATATTTTTATCAAAATAAAATATCGATATGGGTATCAAATAATAGCTAATTTTAATATCTTTTGAGTGAAAGTTTTCATTTTTGGTCTTGATGGGTATGACTTAGTCTGGAAGACAGGATGTAGATGGGGGGGGGGGGGGGGGGGTTAAAATAATTTTTTTTGATATGGGTATCAAATAAAAAGTAATTAAAATATTTTTTTAATGTAAAAATAATAATCAGTCATAGAGGGCGGGCCAGGGTCTTGGGTGGTCAGGAATATTTTTATCAACACAAAATAGCGATATGGGTATTAAATAAAAGCTAATTTAAATATCTTTAGATTAAAAGTATTCATTTTTTGTCTTGATGGGTATGGCTTGGTCTGGAGGGTGGGGGGGGGGGGGGGGGTCAGGAATATTTTATCAACACTGGGTATCAATTAAAAGCTAGTTTAAATATCTCATGATTGTAATAATTATACTCTAAGTAGGCAGGAGGTCTTAGGTGGTCAGGAATATTTATATAAACACAAAATATTCATATAGGAATCAAATAAATGGTATTTTAAAAATATTTTTTTTAATATGGGCATCAAATAATAGGTAACTAAAATATTTTTTATTGATAATAATTAAACTCTAAATGAATAGACTCTAGGTCTTGGAGGGCCAGGAAATTTGTATTTTACTTTTATTTATTACCCATGTTTATGTTTGCGTTAATAATAATATTCATCACATCTTAAGATGCCCGCTTAGCCTGTTAAAATTAATATAATCAAAAGATTTTTTAATTACTATTTATTTGATACCCATATAAATTTTTATTTTTACCCCCCCCCCCAACATTCCCAGATCAAGTACAACCCTTTAAGATAATAAATACTTTCAGTCAAAAGATATTTAAAATACTTGATTCCTATATAAATATTTTGTGTTTATATAAATATTCCTGATCACCTAAGATCTCCCGCCTACTTAGAGTATAATTATTACAATCAAGAGATATTTAAACTATTTATTTGATACCACTATCGATATTTTGTGTTGATAGAAATATTCCTGACCCCCCCCCCCAGGCATAGACCCGCCCTCTATGAGTGATTATTATTATTACAATAAAAAAATATTTTAATTACCTTTTATTTGATCTCATATAAAATATTTTTTACGCTCCCCTCCACCCCCCCCCCAGACCAAGTCATACAAATCAAGACAAAAAATGAATACTTTCAATCTAGAGATATTTAAATTAGCACTTATTTGATACCCATATCGCTATTTTGTGTTGATAAAAATATTCCTGACCCCCCAAAACCTAGACCCGCCCTCTGTGAGTGATTATTATTATTACAATAAAAAAATATTTAAATTACCTTTTATTTGATACCCATATCAAAAAAAATTATTTTTTATACACCCCCCCCCCTGCTCCACCACCCCTCACGTCATACCCATCAAAACCAAGAATGAAGACTTTCAGTCAAAAGATATTAAAATTAGCTATTATTTGATACCCATATAGATATTTTATTTTGATAAAAATATTCCTGACCCCTCAAACCTAGACTCGCCCATTAAGGGGGAGAGATTGAACACCAGTTGAATAGATCTTTTGATTAGCTATCGATTGATATCCTATATTAGACATATCTTATTTCATAAGGCCAAAAAAAACAACATTAATAAATAAATAACAATTAATTTTAAAAAAATAAAGCAAAACGCGTTTTAAATTTAGATTCTTCTTTATCATGGTTCAAACGTGATAATACCGTATAGTTTTTTATCCTTTAAAAAATTAAATTCTTAAAGGGATCCCTTTAAACCCCGTGACGATCCCGGAAAGTTCAGATCCCTTTAAAAATTACGGCATATACATTATTTAAAACAAAATGAATACATTATTAAATATATAGTTTTTTTTATCTATTTATAATATAATTTTTTTTTAAATTATAATCTTAATTGTAGAAATAAAAATATTAAAATAAAATTAAATGCATATTTCGTGCATAGAAAATATGGATTTTTTAATTATATTTGGTTAAAATCAATATAAATATCGGGTAGGTATCGGATGGGTTTTAAACCAATATCAGATAGGATCGGTGAAAAATATGTGGATCGGCACAGCCCTTACTTTTCTTTATCTTTCTATTTTCCTTTTTTAAATTTTCTATTTTTTTGTTACCTCTACATCCCTTTCTTTCTTATTTCCATTCGATTTTAAGGCCCCTTTGGGCTAGGAATATAAATAAATATATTTTTTAATATAAAAGTATACAAATGATTTGTTCATGGCTCTCTTGACTTCGTCCGAACCGTCAGCGTAAATCTGTTGAAATAATTGAGTAATTGCTCCCTCGCCTTCCAATTTAGCATCTTGTTCCTCCTTTATTTATTATATATATTATAGCACTTCAGTTCAGAACCAGCCTAATCTGACCGAATTTGGGTCAATCGGATTTTAATTTTAATTTTAGAATTTGGAAATCTATTTTCTAATGTTATTAAAAAAAATTTCTCATTAATAATCTAACCTCTTGAGGTCTGGTGTGAAGAAAATATTACAGGTTGGGACCAAAATTTTGCACAATTTAATAGTTGCCCAATTTATCAAGATTTTTTATTTTTATATAAATAAGATTTTACCATCTGTCATATGCTAAGTTTAGCTAAAGTGAGATTATGTTAACTATTTTCATATGAATTTTTATTCTATTAATTCATTAAAATCAAGTTAAATTATGTATGTTCATTGGATAACATAACCTTATACAAAATAAGAATGTATAAAATTATTATATAAATAGATTAAAATTAAAATATATAATTAATTTATAAGATAAAATTTTATCTTTGTTGTTTATTTGGTGCAATATATATTATTTACATGGCGTTTGATAAAGTCTTTTTGAATTTATAAACATTGTAAACAGTTCCTTTAGAAATATTAAATTTTTTATCATGTTTTCTTAGTATGAATTATTTTGTTATTTTACATGAATAATTTTAATAGATAAAAATTAAATATTTCACCATCCAAGTAGATAGTTACCCAATTTATCAATTTTAAAATTCAGTTATGAGAAGTAGGCAGTTTTATTTTCTAGTTGTTTTCCTTTCATTCGATTAGGAGGTTTCGTCGATGTATCCATTACCGAGCTGATTCAAAACGTATCTCAATAGGATGTTCATATATGGGGGCTGGTTTATTGAGCTGGGATAATTACTTTTTACTATGTTTGGAGCCATCCTCTGACGTAGGCAATCATTAAAGGTTTGCAATGGGCGGGTTTTAACCCCGCAAGCCCGCCCATCCAATATTTTAAAATAATTTAACCCGCCCGCCTAACCCTTTTTAAAAATATATCCACCCGCCCATGATATCGCCCATTAGTCTAAAATTTTTTACCCGTCCGCCCATTATATAAAAAAATTTAATCCATGCCATCTATAAAATTTAAATAAGCTCATTCTTTCAATTTTTTTAAAATCTAATTAAAAAAATGATTCAGTTTCAGTGCTACACCCCTATAAAAAAGTTTTATAATTTATGAGAAATTGATTAAGGATAAGGAATTTATATTTTATGGATATTGATATTATTTCTAATTATAATGCAGAAAAATGAATAAATCTTTTTTTTGCCGTTTCCACCAAAGTAGGATATCCGTTTGAAGTATATCCTCTACTTAAGTGAGATATTTAAATAAAAAGTGAAACCATTAATAATAAATAAAAAAAAGTAATTTAAATTAAATTAATTGTTTAAATGGTAAACTTAAACTAAACTTAGTAGTCTAAAATCTTGCTAAATTATACAAAAACTCGCTACTTTAAGATTTAAATATTTTGTTATTAGGTAAGGTGCTCTCCTCTGCAACAGCCATATCTTCCCATCTGTTGTTTAATTTTGACGTGGATACTATCTATTTCAAACATTGCATTTATAATTTAAAACCTTTAATTGAATTCTCTTTGCTTTTGGAACGAGTAAACGATTGGTATTAAAAATGTTGAAATTTGATGGGGCATTTTTATATTTATATAAATGATTTTAAATAACAAATAAAGTTGTAAATTTTGTAACCCCTAAAAACCCACCCAATGCAGACCTCTAGTAATAACCCTCAGTGGGATCCTCCTTCCTAGTTGAGATCCGGGGCCCTAACTTTTCAAAAAAGACAAGGGCGTAGCTAGTTAAAATGTTACCCAGATTATTGTATTTTTTTAAATATATATAAAATTATGATTATAAAAGTATAATCAAAATATCATCTAGTGAATAGTTACATTTTTCCAAAAATAATTGCAACTAGTTTCGATAACTGGTTTTTAGAATGTAACGACAAAAGTAGCATGTTATATTTAATTTACTTTTTAAAATATAATATATTTATATATATCTCATTTCATTCAATATTTTATAATTGTTGTATCTGTTGATTTATAATTGACAGATATGGACATTTTTCAAAATATTTTCGAGAAGATATATATTACTATTAACTGCCTTTGTTTAAAAATTGAATCATGTGACATTTTTTACTAGAATTTTGATATTGAAAAAAAATAAAGAATATTGTTTGATATACATATGAAATAATAATAATGATTTCCCAAATTTAAAATTAGGGGAGACTAGGGTTAGGTAAACCCCGGGACTTGGCAAACGACTTAATCTCATTTCAAAATTAAATAGACTAGAATTTTAATTTTTATTAAAATATAAAATCATTTATATATAAATTAAATTTTATAGCAAAGTTTTAACCCTTCTGTATAATTTGAGAAAGTTTTATGAGTAATTTTTCGTCTATATATTATTTCCATCATGATTAGTAAATTTAGCGTTAGCGGGGTTTGCTAAACCATTCAATCAATTTGAATTATTTAATTTGTAATTATTACATTATTCGATATGGTGCGATAATACAAATCCAATAAAATTACAAAAGGTCCTAAATTTTATATTAATGATAGCTTGAAGTATACTAATATTTTATGTATTTATATTTCATGTAATTAGGCTATAGAGATATGAAGATTGTAAATCAACAAGGACCACTCGCTAACTAAAAGGTAAATTTCTATACATTGACTTTCTTATTTTTTAAGAAATAATTACAATAATTCTATCTAATTTTTAAACAATATATTTAAATTTTATGTAATTTTTAAACAATATAGTGATAAAAATTTAAATGATAAATAAATTAAAATTTTAAATGGTAAATAAATTTAAATATTATTTTTGTATAATTAATTCTAATATATTATTCGGGTTTGACTAAACTGCAAATGCTTAGGTAAAAATTTTCATATATTATCTATTATTTGTAGTGAGATTCATTTTCCTATGATATAAATAACTTAAAAAAATTAAATTATTAGATATATTCAATAATAAAGAAATATACATTAATAGTTGAATTTTCCTTTATCTCATAATAAATCGTTTAAATCCTTTAATATAATTATATTAAAAATATTTATAATTAAATTTTAAATTTCAATAATATTAAATCCGCAAGATGGTTTTATTATTTTATAAAAAAATTTAAAATTATTTTTTGTTATATTATATTTTAAAAACATATTGTATTATAACTTAAAAACATTGGCGTACGCAGCGGGGGGGGGGGCAACCCCCCCCCCCCCCAAGCCAAAAAATGCAGATGCCGGATATATTTTTCAAAAATATTTTTGTTTAGTGTTGTGCAGATTTAATTTAAAACATCATATTTTTTAATTCGTTTGTAAATAAAAATTTACTTGTAAAAATTGATAAGAATATATAAATATGTTATTTTAACAACTTTTTACAAGTCAAATAATTTTATTTTCAAATAAATTAATAAATATGGAAATGTTTTGAACAGGGATGTGAACCCTTCGACAAAAAAAGGGTCCGGGTTCGGGTCCGGTAATAAATTTAAAAGGGACCCGGGTCCAGGGTTCGGGTCCGGGTTCAGAGGAAACATAAAAATAATGACTCAAAATAAGACTTTTTTTCATTCATTTTTTATTATACTTTAATATATACACATTTAAAATTCGAAATGAGATAATTTATATTTTAAATATTTTATTCAATCGCACAATCATGATATCTTCTAAAATATCATCCTTCAGATTTCCACGTAAATTAGTCAACGATGAAAATCCACGTTCTACGCTTACCTAAAATAGATAGTCATTTTTATAATACATAAATTATTGTACTTGTGTCGCCGGTACAACCATGACGATTCTAGAAAAGGTATATTTGAAGAATTTTCCTCCCATAATTTTAAAATGTTTGCATCTCTATTTATTCTCATAACTTTTCTATTAAAGATACAATAGATATTTTTTGCTCCTTTCTATCAGATGATAATTTAATATTTTTTTTTATCTATCTAATATTAAAATTTCCAGATCATCAATATCGTTATCATTATCAATGTTATCGCTACAACCAGTAGATATTGTTGTAACCACCAATGTATTGTAAATAATAGAGTTTTGGGTATGCCATAAATCTTCAAGATGGTCTATAGCCATTTGTTTTTGCTCACTACTTAATAAAACCTGATATCGCGGGTCTAAATATATCGAAGCATATACAACACTATTTTGTAAATATTGTTGCTCTCTTATTTTCGTATTTTCTAATACTTCATTTGAAAAAGAACTTGTTAATCTCTTTAACTCTAATCGACATCTTAACCATATGCCATAAAAATCCGATAAACATAATTGTTCTGCATGCACTCGTAATGTTGTTATTTTTAAAGGAACCAGCACACTAGTAAGCTCTTTTACTTGATTCCAATCAACTTCTGACAAAATGATTTCACATGCTCCTGTGATAAAATCATTACAGAAATCTTTCAAACTTAATAATCGCTCTAGCATCATACATATAGAGGACCAACGTGTTGTGCAATCTAAAATTGCCATTTACATTTTCATGGATTTTAATATTCTAACAATTGTGGGAATTCTTAAATATTTTACAACATCCCTTGCTTTATCAATTATAGTTTTATAATTTTTTTAAAAATTAATAAAATTATAAAAATTATGTTATTTTTTAAAAATTATATTTTTACATTAATTTTAAAAAAAAAAATTTTAAGTTAAAAATTTTTAACACCCTGAACCCTTGGACCCTCCACTTTTTAAAAGGATCCGGGTCCTGGTCCGGTTCAGCCAAAATACGAGAGTCCAGGAGGGTTCAGGGTCCGGGTTCACATCCCTGGTTTTGAATTAAATTTACACAGTACTATATTAATTTATATTTGTTAATATTTATTCCTATCTCATATTAAATATATATTTAATTACATTTATTATCACATTCATCACTAAGTTTATCAATTAATTTCGATTTCAAGTTTTCCGGCGTTTATCTTATTATTTTCAAATTTTTAGTGGCGTAATATTTATCTACCATTTTAAATTTCCAGTCAAATAATAATTATTCTGAAATTGTCCAATAGGGAGAAAGAAATTGCAACCTTGTCCTACGAGATAGAGTCTCCGCCATCAAGCAGTAACAGCTTTTATAGAGTTAGAAGAGCCGATTATTTGCTATTACTGACATATCACTATGGCCTGAAAGAAATTTTTCCTTAAAAGCAAGAAAATTATTGGATTCAATGCTTATTCCAAATTTATTTTCTCATTAATGTACAACTATTTTATGTATTACTTTTCAAAAACATGATGACTTGATTAAGAAGATTAAAATAGAGGAGAGCATTTTATTAGAATTCAAGGAAATTAGGGCTAATGTTTATGAAGAATTTCATATTTTATATGTTATTGTTAAGTCAAAAGCAGAGCTATACGTGTTTAATATTTGTCTCACTCGACTTGCAACAAGGCAAGCTCATAGTTAAAACATTAATATAGGATCAGTAGAAGAGTATATCTTAAAATACATTTATAAACCAAATAAATGAATGGTTTTTAATTCATTATGCAGCACTTACCAATCTGCAAATATTATTTCCATAAAAGCCTTCCCAACCTTTTTCAGATGGTGATAGAAAAAAAAATATTTGTTGGATTTTTATCATGAAGATGTTAAAGTATCTTATGATGCCTAATTAGCTGAATAACTATGTTAATAAGATTAACTATGGTTGATACAGTCCCAAAAACGCTATGGATGCTCTGCATTATTTCAAACACATTTTAGATTATATTTCCAATGTATTAAAAGGGTTTATATATATTAGCAACTTTCCCAATAGTAAACTAATGAGAGAACATTCTCTTTTTTAAGAAGAATAACAGAGCCCTGCAGAGGTACCATTTGCAGGGCACGACCCGGATTTTTTTAAAGATTTTTACGGCTAAGCTCAATTTTCAGGCCCGGCCCGGCCTTTTTTAAAATAAAATTTTCAGGCCCGACCCGGATTTTTAAAAATAATTGATTTTTATAGCTAATAATAACGATTTCAAATATAGGCTTTTAAAAAAAATTTTCAGCCCGGCCTAGATGTTTTTTTTAAAAAATTCAGGCTCAGCCCGGGTGTTTATTTTTAAAAATTTCAGGCTCGGCCATACTGTCTAGTCCGGGGGCCGGGCCTGCAGGTCTCTAAAAAACATACCAAGAAGTACAACTTTTGAAAGTAGCTTGAAAGGTTTGGATCTTTTGAATATTCATAGGCATTTGACAACAAGCAAGGATGAGATAATTGAAAAATTAGCTCAATCCCAACGAAGATTGGATTTTACATTGTAAATATATAACATACAAAATACAATTATTCCCTAAGCTTTTTGTGTAATAATTTATATTTCTAACATTTAAATTTTTTATACTTTATATATAAATTTTAAGGCTCAAAAAATTCAAATTTCTATTTTGGGTCATTTAAGTGATTCTTTACATATAATCTTTTTATAATTCACATTAATTTAAAATTGTGTATTAGAAATAGTTATTAGTCCTGATAAATTTATGCTTGATATTTTTAAAAAATTTTATTATCCCCCCCCCAGACCAAATTCCTGCGTACGCGCCTGCTTAAAAAGTAAGCTAAATTCCATATATTGTCTATCAAAAATTGATTCGAAAAATTGCAAGAACAAATCTAGGTTTTTATAAATTACATATGATCACATTTTAATGGTTAAAGTAAGATAACTTAATTTTTTAAATAATTTTTGCATACTTGCTATTGATATTTTGCCTAAATAGCCACTTTGTTTTTATTGCCATTATTACAATATTACCATATAATAATGTCATTCTAATAAATAAGATATCACAGAAAAATTTTATCGAACATATAATGTTTATAGATTATTTTACACCAAATGTATAAAGATTTACCAATTTTAGGGGAAAAATATAATTTAGATATGGGATTCCGGATATTTTTGTTAAATGATATATTGGTTTTAAGTAAAGAATTTGTTCGAATTTTCAGTTGATTTCGAAAGACTTTGATTTGCTATTCTGAGATATAATAACTTAGGGTTTTAACGTAGGCTAATATCTAATGAGAATTGTTGGTGGGTTAAGCATTCATGTATATTTCTTTTTCTACAAATTTTGTTTTGTGAAGTTAATCATTAAAGTAATATAATTTGATTGTTTAAATGACCATGAAAAGGGTCTTTAAGTGTTGCTGAGTTCAATAATACAAATAACATAGAACTGGAGGTTATAAATTATATTATGAGAAAGTTGAAATAAATTACAAATGCTTAATTATTATCTTTCCATTAAGGAAATTTTTTTATAAATATAATACTGTAATATCTTCATCAGCTTCAATTGAAAGGCTATTTAGTTTTGGTACAATGCTATGTATATGTATGCGAAAATGGCAAAGGTCTAATACTAAATTATTTGAAAATTTTGATTATCTTATAAATAATAAATCTATTTTAAATACTCTTTTACAAATTAATATTTCAACTCCCATTAAAAATACTAGTCTCCCTTCCCTATCTATGCAAAATATTAAATATTTTATTAATTATTGTAAATATTCATTCTTATTAAATGAATATGTTATGTTCTTCACAAATAAATAATAAAAACTGTATTTTATAAACTATTTTAATTTAATTGGTAATGATAATTAGATGCAACAAGTATCTTTTTGATATTTTGAAAAAGATACTAGAATCTGTATCTAGATTCTTATTCCTGAGGACCTACCCATGTAATATAAATATTTTCTTACGTGATTATCCATTTCTGATTGAATATATTAAGTGTATTATTAGATATGACGATTAGAAAAAAATCTAAAAAAATTTATAAAATCTTTTAATATAATAAAATGAGGTAAAAAAAAGGTAAATGAATGAATGCCATCATGTGAAATATTTATATAAATATGATTCTAATTATATAAATTAAATTAATCATTTTCTATAATACTTAGATAAATAATATTTAAATTTTTTTATTTAAATAGTAACTTGGTATTATTGAATATCATGACACAAAATAATATTTTATTTTGTAATATTAACAATATACTTTACCGGCATGACTTTGTTTTAAATATTATACATAGCCTTCCACCATGCGTATTATGATAATTCAGCTTATAAAAATGAAACTTTAATGTTTTAGGAGTAAATTCTGATATATAACATTTTTAAATGATTTTTTTTATAATAGTATTTTATAATAATACACGCCAACTTGCGGATTTAATATTATTGAAATTTAAAATTTAATTATAAATATTTTTAATATAATTATATTAAAGGATTTAAACGATTTATTATGAGATAAAATAAAATTCAACTATTAATATATATTTCTTTATTATTGAATATATCTAATAATTTAATATTTTATAAGATATTTATATCATAAGAAAATGAATCTCACAAAAAATAATAGATAATATATTAAAATTTTTACCTAAGCGTTTGCTGTTTAGTCAAACCGATTTCATTTGGCATTTTTATTATAATTGTTTATAGATCAAATTTTATGAGGTATTATAAGAGATATCAAGAAGCTGGCTCACTTTCTAGTGTAGACAAAAAGAAAATATTGATGAAGAAGGAAACAAGTTATCTAATCCAAGCTAGTTTTTTTAGATAAGTAGCTTTAGCTACTTGTTGCCTCAGGGGGACCTTAAGGATAGATTAGGATTTATTCCCAGCCATTAAATTTTCTTTCTAAGATTTTGGAATATTTTTTTGCCCATTACTAAAAAAACAACATAATGAATATTTATACCTTTTTAATTGAAAGACCATATAATATTTTGCTAGGTTGGATTAGATAACTTGCATTATTTTCTTCTTCTTTATCTGTGAATATTATCATTTTATCCTGATAACTTCATTATTTTCTTCTTCTTTATCTGTGAATATTATCATTTTATCCTAAGTTAATAAATGAGCCAGTTACTTGATATTTCTTATATCATGAAATTTGATCTAGAATACCTAAAATTAAAATGCCAAATATAATATCAGATTATATTAATTATAGCTTTAATTATACAAAATTAATATTTTCATTTTTTATCTATTATTTAATATTGCTAAAATTTGATTATATTATTTTAAAAATTATATAAATGTGATTATATCTTAAAATACAATAAAATTTACCTAAGTTGGCTAGTGTTCCATGTTGGTCCACAGTTTCCTTATATCTATGTAGCCTAATTATATTATAGAATAAATTCATCAAATTTTAGTATACTTCTAGATATCATAAATATAAAATGTACGACCACTTGTAATTTTATTGGATTTGTAATTTTACACCATATCAAATAATGTAATAATTACAAAAAAATCATATAAATGGATGTGTATATGATAGCAAGCCCCACTGGCTCCAAATTTACTAATCATGATTGAAATAATAAAAACAAACTTTCTCAAATACATGAGGGTTAAAATGTTACTACAAATTTAATTTATATACAAGTGATATATTTTAGTTGTTGAAAACAGAGATACACTATTCCTCTTACACCCATAAAATTCGGTAAAAAGAGTTATATGGGGATTAATTTTAAATATAGAATCATCCACCAATTAACCTTAGATAATCTCTTAACCAATGACCAACTGAGAGTTACTATAGGCTTTAGACTTGGATGTTCGCTTACACATTCACACTCTTGCCACCAATGCTGCCTACCCGTTCAACCTAACGCCAGACACGGTCTAAACTGCACTCGCAGACAAGGACGCCATCTCCGGCATAAAGCAATTAATAAAATCATACATAACGCTTTTAATAAGGCTAAAATACCCAACATCTTGAACTTGCCAACCTCTCATTATACAAGACGGCTTCAGACCCGACGGAAAATTTTTAACATAACAAACGAAAATCGTGAATCCTTATTTCTTAAACAAAAACTTCAATTGGAAATTTTTAAATAAATTATACTTGCTTTTTAGGTACATTTTCATTATTAAGCTCTTTTTGGAGCCTTAGATACTATTAATATATATTTTTACATATTTTTATATAGTTGTTTTAATATTTTAGTGATTTATCATTTTTTTTTAAATTATACCAATATCAATATTATCAAATTAAATTTTAAAATTTATAAACAGGTTGCAGTTATCTGTGTATAAAGACTAGCATCATGCTTATGTCTATCTATGGACATTAAAAAGATAGACAAAAGAGCTAGAATTTTTTTTATTTGGTACAGGTCTAAAAAAGCTAATCATTTTTATTGAATTAAAGTTTAATAGTTTACAACTGAGTACATGTGAGATTAGCACATTAGCCATCGTCAGCATAGGTTGGCATAAAGAAGTGAAGAGTTACAACTTTTTTCTAACATATATTTCTTTTTGAAATAAAAAATAAATGAACATACTTAGAGATGTAAATTTCCCGGGAAAATTGGTTCAGGAATTTCTTCGGGAAAGTTGGGGAAAAAGGAAAAATTGGAGGAAAAGGGGAAAATAACGGAAAATCAAATAACCATAAAATACACTTTAAACCTTTCAATTTTTATTATTAAATTACTTTATTAAATTTGGAGAACTAAGGGAAAATAAAATAATTAAACAATAAAGTCAAAAATACAATGTATACATTTCATTTTTTTAAAATAACTTTATTAATTATATTTCATGAAACAGAAAATTTTATAAAAACAGGGATATTTGTTGGAGGGGGGGGGGGCTTGAACAAGTTTTTTTAGCCTAATTAAATTTATGCAAAAAAAATTATGATAGCAAACCATTTCCAGACAGAACGTTTTTTCATAACTATTTCCAAACAAATTACATTTAAAATTCATGGGATGCATGAAATAGCATCATCATCTTTATGGGATGTAATTGAAATATCATTATTGTTACATGTTTGTAACTTTATATTTAAATATACCTTTTTATTTTAGTAACGATAAATTATATTATAATATATTATATGTTGTAAATTGGATAACGTGATTTAATATGTTATACAATTTTAGATAATGGATTTACGTTGTATATAAAAAAAGGAGATATATTATTTTTTATCAGTTAACTTTTTTATATAATAAAGAATCGTTTTAAAATCTTTTATTTAAACTAAATTCTTTATATTGAGCTAAATCTAGACTAATTTCTATAAATTCTGACGTACAAGACAAGAATTGATTTACGTTGTATATAAAAAGAGATTATATATTAGAAAATTGCATCAGTTAACTTTTGCAAATAAAGAATCGTTTTAACATCTTATATTTAAATTAAATTCTTTATATTGAGATAAATCCCGATGAATTTCTATCAATCCTAACGTACAAGTCAAGCTAACATCCCCGCTTGTCAACAATTATTATAACTTGATATTGATAAATTGGAATCTGAACTCTTTTGATGAAATCCCAAACATGATGTATTTGTGTGATCCTTTAAATGTATGTTATTCCTGATTGTTATTAATTTTTCGACTCTTTCATCCTTTATTCTATTATATCTCGTTTTTGAATGAATTTTTCCAAATGCTGACCAGACTCTTTCTCAAGATATCTTACTGCCACTTGACAAAGGGGTTGATTTGTACACAACCTAATCCACCATATGAGTGGTTTGGTATTGATTGAGCTCTCCCATATGCCTTGAACGATATCCTGCTAAATTACCCATAATCCAATATCGCAATTAATTTGGCCTTAAATAATATTAATTTAAAGCTACTGTTAACACAACATAATATCTAGGATCCTGAAGATTTGTTAAATAATATTCTTGGCAATAAAATTTCTTTCGTTTATTAATAAGCATCTTAACACTTTTCAAATCATTTTCATTAAAAATAAAAGTTAATGAATTGAGTTTATTTTTTATATCCCAAAATATTTCTGATAAGTCAGATAATACCGCTGTATCCGATTCTACAATTATAATTTTGTTATAAATAAATTCCAAAAAAGTCAATCCTTCTTTGTCTTATATAATACGTCTTCTTGTTTGTCTATATATAAACTTGAAATTGCAATTTATTGCAAAACTTCTTTATTTTTCACAACACTTTGCAACATTATAACAAAACTTCCCCATCTTGTCGGAATTGGAATTTTTAAGGAAGATTTATATCCTTTCAATATTTGTCTTTCTTTAAAAGTTGCCAATAAAATTCCATTAAATTTTTTTATATTTAATTATTTGTTTGGTTTTTTTGATGATCTTTTCAATAAAAAGTATTTGGCATAAATCTTTAATAATCAGATTCAAGCCATGCGGCACATTCAAAGCATTCAATATAATTATATTTTGCCTTAACAAGACTCCAGGCCTATTCCATATTCATTGCATTATTAGTTACTAGTGAGATAAAATTCTTACTACCAATTTCTTTAATTATCTTGATCAGCTCAGATGCGATATAATCACCAGTGTGGGAACTAAATACTGTATCAATGGATTTAAGGAAAATGGGTTCTGGAGTCATAATTATGAAATTTAAATTATAAATTTTTGAATTAAATATTATATTTTATAAAATATAAATCATAATTTCTGCAATAAAATATTATATTTATATTAGAGATCTGCAAAGTTAGGCCCGGCCCGTACCCGGCCCGAACGGGCTTTGGGCCGGGCCTAATTATATTTAAAATATTCGGGTTCGGGCCGGGCCTAATATTTTAAAAAAAATTCGGGCCGGGTCAGGTCGGACCTTGGAAATTTTTTTAAATATATCTAAATTTATCAATTTTATATTGAATTTTTTATGTAAAATAAAAATATTTGATTTTATTTATTGAAACTAAACGACATATAACATATGTCTTTTATTTTGAGTAATTATAAAAATTAATTTCTATATTTAAATAAATTCGGGCCGGGCCACCCGATGCAGATAACTAATTTATATTAAGAGAAAATTCGGGAAATTTCCTACCTTTACATCTCTAAACATACTTATATATTATTATTTGCAGATCACAAACCGAAAATCGTAATGCCAATAGCAAAAAGCCTAGTTTCACATAAAATATTTTTCACCATCCTATTTTGAACCAGAGTCATAATGACTCTGTGGACATTTTCCTTCAGGAAAATGATTTCTATGCTATCATTATCATTTACTATTAAATTTGCTTCAATTTTATTTCTAAAAAATGATGCCAAGTTTAAAGTAGGCCTTTTGTGCAGATAGAAATTCAACTGTTTCTTTAAATTTTTAAAGAAAAAATAGTTCTTCTACTAGATTTGATTCATAGTTTGAGATAGTCTTCCCTAATTCTTTTCAAAACGTGATTAATTAAATTTTTATTTGCTCCAAAATAATTACACAAATGTAATTAATATAATATAGTTGGGAAATTTTATTTTAAAATTCTCATGTGTGGCATTATGTTATTAAAATCGCAAATTTGAAATAGGGTATCAGAGTAGCTTATCCAGTGCTATCTAAACCTAGCATATCCATATTAGATCTATTATATTAAGGCATTTTCTTTGCTCGCTCTAGCAACTCAAATTCAATCTCTGCAGTTACATATCTCATAGAAGTAACCATTTTTCTTATTCTTTTGATAAGATTTTCACTAAAAGGTATTTTACCATCCATTGTAACCAAATTATGTAAGCCATGACCAAATCACAAGTGGTGTTCATATTCACCTAATCACACACTTTCTTATTAGGTTTCCCTTTTAAAAATATGTAAAATTATGGTAACTTTTAGAATTTTAAATTGATTGAATTATAAAATGATGCCAAAATAATTGATATTAAAATATGTATAAAATAAGAATTCGTCAAAATTCTGATTGATATTAAAAACTTATAACAGTGATAACTATCAATTATTAGAAAAAAATGCAATTTTTGTGCAGCCATGCACCAAGCTAGCGTAATTTTCATAAATGGTGGCGTTTTGGGCGTGGCCAAAAATATTGGTGGCCAGCCTTTTAATTTAGATTTATCTTAATGGTTCAATAAAAAATATGCAGAAAAAATATTATATTTCAATAATAAAATTCTACTTTCGAGTTTTTTAAAAAAAAAAATAAGGACAACTTTGGGATCCCATATAAATATATTTTCGTATTTTGACCCCAGATTCATGGTAATAGTTAAAAATGCTTGAATTATTTTTATTTTCTAAAGATTTAATGAATTTATGTTCACAAAAATAAATTGATCTTCGACTTATTCTGAACCTCCAGGTAAGAGGCATGTATGGGCTGCTCCAACCCCTTAAAAAGCCATGTGTTTGGTCAAGTAGCCCATAGAAATAAACTAATGTTGGACCATAGAGCTTGTAAAAATAAGCTATGGGATAGGCCAAGTTTCAATTTCAATTTTCGCTTCTTTTGAAAATTTTTAGGCCATGTTTAAGTTACTATTTATTTAAAATTTGTTGAATTTCTATTGGTATATATTTATTTTAATATATATTAAATATATTATCGAAATGATTAATTTTTATATGCACTGTGCTTTGATTTTAGAACAATAAACAGGCCTAACTTCTGGCTTGAAAAATATTAATGTTATATTTACCTCATTTTTTTTTCTTGCCTGATAGAATGCCACAATTATAAAATAAATTTAAAAAATAAAAAAAATTTAAAAATCAGAGCATGAGATATATTTATTGTTCATTTTAATATTTTATTTTGTAATAAATAAACATTATTAGATCATCAAAGATAATGCTAATGGTATTTAAATGTAATGCATAACATTTAAATAGAGAATAAAATTAATATTTTAAGTTCAAATTTCTTCCCTATAAAATTTTTTCTTAATTAGTGATTAGCCTATATATAAAAAAAATGCCACCAGCAAGAAACAAGCTAGAAAAAGTGAAGGAATAATGGCCTGATTTTTGTCCTACATATTTTAAGAAGAGGTGCAATTTTTTAAAAATTTCCCTAATTCTGTAAATTCTTATTGCAGGAAATTTAAAACAAGGATATACCAATACCAATATGATACTAAGGTGATTCATAACTTTACCTTTACACATTTGACTAATTCTACCCAAGTCTTAGTTTAAATTGCTTTTTTGTTATTAATTTATTTTGTCATATGGGTCATTCCACATCAAATTGACCAAAAAAACGAGATTTTCGGACGACCATCTTTAAAATGAACGAAACTTGGCATGATAGTTATTTATGTTATATATATTAATAAAATCAAAATTTTAGAGTGCTAGCTCAATTAGATCCATAGATATACGCCTTCAAAGTCGAAAATCGTGAAGTGCGTGATTTCATTAAATCTAGTTTTTTTTAAATACTTAGATAGAGTTACTAATTATATATCATTTTATAGCCCTTAAAATTTTACATTGGAAAATATCGAAAAAAAAATTAAAAAAAAGTGTTTTCTTATTTCCGGTATAAATAAAAAATTAACATTGTTAGTAAGGGATTTTTTGGGGGTGTTGATATTCTCTAAAAATGTTTATTACCTTTATATTAAACGATTTAATAAAAAATCTCGATAGCTACTTTTGTTTTTTAATTTTATTTAAATTTTAATTACTTATATAAATAAAAAAAAAGGTAATATAGATGGCGTTATATTCAAAAATTATTATAATATAATATTTTTAATACAAATATATATTGGTAAAATCGATTAAGTATAAGAAATATGATGTCCTGGGGCAATAAGTAAGGAAGCAGTAGGCAGCCCATACAGATATGATTATTATTAAGATGCTCTATTGTAAAATAAACATTTTAAAATTTTTTTATTCAAACTACCATAAAAACATCTCTTATTTTTATCGTATTCCATAATAGAAATTCTGGAGGCCATAGTTTGTAGATATATCCTTTCACTTGTGTATATACTATCGTTATTTTTATGATGAATCAATTCAGCAAAAATCCAAGTAAAATATATTACTGCTCTGACGTAATGGCTGCACAATATAAAAACAAAATTTTTTATAAATCTGTTATCATGAATCAAATTTTGGTGTAGGAGCTGAATGACATTTTTTAATTACATCTAATGGAAAAGGTCCCTGTGATGGCCTTGGCAGAACATTAAAAGATTAACAGCACATTCAAACCTTCAGCGCACCAGTTCTGGACACATTTTAACACCAGTTTTATATCAGTTTGTCAAACAAAACATGCCATCAGTAAATTTTACATATATAACCAACAAACAATAAAATTTAGAAGAGATTAAACTACTTGAAAGATTCAATTTAGCTTGCCCTATTCGAGGAACTCAGAAAATACATGCTGTATTTCCTTTGAGTTTTAAGTAAACTTAAATAAAAAATATATTCATATGAAGAGGACTTTCAAATTAACAATATTTTAAATGCCGATAATTTTTTTTGTTGATATTAAAGGATTCGTAACATGTGTTTATGATGATTTTTAGTGGTTAGCCACAGTACTAAAAAAGAATGAAATTACTGAGGGGATATATATTTCCTTTTTACATCCCATGAACCATCACCATCCTTTTTTTACTCCATAATTGAGGAAAAGATATGGTTGCCCATTAATCAAATAATAACGATTATAGATCCCATAACAGAGACAGGACGTACCTACAAACGCATCAGCACAAAATGGGATAAAATTAAAACAAGTGGTTTTTTATAATTGTTTGTATATAAAAACTTAAAATATGTTTATTTTAAAATATATTGTCCTAATAACCATATCTGTATGGGCAGCTTCCTTATTTATTGTCCCAGGATATCATATTGGTTATATTTAATCGATATATTTAATTTTAATATAATACATATTTTTATTAAATATATCATATTATAGAATCTTTTTTAATATAACGCCATCTATATTACATTTCTTTATTTATATAAATAATAAAATTTTAAAAAAATGGCGATCGAGATTTTTTATTAAATCGTTTAATATAAAGGTAATAAACATTTTTAGAGAATATCAACACCCAAAAAAATCTCTTCCTAACAATGTTAACTTTATTTTCCCCAAAATAAGAAAACACTTAGAATTTTTTAATTATTTTTCGATATTTTCCAATGTATAATTTTAAGGGCTATAAAACGATATATAATTTGTAACTCTATCTTAAGCCTTTTTAAAAAAACTAGATTTAATAAAATCACACCACGATTTTTATCTTTGGATCTGATTGAGCTAGCACTCTAAAATTTTGATCTAAGTTTCATTCATTTTTGAGATGGTCGGCCGAATCACTTAGTAGCACCTTTGTTGATAAAGTATTGGTGCTTGGTGCATCTTTTCCCTAAAATAAGGCTTATTTATAATTGATGTAAAATAATGTTTGAATATTTTGATAAAATATTAAATAACCTTTTCAATTTCTTTTTCAATTTTATCCCAATTTTTAGGACCTCTGGTAGTAGAAGATGGATAATTATGAGCTAATAAAGTTTTAAATAAAAAATTTACACAATTATAAAGAGAGCTAACATTTAATGAACATGAAAAAAATAATAAAGAAGCATTCAATAGTAGATATTTAACAAATATTAATATATTTAATACTTATTGAAGTAATATCTGATATATTCTCTTTCTCTAATTTTGACCAATGTGATTCTTCAGACTTTTTTAATTTAATTTCAATCTTAAATGATATTATAATTTTTTGAAGTTATTTTAAAAACTTTTGTAGGATATATCTTCCAGGAGGAGTTTAATACATCTATTAATGACTGTAAAATAATTTTAAGTTCCTCTTTAAATTCATAAATAACTGTAACCTTATATATATTTTAAATACTCAAACATTAATAACATATTTTTTACTTGATCAGGATTTATTATAATGTTTACATTATCTGAATTCATATTTTTTAATAAAAGGTCAATAACTATTAACTCTTCTGTTTGAAACCAATTATATCTAAAAAAAATAAGAATATACTAATACATAGAGCAAAAAACTTTATTTTATTGTTCATTATCATATTTAGAGATCTAAGGAATATACTGCGATGAATAAGAAATAGGAGATGAGTAACATGTGACATCTGCCAAATATAATTAATTTTCGATTTAAATTATTTTTTGAATAGTAATTTTTATAAAAACAAAAACTAAATATAAAAGAATTATTATTAAATAAATAGTAATTTTAAAATAATGAACAAATAAATAAAATATTTAAAAATAATACGCGAGTGTCATAAATGAGGATTTAAACCTCTCCATATAAATATTTTGTGTAGAAAATGTTGTTTTCTCATAATACTTATTATTAATTTCTAAAAAGAAGAATTGCGACGGGGAGGATAAAAGTAATTATGAGTATATTGGAAAATAAAATGGAAAAATGTAGAATAATACTGTTTTATTACATCCATCATGATCAAGTGATTTCTGGTTTATAAATGTAATAAAAAGACCCCCCCCCCCCCACTTAATATTTAATTTAATATAAGTTGACGGAAATTTTGGTCGTTGTAATTAGGTTGTTCTCCAAGATTTCTTGTCATAAATTATTTTTCCAATTTTAAAATATGCCTAAAAATATTTACCAAAAAAATACAAATGCCTAATTAAAAATTGCAAATCGCATAATAAAAAAGATGATAAATGGATAGATCACATTAGAAAAAGACATGGTGGGCTTAATTTTAACGATATAAAGAAAAGCTTTGAAATAGTAGCTTTTAAGAATGTTACTTAAAATTAGACAAATAGCAAAGTAATTTTTTTATTAAATATTTAATTATTTATACTTATCTTATTATAAAGGGTATTAAATCGCAATATTAGAAAAGAGAAGTAAGAATTGGGAATTAAATGCTGAAGGTATAATAAATATTTTTAATTAATAATATTATCTTTTAAAAGTGTCCTATAATAATAAAGAAAATGTGTTAGAAGGAAATATAGTATCTGATGATTCTGATAATGATCATGAAATTATTGAACCTGAGGTTATTTAATTACTCTTATTTTTTATCTCTGCTATATTTTTTATAGGCAGACAGAGCAGAGATTTGATAAAGTGGAACAAGAAATTCCTATTATCTCTCTACTGGTAATAAATTTTAATGAATACAACATATGCAGTTTAACGAAAGATTTAATGTTGATTAGATGAAATTTTTAAATTAAACATCATTTTTTACGCCAAAGGGAATGGCAGAAAAATCAATTATTAAAGAAGATATCGAGAATATCTGTGAATTTTACAATTTAAATTCAAGTCAAATTTTCTAAGAAATGTTGAAGTTTAGAAATATTTATAAGATGGCCAAAATGGGGAATGTAATTATTACTCATGACCTAGAAGTTGAAGAATCTAAAGATTTGTCAGATTCTGAGAATTGTAAATTTATTTAATTAAAATATTTTTACCAATACATTATTTAGCTTCTTCTGATGATGATGATAATTCAGTGACTTACGATTCAGATTGGAAAAACTATTCATTTATTTTACGTTATCGTCTACTTGTAAATTTTTCTGCTTTCCCTAATTTAAGAATTTTATATAAATATTTATTAACCATTCCTACAACCTCATGTACTGCCGAAAGAGTCATGAATAAATTTGAATTAATTAAAACAAGACTTCGTAGTTCCATGAAAGATTTATTTCTCAATAATTTAACCAGATGGAAAAAAATTTATCTAAACAATTAAATATTAATATAATTATAAATTCTTTCGCTTTTTCTTCCCCTAATTTATCTAAATTATTAATTTAAAAATAATATTTATAAAAATATATTTTTTGCATTTTATCTATATTATAATTTTCCGATGTCCTCACTACGTCATCGTGACGTCATGTCATCGCTACGTCATGTCATCGTTACGTCATGTCATCGGTACGTATTTTTATTTGTTGATTTTATTTATTTATTTTATACAAACAGATGATTCTATAACTTAAGTTTTCTATGCAACTGTAGGAGGCCATATTAAAACCAATTGTCAAAGTAATATATATTACGAATTATTCTAGGAGTTAACTCATAGATTAATTGGTAAATCAGAGATTTATCATTCATTAATTATAAATTTAATATCTTTAGGCTTGGGAAATTTTTTTCAAAATTAATGCAACTGTAGGAGCCCATATTAAAACCAATTATCAAAGTAATACATTATTTACTAAATATTATAAATTATTAAGAAAGCTCATCAAAAATGACAGGGAATGAGATTTTTATTCATTTTTTTACGAAAGATGTCATGCCAAGTCCAAGCTCACATTATTAGGAAGCATATAATTATAAATAAGTTTATCAAGCCCAGCTCAACCCTTAATAATTTGTAAAAGATATTCCCATTAGTGATCTGCATCGGGCCTAATTTTTCTAGCCCGGCCCGGCTCGAAATTTTTTTAAAAAAGTTTTGCCGGCCCGGACCGAACCCGAAATTTTTTTAAAAAATTTTGCCGGCCCGGCCGGGCCCGAATTTATTTAAATATAGAAATTAATTTTTATAATTACTTAAAATAAAAGACAAATGTTATATTGCGTTTAGTTTCAATAAATTAAATCAAAAATTTTAATTTTACATAAAAAATTCATTATAAAATTGATAAATTTAGATATATTTAATAAAGTTTCCAAGGTCCGACCCGACCCGGCCCTAAATTTTTTTAAAAATATTAGGCCCAAGTCAGGCCGGCCGGGCCTAACTTTGCAGATTCGCATGTCCGGTGCAAGCTAATATTATTTTTGAGATTCCAAGCCCAGTCGTATCCAATATAATTTTGAAAATTTTTTCCCACCTCGGAGATAGTTAAATTTTTAATTGATTTATCTTCACCTGAAGGGGAAATATCTGATTTACCAATTAGTTTAAGATGTAAAAAAAACATTTTTGGAGTTATCTCCAATAATACGAGGTAATATTTTTTATTTCTTTTTATAATATTAGGGCAGACCTTATTTTGTCATGATTCTCTAATAAGTGCTTTGTCCAGGCTTTCTCAGTTTCCCTTATTACCAATTCACATGTTTTTTTTTGCATATATCACTAGGAGTTAATTCATAGATTAATTGGTAAATCAGAGATTTCTCATTCATTAATTATAAATTTAATATCTCTAGGCTTGGGAAATTTTATTCAAAATTAATGCAACTGTAGGAGGCCATATTAAAACCTATTGTCAAAGTAATACATTATTTAATAAATATTACAAATTATTAATATTTTATATAGAAATTCAATTTAACTGAGTTAACATATAGATTAATTGGTAAATTAGAGATTTCTCATTCATTAATTATAAATTTAATATCTCTAGGCTTGGGAAAATTTTTTCAAAATTATTATGGGTTGGACTGGGCTTAAAAAATATTTCTCAAAATTAATATTGCCTTGGTTTTCAAAAATTATTAGGGATTGAAATGTGCTTGAGAAAATCTTTTTAAATTATTAAGATGCTTGGAAATTTTTTACAAATATTGTAGTCTTGAACCTATATTGGGATTTTTTAATGTTAAATGTTAGTCTTACTTATGTTAATATTTTTATAAAGAAATATTTTTACCCGTAGACTAATTAATAAATCAGAGATTTCCCCTTCATTAATTATAAATTTAATATCTCTGGGCTTGATTTCAAAATTATTATGCTTTAGACTCGGCTTAAAAAATATTTCTCAAAATTAATATTGGCTTGCATAATTATTAGGGACTGAAATGGGCTTGAGAAAATCTTTTTAAATTATTAAAATCTTAGATGCTTGGAAATTTTTTCGTATTTTTAAGGCTATTCATTTTGTCGGGCCGCACATAAAGCGCTTTTATCTCTGATGAATATTTTGTCTAACTGAAAATTATACAAAGTACATTTTTAAAATTTAACTAAATTAATATAACAATTTTTAAAGATCCTACTTTTTTAAAAGCTTACCATTTTGTCGGATCCACCATTGCTATATTATTCCTGCTGAAAATATACATAGTACATTATTTTTATTATTATTATTTTTATATATGATTTTATATCTATTCTAAATACATTATATATTACAATATTTATTTTTATTCAATTAAAATTATATATTTATTCTTAAGGTTCCTACCTTTTTTAACAATTCTCCTTTTTATTCTTTCAATAAAAAATACTAAACGGGGTTTTCTATTTTTATGATTTTATATTTATTACAAAAAAAAATACATATTACGGTATTTATATATTATTTAAATTATTCAATACTTATTCACAAGGTTCCTATTTTTTTTAAGCTTGCCAATTGATCTCTCCGAATGGTATTTTATTTTATTCCTACCTTATAAAATTAACTTGAGAATTATTTTTTTTTACTTTAGAAAACTATCCCCATCTTATTTCCTTTTTATAATTGTTCAAATATTGATAAAAATAAACCTTTAGAATATCATAATAGGCTCGATAGGCCCCCCCCCTCAATTTTTTTTGATGATATCCCTCCAACTACTAGATATATGCATCTATTATTGACCCATCTACTGGTTTACAAATTTTAATGTTCGTTTTACTTCAATAATAATGTTTATTTATATTTTTGCCTGATTTATTTATTTGTCTAGGCTAACCCAACTGAAAGGAATTAGAATGGTGACGATATTGCGCGAGGTTCGAGTCAGTAAAAATATATTTTATTAACTAATTTCTTTTTCTTTTCTTAAGGTATATATTTACATTTTTATAAAATATAAATTAGAATATAAAACGAAATACAAAAAAGTAAAATAATATTAAAAAAGTAAGGTTACGCCGTTTATAAAATAAAATTAAACAAAATAAAATTTATATTGTAATAAATAATAAAATTAGAATAATGCGAGACCAATGATGATTACTTATTATTCTAATCCACGTAAGAAGAAAAGTTATTAAAAATTAAAATTTTATGCCAGGATAAAGGCATGTTATAAATTTTTAAAATCACTAAAATGTAAAATCATAATGGATATATTTGAACACACAAAAAGCCTTTAAAAAATTATTTACTTAAATTCTTAGTGAAATATTGATATTTTTTGATTTCTTGAATGATGACGAATTGTTGTTAATTAACAAAACCTAAAGATGAATTCTTAAATATAATTAAAAATAAACCATTAAAAAACAAGAAGATAAAACTTAATTTTAAATATGTTAAAATGTAATTTTTAAATCACATGATTGATTCAAATAACCCTTATAAGTAATACTTAATATGATAAAAAGTTTTTGAAATTAAAAGCTTTGAAGACAAAAAGTTATGTAAAAACTTAAGATTCATTTTAGAAAATATATTTAAATTATGTGGTGATGAGATCATTTTCTAAACTATTTTATGAAGAATTTTTTTTGAATTAAAATTAGGGTGTTAAATTTAAATTTTTTATTTAAAGAGAGGGAAATGTGAATAATATTTTATTTGCATATTTTAACCTCGGAGATTGAAAATAAACAAAAATAAATTAAATACTAAAACGCAAAAATTAATTAAACGCTAAAACGCGAAAAAAATAAAATTTATTAAAACGCGAAAAATTAAAACGCTAAAAATATAACAATCTTATTGATTTATCATTCTTCACTTATTTTTATATTTTGATGAACTAGTAATTCTTATTATTCGCGACTTACTGATGATTATGACGATTTTTAAAAATTGCGATTTAAACCAACGTGAAAAATCAAATTAATCAAACCAACGATTGGGACAAGCCAACGTTATGATGATTTGTGATACAACTTGATTACCAAAACGATAAACCACTTGGACAACAAACTCTCTATGAAATTATCAGAAGAAGGAGAATGTTGCATTATTCTAATTTTATTATTTATTACAATATAAATTTTATTTTTTGTTATAATCTAATTTTATTTTATAAACAGCGTAACCTTATTTTTTTAATATTATTTTACTTTTTTGTATTTCGTTTTATATTCTAATTTATATTTTAGAAAATGTATATATACCTTAAGAAAAGAAAAAGAAGTTAGTTAATAAAATATATTTTTACTGACTCGAACCTCGCGCCATATCGTTAGCCATCTACCTTAATCCCTCACATTGCTACAAAACATGATGAATCTATTAAAGATAAGCAAAGTAAATAATGACGAATAAACAAACGCCTTGCCCGTTCTAGAGTTACTGGTAGATTTATTTTCACCCAGTTGCCTCCAAATATCACCACTACCAAAATCCCTATGCCACCTCTCCCTATTTTTAACAAATATAAGCATTCAATTCCGTACTATCATTCACTTCACTAGGAGTTATTAAAAATATTACTTTATCCGATTCTCTGAGAAACTTTCATGATTATTTAGAGAATGTTCAAACTTGAATGTGCAGTACGGCAATTTTCATCAACTTTATTAATGGAAAAATAAGCAGTAGTTCTGTCATGGCCTTTATAACAATTCTTACTACCTTTTTATGGTTGAGTTAACATTGTCGTTCATGATTCTATTTTAGAGGGGGCTACCAATGATGACATTGACAGAAATATCATTTTGTGTTCTTCTTTTACCAGTATCCCAAGGCATAGGCATATGCCTCATCTTTATCAAGATTTGTACACTGCTTTGGTAATCCGTCATTACTTTCATCTACAACCCTAAATGATATGAAATTGTACATTAATTATTTCCTCTCCAGACGACCTTCCAGATTTATTTTGTCGCTTTTTCCATCAAAAATAAAAATGTTAACAAGGATTTTCTTTTAATTTTTTCAAATACACAACATAATAATTATTCCTCATTATTTTTTTAAAAAATTAGCCTAAATTTATATTTCAATAAAAAATATTTTCTTAAAAAATATATATATATAATTTTCATATAATTTGCATATAAGTTTCATTAGTGTTTAATGGCATTTTTGTAATTTAAGTAGATACCTTTTTTTTTTACTTAACATAAAATTATAGACAAATAATTTGGGAAATGCAAGACATACATTAAATTTATCCGAAAAGCTACAATAACCCTATATAATAAACAACAATTTATTTTTTATATATAATTTTAATTGATCATATTACTAAGTCGGTTATTTTATTTTATATGTCATGATTCTCTAATAAGTGGTTTGCCCAGGGCTTCCTAGTTTCCCTTAATACGGAATTCACATGTTTTTTTTACATCTTAAAAATTGGTAAATCAGATATTTCCCCTTCATGTGATGATAAATCAATTAAAAATTTAACTATCTCCGAGGTGGGAAAAAATTTTCAAAATTATATTGGATACGACTGGGCTTGGAACCTCAAAATTAATATTAGCTTGCACCTGACATGGGAATATCTTTTACAAATTATTAAGGGTTGAGCTGGGCTTGATAAACTTTATTATAATTATATGCTTCCTAATATTGTGAGCTTGGACTTGGCATGACATCTATCGTAAAAAAAATGAATAAAAATCTCATTCTCCGTCATTTTTGACGGGCTTTCTATTAGTTTATATTATATATTAAAAATTGATGCAATCAAAATTATTTTTGAAATTTATGGGTGTCATAAAATATTTATCATTTTTTCGAGGGGGGGGGGGGGAGATACTTTTCAGTGGGGTATTCTGCTTCATTCGCTCAGAAAGTGTAGGGGGCACTGCTAGGAAGATAATGCTTTTACTGTTGAGTTGATTTTTTAAATCGCATGGGGAAATATTCTCAAAAATTTGCAAGGGAATGTTTATTGAATAAATATTTAAGAATTTATCTCCATTTTTAACTAGCAACTAGAAATATTATGAACAAATAAATTTGAGACCTATATAAGAAACATTCCCTTTCCTTGCTTTTCGATTTCTCAATGTTACCCATTAAATTCAGGAAAGCTAAAACATAGAAAAGTTAATTTTTATCGAAAAATGAAATTATTTTAAATATGTACGAACAGGGGCGTCGATAGCCTTTATAATCCAGGGGGCTCAACTAAAAAAAAATAAACTGGCATATAAATAATTAAAACAATACAAGACATTTCTAAAAATAATATTTTTTAATACAAATTCTATTTATTACAGTATAAAGTATCTTGATTTCTGATATAAAAAAAATTTGCGTCTAAAGAATTACAAGTGATAAAAAAGATTAATTAATTCATACAGATAATTATTTTAATAAACCACATAATGCAATAATATAATTCTTAGCAACTTATTGACAAAAGATTATCAAACTAATATTACCATTTTAGACAATGTTTTATAGAATAAACTAATAAGGGAAAATTTATAGGCCTATACCAAATCAACAATTTTTAAAGAAGAGAGTATAAACGACCAATCCAAATCATAAAACTATATGGTGGTTAGAGCTTCATCTTAGATAATACGATGGAATCTAGATAAGTAATCGGGAAAATTATTGTGAGATTAAATTTCTAAAAGTGTATCTTCCATTTTAAATGATATATAAACGACTACACCGTTCGATTATTGTTTATCTAAAAATGCAATCATATGCTCTCAGCCGTTGTTGTAATAATCTTAAATTACATAGCAATACAAATTATAGATACATGTTAATTTGCAGTAATAGCCATGACACTCACGATGTAAACTTATATCAGAATTTATTATGTTGGATAAATTGATAAAATATAAACACTAAAAATCTTTGGAAGAAATAATTATGCAAATATATTGAAGCCTGGAGTTATTTACACAGCAATGCCATATTAGAAATGAAATATTTTTATCTATAAAATAAGGACCAGAATGATATGAGAAAAAATTAAGATTTTATATATTGTCGCACCATCTATATATTATATCTTAAAATAATAGTAGGTTGTAATAATATCAAAAATATACTTGTATTAAAATTTTAACTAAAAACTGTTTTTCGGAAAAGAAAAATAGTTTTCCTAAAAACACGTAAAAAAAGAGAAGAAAAGATATCAAATTTTTTACATTTATCGCAGGATGAATAAGAAAATGTTTAATTTTTTTAATTATTATATAGCTAAATAGATAGCGTTAAATACTTGAATGCAAATTTTTACCATATTTATTATCAAAACTTTTTATTAATAAAATTTATTATAATATTAACTGTAATATATTATATAACTGTCAAATACGTCTATGAAAGTGGCATTTTATCTAATATTATATAACCAACTGTATATAATAGATTATTATAAACTATATCTCTATTTATTTACTTTTTATAAAGAAATCTCTTATACTTATTTGGACCTTGAAAATATTTTTAGGAATAGATATGATAATTAAATTTAAAAATAAATATACATTTGATTCGTCATTTTGAACTCGGCTAATTACAATATTAAATTTGTTAATTTAATAATATGATTATATTTATTTAATTAGGGTTATATAATAATTTAAATAATAAAAGTCATTTAAACTTCTGTTAAAGCTAAATTAATACTTATTGAGTTATTGATATTATATTTTTAATACAGAATTTGATTGCAAGCTGACATAGTGAAAATATAATTTATATGTATTAATCTAATCTAATAATTAAAATAGTATTCATTTAATAAAAATTTAAATAGTCTTATTAATTTCTAAATAATAAAATTAAATCTATATATTACTTAATGGAATTATAAAATAAATCATTCAGGGGGCTAAAAAAATTTATTTTTAGTTCAAGGGGATATTAAGAAGTCAGTAAAAAAAAATATATGCTTCAGGGGGCTATTCAAATTTTTTAGGGGGCTCGAGCCCCTGCGCCCCTCCCTTAGCGACGCCACTGTGTACGAATATTTTGATATGGACCATAGCTCTCTTATTTTTTTGTAACTATTATATAAACTATTGTTAAATGGTTGGTTTTTTTCAACCCAGAACGCGAGTCGAAGTCGTAGAAATTGGCCCAACCCTAAGCCAGGGTCGAATAATGCACCACGAACCACTGGGCATATAGAACCAACCAGTGGTGTAGCTACGGGGGTGGTTTTCGGGTTTGGACCCCTCCCAGAGCAAATTTTTTTTTGAGATTATACGTTCAAAAGACTTAAAAGTGATTTTATATGAATTATATTTTTCTGGTTTTGATGTTTGTGGAAGGATATTATATTACTATTGAAATTATTCTGGATAGTATTATTATAAAGTTATTGAGAATAATCTACTAAATTATAATAACATATTATTGATGCATTTAAAAAATATATTTATTATATATTATAGAAGATATGGTTATGATTTGTAAGATAAACCCGGCCGAAGGCCGGGCAAAAGGGCCGAAGGCCCGTTAAAGGGGTCTGGGGGGCGAAGGCCCCCAGCTTTTATATGTATGGACCCCCTCTAAGGAAAATTTCTAGCTACGCCACTGGAACCAACCTATCGGGACAACAATGGGTCGTCTTGCTGGGTGGACTCTATAGGTCGGTTCGCTTAGTCAACAAAATATATAGAAATTTGAACTAGTTTAATCCGGGTTTAGAGTTTTTGATACTAGAAGGATATTCTAAAATCTTTGATTATAGTAATATATTGTCACTGCCATAATACTTTATTCCAAGTAAGGAAATTTTTTAAAAATTTGTTTTAAGTTTAGTTAAAGGTTATTGATACTAGCATGAAGTTCTAAACCTTGGGTTTAGTAATCAATTGTCACAGCCATTATATTTCACTCCACGTGTAAAAAAATATGAAAATATTTTGAAACTATATTTTAAGCCTAATTAAAATACTAAATAAATGTTCAAAACCTTTAGGTATAGTAACAAATTGGCACTGCTCTTATATTTTACTCCACGAGGATAAAAAAAATTTAATAATTAGTTTTAAGTCTAGTGAAAAGTTTTTGATACTAAAAAGATGTTCTAGAATCTTTGGGTTTAGTAATAAATTGGCACTGCCATTATATTTTATTTCACAAAGAAAAATTTATTTATATAATAATATAAATAGTATTCAAAGGCAACTATTACTGATTTAAAATAATTCAATATTGCAATAGATTAGGAAATGATAAAATAAAATTTTGAAAATTTTACACATTTATTTTTTTTCGGACGTAGGATTATTTTGACAAATATAGCACCGAGGAGCACTAACAAAAATTTTCCTGGCTTTCGGTTGGATCAACGTCTATATGACAGGATTTTTACTGGGTGCAAACCTCCAAAAGCCTATATCTACCTCCCTAAATAAATTTTTGCTGTACTACAAACTATCAAAATATTGTGAAAATAAAAGAGTTATTTAAAAACCCCATCATTTACAATTAATGCATTATTATAGTATATTGTTTGGCATGAATATGAGTTTACTGAGCATTTAAAAGGATAACAGAGAGTTTTATTTGGGAATGTCTATGATTGTATGCAATATATAGATTTGGTCGACTAAAAACGTTATTACTTAAAATTCCTTCGATAATTTGAAGGTAAATTATATATGTGGAAAATTAATTTATATTTTATAGAGCATGAGTTATAAGGGTTTTCTGCATATTGAGGTCGGTATGAACAATACCTGATCATCCGTGTAACTTTTCTTTCATATGTTTTGGCATTGATCGGCACTGCATAATATTCTCAAGCACGAATATTAGGCTTTTGGCAGTTGTGGGTGCATTTTAAAAAGAAATTAAACATGATTTAAAATAAATATTGATTGATCTATATTTATATACAATCTATAATGTTGTCAAACGTTTAAACTTGATTTCCGAATATAAAGTTAGTTAAACAATCTAATGATGTTTCACAAACCAGACCAGCCTTATAATGAAGCAAATTTTAATTTATTTTTGAATTACAATAAAATTTTATAAGCATTTTGGACAAAATATTGTAGGTTCTTTGTAATTTTTTATTATATCTTAAGTAATTTCGAATAAGTTATCCACACAATTACCAAAGATAAAATATAAATTTAAATTATAATTATAATTTAATTAGTGGCAGAAAGTATCTTACGGGTTAGCAAGCTCCATTAACACTCGCGTTACTAATCATGATAATATTGAATTTTAGTAAAACACATCATAAATGTTTGTAAAAATCACAAATTAAGATAGTTCGAAATTTGCTAAAAATTATTCGTCTTATAAACATTTTCCGAATTTTATATAAAAAATTTATAATAGTTAAGTATTTCAAAATTTTTTAGCATATAGATGGACAATTGAAGATCTATTTTGGGATAAATTTTTATATTCTAGTTCTCAAATTTTAAAATGGAATCCACTGATCAACTTCCCTAGTCTTTTCTTTTCCACTACTAATCTCTAAAAAATTTTCAAAAGGTATATCACTCATTTCTATAAACAAAAATTTCAAACTATACTCAAGTTTGAAAAAAAGTATAAAAAATGTATTAATTTATACTAGACATTTGGGTTTTAGAGCTTTTTTCTAATATCAAAAACTTTTTTCTTACTTAAAACAAAGTTTAAAAATTTTTACGAATTTTTATTTACCTCGTGGATTAAAATATAATAACAGTGGCAACTTATTAAACCCAAACTTTCTACTAGGCTCAGAACATAAACATATATTTTTTTAATATTTCTCCATTTAATACAAGGAATTATAAAAATAATGGCAAGGGAAATCTTTCTATGAAACCAAAGGGTTTAGAAAACATTTTTACATTTAATGCAAGGAATTATAAAAAATAATGTCAATGGAAATCTCTTGATGAAACCAAAAGTTCTAGAAAATCTTTCAAGTATCAAAACTTTTAACTAGACTCTTAACAAAGTTTTAAAAATTTGCATATTTTAATTTTACTCGTGAAATAAAATAGAATAGCAGTGTGAATTTAATACTCCAATAGTTTTAAAACTCAATATCATGAACTTTTAACTAAGCTCAAAAAATAAATATATAATTTATTTTTCTACAATTTACCAGTGGGTTAAATGACACTTGAACCCAAATATTTTAGAATATGTTTCTAGTATCTAAAACTTTCAACTCTTAAAATAAAGTTAATTTATTATAAACCCAGAGGTTTTAGAATATCTTCTTAGTATCAAAAACTTTTAACTAGGTCTAAAACAAATTTCTAAATAAATTTTTATATATTTTTTTATGGGATAAAATATAATGATAATGTCAATTTATTATTAGACCCAAAGATTTTAGAACATATTTCTAATATCAAAACTTAAATAGGCTTAAAACAAAGTTTTAAAAAAATATTCTTTATTTCTTCGTGGAATAAAATATAATAACAGTGCCGATTTATTACTAGACCCAGAGGTTTTTTTCATAAGTATTTTTTTCCTCGTGGCAGTGTTAATCTATTAGTAAACCCAGAGGTTTTAGAACATCTTTTTAGTGTCAAAAACTTATAATTAGTCTTAAGACTGTTGTAGTATTCAGTTACAAAAAGATCTATTATTCAAATTATGATAATATGCAAGCAAAAATGTTTTATTAAAATTATTACTTTATTATTGAAGTCTTAGAGTAAGCAAATGAGATGAAAACGCGTGATAATTGTAGATTTTTCATACTTTAAAACGATTGAAATTATTCACCTATTTTTTGCATATAATTTTCTTAATTTTTAATCTTTTTAATCTTTTTAATCTTTTTCTTATTTTTCTTTTTATTTTGTGTAACTTTTTCCTTTTATGTTAATTTATAATTGATTAATTAATATAGAATTTAATAAAGAAATTAGGATTTAATTTTATTTCTTCTATTTTATTTTTAGACCTTAAATTTCTCAATTACAACAAAGACAAAGTTATTAAAAAAAATCTTTGTTTCTTAGTGGAATAAAATACAATGACAGTGCCAATTTATTAACTAGATCGAAAGGTTTAAGAACATATTCCTGGTGTCAAAAACTTTTAACTAGGATAGCAGAGTTTTAAAAATTTTTCATATTTTTTCTTCGTGGACAAAATTTTAATGTCAGTACCAATTTATTATTAGATCCAGAGGTTTTAGAACATTTTTAATATTAAAAACTTAATCATTGAGTAAAATATAATGGCAGTGTCAATTTATTACGGGACCCAATGGTCTTAGAACTTCTTTCTAGTATCAAGAACTTTTAACTAGACTTAAAACAAAGTTACAAAAATTTTTATTTCCTCATGGAATAAAATATAATAGCATAGCCAATTTATTACTAGAACCAAAAATTTTAGAACATCTTTCTAATAGCAAAAACTCTTAACCCGGATTAAAACAAACTAGTTTAATTTTCTATATTATTTATTGACCCACGAGCCCACCTCGCAAGTCTCATCGGGCCGACCCAGCAAGCCGAACCAGCGAACCGACTCATAGGAGATCGGATCAGTTGGCGCATGAGGCCCATTGGATCGGGTCTGATCTATGGCTTAATGGGTTGGCTAGGTTTTAAGGTCGTTTTTTTCGGCTCAAATCTTCTTGGGTTTTTAGCAATACTAACTGAATACTTATGGAAAAAATAAGTAATAAAAAATTATTATACAATGTATTATCGAAAATCATATTAAATAAAATACGTCATAGTGTTGTAGCGTAGAAAAAATAGCAAGAGTTAAATGAAAATCTTTCTGATTAAATCTGCTAGATAGCATCTGGACTCAAATCCAAAAACAAAAATAAGAATAGGTATGACAAAAATTATAGTTTTAAATTAAAAATAAACGCATTAAAATCGAAATTACTTCTAAAAACCCGATATCCCCCCCCCCATAATTGATCAAATTAATAATTTTACAGAACAAGAAGAATAAAGAATATTTATATCTTGGATATTTTGATGAAATAAATAATAGCAAGGTATCCAGGGTTAAATTATAGAAAGAATGGCCTTCATTTGCCAGAATTTGCAAAATAATAAATAGCTGCATTAAATAAAATTACATGCTGAACAGTTGTTGTATTGCTTAAAAATTTAGTAGGGGGGGGGGGGGGGGGTATAATATTTTATATTTTATCAAAAAATATGATATATAAATATAAAATTATTAATATCTTCTACTTTCGGTTTTAAAGTTAGCTCAAAACTTGCTAAAAATGGAGCAGTTTATCACAATGCTGGTGGCGAACCTCGTTCTGAACCTTAAATAAATAAAATATAGCGACTTATTAAAATTTATTTGGGGATTGTATTTTGAAGAAAATTTGATATTTAAAATGTTAACGAATTTCAATGGGTAGAGAGCACCACCACTCCCGTTTAGTCAGTACCAGTTAAATAAAGTAAAACTTTTAAAAATCTATCATTACTTTCTATTGTTATTGTATTTTTTTCTCCAACCAATATAGTTTCTATTAGCCTTTATTTTGGTTTTAAAATTAAAAAAAAAACCTTTTACCTTTTATATTCTATAAAAATTGTGAAAATGAGATATTTTTATTTCAGTTGATTATAAAATATAAATAATGAAAATAAAAATATTTAAAAATAAATGCCTTTTCTTCTTTATCTTTATGCTATAAAGGCGCCCTTCTGGCTATAAAAAAATGAAAAGGAAAAAAAATAAATAAAAATTTTAATTTTATAACTATATAAAGAAAAGGGGGATTCAAATTCAAGACTTTTGAAAAAAAAAATAAAAAAATGACGGGAGATCAGCCCTAATCAAATTTTGTAAAAGGACTAAAAATTAGCTCCGTGAAGTTGGCCGAACATTTGGAAGCACTAACGATGAATCATATGTCATTTTTTAGTGCTTCGTTAGTGCTTATTAGTGTTTCAATCCGTATAGTAGCCGAATTTAAGGAAAAAAAGTTATAGGTAAAAATAAAAATTTGTGCCAACTTCACGCTTAAAAGTTGATTTAAAGCACTAACGATGAAACTTATATCATTTAGTGCTTCGTTAGTAGAGGTTAGTGCTTCAGTCACTTTTGTTGCCGAATTTAAAAATAAAAAGTTATTGACAAAAAAAACAAAAAAACACAAATATTGGCGACGTGCCAAAACAAAAACTAGAGTAGTACTAAACATCCGGTTTTCGCCATTATTTAGTGCTTAATTAATGTATTTAAATTCCGTTATTAATTTAGTTAACCGCCATATGGAAAAAAAGTTATTAGCTAAATAAAAATTAAGACGTCACGATTTAAACGTGAAGTTGGCCGAACTTTTGGAAGCACTAACGATGAAACTTATATCATTCTTTAGTTCTTCATTAGTAGAGGTTAGTGCTTTAATCAGTTCCGTAGCCGAATTTAAAAATAAAAAGTTATTGACGAAAAAAACAAAAATAAACAAATATTGGCGACGTGCCAAAACAAAAACTAGAGTAGTAATAAACATCCGGTTTTCGCCATTATTTAGTGCTTAATTAATGTATTTAAATTCCGTTATTAATTTAGTTAACCGCCATATGGAAAAAAAGTTATTAGCTAAATAAAAATGATGACGTGACGATTTAAGCGTGAAGTTGGCCGAACTTTTGGAAGCACTAACGATGAAACTTATATCATTCTTTAGTTCTTCATTAGTAGAGGTTAGAGCTTCAATCACTTTTGTTGCCGAATTTAAGAATAAAAAGTTATTGACAAAAAAAACAAAAATAGACAAATATTGGCGACGTGCCAAAACAAAAACTAGAGTAGTACTAAACATCCGGTTTTCGCCATTATTTAGTGCTTAATTAATGTATTTGAATTCCGTTATTAATTTGGATAATCGTGGTATGAAAAAATCGTAATACGCTAAAGAAATATTTAGAGGTCAAATTTTGGCCAGAAAATTATGAAAGCACTAACGATGAAATTTATATCCTTCTTTAGGGCTTCCTTAGTAGAGGTTAGTGGTTTAATTACTTTTGTAGCCGAATTTAAGAATAAAAAGATTTTTGCGAAAAAACAAAAATAAACAAATAATTGCGACATGCCAAAACAAAAACTATAGTAGTAATAAACATCTGGTTTTGCCATTATTTAGTGCTCAATTAGTAAATTTGAATTCCATAATTAATTTGGTTAACCGTCTTTATAAAAAATTGTAATACGTTAAAGAAATGTTTAGGAGGTCAAATTTTGGCCAGAAAATTATGAAAGCACTAACAATGAAATTTATATAATTCTTTAGAGCTTCCTTAGTAGAGGTTAGTGCTCCAATCAGTTTAATAGCCTAATTTAAAATAAAAAAGTTATTAACAAAATAAACAAAAAATCTATCAGCGACAAACATTTTATTTTCACCATTATTTAGTACTTATTTTGTAAAATTTAAACCCTAATTAGTTTGATTAAAAACACCAAGTAATTAAAAAATGCATATTGTCTTTTTGCACTTAACCTATCAATTGTTTCCGTAGATCATCTGCCATATTTGAGTAATATAATGTTTCAGAAGCTTATATATATTAAGGTTCCCAAAATACATGAATAGCTATAACCAAGTCACAAAATATTATTTCCACTACTGCCTAAATGGGTCCATTGAACCCCATTCTTGTATAATAATTATATAATTTTTATTATTTTATTGTTACAACTACATTTTTTCTCCAGCATCTATTATTCTGAGGTGTCATTGAATGATATGGTTAAAAACATTCTCAGAAATTTTTTATTAATTCAAATTGTTCTTTTTACATAGTTTTATTTTATTCGAAAAAATTACGCATATATTTATTTCTATCATAAATTTTAGTTATATTAAGATCACAATATTATAAAGTACCCGTCGAACCGTGCTCAGACCTAATTTTTTTAAAATAAATCGGGTTCGGGCCTAATATTTTAAAAAAAATGGCCGGGTAGGGTTGGACCTAGAATTTTTTTTAAATATTTCTAAATTTATCAATTATATATTAAATTTTTTATGTAAAATAAAAATATTTGATTTTATTTATAGAAACTAGACAACATATAACATATGTCTTTTATTTTTAGTAATTTTAAAAATTATTTTCTACATTTAAATAAATTCGGGCATGACCGGGCCGGGTCGGTAAATTTTTTAAAAAAATTTATGGTTCGGGACGGGTCGGCAAAACTTTTTTAAAAAAATTTCGGACCGGGCCGGGCTTGAAAAATTAGGCCAGATGCAGATCAATACTTATGCAGGAATTCTGAGAGTTCCTGATTCGATAAATTACTGCCATATTAATCCTTCAAATTTTCTGAAACCTTTCTCGACTTAGACCAAAACATTAAAAAATTATATTCGATTCATAAATTTGACGTTCGTCTTTATTAAAGTTTTATTAAAAAATTTTTTTAAAAAATTATATCAAAATCAAAATGTTTTTTACAATAATTATGGAAAGTTATTTAACTATACTATAAAAATTTACAAGTAATCAAAATTTTTTGAGTAATATAAAAAATTAACCACAGAATTTCCCACATGTGATTAATAAATCAACACTCAGCTTTAAACCATATAATAAATAAAAGCCTAACAGCTGCACACATTACAAACAATCTTGAACCATCAAATTTATCTCAAGTAGATGGTTTAAGACCTGATGGTATGACAACCATACCTAAGGCCTTCGGCAAATCACTCATTGGGACTACACGTGTGTCTCATCATTCCCTTCAAACATAAATTTCAATATAATAACACAGGCAGAAATTAAAAAGACAAACAAATACAAAAATTTTAAAAACTTCATATTCACTCCAGTAGTGACTTCTACTAACGGGCATTTTTCGCCTTCAACATTTATGTTTTTAAAAATTCTGTGTAATGAAATACGACTTTTCACAAATGAATCCAAAGAATTTCTTTTTATTCGACAAAAAATTAAATAGAAATTTTTAGACACAATTATGGTTTTTGGGGACTCAATTATAGAATTTTAGTTTTTGTTTTGGCACGTCGCCATTATTTATTTATTTTTGTTTTATCGCAAATAACTTTTTATTCTTGAATTCGGCTACAAAGGTGATTAAAGAATTAACCTCTACTAAGGAAACCCTAAAGAAGGATATAAATTTCATCGTTATTGCTTTAATAATTTTCTGGCATAATTTGACCTTTAAACATTTCTTTAGCGTATTACAATTTTTATAAAGACTGTTTTAATTACGGAATTCAAATTTACTAATTGAGCATTAAATAATGGCGAAAACCGGATGTTTAGTACTACTATGGTTTTTGTTTTGGCACATCGCCATTATTTGTTTATTTTTGTTTTTTTCGTAAATAACTTTTTATATTTCAATTCGGCTACAAAAGTAGTTAAAGCACTAACCTCTACTAAGGAAGCCCTAAAGAAGGATATAAATTTCATCGTTAGTGCTTTCATAATTTTCTGGCCATAATTTGACCTCTAAACATTTCTTTATCGAATTACAATTTTTATAAAGACGGTTAACCAAATTAGTTATAGAATTCACTTTTGCTAATTAAGCACTAAATAATGGCGAAAATCGGATGTTTAGCACTACTATAGTTTTTGTTTTGGCACGTCGCCATTATTTGTTTTTTTCGCAAATAACTTTTTATTCCTAAATTCGGCTACAAAGGTAATTGAAGCACTAACCTCTAGTAAGGAAGCATTAAAGATGGATATAAATTTCATCGTTAGTGCTTTCATAATTTTCTGGCCATAATTTGACCTCTAAACATTTCTTTATCGTATTACAATTTTTTATAAAGACGGTTAACCAAATTAGTTATGGAATTCACTTTTGCTAATTAAGCACTAAATATTGGCAAAAATCGGATGTTTAGTACTACTATAGTTTTTGTTTTGGCACGTCGCCATTATTTGTTTTTTTCGCAAATATCTTTTTATTCTTAAATTCGGCTACAAAAGTAATTGAAGCACTAACCTCTAGTAAGGAAGCTATAAAGATGGATATAAATTTTATCGTTAGTGCTTTCATAATTTTCTGGCCATAATTTGACCTCTAAACATTTCTTTATCGTATTACAATTTTTTATAAAGACGGTTAACCAAATTAATTATGGAATTCACTTTTGCTAATTAAGCACTAAATAATGGCGAAAATAGGATGTTTAGTACTACTATAGTTTTTGTTTTGGCACGTCGCCATTATTTGTTTTTTTCGCAAATAACTTTTTATTCCTAAATTCGGCTACAAAGGTAATTGAAGCACTAACCTCTAGTAAGGAAGCATTAAAGATGGATATAAATTTCATCGTTAGTGCTTTCATAATTTTCTGGCCATAATTTGACCTCTAAACATTTCTTTATCGTATTACAATTTTTTATAAAGACGGTTAACCAAATTAGTTATGGAATTCACTTTTGCTAATTAAGCACTAAATATTGGCAAAAATCGGATGTTTAGTACTACTATAGTTTTTGTTTTGGCACGTCGCCATTATTTGTTTTTTTCGCAAATATCTTTTTATTCTTAAATTCGGCTACAAAAGTAATTGAAGCACTAACCTCTAGTAAGGAAGCTATAAAGATGGATATAAATTTTATCGTTAGTGCTTTCATAATTTTCTGGCCATAATTTGACCTCTAAACATTTCTTTATCGTATTACAATTTTTTATAAAGACGGTTAACCAAATTAATTATGGAATTCACTTTTGCTAATTAAGCACTAAATAATGGCGAAAATAGGATGTTTAGTACTACTATAGTTTTTGTTTTGGCACGTCGCCATTATTTGTTTTTTTCGCAAATAACTTTTTATTCCTAAATTCGGCTACAAAGGTAATTGAAGCACTAACCTCTAGTAAGGAAGCATTAAAGATGGATATAAATTTCATCGTTAGTGCTTTCATAATTTTCTGGCCATAATTTGACCTCTAAACATTTCTTTATCGTATTACAATTTTTTATAAAGACGGTTAACCAAATTAGTTATGGAATTCACTTTTGCTAATTAAGCACTAAATAATGGCGAAAATCGGATGTTTAGTACTACTATAGTTTTTGTTTTGGCACGTCGCCATTATTTGTTTTTTCGCAAATAACTTTTTATTCTTAAATTTGGCTACAAAAGTAATTGAAGCACTAACCTCTAGTAAGGAAGCTATAAAGATGGATATAAATTTTATCGTTAGTGCTTTCATAATTTTCTGGCCAAAATTTGACCTCTAAATATTTCTTTAGCGCATTACGATTTTTTCATACAACGGTTATCCAAATTAATAACTGAATTTAAATACATTTAAGCACTAAATAATGGCAAAAGCCGGATGTTTAGTACTACTCTAGTTTTTGTTTTGGCACGTCGCCAATATTTGTTTATTTTTGTTTTTTTCATTAATAACTTTTTATTCTTAAATTCGGCTACAAAGGTGATTGAAACACTAACCTCTACTAACGAAGCACTAAAGAATGATATAAGTTTCATCGTTAGTGCTTCCAAAAGCTCGGCCAACACGCTTAAATCGTGACGTCATAATTTTTATTTAGCTTATAACTTTTTTTCCATATGGCGGTTAACTAAAATAACGGAATTTAAACACATTAATTAAGCACTAAATAATGGCGAAAACCGGATGTTTAGTATTACTCTAGTTTTTGTTTTGGCACGTCGCCAATATTTGTGTATTTTTGTTTTTTTGGCCAATAACTTTTTATTCTTAAATTCGGCAACAAATGTGATTGAAGCACAAATCTCTACTAACGAAGCACTAAAGAATGATATAAGTTTCATCGTTAGTGCTTCCAAAAGTTCGGCCAACTTCACGCTTAAATCGTGACTTCATAATTTTTATTTAGCTTATAAATTTTTTTCCATATAGCGGTTAACCAAATTAATAAGGAATTTAAATACATTAATTAAGCACTAAATAATGGCCAAAACCGGATGTTTAGTACTACTCTAGTTTTTGTTTTGGCACGTCGCCAATATTTATTTATTTTTGTTTTTTTTCATCAATAACTTTTATTCTTAAATTCGGCAACAAATGTGATTGAAGCACTAACCTCTACTAACGAAGCACTAAAGAATGATATAAGTTTCATCGTTAGTGCTTCCAAAAGTTCGGCCAACTTCACGCTTAAATCGTGACGTCATAATTTTTATTTAGCTAATAACTTTTTTTCCATATGGCGGTTAACTAAATTAATAACGGATTTTAAATACATTCATTAAGCACTAAATAATGGCGAAAACCGGATGTTTAGTACTACTCTAGTTTTTGTTTTGGCACGTCGCCAATATTTGTTTATTTTTGTTTTTTTCGTCAATAACTTTTTATTCTTAAATTGGGCAACAAAAGTGATTGAAGCACTAACCTCTACTAACGAAGCACTAAAGAATGATATAAGTTTTATCGTTAGTGCTTTCAATAAACTTTTAAGCGTGAAGTTGGCACAAATTTTTATTTTTGCCTATAACTTTTTTCCCTTAAATTCGGCTACTATACGGATTGAAGCACTAATAAGCACTAACGAAGCACTAAAAAATGACATATGATTCATCGTTAGTGCTTCCAAATGTTCGGCCAACTTCACGGAGCTCTAAAAATATATTAAAAATCCGTAGCCCCTCTTGCTCAGCCTCTTATTGAAGATATAATTTAAATAAGAAATCAATTGATATATCTTAACAGATGCAAGCAATATTGATTTATTTTTATGAGATTTTGTGAGGATATAACTGGTGTGTGTATCGTTTTTCATGTAAAGTGGGAGTCATTTTTTATGATAAATTACAATGTCATTTTTTTTGTGATGAATATTTTTTTTTTGTTTTTTTTGCGCAACATTCTTTTAATATATTATTATTTAAAAGGGATTTATATAAAAATTGTTATTTTTAGATTAATGATTTATTTAATAAATAATTTATATAATGAATATAAAAAGGAAAAAAACGAAATAAAATCATTATACCTGTCCTAGAATGTTTTTTAGGAATTTATTATTTGTAGTTGTAAGTTTGTTGAAGAATTTTTGGGCTGTTGAAAAGCAAACAATTAAAGGTGAAAGAAAAATACAAAGGAATTAATATTTTTTAAAATCCAATAAGGTAAAAACTAATATTCTTTTTGAATAAAATTTAACATTTATTTATATATATTATAATTTTTTGGATATAAAAATTTAAAAATAACATTGAGACAGCATATCTTTTTGGTAACGAATTTATCTCACCATTATCATTTGTGAAATAATCTTAAATGTTTAAAATGATAAAAAAATAGACTGGTCACGCATCGGACAATATAAACTGGAGGCATTTTTGTTGAAGTCCACTGAACGTGAATTATTGGTACAAATTGAACTAGAAGAATTTATTTGCGCTAAAGTTGGAAATTAATACGAGATGTTACATATAGAAATGTTGTCATATTCAGAAAAGTTGGAGCCTAAAAAAATAAAATATAAATATATACTAAAATTATTGTTTTGAATCCTTTATTAAATACTAATACCAAAAAATTATAAATTATATAAATTAATATAAAGGGAAAACATAACCAAAAAAATAAAAAAGTAAAAGTATAAAATTATAAAATTATATGCGAAAAATTAAGTGAAAGTAAATAAAAATTAAAAAAATTAGTATATTAAATTATAAAAATTGTGTCTTTTATATAAAATTAACATCATCCGATTATAACATAATAAATTCCGTATAATTATAATCAACTTTAAATCATTATCCAAATATCTTTTCTTTCTATAATATAATACTCATTATTAACAATGTACTTATTCAAATTTTTAAAAAAAACTATTTTCCGTAAATATTCAAATTTATATACACAAGATTTTAAATAAGTTCAAATCAAAATAATGGAATCACAAACACGAGATTTCGTAACTTAAAAATTATATCATATTGTAGTTTAATATATTTATTTAACCTGTTTGTAAAAGTATATTTACATAATAAGATTTTATATGTAATGTTATCGTTCAGTAATATCTATAGCCCTTACAAAGGGCAGAGTGGGGGGTCAAAACAAATACTTCTTATTTTTGCTAGAGAAAAATATATTTAATTCTTAAATAATGATATTTTGAACCCACCCCCCTCCTCATCATATTGTTATTAAAAATAACTTTTCAAATTAAAATGGCAAATTATCATATAAAAAAGAATAAAATCAATTATTGCACATTATTCTTTATAGTATTAAAGCGGTGAATAAATTCATAAAGTTTTAAATTATGTGGCATTGTTATTTTTTGATATTTTTATGAGTCAAAATAACGATACAGGGGCTGTTATAATTCCAGATCAACTAAGTTAGAGAATCACTGAATTGTCACTTATGATAAATTTATTTTATACAATTTCTTTAAAATTAAAAATGTATTATTTAACTCCTACTCCTGGTGTTGATAATTCATATTTACAAGATTAGAAAAATTATTCATTTATTTTACCATATGAATTACTTTGTAACTTTTCGTTTTCCAAAATTTATAAATCCTGTATGAATATTTATTACCGATTTCCACATCTTCATTCACTGTCGAAAGGGTGATCAGAAAAGTAATTTGATTAATTATCTAGAGAAGCTAAATTTAGGATTCTTTTCTAAAATATATTTAATAATTTTGTCGATGAAAAAAAACTTCCTTTAGAACATTATAATTGTTATGATAATAATACTTTTGCACTTTCTTCCAATAATTTATTCATTATTGGCTTTCAGGGAGGGTGGGTATTTTATTTCAGAGCTTTGGGGGTTGGGGGTATAGGTTGTGAACAAAATATTTGATCATGTTATATTTGTATCATATAAGAAATAGATAATAGAAACAATTGATAAGAATTTTGAAAGGAAAAAGATACTAGAAAAATGCACCCTGGTTAGAATCGTATTTTTATTCAGAATAATATTATATATTAAGCTTGTTTATTTTTCAAAAAAATAAAAATTTATGTTATATCTACTCCCGCAAGGGACGAGATTTTTTTTTTAGCATGGTAGCACCCATTAAAATTTTAGAAAACATTAAAATCACTGAATTTAAAAAAGAAATTTTAATATAGAAATTTTATTTCTAATATATTTAACTAAAATGAATGCATTTCCAAGTTGTAATCTATGTAGAGGAACAATTAAGAGTTGCACCACCGAATTGAGAGTGGCATCTTTCACCAACATACATGCATAAAATGTTAAATCGTTTTATTTTAAATGAAGGCATGGTCTCAATTATATAGTCAAATCTGCCTAATTTGGGCACCGTTGGGACCAAGAATTTTATCTAACTTAGACAGTTGCCCAATTTATCTAGACTTTTTATTTAAAAATAATAATGATTGTATACAAAATAGGAATAAAATATTGTCAATATGAAATAAAATGTTATGTTTGTTTGTTTATACATATGGGGTTGATTAATGTCTTTTTTGAATTTATGAATATTGTGAACAGTTTCATTAGAAATATAAAACTTTCAGCACATTCTCTTTGAATATGGTAATTTTAAAATTTATAAATAGCAAAACTATTTTAAAAATTATAGGTTCCAAAACCTAATTTTGAAATTTGTAAATATCAAAATCAAATTATAAAATTTGAGTATTAGAGCCCAACAGTGACCTTTACAACGGGGGGGGGGTCGAAGCCACTGCTTCAGTAAATTTGAGTGGGGGGGGGGGTACATTTAAAAAAAAATTTTTTTTTTTATTATTTAATTCTTTTACAGTTTTGTTACATCCATCATGATCAAGTGATTTCTGGTTTATAAATGTAATAATAAGACCCCCCCCCCACTCAATATTTAATTTAATATATATTGATGGAAATTTTTCTACTTATTTTTTTAAGCATAATATGAATAGATAGTTGTATTCATATTTTAATTTAAATATCTTATCTTCCCTCCCTCCCTTTTCTTAGGAATCAAATGATCCCATCAATATTGTTGGAAAAAGAATTGACAAATTTATAATTAAATATCTAGAATTAGGAGCTCTTCAACCTACACATTATTTATTCCCCAAAGATAATAATAATAGAAACAGATCCTTTAATAAAAGCTTTTATGAAAAAAATATTGACAATAGCAAAATTGCTAGAAATTGGATTACTTATAGTAAATAAAGTTTTTTGCTTAACATGTCTCTTATTTGGAGGTCCACACACAAATTCAAAGTGGACATGTGAAGATCTAGATAAATGACAGAATATTAATCGTGATATTATTCTGCATGAATCTTCACAGGCACAGATGATGGCAGTGGCCCCTACACTTTTTGAGCGAATGAAGCAGAATACCCCCATGAAAAGTACCCCCTTGAAAAGTTACCCCCCCCCCTTCGAATAAATGATAATTATGACACCCATAAATTTCAAAAATAATTTTTATTGCATCAATTTTTAATATATAATATAAATAAAATGCAAAAAATATAACTTTATAAATATTATTTTTAAATTAATAATTTAGATAAATTAGGGGAAGAGAAAGCGAAAGAATTTATAAATTCATCAGTATTTAATTGTTTAAATAAAAAATTTTCCATTGATAATATGCTTAAATTATTGAGAAAGGAATCTTTCATGGTATTGCGCAGTCTGTTTTAATTAATTTAATTTTACTCATGACTCTTTCGGCAGTACATGAGGTTGTGGGAATGGTTAATAAATATTTATATAAAATTCTTAAATTAGGGAAAGCAGAAAAATTTAAAAGTAAACGATAAGGTAAAATAAATGAATAGTTTTTCCAATCTGAATCGTAATCATCATCATCAGAAGAAGCTAAATAACGTATTGGTAAAAATATTTTAATTAAATAAATTTACAATTCTCAGAATCTGACAAATCTTTAAATTCTTGGACCTCTAGGTAATGAGTAATAATTACATTCACCATTTTGGCCATCTTATAAATATTTCTAAACTTCAACATTTTTTCGAAAATTTGACTTGAATTTAAATTGTAAAATTCACAGATATCCTCGATATCTGCTTTAATAATTGATTTTTCTGCCATTCCTATTGGCTTAAAAAATGATGTTTGATGTAAAAATTTCATTGAATTATCATTAAATCTTTCGTTAAACTGCATAATAATTAAATCGAGTGCAGCATAAAACACACCTATTTTAAAGCTAAAAAAAATTTCTATATTTAATGATGAAAATATATATACCTCTCCTTTTTGGATTGTAATGTTTGAAGTCTAGAACTTTCAAAATCAAAAGGTAGATTTCTCTCCTTCATAAAATCTTGTGCATTTGAAAAAACATCCAAAAATTCAGTGTTATCTATTAGATTAAAAAATAATTAAGACAATAACTTATATTATACTTCTCAAATTAATCAAGCAATCTTTTGCCAATTGAATTTGATTTATTGCAAACCCTATATCCTTCGAAATGATTTGCAATTTTGTACAAGCCAAACTGTTATCAACGATATTTTATCCAAAACACAAAGTGATAAGATAAAATCAAATTTTTCTATTCTAAAGACTATAGCACTAGCCATAGTGGAAGTGGCAGGATCTTCAGAATCCTTTAAATTTGTTAAAGCTGCCCTCAGGGCATCATAAAGTTGAAAATAATTTACAATAGCTTTATATGACGATAGCCAGCTTCTAAATAAAAAAAATATTTAAAATTTAAATAAATAAGGAACTATTACCGAGTGGTATTCTTGACGCGTAGAAATCGTTGCGATTTTTTCAGATCATTACACTGAAATTTTTTGAGTATCTCATATCTTTTTACACCATTAAAATAGACATTAATCTCATCTAGTATTCCTAGAACATTTCGAAGTTTTTTAATTGATTGGCATAATTGAACAACGATTAAATTTAATCGATGACAATAACACCAAATAAAAGCTGCCTTTGGCGCCTCTGCTCTAATCAAGGCTTGCACACCATTGATTCTTCCACTCATGTTTGAGGCGCCATCATAACTTTGCCCAACTAGATATTCAAGGGGTAAATTCATCGAGCCAAGTTTGGATATTATATTATGCTTTAAATCGAGACCTGTGGTATTTCCCGTACAATTTATATCAATCAGTCTTTCAACAGGCTTCGGCGTCTCACTATTTTCAACATATCTTACTATCAAAGCTATTGCTTCTGATTTCGAAACATCGTATGTGCCATCAACTATGATTGAAAAGCACCTGTTAAATGTAATCTCATTTTGAATTTTTTTTATAACCATATTTTTCATGGTTTCAATGAGAATGTTTATGTTATTATATGATAATAGGTTTGAAAATAATTTCGTTTTTTAATCCCTTATTTTTTTTATCCTTTTTTCTTTCTTCATTTTGCTGTATATATGGTATAGGTTCAGAATCTGCAATAAGCTTAATAAGGGCCATCATATTGCCTTCTTGTTGCCTGTTCCCCCAGAAGGCTTGGTTACGAGATATTAAATAAAATTTACTAAACATCGACCAAAATTTCCGTCAATATTTTAAATTAAATATTAAGTGGTGGGGGGGGGGTCTTATTATTACATTTACAAACCAGAAATCACATGATCATGATGGATGTAAAAAAAAAAAATTTTTTAATTTTAAAAAAATTAAAATAAAAAAATTTAAAAAAAAAGTACCCCCACTCAAATTTACTGAAGCAGTTGCTTCGAACCCCCCCACCCGTTGTAGGGGCCCCTGAATGATGGTCGATTATTGAAGGCTTTCTCACAATAAAAATTCGATATTAAAATTTATAACACCCCAGAAAGAATGTGTAGATAATAACCGTTCTATCATAAGAATTATAATAAGATGTTTAGATTATTTAATATCTCGTAACCAAGCCTTCTGGGGGAACAGGCAACAAGAAGGCAATATGATGGCCCTTATTAAGCTTATTGCAGATTTTGAACCTATACTAAAAATGTATATACAGCAAAATGAAGAAAGAAAAAAAGGATAAAAAAAATAAGGGATTAAAAACGAAATTATATTCAAACCTATTATCATATAAAAACATAAACATTCTCATTGAAACCATGAAAAATATGGTTATAAAAAAATTCAAAATGAGATTACATTTAACAGGTGCTTTTCAATCATAGTTGATGGCACATACGATGTTTCGAAATCAGAAGCAATAGCTTTGATAGTAAGATATGTTGAAAATAGTGAGACGCCGAAGCCTGTTGAAAGACTGATTGACATATATTGTACGGGAAATACCACAGGTCTCGATATTAAGCATAATATACATCCAAACTCGGCTCGATGAATTTACCCCTTAAATTTCTAGTTGGGCAAAGTTATGATGGCGCCTCAAACATGAGTGAAAGAATCAATGGTGTGCAGGCCTTGATTAGAGCAGAGGTGCCAAAGGCAGCTTTTATTTGGTATTATTGTCATCGATTAAAAATCATTGTTCAATTATGCCAATCAATTAAAGAACTTCGAAATGTTCTAGGAATACTAGATGAGATTTATATCTATTTTAATGGTGTAAAAAGATATGAGGTACTCAAAAAATGTTGTAATGATCTGGAAAAACGATTTCTACTCATCAAGAATACCATTCGGTAATAGTACTTTATTTATTTAGATTTAAAATGTTTTTTCATTTAGAAGCTGGCGACGTTATATAAAGCTATTGTAAATTTTTTTTTACTTTATGATGCCCTGAGGGCAGCTAATTTAAAGGATTTTGAAGATCCTGCCACTTCCACTATGGCTAGTGCTATAGTCTTTAGAATAGAAAAATTTGATTTTATCTTATCACTTTGTGTTTTGGATAAAATATCGTTGATAACAGTTTGGCTTGTACAAAATTGCAAATCATTTCGAAGGATATAGGGTTTGCAATAAATCAAATTCAATTGGCAAAAGATTGCTTGATTAATTTGAGAAGTATAATATAAGTTATTGTCTTAATTATTTTTTAATCTAATAGATAACACTGAATTTTTGGATGTTTTTTCAAATGCACAAGATTTTATGAAGGAGAGGAATCTACCTATTGATTTTGAAAGTTCTAGACTTCAAACATTACAATCCAAAAAGGAGAGGTATATATACTTTCATCATTAAATATAGAAATTTTTTTTAGCTTTAAAATAGGTGTGTTTTATGCTGCACTTCCTACAACCTCATGTACTGCCGAAATAGTCATGAGTAAAATTAAATTAATTAAAACAAGACTTCTTAGTACCATGAAAGATTTATTTCTCAATAATTTAACCATATTATCAATGGAAAAAAATTTATTTAAACTTAAATATTGATGAAATTACAAATTCGCTCTCTCTTCCCCTAATTTATCTAAATTATTAATTTAAAAATAATATTTATAAAGTATATTTTTTTTGCATTTTATTTATATTATATATTAAAAATTGATGCAATAAAAATTATTTTTGAAATTTATGGGTGTCATAAAATAATTATCATTTTTTCAAGGGGGAGGGGTACTTTTCAGGGGGGGGGGGGTAATCTGCTTCATTCGCTCAGATAGTGTAGGGGTCACTGGAGCCCAATTTTAAAACTTATAAGTAACAAAACACAATTTCAAAATTATAAATATCGAATTCAATTTTATCATTTATGAGTATACACATAATTTTAAAATTTATAAGTACCAAAACCCATTTATTTATACCAAACCCCAATTTTAAAATTTATAAGTACCAAAACCTAATTTTAACATTTATAAATACCAAATCACAATTTAAAAATTAAAAGTACCGAATCCCAATTATAAATATATAAGTACCAAAACCCAATTAAATTTATAAGTATCGAAACACATGTCATTGAATCAATTTTTTACAGGACTAAGAATTCTAACCTTTTGAACCCTGATACTTTATGGGAAACAGAATTCTGAACTTTTTTAAATGTAGGGTTCAGGGTTTATATTTTTTTTAAAATTTTTATGTATTTGATTTTTTTCTTTAGATTTTTTTAAATTATAAAAAACAGTAATAAAAAATATTTAAAACATAATTTTATTTTTATTTTCAATATTAAATTTTTTTTTGTGAAAATCATTTTTAGTGGAATCGTTTTTTGAGTGTATATTTTATGTAAATTATATTTCTGGACACCGAACCCTAAAATCTCTGAACCCAAACCCACTTTTTAGAAGGGTTCACAGTGCTCATTTTACAGGCTATTTTTTTTTAAATATTAGTTAATTTATATTATCTTAAAATAAATGTTTCATAATCATGTTTCGCAAAATAGTTTTCGCGATAATTACTTCGTTATGTAATTTTCCCAATTATTGATTCGTAAATTTCGCTTTAATTAACTCGCTCTAAAGAATTTGCTTCGCTATAAAAAAATTTGCGATATTGTTTTCGTGGAATAGTATTCGCGAATGTCAATACTTGACAAATGTTTCGCTAAAATAATTTTCTAAATTGACTTGAAACCGATTAAAACGTTCATCCCTAAGCCTACTCATAAAATAGTTATTTGGCATAATTTATAATATATTAAATTTTTAATACTAGATTGATTCCCTGTTCTATAAATGAGTTGAACAAGATATTCGATTTTTGCACATACACGATGAACGAATCCTTAATTCTAAATGTAGATGTCAAATTCTTCCCTTATAATATTTATCAGTCATATTTAAACCCAATATTTCATATAATTGTTATTTTCTTTACATATTTATCATTGTCATATGTAATCCCAATATTTTTCAATCCTGTTGAAATTATATTTATTTATACCCATATCTATATCTATCCAATCTTTGTTTTTATTTATCCTAAAACATACTAAAACATAAAACAATAAAGGAAAAATAAATCATGTGATTTCGAATAATTAGCATCAATTCTTCTTTAAAGTATATTAGCAAAACCTCCATAAATGTCAATTATAAATTGATAGATATAACAGTGTACTAGTGTTGCTAAACGACTGAGTCTAGTCGACTCAGTCGAAAACTGAGTCTAAGTTTTGGGTCGAAAAAATCGACGAAAACTGACTTGAGTTATGAACTCGAATCATGAACTCAAGTCGTGAACTCAAATCGACTCAAGTCGTGAACTCAAATTGACGTCGTGATTTCAAATTAGTTTTTATTATTAATTAACAATACAATTATTTTTTCTAATTTAGAATACCAACTTGAGTAAGTCGTGAATAAAAATTACAAGCATTAATTATTATTTTTTTATTTTTAGTAAAATTATTTATTTTTAGTAAGATAATTTATTTTATTTTATTTATATTTAAATATTATGATATAATTTAATATTTTTTATTTTATTAATATATTATGAAAATGAATATTTATTTGATATTTTTTAATAAAAAATGATAAGCTGCAATGTAAGTTAAGTAATATCATTTTTGTTACAATTAATTAGTGATTTTCACGCCCAAATTTTAAGCAAAATTTGATTTGATTTGAATTTTAAATGATTTTTTCTTTTTTGTTAATAAACTTTTTTATTAATTCTTTTGTAAATTTTATTTAATAAATAAACAATTTTTTAGTCGAAATCTTTTATTTATATAGGTTTATTTTTATCATTTTTGTAAAATAATCTATTTTTTTAGTATATAAGAACTAGTTTAAATAATTTATTTTTAAATATTTATATTAAACTTTTATAAGTTATTTTACATGGTATCCCGTCTTTACAGAGAATCTTTTATAGAGAATGCAAATATAGAGAAACTTTTATAGAGAAAACAATTGTAGAGAATGTCGTTTATAAAGAATAACGTTTATAGAGAATGATTTTATAGAGAATTTATTTTATAGAGAAACTTTTAAAGAGAAAACAATTATAGAGAATGTCGTTTATAGAGAATCTCATTTATAGAGAATGATTTTGTAGAGAATATCGTTTATAGAGATTGATTTTATAGAGAATTTATTTTATAGAGAAACTTTTAAAGAGAAAACAATTATAGAGAATGTCGTTTATAGAGAATCTCATTTATAGAGAATGATTTTGTAGAGAATTTATTTTATAGAGAAACTTTTAAAGAGAACAATTATATAGAATGTCGTTTATAGAGAATGATTTTATAGAGAATATTTTACAGAGAATTGTTTTACAGAGAATTATTTTATAGAGAATATTTTACAGAGAATTGTTTTAGAGAGAATTATTTTATAGAGAAGGATTTTATAGAGAATAATTTTATAGAATTTTATAGAATTATATAGAAAATAATTAAGTATTATTTTCGAAATAATTTTTCTCAAAAAAAGCCAGATGCCGTCATATAAATTCTCGGAACCCTTGAATAGAAAAAGGGAAAAAATAATCATAAAAAAATTTATTCACGTTCCTGATTTGTATTGCTTATGAATAATTATGATAATATTTTTGAGTTTCCTCTTGTTATTTTTTTTAAAATATGCTGAACAATTAGAAGTAGTAATGCTAAAATTATGAAAATGTTTCCTTCTTTATCAGTTTCTATTAGTGCTTTGCTTTAACTAGTAGAGTAGCCATTAAAAAAAAAACTATTGCAACAAAGCCAGCCTTACACCAATTGTTTTAGAAAATTTTGTCAATATTTAGTTGCTTTGTGCATTATTTTAATCTGCTTAGCCCGGCCCCGATTTTTTAAAAATATATTATATATTTTTAATTTGCCTAGATAATAATGGTGATTTAAAATATTTGGTTTTAAAATATATGGCCCGGCCCGAGTTTTTTCAAAAAAAGCTTTTTTTGACCCGGCCCGTGTATTTAAAAAAATAAAATTTTAGGCTCGGCCAGGGTATATTTAAAAAAATTAAAATACTGCCCGGGCTTAAGGTCGGGCCAGGTCTCTGATTTATAGTGCGCTTTTATAATTTCCCTAATAAATCTGATTTTACCAATTCCGAAGAGAATCTACCCTGGGAATTTCATACGATTGCGCCAATATTTTTTTGTATTTAATAATTTTATTTTGTTTTATTTTTTCATTTTAAATCATAAATTGAGCGCGTTTTATTAAATTTTAAATTTGATTTCGCTGAAAATGCATTATAATATGTATAGAATACCCACCCTATAAATTTCAGAAGATCTTATATTGAACCTCTGAAGAAATTTTAATTTACATTAATCTGAAATTTATAAGTAATATTAGTAGCCTAAAAATCAGCTAAACCTAATTTGGCTTAACCGAAAAATCGCCTAAAACTAATTAGACAAAATGTAGGGACTAGGAGCTAAGCTAATCGCCCGTCAGCGTTACGCATCACTAAGCCTAGCCTTTATTAAAATTATTTAATATATTTATTATGTAACGATATATGAAGGGCGATTAACCGAGCTCCTTAGCCGATGCCTAATTTTTGAATAATTAGTTCTGGCCTATTTTAATGCTAAACCTAATTATGCTTAGCCGATTTTTTAACCTAAAAACTTGGCTAACCGTTTTGGAATTGCCTAAATTAACCGATTGCGCAACATTAAGGGTGGGCATTCTACACTTATTCAGGTGCATTTCTGACAAAATCAGATTTTTAAATTTAATAAAACGCACTAAATTAATGATTTTAAATGCAAATAATAACAAAAAAAAACAATACCCATCAAACTATAGCCTTACCAAAATTAAGTTTAGTTAAAAGATCACTAGAGCTGTCTAATATTCACAGGGAAAGCAAGGAAGACCAGGGGGTGGTTGGATCATTTCTGTCAAAATCGTCAAAGGTCCGAAAATAATTGTATTTGAATTTACAAGATGATAGTTCAAACCCTTACCTAAAAATTATACACCGACAAAATTTAAAATAATACACTTTTTTCTCAAAATTGATTTTAGTAAAATGAAAATTTCTTATTACAAGCCTAAACTCCTTAGCAGTGTAGAGAAAGATGAATCTTTTAAAATGTTTTATAGGTTTTTTGCACTTGTTAAACATTCCGAAGATCAGACTTTTACTATTTATAAGAAATTTTTTATTTGCATATAGGGATTATATTTATTGATACCAATTTGTTTAAATATGGTTGGTTCACAGACAAACTTGAATTTCATCATATGATTATAAGAAGTTTTGTATCATGATATACACTGATTTCCATCGCATTGTAATGTCTTTCTTTAGCAAATATCTAAGCTTGATATTTGCAGCAGATTGCACAATATTTACTAACTCTTTTACACTGAAGATATTTTAAATACCTAATTATCAAAAGATTTTGCATCATATATTATAATACTACCACCTTCTTCCCCCACTTCACTCATTTCCTATACCACATCAAAATTAGAACAACGGACCAAATACAAACTACCCATTTTAATTTCAATGCCAATCTTGAGTTATAACCCCTTCTCCTGTGGTAAAAGGTCCTGTTTAACATTGTTTGAATGGTTAAGCGTCTTTTTATTATTGGTAGTCGGTCTATAGATCTGGTTATAAGCAAGTATAATTATCATTAATATTTAACTTCGTATCATTAGGGCTAATTATTTATTCAAACTTTTCTGTTGGGAGGGGGGGGGAAGGGGTGGGTGTTTCTTAATAAAAAAATTTTCATGATAAAAGCAATATTTTTATTTTTCAGCATAACATAAGGATTTTCATTATCTACGCTTCCTGAGACAGATATCTTACTTTTCTTATATATTTTTTATAGGGCCTTGCTTTCTACTGTAAAAAGAGGAGTCATAAATGATCGCTTCAGCTTGTTTAATTAATTTTTATATCCATCAATGCTTGCTTTTAAAACTTTTATTTTAAATCTTTCTAAACCTCTTTTAGTCTTGAAGAATACACATTTAAAATGAAGGCATAGAAAATGTAAAAAAGAGATATTTTCCACCTTTCGATTTTTTAGGGTTGTATCTACTCCTTGAAGTACAACTCACAAAGTAAATTTTTTATTCCATTAAATTTTCTCATCTTCAGCGATGATAGTAATGTCCAATCACTATTATCGCCACATTAATAAAATTTATGACATTCATCAGATTAATAAAATATAGCAACTGAACTGAAATGGAAATATACTGTAATTTGTGTTAAAAATAGCTAAGTTATTTTTAATAATATATGAGGCATGTTCAATTCATTCAATTTTAGCTCTACTTATATTTTTTATATTTCTATATCCATTTTTATACAATTTTGTCTTTGATCACATAATTAGAAAAAAGACTCGTCAGGAAGCAAGAACTTAGCAAGAATCAATTAAGGAAATCAATAATCTATTTTTTTCATAATTCCTTAGTCACAATAGTGGCAATTTCATCATCAGAGATTACACGAATTAAGTACTGAGATGGATAGAAATTCAATTCAACAATCTACCTATGATGCTGAATATTGTTTCATGTCTTGTTGTGATAAGCTTTGACCTTGTCGTTTTGATTAAACAATAAGAGAACTTAATACAAATTTATTATCATAAAATGCTTATCAAGTCAATACTAAATCCCTCACTAATTAAAGCATTCTTTGTCAAAGAATAATATAAATCCAAGGTCTAATTATCTGTTTGGCTCAATGTTTTAAATAAAACTTTTTTTCTTAGTGCCTTGCAAATTTTATTTATTTCGGCCAAAGCTCCATCCAAAATCTTTATTTTTAGGACCCTAGCCATAATTTTAAATTTTAGGCCTGAGCCTGTCCTGTCCCAAATTTAATTGAAAAATATAACTAAACGCATATTTAAACAATCAATTAATATAAAAATTTAATTCCTTTACCCTAATCTTTAGAGAAATCTATTTTATTGCTTATAATCTTTTTTACATTTTTTGAGTCAAAAAAATCAATAACCCTATTTTAAAAAAAAATATTTTTAGACCCAAGCCCGACTTTAACTTAATTTCCAGGTTCAACTAAGTCTGTCTAAAGGCCGATAAATATAAAATTGTAGTTTTCATCAAACTCCATTCCAGATATCGCAACTTATGTAATTCATTTGAGATAATGCATTCGCGATAATACACTTGCGATAATGCATTCGCGCTAATACATTCGCGATAATGCATTCGCTATAATATTTTCGCTATATTATACTCGCTATAATGCATTAGCGGTAATGCGTTCGCTATAATACATTCGCGATAGTGCATTCGCGGTAATGCATTCGCTATAATATCTTATATAGAAACCTTCAATTGACGGTTTTGGTTTTTTAGGTAGGACAAAATTGTGGTGCTTCTAATTAATCAAAAATATTGGTTTCTCTATAAATATGTGGAACCCCTAGAGATCGGCACTTTTCGACACTCAATATATTAAAGCCATCGCATACACTAAATGTGTATCATTAGAGATTAATGAATTCTTAGTTATCTATATTAAAAAGATTTATGAATAAAATTTGTATAATAAAATAGAAAGAAAATTATATTTAGAAACGTGTTCCGAAACGCAGAACGAACGGGAATGTGACATATTTTTTACCCAAACAACTGGTTAAAACCTTTTCTTAATTAAAATTAGAATAAGATTCTCGTCCGTCATATATCCATAAGGGTAAAGTTAAGAACCCTTCTAAAGGCTAATTTAGATAGCTGACATATAAATGCAATATATAAAAATTTTAAAAATGGTTGGTTCAGTTTAGATTCTCTTTAATAACGGTTAATACATATTTAACAAATCGTTTCAGGGTTGGTTTTGCTGAGTTAATAATCAAGCTACCTTGATATGAACTAAAAAGATTTTACAAAAAAACCATTGTTGAAACAAATAAAGTCATCGAAAAAACAACAAATAAACTGAATTGTATTATTAAAATGTTAATTTTGATATATTTTCAAATCCCGCATAAATTTTTTGAACATACAATATTTCTCTATAAAATCAAGATCTAGAAAATAATTCTCTACAATGTAATTCTCTACAAAATAATTCTCTACAATGAAATTCTCTACAAAATAATTCTCTATAAAAGTAATTCTCTATAAAAGTAATTCTCTTTAAAATCCTTCTCTATAAACAACATTCTCTATAAAATCATTCTCTTTGAAGTCATTCTCTATTAAGGACCTTCTCTATAAAATAATTCTCTTTAAAATCATTCTCTATAATCGACATTCTCTATAAAACCATTCTCTATAAAATCATTCTCCTTGAAGTCATTCTCTATAAAGGACATTCTCTATAAAATAATTCTCTTTAAAATCATTCTCTATAAATTACATTCTCTATAAAACAATTCTCTATAAATGCATTCTCTATAATTGTTTTCTCTATAAATGTTTCTCTATAAAATACATTCTCTATAATGGTTTCTCTATAAAGACGTGGAACCATTTTACATGATCGTCTTTGTGATAATTGTCATGTTATTTTTTAACATTTATGAAATATTTGACAGAAAAGGATAAAAATATAATTTATATTATAAAGATGTTAAATTATAAATTCAATGATGATCCTTTCTAAAAATGACAATTATCATAATCTGTATTTTTAAACATATTAGTTTATTTTTGACGCTAATGGGTAAAAACATAAATTGTAAATATGTTAAATTAAAATTTCAGTGAAGATGTACCCTAGAAAAGTGACAATTGTCATAATCGTTATTTCCTTAGTTTTTTGAAATTTTTTGACGCATATAGGTAAAAATATAGATTGTAAATACGTTTAAGTAAAAATTCAGTGAAGTTGTACCATAGATATGTGACAATTGTCATAATCGTTATTAAAGTCTTTTGAATTTTTTTGACGGAAATAGGTAAAAATATATAGTGTAAATATGTTAAATTAAAATTTTAGTGAAGATGTACCCTAGATAAGTGACAATTGTCATAATCGTTATTACTAACGTTTTTTGAATTTTTTTGACGCAAATAGGTAAAAATATAGAATGTAAATATGTTAAATTAAAATTTCAGTGATAGATAAGTGACAATTGTCAAAATCGTTATTTCTACAGTTTTTTAAATTTTTTGACGCATATAGGTAAAAATTTAGATTGTAAATACGTTTAATTAAATTCAATGAAGATGTATCATAGATAAGTGACAATTGTCATAATCGTTATTTCTAAAGTTTTTTGAAATTTTTTGACATAATAGATATGTGACAATTGTCATAATCGTTATTTTTTTAACTTTTTTGAATTTTTTTAAAGTAAATAGGTAAAAATATATATTGTAAAGATGTTAAAATAATATCAGTGAAGATGTACCATAGAAGAGTGACAATAAGTGATCTGCATCGGGCCTAATTTTTCAAGCCCGGCCCGAACCCAAAAATTTTTTAAAAAGTTTTGCCAGCCCGGCCCGAACCCGAAATTTTTTTTAAAAAATTTACCCACCCAGCCCGGCCCGAATTTATATAAATATATAGATTAATCTTTATAATTAATCAAAATAAAAGACATATGTTATATGTAGTTTAGTTTCAATAAATAAAATCAAATAATTTTATTTGACATAAAAAATTCAATATAAAATTGATAAATTTAGATATATTTTAAAAAAATATCCAAGGTTCGACCCGACCCGGCCCGAATTTTTTTTAAAAATATTAGGCCCGGCCCGAACCCGATTATTTTGAATAGGGCCGGACTCGGGCCGGGCCTAACTTTGCAGATCTCTAGTGACAATTGTCATAAACGTTATTTTTTAACTTTTTTGAATTTTTTTGAAGCAAATGGGTAAAAATATATATATTGTAAACATGATAAATTAAAATTTTTGTCATAATCCTTATTTTTGAACTTTTTTGAAGCAAATGGGTAAAAATATATATTGTAAACATGTTAAATTAAAATTTCAGTGAAGATGTACCATAGAAAAGTGACAATTGTCATAATCGTTATTTTTGAACTTTTTTGAATTTTTTTAAAGTAAATAGGTAAAAATATATATAGTAAATATGTTAAATTAAAATTTAGTGAAGATGTACCATAGAAAGTGACAATTGTCATAATCGTTATTTTTGAACTTTTTTGAATTTTTTTAAAGTAAATCGGTAAAAATATATATTGTAAAAATGTTAAATTAAAAATTTAAGTTGAAGATGTAGCATAGAAAAGTGAGAATTGTTATAATCGTTATTTGGAACTTTTTTGAATTTTTTCATAGAAAATAAGTAAAAATATATATTATAAACATGTTATATTAAAATTTCAGTGAAGATGACCATAACAAAGTGTCAATTGTCATCATTATTTGTGAACTTTGAAAATTTTTAAAGCAAACTTGTAAATATATATATTGTAAACATGTTAAAATAAAATTTCAGTTAATCGTTATTTAAAATATTTTTGAATTTTTTTGCCCAAATGATCTGGTTTTTAGCCCACGCCCTTCTATCAAATTGGGCTGGCTAGCTAAATAATTTAACCCTTTTGCGCCCAACTTTTTTTCCCTCGATGAAAAATTTTTTTTTTTAAGAGTTATTTATTATAGACACAAATAACACATTTTCATCAAAAAAACTTATTTCGAGTATTTCTATCAAAAGATATTTAATGATTCCAATTGTTATCAATGGGCAAAATGCAAGTTCATTTAAAAAATATTTTATTTCATATGAAATGACAAATAACAATTTCGTTTATTATTTAAACATAAATAAATATTACATTTTTTTGCAAATAATTCTTGAATAGGCTTCTACGCAATACTTGCACCTTTGCTTAATACTTACGGGCATTGGGAAATGACCTACTTGGTCATATCTTATATCCGATATGGAGGCAATGTTGATAGCTTTTCTTTTTTAACATCTATGCTGGAAGGTCTGCCGGTTTTCTTTGTATTATCCTTTCCTGCAAGCATCAACCCTTTTGCTATCTGCGATTTAAATACCAGTAAAGGCATAAATTTTATATTATTTAACGCTTTCATATGGCGTCTAATAGGAGCCAGGGATTTACCACACAAGAATCCAATAAATGGAAAACCATTCGCATATAATATCGTTTCCATTTAATATCTGTCCGATATAACTCCACCAGCATATCGTGAAGATCTACTCCACCCATTCCCTCATTATAGTTCTTAATTATTGCGGGCATTTCTACATTTATTAAGACTTTATCCGAAACAGACCATCGCTTAACTTTGGTTGTAGGTAAAACACCTATAAAATTAGATATAGTAGTAACAGCTTTGTTGTCCTGCCACTTGCAGATAATAATACCATTCTTTTCGCTTTTGTAATCTATGGCGCCTCTTCCTTCTTTTTTTAAAGCCTTATCATTTTTAAGTGTGCACCCTGATAAGCGATTTGATCTTATCGTTCCAGATACCAAATATCCCTTTTTTTAAGCATCAAATATAATTGATATGAGGAGAAAAAATTATCTATATATAATTTGTGGTTTATGTTTGGAGGTATAATTTCCGATAGCCGAAGAACGATATACCCACTGATACCCAAACATAATTTATGATGTTTGTTGACTTTCCCTGGTATATTTCAAAATCATACATATACCCGGAAGAGTCACATAAAGCAAACACTTTTATCCCCCATTTATGGGGCTCTGATTTGATATATTGTCGTAATATTGATCGTCCCTTGAAGGGAATTATGAATTCATCGATGGCTAGCTTCTCTTCAAGTTTAATTTTTTTGAAATTTTGTTTTAATTGGAATATGAAGGGTTGAATTTTGAATTTGTTGTATCCTTTGTCTTCCCTAGCTACCATATCCTTGTTATTATTGACATGGAAAAATTCCCGGATCAAAAGGAAACGGTTGCGGGACATAGTTTCCGCTATTTGTGGAATAGATGTTTCAACAGACCAATATTGTCGTATAGAAGGCATCTTAACTATACTAGTATATAAATGTAACCCAATAAATTTTTCAATTTCATCACTATCTGTATTTATAGATTTACCGGAACATTTGAATGAATAATTATTTGTTTCCGATACAAAATTACTGATTATTTGATTGTCAAAAAATTTACGAAAATATGTTAGTGGAGTTGAATCCTCTTCAGGAATTTCTAATATAGGGATATATTCTGTATTCATATTTCCTATGTCTTTCTTAGACCACATGGGGTTATCTTTTATTTTAATTATAGAAGTATCTTCTATTATATCCTCCACATCAAGGCCTAGTTGATTTGTAATATAAGATGAAGTCGGCAAATCATCTGCCAGCAAAGAATAATAATTATCTTCTTCGTCTGAGCCCTCTATATCAGCCTCAGATATATCACCCTCGGGGATAAGTGTAGTCATATCTAAATGCATATTGATATAAAAAGCATTTCATATTACATGTTATTTATATAAAATATTTATTAGAACCTCTCCCTATATCCAAGAAAACCCACTAATAGATATTAGATAATCAATATAGGTAACTATTATCAAAATCTAATCTAATTACCCCCCCCCTTCCGTTTTCATAATTTTAAATCTAAATATCCTAAATAATTTGCCAAAAATTTCCATTTATTGATAAAAAATATTTTAGTGCATAAGAAATGACCAATGATGCCAAATGGCATTATGTTCAATTTCCAACACACAAAATGATTAAAAAGATGATAATTTTTAAATAAAAATATTAATATATATATATATTAATAATAAATACTTATATTTTTAGCAAGATTTGATAACCAGAAATATGAATTAAAATTTTGGCGCGAAATTGGTACGAAAAAATTGATTTTTTATAACTATAATATGATATAATAACATATGTAACAAAGCGAGTTATTGATAAAATACGAAACAGCAAATATTAAAAATTAAAAATATGATTTCAAAAGTTATCAGTGGTTATTTTTAATGCATAAAAAATTTATTGAAAAATTATGATTCCAATATTATCCATGGGCGCGAAAGGGTTAAAAAGTGCTAACGGACCTTTGAAAAATTTTAACAATGGGCAGGCTAATAAACAACTTTTATTTGTTATTTTAAATTTATTAGGTAAACATTAAAAAATATATTCTTTATAACTTTTTTTTAAATACCAGATTATCGATAACTGTTGAGGATGTTATCGTCGGGAAAATTAATGAGATAAAAAAAAACTTGTTGGATTTGATTTGAAATTATAGGGTCGAAGTATTTCGTCCTATAATTGATCAAATTATAAACACCAGAATGGTTTTCCGCAAAAAGAGAGTTTATTTTGAATGTTCAATATTATCCTAGGCATTTTGATAAAAATAATAGTAAAGGTATTTCTGAAAAGGCCTTGGAAAAAGTGACACAACAAATATATTGAATGTTAAATAACGTAACGAATTGTGTTCATTGCCTGTGAATTCAAGGATTTAATAGCAGAATTAAATGAAACGGACGATGATATCGTATGAGCAGGTGAGGAGTCTAATGAAAAAGTAGAATAAGATAATAACAGAATGTGAATTGTGATAATAAATGTAACAATTGATTAATATAATTTATTTTTCACATATGCATTCTTTATCATTTACTCAAGTTAATTGCGAGAGAACATTTAATAAAAAATAGGCTGAGAAATAATATAGACGAAGAAAAATTTGGATCGTTTTTAATGTTAGTTGTGAGCAATGGCGTAAGCATGTGGGGGGGGGGGGGGGGGGGGGGGGGGGTTAAGGGTTCAACCCCCCCCCCCCATGAAAAATGTAAAAAAAATTTTTTTTTTTAATTTAATAAATTCTTAATAAACGCTTAATTTTTATGTTTTAAATTATAAATAATAATAGATATACACATTTGATTATTTATATATTTTTTTGGTTTGCAGCTATTTCACACCACCCCAAAAAAGGGAGTTATTTATTCAAACGTATCATGATATTGACTCAAAAAATCAAAAAAAAAACTAAAAAGATTTTGTCCGACCAGATTCATCGAAAGACAAGAGTCGGTGAAACTCTTTATTGAAATATATGATGTTGTCTTTGCAGCACTATAATTTTATATATCAAGCAAGGAAAAAGATTCAGCAGATGCCGGAAATCTTTTGCAGGCTATTATTAAGCCACAATTTTTAATTTCAATTCAATGTGTTTATTTTTTATTTAATTATACATATGATTTTAGCAAAATGCTACAAAAAATTGATTTGGATTTAAGGGAGATTATGAATAGAGCAAAGGATATTGTTAAAATATTAACAAATATCAGAGAGAATGTGGATGAAAATTTTCATGAAATATATGAAAAAGTAAAGATTGCTAATATGTTTGGAATTGAAATTTTTAAACCTAGAGTAGTCTCTAGACAATCCAATCGATCAAATATTGATGCATCTACGATTGAGGATTTATAAAATAAACATTTTTATTCCCCTTATTGATACATTTTTATTTCAATTAAAAGAAAGATTTATTAGTCATAATTATAATTTAAAAAGCTTTTATTTTCTTTGCCGGTTGAGTCTAAACTGTTGATTACACTTGAAACAAGAGATGATATTAAAAAAATCTCAGTTTTATGCTGATGATTTAGTAGGTTCATATAAGTTACTTTGTGATGTCGAATTTTGGTATAAAAATCTTGACAGAATAGGGTATTCTTTGAGACCAAAAAATGCTCTGCTAGCCCTTTCCATGTGTAATTGCATTTTAGATTCCCTCTCTAATATCAAAACATTATTAATTATTTTAGCTACCTTGCCAATTAGTACCTGCACTAATGAAAGGTCTTTTTCAACTTTAAAAAGGTTAAAAACCTATTTAAGAAACACAACTGGTGAAAAACGTTTAAATGGATTAGCCCTATTGAATATTTATAAGGAGATTATTTTAGATAAAAATTTGATTCTATAGATGAATTAGCAAAATCTCAGAGAAAAGTGGATCGCTCTTTTTAAATTAAAATCAAAAAATAGCAATAAAATTTTATTAGTTTTAATATATAATCAATTTTTTTTTGTAAAAAAAGTATTATTTATAAGATAATATTATCATATTTTTTTAAATATCATTATTTGCATAATAATTACATATTTTATATAATTGTAAAAAATTACTCTTTTTAAAATAGAGTTTTTATACATTATAATTTTTAATATTAAAATCTATATTATATAAAATATCAACATTTTGAAAGTATTTTAATTAATAAAAATATATACATGATTAAATAAAGGAATGTAAAATATATAATAAAATACCCTAAAATTTTGTTATATGAAAGTTCAAAAAATGAAAGGTATGGGGGTCGAAGCCCCCCAAAAAATTTCTTAACCCCCCCCCCATGACCCATGATAAAATCCTGGCTACGCCACTGTGTATGAGAACTTTTAGTGGAGATTGAACTAAAAGATATTCTTGTTTATTTGCGCAAAGGTTCAAAATGAGATTTATCAACGTAAAAATTATATATTAATTCTTTTATTTAAAAATCATGTAATACATATAAAAAAAACATTTAAAAAATATATAAATATTGTTATTTTAAATTTTTTTAAATGATATTTTAAAAAAAATAGGAACGCTTTTGAACACAAAAAATTTGGATTCATTTTGCATGATTAACAAATAATATGAGTAAATAATAAAAAAATTTTTTTATATTATCATAAATATTTTGATCATAATTTAAATCGAATATTTTTTTATGCTTACTAAATTATGAAATTTTTAGTAAGGGTGTAGCGTTGAGACTGAACCATTTATTAAAATAAGAATTTTTTTTTTAAAAAAAATTTTAAAAAAACTTACTGGTGCCATCGAGGCACTATAATCATTGAAATTTAAGAATAAATATATAAATAATACATTTTAAATTGAAATAATTTAAAGAACCAAAAAATCTTGCTATTGTTACAAATTTTAAATAACAATGGGAGAGAGAGACGGGGGAGAGATTGGTCATTTATTTTCTATTTTAATCTTTGTTTTTCGGATCTTTTCTTAATTTTTTTCTTCTCAATTTTCATTTAATTTTTTTAGTATAACCTAGCAATAATTAATTTTGATAAATAAATTTATAAGTGAGTGCTCATGGCATATTATATTAATATGGGTGGAAATTTTATGTCCCCAAAAAATTTTCTGCAATTATATATCAGTACCCCCCCCCCTCCCCCCCCAACACAAAATCTTACGAAAAAATAGAAATAATATTATCATGTTAAATTAAAATTTCTAGAATTTTTAAATTATATATTTTTCTTAAATTCCGTTATGTACAACAAAAATTGCTTATATTTTATTATAATTATATATATTTATTATTTTTATAAATACAGTATTATTATTTTTTAAATGTATATTTACGCGAAATTAAATATTTTAATATACTTGATTTAATATATTTTTAAGTTGTACATGTAAACTATTTGTATATATTGGATAAGTATTCTGTATTATTTACTTTTATATTAGTATGCCTAATAAAAATTAATATTAAATTATTTAAATCAGAGGATGATTTACCATTTGTGTCAAAGTACCCAAAGAAAACTACAAAAGCTAGGTCTGGAAAGCCAATACAGAACCGATGAAGCACTAAGCTTCTTTTGTGGCATGAGGGACGGCTTAACATTTGTTCCTTTATGTGATATGGGCAATGCAATGGCATTCCTGAGATCAGTTACTCCGACCCATGGTAAAGATATTCTTGAATATTTCGATAAAAATTACATCAAGGGAGGCCACAAGAAGCAATTCTCAATCCCAGACACTTCAAATTGGGCCTCGATTTCCTCCAGAAACTTGGAACGTGAATGAGAACACCCTATCTGATGAAGAACCCACAAATAATCAATACGAAGGTTGGGATCATCATTTTTCATATCTGGTTGGGAATAAACGCCCATCAATTTGGGTATTGATTAATAAAATGAAATGCGAGGTTGCTGCCGATGAAACCAAACTTGAACGATGGCGTGTAGGTAGTTGGACACCAAAACAAAATCGTAGAGTTATAATACTCAGATTCGGTTAAAGAAACTTTGCGAGGAATACCGTGATAGGGTGCAAAGCCTTCCAGATTAGATTTTATGAGGGCGATTTTCACCTTTATTTGATGTCAACCGATAAAATTATTATTCTAAATTATTAAATTTGTATATACATAATGATTTTTCATTAAATAAACAGATCTTATTGCAAATTTTGTCAAATTTAGTCTACTTAATATAGTAATTAAGGATGGATATTGTATTTATTACAATAACAAATAATTTTTACGAAAATTAGTAATACATGGGTTATTTTACTGGGGTAATTTTTTGTCCCAGTACCAGGAGGGTATATGAGTAATCTTTAAGTAATGTATAAGTAATCTTTAAGTAATGAATTGGGGCCTAAAAAAAATTATTATTAAATTATATTTCTATAATAATTTTTTCTAAAATACTAATTTGCCTATACTTTATTAAATCCAAATAAAAATATACCGATATTATTAGGTCCTAACAGGAGGTTTTTATTCCGAGGTTTTTTCGAGGGTTTTATCCGGGATTCGATATTTTATTATATGAAATTAAAAATAATATTGACATTAAAGGGGAAATGTGCCATTGACTATGCTTTTGCCTTTTTGAAAAAAATTATTAAGAGGAAAAGATTTGTTTTGACTTTTAAAGAAAACATAGTACGTCTGATCAATTGCGAGAAAAATTTAGGAAGAATTATGAAAATCGATTTTGCGAAAAAAGGTTTAGTTAAACCCCCCCCCCCCCCCACATTTATTCTTAAATACTTTATATAAATAATTACATCGTTTTGTAATATTTTTTAAAGAAAATACATATTCGCATTTTTTTAGGCGTGGCGATTAAGTGTGTGAACTCCGAGTCTTTCCCAGGGGCTCGTGATCAGAGCTGGTTTAGTCAATTTTTAGACCCAAACCACGGGTCTGGGGGTTACACAACTAACCAATTAACAAAACTTAATCTTTTTTTTTATTTAGATAGTTTTCAAATCAAGAAATTTATTTATACGTGTAGATTTACAAATCAATCTCCTTACTTTCAAATTTAAATGGTTATGTAATTAAAAAGTGTGCTCTCCTCCTCGCCTAATAAGATAAACGGGCGTAGGCTAAAAGTCACCTCGTTTTAACAAAAAAGTTCAAAAATAACGATTATGACAACTGTCACTTTTCTGTGGTATCATCACTAAAATTTTAATTTAACATGTTTACAATATATATATTTACCAGTTTTCTTTTAAAAAATTCAAAAAAGTTCAAAAATAATGATTATGACAATTGTCATTTTTCTATGGTATATCTTCACTGAAATTTTAATTTAACATTTTTACAATATATATTTTTACCGATTTACTTTTAAAAAAATTCAAAAAAGTTTAAAAATAACGATTATGACAATTGTCACTTTCTATGGTATATCTTCACTGAAATTTTAATTTAACATTTTTACAATATATATTTTTACCTATTTACTTTAAAAAAATTCAAAAAAGTTTAAAAATAACGATTATGACAATGTCACTTTCTATGGTACATCTTCACTGAAATTTTAATTTAACATGTTTACAATATATATTTTTACCCATTTGCTTTAAAAAAATTCAAAAAACTTTAAAAATAACGATTGACAATTGTCACTTATTTAGGGGAAATCTTCACTTAAATTTTAATTTAACATATTTACAATCTATATTTTTACCTTTTAGCGTCAAAAATAAAACAGTGTACAAAACTAATTTCAATTTATTTTGGAAGACTCAACAAATTATCAAATTTTAAAATTACTTTTTTAAATAATATCCCTTTCTTTAAAACATTTTATTTAAAAATTATTTAAAAATTTAGAAATTAATTTCTTTCCATTATGAGAAGAATGATATCGGTCATATATCATTCCTATTATACAATTAACCCGAATTACACGATTCGCTATACTATTTTACGAAAAATAATTTCATTGAATTATTATATATAAAATTACTTCATAATTTTTTGGTCATTCTTTCTTCGGACATTTCCAGATAAACGTATTTTTGGAAGCGGTTATTGGGCAATGTTACCAACAATTTTTTTGTATATTTCCAAACAAAGGATAACTTGTTGAATTCATTTTTTAAAAATATCCGGATCCCCGTTTCACCAGGGACCCGGAGTGAACCGTAACAAACCGTTAAACCATTATAAACCGGTATAAATATCTGAAACATAACCGATATAATTATCTTTTGAAGGAGTAAAATGAACCTTTATAAAAAACGGTTAAACCGGTCAGTTTTTATATTTTAGAAATGGAAATAATTTGAATATCCAGAATTATATAAACTTGCTCTTATAGTATTGGCGGTTCCCGCAACACAAGTTTCTGTAGAAAGGACTTTTTCGGGGCTAAAATTTGTGTTATCGTCACAACGAACAAAAAGGAATCCATTTATATTAGAAAATATTTTACTAATACGTTCAAATAATATATTTAAAAATGAGTTATTTTGAATCTTATAAATTTTTTTTTATATATAATTCATAGATACTTAAAATAAAAATAAATTAGAAGATGGTGTTGCTTCAATAAAAAAAAATTTCTAACCGTAATGAACCTTTATAATTAGCTGAACCGAACCTTTATAAATTTCTTCTGAACCAAAGCGTAACCACTATAATTTTTTACATACTGAACCTTTACCAAACTGAACGGTTCAGGTCCCTGCATTTCACACATCATTTGCTGGTAACATTACCTAAAAACAGCTTTGAAAAAACGTTTTGTTGATGGAATCAAAATATTGAATTATCAATTCATATGAATAACCTAATTAATCAATTCGCATTTTTACCATAAGGATAAATGATTCTATGAAATTCATTTTTAGTGTACAATTACATTTTAAAACAGTATAAAGCGGAGTGGTAATGTTTGTTGAAAAGTCTGACAAAGATTCGCATAAAACAAGTTTCAATTTAGAGCAATTAATCTTTTTTAAATAATGTTTTATTATCATTTCAAAATAGTTACAGAGAAAACAAATATGTCAATACAATTTTTAATTAATAAATAAAGGTCATACAGGTAGAAGAATGAAATAACGATGTTTAACAATTATTTCGGTTATTACTCATCATAATAAACAAAAAACAATAACATGATGCATTATATAATTAATATAAACGACAGAATAAAATATATAAATACAATTAAAAATTAGTGTGGAATTAAACGCTAATATCGTATAAGTAATTCGAAAAAATTATTTTCTATTTCGTGATATCTTCCTTAATTTTTATTGTCTCTCTGTCGTTTACGTGGTTGGCTGCACGAGAGTTGACTGTTTCGCATACATTGGGAACTATTTGATTTTGAGTAAGTTGATCTGTCTCAATGCAGAGAGATATAGAGTTTGCGGAGGCGAGTTGTTGAACGTGAGAGTGAGTAGAATGAGATTGCAGGGAAGGGTTAATCTGGGTAACGTTCAGCATTTGTTGGTGTTGCTGATAAAGCTGATTCTGAAGGAAAGTGGTGTCGCCGCTTTGGAGGTAACTATGGGATTGGTTGATACATGGCAAGACCTGGATATTACTAAGATGGGTGCCGGCCAACGAGGTATCAGAGATGTTGAATGATTGATTACCACTGATATTGGTTTGGAAAGAGTGTGGAATTATTTGGTGATTGTTTCCTATCATGAGGGTAGATTGTGTCAGAGGTTGAAGTTGCTGGTGAGGCTGGTGGGCGGCCAGAAGAGTCAATGGGGCTATAGCAGCGGAAGGGGATTGAGCGATTTGACCCAGAGTCATAGAGGTTGTGTTATTGAGCGATCCAAGAAGGGTATTAGCACTTCCGACTATACCTCCACCCATACCGCACAACCGTAACCTCCTATTCTGCTCGAGAAGCATATCAACTGTGGCATTAAGTTCCGCAATCTGTTTCTTGAGAGTATTAAGTCGTTGCTTCAGGCTTTCGTTCTCCTCTACCAAAGCCTTTTCCGAGTGGGACAAGGTATGAAGATTATGGTTACCGGAAGAATTGTTAATGTTGTTAAAATCGGAACCAGAGTATAGTGGTATCATGTTGAGAATACCCGCGCTACCACCAGCACTGAGTTTGACATTATTAAAAGTGTTAATGGAATCGTTGGAATTGTTCAAACCGTCCATAGAAGCCGAATTGGAAAGGGGGTTATCAATAATGCTGACGACAGCATTACCTATCTGTTGAGCCTGTTGACGAAGGCGGCGCTTCGTAAGAGGCAGTTCTAAGCCGGGATCCAAGATATTGATAGTTGCTGAAGCCGGGGTCACGTAAGTCAGCGGACAACATGACTGCATGGAGAGGGGAGACAGAGAATATTGCAGGGCTGAGTGATGGGGCTGATGCGATATAAAGAGCGGACCAGAGGCTGCGCTGACGACGACTGTGGGCAGTGATACCGTTGGTAATATTCGACCTAAAATAGAGGGTCCTTCCTTAAAGATGGAACCTCGAGAGCGCTCTTTCGAGTCGCTACGATAATCCGCCATAGTAATGTGTCGAAAGCGGCATCGAAAACCACGGTCGCACTTTCCTTTCATGTAGTCCCGGCAGACGGGAATAATCTTATCCGCAGTACTCAATTGGGCATGAGAGGCCGAAGATGAGTATGGGGGTGAGAAAGATGCCGTATTAGGGGTGATATCACCACAGACCTGATCCCAACGACGAGATGTTAATACTGCATCATCGAGACCAATGGATTTAGCACAAGAGAAGAGAGACGATGGGATGGTCATAGAGGTGGCCCGAGAATCCGATAAGTAAAAAGAGGTTGAGGGGGCCAAAGACACACCAACAGGACCCCCACCGATCCCGCCACCCATCATAACCATCATAAGTGAGTCTTCGTCACCACAGTCCTCATTGCATGAAGTGCCAACTGAAGGTAGAGGCGAAAGCGGAATGTGCTGATATTTACAAGTAGATCCTCGGACACATATACCGTTACGATGATCGCGGCAAACTAGTGGAATGGGGGCTGCATCCATGATGTGGTGGTGGATAAATTTACATGCGGGTCCACGTTTACACACACCCCGCAGAAAATCGCGGCATATTCGCGAGTCCACCATCATCATAAGTGACGGCACCTGCTGAGAGATTCCCATGGCCAAAGAATTTTGAACAACCCCAACGTCAGCTGATCCTGAAGTTAAAGCACAAATTCGTAATGGTTCTGAATGGGGTGATGGTGAGGGCAAAGAAAGATATGTAGAATTGTTGTTCTTTGTAGCAGCAGAGTAGTAGCCATAATCGTCAGTGATGGGTTCGCTTTTGGTATTGGAGTTTGATGTTTGTGAAAGACTATCATAATTGAGGCTTATTATCCGTTGAAATAAAAAATGTGTATTTAATTATGTAGGTTTGAATGAATGAAATATTAAGAATCAAATGGAATGATCCTTATCAATCAAATTAATATATTATTAAACGAATTACAGATAAATATAGCTTATTTCTCTGTGTGGAAATAATTTGGTATGACTTCTTATATATGGTGAATTTCATGACAAATCAACATGAGTTTCAACTTAATCCCCTTAGATTTTTCTAAAATTTTTACTAATACTATAACTAAGAAAAAATAAAATTTAAGCATCGAACTCTGAATAGCAGTTGGGATACAGGCTTAAGGTCAAAAAATTAAGGCAAATGCACTCACTTTAATTTTCGATATAATTGAGCTAGAAGAGCCATTTAAATTTTTAATGTTTCATATTTTTATTCATAGGGAAAATTATAATAATATTGTAAAAATTATTCAATTTACAATATAAGAACTAAAATTTTTTTTCAATAAAATTATCAGAGACCTGCAGGCCCGGCCCTAAGCCCGGGTACCAGAGCCGGGCTGTATTTTAAATTTTTAAATATACCCGGGCCGCGCCTGAAATTAAAAAATACCCGGGCCGGGCCGTATTTTTTTAAAAAATTAATACAACATAAATTATTATATTCGTCAATTAGATATGGTTATAATGATTATATATAGTTATGATTAATATAATGTTTGGTGAAAGTTAACACTAGCTAACACTCATAGTATCTATCATATAATAAAATTATAGTTTTCCTGCCATGGAATAAATACGCAAAGGATTAAATACATTATTATATTCTCAAAATATTATTTACACAAATTTTTTATTGTATCAATTTGTAATATACTAAATATCTGTTTAGAATAAAATATGTTAAAAAAGGCTCGTTTTGAGCCGATTTTTAAAAACGGGTAACTCAGTTCTTTATCCAGAAAAATATTAAGCAAGCCTGGAAATTTTGCTCATAGAAGGAGCAAAGGTCTAGACATATAGTATCGAAATTTCAAGGCTTAGTCAATATTTTTCTGGCGAAAATATTGAGTTAGCCGTTTTTATACTTGCTTATTAAATGATAATACTCTCCGAAAAATATGATAAAATACGAAATAATGAATTTTTTGTATATACCAGGTTGAATGTAATTTTGAAAAATTCCGAGCCGGGCCTAAAAAAAATTTATTTTTAAAATCCTGGCCGGGCCGGGCCCCCAAAAATTTTTTTTAAATATTCGGGCCGGGCCAAGCCAGGCCTAAAATTTTTAAACCCGGGCCGGGCCAGGCCAGGCCTAAAATTTTTAAACCCGGGCCGAGCCTGGCCGTAAAAAATTTTTGAAAAAAAATCCGAGCCGGGCCGTACAAATGGTACCTTTGCAGGTCTCTGAAAATTATTATCAAAAATAGATTTGTATTTTGAAGTTATTTTTATAAGGAGAGAAATTCAATTCAACAATTAAATTAACCAGTCCCCCTCAAAAAAAGCTTTTTAGAACTTTAATAACTATTTTTAAATATTTATTGATAGCTTTTGACTTATATTGCCATTATTGATTAATATCAAATATTTATAGAGAATATTTGCAATAGATTAATGATTAGAGCCATATCTCCTATAACATCAAATATTTATAGAGAATATTTGCAATAGAATAATGATTAAAATGCCACATATCTCCTAAACGTGAGTTCAGTCCAACTATTTTGCATATTTATTAATTGATTTTATATCCATACATAAAAAAATCTGAGAGATAAAAACCCCGATTTGATTTATGCTCATTTCCGGTTTGACATTTAAATTTTTAAACAATATTTAACATTACTCGCTCAATTATATCCAAAGATATCTAAAATTAAAAGGAGGGTATTTCGCCATGCCCCATTTACATTTAGAGGCTCATATCTCAGACATTGTTTGAAATTGGAGGCGAATATATATTTTGTAAAATTTTAGAAAAATTTGAAGGGTCGGGTTGAAAATCGTGCTTTTTTTTGTTGATTTGTCAAGGAATTATTCACCATATGATCCATTTTTAACATTTAAAAAGTTTGCTTAAATGTTATTTGTAGTAACTTAATCTCAAATATAACAAAAACTGTAAAAAAATTTTTACAAAAACTTCAAAATGAGCACAAATATTTTTATAAATTTAGACAAAAAATAATTTTATATTAAAATGATTCTTCAAAATTATTCTGCTCTTTTACCATTTAAATTTTTTTAATACTAGCCTTTGTCCATATCTTAGAATCCTGCAAAATTAATTTTTTTTGCCTTATGCAACAATATCATGATCTGTGGCCCTTTTTAAAATTATAAAATATTTCTTAACCTCAAAATATTTATTTTAATCCTAATCTCTTTATTTATAATGTTATGTTAAATTTAAATATTCACCAATCTGAAAATTTTATGTTTATCTATTTTATTCTATTTATTACAAAAAAATGCTAAGAAAATTATGAGAAAAAAACATAGTTATTTAAATGAAACTAAACCCAGTTCCTAATTGGGTCATTCCACGTCAAATGAGCAAAAAAAATGAGATTTTCGGCCGACCCCCTTCGATTTTTTTAAAATTTGGTAAACAAAGAAAGGTCGATGTAACTAAGAAATAGCCAAAATTTTAGCCTCCTAACATTTATATTTTTGAAGATATTAGGGTTCAAAGTGTCAAAAATGACGTATTTTTACCATTATCTGCCTTCATTCAATTAAGCATATCTTAAAAACTACATAATTGTAAATAACAAATTTAATATCAAAATTACATACAAAGATTCTACTTTTAGATAAAAAAAATTTTTTATTTTTTTTCCCAATTTCCGGTCATTTTATTTAATATATAAGGACTAAAAACGATTTTTTGGAAATAATACGACCTTCAATTTTTTTAAAAAATTTAGTAGACAATATTAAACTCTTCCTTTATATTTATAAAAAAAAATTGGTCTGGGACGCGGCCATCTTCATTCTCAAAATCGATAAAAATGTTTAGAAAGTGTATAAATATTTCCCCGAAAGGGGGCGTCTTTGTATAAAATTATATATTAATAATTTTTTAATGGTTTTTCTTGGACTATTTGATATAATTTAAAGGATTATTCATCTTGTAAGTGAAAATAACAATAAATGGGGCTTTCATTCAATTATAGAAATTGTCTAACGATAACAGAAATTCAATTTATTACTTTATTTATAATTTATTATAAAAATTTTTGCCCATATAACATATATTTAATAAATATTAATAAAATATGTTTAATTAAGTTTCGAGTTCTTGAATATATGAATCAGAATCTTGTGCATTTCATATGTGGCGCCCTAAATATTAAAAAAATTACTATAATTTAAATTTAAACTTACTTTTAAAAGATTCTAATTTTTCGGTAGCGCATTTACTTTCTTGTGACGACAATGTATAGTATAACTACGGCCAGTAGCATTTAACAGTGAAACTAATGTTAAGATATGACATTTGGGCAAGCAAAGAGTGTCGTCTATCTTGGGAATGTAAAGGAATTTGAAGGTCCGGATGGGTGTAGAAACTTTATATATATTTCTTCCTGCTTTTGATTTTTCACTAAAACAAAGCTAACCACCAATTAGAATCATAAAAATAAGTTAGGTATCATGATATTTCTTCAATAATTATACTTTCATCATTATATGATAACTATTCCAAAGTACTTTCTATTAAATTGGAATATATTTTACTTTTAAATTATGTAGATCTGTTGGAATCAAGGTGTATTTTGTGTGTTCCAGGTATAGATCTAGTTTTTGAAAATCTTTCCCTGAGTAATAGATCTTCGTAATCATAATTTATTTTGGTCATCTATTCAAAATATATGACATTAATATTTTCTTTAGCTAACTCGTACAATTCATATGATGTGTACTTTGAGTAAGGCCTTGTAAACTAGCTCTAGCGGCTAATCTTTTAACAGTGCCACCAATCCCATCACAAACACTTTTCCCGTGTGCTGTAGCAGAAAAATGCCATTTCGCCTGTACACCGAAATCCATCTCATGATGGCAAATATTAATAAAATTTTTACGTTTTTGTACTGTGCAGCGGATCCACCGAAAAATAAAAAATTTTATTAATTAAAAAATTGAGCAATGTTTTTTTAAAATTATGTACTGCTATTGTATTGTGTTGCAAAGATTCGGATATCATTACATAATTTAGGCAACAAATATTGGCAAAATTATCTTTATAATATATAACAAAAGGGTGAACAGTGGATTGAGCCCTATTCCAATGATAATTTTGTACTTCATCCTAAAGTATAAAGCTATAGTTTTCTTAAAAATCACAAAATTAAATATTGGTCTTCGTCTAAGTTCAATTTTAGATTGTTTTGATACAACGATTGTTGCGTTGAAATAAAAAAATGATAAAGATTCCATTTATTTTAAAAAGGCATTAATAAATTCACCTACTGGTTTGGTTATTGTTTCAAGGGTGGTTCTATCTACGGATAGCCATTGTTTGTATGTTATAAATTCGATGTCCTTAGAACGAAACAATATTTCTATTCGATCGCGTAAATGTGTTGACCCTGGACAATTATCACATTTGCCCATATAAATGGATGGTTGAGGCGAATTACAAATTATTAAGTGTAAAATATGTTTGTATGTTTTAAAGGGCAACATATCATTGGTTAAATTTGATCCAATGATCATTAATTTAAATTTTGGTGGTAGCTGCAATCACATACATGTGTACCACTACCTTCAACGAGTATACAATTTTTGGGCGAATGCTTGCGAATTTCGAAAAACCAATTTTAACATCAGGCCTCATTTCTTTAAAAAATATATAAATTTTTTTCAAATTATCTAAAATTAATCTCTTATGGTATTCTTTTTTCCGTCTTTGGTCAAAATCGAAACGCAATCTTTCTTGTCTGGTATGATTCTGCTTATTTCGTCCATACAATAAAATTCTTGTACAATTTTAACTGTATATTCGTCTATAGTTTTTCCAGGCTTGGGGTTAGGTGTTGATAGAAATCAAAATACCAAGAAATTTATTAAAAAATGAATTAATATAGTGAGTATGTGTTATTGAATGAATAAAACCCTTTCGCGCTTGAAATATTTCCCATAAACAAAAAATACTTGTACTTTGATATAATAAAATAATCATTTTGACATAATAAAATAATGATTTTGACAGGTTAATGATAAAATATGAAATAATAAATATTGTTTTATAAATTAATATCTCTAAGTACCAACCATTAGTTTCTTTAAATATAAAAATTAATTGATTAAAAATTTTAATGACAAATGATCTCGCTGGGCGCGAAAGGGTTAATCAATTTTAAAATTTTTATTTATTTTATTGATTGAAACACTTATTTATTGTTATTCTAATTTAGAAAGACTATGCCGATTTTAGAAAATCCGATCCAATATTTATATTGTTTTGGGTAATTTTATGATAATACTTTTATTTTGTATATAATTTCATAATAATAATAAATTAATATTTGTAATATTTTAAAAATTTCAAATTATTTTAAAAAATTGAGTAGAGAAAATTTTGATATTATTTTTGGCGTCTATGAAATGAACAAGATTCTGATTCATATATTCAAGAACTATAAACTTGGTTGAATATATTTTATTAATATTCATTAAGTATATGTTATATGGGCAAAAAATTTTATAATAAAGTAATAAATTGAATTTCTTTTATCGATAGACAATTTCTATAATTGAATGAAAGCCCCATTTATTGTTATTTTCACTTACAAGATGAATAATCCTTTAAATTATATCAAATAGTCCAAGAAAAACCATTAAAAACTGATTAATATATAATTTTATACAAAGACGCCCCCTTTCGGGAAAATATTTATACACTTTTCTAAACATTTTTATCGATTTTGAGAATGAAGATGGCCGCGTCCCAGACCAATTTTTTTTTATAAATATAAAGGAAGAGTTTAATAATGTCTACTAAATTTTTTAAAAAAATTGAAGGTCGTATTATTTCCAAAAAATCGTTTTTAGTCCTTATATATTAAATAAAATGACCGGAAATTGGGAAAAAAAATAAAAAAAATTTTTTATCTAAAAGTAGAATCTTTGTACGTAATTTTGATATTAAATTTGTTATTTACAATTATGTAGTTTTTAAGATATGCTTAATTGAATGAAGGCAGATAATGGTAAAAATACGTCATTTTTGACACTTTGAACCCTAATATCTTCAAAAATATAAATGTTAGGAGGCTAAAATTTTGGCTATTTCTTAGTTACATCGACCTTTCTTTGCTTACCAAATTTTAAAAAAATCGAAGGGGGTCGGCCGAATCGTGGTTGATTTGTCATGGAATGACCCAATTATGACATAAAAATAATAGAATATATAGATATTTTTAAAAAGCGTATCTAGATATAAAAATGTGGTATCTGTATCCTGTATCTATTATAGATACTTTTAATATAATTTTATATAAGGTTTTTTTATATTAAAAATAATACTTGCTTTAAATTCTTTAAACACCCTGTCAGGTTTATTTCATTACAAAAAGAAAACTAGATATTTTTTTATTTTACACAATGGATGATGATAACAAGGTGAATTCATATTAATTTAAAAAAATATATATCATAATTTTTAGATCAACATTTCTCTAATATCTTTGAAAAGAATTTTTTGGGGATCCCTTAGATAATATAAATAATTATATAAGTTTTGACACTCATCAAATTTTAAATTTGATATATATGATTGTCCCAATGTAAAAAAAATATATAAGGTTGTTATATTAAATATAACACTCTCCCATCAAGTACCCATGAAGAAAGACTTTAGTGTGGCAAAAAATGCTTTTACATACAATATAGCGTCAATAAATAATACCTGTATGAGCTGCCTGCTTACATATCGCCCCAGGACATCATTCTTGGTTATACTCAATTGATTTATTAATTTTAATCACAATACTATTCATATATATTTTTATTTAAAATTATATATTATAAAAAATTTTAATATAACGTCATCTATATTGCATTTTTTTATTTATAAAACTAATAAAAAATCAGATAAAATTAAAAAAACAAAAATGGCTATCGAGATCTTTTATTAAATCGTTTAATATAAAGGTAATAAACATTTTTAGTGAATATTAACACCCAAAAAATCCCTTCCTAACAATGTTAATTTTTTTATTTTTACCGAAAATAAGAAAACACTTGAAATTTTTTAATTTTTTTTATATTTTCCAATGTAAAATTTTACGGGCTATAAAATGATATATAATTTGTAACTCTATCTTAAGTATTTTTTAAAAAAACACGATTTAAAGAAATCACGCACTTCGCGATTTTGAAGATGTATATCATTAGATCTGGTTGAGCTAGCACTCTAAAATTTTGATTTTCTTAACATTTACAACATAAATAACTAACATGCAAAGTTTCATTCATTTTTGAGATGGTCGGCCGAATCAATGGTCGATTTGTCATGGAATTACCCTTATAGGCAAAATATAGTTAAAAATACAAAGCAGTTATGTATAGATTTAAAAATTTTTATTTAGACGTATTTCTTTAATTTAACAATATCCAATATAATAATTTTTACTTTGACTTGTTCACTTTCATTTTCCTCTTCTAATTAATAATCTTTGAGAATAAGTTAATCATTAAAAATAAATGGCGTAAATGAATTTAATTGTTTAAAATTTATCAACATTCCAATAGGAATCTTTGAGAATAAATTTAAAAATGGAGTTGAAAATATGAAAAAATGTCAAGTAAATTATTAATATTTGTATTTATAATTATACAAATATCTTATATTAGTGAACCCGGTTGAACCCTGGTTCAAATAAAATTCCCAGGTTCGGTTCGGGTTCAAATTTTTTTCCCAAAAACCCGTGTTTTCATCTCCGGGTTCGGGTTTGGTTCGAACCCCTGCCTTATATAAGTATAATAAAATTGTATCTGTATTTCGAAACATTTTTAAAATTGTAACCATATGGATACGCTTGAAAAGTAACTTTTAGCAATTCTTATAATATATCAAGATTTAGACGTGCTTTTCTTTTATCTAAAATAAGGTTGGTATTTGAAAAAATTTCCCTGCTTGTTGAAAAAACGTTATAACAAATAACTTTATAATTAACCCTTCAATACTCCGGTGAAAAAAATGACGTTAGTACTCGGATGGGGTTCAATAGACCCCGATTTCAAATGTATATATCTCCAGTTATATTCTTTATTTTTATTTAAGATTTGGATGTAAGATAGAACTAACGTCAAACTTGATAAAATATTTATTTATTTTTTATTTCTTAAGCGATTAAAGATGATGAGGATAATTATAATTTGTGCCAAAATTTTCTAAAAAAAGCTTACTTTTTTAAAATTTTAAATTAAAAAATTAACTTATCTATCATATAATCATCATAATATGGGTCTTTATTCTTCAATATAAAAAAAAATTACACTAATACATTTAAACATAAAAAATTTATAGAACATTGAATGTTAAATTTGACATGCAAAACATTTATTACACAAAACATTAATGTGTTTTAAACATAAATTTATTTTACATATTTGAAAAAAAATATTTTATTTTGATGGTTAGATTTAAAAATTCCAGCTAAATAAAGATTTCCCGATAATGTCTTAAATTGTGTTACATCAACTTCTTTAGTATAACTTTCATATTGGTCAGTATAGTTTTTACATATCATTTTAATTGGTATGATAAATAATCTCTTCAATCATTTTTATGTTATGAACAAGTCAAAACATTTTTCTGGAATGTCAGCTTCTTACCCTTATTCTTTTACTCATGGCAGATGAATAACTAAATTTTGTCGATGAGTTCTTATTCTATGATTAGGAAGATCCTTTTCCATTTAGTAAACTTATTTTTTTAGCTAATTTTAAAGAGAAATATACTATGATAAATGATTTCATACCTAAATAATATTAAGTATATTGTCTTAACATTTCTACTTCATCTAATTCAGATTGTGTATCATGATCACTATCGTAATCTTCATCATCACTATTAATTATATTGTCATAATCACCTCAAATAAAATGATATTACATCTTAAATAATTATATATTTAGTTTCAGAATCTGCAAAAATCATTATAAATGATAAAAATATTTTGAGAAATGAGTCAGCTAGTGAAAAATAATAAAATAACTCCACCAGAGAAAATCTTTACGTTTTCTTTTTCATATATCTCATTCAAAATATAAGATATCTAAATTTTGTTTTAATAAATTTCATAATTTTAAATTTTTTTAAAAAAATTTCTTAAAAAATTACAAATTTACTCTGGTGGGGTCTCACACCAATCCACAAAATGCTTATACCTTAAAAAATACTCAACAAAAATATATGAAATTTGGAATATAGATTCTAAGATATATTTGATGAAGCTACTGAAAATTTAATCGTTTTTATGTAATATCATTTCTAGCATGCCTGGGGTTTCATATACCCTACCAGAGGATTGAAGGGTTAATTCATGCTATTCAGCTCCATCTCCTGATTTTTTAAAACTTTTCATTTTTATTGTGATAATTAATGAAAGGAATAATGGAACATTTAACTATTTTTTTCGGGCTATTGGCTGAGTCAATATGTTTTTATATTAAACAAGGCTCACGAGCCCTGGACGTATAGGATTCTACAATTAGTTGAGATAAAATCAAACCATATAATATACTTATTATCACCAAATTCCCTGACTCAAATGATTTGGTTATAAGTCACGACAAAAATTGCCAATTATGTTTTTTTGCTTTTGCATCTTTCAAAAAGTATGCTGGTTTCTTTTTGATTTTCCCCCCAGCCCTACCACCATTAAATGCCCATTTTATGGAGGTTATATTTTAATATTTTGGTCTATATTAGGCAAATCATATTAAGAAAGAATAAAAACAATTAGGAGATAGTCATTATTATTAAGGCTGTGCCTGTATTAAATGTCGGATCGGGCTAAAACCTTTAAAACCCCGATTCGATTTGATCTTTTTATTTATTTGTATAGTTATATATTGTCAAGACCAGCGGGCAGGCGATTATTTTAAATCGCGATTATTAAATTAATAATTGTATTCACTTATTATATTTCTAATACAATATTTATATTCTCAAAATATATTTATATACAATTTTTAAATTTCTTTACAAAACTGAAAATTATAATAAATGTTTTTACCAATAAAAATTTTTTATAGTATAATTTTTAATATACTAAATCTCTATCACTTTAGAATAAAGAAGATAATTTAAAAAGTTATTAGATATTAAATGATCATATTCGCGCTGTCGACAAAATAATGAATAGATAAATTTTTGAATACACCAAGACCAGAATTTTTTTAAAAAATAATTTGGGCCAAGCCAAAATTTTTATTTTAAAATAATCAAGGCTGGGCCGAAATATGAAAAGTGTCTAGATTTATTTTTTCTACAACAGAGACTGTGCAATTGGTACCTCTTCAGGATTTGATATATTGTTTATTTTATTTTTAACTCGCCCATTTTATTATTCATACATTAAGAATCTTCATTTTTTTAAATTTTTTTAGGATGGCATTTGAGTTACGGAAATTTTGTAGAAAACAAAAGATAATTTTCAGGGGATATATTAGGTCTACATAGTAAAATTATATTGCCAAAAAATTTAAAGGATCTAAAATAATGTTATATATTAAATATAAATATTTGGATTATTCATACCAACAAATATACTATTCAAAATAAAATGCATACATTATTACATATATTATTTAAAATCTATAACAATATCATTTTTTTTTAAATAAATTAAATGAATTATTTAATTTTATCAGCCCTACTTATTAAATTAAGTCATTTCGATTTCATTTTGGACAAAATACTATTTAAATTTAATTTTATATAATTTTTTATTAACTATTCGGACAGAAAACCGATTGTAAAGACAGGGCCAAAATACCTTTTCAAAATAGGTCCTGTTCTGTTTTTTGATGTTCACCTTCACTAGAAACAATTGTTTTTTTTAGAAAAATATATAAATTATTAGATAATGCTTTTTTCAAACCTTTCTTCATGAAAGGAATTTGTGATTACTTGCCAAATATTGTAAGGCAAATTTCCTTATAAAAAATAAAGTAAATTGAATATTTTTCTTATCCATTTATGATTTTAAAGAAAATTTAATTTAATATATCTCTATAGATTATGAGCTTTATTAAAATATGTTATAAAAAGTTTAAACCACCAACTCTACCATTGTTGTAATTGTTAGATATAAATAGTTCCCCTATTATTCATAATAAGATAAATAATGTGTTAATGTCTGTTGGGATCAGGGTTGCAAGGCCAAAATTTCCAAATTATGGAAGAGATTTTAAAATTGCAAGATAAAACATTTTTGAGGACAAAAAGTGATTGAACCATGCAATTTTCGGTCGATTCCAGGCGAAATATACATTTTGAATCATAATAAAATTTATGAGAAAAAATTGTTATGGCCCTAGACCCTTGACAGGTCGATTATCGAAAATTATATATTATAATTGCTATTCATGATTCCACATAGCAATGCAAGTAAACAATTGTCTTTTTCATTTCATTATATTTTTAAATTTATATATATATCAGACTTGCAGGCCCAGTCCTAATTTTTTTAAAATAATTATAAAATAAATGTTAAAAAAATTGTGGCTAGAAATATTTACTATTTATTTTTAAATTATAGTAGTAAATAGAATAAAATAGATAAACATCATTAAGCTAGTAAATATAACGCGTAGTATTAAATTAGAAAACAAAATAAATATTATGAGTTTGAGATTTCCTCCCTATGTTTTTTAAAACCAAGTGTGAACTGCAACTGGTCAAGCATAGAGCTTTAAAAAAATTAGCACCAGGCATTGGGACAAAAATTTTCATTTTATAGGTATCTAGTTACATGCATTAAATGTTGCCATTAAAAGGCATCACAATGGTGTCTATTATAGAAAATAACATTTGTAGTGATTAGCGGACAAGAATAATGAATCCACACACATGGTTTTGGAGACAGAGGAGAATTCAAGAATGATTGTTGCGGATTGTGGGATGAGGATGTTTATGATTGTATTATTATAATGTTGTTATATGACATAAATTATTAATATTATTTGAATAAATGGTTTATTTGATTGCAATAAAGAATTCATGAAGTCCAAGTTATATATCTATACCAACATTAACATCAATGTATGTACACTTTTAATAAACAAAACTTTTTGGTCATTATTGCCATATTTTTGGTTTAATTCTGAATATTTTTTAAAAAATGGTCATGATCAGGACTGTGTTAACTTAGATCGAATCAACAGTTTTTAATTATATCTTGAACCAAACAAACCCAAGCCCTTCTAAAAAATTTTAAACCCAGTTTTTACAAATCTGGATTGAAATATTGTGAGGTAAATAGATATGAAATAAAAAGATGAGAATGGAAGGGGGGGTTGAGGGTGAATTCTTTAAAATTATAAACCAGGTTTGGTCAAAATTAATTTTCTCAGCTTAAGGCTATCCATTAACAAATTTTTTTAGATCTAGACCTGGTCAGTGCTGACAGCCTTAATTTTTTAATAAACTTATATGGAAGAAATCTCAAACCAAAATATTTATTCTATATTTTATTGTTATGCATTAAATTTAAATATTCAACAGTAACTTTAATAATTAAATAATGCCTACATATTACTATTTATTACTAAATATGATATGAAAATAAACAGTAAATATTTCCCACCTTTGGTTTTTTAAAAAAATTCATTTTTTCTATTTCTATTTTTTCTTTTTTGAATGATTGAATAAAACAATTATAAATTTATTGATAATATAAATGCTTAGAATTTTAAAAACAACTGTTTATGTTTTTAATTTTTAAATTTATATATTTTTTAATTTTTTTGAAAAAAAAATTTCTCATTTGTCATATTTTCTTAAAAATATCTACTTAGTCAATTTCATTTTGAAGATACAATCATATATTTGCTATAATCTCAAAATTTGTTAAGAATGACATGCCACAAGTCTATTTGACTACTTTTTTATGCCATTATATAAAAGTAACAAAGCTGCAATCACATCAAGCCTCATATTTTAAAAGATGATAGGATTTTTTATAATGTAAACAACTTGTTTTCGATATTTCATTTATTTAATTGCTTTTGTGCTTCCTGAATCTTGATATCAATTTTTGTAATCTCGTATTTTGCTAATAACCTTTTTATTTATACTATTTATCAAGCGGATTGAGGATTAAACTAAAATATATTCTGTATTACACATTAGCCTAAGCTTTGGAATTAGTATTTCAAGAGTTTTACAAATTTCATGCATAGAACTGTAATATCTAATTTATATCAAATTTTTGAAAATATGACTTGATTTAAAATTTGATGAGATTTAAATTATTTCTATATTTATTAAACAAACTGAAAAGAAAAAATAACAAAAATATCTTGAATTGGGGAAAGAGAAATCTCAATGTATTCAGAGCAATTTTGATAATTTAAAATTCGATATTTAAGATTAGAGCTGTACCGATATTTAACGTTTTCCAAATATCGGATCGGGCCTATACCTGTTTTACTAAAAATGCAATTCTTAAAACTTTTGAGTAATGAAACTTTGAATTATTATTACATCATATTTATTATTTTTTTAATAAAAAAAATATTTAAAAAAATAATAAATTTCCCCGAGTTTCTATTTTACATTAATAATATTTTCTAATTTTTTTTTAAACAATTGTGTTTTATTAAATTTATTATAATTAAGCTGTAATTTGAATATTTGAACAAGAATTATGTTGTTAAATGTACAAGGCACCTTAAACAAGTAAGACTTAGAAGCTTAAGGCAATAAAGGGATATTAGATATAATTATATTAAAATTATCAGAAGAAATAAATTGATGATAGACCTAAATATGAGAATCATAATTTTTAAAGGAATAAATTGATGATAGACCTAATTAGAAGAATCATAATTTTTGATGAAATAAAATTGATGATAGACCTAATTATGAGAATCATAATTTATAAAGGAATTAAACAGTTACAAGAATTATGATTTTAATAGAATACAATGGATCATAAAGGAACATTAGAAGATTGAGGAATATAGATATATTTATATAGTATTTTTTTTAGATGGCTTCCAACTTCAGAATAGGAAATAAAATTATAAGATCGAAATTAGAGAAGTGGATGGGTCAATAGAATCAAACAAATGGATATAAGCTGCAAGAACAGAAGCCCAACAACGAAATGGAAAATTGCTTCAGAAGGTGCCCAGGAGACAACGTAATGAACGTTATGACTGAACAATTTTGGGTAAGGAAAAGCTGTTTAGAATGTTGGTCTTGTGGAGGGATGCACAAGTTAAGATTTTGTCCCATCGCAGTCGAAACGTCAGATAATAATGCAGCTTTACCAGTGCGGGAAACTGGAGAGCAGACGAAAAACGCTGTAGTTAGTTTTCAAGGGGGGAGATGTTATATTTGTGTTTTATTCAATTTTTTATAATTACGCTGTAATTTGAATATTTGAACAAGAATTATGTTGTTAAATAATTATTTCATTTTAAATATTGTTTACGACGATTATAATTTAATATTTAGACATATTTGAATATTTAAGTTGTTTGAATATATTATTATATCATGAACTTTAATTTACTTTTAATTTTTTTTGCATATTTAAAAATTTATATAATACGCAACAAATTAAAAATAAAAAAAAATTTTTGATCTGGAAAGTTTTAATGTAAATTGTTGAAATCTCTCCTGAATAAAATCTTTTTGGTGTAAATTGTTGAAATCTCTCGTAAATAAAGTCGTAAGAATTATTGTTAAATTAATTAATTATAATAGTCTTTTTCTTAGTTTATACAAATTATTAAAAGTTTCATTTTTATTTTTAGATATAATAAGCTCGGTAATTTGCATTGCTTAAATCCTTCAATAAATATATTACAATAATACGGAAATGTAACACAATGCAAATGTTATTTATTTTTTTAAATAGATTTTAAAAGTTAGGAACACCCAAAGTTTTATTTATTTTAAATTTTTTTTAAAAATAACGCCAATTTAAAAAAATATACTATAAATAAAAGAATTTTTTTAAATATGGTATCGGAATTGTGGAAATACTTTACAAATGACAAAGATAATTTTGCAAAATGAGTTATCTGCGGAATTCTAATTTCACGGATAACAAATATTCGTAAACGTTTAAAGCAATTCCATCAAATGGAATTCGAAGAGCTAATACAAAAAGAACGATAAATATTAAAAAAAACAAATCAAATTTTTTTAAAAAAAGAGCCCTGAAAGTCAGCCAACAATATCAGCCATTCTTAATAAAACTAATATTTGGAAATATTCTGAAAATCCATAATAATTTCTAAATTTATAGGGGAAATGATAGCGTGTGACCACCAGCCGATTTCTATCTTTGAGGATATCGGCTTTAAAAGGCTTTTACATCATTTATGTCCAAATTACAAAATTCTAATTAGAAAGTATTTTTCGCAAGGAGTTATTCCAGATATATATATGAAAAACTCTCCGAAAAAAATCGTAAAGAAATTTTGGTTGATGATTCTTATTTTTCCTTTACCCTAGATATATCAACTAGAAATTCAGGTGGCGATTCTCACATCTCATTAACATGCCACTATATAAACCAAAATTTTAAACAAATTAATAGAGTTCTAAAAGTTAAACATTTAATGAGTCGCATACAGCAATAAATATTGCTCAAATTTTAGATGAAATGATTAATTATTAGGTTAAAAAAATAATAAAATACACCTAATCATTAGAGATAATGCACGCAACATAGCTCTGGCCATGAAAAACGGAAAATTTCAAAGCGTTTCGTGTTTTGCACATAGTTTGCAATTGATTGCACAGGCAGCAATTTTATCACAGAGGGGTCATTCCATGTCAAATGAGCAAAAAAACTGAGATTTTCGGCCGACCCCCTTCGATTTTTTTAAAATTTAGTAAGCAAAGAAAGGTCAGTGTAGTTAAGGAATAGCCAAAATTTTAGCCTCGTAACATTTATATTTTTGGAGATATTAGGGTTCAAAGTGGCAAAAATGACGTATTTTTACCATTATCTGCTTCATTCAATTAAGCATATCTTAAAAACTATATAATTGTAAATAACAAATTTAATATCAAAATTACGTACAAAGATTCTACTTTTATATAAAAAAAAAAAAATTTTTTTCAATTTCCGGCCATTTTATTAAATATATAAAGACTAAAAACGATTTTTTAGAAATTATACGACCTTCAATTTTTTTAAAAAATTTAGTAGACAACACTGAACTCTTCCTTTATATTTATAAAAAAAATTGGTCTGGGACGAGGCCATCTTCATTCTCAAAATCGATAAAAATGTTTAGAAAAGTGTATAAATATTTTTCCGAAAGGGGGCGTCTTTGCATAAATTTATATTTAAATCAGTTTTTAATGGTTTTTCTTGGACTATTTGATATAATTTAAAGGATTATTCATCTTGTAAATATAAATTATAATATTTTCTTCACTTATGGGGCTTTCATCCAAGTATAGAAATTATCTATCGATAAAAGAAACTCAATTTATTACATTATTATTTATAATTATTATATATTTGCCCATATAACATATATTTAACGAATATTAATAAAATATGATCCACCAAATATCGATCAATTTTTTAAACTAATGTGATCGTCGCAAAAAAAATAAATTTTTCAAAGTCAAGATATATTATATTTTTTTTGTGTCTCCATATTATGTACATTGTATTTATTGTTTTGTTTTTACCAAAAAAAAATAATATATGAAGAATTATAATTCTTCCATTGACGTGGAAAAGCTAATAAAATATTACAAATATTAATTTATTATTATTATAAAATTATATACAAAATAAAAGTATCATCAATAACCCAAACAATATAAATATTGGATCGGATTTTCTAAAATCGGCATAGCTTTACTTGTGAATAAGAATAAATGAGTGTTTCAATCAATAAAATAAAGAAAAATTTAAAATTGATTAATCATTCAATAACACATGCTCACTATATTAATTCATTTTTTTTAATTTCTTGGTATTTTAAAAAACTATAATAAATTCTAATTATTCTTATAATAAATTCTAATTATTCTTATAATATCAAAGGTAAAAAAATTATTTAATCGAAGCGATAAATTTTATAAAAAACTAAATGAAAATAATTAATATTGTCTTATAAGGATATTTTTGGTTTTAAAACTAAATCAATAATTTTTTCAAAAATTAACCAGTTACTTTCTACATCAAAATAGGGTTTTTGGAACAAAAAATGATTATACCATATTTTTACTAAATTTTATATAGAATTTTACATGAATAAATAGTCCTGAAATACAAGGTTAATTTAAATTATAATTATTTGTTTTAAGTTATGATAAAATGTATAATATGTAGAGCGAGCAAAATCAGATTAGTGATATCGGTTATTTGGCCGATATCAATATAATATCTGCAATATCGTATTGGATTAACCCCCTCGGTACACCTGTAATTATTAGATATTCGGTGATATTTTTATAAATTAATTTGTTTTATCATATAGAATTTCAATAAAATGAACAAAAATCTTATTCGAAAAACTAGATGCTGTAACCCTTTTAAAATACTAAAACATAATAATGTAACTACAAATCTTAGAAATGTACAATCTTGGATGTCACTTCTCTCAGATGATAAGATATGTGATAAATGTCGAAGAAAACTCGGAACAGCTAGTAAGTCAAATGACGCATTTAAAGACCCTGATATTCATCATATCGAAGAGAACCTGGCTTATGAATCAATTAATACACCATTGATAGAAATTAAAGAATCTCCAATAAAAAAGAAAAGGTTGAGAGAAAAAAGATATCCAATTAAAAAAATTACCAAAATAAAAAAGGCTATAGAAACTCATTTAGATATAAATGCGATTGAGCCAGCTACTATCGATAAAGATGATGGTATTCTAAGCAATATTAAAAAAAATTTTCACTCTTATCTAAAATTGATAAATATAAAATTTTGACGATATTACCAAAGAATTGAACAGTGTCCAAAATAATGAATGAATTTAATACAACAAAATACATGGCAAGACAAGCTAAATTATTGATAGCGGAAAAGGGATTTTTATCAACCCCTAACCCCAAGCCTGGAAATACTATAGACGAATGTACAGTTAAAATTGTACAAGAATTTTATTGTACGGACGAAATAAGCAGAATCATGCCAGGTAAGAAAGATTGCCTTTCAATTTTGACCGAAGACGGAAAAAAGAATACAATACAAAAGAGATTAATTTTAGATAATTTGAAAGAAATTTATATATTTTTTAAAAAAATGAGGCCTGATGTTAAAATCGGTTTTTCGAAATTTGCAAGCATTCGCCCAAAAAATTGTATACTCGTAGGAGGTAGTGGTACACATAATGTTTGTGTTTGCAGCTACCACCAAAATTTTAAATTAATGATCATTGGATCAAATTTACCCAATTTAACCAAAGATGATATGTTGCCCATTAAAACATATAAACCTATTTTACCCTTAATAATTTGTAATCCGTCTCAACCATCCTGTTATTTGGGCAAATGTGATAATTGTCCAGGGTCAACAAATTTACGCCACCAAATAGAAATATTGTTTCGTTCTAAGGACATCGAATTTATAACATACAAACAATGGCTATCCGTAGATAGAACCACTCTTGAAACAATAACCAAGCCAGTAGATGAATTTATCAATGCCTTTTTTGAAAAAATGGAATCTTTATTACCCCATTCTTTTATTTCAACGCAACAATCATTGTATCAAAAAAATCTAAAATTGAACTTAGACAAAGGCCAATATTTAATTTTATGTGATTTTTCAGAAAACTATAGCTTTATACTTCAGGATGAAGTACAAAGTTATCATTGGAATAGAGCTCAATCCACTGATCACCCTTTTGTTTTATATTATAAAGATAATTTAGCCAATATTTGTTGCCTAAATTATGTAATGATATCCGAATCTTTGCAACACAATACAATAGCAGTACATTATTTCCAAAAAACATTGGTAAATTTTTTAATTAATAAAATTTGTATGCCAAATAAAATTTTTTATTTTTCCGATGGATCTGCTGCACAGTATAAAAATCGTAAAAATTTTATTAATATTTGCCATCATGAGATGGATTTCGGGATACAGGCGGAATGGCATTTTTCTGCTACAGCACATGGGAAAAGTGTTTGTGATGGGATTGGTGGCACTGTTAAAAGATTAGCCGCTAGAGCTAGTTTACAAAGTACTCAAAGCAAATAACCACATCATATGAATTGTACGAGTTCGCTAAAGAAAATATTAATGGCATATATTTTGAATATATGACCCAAGAAAATTATGATCACGAAGAAATATTACTCAGGGAAAGGTTTTTAAAAACGAGACCTATACCTGGAACACAGAAAATTCACACGGTGATTCCCACAGGTCTACATCAATTTAAGAGTAAAATGTATTCCAATTCAATAGAAAGTAATATAGAATATTTATCATATAATGATGAAAGTATCATTTTTGGAGAGATATCAGGGTATATAACATGTGTTAATGATTCTAATTGGTGGTTAGCCTTAGTTTTAGGGAAAAATCAAAAGGAGGAAGAAATATATATAAAGTTTTTACACCCATCCGGACCTTCTAATTCCTTTACATTTCCAAGTATAGACGACACTCTCTACTTGCCAAAATGTCATATCTTAACATTAGTTTCACCGTTAACTGCTACTGGCCGTAGTTACACATTGTCGTCACAAGAAAGTAAATGCGCTACCGAAAAATTAGAATCTTTTAAAAGTGAGTTATATATTAGATTTTAAAATATATATTATATCAATTATTTTTAATATTTAGGGCGCCATATATGAAATGCTAAAGATTCTGATTCATATATTCAAGAAGTATAAATTTGGTTGAATATATTTTATTAATATTAATATATGTTATATTAGCAAAAAATTTTATAAAAAATTATAAATAAAGTAATAAATTGAATTTCTTTTATCGATAGGCATTTTCTATAATTGAATGAAAGCCCCATTTATTGTTATTTTCACTTACAAGATAAATACTCCTTTAAATTATATCAAATAGTCTAAGAAAAACCATTAAAAACTGATTTAAATATAAATTTATGCAAAGACGCCCCCTTTCGGGAAAATATTTATACACTTTTCTAAACATTTTTATCGATTTTGAGAATGAAGATGGCTTCGTCCCAGACCAATTTTTTTTTATAAATATAAAGGAAGAGTTCAGTGTTGTCTACTAAATTTTTTAAAAAAATTGAAGGTCGTATAATTTCTAAAAAATCGTTTTTAGTCCTTACATAATTAATAAAATGGCCGGAAATTGAAAAAAAAAAATTTTTTTATCTAAAAGTAGAATCTTTGTACGTAATTTTGATATTAAATTTGTTATTTACAATTAGATAGTTTTTAAGATATGCTTAATTGAATGAAGGCAGATAATGGTAAAAATACGTCATTTTTGCCACTTTGAACCCTAATATCTCCAAAAATATAAATGTTACGACGCTAAAATTTTGGCTATTTCTTAACTACACTAACCTTTCTTTGCTTACTAAATTTCAAAAAAATCGAAGGGGGTCGGCCGAAAATCTCATTTTTTTTGCTCATTTGACATGGAATGACCCATCTGTATCTAGATAGATTTTTGATTAAAGTATCTGTATCTAGATATTATTTTAGAGGTATCTGTATCTGTTTTTAGATACATTTTGATATACATCTATTTAACGCCTTTTTATATTATAAATAAAAATACTTGAATGTAAAATTTATTTTATTCCATATGAGCATATAACTTAATAATATCGCCGGAGTTAGTGTTATTAAACGGCTCATTTTAGGCCGATTTTTTAAAACGGCTAACTCAATATTTTAGCCAGAAAAATATTATCTGAGCCTCGATATTTCGTTAATATATGTCTAGACCTTTGTTCCTTCAGTGAGCAAAATCTTCAGGCTTGCGTAATATTTTTCTGGATGAAATATTGAGTTAGCCGTTTTAAAAAATCGGCTCAAAACGAGCCGTTTAACAACACTAGCCGGAGTGGCCTAATGGGTTAGATGTATGCTTAGAAACAGAAGGACGAAGAAGGACCCAGGTTCAATCCTGGTAAGGAGCATAAAATTTTCAAGTTTTTCTTCGATGACTGATGTGTAATGACATATGGTAAGATGAATTTCGGAGCTTAGAGATGACACCACGGTCACCGACAGGCCTGGACAGCCGGGTGCTAAGGATACCTGTTTAATAAACAAAATGAAGGAAATAAATGTAAATATGAATATGAAAGCTAGGGCGTTCCCTCCAAGCGACGCGCAGGGTGTAGACCTCCATCCTGTGAAAAGTAAAATAAAGGTCAAAGCAAAGAAAATAAGATTAGCAAGTTTGAATATTGCTTAAAGGTAAGACGAGAGTATTGAATGTTGAACAAGAGAAAAGTTGATATAGCGTGCATACAAGAGACGAAATGGAAGGGACAGAAGACTTTGATGATTGGAGATGAGTATAAATTGTACTATAATGGAATTGTTAGCAATAGGAATGGTGTCAGCATCATCCTCAGTCAAGATCTAACCTCCTCAGTAGTAGAAGTCAACAGGATCTCTGATAGACTAATGAAGATAAAACTCTGCATTGGTCAATCAATACTACACATCCTTTCAGTATATGCTCCACAAACGGGTTGCAAGGAAGAAGAGAAAGATGACTTTAGAGCTATCCTTGATGAAGCTGTAAAGGAAATCCCTAAGGATGATCTAGTCATAATTGGTGGTGACTTAAATGCGCATGTGGGGAAAGCAAGAGATAGCTACAAAAAGCATCATGGTGGTTTTGGATATGGAGAAAGAAGTGATGAAGGAGAGCATGTATTGAAATTTGCGCAAGCCTTCGACCTTGCCTAACACCTACTATAGGGAAAAAGACAGTCATCTAATAACATATGAAAGTGGTACAAGGAAAACGATAGATTGCATGCTCTCTCGCAGAAGATTAAAAGATGTAATAGACTGCAGTCATCCCAGGAGAAGATATCGCCGCGCAACACAAACTACTAGTCATGAATTTACACATCTCAAATAAATCCACTCAAAACAAGATAAAACTGGAACCATGCATCAAATGGGGCAAATTAAAAACAATGACAGATGCCTTTGCAATCAATGTAAACATTGAAACAATAGGTTCCGCACAAGTCAGTGAAGAAATGTGGACAGACCTTTCATCCAGATTAATAGACACTGCCAAATCGATACTAGGCTTGACAAGGGGAGGCAACAAATCATACAATGAACTATGGTGGTGGAATGAAGAGGTACAAACCACTATACAGGAGAAAAAAAGCCCTTTATAAAATATGGTACAAATCCAAAAACCCAGATGACAAGCCAAGATACAAAAAATCCAAGAGATTAGCTATAAAGGCGGTGGCTAGGGCCAAATCTATGGCATACAATGACATGTATGAAGAACTACATACCAAAGAAGGGCAAAATAAAATATACAGATTAGCCAAACAGTGAGAAAAGAATTCTAGGGATATAAACGGAGCTCTAATCAAGAATAAAGATGGGAAATTGATAATAAAGGAAAAAGAAATAATGAATAGATGGAAAGAATATTTTCAGGAGCTTCTCAACTTTAATCCCCACATACTACATCTAGACAAACACTCCCCATGTCAAAACCTTGTACAACCTATAACAGAACAAGAAATAATCACATGCCTCAAGCATATGAAAAACAACAAAGCTAGGGGTCCAGACGATATTCCAATAGAAAGCCTTAAAGCACTAGGAGATGATGGAATACGTCTCTTCACAAATCTGTACAATAAAATACTTGGAAATGAAGAGGTTCCCCAAAAATGGAGACAGAGCTATCTAGTTCCTATCTTCAAAAATAAAAGGGATCCACACAATTGTCAAAATTACAGGGGCATAAAACTAATGTCACACTGTCTAAAACTATACGAAAAAATAATAGAAAAAAGATTAAGAGACATAATCGAAATAGGAGAGACTCAGATTGGCTTTATGCCTGGAAGATCAACAACTGATGCTATCCACGCAATTAGGCAAATGAGTGAAAAATACAGGGAAAAGAACAAAAAGCTACACATGGTCTTTCTCGATCTAGAAAAGGCCTTCGATAGAATCCCAAGAAAACATATCTGGTGGGCGCTACATCACAAAAAGGTTCCCGAAAAATATATAAGAATAATACAGGATATGTATATGGGCCATACAACAATGGTCCGTAACACCACGTACTTCAGCAGGCTTCACAATAGCCGAAGGAGTTCATCAAGGGTCGGCTCTCAGCCCACTTCTCTTCATTACAGTAATAGATGTATTAGCACAGTCTATACCTCAAACAGTCCCGTGGAATATGAAATTGTGATACTTGCCGAATCCAAGGATGAAATGAAAGAAAGATTAGTGAGTTGGATAAATATAAATATACTAGAAAAGCACGGACTAAAAGTAAATAGAGAAAAGACGGAGTATATGCTGATAGGAGGAGATGAAACAGAGAGTATTGATATAAATGAATGGCAGATATCGGCAATTGAAAGCTGCAAATATTTGGGATCCACTATACAAACAAACGGCACAATAGAAAAAGAGATAAAGAGTAAAATAAATCATGGGTGGTTAAAGTGGAGATCTTTATCTGGAGTGCTATTTGACAAAAGAATCCCACACAAATTAAAGGGAAAAATTTACAGTTCCATTGTACAACCAACTATTCTATATAGTTCAGAAACATGGCCAACCAAAGAATCAGACGAGAGAAGTCTCCAAACTATGGAGATGAGAATGCTGAGTATGATTGCTGGGGTAACAAGAAAGGATAAAGTGCGCAGTACAAGAATACTAAGTAGTTTAAAGGTAGTGCCGATTAAGACTGAGTTAATGGTAAACAGACTTAGGTGGTATGGGCACACAATGAGAAGGCCTATGAACTACATAGGAAATAAGGTTTAGAGTTTGGAAGTGATGGGCAAACGTAAAAGAGGAAGGCCAAAACTTCAATGGGGCTATAAAGTTAGAGCCAATATAATATAAATTAGATAAAAGAGATTGTATAAATAACATAAAGTGGAGAGAGATGTTGAAGGAGCTTACCACCAGAAAAGGTGAAAGCTAAAGAGAAAAAAAAAATATATAACTTAATATTAATATATATATTAAAAAATTATATATGGCGAATTCCATATCAAATCAACCAAGGTTTCAACCCGACCCCCTTCAATTTTTTACTGGTAGTATATACTATGAATAAGAAAAAAATACCTTCCAACCCTGTTTATCCGCTAAGATATCGCCGTTTAAAACGCGGAAAAATAGTACATTTTTGACAAAATGCATCTCATTTATTTTCAAATATCGTAGCTTAATAAAAGTTATTTAAAATGACATAAAAATAATATGATGGACATTTGATTAATATCGAAAACCGGATGTGTAAAACCGGAAATGGCCATAGAAAAAAAAGTTATTTTTTCAAGATTTTTTTTCTATAGATAGATATCACACTGCTTTATATTTGTACAAAATACTAGACTGGGGTGAACATGGGTTTAGGAGTTATCACTCTTTATATGGCTAAAATTGAATAAATTTAACATTAATATCATCATATTTTAATTTAATGAATAGTTATGAAATAATGTTAATTTAAAAATTATGTCTAAATGATAGGCCCTTTCTTTTTTTAATCTTTATCAAAATTTTTGAGAAGCGGCTGGAATAATCAGCTTTGTTTAACACTTTAGTTAAATTTTGTCTAGAAGTTACTTGACAAAATAATTCTAAACATATTTATAACTTTATTTGGCATTACATATAATAATCAAAAATTTATAATTAAAATATATCATATATTATAATTATCCAAGGAATTTTAATAAATTATGACTTTTGTTTTCGTCTAGGGGAATAAAAGCTTAGAACTTTGTGTTCCAGAAATTCTTTTTGCTCTCAAAAATCTGCTTTCAAGATGACTTTCTATGTTCATATAATTATTGCTCACAAATATATAATTTACCCCTTTGATATTATTTCTTGCATAGTTAAATAAATCTATTGTTGTCAATTTGTGATGTTCATATGGACGTTGCAAGCTTGCTCGAGCTGCCAACCATTTAGTAACGGCCCCCAAAATGTCGCATGGACTTTTACCTTGTGCGGTTTCAAAAAATGTCACTCAGCCTTTATCCCAAAATTATTTTCATGATTGTAGAGATTAATGAAATCTTTTATTTTTATATTGGTTACTGCTCCATCAGAAAAATTATTAAATTTTAGCCATTCTATTTACGATCAATTTTAAAATAAATAAAATGCACATGTGTTGTGCTTTAAACAATCTGATATAACCAATAAATTTACATGTTTTATTATGTTGTTCTCACGGTAATAAATTATAAGAGTAGTGGCTTGATTATTGGTCTGATTTAATCCTTGTGCATGGTTCTGCACTACAAATGCATAATTTTCTGAAAAGCCTGCAATAACTAGAATTGGCCAACATTTAAATTGAATTATAAAAAGTTTCGAATTCATGATTATCGTGAAGCTATAAACAAATGAGGAATTAAATTGTCAATTAAATAATCTACAAATTCGTCAGCGGATTTTGTCAGTGTTTCGAGGGTAGTTCGATCAACGGCTATCCATTTTTTGAATGTTTTATAATCTATAGAATTCTCGTCAAATAATATATTAAGCCTTTCTTTTAATTTTGAATATATGGGGGAAAATTTATTGTTGAATTTCAATTTTGGTAGATTATTTTATGCTAAATAAAATATTTAAAATTATTTTGTCAAGTAATTTTAATTTCGAGATAAAATTTAACTAAAGTTTTAAACAGCTCATTTCCCAGCCACCTCTCAAATTTTTTTTATAAAGATAAAAAAAAAGTAAGGGCCTATCATTTAGACATAATTTTTAAATTAACATTATTTCATAACTATTCATTAAATTAAAATATATGATATTAATTAGTGAAGGTCAACGGTCCGGTCCTATCGGTCTTAGACCGGGATCGGACCGGACCGATTGTCGGACCGATCTTTTTCATGAGGACCGTGGTCCGGACCGGTCTTTTTTATTTTTTACGGTCCAGACCGCGGTCCGGACCGGTCTTTTATTATTGTTTAAGTTTGCTTTACTATACAATTAATATAATTTTTTTGTATATTTTATTTTATGATATTTTTCTAGAGGAGTCATTTTAGATTTTGTTAATTTTTATTTTACAATATGAAAACCATAAGTTTGTCCAAGAAACATTTTACTTATAGTCCCAATAAAAACATAGAGTATGTGTTCACTGCAGTACCAAATTTAATGTATCGTCAGCACCTATTATAATTTTTTAAGCAATAAATTAATCAAAATAAGCAATAATATTATTAAAATATTTTAATATAGTTCTATTTTTTTTAAAGAAACTGTCTGTATAATTTATTGTAAAAATTACTTAACCTTATTCTTAATAAAATAATTAGGTACCTTCAACAGACATCTGATAAAACATAAAATATATACTTCTAATGATGAAAATGAAAATATCTCAAAAAACACAATCTACTCTTAATTTTAATATGCCCTCTACAAGCACAAAATCATTTTTTTCAATACCATTGGATAAATTTTATTGTTTATTAATACTCTTATATTTAATAAAATGATAAAACAAATCAAATTAGGTTAAAAAAATATGTTTTTTAAACAAATAAAAAGACCGGTCTAGGACCGGTCTTTTTATTTAGGACCACGGTCTGGATCGATCTTTTTCTTAAGGACCGTGGTCCGGTCCGGTCTGAGGGTATCGGTCCAGTCTAGACCAAAGACCGGACCGTGACCTTCACTAATATTAATGTTAAATTTGTTCAATTTTAGCCATATAAAGAGTGATAACTCCTAAACTCATGTTCATCCCAGTCTAAGATTTTGTACAAATATAAAGCAGTATGATATCTTTCCGGTTTTACACATTAGGTTTTCGATATTAATCAAATGTCCATCATATTTATTTTTATGTCATTTTAAAGAACTTTTATTAAGCTACAAAATAAAATTTAAATTATTTTTCTAACTTAATTATTACTCGAGATATTTGAAAATAAATGAGGTGCATTTTGTCAAAAATGTACCATTCTTCCGCGCTTTAAACGGCCATATCTTAGCGTGTAAACAGTGTTGGAAGGTAAAATTTCATTTTTTTCTTAATTATAGTATATACTACCAGTATACAAAATTTAAGAAAAATTGAAGGAAGTCGGGTTGAAAATCGACTTTTTTTTGTTGATTTGATATGGAATTCACCATATATATATATGTAAAATATTAAAACTTATATATAAAAAAGAATATATAAATATTAATTAAATATTATGTCCGAGTTATCAATAACAAGCAAATTCTGATATTACAATCCATCTCAAGGAATTCGCCATTTTTAATTGCAATGGAATTGGTATTTTATTTAATTCTATTAAATTAATTATTATATTAATATTGATGACGAAAATGACGACATTCTTCCATGGCCAATTTATAGACCATATTTTAAAATAACATTTCAAAATAAGGAAAACAAATCTCTGTTAGTAAAATCTTTGCCATGTCTACCAAAAAATATGCAAATTTCACTTAGCATTACCTCAACTTGCAACATTGTAAAACATTTAAGGGTATAGATACTAAATAAATGTTTACAATTATAATTTTAAATTTTAAGAGAAAACATCAAACACTCTTAATCCAAATAAAAAGGGGAAGGAGAAAAAAATCTATTAAAGAAAATATGAGACTAGGTTCATCGTCTATTGATTTTTTTCCAAAAGATCTCAGACTTTAACCCAAACCACTTTAGATGATTTAATAATTATTTTATTATAGATAGCATTCAGCCATTTTCAATTGCTGAAAATCCTTCATTTATAAAAATGATCAAAACATTAGCTCCACAAAAAAATATAATTTGCCAACAGACAGTGGTTGTTACTGAAATCTAATAATTATTTATAATCATTTAATCATATATTATATTATTTTATTAATGATATATAATAATTATTTATATTAATCATATATTATATTAATATCTAAAAATCATTATTATATTTTGATAAATGTGATATCGAGTCAATAAATTTTTTAGATCATTTCATGAATTTTCACAATAGAATTCTAATTTAGGTTTATTCAAAACTTATCTAAGAGTATAATAAAAAATGTATCTGTATATAGATACATTTTAAATTGTATCTGTATCAATATACTTTTTAGAAGCTGTATCTGTATCTAGATAAATTTTTAGACGATGTATCTGTATCTAAATCCATTTAAAAAGTATCTTTTAACAACTCTGTAATTCAGAGAGTAACAAAAGAAATAAGTACTGAATCATGTTCAATTAGCAATGTTATACCCTTTGCTGAAATTCTGAAAAGTGAATTAAAGATTAATGGGGACACAGATAGAGGTGTGCAGATCATGAAATTTACCATTAATAATATTTTAACAACTAGGTTTTTTGATATTTATGATGATGACAATTATCTTATCACAATATTACTTGGTCCTTGATATAAGGATTTCTTTTTGCCAAAAATTTCATATATTAAAAGCTCAGGACTGCATGTGAGTTTTTTTTTAAAGGTGATGATAATGTTCAACTTCCAATAAAGATTCACCAGGTTTTAAATTTTTTTTAATAAATTTAGATTTTATTGTTAACTTAGGTAATGACAATGAGAAAAATGTTCCACATAACATTAAAAAATGCAAATTTAATTTAAGGGATGCTAATCAAAGAAAAACTAGTAACAAATAAAATAAATGATAATAATGTAAATGACTTGCCATACTTGATAGAAATCAAGGAATATTTAAAAGAATCTTTATATATAGAAAGTATAATAACATATTTTTCATATTAATTTAAATATTGCTTGGTTGGGTTATGATTGACCCATTTGTTTGGGTGATATCTGATTATTTTTCAAAATCAACAAAAGATTGGGTTTGTATGAAACCCACTATTTTATAAATGCTAATTTTATATTTGTGTTCTTTATTTAGAAAACTTGAATAACATGATGATATTGATATTATATCCCCTGAATCCACTTGAATATTGGAGAGTTAATGCTGTAAAATATCCAACTTTATCAAAACTTGCATGTAAATTTTTGGTGCCAGCAACAAGTGTCCCATATTAGTCTGCCTTCCAGGGGATATTGATAGTCCTCATCGTAGAAGCCTAATTCAGAGGCTCTTATATTTATTTTAAAAAATCTAATATTATAATTTTATATATTAAATATTACAATTTTATAAACCAACATAAAATGAATATATTATTAAATTTAGTTTATCTATTATAATATAATTTTTTTTAAATTATTGTTGAAATAAAAAAATTAAATAAAATGCATAATTCTTTTGCATAAAAAATAGATTTCTTAATAACATTTAGTTAAAAGAGGGGTAGTGAAAAATCAATATATATATAGGTGGTATTAGATCGGGTCGTAACCAATATCAGAAAATATAGGATTGGTGAAAAATATGTGGATCGGCAAAGCCCTATTTAAGATTCAGGCCATAATTTATATTTTGTTTATATAACTGGTTTTTATTTATAAGCTAAAAAAACTGATCAATGAACTAGTAGGTACTAATTATGCATTACATATTATTTATTCTTCAATAAGTTTAATTCATAATGTTAATTTATTTTATTTTGCCAAAGATGTTTTTCTAAACAGGTAAAAACAGTAAAGTATGAAATACACACTAATTATTGACATAAATTTCAGAGATAATGCTTCGAGATTTTGGCTAACTTTACGCTTAAGACATGATATCATAGTTAGTTTATGGTTCATAATTCATTTAATTTTTTAATGGCAGGTGATAGTGTTGTTAAATGGCTTGATTTGAGCCGATTTTTAAAACTCAATATTTCAACTAGAAAAATATTGCCTCGATATATTAATAGATGTCTAAACCTTTGTATCTATGAGAAAAATCTTTAGGCTTGTGTAATATTTTACTGGATAAAATATTGATAGCCAAGAGCTGTTTAACAATACTAGCTGGTGAAATTGACTAAGAAATTAATGAACTAAATATTATGATGTTAATATTGACAAATTTTATTTTTTTACCTATTAATTCTTTTCCTCTTTAAACCAACTTCCAAAGAGAATAAAGCAATAAAATATACTAATAAAGCCATATTTAATGGTTTAGCAAAAGTTTCAAAATTAGTATTTCTAAAAGCTTGGCACTTCATACTCATGACATCATTTTCATTTTGTTTATAGATCAGTTTCTGTTTGTGGTTCCCATATTTGAGTTAGGAACTGTAAGTACTAGTAAGGCATTAAATATTAATGCATATAATATATATAGTTTTTTATATTTCAATTTTAACTAAATATTTTGGCAATTTTAGTTTTTCCATATGTCTACAAACAGATTAAATTATTATATAATTATGATCTAAACATTGATAAAATTTACTGAATAAATGCTAATGTTAAGATTGGCTGTTACTGATAATTTTTTCCTTTATAATGATATTGGTTAAAGTCAGACACAAATAAAGTATAAAACATTGCCATATTTTAGAATAATGGCTTGTTCAGCCAACTTTAAAGGAGATAATATATTGACAACCAAAAAATCAATAATTATTTATAGGAGGGACCTAGCTGAAAGCTGGGCAAAACAGGGTTTGAGGGTGAAACCCCAAAAATATTTTTAATCCCCCTATCATTGGGTCCTAAAGTAATATCATTAAAGATAGTCTTGGCAATTCTAATGAAATTAAAACCAGGCTCTCCAACTTCCTGGGTTAGACTCTAGTTTGGGTTCGATTCTGGTCAACATTTCTTTTAACCCAGGTTCAGAGTCAATGTTGGTTGGGTTTCTAAAATTTTAAAAAGCTTTAATTCTTATGACAAGACTCCATGATAGGTCATATTAAATAATGGACTACACCATTTTTACATTATTTTGCGGAAATATCAAAGCAGAGATACATTTAAAAATAATTTTAGATATTAAATAAATTGATAAATTATATTAGTTGGATAAAATTATAAAATAGTTTTATACTAAGCAAAATAATGCTATATTTGAAAAAAAAAATTTAAATGAAAGTTTTATAAAATAATAAAAAATTTTATATTATATGCATTTTAAAAATTAGTATATCTATATTATTTGGAACAAATTAATAATACAAGACCGTTAGATTATGAGGTTTAGAGTAGCATAATACTTTTCGGAAAAATCTTATTAAAAATAAATAAATCCATATTAGTAGTAAATGATAAAAGTCCAAACAAATGAACTTACATTTTATTAAGGTTTATATATCTAATTAAGGATTACTCTTAAAAAATTTAATAAGGGTTAAAGGGATATAAAATATACCGATTTATATATAATTATTTAACTCACCATGATGACATTTTGCCTTAAAAATCAGACCATTCACTAGCCAATACGACTATTGACACTTTAAAGTCTCCTTAGGAAAAATTGTTTATTAATAGAATCTGCCATACGTGTGAATTTTTTAAAAATTTTATAAATAATTATATAATTTGTAGAGGCATATTCAAAAAGACATGTATATATATATATATACTAGTGTTTATTTTTTAAAATATTGGTAACTCACTGAAACTCGAGGAAATTTTTAATATTATTTTATTTTTTAAATATTTTTTTTATTTATATTTTTATTAAAAAATAATAAATATGCTATAGGACAAATCTTAAAATTTAATCTTTTTTCAAGTTATAAAAAATGTAAATGTATATTCAATACTAGGTCAATCACAGCAGAAACTTTTCGACCCATACTCAACGTATTGAGCGTTAATGGAGGGGTCTTAAGGCAAGCATTATCAGAACTGAAATAAAATTATAGTGAATATTCTTATTTTTCAATATTATAAATATGGCAAATTTAAGTAAATTAATTAAATTTTTAAATGATATAAATTTATATAGAACAACAATATAGGTTTTTCCTTAAAATTATATATATATATCTATATATTATCAGTTTATATATTATGTTTATTCAAATAAATTTATCCTAATTATCTAGTATTTAATTTAATAGTCCTTACCTAGTAGCATTTTTAAAATTTTTAAATAATATACTCTATTTTTAATGTAAAATTAAAGAATTGGGATAATTTTCACAAAAAAAAATCATAGTTTAACTTAGTAGTATTTAATATAGCACACGTCTTTCCCATTTTAATGTAAAATTAAAGAATCGCGAAAATTTTCACAAAAAAAAAATATAAAATTCTTAAAATTTTTGATTTTGAGTAATGAAACTTTGAACTATTGTTACATCAAAAAATTTCCACTCATATCCACACGATGGCATATTTATTATTTTTAAATATAAAAAATATTTTAAAAAAAAATTAAAAATTTCCCAAGTTTCTGTGAGTTACCAAAATATTTATATGAATTCGAAATAATAAATAATCATATGTGAAAAGAATACTAATCATGCTTTAATAATTATATAAGTAATGTATCGTTCAGAAAATACTAGAATAAAAAAAAAATTTTGATTCGAAAATTATATTTCATATTATATTTGTTGCTAAAAATTTGTTGTAGGTAATATTTAAGATATAAAAGGTTTTATAAGAATAAAATATAATTTAATTTTAAGAAAATGAAAAGATCAAAAGATAATTTTACATAACAATAATATGTTTACATCTTCATTGTCAAATATTATTAATATTAATAGTTTATTTTATTTTTTCTATATATAAAATATTTTTATATATTTATTTTATATATTATTCAAAAAATATTCAAAAACATTATATTTTTATTATTACTTGCCTTGCACGAAATATTTCATCATCTTAGAAAAATATTTTTATTTTACTTAAAAACTTATGTTTTACGTTTATATTCTAATTTATATTTTAACTAGATTATGAATTTTTTTATATTATGATATATTATATTTTAGTATCTAAATATGTAAATAGAAGTTATTATGTATAAATGTATTGTAATTTTGAAGAATAAATTATTTTTATCTCCAGTAGTACGAAGTCTAAAATTATCGAAAGTACATTTACGATAATATATGAATTACCTTAAATTGTATTCAAACAAAATACAATAAATTTAAAGTTAATTCATTACAGTTCTCTTTCTCCCCACTAAAAATTGAATTCGTCAAGATAACATATTGAGGTTTCGAAAATTTTTATTTTAAGAGTTGAATTCCCATTATGCTCTGCATTGTCCAAATCTTCCGACATTGTTATGGGTATCTCCTTAGCTTGTACATTACAGCACTTTTCCATTGAAACACGGTCCCTTCATGCCATGCTGTAGTCCTTTTGATTTCTACCCAAACCTTTAGCTTCTCTTCAAATTCACCGGGCTCAATGTTCCTATCATTAAATATTTTTGTTTTAATGCGTTTTCAGTCCCTACTCTTGTAGATAGTTTCCATTGATCTAACCTCGTCCTGAGCGGTCATTCATACATCATTTCGGCAGGGGATTTACGAGTAGTTGCATTTAGAGTATTTCGGTGAGTAATTAAAACATTCGCTAAATTAACTGGTCCGGAGTTCCATATCTCTTTCCATCATAAAAACTCATATTTGTCTTACGTATAAAGCACTCAGCCAAACCATTCGATTTTGGACTTCAAAAGGGAAAGAGCGTTGGCGCATTTGTTTTAATTACTAGGTCTATGAATTATATAGTCGTAATCTAATAGCTTCATTGTTAACCGTATTAAAAGGTTATTTGTTATTTTTTTAGGTCCCTTTTTCACCTAATATATTTTAAAGGTTTGTGACCGTAACCAAAATAAAATGTCTTCCATTAATGTATTATAGAACTTCTCCATAGAAAATATGATCGTTGAAGATCAATGTTGGCGTAATTAATTTTAGCCGCCGTAAGTGTCCTCGATGCTAGGAAACCTGTGTGATACCATATTCGGAAGCGTCATAGGAAATCATAACAGGAATATCGGTTGAATAAAGAATTATTGTTTCCTCTTTTAATAATATATTTTTAACATTATTAAATATGTCATTTTCTTGGGATGACGATAAACAAATATATTTTTACTAGTTTGTCAATGTAAATTTTGTATTTACTACTCATGATAATTCACCATCCCAAGAAACTGATGAATTAACATATAATTTTTATTAATTCTCTTTTTTTATATTATTACAATATTCATATTAAAATAAATCAAATTTTCCTTTTATTTTATTATTATAAATTACATTTTTATTTTTAACCAAAAACAATTTTCCTTTTATATCTTTTTTAACAATAAATTAATTTTACATAATAACCAATTATGTAAAATGAAAATTCGTTTAAAATTGATATCAAAAAAAAAATATCAATTGTCAAAATAAATTGATTTTAAAATAATGTTAATACAATAAAATAAAACGTTAATATTAGTTGGTATTGGATTAACAATCACGATCTTTATAATTATAAGATCTGTTGTAGGTATTATTGTCATTTTTGTAATGGTTGGGCCTCGGCGAATATTTTGGAAAACCATAAATATTTTGAAGGTTATGCAGTGGCGTCGCTGGTGGAGGGGGGGGGGGGCGCAGGAGCTCGAGGCCCCTGAAAAATTTGAATAGCCTCCTGAAGCAAAAAAATATTTACTTGAGCTAAAAATAATTTTTTTTAATTGCCCTCTGAATAATTTCTTTTATAATTCTATTAAGTAATATATAGATTTAATTTTATTAAAAAAATTAATAAGACTATCTTAATTTTTATTAAATGAATACTATTTTGATTATTAGATTGGATTATAACATATAAAATACTATGTCAGCTTGCAATCAAATTCTATGTTAAAAATATAACAATATCACTCACCAAATATTAATTTAGCTTTAACAGTTGAAGCTTAATTGACTTTTATTATTTAAATTATTATATAATCCTAATAAATATAATCATTTATTAATTGAAAATTAATAATTTAATATTTTAGCCGAGTTCAAAATCACTAATCAACTATATTATTGATTTTTAAATTTAATTATCATGTCTCTTACTAAAATTATTTTCAAGGTCCAAATCCAAATAAGTATAAGAGATTTATTTATAAAAAGTAAGTAGACATATAGTTTATAATCCTCTATTATATATAATTTTTTATAAAATATTAGGTAAAATGCCACTTTTACAGACGTATCTGAGTTATATAATATATTACATTTAATATTTTTAAAATTTTACTAATAAATGCTTTTGATAATAAATATAAGTAACAATTTGCTTACAAATATTTAACGCCATTTATTTATTTAAAATATAATTAAAATTAAAATTCATCCCACAATAGATGTAATAAATCAGATATCTTTTCTTCTCTTTTTGCGTGTATTTAGAAAAGCTATATTTTTCTTCTTCGAAAAATAGATTTGAGTTAAATCTTTAATACAAATATATTTTTGATATTATTACAAACTAGAAACTACTATTATTTTAAGATATAATATGCCAACTAGAGATAGTGCGACAATAATATATAAAATTTTAATTGCTTTCATGATATCACTCTGGTTCTTATTTTGTAGTTACAAAATGTTTCATTTCTAATATGGCATCCTTACCGTGTAAATAACTCAAGGCTTCAATATATTTGCATAATTTCTTTTAAGGGTTTTAATATTTGTTTTATCAATTTATCTAACAGAATAAATTGTGATGGGTTACCATCGTGAGTGTCATGGATAGGACTGCAAATTAACCAGCATCTATTATTTGTGTGGCTATGTAATTTAAGATTATTACTACAGCTGCTGAGAGCATATGATCGCACATTTTAGATAAGCAATAGGTCGACTATGTAGTCGTCTATGTTTCATTTCTAATATGGCATCCTTACCGTGTAAATAACTCAAGGCTTCAATATATTTGCATAATTTCTTTTAAAGGTTTTAATATTTTTGTTTTATCAATTTATTTAACAGAATAAATTGTGATGGGTTACCATCGTGAGTGTCATGGATAGGAATCCAAATTAACCAGCATCTATTATTTGTGTGGCTATGTAATTTAAGATTATTACTACAGCTGCTGAGAGCATATGATCGCACATTTTAGATAAGCAATAGGTCAACTGTGTAGTCGTTTATATAACATTGAAAATGGAAGATAATCTTTTAGAAGTTTAATATCATACAATAATTTTCTCGATTACTTATCTAGCTTCCATCATGTCATCTAAGAGGAAGCTCTATCCATCATATAGTTTTATGATTTGGATTGGTAGTTTGTATTCTCTTCTTCAAGAATTGTAGATTTGGTAAGGTGGTCTATAAATTTTTTCTTATTAGTCCATTCTATAAAACATTGTCTAAAATGGTAATAGGGAGTTATATTAGTTTAATGACCTTTTGTCAATGTAAGTTTGCTAAGAATTATATTATATTATGTAGTTTTCAAAAACTATTATCAATTGAGGCATATATGAATTAATTAACCTTTTTTATCATTTATTATTCTTTAGACGCAAAATAATTTTATATCAACAATCGAAAATATTTTATACTGTAATAAATAGAATTTCTATTTTTTCGCACGCAATTATTACGTCATCTAAAAATATACTAAGCATAGAAATTCCCTTTTTAGGCTTTGCATACAGCGTTGAAATATTATTGGAAAGCTAGTCAACCCAAAGCGAATCCTAGGTATAGTTAATAATTGACATGGATGGATATTACTAAAAAGTCCTTACATTATGCATCTCATAAATTTAACGACTTAAATATCATACCACCCGCGATCCTATTTGTTAGGTCATGGAAAGTTGGTAGTAAATCGTTATCTATCGCTAATATTTGTTAATTGTTAAAGGAAAATATCCGCATGGCATTGGATTTCTTTAAGATATTAATAGATGGTAGCCCAAGTGATTAGAGTTGTTGGATGCACCTTTTTGATAACGCCTTCGCCTAAAAGTCTGTTCAACTCAGTCTCAATCATTTGACGTAGCGGAAAGGGAACTCTTCCTGCTGGTAAAGCTATCTGTAATGCGTTCGGTTATAGCGAATAACTGCTTGTTGCGGTTTTATTCCTTCTAATGTTTTTTTTGAACTTTAGGAAATTTCGATGCAATAGCATTTAAAGTGGGAACATTCATATTTATATTATTTATCCGAAATTCTGAAGCTTTATATTAAATTCTCTAAGAAAAGGCATTTCAAAAATAAATTCTCTCCTTTAACTACCCAAATAAGTAAAAATTTAGAAATTTTTTTTACTTCAGCCCTAACTGTACATTTATCCAACACTTCGATTTTGATACTATTATACCCAACTAGTTTATACGCAGGCGATAGTGATAGTTTGTCAATGCGCCTTCAGGCAAATTCATGTATCATACTGCACGTAGCACCAGTATCGAATTGTAAACCGCAAACCATTTATCTTCGTAACTATGGTAGCTTGATTAGGAAACGACAGGCGAGATGTCCGTGGTAGAATCATCTGTGCATGGCATGAGTTCTACAATTTTTGCTATGTGGTTTGCTTTACCGCATCAAAAGCAGATGACTTATTATTATATGAAGTTAGGTTTAAAACCAGATTTATAATTATTATGATCGAATTTGCTGACATTATAACCATTATTATTTTTGAATTTTTTACCGTTATTGAGTCATATATTTATTTTAAGTTCTAGTATTATTTTAATGATATTTATTTTAGTTTTAAAATTTTAATGTCTTATGGCAATAATGATGATATCATTGACACGATTAGTTTTTGCTTAGTTTAAATTCAGTTTATATCATCTTTTAAATTACATTTTTATTGTATTTTTGCGTAACTTCAAATGATTGATTATTTACTTATTGATTTATTTAAACATATTTAAATTGTTTACAAAGAGATATATATAAAGACAGCCATGTATTATTTATAAGAAGTGATATATATTTTGAAATATGTTAAATAAAGTTATAGTTATATATTTTTAATCTGACTTGATGACAATTATAGTTTGTGTTAAATACATTCTTCTTCAACCACACTAATTCGCTCTTTAAATAACCATTATTATACCTATTATTCCTAAAATAAGTGTTTTTGAAACCTTGCGTCCTAATGTTTGATGATTTTGTTAACTTCTATTTGGATATCATTTTCCAACGAAGAAAGCGCGATCGCTAACGCACGGAATTTTCATAAGTGATATTGTTTTCGGTAGACTTTGACTGAAGCTCTTCCAACTCAGGTATTATATCGATTACGTTTAAAAACAATAATGAATATTTTTTGTAATTCTTTTGTTTATATACTTTTATATAAATTATTAAATTTAACATCAAATAGTATGCAATTTGATTAACCTTGATAATATAATATTAAATGTAGGAAAGTTATATTGTATTGCAAATATAATATTCAAATTATAACCTTTTAAAATATGATATTAAGATATAACATATCTTATTTCCCACCAAGTTAAAATCGTCTATCAATCTTTTTGTTTACCAAGTTCAAGTTCATCTATCTATTTGTTTCTACTGTTTTTAGTATTTTGTGCGTTTTTTTCTTCATTTTCTTCTTCCCTTTTATAGGATTGTGATGGCGGATTCCCCTGGTATACGGAAACCCCTGGTATATCTCTGCATTTTGACATCCACTACAGCTATTAACTAATTTGACATTTTTATATAATTGTTACCACATATATAATGTCTCGTAATGGATTTCATTGATGTAATACCCGGATGTCTCGTATGCAATATATGTAAACTCTTTTTTGAAGTGAGTACGGAATGATTTGCCATTCCAAAATAAAGTACCGTCATCATTTTCTAATTCATCTTACGTTCATACAAATAGTTATGAAATTTTTCTACGCCGTTTTTCTTTGTCTATTGTAGAATAATTCTTTTCGGCGTCTTGTAAAGTTCTTGAGGTGTAAGCTATTGGAAATTCGTTACCATTATCAATTTCTGCATGAATACAGCTCCAAATCATTGGTTAGATGCATCTGTTTCTAATATTAACTCGAAATCCAATTTATAAAACTATATAGTATTTTGTTCTGTTACTATTCCTTTTACTTTTTTAAATAATGTATCATCTTTTTTAGTCCAATTCCATTTAACATTTCTACTAGTTTTATTATGTAATTCGGCGGTGATTCCATGTAAGTTTGATGTGAACCGTGTATGATAGTTTAATATACATAAAAATGATTTTATGTCATGTCTATCTGGAGTTGTTATTATTTTATTTTTATCTGGGTGTATTCCATTTTGATTTATTATGTATCCTAAATATGATACTTTTTCTTTCATAAAATTTATTTTGCTTGTTTTGACTTTTAATCCCGCATTTTGTCATTTTTTGAGGACTTGTTTTATATTCACTATATGTTCTGTATCATTTTTTCCTGTGATTATAACATAATCTAAATAACCTGCTATATCTTTACATTCAGTCAGTAAATCGTCCATATATCGTTGAAATATTATTGGTGTTGTAGTGTAGCTATACCAAAAAGTAATCGTAAATAGCGGTAATATCTATTTGGTGTTACCATTGTTAATAATTCTTGCGATTCTTCGTCAATACTCATTTGTAGATATGCGCCTTTGAGATCTACTGTTGTATATTTATTTCCATTAGTGTTCTTTGCGATTAATTCTTCAAACGTTGGTAGAATGTGATAGTCTTTTAGTAAAAATATATTCAATGTTACTTTGAAATCACTAATAGTAGTTCACCTGAAGTTTTACTTACCACTACCATTAGAGTAATCTGGGTTACTCATGTTGTTGGTGGATCTATTTTCTTTATCATGTTATTTTCTTCCAAACGTTCTAGTTTATTTTCAATTTCTACTTTTAAAGGCAACGGTACTCTTCTAGCTGGCAGTGCAATTGGTTTTGTATTTTATTCCAAATGTAGTTTTACTGGTTCGACATTTTTTATTAATCCTAATTTATTATCTAACACCGTAGCAAATTCTTTTAGTTTTTCAATATTCATGTTACCATTATCATTATTATTATATTTATTGTTGATCATATTGATTTTTACATTTGTTGCTAACTTTAAATCAAATTCTGTAGTATATGGAAATCCCCAAATAGTGCTGCATAATTTGTTTTTGTAATAATAACGGAAGTCATTTTATTTTATAATCTAATTGCACTTTACATAAGCTTCACCTATAATTTTTATTCTATTATTTTCATATGTAGTTCGAGCTCTAGCCATTCTAAGTTTTATCCTCACAATTTTATTCCATATTGTCGCATTAATGATGGTTACTGCGGAACCTGTATCATATTCCATTTTAATTTCGTGATCGTTTATTATTACCGTAATTGTTGGGTGCTGTCCATAATTGTAGACTTTTCTTATTGAGAAATCTGAATCGTCGTCGTTACTATTGTAATTTGTACCGTAAAATTTTCCTCTATTTTTACAACACACGGCAAACTTGTTTGATTTCTTACATTTGTTGCACGTTTTTCCGTATGATGGATAATTCCGAATAGCATGAAAACGATTACAATAGCACAGTTTTCTTGTATTATTATTTGTGTGGTAGTTATTATAATCTTGCATTGGTTCTCTTTTTACATATGTTTTATTTTCATTTTGATAGTGTCGATTATCATTATCATTATACTGTCGATTATTATTATCATTTTGATTTAATAGTTTAATATTAACATTATATTTGGCCGTCTCTATGATTTTATAAACCATTTTAGTAGTATTATTTATTTAAGCCATTTCTATAACTTTGTTTAAACTTAACGGTTAGTCTTCGTCTCTAGTATATGGGTATCTTAAACGTAATTCAATCTAGTTGTGACATCTTTAGTCCGGCGATTAATTGATCGCGAATTCTTAGTTCTACATTATCTTCAAATTTGAATCTTCGGGGTAGCTCCTTTATAGTTTTTAAATAATTCAATACGGATTCTGTTGGTCCGCGACTTAATCTAATGAAATAATTCTCGATGCCAAAACATTCTTTCATCTTTATAAAGTTATTTTGCAATTTTATATAGATCTGCCCATTCCACATCATCAATTTTTATTGGAAAGAGTAATTTTTTTATATCAGTTATAATATTTATTCCTCCATAAGCTATAAATAATTTTTTCAAAGTTGCGTCAGTTTGAGGAATATTTTTAACATTCAGAATATATTTGATAAAGTCGTCAAGAGAACACTCATCTTTTTTAAATTCTTGTATTGTAATTTTATCCATAATTTCTAAACAGATCTATTACTTATTTTTTTTATAAGAAAAAAAATTTATATAATATTCAACTTGACCGAAGACCGAGACTTTTTTATACCTCGTTGCCAAATATTGTATGATTACGTTTAACAATATTGAATTTTATTTGTAATTCTTTTTTATATATACTTTTATATAATTATCAAATTTTACTTCTAATAGTATGCAGTTTGATTAACCTTAATAATATAATATTAAATGTAGGAAAGTTATAATATTGTGTTACAAATACAATATTCAAATTATAACCTTTTAAAATATATAAGATATAACATCAGGCAACCCTAATCCTATAAAAATATCTCTTAACAGTTCATAAGAAATTTCATAGTAAGCAAATACTAATTTGATCGAAAAATCTATAATAGTTCTCCGCCTTTTTTATAGTATAAAAATTATTAAGATGTAGGAAAATACTAGATATCCTAAAATATTTTCTTTCAAACTATCAAGTAAAGTTTTGTAATTAATGCTCTCTAAATTGGATAATGGGGTTACTTTTACCTATGTATGCTAGTAACAAATCTTTTTTTTATTATTATGATCGACAATATTTTTTAATTTAAAGATGAGTTCTAAATTATATATATAATCCTGAATGTTAATTTTTGATTAAAAGAATTCTGGAATTTAGAATTGACTAGATGTTGATGCTTCTTCGTTTTTCTTAAGAATTATCGAGTCTTTATTAGGCATAGTCTAATATCCTTTTCCTCTTTAATCTTTTAATATAATATGTCTCTTTAAACTCAATCGTTGCCAATGTGGTGTTTAAGATATAAGAGGTTTTATAAAAATAAAATATAATATATTTTAACAAAATGAAAAGATTAAAAGATATTACTTTAACAATAATATGTTTATATCTTCATCGATAGTACCTTTACGATAATCAATCGATTACCATAAATTGTATCCTTAAGCAAAATATTTATTTAAAGTTAATACATTACATTGTAAATATCAATTTACTAAGGCAAATCTTTCTTTTCGTTTTTAATTAATCAAATATATTTAAGCCAATAATTTATGTATCGACGCCTGAGAGTTAGTTTATTCCATCCAATTTTTATCAAAAAATGACTTTTTTTCATACAATTATTTGTAAAGAATTTATTTATCTATTTATACATTAAAAAATCTAAACTTTTAAATATAAAATAAATTATATCCAATATAGGATTATTCAATCTATTATTTCTTCTTATTTGTAAATATAATATTCCATATAGAAAAATTAATCAATACATGAAATATATGATTTTTTTATAAAATGGAATATTTTAATATGATAAAGGGTTAGGATTACCTCGGTGTAAATGGATATTGAATCTATAATATGGATTATTGATTATCTTCAAAGTTTGGATATAAGCACTAATTTAATTGAGAAGTTAGTGATTGTCTTCGTAGGTCTCTTTTATTTAACCTTATATTTTTATTCTAAGAACTCAATTTCTGCTTTGCATTGTTAAATAGTAAAAATAACCTAGCCAAAACTCCCCATAATCAATTTAATCGGGCATAGACCTTTTATCTGTCTTATTATTTCCCACCTTGTTTATGTAAATAGGTTTAGCGTATAGGTAATTGCGGCTAGCAAAAAACGTTGACCGTCCTTCTCATAATTATATCCCTTAATTTTGTTTCCCAGTTTAACGAGTTTTTTAAGAAAATTACGCATTGTTATAATATATATGTTAGCGTCAATGGGTTTTTTCCGGCAATGTGATATTTTTACAACTTTAAATCAATTTTTGAGCGCGCTTTTTAAAATATGAAAATCGGAAATTACTGGAAATATATTCTATCATTTTTAGAATACCTACACCTTTGAATCATTTATAATTTATATAAAAAATATATGTATAATTTAATATAAATTATTTTAAAAGTTCATGGGAAAATTGTCTGAAATTCAAAGGGTAGGTATTCCAAACATGACGGCATACATTTCAGGTAAAATAAGATTTTTAAATTTAAAAAAACGCGCTCAAAAAATAATAGTTGAAAAAATAACACATTGCTGGGAAAAACACATTGACGCTAACATATACAACGAACATGGCTAGGTCTTTTATCAGCCATAAAGGGAAAAATAAATTTTGATAGATGATGATAAAAATCAAATTTATATAATTTAACAAATCTACTGGTCTTTCAAAAGTAATTATTTTATTCATATGGCTATCATTTTTATGTCAATAATAATAAAGTATGCAAAATTTTTTTTAATCCAGGTCAGATATTAGTCAGATAAGAATACCTTGTTTTGAAAAAAATAAGCTGTTATACAACTAATTAACAGCTTCACTGACCCTTCAATCTCATTGAAGTAGATCCAATACTTAAAGGGAGTAATTAGAATTCCAACTGAATTTACAAATGATGTATGATCCATATTTAAATTATTGAAAAGATCATCACTTTGATCCTGAATATTATCTTTAGACATATGTTTAATTTCCTATTAACATTAGATTTGCCAGACTAAAAAAGGATCAATGTGATACATGTGAAGATAAAAAAAATATCAGATTATAATAAATAAATAAAACTAAAAAAGAAAGGAAATTAGATAGAGAAAATAAACTTCCTATTCATGCAATAATATGCTAGACTTAGAAAATGTAACTGCATTATTTCAATCAAATATATTCATTTTGCACAAAAGAAAATTAAACTGTTACAACATTATTGTTGCAGTAGAATCAAATAGATATACTAAGCATATGTTGTGAAAGAGTACCTGTCAGATCTGGTAATGATATTGCTTCTGCTTTAAAAAAGATATTTCACACTTTCAGATTTGGCTGATATTAATAAAATCAAACTATGGTCAGATTTCTGCATATCTCAAAACAGGAATTCTATATTTCCCATATCCATCCTTAATTAATTTAAGAAGCATTCCATTATTGATCCTCCAAAAGTTCTCTGAGAAGGATCATTCAACAATTTAAGAGATGGATAATGCCTATTCTGGTGCTCGGTAAAATAGTAATATTTAGCTCCTTATGAATATTAAAACGTTAGCCAATAGTTTTTAAATGCATTGTAATTATCAAAACACCTTTAAAATAAACATTGTTACTCAGTAGTGTCACTAGGGGGGGGGGAGTGCAGGGGTTCGAGCCAATTAAAAATATGAAGAGCCTACTTAAAATTTTGGATTTTTTAAAATAACGCTTAAGAATGGTAATTTTGAAAATAATTTATAATTTTTTTGAGCCCTCTGAAACTATAAAAGCTAGAGACGCCCCTGTTTTTACTTATTTCACATAGAAAAAATGGTAAATGGAGATTATGAATATTTATAAAGATATATATATTTGTTTTACGACAAATATTTGAAGATCAAAAAAATAAAAAATTTTCATAAAAGACTTTTTGATCATAGATCTTTTAAATTATGTTCACATAATTTCACCATTAATATTTTCAATTAACGCAAATTCGAGGCCGAGAATCCAAAAATACAGCATATTTTTTATAATTCGCCGTGATTCGCGCATGAATGAGGGGTAGTTCAAAAGATTTACTCACAAAAATTTTTTATAAAAGAAGATTTTAAATTTTGAACAAAAATCTTTTTAAACATGCTCAAAATTATATTTTTTTAAAAAAAACCTTCAATTTTTGTAGATCAATATTTTTTATTTTTAGACGAAGATTCTTTTAATCAATATAATTCTTTGCCAGTTTATAATTATTTCTACGGTTTCATAATTTACTCGTTTCGGCATATGCTTAGTTAATTAATTTGATGTAAAAATTTAAACATGAATTTGATATGAAAATGATATATATAGATTACGGAAGATATATATTTGGTCGTGGGTGAACTAGCTAGATGGCCCTCGTGGGCATTTTATTCTCGCGGTCTCATTTTTATGGGACTTCGCCCTCTTACCCTCTATTTTGCAGGCCTTCGGCATTATTTCTATTCTAATTACTTCTTATATTTTAGGACAAAAATGTCTAAAACGATGTGTTAACAATTATTGCAGCTATTGCATTTTTACGGTAGCCATATATTTTATTTTAAGAAATGCACATTTAAAATCATACTCATTACACATATAGAAATATAATTGCTTATATAAAATAATATATTTCACCTGTAAAATTATTTTAATTGCACATATAAAATAATATTTCACCTGTAAAATCTTATTAATTGCACATATAAAATTATTACATATTGCACTATAAATTCCAGAGACCTGCAGGGCCGGCCCTAAGCCCGGGTATACATGCCGGGTTGTATTTTAATTTTTTTAAATATACCTGGGCTGGGCCGGGTCTTAAAATTTTTTTAAAAAAATATCCGGCCCGGGCTATATATTATAAAACCAAAAATCGCCATTATTAGCTATAAAAATCATAAATAAATATAAAATATTTTTAAAAAATCCGGGCCGGGCCTAAAATTTTTTTTAAAAAAAAACAGGGTCGTGTAAATGGTACCTCTGCAGGTCTCTGATTTCAATGAAGTAATCTTACATCTTCACTATCCATCACCTGAAATCAATAAGCATCATAAAATATAAATATTCGAATAAATATTTATTTGTTACCGTATAAATTTACTTTACTCCCTTAGAATTTAATTAATAAACCAAACAGGAGACGAAAATAATGTTTTCTTTTAAAAATCAGTCCTTTAGAGAATCTATAAAATAATAATCTTAGATTGTTATTATTTTAAATTAGACAATAAGATATTAATAATTTATAATACTGATGTTTTTTTTAAACTTTACATAGAATCAATAAAATTTATCACCTTTTACGAAAACTTTTGGTAACTTTTACAATTTTAAATAAAGGTAACATAAACGTTAATTTTTTCAAATAAGGTGCCCAACCCTGGTTGTGCTCATATTATAGTATTGAAGTATCTCATAGATGTTTACACTTGTTATTGTGGTTGGTTGTATCTTTTATTATTTTATTTTCGTTTATTAGACTCCTCATTCGCATAAATTATATCGTCAGCATTTACATTTGATTCTACTATTAAATATTGTAAATGCGGGCTAATGGAAACGATTAATGTCGTAATTTGTCACTGAAAATCTTTTCCAATTGTGAAATTATTTAAGGCTTTTCAGAAATATATTTGATATTTATTTCATTTATACGCTTTGAATACAAATATTGCACATTTTTTATAAGCTTTTTATTCACTTAAAACCGTTGAGTCAAAATATTTATAAATTGATCAATTATACGAAATACTTTTACAGCATAGATGTCAATCATTGAGGGCGTTCTATTTGCATTCATCACTGTTAATCCTTGTTCCATCTGTTCCATTTTTTAGCAATTCATCTTGCTCCCAGATACTATCTGGTAATTTTGAATCAGAAATTTTTTAATTTAAATTGGTAATCATTTTTATAGTTTTTTTTGAAAGGATGTGGAGGATGTAAAAGATAAATAATACTTGATTCCTAGATTCCAAGATGATAAAATATTCAAATTTTTAATTTAAAAATATAAAAAGAGTTGCCCCATTATTTCAAAAAAATTAGAGCTAATTTAACATTTGAAATTTACAAAGATTCTCAATCAAAGATTTAACTATTAATAAAGTTTTCACCTCAAGCAATTTATTATTAATTATATACTCTAGCAAACTTATAGTTATCGGGAGTAAGTTTTCTTTACCATATAACAATCTAAGGGGTTTTTACGTGTGCCTTACTTCACTTGTCGCCAAAGCCAGGTGAAATATTTACAAGGATTGAGTACCATTTTATTTGATTCATCAAGTACTGATGACTTGTTTTCCATATATTTACAATCTATATCGTTTGCTATTTATCCCCCTTTTTTTAATATTAAATTCCCTATTTATCCTGGAACAACATTAATGACTTCATTAACGATTATATAAGACAACAAAGTTATTGGAGAACTTCTTCCATTGGATTTTGATCTGTCAATATTTCAGATTTCCTTTTGTACGTTTTTCTAATAACTTATTATTTTTTTTATATAATTCATATCATTTCAAGAAAATTCATATGATTTAACAAATTTAATGTATTGTTACATGGATATTATTGAGAATCTGTAGATTCTTTTCATTTATTATTTTAAAACCAATTGAAATCTATTTTAATAATGAATTACAAACTAATGTATAAAAATATAAATCAACAAAACTTGACTTTCACTTAAACGAAAACGTCTTCTTTTTTGGAAAAAACTCATAAAAGTGTAATATGTAAAGGATAATCATCAAAAAAAATATTAATATGATATTCTAAATACCATAACTTTAGGCTATAAATTATATGTAAATGATAAGAGAAAAGTCATAATTTTTTTTCCTGATCAACCTCTATTTTTCATTTTTTTTTCTGATCGGTCTCAAAAACGACATTTTCTCGAGGCCTCGTAGACAAAATATACACTTGATCTATGTTCTATATTATACTAGATAAGATATTATCAGTGGCGTTAAGGTTTTAACCCTCCCCCCCCCCCATGATGAAATTTTTTATTTTATTTTAATTTACTAAGATAATATAAGTTAATGAAGCTTAATACCAAGTGATGTATGGAAATATTCTAAATACCTACCTAATTTGCTAAACACCGACCAAAATTTATTAAAATGTAATAAGACTTATTATTTAATATATTATAATGGAATCACGTGGTCGAGTCCGGCCTTTTATATATCATCCCCACAAGGATGGAACCATCAAGTTAGAATAAGAAAAAAAACATAATCATTACCGGGATTCATAGGATCAGTAAGCGAAGCTCTTGCCGACTAGGCCATAGAGGCTTTCCAAAAATCACGATTTTTAGAATATATATTATAAAATATATTTGGTAGTGCCTATCCAAATGAAAAATAAACAAAATTCAAATTTGATAGGTAGTACCTTAAGGTAGTAAGCATCATTAACCGATAAAGGACGGTCAGATAATTGCATTCTGGAAAGTAGTGATTCAACGCAGAATGCAATAATAGGCCTATCCCAGTCCTTCTGCCTATTCGATTCAGGAAGAGGGTGATCAGCAATAATTCCTGCCTTACATTCGATGATTGCATCATTAAGAAGCATAGATTTTAACGAAAGAGAATTTACTATATATTTTGTTAAAAAACAACTGGTTATGAAGGCTGTTAAGGCGAGATCGAACAGAGATCTAAAACCAAGGCCTCCCATCTTGGTGGGTAAGGAGGCTTGTGTATCGAATTTAAAAATTTAGAATATTTTCGATAAGGGCCTTAATCCCAATTTCATAAACTCCGAGAGGAATGGGGAATTTAAAAATGGCGGTTAAACGAAGCGCATAAAGAATACGGGGAATATTGAAAAATTTTTCACGAGGAAAAAGGCTTTATGAAGTAGGGAAAATAAATTAGCCAACTCAAAAAGTGTTTCAAGTGTGGACTGAAGGGGGTAGTTATTATGAATTTATTTAAATTAGGTTCGATAGAATTTATAGGTATAAACTCAGATTTCTCAGGATTGATGGAGAGTCCGATAGCAGATCCAGCCTCCTTGATAATATTCACAGCTTTTTTACCTCATCATTGGAACCACCAAGGATACCATCATCGATATACCAAGCATGAAAGGATAATGAGCAGATCGCATTAATGGATTTAATAATGTCATTAATACCTAAATTAAAAAAATAGGGAATCTAGAGGGTCTTCTTGTTGAATGCCGTCAATGGAAGGAATTTTATCAAATTGTAGGGTGGAAGGCTGTTGATAACAAGAATAAAAGAACTTTGTGTAACCGGGAAAAAGAGTACTAGAGGAACTCAGGAAGGAGTCCGGGAGAGTGTAAGGCATTAGAGAAGTCTATTTTAACTAAGGATTCATTAGAGGGTAGATTTTCAAGATATAATCTAGTCATATGTAACACGGCTTCACAGCCACCTGGGATCCCAACACCAAGTTGGAAGGGGCTTAAGAGACGTGAAGCATCATGCTTAATTCGAGATGATATCATCTTGGCGACTAAATGACGAAGGTAGAACTAGTGTTGTTAATTTGCTTGGTCGTAATATATACGACCCAAATTTGTGCTAATACTTGCTATGAGCACGAACCCCGAGCACAGACCCGGGGTTTGTGCTCGGGGTTCAGACCCGGGGTTTGTGCTTGGGGTTCAGACCCGGGTTTTTTTTAAAATTCTTATATAGTCTGCTCCTGCAAAAGCTATTTAGCTTCGGGATAAAAAAATTTATATCAGGTCGTTTAATTTAAAAACCCCCAAAATTATTGCTGAGAATAAAACAAAGAGGACAAATAGTATTAAATTTAATATAAAAATTAAAATTCTTTTTATTTAAATATTTTCAGACTCTGAGTTAAAGAAAGGAAAAGGGTGCTAGTAGTGCCTTAAAATCAATAGGTATTAGTGTTGTTAAAAAACTGAGTCAAGCCGGCTTAGCCCTAAACTCAGCCAGTTTTTGACCCGAAGATTAGACTCAGACTCAAGCCGGCTCATTGAGCCGAATTAGTTGGCTTGCTCGAGTCGGTACAGGAGTTGGCTCAAGCCGAAATTTATTTATTTGTGATTAGTGTTGTTAAACGGATGATCCAAACCCGCTTCTTGGCTTACTAGTGTTGCTAAACGGCTGAGCCAAGCCGGCTTCTTGGCTGCCATGCCGGCGTATCCCTAAACTCAGTCAGTCCGTGCTTTGTATATTCAGATTTTAGTTTTTTAAATAATATACATTTTAAGAAAATATTAAAAACAAAAAACATCTAAGATTTTTTTGTTCTTTAATGCCGCTTCATCTATTTTACTTAAATACCTTTTATGTAATTTATTCAGGTAAAGAATGCATATATTTATATATTATAAATATAATAAGAAAGCAGCAGTTATAAACCTGGCAAGGGCAACCCATACATCATTAGTTTATCTTAAGTTAATAAAAATAGGAGTCTGAGATGTTTGATATAAATAATTAATTTTCTCCTTTAAAATCATAAACTAATATAATAAATTATATTTATAGTCACCCCTTAGTAATAATCTTTAAGATTATTAAAATGCTTATATCTCAAAAACTTATATAGCAAAAAAAATATAATCTATCATATTGTTGTAGGTAATAAAATCTCTAAAATAAATTATGTTTAGTCCAGAAGCGGGACAAAAACCCATTTATTTTTAATTTTATTATAAATCTACCAGGAAAGTATATAATATATATGATTTAGCGTTCCCTCTCGAGTCTCGCTCGACTCTGTAAGCTAATATAGGGCTTAGAAGGGGCAGGAAAATTTTTATCCAAAATAATTAAGTAGTCCTGATGAGTCTCAGTCAGGATTGCCAAAGCAAAATATTGACTGACAAAACTGATTATGATTACGACATACGAACGATAAACTCTTTAATTTTACTTAACTAAATATAAAATAGATCAGCCCACTATAAATTGTAGGAATTTTTTTTATTTACTTTTAAAAAGAACTATTGATGCTAAAATAACTAGAAGATAACAATGATTTTAACTGCATTTCTTAAAATATGAGTATTGTATCATTATTAATTTTCTTAATTCTAAACATAATAGCCTCAAAAATAGTATTTAACACATTATTTTAGATTTAGAGTCATGTGACAAAAACTAGTTATTTTTTAAAATTTTCTTAAAAATTATTATTGTTTAAGAGGTATATGATATTGAAATTTTAGATACTATTCCTATGTGTTCACATTCGAAAGATAACTTAGATAATGATTTTGAAGATTTATTAAAGTCGCATGAAAGCCTTAATAAGAATAAATCTCAGCAGGGCATAGAAAATTATAATAAATGTATAGAAAGAGAATATATAATTCGGTCATTTGATAATATAGAGAGATTAGAAAAAGATACAAATCTTTCGAATTATTGGGAAAATGTAAAGAATAGTATGCCAGAACTTTATAAGTTAGCTATAACTGTGCTAGTTCCGTAGAAAGAGCATTTTCTAGCCTTAAGTTTATACTCTCTGCGCAGAGAACTAAATTAAATCCTGAAATATTAGAAAAGATTTTAGTTATCCGTTCTAATTCTCTTTTTAAAAATAAATAATATAAATTTCATTATATTTATGTGTTATTTTATTCCTCATTGTATTTGCGCATGTTTGTGTTTATCTTATTTATATATAAAATAAAAAAAATTGATTTGTCTAATTTATATTTACTAAGTTTAATAAAAATATCTATTAGATTATCATGGTTAAATTAAATAAGAAATTATAAAAAGATTTTTCTCTAATATTAATATATATGGTTTATTATTAAATTTTTTTAAATCAAATTTTAAGAACCGGAACAAACCGAAAAGAACCGTTATAAATTATAAACCGAACCGATTTAAATTTTTTCAAAAAAAAACCGAAATGGAACAAAACCTTTATAAAATTTTAAACTAAAAACCGTAACGAACCGAACCTCTATACTTAATGGTTCGAAACCCTGTTGAAAAGGGGTCGGCCAAATCGTGATCGATTTAACGAATTTCATTTAAATAATTATATTTATTCAAATAACACATTACATAAATATTATATTTAGAAATATTCATATAATAATTTTATAAAAAATCGGAAGTATTTATTTTTAGTAATTATGTAAAGAAATATTTTCTTTTATAAACAAATTTCTCCCCCCATTATTTTCGCTTAATATGGCTCATAAAAAGTTAGATAAAATTATAACAAGAAAAATGGGGGGAAAAAAGTTCAAAATTTAAAAAAAAAAGAGAAGTATAATTATGAACAATCGAAATTAGGGGGGTTGGTAAATTTTAAAAAATAATATTAAAGAACAAGAAAACAAGAGAAATTAGGGGGGGGGGGGGTGTGGGGAGGAGGATTGGAAAATTTAAGACAAATAATACTTAGCAAAAATTTTTATTCTTTAAATTTTTTATTTATCCTTCATTTTATTTTTTACTTTATCAAAAAAAATTTTCCCATATTTTTTTAAATAAATAAACAAAAAATTTTTTTTTGCGATTTTATTTAATGAAAATAAACAATATTTAAATATATTTAGGCAATCGTTTTGTTTACAATACTGAAATTTATTATTAGGAAAAAAGGCAATATTTTTTTGTTTTAAATATTCTAAATTTAATCATTGTAAGCCAAAGCTTATTAAAAACGTTTTAAAAACTTATGACAGCTAGATAATATGATATTAGGCCCTCTGGGCTGCTGGCCAGAAACATTACTTTTTAAAAACTTTCGGCACTAATTTCATAGACCTGCAGAGGTACCATTTGCACGGCCCGGCCTGGATTTTTTCTCAAATTTTTTTTCGAAAAGGCCCGTCCCGTTTCAGCTTTTTTAAAATAAATTTTCAGTCCTGACTCTATTTTAAAAAATATATTTTCAGACCAGGCCCAGATTTTTTTAAAAATATTATACTTATATTATATTTATATAGCTAATAATGGCGATTTAAAATATTTGGTTTTAAAATATACGGTCCGCCTCGGATTATTTTTAAAATAAATTTTCAGACCCAGCCTGGGTTAATTTAAAAAAATTATTAAAATAGGGGCCAGTGTACTCAGGTCGGGCTGAGCCGGACCAGCAGGTCTCTGACTAATTTATTAAGACCAATAATGGGGAATTATAAAATATATGGAATTATAATTAAACGACCCGAGATAAATTTTTTTTATCCCGAAGCTAACTAGCTTTTGCAGGAGCAGGACTATATAATAATTAAAAAATCCTCGGGTCTGAACCCCGAGCACAAACCCCGGGTCTGTGCTCGGGGTTCGTGCTCAGAGCTGGTTTAGTCGATATTTTAGACCCAAACCCCGGGTCTGAGCACTACACAACCAACCAATTAACAACACTAGGTAGAACCGATGGTAATTGGTCTGATATCATTATTGGGCTTTTGAAGTGTGATTAGCCAGAGTTGTTAAAGTAGCGCGCTACTTAGCGCTTTTTCTTTTTTGTAGCTATAACTAATAGCGGCTACTTTTTTTGTAATTATTTAATTTTTTAGCACTCTACTTTTTAATATAATGAAGGTAAGTTTAAACATGAAAATTTAAATATAATAATAATTAATTATTATTTTATAATTTATTATTAAATTTTGAAATTGAAATATATTTTCAATTTGTAATATATATTTTCATTTGTATTATAAAAATCACGTTTCAATAATTTAAAATGTCATCGCCTATGAATATCCAAATCGTTGAAATTGAATGATATTAATGAAATGGAAGATACCAGGGAGGAAAATATCCTTAATATCTATAATACAAATTTCCCATTCCCTAGATTTGAAAAATTTTTTAAAATAAATATAAAAACCAAAACTGGCTTCAAATTTATTTGTTTAAAATGTAAAAAAAATATTTCCTCAAATCAATCCAGTTATAACCTCAAGAAACACCAAAAGGTAAATTGTCATTTTTACATTCTAATGGTATTTATTTTATAAGACTGTTCATGCCAATAGTTTTAAGGAAATGGAGAAACATCTAAATAATTTTGGTATAGGCGACTCTACATCCAAAAAGACTAATTCAATTCAAACCAAATTAATTAATAATTGAATGCCAATATTTATCAGATATTGGCTGATAAAGTTATTGTTGATTTTACAATTGATACAGATCAGCGAATGTCCTTGGTTGATAATCCATCATTTACCATGATGATTAAAACTCTATCCCCTGATACAACAATTTTAGGTCACCAGACACTAATGAATAAAATAGCAGATAACTTTAAAGTGATGAAAGATGCTCTAATAGTTGAGTTATCAGAGATATCGTATATATGCACCACGGCAGATAGTTGGACACATAACACTAGGTAAAAACTTATAAAATGCAATAAATTACCATAAATATTTATTTTTATTACATAAATTTTTTTATAATAAACTAACTATATTTTAATATTTATAAATGTTGATTTTTATATATTTACTATACAATAACATCATAAGCAAAAAATAAAACAAATTTGTTTCTAAATTTTTTTCTATAAAAAGTAGCTTAAAGAGTAGCTAAAGCTACTTTTAAAAAATAGTAGCTAATAGTGTGCTACTTTTTTTGACAAATAGCGATAGCGGTAGCGCGATACTTTTAATAGTAGCGATTAACAACTCTGCGATTAGCTTAGCACCAAAGAGGATAGGAGAAACAAAACTTGGAACTTCACCGTTTAAAATTTTGTTTCAGAAGTTTGTTAATTTAGAAAGAATGGATGTTTGTGAGCATGTAGAGGGGAAAGTGATGTCCTGGAGAAAAATAGGGCGTATGCCATCAAGACCATGAGCAGAATCACGATGAAAGGAAAGAATAGATTTCCTCACTTCTTCTGAAGTAAAAAGAGAAGCACAAGTTGAGTGAGGTTAGGGGGAAATTGGGATAATGTTAGCTGTGGGGTGTTTTTGACATAACTTTATATAAGTGGACATGGAAGGCTCAGCCAGAGAGTCACGCGTGGACCCCAATCTGAGTGCACCTTTAATACTGAGATAGTCAATTTTCTTGCAAATCAGATTGGCCTTCATCTCAATAGGTGAGTGTTTTCTTTTATTTAGGCTGTGGCATTTTGTATTCATGAAGATGAGGAATCTTAATCGAAGCAGCATCCTTGATTTACTGGGTAAGGGATTTATGTGAATTTTTGTCAGGTACTCTGAAGGTATTATATCCATAGAATAGAAATTTTAGCTATTCATGCTCATTGCTAAAGTTTAGCAATAGAGAGGATAGACATTCAGCAAAAGATTTAGCAACGGGCAATCTGGCACTTTTGGGGATCCTATGAAATAATATTTGGTTTGGGATGGTCAAGAAAAAAAATCTGAGAAACTGGAATTTGAATTGTGGAGAAGTGGAACAGAATTTTCTGAAGGGATAATCGAAAGATTGATAAGGGACAGAGCCAGAGTGTGGACATCTGAGTGAAGGAGGTCCATGAACTTGTAAACATCCATCTTTTCTAATATGCACTAATTTTTGGCATAAGGGACAGATTTGTGATGAAGACATAAAGATGATGATATAAAATATCTTAAATAAAAAATTAAATTTCTAGGCAAAATTCTCCACCCCCCTCCCTCCCCTATATATATAAACGCTGCGGAATTAAGAATTCAAATATTTTACCCCTAATATACAAAATTTTGTAGATAAAACTATTTAAAATATCTTAAATAAAAATTTGTAGGAAAAACATTTTCAAAATATCTTAAATAAAAAATTTATATAATAATTTTAAAAAAAAAATAACAAAAAAAGTAACATATAAAAAAAATAACAAAAAAAGTAACATAAAAAAAATAACAAAAAAATAATAATAAAATAATATACCCCCCGAAAATGGGGTATCCCGTCTTTAAACGTATCGTCCCGTAGTCTCGAATTATACTTTATACTGTCGCTTTACGAAGGTTAATAATGCTTACTACCTTAAGGTACTACCTATCAAATTTGAATTTTGTTTATTTTTCATTTGGATAGGCACTACCAAATATATTTATTATATATATTTGAAAAATCGTGATTTTTGGCAAGCCTCTATGGCCTAGTCGGCAAAAGCTTCGCTTACTGATCCTATGGTCACGGGTTCGAATCCCGGTAATAATTATGTTTTTTTTCTTATTCTAAACTTGGTGGTTCCATCCTTGGGGGGATGATATATAGGAGGCCGGACTCGACCACGTGATTCCATTATAATATATTAAATAATAAGTCTTATTACATTTAATAAATTTTGGTCGGTATTTAGCAAATTAGGTTGGTATTTAGAATATTTCCATACATGCACTTGGTAGTAAGCATCATTAACCTCCTTTATTCTCCACACTGCTTAATGGTTCAGGCCATGAGTTCCTTGAAGCTATTCCTTCTGTTAATTTGCAATTACAACTGAACCAAAACGAGCTCAACTAACAGGTGAACCTCGCAAAGGCTTCTTCTTAAGACAAAGACTCGCCATAACGATACACAAGGCAAATTATATTAGCTTCATAGGCAGCCTCATCCCCATAGGCGTAGCCAGGATTTTCCTAAGGGTGGGGGTAATTAAAAAATTATTGGGGGTTACACCTCCAGACCCCATTTTGTGCGGGCCTTCGACCCGCTTTTGCCCGGGCTTCGGCCGGGTTACCTTAGTTTATATATAGTCATAAAATATTTTTACAAGATAGGAGGTTAATTTTAATTAAAAAAAAAGCCTGGAAGAAATATGAATTATATTTTTATTAGTTTATTTAAAATATAATAAATTATTTGTATATACAATATAAAAGCATGGTAATAATTTATTCCAAACAAATATAAGAATTATTATTTATAAAAAGTAAGTAGACATATATTGATATCTATTATAAAGAATTGGTTAAAAAATACTAAGTAAAATTCCATTTTACAGACATATTTGACAGTTAGAGAATATATTACAGTTAATATTTTAACAAATCTTACTAATCAATGCTCTTGATAATAAATATAGCAACAATTTGCAATACAATTATTTAACGCCATCTATTTACTTTAAATAAAAAATGATATTAAAAATTAATCGTTATATTATTCATCCCACAATGTCTTTAAAAGATATTTTCTGATGTCCTTATCAATATTTTATAGTTTTCTGTAAAATATATAATTCGCTATATTGGTAAATTGTCATATGATAATTGATAAAATTAGATATACTGTAAATCTACGACATATAATATTCCACTGTTTCTATTGTGCTTTAATTTTTTTATTTAATTTATGATTTAATTTTATCAATAGTTTTTAATTATATTTTACATTTATTAGGATAAATAAATTAAAATTACTTACTTTATAAAAAATTATATTTGATATATTATATTATTTACTAATTTTATGGATCTATTATTATAATTATAATAAATTTCATTTTTGTCTTAAGACTTATCTATGGCTTATGTTCCATTTCTTTAAAAACACTTTTGGCTCACTTTTTTATATATAAATGCTTTTTTCCAAAAATGTATAAATTATGAATAGTTTTAGTTTAAAAAAATATCAAATTTTATATTCTTTCTTTCAAATTATTGTTTAAGATACATTTTTGGGGGTCATGAAGTTGGGGGAGGACTAAGGGGAATATTTTTTATTAGCTTAAAATGATATTCACAAAAAGTGATACATTTCTAAAGAGGAAAAAAAATTTCCCATTGCTCCCCCCTCGTCTACGTCTATGCTCATCCCACAAGATGATTTGTTTTAACCTAAATACTTTTTGTGACCCCCCCCCCCCTCTTTTGTTTTTTTCCCTTATTACTAATATATGTATTTATTTGTTTATTATTATATATTACTAGTAGATAGCCCGTCAAAAATGACGGGGAATGAAAATTTTCTTCTTATTTTTATGCATGTTACCTGTTATTTGAAAATAATATCCAATTTTTATTCTTCTTACCCACTCATCCCTTCAGGCCAGGTTTAATCCATTAAAACTAAGTGCTATGGTTTGAGTAAAAATAAATTTAAAGCATTTACTTGATAATACCAATATTATTTGTTAAATATTACTGATTACTTATACCTAATATTTAATATTAAAAAAAATTCCCAGGCAAAGTCCAAAGCCATATTAATTATGAAAAATTTTCCAAGCCCAATGAAAGATCATAATAATTTTGGTAGTTAAGAACTGAAATAAAATATTTAAATATTCATAATGAATTTAAAAATACAATCAAAATTCAGATTGGTTTTTTGAACAGGTCAAGCCTAGGCCTGCAAAAAAATTTGTTTTGGGCCAATGTCTGACCTATAATTAATAATAAAAAAATTCTCAAGCATCCAAGCTCATAATAATTTTGAAAAATTTTCCCCAAGCCCAGCTTAATATAATTTATAAAAATATTTTCCAAGCCCAGCCCAACCCATAATAATTTTATAAAAAATTTTCTCAAACCTGGCCAACCGATAGTAATTTAAAATTTTTTTCCCAAGCCTGGAGATAGGTAAATCTCTAAAAACCATATCTATTTTTTAGTCTATTTTAACCCAGCTCACCCCAACCAAGGCCAACCCATTAGGACTAAAAGTGAATACTATTTTTTTGAATAAAAATATATTTAAATTAGATTTTACCTGAGGGCCATATAAATATTCTGTGTTAAATGTTACACCTATGCCTAATATTAAAAAAATTCCCAAGCCAGGTCCTCGCACTTGGTTTTCTCAAACCCGCAAAAAACCATAATAATTTTGATAGTTGAGGACTGAAATAAAATATATAAAAAGTCACAATGCATTTAAAAATACAATCATAATATGAAAGTTGCATGGGCCTTGGTTTTTCATCAGGCCTTTCAAAAGAAATTTTCAGGCCAATTTCTAGCCCATATTTAAAATTAAAAAATTTACAGGAATTTTAGACTATAATAATTATGAAAAATGTTTCTCAAGCTATGTCCAAGTCCATATTAATGGTGAAAAATAATTCCCAAGCCCAGGAAAACCCAAATAATTTATTTTGATCCAGAAAAATAGGTCTGATGTAAGGGTTTTATAAGAATTAAATCTGTCACATTTTTAAATTTTCTTTCTTAATACATGCTCACAGTAGAGAACTGCACGGGCTGTCCGTAGCCCGACCCGAGCCTCGGGTCATGTTCGGACATCAAAAAAATTTTTTCTCGGGTTCGGGCTCGGGTCGGGTTGTAAAAGCTGTCCGACCCGAAAACCCGACCCGACAATAAATAATAATATCTTAAATAGTCAGTATAATTTATAATATTAATTATAAAATCATATTATTTAATATTTATCACATTTTAGGATTAAAATGACAATCATATTAACATGTCATGATTAATTATTATTTTATAAACCTAACAACCGGATACCAAACTATTTTATCACTAAATTGTGTGTTTCCCGTGAATTACAAGATAAGACATATTTTATGTACTAAAGATAAGTTTTATTCATTATTTATTATTTATCTAGCCTATTATACATTGTCTTTTTTAACATTTGTTTTAAAAAATTTCCATATAAAATTTAAGATTGGGATTTGATTCAGGGGAACTTATTTCTAATTTAAATTTCACTACCATAAATATTAATCATCCTAGAAATTAAAAAATATTATATAAAATTGGTAATTATATTCTAAGTTACATTTATATATAAAATATAATCTTTACTTATTTCGTTTTGGTATTATTATTTTTTTATCTATCTACCTTAATATGAGTTGTAAATTTTCCAGCTAATTTTGGTTGTCAATATTTTAAAATATGGCAGAAAAAAATTAGGAAATTAATACAAGATTCTCAAAGAAAATAAGATGTATACTGTGATATGTAAAATTTAAAACATGAATATTAAAAAAAATCTGTATCTTTTGTCAAGAAAATGAAAAAGATTCTTTTCAGAATTAAGGATCTTAGATACAGATATCAGTTTCTTATTAAAAATGTCAAAATATACTGAGTACAAGATATAAAGGGATCTTGTATCATGTATCTTTAGATACAAGTATTCGCAGTACTGCCCAACTCTGTTTATTTCAGTCTAATTGATTAAAGTCATTTTAAATATTTTTTTTAGATTTTAGACAAAGCCATATTAAAAAAAATATCTCAATGGATGCAAAATTAAAAAAAATTGGTGAAAAGATTAAGATAAAAGAGTATGAAGTAAGGAGAATCTTAATGGAAAATCCGATGTATGGAAGAAATTTTCATTTATATATGATGAAAATAAAGAAAAACTTAATTATGTCATTTGTATTATATGAAAATTTATTTATGTATATAATTCAATAACAACAGGTTAGATATTTATACATAAAATATGATCTTATTAAATTATTTTAGGCGGCTAGCAGTGAAAGGGCGTTTTCAGCTGCTGGTAGGGCCTTTGAGGAGAGAAGGACTCGTTTTAAGCCAGATAAACTGGACGCCTCTTTATTTATATATCATAATTATTCACTTTGTGTTAATTTTGATAATGATATTGATGAAGTCAATATAATATAATATGTTCATTATATTTTTTATATATTTATTAACTTTTATATCATTTCTATATTCGCATAAATGATGCTTATTGTATTATATAATCGTTATAATTTTTAAATTCGCTTGTATATTAATCGTTTTATAATATTTTTTACAAATTTAATAAAATGCAACTTAATATATATCTTGAATAGATTATGGCCGTCAAATAAATTTTTATTTAAGGTGGCTGAACTGAATAAATACACATAAATTATTTTTTGGTTATTATAATATTAAAACTTAAATTGCAAAATTTTATTCGGGTCGGGCTCGTGTCGGGTTGGACTAAAAAATGTGTGCTCGGGCTCGGGTCGGGCTCGGACAAAATTTTTTTTTTTAATTCGGGCTCGGGTCGGGCTCGGGTTGCGAAAAAATTACTTTGCAGTTCTCTAGCTCACAGTATACATTGCAACAATTTTACCTTTTTTACTCTTAAATTTTAATATTTATATAAAATTAATTAATTAATAAAGTATATTTAATACCATACACACAAACTAAATAATTACCCTTCAACCCATGGTTTTTATATCAGGCCTGGCTATGTCTGCAAAAAAAATTTCAGATCAATCTATAACCCATATTTAAAATTCAAAAATCTTAAAGCACCTCTATTTTAAATTTTATTCAATATGATTTCCATCACATTTTTAAATTTTGATATTTCTAATACATGCTCACAGTATACATTGCAACAATTTTACCTCTTTTACTCTTAAATTTTAATATTTATATAAAATTTATTAATAAAATATTTTTAATACCATACACACAAACTAAATAATTACCCTTCAACATCTATATAATTAATATTTTAAATTTAATTATATTCAAGTTGGTGCATGCGTGAAACTTTAATATATATATAATTAATATTTTAAATTTATTTATATTCAAGTTGGTGCATGCGGTAAAGCATATGCCTTTGAAACGGGAGGTCGACTTCGATTCTCGTAGAGAGCAAAAAATTAACATTACACTATATAGTCTCCTTAAATTTAAAATACATTAGGGAGATACGAAAACGATCGTGTTATGATTATGGAGATTAAATATATAAGATATTAATATAAAATATAATACTATTTGGTTTGATTATAAATGATATATTAAATAGTTTTTTCTATAAATTTTTATTTAAGATATTTTAAATAAGTTTTTTCTACAAAATTTTGTATTAGGGGTTAAATATAGGAATTCTTTTATATATGGAGGAGAAGGGGGAAGGAGAATTTTGCCTACAAATTAAACTTTTTATTTAGTGGTAATAAATTAAATAAATTTATTTTAGATATAATCGGTTAGAACAAACAAATTATTTCCACTATCGGGTCAATCATTCGCAAGATTTTGTTGATCCAAATGACAGATCGATCCACACCCAAAAAGGCGAAAGGCTGTGGTGGGATCTAAAAGCAAACTATAAAAGACATGGGGATCGAGATAATATTCATGAATATCTTCTTGAATATTGATATTTTCGAAAATATCGATTATTAAATCGTTTTGATATTTTTATTCATTTTATTACTGATTGTATATATTTCAATTTAATGAATAAAATTGCGTCATTTATTACTATATTTCGTGTATAAAATTTAATACTCTGTTTAATTGCGTCATTTAATACTATATTTCGATTCAACGCTTCACTACAAAGGTTAAAAAAATCACTTAAACTTCAAAGGAGGGGTCTATTTTACCCCTAATACAAAATTTTAGATTATTTTTTATTTCCAGAAAAATGTTATTTCCTAAAGTTGCCTAAATTTTTTTATTTATGGGATCTTCCTTTAATTATAGTATTATAACCAAAAAAAATTTAAAATGCAAAGTTTCATCTATCAAAAATTTACCTTACCCCTATACTCCCTTTAAAAACTTTGTTAGCATTTAGTAGTCTTACTCTAAATATTTTTTTATTTATGGGATCTTCCTCTAATTATAGTATTATCACCAAAAAAAATTTAAAATGCAAATTTCACCTACCAAAAATTTTGTGGAAAAAACTATTTTAAAATATCTTAAATAAAAAATTTAATTTGTAGGCAAAATTCTTCTACCTCCCTCCCCCATATATAAACGCTGCGAATTAAGAATTGCTATATTTTACCCCTAATACAACATTTTATAGAAAAAACTTTTTTAAAATATCTTAAATAAAAATTTGTATAAAAAACTTTTTTAAAATATCAAAATTTGTAGAAAATACTTTTTTAAAATATCTTAAATAAAAATTTGTACAAAAAACTTTTTTAAATATCTTAAATAAAAATTTGAAGAAAATACTTTTTTAAAATATCTTAAAAAAATAACATAAAAAAATAAAATAAAGCCCATTTGCCCTACTCTTTATTGAATATCTCATTTTTATTTATCTTACAAAAAAATGGCTAAATTATTTTCTATAATAAAAATGTCATTCAACAAAAAAATATTAAAAAAAAAATAAATAAAAAACAATGATATGACAGATAAATAAATAAAAGATAGCCAATGGTAATTATGGCAAAAAAAATACAATAACATTAAAAATAAATAAAATAAAAAACAATAATAAGCCCCCCCCCCCCATATAAGGCAACCTATATTTTATATAGGGGGTCCCATTTTCAAAATGTAGTTATTATTATTAGGTAAGAAAAAATATTTACAAAAGTATTCATTTTTTTCTAAACTACAAACGGCTTTTAAATTTTCGCATTTAACTATGTATATAATTATAACTTGAATTATTTTATCGAATATCTTATTATATATAATAATTCTCTCACTTGAGTTTTAGTACCTTAAATGTAAATAAGCTAGCATTCATGGTTTGTAAATAATTGGCGAGAGGATAAAATTCTAAGTTAGATTTTTATTTATTGGCATTACCATTATCCTGGCCAAATCCATTTCTGAATCTAATAAAAAATCTTTATTAACTATAATGAAAAATATGTAGTATATTAATTAAAAACAAAAAAAATGATACAAAGCACTTATTATTCGATTAAAGGATATAATGAAAAATAGAAAGGGTATATAATGTTTATACAAAAATCTATTTTTTATTTATAAAATATATTTTACGTGAAATAAAAAAGATTTTTAATTAACTTCCTAATTTGACTTTTCATATATTACTATAAATAATATATTAACAAATTCTATCAATTCTAACTTAAATCTAAACTCTCAATCCTCGTCTATTATTTCAAGACCCAGAAAAATATACAAATATTGGAATAAAGAAAAAAATAGACATAGTTAGTAAAATGTTGACTCTACCGGAAAAACAACAAATGATCATTATAAAATTATAGAGGGAGCTGGTGTATTATTATATGCGAAAGCTTATTGAAATTTTTCCACTTGATATAATTATTGTAATGAATAATGCATCTATTCATAAACATTTAATAAATGCCTACAAAGATTGGATCAATGATTCTATGTTTATTCAGAGAAAATTTTCGCGAAAGTATTCTAATGCATTTTATAGCAAAACTTTTATTACGAATTTATATTAGCGAATACTATTCCGCGAAGACAATATCGCGAATTTTTTATAGCGAAACATTTAAAGCGAATACATTACAGCGAAACTTTTATGGCGATTCAATAATCGCGAAAATTTTATATCAAATCATTATCGCGAAAAAAATAGCGAAAACTTTATATCAAATCATTATCGCGAAGACATAATAGCGAAAACTTTATATCAAATCATTATCGCGAAGACAAAATAGCGAAAACTATTTCGCGAAGATATTATAGCAATTTAATTTAATATCATGAGGTCAATATGGCGATAATGTTAATGATTATTTTATTTTGAAACATTTATTTTTATGAAAATATTTTTGAAAAAATAGGTACAAGATTGAATTAATGATAGTTTTTAATATTCTTTAGGCCTTAATAAATTTATATAGTGATTAATGAACTATTTGGTTATAAATTTGATTATTGGAATAACATTATTTTGCTATCCTGCTCTATGCTTTTCCTCGAAGTCTTATTTTATAAGCGCGCACAAGGAACTCAGGTTCTATTAATATATTCATCATTGAGTTCATTAGACCTACAAACTTATTGACGAAATTGATATCTGGTATTCGTGGTGGTTGTTCCTCTAGAATAGCTGTTAAAGCTAATTATTTGCCAAAATCACAAAATGTCAAATAATTTTATTGGTAAAATAAATATGAAATCGTAAAAATAATCCAATATTACCCCAAAATCGGCTTTTTATATCCTACAATAAAATAAATAATTCTCCAAAATAAAATGAATAGAACTCATCCTGAGTCTTACAAATTATATAATTCAAACAGTGGCGTATCCAGGATTTTCTTATAAAGGGGGGGGGGAAATTTTTGGGGGCTTCGCCCCCAGACCCTCCTTATCTGGCCTTCGGCAAGGTCTTATGTTTTAGCTATTCCATTAAATTATTCATAATTTAATAATAATTATATTTCTATTTGTAACTATTATTTACTAATTCGTGCTAATGGATATTAGAAGCCTATTTTTTATTATTTTTAGTTAGGTATATTATATTTAATAAAGTTTTTTAAATGTAAAGTTGAAATAAAGTTTAATGTCATTTTTTTTATAAATTTTGCTTTAAAAACTAGCCTCAGCTTAAATTCTCATACAATATAAGTATAATATAATTTTTTTATTGAAAATACTAATAGTAGTGTGTATAAAATATAGAAAATAATTTAAAAAACAAGTTTTTTTAAACTTCTTATCAAATACAATATTACACAAATTTTTTTATTAAATACTATATTTATAATGTGATTTTTAATTTTAGTGGGAATGTTGCCAATTCATCAAAAATTTTGTTTGTCGTAGGAAACAAATCTCTGTGGATATTTAACAGAGCTAACCCATTTAGGAGATTCGGAAGTAGTACTTCATAAATATGTTTTCAACCTTCTTAAGTTGGAAAGTCCTTTCATTCGTACATGTTATAATAGGTAAACATGGTAAAATATAAAACAACTTCAAAATATTAGGAATTTGTGCCAAGGTTTCTTTACACCGAGTTCATCAATAGCATGCTCAGGTAAAATAGCTAAAAGTAGTAAATATTTATACAACAATTCGAATTCACTGATTAAATTTATTTAAGTATCAATATCATAAAAAATTTTGCTAAATATTTAATTTTACCAATAGTGGCATTAGAAAACGAAGAAGGATCTTTGGGTAATAAAACTTGAAGATTGCTAAAGACTTGTTTTTTATCTAAAAACCGTACTTTTATTTGCGATAAAAAAGTATCTAAGAATGCGATGAAAATGGATATTTTATAATATTCTTCAGTTGAGCCAATATTTATTTTACATCTCAATAATTGCCTAGTTGCTAGACGAGTTTTAATTAGTGTTATATCATAAAATTTAGCCTTCGATTCTACGTCTATATAATCAATATGAAAATATTCATCTACATTCATTCTTACTGTATTTACCTATTCATATATATTTTCCTCCAAATCAATAACCTGAACCAATTCTAAATTTGTATACAAAGTAGGGAGCTATAGGAAAATAATTTATTGATGCAACTAGCAGCAATGATAAACTCTGATTGATCAATTGAATTCAATAATGATATCGCTTCTGGCGACACATTACTTTTTTTCATGCTCAGCCTTATTTAACTTTTGTATTTCTATTTCTTCTGTTCTACAAAATCGAAGTAAAAATAAAATATTTAAAAAATTATAGATTAATAATAAAATAAATTACCATTTGATTTCAATCTCTTTGACTTAAAATTTTTCTATTTTATTAATATTTTTGAATAATGTTAATGTACTCACAAATAAATTTAATAAAATTTATATATAAAAAATAAGTTTTATGTTGGAAATTTGATATTCAAATATTTGTAAAATTTTGATTGAGGGGGGGAAGGGGGTGGAGGGTAAAATTTTTATTAGCTTAAAATGATATTTATGAAAATAATCAAATTTACGATGGGGGGGGGGGGATTTCCCCCTTTCTCCCCCATTGGTTATGCGCCTGAATTCAAAGTCAAATACGTACGCCGTTGTTACACATCCATATTATTACGTGTAAAAAAAACATAATAAAGTTTTAAAAATATATAAAACAAAATGACCCCAATTATAACACCTGGGTTGCGTTATTATTTATTGTCTGAAGTACTAAACATTTATAAATTCATCAATCAGTTTTACCAGTCATTACCAAAATAGAGTTATAAGCTATTAGACTTCTATCGAATTTTGAATGGATTTAAAAATAAATTATATAAGTGAAATAAAGAATTTCCCTAATTAAAAATATTTTGAATCTTATGATTTACGATCTTTATAGATATTTTTTATATTTTATGTTTACTTAGATATAAAATATTAGTTAAAAAAATTTTATGGGAACATGAATCTAATATTAAGACGTAGCCTTTGGCAGGCACTAATTCTGAAGCTTAAACCAATATGTAACGCTTAATTACAAGACATCTAGGTTAATGCTACAGCATAAATTATTTTTTTCCTTTAATTACTCAAAATCAAAACTACTTAAATTATACTTAATTCCCTAAAGATGATTTTGCTAAGTAAAAATTTTAATTTTCTCAAAATTTAATTTCTTAGAAATTATAATATATCGCTCAGAAATTATTTTCTTTTATTTTTAAGTGCATAAGCATGATTTTTTGAGTTTTAAAATTAATCATTAATGGGAAAATGTAATAAAAAAATTATGAGAAAATTAAAATAAAATTACTTAGCAAAATACTTTATGATTTTTAAAACCAGTCTCTCAGCAAAAATTCTAAGCTTTCAGTATTTTTTATTTTGATTGGTAAATTTTCTAAGCAAATATTTGTTAAAATTTACTTTTAATGGCATAAAGCGCATTAAAAAAAATTTACGTTGGGTGTAGGGGAATGGGTAAATTCATCGGGGTAAAAATATGATCCAAAAATCCCCAATGTACTCACAATCATGAATGAGAAGAGACCAGGGAGAAATTCATAATTTATTTTTACCACACCAGATAAAGGTTACATGTTTATTTAATAGACAAAATAGGTAATCAAAGATCCATGAAACATTTAGCATTTATGATTTAACTTTTGCGGGTAAATTAACATTGAATATGTCATTTTCCTTTAAATAAATGCATTCGCAATATATTTATTGTTTCGCGGTAATGCGCTCACGATAATGACTTCACGCAAATATATCGCAGAAAATTTGCTATAAAGGATTCGCGATAAAGGTTTTGCTATAACGGGTTCGCAATAAAAATTTTGCTAAAATATATTAACCGTAAAGTATTTACGGTTAAGGTTTAGCGGAAATAAGTTCGCGCTATTGTCTTCGCTATAAATGTGTCGCAGAATTGGTTTCGCGATATTACCTTCGCTATAAAATTCCTTCACGATAAAATTTTGCTGAATTAACCTGATACGAGGATAGAATACCTAGTACCATATTCACCCCAGCTTAATCCCATAGAAATTTTTTTGATATATTCAAAAATAAATTTCGGGTAATCACTCTTCGACCTAATTCACGAGATGAAATTATTACCAATATTATTGATCTCTTTCGTTGATTCATACCATATGATTCTCGAACTTTTGCAATCATAGGCAACAGTATCTGGAGATGGGTTATCGCGGAGATCCGATTAATTAGGTAATCCCTTATAATTAATTATTTTTACTGTTTTATATTCTAAAAATATATCAACTTCGAACTCCACAACATATGGAATAATTTTATATTTTGATTATATATATAATTTTTTTATGTCAATTTCTATCGAAATAAATTGATTTAAATTTAAAGAAAAAAATCCTAAAAAATTTTAATATTTAAAATTTCATGAAAGATTTTTTATTCATAAAATCCCAAAAAAGTTCTTACAAAAGATATTAAGAGTTTAAAAAATTTAATAAATTTAAAATTTTTTTTAAATTGATTTTTTTTAACGTAAAATATATTTTATAAATAAACAATTTTGTTTAAACATTATATACCCATTCTCATTATATTTTCACTGTAATTTAATTTTATTTTAAGTTTTTTATATATTCATCAAGGAATTTAAATAGAAATCTTTAGATATAATTTTGGATCCTTTTTGTGAACAAATCGTATTTTAATTTTATAGTATTTTAATAATATACTGTTTTAATATTATGATAGATAATCATTTTTTTTAAATTATTATATTTAAAAAATCTATCCCAAAGATCAAAAAATCAAAGTATTTATTTTTAACTATTATCAATAAGAACTATCAAACTGAATCAAAATTTGTGTTTTTAATTATCCGGGTTGAACCAAAAGGCCCAACTTATTTGGAAGATTAATATAGATGAAATATTCTACGTTTTTTAAACTATTTTCATTATCTCTGACAAGAATGGCAGTCAATGATTTTCTTAAAAAAAATAAAATCTTACCGAAAACTACCTTTGACAACAATGTTATGGACGCCATCAGCGCAATAGAAAAAAATATAAAATTGTTGTAATTTAACAAATATTGAACAGTTATAATCACAGGTTAATATAAGAATTCTTTCAACATCTTGTATAATATCAATACCAACATTATTAGAAAAATTTAAAGAAATGTATAATGTATAAAAATCAAGTATAATTTAACACTGATCAAACATTAGCCTTTCTATGAATAAAATGTTCAAACAGAATATTCATTCATTATGTGAGATGAAACATATTTTAATGAATTACTTCAAATAAAAGTCTGTTATAGAAATCCCAGCTGGATTTTCCCATGTTATCTAAAACGACCGATATATTATACAATCAAAGATCTCCAGCTCCAGCGGTTATTTTCACTAAAAACAATATAAAAAAATATATCTGTGGAGTTAGAAACAATTAAAATGACTTTATGCTTGAAAAACGGGTTGTTGTTGGAGTCGGACTTAACATATTTTTTCTATATTATACTTAATGTTTATTATAAGATAATATTTATTCTGCATTTTTAGCAAATTTTAATAAAATTTGAACCATGCTTGCAATTTAATGATTCTATTTACTCATCTACGCTTACTAATTGGAGGCGAAGTAGCAATGCCCAAATTTACATAAACCTGTTCCCTCTTAGTACTAATTTACAATCAAAATTAATTACCTTTTGTTTGATACCCATATCAAATTATTATTTTTTTACATTCGCCCACCCTCTCTTTCCCTTAGACCAAGCCCAACTAATTAAGACTCAGAGTGAATAATTTCCGTCAAATTAGCTTTTGTTTGTTATCCATATCGATGTTTTTTGCTGATAAAAATATTCCTGAACCACAGGCCTAGACTCGCCCACTAAGGGGAAACCTCAAGTTGGAGATATTTTGATTAGTAATCGATTGATACCTAGATTATACATGTATACTCTTATAAAGCTAAAAAAACGAACTCATAATTATATTATGAATAACACAAAACGCGCGGGTGTAAGAGCCCTTTATATTGGTTAAAAGCTGATAATACCTTATTATCATTTCTAACTCAAAACCCTAATTTTTTAGTTATCCCTTTAAAGCGCGTTATGGTCCTGGATAGTCGTGGGCCCTAATTACGATATATATTTAAGAGACGGAGCCATGCGTTCGCTTCCGATATTCTATATATCATCCTTCCTAGGTAGAGACCGACTAGTTGGCTTAAAAAAAACCTCTTTCTAAATCGAACCTAGGAGATGCATGCACACAACAGACTAGCTACAGACGCTTCTTGTGTATAGCGCCTACATAAACGCGGGGAGGGGGGGGATAGGAATTGTTTGCATCATCCATTTTTTTGAGAAGGGTAGGCGTTCTAAAAGGGGGTAGGATAAATTTATTATGTTATCTATTAAAAGAGGTAGGTTTTTAATTGAATTCATTATCTAAAAAATAATTGTTTTATATTCATAATATTTTGATATTTGGTAGTAGAGCTAAAATAATATAAATTATTCCTTTTAAAATTTATGAAAGGAATACCATTATAATTAAAAAGGAAATTAATAATATTGAAATATCGCAGGTTTCGGCGGTAAGTTTTTTTAGAGGGGTAGACATAGGTTTTTGGGGGTTTTATCCAGTTAAAATTCTGTCATGTAGACGCTGCTTGTGCAGAACAGAATAGGTTCTACCAAAAAAATAACGTGAATAAACTATACAGTTAAATACTATAATTAGTGTTGTTAAACGGCTCGTTTTAAGCCAATTTTTAAAAATGGCCAATTCAATATTTTATCCAGAAAAAATATTACGCAAGCCTGTTTGTAGTGGCACAAAGATTTGGACATCCATTAGCGAAATCTCGAGGCTTAGGCAATATTTTTCTAGCTAAAATATTGAGTTAGCCGTTTTACTACACTAACTATAATATAACGATTAAAGTTGTTTTAAGTTAAATAATATAAATTTAAATTGGAATAAAAGTTGTTTTAAGCTAAATAATAAAAATTTAAATTAGAATAAATAAATGCTATCAGGTTCAACAGAATCAAAATAAGTTTTAGATAAAAGTAAGAAAAATATAAATAATTGTTGTATTTATTTTATTATGCTTTACTTCCATTGGTAAATTATAAATACTTGTTATTATATTTTTATTTACTTACAACTGTATTTCCTTTTTTTTACACGATTGTAAAATTATAAACAGAGCTTATTTTTACATGATTTTCACTTGATAGAAAAACGAATTCGAATCGAATAGTGCATTAACGAATCGAATAATTTACTATTTGAATTCGTACGAATAATAAAATCTACTATTTGTATTAGATTCGAATTAATTTTTTTAATAAAATAAATCATACTCAAATATATTGGCAAATTTTTTTATTACAAATTTGATTTTAAACAGAAAAAATTATAATAATATGTAATCAATAATCTGATCATAAATAATATATAATCAAGTTATAAACAAAATTAAAATGTATATTATTAATTTATTTTATAATTTAAGCCAATTTTTAAGGCAAAGAGTTTTTCTTTTATTTTCTTCCTTATATGACATGCTGTTTTTTGACAATAAATTAGTTCCAACTGAGAAAAGCCTTTCACAAGCAGTTGATGTTCCTTGTATTTATCTTCAACATCAAGCATAATTTTATCAGAAGCATTCTCCTCTAACATAATTAGGTTAGCTAACAATAATTATTGTAGGAGATGTAATATATTTTTTATATACCTCTGGTTTGTTTAATTTTTAATATAATTTATTATGAGATTCAAAAATTAAACTTTTCATGAGATTCAAAAAATGTGGCAAATAAAAATTTAAATTTTCACTTCAGAAATTTTTAAATTTGTGCTAGAATCTTTATAAACACAAACACATCACCTGTCAGATTGGCAGGTCAACAAATAGAAATGACAAATGTTAGATTTATTAAACAATTTATTAAATAATACGAATAATTCGTTTTATTCGAATCGAATAAATGATTATTCGTATTCAGATAAAACAAATAATTTATTATGCGTATTCGTAATTATTCGATTAGATTCGAATCGAATTATTTTTGAATAGGCCTACTTGATACTGGTCCTAGCTAGTTTTAAGGATGGCCAATACACATATATATTATTTATAAAAATACTTCAATGGATTTTTTTGTTTGGTAAACAAAACTTGTAGTATATTAGAACAAAAAAATATATATTCAAGATCGATTTTTTTTTATTTTAAAGAATTATAATTCTTTTTTTAAGTTTATATTTTGATTTTTTTTACGCTTTTATTTATAACCAACGTATGTTTAATAAAATTATTGTTTCTTCTTTCTGGTCTATTCGCGACGGAAGTTGAATACGATGACCAAATGCCTGCTAAGTCCCGTCCTCCAGTCCCAATCTCCTACAATCCCGGATCATCGAACTCCATCAATCCCTCCCCCTCCCCGATGGTTGAACAACCAATGATCGTGGCTTTAACTATTTCAACAATATTTTAAGAAATGGTCCTTGGTTAAATACAGGGGCGTCGCTACCTAAGTGCTTGGGTGCTAAAGCGCTCATTATTTCAAAATTAGAAATAATTTTGTCACAGGAAAACCGCTGTAATTTAATTTATAAATATCATGGGTTTTTTATATAACTAGATTAATATCATTATAGAAAATGATTTATAAAAGTTATTTTTGACAAAAACTAGGAATAACCGACTTCTCAGGCAACAAAATATTAAATAAACATTTATTTAGACATTATAAAAGAGATTTAGAACATATCAGGCATATCCTTAAACGATTTTAGAACAAGAATCTTTGGCTTTTTGATTTTTGAGCTTTAGGTGAAATGATTGTTCATTCCTGACGCCTTAAAGAAAGATTGGATAATTCAAATAGATTATCATACATTAAGGCGAGATCGGATATTGTTATTTTGCGCTGTTGCTAGAATTTGACAAAATATTTGAAACTTGTATAAAGTTAAATAATTATTATTAGTTTTTTTTGTATATATATATAAATATTTTATTTATTAAAAAGATATTCAAAACAATTATTATGTTTAAAATATTCCATTTTATTTTACTTTATACTATTCAAAAAAAATATTGAAAAATATTTTATTACTTGCGCAAAATATTTCAGTTTATTTCTTTAGGTTGTGTCCAAAATGTTTTGAAAAAATCCTTAAAATTTTAAAATTTTCGCAAATTAATAACAAAACACTTTAAACACATTTAAGTTTTAAAATAATAAATTAAAGTTTTCAAAATGCTTGATATAATTCAATTATTAGTTATTTATTCTGTTTGAAGATACGACTGAACCTAGAAATAGGCATATAAATTTGGAATTCAGGTGTATATTATAATTAGAATATTAATAAATATAATCATTATAGAGGTCATGGACTTTTAAAATATTTGATATTATACCTTGTTATCTTGATAAATTCCGTGAGATATTTCACATGCATGTGGAAACTTTTAATTATATTCTAACATATTTGAAGCAAATGGAGACCCCTAAAGTCATACATAAAAACAATGTTAGTATGAAGAATGGCTTTATATAACCTTTATGTATGATTTATATTTTTTAATAAATTATCTTATTATTTCTAGATATTTGACAACAGGAATAAGTTATAGAAAAATAGCCTTATTTGCAAAAATTGGCAAATCATCAGCAGCTACTATTGTTACATCTATATGTAGATTATTATGGATAAGTCTTCAACCCAAGCATCTATCTTTAGCAACAGTTCAGTTCAACAAATGCTTGATATATCAGCAGAATACTTCAGAGAATCTGTTTTTCTTTTATATAGGTGCTATTGATGGAAAGCATGTGAGATCAAAACAACCTAAAAAAGTGGATCTGTTTTTTTAATTATAAAAAATTTAAATTCTCTTGTTCTACAAGATGTAGATGATCAGAGAGCAAGGTTATTATGTATTTTATTAATTTAATTCTTTTCTAGATTCATATTAATTGGGGTTGGCTTTCCTTCCTGGGTGTATGTCAGATGGAAGCATTTTTACCAAGAGTTAATTTTATCAAGGAATGATTAATAAAATTATTAAGATACCTAATCCAAATTTCTTACCTTCAACAGACATAATATCTCCATATGTATTTGTAGGAGATGATGAGAATCCTTTACTATACTTCATATGAAACCATATAAAAACCATTAAAATGCCCAAAGAATAAATTATAATAATAAAATATCTTGTGCTAGAGTTTCAATTGAGCGATGTTTTGGGATTTTCTGCCAAATTTAGGCATTCATAAATTATCCTGAAACTAACATAGTTAATACAATTCAAATTGTTAAGGCAGATTGCCTTTTACATAATGTAATGATAGATATAGAAGGCATTCAAAATATAGAACATAGTTCAAATGAAGAATGCCCTTTACCAGATTCTATTGAATCTCAATACGATCTCTCAAATGAGAACTCTAATAATATATGAGACATATTTCAAAGATATGTAGATATTTAATTGTATATATCTTATATTTCAGTTATTAAACTTTGTATGAACCTATTATTGATAATGATATTTAAATATTATTTATAACTTAATAGATACATATATGTTGTAAATAATTGTATCAATATTTAATAATCAGTTGGAAATAATTAGGGCTGTGCCGATATTAAATATCGGATCGGATTAGCACCGATATTTAACATTTTACAATAATATCGGACCGGGCCGATACCTGTAAAAACCGATCCGATCATTTTACTTTTCTTTTTTTTGTTATTTTATATATATTTATTTTACATTAATAATATTTACTAAATATTTTTTTTTATACAATGCAAATGCACAACACCCAGGGTTGCCAGATGTCACGATTTAGCCGTGATTCTCACGATTTCATACCTAATTTTTTACTTACCCACGTTTTTTCACACTTTACGCTTTTCTCACGTTTTTTGAGTAAATTAAAATAATCACACTTAGTCTCACACTTTTTCTCACGTTTTTAAATTTTTTCAATATATTTTTAAAAACAAATATAAAATTTTTAATTAATTTTATATTAAAATATTTAAAAAAATTGTAGAATTTGTTAATAGTCCAACTAACCAATCATATTCATTGATCAATTACCCACAACAGAAATTCTATTTTTAGAAAGTTTATCAAGTATAATTATAATATGAATTTAAATAACTATACATTTCTTTTATGGATTTTATAAATCATATATTAAAACTCGTAAAATTTTAAAATAAATTAAGGGCAAATATTAGATCTATAAAAACAATCATCCGTTTTCAATACTAACGGATGCATAGAATAAAGGTAATAAAATTTCCCTTATTACTTAGATACTTCAACGAAAAGAATGAAATAAATGTTTAATTACTTAAAATTTTTTCGTCTGACAGTGAAACCCCTAAAGACATATCTAGATGCTTGCTAGAAAATCTAAAATTCGCTGAACTTGATATTGCTAATATAACGGCCTATTGTGCAGATAACGCATCTGTAAACTTTGGGAAAAATTAAAGTATTTGGACAGAATTGAAAAGCCATATTAATAATATTATTAAATGTGTTGTATATGCCACATTCTTCACAATTCGTTTAAAAAGGCCATAATTTTTCTTAAATATGATATTGAAAGTATATTAATTAAATGCTATAATGAATTTAGCACGACAAAAAGAGTTACAATTTTAAAAGAATTGGTAGAATGGTGCAATTTAGAATGGTCAGAATCACTTCGCCATGTTCCAACACGCTGGCTCACGTTATTCCCAGCGATTAAGCGGATGCTTAAGTATTTTCAACTCCTTAAAGAATATTTTTTATCATTATCAGACCCCACCAATTTTGAAAATAATTTTTGGAGATGATTTTGCAGAGGCATATTTAGGTGTTGTCCTTAACGTTGGCACTTTAGTCAATAACACAAATTTACAATTGCAATCTGAAGATGTATTAGCAATATATATACATGATCTTATCCTAAAACTAAAGAATTCATTAAATTTAAAAATTTAACAAAATTTTATGGGAGCATTTCTAAAAATATTTTACAACATAATGATGTAAAAAAAGGCAATAAATTTCAAAAATGAATCAAAGATATTTATAAAAAATATTATAGAATATGTAGAAAAACGTTATGATATTATAGATAATATATGGAAATATCTTAGCCCTAAGTGACATTAAAATAATGTCCAGAATTTGAACAATTACAAAAATTTATTAGTAATTATAAAATACCAAACATAGATACAGAAATTTTCTTTGAGGAATATTCACAATTTTATTCCTATTATGAAGAAAAATTATCAAAAAACTATCACATGAATACCCAAGAAAAATGGATGGATTTTCTTTCTAATAAAAACTCACCATTTATAGAGAAAATATGCAATTTTATATTTTCTATTCCGCATTCCTTTTGCTTCATCAGAGAGAATATTCAGTCTAATGACTACTGCTTGGCGAAAAGAACGTCATCATTGGAAGCTGAACTTATGGTTAAACAAAATATAACTATTCATGCAAAGAGTTTTCAGCCTATCTCCACAGTGCCTATGGGAAATCTTTATTGCCTCTTTTAAAATCATCCATAAAATATAATAATTAATATTATGCTATATTTATAAACATGAGAAAATTATATATCATAATTGTTATTAGTAAATCAATAAAGAATTTTTATTGTCTTTAAAACCTTGTTATTAGTAAATCAATAAAGAATTATTATTGTCTTTAAAACCTTATTATATTAAATATAACATATTAAATTAGATGAGTATGCTACATCAATTTCCCCGGGGGGGGGGGGGGGGGAAGTCCCCCATTAATTATTATAAAAGAAAACTCACGTTTTCAAGTGAAGAAAATCTGGCAACCCTGACAACACCCCTTAAATTTTATTTATTTTTTAAAATAGATTTATAGTATTTTAAAAGTTTTTTTTTATAAAAATAGAAAGGAACACCCAAAGTTTTATTTATTTTAAATCTTTTTAAATAATAACGCCAATTTTATTATTTATAATTTAATATTTACGAATTTCTAACTAAATTTATTAAATTGATTATTAAAATATAGGTTTTTGGAAGAAAGGTCTTTCTTTTTTATTTTTATATTCGACTTCTTTCTATGGCTCGGATGTAGTTCCACTCTCATATAACCTCATATCTGGGTTACAAGGTTTGTTGGTATAAATCGGCATAATTATATGAAGGATGGGTCTTCATATAATTCAAGTACGCTTACCTTTGAGCAGGTCTATGACCAACGTTCAAATAAAGGTATTTATACTTTAAATAAAAGAATTTTTTTAAATATGATATCGGAATTATGGATTTATAAAAGACAAAGATAATTTTGAAAGTATGTTTTCTGGAGAATTCTAATTTCACGGAGAGTAATAATGAAAAATTCATTTAATACTACCAATATCCATAAACTTTTTTAATTATTGTAAAAAAAATTAATTAAATGCATAATTCGATTTTTTCCATAAAAAAATATTGATTTCTTAATTATATTTGGTTCAAAGGTGGGTGGTGAAAAATCAATATAAATATCGGATCGGGTTTAAACCAATATCGGGAAATATAGGATCGGTGAAAAATTTGTGGATCGGCACAGCCCTAGATTTAATCAAATCATAAGAGTCTTGTTTTCCTGGAATCTCCATACTTATACATCTAATTATTTTTTTAAAACATGATTGGTTATAGAAATAAACATATTTAAATTAAAAAAAAAAATGTTCTGAATTAATAAAGGATAGAATCATTAAAATTTAAGGTAATGAAAGAATCAAAACCATATCCTATAAATATTAGTAAAAAAAATACAACCATAATTTATAAAATAAAATATGAAACCATATGATCAGGCAAAATTTTTTATCATTTTTAAATTACCTGTAAAAACAATCCCCATATGCTTCAATTGTGATGGAGTAGTTAGCACCCTTCCAATATTTTGTGGACTTTCTTTTTTTGCGAGAAGCATATTTCTTCCAAATATTGGTAGTTGGATTTTAAACATGTTACATATATGTTGAATGATTTTAAAAAGTGAGTCATCTAGGGTGTTAAATATTTAAAAAAAAATCATGATTTTTAAGAATTACAATTAACTGTAAATAATTACAAAATCTTATAATTTTTTAATTTTGAGTCTGAGTGTACAAAGTCTACTAGGTCCATTGAAGATCCTTCAAAAGGCATAAAGAATATTTTTTATCATCTAATTAAAAAAGTTCATAAATTTGTCAAAATCAACAATTTACCTTTGGTAAGAACTATTTTTGGGTCAACAAAGTTTTTGAAATTAAGGTCTTGTTCTTAATAATCAACATCATATGTTGTAGTTAAATAACTAACTATGAAATTTTAACTTTTTAATTATGATTTTCTTAGGAATTGTATGCCTTTTCTATATTATTTTTAATAAATAAAGTCAATGTACCTTTTTATGAATCCAATACTATGAATCCTAATGGTCTACCACTTTTATTTAATTTTTGAGGTGATTGAATTTCTTTCACGATATTATTTATACATCCATTTTCTTGATTAAAAAATATTGGGCAAAATTAACTTCCTTCATAACTTTGTATATAGCTTTTATTTCTTGCTAATAGGCCATTTGGGTTCGGGGCCTAAATATTCCCAAGCTGATTTCGCAACAAAAATAAAAGAAAGATTGTGAATACAAACTAGACATAACATTTTTTTAAATTTTGATAAATATATAAAAATTTATATAATAATTTAGTCAATATTTAACTACTAATAGTTTAATTATTTATAAAATGTAAAACATATTTATAAATTTGTTAATAGTTTTAATATAATTAAAAACAAATTAAAATGATAATTTATGCAATATTTAACTACTTATATAAATAATATTTAATTATATATATATATATAGGCGTAGCCAGGATTTTCCTAAGGGGGAGGTGGGGGAATTAAAAATATTCTGGGGGCTTCGCCCTCAAGACCCCATATTAGGCGGGCCTTTGGCTTGCTTTTGTCCGGCCTTCGGCCGGGTTACCTTAGTTTATATATAGTCATAAAATATTTTTACAATATAAGAGGTCATTTTTAATAAAAAAAATAAGCCTGGAACAAATATATAATATATTTTTATTATATATAAAATAAAATAAATTACTTGTATATAGATTAATATAAAAGCATGGTAATTATTTATTCCAAACAAGTATAAGAAATTTATAAAAAGTAAGTAAACCTATAGTTGATATTCCTCTATTATATAGAATTGGTAACAAAATACTAGGTAAAATTCCATTTTTACAGACATATTTGACAGTTAGAGAATATATTACAGTTAATTCGACCACGGAGAAGATATCTGGGAAAATCAAGCAGTGTACATATAAAAATACGATCACGGTAAAAAATGAAGAATTCGAAATAAGATAAAATTTTGTTCTATAAAATTTTATGTATTGTTTAATAGTAATAGCTTACCTTTTATCAGTGGCCCCTACAACGGGGCATGGGGGGGGGCCCAAAGCAACTGCTTCTAAAAATTTGTGTGGGGGTACTTTAATAAATTTTTTTAAATTCTTTTATTGTTTTGCTACATCCATCCATAACCAAGTGATCTAGTTTATGAATGTAATAATAAGACCCCCCCCCCCTTATTATTTAATTTAATATATATTGACGGAAACTTTGGTCGATGTTTAGTAAATTAGGTTGTTATCCGAGTTTCTTGTCATAAAATTATTTTTCCAATTTCAAAATATGCCCAAAAATATTAACCAAAAAAAATACAAATGCTTAATTAAAAATTGCACATCGCATAATATAAGAGATGATAAATATCTAGAATTAGGAGCTCTCCAACCTAAATATTATTTACCAAAGATATTATGGAAACAGATCCTTTTTAATGAAAGTTTTTATGAGAAAACTAATATTGACAATAGCAAAATTGCTTGAAATTTGATTACATACAAAATGAATAAAGTTTTTTGATTAACATTTCTCTTATTTGGAGGTCTACACCAATTAATGAACATTTGAAGGTCTAAATAAATGGAAAATATTAATCGTGATATTATTGTGCATGAATCTTCACAGGCACATATGATGACCGATTATGGAAGGCTTTCTCACAATAAAAATTTTATATTACAATTTATAATACCCCAGAAAGAATGTGTGGACAATAACCTTTCTATCATAAGAATAATATATGTCTAGGTTTTTAAATATCTCGTAACCAAGCCTTCTGGGGGAACAGGCAACAAGAAGGCAGATGGGCCTCATTAAACTCATTGCAGATTCCGAACCTGTTCTCAAAATATTTACCACAAAATGAAGAATCGAAATTATATTCAAATCTATTATCAAATAATAACATAAATATTCTCATTGAAACCATGAAAAATATTATTATAAAAAAAATTCAAAAAACAGGTGCTTTTCAATCATAGTTGATGGCACATATGATGTTTCGAAATCAGAAGCAGTAGCTTTGTTAGCAAGATATATTGAAAATAGTCAGACGCCTAAGCCCGTTGAAAGACTTATAGACATATATTTTACCGGAAATACAATTGGGCTCGATATTAAAAAGAATATAATATCCAAACTTGGTCCATGTATCTACCCCTCGAATTCCTAGTTGGGCCAACCTATGTTGGCACCTCAAACATGAGTAAAAGAATCAATGGAGTGCAGGCTTTAGAGCGGAGGCGCCAAAGGCGGTGCTATTCTCATCAATTAAATGTAATTATTGTTCAATTATGTCAGCCAATAAAAGAACTGCGAAATGTTTTAGGATTATTAGACGAGATTTTTGTATATTTTAATGGTGTTAAAATATATGAGGTGCTCAAAGCATGTCAGAATAATGTACTGACAAAATCGAAACGATTTCTACGCATCAAAAATACCACTCGATAATATTATATTATTTGTTTTAAATTATTTATTTTATATTTATGGAAGCTGGCTATCATCATAGAAAGCAATTGTAAATTTTTTTCTACTTTATGATGCCTTGAGGGCAGCTTTGACAAATTTAAAGGATTCTGAAGATCCTGCCATTACCTACTATGGCTAATGCTATAGTCTTTAGAATAGAAAAATTTTATTTTATTTTATCTGTGTTTTGGATAAAATATTGTTGATAATGGGCTTGTACAAAATTACAAACCCTTGAAGGATATAGTGTTTGCAATAAATCAAATACAATTGGCAAAAGATTGCCTGATTAATTTGAGAAGTATAATTTAAATTATTGTCTTTTATTATTTTTTAATTCTAAAAGATAATAACACTGAATTTTTGGATGTTTTTTCAAAAGCACAAGATTTTATGAAATAGAGAAATCTACCTTTTGATTTTGAAAGTTTTAGACTTCAAACAATACAATCCTAAAATGAGAGGTATATACTTTCATCATTATATATAATATTTTATTTTATACTAATACATTATTTAGATTCTTCTTCTGATGATGATGATAATTCTGATACTTATTATTCAGACTAGCAAACTATTCGTTTATTTTACCTTATCTTCTACTTAAAAATTTTCTGCTTTACCTAATTTAACAATTTAATACAAATATTTATTAAACATTTCTACTACCTCATGTACTGCCGAAAGGGTCATGAGTAAAATTAAATTAATTAAAACAAGACTTCGTAGCACCAAGAAACATTTCTCAATAATTTAACCATTTTATCAATGGGAAAAATTTATTTAGATAATTAAATATTGATGAAATTATAAATTCTTGCCCTTTCTCTTCCCCTAATTTATCTAAATTATTAATTTAAAAAATATATTTTTAAAGTATATATATTTATTTTACATTTTATTTATATTATATATTAAAGATTGATGCAATAAAATTTATTTTTAAATTTATGGGTGTCGAAAAATAATTAACCATTTTTTCGAGGGGAGTGGTGTGTGGGCGGAATACTTTTTAGGGGGGTATCTGCTTCCATCCCTCATAAAGTATAGAGGCCACTGCCTTTTATCAATTAAAATTGTGAAAATATTTTTAATAAAGGTATTAATTAGCCTTTTGTAAGGTTTAATTTGGAATAAATTGTAAGGTAAGATTAAAATTTTAAAAATGTTTTATAAAAAGAATATTAGAACATTTCGTTATGTAGAAATTAAGGATTTGTCGCAATTAAATATTTATTTAGGAATGATAATTTTAATTGTAGGGATTATAATTTATTTGTGGTATAAAAAAAGAAATAAAAATAAAGATATAAATAAGAATGCTTAAGCAAGTAGAAATAGAAACTTATGTAAAGAAATATATATGACGAAAAATGATGAAAAAATGGAATAGTATGTTAAAAACCAGAGATCATTAGAGATTCTGAAAAAGAAAAGGATGATATAGATATAGAAAATATAAAAAAAGAGATTGAAATTGAAAAAATAAATGAGAGAATGGGAACAAGAAAGAAAAGATATAGAAGAATTGGAAAGGAAAAAGAAAGAAAAATTGGATAAAATTGAGTTAGAAAAAAAGGAAAAGGAAATATTGAGAGTAGAAATGACAGAAATGAAAATAAAGATAAAAGAATTGGAGGAGAAAAATGAAGAAAAGGAATAAAGCGAAATTATGGAAATAATACAGGGGGAGATGGATATAGAATGGAATATAGAAGGAATCAATGGAATAGGACGGAGCAGAATAGAGCATGTTATAATTGTTGGAAACATGGTCATATAAGAAAAGAATGTATTGAAGAGATGAATCGAAGAATGTTACCAGTAGTTTGTAAAAGATGTGGAAACAAAGGACATAATGCAAAAGAGTGTTACGTTCCGGTATACAAGTTATTAAATGAAAAACAAAAAAATACGGTTGTGTGTGAAATTTGTGGAAATTTTGGCATAATCAGGATAAGTGTGAGAAAAATAAACAGGAAAATTTGAAAGCATTTTCAGCGATGGAATACAGAAATAATGAGGGAAAAATATATATGAAAAGAGAAGTGTAGAAGATATAACGTGTTTTAAATGTCGTAATATGGGTTATTATGCAAAATATTGTGCAGTAGGATGACTCTATGATAGTGAAATAAAAACATTTGGAGGAGTTACCACTTTAGTAGCTTTCAGTCTCCTTCCCTATTGTTGGTTCCCCATTCTATTATAGGGTTGGTGTCATTAATTCAGTTTCATTGCTGTTAATTGGAAAGAATATTTAAGTAAGTCAGTCAAATGTTTTTTTTTATTCATTTCTTTTATTTAACATTAAACATTATACGCAGAAACATTTTTATCGTTCATAAACCTAAATTTCATAATTAAACACGAACTTTCTGTTCCCAATATTCATGAGGTTTTAATTCCTATTATGGTACCTTTCTCTCTTTCCTTTGGTCTAAAATAATATGCAAGGCTAATTTCGTTGATTACACCAAAAATTTCAAAAATTAACAATATTCAAATATTATCTAATGGTTCCTCCATTATTATACATTTATATTTACACAAATCCGCATTCATACATATAAAATCAAAAATATCTATATTAATTTACCTTAAATATATATACAATATTATGCATGCATATAGATAAACTTTTAACATAAGTCTATCCTAAAATTTATATCTGAGATATGCCATACTTTTTTATTTCATCATATAATTTTTTTGTTTTTAATTTAACTATCCTTTTTTTAAAAATATATATCACATTATTATACAAATATTTCCCATCCATAATTATGATTTCCTTTTTTTTAAAAAAAACATTACAAATGTTTCATATCCATAATTTTCTCCATTTTTTAAACATTAACAAAATGTTTTCATTTCATCATTTCTTCTAATATAAAAATATTCGTATATTATCCCTTTTTTTTCTTCACATTATACTTCAAAAAATTTATTCTTGCTAATTATAATCCAAATTTAAACATTAGGCAAGTTTCTATCCGATATTTATGAGGCCTTTTGTTCCTATGACGGATGCCTGTTCACCATTCTATGGATCTAAAAATTAACAAAATAATACCTATCTTCAAAACATTGGGTCTAAGCTAAAAATAATAATACTTCTTTTTAAAACATATACAATATAACTATTAATAACTCGGCAATATTTAATGGTCCTTAAATTTATATGCCCACAATTTCTAATAGTAAACCTATATCCATGTAATATATAATGGTTACCCCATTTCCGGAAATATTTAATGGTCCCTCCATTTTTATGCCCACAAATTCTAAAAGTTAACCTATATCTCAATAATACATAATGGTTCCTCCATCACTTATTCTAAAAATAAACTCTTTAAATACATACTTTATTTTTTTATCAATTCTTTTAATTTGCTTAATTGAAAATTTAAACTCTCATAAACCCATACTATACTGTCTATTTTGTCTTTTAATTTGTTAAATTCCTATTTTTTTTATTTTAATGTAACTTTTACATATTTTTATTTAAAACAAAGACACTTTCTGGAACTTCACCCTTTTTTTCTTTTTATCATATTTTCCTTTTATTTTTTAATCACAATATCCATTTCTTGGATTTTTCCCTTTTATAACATACTTAATTCTTTTCAAAATGTATATATATTTTTTAAATAATCTATTCCAAATTTTCATATTATTCACCTTGTAATATCTTGTTTCACATCCTTTAAATTAACTTAACACTATAATTAATACCTTTTTCCAAACATCTTTTTTCCTTTTCTTATCCATTTATTTCACTCTTTCTATTTTTTCCCTTTTATAACATTCATTAAAATAGGATTTACCCTTTATTTGGCTGTGTAATTGTATATTGTAGTAATTATTATTAGCACTCACTTTTAAAGTTTCTCATCGCAAATCACTAGCATCATTGCTATAAAAATCCTTAATTTCCATCCATAATTCCATTACATAAAAACAAAATTAGAATTAGTAAATATTAAAGAATTACTAATCCAAGACAATCATTTATTTAGATAAAAAAACAACAATAAAATATCTTTTTTCCTCGAAAGGAATATTATATATTTTGGAAATACCCATATCAATTACAAATTGACAGATTTAACAGGATATAAGATATTATTGTCAAACGTCCATAAAGGACAACTGCAAATTGACAGATAAATACTCACTATAGCAAAGTATTATCTCAGCTTTGTGATTATAAACTATTCGAATATAGAAAACAAATTTAAAGATGAAAAATATCATAATTTACATTTTGACATATTAGATAACTTTCCAATTTGTCATGTGAAAGCTTTACGGGTGACAGAATGTCACTCATATGAGTTTACCAAGTAAATAATAATTTAAAAAATTATTTTTTTGTCGAATAATGGAACCATTAAAAAAACGGCATAAGGATGAAATAGAAAAGTTTAATTCCTTTAACAAAGGTATTATTTTTACCCCGCTATTTATGCTTGTATTATTTTTATATAGATCATCAAAAATATATTGATATTAAAAAACAATTGGGTGGCCAATTAAATGAAGTTGAATCTGTACATGAAGTATACATTTGATAATTATAAATGTTATTTGTATTTTATTTAATATATCATTTGCTTCCTTTTATATACTTAAAAAAATTTACAATTATACATGTATAAAGGAATTAAAGTTGCTTAACACTGATAACACTGTTTACAAAGCAATTGGACCTGTTTTGGTCAAGCAAGATCTCAAAGAAGCAAAGGAGACTGTGGCAAAGCGTAGAAATTATATTAATGATCAGATGTAAATTTTTTTTATACTTATGCAGTAAAAATACTTAGTTCTTTAATTAATAATTATTTGTGTAATATTTGTAAATATAATTGTTAGGGCTGAGCTCTTCCAAAATTTTTTATCAATTGATCAAATATTTATACATCGCTGATCCAATATTTAGATTGATTTTATTTACCATTTTTGAACCAATGTCCAACTAGAACTTTGCTGATATTATAGTGACATTTAGCATTTAAAAAAAACCTAATCTTATATTTTTATTATTTTGGGTTATTATATGTGAACTTCAATATACATCATGAGAATAGAGATAGAAACAAAAATACAATTTAAAAAATAATATAAAACAAAATCTATATTATTTTTTTTTCGCTTTTTTAAATTTTATATATATATTATATAGCAGCAATATATTTTTCTTGGAAATATGTTATTTTTTCAATGTTAAATCATTTTTTGAGCACATTTTTTTAAATTTATAAATCCTATTTTGGAAATTAGTGTTTTCAATGGTTAGGTCAGATTGGTTGGACTCATGGTCCAGTCCAAGGTGGTCTTATCAGACTCTTGGGTTTTATGGGATGGTCTGGTCTGGTCCAACAAGACCAATTAAAGAAAATATAAGTTTGCTATACTATGAATTGCTTTTTAGTTAATGTACATGAACACATAAAACATGATTATTTAATGCCTAACACTATAATATCTCATTTATCTTTTACTTTTTATATTCTTCATATAATTCAATTCATTTGTTGTCAAGTAATTTAATTTAGTAAGGTAGGTAGTATATTATTTTTATTTTTAGAAATGGAAATTGTTATCATAGAAGTTGATAAAACTATTGAACCACCACACTCTTTCTTCAAGGGTTGAAAGAATGACTATTGATGTAAATGAAAAAAATTCAACAAATTCTTTACATAATGTTAAAGAATTATAGAAATATTTTGAAAAAGAAAATGCTGAGAAAACATGTAATATATGTCTAGAAATATTTTCCAATTCTTCAAGCACAAGTAAATTATGCATATATATGGAGCTCAAAATTTTAAATATATGAATAAAACCTTAATCAAATAAACATACTATAGTAATGATTAGGGCTGGGAACCAATATTAAAAACCCAAGATTAACAAATTATTGTATTGGTATTAGGTCTAAAATATTGCTATTGGTTTAAATAATATTTTCTATTACTTGTATTGATATTGGTTTAAATTAAAGAAAGAATAGAAATAAGAGGATAGCCAGGGATAGGCTCATGGGAACTGGGACATCAGTAGAGAACAGCTGAGAAAGATTATATAAATGAAATCCAATGCTATTTATCTGATATTCTAACATACTAGATTGGTGGGAAGAGATTAATCCAATTCTAGCCATAATAGCAATGGACTATCTCTCACAGCAGACTATATCTGTATCATGTGAATGGATCTTTTCTAAAGTTAATAATAAAATAACAAAAAAACGAAATAGAATGAATCCAAAGATGGTTCAATCTATAATGACACGTGATTCATGAAAAAAATTTTTTTTTTTGATTTTTTAGAAGATAAATATAATTTAATTTATAACCAAATATTTATCGCATTATATATATAAAAAAAACTAGTTTAATAAACAAATTGATTTAAATTATATTCAATAAATTTGTATTTTAATATTCTTTTGAACTATTAGGCATTTGTATTGCATAATATAATAAAAATGATTTGATGATATAATTAAAATATTGATAATTTAATATTTTTCATTTTTAATAAATTTAATGTAGAATAAAACTTTTGTAACTTAATAATTTTTTTTAGATAGGATTGGACCCACTGGGTTGGACTGGACCAATGGTTCCACGGTTCGGTCTCACTTGACTTTTTTAGAAAAAAGGGACCAGACGGGACCAGATTGTTGCAAACATTATCAGAAATGAATTCTAGCATGTTTAAAATACCTATCTTATGAATTGTAGACAATTTTACCATATGAGTTCATTCATAGTGTAGATGGATCAGATATTTACATCTGTTAATGTAATGAATACATCTGATTTGATGGTATTCGGCAAAATATTTATAGTGATTTTTTTAACGTTCCAGCTTATTAGACATTATTATATAAATTGTAATAAATGAATATTCAGTTGTAAAATTAATGATCATGCACTAAATGCTATTTAAAAGTAAAAAACATGAAGAATCAAAATGCTTATATTATAAATTACATATATATTACCAAAACAGAATAAAAAACTTATTTAAAAAGAAATTAAATAATTTTATAACTAAATTATAAGATATTTGTTGAAAACAATTTATAACTTCTACATTACCTTTTCAAATTATAATCAGTATAAAGATTATAATATTAAAAAATTATAATATTTCACAACTTAAATTTCAGTTATTTGAATGTTTTTTTTAAAATTAGAAAATACTTTTCAACTTGCAATTCTTACATTATCTTTCCATAATATGAAAAATTATTTACATTAAGAGCTAAATTTAAGTCATTTGAATGTTTTTGTTTATAAGCTGAAAATATATCTCAATTTGGAATCCCTACATTATATTTTAACAATATGAAAAATTCAATTAAATGTTTAAAAATATTTGGTAAATTTATCACAACTTTCAATTCACATTATCTTTTAATATGAAAAATTAAGAATTTAATTCAATCGAATGTTTAAATAAACATGGAAAATATTTCTTAACTTGCAATTCCTATAGTGTTATTACTTACTTTTTTAGCATCGCTATTTAGAGGGAGAACGCTACTTTTAATTTTAACAGCATTGATATATATATTAAAAATATATTATTTACAAAAAGGTTAAATAATATTCAAATAACTAATATTTTCAAAAAGTATTTAAAATAAGAAAATATACGAATTGAATAATAAAAGAGAAAAAAAACATAATTAAGTTTACCTTATTTTAAAAATCATTTACAAGGAAAAACTTAAAAAAATAGAAATAAATTTAAAATAAAATGAAATAACATAAAATTTTATTTATTAAAATATAATAATTTTATAAAAGCGTTTAAGGTTAAATAGTTTAGGAGTAATACAGTATTAATATGATTTGTTGTAACACATTTTCATAATGTGAAAAAACATTCTTATATAGTTAAATAACTTTCCATAATTATTGTAAAAACATTTTGATAAAATTTTTGATATAATTTTTTTTAATTTTTTTAATAATAAGAGCTTTTAAACTTTAATGAAGATTTACGTCAAAGTTATAAATCGAATATAATTTTTTTATGTTTTGGACCCAAGTTTAAGTGGGAAAATGAGAATAAAAATTTTCTAAGATTTTTAGAATAATTTTTTTTTAAATGCATTATAAATTTTTTTAAATTTAAAGTATTATTACAATATATTAATGTTACTTTTAGTTATCTAAAGAATGGAAATCAGGATAAGAAATTTGATAATTTCTTAATAAACATAAGTGAAAGAAAATTCGAATTTAGGGTTTTCAGATAATTCTTATTTTTTTTTTGGTTTTAAAATTAAATAAAATTTAAAATTTCCTAAAATGACGCATGCCAAAAATCATCGAGATGTGCCACCAACATTCTACCCATAACGGAAGCCCCGACACTTCAATTTAATTTTCTGTAATTATTGAAAAACTTGTTGAGAAAAATACATCCTTTTTTAAAAAAACTTTTAAAAACTTGAAAGAAAATTTTGAGAAACACATTATATTTTTTAAAAAATTCCGGTAATTAACTTAAATTAAAACCTATAATAATTCTTTCTTAAATTTGCGACAATTTTAATTTTAAACTTCTATATTTTATAATTTTTTTTTCTATAAAAACTATATTTCCATTTTTTTAAATGTCAAATTTTACTATCGCTAGTATTTTGAATCTATCTCCAGTTTCAGGTTTGTTAATAAAATATTCTATTATTTACTAACCTTATATATAAAATTCTAGATACACCTAATGAAACTTTTAATTCTCTCGGGGGTTATCTGAAATAACAAATAGATACCAAAGTTATTCACCTATCCCGTCAAATTCCTCGCCGCAATTAAATCCGATAGAAAATTTTTTCGGAGTAATTAAAAATCAATATAGATCAAATTCTCCTAAACCCAATAACCGAAATGAAGTTATTTCAATTGTTACGAGTATTTTAGGCAATTATTTTACATATAATTTTTCAAATTTTTATTCACACCATAAAGTTTATTGAAGAGGGAATTCGATGCATTCCTTTAAATGATTGAATTTGTAATTGATTTATATTGTGTAATATTATATTTACAAAGAATAAATAAATAATAAATGGTTTTTTTATTTTGGTGTTTCGAATTGATCATAAAAAATTATAAACAAATAAGAATTATCTGAAAACCCTAAATTCGAGTTTTCACTCATGTTTATTTAAGAAATTATTCAAATTTCTTATCCTGATTTCCATTCTTTGGATAACTAAAAGTAAAATTAAAATATTGGAATAATGTTTTAAATTTAAAAAAGGTATTGTAAAAATCTTAGAAATTTTTTTTTATATAATATCTTTTAAAATTCTAATTTTTCCACTTAAACTTATGTCCAAAACATAAAAAAAACTATATTCGATTCATAACTTTGAAGTTAGTTTTCATTAAGTTTAAGAACTTTATTATTAAAAATTTTTTTTTGAATTCTCCTTTTTCCACTTAAACTTGTGTCAAAAAAAGACTATTTGATTCATAACTTTGATGATAGTCTTCATTAAAGTTTAAAAACTTTTAAAAAAAATTTAATTTATATCAAAATGTTTTTTACAATAATTATGGAAAGTTATTTAACTATATAAGAATGTTTTTTCACATTATGAAAATGTGTTACAACAAATCATATTAATACTGTAAATAGTTGAATAAGTAATAAGTGAATTAAAATATGTCATAATTGCCATATATTTGTAATATATAAGATTATTTTTATTTTTATTTTTTTTGCACAATTATATAATAATAAATTAATGAAAGGAATCAGATATTTTTATTTTTTTTGCACAATTATATAATAATAAATTAATGAAAGGAATCAGAATTCAATTTATTTGTGATATTTAAAAAAAATCAAATTATTTTAAAAGAGAGTATCTAAAAATTTGATAATTTTTCTGTTATATTGTCTGCAACAAGAAAAATTTTTTTATAAATATTTAGCAAGTCATTCAATTGTTAAACAACTTAGCTAATTTTTAATAACAGCTAATTCAAGATTTTTGTTCAAAATAAATTATTCCAGCTTTGTAATTTTGCTTACAGATGGCTTAAACATTTGGACATTTATTGGCAAAATTTCGAGGCTTAGATAATAATATTTTGATAAAAACTTTGTTTTAACCATTTACATTAGTAATTTGCATCGGGCCTAGTTTTTCAAGCCCGATCCGTTTTTTAAAAAAAATTTTCCTGGTCCGATTCTGAACAAATATTTTTTTGTCCCAAAAGCCCGACCGAATTAAAAATTATTCCCCGGCCTGAATTTATTTAAATTTAATTTTTTTATTGTAAAAAAATTATACAAATGAAATATATTATTAGCTCCTTGTTTCCTGCAGGAATTTAAAAATATATCAATTTATTTGACATAATATAATGATATTATATTTAAAAATTTAAACCTGGTACGATTATGCCATAAATATTCCCCATATTATAAATGAGACGATTAACCTAACAAATAATCATTTGTGAAAGTTATTTTCAGGGATAAAATCTGAACCTTTAAACTAGTATTATCCATTATTATTTACTAAACCTGAACCTTTAAACTAGTATTATCCATTATTATTTACTAAACCTGAATTGTTAAAAAATGTCACCTGAACAGAACCTCTAAAAAGGTCTGTAAACCGGTTAGAACCTTTTGTTATTTTAACTCTTTTAAGGAAATAAGTTTTATAGAAATGTTTTCAACCATAGAATTTATACTTTTTCCATACAGAAATTATTTCACAGGAGTGAATCTCAAAATTATTTTTTAGAGAAGAATAAATTTTTTTAAATGGCCTTCTCTTTACATAATTCTAATACACTTGTATGTTAAAAGTTTAAAACTGGTTTTAAAGGTTCAAAGAACAGATATTCGTAACAGTTTGAATCTTTTTTCTTGAATAGAAAATATTAATTTTTTGATATTATTGGTTTAAAGATAGATAGATGGTAAATAAAATCCATTATAAATATTGGTATAAGTTATCAGATTTATTTTATACTAATATTTAATCATATCAGCGAAAAATATGTGGATTAACATAGATTACCTATTAGTATTTTATTTTCAAAACCAGAAACAATTTTTTTTATTTCTCATGGCTAAAACTATATTTGATTCATTATCATAAATGATAAATGTATTTTGTTTTTTTAGTTTCTAAAAGCTAATCATCTCATTTAAAATATGGGCAATGTTTATGGCTGAATATGACTTGTTAAATATTTTTAAATCCTTTTCCTACAAAGAAAATAACAAAAATAGTAATTTTTTCTTTTATTAATAACCCGATTTTTATAAAATATTTTAAATGAATCGAATTTAATTTATTAAATTTTATTGAGTTATTATTATTATTAGGTTATTTTTATATAATTATATATTACAATCACAAAATAATACTCAAATTTTGAAAATATTTTTTTAAAAACGATAAATATTTGATATTTAATATCGACACAACCCAAATAATTGTAAATAATATATGCTAAATATTTTCAACATAAGATATATATAATTAATCTCCATTTACCAAATAAAAGAAAAAGGAATGATGATCTGATCAAGGAAATTGAGAATAAACGAAAGGTTCATGAAGATAACATCAAAAAAACTGAGAATCAAATTCAGCAATTGCAATTAAAAGCTGCAATGAAGGCTTAAATATTTAAATATGCAAATCAGTTTTTAAATTGTATAATAAAAGTTGTTATAGATTACGAAATATATATATACAATTTTTCTAATAATATATATTAACGCAATAAAATATATCTTATACAGATAATTAAACAATCTTATGAACTTCCTGCTCAATTTAAACAAATTTTACATTTATAAGTATATTATATTTTGATGTATATTACATTTGGTGTGGCATATTTTTTTGCTTTTATACTTTTTTTTTTACTTTGTTACATTATATATTGTTAAAATTGATATTTTGAATAAACAATAAAATTTTACTAATTAATAAATAAATTGCTTTATTATAAATTTGTTATGGAAATAATATTACAATATCTAAACTGTTGAAAGTATTTCCACACCTAACAAAATACCAATTTGACTTCTGCTCTCTAACCCTATTACAATTTCACTCCCTCAAAAATGTTACTCCCTTATTATCTTTAAACTTTACCCCCTAACCTCATACCAAATCAAAATTAGCGAAAATGCAAATCCAAATTGATAATAAACCCTCTTCCTTCCCAATTTTATTCCAATAACGTTCGTCGTCATAGAGACATATCCCTCTTCAACTTCAATAACGTTTTTACGTCACCCTCGAATCCCTGCTTAGATCTAGAGAATGGAAATATCAGTCACCCTTTTCTCTTTTAGTGGAAATGATGCGTTAGTGAAAAATGAACTGATTTATTGGGGCTGAGAATACTCAATATAATAATATTTATTTGATCATATATTCGTATGTAACGCAAATTTTATCCAGGAGTGTGTACCCTTCTACAAAAATGGTTCTGGTTTGGTTTCAGTGAAAAATACTTTATAACCTCAGTGTTAAATCTGCTGTACTTCTGGCAAATTCTGATAGCTGGATCCCTATGATAAAGCATTTTATCAGGCGTTTCTCCTAAAACACCGCTCACTAAATGTTAAGAATAAAAAACCAACTTACCCTGAGGCTCCTCTAATTTTAGTCACTTTTGCAACAAGTGATGTTAGAAATATCATTCTCTCCTTCTCATCTGGTTTGATGAGTTTCACATATCTAATCGCACCCTACAACACAGAACAATGCGATGTATTGGGAAAAATCAACAATTCGTAAACCATATGCTTATTGGAAGCATACAACCCGTTCCACTGTTATAAGGAGCTAAACTCAATTTAAACTTGGCGCTGGCTAACTACCAAGAGTAGTGAACTGAATACTATTCACGATATCAGATTACCTGTGTCCGAATCAATTACTAGTCAATGTATTGGACGTGAGGTCTTTCTTCACATGACTCGGTGTACCTACACGATTTCCTAATTAAAATATACTTTCAAACCTCCTTATCTCTATAGACGTTAGCGCACTTCTAAATTCTATCATGACCCTCTACCCAGAATGTTCCTAATTTGACTTTGATTACTAAGCTTATCCCTGACACCTCCATTTTTAAGAAAGATCAATTCCTACTAACGATGGAGTACAACAAGGTAGCCCTCCAGGCTACTTTTTATTCTGTATAGGCTATAATTGCTTGATTCGGGATATAAACAACCAATACAAGCTAAACCTCCATAATTGGTATATTTACGATGGTATATTAAGCCTCCTACAGAAAGAAGTGAAGTAGGCAGTCAGGATAAAAAAAATCAAGAGCAAATTGGGATGCGAATTCATCCAGACAAGAGAGAACATTGTCCCAGTAGATAGGTTTGTTAAAAAGCCCGATTTGGGTCAATTTAAAAAAACGACCCGATTAAGATTTTTGCCAAAATAATTAGCTTGAGATCAAATAAAGGTTTAAACCTTTCTGCCATCTATGAGCTAAATCTCCATGCTTATATTTTGGCTAAAATCGTATTAAAAACACGAATCTGGCTTTTTAACAGCCCTACCCTTGAGATCAACGATCTCACCCACGATCTTATGTTCAATCACACAAAATTCAACCTTTTTTGACACATCTGGAATCTCCAGTAGGTAGAGACGACTTCTTCGTCAAGTTCCTTGCTGACATTTTACAAGATATATCTCTGATATGCGATATACTATCGCGCTTTCCAGTCCACCAAGTTTTCTTTTATTGAAGAACTACCTTCCAATTCCGAAGATTTTTTATACACTCCCATCCTTGCGAATTTTTCAATATGATGTTATCCTCGCTACCCATGAGCTTGAAATTAAATGCTTTACATAAAATATATTAATCTTAAATTTGGGGTTCTATCGATTACAGGCCACCTTACCAAACAAGGTAGTGGCATTGGCAAAAGGTCGCCGCTACTTTCTTTTACCGCGTTCATATCCTCTCGCCTGTCATGCGAGGCCATCATATACACTCACTCATAAGCCACATTCATCCTTTGCTTCCACAGTCAATTGATCTCTGGAAATCTCTCATTAGTCGACCCTCCCTCTTCAGCGCAACAGAAGGATTGGGATAATTTTAGATAACAACTCAATTGCATACTTTAAATCTAGGAGCCAATCTGAAGACTATTTACATTTTTCAAAGTTTTTCCATCAAGAAATCTTGGCCAACTACTAAGTAACGATAAACTATATCACGACATTGGTCTAAGACTTAATTGCTAAATGGTGATACCTTATCACTGTATTCTCTGTTTAACATCGGTAAACTACAAAAACTGCCACTCTCTGCACTGTAAGTGTTGTAGAAGCAGATTCATTAGATATTCACAATGATATAGCCAGGGCCTTAAAATCTGATGGTGTCCTCGAACCCACATTATGCAGTTCCGGTTGCCAATGGCCATATGTTATACTGGAATCCCTTGGGAAAAAAAATTTCCAACCTGGATTTTTTATGTATTGATTCTCTTGCCCTATCCGATATAAATAGAGATGCTCTCATAGACGCTGAGTCGAATAAACTAGCTAAAAATTTGCCAACACTACCTAACACTACATTCTACCCATAATCGCCACGACTTTAACATTGTTCGACTCTTACGCCCTACCTTTAAAGAATTAAGGCACCGGATATCAGCTAGGACCCAGGATCCCAACGATGGTTATTACTACGTCAGAGTATAAACCTAAACTTAGTAAAAAGCAATTAATTCAGCTTTATATCAATTACCTATCTATAGATTTATTCAATAAAAGTCTAAACCTTTTTGCTATCTTTGAACAAAATCCAGGTTCGAGTAATATTTTTTGGCTAATCTTGAGTTAGCCCTTTTAAAAATAGGCTAAATTCAAGCCGTTTAACAACACGTGTATTCTCATGTCATTTATAAAATTATTAATTACTAGTTGATAACCCGTTAAGAATGACGGGGAATCAGAAATTTCTTCTTTTCAAAGATGAATGAATAATAAATTTTACCTTTATTGAAGAACGAATCAGAAATTTTTATATTTTATGATTATTCAATAATTAAGTTTTTACATGGAAAAATGTTTCTTATTAACACCCCAAATACTAACATTTTCCACCAGAGCTCCTGTTAGTCAGCATTGCTGTTCACTCCCCACCGCTTGAAGGTAGGAGATGGATTTTAGGGGAGCAAAGAGATAAAAAAAAGAATGAAGAAATAGAAAAAAAGAGACAAAGATATGAATTATAAGAAAATATAATAATTGTATATACCTCAAGGCTTGACAATTATCGGATTCCAACAAATAAGCATTTGTAACCATATTAAAAAAATATAATATAGTAAATTATAATAACAAAAATTTTACAAAAAAAGGAGATTTAAGATATTTTAAAAATTGAGAGGAATCTAATATTTTTAAGAATTAGCATCGGGTATATCACCGTATGTTGTCTTCTATTTAAAACTAATAACCTGAAATAAAGCCTGTAAATTGAAAGTTAAAAATAGAATTTATTGATGATGGTATCGTGTCTTTGATGGTTTTGCTCGATGTGGTATTTTGATGATGTAATTTCCTTGCTCGTAGTTTGCCGTAAATAACCTGAAATAAAGCGTGTAAATTGTAAGTGCAAAATAGAATTTACTGATGATGACGGTCGTATATCTTTAATGGTTCAGCTCGATATGGTATTTTGATGATGATGTGATTTCCTTGCTCGTAGTTTGCCGTAAATAACTTGAAATAAAGCGTGTAAATTGAAAGTACAAAATAGAATTTACTGATGATGATGGTCGTGTCTTTTATGGTTTTTCTCGATGTGGTATTTTGATGGTGTGATTTCCTTGCTCGTAGTTTGCCGTAAATAACCTGAAATAAAGCGTGTAAATTGAAAGTACAAAATAGAATTTACAGATGATGGTATCGTGTCTTTGATGGTTTTGCTCGATGTGGTATTTTGATGATGTGATTTCCTTGCTCGTAGTTTGCCGTAAATAACCTGAAATAAAGCGTGTAAATTGTAAGTGCAAAATAGAATTTACTGATGATGACGGTCGTGTCTTTAATGGTTTTGCTCGATATGGTATTTTGATGATGATGTGATTTCCTTGCTCGTAGTTTGCCGTAAATAACCTGAAATAAAGCGTGTAAATTGAAAGTACAAAATAGAATTTACAGATGATGGTATCGTGTCTTTGTTGGTTTTGCTCGATGTAGTATTTTGATGGTGTGATTTCCTTGCTCGTAGTTTGCCGTAAATAACCTGAAATAAAGCGTGTAAATTGAAAGTACAAAATAGAATTTACAGATGATGGTATCGTGTCTTTGTTGGTTTTGCTCGATGTAGTATTTTGATGGTGTGATTTCCTTGCTCGTAGTTTGCCGTAAATAACCTGAAATAAAGCGTGTAAATTGAAAGTACAAAATAGAATTTACAGATGATGGTATCGTGTCTTTGTTGGTTTTGCTCGATGTAGTATTTTGATGGTGTGATTTCCTTGCTCGTAGTTTGCCGTAAATAACCTGAAATAAAGCGTGTAAATTGAAAGTACAAAATAGGATTTACAGATGATGGTATCGTGTCTTTGATGGTTTTGCTCGATGTGGTATTTTGATTATGTGATTTCCTTGCTCGTAGTTTGCCGTAAATAACCTGAAATAAAGCGTGTAAATTGAAAGTACAAAATAGAATTTATTGATGATGGTATCGTGTCTTTGATGGTTTTGCTCGATGTGGTATTTTGATGATGTGATTTCCTTGCTCGTAGTTTGCCGTAAATAACTTGAAATAAAGCGTGTAAATTATAAGTGCAAAATAGAATTTACTGATGATGACGGTCGTGTCTTTAATGGTTTTGCTCGATATGGTATTTTGATGATGATGTGATTTCCTTGCTCGTAGTTTGCCGTAAATAACCTAAAATAAAGCGTGTAAATTGAAAGTACAAAATAGAATTTACAGATGATGGTATCGTGTCTTTGTTGGTTTTGCTCGATGTAGTATTTTGATGGTGTGATTTCCTTGCTCGTAGTTTGCCGTAAATAACCTGAAATAAAGCGTGTAAATTGAAAGTACAAAATAGAATTTACAGATGATGGTATCGTGTCTTTGATGGTTTTGCTCGATGTGGTATTTTGATGATGTGATTTCCTTGCTCGTAGTTTGCCGTAAATAACCTGAAATAAAGCGTGTAAATTGAAAGTACAAAATAGAATTTACTGATGATGGTATCGTGTCTTGATGGTTTTGCTCGATGTGGTATTTTGATGATGTGATTTCCTTGCTCGTAGTTTTCCGTAAATAACCTGAAATAAAGTGTGTAAATTGAAAGTACAAAATAGAATTTACAGATGATTATGGTGTCTTTGATGGTTTTGCTCGATGTGGTATTTTGATGATGTGATTTCCTTGCTCGTAGTTTGCCGTAAATAACATAAAATCAAGCGTGTAAATTGAAAGTACAAAATAGAATTTACAGATGATGGTATCGTGTCTTTGATGGTTTTGCTCGATATGGTATTTTGATGATGTGATTTCCTTGCTCGTAGTTATCCGTAAATAACCTGAAATAAAGCGTGTAAATTCAAAGTGCAAAATAGAATTTACTGATGATGACGGTCGTGTCTTTAATGGTTTTGCTCGATTATTTTGATGATGATGTGGTTTCTTTGCTCGTAGTTTGCCGTAAATAACCTGAAATAAAGCATGTAAGTTGAAAGTACAAAATAGAATTTACAGATGATGGTATCGTGTCTTTGATGGTTTTGCTCGATGTGGTATTTTGATGATGTGATATCCTTGCACGTAGTTTGCCGTAAATAACCTGAAATAAAGCATGTTAATTGAAAGTACAAAATAGAATTTACAGATGATGGTATCGTGTCTTTGATGGTTTTGCTCGATGTGGTATTCTGATGATGTGATTTCCTTGCTCGTAGTTTTCCGTAAATAAATTGAAATAAAGCGTGTAAATTGAAAGTACAAAATAGAATTTACAGATGATTATGGTGTCTTTGATAGTTTTGCTCGATGTGGTATTTTGATGATGTGATTTCCTTGCTCGTAGTTATCCGTAAATAACCTGAAATAAAGCTTGTAAATTCAAAGTGCAAAATAGAATTTACTGATGATGATGGTCATGTCTTTGATGGTTTTTCCCGATGTGGTATTTTGATAGTGTGATTTTCTTGCTCGTAGTTTGCCATAAATAACCTGAAATAAAGCGTGTAAATTAAAAGTGCAAAATAGAATTTACTGATGATGATGGTCATGTCTTTGATGGTTTTTTCCGATGTGGTATTTTGATAGTGTGATTTTCTGGCTCGTAGTTTGCCGTAAATAACCTGAAATAAAGCGTGTAAATTAAAAGTGCAAAATAGAATTTACTGATGATGATGGTCATGTCTTTGATGGTTTTTCCCGATGTGGTATTTTGATAGTGTGATTTTCTTGCTCGTAGTTTGCCATAAATAACCTGAAATAAAGCGTGTAAATTAAAAGTGCAAAATAGAATTTACTGATGATGATGGTCATGTCTTTGATGGTTTTTCCCGATGTGGTATTTTGATAGTGTGATTTTCTTGCTCGTAGTTTGCCGTAAATAACCTGAAATAAAGCGTGTAAATTGAAAGTGCAAAATAGAATTTACTGATGATGATGGTCATGTCTTTGATGGTTTTTCCCGATGTGGTATTTTGATAGTGTGATTTTCTTGCTCGTAGTTTGCCATAAATAACCTGAAATAAAGCGTGTAAATTAAAAGTGCAAAATAGAATTTACAATTTACTGATGATGACGGTCGTGCCTTTAATGGTTTTGCTCGATATGGTATTTTGATGATGATGCAATTTCCTTGCTCGTAGTTTGCCGTAAATAACCTGAAATAAAGCATGTAAGTTGAAAGTACAAAATAGAATTTACAGATGATGGTATCGTGTCTTTGATGGTTTTGCTCGATGTGGTATTTTGATGATGTGATATCCTTGCACGTAGTTTGCCGTAAATAACCTGAAATAAAGCGTGTAAATTGAAAGTACAAAATAGAATTTACTGATGATGATGGTCATGTCTTTGATGGTTTTTCCCAATGTGGTATTTTGATAGTGTGATTTTCTTGCTCGTAGTTTGCCATAAATAACCTGAAATAAAGCGTGTAAATTGAAAGTGCAAAATAGAATTTACTGATGATGATGGTCATGTCTTTTATGGTTTTTCCCGATGTGGTATTTTGATAGTGTGATTTCCTTGCTCGTATTTTTCCGTAAATAACCTGAAATAAAGCTTGTAAATTGAAAGTATAAAATAGAATTTACTGATGATGGTATCGTGTCTTTGTTGATTTTGCTCGATGTGGTATTTTAATGATGATGTGATTTCCTTGCTCATAGTTTGCCGTAAATAACCTGAAATAAAACGTGTAAATTGAAAGTGCAAAATAGAATTTACTGGTGATGGTATCATGTCTTTGATGGTTTTGCTCGATGTGGTATTTTGGGTGTTTTTCAGAAAATAATTAATAAGCATTTAAAAATATAATCAAAATCAGAATTATCTTGTTTTTTTTTATCAGGACAGACTTGTAAACAATTTATATAATAAAAAATAAAGAGTTAAAATTTACTGTTAAGGATGTTGAAGCAATATTACACTGATCTTGATTTTCAGTACTACTACAAGACTTTGCTCTTGTCTTTTCTTGCTTCGTTCTTTCTCCGTTTGACTTTCTTCTGGGGCTGATATGTTATTAAAATTTAAAAATATATACCTATTGAATAGTAAGAATATCTATAATATATCAATTAGTTCTAGTATATATATGTTGATGTATAAGATGGCAATGGTTTTATGGTAAAAAAAATATTTAGTATATATGTATTTATTATGTAAAATGTAGAGAAGACAATAGAACAGAAAATAAAAAATTTATTTAGGTCTTTTTTTTTTATCAGGACAGACTTGTAACTAGTTTAATTAATAAAAAATAAAGAGATAATAAAATTTACTGTTAAGGATGTTGAAGCAATATTACATTGATCTTGATTTTCAGTACTACTACACTTTGATATTGATGCAATAAGACTTTGCACTTGTCTTTTTTTGCTTTGACAAAGTTCCTGTCTCTGTCTGGCTTTTTCCTTATGCTGATATGTTATTAAAATTTAAATATACCTATTAAATAGTTTGAATTTTAACATATATACACTAAAATGTTATATCATTTTTAGCACCTATAGAAGAAAATCCAAGGAGTTGTATGTGTTATAAAAATGATCAGTTATGTCTAAATTTGAGACAAAAATTTACTGTACCTCAGCTAAAATTTAAAAATATATGAATATCTATTTAATAGTAAAATTTTAACTTATATACACTTAAAAGCTATTCATAACTTATTTTTATAAATGATCATTTTTAGCCCCTATAGAAGAAAAATCCAAGGAACTGTTGTATGTTATAATAAAGATGTCTAAATATGAAAGTAAATCTTTAAAAAAATCTAGATATTGTAAAGCATGCAATAAAACAGGACCTTCAGGCGCGTACGCAGCGGGGGGGGGGGCAGGGGGACAAATCCCCCCAAAGCCAAAAAATGCAGATGCCGGATTATATTTTTCAAAAATATTATTGTTAATATTAATTTATATTTGTTAATATTTATTCTTATCTCATACATACATATATATATATATATTTAATTACATTTATTTATCACATTCATCTACTAAGTTATTTTATCAATCAATTTCGATTTCAAGTTTTCCTTGGCGTAATTTACCTATTATTTTCAAATTTTAGTGGCGTAATATTTATCTAAATTTCTAATAAAATAATAATTATCTCTGAAACTCCTTGTCCAACAGGGAGAAAAAAATTGCAAGCTTGTCCAACGAGATCGAGTCTCCGCCACAGTAACAGCTATTTTGGAGTTAGAAGAGCTGATTATTAATGCTATTACTGAAATATCACAATGGCTTGAAAGAAATATTTTTTCAGAAGCAAGAAAATTATTGGATTCAATACTTATTCCAAATTTTTTTTCTCATTAGAATGTATTATTTAATTATACAACTATTTTATATAATACTTTTCAAAAACATAACATTGACTTGATTAAGAAGATGAGAATAGCGGAGAGCATTTTATTAGAACTCAAGGAAATAGAGCTAGTGTTGTTGAAGAATTTCATATTTTATATGTTATTGTTGAGTCAAAAGCAGAGCTATACGTGTTAAATATTTGTCCCCCTCGACTTGCAGCAAGCAAGCTCATCATCAAAACATTAATATAGGATCAGTAGAAGAGTATTATAAAACATTATATGGTGATAGAAAAAAAATATAAATATTTGTTATATTTTTATCATGAAGATGTTAAAATATCTTATGATGCCTTATTAGCTGAATAACTATGATTAAAAGATTAACTATGGTTGATACAGTCCCAAAAAATGCTATGGATGCTTTTTATCTCAAACACATTTTAGATTATACTCCCAATTATTAAAATGGTTATATATATATTAGCAGCTCTTTAGTAAACTAATGAGAGAACATTCACTTTTTTAAGAAGAATAACAGAGCCTTGCAGAGGTACCATTTGCAGGACCAGGCCCAGATTTTTTTTAAAAATTTTTTCCGGCCCGGGTTTTTTTTAAAAAAATTTTCAGGCCCGGCCCGGCTGGCCCAGCCCGAATTTTTTAAAATAAATTATATTTATTTTTGATATTTATAGCTAATAATGGCGATTTCAAATATTTGGTTTTAAAATATACAACTCGGCTCGGATATATTTTCTTAAAAAATTTTCAGGCCCAGCCCGGGTGTTTTTAAAAAAAAAATTACGAGCCCGGCCCGGGTATATTTAAAAAAATTAAAATACGGTCCGGCTCGGGTGCCGGGCCTGCAAGTCTGTGAAAAACATACCTATGAATTACAACATCTGAAAGTAGATTGAATGATTTGGATCTTTTGAATATTCATAGACATTTAACGCCAAGCAAGGATTGATAATTGAAAAATTAGCTCAAAACATACAAAATACAATTATTCCTAAGAAACTTTTTGTGTATTAATTTATATTTACAACATTTAAATTTTTTATACTTTATATATTTTAAAAGCTCAAAAAATTCAAATTTCAATTTTGGGTCATAAGTGATTCATATCGTAGGTTATATTCACTTTATATTTTATGATTCATATTTAAATGCCGGTTTATATATATAATTTTTTTAATTCACATTAATTTAAAATTGTGTATTAGAAAAGTTTTTAATCCTAATAAATTTATGCTTAGTATTTTTAATTAAAAATATTATTTCTTAAAAAAATTTATTATCCCCCCCCCCCCCAGACCAAATTCCTGCGTACGCGCCTGAGGACCTTCATGGCTAAAATTTAAAAATATAAGAATACTTTTAATAGTTTGAATTTTAACTTATAACACTAAAAAGTTATGCATAACTTATTTTTTTTAGACAATCATTATTATAACATACAACATTTTCATGGATTTTTCTTCTATGGGGGCTAATAATGATAATTTACAAAATTAATATGCAAAACTTTTTGGTGTATATAAGTTAAAATTCAAACTATTTAATAGATATATATTTATCTAGATTTTTTAAAAGATTAACTTTTAAATTTAGATAATTATTATAACATACATTAGCTCCTTGGAAATTTCTTCTATGGGTGCTAAAAATGATAATTTACAAAAGTTATGCATAGCTTTTAGTGTTTATAATTTAAAATTCAAAATAGGTATTATTTTTTAATTTTAGCTGCCATGAAGGTCTGTTTTATTGCCTTCTTTACAATATCTAGATTTTTTAAAAGATTAACTTTCAAATTTAGACAATCATTATTATAACATACAACAGTTCCTTTGATTTTTTTTCTATGGGTGCTAAAAAAGATAATTTACAAAAATAAGTTATGCATAGCTTTTTAGTTTTTATAATTTAAAATTCAAAATAGGTATTATTTTTTAATTTTAGCTGATAAAGGTCTGTTTTATTGCCAGTGTTTATAAGATAATATTCAAACTATTTAATAACTAATTTTTGTATATTATTTTAGCCTTCATGAAAAATCTAAGGAACTGTTATATGTAAAAATTATAAAAATTTACTGTTATTGATTTTCAGTACTACAATTTGATTGTTGATTTTCAGCATCTTTTTGTTGAAAAGTATCTTGTGCAGGAATCTAAAAATATAATAAAATAGTAATTAAATCAAAAAATTTACCATAGCCTATAACCTTTTCGTGTATTTTAAAAAAATGAAAATTTTGTTTCGTGTACCTTCTAAAAAAATGAAAATCAAAGGAGCGGTTAAATATATATTATATATAAAAATTGTAAATCAGCTAGTTATGTATAATTGTGTATGAATATTTATTATTTTTCAGTTCAGTAATTGTGTATGAATATTTATTATTTTAAAGTTCAGTTTGGTTTGGTTTGTTTAATAAGATTATGTAGTGATTTTTAAAAAGAATGTAAAAAATTTAAAAATATCAGAATAACTATTTAATAGTTTGAATTTTAAACTAGCTACACTACACTTTGAATCGTTCTCTTTGATTAATTTTGTCAGATTAAGAAAAAAAAATATTTTACCAGATTAAGAAAAAAAACCATTTGCCGGGATTCGAACCTAAGTCCAATAATCCATCTAGATTTGTAAGCGAAGTTCTTGCCCAATTGAGCCATAGGCACTTTTCAAAATTAACGATTTTTTGAATATATATTATAAAGTGTGACATGAAAAGTGGGACATGAGAGCGTAACGCTATTTTTGTGATAAGGCTTTTATATATATTATAGATGTTGAAATTTATTATGATTTTAAATAAACTATGTTCGAGAAGATAATTAAGCTTTTGGAAAAATTTTAAAAATAAATCTATACTCGTGAATTCCAATTTTAAACTTATATAAGAATCCATCCCCCAAGTGTTAAAAGGCTTAGTCATAAATATTACGACATGATTTAGTGCTTAGGCCAACGCTATGGGTTTTCACTGGATGCAAACCACCCTAACTAACCTATACCTACCCCCTAAAAAACCTACACTTTCGAAGGTGATAATCTCACATTATTAATTCCATCCACTTTTTTTATTATAATGGTACTTCTTCATATATTTTTAGAAGAATGACCTAAATTATTAATGCTCAACGACTATCAAAATATTGTGATCGTAAAAGAGTTATTTATAGAACATGAATTTAATTAAAACCCCCTCATTTACAATGAATGCATTATTATAATATAGTGTTTGGCATGAATATATGAGTTTTGAGAATGTTTAACCTTTTTAAATTACATTTAAAGGGATAGCAGAAAGTTTTATGTGGAAATAATATCTATGATTATATGCAATATAGAGATTTGGTGAATGTTTACCAATATCATTTCCCGATAATGTTTCGTTTACTAAAAATATAATAAGAAATCCTGGACGAAAAATTAATATCCCAATAAAAAAAAATTTACTCCTTAAATGTTCTAATATCTTCACTACCTTAGAATTTAGAAATTTATTGCTTCAATACTTATTGATAGCGGATTCATTGGGCAAAATGTATATGCCTTATTTTATTATTTGGAGCAATGGCCAATACATTATGTTAAAAATAAGTAGAAAATTATTCTTAAATAAAAAATTATTTTCCTTTAAGATCCATAAAATAAGTTAATAAATATTTTTTTATGATAATTATCGTCAACAGATATTTCTACATAGTCTCTATAATTTGGATTATATATACAGTATATTTCCTTCCTTTCAGGCATGTTTGAACTTAATTAATAACATGTAATTTATATTGTTATGTGAAGCAAATTGAAATTAAAGAGAGAAGAATGAATATTTATAAATGAGCCCTTATTATCTTATTATATATAATTAGGGGAAACCGAGGCACGCTGGATACACGGGAAAATCAGTTAGCCCCATTTATAATCTAAACTATTGTATAATAGTTTTTATCTAATACAAATTATTATGTCATACATTATTTGCTATTAAATATTTAACACATACATTATTTGCCAGTAAATATTTAACAATTTTATTTTCGCGAAGGAAAATATGTTTTAGCGCAACAAAATAACCTAGACCCACTCACTTAGAGATACGATTAATATTTTAATTAAAAGATATTTTAATTACCTTTTACTTACTTGATATGCATGTTGTTTATTTATGTTATAAAAAAAGTTCAGATTCCTGGCCTTAAAATCTAGAATCGTCCACCTATTATTACAATAAAACAATAATTAAATACATTTTATTTGATAACCAAATCAAATTTTTATGTTTTAATATTCCCCACCCCTACCCTCTTCCATCCATCACAGGCAAAGTTATACTTATTAAAACCATGAGTGCTACTATTATTTCAGTTAAGATATATCAAATAGCTTTTATTTGATACCCATATCAACATTTTGTTGTGTATTTTTTACCCCCCTTCCCATTCCCAATCTAAACCCGCCTACTTAGGATCATAATTATGGTTATGATCAAATGATAATTAAATTATCTTTTATTTGATACCAAATATTGATATTTTATTGATATAAATATTCATGACCCCCCCCCCATACCAGACATAGACCTGCTTATTTAGATTGATAATTATGATAACAATTAAAATATAATTAAATTATCTTTAATTTGATACCCATATCGATATTTTAAGTTGATAAAAATATTCCTGACCTCCAAGACCGAGCCTTGCCCTCTTATAATGATAACTATGATTACAATCAAAGAAAAAAATAACATTTTGTGGATAAAAATATTCCTGACCCACAATGGCCTAGACTTACCCATGGGAGGGAGCGGTTGATCCCCAGCTTGGCAGATCTTTTGATTAGCTATCGATTGATACTTATATTGAACATATATAGTTTTCTAGGTCAAGAAAAAAGCAATTTTCAAAACTAATGGGTTTTTGCTCAGGGTTCGTGCTCCAGGTTTGCCAAAACTTTGCGCTCTGGGTTTATGGGTTTGCTCAGGGGTTTTTCTCAGAGGTCTTCAATAGACCCAGCAGTGTCTACATGAGTGGGTGGGGGGGGGGGGTAGAAACAGTTTACTTTCAATTTTTATTGAGAGGGGGCAAGGATTTTATGGGGGGGTAGGATAATTTTCTTGGGAGTAATCTATTAAGATTTTTAATGAAATAGGGCAAATGTGTTGCTATATAAATAAATAATTTTATTCTAGACTTATTTTGATACAAAAATATTGCTAAACATAGACCAAATCTATATATTACACACAATCATAGACATTATTTTCCAGATGAAATTCTTTCTGGATAATTTTGTTGCTATCCTTTTAAGTGTAATTTAAAAGGGGTTATTCTATCAGTAAACTCGTATTCATGCCAAACATAATACTATAATAATACATTCATTGTAAATTAGGGAGTTAATTGAATTCATGTTCTAAAAAATAACTCTTTTTACAATCACAATATTTTGAAATGTAGTAGAGCTTTAATAATATAAAATTTATGGAGTACAAGTTTTATTAGAAAGGTGAATAATGTGAGAATATCGCCACTGAAGGCGATGTGATTTTTTAGGGGGGGAGGAAGTATAGATCTATGAGGGGGGTTTGCATCCAGTGAAGATCCTGTCATGTAGACGCTGAGACCCAGACCCAGGGTCTTATGCAATTAACCTAATTGGCTCAAATTTTTAGTCAAATTAGAGAGTTTCGCAAATTATCAAGAGCCCAAATTAGATAGGTTTGACTTTTATGTTTTTTAAAAATTTTATTAATAATGTAAGCCGAGTTTTTAATTCAGATCAACCATCAAAGTTCTTCTTATTTATTAATTAAATTTTTGTTGTTGAGTTTTATGCTATCTTGTTAATCTAATTAATATTTAATAAATCAGTCTTGAATTGGAGTGCTCCTTTTGACGAATCTAATAATAATTTCCCGGAAAAAAAATCCCTGTGAAAAAAATTCCCCAGAAGATTACTCCCCTGAAAAAAAATCACCAGGAAAATAAATTCACCGGAAAATAATTCCCCAGAAAATAATTATCCGGAAAAAAATCCCTTGAAAAATTATTCCTTGGAAAAAAATTCCTTCAGAAAATATTTCAACTTTTTTATCCTAAAATATATTAAATTATTCTTAGAAAATTACAAAATAGGGAAAAAAATCCCCAAATAAAATATTTAAAATTTTTGAGAAAATCAACAAAAAAATAAATTCCTGTAAAATTTTTCCAAATATCCTCAAATAAAATTGTTAAACAAAATTATGAATATGTATTAATATTAAAAACCAAATTTTTAAATTATTATTAATTAACTTTAACCAATATAATAATGTTATGGCCTTATCCAAGGTTGCCATGTCTCCCCCCATCAGTGGGAGTCTCCAACAATTTTTTAGTTTACCCACATACATCTCACTCCCACAAAACTCCCACAATTAGAAATCTCCCACAAAAAGCTCCCACAATTTTTTAATTTCTCCCACAATTTTTTTTTTAGCATTTTAAATGTTTTTAATATATAAATAATAATTTTGAGAGACAGTATTTGATTATTTTTATATTTTTAAAATAAATTTTAAATATTTATTCGAAAAACATGTCTAGTTGTAAATTTCTTTCTATCCTGTTTTATTTTTATTCAATAATAAATCAACACCATTTCATTCATACATATAAGTCAGTACAGGGAATTATATTAACATCGATTGCAATACAAAAATATTCTCAAAAATAATAAATAATACAGATGCAACTACATTTGCGGAAATCGTATACATCTATCATGTAGTTCAACATTCACAGAGCTATTTTTCATCATAATGTGGGTCGAATCTTTTCCCCATAATATTTAACGACTCCAAAATAAGTGCTAACTTTACTTGTGGTAGGACAAAAATGAGCAAGGCTATCACAAATGTGTTAGGACCTGAATCCAAGAGGTCAATTCTAGACGATTTGAAAGAAGGACATCCATATGCTATTTTAACAGATGCATCAAATAAGGGAAATATTAAAACATTTCCCCTAATTCTTCGCTATTTTATCAAGAATAAGGGCATTTCTATATAACTATTGAAATTTTTTTCATCCGATAGTGAAAAATCCAACGATATAGCTAACCACATAATGGTAAATATAGCTGATTCAGGGTTATCAATGAGTTGCATGTCAGCTTTCTGCGCTGATAATGCCTCTGTTAATTTTGGCAAAAATCAAAGTCATCGAGAGAATTTTAAAATTAAACGAACCCTTAAAGAAATACTTCTTAAATAAAGATTTTAAAAGCTGTCCTAAAATTTTGAAAAATTTTTCGAGGATAAAATGTCAGAAGCATATTTGGGATTAGTTTCACATGTAGGAAATCTACTTCATGTAGTTAATATTCAGTTGCAATCAGAAGATTCTTTATTGATAAAGATTCACAAAATCATGCTACAGCTCTGTTCATCTCTACAGTTAAAAATAGATAATAAATTTTATGGCGCTATTGCTAAAATATCATATTAAAATGTTCAAATATTACTATAATTAACGTATTTTTAATTGAAGCAAATATTTTTATTAAGACAATTTTGGAATATTTACAATCAAGATTTGATTTTAATAACTCTATTTACAAGTGTATAAATATTATGACCTTGGAACAGAAACCATCATTTGATGGTTTTTGTAATTTAATAAATATATTAAAATTACCGATAGACATTGAAGCCTTGTTTGAAGAGATTGTAATTTTTTCCATTTTTTATGATTCGCCAGAATACTTGTTAGATGGTCTCAGCGTCCACATGACAGGATTTTCACCCCCTTCAAAAACCTTTGCCTACCCCCTAAAAAATTTTGTCGCCTTCGGCGGCTGTGTCTGTCTATTATTATTTTCACCTTTTTAATTCATTGATACTCTTTTCAGAGAATTTATCTAGGATAACTTAAATTAATCTATCTCTACTACCAAGACTATCGATATTTTGTGTATATACAGAATTTATTTTTTAGATAATAAATTCAATTAAAACCTCCATTATTTACAATGAATTAATTATTATAGCATTATGAGCTTGCTGAAATATCTAAACCTTTTAAATTACATTTAAAAGGATAGCAGAAAGTTTTATTTGGAAAACAATGTGTATGATTGTTTGCAATATATAGATTTGGTCGATGAATTGTATTATAATAATTCTATAATAAAAGTATTAATTTTTACAGCAATAAATTTTGTCCTATTTCATCTCAAAATTTAATAGATAACCCCCCAAAAAATTTATCCTACCCCCATTAAAGCAGCCTATCCCCTACCCCTCTCAAAAAAATAGGATGCAAACTGTTCCTACCCCTCCCGCTCATGTAGACGCTGGATGGTCTAAAAGCAGAGGAGAAATGGGTGGAATTTTTATGTAATAACGATAAATCCCCATGCTTGGAAAAAATTTGCGAGTATGTTTTCTCCTTACCTCATTCTAATGCCTCATCGAAGCGCATTTTTAGCCTGATGAGGACTGCCTGGAGAAAGGAAAGAAATTGAATTGCTTTAACAACATTAGAGGCCGAGTTAATGGTTAAACAAAATTATAAAATGTCATGCCAGGAATTTTATAAATATCTTAATAACGACGGTAAACGTTTATTTCCATTATTTAAATCTCAAATAAAATATAATTAACTATAACTATTTGACTTTCTATATTTTATAAAATCTTATTTATACATTTGCATAAAATCAAATAAATTTATTTTTTTCATTGTAAAATTAATATTTTGAATATTTTGGCAAATCATAAAAATAAAGAAGCATTACAATCTCCTCAAACATGACATCATATTAAATCTTATTAATAATTATCCGATAATAGTAATAATATTCTTACTTTGGCATTTCTGCAGAATAATTTAGTGAACCTTTATTAAATTATATTCTTCTGATTGCAACTGCATATTAACAGCATATAGTAGATTTCCTATATGTAAAATTCCTAAATATACTTCTGCCATTTATTTTTGAAAATTTTTTTCAAAATATTAGGACAGCTTTTATAATCTATTTATTTTTTAAAGGTTTGTAAAATTTTAAAATTCTACGATGGCGCGTATTAGGAGGAACCTGTCAACCAACATTTTGGCCTTGCTCATTTGTGTTCTACAAAGTATACTTTTCATTTATATTAGTCGTTAAATATTATGGGGAAAGATTCTACCAACATTGTGATGTTAAGTAGCTCTCTGAATGTTGTACTGCTTGATAGGTATTTACCATTTCCGCAACTGTAGTTGCATCTGTATTATTTCTTATTTTTGAAGAATATTTTTATTTTGCAATAGATGTTGATAGACTGCCCTGTACTGATTTATGCTTTGAAGATTTTTGATGCCTCAAAATATCATATTACCTTCCCCCATTGTATTAACTAAATACTGTAGAACAACTTCCCCGCACTGATTATAATTATTTTTTACATTGTAAATTTAAAATTGTTTGTTTTTTTTATAAAATCTTATTTATACATTAGCATAAAATATATTTTTTTACATTGTAAAATTACAATTTTTTTATAAAATTTTATCTTCTTTACATTCTTTTGTATTTAAAAAAGATCGTTGGTTATTATTTTTAAACAAAATTAATATATTATAATAAATCAATATAATTTTAATAATAAAGATAGTATTTAAGAAATTTTGTGTCGTACTATAATTACCTATTTTGAAATATAGTTGCGTATTTTATTTTATAAAATAGTTACCTATTTTATTTTGAAAAAGAGTTGGATATTTTATTTTGAAAAATAGTTGGCTATTTTATTTTGAAAAATAGTTGGCTATTTTATTTTGAAAAATAGTTGGCTATTTTATTTTAAATAGTTGGCTATTTTATTTTGAAAAATAGTTGGCTATTTTATTTTAAATAGTTGGCTTTTTATTTTAAATAGTTGGCTATTTTATTTTGAAAAATAGTTGGCTATTTTATTTTGAAAAATAATTACCTATTTTATTTTGGAAAATAGATTCGATTTTATATTTATAAAAAATAATAAGCGGATAACTAAGTCAATTCTAAATCCCAAAATTTTCTTTTAGCAATTTTCATATTTCTCCCACAATTTTTATATTACTCCCACAAAATACCGAATTTCTCCCACAATTTGAAAATTTTGACCTGGCAACCCTGGCCTTATCACGAACCCAGGTTTGGTGAAATTAAATAAAACGATATTTATAAAATAAACGAATTGGATACCTTGTCTCTGTGATATTACGCAAAATATTGATTTTTTATTTTAGCCCGGATTTATAAATTCATACCATTTTTGGCCCGGATCTGCACTACTTTAATTAAATCAAAATGTTTTAAATTCAAATTCTCTCGAAGATTTGAGGTTTTAAATAATAAAACGAAAGTTCACCCATTTTCATCAACTTTTAGATATTTATTTGAAAATCATATTTTTATTTATACACAAATTATTAATCATTTGCATGAAGTTTTTAGAAATATATTAAAAAATAAACTAATATTTCAACCTCGATATCCAGCAGCTCAAATCAAAAAAAACATATGAAAGTAAAAATATGAATTCACATTAAATTCTGATAAAGACAAAAAAAATTGCTGAGGATCTGAAATGAAGATTCTTGTAAAGATTATTTAATTAGTTTTATGAAAATTAAGATCATTCTTTTAATATTTGTTAGATTTCCCCAATTTATAATATAATACCAACCTCCCATCCTCTGCTACAGTTAAACACAGCCAAAGTTATTTTTAGCTTAAACGCTCTTGTTTATCTAGTCAAAATTTTGAAAATCAAAATTGTTAAAAATGAAAAATATATTTATATAATATATTTATTAACTATTGGGAAAAGAATAAATAAAAACATTTATATACAATATTTAGTATTTTTTAAGTAAGGAATAACGCGTTCCTATTTTCGCAAGGTAACGAATAACGGTAACCCGTTTTTTTTCAAACATAACATGTTAAAAAGTCGAGTTCACCCGACTCCGACTCAGAGTCTGAAGTCGTTAGTCGTGAACTCGAGTCGTGAACTCAAGTCGACTCAAGTCGTGAACTCAAGTCGACTCGAGTCGTGAACTCATGTCGACTCAAGTCGTGAACTCAAGTCAACTCGAGTCGAGAACATGAGTTTTCAACTTGAGTCGTGAATTTAAGTCAACTAGAGGACGAGTATTTAGAATTAGTATTATTGTATTATTGTGTTTGTGTATATTTTTGTTTGTAACAATTAATTAATGATTTTCAAGCCCAAATTTTAAGCAAAATTTGCTTTGATAAGAATTTTAAATCTTCTTTTTTGTAAAATAAAAGCTAATTTAATTTAAATATCTTTTGACTCAAAGCATTCATACTTGGTCTTGAGATGATGATGATTTGATGAGTATGACTTGGTCTGGGGGGTGGGTAAAGGGGGGGGGGTAAAAATAAGTTTTTTGATATGGGTATCAAATAAAAGCTAATTTAAATATCTTTTGAATCTAAGCATTCATTCTTGGTCTTGATGGGCATGACTTGGTCTGGGGAGTGGGTGAAGATGGAGGGGGGGGGTAAAAATAAGTTTTTTTGATATGGGTATCAAATAAAAGCTAATTTAAATATCTTTTGACTCTAAGCATTCATTCTTGGTCTTGATGAGTATGACTTGGTCTGGGGGGTGAGTGAAGGGGGGGGGTAAAAAAATAAGTTTTTTTGATATGGGTATCAAATAAAAGCTAATTTAAATATCTTTTGACTCTAAGCATTCATTCTTGGTCTTGATGGTATGAATTGGTCTGGGGGGTGGGTGAAGAGGGGTAAGCATTTATTCTTGGTCTTGATGGGTATGACTTGGTCTGGGGGGTGGATGATGATGGGGGGGGGTTAAAAAAAAAGTTTTTTTGATATGGGTATCAAATAAAAGCTAATTTAAATATCTTTTGACTCTAAGCATTCATTCTTGATCTTGATGGTATGAATTATTCTGGGGGGTGGGTGAAGAGGGGGGGGGTAAAAAATAAGTTTTTTTGATATGGGTATCAAATAAAAGCTAATTTAAATATATTTTGACTCTAAGCATTTATTCTTGGTCTTGATGGGTATGACTTGGTCTGCGAGGTGGACGAAGAGGGGGGGGGGGTAAAAAATAAGTTTTTTTGATATGGGTATCAAATAAAAGGTAATTAAAATATTTTTCCTATTGTATTAATGATAATCACTTTAAGCGGGTGGGTCTATGTCTTGGGGGGTCAGGAATATTTTTATAAACATAAAAATCGATATGGGTATCAAATAAAAGCTAATTTAAATTTCTTTTGACTGAAAGCATTCATTCTTGGTCTTGATGGGTATGACTTGGTCTGGGAGGTGGATGAAGAGGGAGGAGGGGTAAAAAATAAGTTTTTTTGATATGGGTATCAAATAAAAGGTAATTAGAATATCTTTTTATTATAATAATAATAATCACTTAAAGGGGGCGGGTATAGGTTTTGAGGGGTTAGGAATATTTTTATCAACTTAAAAATGGGACTATTAAATAGAAGCTAATTTAAAATATTTTTCTACTAATATAAATGAAACCTCTTAAGACTATAATATTAAATAACAGTAAATGGTCGGGTCTAGGGCTTAGGACGTCAGAATTTTTCTAAAATTTCTATAATATATAAATTGAATGTTAGACGAAGTCATACAAATCAAGACCAAGAATGAATGTTTTCAGTCAAAAGATATTTAAATTAGCTTTTATTTGATATCCATATCGATTTTTATGTTTTTAAAAATATTCCTGACCCCCCAAGACTTAGACCCAACCGCTTAAAGTGATCATTATTATTATAATAAAAACATATTTTAATTACCTTTTATTTGATACCCATATCAAAAAAACTTATTTTTTACCCCCCCTCTTCATCTACCCCCCCCCAGACCAAGTCATACTCATCAAGACCAAGAATGAATGCTTAGAGTCAAAAGATATTAAAATTAGCTTATATTTGATACCCATATCAAAAAAACTTATTTTTTTACCCCCCCCCCTTTCACCCACCCCCCAGACCAAGTCATACTCATCAAGACCAAGAATGAATGCTTAGAGTCAAAAGATATTTAAATTAGCTTTTATTTGATACCCATATCGATAATTTGTTTATAAAAATATTCCTGATCCCCCAGACCTAGACTCGCCCATTACGGGGGAGAGATTGACCTCCAGTTGAATAGATCTTTTGATTAGCTATCGATTGATACCCTATGATAGACATAACCTATTTCATAAGGTCAATAAAACAACATTGAAAATTAATAAATAACAATAAAATTAACGCGTAAAACGCTTTTAAAAATAAGATTCCTCTTTATATCACGGTTCAAACTGAAGTAATTTTATTAAGGAGAGGTAAAGGTTATAGACACATAGGCCTAGACAAGGAGTTAAATAGAGGAATTCTCCTACTAAACCTTTTTTTTAAATATAAATTTAACATCCCCTATAGAGCAGTTCCTCCTTTTCTTTTGGTAATCGAGTCAGAAGTGTCCTGGACATGAAGATCCGGACAGATTACCTCGGACTAAAGTACCCTAAAATTCATTGGACAAAAATAAACCCGGAGATTCATCCGGGCAGAAAGGCACCAAACATAAAGACTCTTGGATAAAAAAGACACCATTTAATCTTTTTTTTTTAAATGTTAAGAAAAAGGGAAAGTTTAAAAAAAATTTATTATTCACTAAAAAAATATTTAGTTAATAAGTTGTAGCAGTGTTCGCTGGTTTTAAAAGATGGTTCACATATGTGAATTAATGGGATATTGTTATTTAAAGTTTGTGACTACAAAATAAAACTCGTTTTAAAGGCTATAATCCAAAATTTTTAAAAAAAATTCGAAAAATTTTAAAATTGTATATATTTAATTAAGTATTAAAATTTAGAAAATTGTCTAGTATTTTTTGTAAATCTTTTTATTTTTATGTTTAAAAATATAGACTTATCTTATTTATAAATTTTCATTAAAGTTTCGAAAGTTTGTGAATTTAATTTTTGTTAATTTAGGACACAACCCAATGAAAATATTTTGCAGTTTGATAAATAATTAATAAAAAAGATATACAAAAAAGTTGTTATTTAATCGACATCTGGTAGGTAGTGAGTTCCGTCAGAATGTTTTTAGGGATCCCATTTTTCTGAAACTAGCCGGCACTAGCAGTTAGCCAAGGATTATCCTGAATTCACAGTAAGCGCGAATTCGTGGTGAAGTATACAAAAATATGTTATATAAATAATGCATTTTTTGTCACGTGTTTAGAGGGTTATGAGCGGGTAAGCCTCACACCCACAACTATAGTTGGGTAATGACTAAATGTCCGCTCAATCTATAAGCGCCTGCCGGAGAAAGTCCGTTAACATTAAGGCGTTATAATTTATATTTGTTTCTTTCAAATATGAGCCGCTATATTTCAAAGAAAAAATACCAAGGTCAAAGTGATAGCTTTAGGCTAAAAACTAGGTTTAGCCGATTTTTTTAGCCTGCTAAAAATTAACTTAAGCTGCTATATAATTATTACCCTACAATCCACCGCTAACTTTGAACTTTGAAAAATCCTGGATACTCCTATTGTGGGCTAGGATAAGTCTGTATAAAATTTTTGGATGAGTTGACGGTAAACCTATTTCATTTTTTTGGCGGGTAAATTTTAAGATTGCTTTGTTTTTTTAAAATAAATTTTTCCATACCTTGACATTTCAAATATTTTCTTAACAATTTTAAATAAAATTCTTAAAAATCATTCCAGAAAGATCATATATCAAAAAATTAATTATTTTTAAAAAATTTACCAAAAATAAAAAGGGGGAAATTTACGAAATTGTGGTAGAGGAGGGAATTTTTTTTAAAAAAAATTATTTTTAAAAATTTTTATAATATAAATGCCGATGCATTAAGTTATTTTTTTTTTATTATATTAAAATTTTATTATAAAAAAATATAATTAATAAAAAGTTTAAAATGTGAGTTATTTATTTTAGTAATTGTAAAAAAAAATATACAAAAAATTAGTGGTGCCAGCTAGGCGCAAAATCAAACTAATAAATAACAATAAGAAATATAATATTTTAAAAAAAATAAGCTTAAGAATAAGAATAATAACAATAATGGGAGAGGAGAGAGAGACGGAGGAAGGAGGGATTTAGAGATATAATATATAAAATATTTTATTTATATATATTGTATCGTATTATGTTTAAAAGTTATTTTATGTTTACAAAATAAATAAATATTGTGTAATACAAAGAATTATTTTAAAGAAAATATAATCGTTTCTCGTTTTAGAATCATAAAGATTTCAAAACCCCTATTTTTTTTAAATAAAATTCTGTATTAGTATATTGGATTCGAACTTTAATATCATCATTTTCTTTTGTAGAAAATTGAGTAAAATTTAACAAAAAATAAAATTATACCTAAAACGAATTATTCACTATTCGATTTTATTTCATAAGATTCGTATTTTATGAATAAAAGAATTATTTGATTCGAATCGAATAAAGAAAATATATTATCTGTGTCTGTGGAATATTTTTTTTTATCTATTTATTATTCGATCGAATTATTATTATTTGAAATAATTTATAAATTATAGAAATTATTCGTAATTAAATATTCCAAATTATTTGTTAATATTTCAAATTATTCAGAAATATTCAAACCCAGAAATATTTGACATGATTCTTAAGTATTTAAAAGTTCCTTGAAAAGTTTTTATATTTTTTTTCAACATCTATAAATCACTTATTAAATTTTAATATCCTTTTTGAATATATTTTTGAAGAATTTAATTTTTGGCATCGAATATTCGATGAATCAAATCCAATAATGTTTTCATTATACGAATTATTTAATTCGTACTAATACGAATAATATAATTATTCGATTCGAAAACACGAATATGTAAATATTTGATTTGATTCGTATTTTTGTAGGAGATTCAAAGAATTTTTTTTATTTTTATGTAAAAAATTTTAAATAAGAATATTAAATTTAAAAACTTTTTTTTATTGAGGAAATTTAATTAAGCAGAAGAAATAATTTATGTCCTAAATAAGAGTCTTCTTGAAAATTAAAAAATATTAGATAACTTTTTAGCTAAGTTCTATATCTCTTTTAAATTATTGAGGAATAATTTTGATCAAATAAATTTATGCTCGAATTTAAGCTCTTCACGAAAATTAGAAAGTATTAATAATAAATTTTTAGCTGTTTTATATTAGCATTGTTGAACGGCCCAATTAAGATTACCAAAATTATATTTTGTAAACCTGTAGATTTTACACATATATGGCAGAAAGGTTTTTACCTCTATTTGCCAAATCTCCAATCTTGCATAATATTAATTTGGCTAAAATCTTAATCAGGCCATCCAAAACATCACTATTTTATATATCTCTTATATTATTCAAGAATTTGTTGATTAGACCATAATTACTTCTTAGATTTATTAATGTTTGAATCTTTGAATTATAGAAAAGTTTTTTTTTTTAAATAAAAAATATTATAAAAAAATAATACAATAGCAACAACCAAAAATGATTTATATTTTAATTTCTATACCTAAAAAATAAATTCTTATCATGTACAAAAAAAATTTATAAACAAAAAATAATATATTATTTGAAAAAAAAACATGATCTAACTTTGTCTGTTTATAAAATAAATAAAAAATATAAAAAATGTATCAGACAGGACTTTGCAAAAAAAATAATTATATAAAATAGTTAAAATTAAATTTTATCCAGCCTTTATTTCATTTTTTCTGGAATTATTTAGAAGGGTAAATAAATGAGAAAGCCGTTTATTTTAGCTCGCTATAACACCTGGTTCTTGAGATATAGGGGCTCAAATCTGTAAAATTTTTAAAATGCTTATATCTCAAAAACTAATTATATATCATATTGTAAGTAAAAATATTCTCTAAAGGGCTATCAAAAAATAATAAAAATTGGCGCTAAATTGAGTCTTTAACATTCGGTTTACCTATAATGCTTTAGCTGTATTTTTAAGCAAAAAAGGGAGTTTGTTTTCAATGATATAATAAAATATATATTTATTAAATAATGTGAACAGGATTTCCATTAGTGTTGTTAAACGGCTCTTTTTGAGCCGATTTAAAAAAAAGGCTAAATCAATATTTTAACCAGAAAACAATTGTCTAAGCATCGAGTTTTCGATAATAGATGTCTAAACCTTTGTGCCATCTATCCGGATCTGGACCTTGGGTCTGAACGCGGGGTCTGTGCTCGGGGTTCGTGCTCAGAGCTGGTTTTGTCGATATTTTAGACCCAAACACCGGGTCTGGGCTCTACACAACCAACCAATTAACAACACTACTTATGCAGGCAAAAATAATTTTATATGTAAATAGGAAAATATCAAGTGCAGAAAAGGCTAATTTTATGTAATATTAAAGAACTTTTCATTCACTTTAGAGAGACTCATAACGATATACAGTTAGGTCTGAGTAGATTTGCTTTCTTACGACCTAAAAACTGTGTTTTAGCAGGTGGTCCAGGTACACATACCATGTGTATCTGCACATTACATTAAAATTTTAAGCTTATTTTAATAGGTGGAAAATTAAAACAGCTAACAAACAATATTGATCATTATAATTATCCTGTGTAAAAACAGAACAAATAAATTAATTAATAATAACTAATTTGAAATATTCGTCCTCTAGTCGACTCAATTATATATTTCGTATTCATGGTCAAGTTGAAAGTCTAAAGTAAATAAATGTAAAAAATAGATCACAAATATCTTAATTAATAAAATTTGAAATATTCGTCCTCTAGTCGAATCACGTTTATATCATATAAGTATAACTATTCGTCCTCTAGTCGACTCAAATATATATTTTGTATTCATAACTCAAGTTGGAAGTCTAAAGTAAATAAATGTAAAAAACAGAACAAATATCTTAATAAATAAAAACTAATTTGAAATATTCGTCCTCTAGTCGACTCTAGTTCATAGAAAACTATTTGTCCTCTAGTAGACTCAAGTATATAATTCCTATTTGCAACTCAAGTTGGAAGTTTAAAATAAAAAAAGTAATAAACAACAAATATCTTAATTAATAATAACTAATTTGAAATATTCTTCCTCTAGTCGAATCAAGTTCATAGAACTATTCGTCCTCTAGTTGACTAAAGTATATAATTCCTATTTAAATCTCAAGTTGGAAGTCTAAAATAAAAAAATGTAAAAAACAGAACAAATCTTAATTATTAATAATTATTATAAAATATTCGTCCTCTAGTCGACGACTCAAGTTTATAAAAATATTCGTCCTCTAGTCGACTCAAGTATATAGACTTGAGTTCACGACTTGAGTCGACTTGTTCACGACTTGAGTCGACTTGAGTTCACGACTTGAGTCGACTCGAGTTCATAACTCAAGTCAGTTTGGGTCGATTTTTTCGACCCAAAACTTCGACTCAGTCGATTAACAACACTAGTTCTTTTTGAAGTAACCTTTACTAAAGAATCGAATGCTATTTTTTAAAAAAGGTGCTAATATTTTAAAAAGGGATGGTGCGACACCGAGTCAACAACATGCATGATAATTTGAATAACATTTTAATTTAGACTCTTCCTTTTGAAGTAATATCAATTAAAATGCATGAATAGTATTAATATGTTTTGTTATAAATGCACAGTACAATTATTTTTAACAATCTATTTTATTTTGATATTGTTTATATTGTATCTTATTCTTATTTTATAAATTGAAATTATAATTTTAAATTCAATAAGGATATGGTAAGAGAAAATAGAATTCCCACTTGTAAATTTATATTTTAGCAAAAGAAAGCATTTTTATATAATTTGGCTTTCTGTTTAAAAAATTCAGTAGACGGGAAATATAAATCCATATAGTTCTCTCAAAAATCGTAAGTAGAAACGTTTAATAAGGCCAAATTAATTTGTAATAATAAAACATTTATTTATTTTTATAAAAAAGAAAGTTAACAAATTGAAAAGTTATAATAATTTAGTAAACCAATTTCAATATTATAATAAGGCATTATAATATGATAATTATAATGTGATAATTCAGGGGGAAAAACAGATAACGAAATCAAAAGTTTAATTACAAAATATATTTGTTACATTATTTAAAAAATAATATTATTATCCTTTTTTGTTTGTTACTAAAATTAAAAGGTATTTTAAAACAAATAACGAAGAGCCATACTATTATTCTATCCGGCCATATTATTGATATCTGGGTTTATATTAAAAATTTTTAACGATTCAAGAGGGTTTGGGAAAAATTTAATAAAGGAATTAAAAAATATTAACAATTATGATTTCTCCTGAAAACTTATCAAGATAAATAAATTCAAAGTTTAAAATTCAGGGAACAAATTATTTAATATTTTTCTTGTTTTCATTTCCGTTTTAACAAAATATTTTTATTGAGGTGCCAGTAATAAGCACCTAAATTGCGACGAAGTAAACGAAATCATGTGATCTTCCTCTGGTAACTTATCGCCACACTCCGTGCCATTATTATATGGAGCCGATACGAATTCGTTGAATTGATCGTTTAAACGATGATTGGGATCCCATTTTAGATCTTGTCCAGAAATCCACTCAAAATTTGAATTTTCATTCTTGCTGTAAGAATCGGCTGCCAATTGTAATCCACTTAATCCCGGAGCTGGCTTAACTAATCCTTTCGCAACCCATTTTTTGGACTGTGCATCACTAGTGCTTCTATTATTTTTGATATTAAAGATATCGAATAGATTGAGTTCTTCCCCGCCGATATCTTGATTGGAAAGACGTTGTTCAGCCTGGGTTTTTTTAGGGCTTGGAACACCGAAAATTGTAAAATCGGCAAATTGGGTTGATGCTAATGGTTTTTCCTTCGACAAATCTTTACCGCTATCTATTCCTAAGCCTGAGTTTATAGCGATGGTTGATTTACTATAAATCGTGGGAGCGGATAATTTTTTGACTTGATTCAACGATGAGCATTCGGCGCAGCTTATTTCTACCTTTTTATCTGGCGTCAAATTTGCTTTGTATATATATTTCATCGTATCCACTTCGTGATTCGAGATACCGTTATTGTGAATAGGATAATTCCTTTGAGGCGATAATTTGCTATTACGATATATTTTAAAAGGGGTGCTAGTGTATCGGCCTGGTGAATCTGGATTGTTGAAGTCGATGGAAGTTCTTAAATAAGGGTTACAGCCATAAAACTCATGGTCGCTATGTTCGAGATGGCTTTGGGGTGCTTTCATAACTATGTTCGATTCATATTTAGGAAGGCAGGCACAATTTTCCTCCTTGGGATCATTATTTACATCATTCTTAAATTTCTCATCTATAGCCAAGGTAGGTGGGAGAGGCGACAAATTTTTGTTGGGGGTATTTTTATTAGAAATTCTATCTGGGCATATCTTGTAATCGCATTTGAACGTCTTAACCTAAAACAGTATATAATATAAGGAATGGTATATAATAGAGATCTACCCTGCCCGAACGGGTTTCGGGCCTCCTAATATTTTTTAAGAAAATTCAGGTCGGGTCGGTAAAATTTTTTTAAAATATATCTAAATTTATCAATTTTACGTTGAATTTTTTTATGTAAAATAAAAATATGTGATTTTATTTATAGAAAGTATGTGCCAAATAACATATATCGTTTATTTTGAGTAATTATAAAAATTAATTTCTATATTTAAATAAAAAATTTCGGGCCGGGCAAAACTTTATAAAAAAATTTCAGGCCGGGCCGGGCTTGAAAAATTAGGCCCGATGCAGATCACTAGTATATAATCAAATTTATATAAAAACTTGGTAATTGGATTGTTAGCCATAAATTATATATTTCTTATTTGATTTTACGTAATTTTCCAATTTTAACATTAAATTGCTTGTAAACCAAACTAAATATGGTATATACTAGGGCTTGATGTGGGCTAGGGTTAGTTTATATGATAAGGCTAGGGTTAGTTCAATTTTTTTAATATTCATATTAGACAATACAAGGTGTGTGAGATAAAAAAAACTGTGAGAAGGCTAGAGTAAGTGAGAAAACTATGGTTAAATGTATTCGCGCCCGTACCTATACACTAAACAGACGGTGGGTTTAAATTTATTTAAGATAAATATATATGAAATCAACTATATTTTAAAAAAGTCGTGTTTCTGAAAAAGCACACTATTTGATTAAAAACTTATATAGAATTCAGACAATTTTAGAAGTTAAAGCTAGATTCCCCCCACCCAACTCTTCCCAAATAAATATATACATTGGGCCTACCATAGACATACCAAATGAAAGATACTAGTGACGCCACCACTACTTCTAAGGAATATTTGAAGAATTGGAATAATATCCAAATGTTTAGATTTATTAGTTGTGCATTAGGGGTTTTGAAGCTATTTTTTACAATCGGATACCCTTCCTGACATCAGCTCCTTTAGGTGGTTTTTATACTCCGTCGAGAGACTGTGATCATATTCTAGACTAGTGAAGGTCAACGGTCCGGTCCTATCGGTCTTAGACCGGGATCGGACAGGACCAATTGTCGGACCGATCTTTTTCTTGAGGACCGTGGTCCGGACCGGTCTTTTTATTTTTTTACGGTTCAGACCGCGGTCCGGACCGGTCTTTTATTATTGTTTAAGTTTGCTTTACTATACAATTAATATAATTTTTTTGTATATTTTATTTTATGATATTTTTCTAGAGGAGTCATTTTAGATTTTGTTAATTTTTATTTTACAATATGAAAACCATAAGTTTGTCCAAGAAACATTTTACTTATAGTCCCAATAAAAACATAGAGTATGTGTTCACTGCAGTACCAAATTTAATGTATCGTCAGCACCTAGTAACAAAATAATTGTTTATAATTTTTTAAGCAATAAATTAATCAAAATAAGCAATAATATTATTAAAATATTTTAGTTATTATATAGTTCTATTTTTTTTAAAGAAACTGTTTGTATAATTTATTGTAAAAATTACTTAACCTTATTCTTAATAAAATAATTAGGTACCTTAAGCAGACATCTGATAAAACATAAAATATATACTTCTAATGATGAAAATGAAAATATCTCAAAAAACACAATCTACTCTTAATTTTAATATGCCCTCTACAAGCACAAAATCATTTTTTTCAATACCATTGGATAAATTTTATTGTTTATATAATACTCTTATATTTAATAAAATGATAAAACAAATCAAATTAGGTTAAAAAATATGTTTATCATGACCTTCACTATTCTAGACCCAGACCACAGTGAACCTATTAAAACTCCTTTAGCCGCCAAAAGAGCCCCCCTTCCCACGCCACGATGAGGCTGAAGGTGGAGCATTTTTATTCGTATTTAAACCAGAGACTACAAGTCTGAATTTTTGATCAGGCCCAGCCTAAGCCCGCAGTATAAAATTTTTATAGGCCCGGCCCATATTTAATATTAATATCCAAATATTTAATTTATTGTATTCACATGAAAATAAAAAATATTTCAGTGGATTTAGGCAATCATTGTGTTTGCAATACTGAAATTCATTTTAAAAAATAATTGCAATATTTTTTAAAAATCAACAACTGTTTTAAATATGATAAGTTTAAATAAAATTAATTTTAGGCCCAAGCCGTATTCTGGCTTATTAAAATTTGTTTCAAATACCCCGGCCCGTCTCAGGCATACTAGAAAATGTAATATTAAGCGCATACTCTAGTCTGCCGGTCGGCCTGCCCATGAAGGTCTTTGATTCAAATAATTTCATTTTAATATTCACGAATATTATTCAAATAGTAAAAATAAATAAATAAAATTTTATTGTTTAGCATTTAATTTTTTAAGATGTGAACTATATTATTTATATTTGAGTTCTGCAGAATTGACCCGTCAGTTTTGCCTGGAGTGACTTTATCAATACAGACCCGGCCATAACCCAAAAAATATTAATATTTTATTTTCTTCTTATTCTTTTTTTCTTTGCCTCATTAATTATCACAATAAAACAAATTCAAATGGCATAAGAAATTGAAAAAAGTTAGTAATAAATAGAATGAAATAGCTAGACATTATTAAAATATTAAATTTATTGGGGAATATTTTAATTAATTGTATAACATTAAAAGAATAAAATAGATATTTTGAATTAGATTTCTCTATAAGCTTTTTTTAAAATTCAGAGGTCTAAAATTTTTTTATCACCTAGTCGCGGGTAGACTCATGCTGAAAAAATGATATGCAGGTCTCTAATCTACATCACAGAGCTTATATTTTAAGTATGATATTTTAATTATTAATGTTTCTCAAGGGGTTTTTGTGACAGATTAAATATTAGTTTAGACTTTTTTATATTACAAATATAATATTATTATATTTCAACTAGAGTGAAGTTTAATATAAAAAAGGTTCTAATTTCTGCCTCCGGTTTTTAAGTTTCTTTAAATAAATTATTCTTCTTTACTTTCTTAGATTTGACCTGGTTCCAAGCTCTGGTTCCAAAATTTAGTTAGAGATTTTAAAAAAATTTAAATTCAAACATTAAATAAACCTTTTAAAAATATCACGCAACATTCTGAATATTATATGGTAATGATAGGACTTAATTTTTTAAAAAATATTCGAATATATTTGTTGAAATTAATATTCATATAAAACGAATAATAAATAATAACCTGGTTTTATATTTAAATATTATTCGAATAAATAAAATGCTTAATTCGTAAAACAGGAGCTCTATAATGTTGACTCTGTCCTGGCTAGTTATTTTTCTTTTGTAATTAAAAAAGCTATTCTGAATAGTAAAATTGTAGATTTAAAAAACAGGGATAAGTAGGGGAGACCGCGGTTAGGCAAACCGCGGGGTTGACAGCTAACTTAATCTCATTTTAAAATAAAATACATCAGAAGTTTAAAATTTTATCATATCTCTTTTATTAGTGTCATCTATAAAAAATCTTTTGATAAATAAAATTTGGTGAAAAATTTAAAAGATTTTATATGACAGAATTTTCATTTTTATCAAAATATATAATCATTAATATTTAAATTAAATTTTAAATAAAATTACGAAAGTATACCAAAATTTAATGAATTGATATTATAATATAATTTTATGTTATTATACTGCGTATCCACTATTTTGCTATGGGAGGGGGGAGCACTAAATATTTTCCCCATAAATTTTGTTGGAGATATTTAAGTCCACTTATTGTAGGCTTTTGTTTTATATTAGAGAGAGTGGGGGGGGGGGTGAAGGGGTCAATTATTATTAGCTTAAAATAATATTTACGAAAACGGAAATTTGCGATAGTGGGGGGATTTCCCTCCCTCCCTCCCTCATTGGTTACATGTCTGGGCTATTAAGGTATATAAAGTAGTGATCTGCATCAGGCCTAATTTTTTACCCCGCCCCGGCCCGAATTTTTAAAAAAGTTTTACCGGCCCAGCCCGAACCAGAATTTTTTTTAAATAACAATTTACAGGCCCAGCCTGAATTTATTTATATATAGATATAACTACTCAAAATAAATTTTATGTTATATGGCGTCTCGTTTCCATAAATAAAATAAAATATTTTTATTTTACATAAAAAATTAAACTTAAAATTGATAAATTTAATATATTTTAAAAAATTTCCAAGGTCCGACCAAGTTCGAATTTTTTTAAAAAAATATTAGGCCCAACCCACCCTAACCTACTTTTGCAGATATCTAATATGAAGATTGTAAATCAACAAGGATCACTTGCTAACTAACATATAAATTTATCTACATTATCTGACTTATTTTTAAAATATAATCACAATAATTTTATGTAATTTTTAAACAATATAATCAAATTTTAGCCATATTTAATATAGAGATTATGTAAATAAAAATCTAAATGGTATGGTAAAGAGATTAGAATATTATTTATAAATGTTATTTATAAATTTTAAGTTCTTGTATTTTAACATTTGATAGATCAAAATTATGATGAAGTATAAAATTATAAAATTAGTATTTAAGTTTAAATTAATATAATCTAATATTTTATTTGGCATTAGATCAAACTTTATGAGATATTATAAGAGATAGAAAGTGAAATATTTGCAAAAAAAAAAAGTAAAAAAAATATTAACAAAGATATTTGTCTTTATCGTAATATAGAACACCATAACGGCAAAGAGTATACCAATGAAGAATGTTCCAATGATGGGCACATGTACATGTTTAAACTTCGATAAATTTTTTATATTTTCAAAATGTTTATTATATTAACCAAAATTAAGTTTCAATTTTTATATATAATTAGCTTCAATTTATTAGTATATTTTGAACAATAAAATTATTCTATACGTATCATTATTAATAAATAAAAATGCTTTTGATAGGCTAAGAAAACCAATGTTTTAGGAAGGCCAGCGGTTTGCCTAACCCCGCTATTGGGGCTTGTTGGACAAAATTTCCACTTTTACAAAAAATAAAATTTCAAAAATATACTTAAAATTTTTTATAAGGCACCAGAGTATAGTTATAGGTATCTATTCATATATTATTTTTTATAATTCCAAAAAGAGCCATCGCGATTTTGCAAAAATCGGTTCTACTAGCCCCTGTCTCTCCTACACCTTTAAACGTATTTTAACTATATCACTATATTAGATTAAAATCTATAATTAAAAGAAACTAAAAATGACATCCAGGTCCCTTTATTGATTAGTACATTAAAAATAATAACAAAACCTTAAATGGAATTCCCTATTTTCAAGCCTATCTATAATAAAATAATTTTTATATAAGTAAGGAAAGAAGAAAAGTAAAAAATAAAGAAAGAGGAAAATGAGCCCACATAAAATAGAAGTTATATAAATATGTTCGCATAATTATGTTTTTAAATCAACTAAGTATAAATTTTACATAAATGAGTAACTTTTTTATCTGTAAAAACTATCGATCCTTTTATAAGATTGTTTTCCTTCATGATTTTAAAAAACTGTTGGATTTGTTGGAGCAATTCCTCGTTCTGTTTAAATAATTGATTTACTCTGACCTGTAAATTATGAGGAGAATATAAATTAATATTTAGTGATTAGATTTCATTATTTATTTTCATATTTTAGTTAATTTAGATAAATAGGATAACATTGTGCATGTAGCTTATAAATCTCGACCAGACCATCTTTCTTTCAATTTGAAAAGAACCTCAAAAATTGATTTTAAATAGGTTTTTGCTGGCAAGGCAATATAAATTGCCACATATATCATATTTTCACTTTAAAAATAGCGGCACATGGGAAGGTAATTTAGGTATCTCATTAACATGTATGGTAAAGTTCTGTTCTGGATAAGACGACTAAGATTAAATTAAAATAAGAATCCAGTTAATAATGATACTAATGTGCCCCTTTATTTTATCTCCTTATACAATTTTTTATAATTAAAATAAATTCAAAAAATGAAATTAATTTTTTTTAAATTTATAACTTGTTATATTTTAAAACAAATAAAATCCATTTCTGAAAATTTCTAAATTTGGATATGCAGAATACTATAATAATCCAACTCTTTAAATTATTTGTGATCAGGTTTTATCAAGAATCCTCAAAGTCCTAAATCCTAATATCACGATATATTTTTCTCTAATCATCTTTAAATTACAGGAGTTAAGGTAATTGGTTTTCTAAAAAATAAAAAATAAATTAAAAAAAAACTTGAGTTTCTCTTCTGGCATTAGTTTCGAGATTTAGTTTTTCTCTCAGAAATTTGATTTGGGCGTGAGCCATTTGCAATTTATGTTTATAGCGCTTCAAATGCTGACTCAGCAAAAATAGATGGGAAATCTGATTATCATCCATGTCCTCAAACAAATCATCGTCCTCTGGGGAGGATAATGTTTTGCTGTAAGATCCAGAGTCTTCTTTGTCATTTATGCAGGTATCCTTTTTTTTTGAAATAAATAAATGAGTGTAATTAAAAAAAAAATTAATAAAATTTAAACATAAAATGGTGATTAAATATCAATTGTGACTGTGAGTAAGACGTGATTTATAAATTAACGAGAAAGAAAGAAAATACTTTTAAATATGATTATGAAAAAAAAATCTTAAGCAAATTATTCATAAATATTCTAAGGTGATTAAAAAAATAGTTCTCCTAAAAATAGAACCCAGCAAGGTCCCATTCAATTAAACTCGGGTCGGTCGGACTCAATAGAATCGAATCTTGATGTTTAAATTTTCTTCTGACCTAATCGGACCTCAATTTTTTTTAAAATTATTTTGTTTTATAATAATATAAAAATTATTTTCAAGAATAATCACAAAATTATTTATTATTCTTAAGCACTTATTTTTTTTTTTACCGATTTCGTTGAAATAAGGATTTAAATTTTTTGGTAAAATAAATATTTAATATCACATAATTTGAACACATTTTGCTCAAAAAATTTAATAATGAATTAAGATAATCCATTAAACCCTAAATTTTTAATTGCGAAAAAGGAAGTAGAATATTTTAAGCTAGTTTATGCAAAAATCCTGTTCAAAATTGTAACTCAGGTCGTTAAGAAAGTGGGTTGAAAAATATCTCGCATCCCCAAGTTTTGATCCGAAATATTCTTCCATGTCGTTTATTTTATGACACTAATTAAAGTTATTACATTTACTTGGTCCTTTTCAATTGAAGATATATGGACAAAAGAATCACTGATCATTGAATAGCCCGATAAACCGCTGTCTAATAAGTAGGTAAAAACAAAATAAATGGGATTTATCGATTTGGTTTTCATAACATGGAAGTGTAGATTATAATAATAAGCTGATTGAAAATATATGAGATTATTTTTTTTCCTATATATAATATATCAATGTTATGTAAGATAAATCACTATATTAAATAATCTTTATTTGATATCATTATTATTGTCCTCCTGATATCTAAACCTAGTCAAAATTAGTCTCCTCCATACTCTCAATATACTTTTATTTATCCTCATTTATAATAAACGCAATGATGTTTAAGTGAATTATCATCGATAAACATTAGAATAGTTGTATTATTAATTTTGTAATTTAAGTATCGAGTTATGGTGTCTCGTTATTTTTGCGTTTACTATAAATGAGGCCTAAATATGAATTTAAGAAATTATATTGGTTTAAGGTTTATCTCGCATATTTTTTCTCCTTGAATATATATTATGGATGTCTAAAACTGCAAAATTTTCTTAATAAAAACTATTCTAAAAAATTTTAAAATGTTATAAACCTCTCATATGCACTTTTTCAAATGTTATGCTATTCATAGAGGCACCTAATTTACACGCATTATCCACCTTAAAGTCGCCCTCTTCAGGTACCATTAGAGGTTTGTCGCGACATTTGTCTGATTTTTTGTCGATCGTAATAGGAGTTATGTCTTTTGAGGATTTGTAATCTTTTTCGCATGCGAATTTGTGACAAACTTCGAAGGCTTGCCCTATCGTTCTAACTATTAACATTGCTTGATTCTATTTTTATTTATTTAAAAAACAATTTAATACTGTCCGGTCTTTTGATCACAAATAAAAATTTTACATTTAAAAAAAGTATTAAAGATTAAATCCATAATACCAAGTAATTTTAAAGAAATGTCAAATGAAAATTAAACCTTTTTATCAGCTTTAAAGACGTTACATTTAAAATGGTTCGTACCGCAATCTCTCGCTATATAACTAAAAATCTTGAGATCTTGGGAATCGTGAGAAACATAAAATACCCTTAAAAAGATAATTATTTATGTCGCATATGATATATTTACTAATTTACGGTATGCACCCAAGAAGGATTTATATTTCATTTATTTTTTTTTCAGATAGATGCAGGGCTGTTCCTATTATTATAAACTAGGGATGTATAACGTAATGTGCATTCGTTTTTAATTAAAAGAAATGGTGGTTGTTAGGGATACTATATATAATTGGCTTTTTGATTCGACTTCAATGAGGGAAATATTTACATTATAAAAGTTATCAATTGATTGGAAAAAAAAATTACCTATATATTGGATGATTATACAGGATTTGTTCTTCAACGAATTCTTGTTTCAATTTGATAAATTTCTTCAAAATAAAAAATTTAAGTTTATTTTTTTAAATAATTTTTTTAAACTTCTTTGGTATATAATTTTTGGAATTTGGAAGTAGTTTATTCTATATCTAAATAAATTCGGGCCTTGTGGACAAATAATGTTTATTTTAATTTCTGGCCGGGCTTTTCGGGATAAATATAAAAAAATTCGTTCGAGATCGGGCAGGACAAATTTAAAAAAAAATTAGGGCCGGGTCGGGCTTGAATTAGGCTCGATGCGGATCACTAGTTTGTATCATAGTATAAGAGATGATAAATGAATAGTAAATTCATCTCATAATTTTGACGAAAAATGAAATAGTAGCATTGAAAGATATTGCATATTTTAAATAACATCAAGACAATTTTTTTTAATATAATATCCTGGGCCTTCATTCTTTCTTTCACTCATATAAAGGACAATTGTATTTTTTTGACCTAATTTACAAATATAAAAAAAAAAGTACACCGGCAATGAAGTGAAACTTTCTATATAAAAAAGAGGGGGAAAGCCTTAAAAATGAATATTATAAAAAAATCGATAAAAATGGCTTTAATTTTTAGTTTCCATCCAAAAAATCTATCAAATGATAAAAAGTTATTTTTTATTTTTTGTTTCATATTTTTTTTTTGATTGATTAAATTTTTTATATTATTTTGTGGTAATTTATTGGATAATGAGAATTATATATTATTTGTTTTCTCGTTTTTATCATTATTCAAAGGAATGTTAAAATTCTACCATCCATCTACCTTCTAATGGCCCTTTAAAATTTTATTCATATTAGTTCATGTCATAAAAACTTGTAAAAAAAGGAAGAACAAATCTCGGGATTTGATAAAAATATTTTTTCGATTTTGACCCTTCTTAAATGATTATATTGTATTATTTTTAGGAAAGAAGAAAGGAGGGGTTGGAGAGGGGAAATTTTTATTAGCTAAAAATGATATTTAAAAAAATAGCAAATTTTTAGTTACATGAGTCATTTATGTTAATGATTGATTATACAATTAATGCCCGACCTTAGCCAGTGCCTAGTTTCGGTTATTCCAAACAAAATATTTATTATTTGATATTAATAACCCAATAATATAATAAAATTAATACTTATGGTTTCCATTTATATATATTGGAAGCCTTTTTTAAAGAGTCAGGGTAGCGGATCATAGCTAAGACAGATTATTCAAACGAGGTACCCCACATAGGGCAAAAGAAGATGCTACTGAATAATGTCAGAACCTATCTTAGCTTTATATTCCTGATCAATGAATCTGCTAAAAGGAAGAGAACAACTATATAATAATAATAAGCATATCAATTTTTAATGGGCATAATAATATGAAATTTTCTTAAAACTTCTCATGCCTTTTATCCTTCATGATAATCAAATTCATATTTACATGATCGTTGGGAAACTTCAACTTTATTTATATAAACTCCAACATTAAATTATAATATTTCAAAGTTTATAATTTTATCTGTTCGATTTTATTAAATAGTATTTTAAAATTAAACACACCTTTGCCCTTAAACTAATTCAATTAATTTTTTTACATATTAGAAAATTTTTTTTTTTGTATTTTTTTTTATTAATTTAGAATTTATGTATAGTTAAATTTTATTTTACTTTCATTATTATTGTAAAGTATTATTTTTAATATATATCTATTAATAATTTTTTTCACCTTTTTAAAAAAAAATATATTTAAAATTATATAACTAAATTATTTTAAAAAAAACAGTTGAGGGGGATTAAAAAATTGTTTTGTCGGACATATAGTCGAAGATGGAGATAAAATTAGATTTGTCTGAGATATAAATTTTCTTTAGGATCTCCAGTGATTGTTTCCAACTTTTTACCTAAGGTTAGTTTTTAAAAAGAGAATTGCATCCTCGCCGAAGTTCCCTAATAGGGTAATAACAAAAGGTAGACAAGTATATTTTCTAATTGCGAATATTTGTTACGTTTGAATGATTCGGAGCCCGCAATGGATGAGTATTGTGTTTGATTTTACAAGCGCATCTATACAGATACAATCCCATACCAAGGATTGTCCTTACCGTCTGGGTCAGAGGTACTTAATTCAATTGGTTCTAAGATGGAAGGATGTTGGCTAATAGAAGCGCCTATTAAGTTGTTAATTGGCGAGTGACGGGAGTGCCTGTCTTTAGAAAATTACAGTGTAAGGAGTGATGAACTTTACTGTCAAACTGAGGAGAGAGGTATTTATCTAAATTTTGACTGGGGGTTGCCACAAGCCATTCGCATCCATTGTGTTTTGATAAATGCAAATTGGGAAGTTCTGATTGCGGGTTAGAAAGGATAAAATCAACGGAACATGCAATCAGAGGAGAGTCACAGTCTTTTTCGAGGACGCTTATTGAGCGAAGTGTGTTGGACAATATATTATTGTCTCATATGGGTAAGCTGTTTGGAGATCTTGGTCTATAAAGAATGTTAATTTGTTTATTAACTCATTGGATGAGAGGCAAGAGTGAGAAGAAATGAAAGCTGCAAGTGATAAAGAAATTGGGATCGGATTCCAATACCCGGTTTTAGAAGGAAGGGAATCTTGCACCCATATAAGGGGAGGATAATTTGATGTTTAAAACTTCTGCTAAACAGTCCTTGATTGTGTTTTTAAGAGAGAATAATTGATCAAGATGTGTGAAGACTTCTGTAGATCTGAGTAAACGAAAGATTTTAGGAATATAAAGAATTTTTTAATGAATGATGAGGTAACAGAAATAAGAATAATGATCTTAGTTCTTGCGTTGTTGATATAAAATTGTTTAAAATGGAGATAACTACTTCAGTTCCACCAATAAGGGCTCCTAAGTAGTGATCTGCATCGAGCCTACCCCAAATTTTTTTTATAATGTTTTGTAAGCCCGGCCCGTACCCGAGTTGGCAACAATCACTGGAGATCCTAAAGAAAATTTATATCTCAGACAAAGAATATCTCTTGAGATATGTAGATCTAATTTTATCTCCATCTTTATGTCCGACAAAACAATTTTTTAATCCCCCTCTACCGTCTTTTTTAAAAATAATTTAGTTTTAAATATATATTTTTTTAAAAAGGTGAAAAAAAATATTAATAGATATATAATAAAAATAAGACTTTACAATAATAATGAAAGTAAAATAAAATTTAACTATACAGATTTATTTAAATATAGAAATTAATTTTTATAAACTTAAAATAAAAGACATATGTTATATGTCGTTTAATTTCAATAGATAAAATCAAATATTTTTATTTTTCATAATCAATTTAATATAAAATTGATAAATTTAGATATAATTAAAAAAAATTCCAAGGTCCGACCGACCCGGCCCAAATTTTAAATATTAGGCCCGAGCCCGGCCCCAAAACCCGTTCGGGCCGGGTACAGGCCGGGCTTACCTTTGCAGATCTCTACTCCTAAGTGTGTGTGGATCTGTTAGTATGTACGAAAGAAAATTCTCCTTGGGGAGATGATATGGATGGAGAGCAAAGTTCACATTTGCTGGTATTAACTGATAGTGCTGCTATTGGTTCTAATTTTTTTATTGTAATGGGAACCTTCACTATTTCGGATAGTTAACCAGCAACGTGCCATCATCTAGGTACCAGATGCTTAGACCAAGTTTACATTGAGTATTTATTTCAGCCACTACTTTTGTATCCCTAAGAAAAATCATCTTGTCTGTTGTGATTGGATAATAATATCGTCAAATTTGACAGCTGACTATTGGTAGATTTCTAAGGATATTATTAAAATCAAGTTTCAAAATATAGAGGTTGTTATCTGTATTTTCAAGTATGTGAATGGAGTAGGAGGCGGCGGCACAACCATTTTTATCCCATAGCCTAGTTGGTGGGGTTGTAATAATGCACTGAGATTGACTATGATTCGGTTACTTATTAGTTTTGCTGCTACTCTACGGATGATGAACCAACAGCAATTGGAAGTATACCACCATTTCTTTATTTAGAGCTATTAGTCGTGCTCCAAATAAAACAGGTTTGACATCGGGTGGGGTCTCACCTTTAAGAATTTTGTTTAAAAGGCTGGTCAAGTTTGTTGATAAGCACTTACTTGATGGGATGGTGGGTAGAGATCTGCAAAAGTAGGCCCGGTCCAATCGAGTTCGAGCTGTGTCAGGTCTAATAATTTTTTTAAAAATTCGGGCCGGGTCGGGTCTTGGAAATTTTTTTTAATATTTCTAAATTTATCAATTTTATGTTGAATTTTTTATGTAAAATAAAAATATTTGATTTTATTTATAGAAACTAGATGCCATATTACATATATCGTTTATTTTGAGTAATTATAAAAATTAATTAATGTATTTAAAAATGGGCCTGCAAAACCTTTTAAAAAAAATTTCGGGTTTGGGCCGGGCTGGGCCAAACTTTTTAAAAAAATTTCGGGCCGGGCTTGAAAAATTAAGCCCGATGCAGATCACTAATGGTGAGTTTTAAGAGATCTTGTAAGTAGATTAGTCGAATGAGTAAAATGATCTTTACTACAAATTACATTAACTCTATCAATACTACTTGATTTTATAAAAGCAGTATATGAAATAGTGATCTGTATCGGGCCTAATTTGTCGTGACAGGCCCGAAATTATATTTTTTTAATTGTAAAAAAAATTCTATAAATAAAAAAAAATTGGCAACTTGTTTCTTGCAATAATTTAATATAAATTTATTCCATAAAATTGAGTGATATCATATTTAAAAATTTAAGCCAGACCCGGCCCGGCCCAAATTTTCTTTAAAAATTACACCTGTCCTAGCCCTTTCGAATTATTTTTAAAATAGGGTCGACCAAGCTTATACGAGCAGGGATTTGTAGATCTCGAATATGAGCATAAAATTAATTTTCATAAATTGATTGGTATAAGTCAGGGTTGGCAAGTCGGTCAATTGACCTGTCAAATTCAGTCAGAGGAGTATTTGACCTGGTGAGATACGGTCAATTACTCTAAAAAATGTTTAAAAAAAGGGGAAAACGGTATAAATACATGTGATCACAATGTTGCCTATTTTTTTGGGTCCCCAATATCAAAAGGAGCTTCTCACTAGTAGTTAATTCAATGAAGTATGTGATATAATTGAAGAATTAGCCATTTTACAAGGTGGTGATAGCCAAAATATTAAGTGATATAATTAATTTCAGAAGCAAAAAAGGCATGTTTAATAGCAAATTATGTGGAAAGCAGTAATTTTCATAAGAAACAATCAATTCCGACCTCAAGTTAATGGATTAAATTTTGCTACCATTCTCATTACGAGACTTCTTTAGAAAGAAATAGGTCGATTTGGGTTAACATTCTTATGAAAATAGAAATCGATTGAAGATCTCGACATCAGGAAAATTGAAAAAAAAATACTAAAGAAAATGATAATATTGAATATGAATCAGAACAAGACTCGACTCTGCTACAGAGAGCTAAACATTAGTTATTGAATGACAACAAATTTAAAAAATTAATTTTATAGATTCATTTTACTATTATATTCAAAATAAAGTTAATATTGACTTTAAAAAACATATATTAAATTTGACTAAATTTGGCCATATTTGGCCTGTCAAATATCGGTCAATTGATCGAAACTTATTTGACCGGTCAAATGCACAACCCTGGTATAAGTATCTAACCAAACATCGAATATTTATACTAACCCTAATGGGCAACCCAGGCCTCAGCCCTTAACTAGTTTAGGTAAAATTAAGAAAAACATGCAGGCATTAATTAATATTTAGTTAACCCTAGCCCACATCAGGCTTCAACTTGAAATGTATTCGTGGTTATGATTTTCGGGTTTATGTAGTTGAGGTAATACATTCGCGATAATTTTTTATCAGTCATATCTCATAAATGCATTCGCGGTAAAACATTCTCAAATTTATTCACGAAAATATCTTTTGCAGTAACCGATAGGAGTGTTTTTACTATATTAAATTTATTGATGTAAAGCAGAAAATTCACGCACTTAAAGTGTAATAGAGCACGAGTAAAATTGAATTTAGTTTTTTTAAATTTTAATGAAAAGTTAAAATTCAACAAATTAAGTCATGTCCGACTAGAAAATAGGTTTAGTCAAGTTCGGGTATGAAAATAAAAATATTTTAAAAAATCCGGTCGAAAAGAAGCTTTTAAGTGGACCGGACATTGACAAGGGTAAACATGGTTCTACTATACCGGTGACTCAGAAAATGTCTTTTTTGAAATCTTTAACCCTAAAACGAGTCAATTGGACCGGACATTGACAAGGGTAAACATGGTTCTACTATACCGGTGGCTCAGAAAATGTCTTTTTTGAAATCTTTAACCCTAAAACGAGTCAATCGTTTTTAATATAAAAAAATCCCCATTTTTATTAAAGAATATATATTGAATCTAACCTCAGATATTTTAGAATTCGATATAGTTGCTTTTTAGAAAATTGGGATCAAAAATAGTAAAATTTGAGAAAAAATAACTAAACATCCTCCTTTTTTAAAAAACGAGCTAGAAGGAATTGGAATAGGCCTGACACTCGCCTTTCAAAATTCTTTCTAAATTATAAAACGAAATATTTAGTTAATCAAAAAGATTCCGCCTTTTATTGACACTCAATAAAATCAGACGATAATTTTTTAATTTATGTTATCAAAAGAAGATCTTATACCGATAAAATAATATTTTTTTTAATTCACAAAGAATAAAATTCTATGTTAATATCAACTGAAAGAACTTTTACCACTTTTAAAGCTTTATTACCGATTAAAAATGATCTTTATGCATGACAACCTTCCTTCTCATAGCGCTCACCCAAAGAAAAATTTATAAATTTGCTCAATGACCCCTGGATTATCATGCGTAGTAAAAATTAAAGACTTGTTTTATAAAAATAGGGCAACGACCTTTGGGATTTAGAACTTGAATGAAAGATTCGTAAAATGTGGCTCCTAATTTCTGAAGAAAAATCTAGTTGGCTTTCGATCAATGGAAGATTAGATTACAGCTGTTATATTAAAAAAGGAAGACAGATCCAATATATATTTGTTAGTTATATTTTTGTATTTTGATAATTCCATGATATAATTACATTTAAATAAATTATATTTATGCAATTTGATAATTCATAATTGCATTTAAATAAAGATGTCAAAGTTTGTGTGTGTTGAACTTTATAATTTATGATTAGGAGAAATTTTCGAAAAAGATAGAACATTCAGCTATAGTCCAACATAGTGGGAACCCATCTAATCCCGTTTCTCAAAAAAAAATTGAGAGTACTAGTTATCTTTTGTCAAATTTTACTATCGATATTTATTTAAATAGGAAACCATAATGGCGTATCCCAGCTAATTTATAATCAAAGGTGCCTCAAAATGCATTTGAGTGAATGAATAGTCAGTGATAAGTATTATATTTCATTGGGTATAATATATTATAATAGAAAGAATTTGATATATCTGCAGATATTATAAATGCATGAAATAAATTATAAGGTCAAAGCATTATTTTTATACTTTGAACTGATGATGTTTATTATTATTTATAAGCACTTGTTTTTTTCTGATTTATTCTAAATTTCCACCAAAACAAAAAAATTAGTATTTTTTTTAGGTTAGCATTTTATATTAATAAGGGGGGGGGGCAAGCAATTAGATAATTTGAAAGGGGATAAAATTGATAAATTTCGCTTAAAATAAAAGAATTGGGTAATATTCCATGATTTTCTATCTAACAACCTACAAATAATCTAAATTTTGGGTAATGGTAGAATATTCAATTTTTTAAACTGAATCGTTTTCGACAATCTGTACAAAGTATAAACCAAGTATTATGAATTCACCATAAAATTTCTAATGATCTCAAATAATTTGGCAATAATTTAAAAGGATAATTTTTTTCATATTACTTTTATATATAATAAATTGGATATATTAGCAAAAATAAAAATCAGTCCCTTATTATGTTTAATTGGATTATATTATACAAGGATTATACATACATAGTATTTATTAGTCAATTTTTGCCATTAAAAATTATTTTTCTTTTGTAAACGTTCATCCAAAATTAGATTATAAAATGGTAATTTTGATAAGAAATTAAAATATTTAAAAAGGGAAGAAGAAAGGAAGGGACGGGTAGTAAGCAAAGTTGTTAAAGTAGCGCGATTTCCAATTACAATGAAACGAGTGTTAATAATCAACTTACAATAAAAGGGGGTAAACATAATAAGATTTTATTTTAATTTAATACATATTGAAATTTATGGAGAAGCAATTAATTAACAAGATTAATCGTTTTTAAATAATTAAAAAAAATTATGTTGTAAATATATAATTTGTGATGAAAAATTAATCTTGATCTTCTTTGAGAAAACTCGTAAGATTTTAATTAAATTTCATCTAAAAATTCTAAATAATTTTTTGTAAAAAATCTTTTTAATATTTGAAAATATTTTAGAATTTCTTAAATATAATCTATTTTGTAATTTTGTATCCATTTATTTCGATAAAAATATGATAATACTATAAATTTTTATAATAACTTCGATAAAATAATTAACACATAAAAAATATAATTATAATTTATGATGGTGGAACCTTTTTAGAAATTAAAAGAGTTATTATAATTAATACAAATTAATTATAAGGATTACCTAATTACTCAGTTACCTGCCATAACCCAACTCCTAATAGCTTTGCATGTGATTGTAAAAGTTAGTAAAATCATAAGGAATAAATCCGTGTAAGAGCTGAATAATATTCCCAAACAAATTCATCCCTTGAATTAGGGCGGGAATTGATTGCTCGATATTTATTTTCCAAGACTCCAAAAAATTTTTCAGTGGGATTTGGCTGTGGTGAGTATGGTGGTAGGTATTTATTCCTATCTTTATAAGCATCGATAAGATGGTTTCTATAAATAGATGCATTATCCATTACAATAATTGCATCTGGTGGTAAGAGACTGATAAGCTCTGTCATAAAATCACGGAATAATAACCCATTATAAGCTCCTTCGATTATTTTATAATGGATTACCCCTCTAATAATAATTGTACAAAGTATGCTTACATTTTTACTCTTAGAGGATGGGATTTTTATTATTGGATGTACATTGTATGGCGCCCTTCTTCTACAGGCTCCTTGCCAGCTCTTTTTTTCGACCAACCTATATTTGTGATATATTTACTAATTGTGGTTTTCGTTTTTGGACTACCAGGGGGTAAATTATCTATTATCTCCTGGATAGTAAGAGTGTTTCTTTCCATTAATAAGTTTATGATGTATTTTTTAATTATGTAAGATTTTTTTTTACTTACACTTTTTTGAATATTGTATTCATTTAAATGATCTCCATTTATATCTGGGAATGTGTCCCGTCTAAATTTATGGACCGATGCTGTAGACATTTCGAGCGATGTCTTTAATTTTTATTTGTTCTTTTTCAGACATTGATAACATTTTAGTAACTATATCTATTTTTTATTTATTCCAATATTTGTGTATTCTTTTTGGTCTTTAAATTCTGACGGATTAGGAGTTTTCATTTAAATTGGAAAAATTAGTATTACTATTGGATAATAAAGATTGTATATTAAACATTTTTTTTATTAATTTAAGAAAAATTAAAAAATTTCATAAATATTTTACTACAACATATTTTTTTATTTTAAATTAAAAATTCAACACATTTCTTTTCAACCATTAATCTAGTTAATTAATTGCCTGTCCATATTTAATTTTAATATGTATTAAATTAAAATAAAATCTTATTATGTTTATCCCCTTTTATTGTAAGTTGATTATTAACACTCGTTTCATTGTATTTATTTTTTAGTGCGTCCCTGCTACTTAGCTATTTTATATAATGGATGTAACTATACACATGAAAATTTAAATTTAATATCATAATTAATTATAATTTTTCAATTTCAATTTTAATTTTAATTTTAAAATTGAAATTTATATTTTTATTTAAACCTAAATCATCTGGTGAAAATTATTTAAAAGGTCATTGCAAATGGATCAAATCGACGTAAGTGAGTCAAACAATTTTGATATTAATGAAATGGAAGGTACCCTGATAGAAAATATTCTTGACAATACAAATTAACCATTTCCCAAAATTTGAAAAATATTTCAAAATTAATGAAAAAACAAATGGTGGCTACAAATTTATTTGTACAATAAAAAAAATATCCTTAAATAGTCGTTATAATATAACCTCAGAAAACACCTAATTTTGGTATAAGGGAGACTACTCCAAAAAGACCAATTCAATTCAAGTTAAATTAATTAATAATATTGCACATGCCAATATTTTTCAGAAACTGGCTTATAAAGTTATTGTCAAATTTATAAATGATGCAGTTCAGCCAATGTCATTGATTGGATCCATCATTTACCATGATGATTAAAACTCTATCCCCTGGTACAACAATTTTTTGACTCCAGAAACTAATTATTGAGACTGCAGACAAAAATGCCCTAGTTAAACCATGAAAACGACTTCCACTGATAATAATTTTCAAATAAAGGATACTAATAAAATAGAAAATCCCCTAGACACGTTTTTTAAATCTAAAAATACAAATGAGTATTTTTGATAATTTTATTAAAAATATGTATATAAAATTAAATATTGCCTTGCCCTCAAGTGCTGTGTTGAGAGATTATTTAGTAAAGCGAAACTTATACTTTCTGATCATCGCTCTAGACTTGGGGATGATATTATATATATGATTTTATTATTAAAATGCAACAAAATAAATAAACAATAAATATTGTCATAAATAGTTATTTTTATTAAATAAATTATAGTCTTTTTGCATAAATTTTTTTATAAAATTAACTATATTTAAATATTTATAAATGTTGATTTTTATGTATTATATACTATGCAATTACATTATAAGCAAAAGATAAAACCAATTTATAAAAAGTAGCCTAAAAAGTAGCCAAAGCTACTCTTAAAAAATAGTAGCTAATAGCGCGCTATTTTTAAAGTAGGGTTTAACAACTCTGGATGGAAGAGAGGGTGAATGTGTGATGAAAAAAAAGAGTGAAACCAATAATAAAATAATTCAAAAAATAATAAGGGCATATTGTATATTTAAAAATTCTTTCAATAATAAATTTTTTATAGCGTTGAATTCCCCAATCGGGCGAAGTTTCGTTTCTGAAGATTATTATGAAAATCATGTATAATTAATGTAATTTTTTATATTCAATATACAAAGGGCGAAAATTAAATTATTATATATCGTTGTCAATAAATTATGTTAAGATTGTTTTAAAAATAAATTTACAACTGGATGTTGTTGTATATTTTAATATCATCTTTTGTCCCGAAACAGGATTGATTGTTTTTAAAAATTATTTTATTTTTATGAGATGAGCTATTTTATTTGGAGCTGTGAACAGAGTTAGGCGGTTATTTATTTATTTTATTTGGAGCTGTGAACAGGATTAGGTGGTATTTTACCCTCGCTATATGATATGGATTTTTCAGATAAATAAAAAAATACACAAATGTTTGTAGCGATAATTGTCTGAAATTCACATTCTGAGATACATTTCCGGTTAAATCGAATCTTAAAATATAAAAACCCACCCTAGATAAATGACTTAAAATCAAGAGATTCCGAATCGCCATGGATTTCATATCCCAATACCACATATAAACTCAATTTCTTATACTGATTTTTAAATGTTTTATTTAGTTTTTATACAAATTTATATATTTGAAATTGCCTTCATTTACTTATTTACATGATAAAATAATTTTATGAATCAAGTTAGAGGAAAAAAAGAAGATCTTATCTGTTTCCTCATATAATGAGCCCAGGCACATGCGTAACCATGGGAGGAAGGGGAAATCCCCTCTTTGGAAATTTACCTGTTCTCATAAATATCATTTTAAGTTAATACCCCCCCCCCCCCCCCCATTTTAATCTCCCCCCAAAATATATCACTATAAACAAGAATTTAAAAGAAAAATTCGTAAAAACTAATAACTATTTTAAATATATGCTATAAAATATTTTTCAAATTTTGAAAATGGGAAATGTGTATTATTGTTATCAAGAACATTTTCTTCCAGGGTACCTTCCATTTCATTAATATCATCATTGTCTGACTAACTTACATCGAATTGGATATCCATTTGCGATATCTAATTAATTTATATCAGATAATTTAGGTTTATAATACAAATTAAAATATAAATTTCATGAAAAAAAAATAATAAATGATAAAAATTATAATTAATTATGGTATTATATTTAAATTTTCCTGTTTTTAGTTACATTCATTATATTTTTAAAAATTAGCTAAGTAGTCAAAAAAAGGAACGCGCTAAAAAAATGTAGCGCGCTAAGTACCGATTTAATTATCTTGTTTTATTTCTCCTTATTTTTTGTTGACATTCATTTAATGTGAATCCCGGAAAAAACCCCCCGAAAAAAATTCCCGGAAAAAAACCCCTGGAAAATAAACCCCCAGGAAAAAAACTCCCGGAAAATAAACCCCCAGGAAAAAAAACCCCGAAATTTTTTTTTCGAATTTACTTAAGACCTAATAATATCGGTATATTTTTATTTGGATTTAATAAGGTATAGACAAATTAGTATTTTAGAAAAATATTATAAAAATATAATTTAATAATAAATTGTTTTAGCCCCCAATTAATTACTTAAAGATAACTCATATACCCTCCATAAAAAATGCTTAAACAAGGAAAAATGCTATGTTCAAATTGGTACTGGGGAAGAAAATATCCCAGTAAAATAACCCATGTATTACTTATTTTCGTAAAAATTATTTGCTATAGTAATAAATACAATATCAAGTAGACTAAATTTGACAAAATTTGCAATAAGATCTGTTTATTTTATTGATAAATCATTATTATGTATATACAAATTTAATAATTTAGAATAATAATTATAAGGGTTGACATAGAATATTGAAGGAAATCGCTCTCATAAAATCTGGATGGCTTCGCACCCCATCACGGTATTCCTCGCAAAGTTTCTTTAGCCGAATCTGGATATTGTAACTCTGCGATTTTGTTTTCGGTGTCCAACTACCTACACGCCATCGTTCAAGTTTGGTTTTATCGGCAGCCACCTCGCATTTCATTTTTTTAATCAATACCCAGATTGATGGGTGTTTATTCCCAACCAGATTAAAAAAACGATGATTCCAACCTTCGCATTGATTAAACGTGCCTTCTTCCTCGGATAGAGTGCTCTCATTCACGTTCCAAGTTTCTGGAGAAAATCGAGGCCCAATTCGACGTGTCTGGGATTGAGAATTGCTTCTTGTGACCTCCCTTGATACTCCATTGATGTAATTTTTATTGAAATATTTAAGAATATCTTTACCATTACTCGGAGTAACCGATCTAAGGAATGCCATTGCATTGCCCATATCACATAAAGGAACAAATGCTAAGCCGTCCATCATGCCACAAAAGAAGCTTATCATCGGTTCTGTATTGGCTTTCCAGACCTAGCTTTTGAATTTTTCTATGGGTACTTTGACACAAATGGTAAAAGCATTCTCTGATTAGGATGTGATCCCCTAATTGTAAAAATAAATATAAATAATTTAACATATTAATAATCATACCAATGACAGTTTTAACCGCGCTCATAGCAGACTTTTCGAAATTCATGTATATATATAATGGATCAGGAAATAAATCCCGTTCTTGACATTTAGACATTATTAGTTCGAATATTTTTTTCGTAAGTATTTTGTGTTTTTTTGAGTTTAATAGCTCTTAATGATTGTGGCATTCGCTTATAAAATTATTTATCTAATTATTGCTAGGTTATACTAAAAAAAATTAAGTGAAAATTGAGAAGAAAAAAATTGAGAAAAGATAATAAAAATAAAGAACAATGACTTAAAGCAAAAATGGGAAGAAAAATATAAATTGAGAAAAAAATTTAAGAAAAATTGACAAGAAAATTTTTTTAAAAAATAACGATTTTCCTTTTTTTGAATTTTTTTCCATGGGGTTTTTCCCGAGGGTTTTTTTGCCAAGGGGTTTTTTCCGGGGGTTTTTTTTCCTATTAAATTAATAATTTATATAGATAGAATGCAATTATTTTCATAAATAAAATTGATACTTAAAATAAAAGCTCTATATAATTATAAAAGGTATATAATAAAAAAAAGCCATGAACAAACAAGCAAGATCAATGTTATAAAATAAGAACGGGTCATTAAAAAAAGTATTTGTAGCTATGTCATTTACTAATCTAGATTGACTATTTATTTATTATAGTATACATACATTGAAGTCAACTGTAGTCAATGTTATTGGCTAGTAGATACCATTGAAATATATTTTGTCGAAATACCTTTCATAACATGCCATTAAATAAGAACTCTATTGTATGTAAACATTTAAATGTATTTTAATGAATGAATCGTCAATCTAGGCTAGTATTAATATAATAGATTTGATGTATCAGTATTTAAAATGTAAAAAACATGGCTTATATAACCCCGATCTTCTATAAAAGTCAGAGTAATTTGCAATTTTATATACAAAATTTGAATTTTCTTTGCAACTTGAGCTCCCACATCTCATTTCATTGGTAGAGTCAAATACTAAAATTTTATATATTGGTTACCAGGAGGGTTACTATCTATTAGGGATCAGCATGGACCAGCCCAGCATGTTGAGATTTTTATACAAATTTCGCACCTTGCTCTGCTTTTAATAATTTTTATACGAATTGCCCACCCGGCCCACATAAAATCTCAAAAAAAATATTATTTTGATTTACATTTATGACATAATTTTCTTTAGACTTAATTTATAAAAAAAATTAAATTTTCTTGTAAATTTTTTTTTTGATCCTGGCGCATTAAAAAATATTGTACTACAAATGTCCTTCGGACTTTCGGATGGGCTGTGCAGATCTTCACTATCACTATTCAGAGCTTAAAAAAAAATCCTGCACAGTTCGGTCGAAACTAGTGTTGATTTGTTGTCAAATATACAAATATATATTTTAATATGTATGCAAATATGACTCTTTTTCGTAAAAAAATTATTAATTTATAGTTATAATATATTCTGTCTGCCTAAATAAGATTGGCTGTTTTTTAAAATATTTTTCATATTAATATGTTTGGGATTATGGATTCTAAAAAGATATATTATTTATTTATAAAATTTTTATTTCCATTTCCATTGCTATCATCATTCATTTGTATGGAAAATTTTTATTTTTTATTCATTATTATTTTATAAGTAATGAATGAGTTTTTATTTAGAGGATGAGAAGAAGAGTTAATAGTTAGATGATGGAATATATTATTGATTTATATTTTATTATTAAAAACTGAAAATAGAATTTATCAAAATAAAAAAAAAGTTATTATTTTGGTCAAATAAATGTTATGAAAATTTATGAAATAGTCTTAATATAATATTCGAAAAGTGATTTAAAAAAAAATTTACATTTTGTAATTTAAAATTACATATTCTTTCTTGTTTTTCTTTTTTTAATTCCCTTCTCTAGCAACCTTTTATCGGACCTATTTTTTAGATTATGGCCTTTCAAAAAAATAGACGTTGCAACAGCTGATTTATTTAACTTTATTCGTCTATTTATAATCACGTGGCCTGTCAGGTTATTAATAAAGAGAATTGGATTTTATTAAAAACTAGTCTAAACTTTTACCAATATATCTAAAACCTTTAAATAACCTAATCCATATCTTTAATCATCCTACTAGATACCTGTTTAATTTTAATCATATTTCATCAAATTAAAAATATTCCTTCAGTTAAACATTCCTTGAATTGAGTGATTATCTATTTTACCAGATTCGACATCATCTGAAAATTTTTTTCGCCCAAGACCCGATAATTTTTTTTATAGATTCGAACCCAATCTGATCTGAAATTGATTTTATATCAAAAATATAATTAATAAACTTTCTTAACTTTAACTAAAAAGAGTATTTTTAAATAGTAGTCTAATTCATTTATACGATAATTTTTTAAAGTTAGAGAAATTGATAAAATTTAATAAATTTTAGCTTAGCGAAATTTTTATGAAAAAAAGGTAAACGATATATTTATATTTTTAAAATTATAATAAGAAATGGGCAGTTATATTAATCAAAAGGTAAGTATATAAATTCAATGGGATGTATAAAAATGGTTTGGTAGGAATTATAAATTTCAAAATTTACAAAACTTGTAAATATTTTTAATGATGTTTCATAATTTTATATATTTACAAAAGTTTTGAAATTTTGAGATTTTTTAAAATATATTTAGGTCAATAGCTTAGATATAAGTTCGATTGATATTTTTTTATTGAAAAAGTATAATCAATGAAATTAAGAAAATTTATAAGCGCTGAAAGAATAATTAATAAATTTTGGCTATTCTCTAATATAATATTTTTAAAAATATTAGGAAAAAAGTTATAAATTTTGGTTGAGGTTCAAGTCAAGTCATTTTAGATCAAAGACCTAATCTGAACGAGTTCATGAAAATAGTTGTCCTCTTGGACTCAGATCGGTCCGGGAAGAGTTTAACCTTTTCCCCTTATTCTTTCTTTTTCCTTTACCTTTTTCTCCCCTTTCTCTATTTTTATTTCACAAAGTGGTGAGAAAGTTGATTTAATAATTTTTATAGCTTCATCACATAGCCACCGATCACCCTTTATGATAGGAAAAATAATGAGATTGTTATAATTTATTTAAATTCTAAAATAATATTTCAGTGTTCCTAGATATTACATCGTCAATTATGTTTTTAATATCTTTGACATTCTTTTTGGATTTATTATAAAATAAAATCGAGTTGTATTATATTTTATAAAATCGATAGATAATCGTTCTTAAAAAGAAACAAAGCCATGATCTAAAAAAAAACTCCTAACATTAGATCACAGTAAGTTAAAAGTTTTAAAAATATTTATCAATCATTTCATTCAAAAAAATAAACATAAATATACTTTTTTCGGCATTTTGAACGTAACTTTAATGCCGTTCGCGGAGATTGTCAATTTGATAGGCCTCTTTTTGACTGAATTAGCCTTGTATTCGAACTAGATAAATTGCACATGGGAATTGAATTTGTAGATTAATTTTGAAATAAAAAAATATGTTAGTGTTTTTAAACTAAAAATAATAATGTTTTTTTAATAAAAAATATTTTTTCGAAATAAATAATTATATAAATTGAAATGAATACTATATATGTACTCTTGGGTATTGAATGGATCACTCATATATTTTTATTTTTCATTTAGACATTTTGGATTACATATATAGGGGGAAGAGGTCAATCAAAATTCTAATATTTATTTAGGTTTATGGAAAAAGTTAGAAATCTCTGTTATCATTCCTATTACTCAGGCGAGACCAATGACATAAATACCAACCCAGACTTATGATTATAAATGCACATACATGAAAGCAGTGGCTCTACTAGCCTTTACAATGTCAGGGGGATCAGAAATATTATTTTTTAATCTTAATTTTATTTTCATTTTCAAAATGACCTCGTTTTTAAACTAACATTTTCAAGATACCTTATGTGTTTTTTAAACTTTTTCAAGGGGCTCGAGCCTCTGTACCCCCCTTCCATTCCCCATTAACGTAATTCTATTGAAAAGTTTAGTCAATAGTAGACGGCATCGAATGCCATTTTCGTCTAGATGCCTTTTAATGGCGGACTTGTTGTCAAAATGTAATAGCAAATAATTAATTTTTTTAAAAGGTAAAATTAATAAAGGTGAAAAATGTAGAAATAGAGTTTACGGGATATATCTATTATTTATCAAATTAGAACAACAAATGTTAATATATATAGTTTGTATAAAGTATTGTATTTTTATTATAATGATATATTATATTTCATTTTAAAAAAGATTTATTTACAATATACAGAATCTATTCACTACAGTTGGGCAATCACTAAATGCCAGCTAATTCTCATTCTACAGACAGGTGCCGAAGAAAATCACTAAGCATTGAGGCGCATGATAATTTATTTCTACTTTTTAATGCTGAACTTTATTTTCAAAAAATACACCGAGGCTGGGGTAATAGTTTTGACTAACAAAGTTTTATCCCTTTTTAGCAAGATAAAAATTGGCTTAAACGGTTAAAAATCAAGCACTTACCCTAAAGAATTACCGACATTATTTATTTTAAACTATTATAAAAATTAGTAGGAGAGACCGGGGATAGTGTTATCCTGGGGTAGTTAATTTCTTATTAAATAGTTTAAAAACTAATAAATTTTGAGAATTGAAATTCAAGTTAGATATGTATTTTAATAAGGTGCTTAAGTAGGCCTATTTCATACAAAATTGCTCATTAAAAATTTTAAATTTTAATTTTAACACGTCAAAAGTAACTTTTTAATTTTTTATATTTTTACTAATAAATTTTTTTATAAATGTAACTCATGCTAAATACTAATTCTAAATGATAAAATAAATTCAATTTTATAATGTATAAAAATATTGACAATATCTATGGTATTAGATTTTAATTAATGGGAAACCTGGGTCAAGTTTTAGCGGGGTATCTATTAGTCATTTTAAGCTGGTATTATTTTAAATGAAAAAAATCCAACTAAATTTATACGAACAATAGAAGCCACTAATTTGTCTAGGGCCACCAATGACGATATGAAAATAATTCACTTTTTTTGAGATAATATGACAGTTTTAAGTGTCAGGTTCTTCCGGGTGATATATATAATATAAACTAACCTGATAAAAACATATTTGACAATTTATTTTTCTATATTTACTAAATTAACAATATTATATAAAAAAAAATTTTTAAATCTATAACTAAAGAAGTGCTATCAACGCAACGCGAAAGGATTCATAATTCTTAAATTTTCATTTTTTAAAATTCTATATAATAAAAAACTAAAATATTTTTTTCTTAAATATCAATTTCTACAGTAGAAATATATGTAAAAATTAAACTACTTTTAAACATTTTGAAATATTTGCTTCATCTATTTTTTTTATAGCACTTTAATATTTTATGGACAATATAACCCTGGTCTCCTACACTTTATATAAATAAATTATCTCTTTTCATAATATATACATAATGGAATAAAAAAAATCAAATGTAATTAGTTACTTTTATAGTTACACTCCCAAATATGTAACTAACTACATAGTGTTTGCAACGGTCCTTTTTTTCTAAAATGAGATCGAACCGATGGACCGTTAAGTCAAGTGAGACCGAACCGTGGGACCATCGGTGCAGTCCAGTCCGGTCGGTCCGGTCCTATTTAAAAAATTTTTATTAAGCTAGAAAAGTTTTATTCTGCATTAAATTTATTAAAAATGAAAAGTGTTAAATTACCAATATTTTAATTATATCATAAAATCCTTTTTATTATATTATGCAATACAAATGCCTAAAGTTCAAAAGAATATTAAAATACAAATTTATTAAATATAATTTAAATCAATTTGATTTACATATTTAACTAGTTTTTATTTTATATATGTGATAAATATTTGTTATAAAATAAATTATATTTATCTTCTAAAAAATCAAAAAATTTTCTATTTTTTTCCATGAATCAAGTGTCATTTGTCATTTTTTTGTTATTTTATTATTAGCTTTAGAAAAGATCCGTTTACATGCTACAGATGTAGCTTGCTGTGGGAGATAATCCATTGCTATTTTGACTAGAATTAGATGGTTCCTTCCCACAAATCTAGCATATTTGAATTTATCGGATATAAAATATCAGATAAATAGCATTGGATTTCATGTATATCATCTTTCTCAGCTTTCTCTGCTGATGTCCCAGTTCCCATAAGCCTATCCCTGGCTATTCTCTTATTTCTATTCTTTCTTTAATTTAAACCAATATCAATACAAGTAATAGAAAATATAATTTAAACCAATAGTAATATTTTAGACCTAGTACCAATACAATAATTCGTTAACTTGGGTTTTTAATATTGGTTCCCAGCCCTAATCATTACTATAGTATGTTTATTTGATTAAGGTTTTATTCATATATTTAAAATTTTGAGCTCCATATATATGCATAATTTACTTGTGCTTGAAGAATTGGAAAATATTTCTAGACATATATTACATGTTTTCTCAGCATTTTCTTTTTCAAAATATTTCTATATTTCTTTAACATTATGTAAAGAATTTGATGGATTTTTTTCATTTACATCAATAGTCATTCTTTCAACCCTTGAAGAAAGAGTGTGGTGGTTCAATAGTTTTATCAACTTCTATGATAACAATTTCCATTTCCATTTCCATTTCTAAAAATAATATACCACCTACCCTACTAAATTAAATTGACGACGAATAAAACGCAAGAATATAAAAAGTAAAAGATGAATGAGATATTATAAAGTGTTAGGCATTAAATAATCATGTTTTATGTGTTCATGTACATGCACATTAACTAAAAAGCAATTCATAGTATAGCAAACTTATCTTCTTTAATCGGTCTTATATCGGACCGGACCATCGGACCGTGTTGTCGGACCGGACTGTCCCGTGGAATCCAAGAGTCTGATAAGACCGCCTTGGACCTGACAGGGCCGTGAGTCCGACCTGATCATTGCTAACACTATAACTACAGGAGAAAGTTGCATTTTTAAAATAGTTATAGTTATAATTCCTCAACAAAGGTAATTAGTTACTAACACCAATTTTAATAAATAAATCGTCAGTTTAAATTAGTATTAATGTCATTAGACGAGACCAGATTAGTGAATTCAGATAAATTAGTATATTGATATCGACACGATATTTTTGACAAGATCAGTGGCGTAGCCTGGATTTATCCATGGGAGGAGGGGGTTGAAAATTTTTGCAAACCATTTTAAAAATTTGCCAATATTTTGTGTTTTATTAGTGTCTTCCTCTATAGTAGCCAGCATAAATGAAAAAAATATTAGTAACAAAATTTTGGTCAAATTTATGATTAATACGCGACTTAAAGCATTATTCTGAAAATTTTATCAAAATCAATTAATTGTAAATTAATTCAATCCATTCGGTGTAGAAAGAAGAATAAAATCTCTCCCGAAACCATCATTTTTTATGATCACTTAATATATCTTATTCTATGTTAAAAATAATTATTTTAATTAAATTTTTTCATATAACAAAATTTTGCAGAGAATTTCATTATAGATTTTTTATTATTAATACTTTAGTATAAATAACATATTTAACTATGCATTTATTTTAATGATAATATACAGGCGCGTACGCAGCGGGGGGGGGGGAGGTCAACCCCCCCCCCCCCCCCCCCCCCCCCCCCAAGCCAAAAAATGCAGATGCCGGATTATTTTTTTCAAAAATATTATGTTTATATTCATTTATATTTGTTAATATTTATTCCTATCTCATATATATATTTAATAACATTTATTTATCATATTTATCTACTAGGCGTAATTTACCTATTTTTTTTAAATTTTAGTGGCGTATTATTTATCTAAATTTCTAGTCAAATAATAATTATCTCTGAAACTCCTTGTCAAACACGAAGAAAGAAATTGCAAGCTTGTCCAACGAGATCGAGTCTCCGCCATCAAGCATAACAGCTTTTATGGAGTTAGAAGAACCAATTATTAATGCTATTACTGAAATATCACAATGGCTTGAAAAAAATATTTCCTCAGAAGCAAGAAAATTATTGGATTCAATACTTATTCCAAATTTTTTTTCTCTCTAAGAATGTATTATTTAATTATACAACTATTTTATGTAATACTTTTCAAAAACATGACAATGACTTGATTAAGATGATGAGAATAGCGGAGAGCATTTTATTAGAACTCAAGGAAATTAGAGCTAATGTTGATGAAGAACATATTTTATATGTTATTGTTGAGTCAAAAGCAGAGCTATACGTGTTTAAAATTTGTCCCTCTCGACTTGCAGCAAGCAAGCTCATTGTTAAAACATTAATATAAGATCAGTAGAAGAGTATTATAAAACAAATGTCCCCTCTCTTAGATACATTTATAACTCAAATAAATGAATGGTTTTTAATTAATTAAGCAGCACTTACAAATCCGCAGATATTACTTCCACAAAAGCCTTTCCATCCCTTTTTCAGATGATGATAGAAAAAAAATTATTTGTTAGATTTTTATCATGAAGATGTTAAAGTATCTTATGATGCCTTATTAGCGAATAACTATGATTAAAAGATTAACTATGGTTGATACAGTTCCAAAAATGCTATGGATGCTTTGCATTATTTCAAACACATTTTAGATTATATTCATAATGTATTAAAATGGTTATATATTAGCAACTCTTCCCATTAGTAAACTAATGAGAGAACATTCTCTTTTTTAAGAAGAATAACAGAGCCCTGCAGAGATACCATTTACAAGGCACGGCCCGGTAAATGGTACAAAAATTTTTTCGGCCCGGATTTTTTTTTAAAAAATTTTCAGGCCTGGTCCAATGTTTTTTAATAAATTATATTTATTTTTGATTTTTATAATTAATAATGGCGATTTCAAATATTTGGTTTTAAAATATATAGCTCGGCCCGGATATTTTTTTAAAAAAAATTTTTAGGCCCAGCCCGGGTGTTTTTTTAAAAAAAATTTCAGGCCCGGTCCAATGTTTTTTAATAAATTCTATTTATTTTTGATTTTTATAGCTAATAATGGCGATTTCAAATATTTAGCTCGGCCCGGATATTTTTTTTAAAAAAAATTTTAGGCTCAGCCCGGGTGTTTTTTTTTAAAAAATTTCGGGCCCGGCCTGGGTATGTTCAAAAAAATTATAATACGGTCCAGCCCGGGGGCCGGGCCTGCAAGTCTCTGAAAAACATACCTATGAAATACAACTTCTGAAAGTAGATTGAATGATTTGGATCTTTTGAATATTCATAGGCATTTAACGCTAAGCAAGGATAGATAATTGAAAAATTAGCTCAAAACATACAAAATACAATTATTTCTAAGAAACTTTTTGTTTATTAATTTATATTTTCAACGTTTAAATTTTTTATACTTTATATATAAATTTTAAAAGCTCACAAAATTCAAATTTCAATTTTGGGTCATTTAAGTGATTTATATCGTGGTTATATTCACTTTATATTATAATTCACATTTATTTTATAGTTTTTCAATGCCGGTTTGTATATATAATTTATTTGTAATTCACATTAATTTAAAATTGTGTATTAGAAAAGTTATTAGTCCTAATAAATTTATGCTTAATATTTTTAAATAACAATAATATTTCTTAAAAAAATTTTTTATCCCCCCCTCCCTTCCCCCCTAAGACCAAATTCCTGCGTACGCGCCTGATAATATAGAATAAAATAAATTTCAAAATGTATAAATTTTATACAGATTATATTAAAAATTTATTCGAAATAACTATATTTAGAAAAATAATATTAAAATAAAATATGAGTAATTCTTTTGTACGGTATTTTAAAAAAATCTAATTTAACAATTATAATATATACAAATGAGTATATTAATAAAACATAAATAATTCTTAATAGAGATCTGCAAAAGTAGGAAAATCGGGTTCGGGATGGGTCGGGCCTTGGAATTTTTTTTAAATACATCTAAATATATCAATTTTATGTTAAATTTTTTATGTAAAATAAAATATTTGATTTTGTTTATAAAAACTAGACGACATATAACATATATCTTTTATTTTGAGTAATTATAAAAATGAATTTCTATATTTAATTAAATTCGTGCCAGGCCGACAAAACTTTTTTTAAAAAAAATCGGTTTCGGGCCGGCCAAATTTTTTTAAAATAATTTTGAGCCGGGCTGGGCTAAAACTAGGCCCGATGCAGATCATTAATTTTTAGTGCAAATGCAATATTTTTATTAAAAATAGTATAATATATAAATATTATGACTAAGAATTCATTATAATTACGTTATGAATATAAAAATTTTATGACTAAAATCATAATATAATATTAAATTGTAATAGCTCGACTTAAGGAAGTGTTTAACTGAAGGAAATTTTACCCAAAGTATAATATAATAATATAGCAATTTTATGATTTGAATTTATAAAGAGATGTCTACTTTTCTTTGAGATTTGACTCCTCAAGAATCAAATTTTTATTTAGGATAATCTACTTATAAATATTTAATATTGCGAATCCATTTAAACGGCTTTCATCGGTGCTATTTCTTAAATAGGTTTTTAACCTTTTCAAAATTGAAAAAGACCTTTCATTAGCGCAGGTGCTAATCGGTAAGGTAGCTAAAATAAAAGGCAATGTTTTGATATTAGGCAGGGAATCTAAAGTTCAATTACACATGGAAAGGGCCTGCATATTTTGGTCTCAAAGAATACTCTATTCTGTGAAAATTTTTATACCAAAATTCGACATCACAAAGTAACTTATCATACGATCCTGATAATTCATCAGAATAAAACTCTGAGATTTTCTTAATATCCTCTCGCGTTTCAAGTGTATTTAGACTCAATCGACAAAATAAAATAAAAGCTGTTTAAAATAAAATTGTGAGTAATAAATATTTCCTTAAATTGAAGTAAAAATGTATCAGAGTAAAAATATTTATTTTATAAAAATCCTCAATCCTAGACATCAATATTTAAGCGATTGAACTATCTAGCAACTACTCTAGGTTTAAAATTTTAATCCCAAACATATTAGCGATCACTTTTACTTTCTCATTATATTTACCATATTAAATGATTTTTCTTTAATTTAAAAATTATCAAATATCAATTAAATTTTTAAAACAGTTTAACAATATAAATTTTATTATAAAATTAATTAATACTGCCAGAAAAAATTTACAATATATTTTTATTGTTTTAATATTTTACATATAATTTTTAATATGTATTTTATTTTTAAACCATGTTACATTTAAAATTTAAAATTCTTATTTGTTTTTTCTAATATATTTCATTTTCATATCGTATATTAATTTTATTTATAAATTGAAACCGTTTTTTAAATAAAATTATTCGCAATAAGAAAAAAATTTAAAAAAAAAAATTTTCGGAGGTTATGAAGGCCCCCCCCCTTCTTATCTACGCCATTGGACATGATTCAATCTTTTTATTAATAGATTTCATCTTTATTATTTGTCATCGCCTTAGAGGATGCTATAAGTGGTCATTTTTCTTTAGTGTTTGTTTATCTACAGAGCTGTTAATAACTAGATATACTATATTTCGATTTGTAAATGAGATATCGGTATCTTAAGATATTTATATAATGTTAGCTAGATACTTTTGCTGTTTTTTTAAAGTTTTTTTTATATAGTAAAAATATTTAATCCTACTTTCGTATAAATCCGATTTATTACATATCTCTCAGTTTATTTATAATTTAATTTAAAAAAATTGGCCATACATTTTACACACTAGATGACAACATGTCTTAAAATATCTAAGGGAGACCGGATATCTTATGCCTGAGGTTCTTGTTAGCCTTTAGGTTTTCTTCTAGAATACTCAACTTTATTGGTTAATTTTTTAACCAAATATGTATAAATATATTCTGTATATTGCTATAATTTCTTAATATCGGATCACATATAATTTGAATAACACAATATATGATACCCATAATAGTAACTTTTCGAATGCTGCAATTTATAAAAAATAATAAAGGTTTTAATTATCCATAACTAACTTATATAAAAGATTAAATCCTCTATATAAAATTATTCTTTAATTGAACAAAAAAAATGTCTAAACTACCATATAATTAAATTTTAAATATATTGAGGGTCTGGGGCTGCTTTTCAGAGATTAGCTTTTTGAGCTTTATTTTTAAAATTTATTTTATTATGGTAAGAAATTATATTAGAAAAAAGAAACAACTAACAAATGATGATATCATGAATGTATTTAATAAAAATTCGAAAAAATATATAACCTTTGATTATTAACCTATCCAGCTTATAATTTTCTATGAATTAGATTTATAAAAAATATATATGTTAACGGCAATGTGTTATTTTTTCAACTTTAAATCAATTTTTGAACACTTTTTTAAAAAATCTGATACCAAAAATGTATTCTATCATGTTTGGAATACCTATTCTATGAATTTCATACAACTTTACCATGAACCTTTTAAATAATATATAATTACAAGATGATTAAAGTATTATAATTTCCTTATATCGACAATTTATATCAAGGTATGTTATAATAATAGTAAATCACAATTATATAAAGTCATTAATTCTTACTATTTTTTTATTGATTGAGATTCAAGTTCCCTTTTAGCGCTAACATTATAATAGGCAACAAAATGGCCAAAGTCCATACTATGCATAGAATGTTCAATTACGGGGTTTCGGATATTGGAAAAATAAAGCTGAGATAATTATATTTTACTATGTTTATGGCTAAGCATTGGCGTAGGTAGAATCCCTCGTTGGGATTCTCGGTCCTAGCAGAGATCCGTTTTCCCAGCTCTTTAAAGAAGTCTAGGGCATGAGAGCCGAACGACGTTAGAGTGGTGGCGATTAATGGTAGGAATGTATGAATATTTAGCTAGTTTATTCGCCTCGGCATCTAGTATGGCATCTCTATTTATATTAGAAGAGGCAAGAGGATCGATGAATGAGAAATCCCAAGTTAAGAATTCCCCCCTCTTCAAAGGGATCATGTCGAACCATCGGGCCGCTTACCATCTGAATTGTAAAGGCCAGTAGGTTCGAGGGTTGATCGGATTTTAAGGCCCTGGCAATGGTATCACATTTTGAAAACCTAATGAATCTGCCTTTACAGCGCTTGCAGTGTAGAGAGTGACGGCCTTTGGAGTTGACCGACGTTTGACAGAGGATACAGTTATAAGGTATTACCATATCGCAATTCAGTCTAAGACCGATGGCGTGACGTAACTCATCATTGCTTAGGAGCTGGTCAAGGTTTCGGGATGGGAAGGCTTCAAGAAACTCGTATCCACTACCTTCGGAAATGGAGAAGAGTAGAGAATGGTCCTCTGGTTGGCTCCTCGATTTAAGGAATGCAACGGAGTTGCCAACTAGAGGTTTATCCCAATCCTTCTGTAATGCCGACGATGGAGGATCGACTAATGAAAGGGACTTCCATAGATCAATTGCCTGTTGGAGTAAGGGGTCAGTATGTTTTGTTAGCGTTTGAATGATGGGCTCGCAGGACAAGCGAGAGGATATGAATGAACGCACTAACAGAAAGTAGGGAGGTGACCTTATACCAATACCGCCGGATTTGGTTGGTAAGGTAGCCTGTAGCCATGATAACTCCCCATATTTAAGATTGAGTATATCTTCTGTTAGGCGTTTAATCTCCAGTTCGTGTGAAGCGAGATTGACGTCATATTGAAAGATTCGTGACGCTCGGAGTGTATATAAAATTCTTGTAATTAAAAGGTAGTTCTTTAATAAGAAAAAAGCTTGGTGAGCTGGGAGGCGAGATAGTGTATCGCGCATAAGGGATATCTGTCGTAGAATATCGGCAAAGAACTTGATAAAGGACTCGTCTTTACCTACTGGAGATCCGAGATGTGTTAAAGCGTTCAATGGTGTATGATTGAACATAGTTTCGTGGTTAAGGTCAATGATCCCAAGAGGACAATATTCGCTTTTGTCTTGATTAACTCAAAGTCCCAAACTTTTCTCGCTGGATTTTATTATTTGGATTGCCTTCATAACTACAGCCGGTGGGCCGCCTAGTATACCATCGTCGATATACCAGTTATGAAGATTTAGCTTGCATTGGTCATTAATGTCTCGTATTAGACTATTAATGCCCAGACAGAACAAAAAGGAACCTAGAGGGTCACCTTGTTGAATCCCATCGCTAGAAGGAATCAATCTATCTTCGAATTGAAGATGCGAGGGATTAGCATAACAATCGAAGATAAATTGTGAGAATTCTGGGTAGAGGATGAGGATGATTTAGAAAAGCTCCACATCTTAGAGAGTTAAAGGCGTTCGAGAAGTCTATTTTGACTAGGATATCGTTGGTGGGGTCCGTTTGCAGATACACCCGGGTCATGTGAAAGGATCCCTAATATCCACCTTTTACGTTGACTCCTAATTGATTCGGGCAAAGGTGATTGGATATTGTGAGCAATAATCTGCTAACTACTAGTTTTGCAGTTAATCGGCGCCCAGTGGTTCCAATAGCGATTGAGCGAATATCTTTATTGGGTTTATGGAGAGCGATGTAGCTCCGTATACCAGTGGAAATAATGGCGGGTGGTATGCCTCCAGTAAGTATACGGTTGATTAATTGGATAATCGTTTTTCATAGATTAATTTATATAAATTATAAATGACTCAAAGGTTAACTTATGAATTATATACAATTCATAAGATAGGTATTCTCTTCCAAAATCCTATCTTCAGCCTCATCGTGGCTGGGGAGTGGCAACGTCTTTTAGCGGCTAATGGAGGTCTAAAAGGTTCCCAGTGATCTGGGTCTAGAATAGGATCATTGTCTCCTCGACGGGGTGTAAAAACCACTTAAAGAGGTTGATGTCAGGAAGGGCATCCGATTATAAAAACCTTGCTACAAAATTTCCCTATGGTTATAACAAATGGGCGGGGTACAGCCCAAAGTACCCCGTGGGCCTCCTCATCCGCCTACGACAAAAAGAAGGATGGGAAACCTGGTGGAACCACTATTCATGAAAATGAAACTTATGACGGCCATAAACAACCTGATAAAAAGTGGAGAAACCAGTTTACGGGTGATCGAGTTAGTATGACGGGATGAGCGGGAGAAGTCGTCGATGTATTGCACAGAAGACATATAGATGTGTGCTGCATACAGGAGACTAGATGGAAAGGAAATGGGACCAGAATGATTGGCAAGACTAGCGAAAAGTATAAATTCTTTTGGCAAGGAGGTAATGATAGTAAGGCTAGAGTTGGGGTATTGGTTGCGGAGAAATTGGTAGACATGTAGTCGAAGTGAGAAGGCTAGACAACCAGATAATGGTTATCAAGATGATATTTGGTAGAAAGCTATATAATATTATCTCGGCATATGTTCCTTAGGTTGGAAGAAGACAGTCTATTGGGGATGACATCGAGACTGGCAAATGAAGAGGGGATTATCCTGGCTGGTGATCTGAATGGACAAGTGGGAGCGAGTAGTGAGGGTTATGAAGGAGTACATGGAGGGTTCAGTTACGGCATGAGAAATTTGGAAGGAAAGAGGATTTTAGAATTTAGTGATGCTATGGATATGATTGTTTGTAATACAATGTTTAAGAAAGAATCAGAGAAGCTGGTGTCTTATAAGTCGGGTAGTACCAAAAGTGCTGTGGATTACTTGTTATTAAGGAGATGTGATCGATGTATAGTAAAAAATGTGAAAGTGATACCGGGAGAGGAATGTATAAATCAGCATCGACTAGTTGTAGGAGATCTCACTCTTAAAGGTGCCAGGGTCACTAAAAGAAAGTTTGTCCCAAGGCTGAAGGTTTGGAAATTGAAGGAGGAGAATGCTAGACGTCAATTCAATATGGCATTGGCGTTTAGGGAGGCGGAGGTGGCACAAGCATCTGGGGTGAATGACAAGTGGGAAGCCATGAAGAAAGCCTGGGTAATGACAACTGAAGAGGTATGTGGATGGACAAAAGGGCCGCCTAGACATAAGGAGACGGAGCCCGGAGGTAGCGAAAGCCGTGGATGAGAAACGGAGGTGTTTTAAAGTATGGTATAATAGCAAAGAAAATAGTGATAATGATATTTACAATGGCTAAAAAAAATGCTAAGAAATTAATAGCGAAGGCTCAAGAAGAAAAGGTTTGCTAAAGAAATGGAATGCGCTGATGGAATTGGAAATATGGTTCGAATGGCAAAACAGATGTCAAAAAAGAGGCAGAAAAATATGGAAGGAAAAATGACGATTGATAGTAGTGGTATTAAGAACACCTGGAAGATTTATATGAAAGGACTTTTGATTGAAGAAAATGAATGGAATAATAATATTAGTTTTGCAAAGGTAGAAGGTCCAGGGTGTAAATTTGGCAAGGACAAGATAAAGAGAGCAGTGAAAAAGATGAAGAAAGGGAAGGCATCGGGTTTAACGATGGTGGTATCAGAGATGTTTAAAGGTTCTGATGATTTAGGGATTGAATGGTTAATGAATTTAGCAAATCAGATTGTCACAGAAGGTACTATTCCCTAGGACTGGTGAAGAAGTATAATTATCCCAGTATACAAGGGGAAAGGTGATCCTTTAGATTGCGGGTCTTACAGAGCTATTAAACTCTTGGAACATGCAATGAAAGTATTTGAGAGTGTTAGAGAAGCGTTTAAGGGAACAAATTAAAATTGATGAAATGCAGTTTGGTTTTACATCGGGAAAAGGCACGACAGATGCAATTTTTGTGGTGAGACAAATTCATGAGAAGTATCTTGCGAAGGAAAAGAAACTCTATTAAGCGTTTGTTGATTTGTAGAAAGCATTTGATAGGGTGCCGCGTGAGATTTCAAGATGGGCCTTGAGAAAATCCGGTGTGGAGGAATGGTTGGTTACCGCAGTGATGGCAATGTATGTTAAAGCACAAACAGCAGTACGGACGGATTATGGTGATAGTGACAGCTTTGAGGTGAAGGTAGGACTTTATCAAGGATCCGTGCTGAGTCCATTATTATTTATCTTAGTAATGGATGTGGTGGCTAGAAAAATGCGTGAAGGACTTCCCTGGGAGATATTATATGCAGATCACCTTGTATTAATGGCAAACAGTGAGGGAGAAATGAGGGATAGTTAGTAAATGGAAGATGACTATGGAAGCAAAGGGTCGGAAAATGAATGCATCAAAAACAAAGGTGATAATTGGTGGGAAAAATCTAAAGATGGAAGAATCCTGTAAGTGGCCTTGTGGTGCATGTGGGAAAGGAGTTGCTAGAAATTATATCCAATGCACCAGATTCCAGAAATGGGTACATAAAAGATGTAGCGGGAAAAAAGGCAGTTTGATGTTAGAAAGAATGACCTTTATTTGTAAAACATGCATGAAAGGGATACATAATAATGATAACCTAAAAAATGGTGGTCTGGATATTGGCAATGGGTTAATCCTAGAAAAAGTGGATAAGTTTTGTTATTTAGGTGATATGCTAAACGCAGATGGTGGTGTTGATTCTGCCGTTGTTGCAAGGATCAGACAAACTTGGAAGAAATTCAGAGAGATGTCGTCTATTCTAACAAATAAAAAAGTTACTCTGAAGTTAAAGGGGAAAGTTTACGTAAGCTGTGTGAGGAGTTGTTTAGTTTATGGGGGTGAAACATGGGCAATGAAAGCAACTCACGAAGCCAAATTAGAAAGAACAGAGATGAGGATGGTTAGATGGATGTGTGGGGTATCTTTGAGAGAGAGAAAAACTAGCAAGGAATTGCGAGCAGAAATGATTGGTATGGTAATGCGACAAAATAGACTAAGATCGTTTGGTCATGTGGAACGTATGACAAGAGATGACTGGGTAAAGTGATGCACAAGGATGGAAGTAGGAGGATCAAGACCTAGAGGAAGACCCAAGATGACGTGGACAAATGTGATAGAGGCGGATATGAGAAGCATGAATCTTACAAGTATTGATGCTCAGGACCGTCAAAAATGGAAAAGAAAAATCAGAGGGAAAACTGGCCTACCCGGGTAAACCTGGAAATTGCCATAAAACGGAGAAGAAGAAGATAAGATAGGTATTCTAAACATGCTGAAATACATTTCGGGTAAAATCAGATTTTTAAATTTAAAAAAACACGCTCAAAAATGATTTCAAGTTGAAAAATAACATTGTCAGAAAAACACATTGACGCTAACATATATTTCTAATTTGCATTTTTTTTCCTGGGTGGTCCAACTACACTCTTTTGCATCCTGCTGCACACAGAACAATTGTGAAGCAAATACAACTAGAATAAATCAAAATTAAATAAAGAAAATGCTCATAGTTTTCATCTTCAGTGTCAAATTCCAAAGTAGTGTTGTTAAACGGCCCGTTTTGAGTCGATTTTTAAAAAAGGCTAACTCAATATTTCATCCAGAAAAATATTACGCAAGCCTGAAGATTTTTCTCATAGAAGGAACAAAGGTTTGACATATATTATAATCTCGAGCCTTAGGCAATATTTTTCTAGCTAAAATATAGAGTTAGCCGTTTTGAAAAATGGCTCAAAATAAGTCGTTTAACAGCACTATTCAAAACCCATTTACCCTATTTTAAAAGTCCATAAAACAATATTTAAATTTTACCAGATGATTTAATAATTGATTTTGTTATAGATAAAATGAACCATTTCAATAGTCATCCTATCAAGATGATTAAAAAAATATTACCACAAAAAATATATTTTTCCAACAAGTAGAATTTCTTAATCAATTTAAAAATTTATGCATGGAAACCTGCGGAAACGTTGTTAAGCCCCTGAAAAAAAACACATTTGTCAATCTATAAAATAAGAAAAGAAAAATTACCCTGATTCTTCTCATTGCTATAACGATATCCGTCCGGTTAGTTGGTTTGGGGACTTCCATGCTTCCGATATACTAAATTAAAAAAATATGTAAATTAAATTTTGAAAATTAATTTATATAAATTCTGAAGGAGTGTTAGGTAAATTTACTAAGAAGTAATGCTGTAAACATTTAATAAATTTCTTTCACGTTTGTAGTTCATATTTAGCCATTGGATTCAATATTTTACTTTAGGGCTCACATTCATGAATAAAGATTCTCTTAAAATATATAATGGGTAAGTCATTGAATTGGGAAATATTTTTATAATATTTTATATAAAAAACAAACTATTTTGTTTTATAGATTAAAATATAGATATAGGAAATAAAGTTAAAAAATAGGAATTCCACAATTAAGAATCATTTCAAATATTTAAATAATTTCGAATATTTACCGATTATTTCTAATAATTCGATTGAATAATAGATAGAAATTTATTCGGCAGATAGTATGTTTTAATTAATCGTATTCGAATCTAATAATTTTGTCATTCGTAAAATATGAATCGAATAATTATTTTAGGAAGTAATTTATACGAATAAATAAATATTAAGAGTTGGTGGTGTTTAATTTTTTTTTAATGGAGAAATACTACTGACATGGGGATTTTTTTAAAAATTTTATAAATTATCTACCATTACTTTATTATGATAGAATATTTAAAATTCAGTTCTTCAATATAAAAATAATAAGAAAATTTTTTCCTGCAAACCCTAATTGAATTTATAAATATCCATGTTGGGGAAAAAAGAATTCCTAACATAACAGTCCTGAACAAGTTTATTTTTGAGATTCGAAAATTGGAATTTTTTAAAAAAATATCAATTCTTTCTACACATAGGTTTCAGGTTAAATAAATATAGGATTTAGATTAATATCTGTCTTATAATTTCTCTAATAAATTAGGTTGAATATAGTTAGGATAGGTCTATGGGATGTAGCTTTAGTCATTACTTGCTTTTAAGGTACAATTAGTAGTTTATAGTTAAAATACCTTTTTTGATAAGTAATTTAGTTTGCAATTTAAGAAAAATTCCACACTTGATTAATTTTGCTCTATAAGATAATCACGTAGAAAAAGTTGATATATTACAATTTAATATTAGTAAAAATTGAGCTCTAGCTCTATATAATGTCCCCAAAATTTTTAAGGTTTATTTCAATTTTATATAAAGCTTAGTGTATAACGTAACATCTATATTTATTAATATTTTTTGAAATAAAGAAATTTGGCTATTATTATACAGTGTCATTTTTTTCGGTGTATCTTTTCCTAAACAATATGATGTAGCATTCGTTTTTTAAATAATAAGCAAATATTTAAGAAAAGACCAATTAGATATTTGTGTGTATACAGAAAGATAATTCTTACAAAATTTCTGTTATGATTTTTTTCAAGGTTATACTATTCGTTCCTTTGTTCTTTTTCATCTTCCCAAGATACCTCTAGTATTCGTTTTTTAAATTATAACTCAAATAAGAAATGGCAGATTAGATATGTGCGTATACATAAAGATAATACTTGCCTTGAAGATTTCTGTTATGATTTCTTTCAAGATTATACTATATGTCCCTATGTTCTTTTACAACTTTATCCCCCCCCCCCTCAAGTGAATTATTTAAAAGATGGTTAAAGCATTTAATTGCATAAGAAATTTAAAAAAATTATTTTTAAAATTGTGGATTAAAATTAATTAATGAAAAAAAAAATTGAATATAAATTCTTCCAAATTGAGGCTTGAAAGTCTTTGACAAAGCTATTTTAGCCATTTATTAACTAATATTTTGTGCTGGAAAAATGTTTGCATGAATAATTTTTTGATTGATATTTCTGGGTATATTAGCATGAGAATATAAATAACAATATTGAAAAAGGTTTATTCTTTTGAAAAATTATTCGAAAAGAAGTATTTAATATAAAAATAAATAAAAATTTGAAAAAATTAATATAAACTAGAATTGCGTCATTTGGCAATGGGTGAGTTTAATATTTTTTCATATATATTTATATGAAAATATTATTATAAATAGATAAAATAAATAAAAAAATGATATTATTATTGATGATTTATATCTTAGCTTTTTAAAAATAAATACATTATAATTGAATATTTTTTGATACGGCTAGTGCTGTTAAATGGCTAAATTTGAGCCGATTTTTAAAAATGGCTAACTTAATATTTTATCCAGAAAATAATGCATAAGCCTCGAGATTTAGTAGATCAAACCTTTCGCCATCTCAATGAGTAAAGTTTACAGGCCTGCATAATATTTCTCTGGAAAATATATTGAGTTAACGGTTACTCGGCTCAAATCGAGCCATTTAATTTGGCCAATTTGGCATCAGTATTAATACAATGTTGATAAACTTTAAAAGTACCCTCTAGAATAATGCATGTCAAAAAAATCTGACAAAATATCCAGACCTGCCCCCCGATTTTTTTGACGAGGTCTAATATGACGCTACCTATTGTAGGAATAATCGATAGCTAATGTTGTTAAAAGTTAATAGTTACACTTTAAAAGTTAACTAATAACTAATTAGAGTTATATTTCAAATTTAATTATATATATTGCAAGTTTAACACAGTATGATATTTATTTTTCAAAAAATCTTAATAAATTTAATTTTAAAAGTTTAAAAATTTTAATTAAATCATATGTTAAATTTATAAAAAATTTTAATATTTTGGACATGTTTATATTTTTATATTAAAAAAGCTTAAATTTATTTTTCTATAAAATTTCAAGTTTACAAAAGTATTTTTTGATATTTTAGGTTTAGCCTTAACAATAAAATATTTTCAAATAGGTGCCTTAAAGGCTTTCCCCTGACTAAACTATTTTTTTACAAGTGCGATTGATTAGTGACATTATATTTAATAAATAAGCAGCATGTTGGATTTGGCAAATAATAGATAATCAATTATTAATATTATAAAAGGCAATAATTAGTAACAGTTTAAAATGTGTTTGTAACTAATTTCTAACTATACTATTCCAATAAAAATAAGAAACTGGCTTAAACTATTATTTTATGTGGAAAAGCATATATGGAGTTTTGTTTAAAAAAATAAATACTTGCAATTCTGGAATATTTTTCACTTATATTAATATAATATTCAAAAGACGGACTTTAATATTTTCTTAATTAACCACCAATTTTTGCGCTGATATTAAGCGAAATTGTGATATCATGACAAAAAACCAATTTTTATAAATAACTCAAGAATTTAACTATTTAATAATAACAAATTTAATCTTTTCTTAGACACAAAAGAAATATTTTATTTAAGTAGGGACTAGAACACAACACAGGAAAATTTTTTTATTGTTTTATTGCAAAATATTAAATTTGAAGTTATTATTTATTAGCTTTTTAAATATTGTTTTTGTAATTTTTTTCTTTAGCTCAGATTATCGGCGACAAATAACTGAAATGACACTTTTACATTGATGTGTAAATTAATTATTATACTTCAGAATTTATTGCTATTTTTATTAAAAAATAATAAATATGCTCGTGTTGCTATTGGTGGAAATTTTTTGATATAAAAATAATTCAAAGTTTTATTACTCAAAAGTTTTAAGAATTGCATAACTTTTATGAAAATTTTCACAATTCTTTAATTTTACATTAAAAATGGCTCATATATTTATTAACTTTCATGAAAATTTTAACAATTCTTTTATTTTACATTAAAAATGATGGCTCATATATTTTTTTTCGTTGCGTAATTTACGGGATTTTTTTTTTTTTAATTTTAAAAGTACGTGTTATTGATGATATTAAGTTAGGACTATTAAATCAAATACTATATAATTAAGCAATTTAAATTTTAAGGATTCTATATAAATTTATATCATTTAATTAATTAATTTAAATCTGATATATGTTTAATACTTAATAAATAATTCACATATATATGAATGACAAGAAGATTTTCTTCCTGTTCTGAGGATGCTCTCCTTAAGATCCCTCCATAAACGCTCAATACGTTGAAAGTTTCTGCTGTGATTGACTGAGTAATGATCATATCCATTTTCATTAAGATCGTTAAAACTTGAAAATATACTATTTTAAGATTTAATTTACCCCTTCCATTTGTCCGTCATTATAATTGAATCAGTATGAACGTGCTAATCTCTTTTTCAGTTTCAGAAATAAATTTCTACCATACCTTGATATCCCACCTACAACCCAAATGGCATTTGATTATAAAATCCTTCCTGTGTTATTTTTTCTTTCAAATATATGGGATTCATCTATTTCGATTATATGTCCAGGGTCCCCTATTTCAAGAGATGACCTGTGTATGCTAGCTTTTTTAAATATTGCATACCTAAAAAAACTTATTGGCATATTTTACCATTTCCCAATAGTACTTCGTGCCAACCCTATTAAACTATCACTGTCATTATAGAAGTCCTGGACACAAAAAGATATAATAGCTGGATAAATTTGTTCATAGGAAGATTAATATTTTAAAATATAGTGCCTAGTTAATAAAATAATTTAAAAATTAATATAATATTTAACCCTTCTACATAGAATAGCTGCTTGAGCATCTTACTCCATAAGATGCCGCATTTTTCTCCAATTTCATGCTATTATAACAACAAGTGTAATTAAAAATAGCTCATGTAAAAAAAATTCATGGTTCTTTTGTATATGAAATTATGATCTCGGTAAAATTGATGTCCATAAAAAGGGAGGGGGGGGGGAATATTTGTTAAATTTAAAATTTTTATACATTAAATTAATATTTATTAATTGAAAAATTTTCAACTAATGGTCACAATAAAATACACCAATTACCACAATGGCATATTTAACTATTATTCATTAATAAAAATATATTTAAAAAAAATAAATATAAAAAAAATAATATTAAAAATTTCTCCTAGTTTCAGTGACTTGTATAGTATATGTTAAATTTATTTATTTATTCCTTCCTTCGAGTTTTTAGGACCGGCCCAATCCAATTTATTTTTTCAAATAGAATTTTTTTGACCGATTCGACTATTTTTAAAAGGTAATTCGAACTCTTAATTCTTTAAAAAAAAGCAGTTAGATCGAGTTCAGCAGAAAGAGTGCAAGCTCTACTACCTATCCTTTTAAAAATAAATATTTATCATATTTAATTTATTATAATATTTCATCATGATAAAATTATTATTTTGAAAATCAAATTTATATAATAATCTTTCTTTTGAAATAAATTTTTTTTTATCAATTTATTTTATTTTGTATATGTATATAATCCATCTTAATCTTGACATTTGAAAAAAGGAGAAGTTAAGCCTTTAAACAACAAACTATTATAAAAATTTTATTCTATAGCCCAAGGCCGTCTAACACGGGGAGGGATACTAAGTAATGGTGTCATTGAAATTTCAGGAGGTTAACTTGGGGGGAGGGAAAGGATTATCAACTTAGTTTGCATGCATACTAGGCATTCCATTTACAAATGGCCCGACCGGTGGAAATTTAGCTGATGCCTGGCCCGGCAAGTTTCAATCTTTTACTAAGGTTAACCGGCCCGACTTTAAAATTTTTTTTAAATGCAAAGTCTAAACCAAAATATATTTTGTTAAATCCAAAACAAACAACTTTTTAATCTTATAAAGTGGTTAATAGTATATTTTAAGAATATTACTTCATAAAATATCAGAATTCATTGAATATATATTCAAAATTTTTTTTTGCCCAGCTAACTATTTTTTTTTTCCTGGCCCGCCACAAAAAATATTTCAGACAACACCCGGCCCATGGGCCAGACATTGCAAATCTCTAACTCCAGTTATAATTAAATTATTTTTAACTTAGTCGTTAAGAACAGGGCTGTGAATTTTCTTTTAAAAAGTTCGGGCTCAGTGAAAATTCCTAAACCAGATTTGGTTTCAGGATTTGGAGTCCAGAAAAATAAGGACTTATAATATAGTTAAACCAGAAACATGAGTTTTTTAAATGTAATTTTCGAGAGGGTTTTTTTCTTCGTCAACGATTATCCATAGCGATTCTCAAAGCTAATTATATCAGTTTCAATGGTAGTCTTCTAGCCAAAGAGCTATCCTAGACAACACTTACGTCCCTTTTTCATTTTTGTTTCCCTGCGTCACACCATCTCCGTTCTTTTTTTTTTATAGTATTATTATATATTTTTCAAACATTTTTAAATATATTAAAACATAAAATATTATATTTTCGTTTTTTTTAATACTTTATATTATTTATTATTTGAAAATTGAAAATAAAGGATTCTTATTAAATAAAAGGAAATCTATCACTATAAATAAAATAATCAATTTTAAAAAAAATTTTTATATTTTAAAAATTCTATTGCGAATTATCATGATATCTTCCAAAATTGAGACTGCCACTTTAGTTTGATAATACATTTTTTAATGATGAAAATGCTCCTTTGACTAGCCTAATAATTTATAAGTTTAAATAAGTTTGTGATGCTAGAAGACCTAGAACAATTTTCACCAATTTATATAATTTTGGATAAATATAACTATTATTTTTCCATAAATATGTACCTCCCTAAATCGCATATGCCCTAATTTTTCACTGGGAATTTTTTTTTCATTTTTTCTATTTTCTAAACGACATTTTTCCTTATATCATAAAATTTTGAGAGGCACATTTGTTAAGGTGGTAATCTCAAATTTGTCACTTTAAGTAATATCAAAATGTCAGCAAGCTTAGCTACTGAAATTTATTATGATTCATTTAGATTAACTCCAGATGTTGTTACGAAATCCATACAAATATCCTTCTACATTAACAATCGATCTAGCATTACTTGCAACGTGCCTTACTCGGTCAATAATCGTTATCGAATAAATTGCCTTTAAAAAATCATTCATGAAAATGATTCCACAAAAAAGAATTTAAAAAAAAGACTTTTAATACTGAAAATATTTTCTAAAAAACAATTTTTTAACCCTAAATTTTAAAAGAGGGGTGTTTGGTTTCAGTAAAATCTTGAGGGTTCATGCTTTTAGAACTGATTAGGAATGCATAGACGTCATTTGCTTGGGGGGAGGACTGTAGGTGGCTTTGTTGTAGCCTTTACAATCTCAGAGGGCTCAATAAAATTTTAAATTATTTTCAAAGGGACCTTTTTTAGCTAACATTTTGAAAATGACTGCATAAAAAAAAATTCCAAAATTTTAGGAGGCTAACTCTAGTGCCGCTACTGATGTCATAACCTGATCAAATAGTGTCTAGATTTAGAAAATAAATTATAAGTTTTTTAGATTATAAATTAGGGACCAGACACTAGAAAACTCGTCCCCTTTTCTTCAATTTATGCATCCTTTTTCTCTAACATCACCCCCACTCTTTTTTCCATAATTATATACAATAATATAACTATAAACTAGGCCTATTCAAAAACAAATCGAATAGTATGCAAATAGTAAGTTATTCGCTTTTTACGAATAGGAATAAAGAATTATTCAAATATATGCGATTTATTTGCTTATTCCCAAATTATTAGAATAATCAGTTTTATTCAAAAATTATCAGATTAATTATTAATATATATTTTTTTATAAAAATTAATCATTTATTTCTATTGACAACACATCAATCTGATGTGATGAACAAGGTATACATTAACTCAGGGCATACATCAACAGGCGTGTAACCAAGGGGGGAGGATTCAACCCATAGCAAAGTTGCCTGTTCTCGCGATATCATTTTAAGCGAATAAAAACTTCCCCCATATACCCTCCCCCTTACCCCCAAAAATATATACAATAACAAATAAAAAGAAAAAATGAATAACTTTAAAAAAATTTTAAGATAAGTGAAAACCCAAAATTGATTTAAAAAAATATAATATAGCCAAAGTCCTACAATAAGTGGTTCTAAAGACCTCCAATAACTGGCGGAAGACCTACCTAGTAGTGCACCTCCTCTACCTATAGACAAATCCTGGAAACGTCTATGGTTGAAAGTTTCCCCAAAATTGGGGCTCCTCAGAGCCGGCGGGAACATCATCAATAAATATAAGCTCCGCCCGTGGTCCTGTTAATATTATATTTCCTTTCTTCCTTCTTTTTTGCCAGATTGAATATCAAAATTTATGATGTTCATATTCATTCATATTTCTTGTGATAAATATAATAAAATAGAAAAATATTCGCGTTGTTTATCTTGAAAAGTAACGAGTTGCAAGTTGCAATCTTAAAAAGGTAACTAGTTAGAATTTAAATGAATAATTATTACTAACCAATGTAAGCTACTTTTAAAATATAACAACTAGTTAATAGTTACCTTCAGGCGCGTACGCAGGAATTAGGTCTGGAGGGGGGGGGATAATAAATTTTTTTGAGAAATATTATTGTTTTTTAAAAATATCAAGCATAAATTTATTAGGACTAATAACTATCCCTAATACACAATTTTAAATTAATGTGAATTATAAAAAAAATATATGTAAAGAATCACTTAAATGACCCAAAATAGAAATTTGAATTTTTTGAGCCTTTACACAAAAAGTTTCTTAGGAATAATTTTATTTTGTATGTTATATATTTACAATGTAAAATCCAATCTTCGTTGGAATTGAGCTAATTTTTCAATTATCTAACCCTTGCTTGTCGTCAAATGTCTATGAATATTCAAAAAATCCAAACCTTTCAATCTACTTTCACATGTTGTAATTCTTGGTATGTTTTTCAGAGACCTACAGGCCCGGCCCCTGGGCCGGACAGTATTTTAATTTTTTTAAATATACCCGGGCCGGGCCCGAAATTTTTTTAAAAAACCACCCCGGCCGGACCTTAATTTTTTTAAAAAAACACCCAAGCCGGGCTGTATTTGTTAAAATAGCCTATATTTGAATCGTTATTATTAGCTATAAAAATCAAAAATAAATATAATTTATTTTTAAAAAATCCGGGCCGGGCCTGAAAATTTTATTTAAAAAAAAGCTGGGCTGAGCCTGTAAATTTAAAAAAAAAAGCCGAGCGGCCTAAAAAATTTTTTAAAAAAAGCGTAAAAAATCTTTAAAAAAAATCCGGGCCGTGCCCTGCAAATGGTACTTCTGCAGGCCTTTGTTATTCTTCTTAAAAAAGAGAGTGTTCTCTCATTAGTTTACTAATGGGAAGAGTTTATAAACCCTTTTAATACATTGGAAATTTAATCTAAAATGTGTTTGAAATAACGCAGAGCATCCATAGCATTTTTTGGGACTATATCAACTATAGTTGATTTTATAAACATAGTTATTCAGCTAGTAAGGCATCATAAGATACTTTAACATCTTCATAATAAAAATCTAACAAATATTATTTTTTTTCTATCACCATCTGAAAAAGGTTGGGAAGGCTTTTGTGGAAGTAATATTTGCAGATGTAAGTGCTGCATGATATATTAAAAATTCATTTATTTGGGTTATAAATGTATCTGCATCTAAGATATACTCTTCTACTGATCCTATATTAATGTTTTAACGCTGAGCTTGCCTTGCTAAAAGTCGAGGGAGACAAATATTAAACACGTATAGCTCTGCTTTTGACTCAATAATAAAATATAAAATATGAAATTCTTCATCAACATTAGCCCTAATTTCCTTGAGTTCTGATAAATGCTCTCCGCTATTTTCATCTTCTTAATCAAATCAATGTCATGTTTTTGAAAAGTAATACTTAAAATAGTTGTATAATTAAATAATACATTCTAATGAGAAATAAAATTTGGAAAGCATTGAATCCAATAATTTTCTTGCTTCTGAGGAAATATTTCTTTCAGGCCATTGTAATATTTCAGTAATAGCAAATAATTGGTTCTTCTAACTCCTTAATAGCTGTTAGTGCTTGATGGAAGAGGCTCTATCTTGTTGGACAAGGTTGCAATTTCTTTTTCCCTGTTGGACCAGAAGTTTCAGAAATAATTATTATTTGACTAAAAATTTGAAAGTGGTAGATAAATATTACGCCACTAAAAATTTGAAAATAATAAGTAAATATTACGCCGGAAAACTTGAAATCGAAATTAATTGATAAAATAACTTATAAATGTGATAATAAATGTAATAAAATATAATTGTGTAAAATAATTTTGCGATGTAATAATTAATCAAAGGAATTTTAATGAAAATAACATTCATTAAATTTAGAAATAAATGCGCTAAATGACGTTTTTGAAAAATGAGTATTTTAATGATTTTTCTAAAATTTGTCTTATAAGGTCTTCCTTTAGAAAAGTTATTTAATGACGATTGAGATCTAGATAATATATGAATTATTTTTTGAATCTGAATAATAATAATTAAACTTAAGCTCAATACAAATTTGTGAATCCTTCCTTATAAGATTCAATACCAATATTTTTTTTATCTAATGATGTTGCTAAGATTTAATAATATTTTAAAATAATTTAATGGAGGCTATTAATTAAAAGAAAAAAATTTAAATTTATTATAAGATATCGATTTTATCTTCTTTTTTTATATTGAATGGATATAATTTATGAACACCTAAAAAACATGTGTCCGAAAAATTATTTTATTAAAATTTAAAAAAACGCTCTAATAAACATATTTCATTTAAATTGAGTATATTATTATTTATATCGAAATTTTAAAATTCATACAAGTAAAAATTGTGAGGGGACAATTTGTATCTTTTAAATGGTTGATAACCATTTCCCAATATTAAAAAAATGTATCGATTATTGGTATTATATACATTTAAGAAAAATGTATTTGTAACTGGCCCGACTTTTTTAGAAATTGTGTTGGCACTCATTCGTTTTATTTCAAAAAAAATTTAAAAACAAGAAAATAATTTATTATATAAAGAAATTAATAATTTCATTTAACTTTTATGCCTTAAGTATTAATTAATACTTTTATTAAAAATTCTGGACAGGGCTCAGGCTAAAAAATATATAATTTGCAGGGTTCTGTCAATTAATAAGGCTTACGAAAAACGAAAAAGAAAAGACCAAAATTTTTATAGATTCAAAACCTACATTTTTTTCTAATATTATAAAATAATCTATTATACCAAAAATATTGATTCATTGGACCATGAATTTATATCATTAGTTATGAATATATTTTTATAAAAATTTTGGTACAAATTATAATAATAATAATAAGAGTAAAATAAAACCTCTTTTCATTAAGTAATATAGTAACTTTCGTTATTGTTCGTTAAAAGTGAAAATCCACCCAGAAGCCCAACCCAAATATTTGTTTTATGGAAGGGGGGGGGGGGGGTGGGGGGGGGCACAAATCATGACTTTATTTTATTCTAAATTTTCTTTTAGTGATTATATTGATATATCTCTTTGCTAATTGGAGTTTATTCGATTAATATTATGAAGTGAAACTATTATTTGAAGTATAATAATATTACAAATAATATTTAAAAAAAAATAAATGAAGCAAAAAAATAACTGCTTTAAACCGTTTTACTTATATAATATACTAACCCTAAATATTTTCTAGCAATAAACAAATTCTTATCGAGACAATATATATACCCCCTCTTGGAAAAAGTATATGGATGCCTTTACATCCTTTTTTAAATTTTCTTTTTCTTTTTGATTTATTAATTCCAAAATGTGATATTTTGATTAGAAATAAATATAAATGATTGAGGAATGAAAATAAAAGGATTGGAAGCGAATAGAGGGGAGAAAAAAAATAAAGATGTCAATATCTTAGAAAAAAAAATTCTATAAATTTTTTATATATAGATAAAATAAAATATTTTTGTATAGTAGATAAAATAAAAGGGAGAAAAAAGTTAAAAATTTTTAATTAAAGTTTAAAAAAATAAATAATTATCAAAATCCATAAAAATTAAATGGTAGAACAAGTATATAATAAGTTTTTTGGTAATATATCTATTATAAGTAAAAGATCTATTCAATAACCTATCTCTTTTTCATAAAAAATATAAACTTTCAATAAGTTAATGGCGAATAAGCATTTTCGAATGTATCTTTTGTTTTGTCTAAATTAAATATCAAATAAATAAAAATATTTAAAAAAAACTGTTTTTGTAGATAATTCGTTCCTTAGTATATCTAATATATATAATCTCTATAATCAAAACATGATCGTTTTCGTATTTTCCTAATGTATTTAAAATTTAAGGAGACTATAGTGTAATGTTATTTTTTGCTCTCTACGAGAGTCGAACCACAAACCTCCTCGTTTCAAGGTCGTATGTTGTAAGCATGCACCAACTTGAATATAATTAAATTTAAAATATTAATTATATATATATATATTAAGTGATAGCTGATATTTTTAAAATTCTGCCATTTATTACCATACTAGCTGACGGGGGTTAAGGGTAATTATTTAGTTTGTGTGTATGGTACTAAATATACTTTATTAATAAATTTTATATAAATATTAAAATTTAGGAGAAAAAGAGGTAAGATTGTTGCAATGTATACCGTAAGCATGTATTAGAAATATCAAAATTTAAATTTGTGATGGAAATCATATTGGATAAAATTTAAAATAGAGATGCTTTAAGATTTTTGAATTTTAAATATGGGTTATAAATTGGCCTGAAAATAGTTTCTTGCAGTCATAGCCAGGCCTGATCTAAAAACCAAGTCCAATGCAACTTTCATAAAATTTTGCCATTTATTTTTATTGTAATTCAATAAAAATGACTTAAATTTAATTTTATATTTAAAATAAAATTTAGATTTGTGATAGAAATAATATTGTGTAAAATATAAAATGCTTAAAAATTTTTAATTTTAAATATGGGCTAGACATCTGAAATTTTTTTTTGCAGAAATCGCCAGGCCTGATAAAAAAACAAGCCCATGGAACTTTCATATTCGGATTTTATTTTTAAATGAATTATGACTTTTATATATTTTATTTCAGTTCTCAACTAACAAAATTAATATGGTCTTTGGCGGGCTTGAGAAAATTTTTTCAACAATATGGTTTTCAGAGATTTACCTATCTCCAGGCTTGGGAAAAAATTACAAAATTATTATGGTTTGGCCAGGTTTGAGGAAAAAAATTTCAGGTCAATGTATGGTCCATATTTAAAATTAATAAATTTTCAAGCATATCTATTTTAAATTTTACGGATGATTTCTATCACAAATATAAAATTAAATTTAAGATATTGTTATTAAATTACAATAGAAATAAATGGAATATAAATTTAAGAAATCGTTATTAAATTACAATCAGAAATAAATGGCAAAATTTTATGAAAGTTGGACTTGGTTTTTTGATCAGGCCTGGCTATGTCTGCAAAAAAAAACTTCAGGTCAATGTCTACCCCATATTTAAAATTAAAAAATTTCCAAGTTAAATTTTATTCAATATGATTTCTATCACAAATTTAAATTTTATTTTAAATATAAAATTAAATTTAAGACATTATTATTAAATTTCAATAGAAATAAATTACAAAATTTTGGGAAAGTTGCATGGGACGTGGTTTTTTGATCAGGCCTAGCTGTGTCTGCAAAACAAAATTTTGAGGCCAATGTCTATCCCATATTTAAAATTCAAAAATTTTGAAGAATCTCTATTTTTAATTTTACCCAATATGATTCCTATCACAAATTTAAATTTTGATATTTCTATTACCCTTAATACTCACGGGTTACATTGCAACAATTTTACCTCTTTTTCTCCTAAATTTTAATATAGAGCAAATTTAGTAACATATACACAAACTAACTAATTACCCCTCAACCTCATTTTTGACGGGTTATTAGCTAGTATAGATATAATATGACTGTGGGAAGATTGGAATTTAAAAGTGTTTAAATTTTATGTATAAGTTTGGTTCGTAAAAAATATGTTATTTAATTATAATACCAATAACATTCCTTGCATGCAATCCTATTATCCTATTAAGAAAGAAATCGGATATGATACTAAAGTGTTAGTCAATTTTAAGAATATGATAAAATATTTTTTACGATTTTAAAATGTACAAACTAAACATTTTTTAATATTTCTTAAATATCGGTTTATTTTATGTTATCCTTTATGCCCAGTAATATCGGAAAATCTTATCGAACCGATAGATTTTAAATGATAAAATATACTTTTAAGGGGATCTTTGCCTCAGTTGCAAAGGGGATTAGGAGCCCTTGATCTCTAATCATTAGGTCATCATACTTAAATTAATTTTCAATATTAACATTGTATATATGATAAAATTGTAATTACAAACCATCCAATATTATATATTATTTCTTATTTAATAAAATAGAAAGGTCTATGGATTGAGAGATGGAAGGATCTCGTTAAATAGAGAAAAAATAAAAAATAAAATGACAAAAGGTTATTGCTATCTTTATATCTTTTATATATTCTATTTTGTAGGGACCCTCGAATTTCAAAAGAAAAATTATAATCGAACAATATCAATTATATTTATAATAAAAATAAATTACTTATAAAATTTTCATGGAAATAGAGTCTTATTTAATACGAATCCCTGGCATAAATGTTCTTAAGCTTTTAAATTTTTTCCTAAAATTGCGATATTTTTGTCCGGTGTCAGGACATTTGTGTCAGGGATTAAAATTTTACAATTAATGATTATTTATTTTATTAATAGGTGATTATCATCGTATCAAATGTAGTAGCGTAGATAATGGGAGTTCATAGATTTAATTAATATGTGATTATCATGGTGTGTATCAGACGCAGCAGCGTAGATAATGAGAGTATGGAGATGAACCTCTCCCTCCATGGAAAATATGGTTGATTTATTTATTTTAAATTGATATAAACCTTCCTAAATTTTCAAATTCTATTTCTTACCATATATACGTAATAATATTTTTTTAATATTTATATTTTAAAAAAATGTCATAAATTATATAAAAAAATCAAAAAACGGAACGCTTCCCAACTATGATCGATATAAGATTGACGTTTGACCATTTTATTTACAGTGTATAGATGCACTTTTATTAGTATTAATCTATTAAGCAATCACTCAACCTTAGCGCTTGGGGGTAAAAAAAAGCATCTATTATAATTGTTTTCAATTTAACAAATCCCTCTTATTTCGATATCACATTTTCCAAAGGTGCCACAAATCCATTTGACTTCTTTATTATGCTAAACTAAATTATAAAGGTAAAGTACGCGACCGAATTACAGTTTAAAATACGATATAAATAAATTTTTTAATATATCTTCGTTTATTTAATTTTTTTGATTATAAATGTTCTTTTAGTGCTTCTATATTTTTCGTTCTATCTTTAATCTTGATAAGTCAATGTTGGCAATTTTTTTCTCATTTTACCATTATTTTTTTTCCTCTTTAAATTATCTCCCAAACAGATTAAAGATATAAATTAAGCATTACTTAATGGTATGCTATAAGTTTTAAATTAGTGTTTCCAAAAGATTGCCTCAATTCTCGCTAAAGCATGAGGTTATAATTTTCATTTTGTCGTTTATAACTCGGTTTCTTTTGGAGGTTCTCAAAACTGATTGAGGAATTAATAAGCAATTGCCAAGCATGAAATATTAGCACAAGTCAGATATTTGGTTCTTATATACTTTTCATTCAGGCATGATGTCGATTTTAACAACTTATTTTGCAACCGTCTACCAAACGGATTAAAATATCATACAATTAAGTATTAAACATTGATAATATTTTCAGGATAATTCTCCCAGTCTCTCTTTAAGGTTGACCATTGGTAATAATTTTTCCCTTTATACTGGTAATTATACTGGTAAAAGAACTCATAGGCATTAATAAAGTAACATTAGCAAGATATTATAATTACTGCTTCCAATTGTTCAGCTCACCATAAAGGAAATGATGTTAAGATATTATTTTTAATATGCAGAATAAAAAAATAATCATAGAAAATTCAAAAATACCTAATCACATTTTTTTAGGGATGATCCCCTCCCCCCAAGATAAATCCTGTCTACAACTGGGGTTTAGAAAATTCAGGGATGATATAGACCCGCCCACGTTTATAGCAAATTTTAAAATCTTAAATTATTTAAAGCGTCCCTATTTTAATTTTGAATCACTAGAATTTGCCGAAATCGTATTCCAGCATGGATAAAGTAAGGGAGACTGGAACTAGTAGAACCGATTTTTATAAAATCAATTATAACTCCTGTGTTTTTTTAGATATTATAAAGAGCAATATATGAATCGATACCTATAACTATACTCTATAAAGGTACCTTATAAATATTTTTAAAAATATAATCATATTTTTAAAATTGTATATTTTGTAAAAGTTTTTTTTTAACAAGCCCAATAGTGAGGTTAGGCAAACCACTGCAAGAGGCTTCCTAAGCCATTAGATTTTTTAGGGCTATAATGAATTGAAATGTATTTAATTTATTAATAATGATACGTATTGAATTTTATTATTTTATTGCTAAAATATCACAATACTTCAAAATTGAAATATATAAAAATTGAAACTTAAATTTATTTAATTTAATAAAATTTTGGACATATAAAAATAAGGATCTTAATTAGATGATTCTTAGCATAAATCCTAATAAATACCTATCATACACAGCCATGAAATCTTCCTTTATAGATTTTGAAATTTTTTACATATTAATTGCCATGTATGGTTTATCAAGCCCCGCTAGCTCTAAATTGCCTAATGATAATTGAAATAATATCTAGACAAAATAAATACTCATAAAACATTCTCAAATTATAAAAGAGGGTTAAAACTCTGCTATAAAATTTAATTTATATATTAATGATTATATAACATAATAAAAAAAAATTCTATCATGTAAAAATCTTTTAAATTTTACCTAAAAATTTTTAATAATTAATTATTTCAAAAGATTTTTTGCCTATAAATGCATACTAATAAAAGTTATATTAGGATAAAATTTAAACCTAGTCTATTAATTTTTTAAAACGAGATTAAGTGGTTTGCCCGGGGGTTTATCTAAGCCCAGTCTCCCCTATTTAGTGAATTTCAGACGATTTCGACAAGAATATTTGTGTATTTTTTAATTTATAGGAAAAATTGATGAATTAGCTTTACGTTTTGAGCCATTTACTTATTAAAATATATTTATTTTATTCTAGTCTTACAGAGTTGTTAAATGAAAGGAAAGGGTATTCAAAGATTCAAGAGCAAAATTTTCTAACATGCTAAACCCCGAGGACAAATATATATGTGAAATGTGTATAAGTAAATTTGACTTAAATATATTAATAGTATCTCATTTTTTTAAATGAAGCCTTCTTGGCCAACTGAGTCAAAAGTTCTGGTATGGAGCTGTATTGATTATAAAATAAATCCAATGGCTAACTTAGTGTTATAATTTTTTATTTTAAGAAATTTAAAAAATATAAATTATTTATATATTTTTAATCATGACCATTTTATTGATAATATTATAAAACAATGGTAATTACAAAAAAGGTAATATTGTTGAAGGATGGTCCTTCAAATATTGAATGAGTAAAACTGAGAAAGTTGATTATATGTTTATTCTATGCCTAATAGTGCGTACAAATTGTGCGTTGCAACGCTGCGTTTCAAAACGCAAGCAATGCATTTTAAATGCATTCGTTCAAATTGAACACATTTCCGTTTTTCATTTAAATTATTTTTTTCAAAACGTAAACCTGCTTGCGTTTTCAAATTTTTTTGAAGTGGAGAAATGAAAACACCATCAAAATGTAAGAATATATATAATTAAATCATCATTTATTAATTATTTTAGATCATGGAATGAAGAAATAACAAAAAGATTTGCTGAAATGTTGGAACCTGAAGAGGTTATTTGGAATCAGGCGCATCCTGATCATAAGAAGACATTCTCTGTAATGGAAAAACTTTCCATCATAGGAATTAAGTTAAATAATATATAATATTATTAATAATTTTATTTTTAGATTATCAGAAGAGTTTCCAGATTATGATTGTAGCGTGAATTACCTAAGGAAACGCCTTAGGAACTTTAAAGATCAACTCAACAAGGATAAATTAGCGAGACATTCAGGATCTAGAGGAGGGGTGCATGAATATAAATATAAGAAATATATTAATTTCATGCAAGCCACGGTTGCTGACAGACCTACTGTCAGTAATTTTCAGGAATCCCCTCCTCAAACAAGGAACCCTGCTAAAAATCAAAATGATTTGCAAAAGCTTATGAGTGTATTGGAAAAAACATCTTCTAGTATCCAGTAATTCTTATTTTTATCTATAATTTATTCATCTTTTATATAGAATCTTTTTGGATAGCCTGGTTGATGTATTGGAAGGTTACGATTCTGATGAAGACTATTTTTTCAAGACAGAAGTTTTAAAAACAATGCAAATTATCAAGATTAATAGAAGAAATACACAAACAACAGAAACATCTGAAACAGCTTTAGATATTTTTAATACTATATAATTTTGATATTTATATTTGTTATATTGTTAATTTTTGATATATTGTTATTAATAAAATTTTTATATAATTAGTAGTGAATAATTATGTGTTAACTTCTTCCTAAAATGTAATTTTAAAAATATAAATAGATTTTAATATATAGCAAAATATGATAAATATTTATGATTATATTTACTGGCTAAAGTCTAGGTTTCACTCTTAGTTTATTTTTATTATGATTGAGGGCAATTAAAAATATTTGCATTGTTGAGTTAATATATATAAATCTAATCTACAACCTTCATTTTATTAATAAAATTTTTATATATTTAGTCTGTTTCATATGTAAATATAGGATAATAAGTAGTGGATAATTATGTGTTAACTTCTTCCTAAAATGTAATTTTAAAAATATAAATAAGATTTTAATATATAGCAAAACATGATTAATATTTGTAATTATATTAACTGGCTAAAGTCAAGGTTTCACTCTTATGATTGAGGGCAATTTAAAATATTTGTATTGTTAAGTTTAATATATATATAAATCTAATCTACAACCTTCATCCCCATTATTAATCCTCAACTTTGGATCCCACTTCATTTAATCTATTACAATTAACACTAAGCTTACAAATATATAACTAAACTTAAAATTATTTCATGATCAATACTTTATTCAAATTTTATTTAATATTAGATCCTTGAACTATAAGCTAGTTGGGCAAATGATACACCAGTTATTAAATACCTATTATATAAATAATTAATAATAAATTAAATTTATTTTACCTTAATGTAACAAACAAACGATCCTCAGCATCGATTTGTTTGTTACAGTTAGTAACTTTTGGATTAATATCCTCATATATGAGCTCCAGTATATAAGAAAATGTCGCTCTTCTCATTCTTGTATAATTATAAAATTGCCAATTTGTTAAATCGCCTTTAATATTAATATATTCCGAAAAAAGATTTCTTTTAACAAATATTTTGGACGTCTTGCTCTTCTTCCTTCCTTTATTTCTTTGTAGTAAATACAAAGCAAGTAATTTTTTTTGTTTTAAATTTAAATGTTTCATATTGAAAAAATAAAAGTTAACGCATCAATTTATACATGGCTGCGTTTACGTTTTTTTATATGCGTTTTAAAACGCTGCGTTGCAACGCACAATTTGTACGCACTATAATATAATATTTCTCTTTTAGAACATAGTTTTGGCAGAGATGAGTTTTCCCAGGTCTTTAATGCAAAAGAGAGAATCATAAGTATGGCAAGAATGGAAGTAGAGATTAGTGAGAATAGATAATTGACAGGCATTTCAGAAAATTTTCATATTTTTTTGTTTCACAGCTGACAATATGTCACAATTTAAGCAAGGGGGTAAAGTTCACAAAGAAAGGATCTTCTTCTATGAGATTTTGGTAATCCAGCCTGGATGTCGAGTATCGTTGAATAGTCCTAGTGGTTTAAGAATTTACACCTGAAATGAGGGCTTTATTGATGAGGGAGGTATATGTGGCGGGTCGATGGGTCACTGCTATATTTGACGGTCTTAAGGAATTACTATCTAGTGCCCTCTATACAGAGGAAAAACATGATTTAGATTGCAAGATCATGGATAATCAACCCAGACGGTCACCAACTTGGTATCCTTTGTTTGCGGGAAATCGGTAAGGCAAAATTCACAGAATGTTTTAACGAATTCCTTTTTTTGCAAATGAATGTTGAACATGAACGTATTATATTTTTGATGGAGATAACGATACTCATTCTATAGGCCGATATCGGCCAATATTTATTTTTGCATACCATGGATAACAAAATTATTTAACCCTCTTAAGGTTAGTTGAATAGTTATTAAAAATTAAATTTTATTGAAAAATTCGTAACTTTTATAATTTATCTTAAAAATATGAATAATAATAAAATTTGCCCTCACCTCTCTTGTGCGTCTCATTCTCTTCCAAGAAATAAAAATGTTATTATATTTTCCGTTGACTGGCGCATTTTAAACAAAATTAATCACAATCCGAAAATAAAAGATCAAATTCTATTTTATTTTATCATAATCTTATTATACTAATATTATTTTATATATTTAAAAAATAAAAATTTATGAATAATAAGAGATGGCTAAGTTAATGTTTACTTTTTTCGGTAATTTCATATATAAGGTGAAGCCATGCCCCTTCAGATATTTGCTTGTTCCATATCAAAAGTTAATAAAAAAGTTCCCCTAACATCTACACCCTCCAGGGCTTCAAACCGAACTGAATCGCGAAATCAAAACGAACCCGTATAATTCTGAAACCGTAACCAAAATGTTATAAATATTTTAAACTGGATTAAACCGGTTCAAAACGGTTTTAAAAATAATTAATTTTAAATTATTAACCTAAATTTTAAATTTTAATTTTCCTTGGTAGCAATTTAAATTTGGGATTTCTTTTCAAATTAAATTTTTTTTACAATTAAATCGCCATTATCTTCATATCAATAAATACCAAGTTTATTGTTTTTACTTTATATACTCAATTTAATAGAGACTAGGCAAATTACTAAATAATTAGATAAGAAATAATCTTCATGGTTAAATTAAATATGGAATTATAAAAATATAAATTAAAAATATATATATTTCTAAGATTAATATATATATGGTCAGTGGCGTAGCCAGGATTGATCCATGGGGGGGGGGATGTAAATTTTTTTTGGGACTTCGCCCCCAAACTGCTTTTTAAAAATTTGCCAATTTTGTGCTTTATTGGTGTCTTACCACTATAGTATTCAGTATAAATGAAAAAAATATTAGTAACAAAATTTTGGCCAAATTTATGATTAATACGCGATTGAAAGCATTATTCTGAAAATTTTATCAATGTTTAGTCAATTGTAAATTAATTCAATCCATTCGGTGTAGGAAAAAAAATAAAATCGCCCCCCAAACCTCCCATTTTTTATGATCACTCAATATATCTTATTCTATGTTAAAAATAATTATTTTAATGAAATTTTTCATATAACAAAATTTTGCAGAGAATTTCATTATAGATTTTATTTATTATTTATACAATATTTCAAAATGTATAAATTTTATACAGATTATATTAAAAATTTATTCTAAATAACTATATTTAAAAAAAAATAGAATTACAATAAAATATGACTAATTTTTGTGCGGTATTTAAAAAAATCTAATTTAACAATTATATTATAATTAATACAAATGAGTATATTAATAAAACATAAATAATTCTTAATAGAGATCCGCAAAAGTAGGAAAATCGAGAACGGGCTGGGTCGGGCTTAGTATTAATTAAAAAATTCGGCCGGGTTGGGTCGGGCCTTGGAAATTTTTTTATATCTAAATATTTCAATTTTATGTTAAATTTTTTATGTAAAATAAAAATATTTTATTTTATTTATAAAAAATAGACGCCATATAACATATATCTATTATTTTGAGTAATTATAAAAATGAATTTCTATATTTAAATAAATTCGGGCCAGGCCGACAAAACTTTTTTAAAATAACTTCGGGCAGGGCCGGGCTTGAAAAATTAGGCCAGATGATGGTATTAATTCATAGTGCTAATGCAATATTTTTATTAAAAATAATATAATATATAAATATTATGACAAAGAATTCATTATAATTACGTTTTGAATATAAAAATTTTATGACTAAGATCATATTATAATAATATAGCAATTTTATAATTTGAATTTATAAAGAGAGGTCTACTTTTCTCTGAGATTTGACTAATTCATCTAGAATCAAATTTTTATCTAGAATAATCTCCTCATAAATATTTAATATTGCCAATCCATTTAAACGGCTTTCATCGGTGCTATTTCTTAAATAGGTTTTTAACCTTTTCAAAGTTGAAAAAGACCTTTCATTAGCGCAGTGCAAATCGGTAAGGTAGCTAAAATAATAGGCAATGTTTTGATATTAGGCAGGGAATCTAAAGTGTAATTATACATAAAAAGGGCCTGCAAAGCATATTTTTGTCTCAAAGAGTACTCTATTCTGTCAAAATTTTTATACCAAAATTCAACATCACAAAGTAACTTATCATACGATCCTGATAATTCATCAGAATAAAACTCTGAGATTTTCTTAATATCCTCTCGCGTTTCAATTGTATTTAGACTCACTCGGCAAAAGAAAATAAAAGCTGTTTAAAATAAAATTGTGAGTAATAAATCTTTCCTTTAATTGAAGTAAAGATGTATCAATAAGGGAATTAAAAATATTTATTTTATAAAAATCCTCAATCGTAGATGCATCTATTTAAGCGATTGGAATATCTAGAAACTAATCTAGGTTTAAAAATTTTAATCCTAAACATATTATGATCACCTTTACTTTCTCATATTTCCCAAATTAAATGATTTTTCTTTTATTTAAAAATTATAAAAAATTAATTAAATTTTTAAAACTATTTAATTAGTTTAACAATATAAATTTTATTATTAAATTTATAAATATCTAATTTAACTATACGAGAAAAAATTTACAATACATTTTTATTGTTATTTAATATTTTACATATAATTTTTAATATATATTTTAAACCATGTAATCATTTAAAATTAAAAATTCTTATTTGTTTTTTTAAATATATTTCATTTTCATATCGTATATAATTTTATTTACAAATTGAAACCATTTTTTAAATAAAATTATTTGCAATAAGAAAAAAATTTTTTTTTTCGTACCCTTCTCTAGGCCACTGTATTATAATTAATTTTTTTAAAAAATAAAATTTATAAAAATCAAAACTAACCGAAAAGGAACTAACCTAAAAGAAGCACCGTAATGGAACAAAACCTATAAAAAATTTAAACTGAGAACCGAAATAAACCGACGGTTCGAAGCCCTGTAAATCCCCCTCTCCCCTTTCCAAAAATATATACAATATATCATAAAGAATAATTTGAAAGGTAAGTAAAAGTTAATAATTTTTTAAAATAATGACTATAATTAAAAATTATTAGAAAAGGCATCTTTATAAAAAAAAGTGAAAATTAAAATAACACAGCCAAAGGCATGAAATATGTGAACTTAAGAACTACAATAAATTTAAGGGAAGAGGCAACTTAATCCCCTTATATATTATGGGGACGTCTATGGTTATATATATATAGATACATGGGATCGCTGGTATAGGATCGAAGGGTATTAGTAAAACAATTGGTGTTAATGCATCTCTGATTTTTGCCAATAAACGACTAGCGAACGAATTCTTTTTTAAAGAAATGCTTAGAGTAAAATTTGCAAAACCCGATCCAACCTAAAAATCTAACCGAAATTGTGATTATTTCTTAATTTCGCTATAAGTCGGGAAAATATCTTTCTTGCTGGGTAGCGTTTCGGATTGGAAATATTTTTAAAATTTAAGTGATAAATAATAGTATGTTAACGAAATCTTGATTCAAATCTCACTTTAAAGCTCAAACATATACATAATATCACAATTGTACAAATTTTGAAAATAATATATAGTTATCTCAAATTAAATATAAAAAAGTGTACCCTGTCTAGAAATTTCCCTAATATATAAATGGATTAGAGTGCCATTCTTAAATTTCTTTTAAAATTTAAAATTATAAACATAAATTATTGTTATTTAGAAATAGAAAAGAAATGAATATAATATTTTTATAGAAATAAATGTGAAAAATATGAATTTATACTTCTTAGTGATCGGCACAGGCCTAATTTTTCAAGCCCGGCCCGAAATTTTTTTTAAAAAGTTTTGCCCAGTCTGGCCCGAACCCCAAATTTTTTTAAAGTTTTGCCGGCCCGGCCCGAACCCAAATTTTTTTTGAAAAAATTTACCAGATCGGCCTGCCCCGATTTATTTAAATATAGAAATAAATTTTTATAATTACTCAAACAAAATAAACGATATGTTATATGGCGTCTAGTTTCTATTAATAAAATCAAATATTTTTATATTACATAAAAAATTCAACATAAAATTGATAAATTTAGATATATTTAAAAAAAATTCTAAGGCACGACCCGGCCCCAATTTTCTTAAATTTTTTAGCCCCGACTCTGCCCGAACCCATTTTTAAAAAAAAATAAATAGGCCCGGTCCGACCGGATACGGGCCGGGCTTACTTTTACAGATCTCTATATTCTATTTCATTTAAAATATTTATTTTAAAGAATGAAAAATTAGCCCTGCCACTCTTACCCTATCCAGATGAAAATAATGTTTACACCTTGTCTGACCAGTCCTGTTTTTCTTGTTAATTTAATTATTTCAGAATGTTTGATATTTCATTTATATTTCTAAAATATTATATAGAGCTATTTTTATATTTTACCCTAGCATCAAACTCAATCCCACTTTGAAAAGCTGTTTCATTTTGCAAGGCACCCGTTGATACGGCCAAATTTTCCTCGTAATCTTCTGATATTAAATCTGAATACCTATGAATATTGTTCGTCATTCTGTCCTTTAATTATTTTATTTTTTTAAGTTATTTCAAAAATTTAAATATTTAGGTAAACAATTTTGTTCTACTTCTTTATAGGGATATTTAATGATTGATGTATTATTATACATTTTTTGGAAGTCCCATAAAAAAAAAGTCGAATATTATTTCAGATTTATTTATAAAATGTCACTTAGGATTCTGAAAAAATCTTAGATTGAATTGGACAAATTTTTCAAATGTTTTCTCTGTGTTGATGTGTATTTAAAAATACTTTTTTACAAATAATTTTTTTTCATATAATTTTTAAAACAAGTGTGTTTTATAAAAAAATTTAAAACAATTTTATGTATTTAAAATAGTTTAGCTATCTTATTTTAAAACAATTTGTATCTATTTAAAAATAATTTGTAGTTGTAGCTTTGAAAAAAATATATTTTTGATATCTTAATTCTTTATTTCATTTTTATATATATGGAAAAGAATAAAGATATTAAAAAATATAATTTTTTTAAATTGTCACATTTTATATTACAAATATTATTTATAAACCCTAGAGGAGTATTTTGGTCTTTTCTTTATTTATAAATAAATTTTTAAATGTTCCAAAATAACGATGTTATTATTATTTTTTATAAAAGAAATATTAATTTCAAGATAAAATTAATATACCAAGCAAATAGCCTCCGAAACTCCTCTTTTATTTCTATAACTTAATCTTATCTACTATATTAATTTTTTCATTTTCAAATGATAGATCCCAAAGGTAACTAAAGCCCATCATTTAAAAGCTATAAGACGGTGGCAAAAATTTAACAATATTAAGTTTAAACTCAAAGAAGCAAAATAATTGAGTTCCACTCTTTGTATTATTCAAAGTTTATTATTTTTAAATAATTTTGTCAGAATCTACTTGCTCTATCATTAAAGGAATTGATAACTCTTTCCCTAATAATATAATAGATTAGTTTTAAAACCGTCCAGATTATACTTTGCAAGGTTCGGTTCCAGTTTATACCGGCCTTCTGGATTATTTAGGTCCAGAATAGATATACATATAATCTTGTTTCAGTCACAGATTAGGTCGATCATCGGATCTACTTTTTTTTTATCAGCACTTCTCATGTTATAAAATTCTGATAAATATTTAACCTTTTTCCGAATAGCGTAATATTTTCTTCTTGTTATTTTCCAAAATTGAATCGTATTTTTCCTTGAAAAATTTATAATTATTCCTAAATATTTGATAGATTTTTTAATAAATCATTTATGCCCCTCTTCTCCCAAAAATAAATAATCGAAAAATAAAACTTAGAAGTTTTTTCTTCTCTTCTTATAAATTAATATTTTTATAAAGAAAAATAATTTAAAACTTTTTTAAACTTTTGCATTATTTAATTTTAATTTTTTTATACATCATAAAAATCGTTAAAATTATTTCTTTTATTATAAAACATTTAAAAGATTAGTATTAGTATTTTATATTAAAATATTTTTATTAAAATAAAATATTATTGGAGCCATGGCAAAAATTTCAAATAAAAATAACATTATTTATGTATAATATACAATAAGTAATAATATTTTTAAAAAAAGATGAAGATGGTTCAAAAGAGATTATGATAATCAAAATTATTATCTATTTTTAATATAATTTTATTATTATAATAAAATAAAATTATGAATTTGCGCTTATAATTCACTTTTCTTTCTTTTGCAAAATTTATCGAAACTTAAATCTTTAATTAATTTTCTATTAAAAAGTAAAACTGACTCTTACTTTTATTTCTATTAAGACAATCGTTTGAAAATGATTAAGATTGTATAAAGAAATTACAGATTTTCTTTTCTCTTCTTTCTCTTTTATGTTTTACTTTTTTATGTCTCATTTCTGACCCATCGTTTCCTATTTCGATCAAATATCCAAAATTAAATCATAAAATATATATATGTATTTTTTTATAAAAAATATTGAAGTTGTGGCGGTATATTAAAATACATGCACGTATTATTTCAAGACTTGATAAAAATTGATTCTTAAAATATCCACTTAACAAATAAGTATTTTTAACATTGGTATTGTATATATAATTAATGAATTTAAAAAATTAAATGAATCAAAAATAAATAAAATAAATTCTTTAGAAAAATAAAATAGATGAAAGAAAGTTAGAGTGTATGCAGGCGCATAGTCAACCGAGGGAGGAAGGTCCTCCTTTTAGCTAAAATTTTGAAAAAATAGGTTTTGTGAATTGCAAATTCTATTTTAAATCTGTTATGTTTGTAGTAAAAAGTTAAAATTAATTTAAATATATATCCCTTGTGCATTAATATTTAATCCTGCAAAAATTTAAAGTGGATTAAAAATTTTATCAATCAAATAAAATTCTATTTAATTTATCTACTAACTCTGACTAGATAATTTTATAAAGTGTGAAATGTTAAGTCCAAGAATTTGCTAAGAAAAATCATCTCTGAGACTTAATGTGCTAAGAAAGAAGGGACTGCAAAAAGTATGCCCGACAAGATAGAGCCTTAGGCATCAAACTTTATAGCATTTTTATATCTAGAAGAACCAATTTTTATTGCCCTATAAAAAATTTCAGAATAGGCCGAACTAGATATTTAGCGGATACACTATTAGATTCAATATGAGCCAATTTTTTTGCGTTGGAATGTGTTAATAAATTTACGCAACAATTTTATGCAATATTTTTTAAAAATGTTGACTTTGATTGAGATTATGAGAATGGCGAATATTATAATTTTACGAGATTTGTGTGTTGAGGCGAAAGCAAAATTATATGATTTTAAGATTCGCAAGCCTCGATTTGCACGTAGGCAAATAAGTCCTTCCAGTATAAACGTGAACTTAATTGAGTATTACTATAAAATAATCGTTATTATTTTTTGAATGAATTTTAAGATCAATCAACGATTTGTGATTCATAAAAAAGCTCCAACTAATTTACAAATACTATTATACCTAAATCCGTTTAAGGATTAAATCTTGATATTGAAAAATTAAATATTTAGCACAATTTTATTCAGTGGATATAAATTTATCTGAATGCCAATTAATTTCAAAACTTAAATCTTGGTGTGAAAGATTAATAAACTCCAAGAAACTCATGGAATCATTGCCTACCTTAAAATACATTTTAAAGCTTTTCCAAATATTTTAGGATTACTAAATATTTTGTTAACAATAAATATTGCAAGCATAAATGAGAGGAACTTTTCTACATTACGGAGAATAAAAACAACGAAAATGGATTGAATGGACTAGCTCTGCTTAATATATATAGATACTTGATCACTAATACTGAATAACATGTTAAAAAATTGGCGCAATCGCGTTAAAGATTAAATTTCCATTTATGACCGATATTTTGATTAACATTTTAAATCATCATCTAATGTTTAATTCTAAATTTTTTTTGATTTATTTTCAGGTTTATATAGCTATAATATTTTTTAACAATATTATATTCGCTCTTTTTTTTTAAATATCAAATATATTTTAATCATCTATTAGATAATTTTTTTAAAAAAACTCATTCTATAATACGGAATTGGGACTACAAGTTCCCAAAAAATATTTTAAAATGATAATTTGAATATTTTGTTTTAAAAAATAAAATTTCTTGGGTTCTGATGTAAGGACTCTTATTTTACCCACTATATTTTTAAAAATTTTTTAAAGTCCCGCTTGATATATGCCCAAGGGAAGACATTATGATTGGTAAAAAACAAAATTTGTTAATTTCGAATATTTTTTTTTATTCAACTATTTAATCAGTTCAGATCTGATCCTACAAAGAATTTTAAAAAAAATTCACACAGATCCGATCTGACAATTTTTCCAAAGATTCTAATTTTTATTTTAGAAATAGATTGGAGTAAATTCCCAATTTTTCTTTTATAGAAATGTATAAAAGGCATGTTATTTTAAGAAATCAAAATTATAAGGCTTAGGGATAAACTAATTTTGGTTACTCTTGAAATTAATTTTCATGAAAACATTCAGAAAACAAAATAATTTTTAATTCTTTTGAGGTCGGCGGCTCTAAATAAGTTTTAAAATCAAGGTAGGAATTAGGTCAAGTCCGAGAAAAAGTCCTTGCAAATTTGACCAATCTGAATTTGATCGGATCGGACTTCGATAGGGCAATCAGTCCTACAGGGCTCAACATTTATTTTATTTATAGCATAGCTCCTTTTAGCTAGATAATTTGCCACTTCTATAACTACTTCTATCTATGAAAAGGGTTGCCAGGTCAAAATAACGAAATCTGGAGTCCCAATACTTCCAGTATTTCCAATTGTGGGAGAAATTTGGTATATTGCCGTTGAAATATGAAAATTAAAAAAATTGCTAGAAAAGGCCCACAAAATCGCGGCCTTTGAATTGACTTAATTATCCACCTATTATTTTTTAAATTAGTTTATATAAATACAAATTCGATTACTATTTTTCAAAATAAAATAACATTTTGATTTATTAAAATATATTAATTTATAAAAAATAACCAACGATCCTTTTTAAATATAAAAAAATGTAAACAAGATATATTTTATAAAAAAACAAATGATTTTAATTTTACAATGTAAAAGTATATTTTATGCGAATGTCCCGTAAAACATCCGCAATTGGAAATCTATCTTGTGTGTGTGTATAATATTATAGGGATGGGCGCTTAATTATCAGGTATCACGTTTAAATACATAATAAGGTAATATTGTACTCATTTCATTGATAATTATTTTATTTATTATTGATCACATTATTATAATCAGTGCAGGAGAGTATATCTACATCCATAAAATATTCTCCAAAAATAAGAAATAATACAGATGCAACTACAGTTGCGGCAATTGTAATCACTTATTTTGTAGTACAACATTCACAGAGCTACTTATAATTACAATGAGGATAGAATCTTTACCCATAATATTTAACGACTCCATGATAAATAAAAACTTTATTTGTAGAACAAAAAATGAGCAAGGATATCATCACTGTTTTAGAACTTAAATTCAGGAGGTCAATTCTTGAAGATTTGAAAGATGGGCATACATATGCAATTCTAACAGATGCATCTAATAATGGAAATATTATCCTCCGCTATTTCAACAATATTAAGGATGTTTCAAGAAAACTATTAAATTTTTTCCCCTCAAATAGTGAAAAATCCAAAGACATAGTTAACCATATAATGATAAATATAGCAGATTCGGGATTATCAATAAATTGTATGTCAGCTTTCTGATCTGATAATGCCTCAGTGAATTTGGAAAAAACCAGAGTGTATTTACAGACTTGAGTCAGCACAATGTTGGTTGCGATATGTTCCTAATACCCGTCATCGATAGAATTTTAAAATTTTATAAACCTTTAAAAAAATTTTTCTTAAATAAAGAATATAAAAGCTGTCCTAACATTTAAAAAAAAATTTTCAATATTGAATGGCAGAGGTATATTTAGGAATGATTTCACATGTAGGAAATCTACTACATGCTGTTAATGTGTAGTTGCAATCAGAAGAATCTTAACAAAGATTCACAAAATTATGCTGCAGATGTGTTCATCTTTACAGTTAAAAATTGACAATAAATTTTATGGCGCCATTGCTAAAACAATGTTAAAATATTTTAAAAATACTGATAGACATTGATATCTTGTTTGAGAAGATTGTAATGCTCTCTATTTTTGATTTACAATGTAAAAAATATGGAAAATTAAATAGTTATAATGTTAATTATATTTTTTTGAGATTTAAATAATGAAACTAAACGTTCATCGTCGTTATTGAGATATTTATAAAATTCCTGCCATGAAATATTATAAATTTGTTTAACCATTAGCTCGGCCTCTAATGTTGTTAAAGCAATCCGATTTCTCTCCTTTTTCCATGCAGTCTTTATCAGGCTAAAAATGCGCTCGCATGAGGCATTAGAATGAGGTAAGGAGAAGACTTACTCGCATATTTTTCCCAAGCATGGGGATTTATTGTTATTATGAAAAAATTCTACCCATTTCTCCTCTGCTTTTAGACCATCTAACTTTAAATATTCTGGCAAATCATAAAAAATAGAGAGAATTACAATCTCCTCAAACAAGACATCAATGTCTTTCGGTATTTTTAATATATTTATTAAATAACAAATGTTATACATTTGTAAATAGAGTTATTAAAATAATAATCTAAAATTGTCTTAATAAAAATATCTGCTTCATTTAAAAATGTAATAATTAGAGTATTATTTAAACATTTTAATATAATATTTTTATCAATAACGCCATAAAATTTATTATCAATATTAAACTGTAGAGATGAACAGAGCTGTAGCATGATTCTGTGAATCTTTATTAATAAAGAATATTCTGATTTGCAACTGAATATTAACTGCATGAAGTAGATTTCCTACATGTGACCCTAATCCCAAAAATGCTTCTGCCATTTCATATTCGAAAAAATTATTCAAAATTTTAGGACAGCTTTTAAAATCTTTATTTAAAATGTATTTTTTTAAGGGTTTGTAAAATTTTAATATTCTATCGATGGCAGGTATTAATGATGACCACCTGATGGGTGCATATCGCAACAACTCACACCATTCCAAGTCAGATCACTCCACCAATTCTTTTAATTCATTAACTCTTTTAGTTGATGATTTAAATTCGTTAAAACATTTCATCACAATTATTTCGACATCCAGAGGTAGTACAAAATTTTGGCCAAATTAATGATTAATACGCGAGTGAAAGCATTATTCAAAATTTTATCAATGTTTAGTCAATTGTAAATTAATCCAATCCATTCGGTGTAGAAAGAAAAATAAAATCGCCTTCCAAACCTCCCATTTTTTATGATAACTCATTATATCTTATTCTATGTTAAAAATAATTATTTTAATTAAATTTTTGCATATAACAAATTTTTGCAGAGAATTTCATTATAGATTTTTTTTTATTAAAATACTTTAGTATAAATAACACTCCTTTATTTAACTATGTATTTATTTTAACGATAATATACAATAAAAAAAATTTCAAAATGAATAAATTTTATATAGATTATATTAAAAATTTATTCTAAATAACTATATTTAAAAAAATAAATTTACAATAAAATATGAGTAATTCTTGTACGGTATTTAAAAAAATCTAATTTAACAATTATAATTAATACAAAATAATTCTTATTAGAGATCTACAAAAATCGGGTTCGGGTTGGGTCGGGCCTTGGAAATTTTTTTAAATATATCTAGTAATATCAATTTTATGTTAAATTTTTTATGTAAAATAAAATATTTGATTTGTATTTATAAAAATTATACTCCATATAACATATATCTTTTATTTTGAGTAATTATAAAAATGAATTTCTATATTTAAATAAATATGGACCAGGCTGACAAAATTTTAAAAAAATTCGGGTTCGGGCCGGCAAAATTTTTTAAAATAATTTAGAGGGCCGGGCTTAAAAAACTAAGCCCGATGCAGATCATTAATTTTTAGTGCAAATGCAAAATTTTTATTAAAAATAGTATAATATATAAATATTATGACTAAGAATTCATTATAATTACGTTATGAATATAAAAATTTTATGACTAAGAACATATTATATTAAATAGCAATTTTATGATTTGAATTTATAAAGAGAGGTCTACTTTTCTCTGAGATTTGACTACTTCATCAAATCAAATTTTTATCTAGAATAATCTCCTTATAAATATTTAATATTGCGAATAGATATAAACGGCTTTCACGAGTGCTATTTCTTAAATAGGGTTTTTAACCTTTTTAAAGTTGAAAAAGACCTTTCATTAGTGCAGGTGCTAATCGGTAAGGTAGCTAAGATAAAAAGCAATGTTTTGATATTAGGCAGGGAATCTAAAGTACACTTACACATGGAAAGGGCCTGCAAAGCATATTTTGGTCTCAAAGAGTACTCTATTCTGTCAAAATTTTTCTACCAAAATTCGACATCACAAAATAACTTATCATACGATCCTGATAATTCATCAGGATAAAACACTGAGAATATCCTCTCGCGTTTCAAGTGTATTTAGACTCAACTGGCAAAAGAAAATAAAAGCTGTTTAAAATAAAATTGTATCTAATAAATCTTTACTTTAATTGAAATAAAAATGTATCAATAAGAAGAGTAAAAATATTTATTTTATAAAAATTTTAAATCATAGATGCATCAATATTTAAGCAATTGTACTATCTAGAAACTACTCTAGGTTTAAAATAAAACTCTCCCTTGTTTACGCCACTGATGACCTATCAGAATTGACAGGGATCCCCTGATCCTGTGTAGTGTTGAAACGGCGCGATTTTAGACGATTTTTTAAAACAGCGAACTCAATATTGTATCCAGAAATATTAAGTAAGCCTGAAGATTTCTCTCATAGATTGCAAAAAAGGTTTGGACAATTATTAACAAAATTCGACGCTTAGGCAATATTTTTCTGGTTAAAATATCTATTTAGTCTTTTTTTAAATCGACAACTAATTATATTTAACAACACTAATCACGTTATTATTAATATAAATAACACGTTATATGGGAGAAACTTCATTGGGATTGATTATGAATTCCTAGTGTAGCCTTGGTTAGGGAATGATTTATGAATTTTATTTTTAAAATTTCTTAAAATTTTTAATCCAGCGAGTTATTATTTTTAGTATTCCCTTAAATTTTTAGAACACTTTATACATTCTTGTAATTAAGAAAGAAATACAAGCCAGGAAAAGAATTTTAGGGGACGGACAATAATTCACAAGATAGACTCCAAAACCTTTTTAAAATTCTTGACGCCCCATGCTGATTATAAAATAAACTACGATATTAAAAAAAAATAATGATATATTTTAAAAAGAAAATTTAAATATTATTTTTTTAACAAAATTTTAAAAAGATCAAAAATGATCTCCGTGGTGACCAGGTCCTACGAAAACCCTCTTCTCCTGTTGAACCAGACATTAGCGCGAGTCAGTGCATTTGAACACCCTCATTTACTCAATAACAATCTCAGAAAAGCGCAAATTTCTTTTGAAATAGTTCCTATAATATTTGGAGTGATATATTTCATTTAATAACCATGATGATCATTTAAGCTATAGTTGTGGGTTAGTTCGATTTCCCATGGAATAATATCAAAAATCTTAACATCTATAATTAAAACACCATAACCTCAAAACTTCAAATCAATTAGGGTTCGTAATGAAAGATAGTTATGAACTTGTTTCTCACTAGTAAACGTCACAGTCTGATCTTTAGTCCATGCCAAACCGATGCACACAGAACGGATCAGACCCAGTTTTTCAAGGCCGGTACTTTTTTATATTTTGAAAATATTTATTTCTACCTAATTATTCTTGTTTTATCTTTTTATTAAATATAAAAGTGTTTTTTAATAATATCAAATCAAATATAAGTGAAATAATAAACAATATAAATATTTAATTTAAAAGTAAAATTCCTTTTTATAAGAGTTTTCGCTTTCATAGTTTATTCAAAATAAATATGAACTAAAAAAAACAATCACAAAAACTTAAATAACTACTCTAAAAAAGTAATATAAAATAAAATGTACACAAAAATTTGTTAAAATATTATGTGAATGGATAAGGCAAACTTTACATCAATAAAAGACTGATTGGACCGGTGGTCCGGACCGGAAAAATAAATAAATGGTCTGGACCGCAAGCCTCATAAGTCAATTCTGGTAATCTTGGTATAAGAACGATAGGACCGGACTCCTAACCTTCACTCTCTAGACTCTTAAAACTTTTTAGAATTTAACACTGTAAAGACTGACTTGATGGCATGATATATTATTAACATGTGATATGAATGTTTTATGGAAATACAGAATTTGTTATGGTGATCCTGTGGCCATGCAAGCTATAATGGAATTCTCAAGGATCATTAACAGTTAAATGCTATTTGGGCCATCCAATTTGCTACCATATGATGATGCATTGGAATGGAGGAGGTGAGGGAGAGATGTAACAACTGACTAAGATGACGAGAGGTCGCACTTTTTTTAATTTTTGGAAGGTAATTAATAATTCCTCTATCTGCTGGAACTTATCAGCAATATAAGATTTGCAACCTAATTTTTAAATAGTTTAATATTTTAAAAGGTATCATTAAATTATTTTTCTGGCATCCCCTCCCTTTAAGGCCTGGTGTAATTACCTTCCAAAAAATATAATAAATATAGTAACAACGCCTTATAAATTAGACTAAATTTTAACATTCGCAAGGGTTCATTAAAAGACTTTAACTATACCCTGAACTGAATATGAATAAAATACTTACCATTCATATATTGTCAACACCTGAGAAATTAATATCACGAACTCCAAGCAATTTATATTCCAAGGGGCATTAATGAATAATCTAAATTTTGTAATATGTTCATTATGCTAGGCAGTAATAATTCTTTTCATTAAATTTATACCTTTTAAATATATTGTTATGTCAGATGTAGCCAAGGACTCCATGGAACATGTATCAGTGGCCCCAACTTAGTGCCCCCCCCCCCAAACTTCCATTTGCGAGTCTGCAGCCCGCTTCCGATAATGATATTAGTTTAACAGATATCATAATACTAATTAATAACTATTTATTTAAAAAATTGTTCTGTTTTTAATTATAAATGTATGCCTTACAAGAATAATCATTAATACTATAGTTGGGCAATGACTAAATGTCGGTTAATTTGGCTCAATCTTCAGGCTCCGACAGGAAAAAAACCGTTAAAATTAAGGCATTTTAATTTATATTGGTTTCTTCCAAATTTGTTTTGCTATTTTTTTTAAGAAAAACCCCGAGTCTAAAATTATAATTTTCGGCTAAAAATCTGGTTTAAATAGCAATTTGCTTAAGTGGTCAAAAATAAGCTAATTATCTAACTATCATTAATGCACATAAGAATATAATTATTGGTGCATATCATTTCTAAACATTTTGTTCATTGTTCTAAGAGATACAATTACCAAAATATATTGAGCATTTTATTATTTCGCACAGAATAAAAACTAAAACTATAAGAATTTTTTTTATTTAATGGCTCAGAAATAAAAAAAATACATAAAGCTAAGGATTACTGAATTTCACAAATACTTTTCTTATAACCAAAGACGATTTTGTAAAGTAATTCTGATTTTCTCAGAACTTTTTTATTGAATATCTCAGAAGAAATACTATATCGCTCAGAAATTTTGATATTAAATAATTTTATTTCAAAATAATATTAATCAAATTTGTTGAGTTTTATCAATCTATGCTCTAATATAAGCTCTCGGGTCTATGTCATGGGTAATGAGAGTAGGGGGGTGGGGTACAATTTTTTAACATAATATATTTCAGATGAAAATTAAAGAAAAATGATTATATTGACACATAGCAATATATGTCATAAGGGTAGGTGGAGGGGGGGGGAAGAGGGAAATTTTTACAAAATATGGCAATATTGGGAATTTAACGAAAGCAAATAAAAGACAAATTGATTACTTTGATTCTCAACATCACTAGGGTACTTGTTCTAGAGGGGGGGGGTGTGAATTTTTTAAAATATAATATGTTAACATGGATATTAAATGAAAACGAATACAAAGATCAATTGATTAATTGATGTCCCTCTATATGTCCATGGTGGGTGTTGGGGGAGGGGTAAAATATTATATATCATTTGATACACATGTTGGGATATTTTACTATGCACTTTTGACCCTCACCCCAACCCTAATGCCATATATTGTAAATACCAATTTAATCAATTTATATTTATATTAGCTTCTTTTTTACACCCCCCTCCCCTCCTCCAACCCCAACCCCTACCCTTATGACATATATTGTTGAGTTAGTATTAATATAACCAATTCATCTTTTTAGCGCTTTCATTTGATACTCATTTCAATATATTATGTTAAACAATTCTACTACCCCCCCCCCCCCCCCCCCCCACCTATGACTTAGATCCGAGAGCAAATTAATAAAATTCAACAAGAGCATAAATAAAAGTCGACATTTGATTATCTTTAATTTGAGCAAAATTTTCTAAGCGATTTAGTATTTCTGAGAAATTCTAAAAAAAATTCTGAGAAAATCAATTTTTACCTAGCAAAATCATCTTTGATTTTAAGGAAATATCTGTAAAGTTTAGTATAAATCCTTAACTTTGTATTTTTTGAGCATTTCAGTTTTTATACTGTGCCAAATAATATGTCTATTTTTTATTATAAACATATTTATTATATTAATTTTAATTATCAGTGATAAATAAATTATATATTGAAATTCGATCAGTCAATTCAAAACTTTTCTAGGTTTATTTGGTTTATCTTTTTTATTTCCTATAGGTAAGTCTTTTAATGCCGGGGGTAGTTTGCAATATTTTAATCCAACAGGTCCTCCCATCCATGGGAATCGGAAGGGGCAATATTTTTTTTGAAAATTTATAATCGTGTATAAATTATTAAAATTAATAGTACTATAAAAAAATATTTCTGAGCAATTAAGTGACTAATTCTGAGCACTTCATATATTTTTCTGAGCGATTCATTTTTTAATCGAACTTTTCAGTTTTATACCTGAGCAATTGGTATTTTTTCTGAAGAATTAAGTTATTTATCTGAGCATTGAGAAATTATACTGAGCATTAAGTATTTTTTTCTGAGCAATAGGTATCTATTCTGAGCCCTTAAGGATTTTTTTTCTGAGAATTTTAGTTTTAATTTTTAGCGATTAAATAGGAACCTATATTTCGTGATAATAAATATAATATAACATCATTTAGATAACAAATTTCGGAACGTATATAGATAGGTCTATCCAGGATTTTCTTTAGGTGCTGAGGGGTGGTGCTCTGTTAGGCAGGTTATTACGCCATGAATTTTACTGGAAGTCTTCAACCCAATTTATTGTAGATCTTTGGGTATGTTATATTTTTATAAAATTAATTTTGGGCTTTTCTCTTCCATTTATATAATAATGTTTTTTTTCTAAATTTAATTATAATCGTTATTTAAAAATTATTAACTTTTATTATTTTTCTCTCAAATGTTTGTAGTAATATATATTATATTGTACATATTTTTTGGTGAGGGAGTGTGGAGGGGGGATTTTTATTAACTTAAAAGAACATTTATGAGAACAGACAAATTTCCGATGGGGTGGGATATTTTTAACTTTCCCACCTTTTGGTTATGCTTGTGTATAAGCATATATAAAACTTGAATAAATAAATAGTTATATTTTAAGAAAATTTGGACTAAAAAGAAACCATGGGAATAACGGAATGACTAAAATTTTCTATAGTGCAAATTTTAAAAGAATAACTTCTTAAATAACCTCAACTAAAAATCAATATGAAATACAATGAGTGACCAAGATTTTAAGATCAGGTCACTATTTATATATAATTATGTGATTGGTCTAAATAGCAATTGTAATATTTAAAAAAATTATGGATTCATATCCACAAAAAAGAGTTTATTTCATAAACATGATGAAAGCTAGAAAAAATAATTGTATAACAGCAAAGATGAAGAGTGAATTTGTTACTGAAAGCTATCATGAAAAGTGCCCGATTGTAATAATCTCTCTTGCACCATCCTGAAAATTAAAAACGTTACTATACCCAAAATTTATTTAGGAATTTCAAAATTGAAGGAACTGTTTTATATCTACAATCATTATATATTATGTGTTCAAAATAGTATTATCAAAAACCTCGATTTAAGCGCTTTAAAAAAAATATTAAATCAATAAATATTACCTAAGCCCCAAATAGTGTTGTTAAATGGCTCGTTTTGAGCCAATTTCTAAAAACGGCTAACTCAATATGATAGCCAGGAAAATATTGCACAAGCCTTGTCTTTCCTGCTAATAAATGCCCAAACCTTTGTGCCATCTATCACCAAAATCTTAAGGCTTGTGTAATGATTTTGTGCTTTATAAAAATCAGCTCAAATCAAGCCATTTAATAACACGAGCCCCAAGATTTGATCAAAAGAGGGCCAAACCTTTCTGCCATCGAGTTTATTTTATTTGAACCGCATCATCTTATTTTAATAATTTTTAACTTACTAAACGTTCTTTCACTTAACTTGGGTAAAATAATTGAAAATATATTCATATAGAATATAGAAATTTGTATTTGAGGAGGTTTCATATAATGGCTATATATCAAATCTTAGACACACTTGAGCATCAGTCTCGTTTTCACTAAAAGTAGTATCATTATTTATATTAATTTCATGCTTTTTACCAATCATCAAGCCAATATAAATTTTGACAAGGAAATTAGGTCCCCATTTAGTCTATTCCCATCTATTTTGATAATAAGAAGTTTTAATAAAATCTTATATTTACCTTAATAATTTTTTTAAATATTTTCGCATGAAAATATTGAACCTTGACTATCAGCATGATATTTTGAAAATGATTTACGAAACTACCAATAATTTAATCTAGATATGCCTCAATTCTGTAGTTGAACGCTCATCTGCCCATTCATCAAAATATACTTACTTCTTGTGACTTATCCTATCATGAGATATTTTGTTTTTTATGAAATGTCTGGAAAAACATAACTCAGGCAATTTTTTATTATACATGCTAATGATATTTTTATATCCTCTGGATATATATAAGAAAATAATGGTTCAGGTTAAGATATCATTTTCAAGCATTTAATATATTAAGTTTTTAATTTGTAGATCATTTTTCCGTTATTCGTATATAAGATAGCAGCTTACTAAAGATAAAAATTAAATTGAACTTAATACTGTTTAAAAATCAATAGTAAATAGTTAATATATTATAGTTATATGTACATATATGCTAATTTGGTTAGTAGAAATAAAATGATAAGCAATTTTATTGCCACAAATGCAAAATAATTTTAGAGAACATAAAATATGTTTATGAATTAATTCTAATGCTAAATTTGTGGTAAAATCAAGTAATAAAAAATAATTATTTTTTTAGGTTTCATAAGACATAATCAACATTTTTAAAGGGTAGCGACTTGTTCTGCTAATGCTTAGGAACTGTCTACCTCTGGTTATTGCGTATTATATCATATTGGGAAATTATTTTATATGGTTCGACTTTGCCGATGGTAATGGAACATCAGAATTCCTATTTTTGAAAATGTTACTATAGTATCATAAAATCGATGCTCATATTGAACCTTTACTTTGATCATATCTTCCATCGCCATTGGCATAATAAGCAGTAGCAGGGATTACTATGGTGCCACGGGGCCTGGACAGTAAAGGGACATGCTTAAATTTTTTGGTTCGGCTCATCATCCGAAGGTAGCAATTTTTTTACTACTATACCCATGGCCAAAAAATTTAGGTGAAGGCCCATAGAATCGTAAGTCAAAAATCGTATTGCAACTTGTTTGCCCCTGCATTTAAAATAAATAATATAAATGCAATAACTACTCTGCAAACCTTGATATTGACATCATTCTTGAAAATATAAAGGAAAAATATTAATAAAATCATATGCTGAAATATTTTCTAGTTTGGAACCTACAAATCTTTTGCCTGATAATTATAAAGGACCAGATGGAACTTATTCCCTGGTCCAAAGGTTTTTCCCCTTGCATAATTGAAAATTTTTTCATAGCGTCTAATCGACATGCATCAGCCTTATCAGCATCTGAAATAACAATACAATAAAAACAGTGATTTTATCAGTCTTACTCTTATCCAATAGAAATCATTACCTTTGTTGTCTTCCTAAAAGATGTTATGAAATCAAGGCCGTGCTTAGGGGATGGCAGCTGAGGTGACCGTGCTGGACTGCCGAATTAAAGTTTCAACAGCTTCCAAATTTAAAAATCAATTTTTACATTTTTTTAAAATTAACCTCCTTTCCAACTCTTTATATTAAGCCTATTCAAAAATAAATCTAATATATTCGTTCTAATAATTCGAATCGATAGTTGCGAATATAAAATTGCAAATTAGTTTATTTTTTTCGAATACGAATAAACTATAATTCAATTAAAAATAAAACGAATAATTTGAATAATTCGCTTAATTCGAATATTCAAATCAAATTTTGGAATGATTACTTATATATTTTTTTAGTAAAATTTAATCATTTGTCATTTATATTAATTATAGAGTTGAAAGTTTTGATTACAATTTTAGAAGATAAAAAACATAGTTGAATCTAAATAAAAAAAGTATAGATTAAATAATGAAGATTGAAACAACATAATTTATGTTTCTTTATTCATCGAATTTATTATAAAGTAAAAATATACTAAATTAACATGATAAAATATTATAGTAAAAACTTATAAAAATTTTAAAATTAAAAAATAAAAAAGAATTCTTTCCAAAAATTGAAAAGTATTACAATATTCACAAAATCTCACATATATAATATCCTTTAATCCTCATATTTACATAGTCTATAATCTTAAATAATATCGTAATAGTTTTTCTAATTTGAATAAAACATTTTTCGTTTAAACGTTTTCATCTGAATTATATATCTGACAGATGATGGGATTAACAAGGTAATCAATGCTCGTGAAAGGCTTTCCTCAGTTGGAGTTGATTTGCTAACAAAAAATCTCATGTTTTATAAAAAAGAAATAATAAGAAAAACTATTTCTCAAAAAATTGGATTGGCATTATAAATTAAATTGATATTCATTTTAATATATTTTTTTTATGATTTGAGGTAAAGAAAAAATATCTGAAATCAATGGATCTCTTAAAAATTTACAATTAACCTAAATAGCTGTGTTCTGAGACAACTCTATAAGTTTCCTCGGGACTTAATGAATGCCTTCTTTTCATTTATATATATTTTTTAAATTTCTCTTTTTTTAAATTATTCCTAGCAAATTTTATTTAATATTTATATAATTTTTTTCATATTACAAATTTTTTAAAAATTATATATATTTAAAATAACATGTAAACTATTTGTAAAATAAAATTTATATAAAATCTATATTAAATAAAATAATAATTAAACATTTAATTAGGTATTATCAACGGGGCTTATAGACCCATGTATGGATATGCAGTTAGAACGACAGATTTCAGTTGATATTCTCTGTCGAAGGTAGAAGCTTTCTTTTGGATCACCTGTGATTAAGCGTAACCTTTGCCCTATTGTTTTGAATAATTTTAGGACTTGGGGTCCAAATGATCCACAGGTAACTGAGACTACCGGAACAAACAAAACATTATTAAGGTTGCTATTTTTGTTTGTTTTTGTGTTTTCGGCTTTCGTGATAGAGTTGGAAGAAAAAGATCTGGCAGAACGATCTACGCAAGTATAATCCCAGGCGAGAGGTAGACCTTGGTTCCAAGGGACTAGCGTCATACCATCTGGTCTGGTTTGATTGTCGGGGCTGAGGCCGGATGGTTCCAGGGTGGAGGGAATATTTGAGGATTTCAAGGTTTTGTTGATGATTGAATTGATAGCATGGTGTCTGGTATCTGCCTTTTGAGAAACGACAGTGAAGGGGGTTGTCAAGACTAATGTGGGTTTCACATAGACGCATGATGTAGGTGATACGATTTCACATTTTAAGCGAAGGTCTATGGCTATTCTGAGTTCTTCGTTGGTTTATAACAAGCCTAGATTAGAACTTGGTACAGTTTCTAACTATTTATATCCTAGATGGCATATGGGTGAAGTTGGAATTATTGGATCTGGCAGAGGGGTCATATTATTGTCATTATGCATAATTGGGTTAGAGTTTAGGTGGAGAAATAGGGATGGAGATTTTCTTTGAACAGCTTTGAAGTAAGTAATCAGCGCAATGCTGTATCAATGGAAAGTTTCAGTCTCTTTTTTTAGTGAATCTGGATATAAGCGATTTGGGACATTTTTGCTCCAGAGGTCTAGTGATGCCGTACAATGTGGGTCGAAATACAAGTCTCCCAGTGTGTGTCGAAATTTAGCCACTGAGGATAAAAAAGCTGAAATGCTTAGGGATATGGGGGATTGTGTACCTATACCGTTTAGCTTTGGTGGAAGAGTAGCTTGCATCCAGGAGGATGGTGAAAATTTGATATTTAATATGGATTCGAGAGTATTTTTCAAGTGGACTTCGAGGTCCAATAATACCTCAGGGGATGTGAAAATTGTAGATTATGTAAAATTTTTGGAATGAAAAAAAAATTTTCAGTAAATAGAAAGCCTGATGAGCGGGTAAATATTTTAAAATATTTTTTATTCTATTAAATATAGCAAGGAATTCATCTCTAAAATGAAATATGGTTTTTATTAACTTTGTTTTTTTTAAATATGGTTTTTAAAATGTATTTTTTTTAAAAATATGGTATTTGAATTTTATTTGGTTATAGTTTTTTTTATATGTTTTTTGATAAAAAAAAGTGTACATGTTATTTTAAACAATATACTATTTTTATAATATTTATATCCATGCAATTTTCACTAAATAATTACAATTTAAGAATAATATAGATTTATTAGTAAAATACCGATATGACTAAATTGCAAATGTCTAGATAAATTACAAATGCTTAGGGAAAATTTTTATGTTTATACTCTTTGATATTTATTTTTTATGATATGAATTAAGTTAAAAAAATTAAATTACTAGATATACTCAATAAAAAATTTATATAATTATATCATTAGTTTAAATCTTTCAATCTAAATATATTTATTGATTTAAATAAAAATCCATAATTCTATCAAATTTGATCTCAAATTACATTTTATTGTTTTTAAATTTAATTATTTCATTCTGAAATCTAAACTATAAAATAAACTAGTATATCCCGTATAAATATACACTGCGGAATGCTATGTATAATTATGACAATATTTTTCTTTTATAATTATATCATAAAATTTATCTTATACTTTTAAAGATTCAATTAAATATTTATATTATTCATTTGATCTTGATATATCAAACACTATAACAATTTCTTTATTTAAATCTGTACAATTAATTGGAAACATATTATTAATATTTCAAGTATAATATATGACATTCAATCATTGTACCTTTTTTTTTACCTATTACTTATTAAGTTTGGGCATACTTTAATTCTCAGGGAAGTATATGTATTGGGACTTCACATGTATAGACTTTTTAGCCCCATCAAATAATAATTACGATCTAAAAGGAAATCCCAAAAATATTAACATCTAGCTTACAATAATTTATTTATACTAATTGTCGTTTCAACAAGCTGCTCATTTGGGAAAGAGGCTAAATCCCTAATCAAACTAATTAGCCAAAAGAGCCAGAAAACAACAATCGATTAAACAAAAAATTGGCATTATATATTACACTACAATTTTAAATTATTTAAAGATTCATGGCCATCACCAGAGGAGGAAGATTAAACAAAAAAAAAATTTTTTCTTTCGAAATATATTATCATATATGCAGTCTACATGATATTTTAAATACTTAGTATAATTTCGATTATTAAATTAGTAAAAAGGAAAGAGATATATCTCTATATTTTTGTGAAAGTTTGTAAGTATATTTATAAATCATTCAGCCCAAACTTCTTCAGTTAAATACTTCATTAATATTTTTTTAATGATATTTTTTTAAATAGTGGCAGAATCAACATCATCTTACAAATAAAATGTAACATTTTTATAATATTACATATTCCGAACACTATTTCTCATCTAAAAAAAAATCAATCTACAGAATTAATAATATGTTGGTCACAAGATTTGTTCTGCGCTTTTGTACTTTGCATATTACGTTTTGTAAAATAAATTACTATAGTATATATTACAAATATGGAAAATGATTTTACTAATATTTTTTTTACTATTATTATAACTTACCTTGATATAAATTGTCGATATAACGAAATTATAACAAATGGACATTATATGAAAATTAAATATCTATTAATTAGTATAATAAAAAATAAAATTGTCAATTTAAAATAATACAATAAAAAAATTTGCTATCAAGATGGTTTCACATTAGATGTTATCAAATTTAGCAGATTTGCAGAAATAAACTTCATTGGGACTTATGCTCTTCTATAAAGATATTAATGACAAATGACCAAAATTATTGGGAAAAAAATCAATAGCATAGACCAGAATCATTAGAAAAGATATCAATAACAAGTAGGCCTAATTATTTTAAAATATATAATTTAATCTTAGTTTTAGTTAGGCTTTTAGAGTTAAACATAGATGACCAATAAAACTTAACCATTTGTAATTTATTTTTCACATTCCAAATCTGGAAATTTAAACCGTAATATGTTTCAATATATTATTTTTATTGATAGTAAATGGAATAAAGTTTACTCTTATGTAATATTGTTAATATATATAATTTTTCCAAATGGTAAAAAATAATCAAAAAATTTTTAAAATATTATTACGGTAACTGCCGATTTATATTTATTATTTTAATTAGGAAACATAATCATTAATGTATATCACTTTATTATTACGCCTACTTGCGATTTAATATTATTGAAATTTAAAATGTAATTATAATTATTTTTAATATTGTTAAATTAGAGGATTTAAACTATTAATATAAGATAAAAGGAAAATACAACTATTATGTATATTCATTTATTATTGATGATATTTTCTGGGAAGGCAGGTAATGAAGTAAAATATTTATTTTATTTTATTTAATTTATCATTTTAATTTTATAAAAATACTACTCTGATATTTACAATTTTTACAGCTATATATATGTCGTATTGGGATATGGAATCTCGTGGGATTCGGAATCCCAACGTGGGGATTCGAGATCTTAAATCCCCACGTTTTTTTTAGAATCTTTTTTTTAAATTAAAAAAAATATTTAAATATTCCGAATCCCCATGGGGATAGGGATTCGGAATATTTTTTTTAAAAATTATTAAATTATATTTCTTATTAAATATTTTAGCTTTATATAAAAATTTTAATATTTGGAGAATTTCTTAAGAATTTAATAAAATCTTTCTTTCCTTTCTTTCTTATTACTTTAAGTGATCTTTCTTTTCTTTCTTTCATTACTTTCCTAAAATTTTTTATTTTAATATTTGGAGAATTTCTTATGAATTTAATAATCATCTGTATACATTTTAATACAATATTTCAATTTAATGAATAAAATTGACTCGTTTATTACTATATTTCGATATTTTTATTTTGTATAAATTTCAATAGTATATTTCAATTAATTTCGAATTAACCCTTCCCAACAAAGGTTAAAAAAATCACTTAAACTTTAAAGATGGGGTCTATTTTATCCCCTAATAAATACAAAATAATATACCCGACTTAAGCAATAACCCATATTTTAATTTTTCTTTCTTTCTTATTACTTTCCTAAAATTTTTGAAAAAAATATTCACAAAAACAACAAAAAAAAATTGAAAAAACGAAAAAAAACAACACCAATTTTTTTTTAAATCTAGCTATTTTTTTTATATAATAAAAAGGTAAAATCATGGGGAAATTTTCATAGGGGAAATTTTCATATATTATTTTTTTTTTATTTATTTTTTTTTAAATATATTTATTTATTTATTATTTTTTTTAAATTTAAAAAAAATCTTAAGTATATTTAAGAATTTAGAAAAAAAGAGTATATTTAAGAATTTAGAAAAAATGAGTATATTTAAGAATTTAGAAAAAAAAGAGTATATTTAAGAATTTAGAAAAAAAGAATATATTTAAGAATTTAGAAAAAAAGAGTATATTTAAGAATTTAGAAAAAAAGAGTATATTTAAGAATTTAGAAAAAAAAGTATATTTAAGAATTTAGAAAAAAAAGAAGTATATTTAAGAATTTAGAAAAACAGTATATTTAAGAATTTAATAAAAATAGGTATACTAAATAATTAATCAAACATAACATATATACAATGTTAAATTTAAAAAAACTTTGATATTGTATCAAAAAATTTCCTTCAAAATCCACACAATATTTATTTATCAAAAAAAAAATCTAAAAATACGCCAATTGAAAGAAAAAAGTAACAAAAAAGTTATAAGCAAAAATAAAAATTTATGCCAACTTCAGCTTAAAAGTCGATTGGAAGCACTAACGATGAAACTTATATCATTCTTAAGTGCTTCGTTAGTAGAGGTTAGTGCTTCAATCAGTTCCGTAGCCGAATCTAAGAATAAAAAGTTATTCACGAAAATAACAAAAATAAACAAATAATGGCGACGTGCCAAAACAAAAACTATAGGAGTACTAAACATCCGGTTTTCGCCATTATTTAGTGCTTAATTAGTGTATTTAAATTCCGTTATTAATTTACTTAACCGCCTTATAAAAAAAAGTTATAAGCTAAATAAAAACTATGACGTCACGATTTAGGCGTGAAGTTGGCCGAACTTTTGGAAGCACTAACGATGAAACTTATATATTTATTAGATTTCATTATTATCAATATAATTATGCAGGAATTCTGATAGTTACCCTGATTCAATATAGCATATCAATAATTCAAATTTTCTGACACCTCTTTAAAATCTTAAGAAAATAATATATCATATCAAATTGATTATGTTTCTATAGATAAATATGAATAATTGTATTCATACTCTTCTCTAGAAATTATCAAAACAACTAAAGAAGTTATTAATAAAAATGCAAGTCCAACTCCACTTAGTGGTCGAAAATATAATCCTCGAGCGTTATATCTTTTTATTGGAAAACTGTTACTCGATAATATAAATAGATTGTAGAATAAGAGTGTTATATTTTTATTCGAATATTAAACTACAATATTGATGGAAGAATAAAGAAGGAAAAAATTATAAAAAATGTATGATATAATTTTCAACGAATAAAACAGCAATTAGCGAAAATAATTTTTTCACAAACTCGATTTTCATAATTCTGCTGAAAAGTAAAAATTTTTACCATACATCTCCCCCACCCCACCAATTTTTGTTTTTTTTGGCAAAGTCTGATTAATGTTTTATTTATTATTATGTTTTTTATTGCATTGTTATATTTTTTATTATTATTTTATAAATGAAGTTAGTAGAATTTACAAGTAAAAAGAAATTGTTATTATTTAAAAATATTAAAAAATTTTTTAAAATAGTTAGCTATATTATTTAAATTAGGTTTTAGGTTTTAATATAATAATTAAATTAAATTTCAAGTAAAAAGTAAGTAAAGATTAACTATAGTGGCTATTTTTTTAAATTGGTTATTAAATTAAGTAAATTATAAGTAAAAATGAAAAAAATTTAATCAAGAATTTTAAAAAGAAAATGGCCCTGATACAAATTATGGACTATATATAAATATTTTTTAAAAATTCTAGCCATGCAAATGTTACCTCTGCAACTATTGCTGTACAATTATATTGCTAAAAAAAGTTTTTTTGGAGCAGTGCCAGCCTTCGGTCGTGATTTTGAATTGGCTTATTTACCCCCCTTTTAATTCTTAGAATTACTTAATATAAATATTAACAAAGTTGGTAAACGTTTTATAATTTCAAAATAGGTAACAGATGAAAATGATAAATTATGAATGAATGATGTATATTTATTAATATGATTAAGATAAGAATGGAAAGGAAAGAAATTTACAAACTAAACATGTTTTTTGAATAAATATTAAAAATTATTTATATATTGGATCTGCCGTTTAACACTAATCACAAAAAAATGAATTTCGGCTCAAAAGTTGGTTTGAGCCTGAGTCAAATTTTTGACTTAAAAACTGGCTGATTTTAGAGCTAAATAGGCTTGGATCAGCCGTTTAACAACACTAATCACAAATAAATAAATATCGGCTCAAAAGTCAACTGAGCGAACTCCTTAGCCGGCTTGAGCCAACACCTGATTCGACTCAGCCGGCTTGAGCTTCGAATTTTCGGCTAAAAATCTGGCTGAGTTTAGGATTAAGTCGACTTGGCTCAGTTTCATAGGTATAAAAAAGAGCCACTTTGGAATGTGTAAAATTTTTAAATTGCTTATATCTCAAAAACTATTTTTGCCATCTTTACCTTAATATTTTTATAAAACTTATTAAAAGCTAGCATATTTTACTGTAACAATATTTATAGTTATCTTCACACTCATCACTATCTATATTATCCTTCTCTTTTTCTGAATTGTGAATGCTGTCATATAAATAGTCATCACTTGACTCTCAATCTACTTCATCTATATAAAATATTATAAATAACATGTTCAAAGTATATATTTTTACCTATTAGCATAATTAAATTCAAAAAGTATAAGATTATGACAATTTGTCACATTTCTATGGGTCATCTTCACTGAAAATATAATTTAACATGTTTACAATATATATTTTTACATATTTGCTTTGAAAAAATTCAAAGAGGTTCAAAAATAACGATTATGACAATTGTCATTTTTATATGGTACATCTTCACTGATATTATAATTTAACAGATTTACAACATATATTTTTACAAATTTGCTTTAAAAAAATTCGAAAAAGTTCAAAAATAACAAATATGACAATTGTCATTTTTATGGGTCATCTTCATTAAAAATTTAATTTAACATGTTTACAATATATATTTGGCTGATATTTATAGTAATAACTCTACACATGCTGGAATACATTTCCCGTTAAATCCGATTTTTAAATTTTTTCAAGAGATTCCGAATCCCCATACGACATCATAAAGATTAGCTATAACATAGTCACAAAAGATCATTTCCGACTAATGCCTAATCCATTAAACCCTATTCTTTATTTCTCCAATGCTCTTAGACCCTATATTTACGAGGATATAAAATAGAATCCTCAACCAAGATATCAATATCTAGCGGTATTTTTAATATATTTAAAATTACAACATAATCTTAATCATTTTCTTACGCTTTGTCTTAAAGAAATATCGTGTGGATTTTGAAGGAATTTTTTTGATACAATATCAAAGTTTTTTAAATTTAACATTGTATATATGTTATGTTTATTCAAATAAATTGATTAATTATTTAGATACCTATTTTTATTAAATTCTTTAATATACCTTTTTTTCTAAATTCTTAAATATACTCTTTTTTTCTAAATTCTTAAATATACTTTTTTTTCTAAATTCTTAAATATACTCTGTTTTTCTAAATTCTTAAATATACTTTTTTTTCTAAATTCTTAAATATACTCTTTTTTTCTAAATTCTTAAATATACTCTTTTTTTTTAAATTCTTAAATATACTCTTTTTTTCTAAATTCTTAAATATACTCTTTTTTTCTAAATTCTTAAATATACTCTTTTTTTCTAAATTCTTAAATATACTCTTTTTTCTAAATTCTTAAATATACTTAAGATTTTTTTTAAATTTAAAAAAAATAATAAATAAAAAAATATATTTAAAAAAAAAAATAAAAAAAAAATATTAAATAAAATAAATAAAAAAAAAATAATATATGAAAATTTCCCCTATGAAAATTTCCCCATGATTTTACCTTTTTATTATATAAAAAAAATAGCTAGATTTAAAAAAAAATTGGTGTTGTTTTTTTTCGTTTTTTCGTTTTTTCAATTTTTTTTTGTTGTTTTTGTGAATATTTTTTTCAAAAATTTTAGAAAAGTAATAAGAAAGAAAGAAAAATTAAAATATGGGTTATTATTTTGTATTTATTAGGGGATAAAATAGACCCCATCTTTAAAGTTTAAGTGATTTTTTTAACCTTTGTTGGGAAGGGTTAATTCGAAATAAATTGAAATATATTATTTAAATTTATACAAAATAAAAATATCGAAATATAGTAATAAACGAGTCAATTTTATTCATTAAATTGAAATATTGTATTAAAATGTATACAGATGATTATTAAATTTATAAGAAATTCTCCAAATATTAAAATAAAAAATTTTAGGAAAGTTATGAAAGAAAGAAAAGAAAGATCACTTAAAGTAATAAGAAAGAAAGAAAAGAAAGATTTTATTAAATTCTTAAGAAATTCTCCAAATATTAAAATTTTTATATAAAGCTAAAATATTTAATAAGAAATATAATTTAATAATTTTTAAAAAAAATATTCCGAATCCCTATCCCCATGGGGATTCGGAATATTTAAATATTTTTTTTAATTTAAAAAAAAGATTCCAAAAAAAAACGTGGGGATTCCCGAATCCCACGAGATTCCATATCCCAATACGACATATATATTATTATTTTAATACCATTTACATATTAACGTTTACGAAAATTAATATAATTTAAAAGGTCATTAAAAAAAGAAAAGATTTTTACAAAAGGTCAAAGTAAAAAATATTCAAATTATATATTAACATTTCCTCCTTTTTTTTTATGTCTTCTTTCCTCAGTTTTTTATCTTCACTTCCAGTCATTTGTTTCTCAATAGCTCCATTAGTCATTTGTTCGTATATCTTTAGATTGTTTGTTAGACCAGTTGAATAGATTATCGAACATCATGAAACATCGTTGGTTGAACATCATTGTTGAAACGTCGTTAGTTGAATATTGCTTGTTGATTTGCTGTTTGTATTGATCATCCCATTTCTCTTTCAAAATTATATATATATAATTTTTTACAAAATTTTATTTATTTATTTATAACAATCATTTCTATGTCGTAGGTCATATTCTCGCTTTATTTTTCAATTTAAACACTTTTTTTTATCATTATTTCTCTTTAATTTGTTCTTTATAACAAAATTTCTCTTTCTCCTTCCATTTTCAACATACAATCTCCATACCGTACTCCTAATCTCTCTTTCAACATCACGATATTTAATCACCTTTGTTTTAATTTTCTTTTCCAAAGTTTTTTAAATTTTTTATTAATTATAAAATTTTTTATTTTATTATTTTCTTCAATTTTTATTTCATTATTGTTTTTAATAACTATTATTTCTTCAATTGTTATCAAATGATTTATTTCTTCTAATTTATAAGAATTTATTTCTTTTTTAACATTTGGTATTAATTTACATAATTCAATATTCAAGTTTTTATTATTATGATATTTATAATTATAATTTTCATGCTTTTTATTGTAATATGTACCTTCATAATTTTTACTATCTACTTCTCTATTTTCCTCGATTATATTTACAATTTTATTAAGTATGTTCCCAAAAACTTTTATCCACGTCCTTCCCAGAATTGCAATTTTGTCATTTTGGACTACATACGCATCTAAATTTTGAGTTTTGTCTTCTAGTTATCGTAGTTATAATTATTTTTATTGTTAAATCTTGTAAAATTACTATACGGTCCTGGCCCATTATACCCCCTATCATTATCATAAACTCTAGGATTATAATTGTTTCGATATCTTGGTTCATAATTATTTGTATGTCTCGAATCTTCATAATTATCGTATCTCGGTTTCCACTGATATCTGTATACGTGCGACTTCATCCCTTTATCGTGCTCATCGTATTTCATCATCCTTAAATTTTTTTACTAAATAATCTTCTAATTAATCTATGAATTTTGTTTTATCATTATTGTCTTATTTTAAATATTTTATCATTAAAATTTTATTATATTTTTATTCAATTTTATATTTTAATCATCTCTTACGTGTTTTTAGAATAATATTAAAATCATTTTCCATAATCCTCTTTCGTCTAGCTTCACCATGTTTCACTATAATTTGTAGCTTCTCTACCACCATGATATTTTCTGGGAAGGCAGGTAATGAAAAAGTAAAATATTTATTTTATTTTATTTTATTTAATTTATCATTTTAATTTTATAAAAATACTACTCTCTGATATTTACAATTTTTACAGCTACATATATATATTATTATTTTAATACCATTTACATATTAACGTTTACGAAAATTAATATAATTTAAAAGGTCATTTAAAAAAGAAAAGATTTTTACAAAAGGTCAAAGTAAAAAATATTCAAATTATATATTAACAATTGAATATATCTAATAATTTAATTTTTATAAATTATTCATATCAGAAAAATGAATCTCACTTTATTTAATAGAGAATATAACAAAATTTTTACCTATTTGTAGTTTACCTTAGCATTTGCAGTTTAGTCAAATACCATAATTAATAATATATAATTTTAAAATATACTAAAACAAAAAATGTTTAATTTTTTTTCATAAAATAATTATGCCATCTTGAGGATTAATGATTTAAAATGGTAACTATTTTTAATTTAATTATATTAAAGGATTTAAACTATTTATTATGAAATAAAAGGAAATAAAACTATTAATGTATATTCATTTATTATTGATTATATCTAATAATTAAATTTTTATAAGTTATTTATAACATAAGAAAATAATTCTCACTTCCATTAATAGAATATATATCAAAAATTTTTACCTAAGCATTTGCAGTTTACCTAGGCATTTGCAGTTTAAACAAACCCAAAATTACCATATATTTTTTAACACAATATAGTAGCCATGTTTAAAATTAATAGTTTTAAGTAAATAACAAATTATTTTTATTTATCAAAAAAATTCTTCCTAATTTTTAATATATGAAAACTTTTATATATAATATAAAATTTAATTATTTATAAAATATATAATTCATAATACTTTAAATAGTGTTTGATTATTAAAATATGAAACTCCTGATAAAAATTTACAAAAAATAGCAAAATTTTAAATAATCAAACTAAAAATAAATAAATAACTATTTTATATCTATGTATAAGGAGAAAAATTGGTTAATGATAGTAACTACCAAGTTAACGTATAACAATTTGCTAAATACCGACCAAAATTTATTAAAATGTATTAAGATATATTATAACGAAATCACGTGGTCGAGTCCGGCCACCTTTATATCACCCCCCCCTCAAGGACGGAACCACCAAATTAGATTAAGAAATAAACATCTTCATTGCTGATTCGAACCCATAACCATCGGATTAATAAGCGACGCTCTTGTTGACTAGGCCACAGAGGCTTTCCAAAAATCACGATTTTTTAAATATATATTATAAATAAAAAATACAAATTTGATAGGTAATACCTTAAGGTAGTGACTATCATTAACCAGAAAAATATAACGATGGATAAAAAATTCAAATGAATAAAATAAATAGCTGATTAAAAAATAGCTCGTTTTTCTTATAAATTTGGATTAATATTAAAAAAATATTTTTTCAAGTGAATAAAAATAAAGAAAATTTTCTAAAATTAAACGAACGTAAAAAACAAACGTGTGCATCAAAAAAAAAAGGAACGCGTTCATATTCAAAGTTTGTCAAAAATAAAAGGAACGTTGTTTATCAAAAACGAACTTTGTTTACGAACACGTTTTGAACCCGTTAATTAGTAACATAATGATCAGTGATTATCTAATTTATAAACGTTTTAAATTAATTTTAACTTTCTATTTTCTATCTGGAAAGGGAGAATTTTTAAAAGTTGACCATGAACGATTGGTGATATTTTTAAATGGTTTCAAATAGAAATAAAGAAGGTAAATTAGTTATAAATGTTCTAACATGAGGTTACTTAACTAGTGATTAAAAATAATTTAAATAAATTAAAAATTTTTAGCCCCCATAACTCATCTATTTAAACGAATCCTTACCAAAATTAATAAAGAAATCAATGTTTCCACCATGCCATATTATTCTTTGTATATTATTATTTATTCAATGATGTGGTGTTAGGGGCTGCTAAGTGTTACCCCATTAAAAGGAAAAATCCTAAGACTCTCCTTAGTGGTCACTGACAAATTTCGCAATCACGCATCCATATTCAAAACTAAATCGCTTGAGCATAGTTTTCTTTGGATGTTTCGTGCAGGACAGAGGGTATGAAAATTTGGTTTTTTAAAAATTTTGATTAACGAAAGATATAAAATATTTATAAAACTCTTAATAGCATATATATATTTGATTTAGAAAAATTTTAATCTTAATGGTGATAAATGGTTAAGTACTTGTGATGAAATAAAATATTTTACAATGCATATAATTTAATTAAATCAAGTTATGTTATTCCAATATTATATTTTAATTTAGGCTGTCAATAAGTGAACAAAATTTGTTTATTAGATAAGAGGGAGGGAGGGAGGGAGGGAGGGAGGGAGGGAGGGAGAAAGATAGAAAGAAAAAAAGAAGGAAAAATGTATATTAAAATTATGTTATACTGATTATTTCCAACAAATAAATATATTTTAACATACAAAGTAATTATAATTTTTCAAATAGAAATAATAAGAATTTTTTTTTAATCTAAATTAAATTTATAATATTTAAAAAATCTTAAATGGTTTATAAGTTTTTTTTTAAAATGAAAACATATACAATTTAAATCATTTTGCAAAGTAAAAGTATAATTTTTCGAAATTTTCTATAAAAGCCTTTAAAATTTGTTTATATGTATAAGTTTCGCATGATGTATATTTTATGGCAAATTTATTGAAATACTTTTTGATATATTTACTACTTATGTCGTTTAGTGCGAAGGAATTTTAGACCCTATCGATAATGCTTTGACTAAAAAAAAATACCTACTATCTCATTATGGGAAAATTTGTAAATGGCCTAGTTGTGAATTCGGGTTTAACATATCCCTTTCTGAAAATAAACACTAAAAGTATAATATATAATTCAAAAAAAGCAGTTATAACCATAAATGATTCCATTTCTTGCAAAAAATAAGCATTTCATGCATATTTGATTTGGTATAGCGCAATCGAAGCTAATAGTGTTGATCGGCTTAGCCGCGAATCGAGTCGAGTTTCTATTCGTAAAAAACGGATCAGATATGAGTGGCTCAATGAGCTGGCCGATTCCCGAGCCCACTTCTAAGCTGATTATTTTCAGAATAAAAATGAATTATTTTTTGTATTAGTATAATTATAAATTTTTTTTTATTTTTTCAAGATATAGAAATATAATAAAATTATACAAGAATTCATAAAATAATTATATTATATTAAGTGTAGACTGTACTCTAGAGTAGATATGTGATATTTAATTTATTTTCGTATTTAAAGATTGCTTTGTCATATTAACCTATTACACGGGAGTGCTGCCCAAATTTTTGGCATATATAGACCTATTACACGGAATTTATCAAAATTTTTGTCATATTAACCTGTTACACTGAAGTGCTGTCCAAATATTTGGCATATATAGATCTCTTACACGGGCATAATGGGGAGGAAGATGTGATGGAAATACTGGAAATTATGATACCAGAGGGGGTTTTCCAAAGAGAGAAATGGGGCAAAATACTTCGAATGTGCGGACTATTGAGGGTGAGAGAAGTAAAAGAATTATTGTACCTAATGTAAAAGAAACCAAGGAACAAAATGTGGAGTGCTTTAGATGCCTTAAAAAAGGACATGTGGCTAGAGAATGTGGGAACTGGTGACTATATGATGGCAATAAAAATACACGGGTCAAGGTGAAGAGATTAAAAGAGACGGGCAAAATATGTTCTCATGAAAATATAAAAATAATGGGATGTGTAAATATGATACAAGTAGGAATAGTACATGACCCATGTCCGAGAGTAATGATAAATTTTAATGGGAGTGTGGTACCAATGTTATTTGACACGTGAGTGGCTATTTCGAATTGGATAAGATAAATATCAGAGCATTTAGTCCGATGAGATGATTGAAAATGAAGGATTAAGAATACGACAATTCGATGGATCACAAGTATCTGCAATGGATAGAGTTGAAAGAAACAATGTTGGGAGAAAGAGTGGAGATATTAGATTTACGGATTGTTAATCGGAGGGTTGAAGCGGTGATGGGGTAGGAGTGGATCACCCGAAAAGGTCCGTGGTATCATTTTTGGGGGGTATTTGCATGGTGGGGCGTGTTTGTACCCCTAACTAGACAAATTGGGTATAGAGACATATCGGAGGAATATGTAGAAGCATTACCAGAATTCGGGGCAGCATCTAGTAGGAATAGAGAGAGAAGAGAGTGAGGGAGTATCATAAAGACAAGGGAAGAAACAGTGAGTGAGAAGAGAGTATTCTTAGGAAATGAGAGAATAAGCGAAGTGAATTCTAAGGGGTGAATTGGGGTGCATGATTCTAGAGGAGAAATAGAGGAAAATATTGCTAGGAGAGAAATTAGGAACAGTAATCGAGGGGGGGGCCCATTGGGGAGTAATAGGGAGAACTCATTTAGGAATAATAGGAGATAAATTGGGGGGAGTAATTCTAGGTGGGTAATTGAGGCGAATAGTTCTAGGGTAAAAATTGGGAAGAATATTTCTAGGGGAGAAAGGGAGGAGACCTGTAGGGGAGAAGACGATGGGAATTTTTTGAATAAAAGGGGGTTGCCCGAGATATGGATGATGGAGATCGAAGAGATGGAACAAAAAGGGAAAGGAAAAGCCCGTATTCGAGGAGTTGAGATGGAAATGAAGAAAACGGATCTGCGTAGCCACACTGTATTGTAGAATAAAGAGATGGAATTAGGAATAATCAAAGTGCAAGAAGGAGTACGTAAATTAGTGGATAGTATCAAGAGATTTTCGATGTAGGGTTGGGATGTCTATTATGAAGTAGATATTAAAATGAAGGAGGGCTCTGTGCCAAAATTTTGATGATTGCGGCGAGTACCGTTCGAGTGGCGAAGAGAAGTGAAAATAGAATTGGATCAATGGGTAAAGAAGGGAATTGTGTGTCCGGTGGAATATAGCGAGTGGGCAACATCGCTGGTGCTGGTAAGGAAGGTCAGCAGTAAGCTCTGTCTGTGAGCAGATTTCCGGGTCACGCTGAATCCGTGGGTTATGGAAGTGAAATATCCCTTTCCGCGATTTGAAGAATTATTGGCCAGTCTAAAAGGAAATGTATATTTTTCAAAAGTGAATTTTTAGAATGCCTACTGACAATTGCGGGTGAAGCCAGAGATGCAAAATCTATTGAGTTTGCGTTTTGTAGATTGCCCTTTGGACTTAGTGTATCAGCTCCTATTTTTCAACAAATAATGGTGACCGTTTTTCGTGGAATGGAGGGAGTTTTCTTCTATATTGACGTTGTGTTGGTGACAGGAAGAACTCCCGAACGCAAAAAAGGAGATTGGATGAAGTATTTCGGATAATAAAAGAAAAAGGATTGCGGGCGAGTGCGGAAAAAAGTGTGTTAGTAGGAGAGTCAAAAGTTGTATACTTGGGGCATAAATTCAATGGAAAAGAGGTGAGGCCATTGGACAAAAACACTGGGATTACGAGTATGCTGAGACCAAAAAATAAAGTGGAGGTACAGGCTTTTCTTGGAATCGTAAATTATTATCACCGATTTGTGGAGGGTTTCGCAGAAATAGCGGCGCCGTTGTATAAATTGTAGGAGAAAAATTTGAATGGAAGAATGAACAAGAGGAGATGTTTGATGAGTTTAAATCTAGGATCGGAAAAGAACCAGTTTCCGTGTTTTAATAGTTTGGAAGTGGTGTTAGTCGTAGATGCGTCCAATAAAGGTGTAGGAGGAGCGTTATTACACTGAATAGACGGCCTGGAGAAACCTGTTTTATTTTTCTCAAAAATATTTAGAGTGGCGGAAACTAGATATTTGGTTATCGAGCAAGAGGCGCTAGCCGTTATTTTTGGATTGATAAAATACCGAGAGTATTTAATAGGGCTTAGATTCATGGTATATACGGATCACAAACCACTGGTGCATCTTTTTAGGAAGGATAATATAGAGCTAATGTTGTCGCCTAGACTACAGAGATGGTTATTACTGGTAATAGAAATATCGGCGGGGAAGAGAAAAAAATTATTACCGGATATTCTTTCAAAATCTGGAGCGGGAAAGGATTTTGAGATTAGTGAGTCAAAAAAGATGAGCACGGATTGATTAGGGCGATGGTCGGAATATCCAAAGGAGAACCGGTAACGTGGGAACAATTCAAGAGGGCCACGTTAAAAGATCGAGAATTAACACGTGTCAAAGCATGCATAAAGGAGAGGAACCTGGCTAGACGCAGACAATTTTTTAAATATATAGAAAAAGAATTGGCTATAGTGAATTAATGTGTGGTATGGGGGAATTGAAGAACAGTACTGCTGAAATTAAGGGCCGCGGTGTTGATAATGATTTATGCGAGGCATCAAGGAGTAGAGAAGATGAAACAATTGGGTCGAGAATAGGTGTGGTGACCAGGGATAAATAGAGATATTGAGAATATCGGCAGGAGTTGCTTGATGTGCAATACGTGGGCCAAGATGCCCCATAAAGGGATGGAGAGTGTTTGGCCAAGGGCTACCCAGCCGTGAGAGCGTATATACATTGACTTCTTCGACTTTGAAAATAAGATATATATACTCGTAGTGGACGCCTACTCAAAGTAGATAGAGTACGAAGAAGTAAGGGGGTCAATGACTCAAGTGGCGTTGAAAACGCTGAAAAATCTATGCGCTAGATTCGAAGTAGTGCCGATAGTATCTGATGGAGGTCCAGCTTTATCAGTGTACAGTTTAAGACGTTTTACGTGGAAACCGGGGTAAAACATATTCTAGCACCGCCATATCTTCCAAGCTCAAATGGTCAGGAGGAGAGAATGGTGTCGTTTGTCAAAAACTGGTTAAGAAAATCAAAGTATGGAAGTGGGGAAATTTAGATAGCCGTGGCATATTAATAATAATCGAAAGGGAGAAGAACAGTCTCCGGCCGAGAAGTTTCAGGAAAGCTAAAGTAAATTATTGGATTTATTAATGCAGAAATCAAGTCAAGAGGGTGAAAGAGAGATAAGTAAAACGCCTAAGTTTATAGTGGAACAAAACGTGTGGGCAAGGATATATGGTAGTACAAGAAAGTGGGAATCAGGGGTTACCGTAGAGAATATTGGACGTAAATTATTATTGATAAAGGATATATAATTGTACAGTCATTCATAATAAAGTAGTTAGTATTATTTGGCGGTTCCGAGTTCTAATAATAATTTTTTGCTTTCTACTATTTAATAAAAATGTAAATTAATTTTATAATAAAATACAAGATTTTTTCAATAAATTTTAAAAAAAATATCAATTAATAATAATTAGAATAATAATTTTTTTTTCATTCTTTTGTAACTCCGCACCCCCCTCCCCAGACCAAGTCCAACCCATCATGACCAGGGTTGCCAGGTCAAAATTTTCAAATTGCGGGAGAAATTTGGTATTATGCGGGAGAAATATGAAAATTGCGGTAGAAATATAAAAATTGCTAAAAAAGAGATTTTGAATTGACTTAATTATCCGCCTATTATTTTTTAAAATTAGTTTATATAAATACAAAGTTGGTAACTATTTTTCAAAATAAAATAACATCTTGATTTATTAAAATATATTAATTTATAAAAAAAACCAACGATCTTTTTTATATATAAAAGAATGTAAACAAGATAAAATTTTATAAAAAAAACGATTTAACTTTACAATTAAAAATATATTTTATGCGAATGTCCTGCAAAACGACCGCAATATGAAATCTACCGTGTGTTTGTGTATAACATTATAGGGATAGGTGCTTAATTATCACGTATCTCGTTTAAATACATAATAAGGTACTCCAAAAATAAGAAATACAGATGCAACTACAGTTGCGGCAATTGTAATCACTTATCTTGTAGTACAACATTCACATAGATACTTATGATCACAATGTTGGTAGAATCTAATATTTAACGACTCTAATATAAATGAAAAACTATACTTGTAGAACAAAAATGAGCAAGGCTATTATCAATGTTTAGGACTTAAATCCAGAAGGTCAATTCTTGACGATTTGAAAGATGGGCATACATATGCAATTCTAACAGATACATTTTATAAGGGAAATAAAATATTAAAATACTTCCCTTGATCCTTCGCTATTTCAACAAAATTAATGTCGTTTCAATAAAACTATTAAATTTTTTCCCCTCAAATAGTGAAAAATCCAGAAATAGCTAACCATAAAATGGTAAATATAACAGATTCGAGATTATCAATAAATTGCATGTCAGCTTTCTAATCTAATGCCTCAGTGAATTTGGTAAAAATAGAGTGTATTTACAGAATTGAGTCAGCACAATGTTGGTTGCGATATGTTCATAATACCCGCCATCGAAGAATTTTAAAATTAACTAAATGTTTACCGTCGTTATTTAGATATTTATAAAATTCCTGGCATGACATTTTGTTTAACCATTAGCACGACCTCTAATGTTGTTAAAGCAATCCGATTTCTCTCCTTTTTCCAGGCAGTCCTCATCAGGCTAAAAATGCGCTAGGATGAGGCATTAGAATGAGGTAAGGAGAAGACATACTCGCATATTTTTTCCAAGCTTGGGGATTTATCGTTATTACTAAAAAATTCTACCCATTTCTCCTCTGCTTTTAGACCATCTAACTTTAAGTATTTTAGCGAATCATAAAAAATAGAGAGAATTACAATATCCTTAAACAAAGCATCAATGTCTTTCGGTATTTTTAATATATTTATTAAATTATAAAAACCATCAATTGATGTGTTCCAAGGTCATAATATTTATAAATTTGTAAATAGAGTTATTAAAATCAAATTTTGATTGTAAATATTCAAAAATTGTCTTAATAAAAATATCTGCTTCTTAAAAATGTATTAATTAGAGTATTATTTGAACATTTTAATATAATATTTTTAGCAATAGCGCCATAAAATTTATTATCAATTTTTAACTGTAGAGATGAACAGAGCTGTGGCATGATTTTGTGTATCTTTTTTAATAAAGAATATTCTGATTGCAACTGAATATTAATTGCATGAAGTAGATTTCCTACATGTGAAACGAATCCTAAATATGCTTCTGCAATTTCATACTCGAAAAAATTTTTAGGACAGCTTTTAAAATCTTTATTTAAATAATATTTTTTTAAGGGTTTGTAAAATTTTAAAATTCTATCGATGGCTTGTATTAATGACAATCACCTGATAGGTATATATCGCAACAACTCACACCATTCCAAGTCAGACTATTTCACCACTCTTTTAATTCATTAACTCTTTTGATGAATTAAATTCGTTAAAACATTTCATCACAATTATTTCGACATCCACAGATAGTACATTCATTGCCTTCTTGCAAGAATTATGTTATATATGGCATATACAGTCAATTAGTATTATTTCATTATTGTGCTGCCTCAATTCGGTAACTTTAGTTTTTGCCAAAGTTTACATAGGCATTATCAGCGCAGAAAGCTGACATGCAAATCATTGATAACCCTGAATCAGCTATATTTACCATTATGTGGAGAGCTACATCGTTGGATTTTTCACTATCCGAGGAAAAAATAAATTTTAACAGTTTTATTGAAATGTTCTTATTCTTGTTGAAATAGCGAAGGATAGAGGGAAATGTTAATATTTCACTTATTAGATGCATCTGTTAGAATTGCATATATATGCCCATCTTTCAAATCATCTAAAATTGACCTCTAGGATTCAGGTACTAAAACACGTGTGATAAGGCTTGCACTTATATTGGAGTCGTTAAATATCATGAGGAAAAGATTCGACCCACATTGTGATGATATAGCTCTGTGAATGTTGAACTACATGATAGATGTATACGATTTCCGCAAATATAGTTGCATCTGTATTATTTATTTTTTTTGAGAATATTTTTGTATTGCAATCCATGTTGATGTATTCCCCTGTATTGATTATATGAATGAAATGATGTTGATTTATTATTGGATAAAATAAAACAGGATAGAAAGAAATTTACAAACTAGACATGTTTTTCGAATAAATATTTAAAATTTATTTTAAAAATATAAAAATAATCAATTAATGTCTCTCAAAATTATTATTATTATTTGTATATTAAAAACGTTAAAATACTTCTTTTTTTTAAATGCGGGAGTAATTAAAAAATTGCAGTAGATTTTTGCGGGAGATTTCCAATTGTGGTAGTTTTGCGAGAGAGAGATGTCTGCGTGTAAACTAAAATATTGCGGGAGTCTCCCGCTGATGGGGGGAGACATGGCAACCCTGATCATGACCAAGAATTAGGACTTTCAGTCAAAACGTGATAATACCGTATTATCATTCCTTAACTTAAAACCCTAATTTTTTAGTAATCCTTTTAAAACCAGTAATGAATCCGGATAGCTCTGATCCCTTTAAAAATTAAGATAGATTTATTATAAAACAAAATACATGTAAAAATAAATATAAAAAACTACCTTAAAAAAAATTTGGTAACTCACTGAAACTCGTATTAATTTTTTTATGCAATCACACAAATCTTAAATTTTAATATTTTTTCAAGTTATAACAATATTGACCCATATTCAACGTATTGAGCGTTTGTGGAGGGATCTTAAAGCGAGCATCCCCAGATCTGGAAGAAAATCTTCTTCTCATTTATATATGAATATGTGAATATTCTTATCTTCGTAATATTAAAAATATGTCAAATTTAAGTAAATTAATTAAATTTTTAATGATATAAATTTTTATAGAACTATTTTTGTTTTTTCTTAAAATTATATATATCTATTATAATAATCTTCAAACAACGTCAATCAAATTTAGCCAATAGTGTTCTTTTAAAAAATATTCGTCCAATAAAAATCATCATAGCTTATTGGGTCCAATGATAATCATCATAGCAATTTTAAGTCAATAGTAATTCTAGCATGTGATTTACATATTTATATATTATATTTAATGGCGATAATTTTATATATATTATATTTAATGGCGATGATTTTATATATTCAACATAAGATGCCTTGGTAATTTATGTTACAGATGATTTTCATATTTCACATTGGATCTCAAAATGATAATCAATTAATGATGTTGTCATTCATAAATTTTGCCAATTTTTCTTCCTACCGCAAAAATTGACAAGTTAGCTGCAGGTTAAATATTCATTTTTCAAAAGTATAATTTTTAACAAATTTTATTTAGATAAATAAAAAAAAATTTCAAACTAAGAAATATAACCACAATTTTTGTTATTTTTTTATCATTCTTTCTCATTTTTCATCAGAAATTGTGATTTATGAATCCAATGAGAAGATGCTTTAAACTTACTCAAAACTCTGGAGAACATTTTACAAGAAGTGCTTTGTGCATTCCATTGCATTATGTACTATTATATATCTTTCTTACAATCTTTAAAATTCTGCGCATATTAAAAAGGCAATTTTTATTCATTATTTTATCATGAATTTCTTTAAAATAAATATCTGCTTTTATATGATAGGGAATTAGAATTTTCTACTTAATTTGATGATAGATGAATCAGAAAATTCCCTCTTGTGGATAAATCAGAAATAGGCCTATATGACATATAAATCAAAAAATGAGGGTTATCACTAAAATTTTCATTTATTCTGTAAAAAATGTTAATGAAGTATATATATTTATTACATTCCATGTAAACAAATATTGGACATGAATATACTGTTTTTATTAATTTTATAATTTCTGTATTTATTTTTATTTATGAACTCAATAAAATATTATTATATAGCTAGGTGAGGGTTTTGTAATTAATTTTTTTTTTAATATAAGGTTTATACAAAATATATGTTACTGAACACCAAAATAAATACTATTTACAATATTGGGGAGTGGTTAAATTAAAAATACTATACTTTATGAATTATCACTTCTATAATATCAGAATTCAGCAATATATAAAAAAAGGTATGGCAACCTTAGTAAAAAATTGAAATTGGGCCAAGCAAAACTTGAATGGCAATAACTCAATTGGGCCTAAAAAATTTGTCTTTTGCAGACCACTGATGGCAAATGCATGGGAAAATAAAAGTGGCAGACGCATATCATTTATAAATGCTTTGGCAGAAATAAAATTCATTACAATCTGCTGTTCTGATGTCATCCTGTCTGCAATTGGCAGATTTTGGTGCACCTGCCTGCTCATTTATTTAAAAATTTTGTTTAACCTGCCTGTCCAATGTTTAAAAATTATTATATTGGTTGATTTGGCTCTTTATTTATTATTTTATTTTTACTTAAATAAATTATGAAATAAAAAAATAATATTTAGTAATAAATAGAAGTCAGTTGCTCATTTTGCCTGAAATATATTTCAAATTCACCTGCCCATTGTTTCAAAAATATTTTTTAACCCTCCCACTCATCAACCCATTATCTTTGAGTCTATCCATAGAATATGCGGGTTTAAGTTAGGCAAAACCTTCATCTAGCAAAAATAAACTTTTAGGTTTTAAATTGCAAATAAATGTATAAAAATTCATTTAGGAATATTTTTTTATTGAGCATATAAATACAATTTTTACAGATTTTATGAAATCAACATAATGAAAATTTATGTTCCAGTTATATATTTATATTGAAGGTAATAAATATATCAGAGATGTAGGTACCATTTGCACAGCCTATCCTGATTTTTTTTTAAAATTTTTGGCATGCAGTCTGGATTTTGTTAAAATATATTATATTTATTTTCAATTTTTATAGATAATAGTGGCTATCAGCCAGACCTGGGTACCTTTTTAAAAAATTTTAGGCCCGGTCCGGGTGTTTATTTTTTACCTGGAATTTTACACCTAATTGTTTCTTAAATATAGCTGGGGAGATTGATATCTTTATCCCCCAAAAGTATATTGTTTCAAAATGCTAAATTTATAAATTTTAACATGGATGAATTAAAAGATAAATTTTGGGTTATTTATTTTCATATACCATTAAAACTAAATTTTGTTTTTGCCTCTTTAATTGACACTCTAAACAATTGGAAGTACAACATCAATTATATAATATTATGGATGGAAATATTTAATTATATAGGTGTCGGCGTACCTCTCGGAGCCTGATGATGGTTTTTTTTACTCTACTAGAAAAATTGGCACTTTAAAAAAATATTAATATTTGTTATGCACTGATCTATAACAAATAAGTATGATCGCATAGGAAGTCGTGTGCCATTATCTTGAACTAGGAAAATAAGTATTTTGAAAAAGTATAGGTTCTCTTCATTTAAAAATATTTGTCCTCTTTAAATTTTGTTGAAAATTATATAAGTAGTTAATATGTATTTGTCAAACTAAAATTATGTATTATCTTGCGATAAGCAGGAGGTAGTTTGCAATATCTATGATTTATCTTATTTGTTTAATTAATTAAATCTCACTAACATTGACTGACTTACCAGGAGAAGAGGTTGAGAAAAATCATCATATAAAAGTCTGAACTAGTTTTAATAAATAAAACCTCGCCCATTTTTTCAAAAAAAATCCAGACAGGGCTTGAAAATGATAAAATTAAATTCGGGAATGATGAATATGTTAATTCTCCTGTCACTATTGAACCATCTGCCCATTTCTTTCAAATTGAGAAAAATGACCCCGTTCCTTTTTAACTTTAATTATTTCTAATCTATGAAGCAATTTAAGTTTGTTTACTTGTTTTACCAAAACTAGGTGTTTCCGGTAAAATAAAAGCTTTAGGAAACCAGGTCTTCAAGGGAAGGAACCTAGGAGGGGCGCAAAGATATTTCCCACCTCCAAATTCGTCCCCTCTATAAAATTTTAGCCCCCATAAATAGCCCCCAAAAAAAATTTTGGGCCCTAAATTATAAAAAAAGAATTCGTTTTTGAATTTTGATTCGCCATAACAAATAAATCTAAATGAAAAGACGAAATTCTTGGAAAAAATTTAGTTATTAAAATTTTATCTAGCCAAATTAATTGGATAAACATGAAAATACTTATAAAAATATTAGTTATTAAATATCTATTCATTCATCAACCATTAAATTAAAAAACAACAAACAATTTCCACCTTTATTATTTTTCGGCAGAAGGATTCTAGTGTTGGTAAATTCGTTTATAGGATCATTAAATGGCTTGGCCAAGATTTTAGAACTTAATAGATTTTTTTTAACTCTATTTTATAAATTGATTTAAAAGTAAAAAGAAAAACAATTACATAAGTGATTCTCTATAACAAATTTCAAAATTTGTTTATAATTCTTTTACTACTTTCCAAAAAATATAAGTCAATGGTAAATATAAAAAGTTGAGATATTTTTTTCTATAAAAAATACAAAATTTAATAATTTGGTTATATTTGGGAAGTACAAATTATTTTATTCAAAATAATAAATTTATAAGTTAGTTTTAAATTCTTTTTTTAATAGAATAAATGTTTAAAAAAAATAAAACAAAGAATTCTCTCTATGAAAATTAAAATTTTCAAAAATGTTAGTTTTAAAATAAATGTTAGAAAGAAAGGTAAAAAGAGGGTAATTATATATAACGTTAGTCATCATATGGCAATTATGCTAAATAACAACCAAATTTTACTAATATGCAAAAGACACTGATATATATTAACGGAATCATGCGGTCGCCTCCGATACCCCCTTTGGCTCAGAAAAAATATATAGTCTGGATTCGAAACCAGAACTATAAGATTGCTCTGTTGTCAGTCACACAACTATACATTTATTTAAATAATTTTCTACTTCTATATATTCTTCTAAAATTAAATTGACTACACTTTAATATTGAACCCCTGTTTTGATTTCCCTTGTGGCCAAAACAAATGTTTTAATTCAAAATCCTTAATGATAATATGTCCTGTAATGGTTAAAAAACTTTGATTTTTATAGTCATCCATCCAAAAATCAGTGGTTATGGACAAGTAATTATTATTGATCATGCTTTTAATCTTAATTTCATCAAATATTTTTGGAGCTATAGTATTCTTGAGAGTTTTCCGGCTCACAAGTATATCTTTTATATTTTGTTGCCCATATGTAACACTAACATTTATTAACTCTTGACCTAGCTTGTAAAATCCTTCACTTTCTGTTGTTTAATAGAAGATCTTTACCAATAAAATATAAACTATCTGTAAAATGTTTAAGCAAAATTTAACAAAAAGTCTCGCGATAAAACACCTAAACATAAAAAGAAAATAGAACTAACGGTATGATACCGGATGTTGTTTATAAAATGCGGAAGATTTTTTGTTAAAAATTATTCTTTTTTTAAAAAAGAACTAAATTAAATTAGATATATTATAATTATAAAATTGTAAATTTATAAAAAAATTATTTTAAAAATAAAAATTTCCGTGATTCACGGGAAATTTATGTTCACGCCCGGGAAAAATTTTAGGAAGGCCCTTCACGCCCAATCACGCCTAATAAATCACGATGGGTCACGCGTAATTTCATAGCATGCGCCCACCTCTAGTGGCTAGTATAATTTATTAGTAACAAGTTTGGCCAACCTAAAAATTAAAAAATGGCTGTTTTAATTCTTCACTCAAATATGAGAACCACTTAAAGTAACTGAGTTATAAACAAAATGAACACCATGACATCACGCTTTAAGCGTGATGTGAGCCAAGCTTTTGGAAACAATAATTTTGAAACTTATACTTAACCATTAAGTAGGGTTTTATTAATATTTTATTGCTTTTTTCTGTTTGGCAGTTGGTTTAAAGAGGAAAAGAATTATTGATAAAAAATAGAAAATTGTCAAAATTAGCATCGTATCAGAACGAAAAATGTAGAAGTTCTAACTAACTGGTTTGCGTTAATATTTAATGCCTCATTAATTCTAATCCGCTAATCAATAAAAAATTAAGCGAATTATGAACAAAAAACTAACTATTGTATCACCTCTTAAGCTTATAGCTAATCAAACATCTTGGAAGTATTTTCTCTGAAATTTATCAATTATTAATGCGTATTTTATACTACTTTAGTGCTTCAATCTGTTTGGTAGATAGTTTAAAGAAAAACATTTTGAGCAAAATTTAAAAAAATCGCCAAGATTGGTATCATGCTAGAAGGGAAATTATAGAACAATGACAATATATAATGCATGATTAGTACCAACCTATCAGTTTATCGATCAGTTTTTATCAGCCAATAAATTAAATCTAGTTATAAGCGAAATAAAAGTTACGTCACGTCTTAAGCCATTTACAGACAGAACGTTTTTTCAAAGCGGTTTTTGGGCAATGTTACCAGCAATTCTTATTTTTTATTCCAAACAAATAATACTAACTTGTTCAATTAATTTTTAAATATTATGTAATATAATATTTAAAAATAACAATACTGGAGCCACATTTCAAGAGACCATTTAATCGTTATTAAAATCAGAGACCTGAATTTGTATGGCCCGGCCCAGATTTAAAAAATTTTCGGCCCGGCTCGGGTTTAAAAATTTTAGGCCCGGTCCGAATATTTAAAAAAAAATTTTGAGGGCCCGGCCTGGATTTTAAAAAAATATTTTTTTAGGCTCGGCTCGGAATTTTTAAAATTATATTCGACCTGGTATATACAAAAAATTCATTATTTCGTATTTTATCATATTTTTCGGCGAGTATTATTATTTAATAAGCAAGTATATTAGCTAATGTTGTTAAACGGCTCGTTTTGAGCCGATTTTTAAAAAAGGCTAACTCAATATTTACGCCAGAAAAATATTGACTAAGCCTCGAAATTTCGATACTATATGTCTAGACCTTTGCTCCTTCTATGAGCAAAATTTTCAGGCTTGCATAATATTTTTCTGGATAAAACAGTTAGCCGTTTTTAAAAATTTTTGTTCTATACAGATATTTAGTATATTACTAATTGATACTATAAAAAATTTGTGTAAATAATATTTTGAGAATATACTATATAATATGTATTAAAAAAATAAAAATGATATTATAATTAAAAAATAAAAAATATATTATATATTATATAATAATGTATTTAATCCTTTGCGTATTTATTCCATGGCAGGAAAACTATAATTTTATTATGTAATAGATACTATGCGTGTTATCTAGTGTTAACTTTCACCAAACATTATATTAATCATAACTATATATAATCATTTTAACCATATCTAATTGACGAATATAATAATTCATGTTGTATAAATTTTTTTAAAAAATACAGCCCGGCCCGGGTATTTTTAAAAAAAATTTCAGGCCCGGCCCGGGTATATTTTAAAATACGGCCCGGCCCTAGTACCCGGGCTTAGGGCCGGGCCTGCAGATCTCTGATTAAAATCAAACAGTTTGTTTTCTATTTACGATTAAAAAAATAGGGGTTTGGATTGTTTTTTTTAAATATATTATATTATACGGTTTTTTTGGAAATCTGGTAACATTACCCAAGACCACTTCGAAAAAACGTTCTGTCTGATGGCGGCTGAATCTTAAATATCGAATTTTAAATTGTGATTGAATAGATTAAGGTATCTTTTTCCCCGATTTAAGATATTTTAAATCTTATGATTATGATCTTCATATTATTTTTTTCTCTTCAGTTTGTTTAATAAATATAGAAATAATTTAAATCTCATTAAATTTTAAATCGAGTTATTTTCAATAATTTGATACAAATCTGATTATAAGACCAGTTCTATGCATGAAGTTTGCTAAACTTTTGACTAACTCTAACGCTTAGGCTAATATGTAATGCTTAAAGAATATATTTTAGTTTTTAATCTTCAGTCCGCTTGTTAAACAATATATATAAAAAGTTATTAAAAAATACGAAAATTACTAAAATTTATATCAAGATTCAAGATAGAACGAAGATTCTAGAATCACAAAAGCAATTAAAAAGATTAAATAAATATAATTAGTTAGTTTGCTATTATTATTATCATAAAAAATCCTATCATCTTTTAAAATATAAGACTCGATGTAGTTGCAGAAATACTTATTTAATAGAGGCATAAAGGTAGTCAAATTGTGCCCTATCCGTTACTTAACATTTTGTTGAAATAGGAATAAATTATCGACAATTTAAAAAAGGAATATGACAAACTAGACAAGTTTTTTCCAAAATAATTTAATATTTATTTTAGAAATATAAAAATTGTCAAATATTGTAGATCAAAATGATTATTTATAAATTAAAAACATAAAATTAGTAGTTAGTCAAATATTGTAGATCAAAATTATTATTTATAAATTACATAAAATTAGTAGTTTTTTAAAAAAAAATTTGAGCCTTTATTACGAAAAGGTGAAATTGGATTTACAAGCTAAATAGCATTTTTCAATAATCAACCCAGCATAATACTTTGAGTTTATATAAATAGAAAGTATAAAGGTAACCAATTTTTTTAAAACTATTAATTAAATATGACATGCAGATATTTTATGCTATTCTAATTACATAATTATCAATCAAAAGGGTCATATCCTACCCAGACCTCTGATATGTATTATTATGATATTTTGTTTTCTATTATAATATTAAATTTTAGTAGATCAACTTGCCCTTAAATATAGACCCCTCAATACTCCATTCAGTCTATAGAAAATATTGTACATATTCTCCAATACTAATATAACAAATTACTATATTTAACAAAAAAGATATATCTTACAAATTTTATTCCTTTAAAAAATTAGGCTGATTGGTTATTATTTTTTTATTACATATTAACAAATTCACAATTTATTATACTAATTTATCTTTATTTTATTTAAAATTAATGGGTATAAATTTGTAACTATATATAGCTTTCCTGAATATCAATAAAATCTTTAAAAAAAGACATGCTATAATTTATGTTTTCCATATATTATATATTACATTAGTTATTTTCTTAATCCATCTAATAATATTACATTAGTTATTTTCTTAATCCATCTAATAATATTATCTTAGTTTTATTTCAAATATTATCTTAAATAAAATTAAGGTATATCATGCATTCAATAAAGTTAAGAAAAATTATTACTTTAAAAGTTTTTTGTAATAATAAATCTACTAGGCAGGCCTTCCTACTTTGACTAGTTGCATTGTTTAAAAATAAAGTTAAAATAAATTATTACTTCAAATTCTATTATTTGAAATTTAGATATAAACTTAATTAAGAAAAATGATTACTATTTTTTTTAAACAAAAATAATCCATTAATTTAACCTGTTTCAGATGGCTATGCCTAATCACTTTAAAAAGCATAAAGACTAATAGCTTTACTGCTTACTTTACATGCACAAATAAACCATGCCTTGGCTGCTGGATTGTTAAGAACAATTTATTTACTATGTCCAAATAATGCACTAATACATTAATTATTGAAAAATTTTATATTAATATATTAAAAAAATTATACATTTATTCCCCAATTTTATGTAAATATAATATGATTAATACTTTTACTATATCAATTATAAAGCTATTCAAAATGATATTCCTATTCTCACCCAAGAAGCTATTGTCAGTAAAAACAATTATGCATCAATTCCATGTATATATAATATTATTAATACATTTACTATATCAATTAAAGCTATTCAAGATGATATTCTTATTCTCACCCAAGAAGAGGGTTGCCATGTCTCCCCCCATCAGTGGGAGTCTCCCACAATTTTTTAGTTTACCCACATACATCTCACTCCCACAAAACTCCCACAATTAGAAATCTCCCACAAAAAGCTCCCACAATTTTTTAATTTATCCCACAATTTTTTTTTTAGCATTTTAATGTTTTTAATATATAAATAATATTTTGAGAGAGAGTATTTGATTATTTTTATATTTTTAAAATAAATTTTAAATATTTATTCGAAAAATATGTCTAGTTCTTTTATTTTATTTTTCCGCTCTAAAATATATTTTTTAAAAATTCTCCAATTCTCCACTCGACATTTTCAAAATTTTTGTGTTAGAAAGAATAGAAGTTAGAACAGTATGTATAATTATTATAAATATATTTTAAATTACTTAATATATTTTATATCGTTTAGAATTGCAGTGCTCCACTAGACATTTTCAAAATTTTTGTGTTAGAAGAATAGAACTTTTAGAAGTTGATATTATATCCCATATACCAAACAGATTTAAGTAATAAAATGTTCTATTTTGCTAAAAAAAAATTTCGAGGATGAAATGTCAGAAGCATATTTGGGATTAGTTTCACATGTAGGAATCTACTTCATGTAGTTAATATTCAGTTGCAATCAGAAGATTCTTTATTGATAAAGATTCACAAAATCATGCTTCAGCTCTGTTCATCTCTACAGTTAAAAATAGATAATAAATTTTATGGCGCTACTGCTAAAAATATCATATTAAAATGTTCAAATATTACTATAATTAACGTATTTTTAAATGAAGCAAATATTTTTATTAAGACAATTTTGGAATATTTACAATCAAGATTTGATTTTAATAACTCTATTTACAAGTGTATAAATATTATGACCTTGGAACAGAAACCATCATTTGATGGTTTTTGTAATTTAATAAATATATTAAAATTACCGATAGACATTGAAGCCTTGTTTGAAGAGATTGTAAATTTTTCCATTTTTTTTCATTCTCCAGAATACTTAAAGTTAGATGGTCTAAAAGCAGAGGAGAAATGGGTGGAATTTTTTAGTAATAACGATAAATCCCCATGCTTGGAAAAAATATGCGAGTATGTTTTCTCCTTACCTCATTCTAATGCCTCATTGGAGCTAGCCTGATGAGGACTGCCCGGAGAAAGGAGAGAAATCGAATTGCTTTAACAACATTAGAGGCCGAGTTAATGGTTAAACAAAATTATAAAATGTCATGCCAGGAATTTTATAAATATCTTAATAACGACGGTAAACGTTTAGTTACATTATTTAAATCTCAAATAAAATATAATTAACTATAACTATTTGACTTTCTATATTTTATAAAATCTTATTTATACATTTGCATAAAATCAAATAAATTTATTTTTTACATTGTAAAATTAATATTTTGAATATTTTGGCAAATCATAAAAATAAAGAAGCATTACAATTTCCTCAAACATGACATCATATTAAATCTTATTAATAATTATCCAATAATAGTAATAATATTCTTACTTTGGTATTTCTGCAGCATAATTTAGTGAACCTTTATTAAATTATATTCTACAGCATATAGTAGATTTCCTATATGTAAAATTCCTAAATATACTTCTGCCATTTATTTTTGAAAATTTTTTTCAAAATATTAGGACAGCTTTTATAATCTATTTATTTTTTAAAGGTTTGTAAAATTTTAAAATTTTACGATGGCGCGTATTTGGAGGAATCTGTCAACCAACATTATGCTGACTCAATTCTGTAAATACACTCTGGTTTTTGCCAAATTCACTGAGGAATTATCAGATCAAAAAGCTGTCATGCAATTCATTGGCCAAATCTTCCATAATTGTATATGGTTAGCTATGTCTTTGGATATTTCATATCTGGAGAAAATTTTTTTAATAGTTTTATTGAAATGACATTAATTTTGTTGAAATAGGGGAGGATCAAGAGAAATGTTTTGATATCTCCTTATTAGATGCATCTGTTAGAATTGCATATGTTTGTACATCTTTCAAATCGTCAAGAATTGACCTTCTGGATTTATATCCTAAAACATTGATGATAGCCTTGCTCATTTGTGTTCTACAAAGTATACTTTTCATTTATATTAGTCGTTAAATATTATGGGGAAAGATTCTACCAACATTATGATGTTAAGTAGCTCTCTGAATGTTGTACTGCATGATAGGTATTTACCATTTCCGCAACTGTAGTTGCATCTGTATTATTTCTTATTTTTGAAGAATATTTTTGTTTTGCAATAGATGTTGATAGACTGCCCTCTACTGATTTATGCTTTGAAGATTTTTGATGCCTCAAAATATCATATTCCCTTCCCCCATTGTATTAACTAAATACTGTAGAACAACTTCCCCGCACTGATTATAATTATTTTTTACATTGTAAATTTAAAATGTTTTGTTTTTTTATAAAATTTTATTTATACATTAGCATAAAATATATTTTTTTACATTGTAAAATTACAATTTTTTTATAAAATTTTATCTTGTTTACATTCTTTTGTATTTAAAAAAGATCGTTGGTTATTATTTTTAAACAAAATTAATATATTATAATAAATCAATATGTTATTTTAATAATAAAGATAGTATTTAAGAAATTTTGTGTCGTACTATAATTACCTATTTTGAAAAATAGTTGCGTATTTTATTTTGGAAAATAGTTACCTATTTTATATTGAAAAAGAGTTGGATATTTTATTTTGAAAAATAGTTGGCTATTTTATTTTGAAAAATAGTTGGCTATTTTATTTCGAAAAATAGTTGGCTATTTTATTTCGAAAAATAGTTGGCTATTTTATTTTGAAAAATAGTTGGCTATTTTATTTCGAAAAATAGTTGGCTATTTTATTTTGAAAAATAGTTGGCTATTTTATTTTGAAAAATAATTGGCTATTTTATTTTGAAAAATAATTACCTAATTTATTTTGAAAAATAATTACCTATTTTATTTTGGAAAATAGATTCGATTTTATATTAATAAAAAATAATAAGCGGATAACTAAGTCAATTCTAAATCCCTGCCGCAGGCCGGGCCTTCGGCCCGCAAAATTTTTTTTTTTAGCAATTTTCATATTTCTCCCACAATTTTTATATTAATCCCACAAAATACCGAATTTCTCCCACAATTTGAAAATTTTGACCTGGCAACCCTGCCCAAGAAGCTGTTGTCAGTGAAAATAATTATTCCCTAATTCGATGTAAATATAATATGATTAATACATTTACTATATCAATTATAAAGCTATTCAAGATAATATTCCTATTCTCACCCAAGAAGCTGTTGTAAGTGAAAACAATTATGCATCAATCCTTGTAAAATTCAATATAAATAGTATTCATTATATCATTTTAATTGCGATGATATACAAAATAAATTTTTATTTACGTGATATATAGCGCTTTTGCCCTCTAGCGTTGAAGATTCAGCAGAGCTACGCTAGGTTTTCCTCATTTCCATCTAATTGGAACAATTTAATTTGGGTATAAAAGTAAAAATATGAGGAGTCCTCCACACGTTTGTGGGCAAGCCGCACGTACTTGTATGCACAACATTTCGAAAAATGTTGCTTAAAGCTCTATAGGCTTTAATTTAAAAGGAGTGGGACAAAGAAAAAGCCTATACCCGAGAACTACAGTATAATTTAATTACTTAAAAGGTGGGTGATGGCTGATTTTAAGCTTAATTTCTTTAGTGTAAGTTATAATTACTATCAATATTGAGATATAATGTTCATAGAATCTGTAAATAAATATGATAAATAAAATAATATTTATCGTTCTATCACTTCAAATTTTCCATATTTTTAAATAGTTCAATCACCATTCAATTTTCAAGATTTATTTTTTTTTAAAAAAGCATTTTATAAATTTATAAAATCAAAATATAAAAAAGCCCTTTTATATTCTAATAAGTATTTATATATTAATGATAAATTAATATATTATAAATGCCATATAAATCATTGTAAAGGGAGGGGAATTTTAAATACATATTTTATAATGACACAAAAGCATATTGATCATAATGATTAAGAAATATATAATACACTCATAATCAATATGCTTAAAGCAGAACTTATGCCTAATTTTATTATAGTATTTAATTTATCCACAATTTATGAGAATTTTTATTTATTTATTAATGTTTTATATTTCATTTATGCTCATATTTTATACAAATTATTTTTTTCCATGTATTTAACGTTATTCGTATATTTTATACTAAATGATACCCTTATAAATAATGTATTATAAGATTATATATTTTTTTGTGAAATAAATATGATTTAATAAAATAAAAATATATCCTTTAATGTTTATAAATGTGTCTCATAGTAATAAGTGTTAAAAAATTAATTCAGGGATTTCCTATTAAGATAGGTAACTTATATATACTAATAGAATCTTAAAAAAATTAAAAGATTTGAGGAAATCTGATAATTATATAAATAAGTTTAATCCAACGATAAAAAATTTATTCATGGATTTCTAAGTAAGATAAGTAATTAACATATACCTATTAATCATAAAGCAATATATTATATAAACCAATATATATTATATATCTAAATATATTATAAATAATTGTAATTAAATTTTATATATGATGCAAATAAATCATTAAATTATATTCAATATATAAGTAAATTAATATAACCATGTTAATAATATTAACTATTATATTAAATTTAAATATATTGATTACAACAATCATATATTTAATTATTTTATATATCAATTAATTTAATATTAAATACATATAATATTAAAATTATATTATTTACTTTATTAAATTTATATATATTATTTACATTATATTATAAATGATGCAAACAATTATATATTTAAATTTCTAATAATTCGCTATATCAATTTTAAGAGAAGAGAAGAGAAGAAGGTTCGGTTTTACAGCTGTATGAATTGAGAATACAATAAGAACAACTAATTTAACTATGCAAACCTGAAGATGAGATGCAATAAAAATCTCATTATTATATATTTAGTATACACACTCTAGTTCCACTCACCATCAGCATTTCTCCTTCTTCATCATAATTCCCACAATACAATAATACTATCACTAATGATATAGATCAATTTCCCCTTTATGAAATCTTTTTTTTGCAATCAAAGCTTTTATATCATGATCACATATAATAAACTGATATGAAGATAGAAAATAAAAATTATAGAAATATTCCAGATAGAAAAATTTAAATTTATCAGTAAATGGATTATATATTTAATGGCATTTGTCAGCAAAAATTTCATCATATCCTACTTTTATGAATTTTGAACTTTAATTTGCAGAACAATATATAAATTTTGCCATAAACATATCCGTGAATTTTAACCTTAAAGGTTTTCCCTCCTTGAGGCATAATAAACCACTCTATTGCATCTTGGTGTTCAAGTATACACTTTCTCCCTCTTCATCTCAATTCCCACAACACAATAATGCCATTACTAATGATATAGATAAATTACCCCATTGTAAAACCATCTTTGCAATCAAAACTTACATATCATGATCACATATAATAAACTGATTTAAAGATGGACAATGAAAATTATAAAATCATTCCAGAAAGAAAATTTTAAATTTATTAGTAAATAGATTATATAATTTATGACAACTGTCAACAAAAATCTTTCCACACTCTACTTATATGAATTTTAATTTACAGTACAATACATAGATTTATCCATAAACACATCTGTGATTTTTAACAATAATGATATTCACCTTAACCTTAAATATGAAAAAAATTCCTAATCCATGAGCCTACCAGACCTCAGCACAGCACCTACCAAATGCAACTGCCTATTATGCAATATACTTATTAAAGTAACCAAATTGGGGCTATTGCCATCTCATAGTAACCATAAAATAAAGTGTCTTCAATCTGGGCTACCCATCTTATCACCAGCAATTCCTAGAACCCTTAATCCCTTCTCTGCCCTTGCCCTCACAACTAAACAACCCATAGTCACCATTCCCACATCATTGACTGATGTGCTCACTTACCCAATAATCCCTACCTTCACTGTCACAAATGCTTCGACTTTTGACCCAGCCGACTCAAATGTAGAAATATTTCTAACAACACCAAAACCATTTGTAATTTCACGAATACCTAAAGGAGCAAGGCTTCAAGTTGCGAGACACCTGTCAAAAAACTTGACTTCCTTGTTAAATAATTATTCTTCTGTAAGACACTGGCTAGACACCCTGTCATTTGCCTTTACTACCTTACAAGTTCCTGATCCTACCAGCAAAAAATCCCTGACCCAACAAATTAAGGATGCTACTATCTACCCCTTACCCATCAATCACATTACCACATCTTTTACGAGTGACGACACAGATAAAAATAGAAATCACAAAAATGACCTGCTCACCAAGACCAGGCTAATATCTTAAAAATTGGATAACCTGAATAAATCCGCCATACGTCTGGCAACCTCCGACAATAAACTGGCTCCCTATGATTTAATAACTTATCAGGCCCTTCTCCTAAAACACCAATCACACGATTTTAAAAATGAAATACCGACTTACCCTGAAACTCCTCTAATTGCGGCCACTTATACCGCAAACGACGTGAAAGGCTATTCTCTCCTTCAAACGCGATTCCTCACCTGGGTTCGATGGGTTTCGCCCAATATTCTTACAAGACCTAACCACACCTTACATAACACAACAATGTGACGTTTTAGAAAAAATTACCCAATTAATCAACCGTATGCTTACTGGAGGCATACCACCCGCCATTATTCCACTACTATACGGAGCTAAACTCATCGTTCTCCATAAACCCAATAAAGATATTCGCCCAATCGCTATTGGAACCACTTGGCGCCGATTAACTGCCAAATTGTAATTAGCAGATTATTGTTCACAATATCCAATCACCTTTGCCCGAATCAATTAGGAGTCAACGTAAAAGGTGGATGTGAGGTATCCCTTCACATGACCCGAATGTACCTACAAACGGATCCCACCAACGATATCCTAGTCAAAATAGACTTCTCGAACGCCTTTGACTCTCTAAGGCGTGGAGCTTTTCTAAATCCTATTCTCACCCTCTACCCAGAATACTCCCAATTTATCTTCGATTGTTATGCTAATCTCTTACATCTTCAATTCGGAGATAGATTGATTCCTTCTAACGAAGGTATACAACAAGGTGACCCTCTAGGTTCCTTTTTGTTCTGTCTGGGCATTAATAATCTAATATAATGACCAATGCAACCTAAATCTCCATAACTGGTATATCGACGATGGCATACTAGGCGGCCCACCGACTGAAGTCACGAAGGCAATCCAAATAATAAAATCCAGCGAGAAAAGTTTGGGACTTCGAGTTAACCAAGACAAAAACGAATATTGTTCTCTTGGAATCATTGACCTTAACCACGATAATGTTCAATCATACACCATTGAACGTTTTATTTAACACATCTCGGATCTCCAGTAGGTAAAGACGAGTCCTTTATCAAGTTCTTTGCCGATATCCTACGAGAGATATCCCTTAAGCGAGATACACAATCTCGCCTCCCAGCTCACCAAGCTTTCTTCTTATTAAAGAACTACCTTTTAATTCCAAGAATTTTATATACACTCCGTGTGTCTCGGATCTTTCAATATGACGTCAACCTCGCTTCACATGAACTGAAGATTAAACGCCTAACAAGATATACTCAATCTTAAATTTGGGGAGTTATCATGGCTACAGGCTACCTTACCAACCAAATCAGGCGGTTTTGGTATAAGGTCACCTTCCCTACTTTCTGTTAGTGCGTTCATATCCTCTCGCTTGTCCTGCGAGCCCATCATTCAAACGCTAACAAAACATCCTGACCCCTTACTCCAACAGGCAATTGATCTATGAAAGTCCCTCTCGTTAGTCGATCCTCCATCGTCGGCATTACAGAACCTCTAGTTGGCAACTCCGTTGCATTCCTTAAATCGAGGAGCCAACCAGAGGACCATTCTCTACTCTTCTCTATTTCCGAAGGTAGTGGATACGAATTTCTTGAAGCCTTCCCATCCCGAAACCTTGACCAGCTCCTAAGCAATGATGAGTTACGTCACGCCATCGGTCTTAGACTGAATTGCGATATGGTAATACCTTATAACTGTATCCTCTGTCAAACGTCGGTCAACTCCAAAGGCCGTCACTCTCTACACTGCAAGCGCTGTAAAGGCAGATTCATTAGGCATTCAAAATGTGATACCATTGCCAGGGCCTTAAAATCCGCCGGCATCCCATCAACCCTCGAACCTACTAGCCTTTACAATTCAAATGGTACACTGCAAGCGCTGTAAAGGCAGATTCATTAGGCATTCAAAATGTGATACCATTGCCAGGGCCTTAAAATCCGCCGGCATCCCATCAACCCTCGAACCTACTAGCCTTTACAATTCAAATGGTAAGCGGCCCGATGGTTCGACTTTGATCCCTTGGAAGAGGGGGGGGGGATTCCTAACTTGGGATTTCTCATGCATCGATCTTCTTGCCCCTTCCAATATAAATAGAGATGCCATACTAGATGCCGAGGCGAATAAATTAGCTAAATATTCGCCATCTCTTCCCGCCATTTATACATTCCTACCATTATTCGCCACTACCTTAACGTCGTTCGGCTCTCATGCCCTAGACTTCTTTAAAGAGCTAGGAAAACGGATCTCTGCTAGGACCGAGGATCCCAACGAAGGATTCTACCTACGCCAACGATTAGCCATAAACATAGTAAAATACAATTATCTCAGCTTTATTTTTTTAATATCCGAAACGCCGTAATTGAACATCCTATGCATGGTATAGACTTTGGCCATTTTGTTGCATATTATTATATGTTAGCGCTAAATTTATATTAATGTATAATTAATCTATGTTATTTTATTTTATTAAATTATTTTACTAATAATGTAATAATATCTTATTATTATAATGATTATATATTTTTCAATGTATTATGAGAATAAGAACTTGTTTCATATTTTTTATTAAATAAATAAAATCAATTATATAAATTATAAAATCTGTCGCATTTGTATTGACCGATTGAAGTTTATTAGCGGCCATGTTTTAATTTAATATTAATATTTTAAGTTCTCTCGCTTCAGCCTTTAGGGGCCATATTGGTCGCCATTTTAGCTTATTTGTCTTTTTGATATTTTTTAATATTCGATATAGTGGACCCAAATCGTCTTTAAAGAGAATCTTTTATAGAGAATGCAAATATAGAGAAAACAATTATAGAGAATGCCGTTCGTTTATAAAGAATATCGTTTATAGAGAATTTATTTTATAGAGAAACTTTTAAAAAGAAAACAATTATAGAGAATGTTGTTTATAGAGAATCTAGAGAATGATTTTATAGAGAATTTATTTTATAGAGAAACTTTAGAGAAAACGATTATAGAGAATGTCGTTTATAGAGAATCTCATATATAGAGAATGATTTTATAGATAATTTATTTTATATAGAAACTTTTATAGAGAATTGTTTTATAGAGAATGTAGTTTATAGAGAATGTTTTATAGAGAATGTTTTATAGAGAATGTTTTATAGAAAATGTTTTATAGAGAATGTTTTATATAGAGAATAATTTTTATAGAGAATTAATTTACAGAGAATTAATTTACAGTGAATTATTTTATAGAGAAACTTTTAAAGAGAAAATAATTATAGAGAATGTCGTTTATAGAGAATCTCATATATAGAGAATGATTTTATAGAGAATTTATTTTATAAAGCAACTTTTATAGAGAATTGTTTTATAGAGAATGTAGTTTATAGAGAATGTTTTATAGAGAATGTTTTATAGAGAATATTTTATATAGAGAATAATTTTTATAGAGAATTAATTTAAAAAGAATTATTTTATAGAGAATATTTTAGAGAGAATTATTTTATAGAGAAGAATTTTATTGAGAACAATTTTATATTGAAGAATGCATTATTTTAATTTGCATGGCCCGGCCCCTATTTTTTTAAAATATATTATATATTTTTAATTTGCCTAGATAATAATGGTGATTTAAAATATTTGGTTTTAAAATATATGGCCCGGCCCGGGTTTTTTAAAAAAAACTTTTTTTGACCCGGCCAGTGTATTTAAAAAGGTAAAATTTAGGCTCGGCCCTGGTATATTTAAAAAAATTAAAATACGGCCCGGTTCGTGTATCCGGGCCGGGTTTAATGTCGGGCCTGTAGGTCTCTGATTTATAGTGCGTGTTTCTAATTTCCCTGATAAATCTGATTTTACCAAATCTATTCCGAAGAGAATCTACCCTGGGAATTTCATATGATTTCGCATAAATTTTTTTGTATTTAATAATTTATAATGAAAATCTATATAATTTAATAAAAATTAAGGTACGGCGATAGTTTGATGGGTATTATGTTTTATTTTTTGCGTTTTAAATCATAAATTGAGCGCATTTTTATTAAATTTTAAATCTGATTTTGCCGAAAATGCATTCCAATATGTGTATACCCACCCTATAAATTTCAGAAGATTTTATATTGAACTTCTGAAGAAATTTTAATTTACATTAATCTGAAATTAATGAGTAGTGTTAGTAGCCTAAAAATCGGCTAAACCTAATTTGGCTTAACCGAAAAATCGCCTAAACTAATTAGACAAAATGTAGGGACTGGGAGCTAGGCTAATCGCCCGTCAGCGTTCAACACTAAGCCTTTTATTAAAATTATTTTATATAATTATTTTTTATATTTATTATGTAACGATATATGACGGGCGATTAACCGAGCTCCTTAGCCGATGCCTAATTTTTGACTAATTAGTTTTCGCCTATTTTTATGCTAAGCCTGGTTATGCTTAGCCGATTTTTTAACCTAAAAACTTGGCTAACCGTTTTGGAATTGCCTAAAATTAACCGATCTCGCAACATTAAGGGTGGGTATTCTACACTTATTGGAGTGTATTTCTGGCAAAATCAGATTTTTAAATTTAATAAAACGCACTCAATTAATGATTTTATATGCAAATAATAACAAAAAATAAAACAATAACCATCAAATTATCGCCTTACCAAAATTAAGTTTAGTTAAGAGATCACTAGAGTACTGTCTAATATTCGCAGGGTAGGCAGGGAAGACCAGGGGTGGTTGGATCAATTTCTGTCAAAATCATCATAGGTCCGAAAATAATTGTATCTGAATTTACAAAATACAAAATGATAGTTCAAACCCTTACCTAAAAATTATACATCGACAAATTTAAAATAATACACTTTTTTCTCTAAATTAATTTTAGTAAAATGAAAATTTCTTATTACAAGCCGTAAACTCCTTAAGTGTAGAGAAAGATGAATCAAAAAGTTTAAAATGTTTTTTATATGTTTTTTGTACTTGTTAAACATTCCGAAGTCGTCAAAATTTTATTAATTTATGGTTCTATAGACCAAATTTTATCAGACTTTGATAAGAAATTTTTTATTTACATATAGGGATTATATTTATTGATACCAATTTGTTTAAATATGGTTGGTTTAAACACAGACAAACTTGTATTTCATCATATGATTATAAGAAGCTTTGTATCATGATATACACTGATTTCCATCGCATTGAAATGTCTTTCTTTAGAAAATATCGAAGCTTGATATTTGCAGCAGATTGTTTACAATATTTTACTAACTCTTTTACACTTAGAAGATATTTCAAATACCTAATAATCAAAAGATTTTGCATCATATATTATAATACTACCCCCTTCTTCTCCCATTCCCCTCATTTCCTATACCACATCAAAATTAGAACAACGAAATTCCAAATACAAACTACCCCTTTTAATTTTAATGCAATCTTGAGTTATAACCCCTTCCTCTGTGGTAAAAGGTCCTTTTTAACATTGTTTGAATGGTTAAGCGTCCTTTTATTATTGGTAATCGGTCTATAGATCTGGTTATAAGCAAGTATAATTATCATTAATATTTAAATTGCTTCGTATCATTATGGCTAATTATTTGTTCAAACTTTTCTGTTGGGAAGGGGGAGGGGTGTTTCTTAATAAAAAAAAATTCATGATTAAAGCAATATTTTTATTTTCCAGCATAACATAAGGATTTTCATTATCTATGCTTCCTGAGACAGATATCTTACTTTTATATTATATATTTTAGGGCCTTGCTATCTACTGTAAAAAGTGGAATCATAAATGATAAGTTCGCTTCAGCTTGTTTAATTAATTTTAATATCCGTCGATGCTTGCTTTTAAAACTTTTATTTTAAATCTTTCTAAACCTCTTTTAGTCTTGAAGAATACACATTTAAAAAAATATGAAGGCATAGAAAATGTAAAAAAGAGATATTTTCCACCTTTCGATTTTTTAAGATTGTATCTACTCCTTGAAGTACAACTCACAAAGTAAATATTTTATTCCATTAAATTTTCTCATCTTCAGCGATGATAGTAACGCACAATCATTATTATCGCCACTCTAATAAAATTTATGACATTCGTCAGATTAATAAAATATAGCAACTGAACTGAAATGGATAATTTGTTTTAAAAATAGCTAAGTTATTTTTAATAATATATGAGGCATGTTCAATTCATTCAATTTTAGCTCTACTTATATTTATTATATTTCTATATTCATTTTTATACAATTTTGTCTTTGATCACATAATTAGAAAAAAGACTAGTCAGGAAGCAAGAACTTAGCAAGAATCAATTAAGGAAATCAATATTCTATTGTTTTTCCCAATTTCTGAGTCACGATAGTGGCAATTTCATCATCAGAGATTACACGAATTAAGTTCTGAGATGGATAGCAATTCAATTCGACAATCTACCTATGATGCTGAATATTGTTTCATGTCTTGTTGTGATAAGCTTTGACCTTGTCTTTTTGATTAAGCAATAAGAGAACTTTATACAAATTTATTATAAAAAAATGCTTATCAAATCCATACTAAATCCCTCACTAATTAAAGCATGCTTTGTCAAAGAATAATATAAATAATTTCTGAGGTCTAATTATCTGTTTGGCTCAATGTTTTAAAAAAAACTTTTCTTAGTGCCTTGCAAATTTTATTTATTTCGGCCAAAGCTCCATGAAAATCTTTATTTTTTTTAGGCCTAGCCATAATTTTAAATTTTAGGCCTGAGCCTGTCCTGTCCCAAATTTAATTAAAAAATATATCTAAACACAGATTTAAACAATCAATTAATATAAAAATTTAATTCCTTTACCCTAATCTTTAGAGAAATCTATTTTATTGCTTAGAATCTTTTTTATATTTTTTGAATCAAAAAATATAAAAGCCTTAACCGTATTTAAAAAAATATAATTTTAGACCCAAGCCCGACCTTTACTTAATTTCCAGGTTCAACTAAGTCTGTCTAAAGGCCGATAAATATAAAATTGTTATTTTCATCAAACTCCATTCCCGATATCGCAACTGATGTAATTCATTTAAGATAATGCATTCGTGACAATGAATTCGCGATTATGCATTCGCGATAATACATTTGCGATAATGCATTCGCTATAATATTTTCGCTGTATTATACTCGCTATAATGCATTCGCGGTAATGCGTTCGCTATAATACATTCGCGGTAATGCATTCGCTATAATATCTTATATAGAAACCTTCAATTGACGGTTTTGGTTTTTTAGTTAGGACAAAATTATGGTGCTTCTATTAAATCAAAAATATTGGTTTCTCTATAAAGACGTGGAACCCTAAATAGAGGTCAGCACTTTTCGACACTAAAATTTATATTAAAGCCATTGCATACATCTAAATGTGTATCATTAGAGATTAATGAATTCTTAGTTATCTATATTAAAAAGATTTATGAATAAAATTTGTATAATAAAATAGAAAGAAAATTATATTTAGAAAAGTGTTCCGAAACGTAGAACGAACGGGAATGTGACATATATTTTACCCAAACAACTGGTTAAAACTTTTTCTTAATTAAAATTAGAATCAAGATTCAATTCCGTCATATTATATTTATAAGGGTAGAGTTAAGAACCGTTCTATAGGCTAATTTAGGTAGCCGACATATAAATGCAATATATAAAAATTTAAAAAATGGTTAGTTCAGTTTAGATTCTCTTTAATAACGGTTAATACATATTTAACAAATCGTTTCAGGTTTGGTTTAGCTGAGTTAATAATCAAGCTTAAAAAGATTTTACAAAAAAACCATTGTTGAAATACAACAAATAAACTGAATTGTATTGTTAATGTTAATTTTGATATATTTTTCAAATCCCGCATAAATTTTTTGAACTCTATAATTTCCCATATATAATATTTCTCTATAAAATCAAGATCTAATAATTCTCTACAAAATTATTCTCTACAATGTAATTCTCTACAATATAATTCTCTACAAAATAATTCTCTATAAAAGTAATTCTCTTTAAAACCATTCTCTATAAACGGCATTCTCTATAAAATCATTCTCTATAAAATCATTCTCTATAAATTAATTCTCTATAAAAATTATTCTCTATATAAAACATTCTCTATAAAAATTATTCTCTATATAAAACATTCTCTATAAAAATTATTCTCTATATAAAACATTCTCTATAAAACATTCTCTATAAAACATTTTCTATAAAACATTCTCTATAAACTATATTCTCTATAAAACAATTATCTATAAATCTCTATAATTGTTTTCTCTATAAATGTTTCTCTATAAAATAATTCTCTATAATGGTTTCTCTAAAGACGTGGAACCCGAAAATGGCAATAACCATTTTTTTATTTACGTGATTTATAGTAGATATCTACAATTTTTTTAAAAAAATTTGGCTCGGGTCGGGTCTTGGGAATTTTTTTAAATATATCTAAATTCATCAATTTTATGTTGAATTTTTTAATGTAAAATACATATATTTTATTTTATTTATAGAAACTAGACACCATATCACATATATCTTTTATTTTGAGATTTTTTAAAAATTAATTTCTATATTAAAATCAATTCAGGCATGTCAGGTAAATTTTTTTAAAACAATTTCGGGTTCGGGCCGGCAAAACTTTTTAAAAAATATTTTGGATTTGAGCCGGGAAGGCAAAACATTTTAAAAAAAATTTCAGGCCGGGCTGGGCTTGAAAACTAGGCCCGATGCAGATCGCTAATTTATAATGCATAGCTCTCTACCGTTGAAGGTTCAACAGAGCTAGACTAGTATTCCTCATCTCCATCTAACTGAATTAAATTAAGTTAGATGAAAAATTAAAAATAAGGACTCCTACACGTTTGTGGGCAAGCCGCATGTACTTGTACTCATAACAGTCTGAGAACTGTATTTAAACCTCCATAGGCTGAAAAGAATAGTTGGCCAAAACAAAAGACTATACCAGAGAACTTCAGCAAAATTCAATTACTTTAAGGGTGGGAGGTGGCTGATTTTAAGTTTAAATTCCTTAGTGTACGTCTTAAATGATTACAATCGATATTGAGAGATTTAATGATAATATCGATTGAATTTCTATTTATCCTAAAAAAACAAAATTTAATATATATTATTTAACTTCTGGTAGTTCGATTAATATTGCTGAAAAAATTTGATATTAACTTTTAATCTTGATATTCTATTATTTGCATTTGTAGCATCCACTTGCACAGGAAAATCGAAGCTGTTTTAAAATAATTTTTTCTAAAATTATACAGCTTTTATATGAGTGGAGGAGGCTAGGAGCATTTTGCCTACAAATTTTTTAAATGGAATAGGCTAAGGGTAAGGTAAATTTTTTGATTATCAATTAAATATCGAAATATAGTATTAAACCTTATTATAGGTATATATAAGAGATCTGCAAAAGTAGGCCCGGCCCAGCCTGAACGAGCTTGGGGCTGGGTTCGGGCCTATTTTTTTAAAAAGAAATCTTGTTCGGGTTGGGCCAGGCCAAATATTTTTTTAAGAAATTCGGTCCGGATCGGGTCGGGCTTTGGAAATTTTTTTTTAATATATCTAAATTTATCAATTTTATGTTGAATTTTTAATGTAAAATAAAAATATTTGATTTATTTATATAAACTACAGTGAAAGGGGGGATATTTTTTACCAGATGTTAAAACAAAATAAAATGATACTATTATATTTTTATTTTAATCATACTTAAACATTAATCTATGTTAAAAAAATTTTAAACAACTTTTTTTAAAAAAAAAACTTTTTAAAAAAAACATATTTTTTCATATATCATTTACATAATTTAATATTTTTGTATATTTAATTTAATATTATTTTCAATCTTATAATGTTTAATATAGACTACATTCTTTATAACTTTAATACATCTCCTTTACTCTCAAGTACTTCTGTAAATTATTCTTTGCCAATCTTAGATGGGAATGATATGGAAAATTATCAATCACATTCTAATATTTCTGCAAATAATAATTCTTTAGCAACTATTAATGAAAATATAAATGATTCTCAAATATCATCCATTCCTAAACCCAAAAGAACATACAATTGTTGAAACAAAGATAAAATTGAAATGGTAATGAAAATATTAGCAATGCCAGAGGAAGAACAGATGAAGGTTAAGGACATTGCTAAATTTGTTAATATGTCGAAGGCATCAATACATAAAATAAAACGGGATACATTCCCAGAAATTATTGGTGAGCCTTTAAAGGAATTCTCGCTTAAACAAAGGGGGAGAAAAATTAAAGACATAGCAAATATTGAAAGGCAAATTATGGATTTGCTAATCGACAATAATACCTTACGGTGAAGGATATAATTGAGAATTTGCCCTCTGGTTCTCCAAAAAATATTGGAACTATAAGGAAATATATTAAAAACATCCGATGGTCCAAAAAAAGAGCTGGGGAAAGAACCAGATCGCAGGAATACACCAGGAGCTATCAATATTCGACAGGTGTATTGCCGCAAATTGCTGAACATCTCAAGAGAAAGACTATATTTTCTCGACAAAACAGGCATCAATTTTCATGTTGTACCTGTCTATGCTTGGGCACCACTCAACGTTAGACCATCAATAAAGGTGCCACCCTCAAAAGGGAAAAATGTAAGTGTACTTTGCACTATAGGAATTTGTGGAGTTATACATTATAAAATCATCGAAGGATCATATAATAATATGTTATTCCGAAATTCATTAATGGATATTATTAGTATATTACCACCAGATGCCATATTAGTTATGGACAATGCGTCAATACATAAAAGTCATCTAATTGATGACTATAAAGAGAGAATTGAATATCTTCCCCCATACTCACCATAATTAAACCCAATTGAAAATTTTTTCGGGGTTTTCAAAAACAAGTACAGGTCATTAATTCCCAGACCAAGTACAAGGGATCATATAATAAATAATATTAATCAAATAATGAATCAATTTATTCCATATGATTTTACAAATTTCTATAATCATATGCAACATTATTTGGAGCTGGGCTATCGTGGACTACCTCTTGACTAAAGTAATCTAAGTATATAATAAATTACGATTAACATTTTTTAATATTTATAGGTACTACTTAAGCAAGCAATTTATGACTATGAACTATCATTAAATATTTCATATTTTATTAATTAATATTCATGTATTAGTGTAATTACGAATAAATTTCTTATTATATATAATTATATGTATTATACGAATTGAATAAAATATTAAATTAAAGTTATGTCTCAAATATGATAAAATAAAGTGAGAAAAAAACAATTTTCAGAAATAAAAGATTCTGACTAAGATCTTACAACTTAAATGAATAATTTATCATTATATTTAAAATTATTCTACATAAAATATCGTTAACTAAGTAAAAGAAAATATGTGATGATAAAACTTTTTATATTTTTTTATAAAAAATTTTTTTTAAGTGTGACATTTAAAAAAGTTGTTTAATATTTTTTTAACATAGATTAATGTTTAAGTATGGTTAAAATAAAAATATAATAGTATCATTTTATTTTGTTTTAACATCTGGTGAAAAATATCCCCCCTTTCACAAGCCATATAACATTCATTTATTTTGAGTAATTATAAAAATTAATTTCTATATTTAAATAAATTTGGTTCGGGCCGGCAAAACTTTTTAAAAAATATTTTGGGTTAGGGTTGGGCTGGCAAAATTTTTTAAAAAAAATTTCGGTTCGGGCCGGGTTTGAAAAATTAGGCCCGATGCAGATCACTAGTATATATATTAAAAAAAATATTGGAGATAATAAATATAAAATTTTAGATTTATATTTATTTCTAGAAAAAAAAAGTTATGCTAATTTCCTAGCTGAAATCTATTTTTGGGACCATCCTTTAATTATAGTAATATCAACAAAAAAAATGTTAAAATGCAAATTTTATTATATATTTTATTAATTCAATGTTGAATAATGATAATTACATAAATTTTATAAAAACATCAAATGTCAAAGTGGGACCTATACTACCTCAAGCTCAATAAATTGCAAATATTTAAAAAAATATCAAATCAATTTGAAATTTGGTAGATATAACAAAATATTAAAATACTATACAGGCCACAAAATATCTTTAGGCTTTTTTTATATCACCAAGATTATAAACGTCGTGGCCTATTACTTAACTCACCTTTGTAGTGAAGGGTTAAATGATGCAGTTTTATTTATTAAATCGAAATATAGTATTAAAATATTGCAAATTCTTCTATTTTTTTTGGTTATTGCCACTTTCGGGGGGTATATTATTTTTTTTTCATGTTATTTTTTTAAATTAAGAAATCAATTTTTTATTTAAGATATTTTATAAAAGTTTTTCTTACAAATTTTTATTTAAGATATTTTTAAAAAGTTTTATCTACAAAATTGGGGTTAAAATATAGGAATTCTTAATTCATATTTAAATTTTTATGAGAATTTTGCCTACAAATTTAATTTTTTTTTGTGGTAAAATATAAGAATTCTTATTCCGCATATTTAAGATATTTTTAGGAGAATGTAATAATTTCAATAATATATTTGAATTTAATAAATAAAATTGGGTATTTAATACTATATTTAATTGTGTCATTATATACTATATTTCGATTTAACCCTTCACTAGAAAGGTTAAAAAAATCCCCAATTGTGGGTTCTATTTTATCCCTAATACAAAATTAAATAAAAATTTGTAGACTTAAATAAAAAATTAAATTTGTAGGCAAAATTCTCCTGCCCAATCCCTCCCTCATATAAACGATGCGGAATTAAGAATTCCTATATTTTTTTACCCCTAATACAAAATTTTGTAGAAAAATCTTTTTCAAAATATCTTAAATAAAAATTTGTAAAAAAAACATTTTATCTTAAATAAAATATTAAATTTGAAGGCAAAATTCTCCAAATATCTTAAATATGCGGAATTAAGAATTCCTATATTTTACCACAAAAAAAATTAAATTTGTAGGCAAAATTCTTCTAGAATTAAGAATTCCTATATTTTAACCCCAATTAAAATAACATAAAAAAAAAGGTTCCACGTCTTTATAGAGAAACCATTATAGAGAATGTATTTTATAGAGAAACATTTATAGAGAAAACAATTATAGAGAATGCATTTATAGAGAATTGTTTTATAGAGAATGTAATTTATAGAGAATGATTTTAAAGAGAATTATTTTATAGAGAATGTCCTTTATAGAGAATGACTTCAAGGAGAATGATTTTATAGAGAATGCCGTTTATAGAGAATGGTTTTATAGAGAATGTCGATTATAGAGAATGATTTTAAAGAAAATTATTTTATAGAGAAGGTCCTTAATAGAGAATGACTTCAAAGAGAATGATTTTATAGAGAATGTTGTTTATAGAGAAGGATTTTAAAGAGAATTACTTTTATAGAGAATTATTTTGTAGAGAATTTCATTGTAGAGAATTATTTTGTAGAGAATTACATTGTAGAGAATTATTTTGTAGAGAATTTTTTCTAGATCTTGATTTTATAGAGAAATATTGTATGTTCAAAAAATTTATGCGGGATTTGAAAATATATCAAAATTAACATTTTAATAATACAATTCAGTTTATTTGTTGTATTTTTTCGATGACTTTATTTGTTTCAACAATGGTTTTTTTGTAAAATCTTTTTAGTTCATATCAAGGTAGCTTGATTATTAACTCAGCTAAACCAACCCTGAAACGATTTGTTAAATATGTATTAACCGTTATTAAAGAGAATCTAAACTGAACCAACCATTTTTAAAATTTTTATATATTGCATTTATATGTCAGCTATCTAAATTAGCCTTTAGAAGGGTTCTTAACTTTACCCTTATGGATATATGACGGACGAGAATCTTATTCTAATTTTAATTAAGAAAAGGTTTTAACCAGTTGTTTGGGTAAAAAATATGTCACATTCCCGTTCGTTCTGCGTTTCGGAACACGTTTCTAAATATAATTTTCTTTCTATTTTATTATACAAATTTTATTCATAAATCTTTTTAATATAGATAACTAAGAATTCATTAATCTCTAATGATACACATTTAGATGTATGCGATGGCTTTAATATATTGAGTGTCGAAAAGTGCCGATCTCTAGGGGTTCCACATATTTATAGAGAAACCAATATTTTTGATTAATTAGAAGCACCACAATTTTGTCCTACCTAAAAAACCAAAACCGTCAATTGAAGGTTTCTATATAAGATATTATAGCGAATGCATTACCGCGAATGCACTATCGCGAATGTATTATAGCGAACGCATTACCGCTAATGCATTATAGCGAGTATAATATAGCGAAAATATTATAGCGAATGCATTATCGCGAATGTATTAGCGCGAATGCATTATCGCAAGTGTATTATCGCGAATTCATTGTCGCGAATGCATTATCTCAAATGAATTACATCAGTTGCGATATCTGGAATGGAGTTTGATGAAAACTACAATTTTATATTTATCGGCCTTTAGACAGACTTAGTTGAACCTGGAAATTAAGTTAAAGTCGGGCTTGGGTCTAAAAATATTTTTTTTAAAATAGGGTTATTGATTTTTTTGACTCAAAAAATGTAAAAAAGATTATAAGCAATAAAATAGATTTCTCTAAAGATTAGGGTAAAGGAATTAAATTTTTATATTAATTGATTGTTTAAATATGCGTTTAGTTATATTTTTCAATTAAATTTGGGACAGGACAGGCTCAGGCCTAAAATTTAAAATTATGGCTAGGGTCCTAAAAATAAAGATTTTGGATGGAGCTTTGGCCGAAATAAATAAAATTTGCAAGGCACTAAGAAAAAAAGTTTTATTTAAAATATTGAGCCAAACAGATAATTAGACCTTGGATTTATATTATTCTTTGACAAAGAATGCTTTAATTAGTGAGGGATTTAGTATGGACTTGATAAGCATTTTATGATAATAAATTTGTATTAAGTTCTCTTATTGTTTAATCAAAACGACAAGGTCAAAGCTTATCACAACAAGACATGAAACAATATTCAGCATCATAGGTAGATTGTTGAATTGAATTTCTATCCATCTCAGTACTTAATTCGTGTAATCTCTGATGATGAAATTGCCACTATTGTGACTAAGGAATTATGAAAAAAATAGATTATTGATTTCCTTAATTGATTCTTGCTAAGTTCTTGCTTCCTGACGAGTCTTTTTTCTAATTATGTGATCAAAGACAAAATTGTATAAAAATGGATATAGAAATATAAAAAATATAAGTAGAGCAAAATTGAATGAATTGAACATGCCTCATATATTATTAAAAATAACTTAGCTATTTTTAACACAAATTACAGTATATTTCCATTTCAGTTCAGTTGCTATATTTTATTAATCTGATGAATGTCATAAATTTTATTAATGTGGCGATAATAGTGATTGGACATTACTATCATCGCTGAAGATGAGAAAATTTAATGGAATAAAAAATTTACTTTGTGAGTTGTACTTCAAGGAGTAGATACAACCCTAAAAAATCGAAAGGTGGAAAATATCTCTTTTTTACATTTTCTATGCCTTCATATTTTTTTAAATGTGTATTCTTCAAGACTAAAAGAGGTTTAGAAAGATTTAAAATAAAAGTTTTAAAAGCAAGCATTGATGGATATAAAAATTAATTAAACAAGTTGAAGCGATCATTTATGACTCCTCTTTTTACAGTAGAAAGCAAGGCCCTATAAAAAAATATATAAGAAAAGTAAGATATCTGTCTCAGGAAGCGTAGATAATGAAAATCCTTATGTTATGCTGAAAAATAAAAATATTGCTTTTATCATGAAATTTTTTTTATCAAGAAACACCCACCCCTTCCCCCCCCCCTCCCAACAGAAAAGTTTGAATAAATAATTAGCCCTAATGATACGAAGTTAAATATTAATGATAATTATACTTGCTTATAACCAGATCTGACCGACTACCAATAATAAAAAGACGCTTAACCATTCAAACAATGTTAAACAGGACCTTTTACCACAGGAGAAGGGGTTATAACTCAAGATTGGCATTGAAATTAAAATGGGTAGTTTGTATTTGGTCCGTTGTTCTAATTTTGATGTGGTATAGGAAATGAGTGAAGTGGGGGAAGAAGGTGGTAGTATTATAATATATGATGCAAAATCTTTTGATAATTAGGTATTTAAAATATCTTCTAAGTGTAAAAGAGTTAGTAAATATTGTGCAATCTGCTGCAAATATCAAGCTTAGATATTTGCTAAAGAAAGACCAATGCGATGGAAATCAGTGTATATCATGATACAAAACTTCATATAATCATATGATGAAATTCAAGTTTGTCTGTGAACCAACCATATTTAAACAAATTGGTATCAATAAATATAATCCCTATATGTAAATAAAAAATTTCTTATAAATATTAAAAGTCTGATCTTCGGAATGTTTAACAAGTGCAAAAAACCTATAAAACATTTTAAAATTTGATTCATCTTTCTCTACACTGCTAAGGAGTTTAGGCTTGTAATAAGAAATTTTCATTTTACTAAAATCAATTTAGAGAAAAAAGTGTATTATTTTAAATTTTGTCGGTGTATAATTTTTAGGTAAGGGTTTGAACTATCATCTTGTAAATTCAGATACAATTATTTTCGGACCTTTGACGATTTTGACAGAAATGATCTAACCACCCCCTGGTCTTCCTTCCTTACCCTGTGAATATTAGACAGCTCTAGTGATTTTTTAACTAAACTTAATTTTGGTAAGGCTATAGTTTGATGGGTATTGTTTGTTTTTGTTATTATTTGCATTTAAAATCATTAATTTAGTGCGTTTTATTAAATTTAAATATCTGATTTTGTCAGAAATGCACCTGAATAAGTGTAGAATGCCCACCCTTAATGTTGCGCAATCGGTTAATTTAGGCAATTCCAAAACGGTTAGCCAAGTTTTTAGGTTAAAAAATCGGCTAAGCATAATTAGGCTTAGCATTAAAATAGGCGAGAACTAATTATTCAAAAATTAGCCATCGGCTAAGGAGCTCGGTTAATCGCCCGTCATATATCGTTACATAATAAATATATTAAATAATTTTAATAAAGGCTAGGCTTAGTGATGCGTAACGCTGACGGGCGATTAGCCTAGCTCCTAGTCCCTACATTTTGTCTAATTAGTTTTAGGCGATTTTTCGGTTAAGCCAAATTAGGTTTAGCTGATTTTTAGGCTACTAACATTACTTAAATTTCAGATTAATGTAAATTAAAATTTCTTCAGAGGTTCAATATAAGATCTTCTGAAATTTATAGGGTGGGTATTCTATACATATTATAATGCATTTTCAGCGAAATCAAATTTAAAATTTAATAAAACGCGCTCAATTTATGATTTAAAATGAAAAAATAAAATTATTAAATACAAAAAAATATTGGCGCAATCGTATGAAATTCCCAGGGTAGATTCTCTTCAAAATTGGTAAAATCAGATTTATTAGGGAAATTATAAAAGCCCACTATAAATCAGAGACCTGGCCCGACCTTAAGCCCGGGCAGTATTTTAATTTTTTTAAATATACCCGGGCCGAGCCTAAAATTTTATTTTTTAAATACACGGGCCGGGTCAAAAAAAGCTTTTTTTGAAAAAACTCGGGCCGGGCCATATATTTTAAAACCAAATATTTTAAATCACCATTATTATCTAGGCAAATTAAAAATATATCATATATTTTTAAAAAATCGGGGTCGGGCTAAGCAGATTAAAATAATGCACAAAGCAACTAAATATTGACAAAATTTTCTAAAACAATTGGTGTAAGGCTGGCTTTGTTGCTAATAGTTTTTTTTTTAAATGGCTACTCTACTAGTTAAAGCAAAGCACTAATAGAAACTGATAAAGAAGGAAACATTTTAATAATTTTAGCATTACTACTTCTAATTGTTCAGCATATTTTAAAAAAAATAACAAGAGGAAACTCAAAAATATTATCATAATATTCATAAGCAATACAAATCAGGAACGTGAATAAATTTTTTTATGATTATTTTTTCCCTTTTTCTATTCAAGGGTTCCGAGAATTTATATGACGGCATCTGGCTTTTTTTGAGAAAAATTATTTCTAAAATAATACTTAATTCATTTTCTATAAAATTCTATAAAATTATTCTCTATAAAATCCTTCTCTATAAAATAATTCTCTCTAAAACAATTCTCTGTAAAATATTCTCTATAAAATAATTCTCTGTAAAATATTCTCTATAAAATCATTCTCTATAAACGACATTCTATATAATTGTTTTCTCTTTAAAAGTTTCTCTATAAAATAAATTCTCTATAAAATCATTCTCTATAAACGACATTCTATATAATTGTTTTCTCTTTAAAAGTTTCTCTATAAAATAAATTCTCTATAAAATCATTCTCTATAAACGAAATTCTCTACAAAATCATTCTCTATAAATGAGATTCTCTATAAACGACATTCTCTATAATTGTTTTCTCTTTAAAAGTTTCTCTATAAAATAAATTCTCTATAAAATAAATTCTCTATAAAATCATTCTCTATAAACGATATTCTCTACAAAATCATTCTCTATAAATGAGATTCTCTATAAACGACATTCTCTATAATTGTTTTCTCTTTAAAAGTTTCTCTATAAAATAAATTCTCTATAAAATCATTCTCTATAAACGATATTCTTTATAAACGACATTCTCTACAATTGTTTTCTCTATAAAAGTTTCTCTATATTTGCATTCTCTATAAAAGATTCTCTGTAAAGACGGGATACCAAAAAAAAATAACATAAAAAAATAACATAAAGAAATAATAATATACCTCCCGAGAGTGGCAGTAACCAAGCGGGCTGGTCTAGGTCTTGGGGGGTCAGGAATAATTTAATCAACACAAAAATCGATGTAGGTAACAACTAAAAGCTAATTTAAATATCTTTTGACTGGAAGTATTTATTATTGGTCTTGATGGGTTGGACTTGGTTTGGGAGGTGGAGGTGAAAGGGGAGAAGATTAGATAAAATATTGATATGGGTATCAAATAAAAGGTAATTAAAATATCTTCTGATTGTAATAATAAGTATCACTTTAAGTGTGCGGGTTTAGGTCTTGGGGGATCAAGTATATTTTTATCCATACAAAATAACGATATGGGTACCAAATAAAAGGTAATTAAAATATCTCTTGATTGTAATAATTAGACTTAACTAGGCGGAGTCTTGGGTGGTCTGAAATATTTTTATAAACATAAAATATTTAAATATCTTTTGACTGAAAGTATACACTTATCATAAAGGGTTGTACTTAATCTGGGAATGGGAGGGGGGGGGGTCTATATAAAAATTATGGATATCAAATAATTAAAAAATCTTTTGATTATATTAAATTTATCACGCTTTAAGATATCATGAATTTTATTATTGACACAAAACATCAACATGGGTATCAAATAAAAGTTAAATTCAACAAGACTTCAATATTAAATATCACTATAAGTAGGGGTCATATATAGTCAATGCTTTTTATAAACTCATTGTAACCTAATGATAAAATTATTTGCTCGGGACTTAATATAATATGTATATTTTAGATCTCAAAATTTCTGGAAGCTATATTTGTAACCATCGATTCCCAAATTTTAAAATGACGTAAATTTTTCTTATTGCAATTATAAATTATTACACTTTTACAAGCAAATCATCCCTATTATTATATTTTTTGCTATATAATCAAAACATATTTTATTAGATTTTGATAATTGAAATTTAAAATATAATTTTAAACAATTATTTATTATACACAAATAATATTTAAGTGACATTTTGTGAAACAATTAATGCCATTTTTTAAAACATTGGCGTCTCTTATTGTTGTAACTTTTTTGGCAATTGCAAACTGATTTACAATTACGATAAGAAGATGCATTTCTTGATGTTATTATGGAGATGGTCTTATTAGGAATGGTTAAATTATTGATCCAACCCATAGTTTCTCGCCCTCCATTTGGATTATTTTGGCTTCAATATTTTTGGATCATAGATTTGATCTTTTTATTTAATATTTTGTGTTGATAAAAAATATTCCTAACCCTCCAAAACCTTCGCTTTAAGTATTTATTATTAATACAAAAAAAAATATATTTTAATTATCTTTTATTTGATACCCATCAAAAAAATTATTTTTACTCCCCCCCCCCCCCCACATCAAGTCCAAGAATGAATGCTTTCAGTCAAAAAATATTTAAATATGCTTTCATTTGATACCTAGACCCGCCCACTTAGAGTGATAATTAATATTACAATAAAAAGATATTTTAATTACCTTTTATTTGATCCCATATCAATATTTTTTATTTTTTACCTCCCCCCCCCTCACCTAGACCAAGTCTACCCATCATGACTAAGAATGAAGACTTTCAGTCAAATGATATTAAAATTAGCTATTATTTAATACCCACATCGATATTTTGTTTTGATAAAAATATTCCTGACCCCGCAGACCTAGACTCGCCAATTTAGGGGGAGAGATTTATATTCAGTTGAATAGATCTTCGATAGTTATTTTAAAATAAAAAAACTAGTGGCCTAAATTATGGTGAACTATTGATAGACGCATTATTAAATGGGATTAATAAAAAGTATTAAACCTATCACTATCAAAATATTATATAGATCAATATGTTCTTTCTGCAATTATACACCCAATATTCGAGCTTCAATAGCCATGGATTAAATTTCCTCAGAACGAACCAATAAAAAATAAAGTTATAGCGTTATTGAAAAAATGCATTCAAAACCCTAGAAATGATAGTGCAAGAACTTAATTTCCAGATATTCTTTTTTTTGACGAGTAAGTAAAGAATGGATTGGAGGAGGATAACCTATCTCAATTTTTTGAAGCAAAGGACAAAACAATAAATGTTTTTAATAAATTCTCCACATTAAAAGAATTGTTTAAGTATAATACCGCAATCCCCTCATCTGCCCCTGTAGAGCGCGTTTTTAGCTAATGCCGTATTAAATTAACTGCCAAGTGTTCCTGACTGATGGAAATTTTGAAAAACAATTGTCATTAAAATTTAATAAGAAAATTTTTCTAAAAATAAAATATATTTTTATTCGTTATATTATAATGTATTTTGAATTACATAATCAAAATAAAACTATATTATATTTTAACATAGCTAATATATTGTGTTAAAAAATATAAGACATTTATTTATCTTAAATTAAATTTAAAAAAAAATTTATCATAAAATTTTGAACGAACGTGAACGCGTTCCTTTTTTTGAAAGTAAACGTGTTCGATTTTGTCAATAAACGTTAAACGCGCTCGATTTTTTTAGAAATGTTTACAGCACTAGATAATATTGCATTATCATTCCTTAACTTAAAACCTAGTTTTTTATTATCCCTTTAAAACATATGAAATCCCGGATAAAGATCCCTTTAAAAATTACGACATATATATATTCTCTATAATCGGAACTAAGAATTATAGCTCTAAATATGTTAAAAAATCAAAAACTCGGAAGTGATAATATTTATATTTAGTATATTTTACAATTTTTTTTTAAAAAAAATATTTCTAAAAAAGATATATTTAATATGAAATAAAAAATTAACAAATCGGAAAAAGAACCAATCTGATATTAATATAAAAAATTACATAAAAAAAATAAAGAAATGAAGAACCCCAAAAGAAGCATCAACCAAAATACAAAAAGTAGTTTGTAGTTTAACTACAAATGTAGTTAACTGTTAGCCCAACCCTGTTATAAGATAATATAATGGATTAAACACTATATTTCCTACTACCAATAAGCACAAGATAGCAACATTATATTAATGCTTATAAAGAACTCATTTTTCTTTATTGTAAAATAAAACAATTCAATAAGAAAAAATGCCTCATTATTTTGAAATTAACCTACTTGAATTGATAATTATCTATATATAAAACTAAATCCAATGTTATAAAATATTAAGCTATCATATTACCTCTCTAAATATAAAATACTGTCATTTAGCATTAATTTAAATTATTTGGATTATAACTAAAAAATTCAAATTAATTTAAATAATAAATAACATAATTTAAAAATATCTGTGATGTGATTTATCAAATATAAAAAATTGTAATATACCAAATATAAAGATAAGTCACTAGATAATATGTAGAGAATAAATTATATATATATTATTTAATTATATAAATAATACAATAGCAAATAGTTTCCTAACAATATATAAGTATAACAATTTATGCTACAAAAAAACAAATTGCAATTTTTATATTAACACATAGTATATTATATTATTTTACATTTTGAAGAGCATTTACAAGCCAATCCATTGCTTCAGTTAATCCTTCACCTTTAACAGCCGAAGTTTTACAAATTTGATAAGTCCTGTTGCGCAAATTATTGAGTCCTAATGTTTCTGCAACTTCTGATGGTTTTAGAGCCCCTTCTATGTCTTGTTTATTAGCCAATACCAGTAATAAAGCAGTTTTTAGTTCTTCTTCTTCTAACATAGAAATTAACTCTTGTTTGGATATACCCATTCGATCTTTGTCAGCACTATCAACAACATAAATTACTGCATCTGTATTAGAATAATAGCATCTCCAATAAGGTCTTATACTAGTTTGACCTCCTAGATCCCAAACTTGAAATTTAATGTTTTTATAAACAACTTGTTCAACGTTAAAACCAATGGTTGGAATAGTCATCACAACTTCACCAACTTGGAGCTTATATAGAATTGTAGTTTTTCCAGCTCCATCTAATCCTAATATTAATATTCTCATCTCTCTGGATCCAAATAGATTCCGAAATATGCTAAAAAAATTTCCCATAATTATGAGGTTACGCTTCAAATTTATAATTTTGCAACATATGATTTATAAACCACGTGCCATTTTCTAGTTTTGTCAAAATGAAACGATTGAAGATTTGGCAAAGGCCACATGACTTGTCAAATTAGACATATTAATAGGTTATGTGCCAATGAAAGATGCCATATATTTAACATGGCATGAGGCAATTATTATTGATCATTTTTTAATTTTTAAATTTCTTTTATTTTTCTTCCCGAATGGTATATTTACTATAAATACATTACAATTTAAAATATTGATAACAAGAAGAAATCAATATATTTTCTGGAACTTATCTCATAAATGTGGTATCTAAGCGGTATATAAATTTTTATATTATTAATTTTTTTAGATAAATGGGAAAAATTTGTTATATTGAATCAGTGAGAAACAAAAGTGATATAAATATTAATCATAATAAAATTGCTGAAATGGTTTCAGCAAAATAAACGATTATCTCAAGCCAAATTGACTATATTTATTATTAAAATATGAAAAATATTTTTATAATTATATAAATATAATATTGATTGTAAATAATATGTAAATATATATTTAAATAATCGATTTGTTTTTTTTCTTTTTATATACCCTTAAAAGTTACTTTTGAAACAAAGTGTTAAAGTTATATTTCAAAAGTAACTAGTTACATTATAAGTTACTTTTTACATCATTCATATAACGCATTATATTTACTGAACGCATTTATTTATATAAAAAAATAATTAACCCAAAAATATCGGAAAAAAGAATATATTGATATTTATATCAAAATAAAAAATATCATATATATATTTGTATTGAAAAAAAAGCATTTATTTATTTTTCATAAAAATTAGAGTTTAATAAATGTTTATTTGTTTTTAACAACAAATTTGTTTCAAAATTTTTATCTATGAGACGCTCTCGCTTCTCTTCATGAGCTTCCCAAGACTGAATAAACGCTCTACGAGAGCACTTGAGTAAAAGCAACAATATATTTAATAAAAATTAATTTTAAATTTGGGAAATTATCATATAAAGATAATGTGTTATTATTGGACTTTATAAAATTTTGTAAAATTCATTATCAACAGTATTTTGTGCTTTAGGTAAAAAATCTAACTACCTCATATGATGTTGGTTTCGAACTGGATTCATATGTCTGAGATTCACTTTGAGGTATTAGTATAACTTAAAATTTCCTTTTTTTGCTCAATTCCTTTCTTGCATTATCCAAGGCAAGTCAGTTTTAAATAAAGGATGAAGAATTGCAGCAATAACATTATATTATTAATTTAGAATCAATTATAATTTAAGTTACCTTTTTTTAATCCTAGCTAATATAGCATTCTTTGAAGGTTGACAATATTTTAATCCTTGCACATCTTCCACACATATAAAACTGTGTTATTGATGTGGTATAATAACCCCGATTGTATTTTAACCTTCGAGTATATATAGCTTAAGCCACTTGTTGCATAATCTGATTTATAATTTGTAAATTTTTTTATAAGATATAATTTAAAATTATACTAACATATTCTTTTATAAAATCCCGATCATGTGATATTAATCTAAACAATTTTAATTTATCACATAATAAATCAAATTCCATAGACACTTCTTAAAAATAATATTTTTCTCCAGAGATTTATAAAAGTAACCCCATTTTGTTATAACGGGATACGGCAGTTGAGAATGTAATCTCTTCTTAATTAATTTGGCTGGTGACCCAGATTTGTTTTGTTAGTTCCATAAACAATGACATTTAGATATAGTTAAGTTATACCTTTCTTATACTCCCCATTGTTTAAAAGTATTTTGTTGGCATCTTGTGTTGTAACTAAGTTATATGTATGACGAGAACATCTTCAATGCATGGGAAGCTAGTTGAGGTCATTATCATAATTGATTAGGCCAGAAGATGATATTATATCTTTTATTGCAGTGGCCCCTACAACGGTGGGGATACGAAGCAACTGCTTCTTAAAATTTTAAAGGAGGTACATTAAAAAAAAAAAATTTTTTTAATTTTTAAATTTAATTTACATTATATGAAGGCATGGATAAATGGTAATATAGAGGCCACAATATATTGTACATGAATCTTCACAGTATGATGTCTGATTATTTAAAACTTCTAATAAAAAAAATTCTATATTATATCTAATGCCTTCAAAACATGTGTTAATAATGATTGCTCAATCACAAAAATAATACTATATCTTGGTTATTTGATTACTCATAACCAAGCATTCTTGGGGGAACATGCAACAAGCAAAATTATAGGTCTTTGCAAAGAATATGGATGGAGACGATATGGTGCGAGGTTCGAGTCAGTAAAAATATATTTTATTAACTAATTTCTTTTTCTTTTCTTAAGGTATATATACCTTTTCTAAAATATAAATTAGAATATAAAACGAAATACAAAAAAGTAAAATAATATATAAAAAAGTAAGGTTACGCCGTTTATAAAATAAAATTAGATTATAACAAATAACAAAAAATTAGATTATAAAAATATATAATAAGATTAAGAAATTAGAATAACGCAACATTCTCCCTCTTCTGATAATTTCATCGGAGAAGACACAGAGAGTTTGTTGTCCAAGTGGTTAATCGTTTTGGTAATCAAGTTGTATCACAAATCATCATAACGTTGGCTTGTCCCAATCGTTGGTTTGATTTTGCACGTTGGTTCGTTTAAATCGCAATTTTTTTAAAATCGTCATAATCATCAGTAAGTCGCGAATAATAAGAATTAATAGTTCATCAAAATATTAAAATAAGTGAAGAATGATAAATCAATAAGATTGTTATATTTTTAGCGTTTTAATTTTTCGCGTTTTAATAAATTTTATTATTTCGCGTTTTAGCGTTTAATTAATTTTTGCGTTTTAGTATTTAATTTATTTTTGTTTATTTTCAATCTCCGAGGTTAAAATATGCAAATAAAATATTCACATTTCCCTCTCTTTAAATAAAAAATTTAAATTTCACACCCTAATTTTAATTCAAAAAAAAAAAAAATTCTTCATAAGATGTTTTGAAAATTCACCATATAATTTAAATATATTTTTCTAAAATGAATGTTTTTTTTACATAACTTTTTGTCTTCATTAATTTCAAAAACTTTTTATCATATTAAGTATTACTTATAAGGGTTATTTGAATCAATCATGTGATTTAAAAATTACATTTTAACATATTTAAAATTAAGTTTTATCTTCTTGTTTAGGATTTTTAATATTTTTAATTATATTTAAGAATTCATCTTTAGGTTTATGTTAATTTACAACAATTGGTCATCATTCAAGAAATCAAAAAATATCAATATTATCCATTATGATTTTACATTTTAGTAATTTTAAAAATTTATAACATGCCTTTATCCTGGCATAAAATTTTAATTTATAATACTTCTTACGTGGATTAGAATAATAAGTAACCATCATTGGTCTCACAAAATAGAATTCATAACCTATCGTTCAACTTCCATATCAGTTCTTCCTAGGTTGTCACATTAGGTTAGGTGCTGGCTATTATATTCCAGTCCAACATCCAGAGCCGGGACACCATAAAGAAAGAAGCTTTTTGCATGAAAGAACGTACTAAGGTTTGATTCTTGGTCATCTCAGTAGTTTAGGTAGTCACAATAGATAAGGTAGTCATAACATCACAATAGATAAGGTAGTCATAATAGGTAGTCATCTCCATAGGTTAAGCACAAGGTAGAGTCATAATAGGTAGTCATCTCCATAGGTTAAGCACAAGGTAGAGTCATAATAGGTAGTCATCTCCATAGGTTAAGCAATCAACACAATAGGTAGTCATATAAATAGAGTCATCTCAATGGATTAAACAATCGTCACAATAGGTAGTCTAAATAGAGTCATCTCAATGGATTAAACAATCGTCACAATAGGTAGTCATATAAATAGAGTCATCTCAATGGATTAAGCAATCGTCATAGATTAGATGGTCATCTCAGCAGATTAGGTAGTCATCTTTTTCTAGTCCACCACCCGGGGCACCATGCAAAGAATATGGTTGGAGACGATATGGTGCGAGGTTCGAGTCTGTAAAAATATATTTTATTAACTAATTTCTTTTTCTTTTCTTAAGGTATATATACCTTTTCTAAAATATAAATTAGAATATAAAACGAAATACAAAAAAGTAAAATAATATATAAAAAAGTAAGGTTACGCCGTTTATAAAATAAAATTAGATTATAACAAATAACAAAAAATTAGATTATAAAAATATATAATAAGATTAAGAAATTAGAACAACGCAACAGTCTTATTAAACATATCACAGATTCTGAATCTGTTTACAAACTTAATATACATAAAAATGAAGAAAAAAGAAGGGATAAAAATGAAGAAAACAGAAGGGATAAAAAAACGAAAGGTAAACTTTATTTCAATCTTTTATCATATAAAAATATAAGTATGTTTTTTAAAACGGTGAAAAATATGGCTATAAAAAATTCAAAAAGAAATTGAATCTAACAGTAGGTTTTCATTATAGCTGATTGTACATATGATGTTTCGAAATCAGGAGCAATAGTTTTGTTATTAAGATAGACAATTTCGAAAGAGCTAAACCGATTGAAAGATGAATAGATATATATTATGGAAACACGAATGGGCTTGATATTAAAAATATACAATAGACAAACCCTCTAATTCTTAGTAGGGCAAAGCTATGATGGTGCTTCAAAGATGATTGAGATGATCAATTGTTTCCAGACGTTGATTTTAAAACGAGGCCTTAATTATAGCTTTTATATGGTGCTATTGTCATCAATTAAATTTAATCATTGTTCAATTAAGCCAATTGATAAAAGAATTAAGATTATTTTAGGGAACTACGAGATTCATGCATGTTTCAATGGGTTAAAAGTTATATAATACTCAAAGCATATCAGAGTGTTACAATGACAAAATCTCAATGATTTTTACGTATCACGAAAACCCGGTAATATTATCTTATTTGTTAAGTTTTATGATGTTTATTTTATAAATTTATAGAAGCTGCAAATAAAGCTAATGTAAATTTTTTTATACTTTATGATGCCTTGAGAACAGCTTTGGCAAATTTATATTATTCTGAAGATCCCACCAGCTCTAATAGGGCTATAGTTTTTATAATATAAAAATTTGATTTTTTTATCATTTTGTATTTTGGATAAAATATTGATAACTAGCTTGTACAAAATTGGAAGCCATAACGAAATATACAGAGTTTGCAATAAAGTAAATTCAATTATCAAAGACTTGCCTGATTGATTTGAAAAGTATTGACTTGTATCATTTTTTAATCCTATTAGATTATGGTAAAATTTGGAATGTTTTTCCAAAGGAACATGATTTAATGCCGAGACAATCTGCTTTTAGATTTTGAAAGTTTTAAGCTTCATACATTACAATTCAAAAAGAAATTTATTATTATAATATTTTATTTTCACTTTAAACCAGTGATTTTATGCTCTACTTGATTTGATAATAATGCAATTTTTTATTAAGGAAATGGCGGGAAATCATTTGTTGAAAATGATACGGAGGATATTCATGAATTTTATCATTTGAATTTGAGTTAAGCATTTTGAAGAAATATCTAAGTATAGAAATATTGATATGATTGCTAAAAAAGGGGGATGTAATTATTACACAGGTTAAGGAATCTAAAAACTTGTCAGATAGCTTCTTCAGGTGATTATGAGATTTATGATCAGACTGAAAAAACTTTTCGTTGAATTTGCCTTATCGTTTACTTTCTAATTTTTCTGCATTACTTAATTTTTTAATTTTATATAAATATTTATTAAGTATTCCCACAAGCTCATGTACTGCCGAACGGTAATGAGTAAAACTAAATTAAAGAAAACAAATCTTCGTAATACCATGAAAAATCATTTTCATAATGATTTAATCATTTTTGGAACAAAAATATATTTAAACAATAATTTTGAAGAATCTATAAATCCTTTCGTTTTCTCTTCCCCTAATTTATCTGAATTACATTTTTATTTATATTATATATTGAAGATAATGAAATAGCAATTATTTTTGAAATTTATCATTAAAGTTGAGAGTCAAAAGAAATTAACTAATTCTTTTTAAAGAGAGGTATTTTCGCGGGGTGGGGGCATTCTGCTTCCATCTCTCAGAAAATGTAGAGGCCAATGTTTTATTAAGATATATTCAATATAAAAATCATTATCTTCCTCCATTAAAGAAGACGGAGAGCTGAATATTCTAAGAAAAATATATAATATAATATATATAAAATAAATTGGTTAGGCATACCGAAAGGCCTTTGAAGCTTTATCTTTTATTGTTCAGATATTTTTATATTGGATTTGAAACTCCTTAAAAAAAGCAGCTAAGGCTTTGTTGATTACATCATATGTATGTCTACCTTGTAGTTTCTGGCAAGCTAAAATAGCTGAACTCCTCTCCAATTCCACATCAATCATATCTTAATTTTTCATGGTAATCCTTCAACCTTTAAAGTAATTAAGTACAGTAAATCTTTCTAAATATTTTATCTGTAATCAACCTAATAGTCACACAAAGATATTTTAAAATAAAATTTATCCACCTCCCACCCTTAAAGTAATTAAATTATACTATGGTTCTCGGGTATAGGCTCTTTTTTTTATTAAACCTATGGACGTTTAAGATAGTGACTGCAAATGTGTAAAGAACTCCTCATATTTGTTCTTTTGACCTAAATTAAATTAGCTCCAATCAGATGGAATAGCGTAACTCTGTTGAACTTAAAGTCAGAGGGCAAAGTGCTATATATCACGTTATATTTATATAACATAAGATAATGGCTAATAATTCTATGGATTCAAATAGATAATATTACTTAATTTATATCTCCTTTTATAATACTTATTACTAAATCTCTCTATTACAAAATCGGAAAGGTTAAGTTCCACTCATTTTTTGTTAAATTACAACTGGGTACAAGGTTTGTTGGTATCCTTGAGAAAAAAATCGGCTTAATTTTATGAAGGGTGGGCCTTCACAAAATTCACGTTCGCTCACTTTGGTCAGGTCTATGACCATGCTAAATCAGATAATCATGATTTTCACAAATTACCAATCACATCAAAAACGTCATGTTTGTTTTTATGTAAATAAACTTACGGTAAATGCTCTCGTTTATTATAAATGCTCGTTTTATAATTTTATTATTTGAAAAACTGAATAATTATTTAAATATTCAATATGGACACTCATCAATTTATAAAAATATATTGTATTTATATACTTAGTTACAATTATGATTTTATATTTAAAATTTAATAAAACGGGTTATTCCTTTTATTTCCCAATTCGTAAGATTTTTCATCTGGAGGTATTAATATTATCCCTGAAAATTATTTTTTTATCAATTTTTATGTTATCTATTTAAATTGTAAGAATATGTTTTGATAGAGTAAATGTGATAAAAAATAATTCACAATGAATCATAGCATAATATTCATATGTATATTTTATTTTTCATTTATTTCAGGTAGATTTTTTAATATACTATCACTCAGGGTTTTCTGCATATGAATGTTCACTATATCAAGAACATTAAGCTGACACCTGAAATTTTGTTCACTCTAATGAAAATTTAGTAATAAACATTTTTTTACTCAATAGTACTGTAGATGTGTCGTGGTCGTGTTTTCATGCTAAATTGGTGAGAAGTATCTTTTATTAAATTCATACTTTAGTAAATTATATAATAATAATATAGTTCGTCTCGATACACATATATTTATTTGAATTAAGTATTTTTTTATTTAGTAAATATATGAATTACATTTTATCATCATGTCTTATTTTTTATCACGCTTTATATACCATCTTGATTATATCAATCTATCAATGTTCGTCGCTCGAAGTATTAATAAAACAATGTATCAAACTATTAAGTTAATGTATATTACAATAATGAAAGAAACTATATAGATTCTCTCTTTTTTTAAATATTAATTTTTTATTTTTTTTGTTGTTATTAAAAAAACACGACCACGACACATTAACAAGTATCATACCTCTTAAGTTATTTTAGGCTAACAAATTTGACCAAAAAATTGAAAGCCACAGTAGAGGTCTGCATTGGGCGGGATTTCGGCCCGCCCGGGACAAATATTTTTTGAAGAACGGCAGGCGGGCGGGTTTTTAAAATTTTGAAACTATGGGCGGGTGGGTGGGTTAAGTAATTTAAACAATGGGTGGGCGAGTTAATCAAAAATAAACTAAGAAAATTTATAATTATTTAATTGAACAATAACAATATTTCTTTTTTTATTGTACCAATCGTTTTTTTTAAGTGAAGAACACTTACCTAACTATATTATGTAATAAACACAAAACTTTTTCTATAAAATAAATAAACTCTTTTGTGTATTAAAAATTAGAATTTCCTTTTATGGGAATGTAATAAAACTTTTCTCTTAAAATAAATAATCATTTTTGGATATTGAAAATTAAAATTTCCTTTCTTGGGTCTGCAATCTGCAATGTATTATTTTATTTTAGTAATAATTGTTTATCTTTATATTTGCCCTTTTAATAATTTTATTTTTTATAACATAATTTATATAAAAAAATATTTTTTAATTTAGTTTTTATTTTAAAACTATATTATGAAACGAATATATATCTATAAAAATAAAAAATAATTTTCACAAGTTAAAAGATAATGAATTAGACAATAAACTCAAATCTTCAATGTGGAAACAATTTAAATCATTTTAGCAGAAAATGACAAAAAGCTAGATTGAATTCGCTGCAATGATTGCGAATCTATCTATAACAAAAGTGGCACATCCTTCTCCTTCGACATCAATGTTCATCTGTAAATTATGAAGATTGATTGATAATAAAAAAATAACTGGATATTTTAAAAGTATCAATTAAACAAAAATTGGGTCTAATTGTCAATTTGATTAGATGCTTAAAAAATTGAAATAATGGCCATAATTATATTTTATGAGACGGAATTGGGTTAAAATTTTTTTATAAATAATGGGTGGGCGGGTAAAAATTTTAGACTAATGGGCGAGCGGGTAAGGAATTTTAGATGGGCGGACGGGTAATTTTTTGAAAACTATGGGCGGGCGGGTTAAGTTAAAAAATTTTTAAAACATTGGGTGGGTGGGCTTAATGCAGACCTCTAAGCCACAGTAACAAATATAAGCTTCTATCCCTATTTTTATTTAATTCTATTTTTAACAGCTATCAATGTATGGTATTACTTTTATTACTATTGTAAAACTGACTTATTGGAACCTAGCCTATTTCTCTTTGACTGAACCAAATATAATATCATTTAACACTACCCATTTTGGATTTGAATTTAAACTAAATTTTAAGATATTTCTTAAAAATGCACTTTTTACATTTATTAGTTAAAATAATTCAATTGAGTTAAGATAAAAAATTAATACCATAAATACTTTAATAATAAAATGGTTAATAAAATTTAAGGAAAATGTCGTGTAATTGTTATGAAGTATTCTCTTTTTGCCAAAAAATCTGACTTATATTTAATGCCCAAAGGCCCTTTTAAGGACCAGTTAAAATTTGTAAAAAAAAAAAGTATAAAATAATAAAAGAAAAAATTTGAAATTTGAAATTTTTTTTAGTTTTAAGTGTGGCTTCTTCTGCTTCTATCAAAAGAGAAATTTATATGCAATAATTGATTGCAAACTTGAGTTACGATCACCTCCCACTTACTATAAATCTCATTAGAAAATATTGTATCATCATTGTTTTGAAACTTAGTTTATGTTTTGATCAATGCCAAATCCCAGAATTTTTAAGGAGCGGTGCTACATTTTTTCAACACCGGAGCGGTAGCTGGAGCTAGCTTCTTTTAGGGCTGGAGTGGAGGAGCGTCGCTCCACCGCTCCTTTAAATTTAATGTATAAATTAAATTATTTTTTAAATATTAATAATATTTATTAATTAAAATTCAATAAAAATGAAATTTTATTTTATTTAAATTTATCCATTTAAATGTTTAACCGAGTTTTATATTGGTTCTTCATCTAAACATTTTAAATTTTATATATCAATTTTCTTTTTTATATTGAAAATTTTTTGGAAAATCTAGTAAGTCATATTAATATTCATTTTATAGATATATAATAAAAAATAGTTTTAGATATTAGGGATTTAGAGATCATAGATGAAGAAATCGAATTTCCATTTCCATCATACAAAAAATATTTTTAACTTCTAAAAGATGTTGAATCCAAATGATCAAACAAATTTAATGGCAAAATGTCATATAAAACTATTTAATTTTCAAAAGTGAGCAGCTTCAATCTAAAAAAGCATCTAAAAGCAAAAAATCTTTCTTTTAAAATGATTTGGAAGATATTTTTTGGATTCCATGAAATTGTTCATCAGGAATAAAACATATTGGACAAATATTTTTTAAATAATGATAACAAAATTACTATTTTTGATAAGTTCCCGAATTAAAAAATATCTTTATAAAATACAATACCCCGCTTCCCTCTGGTGCTCCTGTGGAGCGCCTATTTAGTATTGCAAAAGAGGTCTTAGAGGAGAGGCGTGGATGTTTGTTAGATTTATTTAGGAAATTTATTACTTTTAAATCTAATAAAAGGTTATAAATATTTTGATAGATCAATTAATATAAATAAAGCTTTTTGATAAAAAAAAATATGATTTTATTTCGTATACCTTCTAAAAAATAAAAATCAAAGGAGAGGTTATAGAGTGGCACTCTATTACTTGGAGCGGGAGCTAAGTCCTTTTAAAAATGTAGTAGCGTGAGCGAGAGCTAACTCCTTTTGAGAAATTAGGAACGGAAGCGGGAGCTAGCTACTTTTAAAAAGGAGCGTTAACAACTCTGCCAAATCCTATAATCTTGCCTGATTTCCCATTATATTTACTCTTACCCTTTAAAAAAATCTTTAATTATTTTATATCTTATTCTTTTAAATAGCCAAAATATGATATCTAAATAGAAGAAATCAGCCCATAAAAAGTTTATGGACTACTCCCTGTTCAGTATAATATTTGCATTATAAGATATAAAATTTATAAAAAAATATAATTTATCCCATTGATTCTATATAAATAAACATGAATTATTTATTTTAAAAAAGATGTGTTCTAATTTGATTTGTGCTTGTTGATATTCCCAACTTTCACAAAAGAAAAATTTTAAGTTGGGATATTTGCAGGGTTATTTAATGAAAATATTGTCAGTTTTGGCATATTCTTTGCTAAAATCGCTTAAAGAAATAAATATTAAATATTATAAAAGTGGTTTAATTAATAAAAGGATTTATGGCCTAATATTTCTTCCAATTGGTAGTACTAAAATAAAGGATAATGATGCTTACTACCTTATGGTATTACCTATCAAATTTGTTTTTTGTTTATTTTTCATTTGGATGGGCACTACCAAATAAATTTATAATATATATTTGAAAAATCATGATTTTTGGAAAGCGTCTGTGATCTAGTCTGCAAGAGCATTGCTTACCAATCCGATAGTTATGGGTTCGAATCCCAGCAATGATCATATTTTTTTTCTTAATCTAACTTGGTGGTTCCGTCCTTGGGGAATGATATATAAGAAGCCGGATTCGACCACGTGATTTGGTATTTGGTAATATGAATCAAATAAAAATTGTAAAATCCCGATTCGCTCATTACTGCCTTTGGTAGTAAGAATCATTAACCAAAATAAAATACTAAGGTAAATATCATCATATCATATCAAGCACGTTGGTCATAGACCTGCCCAAAGTGAGCGAACCTGTATTATATGGAAACCAGCCCTCCATATAATTATGCCGATTTTTTTTCTCAAGGATACCAACAAACCTTGTAACTCAGTAGTTTTAACATAAAAAGAGTGGAACTACATCCTATCCGATTATAGTATTATATTATTTAGTTATGAGTAATATAAGAGAGAAGATAAGGAGAAGAGGAAAGAAGGCTATTTCTTCCAAATACCATATGGTTATTATTTAATTAATTATATTTAAAGTTATAATAATTTTATTTAATTAATATTTAAATAACCTTAATATACCTTATTATTTTATAACTGACTAAAAATTGTAACTAAAATACCCATGAAGTATCTTAATATCTTTACTTAAAAAAATTTATTTTATCTTAATCAGTTCTCAATAATAAGTTCCTTCAAACAGACATTAATAATATAGAAGCTGAATAACATTTCTTAAGATACTAAGGGTTGAATAATATTGGAGAGTTTGCTTATTATAACTTAAAATATCATATTAATTATTGGCCATTTATACATAGATTAAATATTATTTATTAAGTAATAACAGTTAAAGAATGTTGGATGACTTAAAAAGAAAAATTTTTTCTTTTAATCAGTTCTCAATTAAATAAACATTAATTATATAGAAGCTGAATAATATTTCACAAAATACTAGGGGTTGAATAAATGAATTCCCAGGAAATACCTATCTCTTTTAATGATCTAGTTACCGAACCAACTGTTTTTATAGGTTAAGAAGGTTTGAGGGTTGACTCCTCAGGGGATATTATAAAGAGAGCTTCATATAATAACTTTTTGGAGCTTGTCTCATGATATGGCCTACTAGTTCTATTTTTCTGTATTCTACCATTCTATAAATTGGGAGTGTCACATCTGGACCAAAGAATATAGTTGGTTGTATTATGTGGGAAGGTTTTGATTATATATCTAAGGTATTAACAAAGGTTTGTATCTTATTTTTATTATGTTTAGTGTCACTCCACTCCATGCCTCAAAATACAAGGATGTATTAGGTTGAATAGATGGATCAATGGTATTGATATTTGATTTGATGACCATATTTTCATTAAAGACCTATATTTTAAATCTAGCATTATTTAATTTGGTTTTTTTATCTTGTTTAGTGTTTCCTTCTGTCTAATATAACCCCTAGGTTGGACTTCTGCAATCAACTTCCCTTTAATTATTATATTCATATGCGAAGGGGTGACTGATTAAGTCATCATCTTAGTTTTGTTAACGTTTGTTTCTAACCCAAAAAATCTAGCTTCTTCGATAATGTTATCATCGAATAATTGAAGATGTAATGATGATTCTCCCACCAAACAAAAATCATCTGCAAATGCTAGAATATTTAGGTTCCCAATAGGCATCTGAACACCACAAGAAGTTCTGGCTTTCTTTATGATATAATTAGTGATAAAGTTAAATAGGATGGGAGATAGAACACATCCCTGTTTTAATTCAATTTTTATAGTAATTTTTGGGGATTTCTTCCCAGCATGAATTAGGGGTACCGAGTAATTTTAAAAAATAATTTTTATCATATTTATCAAATCTTACACTGACTAGCATGAATAAATAAATCAAATGCTTTTTTGAAATCAAGAGCAATGATAATCAATTGTCTCTTCCGTATAATAGATCTTTCGATTTGAATTTTTAAAGCAAGGATAGCTTCAAGTGTATCATGCCCCTTTCTGAACGAAACTATTGAGTCTACGTAATCATATTCCACTAATGGTCTATCTGAGTCTATTTAGGATAATGTTTACAAATATCTTATAGATTACCGAATTTAGTGAGATCCCCCTCCAGTCTGCGAGACATTTAGAGCTCTTTGTTCTTGGGAAATTGATAAGAATACCTGTTAGCCAATAACTTGGACAAAAACCGTCATTCCATACTCTGGTAATGATTGGGAGAAGATCTCCACGCTTAAAATTGGGTCAGTTTTCAAAAACTCACTATATATATTATCTAGTCCACAAGCCTTATGTTTTTTTGTTTTTTTATTATCGTTATTATTTCACTTTTGATAGGGGGGAGGATTCTATCTGTATTTACCATTTAAGTAGTAGGTGAAGATTGTAGGATCACGGTACTATGTGGATGAGTTAGGGGCTAATAAAAGTTATTTACAGGAACTGTGGAGTACATTGCTAGTTTTCACAGAAGTATCCTCTGGTAATATAACATACATAAATGTGTTCAGTGGGAAATTAGATTTTTTTGTAATTGATTAGTATTTAATAAAGACCCTATAAAAAACATAAGATAATAATATAATTAAGTAATTTCATTACAAAATGAATCTTTTTGTCTACCATAATCACAAGAATTGATAACAATATTCTTAGCTGATGAGCCATCGGTGTGCTTTTTAGCATTAGTACATCCTAAAAATAATATTATATATAAAAATATATATATATATAAATTAAGTTTATTTGAAAATCTGATAATATTTAATAACCTATAAATGTTTGCATTGATGGCTGGTAGAACCTTGAAATATAAATTATAAATTAATATATAATTTTTTTAAAAAAATACATGTATTTTGAGGTAGAACTTGCAAAGGTTTAGTATTTGTAAATATTTTTATCGATGAGGGAAAGCCAGTAGCATCTAAAAAAATTAATATATTGTCAAGAGACAAAAAATAATTTTTGCTTTTTCATATAAACAATATTTGGTGTTGGCTGATACTGGTATCACAGAATAAGTATTGCTATTAGCAAAAAAAAGTGATTAAAATAATTAACCTTTCATATTTAAAAATTATGTTAAAAATATAAATTAAATATTACATTTTAATTTTCACTATTAAATTAAATTTCATAAAAACAATTAAAGATAAAATCTTTTCTCTTATTTTTATTAGCATCTTTTCAATCCAGAACTCATTATTTCTGGCATTTCAATATCAATATTTTAATAATATGGAAATTGATTTCTACTTCACTAATTTGTTTCTGTAATTTTCTAGGTTTTGCTTGAAAACATCTATATTTTTAATAGTTATTGAAATTAATTCCTACTTCACTAACTTGTTCTGTGGATTTTCTGGTTTTTGTTTAAGTTTACAGAACATATTTTAATAATAATATACATTAAAAAAATTTATTAATAAATTCTAAATATATAATTATAAAATGATTATCTGTGTCATTAAATTCAAATCCTAATATAATATTTCAATAATTTTAGCTGGCATAGGCCCTTATAAAAATAATTTAAGTATGGATATATTTTGTCAAATGCATTTTGATTCATTTCAGATGATATTGAGGTTATATTTTGAATATCTTTTATTTTTCTGAATTTTTTGTCAGATGGCAAAATTTTTTTTTTCATTGACAATATGTTTTATTATAGTGCTATCATCAAATATAATATCATTCTGATTAATGTTATTGGCAAATATATTATTATTTTCCTCAGTCAATAAACTTTTAAATTTATGTAATACTCTCTGTCATCTTGGGTGACATAAATTTTGATCAAATAAATCTATACAATTAAATCTTCTATATTTAAAAATATGTTAAGAATAATAATTTAACAGATCTGATTTTGTGAATTAATAATATCGCTTTGCACTAGCTGATCGGTCGCTGCGATATCGCGGCAAAATCGCAATCGCTCTTCACTATGAATTTAGGGTTAGCGTGCATTATCATTAGCCAAAGATGTTTGTTGTTAAACGACTGAGTCGAGTCGACTTAGTCGAAAACTGAGCCTAAGTTTTGGGTCGAAATAATCGACCCAAACTGACTTGAGTTATGAACTCGAGTCGTGAACTCAAGTCTACTCAAGTCGACTCAAGTCGTGAACTCAAATCGACTCAAGTCGTGAACTCAAGTCGACTCAAGTCGTGAACTCAAGTCTACTTAAGTCGTGAACTCAAGTCGACTTAAGTTGTGAACTCAAGTCGACTCAAGTCGTGATTTCAAATTAGTTTTTATTATTAATTAACAATACAATTATTTTTTTTAATTTAGACTTCCAACTTGAATAAGTCGTGAATAAAAATTACAAGCATTAATTATTATTTATTTATTTTTAGTAAATAATTTATTTTATTTATATTTAAATATTTATTATATTAAAGAAATGATATAATTTAATATTTTTTATTTTATAACATATTATGAAAATGAATATTTATTTGATATATTTTAATAAAAAAATGATAAGCTGCAATGTAAGTTAAGTAATATCATTCTTGTTAAAATTAATTAGTGATTTTCAAGCCAAATTTTAAGCAAAATTTGATTTGATTTGAAATGATTTTTTCTTTTTTGTTAATAAACTTTTTTTATTAATTCTTTTGTAAATTTTATTTAAATAAACAATTTTTTAGTTGAAATCTTTTATTTATAGGTTTATTTTTATCATTTTTGTAAAATAATCTATTTTTTTAGTTAATAAGAACTAGTATTAATAATTTATTTTTAAATATTTATATTTAACTTTTATAAGTTATTTTACATGATCGTCTTTGTGATAATTGTCATGTTATTTTTTAACATTTATGAAATCTTTGACAGAAAAGGATAAAAATATAATTTATATTATAAAGATGTTAAATTATAAATTCAATGGTGATATGTTCCTTTCTAAAAATGACAATTATCATAATCTGTATTTTTAAACATGTTTATTTTTGACGCTAATGGGTAAAAACATAAAAAGTAAATATGTTAAATTAAAATTTCAGTGAAGATGTACCCTAGATAAGTGACAATTGTCATAATCGTTATTTTTAAAGTTTTTTGTAATTTTTTGACACATATAGGGAAAAATATAGATTGTAAATACGTTTAAGTAAAAATTAAGTGAAGTTGTACCATAGATATGTTACAATTGTCATAATCGTTATTTTTAAGGTTTTTTGAATTTTTTTGACGGAAATAGGTAAAAAAATATAGTGTAAATATGTTAAATTAAAATTTCAGTGAAGATGTACCCTAGATAAGTGACAATTGTCATAATCGTTATTACTAAAGTTTTTTGAATTTTTTTGACGCAAATAGGTAAAAATATAGATTGTAAATATTTTAAATTAAAATTTCAGTGATAGATAAGTGATAATTGTCAAAATCGTTATTTCTACAGTTTTTCGACGCACATAGGTAAAAAATAGATTGTAAATACGTTTAATTAAAAATTCGATGAAGATGTATCATAGATAAGTGACAATTGTCATAATATTTCTAAAGTTTTTTGAAATTTTTTGAAACATATTGGTAAAAATTTAGATTGTAAATACGTTCAATTAAAAATTCGATGAAGATGTATCATAGATAAGTGACACTTGTCATAATCGTTATTTCTAAAGTTTTTTGAAATTTTTTGACGCAATAGATATGTGACAATTGTCATAATCGTTATTTTTTAACTTTTTTGAATTTTTTTAAAGTAAATAGGTAAAAATATATATTGTAAAGATGTTAAAATAAAATTTCAGTTAAGATGTACCATAGAAGAGTGAAAATCGTCATAAACGTTATTTTTTAACTTTTTTGAAGCAAATGGGTAAAAATACATATTGTAAACATGTTAAATTAAAATTTTAGTGAAGATACTACAGAAAAGTGACAATTGTCATAATCGTTATTTTTGAACTTTTTTGAATTTTTTTAAAGTAAATCGGTAAAAATATATATTGTAAAAACGTTAAATTAAAATTTCAGTGAAGATGTACCATAGAAAAGTGACTGACAATTGTTATAATCGTTATTTGGAACTTTTTTGAATTTTTTCAAAGAAAATAAGTAAAAATATATATTATAAACATGTTATATTAAAATTTCAGTGAAGATGTACCATAAAAGAGTGTCAATTGTCATAATCATTATTTGTGAACCTTTTTGAAAATTTTTAAAGCAAACTTGTAAATATATATATATATTGTAAACATGTTAAATAAAAATTTCAGTTAATCATTATTTAAATTTTTTTGAATTTTTTTGCCCAAATGATCTGGTTTTTAGCCTACGCCCTTCTATCAAATTGGGCTGGCTAGCTAAATAATTTAAAAAGTGCTAACGGACCTTTGAAAAATTTTAACAATGGGCAGGCTAATAAACAATTTTTATTTGTTATTTAAAATTTATTAGGAACATTTAAAAATATATTCTTCATAACTTTTTTTTAAATACCAGATTATCTTAATTGTTGTGGATGTTATCGTCGGAAAAATAAATGAGATGAAAAAAAAACTTGTTGGATTTGATTTGAAATTAGGGTCTAAGTATTTCGTCCTATAATTGAACAAATTATAAACATCAGAACGGTTTTCTTCAAAAAGAGAGTTTATTTTGAATGTGCAATATTATCCTAGGCATTTTGATAAAAATAATAGTAAAGGTATTTCTGAAAAGGCCTTGGAAAAAGTGACACAACAAATATATTGAATGTTAAATAACGTAACGAATTGTGTTTATTTGCCTGTGAATTCAAAGATTTAATAGCAGAATTAAATGAAATGGACGATGATATCGTATGAGCAGGTGATGAGTCTGATGAAAAGTAGAATAAGATAATAACTCAGAATGTGAATTGTGATAATAAATATAACAATTATTTAATATGCCTGTATGAAATTCTTAAAAGATACAATAAGCACACAAGTGCATACACTAATTTATTTTTCACATATGAATACATTTCTTTAACATTTACACAAGTTAATTGCGAGAGAACATTTAGTATTATAAAAAATAGGCTGAGAAATAATATAGACGAAGGATCGTTTTTAATGTTAGTTGTATGTATGAGAACATTTAGTGGAGATTGAACTAAGATATTCTTGTTTATTTGCGCAAAGGTTCAAAATGAGATTTATCAACGTAAAAATTATATATTATCTTAATTCTTTTATCTAAAAATCATGTAATACATATAAAAAAACAATTTAAAAAAAAAATAAATATTGTTATTTTTTTTAAATGGTATTTTAAAAAAAATAGGTACGCTTTGAACACAAAAAAATTGGATTCATTTTGCATGATAATAACAAATAATATGAGTAAATAATATTTTATATTATCATAAATATTTTGATCATAATTTAAATCGAGTATATGCTTAATAAATTATTAAATTTTTAGTAAGGGTGTAGCGTTGAGACTGAACCATTTATTTGTTATTAGATTATTTTAAAAAATAGATTTATTTTTGAAAAGAGAAACTGGGTAAAAAAAATTTTTTAAATATAAATTAAAATAAGAACTTTTTTTTAAAAAAAAAATTTAAAAAAAACTTACTGGTGCCATCGAGGCGCTATAATCATTGAAATTTAAGAATAAATATATAAATAATACATTTTAAATTGAATAATTTAAAGAACCAAAAAATCTGGCTATTGTTACAAATTTTAAATATGGGAGAGAGAGATGGGGGCGGGATTGGTCATTTATTTTCTATTTTAATCTTTATTTTTTGGATCTTTTCTCAATTTTCTTCTTCTCAATTTTCATTTAATTTTTTTAGTATAACCTATCAATAATTAATTTTGATAAATAAATTTATAAGTGAGTGGTCATGGCATATTACATTGATATGTCCAAATTTTCTGCATTATATATCAGTTCCCCCCCCCACCCCCCAACACAAAATCTTACGAAAAATATTCGAAATAATATTATCTAAATGTCAAGAAAGGGATTTATTTCCTATTTCGAAAAGTTTGCTATAAGCGATGTTAAAACTGTCATTGGTATGATCATTAATATGTTAAATTATTTATATTTGTTTTTCCAATTAGGGGATCATATTATAAACAGAGGATGATTTACCATTTGTGTCAAAGTACCCATAGAAAACTACAAAAGCTAGGTCTGGATAGCCAATACAGAACCGATGAAGCCCTAAGCTTCTTTTGTGGCATGAGGGACGGCTTAGCATTTGTTCATTAATGTGATATGGGAAATCTCCGACTAATGGTAAAGATATTCTTGAATATTTCGATAAAAATTACATCAATGGAGTCAAGGGAGGTCACAAGAAGCAATTCTCAATCCCAGACACGTCGAATTGGGCCTCGATTTCCTCCAGAAACTTGGAACGTGAATGAGAGCACCCTATTCGATGAAGTACCCACAAATAATCAATGCGAAGGTTGGGATCATCATTTTTCATATCTGGTTGGGAATAAACGCCCACCAATTTGGGTATTGATTAATAAAATGAAATGCGAGGTTGCTGCTGATGAAACCAAACTTGAACGATGGCGTGTAGGTAGTTGGACACCAAAACAAAATCGCAGAGTTATAATACCCAGATTCGGTTAAAGAAACTTTGTGAGGAATACCATGATAGGGTGCAAAGCCTTCCAGCTTAGATTTTATGAGGGCGATTTTCACCTTTATTTGATGTCAACCGATATAATTATTATTCTAAATTATTAAATTTGTATATACATAATTATTTTTGAATAAAATAAACAGATCTTATTGCAAATTTTGTCAAATTTAGTCAACTTAATATAGTAATTAAGGATGGATATTGTATTTATTACTATAGAAAATAATTTTTACGAAAATTAGTAATACATGGGTTATTTTACTGGGGGTATGTTTTTGTCCCAGTACCTATATGAACATCAGCATTTTTTATGGAGGGTATATGAGTAATCTTTAAGTAATGAATTGGGGCCTAAAAAAATTTATTATTAAATTATATTTCTATAATAATTTTTTCTAAAATACTAATTTGCCTATACTTTAATAAATCCAAATAAAAATATACCGATATTATTAGGTCCTAAGTAAATTCGAAAAAAAAATTTCGGGGTTTTTTACCGGAGGTTTTTATTCGGGGGTTTTTTTCCAGGATTCGATATTTATTATATGAAGTTAAAAATAATATTGACATTATAGGGAATGGCTATGTTTTTGCCTTTTTGAAAAAAATTATTAAAAGAGGAAAAGATTTGTTTGACTTTTAAAGAAAACATGGTATGTCTGATCAATTGCGAGAAAAATTTTTTTTGAGGAAGAATTATGATTTATTTTGCGAAAAAAGGTTTAATTAATCCCCCCCCCTCTTCCCCCATTTATTCTTAAATACTTTATATAAATAATAACAAATTCAGTATCGTTTTGTAATATTTTTTAAAGAAAATACATGTTCGCATTTTTTAGGCGTGACGATTAAGTGTGTGAACTCCGGGTCCTTTCCAGAGGCTCGTGATCAGAGCTGGTTTAGTCAATTTTTAGACCCAAACCACGGGTCTGGGGGTTACACAACTAAACAATTAACAAAACTTAATCTTTTTTTTTATTTAGATAGTTTTCAAATCAATAAATTTATTTATACATGTAGATTTACAAATCAATCTCCTTACTTTCAAATTTAAATGGTTATGTAATTAAAAAGTGTGCTCTCCTTCTCGCCTAATAAGATAAACGGGCGTAGGGTAAAAGTCACCTTGTCACTTTCGTATCTTCACTAAAATTTTAATTTAACGTTTACAATATATATATTTACCAGTTTTCTTTTAAAAAATTCAAAAAAGTTGAAAAATAATATTATGACAATTGTCACTTTTCTATGGTACATTTTTACTGAAATTTTAACTTAACATGTTTGCAATAAATATTTTTAACTATTTGATTTGAAAAAATTTAAAAAAGTTCAAAAATAACGATTATGACAATTGTCACTTTTCTGTGGTATCTACACTAAAATTGTAATTTAACATGGTTACAATATATATTTTTACCTATTTTCTTTCAAAAAAGTTTACAAATAACGATTATGACAATTGTCACTTTTCTATGGTACATCTTCACTGAAATTTTATTTTAACATCTTTACAATATATATATTCACCTATTTGTTTTAAAAAAATTCAAAAAGGTTAAAAGATAACAGTTATGACAATTGTCACTTTTCTATGGTACATCTTTCCTTAAGTTTTAATTTAACATATTTACAATATATATTTTTACCTATTTACTTTATAAAAATTCAAAAAAGTTCAAAAATATCGATTATGGCAATTGTCACTTTCTATGGTACATTTTCACTGAAATTTTAATTTAACATGTTTACAATATATATTTTTACCGATTTACTTTAAGAAAATTCAAAAAAGTTCAAAAATAACGATTATGACAATTGTCACTTTTCTATGGTATATATATCTTCACTGAAATCTTGATTTAACATATTTACAATCTATATTTTTTAGCGTCAATAAAATTCAAAAAGCTTTAGAAATAACGATTATGACAATTGTCACTTTTCTATGGTATATCTTCATTGAAATTTTAATTTAACATGTTTACAATATATATTTTTACCAATTTACTTTAAAAAAATTCCAAAAAGTCAAAAATAACGATTATGACAATTGTCTCTTTTCTATGGTATATATATCTTCACTGAAATTTTAATTTAACATATTTACAATCTATATTTTTTAGCGTCAATAAAATTCAGAAAGCTTTAGAAATAACGATTATGACAATTGTCACTTTTCTATGGTACATCTTCACTGAAATTTTAATTTAACATGTTTACATATATTTTTACCCATTTGCTTTAAAAAAATTCAAAAAAGTTCAAAAATAACGACTATGACAATTGTCACTTTTCTATGGTACATCTTTGCTTAAATTTTAATTTAACATATTTACAATATATTTTTACCTATTTACTTTACGAAAATTCAAAAAAGTTCAAAGATAACGATTATGACAATACTTTTCTATGGTATATCTTCACTGAATTTTTAATTAAACGTATTTACAGCCTATATTTTTACTTATTTGCGCCAAAAAATTTCAAAAAACTTTAAAAATAACGATTATGACAATTGTCACTTATCTAGGGGAAATTTTCACTGAAATTTTAATTTAACATATTTAAAATCTATATTTTTACCCATTAGCGTCAAAAATAAACTAATACGTTTTAAAATACAGATTATGATATGTGTCATGTTTACAAAGGAACATCATCATTGAATTTATAATTTAACATATTTATAATATAAATTATATTTTTACCCTTTTGTGCCAGAAATTTCAAAAATGTTAAAAAATAACATGACAATTATCACATTAAAATATTATAAGACGATCATGTAAAATAACATATAAAAATTTAATATAAATATTTAAACTAGTTCTTTTAATACACTAAAAAAAATAGATAATTTTACAAAAATGATAAAAATAAACCTATAAAAGATTTCAACTAAAGATTATTAATTCACAAAAAAAATTAATTAAAAAAGAAGATTTTAAATTCTTATTAATTCAAATTTTGCATAAAATTTTTGCATGAAAACTACAAATTAATTGTAAAAAAAATATTATACAATACCTATTCGAAATATTCGTCCTCTAGTCGACTTAAGTTCACCACTCAAGTGGAAAACTCATGTTCTCGACTCAAGTTGACTTGAGTTCACGACTCGAATTCACGACTTTAGTGGGTCGACTAATTCGACTAACGACTCAGACTCTGAGTCAGAGTCGGGTGAACTCGACTTTTTAACAACACTAATCATATGATTGTCGTCTAAAACGCAATCGCGCCACTATGAATTCAAATTAAATAAAAATAATTATTTACCGATTAAATGCTGCCTAGCAGTCAGCTGACAAGCAAAATTGGACTCGAATAATTTTTCTATTAAAAAATCCTTCATTTGAACAAAATATTTTGATATTCTTTAAGTTAAGGTTTTTCTGCATATAATCTTCATATTACATTGCCGGATGTTTATTAGCTCAAAAAAATCTTCAACATCACAGGTTGAATATGGATGATTTCCATTTATTATATATTTAATAATTTGTGAATCAAATTTATCCTTGCTGATACATTGAAAATTTGATTTTCCACCAAAGTTGATTTTAGTTTGTTTTAATTTATTTGATGTGGCTAAATGAATTTTCTTATTATCTATGGTTTGTTTTATATTTAATGATTAATATGATGAATTTTCTTATTTATGGTTAGTTTTATATTTAATGATTGTTTATGATGCTTTTATAAATATATATTCAATTAATATTAAATATTCATAAAAAGTTAATTCAATTAATTATTCTATATAATATTAGGAATAACAAAAATCTTGTTACATATTAAAATTTATAACTATTTAAGACAAGTTATGTCAAAATAAATTTACAGAGATATGTTTCCATAGATTAACTGTGGATGACTTAGATGCTGAAATATACTTTTTATTTGGAAGACATTTGACAATAATATTACTTATATTACCAACCTTCTCTTTGTGGAATTCAAAATATTTTTTAAAACTTGGCCAATGCATGCCCATTTTTTTTACAATTTTGGTAGAAGGTATAATTTTTAAATCATCCTGAACTATGAATGCCATCCTCATCAAAATGAATCAGACTCAGAATTCATATTGTATTCTGTTTCTATCTTAATAATATATAACACACATTAGAATAATCTATTGACAGGTGAAACATGCAGTTCTAAAATGTGTCTAATTTATAAATAATATAATTTTAAATAAAAATTCAGACCAAGCTAATAAATAAATTTCAAGTTGGGCTAAATCATTGGAATTTAAGGTGAGACTGAAGAAAAAATTTAATCTGTAGGCCTCCTCAATAAAAAGTTTAGGTTCTTAATAATTTGAAAAAGTTATTTTGGATTCTTAAATCTGATATGTTTTAAAGTTCTAATGGCTAGAAACTTTCAACTTGGTAGTTCTTATTATTTTAAAATACAAAGTCTTTATTTTTTTATTTACCTTTTCAAAACAAATGATTTTACAATATAACGTCTTTATTTTCTTCTTTCAAAGGAAATTTTTCTAAAAAATATATAATTATAATAATGACAATTTTTTAACCTTTTTCAGGTTTTTATATCTGATTATTATTTTTTTTTATATAATAAATATTAAAAATATTTATAATAATGGTCACGATTTTAAAAAAAATATTAAAAACAAAACTCCAAAAAAAATATTTCATGACTCACACTCAAAAAAAAAATATTATGATTAATAAATAAAAATATTTACAACACGCCCCCATTAAATAAAAACCTTTGAACACAAAAAAAAGTTGTTTTACAAAGACGAAAAGGAGGGGGGGGGGGGTTCGTAAATAAAAATAAAAAGTAATCATCTATTATTCTACACATGTTCACATAAATAAAAATAAATACTATGATGTTAAATATTTTAAAAGTTTTATTCCATATATTAATATCGAATTTTAAATATTCTCGAAATTCTAATAAGGAAAATGATAAAAAAAAAATTGTTTTATTATAAAAAAAAAATAGTAATATTTATTCGGGTCCCATCACATCCTCCAACAACTCTTGAATCTCAGATGGTGACAAATCGACCATAGGCCACTCCTCAGCGTAATAGGCCCTGGGACTCGCCTCCGCCGTTTCTTCTCGTAACGGCTCTATAATCGCCACTGGTCGCCCCGTCGCAGTTATGGATTGATCCTGTTGTGGTATTACCCCTATCGTTAAAGGCGGCAAAATGGTCCTAACTGGCCGGGCGTCGCTCCTTCCCGGGCTTCGGCTTCTGGGGCGCGTCGTTTCCCTATTATCATTCGAGTTTTGCCTACGATTTGGCCCACGGGGGCACCGCATCTGCAAATGATTAGGCGAACCACATAAGAAACAAGAGCGTCTCCTCCTCGGGCGCGTGCTGAGGTGCCGGGGCTCCGGTAACTAGGAGTGATCTCGATTATTCGTTATTATCCCGTAACTCCCCTTTGGACCGGGGGAGATCTAGCTACTCTGTTCCGGCGTATTGGAGGCAATCGGTCTACTATATTTCGGCAAATCGAAGGCGAGATTGGGCGCCCATCCTCATTAACATATCCTCGGAAAATAGTCAATCTAATGGTTAAATTCTCCCAATAGATACAACCAATGACATATAATAATACCTAGACTGACGATTCATTCATTAAAAGTGTACATCACAGTGGCGTAGCTACGGGGGTGGTTTTCGGGTTTGGACCCCTCCCAGAGCAAAATTTTTTTTAGATTATATGTTCAAAAGACTTAAAAGTGATTTTATATGAATTACATTTTTCTGGTTTTGATGTTTGTGGAAGGATATTATATTACTATTGAAATTATTCTGGATAGTATTATTATAAAGTCATTGAGAATAATCTACTAAATTATAATAACATAATTATTGATGCATTTAAAAAATATATTTATTATATATTATCCAAGATATGGTTATGATTTGTTAGATAAACCCGGCCGAAGGCCGGGCAAAAGGGCCGAAGGCCCGTTAAAAGGGGCCTGGGGGGCGAAGCCCCCCAGATTTTATATCTATGGACCCCCTCTAAGGAAAATTCTTAGCTACGCCACTGGTACATCAATACAAATCAGCTAGAGACGCCATCTTGGTTACTGTAATAAATATTAAAATTTTTAACGAGAGCCTAATTTTATATTATATCTGATGCAAACTTTATTAAAGAATTGCCTGATCATCGAGATAATAAGAAAGTAAGTTATCAATTTAATATTAGTTTTTAACATGAAAATAATTATTATAAAGGTTACCAAAATGGCGGGTCCAGCTGATTTGCTTTTCACGACGGTTAAAAATGCATTTTAATGAATGAATCGTCAGTCTAGGTATTATTATATGTCATTGGATACAACGATGTCTACCCGACATTCTTTTTTTCAAGAAAAAAAAAGTATAATAAAAAAAAATTAATAACAGTTTTTTTTACTCACTTTTCTTTTGGGCCAAAATGAAAAAATACAGGAAAAATTTTCTTTAACAAAATTAACAATTATACAAAAAGAAAAATATAATTTTGCATTTATAAAATTCCCCTTTTAAAGCCCAATTATTGGAACCTTCCTTGTTTTGCGCCTCGCTTCCAACTGTCATTATAGAAATCTTTTTCGTGTTTCAGTCCAACTTGGAACCATTTTTTATTTGTTTCCTAGTCCAATTGTTACTCCTTTCTATTCCATTCTCCAACTATATACAAATTTTATTTCCAACTTTTGATTTATGACTCCGACATCTCCCAAAATTATCCTTTACTTTAATTTATTACTTTGGTTAACATACCCAACATTTTTAACTTTTTGGTGCATTATTTATTGGCACTCTAACTAAGTGTGATTTAATCCCGGAATTGCGGAGGTATTACTATCTGGAGTTAATTATCACTATTGGTAATATTATTTTCTATGTACTTTAACTCGAGAATCATGAAAGTTTTTTTTTTTATATATGTTCCTTTAGCCCAAACATTATTACCACCGGTTATCATTATCATTATTGATCCTTTTTTTTTTCTTAAATGTGATTTAATCCCGTAATTGCGGAGGTATTACTATCTTGTGTTAATTATCATTATCGATTTTTTTTTAAAATTAAATTTGATTTAATCCCGGAATTCTTCAGATATCTACCCCTTTCTTCTCGCCGCGTCATGGCTGGACCTTAATCTTTCAGACTCTACTCTCTTCTGTATCTGTTCTACATGTCTAACTCCTTCCTTTCCGTCGATGAATTTTACTCTCACCATTTTATGCCCCACGTTCTGTATAATTACTCCGGACTCCCATTTTCGGGTACCTCCAAATATTCTCGCCCATATGGTCTGACCAATCACAAATTCACACTGATTATCCATTGAATTCTCCTCCTGCGCCGGTTTGGGTCTTAAGAAATCCAACTGAATACGAGTTCTACGGCCCAAAAACTTTTCTGCTGGGGACAATTCCTCTCCCTTTCGACTATTGTTATAATATGCAACCGCTATCCAAATCTCTCCACCCCCATATTTCGACTTCCTCAACCAACACTTTACCACCGCCACCATCCTTTCCGCCTGCCCATTTGAGCTTGGGTGGTAAGGAGGCGCCAAAATGTGTCTCGCCCCAGTTTCAGTACAAAAAACTCTTAATTGTTTACTTATAAAAGCGGGTCCTCCATCCGACACGACTATTTCCGCTACCCCAAACTTTGCCCAACGATCTTTTAACGTCTTAATTACTACTTGCGTTGTTAACCCCTTTACTTCTTGCAGGATTTCTATCTTATTTGTCGTCACCCATTTTGAGTAAGCGTCCACTACGAGGAGATATATTTTATTTTCGAAGTCGAAAAAGTCTAAGTGCACTCTTTCCCATGGCTGAGTAGCCCTAGGCCAAATACTTTTCTTGTCCTTTCGAGGAATACTTGCCCATGAATTACACATTTCACAACTTCTCACCATATTCTCGATTTCTTTATTCATGCCAGGCCACCATACGTATTCCCGCCCCCATTGTTTCATTCGTTCCATACCCTGATGCCCAGCATGGATCATTGCCTTTACTGCCTCCCTTAATTTGGACGGCACCACTCTCCGACTTCCTCGTACCACACACTCGTCCACTATCGTTAGCTCTTTCTCCACTTGCTTGAACTTTTTGTCCCCATCTCGCCATTGTTTTCGACCCAATATGCACGCTTTGATTCTCGTTAACTCGCGATCTTTTAAATTAGCATTTTTGAGTTGTTCCCACGCAACTGGTCCTCCTTTAGATATCCCGACTATCGCTCTAATCAACCCGTGCTCATCCTCTTCATCCATATCTTTCGACTTACTCGTTTCGCAATCCTCTCCCGCTCCACATCTAGAAAGAATATCTGGTAAGTAATTTTCTCTTCCTCGCCGGTATTTCACTTGCACGTCGAAACTGCCTACCAGCAACAGCCATCGCTGCAACCTAGGCGACAACATAAGCTCCTTGTTGTCCTTCCTGAAAAGATGAACCAAGGGCTTGTGATCCGTATATATGACAAATCGACGTCCGATCAAGTATTCTCGACATTTAGTCAATCCAAATAGCTAGCGCTTCTTGCTCGATTACTGAATATCTTGTCTCGGCCTCTCTAAAAATTCTTGAGAAAAATAAAATAGGTCTCTCCAATTCGTCTATACAATGTAATAGCGCTCTTCCCACACCCCTATTCGAAGCGTCAACGGCCAATATCACTGGCAAATCGTTATCAAAACACACAAGTACTGGTTCCCTTCCAATCCTCAATTTCAACTCCTCAAAAGCCTCCTCCTGTTCAATCTTCCATTCAAATTTCACCTTTCTTTAACAATTTATACAACGGCGCCGCTATCTGCGCGAAACCTTCCACAAAACGGTGATAATAATTCACCATTCCCAAGAAAGCTTGTACTTCCACCTTATTAGGCTTCACCATGCTTGTTATATTTGCCATATTTTTGTCCAAAGGTCTGACCTCTTTCCCATTGATTTTATGCCCCAAATATACGATATCCGATACTCCCAACACATTGTTTTCAACGCTTGCCCGCAATCCTTTATCCTTGATCCTTTTGAACACCTCCTCCAATCTTCGTTCGTGTTGCTCGGGAGTCTCTCCCATCACCAATACGTCATCCATGTAGTAAAATGCTCCCTCTAGTCCCTGAAACACTGCCGCCATCGTTCGTTGAAAAATTGGAGCCGACACGCTATGTCCAAACGGCAATCTACAGAAGGCATACAATCCCTTCGGAGTCGTGATCGTTAATAGCTTTTGTACCTCGGGTTTCACCTTCAATTGTAAGTAAGCGTTCGAAAAGTCCACCTTTGAAAAGTATATGCTGCCCTTCAAATTAGCTAATATTTCTTCAATCCGAGGTAACGGATATTTTATCTCCACGACCCACGGGTTTAGCGTGACCCGAAAATCGGCGCATAAACGAAGCTTTCCATTAGTCTTCTTAACGGGTACTAACGGTGTCGCCCACTCGCTATACTCCACTGGACAAACAATGCCCTTCTGCACCCACTGCTCCAATTCCTTGTCTACTTCAATTCGCCATTCGAACGGTATCCGTCGTAATGCACTTGGGCACATATCCCTCCTTTAATTTGATATCCACTTCATAATCTCGGAGACAACCCAACCTTTCATCAAAGATCTCCTTGTAATTTTTCATCAAGTTTCGCACTCCCTCTTGTACTTTGATCATACCAAATTCTATCCCTCTATTCCGCAATTCCCTCTCTTCCCGTCGTCTCGTTTCCTTTCCATCCATTTCCATTTCTTGGCTATGTGTTCCCTTAGTATTTCCTTGTTCCAAATCATCACTTTCTCTAGTTTCTTCTTCTGGCAACACTATCTTCCCATCTGCCAATTCCTCCAACTCCGCTTCAAACTTTCCTTGATCATGAATTTCTTTCTGTTCTTCGGTATCATTTCTTCCTCCCTTTCTCCCAAAGTCGTAAAATTCCCCTCGATACCTCCCCTATAATTCCCTCCAAAACCTCCCCTAAAATTCCCCCCAATACCTTCCCTATAATTCCCTCCGATATCTCCCCTATAATTCCCCCCAATACCTCCCCTATAATTCCCCCCAATACCTCCCCTATAATTCCCCCGATATTTCCCCTATAATTCCCCCCGATACCTCCCCCATAATTCCCCCCCGATATCTCCCCTAAAATTCCCCCAAATACCTCCCCTATAATTCCCCTATAATTCCCCCCGATACCTCCCCTATAATTCCCCCCGATATCTCCCCTATAATTCCCCCCAACACCTCCCCTATAATTCCCCCCGATATCTCCCCTATAATTCCCCCGATACCTCCCCTATAATTCCCCCCGATATCTCCCCTATAATTACCCCCAACACCTCCCCTATAGTCTCTAACAACCCCATCATCTTCTCCTCTCCTTTCCCCTTCCAAAAAGGTCTCAATTCCTAGCAATCTTTCTCCATACCACAAATTCATATCTCTATTTTCTTCACATCTTGCAACAGGTAAAAATACACCACACCATGCGAATACCCCCCCCCCCCCAAAAAAAACCACAATCTGGACCAATTCGGGTGATCCAATCCCATCCCACTACTGACTCTACTTTTCGATCTACTATCCATAAGTCCAAAATCTCCACTCTATTCTCTAATACCACCTTTAACTCCACCCTTCCCATCACTGCGACTTCTGATCCATCCAACTAACAGATCTTGATGTCCTCCCGTCTAATTATCCCTTCCGACCAAATACTCTGATATTTCTCATATCCCATCACGGATTTGGCTGCCCCGGTATCAAATAACATAGATACCATATTTCCATTCAAATTTATCCAAACTCTAGGGCAAGGATCATGTATCCTTTCCTCTTGTATCATATTTATGCCCTTTGATTCCCAATCTTTCTCACTATAATCTGATCTTCCCATCTCTTTCGCCCAAAGCCCCCCGACCTCTGTGGCATGCTCTTTGCCATCATATAGTCACGAATACTCGCAATCTCTCGTACCATGTCCTTCCTTCCGGCATCGGAAACAGATTCTATTCTGCTCTTTATTCACAGCCAAAAATGGTATTTCTACCTCTTTATTTTTTTTACTTTTAATAATTCTAACATTTGGAGTACTTTGCCCCATGTCCCTCTGTGGAAAACCGCCTCTAGTATTGAAATTACCCACATTGCATTCCTCCCTATTGTGACCAAATCGGCCACAACCTGCACATCGTAGTTTATCACGTCTTCCTGGACAAAACGGGGCTATATGTCCATATTTTTCACATTCAAAACATTTTGTTTTAGCAATCTCTGACCATATGTCCCTGTCTTCCGCAATTATAACAATTCATTCTCCCCCTTACTATAGAATCAAAGTTGGGTCTCATTTCTCCTCTCCTTCCCTGAGAATTTTCTCTAGGTCCCCTATATGTCCCCAATCTCTGATTAGTATATGCATCTCTCCTTTCAGGCCTATAGGTTAATTTATCTACTTCGCTATCCGTCCACCCATTAATTATCTCCTGTACTGGGAACCATGTTACCTTTCCCATAACATCTTCTTCTCCATTATGTCCGTCTATCGTCTATGTCTGCCCCTTTATTCTCACACTTCGACTCCTTCTCAACCTTCTTCCCCATATTAAGCTACACATCCATATTACTAATATAACCAATGCCCCAAAAATATTATACTGTATTTCCCAGTATTTTACAAATTTTAAACTTTTCATTCCGACGTTATGAAAAAATTTATAATTAATTTCAAAATAAAAATTTTGGTTATTTGTAATGTCAATAGATACGATATTATTAAGAGTGTAAACAATCCAATGATACACATGTACATCTACAGTTAATAAGTCTAAAGACACGACAAAAATTTGGGCAAATTTTGTGTAACAGATTCACAACTGGTAAAATTCGGACAGCACTTCCGTATGATAAGATTTTTTTTTCAAATTTTGTGTAACAGATTCACAACTGGTAAAATTCGGACAGCACTTCCGTACAATAAGATTTTTTTTTACTTTTTGGAGAAGAGAAAGAAAAAAAAATGGACAGCACTTACGTCCAATTTGGCCACTCTGTGTATTTTTTTTTTTTTAAAAAAAATGTGTTTTACAATCCTTTAACACTTTTCCTAGATATTTTACCGTTGATGTAGACGATGTAAAATTCACTCGTAGTTTCAAATATCCCTATATGATATTTTACCGTTGATGTAGACGATGTAAAATTCACTCGTAGTCTCAAATATCCCTCTATGATATTTTACCGTAGATGTAGGTGATGAAGACGCTGTAAATTCACTCGAAGACTCAAATATCACTATATGATATTTTACCGTAGATGTAGATGATGTAAAATTCACTCGTAGTCTCAAATATCCCTCTATGATATTTTACCGTAGATGTAGGTGATGAAGACGCTGTAAATTCACTCGAAGACTCAAATATCACTATATGATATTTCACCGTAGATGTAGATGATGAAGACGCTGTAAATTCACTCGAAGACTCAAATATCACTATATGATATTTTACCGTAGATGTAGACGATGAAGACGATATAAAATTCACTCGTAGTCTCAAATATCCCTCTATGATATTTTACCGTAGATGTAGGTGATGAAGACGCTGTAAATTCACTCGAAGACTCAAATATCACTATATGATATTTTACCGTAGATGTAGACGATGATGACGATGTAAAATTCACTCGAAGACTCAAACGACAACCGCATTAACCAGGTTGTTTTGTATAAACACGGCACCAATTTCAAAGTTCTAATGGCTAGAAACTTTCAACTTGGTAGTTCTTATTATTTTAAAATACAAAGTCTTTATTTTTTTTTTTACCTTTTCAAAACAAATGATTTTACAATATAACATCTTTATTTTCTTGTTTCAAAGGAAATTTTTCTAAAAAATATATAATTATAATAATGATAATTTTTTAACCTTTTTCAGGTTTTTATATCTGATTATTATTTTTTTTTTATAATAAATATTAAAAATATTTATAATAATGGTCACGATGAGTTCGCGAAACTTAAAAAAAATATATTAAAAACAAAACTCCAAAAAAAATATTTCATGACTCACACACAAAAAAAAATAATATTAATTATGATTAATAAATAAAAATATTTACAACAATATGTTTTCAAGGTTTCTAATTATAAACTCTATAAAACAAACATTTTAAAAAATTTGAGCAAGGCGCTCATACTTTTGTTAGACCTGGTTCTTATAAATTTTAAAGAAGTCTCAGGCTATGATTTTTTCACTCAAATGTTTACAAATATAATATTTATATATGCAGTTGTTGCTAATATTTATAACTTATTGCAAATATATTTTTTTATGTTAATTCATCAGCATTTAAGTATAGCTTATAATAGAACTATATAATTTTGGAGTTTTTTTGTCAAGAAAATTGTGATAATAGACTAATAAGGGAAGGGTTTAAAATTTATTTCTTCTTGAAATATATATATCTGTAATAAACTTGTATTTATTATTTAAATGTAATAAATTGTTATTTATTATTTAAATGTAATAAATTGTTATTTATTATATATTTATGAAAAAGAATGGAACATTTAAATTTAATTAGTGATAATTATAAAATATAATAAAACGATATAATTTGACGGCACTAATCTCGTTCTTACGCCGGATAATTCAATGGATGCTGCCCCCGTCGATCCGAGCACCCGCGCTATTATCGCGGATGCAAGCCATCTCCGAACGCATGGCAGCCTTGTCCACGCAAGTGAACGGCCAGGACCGACAGCGACAACGTACCCCGTCACCTAGACACACGTCTACCCCCCGAGAAAGGGGTCCTCAAGTGATCGGTACACAAACCACGGAAGCACCTCCACCGCCAGCAATACCAGGCGCACCTCCAACGTTGCCCCCGGTACAACTCGAGCCCCCAGCGACATCAGCCGAAGCCTAGGATAGACTAATGAAAGTTTGGGCAGGCCTCCAACAAGATCTCCTCGAGCCAAGATGCAAGGCCACTGACAGAGACCGTCATGAGATCAAGCACATCGCTGAAGTGTTAGAAATTCTGTCGCCGGAATCTGACATTAGAATGCTGAAAATTCAGGCAAAAAGGATTCGAGTTCTGGCGTTAGCCATTCATTGGAATTGGAAAACCGCGAGGAATAACGATGCTTCATACCAAGAGAAATTCTTATGCGGGGAAAACATTACTGTCTATCAGGACCCTGCACCCTTTTGAGACAGGGGCCGTGCAGGCCCCTCCACCTTCAGTTATCGGAAACGCCCTGAAAGGAAGGACGCGGCCCCCGCCAGGGGTAAGAAAAGGAAGTAGCGAACTCGTCGTACCTCCGAAACCCCTACTATCGTCTCCCTCTTCTCTTCCACTATCTCTTCTACCTCCTTCAACTATCAACCCACCGGTACAACCAGGGGTTACCGGTCCGAGCAACGGCCCACCGGCTCGAAGGACGGGAACATCGCAGCCCCCTAGCTGGCTAACTACGGTAAATAAATTTCTTAGGGAGCTGAGGCATCAGATGTTTTCGCTGATTGACACTGACGGGGACAGTGACGCACCGGATTCTGCAATAGATAACAATCATACCCCTGTGTGCAACAACCCCGACGTTAGCCCACGATCCGAGTCGGATATCCCTTCCTTCTTATCAGAAGATTCTGGCATACCCGAATGGTGGACACCTAGTCCCCTCTCTGACTCGCTACCTTCAAGTAGCTCTGCGGACGATAGCGAAGCTCAGTCAATCATTACGGCGTTAAAATACTCTGTCTACAGCACCGATGATGAACCTGGTATGCCCTAGGTGGGAGCATCGAATACACCCAACATACCCGGTATCCTTAATGGTATCGTTGTCGGGGGTCCTAGAAGCACCTTCTCTGACGAACAGCTCGCCGACCGCCCCAGCCTCAACATCAGCAATGCAAGACTCACCGTAGGACCACTCATGTCGCCCTTCACTAAAAGAGTCGCTGAAAGAGGGTTCCGCCCGCGCATTGACCACCTAAAAATAAACAATAATAATAACATATACTTTAAACACAATATTCGCGCGGGCGTACATAACAAATATCACGACATTGTTAGGCAGTTAATCGTTGCCGATGTCATTGAACCAGCTGACGAGGATCAAATATGCTCACCCTTATTCGTGATCCCAAAAGGGAATGGTGCACCTCGGGTCATTAGCGACTTCTCCGAAGTATCCAAAAACTTCCTGCACTATCCCTTCCGTCTCAAATCAATTCCTCTTATGTCAGCCAAGCTTTATCAGGCATCTTATGCCTGCAAAATTGACATCAGATCAGCCTTTTTCTCTATCCCCCTCTCGAGCAGTGTGAGAAAATTCTTCGGCTTCAAATTTAATAATAGCAACTTTCGATACAAAGTATTGCCCATGGGCGCGTCCTTTAGCCCTTACTGCCTCCAATCAATTATCCTGGATGCCTGCGCCAAGACTGTCAAGAAGGCCAACTACAACGTATACCTTGATGACATCCTAATATACGGGCCCAACGAGAACGACGTCAAATGGTCTACACGATCACTGCGCTGCACCCTGGAAGGATGGGGCTTACAAATAGCACCTGAGAAATCAGTACTCGACCCTACACCTCAAATTACCTATCTGGGGGTCTCCATCGATCTAACCAGCAAAACAGTCTCAGCAGATACAGGTACGAGAAGAAGACTCCACAAATGCCTGGAGGTCTTTCGGCGACATTCCTACCAACATCTCGAGATAGGGGTACAACTAGCGGCCAGAGTCCTAGGGGTCGTAAACCACTACGCCTACACTATAACCGGTATGTCGAGACTCTTCTCCCCATACTACGTTACGATGAACAGCGAGCAGCTGGGCCCCATAGTGGACACCTTCCTGGATTTAACGAAAGCGCGACTGATCATCGACGCATTAGCAACCCCCTTGCCTCTTCACTACTATGCCAACTCACCGGTATATGTCGACGCATCCAACTCCCACATGGGTATTAACTTCTGGGAGACCGACAACCTCTCGGTAGCATACAGTGAAGCATGCCTCCTATTCAACATCCCCGTCCATGCGATTTCCCACATCAATGGCAAAGAGATCCTCGCAGTAGGAATGGGAGCCATCATGGCAATCCACCGAAATAATGAGCATCCTATGATTTTTACGGACTCATCGGTAGCCTACTTTACCTTCAGAAAGGAAGGGTCACGGTCACCTTCGCTAGAGATCATCATCACACAAATCATGATCAAGCTAGGTTTGCTAAACTTTACCGCCATATCGCAGAATATACAATGGATTCCGACGGAGGATAACCCTGCCGACCTCCCATCAAGGACCTGGATGGCACCAAGAAGACACCTTGGACTTTAGCTAGGGGGCTGCGATGTTCCCGTCCTTCGAGCCGGTGGGCCGTTGCTCGGACCGGTAACCCCTGGTTGTACCGGTGGGTTGATAGTTGAAGGAGGTAGAAGAGATAGTAGAAGAGAAGAGGGAGACGATAGTAGGGGTTTCGGAGGTACGACGAGTTCGCTACTTCCTTTTCTTACCCCTGGCGGGGGCCGCGTCCTTCCTTTCAGGGCGTTTCCGATAACTGAAGGTGGAGGGGCCTGCACGGCCCCTGTCTCAAAAGGGTGCAGGGTCCTGATAGACAGTAATGTTTTCCCCGCATAAGAATTTCTCTTGGTATGAAGCATCGTTATTCCTCGCGGTTTTCCAATTCCAATGAATGGCTAACGCCAGAACTCGAATCCTTTTTGCCTGAACTTTCAGCATTCTAATGTCAGATTCCGGCGACAGAATTTCTAACACTTCAGCGATGTGCTTGATCTCATGACGGTCTCTGTCAGTGGCCTTGCATCTTGGCTCGAGGAGATCTTGTTGGAGGCCTGCCCAAACTTTCATTAGTCTATCCTAGGCTTCGGCTGATGTCGCTGGGGGCTCGAGTTGTACCGGGGGCAACGTTGGAGGTGCGCCTGGTATTGCTGACGGTGGAAGTGCTTCCGTGGTTTGTGTACCGATCACTTGAGGACCCCTTTCTCGGGGGGTAGACGTGTGTCTAGGTGACGGGGTACGTTGTCGCTGTCGGTCCTGGCCGTTCACTTGCGTGGACAAGGCTGCCATGCGTTCGGAGATGGCTTGCATAGCCGCGATAATAGCGCGGGTGTTCGGATCGACGGGGGCAGCATCCATTGAATTATCCGGCGTAAGAACGAGATTAGTGCCGTCTAAGTTCGGAGGCTATCCTGGCGGTTGGTTAGCGATGTCAAGAGGTGGTCTATTGCCCACAAAAGTTCCTTGAGTAATGCGTGGTCTAACCATGGATTCGGATTAATTTTTAGTACGAATAAATTTACAGTACAAACAATAGAAAATAAACAATATCGTTATTTTTCTCAATGGGAAGCCAGTTTTTGGTTAAAAAACGGAAGCCCTACTGAATGTCAATATAAAAAAATATTTTTGACATATTTTGGCAATAGGAATATTATGTTGGTGGACCGTTTTTGTTATCCTGATTCGATTGAAACCTTATCTTTGAAAGAAATTAAGTCAATATTTTAAATTATTTAAACCGATTTCAACAACTTTTGCTTCTAGATTTGATCTTGTTAGTGTCATATATGTCAATATATGAGATGATAAATAGAAAGAAAAGATAAATTGGAATTGGGAACATTATATTAATTCATTATCATAATTATTATTAGCATTAATTTTGATTATTATTTTTTAGTTAATTAGAATATTTTTTTATATACATGAAGATATTGGATACAATAAAACGGTTAATCTAACTTGATCAGATTAAGTTCTCATCACCAGAAAAGATAAAGGCTATCCGAAATCCACCAAAACCTAAGAATATACAACAACTTATATCTTTTCTAGGGTTGAATTATCATGAACGTTTTATTCGTAATCTAAATAATAAATTAACGATTATGAAAGTACCTTGTCGGTGGACGAAAGATGAACAAAATTCCTTGGTGAGGTTAAAAACTTATTGTCTTCCTAGGGAACGTTAATTCCTTATAACATGCAGTTGCCTCTAATTTTAGAATGCGACGCATCAGAATCAGGATTAGGGGCTCTGTTGCTACATCAATTAGTAGATGGAAAGACAAAACCTATTTCGTTCAGGTCACATACTTTATTAGAATCAGAGAACACTACGCTCTGATTGATAAAGAAGCTCGAGCGCTTTATTTGGTATTGAAAAAATTCATCCACTTATTTATGGTTGAAAATTTTTACTTCGAACTGATCACAAACCATTAGAGCGATTATTTGGCGAGAAGCGCGATTTACCTAAAATTTATAATAATCGCTTGACACTTTGGGCCTGGAAGATGGCTTTTTATATGATTTTATAATAGAATATCTTGGTAGTAAAAGTGTAATCGCCGACTCATTATCAAGGCTTCCGATATTAGACATGGAAGGAAATCAAGATCCTAAACATGCTTTGGAGATTCGAAGTATAAATTTGACAATCTTAAGAGATCTCTTTTTATTTTTTAGTAGATGTACAACTCTGTATTGTACATTGCAATGCTTGCATCTTCGCATATTTTTTTTGGAGTATCTGCAAAGTTGGAAATAGCTTTTAAATAAATTTACCTCGTCAAAATTATTATTAGGACTTACATATAGAGAAGCTACGAGTCAGAAGAAAGACTTAAATCAGAGTCTACAACATTATTCATAATTTTTAATGCAATTAAAAATAATCTTTTCTATTTTCTTTTAATATTTTTACAATAGGGGAGGCTGAATGAAATTTTGTTTAAATATAAATAAAAGACGCCGTTTATTTAATTATTAAATTTCCACACTAATAAAATAATAATCTAATTTTTGGAAAAAAAAGAGGGAAGGGGGAATGGAAATAAATATTGTTTTTAATCTGGAAAATAATTTTAAATTGAAAAAAAAGGATGGAAAAAAATTAGATATTAATAAAATATTGTGATGGCCAAGAACTGAACTAAAAAACTTAACGGACCTGAGCAGACCTTTCGCAAAGTTTTAACGTGCACCCAATTGAAAAATATTATATCCAGCTTGCAAAAGTTTACGGGCCGAGTTAGAAATTATTCCAATCGGTTTCGATAGTAGCGTTGGAATCGCTTTCTGAATTATGACTAAAAAATAATTTTTATTACTATATATCAATCAGAGACCTATAGAACAGTCCTGATCCCGGCCTCTGTATTTTAATTTTTTTAAAATATATCCGGGCCAAACCGTATTTTTAAAACTCAATATTTTAAATCGCCATTATTAGCTAGAATATTATAAATAAATATAATATTTTTTAAAAGAATTCTACCCAGGTCTGATATTTTTTTTAAAATCATTTTTTATATATATAATATTCTAAATAATTGTATATTAATAGGTAGTGGGTGTTAAACGGCTCGATTTGAGACAATTTTTATAAACGGCTAACTCAATATTTTATCCAGAAAGCTATTACACCGCAAGCCTTAAGATTGTTGTCATAGATGGCACAAAAGTTTGAACATCTATCAGCGAAATGTCGAGGTTTAGGTAATATTAATAATATAATGGTCATATTCTTCAAATAATACACATAAGTCATTTATAATTTATTTAAATTCCCGAACCAAAGTGGTTAAATTTTTTTAATGTTTTCATTGTGAAATTAATAATAGCAGGTCAATTCAAAATAAACTCTAGCCGACCTGAAGCCAACTCATCGAGCCACTTAATTTGAAATTAGTTTTGCGACTCCAACTAAAGTTCAGAGTCATAAAATCTCGACTATTTAACAACACTATTAAAAAAACATTAATATACCTGTTCTCCCACATCTCCCAAGCCTTTAATTAACCCTAACCGTGTCCAGCTTTTACATGAGCGGGAGTAGGGGGTGGGGTATGAAAGTTTGCTTTAAATTTTTTAAGAGGGGGTAGGAGGTAGGCATTTAAGGGGGGTAAGCTAGGGGTAGGAGAAATTATTGGGAAGATTATCTATTACATTTTTAGATGAAATAGGGCAGAATTGCTGTAAAAATTAATAATTTTATTAACTTACAATACAATGATATTGCTAAACATCGACCAAATATATATTGCATACAATTATAGACATTATCTTCCAAATAAAACTTTCTGCTATCCCTTTAAATATAATTTAAAAAGGTTAGACTTGCTCAGCAAACATGCCAAACAATATACTATAATAATACATTCAATGTTAAAATACAATATTGACATTCATAATATTTTGAAAGTTGATAGTAGAGTATTATAATTTAAGTTTGTATTTTTAAAATTTATGAAAGGAGTACCAGTATAATTTAAAAAATGTAATTAATAATATGGGGAGGGGGTATAGGTTTTTGAGGAGGGTTAACAAAATCATGTCTTAAAGATTACATAAATAGTAAATTCATAATGTTATTTATAAACTATATATATTTAATTTAAGGAGTTCGGAAAATCATTAAAAAGATTGTAACTCAAGTTATTGAATATGTTAACCTAACAATTTAAAATATTAATTATAAAATGAAAAAATTGATATATTTTTTTATATAAGTTTATCCATTCACACAAATCTGGGATAAACAATCAATATATTTTACAACAATTTTAAATTATTTATTGATAATTAGAAAAAGGCCATTATTTTTAGATGAAATTAGTGCTATAATTACTAAAAATTAATGTATAAATTTATACTTTTTCTATTATTTTGTTAAAAAGGGCAATTTGGGTCGATTTTGAAAACGGCCCGATAAAGATGTTAGCCAAAATAATATTATGTAAACTGGAGATTTTGCTCATATGTGACAGAAAGATTTGGACATCTATTTGCAAAATCTCGAGTCTTAAAATTATTTTGGCTAAATTCTTAATCAGGTTTTTAACAACACTAAACTTTAGTCCAGGCCTTTTCAAAATTTGACAAGTTTCGATAAATTCTAGTGATGGGTTTGGTTTCTCCTAAAATGTAGGGTATCTCATATTCTAATATATATTAACCATTTTTAGCATAGCTCCAAACAATTCCTAAGGCAGTCCATGAGGTATCAAGCCTTAGTTTGAATCGGATAGTTTCCAGCGTCTACATGGTAGAAATTTGATTGAGGCAAACCCCCCCCCCCCTACATAATACCCCCCCCCCCCTACATAATATCCCCCCCCCCTAAAAAATCCCGCCGTCTTCGGCTTCAATATTTGCTAAACCACGATATAGTGATATTAATAAAAAGAATCTTATAATAAGTTACCATTTATGTTCTTACAACAAAATTTTATTTCTTTCTTTTCAGGTCTATTTAGGCTAGAAAAAATTATTAATTCTCTAATTCTTGCTAATAATCAATCGGAAATTGAAATGTTTGGGTCACTCCATTGGGATTGATCATTGAATGAGAAGAAAATATAATCTGGGAATCTTCAATAACTTTGAATGTTTGCAAATTATTAAATAATATAGTTAATATTTGTTTACCTATCAAAATCTTATTTTTAATAATAATATTAAGTATTTTGTTAAAATTTTAAATGATTTATTATATTCTTACTGAAATTTATTATTAAAATTAATGATATATGTTAACCTCTATACTTTTAGAAAATTAACAATTAAAAATAATATTAATATTTTACGTATGAAAATGTAAAATATTATGGTAAAAAAATAATTAAAAAAGCTTAAAATTCAAAAAAAAAGTTATAATTTTTTTATTATTTGTTAATAGACATATCTCTTTTAATTGACATTTGTCGGAATAAATCAGGTTAATGATGCTTACTACCAAGTGAATGTATGGAAATATTCTAAATACCAACCTAATTTGCTAAATACCGACCAAAATTTATTAAAATGTAATAAGATCCTTATTATTTAATATTATGAAATCACGTGGCCGAGTCCGGCCTCCTATATATTATCTCCCCAAGGATGGAACCACCAAGTTAGAATAAGAAAAAAAACATGATCATTCCAGGGATTCGAACCCGGGAGGATGGGATAAGTAAACCAAGCTCTTGCATACTAGGCCATAGAGGCTTTACAAAAATCACGATTTTTCAAATATTTATTATAAATATATTTGGTAGTGCCTATCCAAATGAAAAATGAACAAAATTCAAATTTGATAGATGGTACCTTAAGGTACCAAGCATTATTAACCAATAAATCAACGATAAACAACATAAATTATTGAATTTAAAAAGAATATAATTCAAGTCAAAAAATACCCCATAAAAATCATTACCTACCCCCTCAAAAAATATCTACTACCAAAAACTACCATTTTTATATTATATTTAATTAATATTCTCAATTTTATTTTACCTTATTAACATGATTTTTTTTTTTTAATTCATAAAAATTGTTAAAATGAAAGAAATTATGTATTTTAATTGATGATAAAATAAAAATAATTCAAATACAAATATGGAAGGAAAAATAAAACTTTTTGCTTCTCTATCTTTTATGTGGATATTAAAATATGGAAAAAAAATTTATATTTTTGACTAAAATTTTTTAATTTAATTTATATGTCATATATAAATTAATATTAATAATTATTCTTACAAGTTTGAATTTTGCAATATTATTTATTTATTGAATTATGATATAAAACCAGATATCTTAGGGTTGCATACCTATTTGATTTTATTTACCCAAGTGGTTAAATACAAAATCGGATTTGATATATTATTAAAGATATATTAGGTTTATTGTAATTATTGTAACAAACTTATTATTTTGATCCAAGTTCAATCCTGGTTTAGTACAAATTTTTAGGTGAAAACTGTGGGTTTAGTTTATTTACAAATTCATATTTTTTTAGTAGACCGGGTTAGTGATTAGTTTAAAACTAAGCTACAAAGGTAAGGATGTATATTGGCTAATAAAATCGATAATGGTTGGAACGGGTTCCCCCATTTTCACTTTATTTTAGTTGCTCCAACTCCATTGGGACCGTGGAACTTTTAACACATTGAAATATTCGAAAAAAAAACCATTAATTTGTTAAATATCAAATTTTCTTTGAAAAAATTTATTATCCCATAGAAATTTATAAATCGGCATCACTTTCACTTTATTTAAAGTATAGGGTGATGCTCATCAAGTAGTGGTAATAAATAGCTTCATTTTTAGCAGTATTAGAGCCACTAAACCGAATTTTTAAGCGAAAACTATCATTTTAGCTTCGACAAGGTTTAAACTTAGAAAACATCATGTATCTAGCCTAATGGGGATCTTTGAAAAGAGGATAAAATGACCTGAATAAATTTTAATAATTTATTTATTTATAAATTTTTCCTATATATTTTTTTATTCAAAAAAATTAATATTTGCCTAAAACCTAGATGCTGGATTTGACAATTAGAATAATCTGCCACAGATTTAAATTAAATAAATATAAAACGATTGCTGGTTTTCAATAATATATATTTCTAATAAAATATTTTAGCAATTTTTTAACACAATTCTCGGGTTTAGGTCTTGCTTTTCCCAACTCTTTATCTTAGCCTATAAACGTTTAAATGACATTCTTTCCATAAAGATATAGAGGGCTCCTTATGGAAAGAAATATGTAGCCTAGCTCTGTTGAATCTCAAAGATAAAAATGCTATAAATCACGTAATTGATATTTTGGCATTCCCTGTTGCTTTAAATATCCGGTATGAATAAATACTGAATCGCTAAAATGAATTGCTAAAAATCAATTAATCATAATCAATCAAAAAGTATAAAAAATTTAAATGTTGGAAATATAATTTAATACACAAAAAGTTTCTTAGGAATAATTATATTTTGTATGTTTTGAGTTAATTTTTCAACAATCTGTCCTTGCTTGGCGTTACATGCCTATGAATATTCAAAAGATCCAAATCATTCAATCTACTTAAGTTGTATTTCATAGGTATGTTTTTCAGAGACTTGCAGGCCCCGCCCCTGAGTCGGATAGTATTTTAATTTTTTTAAACATACCTGGGCCGGGCCGGAATTTTTTAAGGTAAATATTGCTGGCGTTTTAAATCAAAATATCTTAATTTTTGTTTTATACATGTATATTTACGTGCTAAGCATTATCCTAAAAAATCTTTTGACAATAATTTGGTTTGACCGATTGCCGAGCTCAAAACCGACCACTTACTAAATATTCGATTGACCAAATTTACTAGTAATATAATTTGAAAAATGTTGATTTTCGTATTATTTGTCTATAATTACGTGTAAAACATAATCCCAAAAAATATTTTTAAAATATCTCTATTTGGCGGATAACCGACTCGTAGCCCACCCAATGACTAAATACTGAATTGCTAGCGTTTTAAATCAAAATATATTAATTTTTGTTTTATACGTGTATATTTACGTACTAAGCATTTTCCTAAAAAATCTTTTGAAAATAATTTGATTTGACCGATTGCCGAGCTTAAAACCGACCACTTACTAAATATTCGATTGACCAAATTTACTAGTAATACAATAAATGTTGATTTTCGTTTTATATATCTATAAATACGTATAAAACATAATCCCAAAAAATATTTTTAAAATATCTCTATTTGGCGGATAACCGACTCGTAGCCCACCCAATGACTAAATATTGAATTGCTGGCGTTTTAAAACAAAATATCTTAATTTTTGTTTTATACATGTATATTTACGTGCTAAGCATTATCCTAAAAAATCTTTTGAAAATAATTTGGTTTGACCGATTGCCGAGCTCAAAACCGACCACTTACTAAATATTCGATTGACCAAATTTACTAGTAATACAATAAATGTTGATTTTCGTTTTATATATCTATAAATACGTATAAAACATAATCCCAAAAAATATTTTTAAAATATCTCTATTTGGCGGATAACCGACTCGTAGCCCACCCAATGACTAAATATTGAATTGCTGGCGTTTTAAAACAAAATATCTTAATTTTTGTTTTATACATGTATATTTACGTGCTAAGCATTATCCTAAAAAATCTTTTGAAAATAATTTGGTTTGACCGATTGCCGAGCTCAAAACCGACCACTTACTAAATATTCGATTGACCAAATTTACTAGTAATATAATTTGAAAAATGTTGATTTTCGTTTTATATATCTATAAATACGTATAAAACATAATCCCAAAAAATATTTTAAAAATATCTTTATTTGGCGGATAACCGACTCGTAGCTCACCCAATGACTAAATACTGAATTGCTGGCGTTTTAAAACAAAATATCTTATTTTTTGTTTTATATGTGTATATTTACGTGCTAAGCATTATCCTAAAAAATTTTTTGAAAATATTTGATTTGACCGATTGCCGAGCTCAAAACCGACCACTTACTAAATATTCGATTGGCCAAATTTACTACTAATATAATTTGAAAAATGTTGATTTTCGTTTTATATATCTATAAATACGTATAAAACATAATCCCAAAAAATATTTTTAAAATATCTCTATTTGGCGGATAACCGACTCGTAGCCCACCCAATGACTAAATACTGAATTGCTGGCGTTTTAAAAAAAATATCTTAATTTTTGTTTTATATGTGTATATTTACGTGCTAAGCATTATCCTAAAAAATATTTTGAAAATATTATGATTTGACCGAATGCCGAGCTTAAAACCGACCACTTAGTAAATATTCGATTGACCAAATTTACTAGTAATACAATTTGAAAAATGTTGATTTTCGTTTTATATATCTATAAATACGTATAAAACATAATCCCTAAAAATATTTTTAAAATATCTCTATTTGGCGGATAACCGACTCGTAGCCCACCCAATGACTAAATACTGAATTGCTGGCGTTTTAAAACAAAATATCTTAATTTTTGTTTTATATGTGTATATTTACGTGCTAAGCATTATCCTAAAAAATATTTTGAAAATATTATGATTTGACCGAATGCCGAGCTTAAAACCGACCACTTAGTAAATATTCGAATGACCAAATTTACTAGTAATACAATTTGAAAAATGTTGATTTTCGTTTTATGTATCTATAAATAAGTATAAAACATAATCCCAAAAAATATTTTTAAAATATCTTTATTTGGCGGATAACCGACTCGTAGCTCACCTAATGACTAAATACTGAATTGCTGGCGTTTTAAAACAAAATATCTTATTTTTTGTTTTATATGTGTATATTTACGTGCTAAGCATTATCCTATAATTTGATTTGACCGATTGCCGAGCTCAAAACCGACCACTTACTAAATATTCGATTGGCCAAATTTACTAGTAATATAATTTGAAAAATGTTGATTTTCGTTTTATATATCTATAAATACGTGTAAAACATAATCCCAAAAGATATTTTTAAAATATGGCTATTTGGCGGATAACCGTTTCCTTTAACCTATAAATTTTAAAATATATTATTAAATATATATTTTACCAAAATAAAAACTTTGAGAACAGATCAGACATTTTAATAGCAAAAATATGATTTATAATCATAAAACAATTTAAAATTTTAACGGCTATTATTTAAAAGTATTTATTTATTTATTTGTTTATTATTTTTTATATACTTCTAACTCAAATTTTTTTATTTTTAAAATAATGCCAAATATTTTTTAAATATTCAGGAAAATATAATAATTTCGAATATAAATAATAAAGGAAAATAAAAAAATATTAGAAAGAATATAATCATGGTGATGGGGTTTAAACGCCCCTTTTTTGAATCTCAATTGCTTATCTCTTAGACAATTAAAATTATCTGAAATATTTGCACATAACACATTTTTAGAGAGTATTATAGATTTTATTTATTATATAAAAATAAAAATACTTTAGCATATAGTATTGCATAAATTTTAAGTGTTAATACAAAAATTATATAAATTTATAACTAAGAATTTATAGTAAATTTGGTCATTCGAATATTTAGTAAGTGGTCGGTTTTAAGCTCGGCAATCGGTCAAATCAAATTATTTTCAAAAGATTTTTTAGGATAATGCTTAGCACGTAAATATACACGTATAAAACAAAAATTAAGATATTTTGATTTAAAACGCCAGCAATTCAGTATTTAGTCATTGGGTGAGCTACGAGTCGGTTATCCGTCAAATCACGACATTTTTAAAATATATTTTAGAATTATGTTTTACACGTATTTATAGACATATAATACGAAAATCAACATTTTTCAAATTATATTACTAGTAAATTTGGTCAATCGAATATTTAGTAAGTGGTCGGTTTTGAGATCGGCAATCGGTCAAATCAAATTATTTTCAAAAGATTTTTTAGGATAATGCTTAGCACGTAAATATACACGTATAAAACAAAAATTAAGATATTTTGATTTAAAACGCCAGCAATTCAGTATTTAGTCATTGGGTGGGCTACGAGTCGGTTATCCGTCAAATCACGACATTTTTAAAATATTTTTTAGAATTATGTTTTACACGTATTTATAGACATATAATACGAAAATCAACATTTTTTAAATTATATTACTAGTAAATTTGGTCAATCGAATATTTAGTAAGTGGTCGGTTTTAAGCTCGGCATTCGGTCAAATCATAATATTTTCCAAAATTTTTTTAGGATAATGCTTAGCACGTAAATATACACATATAAAACAAAAATTAAGAGATTTTATAAATAACGCCAGTAATATTTACCTTAGAAAATTTCCATTATTTTACTATTTTAAACCTACTCATAAATTAAACATCAAAGAAACCTAAATTTTTTTTTTAATTTTTAGGTTTTTCATATGTATATATACCCAAATATAAAAAAGCGCTATCCAATCATCATTCCGGTTTCTTAAAATGATACTTACATATTTACGCATATAACGCCCTCTTACGGATATATATTTGTTAATTTTTAAAATTGAAAAAAATTTATTTATGTTTTAATAAGCTATGAAAATATTTCTTTTATAAAAATATTAACTCAAAATAAAATTATATATTATATGATATTTAATCAGTATCCTTCATTTAATAAAAATATAATATAAGTATATTTTAAAAAAAGTTTTAAAAATTTTCATTAAATAAAATATACATAATAAAATTTTGATTGATTATGACAATGACATATAATAATACCTAGACTGACGATTCATTCATTAAAATGCATTTTTAAGCGTCGTTAAAAGCAAATCAGCTGGACCCGCCATTTTGGTAACCTTTATAATAATTATTTTCATGTTAAAAACTAATATTAAATTGATAACTTACTTTCTTATTATCTCGATGATCAGGCAATTCTTTAATAAAGTTTGCATCAGATATAATATAAAATTAGGCTCTCGTTTAAAATTTTAATATTTATTACAGTAACCAAGATGGCGTCTCTAGCTGATTTGTATTGATGTACACTTTTAATGAATGAATCGTCAGTCTAGGTATTATTATATGTCATTGGTGTATGATTAATTGCTTTTTAGCAATTCATTTTAGCAAATCGTTTTAGCAATTCAGTATTTAGTCATACCCTTAAATATCTTTCAATATAATAGAGTTAGAAGCTTCATTTAAATTTATTTATTTAGCACAATGGTAGGCCTTTAAAGTGGCATGATATTAAATATTGATAAAGATTTTTAAATGTCAAAAATTGGAAATAACTATAGATTCAAATCAAATTCTCTCTCAAATCTTTATCATTAGGATTAATAAATAGGTATACAAATTTTCAAGTTGAGCCGAGCACAAGTGTGGAAGATATGGTATTTATATCATTAGTCAATTTTATTTAATATTTAAAAAAGGTGATTTAACGTCTGAAAAATTTTTTTGGAAGAAAGAGAGAGCTTTGATTAAATCATATTATGAATTGAAATTTCTCCCATAATAAATATAACTTTAAAATACAAATCATGGTAAATAAATGAAATAGAAGCAAATGAAACTAAAGAACATATTGTGATAATTCAGAGTTTTCTAGTTTATATATATTTAGAATATTCTGGCTTATTTAGGAGATTATATATTTATTGTTTGATGAAAAGGATATGAGATACTTAAAATTGAAAACTATATGTGAATGTATATATGGCAAAACCAAATTATATGGTTTGTGTAAATAAAATTTCCTATTCAAAACTAAATTTAAGAATAAGAGGCAAATATCCCTTATAAATTAGATATTAAAGACATTATAAAAACTTATATAACTCAAGAATTGATTATAATAAATGATATATTAATTCTACACTGAGTTGTAGAAATATTTTAGATCAACGATCTTCAAAGATCTTCATATTGTTATGGTAAATTATTATTTTTTTGTTATTATTTTTTGAAGTAAATGGGTTAGTAAGCATGTTAAATTAAAATAAAATTTAATAAAGATGTACCGACAATTTTCATAATAGTTATTTTTTTTAAACTTTTTTTGACATATTAAAAAAAAATTTATATTAATATTTCAATGAAGATGTAATGTAAGTAACACAAAAAAGGGGCAATTGTAATAATCGTTATTTTTAACTTATTTGATTGTATCGTAAATAGGTTATAATTATTATTAAGATGTAAAAATAAAATTTCAATGAAGATGTACCATAGAAAAGTGACAATTGTTATAATCGTTATTTTTGAAATTTTTTTTTAAAGCATAGATATTGTTAACATGTTAAATTAAAATATCAGTGAAGATTCACAGGAAAGTGACAATTGTCATAATCGTTATTTTTGTACTTTTTTGAATTTTTTTAAAGCAAATGGGTAAAAAAAGATATTGTTAATATGTTAAATTAAAATTTCAGTGAAGATGTACCACAGGAAAGTGACAATTGTCATAATCGTTATTTTTGCTATTTGAATTTTTTTAAAGCAAATGGGTAAAAATAGATATTGTTAACATGTTAAATTAAAATTTCAGTGAAGATGTACTACAGGAAAGTGACAATTGTCATAATCATTATTCTTGAACTTTTTGAATTTTTTTAAAGCAAATGGGTAAAAATAGATATTGTTAACATGTTAAATTAAAATTTCAGTGAAGATGTACCACAGGAAAGTGACAATTGTCATAATCGTTATTTTTGTACTTTTTTGAATTTTTTTAAGGCAAATGGATAAAAATATTTATCCTTAACATATTAAATTATTCAGTGAAGATGTACCACAGGAAAGTGACAATTGCCATAATCGTTATTTTTGAACTTTTTTGATTTTTTTTTATATATAACATATATAACTGACAATTGTCATATGTAATATTTTTAAACTTTTTTTATTAAACAAGGATAAAATAAAGATATTTTGAAAATTATTTATTATTTCAAAATTATTAAACTATTTTCTCTAAATGCAAATAAACTAAATTTATATATCTAATAATCACCTGACTCACAATCTACATAAAATGTTATAAATATTAAATAGACAATCTTCCAGAACTTGATGATATTAAATTTTCCATGTGCATCTTTTATAGTATTTAGCTGCATAAGAAAAAAAATTAGTATTAAATTTTAAAATTTTGGGTTACAACATAGCATTAAAAATTTAAAAATAAATTTTAAGTTAAGAACCCTTCTATAAATTTAGGTAGCTGACATATAAATGCAATATATAAAAAATTTAAAAATGGTTGGTTCAGTTTAAATTCTCTTTAATGACGGTTAATATATATTTAACAAATCGTTTCAGGTTTGGTTTAGCTGAGTTAATAATCAAGCTAAACCTTGGATATGAACTAAAAAGATTTTACAAAAAAACCATTGTTGAAACAAATAAAGTCATCGAAAAAACAAACAAATAAACTGAATTGTATTGTTAAAATGTTAATTTTGATATATTTTTCAAATCCCGCATAAATATTTTGAACTCTATAATTGTCCCATATATAATATTTCTCTATAAAATCAAGATCTACAAAATAATTCTCTACAAAATAATTCTCTATAAAAAGTAATTCTCTTTAAAAGTAATTCTCTTATAAAATCATTCTCTATAAACAACATTCTCTATAAAATCAATCTCTTTGAAGTCATTCTCTATAAAGGACATTCTCTATAAAATAATTTTCTTAAAAATATTCTCTATAAACGACATTCTCTATAAAACCATTCTCTATAAACGGCATTCTCTATAAAATCATACTATATAAATTAATTCTCTATAAAAATTATTCTCTTTTTTTAAATAATATTAATTAAAAATTTTTTATTTAATAAAGAAAAAATTTAATATATCTGAATCTGAAAGAAATAAAATGAAAAAGAAAATTATGATTAATTTTTTTAAGGAAAAAAAATAGAAGGCGAGGAAACGTAAGAAGTATTAATAAAAAAAATATTTAAAAAAAATATATATTTTAATGTTATATTTTATCTGACTCTGAATAACGAATTAAAAAGAGAATTTTTATATAATCATAAAATTTTTAATAAATCCCCTATTTCACTAACACATGTTAATGGAAATATGAATATAAAAGATAGGGCGTTTTCTCCAAGCGACGCCCAGGGTGTAGACCTCCATCCTGTGAGAAGTAAAGTAAAGGTCAAAGCAAAGAAAACAAGATTAGCAAGTTTGAATATTGGGACGCTTAAAGGTAAGACGAGAGAATTATCATCAATGTTGAACAAGAGAAAAGTTGATATAGCGTGCATACAAGAGACGAAATGGAAAGGACAGAAGACTTTGATGATTGGAGATGGGTATACTATAATGGACTTGTTAGCAATAGGAACGGTGTTGGCATCATTCTCAGTCATAACCTCCTCAGTTGTAGAAGTCAACAGGATCTCTGATAGACTAATGAAGATAAAACTCTGCATTGGTCAATCAATACTACACATCCTTTCATTATACGCTCCTCAAACGGGTTGCAAGGAAGAAGAGAAAGTTGATTTTAGAGCTATCCTCGATGAAGCTGTAATGGAAATCCCTAAGGATGACCTAGTCATAATTGGTGGTGACTTAAATGCGCATGTGGGGAAAGCAAGAGATAGCTACAAAAGGCATCATGGTGGTTTTGGATATGGAGAAAGAAATGATGAAGGAGAGCATATACTGAAATTTGCGCAAGCCTTCGACCTTGCCTTAACCAACACCTACTATAGGAAAAAGGATAGTCATTTAATAACATACGAAAGTGGTACAAGGAAAACACAGATTGATTACATACTAATCTCTCGCAGAAGATTAAAAGATGTAATAGACTACAAAGTCATCCCAGGAGGAGATATCGCCGCACAACACAAGCTACTAGTCATGGATTTACACATCTCAAATAAATCCACTCAAAACAAAATAAAACTGGAACCATGCATCAAATGGGGCAAATTAAAAACAATGACAGATGCCTTTGCAATCAATGCAAACATTGAAACAATAGATTCCTCACAAGTCAGTGAAAAAATGGGGACAGACCTTTCATACAGATTAATAGACACTGCCAAATCAACACTAGGCTTGACAAGAGGAGGCAACAAATCATACAAAGAACTATGGTGGTGGAATGAAGAGGTACAAACCACTATACAGGAGAAAAAAGCCCTTTATAAAATATGGTACAAATCCAAAAACGCAGATGACAAGACAAGATACAAAAAATCCAAGAGATTAGCTACAAAGGCGGCATACGATGACATGTACGAAGATCTACATACCAAAGGAGGGCAAAATAAAATATACAGATTAGCCAAACAGCGAGAAAAGAACTCTAGGGATATAAACGGAGCTCCGAAAGTAATCAAAAATAAAGATGGGAAATTGATAATAGGAAAAAGAAATAATGAGTAGATGGAGTGAATATTTTTAAAATTGATAATAGGAAAAAGAAATAATGAGTAGATGGAGTGAATATTTTCAGGAGCTTCTCAACTTTAATCCGCACATACTGCATCTAGACGAACACTCTCCTTGTCAAAACCTTGTACAACCTATAACACAACAAGAAATAATCACATGCCTCAAGCATATGAAAAACAACAAAGCTAGGGGTCCAGACAATATTCCAATAGAAAGCCTTAAAGCACTAGGAGATGATGGAATACATCTCCTCACAAATCTATACAATAAGATACTTGGAAATGAAGAGGCTCCCCAAAAATGGAGGCAGAGCTATCTAGTTCCTATCTTCAAAAATAAAGGGGATCCACATAATTGTCAAAATTACAGGGGCATAAAACTAATGTCACACTGTCTAAAACTATACGAAAAAATAATAGGAAAAAGATTAAGAGATATAATCGAAATAGGAGAGACTCAGTTTGGCTTTATGCCTGGAAGATCAACAACCGATGCTATCCACGCAATTAGGCAAATGAGTGAAAAATACAGGGAAAAAAACAAAAAGCTACACATGGTCTTTCTCGATCTAGAAAAGGCCTTTGATAGAATCCCAAGAAAACTTATCTGGTGGGCGCTACGCCACAAAAATGTTCCTGAAGGGCCATACAACAATGGTCCGTAGCACAACAGGTACTTCAGCAGGCTTCACATTAGCCGAAGGAGTTCATCAAGGGTCGGCTCTCAGCCCACTTCTCTTCATTACAGTAATAGATGTATTAGCACAGTCTATACCTCAAACAGTCCCGTGGAATATGATATTTGCAGATGATATTGTGATACTTGCCGAATCTAAGGATGAAATGAAAGAAAGACTAGTGAGTTGGATAAATATCCTAGAAACGCACGGATTAAATGTAAATAGAGAAAAGACGGAGTATATGGTGATAGGAGGAGATGATATTGATATAAATGAATGGCAGATATCGGCAATTGAAAGCTGCAAATATTTGGGCTCCACTATACAAACAAACGGCACAATAGAAAAAGAGATAAAGAGTAAGATTAATCAAGGGTGGCTAAAGTGGAGATCTTTATCTGGAGTGCTATTTGATAAAAGAATCCCACACAAATTAAAGGGAAAAATTTACAGTTCCATAATACAACCAACTATTCTATATAGTTCGGAAACATGGCCAACCAAAGAGTCAGACGAGAGAAGTCTACAAACCATGGATATGAGAATGCTGAGGATGATTGCTGGGGTAACAAGAAAGGATAAAGTGCGCAGTACAAGAATACTAAGTAGTTTAAAGGTAGTGCCCATTAAGACTAAGTTAATGGTAAACAGACTTAGGTGGTATGGACACACAATGAGAAGGCCTATGAATTACATAGGAAATAAGGTTGAGTTTGGAAGTGATGGACAAACGTAAAAGAGGAAGACCAAAACTTCAATGGGGCCATAAAGTTAGAGCCTATATAAAGAAGTATAAATTAGATAAAAGAGATTGTACATAAAGTGGAGAGAGATGTTGAAGGAGCTTACCACCAGAAAAGGTGAAAGCTAAAGAGAAAAAAAAAATGTTAAGAAATCCCCCATCAATGTAACACAAAATTTTAAAACTAATTTTTTTTTCAAATAAAATAAATTTTAAAATCGTCTGTGCATTTCAAATAAAATAGAAGGCGAAGGGTGAAGTTTTTATTTTTATTATAAAAAGAATTATATATATAATTTTTTTTAATATAATTAATGGGGTTCCACGTCTTTATAGAGAAACCATTATAGAGAATGTATTTTATAGAGAAACATTTATAGAGAAAACAATTAAAGAGAAAACAATTATAGAGAATGCATTTATAGAGAATTGTTTTATAGAGAATGTAGTTTATAGAGAATAATTTTTATAGAGAAGAGAATGCCGTTTATAGAGAATGGTTTTATAGAGAATGTCGTTTATAGAGAATGATTTTAAAGAGAATGATTTTAAAGAGAATTATTTTATAGAGAACATCCTTTATAGAGAATGACTTCAAAGAGAATGATTTTATAAGAGAATTACTTTTAAAGAGAATTACTTTTATAGATAATTATTTTGTAGAGAATTACATTGTAAAGAATTACATTGTAGAGAATTATTTTGTAGATCTTGATTTTATAGATAAATATTATATATGGGACAATTATAGAGTTCAAAAAATTTATGCGGGATTTGAAAAATATATCAAAATTAACATTTTAACAATACAATTCAGTTTATTTGTTGTGTTTTTTCGATGACTTTATTTGTTTCAACAATGTTTTTTTTGTAAAATCTTTTTAGTTCATATCCAAGGTTTAGCTTGATTATTAACTCAGCTAAACCAAACCTGAAACGATTTGTTAAATATATTTTAACCGTTTATATATTGCATTTATATGTCAGCTACCTAAATTTATAGAAGGGTTCTTAACTTAAAATTTATTGGTATAAGAATATAGTGTTGCTTTCTACACACTACATTATGATAACAAAATTGATGCATCAACTGATGAGTTTAAAAAACCAGAAATTATAACTTTTTATAATTTAGCAAAAACTGGAGTTGATACAGTTGATCAACTATCCCCATATCTTATATATCCAGGAAATCCAATAGATGGCCATTGGCCTTTTTTTATACTTTAGTAAATATATCAATAATAAATGTACTGATAGTTCATAAAGCTAATAATTTATCGAATATAAAAATTTATAAAATTATTAGCAATTGAACTGATAACTCCATATACGATCAGCAGTTCTGAGAACCCTAGTATATGTAGATTATTACGTAACAACATTGGGGATGTTCTCAATATAACTGATGAAAAACATATTCCATCAAATAAAAAGGGAGGATGTTATGATTGTCCAAAAGTGAAGGAGGTGAAAACAACATTTATTTGTTTAAATTGTTCAAAATTCATTTGTAAAGATCATATGCATACATTTTGTTGTGATTAGTACAAAAATTTACATGATATTTGATGATTAATATTTTTTTTAATATTTGAATTTTATAAAATTTATATAATTATCTATATTCGACATTCATTTAATAAAATATAGAATAAAATTTGCATTTTTTAAATTTTTTTGGTGATAAAACTATAATTAAAGGAAGCTCAGAAAAAAAATTTTATTTCAGAAACTTTAGTAAAATTTGCAACTGTTTTTAGAAGTAACTATTAATCTAAGATTTTGTATTTATTATTTCCAATAATATTCAAAATTCTAGATCTCAAATTTTAATATGTTCTGAGATATAGCTAATCATTTGGGATAAAATAGAACCCACCTTTTTAGTTAAGGGATTTTTTTCCACTTTTGTAGTGAAGGATCAAGAAGTATGGGTTGAATTTTAAAAGGAGAAATATTTCGATGTTAATATTGAACTATTTGCTAGGTTTACAATAAATATTCATAATTAAAACTGCCTTTTGCGACTCGAATTGATAGAGTAAAATAAAAAAATTATAAAATATTTTCAGAATAAAAAAAACTAAATCTATCCAATTGAATAAGTTAGGTCAGGTTTATTATTTCTTTAAAATCAAGAATTTGACAATCCATAAATATATTTAAAAAATCTGGGCTCGTAATATAAATTTGAGTTATGCCTTATAGCTGGCAAAGGCTTGCTGTTTAATGTCGTTGTACATTGTAAAAGCACGACTTTACTTAAATAACGCTCAAATGATAGAAGTTAGAAGGAAACACTTTTTAATATTTTATAATCTAAAGCCATCAAAGATTTTAGAAACAAAATATTAAATATGACAATTGTCCGTTTTCTATGTTATATATAAAAAAAATCAAAAAAGTTCAAAAATAACGATAATGGCAATTGTCACTTTCCTGTGGCACATCTTCACTGAAATTTTAATTTAACATGTTAACAATAAATATTTTTATCCATTTGTCTTAAAAAAATTCAAAAAAGTACAAAAATAACGATTATGACAATCACTTTCCTCTGATACATCTTCACTGAAATTTTAATTTAACATTTAACAATATCTATTTTTACCCATATGCTTTAAAAAAATTCAAAAAGGTTCCAAAATAACGATTATGGCAATTGTCACTTTCCTGTGGTATATCTTCACTGAAATTTTAATTTAACATGTTAACAATATCTATTTTTACCCATTTGCTTTAAAAAAATTCAAAAAAGTTAAAAAAATAACGATTATGACAATTGTCACTTTCCTGTAGTACATCTTCACTGAAATTTTAATAACATGTTAACAATATCTATTTTTACCCATTTGCTTTAAAAAAATTCAAAAAGGTTCAAAAATAACGATTATGACAACTGTCACTTTCCTGTGGTACATCTACACTGAAATTTTAATTTAACATATTTGATGTATATCTCATATATATTTAATTTTCTTTTTAAATAATTATTGATAAATAATTATTATTATTGATAAATTTAATGTCAATCAATAAAATAATTTGTATTTAAAAAAAAAATAATAGATATTTATTATATGATATTATATTATGAGTTGATGTTTTACTTGGAAAAAATTTAACTTTTGACTTTTTGTGGATTAAATTGAAAATAAATTTAAATATTTTATAAAAAATAAGAAAAATTATATTGTAATATTTTGATATATGAAGAATAGATTTTGAAATAAAGAAATTGAAATTTAATAAATTAAATAATATGAGAAATATTAAATTGGTACCGAACGACCAGGATTCAAACACTTATTAGGGAAAAATAAGAAAATTTAAAAAAACATAGTGAATATTTTGTGAAGAGAATTTTAGATATTATAAAGGAAGAACAATTTCTAGGACCGGGTTCATCAAAATAATAGTAATTCCGGATATATATAAAGGTAAGAAATTTTTTTTTTGGTATTATAAATTACTTAACGCAATAGTAAGATTTTTTGGATTAAAATTAGAAATATATGAGATAAAATTTTAAATTTTGGGTAATTAATGATAAAATGGTTTTTTATTTTAATGATAATTATAATAAGCATAATATTAATAAAATGGCAAATTTTAAGAGTAATTTTAATAAAATTTTTAATTCAAACTTTAATAAAGTGGATGTGACCAATAATGTCATTACTGCAGTAATTTTTTTTGTGTTTTATGTAATCTTAATTATAATGAAACAAGTAAATAGGAAAATAAAAAGAAGATCTCTTAAAAATAGAGAAAATGATATAAAAAATACAAATACTGAAAATTTAATTCCTAAAGTTTTGGGAAATCTCCAGATATTTCTGAAGATATCAAAAATAGTTTACATTTAATTTTGTTAGAATTAAAAAATTTAAATGGTAAAAAAAATGTTATACTGGAAGAAAATTCCGAGAAAATATTAGATACGGGTGAAGTATTTAATTTTCCTCAAAATATTGACATATCGGAGGATATAAATAAAAAATTAAATTCAATTGTGATAGAATTTAAAAAGCAAATTTCTGAGGTTTTAATCGAGAAACCAGTAGAAATTTTGTAAAATAATAATACCAATAATACTTTGAGACAAAGTACAGAGGAATCTCTAATTTTACGTGAAATTAGAGAAATGAGAGAAAATATGAAAATTAAAAATAATAATAATATAATTGAAAGTTGTGAACTTTGTGGAAGAAAAGGACATATCGGTAAAAATTGTTATTCAAGAGACCGAAAAACTAATGAGAATGTGACTGCAAAACCAAGTGAAAAAATGACATAGTGTGTCATAGATGTGGTTTTGTAGGACATATAAAAAGAAATTGCATGGTGAAAGAAGCCAATTTCAAAAGTGGATTTCCGCAACGAACATCGGTAGTGATAAATCCAGTGGTTCGAAATATACAAAATCCTAGTATTACAAATATGGATAAAACAGAAATATACAATACAGACAATGATAGAATGTGTTTCAAATGTGAAGAAATGGGACACATTGCCATACATTGTATCCAAAGTGTGAGTGGGTCACAGTGACTATATGATTTAAAAGAGAATCATATAAAAATAGAAAAATCATATTTAGAGATTAATAAATATTTTGATATATATAGTTTTATTAAAAATTTTGTGGATATATATAATAAAATAGGTAATAATCATGGGAATGATGATTATACATTGAAATTTAACTCGAATAAAAAGAGTTGTAATGTAGGAAATTTTTATTATCATTTTGATGAAATAAAAAATTTTAAATTAACCAATAATCTGAATAAAAAGCATTATTGTAATCAAACAAGTGAGAAATATCCAGGAGAGATTTTTAATAAAAACATAAATGAGATTCAGAGATCTTTAAATTCTGAGATGAATTTAGGTATGAATATTAATTGTATTGAAAAAGAGATTAAAATAAATACCATTCAACCGATTAAATTGCCTAAAAATTTAATAACTGAGGGAGCAAAGGAACAGAGTTCATGTCTTCATATTAATTTAAAATTTGGTGGACAAATGGTTGAAATGTTATTTGCTACCGGGGCAAGTATTTCAATCATGTCTTGTGAAAATTTTTATAAATATTGGCCTAATGATATTATTGAAAAAATAAATATATGTATAAAACAATTTGATGGATCTGAAATCAAAGTTTTGGGTAGAACTCAGTGGGATGTTCTTTTTCATGATATTCATATAATTTTGGATTTATGGATAGTGGAAAAAAATGTTGAAACAATTATGGGTTGGGATTGGATTAGCAAACTTTGACCTAGAAATAATTATTGGGATTTATTTATAATTGATAGCGAATTGGCTAAAGATAATGCCGAAAGAAAAATAATGGCTAATGAAGTCAGGGAAAAGCTTAAAGAAAGGGATAATGATAAAAAAATTAATAATGAAATTAATGAATTAAATAGAGTTAAAAATGCTATACCTATTTTAGTGGAAAAATATGGTATAATTTTTGAAGACACTTTGGGATGTCTAAATGATTATCAAGTGGATTTGAAATTAAAAGAGGGATTTTCACCTATTTTCTTAGCGTGTCGTAGAGTTCCTTTTGAGTGGAAAAAGGAAATCAACGAAGAATTAGATAAATGGGTTAATGATGGTATTATTATTCCTGTGGAATATAGTGAATGGGCTACACCATTAGTACCTGTTAAAAAATCTAATGGAAATGTCACAACGACAAAGTTTGTCATTGTGCATCAAAACCTAAATATAAAAATAGAAAACAAATATATATATAAAAAGGAAATTAATAATAATTAGGAATCACGAAATCATAAAATCAACTTTAATTCTTTATTCAAAATTATAATAGTAAAAATCATAAAAAAATAAAATAAAATAAAATATAATATAATTAAAAAAATTAATAATTTAAAAAAAACAAAGATTATTTGTATCGTAACAATTTGCCTTTTTATACTCTTTTCAATCTTCTTATGATCATAACTATTCAAATATAATCTTTTTATCACGCGTTATAACAATAAATCCACAAAAATTCTTTATGCAAATTACATATAAAGTACAACAAAATCCAAAAGAAATCTTTATGCAAATTAATTCTAAAATTCACAACACCTCCCTACTTAAATTAGACCCAACATTCTGCGAATGATCAATCTTCTTTCGATCTCGACTTATTCTTCTTAATTTTTGCTGTCTTCTAAGTTCTAACGAAGGCTTTGTCGCTTGAAATTTTTGAATTCTTTCTGTCGCTTGTCACTCTGGGAAATGATCAGCTTTTTATCTCTGTAGGCCACTGACGAACTTGATAAAGGCTTGTTTTCCACGATCCACGCTTGATGAACGATTATCGATGCCATCCAGTTTCATCGTAGCTTGTTTTCTATCATTGTAATACACGATTAGCTTTTTATCTCGATAAACGATTGGTCTGCGATAAACAATGGTTTTCACGAATTCTTGTTCCTATGATTGTCGATTTCCGTATCTTAGACTCAAGTCTCGATAATAATTGGCTATTATTGATCCGCGATTAACTATTGTAGCATAACGTCTTGACCCTCTTTTCTATCAATTTGCTTGTTTTCCCCCTTTCTCTTGTAATTGATTGGTTGTTGCCTCTAATTCTTGTAATCGTATCTATCTTTCAGACTTTCGGGTCTTCTACGACAGTTTGCCCTTGCTGAGATATCGGGTAATCACATCTAATCTACTTCTACCTAAAATAATCTATTTACATATCTACAGTTATCTCCTCTAAACTAATTCTGCCTTTAATAAATGGCGTAAATTATACTAAATCTTAAATTTTATAATACGTAGCAAAATATAATAAATTATATAAATATATCACATTCTATCACCCCTCTCCCCTTAATGAAGCCTAGACCCATATTTTCATTGAAAAATTTACTTGTACTCATCCTTTAGCTGATCTCATCTTCTTTTCAGCCATGTCTAAATTTATATCTAAAAATCCTATTCTAAATATATATATAAAAACCTGTGTATTTATTTCCTCATGTACTCTGACACTCAGTCTTTAAAAAAAACTGCTGAAATATATAAATCTCTTTTCATACATACGTTGTTGAGAAATCAATGACCTAATCATAAAAGTTTTCATACTTACGTTTATGAACAACCTCTTAATTCTAATCACTATGGTTTTCACCCCACGTCTTTGAAGAACTTATGAAATCTAATCATTATAATTTTTTGCACAACCGTTGTTGAAAACTGATATGTATACTAAAGCATGTTTTTCCTTTTGTATTATTAGAATAATATTGTATGATTCTTCTTAAATCTTATTCATGATTCAAAATAAAAATCCGATCTCAAATTGAGCTCGATTGCGGCATAAATTTTCTAATGACGAAAAGCCGATTCTCTCTATGAAGATTTTTTGGTTAATCTACAACCTAATATACTAATTCACATTAATCCTTGAGGCTGTTTTATCTCTCGCAGCCCTTAAAATAAAAGTTAAACGTAAATCTTCAATAAGAATTTAATCAACTATTTCCTAACAATAAAATTATATTCTAATCTTATTCACCGAATTTTTTAATTATTATATCTCAGCAACCTATTAGTTAAATATTTACTTTCGCAATTTATGTTTCTATTTCTTTGTCAAAGTTATTTCTAGTGATCACTTGATAATAATTCTAAAATCTAAAATATCATAGTCTTTATTAGTTTCAAAATTCCAATGGTTTTTTGTTTACCAGTAACTTCTAAATATAAAATTCCTAATTTTCACCTTTAAATAACTAAACACAATTATATCTTATCTACTATGAATGTTACCTTTGTCTTTAATTTTAGATTTTATATTCCTACATAAACATAATCTTAACAACATAATTTTTCCTTTTCATCTTTATTTACATATTTTTCTTACGTTCTTCTGGAATTTTTTTTTTGTATTAGAATACAGTTTGACACATTTCCTTGTTGTCCCACCGGTCACAGACTGAAGGTTGTAAAGGGCCGGTGTCCTCCGCTCTCCAACACCATTGTCACAACGACAAAGTTTGTCATTGTGCATCAAAACCTAAATATAAAAATAGAAAACAAATATATATATAAAAAGGAAATTAATAATAATTAGGAATCACGAAATCATAAAATCAACTTTAATTCTTTATTCAAAATTACAATAGTAAAAATCATAAAAAAATAAAATAAAATAAAATAAAATATAATTAAAAAAATTAATAATTTAAAAAAAACAAAGATTATTTGTATCGTAACAATTTGCCTTTTTATACTCTTTTCAATCTTCTTATAATCATAACTATTCAAATATAATCTTTTTATCACGCGTTATAACAATAAATCCACAAAAATTCTTTATGCAAATTACATATAAAGTACAACAAAATCCAAAAGAAATCTTTATGCAAATTAATTCTAAAATTCACAACAGAAAACTTAGATTATGTGCAGATTTTCGAGTAACAATTAACAAATGGGTTGTGGAAGTGAAATATCCATTACCTCGAATTGAAAAAATTTTGGCAAATTTAAAGGGAGCTAAATATTTTTCAAAAGTTGATTTTTCATCAGCATATTTACAATTGCCTTTGAAAGAAGAAATTCGTAAATTGTTGACAATAACAACACCTAAAGGATTATTTGCGTTTTGTAGATTACCTTTTGGGTTAAGTGTATCTGCACCGATTTTTCAGAGAACAATGGCATCAGTTTTCCAGGGTTTGGAAGGCGTATTTTATTAATGGATGATGTGTTGATAACTGGAGTGACGGCAGAACAACTTAATCAACGTCTTGAAGAGGTTTTCAAGAGAATTCAAGATAAAGGTTTAAAAGCCAGTTAAGAGAAAAGTATTCTTGGTGTCACCGAAATAGTGTATTTGGGTCATCAAATTAATGGAATTGAAGTGAAGCCGCTTGATAAAAATTTAAAAAATATTTTAAACATAAATCAGCCTAGTAATAAAGCTGAAGTGCAATCTTTTATGGGCATGATAAATTATTATCATAGATTTGTGGATAATTTTGCAAAAATAGCAGCTCCACTATATGACTTATTAAAAAAGGTGTTAATTTTGAGTGGAAAATTGAACAAAAAAGTGCTTTTGAATTAAAGAGAAACCAATTTTAGTGTGTTTTAACAATGACTTGGAGATAATTCTTGCTGTTGATGCATCAAATAAAGGTGTCGGAGGCGTATTATTACATGTCATTGATAGTTTAGAGAGATCAATTATTTTTTTTTCACGAATATTTCATGAAGTTGAAAGGAGGTACTCTGTTATAGAACAGGAGGCCTTAGCGATTATTTTTGGATTAATCAAATGTCGCGAATATTTAATTGGTAAAAAAATTGTGATTTATACCGATCACAAGCCATTAATTCATTTGTTCAAGAAAGATAACAAAGAATTAATGATGTCCCTGTGGGAAGTTTTAATGTGGAAATAAAATATAGGCGAGGAAGAGAAAATCATTTGCCAGATATATTGTTGAGATTAGGGGCAGGTTGTGCTACTCCTGAAATAATTGATAACATGATTATTGATAGAGAAGATGCATTAGTGCGTACTCTATCATATATGTTAAAGGGAGGTCCTACAACTTGGGAAGATCTCAAATCATATACTCTAAAAGATAAAGTATTGAGACAAATAAAATTATTTTTAACGGGAAAAAACCATGGAAAAATAATTATAAAATTTATCAAAAATTCGAAAAAGAATTATCCGTGGTGGATGATTGTTTAATGAGAGGAAATAGGGCAGTAATTCCTTTGAAATTACGTGCTAAAATAATTAATTTGTTACATGCAGGACACCAGGGTCAAGTTAAAATGAAATCTTGGGCTCGTGAATATGTGTGGTGGCCTGGGATGGGTAATGATATAGAAAAAATTACAAAGGAATGTGTTCCATGTAATACTTGTGCCATTATGCCCCGTAAAGAGATGGGACAAGTGTGGCCCAAATCAAAGAAACCATGGGATCGTCTCCACATTGATTTTTTTGAATTGGATAAAAAATCATATTTTTTGGTTGTGGATTCATATTCCAAATGGATTGAATTTGAAGAGGTTCAAGGGTTATCAACTAAAGTTGTTATTAAATTATTACAAAAATTGTGGGCTAAATTCGGGATTTCTAAAATAGTATCGGATGGAGGTCCGGGCTTTTATAAGTGAAAATTTTAAGCAATTTTGTAATTCAATTAAAATTAAACATATTTTGACTCCACCTTATCATCCTAGCTCTAATGGCCAGGCTGAAAGAATGGTAGCCATAGTGAAAAATTGGTTAAGAAAATCGAAACAAAAAAAAATGACGTCTGGTTAGCCCAATTATATTATAATAATTCAAGGAATAAAGAGGGAGCTACTCCTGTTGAATTATTTTTGGGTAGAAGAACCAGATTACCCTTAGATTTTCTTAAGTCAAAAGAAATTGACAATATATTATCTTATGAAAAAACCAATATAAAATTTCCTGTGGGGAAAATTATTTGGGGTAGACTTTTTGACCATAAAAAAAAATGGGAAAAAGGTTGTGTTATAGATAATATTGGGAATAAATTGTGTACAATACGATTTGATGATGGTACTGTGGGAGTACGTCATAACGATTTTATTAGGGTATATAATAAAGGGGGAATTAGTCCATAAAAAACGGAATTGTGGTTCCTATAATTTTTTGGGACAGAATTCTTAGGACAGAATTCTTATCTGATATTTGTATCAGTTTTTAAATATTAATATAAGGCTATGGAAGCCAAAATTAATTTTATTTAAAATCAGTCTGATATCAGTAGCATTTTAAAAGAAATGTTATTTAATATCATGTTATTGTGTTATAGAGAAGATTATCATTAATTTGATTTACACTAAACAGAAAATAAATCATTTTATGAGGGAATATTTTTTTTATGTTATCTTAAAAGAAAGAAGATAAAATTAAATAAAATGTTTTGTGTGTTTTTGTTTCAGAGAAAGAAAAGTGAAAATTAAAATATGTTGAAAACACAAGTGTATTTTAGTGAAAGTTTATTTATATAAATGGCTTATATTTAATGCACTTTTAGGGAAAGAAAAGTGAAGAGTAAAATTATTTTAGGAAAATAAACGAATGGTGTTTTCGTGAAAATTGTTTTTTAATTTGAATGGCATAGGGGTAATAGTAAATAATTTATGTGTTAATAAAGAGAAAGATTATTAAAAATGATAATTACTAATTAGTGATTTTATTGTAGGGAAAGAAAAGTGAAAACAAAATAATTTTTTTTTTAAATAAAAACATGAGTGGTGTTTTCATGGAAAGTTTCTTTCTTTATATAATTTGCATAAGGGAAATATGTAAATAATGTATGTTATAGAAAATGGATAAATTATTTTTGTATATAAATTATACAGGGGCCATATATAAATAATTAGGTATTTAAAAAAAACATTTATAAAAAATAAAAATAAATAATTAATTAGTATTAATTTTATTTAAAAAGAGAAATTTAATTAATTATATTAAAAATAAATTTGAGTATTTATTTAAAATAAAAAGAAATATCTATAACTTGTGATGAGTTACAAAATTGAGACGCACGAACAAATAATCTATGTGAGGATAATAAAAAAAAAGAAATTGGGAATAAAAAAACCTAAATCTGATGTATTCAAAAGATGCTTTCGCTGTTTTCGGACATCAAATCAAAGATTGCAATATTCCAATTAACGTTCTTCAGAATCAAGAACCAGAGGAACATCTTAGTGACATATATGAAGTGCCAGGAACAAATTATTATTGTGGGAAAAATAATATGGTACAGCCGGGGGTTGCATACCAGAATTATAATAAAATCAATGAGTTAGAATCTCGAAGTAAACAGTATAGTAATGGGTAGTGCTGTAAACATTTTTAAAAAAATCGAACGCGTTCAACGTTCATTGACAAAAATCGAACGCGTTCGCGTTCACGTTCAAATTCAAAAAAAGGAACGCGTTCAAGTTCATGAAAACGTTCATGCGTTCAAAATTTTATGATAAATTTTTTTTAAAATTTAATTTAATATAAATAAATGCCTTATATTTTTCAACACAATATATTAGCCATGATAAAAAATAATAGTTTTATTTTGATAATATAATTATAAATACAATATTATAGAGCGATAAAAAAATAAATTTATAAAAAATTTTTCTTATTAATTTTTAATAATAATTGCTTTTCAAAATTTTCATCTGATAGGCATGAACGCTTGGCAGTTAATACAGCGTTAGCTATACTAAAAACTATTGAATTACCTTTTGATTTTAAAACAGTGAAATATTTATGATATTTGGGCCATGGTAATTCTAATTCATCTAATATTGAATTTTGATTTTCAGAATCGATGATGAAATATTTATATCCATGCAATTAATAAACTTTAATCTTATCTTCTCTAGCAGTAGCACGTTATGGTACGTTAATTGCAATATGAAAGAGGAAAAAGTAAAAACAGCTGATTAAAAAATATAAGACTTTTTTGTTAAAATTGGATTAAATATTAATTTTTCAAATAAATAAAAATATAAGACTTTTTTGTTAAAAAATGCGGATTAATATTAATTTTTCAAATAAATAAAAATAAAAAGTGTTTTTAAAATTGAACGAACGTAAAATTGAACGCGTTCATCAAAGAAAAGGAACGCGTTCACGTTCAAAGTTCGTCAAAAAAAGGAACGCCGTTCATCACCTTTTTTCAAAAAAACGAACTTCGTTCACGAACGCGTTCATTTTGAATGCGTTCGTTTACAACACTAGTAATGGGCAGTGGCCGCATAATACATATAATAGAACAGTAAAAAGATCATATGGAATACAAGCTAAGACATTGGGAGGATCAAATTCACCGATTGAAAACAAATTTAAATATTATGGTAAGATGCAAAATACAAATGAGAATTCAACCAAGATGGGTTCAACTGTAATTAAAGTGACCAACAATAATGATTGGCAAAAGAAATATAATGTTATGGAAACTGAAGAGGAGGAGATATTAAAAGATAAAGAAGAGGAAATATAATGTAAAATTTATTTTCGCATTTTTTTTTCATGTCTTGGTCTTTTGTAAGGCGGACGTGATGTATATCATATATATTTAATTTTCTTTTTAAATAATTATTGATAAATAATTATTATTATTGATATATTTAATGTCAATCAATAAAATAATTTGTATTTAAAAAAATAATAATAGATATTTATTATATGATATTATATTATGAGTTGATGTTTTACTTGGAAAAAATTTAACTTTTGACTTTTTGTGGATTGAATTGAAAATAAATTGAAATATTTTATAAAAAAGAAGAAAAATTATATTGTAATATTTTGATATATGAAGAATAGATTTTGAAATAAAGAAATTGAAATTTAATAAATTCAATAATATGAGAAATATTAAAATTAACAATATCTATTTTTTACCCATTTGCTTTAAAAAATTTTTAAAAAGTTCAATAATAACGATTATGACAATTGTCACTTTCCTGTGGTACATCTTCACTGAAATTTGAATTTAACATATTAACAATATCTATTTTTACCCATTTGTCTTAAAAAAATTCAAAAAATTTCAAAAATAACGATTATGACAATTGTCACTGTCCTGTGCATCTTCACTGATATTTTAATTTAACATGTTAACAATATCTATGCTTTAAAAAAAATTTCAAAAATAACGATTATAACAATTGTCACTTTTCTATGGTACATCTTCATTGAAATTTTATTTTTACACCTTAATAATAATAATTATAACCTATTTACAATACAATAAATCAAATAAGTTAAAAATAACTATTATTACAATTGCCACTTTTTTGTGTTACTTACATTACATCTTCATTGAAATTTTAATATAAATTTTTTTTTAATATAAATTTTTTTTTTACCCATATATGTCAAAAAGTGTTTAAAAAAAATAACGATTATGAAAATTGTCACTACATCTTTATTAAATTTTTATTTTATTAACATGCTTACTAACCCATTTACTTCAAAAAATAATATCAAAAAAATAATAATTTACTATAACATTATAGAATATGAAGATCTTTGATCTAAAATATTTTTTGTTACATTATAGGAATTAATAAATTAAAATATTGGTTATTGTATAGTAATATATTTTAATTTATATAACATACATTCATTATATTTATTCAAATAATATTTTTTGTTATGAATTCAAATTCAACTTATATTACTTTTTATTTTTCGTAACCTTACTTTTTATTTTTTGTAATCTTACTTTTTGTTTTTATATATATTCTAATTTATATTTTAGAAAATGTATATATACCTTAAGAAAAGAAAAAGAAGTTAGTTTATAATAATAAAATATATTTTTACATACTCGCACGTTTAGCCTCCTACTCGTTCTTTTCATGGTGCCCTGGCTCTGGGTGGTGGACTAGAATAAGATGACTACCTAACCTATGGTTATGACTGCTTAACCTATGGAGATGACTACCTTATCTATTGTGACTGCCTAATCTATTGATATGACCAATGCCTAATCTACTGAGATGACTATCTAATCTATGGAGATGACTGCTTAACCTATGGAGATGACTACCTATTGAGATGACTACCTTATCTATTGTGACTGCCTAATCTATTGATATGACCAATGCCTAATCTACTGAGACTACCTAATCTAAAGCTTCTTTCCTCATGGTGTCCTGGCTCTGAATGTTGGACTGGAATATGATAACCAGCACCTAATCTAATGTGGCAACCTAGAAAGAACCAATATGGAAGTTGGACGTTAGGTTATGAATTCTATATTGTGAGATCAATGATGATTACTTATTATTCTAATCCACGTAAGAAGAAAAGTTATTATAAATTAATATTTTATGCCGGGATAAAGGCATGTTATAAATTTTTAAAATCACTAAAATGTAAAATCATAATAGATATATTTGAACACATTGAACACACAAAAAGCCTTTAAAAAATTATTTCTTAGTAAAATATTGATATTTTTTGATTTCTTGAATGATGACCAATTGTTGTAAATTAACTAAACCTAAAGATGAATTCTTAGATATAATTAAAAATAAACCATTAAAAATCCTAAACAAGAAGATAAATCTTTAATTTTAAATATATTAAAATGTAATTAAAACATATGAATTAAAAGGTTTAAATCACATGATTTAAATAACACTTATAAGTAATACTTAATATGATAAAAATGTTTTTGAAATAAAACTTTTGAAGACAAGTGGTTATGTTACATCTTCATTTTAGATAAATATTTAAATGATGTGATGAGATCATTTTCTAAATATTATCTTAGGAAGAATTTTTATTAAAAATAACACTTTTTGAATTAAAACTAGGGTGTGAAATTTAAATTTTTTATTTAAAGAGAGGGAAATGTGAAGAATCAAACTTTATCACGTTCTTTCATGCAAAAAGCTTCTTTCCTCATGGTGTCCTGGCTCTGAATATTAGACTGGAATATGATAACCAGCACCTAACCTAATGTGGCAACCTAGAAAGAACCAATATGGAAGTTGGACGTTAGGTTATGAATTCTATATTGTGAGACCAATGATGATTACTTATTATTCTAATCCACGTAAGAAGAAAAGTTATTATAAATTAAGATTTTATGCCGGGATAAAGGCATGTTATAAATTTTTAAAATCACTAAAATGTAAAATCATAATGGATATATTTGAACACATTGAACACACAAAAAGCCTTTAAAAAATTATTTCTTAGTGAAATATTGATATTTTTTGATTTTTGAATGATGACCAATTGTTGTAAATTAACTAAACCTAAAGATGAATTCTTAGATATAATTAAAAATAAACCATTAAAAATCCTAAACAAGAAGATAAAACTTTAATTTTAAATATATTAAAATGTAATTAAAACATATGAATTAAAAGGTTTAAATCACATGATTTAAATAACACTTATAAGTAATACTTAATATGATAAAAATGTTTTTGAAATAAAACTTTTGAAGACAAGTGGTTATGTTACATCTTCATTTTAGATAAATATTTAAATGATGTGATGAGATCATTTTCTAAATATTATCTTAGGAAGAATTTTTATTAAAAATAACACTTTTTGAATTAAAACTAGGGTGTGAAATTTAAATTTTTTATTTAAAGAGAGGAAATGTGAATAATATTTTATTTGCATATCTTAACCTCGGAGATTGAAAATAAATAAAAATAAATTAAATACTAAAACGCAAAAATTAATTAAACACTAAAAGGCGAAAAAATAAAAGTCATTAAAACGCGAAAAATTAAAACGCTAAAAATATAACAATCTTATTGATTTATCATTCTTCACTTATTTTTATATTATGATGAACTATTATTTCTTATTATTCGCTACTTACTGATGATAATATTTTGAAAAATGATAATAATAACAACTGAGCACTACAAGCAAGCTTCATGAAGTCACGATTTGTAAAACATTCGATATGGATATCAAGCTCACGACTTAAACAAAAACGTGCAAAAACGAACGAACCAACGATTTGGACAAGCCAACGATTAATGACTTATGCAACATTGACAACCAAAACGATAAACCACTTGAACAACAAACTCTCTATGACTTCTTAGATGAAATTATGGGAAGGCTTGTAGAAGAGGGAGAATGTTACATTATAAGAATTAATAAATTAAAATATTGGTTATTGAATAGTAATATATTTTAATTTATATAACATACATTCATTATATTTATTCAAATAATATTTTTTGTTATGAATTGAAATTCAACTTATATTACTTTTTATTTTTCGTAACCTTACTTTTTATTTTTTGTAATCTTAATTTTTGTTTTTATATATATTCTAATTTATATTTTAGAAAATGTATATATCTTAAGAAAAGAAAAAGAAGTTAGTTTATAATAATAAAATATATTTTTACATACTCGCATGTTTAGCCTCCTCCTCGTTCTTTTCATTTTTAAATAAAAGATCTAGATCTTTGAAGAACGGTGCTCAAAATTTTTTTAAAATAAAAGATCTTCAAAAGATCTCGATCTTTGAAAATCGTTGATCAAAATTTTTTAAAAGTAAAAGATCTTCAAATTTACGATCGATCTTTTTATTTTGAGCAAATGTACAAAAAAATTTTGAATGTAGTACATTATTCAAAATTTTTGAAAAATTAAAATTGTGATCTCTCAGATAATATATCGTTAATGCCTGGACTGAGTAAAATAGGATCAAGATACAAAGATTTTAAAAGCTGAATAAATATTATTATGTTGAAAGAATAAATATTTTACCACATTTGGCAAATAAACTAAACCAAATATTGAAGTCAAATTTAACTAAAATCAAATTATACCTATCTGAAATATCATATACTTCTTACTTGCGGCTTTAAATTTTAATTATCTCATTTTCTCTTCATCAAACAAATACCTATATTCTCCTAGATATAAACCAGAAAACTTTGAATCGTACACGATCATGACGCATTTAGTTATTTTATTTTCTGTTACATTTATCTTCAAGAATGATGGGGTATAAAAATTTTTCCTTTATTTGATAATGGTCATTATGTATAAATAATCTGTTCATATCAGTAGCGTCACATGGAAACTCAGGGGCTAAAGCCCCCAAAAAATTTGAGTAGCCCTCTTGAAGAGGAAAAAAATTTTTCTTAAAAATTTTTATTATCTATATTATAATTTTCTGATGTCCTCACTACGTCATCGTGACGTCATGTCATCGCTACGTCATGTCATCGCTACGTCATGTCATCGCTACGTCATGTCATCGCTACGTCATGTCATCGCTACGTCATGTCATCGCTACGTCATGTCATCGCTACGTCATGTCATCGCTACGTCATGTCATCGTCATGTCATCGGTACGTATTTATTTTTATTTTTTTTATTTGTTGATTTTATTTATTTATTTTATACAAACAGATTAATGGAATTTCGAGAATTGATAGTGTACACATACCTAACATGGATTGAGAGATTTGAAAAATCGTCTTTGAATTGATAAAAACAATATTCCCTCAACTTTGTAAATATGAATGAAACTTTTTATTTCATTTAATCCTTTCTTTATTTTTTAGATTACCTTATCAATTTTCATCTCATATTATCAATTACATATTAATGAAATCTCTACAAGATACTCAACTTGTATATTTATTTTGAACATACTCACAATTTTTGTCAGTACTTACATTACAATTTTTTATACTCATATTTTTCTTTCATAACCAATAATTAAGAAGATAACCAAGTATATTCAAATATTTAAATATTCTTATCCTAACCTATTTATAATCTCCAATCCTTATAAATAACTCTTTCTTTATTTTTTCCCCTCCCTTAATGAATTTATTTATCACTAAATTTTATTATCTCATTTTTTTCTTTCTATCTCTATTATCTATTAACCACTATTTCTCAAAACCTTATCAATTCCTTTAATTTAATTTTTATAATATAATAATTTACACCTTCTTTTTCCCCCCCTTTTTTAATCTTATTTTTTAATTACCTTACAAGTAATTAACCTTAATCTTAATAACATTACATTCATCATGTTATTTTTTAACTTTTAGAATATCATAATAGGCTTGATAAGTCCTCCAAAAATTTTTTTGATGATAGCCCTCCAACTACTAGAAATATGCATCTAATATTGACCCATCTACCTACATTATTTTAATGTTTGTATAATTTCAACAATAGTTTATTGATATTTTTGACTGATTTCTTTATTTGTCTAGTCTAACCCTAATCCCTCACATTGCTACAAAACATGATGAATCTATTATTAAAGATAAGCAAAGAAAATAATGACGATTAAACAAACGCCTTACCCGTACTAGAGTTACTGGTAGACAAAATAATTAAGAACTACGCTTGAAATGAAATCATCTGGAGGTTTATTTTGTTTTTTTTATCTTATGTTTTATATCTAAGTTTATTTTATTTTCACCCAGTTCTCCAAATTATACTATTACCACCCACAATCCCTATGCCTCCGCCTATTTTTTAACAAATATAAACATTTAATTCTGTACTATCATTCATTTCACTAGGAGTTAATATAAATATTATTTTATCTGATTCTCTGAGAAACTTTAATGAATATCTAGAGGAATGTTAAAACTTGAATGTAAAGTACGGCCAATTTCATCAACTTTATTAATGGAAAAATATGCAGTAGTTCTGTCGTGGCCTTTATAATAATACTTACGACCGTTTTATGGTTGAGTTAACATTGTCGTTCATGATTCTATTTTAGAAGGGGATACCAATGCTGACATTGACAGAAATATCGTTTTGCGTGTTACTTGAATGTACAGTACGGCCAATTTCATCAACTTTATTAATGGAAATATATGCAGTAGTTCTGTCGTGGCCTTTATAACAATACTTACGACCGTTTTATGGTCGAGTTAACATTGTCGTTCATGATTCTATTTTAGAGGGGGATACCAATGCTGACATTGACAGAAATATCGTTTTGCGTTCTTCTTTTACCAGTATCCCAAGACATAGGCATATCATCTTTATAAGGACGTAATGTGATTTGTACACTGCTTTGTTAATCCGTCAACACTTTCATCTACAACCCTAAATGATATAAAATTATACATTAATTATTTTTTCCCCAGACGACCGCCCAGATTTATTTTGTCGCTTTTTCCATCAAAAATTAAAATGTCAACAAGGATTTGCTATTAATTTTATCAAATACATAATAAATAATCCTCATTATTTTTTAAAAAAATTATCCTAAATTTATATGTCAATAAAAAAAAACATCTTAAAAAATATATAAATAATTTGCATATAACTTTCATTAGTGTTTAATGGCATTTTTGTAATTTAAATAGACAGCATTTTTTTTTTACTTAACATAAAAAAATATATATCCCTTATCAAATTCTTTGACAAATAATTTCAGAAATGCAAGACATACATTAAATTTATCTGAAAAACAACAATAACCCTATATAATAAACAACATATTTTTTAGATATAATTTTAATTGATCATATTACAAAAAAGTATAAGAGTCGGTTATTTTTATTTTATTTGTCATGATTCTCTAATAAGTGGTTGCCCAGGCCTTCCCAGTTTCCCTTAATACGGAATTTACATGTTTTTTTTCCATATTAGACTAATTGGTAAATCAGATATTTCCCGTTCGTGTGATGATATTAAAATTTAACTATCTCCGAGGCGGGAAAAAATTTTCATAATTATAATGGGTATACTGGGCTTGGAACCTCAAATATTAGCTTGCACCTGACTTGGGAATATCTTTTACAAATTATCAAGGGTTGAGCTAGGCTTGATAAACATTTTTAAAATTATAAGATCTTGGATGCTTCCTAATATTGTGAGCTTGAACCTGGCATGACATCTATCGTAAAAAATGAATAAAAATTTCATTCCCCGTCATTTTTGACAAGCTTTCTACTAGTACTATCTAAATTTTCATTAGATGAGTGCTATTTTAATTAATTAGATTAGATTAATACATATAAATTATATTTTATTAATTAAAAATTAATAAGATTATCGAATTTTTATTAAATGAGTGCAATTTTATTTATTGGATTAGATTAATACATATAAATTATATTCACTATATCAGTTTTGAGTCAAATTCTTGTTAAAAATGGAATATAACTCATAATGTCTATATATTAATTTAGCATTAACAGTTGAAGCTTAATTGATTTTTATTATTTGAATTATTTTAAAATCCTAATTGAATAAATATAATCATTTATTAATTGAAAATTAACAGATTTAATATTGTAATTAGCCGAGTTAATCACTAATCAACTATATTATTCATTTTTAAATTTAATTACCATGCCTCTTCCTAAAAATATATTCTAGGTCCAAATAAGTATAAGAGATTTCTTTATAAAAAGCAAGCAGATATATAGTTAATAATCCTCTATTATATAAAATGAATATTATGTAAAATGCCACTTTTTCAGACGCAGCTATAGAATCTATTACAGTTAATATTTTAATAAATTTTATTAATAGCTTTTGATGATAAATATAAGTAACAATTTGCATTCATATCTTTAATGCCATCTATTTATTTAAAAATATTATTAAAAATTACACATCTTCTTATTCATCCCACAATCGATGTAATCTTATTACATATCTTTTCTTCTCTTTTTTACGTGTTTTTAGGAAAGTTATTTTTTCTTCTTCTTTGAACAGTTTTGAGTTAAATTATTAATACGAGTATATTTTTGATATTATTACAAACTACTATTATTTTAAGATATAATATACCAACTAGAGGTGGTGCGACAATAATATATAAAATCTTATTGCTTTGTTATATAGCAATAACGATGGTAAGAAAAACGGTTTTAAGTTATAATTATTTTATTCTAAAACTAAAAAATGATACTAAAAATAAATATAAAATATGGTATATATATATATATATATGTATTATAAAAAAAAAACAATTTAAACGAAATATATATTTTAAGGGCTATAATAACAATTTAAGTTGAATAAAAAAATCAATCAACATTCCACTTCTTCTGCAAAGCCTTCCCATAATCCATCTGAGCTATCATAGAAAATATGTCGTTCAAATGGTTGTTCATTTTGATTGTTCAAGTCGTTCATAAGTCATTGTAGTCGTTGGCTTGATTCTATCAAGTTGGTTTGTTAATATCGTTTTGAGACGCTGGCTCGTCGTCAAGCTCCGTCGTTATCATTTTCAATTTTACAAAATTGTTATTATCACCAATTGTAAAATTATCATTATTAAATAGGATTTCAGAATATATGAATAATTAGAGAATTCATCAAATTTGGATGTTAGAATACTAAAAAGATGATAAATCAACAAGATTGTTAGATAATATTTTTATATGATATTTTTAGCGTTTTTATTTTTATTTTGCGTTTTAGTCTTTAATTTATTTTTACATGTTTTAGTCTTTAATTTATTTTTACATGTTTTAATATACTAAGTTATATAATCTTTTAGATAAACAGGTTTTTGTCTACTTCGTATCGGTCTAGGAGTCGGTATTACAATTTTATCATTAGTTTTAATATTTTTGTCCTCACTTCCGTCCTTCTTAGGAGAGTCATGGTATGCAAATGTGTTATAGCATTCTCTCTTTCTTAATTGGTCCAGGTGTTTCCTTGTAATACCTTTTTCTGTATAGACTTGGAACATAGTGTCGCTTTCCTTCAAATTAATTGTCCCTTTGTCCCACGTGTCATTCCCTTGCACTTTATACCAAACAAAATCTCCTGTATTGAAGTATTTCGTGGTAAAGTAATGTTAATTTTATTCTCCTTCTCCTCCAACGGTCTCAATAAGTCCAATTTCACTCTAATATCACGGTTGAACATCCTCTTAGACGATGTAACTCCTGTAGTGTCATTACGCGTATTTCTGTTTTTGATATTCCTTTTCATATGTGTTTTGAACGTTCTTACCATGCGCTCTACCTGGCCATTAGATTGCTGATGATAAGCAGATGTGAGCACATGTTTGATACCATAATCACTGCAAAATTTTTCAAAATCACTACTTGTGAAGTTAGTGCCGTTATCGGTAACTATAGTTTCGGTATTCCATATAACGAAATAGTTTTAAAAATTACTTTTAAAGTAACATCAGTCGTAATATTTTTAACAGGAACAATTGGAAACTTACTGTAAGCATCGACTGTCAACCAATTTCTTGCGAAGAACAGAACGGACCCACATAGTCTATGTGGATCCTTTCAAATGGCTTGGTCGCCGAAACCCCAGGTTTTTGTATTTTTTTAGGATTATCGTGATATATGTTACAATCGTGGCAACTTTCACTTCCATATCTATATCATTATTTATACCACACCACCACATGTGATCTTTGGCTAAGGATTTGATTCTTCCTGCTCCCAAGTGGCCATCATGTAATGATTGTAGTATTTTTTCTCATAGAAGACGGAATTATGATTTTGTTGCTTTTGTAAAGACAATCCTTAATTATATTTTCCAATTCAATGTTTTTATAGATATCATTCTTTATAGGCCTGTTGTTCTTAATATCATTTATGACTTGTTTTAATTCGATATCTTTCAAAGTTTCATCACGAATTTGATTGAAATTGATAGGCAAATCCCCATAGTCATTTATTATAGTGATATTTTCAACAACTTCGTCATGACATTCTTGTGGCAATCTCGAGAGGCAGTCAGGAACAACATTGTATTTGCCTGCTTTATACTTTATGTTGAAGTCGTAACCCCCCAAAGTGATATTTCACTTTTGGAACCTTAAGGACATGGTACTATTGCCCTTGAGTCCCTTGGTAAAAATGTGGACTAGTGGTTTATGGTCCGTGATGATAGTAAATTTAGTCCCAACCAAATATTCTTGAAATCTTTTAATTGCGAACATTATGGCAAGAGCCTCACGCTCAATATTGGTGTAATTTATTTCGGATTTTGCCAAGGTTCTAGACGCAAAGCAATGGGTTTTTCTTTTCCATCTTTCTCTGTATGAAATAGTGCAGCCCCTAATCCAGATTTGGATGCATCAGTCGCAATCCCAATAGGTAATTCCGGATTAAAATACGTCAGTGCTGGCGGGAGACTAATCAGCTTCTTTAAATCATTAAAACTTCTGGAATATTCTAAGTTCCATTCCCATCTTTCTTGGTTGACCATTTTGTACAACGGATATCAATATCAGCTAATTTATTCAAAAATTTTCTATAATAACCAGCCATTCCAAGAAATGTGACAATTCAGCAGTTGATTTTAGTTCTGGGATTTTAATTATTGCTTCAATTTTATCATGGTTAGCATGAATCCCCTTGTCATCTATATCGTGACCCAGGAACCTAACTTTATTTTTAAAAAATAAATTTTGGCCAAGTTAGGTACTAACCCGTACTATTCTCTCAAAGACCTTTTTGATGTTGTTTAAATGTGCATCATGGTTATTTCCAGTTATTAATAAGTCATCAATATAAAATATGACATCTTTCATATCACCGAAAATCTGATCCATGATTTGTTGGAATATAGCAGATGAAGTTTTCAACCCAAAAAGAAGTCTGGTAAATTAATAGTATCCCATTAAATATAGTCAAAAATTTCTGCTATTTTTATCGATTCGGAACTTGTAGAAAAGCATTTTTGAAATCGATTTTGGTAAATTTTTTTCCTTCTGAAAGTTTAGCTATAAGATTATTTATACGTGGAAGTGGGTATCTAAAGTCTTCGAGAGCTGGGTTTATAGTGTCTTTAAAATCTGCGCAAAGCCTGATGCTCCCATCATCTTTGTATACGGCGGTTATAGGACTCGCCCATCGCACATCATTTACAGGCTCAATAATTTTTTCGTGTATCCATCTTTTCAGTTCTTCGCCCACAAGATCAATCTTTGAATACGGTATACGTCTTGGTGGTACTATTTTAGGTTGGGCGTCACATCTTAAATGTAATTTGACAATTACTTTGTTAATTGGTTCGCTAGTCAATTTTGGATTCATAATCTTTAATAAGTTTATTGATTTCGTCTTTATAATTGGTATCGACATTTCCTATGAATTTATTTAAAATATTTTTAAAGGCATTGATCCAAATTCTTCCTAATAATGCGTTCTTTCTCGACTCTACAACTACTGCTAGTAAATATTTAATGATTCCTTCATAACTTACTTTAACCTGAGTTGTCCCGATGATTTTAATCAAGTTTCCGTCGTAGGCTGTAAGCCGGAAACTGAAATTCTTCATTTCTCTTATACCAATTTTTTTAGCCATATCATGAGGTATGATGGTATATTTTGATCCAGTGTCGACCTGCATAGTAGTAGTAATATTATTTAATTTCAAAGTAGCCATAAAAGCACTTGTCATCACTTTTGTCTTTATTTTTAGCTAGGTTGTTGACATTGAAATCATTCTCATTGTTATCTTTGGCAGTGTCAACTTTATTTTCCCCAATTTCTTCAATGTTCATATTACAATTATTGCTATAGTAGAAGTTTTGATTATCATACTGGATTTGTTTTCTTTGATTCAATTCCTTCCACCTATTACGATCGTCATATTCGATTTGTTTTCTTTGATTATCATTATTATGCCACCTTGAATTGTTGTTGTAAGATCGGTAATTATTATGATTTTGATCGTCACATTGAATCTGCCTCCTCTGACTATAATTAAACCAGGCGTTGTTCCTACCATAGTTGTTGTTATAAGATTGATGATTATTATTATGAAAGTTTTAGTTGCTGTTGTTATACCGATAATTGTAATTTTGAGTTACTATTATTATACTGATCATTTCTATAGTTGTTATTATTAATTGTTATTGTTTCTAACGTTACTAAAATTCCTATTCCTGTTGTCGTTAACATTACTAAAATTGTTATCACCATGATTTCTATTCATACTATCAAAATTTTGTTTCGAATAATAATTAAGTCTATTATAGTTATTATTAATCTCATTCCTATTAGAAATACTTTGGGTATCTAAATTCTTATCATTATTTCTATTATTGTCATTATTTTTATTAAATTTTTTATCCCTACTAAAAACATAATTAACATTGCCACTTTCTGATTTAATGTTAATACTATCTAATCTTCCTATTTCAATCATTTCATCTAATGTGTAGTTAATATTTTTATTTATTTTTTATATTGTCATTTACACTAGATGTTCTCAATTTTTCTTTTATGCGATCATCATTAATAAAATTACATTGTCTACTTAATTTAGACAATCTAAAAAATCAATCCAAAACATCTTGATTGGGTAATAAAAATTTTAATTTTTTAATAATAATTTTATAATCTTTGATATCTTCCTTAGTACATAATGACTTAATTTTATCGTATAGGTCATCAGATAAATTGCTCATCAATGTTTCATTTTTTACTGAGTCGGATAAAATTGTTTGAGAGAAATAATCGTCAAGTCTTTCCAAGTATATGTCCGTTAAGGGTCCCTCCAACTTTGGGAACTTAACTTCCCTGTCGGAGGATATGCTAATTTTATCATCCATATTGTAGATTTTTATTTTAAAAACTTATTTAAATTAGCAAAGATACATATTGTCACTATTAAGTAGAATAATTTTTATAATTTATTACATAATTTCAAAAATTTTTTTTTATTTTTTTTATATTTATCGGGATATGCACAATATATATGAGATTTTTTTATATATCATTGTGAGTTATCATTCCGGGGCACCAGGGGCCCCTACAACTGGGGAAGAGGGGGGGGGGGTCCGAAGCAACTGCTTCAGTAAATTTGAGTGGGGGTACTTTTTTTTACATCCATCATGATCATGTGATTTCTGGTTTATAAATGTAACAATAAGACCCCCCCCCCCACTTAATATTTAATTTAATATATTGACGGAAATTTTGGTCGATGTTTAGTAAATTTGTTATCCGAAATTTCTTTTCATAAATTATTTTTCCAATTTTAAAATATGCCTAAAAATATTAACCAATATTGACAATAGCAAAATTCCTAGAAATTGGATTACTTATAGTATTAAAATGTATAAAGTATTTTGCTTAACATGTCTCTTATTTGGTGGTCCACACGCAAATTCATAATGGACATGTGAAGGTCTAGATAAATGGCAAAATATTAATCGTGATTTTATTCTGCATGATCTTCACCTTATGATGGCCGATTATGGAAGGCTTTCTCATAATAAAAATTCGATATTAAAATTTATAACACCTCAGAAAGAATGTGTAGATAATAACCGTTCTATAAGAATTATAATAAGATGTTTAGATTATTTAATATCTCGTAACCAAGCCTTCTGGGGGAACAGGCAACAAGAAGGCAATATGATGGCCCTTATTAAGCTTATTGCAGATTTTGAACCTATACTAAAAATGTATATACAGCAAAATGAAGAAAGAAAAAAAGGATAAAAAAAATAAGGGATTAAAAACGAAATTATATTCAAACCTATTATCATATAATAACATAAACATTCTCATTGAAACCATGAAAAATATGGTTATAAAAAAAATTCAAAATGAGATTACATTTAACAGGTGCTTTTCAATCATAGATGATGGCACATACGATGTTTCGAAATCAGAAGCAATAGCTTTGATAGTAAGATATGTTGAAAATAGTGAGACGCCGAAGCCTGTTGAAAGACTGATTGACATACATTGTACGGGAAATACCACAGGTCTCGATATAAAGCATAATATAATATCCAAACTTGGCTCGATGAATTTACCCCTTGAATATCTAGTTGGGCAAAGTTATGGTAGCGCCTCAAATATGAGTGGAAGAATCAATGGTGTGCAAGCCTTGATTAGAGCAGAGGCGCCAAAGGCAGCTTTTGTTTGGTGTTATTGTCATCGATTAAATTTAATCGTTGTTCAATTATGCCAATCAATTAAAGAACTTTGAAATGTTCTAGGAATACTAGATGAGATTTATGTCTATTTTAATGGTGTAAAAAGATATGAGGTACTCAAAAAATTTCAATGTAATGATCTGAAAAAATCGCAACGATTTCTACGCGTCAAGAATACCACTCGGTAATAGTTCCTTATCTATATTATAATTTTCCGATGTCCTCACTACGTCATCGCTACATCATGTCATCGCTACGTCATGTCATCGGTACGTACTTATTTTTATTTTTATTTTTTTATTGATTTTATTTTATTTTTTTTATAGAAAATATTTTTAGACATGAAGCCCAATAAAATACAACTCAAAATAAAGTTAGCCTTATATATATATTTTTTTATACTCTTTTATATTATAGAATACATCTATTTTAGCTTCTGATAATGTCCCAACTATTTCTAGAGAGTTGAACCTAATACTGACTCCTCTTCAGGTTCATTGCATTTAAATTCTTTATATATTATTCTTTGTTATTATTTTAGATAACAAGCCCTGTCTTACCCATATTTAATGATTGTACAGGTGGTATATTGACTGCTCGTCAAGTTCAATGCATTTATTTTTTTTATTTATTCTTTTGTTTCTATTTTAGATAACAAGCCATGTCCTAACCTCAGTTAATGATTGTACAGGTGGTGATTCTGTCATTAATAAAAGAAAAAGATGGCAGATCAATCAAAAAAAGAAACGCACTAGGAATAGCGAGGACCTACAAAATAGAACATTCTCTTATTTATCAAGTATAATTTTTCTTAAAATTATATTGGGATTTTTTAATGTTAAATGTTAGTCTTATGTTATTAATTTTATAAAGTAATATATTTTACCTGTAGAATAATTGGTAAATTAGAGATTTCCTCTTCATTAATTATAAATTTTGGGCTTGGTTTCTAAATTATTAGGGAAGGTGGGTTAGAGAAATTCTTTTTAAATATTAAGATCTTGGATGCTTTTTTCTTGAACCTATATTGGGATTTTTTAATGTTAAATGTTAGTCTTGGATGCTTGGATATTTCTTCCATGTTAAATGTTAGTCTTTTGTTATTCTTTTTATAAAGTAATATATTTTACCTGTTGACTAATTGGTAAATCAGATATTTCCTCTTCATTAATTATAAATTTAATATCTCTGAGCTTGATTTTAAAATTATTAGGGAAGGTGGGCTTGAGAAAATCTTTTTAAATATTAAGATCTTGGATGCTTGGATATTTTATCCAGTTTAACCTATATTGGGATTTTTATTATTAAATGTTCGTCTTGGATGCTTGGATATTTTTTCCAGATATTGTAGGGTAGAACCTATATTAGGATTTTTTAATGTTAAATGTTAGTCTTATGTTATAAATTTAATATCTCTGGGCTTGATTTCAAAATTATTAGGGAAGGTGGGCTTGAGAAAATCTTTTTAAATATTAAGATCTTGGATGCTTGCATCATTACATTTATCATGTTATTTTTTAACTTTTAGAATATCATAATAGACTTGATTAGTCCCCCAAAAATTTTATTTGATGATAGCCCTCCAACTTATTAGAAATATGCATCTAATATTGATCCTTCTACCGGTTTTACATTATTTTAATGTTTGTTTAATTTCAACAATAGTATATTTATATTTTTGCCTAATTTCTTTATTTGTCTAGGCTAACCCTAATCCCTCACATTGCTACCAAACATAATGAATCTTTTATTAAAGATAAGCAAAGAAAAAAATGGCGATTCAACAACCGCCTTACCCATTCTAGAGTTACTGGTGGCCAAGATTATAAGGCACTGTGAACTCCTCTGGAGGTTTATTTTGTTTTTTATCTAATGTTTTATATCTATATGTTTATTTTATACACCCAGTTGCCTCCAAATGATATTTCTATCACCACTACCACAATCCCTATGCCACCTCTGCCTAATTTTTAACAAATAAAAGCATTTAATTCCACTATCATTTACCTCATTAGGAGTTATTATAAATAATACTTTATCCGATTCCCTGAGGAACTTTCATGAATATTTAGAGAGATGTTCAAACGTGAATGTGTAGTGCGGCCAATTTCATTAACATTATTAATGGGAAAATATGCGGTAGTTTTGTCATGGCCTTTATAACAATACTTACGACCGTTTTATGGTTGAGTTGACAATGTCGTTCATGATTGTATTTTAGAGGGGGATACCAAAACTGACACTTTGGTAGAAATATCATTTTGCGTTCTTCTTTTACCAGTAGCCCAGGGCCTCAGCTTTATCAGGACGCAATGGGTGTTGTACACTGCTTTGGTAATCCGTCATTATTCATTACTTTCACCTACAACCCTAAATGGGATGATATTATACATTAATTTTTCCTTCTGCAGACGACTGAAAGGATTTGCTCTTAATTTTACCAGACACACAGAGTAATAATTATTCCTCATCATTTTTTAAAAAAATTACCTAAATTTATATGGCAAGAAAAACAAATTTCTTAAAAAATATATAAATAAATTGCATATAAGTTTCATTAGTATTGAATGGCATATTTGTAATTTAAATAAATAGCATTTTTTTGTACTTAACAAAAGATATAGATAGCCCTTATCAAATTTTTTGATAAAAGGAGTTAACCCACTAATTGGTAAATCCGAGATTTCCCTTTCATGTGTTGATAAATTTTTTAGAAATTTAACTATCTCCGGGTTTGGGAAATAGTTTTTAAACTTAATATGGGATAGACTGGGCTTGAAAAATATTCCTCAAGATTAATATTTGCTTGCACCTGACTTGGGAATATCTTATACAAAATTATATGGGCAGGGCTAGGAAAAAATTTTCAAAATTATTATGGGTTGAGCTAGGCTTGAGAATTTTTTTTATAAATTATAAGGTCTTGAACGCGTGGAAATTTTTTCCAAATATTATGAGCTTGGACCTGGTTTGAAATTTTTTAATGTTAAATGTTAGTCTTATGTAATCAAATCAGTAATATATTTACAAAGAATTTTGGTATTGGGTACAAGCTCATTAAATATATTTTGACTCAAATAATAGTTTCCACTCTTAGTCCTAATGGGTTGGACTCAATGACATTGCTTGGACTTGACATAAATGGGGAGGGGGGGGGTTAAAAATTATATAAATTAGATATGATTTTTAAATAAAAGGTAACATCTTTCTTAAAAAAACGAATAAAATTCTCATTCTCCGTCATTTTTGACGGGCTATCTACTAGTTTATTTAAATTTAAAATTTTTTTTTTTATTTAGAAGCTGGCTATCGTCATATAAAGCTATTCTAAATTTTTCCAACTTTATGATGCCTTGAGGGCAGCTTTAACAAATTTAAAGGATTCTGAAGATCCTGCCACTTTCACTATGGCTAGTGCTATAGTCTTTAGAATAGAAAAATTTGATTTTATCTTATCACTTGTGTTTTGGATAAAATATGTTGATAACAAGTTTGGGTTGTACAAAATTGCAAACCATTTCGAAGGATTAAGGGTATGCAATAAATCAAATTCAATTGACAAAAGATTGCTTGATTAATTTGAGAAGTATAATATAAATTATTGTCTTAATTATTTTTTAATCTAATAGATAATAACACTGAATTTTTGGATGTTTTTTCAAAGGCGCAAGATTTTATGAAGGAGAGAAATCTACCTTTTGATTTTGAAAGTTCTAGACTTCAAACATTACAATCCAAAAAGGAGAGGTATATATACTTTCATCAATAAATAGAGAAATTTTTTTTAGCTTTAAAATAGGTGTGTTTTATGCTGCACTCGATTTAATTATTATGCAGTTTAACGAAAGATTTAATGATGATTCCATGAAATTTTTAAATCAAACATCATTTTTTACGCCAAAGGGAATGGCAGAAAAATCAATTATTAAAGAATATATCGAGAATATCTGTGAATTTTACAATTTAAATTCAAGTTAAATTTTCAAAGAAATGTTGAAGTTTAGAAATATTTATAAGATGGCCAAAATGGGGAATGTAATTATTACTCATGACCTAGAGGTTCAAGAATCTAAAGATTTGTCAGATTCTGAGAATTGTAAATTTATTTAATTAAAATATTTTTACCAATACATTATTTAGCTTCTTCTGATGATGATGATAATTCAGGGACTTACGATTCAGATTGGAAAAACTATTCATTTATTTTACTTTATCGTTTACTTTTAAATTTTTCTGCTTTCCCTAATTTAAGAATTTTATATAAATATTTATTAACCATTCCCACAACCTCATGTACTACCGAAAGATTCATGATTAAAATTAAATTAATTAAAACAAGACTGCGCAGTACCATGAAAGATTCTTTTCTCCATAATTTAACCATATTATCAATGGAAAAAATTTTATTTAAACAATTAAATACTGATGATATAAATTCTTTCGCTTTCTCTTCCCATAATTTATCTAAATTATTAATTTAAAAATAATATTTATAAAGTTATTTGCATTTTATTTATATTATATATTAAAAATTGATGCAATAAAAATTATTTTTGAAATTTATGGGTGTCATAATTATCATTTTTTCGAAGGGAGTGGGGATACTTTTCAAGGGGGTACTTTTCATGGTGGTATTCTGCTTCATTCGCTCAAAAAGTGTAGGGGCCACTGCGGGGCATCATGTTATATAACAATAACGATGGTAAGAAAAACGGTTTTAAGTTATAATTATTTTATTCAAAAACTAAAAAATGATACTAAAAATAAATATAAAATAAGGTATATATATATGTATTATAAAAAAAACAATTTAAACGAAATATATATTTTAAGGCTATAATAATAATTTAAGTAAAATAAAAAAATCAATCAATCAACAGCTTTCATCATATCTCTCTGGTTTTTATTTTAGAGTTACAAAATGTTTAATTTCTAATATGTCTTCCTTGCGGTGTAAATAACTCAAGGCTTCAATATATTTGCATAATTATTTCTAAAGATTTTTAGTGTTTTTGTTTTATCAATTTATATAACATAATAAATTCTGATAAGAGTTTACATAGTGAGTGTCATGGCTATGACTGCAAATTAACCAGAATATATTATTTGTGTGGCTATGTAATTTAAGGTTATTACTCTTGCTGCTGATAGCATTTCAATGTATAAATTAGATGAGCAATAATGATCAACTGTCTATCGTTTATATATCATAAAAATGTAAGATAATCTTTGAGAAATGTAATATCTCAAACATTTAACCGATTTTTCGTAATTAAGCGATTTGCATTTAAAAATATTATTTTCTCGATTACTTAACTAGTTTCATAATGTCATCTAAGTCTAACCACCTTATAGTCGATTAATGATAGATACTGCCTCAAGGTAGTACTTATCAAATTTGTATTTTGTCTATTTTTCTGGATAGGTACTACCAAATTTATTTATTATATATATATTTGAAAAATCTCGGCTATTATAAAGCGTCTATGGCCTAGTCGGCAAGAGCGTCGCTTACTACTCGGATGGTTTTGGGCAGGGATCTAAACCAAACCTGAATCGCCGTTGAACTGCGAAAACCCGGTATTTTTTATCGAACCTAAGCCGAACCTAAACTGTTATAAAATTTCTAGTCGAACCGAACCTCTAAAATTCCTCTGAACCGGTTCGAGCCTCATGATTTTATGTTCTTATAAAATAATGTGTAAGATATTACTAGTATGTTGCAAAAATTTTAATTATATTCGATCTGTTTTAAAGACTATTATCAATCACATTTGATTGATAAGTGCCAGTCATAATTTTTATAAACTTTAGTATATTGTTATTTTTCAACATTATTTTAAATATTTTCAGCTTATAAATTATAATGTTTAGAGAAAAATTAAATCCAATATATAAATTATTTACATTAGTATTATAAATGACGCATCAAAATGTAATATTACTGATTGTTAAATAAATATGAAAGGTCATCATGGAGCAAATCTTGAGCGTCACATAAAAAGAAACCGCCCTCTAGAATTCGATAAAATTAACAAAATATCATAATAACTAATAAAATAAAAAGTTTAAGATGCCTTCAAGCCCACACACGATAGAAAAAGCATTAAAAGAATAAACAATATCAGTAAAACTAAATATAAATAATTAATAGATACATGTACCGAGTTCGTCACTTTTAATTGCAGACCATTAATCGTTGATAGTGGTTCTAAAAAAAATCTTGATCCTATGTTAGAAAGCATAGGTAATTCTCAAAAAATTCAATCTTATGTTGCAGATAGCCTTATAAATTCGGTAAAATGTAATCAAATAAATGGTAAGTTATTAACTCAAAAAATTGACTTTGTTACTAGTATAGACAGGTCCATTATTGGGATCAATCTTCAGTATATCCAAAAAACAAAAATTGTTCTGAGAACACGTGATTATAAATCAAAACATCACAAATATACACTATAACAACTGACAATGGGGCAAATCTTAATCAAATGTCTGAAAATGATGAACAAATACAAATTGTCTGATATCATACTGGCAGTGCCGCTATCCAAGTTAGTTGGAAAGATGTTTTTCACCAATTAAATTTATACTATCTCCTTATAAATGTAATTTGAGTGAGATAAATCTTGAAAATATATTCATTGTGCGGCTTAATAAAAAATTCTTAAATAAATAAAGTTAAATATTGTTATATTAAAAATGAACCATTGATATTTATTTGTTACATTTATAAATTAAATATTATTTTTTAATATGCAATTTATAAAAATGAAAGTTTTATGTAGTGTTTATTATTTTAATGATAAAATAAAATTCTTCCCTATACATAATTCGAATGTAGGTAAAAATATAAAAGTGTTCAAACCGGTTTTTAGAGGTTTGAACCGATCCGATATTTTTATTTTTATCCGAACCTGAACCGATATTCGTTTTGGTTTGAATCCCTGGCTTTGGGTTCGAATCCCAACAAAGATCTTTTTTTTATATTCCAACTTAGTGGTTCCGTCCTTGGGAGTAATATATAGGAGGCCGGACTCGACCACGTGATGTTATAATATATGTTAAATAATAAGGATTCTATTACAATTTAATAAATTTTGGTCGGCATTTAGCAAATTAGGTTGTTGGAATTTATAAAATATCTATACGTTGGCAGTATCTATCATTAACCCATATAGTCTTATGATTTGGATTAGTCGCTTATATCTTCTTTTAGAAATTATTTACTACAAATTTTTCCTTATTAGTCAATTCTATAAAACATTGTCTAAAATGGACAACGTTATATTAGTTTAATGACCTTTTGTCAATGTTGGTTGCAAAGAATTATAACGCCCTGTATGGTTTTTAAAAATCATCATCAATTGAGGTTACTTTTTTTAGCACTTAATTCTTTAGACATAATATTTTTTTATATTCGCAATCGAAAATATTTAATATTGTAATAAATGGAAAATAGTTGGATTAAAATATATTATATTTAGAAATATCTTGTATTGTTTTACTTTTATTATTTGTATGCATAACATAATATGACAAAGGATGAAAATCAGAATAATTGTTCAGAGTTTGCCAATTTCAATTAAAAAAAAATAATATTAATATAACACTCGGAAGACAGGGCAAAAGCGGGCTGAAGGTCCCCCAAAAAGTGGGTATGGGGGCTTCGCACCCCATAAATTTTTTTTAGGTGAGCCCCCTTAGATTGAAAAGGCTAATAACGCCCCTGGTTTATATTGAAGGCATCAATATACTGCTAACATATTTTAAAAATAATGGAAAATTTAGAAGTCATATGGCAACAACATAGAGGCAAATTTCTGATTCAACCATCAAGTAGAAATATCCGAATGGCATGTCATTATTGAGGGGTTAGTTTCAGAAGAAATATCCGAATCAATTTAAATAAATTAAACTTTTCCTATAAATGTTTTTTTTGCAATAAGTATTAAAAATCCTAATAAAACTTAAAATACTATATAGATATTCAATTTAAACTAAGACATTTATCAAATATTTTAGCACATCATAGAAAAAACTATTAATCTAGTCTAAGTTCTTAGCTTAGACCACAAAATTTGGTTTAACAGAACAATAAGTATGGTTCAACAAATGACAAATATATATCATTGGGTTCAACTCAAGAAAGTTATTTCTAATCACATGACTTGTCAGACTTGACAATTTATTAAAAACCATTTTAACCCTAACCCCCATATCTCAAACTAATTACCCTAACCCATATCTCTATGACAAATATATTTGATTCAATTAAATAAGTTCCTTGAGTTGGGTTATTGACTGTTATAATATATATATAAAAATAATAATTTAAACAAATAATAAAACTTCTCCTAGTAATTATAAATATTCCTAAATTAAAATCTCAAGGGATACTTTGGTTTGGAAATCTTAAATTGATGATAATTATAAATAATCCTAACATTTAACAAATCTAAAATAATTTAAATATTTTTCTATTCTTCATGTTCTTCTGACGATTATTGAATAAGATGGCCTGTTAGGGTTTCGATACTGATCAGTAGTGTTGCTAAATAATTTGATTTAGCTAATTTTGATTTCTAAACTTCAAAAAATATTAGGTAAGACAATGAGATTTTGTTAATAGATGTCATTTTCTGCCCATGAGCAAAATATCCAGGCTTGCTTAATATTTTTGGTTGAAATATTTGGTTAGCCTTTTTCAAAAATCGAGCCTTGTAAGTTGTAACAACACTACTGATCAGGGTTACCCCCCCCCCCCTAATATACTCATAGAAACCATATTTAGTTAGTCGATATATTTTTCTTAGAAGTTTTTTCGTTAAAACGGTTGCCACCGTGTTATTTAAAATGAACATAGTGAATTTCAAATGATTTTATGGTATTATTTTCAGCTATCTTATATACTATGTTCCATGTAGGCAAAATACCTGGCACAAATTATTGTTCTCGGAACAAGAATTATATCACAAGCGTTTATTCGTGCCTTGCAACAAGAATATCAAGGTAATGACTTTTCGATGATAATAAATATATTTATTACAGCTGCAAAAGTCATTTCACAAAAACAAGGCCCTTCATCGGCAAACTCGAAACAAACAAGCGCAACTAATTTAAGGACAGGAATTACAATAGAAGTTTTATATATAAATGTAATTAAATGTAATTATATATTGAGGAAGCGATTCAGATTTTAAATATATCACCTGATCTGAAACCTGAAGATGTTCAAGAAAAATATAAACATCTTTTTGATTCTAATGATAAATCTAAGGGTGGTTCATTTTATATTCAGTCCAAAGTATGTTTTTTTTACTAAATTGTAAATTTTAATATTTACCTAGATAGTCCGTGCTAAAGAACGGATAGATGCAGAAATAAATTTTCAAAAAAATGCTGAAAGACTTAAGTCACAATCTAGTTCTTCGTCAAAAACTAGTTGATTAAACCAAATCTAAATTATCTCAGATGCTCATGATCACCAAGCATTATTGTTATATTTTGTTTTGATAGTCAATTTACAATGTAAATATGGTTTTTGATAATTGTTACATTACTTTACATAACAACAAAATACATACAAAATTATGAAATAGTACAATTATACCTTGTATTAATATAAATTTTGGTAGTTTATCCTAATATTTCTATAAATATTACACCAGAGATGAATCAATATCACATTTTTTAGCTGATACCAACACAAAATTGACTGATATCAAAATAAAATCATTGTAATTGCTTAATTTTAGACCTCTCTTAAATTGTATTTTTGCTGATTACATTTTTTATGACTTAAGTTTATAAATTATTTAATAGATAGTTTGGATTCAGATGATATATCTTTGTCACTATAGAATATTACAATAAGTATTTTATAAAAGATTATAGCACCGATAGTAGTTATATAAGGCCCTTGTTACCTCTATTTATCAAATTTTGACATAATATTATTATGACTAAAATCTTAATCTGGACATTTTTAAAAATTGGGTCATTCCATAACACTAACCATTAACTACCACATTTTCCATTTTAGAAAGTAAAGATAACATGCATTTGGGTTATATGACAGCGGGGCTTCAGTCCACCCACCCACTACAGTTATAATATTACTCAAGTTTTAGAAATAAATGCTTAATTAACTTATTACTAACCACTAATAAATTCATTAATAAAGGGATTGACACAAGTTTAATTATTTCAATCTTATTAAAATTAAACATATTTTTAGAAAACCAAGAAATGTAGAAGCTCCAAAATAGCGAGTCTATTTTGAAATCTCTTTTTTGATAAAGAATTAGACAGATTTTTATTGTAGCAAATTCAATTTTAACTCTAAAACGTTTTTACTTATTGGATGAAAATTTTGAAAATCAAAAAGGAATAATCAAAATATTTTATTTTTAATATATTATAGGGTTGGCAAAATTTTTGTGATTTTTTTGATATCGTGATTTAAACAAATACTAATATCTCAATTAGAGGAGTTACAAATTTAGATTGGAAAATATCATACATTAATTCTTTTTACCTTAGTTTAATATTTCTTTGTAATTAAAAGCTAATGCTTCAGATGATCTGGGTCAGAAATTATTGTGAAAATATATATTGATATCATGTGCTAATTTAATATTTTATCAAATGAATAGCTATCTATTAATAAAAAATTTGATGAAACTGTTTAAAAAATTTAACTAGTTGATATCATTGATTCGGAAAGAAAATCATTCATTTCCTATAGTGAATATTATTATAAATATCCTCAAATAGAACTAAGCCAAATTTTATTTTTTAACTAATAAAATAATGGTGTAATTATTATTTTTAATTTTAGCTATTGTTATTTCCCAATTGGGTGTCCTAATGCTTTAGCCATTAAAAATTCACCAATACTCTTAATTTAAAATATTCTTGAGTATAAGTTCTGTGGCAATTGTTTAGCATGTACCAAAAATTAACATTTTTAAAACTCCATCCCCCTCCCCCCTTTTCTGATAGAGGTTAGTTTTTACTTAGCATGACCATTCAGTTCATAGTAAAATAATCAACAGATTCACTAGGATATTTTTATCATATGAAATATATTCCAAACCTAGGAATCGTTTAGGAAGGAAAACTAGCTTTCTTTTGAATAATTAAATTCAAAAACTAATGACGAGTAAATGAAATATTCTATTATAAAATTTTAAAAAACAAATATTTTTTTTTAGAAATTATATTATATGTGTTATTCCAATTATAAAATTATTTTTATAATAAATCCTAAATATAGTAAAATATATTTTAAAAAAACTAATGTTTCTGTTATTTTTACTAAATTTTATAAGTCTTTATTTTTCTGGACTGCAACTCCAGAAAAATAAACTGGATTCAGAGAAATTTCACTGCACCAGAAATACTTTTTTAAGAGAAGGATTTAACAAACTAATTTTTTTTAGAATATTAAATAATTTCTTACAACATTGAGATTAGGATTAACAATTAATTATGTCAAAAATTGAAACAATGAAATACAAAATAAATTATTTTTTTTTTATCTAATAAATAATGATTACTACTACAATTTAGTATTTTTCATATAAAATTATTTAATTTTAAAATATATAAGTCATTGTACTTCGTTATAAGTATTTTGATCAAATTTAGTAAATAAAATTTTATCAAAATTATTGATTTATAATTGATTTTATTGGCAAACTCTATTGTATATTAATTTATTTTATTCAATTTAAATGTCAAAACATTAAAAAAAAATATATAATATGCAAGAAAGAATATTTTTAAGAAAAATCATCAAATGGGCAGGTACTAGAGATCTGCAAAGTTAGACCCGACCCAAACGGGCTTCGGGCCTAATTTTATTTAAAATAATCGGTTTTGGGCCGGGCCTAATATTTTTTAAAAAAAATCAGGTCGGACCTTGGAAATATTTTTTAAATATATCTAAATTTATCAATTTTATATTGAATTTTTTATGTAAAATAAAAATATTTGATTTTATTTATTGAAACTAAACGACATATAACATATGTCTTTTATTTTGAGTAATTATAAAAATTAATTTCTCTATTTAAATAAATTCGGCCCGGGCCGGTAAATTTTTTAATTCAAGTTCGGGCCGGGCCGGCAAAACTTTTTTAAAAAAATTTCGGGCCGGGCTTGAAAAATTAGGCCCGGTGCAGATCACCCATGTTTTTAGCCCACTCGCTCATCTCAGTAGGTGGACGGGCTAAAAATTATAAACAATAGGTGGGTAGGGTAAAAAATTATATCTTATATTTTATTTAAGATTATATAAGTAAACAATAAAAAAAATATACTCCATGAAATTTTAACCTTTTTAATACCAAAGTTTGGACAACTGAGGATATTGTGGCTGGAAGAAATTAATGAAGTAAAAAATATATCAAAAATGGAAGAATATTGACGTGGATGAAAATATGATATTACCTGTTTCCCCAAAACAAAGAGAAATCAATATGAAATTATAAATGCAGTTTAAATAGATAGCGTCCATTTTGAAATCAAACCACAGCAGATGAGGGTTGCAGAGGAGAGCACCGTACTTAATATGACAATAAAATATTTATATCTAAAGTAACTAGTTTGATTTGTATAATTTAACAAGATTTAGGCTACTTAGCTTAGTTTACAATCAGTTAGTTTAAATTTAAATTTATTATTAATATTGTTGTAAGTTGGAGAAATTTAGAGCTGAAAAATAAAATAGAAGAAAAAAAATTAAATCCGAATTTCTTTATTAAATTCTATATAAATTAATCAATTATAAATTAACATAATAGGAAAAAGTAACAAAAAATAAAAATGCGAAATAATATAAGTTAAGAAAATTAAGGCGAAAAATAAAAAAGTAATAGTAAAAAAGAAAATGAATCAAAATTATATAAAAATTACATATATATATCTATCTTTTTTTTATAACAAATACTCATCTACATAGTGTTTAAACAACAAACTTAAATAATCTTGAACTTTATCTAATCTGAATAATAAATTCATTTTTCTTTAACTCATTTGATTTGAATATCACAACAGTCTTCACTTTTTATTTAAAGATCTCACTTAAGGAAGTTGATATATTTCAAACGGATATCCTAATTTGGTAGAAACGGCAAGTAAAAGATTTATCTAAACTATCAAGATTAGCTAGAAAAAATTTGGCGATTTTAGCAACTAATGCTTCCGATTTAGCATTGCTGGAAGGTTATTAGAATAAAGAAGAACGTGTTTAATCCAGAAAATGTGGATTCATTATTATTTTTACATTATAATTACAAATAGTATCAATAAATATTAATTTTATATTTTTTCATTAATATTTTGCCTGATCAAATAAATTTCTTATCCATAATTTAAATTGAATATTTTTTAAAGCTTAATATAGTTATCTTCTAAATTATAAACTTTTTTTATAGGAGTGTAATGCTGAAAACTGAATGTTTTTTTTATTAGATGTTAAAAAAAATTGAAAGATTAGGCACATTTGTTTACATGGGCAGGCGTTGGTTAAATTTTTTCTATAAATAATAAGCTGGTGTACGGGTAAAATATTTAGATTAATAAGTGAACGGGTGGGTAAAGAACTTTATAGTAAAGGGCGGATAGGGGAGACCAAGGCTAGTCGGAGCAAGGGGCTTGTCGGTTCAAAGAATTTTATTTAAAACCAGTAAAGATTAAAATTTGAAATTTAGTTCTAAAATAGAATTCTATAATATCCATAATTGGGAATGAAAATAATTTATAATATTTAGCTATTTAAATTTTTATCCTTTATGATATGTTTTTGACGTAAAAATTACAATATTTTCACTTAATATTAGTAGGTTGTATTAAAAAATTAAATGTTTAAACATGACAAAATGAACATTATATGAAAGTTAAATATCTATTTTAATATTTGGGAAAGTTTCAAAATGATATATGTTAAACATGGATAATTATTTTATTATACTGGTTATATAGCGCAAATTTTTATATGTCGCATATATTTAATTAACACAATTGATATTAACTTAACTTAATAGTTTCATTTAAATTATTTAATAGATTTTTTTTTATATATAAAGAATAAATTTATTGTATTTTTTAGTTAAATATTTTTAAAATATATTTATTAAATAAAAGTTTTAAAATCACTTTCTTAATTTTGTTCTTCTCCCTGACAAACCTTAACATGGTGGCAACTATCATTTTCCAAGACGAAACTATGACAGATTTTATGATCAAAATAGATAAAAAAAACTCCTTGAACACGAAAGATTTACGTCTAAAGAGAACTTAGAGGGTGGAATGTTAAACATGGATAATTATTTTATTATACTGGTTGTTATATAGAGCAAATTTTTATATGTCGCATTCATTTAATTAACACAATTGATATTAACTTAACTTAATAGTTTCATTTAAATTATTTAATAGATTTTTTTTTATATACAAAGAATAAATTTATTGTATTTTTTAGTTAAATATTTTTAAAATATATTTATTAAATAAATGTTTTAAAATTACTTTTTTAATTTTATTCTTCTCCCTGCTAAACCTTAACAATATATAGTGCTTAAATATATGTTAAGATCACATTAGTAATATTACCACTATTGAGGTTAGTAGATCGTGGCTATTCGGCGCAATCAGTCAATTTTTATTATATTATTATGATACCCAAATATATATGAAAAATTCAAAATAGTAAAATATTTACTAAAAAAGATTAATGAAGAAACTATAAAACTGTATGAAAATGATATCTCATTAAGAAAATTACCATTTATTACAGGTTAAATATAGTAATTTAATATAAATATAATATATTAAATAATAATTTTATATAAATTTATTAATGTGATTGATTTTTCATAATACATTTAAATTTTTATATAATATCAGACCTAAATAAATATCTTGCAAACTAAAATCTTCATATGCATATTGTGATAATATATTATATATTGTCACAAATAATTATTATATAAATTTATTAATGTGTTTGATTTTTCATAATACATTTCAATTTTAATATAATAGACCTAAATAAATATCTTGTAAATAAAATCTTCATATACATATTGTGATAATATATTATATATTGTCACAGATATTATATATATTGCATATATAAATTTTAGCCTGATAATAAGATCAATTATTTAAATTAATTATATCTAGCAAACAAATATAATATATATATATATTTTAATTGACAATATAATATGATTCAAATTAATACATTTTATTAGATATGAACATTTTGGCATATAAATTTTAGCCTGATAATAATATCAATATATTTAAAATGAATTATATCTAACAAACAAATATTTATATATATATATATCTATTTTAATTGACAATATAATATGATTCAAATTAATTCATTTTTATTGGACATGAACATTTTAGTTATCAGATTATATTTAGCCAGATAATAAAATCAAATGATGTTATATATTTAAATATAGAATTAGAAAAATTTTGAGTAAATTTTGAGTAAATTTATTATTAATAAAAAATAAACATTAATAAAAAATTAATAAAAGATGTGTGTATTATATGTAAACAGGATTATAAAAGTTTACATAATTTTGAAGATTGGTTTCAATGTAGAGTGGTTCTCTGTCAAAAAAGATTGTTATTTTATTTGTTATAATTGTAAATAAAATATTATATAAATATAGTATATAGTTATATATTATAATCTGAAAAATAATTTTTTTTGTCCTATAAGAAGCCTAATAAACCACTTGATTCGACTAGCCCCATCGATGATCCGACTAACCACAGTTTCGGGGCTATTAGATTCAAAAAATGACTTTTACTAAAATCTTTCTAGAGAAATAATTATTAAATATTTAAAAAATATAACAATATATATTTATAGGTAGATGTTTAAGGTATCTATTGGTATTTTGTAAGATCTTATATAATCAATATTTTCGGAACTATGATGATTTTGACAAAAATTGCGCCGACTAGCCCTGGTATCCCCTAGTTATTTCTTGCTAAAGATTATTTAGCTATGCATATACCAGACTATATTCTGATAAAGATAAATATTTTTTGATGAAAATCTAAATGAAGATTCTAGCGAAAATGATCACAAGTGTTTTAATAAATAAATATAATCTTCCCCTTCTCTGCGCCAGTTGAACGTAAAGAGAAAGCTATGTTGAGGACTAGGAACTCTTGTTTATCTATCAAAATTTTGAAAATCAAATGTTCTTAAAAATAAATAAAAAATGATTACAAAAAGGTATTATCTTTTAACAGGGTTTCCCATTCCAAAAAGGAGAAGGTTTGATCAAAAAAGAAAGTGACAAACAAAAAAGGAAAAGGTCTAATCAAAAAAGTTAGTCTATCAAAAAACGAAAAGTCACAAAAGAAAAAGTGTCAATCAAAAAGGGAAGATTCCAATTCAAAGGAAAGTAGTTATTTTTTTAATCTTTTTCCTTTTTTCACTTCATCTGATAGACAGGAACGCTTGGCAATTAATACGGCATTAGCTATTCTAAAAAGGCGCTCTACAGGGGTAGATAAGTGGATTGCGGTGTTATACTTAAATAAACAACTCTTTTAACGTGGGGAATTTATTAAAAACATTTATTGTTTGTCCTTTGTTTCAAAAAATTGAAATAAGATATCCTCCTCCAATCCATCCTCTACTTCCTCGTCAAAAGGATATCTCGAAATTAACAGTTCTTGCATTACCATTTCTAAGGTTTTCAATGCATTTTTTCTTTTAATTTTTAAATAACTATCGTTATTGTTGGGGTCAAATAGCCCAAATGCATTTTTTCTTCAAATTTAATGATTTTACTTAGTTAGATTATATAAAATAAAATTATTAATATTACAATCAAATGTCGTTTTAAATTGGAACTTGAAGATTATGAAATTGATTAATACTCTTTGGGCACATTTTACATTTGTTAAATATTGAAATAGTTCCTTCAATATAAGATGTTACTAAATATTTATCATATTTGGGTCATGGTAATGTTAATTCATCTGATTTTGAATTTTCAAACACAGATGATGATGAAATAATAATATCAATGCTTATGCTAATCTATTAAATTAAAATATAAACAATAATAGTCAAATTAATAAACTATAATAATGACGTGTTAAAAATATTGATATGTGAAAAAGGAAAAACATCTGATTATAAAATCTAAGACTTTTTTAAAATAAATATTTGGATTAATATTAAATTTTTTAAATATTAAAAAGTGTTTATAAAATTGAACGAACGTTAAATTCAAACGCGTTCGTCATAAAAAAGGAACGCGTTCACGTTCAAGGTTCGTCAAAAATAAAAAGAAGGCCGTTTATCATTTTTTTCAAAAAAACGAACTTCGTTCACGAACACTCGTTTACAACATTAGTAAATTATTATGTCATACAAAATTAGGGTATAAATTTCTTATAAATCTAAAGTCAGATAAAATGAAAAATATATACTCGAGACTCATGAAATTTTTGTATTGGTTAAGGGTCAATGATATGTTTGATGGTGCTTAATAGAACTAATTATTACAAATCCTTTATTGATGGGATATAATTAAAATAGATTTATACTAATGAATAAATATTAAATTAAAAAGAATATAAGAAATAAGGTTACCTTTTTATTGAAAGAATAGGATAATTAGGTTAAAGAGAATTTGTAATTTTCATTGTTATTCATCTTATACTTAAAATTACCTATAGAAATTAAAAATCTAAATAGTCAGATAAAAAGAAAAATCCCTATTTATGACTCATAAATTCTCGGACACCAATAACCAATATAACACTTACCCCGTTTAGACCCCCTTCTTTATAAGTATACAGTTATATGTTTTTAGATTTGTCATTTAAAAAAAAAACATTAATACTTATTATATATCACTATTTTATAATAAGAAAAATCTGATATGATTCGCGCTTGCACTAGACGATTTAAGAAAAAATAACATGTCTTGCCTGGCATTTTCCCTAAAATTAATCCATAAGTGGAGCAACTGTAGTCCTATGAATTTCTTATGCCAATTTTGTCAATCTTTAAATTTTTTAGCTGAAAGACCTTCAGATGGAAAATTCACCCATTGTTGTCATAAGGGTAAAGTCAAGCTTACTCAATGACCATATCCTGATTATTTAAAAATCTTTTATCTAACCCTTTAGATCCCTTGCACAAAAATTTTATGCGTCATATTCGTTCTTACAATAGTTCAATTGCCTTTGCATCTCTGGGAGCACAGACTTTAAGTTTTAAAACCTTAGGTGTTGAGAAAGCTTAGTTATCCCTTGCAAGATTAATATGATATTTCGCGAAGGTCATTCTCGCGACCTCCGGCGGTAAAATTTACCCACAATTGATGACGTGGTTATGATATTTAAAATGATGATGGAGAACCTCCCTTTAAACGAGATATAAAAGTATATCCTAGAGTTAATAGGAATGATTTAGTAATCCCTAACATATTAAGTCCTAATTTAGACCTAATGGTATACCATATACATTTCCTCATGGAGATCCTGGTTGGGAGCCTATTATGATTGCTGAAGGGTTAGAAAATTCTGGACGTTCAAAAATATCTATGCTACAATTTAAAATTGCTCGTTTAGCGGTTAGACAAAATCTTTTTAACCCCCTTCTTAATGCTAGGAGAACTCAACAATATATTGTAAAAATGGGATATCATTTTCTTCCTTATTCGATGATAGATGAATCAGAAATTACGCATATATGGGGTGTGATTCACAAATTTATATCTTTTTTCCGAAATTTTAATTATTTTTATAAAATATATTAATGAAGTATAGTACCATCAACCTTGTCATTCTTGACGGGTTATCACCTACTATATTATAATAGTCGAGTTAAATATTCAGCCTGGCCCAGGTTTATAGAAAAAAATGTTTTAGTCCTGGTCTGGATTATTTTAAAAAAATTTTATTTTGGGAACAAAAAAATTCCTATTTAATTATATAAATAAATGATTTAGGATTGTATATATTTTTTAGATTGATGAATATAACTCAATAAATAAGCCTAAAATATTAGGTTAATTAAAATTTGATAATAGTATATTATAAATGACTTATGTTTGGTTATGGTGTAGATAATTAAATTGAAAAATTAAATATGTATACTGAAATTAGATTAGTAATATCGGACCAGCAATCTACCGATATTAATATAATATCGAATAGGATCGGCCTCTAAATAATGGTATCGTTACAACCTCTAAATTTATTATGTTTTTCAAAAAAAAAATCCGTTTGAATGAAAGGCAATTTTGATTGATTTAGATTAAATTTATTGGATTAATTTATACATTTTGGCATGGGTCTTTTTTAAGAATAAATTATTATTAATTGATTGTTAAGCTCAATCTTTAATTGCAATTGAGTATTTGTGCAAATTTAAACGCTGAATACAGCTCAATTTTTTTTGGAATTTTTTAAATCCTCTTTTATATTTTAAAGACGCTGAACACATCCATATCAAAGCTATAAAAATGGCTTCGAATTTAAATGAAAAAATGAAATACCACCAAAATATAATACCGAACTAGAAATATGTACATTGATGAAAGTGAACATCCGCAAAATCCGATTGACTCCTTAATTTTAAATAATTTAAAATCTTCAGAAAAAACATTTTACAAAAGAAGTAAATCATTTTTGAAAAAATGCAATCTCGTCAAAGGTTAATAAGTGGACCTAAAGTTCTCTAATAAATTTAATGAGGAAAGCCTTCAATAGTGTCTTGACCCCTTTTTTTTAGCAAAATACTGGCTACCCCTATAATTGATAAAATTATAGTTAGACTGAACGATTTTCCATATATAAAGAGTTCATGGACCGCGTTAGCGGCTAGCCGAGGACTATACAACTAAGATAAGGGTTAGTGTTTATTTTAGATGATGAGAATTACTAATTTTATTAAACGCCTAACCCACTACATTCGGTAAAATCTAATAAAACTGAAAATTTTATTTGAAACTGAAAATATGAATTAAAAACGAAACAAATTGATCTTAAAGCTGTAAAATCAATTATTATAACACTGTAAAACAAATTATTATAACACTGTAAAACAAATTATTATAACACTGTAAAACAAATTATTAACTGTGAATTTATATTCAACTGTGCAATTAAATGATATCCATTTTATATATTCAATTCTTAAAATAAAATATGATCTATATCTGTCATATTAGTCTTTTTCATTTTTTATTAAAAATTATTATGCCGATATGTTTTTAGTCAAAAAATATAAGAAATAATAAAAACAATGTAATAATATACGACTAAAGGAGGGCTGATTGAAGGCCCTCAAAATAGGAAGGGGTATAGGAGCGAGCCACCCTCCAAGAAAATTTGGTTACTATTAAAGGTTACTCGACAGCCTGAGGAGGAGTGCAATGGAATTCTGCTAATTGCCAGAGGGATTTCCCACTTTCCCCATTCTTTTTTATGCTAAGGATTATTATAATTAATATTGAAAAAAATAGCATAGATATAATACTTCTTTCTTTTTTATCGGTTTAAAATTTTTTTTTAAAATTTTCTTATAAGTTTAATGTTTAATTTTATTTTAAGATTTCTAAAGGTTAATTTTTATTTTTCAATATCAATCACTGTTATCGTAAAATTAAAGTATCTGCTAATATGATGATTTTCACGAATAAATATGATTTTATTAAGATTGGTAGGGTATAGAAAATTTTCCCTTTGATGTTAATAATCAATGTGGCAGAAAAGATTCTTTCATTAGATGTACTTTTTACGGGTTCTCAAATAACTTCTAGTTTCGGGAGTTCCCGTCAAAAGGATCGAAAGATTCATCATTAACAAGGATCTCATCATTTTGAGAAAGAATCTTCGATACGAGAAATTTTCTAAAATTAGGAATAAATCCAAAACCATCAATCAACGTCTACATGAGAGTGGGAGTAGGAACCAAATGCCCATTTTTTTGAAGATTGATATGCATGAGGATAAGATAAAGAAAATAAATACTATTTATAGATTAAAACAAAAATAACTGAAGGATAATTTATTACTCGATTTTAGTGGTCAATTATATTTTAAATCATTTATTTACAGATAACATTTTATTATAATTTGAATTTAAACAGTCTCATGGGTAATTTTAGATTACTGCTAATAACAACTAGTTGATCATCACCTACTTGTTATTCCTAGACTAAATTATGATGCCTGATAGGGTCTTAATTAGGCGGTCTTGACTGCTTGGGTATCTTTAGCTTTACCTGAAGCTGTTTTACCCACCGTTTTAACATTTTTGAACTTTTAATTAAAAATTTTTTAAAATATTCTCATCAAACCCCTTTTTTGAATATATTCAACTATTACAAAATGCTGATTGCACTAGTGGTTATAAATGGTTAGAAGCATTATCAGGTTGTAACCTAGGTAACCTCTTATCAGATGAGCATTAAGAGATGTCATAGAGCACTGAATTGGATGTAACAATGTTTAACCACATACATGCATATAATGTAAAATATCGTTTGATTCCTAGGGAAGACATGACCTTAATTTATATATTGTCAAGGGTAAGGTACGCAGCGATTAATTCAGTTATTAGCTGTTTTCTCATGAGGGCCCGAATAAATATCCTTGACAGATAATGGCCTAAGGTCAAATTCTTAAATACTGGGCCTTGGTCTTTAGGTAAATCCTTAATTTGGAACTACACACGCGCCTCTTCATTTTCAAAAAATGTGAATTCTTACCGGTTGATATAGCCGAGGAAAAGATATAAAATACTTTATTAACAAACTATGCTTTTTACCAATCGTTATTCAAATGTTAAGCGGAACATTAAATTTTTTAAAAAATATAGGCAGCAAAATAAGAACCCTTATACTAGAACTCAAGGTATTTAATTTTTAAAACAAAAAATTTTAATTACTATTTTAAAATATGATTATTCGTGTTTTTGGGTATTTGTAATTTGAATTTCGTTTTTAAATAATGAGCGTTTTTATTTTTTATTATATTATAGTTTATGATTGGGAAAAATATAGCCAAATGCCATAAGTTAACCTAAAGACCTCCAATAAAATTTATAAGGGAAAACCCAATCTAATTCCCCCTAGCTAAATCCTGGCTAAGCCATGACAATAATTGAAAAGTTTTAACGATTGTTTCACTATTTTATTTAGCATAATATCTTTTAAAACTCCTGTAGACACGATGGATACTTTCTAGCATAATAAACTCATGTACCAAGGGGTATGGCAATTAATTTTGAGGTTTTCATATTAATTCATGGTACATTGCAATAAGTATCTATTATTTATCAAAATTTACATTTTATTAATTTTAATATTCTAATTTAAAGATAATATTTAATATAAATTTTAATTAAAAGGCTTTTTTTTAAATTTTATACGCTGCGCCGCCATAGATGGTGCGGCATTTTAATCGGCGGCTTTTAATTCGTGGAGAAAATTTTCGGCGGTTAGAGGGTCTATATATATAACTAATAAAGTAAGTTAATAGAAATTATGATAATATAATACTTATTTTCTAATCTTACTTTTATTTTATATTTTGAGGGAAAATTTTGAATTTTGTAATTTTATTATTCAAAAAACAAGATTGATTAAATTTGACAAATTAATATATATAACATATAATTTAGAAAAATATAAATTTCAGTAAGATTTAAGGTTATACATATACAAAGAATAATTAAAAATAATTGCGAATATTTTAAATAAAATTAAAATCATTTAAGATTAAACATTAATTAACATTTTGTAATAAAAAAACCATATAAACTTATAAATATCCTTCATGTTTCCTATCAATTGCTGATTTGATGTATAGATAATCTATATTTTAAATGATTAAAATTGGGTATAAATTTTTTTTACTTCTTTGGGAATGCATAACAATAAACTTGAAACATCTTTAGTTGTTTTCGCCATGCAAAGTCGACAGCTAGTTTCATAACCATATTTTCACCTTCCTATTACATAATAAAAATAAATTTAACTTTTTAATGGTATGGTGGGATTTTTCAATAAAATTTTAAAAATTATTAAAAAAACCGCATCATGATCTGATTTTTTTCAGTAGCTTGCTATTTTGGGCCTCAACTTAAGTACTATTTTTCTCTAGATGTGCAACTTTAAAAATTGATGATTGTAATATTGTTAAAGTAAATACAGTAAAACTTCTCTAATTTGGGCTGCTGATAATTTAGACAACTCCCTGATTTTACCAAAATTTTGAATACCAAATAAATTCTTATTAAAACTACTATTAGTCTTTACAAATTGGGAAACTGTCTGAGTTGGGTAAAAATCTTCAGGGGCCCCTACAACGGGGGGGGGGGGGGGTTCGAAGCAACTGATTTGAGTGGGGGTACTTTTTTAAAAAAATTTTTTATTAAAATTTTTTTTTACATCCATCATGATAATGTGATTTCTGGTTTATAAATGTAATAATAAGACCCCCCCCCCACCACTTAATATTTATTAGTAAATTTTATTTATCTCGTAACCAAGCCTTCTGGGGGAACAGGTGGCCCTTATTAAGCTTATTGCAGATTCTGAACCTATACTAAAAATGTATATACAGCAAAATGAAGAAAGAAAAAAGGATAAAAAAAATAAGGGATTAAAAACGAAATTATATTCAAACCTATTATCAACATAAACATTCTCATTGAAACCATGAAAAATATGGTTATAAAAAAAATTCAAAATGAGATTACATTTAACAGGTGCTTTTCAATCATGCACATACGATGTTTCGGAATCAGAAGCAATAGCTTTGATAGTAAGATATGTTGAAAATAGTGAGACGCCGAAGCCTGTTGAAAGACTGATTGACATATATTGTTCGGGAAATACCACAGGTCTCGATATTAAGCATAATATATATCCAAACTCGGCTCGATGAATTTACCCCTTGAATATCTAGTTGGGCAAAGTTATGATGGCGCCTCAAATATGAGTGGAAGAATCAATGGTGTGCAAGCCTTGATTAGAGCAGAGGCGCATAAGGCATCTTTTATTTGGTGTTATTGTCATCGATTAAATTTAATCGTTGTTCAATTATGCCAATCATTTAAAGAACTTCGAAATGTTCTAGGGATACTAGATGAGATTTAAGTCTATTTTAATGGCGTAAAAAGATATGAGGTACTCAAAAAATTTCAGTGTAATGATCTGAAAAAATCGCAACGATTTCTACGCGTCAAGAATACCACTCGGTAATAGTTCCTTATTTATTTAAATTTTAAATGTTTTTTTTATTTAGAAGCTGGCTATCGTCATATAAAGCTATTGTAAATTATTTTTCAACTTTATGATGCCTTGAGGGCAGCTTTAACAAATTTAAAGGATTCTGAAGATCCTGCCACTTCCACTATGGCTAGTGCTATAGTCTTTGGAATAGAAAAATTTGATTTTATCTTATCACTTTGTGTTTTGGATAAAATATTGTTGATAACAAGTTTGGCTTGTACAAAATTGCAAACCATTTCGAAGGATATAGGGTATGCAATAAATCAAATTCAATTGGCAAAAGTTGCTTGATTAATTTGAGAAGTATAATATAAATTATTGTCTTAATTATTTTTTAATCTAATAGATAATAACACTGAATTTTTGGATGTTTTTTCAAAGGCGCAAGATTTTATGAAGGAGAGAAATCTACATTTTGATTTTGAAAGTTCTAGACTTCAAACATTACAATCCAAAAAGGAGAGGTGTATATATACTTTCATTAAATATAGGAATTTTTTTAGCTTTAAAATAGGTGTGTTTTATGCTGCACTCTATTTAATTATTATGCAGTTTAACGAAAGATTTAATGATGATTCAATGAAATTTTTACATCAAACATCATTTTTTACGCCAAAGGGAATGGCAGAAAAATCAATTATTAAAGAAGATATCGAGGATATCTGTGAATTTTACAATTTAAATTCAAGTCAAATTTTCGAAGAAATGTTGAAGTTTAGAAATATTTATAAGATGGCCAAAATGGGGAATGTAATTATTACTCATGACCTAGAGGTTCAAGAATCTAAAGATTTGTCAGATTCTGAGAATTGTAAATTTATTTAATTAAAATATTTTTACCAATACATTATTTAGCTTCTTTTGATGATGATGATAATTCATGGACTTACGATTCAGATTGGAAAATTATTCATTTATTTTACTAAATTTTTCTGCTTTCCCTAATTTAAGAATTTTATATAAATATTTATTAACCATTCCCACAACCTCATGTACTGCCGAAAGAATCATGAGTAAAATTAAATTAATTAAAACAAGACTGCGCAGTACCATGAAAGATTCTTTTCTCAATAATTTAACCATATTATCAATGGAAAATTTTTTATTTAAACAATTAAATACTGATGAAATTATAAATTCCTTCGCTTTCTCTTCCCCTAATTTATCTAAATTATTAATTTAAAAATAATATTTATAAAGTTATATTTTTTGCATTTTAATATTATATATTAAAAATTGATGCAATAAAAATTATTTTTGAAATTTATGGGTGTCATAATTATCATTTTTTCGAAGGGGGGGGGATACTTTTCAAGGGGGCACTTTTCATGGGGGTATTCTGCTTCATTCGCTCAAAAATTATAGGGGCCACTGAAAACCTTAATCCCATCGGTGCCCAAATTAGACAGGGTATGCTGTATTAAAATTTTTATAAATAATAACTATAGGTAGCTACATTTTGAGGCAAATATATATGTTAAAATTTATATATTTAGCTGATTTATTAACTCTATATGATGATATTCTAAATTTAATGTTTATTGATATAATATCTCATTTACGTCAAACGCTCATGTAGAACATTTCTTGCGAAGCTTATTTTTGAAGGAAATAAGCTTGCCTTTTACTCACAAATCTTAAAAATAGTTAAATAAAACCCAAATATTTATGAAAATAAATCTTATATTGTGTTATTTTATATAGTTTTTCTATGAAATAAGTATTATATCAAGATATTTTTTTTCAATGCAAAGATTTATTATTCTATCATATATTTTTTTTAGTAATTATTTCCTTATTTAAATCCCATTGATTAAAATTTAAAAATATTTTGTAAAATAAAATTATATTAAAAATGATGAGTTATATAAATAATTAATAAGGTAACTTATAACTCGACTAGTTAACAGTGGCGTAACCAGGATTTTATTATTGGGGGGGGGGGGGGGTTTGGAGGGGGGATTCGCCCCCTAAACCTTTCGTTTTTTATGAACACTCATATGCCTATATCTTAGGCTATGTTAAAATTATTTAAAATATTTTCATATAACTTAGAGAGTATATTTCATTATAGATTTTATTTATTATATAAAAATGCTTTAGCTTAAATAACATTCCTTTATTTAATCATGTATTAATATTTATTATATAAAATAAATTTAGAGATATTATATACAGATTATAATATTAAAAATTTTATTGTATAAAAAATCTATTTAAAAAAAAATTTAACAATTAGATAAAATATAAGTAATTCTTATGCAAATAATGGTATTTAAAAAAATAAGACGATATTATCAACGAATCCCGGAAGAAAAACTCCCGGAAAATAAACCCCAAGAAAAATTTCAGGAAAAAAAACCTACAGGAAAAAAACCCCCTGAAAAAAAACCCCCGGATTTTTTTTTCCATATTTATAGAATTTACTTAAAACCTAATAATATAGGTATATTTTTATTTGGATTATAATGGATATACTCATATTTATAATGTATAGACAAATTAGTTTTTTAGAAAAAAATAATATATTAAGAAGCTAAATTTTTTTTAGACCCTAGTTCGTTATTTAAAGATTACTCTTATACCCTCCATAAAAAAAAGCTTAAACAAGATAAAATGCTGAAGTTCAAATTGGTACTGGAAAAAAATACCCAAGTAAAATCACATATCCTTAATTACGATATTAAGTAAACTATATTTGACAATTGTAATAAAATATATTTATTTTATTGGTAAATCGAATTATTTGTGCGTTCTTAATCGAGAGTGCTCTGATTCACGTTCCAAGTTTCTGGATAAAATCGAGGATCAATTTGACGTGTTTGGAATTGAGAATTGCTTCTTGTGACAAATTCTATAAATAATGATTTATTTTCCTGGCTGTTTTTTCCGGCGGTTTTTTTCACGAGGGTTTATTTTCCGGGGGTTTGTTTCCTGGGGTTTTATTTTCTATGGGTTTTATTTCCGGGGGTTTTTTCCGAAGGTTTTTTTTGCCTATTACCTTATGAAATATATGAGAAAGTAAAGGAAATTGCTAATGGTAATAGGAAAAAAAACCCCGGAATCCCCGAAAATAAAACCACCAGGAAAATAAAACCGCTAGAAAAAAAACCCCTAGATTTTTATTTTCATATTTATAGAATTTGTCACAAGAAACTATTCTCAATTCCAAACACGCCGAATTGAGCCTTGATTTCCTCCAGAAACTTGGAACGTGAATCAGAGAACTCTACCCGACGAAGAACGCACAAATAATCATTGCGGAGGTTGGAATCATTTTTCTAATCTGGTTGGGAATAAAGGAGGAATATCGTAAAGAGATGCGAAGCCTTCCAGATTTAATAAGAGCGATTTCTCAATATTTCCTATATAATTATTATTCTAAATGATTAAATTTGTATACACATAATCATTATTTACCAATAAAAGAAATATATTTTATTACAAAATTTTGTCAAATTTTTAATTAATATCGTAATTAAGGATGGATATTGTATGTATTACTATAGCAAATAATTTTTAAGAAAATAAGAAATATATGATTTTACTGGGGTATTTTTTCCCAGTACCAATTTGAACTTCAGCATTTAATCTTGTTTAAGCATTTTTTATGGATGATATATGATTAATCTTTAAATAACGAATTAGGGCCTAAAAGAAATTTAGCTTATTAATATATTATATTTCTAAAATACTAATTTGTTTACACATTATAAATATGAGTATATCCATTATAATCCAAATAAAAATATATCTATATTATTTAGTCTAATTCTATAAATATGAAAATGCTGGGGGTTTTTTCTTCCGGATTCATTTCATGAAATTTTTCATCCACATTCTCTCTGATATATGTTAATATTTCAACATAATCCTTTGCCTATTCATAACCTCTCTTAAATACAAATCAATTTCTGTATAGCATTTTGCCAAAATCATATGTTTAATTAAATAAAAAATAAACATTGAATTGATGTTAAAGATTGTGGCTTAATAATATCCTGCAAAAGATTCTCAGCATCTGCTAACTCTTTTTCCATGCATGATAAATAAAATTCCAGTGCTCAAATACAATAAATTTAGTTTAATAATGAGTTTCACCGACTCTTGTCTTCCAATGATTGTTTTTTCATATTGATAAATATATTTTTATAAAATGGAATATGACAAACTAGACAAGTTTTATGCAATGCAAAATAATTTAAAATTTATATAAAAAATATAGAAATAATCAAATACTGCATATCATATTATTTATAATAATTAAATTTCAAGCATTTATTATCAATTTAGTAAATTAAAAAAATAATTAAATTTTTTTTTACATTTTTCATGGGGGAGGGGGGGGGGCATGCTTACGCCACTGCTAGTTAATTTTGAATAACTAGTAATCCTTTTAAGAATTGTATATAGTAAGGATAACTGGTTATTTTGCAAAAGTAAGCTTTAACAACACATTTTTAGAATTGTGATAGTATGTTCTAATAAATTAACGGTACAATATCTTGTATTATATGCTGATAATATTTAAATATATTAAAATGTGTGTGATTAAATATTTTCCTAATTTTCAGCCTTAAGCAAACTATATTTCTGCAAAATTTCATGTACTTATTTAGGATAGTTTTTAATATAGAGACATTTAATTTAGACTGGTGTGCTCACATACCCGGTCAGCGTCACTGGGGGTATGCCAAACATGCCAGGCACGGCGTAAATGCCACGTTAAATTTTACATTTCAGCAAGCCATCTTTTCGAAATCGGCAAAACTAAATTTCTATATCGGCAAGTCTAAACGAAATGAGTATTTGCACATGTGAGTATTCGTTCTTTGCTCTCATTATAATGAAATAAAGCAAAATAATTTTTATTTATTTAGAATGACTAGACGCCATTCCGAGTATGAAAAAGGAAATGTTACGAAGGAATCGTCATTGGTCATAAGCTGGGTTATCATATTTCTTCTGTTGACATTTGTGCTGCCTGTAACAAGTAGGCTCCCTCATTTGATTGGCACTGTTTCTCTTGTCTTGAAATCAGCGGTAGCTTCTTGCCGCACGATAAACTTAATAGGTTGATCGGCAAATCTTCTATTTCGCCAGATTTTCAAATAGTTTGGAGCCCTTGGGCCTTTTAAATGAGGATGACAAGCATTCTGATAGCATGTCTTTAACATCTTATGTGTCATGAGTTACATCATTCCCTTTAATTGGAATTCAGACCTCTTAGAACTCTAAAGGATCAAAAAATAGAATAAATATAAATGAATCCCTAAAATTTTTAAATCGATTGGAGAAAATATCAATAAAGACTGGGAGACCTTTTTCTAACAAAAGCTTAATTTGAAATTTTAAAAGAGAATTAAAGGCGTTTTGAAACACTTCCTTAACTCATTTAGCTTCTCCTTTTCGCATTATATTTATTGCAAATTTTTTTTTAATCTTTGCTTTTATTTTTCTTTTTAAAAAGTTTGAAATAGTTTCTAGAGCTATATTATCTAAAATTTCTGCATTTGAATTTTTTTTTTTAAATATCATCCTATTTAGTTATCTTCCTAATTATTATTTTTTTCTACAAGACGCAATCTTTAATATTAGCATAGTAATATATTATCGACTTCGATTTATATATTATATTCTTCTATGTATTATATAATTTTTTATAAATATTTTTATTTATTAATATTGTTTTGTGGGCTGCTTTGAAGAAACATGCGGGTGATATGAGCTGCTGACTCGCAGACACCTTTGATACCCACCTCCTTACTCAAACTGAGAATTGTGGAGACTTTCTCATAAATTCTGGTCAAAATCAAGTTTGATACTAATCTTAGAAAAAGGTGCCTATAGAAATTGGGCGTAAGTGTTTGTTAGGTTTTTTAAAGGTGGTTAATTTTTCTCCAACCAGAATTGGTTGAATGAAAATAGGTAGGCCACTATGTAGAATCCTGTTGCAAAGAATTGTTACACTCTTGAGCAGCGTTGCTTTAGAATTTAAAAGAGGGATAGATAGATCTTGGTGCGATATGGAAATTGCATGGTAATTTTTCCACCCGCGGGGGTGCGAGTACAAGTTTTTGAAAGTGGAGGACAGAGTGTCTGATTAAAATGCCAGATGAAGTGAATCTTTTATACCTAAATTGTCGATTTTTTCCAATTAATTAAATCTTTATCTTAAAAGAATTCAGAGATAACTTTGGTATGGAGATTATGTGCATCGAATGTTGTCCAGTTCCTTTAAACGGTTCATGATATTATGAGTGAAGGAAACTCGCTCTGTCAATTAAAACTTAAAGGCATGGAAGCCAAATAAAAAGAATTTTTCCAGGCTGTGGGAAGTCATAATTAGTTAGAAGATTATTAATTATCTCATATAATTTAACCGCAGGAAGTTTGGCTTTCCGAGTGATTCTTGAAATAATATGTGATTTAGGTAAATTATCAAATTTACCGGAGAAGGAATGAAATTTTATCACATTGGAGGTGCAGGGTAGAGATCTGCAAAAGTAGACCCGTCCCGGAGCCCGTTCGGGCCGAGCCGGGTTTATTATTTTTTAAAAAAATTCGGGCCGGGTCGGGTCGGGCCTTGAATTTTTTTTAAATATATCTAAATTTATCAATTTTATGTTGAATTTTTTATGTGAAATAAAAATATTTATTTTATTTATAGAAACTAGACGCCATATAATATATATCTTTTATATTGATTAATTAAAAATGAATTTCTATATTTAAATAAATTCGGACCGGGTCAGTAAATTTTTTTTTAAAAAAAATCGGGTTCGGGCCGGGCAGGCAAAACTTTCTAAAAAAAATTTCGGGCCGGGCTTGAAAAATTAAGCCCGATGCAGATAACTAGTCCAGGGTGAGATTACGGTGAGAGCTAGAATAGGTAAAGGATGTACTTGTGTTAAATACAGTAGAAAATATGGGGGAGAGGGGGTGGAGTCTGTACTGAACTGATTAAAGGCACCATTACTACTTTTACCCTGTATTCTTAGGATCTCGTTTTTGTTAATTAAAGTGTGCAGACTTAAATGTTTGTTAACCTAGTTGGAGTAGTTGAAATTAAACTTAATAAATTATTCTGGATTTGATGAATACTTAAAGATCTTTTTAGCCACTCTTTCCTGACAACATTCCATATTAGATGGGCTAATTGGTGACGGTATTTTTTTTATAAAAAATTCGTCATATATTAATTATTTTTATTAAATTCATATACCGGGTAGGTAAAATAAAATGTTGCGTTTTAAAATCTTTATAATTTTAAAACGTCACTTGTTTTTTAAAAATAAATTTCATACTTTATTAGAGGGTGTGTAGATTTTAACATCCTAAAAATATTTCAGAATTGAATCAAATTTTTTAGAAAATTGAAATAAAATATGCTAAAATTTGATAAAAAATAAAACTTGACTCTCAAATTTTTTTTCTTTTAAAAACGGGCTATATAGGTTCCCTATGTCTGCACTATATTCGGGCGCTCCCCTTTTTTTCAAAATTTTTTTACATCATAAATTATAATACAAAATATTTAGTTTATTAAAGAAATCTGATTATAAAACGTCTTCTATTAACACTCACTTAAACAATAATTTATCAAAAGAAGATCGTATATTGCCAAAAATTTGAAAAGAGTGAGAGTCCTACTATAGTCCAACATAATGGGATAAACAATTTTTGAAAATTTTTTTTAAAAATATTTTTTATAGTGAAGCCCACGGTTCGGCTTATGGTCCGGACCAGATCGTTACACATAAATGGCGGACTGCGGTCCTCAGAAAAAAAAGCGGCCCAGATCATGGGTCAATAAAACTACCGATTTATCCTAAATAAAAAATCTGTCCGTCCTAAATAAAAAAACCGATTCAGGACCAGTTTTTTTAATATAAAATATTTATTTTTATCTAATATAATTCTTGTTTTATCATTTTATTAAATGTAAAAGTATTTTTTGTTAATATTATCAAATCAAATATGAATAATAAATAATAAATACAAATATTTATTTAAAACAAATTATTTTTATAGAACTCCACTGGAAGAAATTAGAAAAGAGGATATGTGGTAGTCATGCCTGTAGGGGTTCCGGGAGGGGGGAGGGGGGGGGGTGCAACTGTTTATTTGGAACGGCCAATTTTTTTGAAATAAAATAAATGGTTAGGCACTCAGAAATTTTTTGATATTTTTATTGAAGATTTGTAAAAATAAATATAATTAAGCAAAATAATACTATAGTTATAATATGAGGATTTTGTTTTTTAAATTTAAACATAAATTAAAAGATAAATTTTGGTTTATTTTTTTTTGATGTGGCATTAAAACTAATCTTCGTTTATCTTTAATTGACTCAATAAACAATTGGAATTACAATGTCGATGAAAATATTAAATAAATTACGTTATGCTCAAGTATTATGGGTGGAATGAGTAATTATAATGTAAGGTATCTGCCTGAGTACCTCCCAGAGCCTGAGGGTGGTTTAGTTACACCCACTGTGCAATTTGATATTTTATAAGTATATTCGTTCCTGGTAGTGTCCTCTTTATAAAAATCTTCGTTTTCTTTAAATTTTTATATATTATTTTAATGTTTGTATGTTGATCGATATTTAAGGTTTAAATATGATCACGTGTTTTGAAAGTTGTGATACAAATTGAGAAATTATTTACTAATTAATTAATTAAAAAATTAATTAAGTTAATCAATTAATTAAATTAATTACAAATTTAAGAAAGGATATGTTTTATTAACTCAAAGATAACGAAGTATAATTAAAGTTATGCTTTGTTAATATAAAAAAACAAAATAAAAATATGATCGCATATAATTTACTGCGAGAAAGTGATATGCAAGAAGTAGTTTGCCATTTATTATCTTAAACTTCACTAGGAAAATATATATATTGAAAAAGTATTCGTCATCTTCATGTAAGAATATCCGTCCTCTTTCAATTTTTTTAAAAATATTATATTAATAGTTGCCGTGTATTGGTCTAATTAACGTTTAGGTATCATCGCATGATAAGCAGGAAGTAGTTTGTAACATCTATAATTTATTTTAATTGTCTAATTAATTAAATCTCGCTAACATTGACTGGATTTACCATGTAAGGGAACTGACGAATTCACAACACTAGTTCCTTTTTGCTGAGGAAAAAAAAAGCGTTTATTTCTTCATTTAATGGTTAATAAGTGAATAAATATTTTACATATTTTTATAAGTATTTTCTTGTTATCCAATTAATTTGGCTAAATAAAACTTTGGTAACTAAAGTTTTTCTAAGAATTTTGTTTTTTCATTTAGATTTAATTGTTAATGGGGAATTAAAATTCAATAATCAATATTTTTTTTTAAATTTGGGACCTGAAAAATTTTTGGAGGCCATTTCTGGGTCCAAAAATTTTAGCGAGCGGTCAGGTTTAGGGGCCGGGAATTTTTTGAGGGGGGGGGGGGGTCTGCTACCCTTCCCCCGTGGCTACCGGCCTGATGTTAGATTTATTCCATTTTGTCTATTATAATCCATTTTAATATTATTTGTCTCTTATTCAGTTTAAAATTTATCTAATGGTATTGAAGAAATTGACTTTGCACGTTGATGGGATTTTTAAATTATTTTTATCATGAAAGATAAAAATCTGATATTTTATTTAAAGTCTGTTTATGCACCTGTAATTTTTATTTAAAATATATGTAAATTATTTTAAATCACTTTGCTGATGATATATTAAATTTGGTACTGCAATGAACAATATTCTGTGTTTTTAACTATACCTATGATAAAATGCTAATTTGACTTTTATTTTCTTAGTATATAGCAAAATAGAAATGAACTAATAAAGGAAAGGAATCAAAAAAACTAAAGTAGCTGCTCTACAAAAGTAATTAAGATGAAGTAAAATATATAAAAATTTGGTAAAATATATATTAATAAAAGACCGGTCTGGACTGGAAAAAATTAAAAGATCGGCACAGACCACGACCCCTGAAAAAAGATCGGTCCGTCAAGTCGGGTCCAGTCTAAGACTAATAAGGCCGGTCCGTGGACGTTCACTAATGGAAAATTTAATCAACAACATTTTATTTTCAATTTTTTAATATTAAATATATTTTAAATTTGCTCATTTTGTTAAAATGTAATATTAAAAAAACTAATTTATTCTTTTATTTTATAACTTTTTTCTCTTATCCTTATGTTTAAGTCTTGTTTTTGAATGTTTTTTTCGTTAGAAACCCCTAGCCTTTAAAATTTATTTTGAGGGTATTAACATTGAGCTATTTATTTTGCCAAATTTTAACATTTTTGATCAATTTTCTAAAAAACGATTTCATCAAATTCTAAAAATATTTGAGGATATTAAGTAAATACAGAATTAAATTTTTTAAATATTTAGTCCATATTAGTCTAAAATTACTTGTATTTAAGACTAATAATACCAGTTTAATATCATATTGATTAAAAATATAAGGTCTCGTCATCATAATAAAAAATTTAGATAACACATTGCTTAAAATGAACACAATTAACTTTTAATTACATAATTACTACTTTTATTGAAAATAATTCAAAATATAAACAATATAATTTAAAAAAATTGAATGGAAATTTATATATTATATAAATTTTCATAAAGAAGGGGACACCGGGACATACAAGGGATATTGGGACACGTCAGTCTATTCCAATTAAAATATAAGCTACTATTTTTTGAAAAATTTTAGAATATTTTTTATCGAAACAAATGTAATTTAGGATATCAGAAGTAATAAAAAACAATTCTTTTTCGTTTAAATAAATATACAATATCTCTTGACATTTATAAAGTTAGAGATTTTTGAGTTTAAAATGTATGTTTTATTTACTTATTTGCAAAAATTCGCTACTCTTATGGTAAGGCAGATTATTTTTTTTAAACATATTTAGACCTTTATTTTATGGGTGGAATGAATTAATACTTTAGACTGGGTACTAGAATGTAGGAATCTTGGTCCAAAATCTTGTTATAAAAATGATTTTTCTATAAAAACAGTATGATTTTTAGAGGTCGGCGTAGGCCAACTTGACCCGTAAAAGTTTTTTAACAGGGGTTTCGGCTACCCATAAAATATATTTTGTGTAAATTATCCGGCGCGCTTACTACATTTTTATGTAGGAAAAGGACAACTTTTTCTAATTATGCGCCTTGATTTTTATATAAACTTCGGCGTAAAAAATATTTTGCATAATTTTTCTGATAAATCTTCTTGTCTGGCCCAACCCTTTGGTCTAGAATTCAGACTGGGCTTTGCTGACCTCTAATAATTAGCACAATAATATATATATAGATAGTCTACACTTTAAGGTTCAGTATATGTTTTGTTTATCGAGATTAATCTAAAAGAAAATATTCCATTAAATTTTGATTGCCACAATCTCCCTAATTAGAGATATCAAAAAAGAATTCAAAAATAAAAAATTTAGGAAGGGTCACTAATTTATTTCGTGGGGCCATCCACAATTCCCCCAGTGCAGGTATATTTACAAAATAAAATTCTTGAAAATATATCTGCATTTAGTATTCATTCCATATATCATTTTAGACCTCTGGAAAACGACCTGGCAACAACCATATCTTATATAATAATTTTTAAATCTGTTATATTTTTTTTTACCCTTAGCTTAATAAAATTATAGATTATATTTTGTCAGGGTAGGGCTTTTCATTAATTCCATTAATATTATGAATTGAAGTTATATATAACGGTTTTTTTAAAAATAAATATAAAATTTAAATATGTATTTAACCTGAAAGACCTCGCATTCTCCTTTTTTATAACTCAAATGCATGATCTTTTTTCCTGTGCCCCTTTTCTGGCATTTACCGTGACCACTTCCTATCAATATTTTAGATGAGAAATCGTGATCAAATCTCAATGTAGCACCCATGTAAGTACTATTACATGATGTCGAAACTATTGAAAATGGGGGAAAAAATGCTATAGAATCTTATATATTATGCATAAAACATAATATTTTATTACATTTTCTTATTGATGTACATAATTTTTAATTTAGGCAAAAAATTACAACGCCGTCTTATATCTATTTTTTACTAAAATTAAATTGAAATTTATTTAGAGAATTGAAATTATTTAATTAAAACATAACCTAAATTAAATATTGAAGGTAACATTTATAAGGAAGATTTTATAAGAAAATTACCATGTTTTCATTCATTAATAGTTAGTTAATACGCTTAAATAAAATGAATACTTATAGATATAATTATTTTAAAGTTGAAGGGAATAAATAAATAAATTTATTTAAAGATAAGAGTTTCGGTTTACATTTTAAAGTTTCGTTGACGTCATGAGCTGAATAATTGTTCTAGGATATTTAAAAAAAAATAGTGGTGTCAAATTATTATCAAACTATACTTTTCTAAAAAATAATAATTTTATCTATTCATTAAGAAACCTTCATTTCTACATCATTTTGTGGGCATTTAATGTTGAGAGCTTGTTTAGCTATAGATTTGTCGAATTGCCCGTAATACTCGATTATCACTTTGTTTGAATAATCCGAACCTATCTATCCAAATTAATATTTAGGGTTAAAATGCTAACTAAAAAATTCCATTAAAATTATAGTTTATACGTTTAAAAAGATACTAAGCTTTGAAAACAAATACATCAATTTAATTCCCTTTGAGTTCAATATATTTCCTTTAACATCAGTTTAGAACTAATGACTATTGCTATTAAAAGATAGAAATTTGGCTGAAGCCTTTAACTGTGTGTTATTGTTGTCTATCTACATACTTTGAAAACAAATACATCAATTTAATTCCCTTAAATGAGTTCAATATATTTCCTTTAACATCAGTTTAGAACTAATGACTATTGCTATTAAAAGATAGAAATTTGGCTGAAGCCTTTAACTGTGTGTTATTGTTGTCTATCTACATAATATAAACGTGACTTCAGTGATTTTAGAACAAAATTTTCCTCCTTTGAATTTATTAAAGTTATTTATAGCGAATTTGTGGTTCTTTCTAAAAAAAATAATTAAAAAACCTTTTTGGTGCCACATTCATCTAAACCTATACTGCAAATCACCATTCTTTTTTCCCATATCCTGAAAAAGCAACCTTGATTAACAGTGAATACCTTTCCTTTAAAATTTTTGTTGAAAGTTATCTTCAAAGCCATGTAACCTGTCAGGCACAAAACTGATGCTGTTTTTTGGGGGGTTAATACAATGATGAGTATTAAAATAATAAGGTTTTGTTAAATTTTACTTACTTTCGTTAACAGAATTTTTCTTGTTTTTTTTTAAATATGAAAAATAAATACATTATTTGTAAATAATCAATATAAACCTTATTGCCATATATCATTTTAGTGTATTTTAGTATTCTAACTTACCTTCATTTTTCATGAGAGCTTAAAAAAATAGCTTGCCAAACTTATTGAATTAAAAAAGATTAAAGAGACCCATAAGTGTAAGAATCTAATCATCACTATTTCCATCAAAATAGATGATCATCAAGAAATTTTAATTTAAAATCAAGAGTTGAATTTTTACATCTTTCTAACCTCACAGCTATCAGGTATCAATTAATAACATTGCAAGGTATTTTATAAATTCCATCTCGATTTGTATTTTTTTTTCTCATTTAATTATATAGAGCTTTCCAGAGTAATTAGGAGGTCTGTTATGTTTAAAAAAAATTAATCTTAGAGATAATATTATGTATTCTGAGACTTTGCAAATATCTAGAATTCTTTGTCGAATTATTAAGGAGATCATTTAAGGAAAGACCCCTTATTTTTGAAATATATCTGGCTTAATGAAAATTTTTTAAAAAAATCTATAATTGTTTGAATTTGTTTGGGTGACATATTCAAATATCATGCTTGTCCTTACTAGCGTGCAAGTATGTCAAGCCACTTTTAAGTAATTCTGTTAATTATAATGAGAAAAGTTAAAATACCAATTGATCTATATATTCGGTAGTATCCAGGGCCTCTGAATTCATTGGAGTGTCTTGAGGAATGTATTGAGTTACATAAATCACAGGTGTCTCAGTCAATAACTATATATATGGTATTATTTAAAAAATTTTTTTACCCTAATCAAAATTGAACAAAACTTCCTACATTATTTTACCATTTTTTTTCTTCTGATGTCAAGTTAAGGTCATTTTTATCTCAAGCATAATGGGAATTTAAAGAGTTATAAGTCCATATTATAAAGTGATCAATTTATAAAATATTGTTGAGACATTGTTATTAATGCCAATAATTTACTCTATCATTAATAAATGCATTAAATATTGTCATGGCTAGCGTTATTAAACGGATCGATTTGAGCTGATTTTTAAAAACAGCTATCTCAATATTTTAATCAGGAAAAAATTGCCTAAGCCTCGAGATTTCGCTAACAGATATCTAAACATTTGCTCTTTATTAGAAAAATCTTCAGGCTTGCATAATATTCTGGTTAAAATATTGAGTTAACCATTTTAAAAATCGACTCAAATTAAGCGATTTAACATTCAGTCTATATTTATCTTATTTAAAGACATTATGATTATTAACAACAAATTTTTTGGTAATTTTCTTATTTTTTATATTTATAAACAATCCTTATATGATTGGTAGGAGTATAATATGACTTTAATGCCATTTAAGAAAATGTTTATTTATTATTTTATACCGAAATTTTGGTAACATTTTCAATTCTTAAATTTTCGTTGACTTGACCTTTTGGGGTTATGCTGGATTTTACATTTGATGTTTGAGCGGTAATATTTGCAGGAGAATAAGGACGAACATTGACTGAGCCTGTGACGACTTTTACAGGTGATATTTTGTTGACTTCTGCAGAAGGTCTAGTAGTCCATTCAGTTTTAAATACTTAATAGAAATAATAAAAAGTTTGTGATCTTGAAATCTTTAAAAGAGGTCATAGCTTTTTAGTAAAGGGAATAAATAATAGAATTGTATAAAATCACTTACTGGAAGTTGGAATGTTGGTAACCTTTTTTATTGAAGTAAATTCTGTAATCTAAATTATTTAAAAAATGTATAATTTCATCAGAAATAAGGTATTTTTATTTTGAACTGAGCCCCATTGAAGTGGATATTTTATATGATTTTTTCACAAATCCTATTTATATTTGTTCACAAAATAACCTTATGAAAGAATACATTATTTTGCCATTTTACGAAAAATAATCTTCGAAAATGGGCAAAGGTTGGGGGGATTGGATGTAAATATTTAATATTAATATAAGAAGAATGGATTCATTTTTTTAAACAATTATTATTAAAAAACATCCCAAAGCTTACTTTTATAGTTTTATTCTGTTTGAATACGTAGGGGCAACTTATGATAATAATTTTTTCGTAACACATCTTGTCGCATTCGTTGTAAAGCAAAAATCTTAGCTCATTCTTGTAAATGTTATTCATCTGGAAGAATAGAAAGATAAAAAAAATTATTAAAAGGGAAAGGAAAAAACATTTAAATTTTTTTAAAACAAATAAGGGTGAAGTAGCTAGGGTTGTTAAAAGGCCCGATTCGGATCGATTTTTTAAAACAACCCGACTAAGATTTTAACTAAAATAATATTATGTAAGCCTGGAGATTTTACTCATTATTTTTTGTCATTTTTAACCATTCTTTTTTTCATTTTTTGTCATACCCCAAATCTGAATCAAATTAAAAATGTGTTTTTCAATAGAAATATTTTGTAAGAATTCAAAATTGTAATGATGAAGAGGCAAAAAAATTTAAATTAAAAAAATATATAAAGAAAAAATGAATGATTAAAAATAATAAAAGAAAAATTGTACAGATGATGGTCAAAAATGGCAAAATAAATTAAAGAAAAATGACAGGGAAAATAAAGAAATATTATTAAAAAATATTTAAAAAAAGAATAAAGAAAAATGATAATGAAATAAATGTTAAGAAAATTGAAAAAAAAATAGATTAAAATAACTGTTACAGTTGGGTAACAACTATATCTTTAGCCTTTTATAAGCTAATTTTTAGTCCCAAAACTATCACTTTGGCTTAGGAGTTCTTAAAAATAGAGCAGCTCAATTAGAAAGACACTAATATAAATTAAAATGCCTTAATGATAACGGTTTAATTGACACTTTTCCTGATATGATTGACCCTTTTCTTAAATTGCCGGGCCTTTTCTAAGTCTAAACCTTTTTACATAAAGCACTTTTTAAAATACACTAACAGATATAAATCAACCAATCTATTTCCTCATCTATGTCATCAAAGATTTCCTTTTGGCAGTCTCTTTAAATTTTTAATAATATTTTCCAATTGTCCCAATCAAATTCTTAATAACTACATTAAAAAATGTCTTGATAAAAGTAACTGTCTATTTTATTTTAAAATTATTCATGTTAAATAACAAAATTATTGCAGAAAACAGATATAACGATTTATCGTTGCGTTAATTTGAGGTTATTAAATTTCTGAATCATCATACTCAATGTTGAATATGTCGATAAAGTTGATTTTAAATTTTATTTTATTTACACTTTTCAGCGAAATAATTTTTAGTTTATATTAAATTTTTATATTATTGTATTAACATTATTTTAAAATCAATTTATTATTGATATATTTTTTGATATCAAGTTAAATTCAAGTTTAAACGAACATTTTCATTTTATATAATTGGTTATTTCATGATTTAAATATTGTTTAAAAAAGATATAAAAGGAACATTTTTTTTTAGTTAAAGGGGAAAAATAAAATGTAATTAATCTATTATAATAATCCTCAAAAAACGTCAATCAAATTTAGCTAATAGTGTTCTTTTAAAAAATATTTGTCCAATAAAAATGATTATAGCGTAATCGGTCCAATAGTAATCATGTAACAAACTCAACATTCATTCAATTTTATAACACATTTTGCCATAAAGCATTTAAATAATTTTTTATGATAATTGTAGGTTTTATATGAAATTCATGTGTATATTTAATAGTTTCTCATTACTTAATTATATAAAATATTATGATATATTTCTAAAATAATCATTTTTATTATTATTGCAAAACTGGAGATAGAAAAGGTACCGAATTTTATTTTTATTATTTTAAGAAATATTATTCTGTTCTCCAAATAACTTCTCTTTTATTATTTTAAGAAATATTATTCTGTTCTCCAAATAACTTCTCTTTGAATCCAAAAAATTTATTGAATAATAATTAACTAAAATTTTATTTTAAGCTGCGTCCAAAATGTTTTAAAAAAATTCATAAAATTTTTACAAATTAATAACAACACTTTGGATACATTTAAGTTTAAAAAAAATTAAAATATTCAAAATGCTTGATATGATTCAATTATTCGTTATTTATTAAAAGATATGTAAATATTTAATTGTATTTATTATTACATATATATTACCTTTCAGTTATTAAACTTTGTATCCTATTATTTGATAATGGTTGTATTTAAATTTTATTTATATGTTGTAAATAATTGTATCAATATTTAATAAACAGTTGGAAAGCGAATAATAACTTTTATTTTGTAAGATAATTTTACCATAAAATATATATAAATTATTATATTTGAGTTATATAATAAAATTATAATAGAAATGATATAATATTTTTTAAGAGTAGGAATAGGAATATTTTTATTAATAACTAGAGGGTTTTCATTTTCTTTGTTGGTATTATCTTGATTCAGTTATTATTCAATAATAAATATCAAATAATAGTAATATAATGTATAGAATAGACATATTTTGTTAAATATTTATATCATTAAGTGGGATAGCAATTTCATTAATGTCCCAGATGTCAATTTTCAGATTCCTAAAATAAAAAAACTATTATATATTTTGCCTTTTAATATTTAACATTTGTCTGTGTCAATTTAAAACTTTACTCAGAATATTTGGTAATATAATCAATATTTTCTTTTAACCATGTTACGATCTGAGTTATTGTAATATATTTATTGTATGGTTTAAGAGAAAATTGACAGATATTTGAAGAGAAATTCCAGAGATTATTAGCAGTGCAATATTTTGAAGAATTTAAAAATAAAAATATAAAATTAAATAATTTTGTGTAAATTGTAAAAATTGTCCACTTACAAATACTTCAATTACCATTAAATAATTCAATCTATTATAATATAGTGTTGTATATTTTCTCATTCATAATAGTAGAATGTATGTTATTTATAACTTATTATAACATTTTTGAGGAAATGTATAACCTTTTTGTTTTACTTATATATAATTATGATTGAAGTTAACCTACTATTATTTGTTAACTTAAAATATCTTTTTTTTTCTATTGTAATTTAATATCAATGTCTTAAATTTAATTTTATAATTTGTAACTAAGTAATAAATCATTTGGAAAGGTGGTGGTTTGTTTAAAATCAGCATGGTACTTTAATATGTATTCATGAATTTCATATAATGAGAGGTAAATCAGATATTTCCCCTTCATTTGATGATAATTTTGAAAAATTTCCCCAATGATATAAAATGGCAAAAAAAAGTATACATATATTAGACAGATTTAATTCTTATAAAACCCTTACTATTTTTTTGGATCCAAAGGGAAAATAAATAATTCTTGGTTTTCCTAGGCTTGGGAAATATTTTTCAAAATTAATATGTACTTGGACGTAGCTTGCGAAACATTTTTTAAAATTAATATAGTCTTAGATTCTTGAAATTTTTTTTATTTTAAATATGGGCTAGAAACTTTCCTGAAAATTTCTTTTGAACACATGGCCAGGCCTGATCAAAAATCAAGGCCGCCCATGCAACTTTCATATTCTATTTGTATTTTTAAATGCATTGTGACTTTTTATATATATTATTTCAGTTCTAACTACCAAAATTATTATGGTCTTCGGTAGGTTTGAGAAAATTTTCCCAAGTGCATGGACTTGGCTTGGGAATCTTTTTAATATTAGGCATAGGTATAATATTTAACACAGAATATTTATATGGCCCTCAGGTAAAAGCTAATTTAAATATATTTTTATTCAAAAAATAGTATTCACTCTTAGTCTCTTAGTCTAAATGGGTTGTCCTTGGTCTGAAGTAGGGGTGAGCTGGGTTAAAATAGAATAAAAAATAGATATGGTTTTTAGAGATTTACCTATCTCCAGGTTTGGGGAAAAAAATTTAAAATTACTATGGGTTGGACAGGGCTTGGAAAATATTTTTATAAATTATATTGGGCTGGGCTTGGGGAAAATTTTTCAAAATTATTATGAGCTTGGACGTCTGATAATTTTTTTATTATTAACTATGGGTCAGAAATTGGCCTAAAATAAGTTATTTTACAGGCCTGGGCTCGGCCTGATCAAAAAACCAAGACCCGACATTTAATTAACATCTTGATTGTGTCATTATTGTTATTATCACCATTGGAATAGCCAATTTTAAAATGTAAAATTATGATAACTTTTGAAATTTTAGATTATTAATTGATTGAATTCTAAAATGATGTCAAAATAATTATGATGTTGAATAGGTATAAATAAGAATTCATCAATCCTGATTGCATAAAAAGTTTACAAAAGTGATGTTGACCAATTATTAGAATAAAAATTCATAAAACATAGAAATTATTTTAAAAAATTTTATAAACGGGGACATTTTCGGAGCCAAATATATCGGCAATCGGCCCAGGTCTATGTATTACATACATTAATAAAAATAGAAAATTTATTGAACTTAGTCTTATTTTTTGCTAAATTATGAATATAACAATAACATGCTTTTTTCAAAAAATTAAAAAGTCTTGTTAAACTGAGCAACTGTCTAAGTTGAGCAAAAATCTTAGTTCCAATGATGCTCAAATTAGACAGGCTTTATTATATATATTATAGTGCGCACAAATTGAGCGTTTCAAAAACGCTGCGTTGTGAGCGCAAATAATGCATTTCAAATGCCCTAGTGCAAATTGGTAAAATTAATCGTTTGGCGTTAGCAACCATTTTTAAAAACTCAAATAGGTTTGCTTTTTCACTACTCTTTATTTTATTTTTTGCTTTGTAATATTATATAAAAATGTAATATAAATAAACTTACTTAAAAAGGAATATTTAAAAATTAAAAAATAAGAAATATAATTTACAAAAACAAATTCTTTTTCTAGAACTTATTTAAAATTTTGTATAGATGGATATTAATAAAAAGACAACCTCAATTCAAACAAGGACGCGTTAAGTTTTTTTTTATTTAAAAATTACGGCAAAACGTAAACGCTCAATTTGTGCGCACTATTATATATATATATAGTAAATGCATTTTAATATTTTCTAATACATTTAAATATAACAATTATTTTAGTATTATTTTATTATCAGGCCAAGATTAATATCCTAAAGACTAAAATGTTCATATCTGATCTATTAAATGTAATAACTTTATTTATATTATATTGACTTGTATTAATTATTTCACCAGAATAATAACTGATACTCATTATTTATATTTACCATGTTAGTCATCCATTGTGTAAAATAAAAATTGTTTTGTTTGAAAAGAGATGAACTTATACAGATATTAAAACATGATTATATTTAAAATATTTTTTAGTTTAATAAAAAATATAAAATAAAAGTGTAACCAAATATATCTAGATACAATAGATTTTATCGGGATGCCGATATGTTTATATAAATGTATCTAAATAAGATACAGATAAGCATTATATATCTATATTCTTTATTAATTTGGTATTATGCATAAAAAGAATAATAAATTATAATCAAATTAAAATGTAGGGGAGACCGGGGCACGTGAGTACAGGGGAATGTTAGGTCACTCCAAATCCAATTATTATTTAAAATTACTTTATAAGACTGGAAGTTTTAACCTAACACATATAATACGTCATACATGGTTGGCTAAAAAAGATTGAAAAATATTTAGTATTTTAATATTTATTTACAAAAGAAAATGTGTTTTAACATACCAAAAATATTAAAAAATAATTGCAAACTTTATCGTTTATATTTATAAATAAAACTTTTAAAATCTAGGAACTGACACATTTTCAGAATCAATAAACAGAAATTTATAAGATTCTGAATGATATTTATATAGTTAGTTGGCTCAGTCATAGTTAGTCGTAGTATAGTTGGGACATGTCATTTTAACTCATTTTACCATTTACTAGTTATGCGAAATTACAATAAAAAGGAAACATTTTCTGTACGGAAGATTATGGAAAAGCCTTACGTTTATATCCTAAAACCTCAGTCATGAATTTATCATTATTTACAGGTATGATTATTTATATAATTATATATATTTTTTAGGAACTCCAAAATCAATACTTATTTGTTATGCAATATTATTAATAAAAGGAAATATGTGATAGTCCCTAGTCTGGAATACGGATTTTAAATTCATTTATATATTTAGACCTCTATTTTATGAGTGGACCAACTATCACATATGTGTGTCTCAACATACCCAGTGTCATAGTTGGGACAAAAAATTTATTTTCAAATTCAATATATTAATTATTTAAAATAACCTAGACTTAAAGGATAAAGAAGATGTTTTACTTATTCAGAGTAGTCTAATATTATTGAATTTATTCAGGTTTGAACAAAAAATGTCCCAACCATCCCCACTCTATATATTTTACAATTGGGTGAGCCTATTTTTTGGCTGATTAGCTAGCCTAACTTTAATAAAAAATTCTAAATAATTAAAGCCTTATTAGGTTTAACTGATTTTGAAGATGTACCTATTTAGGCGAAACTAATTAAACTTAGCCGTTTTTTTTCGTCAAGCGCTATTTAGGAGTTGGCTAAGATTAGGATTTTCAACAATAAAGCACAACATATTATAAATAAATCGGAATTATATGATTAGATCGGTTCCACGTCAATTCGGCGCGGAGTCAATTTAGCGCAAAGTCAATTCGGCGCATATCAAATACAGTTATTTATTATAAATATATTAATATAAAACAAAAGGATGATTAAATAGAAGTCATTTTGAATGTTGATCCTATTAATTATTTCTTCATATTTTTTTACTATTTACTAAAGTGTAATATCAAAAAAAAATTAACAAATCAATATTTATAAGGATTTCTTTGGTGGACCAATTTGCCATGATATATATGAATATGTTGTATAAAAAAATCAAATTATTTAAACAAGAGAACCTAACAGTTAAGTATAGCTGTGTTTCGATTTTTAGTTTAAAATTTTATAAAGATTTTGTCCCATTTCGGTTTTTTTGAAGAATATTATTTGGTTCGGTGTTTGGTTTAGAATTTATAACGGTTCTTTTCGGTTCGTTCCGGTTTTTATAAATTTGATTTTTTTAAAAAAAATTAATCATAAACTATATATACATATTACTCTTAGAGAAAAATCTTTTTGCTTTATATTTTTATAATTCCTCCTTATTTAATTTAACCATGTAGATTATTTCTTATCTAATTAACTAGTAATTTGCCTAATCTCTATTAAATTGAGTATATAAAGAAAAACAATAAACTTGGTATTTATTGATATGAAGATAATAGCTAAGTATGAAAAATTTTGATAAAATCCCGAATTCAAATTGGCCCCAAGGAAAATTAAAATTTCAAATTTAGGTTAGTAATTTTAAATTAATTATTTAAAAATACCGTCGGTTTAAATTGTTTCAAGAATATTTATAACAGTTCTATTTGCTCTTTTTATATTTTTTTTTATAAAATTTCGGTTACAGTTCAGAAAATTATAACGATTCGTTTCTGTTTCGCGGTTCGGTTCGAAGCCCTGATAAAAATGATATTTTTTTTATGATTATTATTTTAAGGATTTTAATAAATCTATAAAATGAATCAGTCTTAAAGAAAAATCTATTTTTAAGTCAATAATTATTATCTAAATTAATACAATCGCTGGATATGATTGGAAAATTCAACCTCTAGCATGAGACCTTTTTGTTAATTCCTTACTTCTAAAAAATAATTTGAATTTTTTTGGACAACATATATTATAACATGGTAAATTGGTCCACCAAAGAAATCAGAGTATTAATATTTGTTTATTAAATTAATTTTTGATATCCAACCCTCAACATAATTTCTATTTAATGATCCCTTTGTTTTATATTAATAAATTGCAACTGTATTAGATACGCACCAAATTGTCGCTGCCTTAATTGTCGTGTGCAAAATTTTCCACGCCGAATTGACATGATACCGATTAGATCATATGTTGAGGAATATTTTAAACTTTAAATTATGATAATTTATCCATTTTCAATTAAAAAAATATATAACTAGATACAAAGTTAACAAATTTTAGTAGCTCTACAATCAATATTATAACTCTTTAAATAATTGTATTCTTTAATTCCATTTATTTAAACACTCAGATAAATGGTTATGAACTATGGTCTTTCATTTAAAACATAGTTCCTAAAGTATATTTTACTATAGGTATCTACTAAAATTTCTTTCAATAATCTTTCTAATATATAATATAAGATAAACTAACTAAAATGGTTCCACAACTATTGAAAGTGAAGGATTTGACAAAGAAAGGTATGCCCCTGGATTGCTCAAATTCACAAGAGACATCTGTGGTGGTAACTTTAGCATAAAATTGGATAGGCCAATCAAACATAAGCATGAACCGGTCATTTAAACATTCCGTTTTCACTTTTAAATTTTTTATTTTATTTGGAATATATATCTCTTCGTAATTATATGATATAAACAAATTTATCATCTCTTACCTTTGAATATGGGGACTTCATCGATTTCCTTATATTTTTTTAAAAAAAATTATTTATATTTTAAATTTACAATTTTAAAAATTATATTAAAAAAAAATAATAAAATTATATTTTTTACAGGTTTTATCACACTAGTCGATCTGGATAGTTTAGAATGTGCATCGGTTACGTCAATTATCTTCACAATAGACGACATCTGTCTTTTAGATAATTCCGAGGTCTTCATGAAAGAAAATATATTTTCGTTATTATGAGAGATCAGTGATGTTAGCATTGCTTCTGTATTCAAAGAAAGAAGTCTGGTAGATTTCCTTTCGAAATCTTTTCCATTATTAGTGGGCATTAAATCATTAGATGATGTTTTAGTTGTTCTACTTTCGTTAGACGGTGGTTTAGCTTTAATAGTTGGGTTGGCATCAACTATTTTGTTATTCCGTTTAGGACAAACCGCTGTTACTTCTTGAGTAAAACAAGGTAGGCTGCATACACCCATATAATACACGTGTAAGGATATCTCATATTGAGTTTGTGTCTGTTCATTTTTTAATATGGCATAGAGTTTTTGGTTTATCATCAGTTTAGTCAAAGATTGAGTTTGATTATCCTTAGTTAATAAAATTCCTTACTTGATTCATAAAAAAATCTCAAAAAAAATTTAAAAAAGAGGAAACCTTAATTTTGGCCCTCATATTAAATTATATGGTTATTTAATTTGTTTATATTTTGTAAAACGAAAGTGGCCTAATATTTCTTAACCTGGGTGACTCCACATTCACTAAATTCTATTTCGTGAGACCATTTTAGTTTAATGTCGATACCTTTATCTGGGAGATAACTTACGCATTTCTTAATTTTAGGACCTATTGAACCGTGAAAAATAGCTGGCCATTGCATCTCCAATTTGAACCCAGTCTTCTGACACCACCAATTTACTTTAAATAAAAAACAGAAATGATAACTGGTTTCTGCATATGCCAACACGAAGTAATAATGATTAAATTAAATTTCGAAAAAATATCAGATAAATTATATTTTTAGACTATTTAATATTTATATTTGAACTCTTCAACCTAATTTCTCCAGTAATGGAGAAAGAAAGAAAATATTTTTATATATTTAATTTAACCTATTATGATTAGCCATCAATTCAAATTAAGGTTTAATAAAATTACATTATAATTATATATTTTTTACAAAAATGTCAATTACATCTCCCAATGGATAAATCTGTGAATGATCCAGCTATCTGTGATGTATTAATTTTTAAAAAAAGTCAATATGAGAATTATATTTTAAAACTTTATTCATATAATGATAATTAATTAGGATTGGATTGTTAATTTTGATGATAAAATAAAATATAAAATAAAATACATCTAAAAATTATTGTAATATATCACATTCATTCACTTCTCATATTTCCTATACCATTTGAAAACCATTTTATCTAAAAAAAAAATTTATACACCCGGGTGGGCAGAAAATTTTTAGAAGAAAAACCGTGCCGGGCCGAAAATTAAAAAATAAGGGGCAGGCTATTTTGGTACCACAATAGGTTTCTGCTAATTATTATCACAAAAATAAGAAATTTTATTTTAAGGGGAAGCTAATTATATTTAATATATTTGCTTTATTATTTTGATACATAAGATAGGTTATTTTATTAGCAAAAATGAGAGTAATCAACAGTTAATAAGAGAGAGTTGTGGCAGCAAATAAATTTATTATGTTAGGCAAGGACCACTAAAATTTTTTCGGGGTGGTTTTATATTAATATTATGAAGTTTTAATTTATATAACCTTGCCATCTATGTCTTGGGTTGGACAGGAAGCCATGAATACCTCCCTTTTAACCAGAGCTTTCTTCTTATTAAAATGCTTGATGTCAAAGTATATCAGATATGCTTTATTATCCCCTTGCTTCTTTTTATTTTAAAGATAAATGTTATATTATGAATTTATAAAAAATTTATATATTAATTGAAATTCGACTTTAGATTAATACATACTTAAAAGATTATTCCAATAAAAATTAAAAATTTGATGTCTAATAAAATTATATATAAACAGGAATTTTTTAAAAAATAAACCTTTTTCATGCCACATTGATTCTTCTTTATAGAAATAATTGTCATGTTCTTTAAATTGGGAACCTTGTAAGTACAACCACCGTACAATATTTCTACTCTACCCCCTTTCCTAAAATACCAATCAAAAACAACTTTTATGCTGTTCAAATGACAAGTCCTCCAAACTAAAATTTAAAAAAAATGACACATAGTATTGGAAAAATATTATATGTATAAATATATAGGAGAGTTGCCTAGCCATCAGAGACCTTCATGGGCCTTAATTTTTTGACCAAGCCCGGCCCAGGCCCGCAGTAAAAAATTTTTTGGTTAAGCCCGGCCCGACCCATATTTAATATTAAAAAAAATTCCCAGGCCCGGCCCAAGCCCATAATAAGTTTCAGAAAAATTCGCCAAGCTCATATACAAAAATTTAATGTTTTTTATTTAATGAAAATTAACAATATTTAAATATATTTAGGCAATCATTTTGTTTACAATACTGAAATTTATTATTGTTAGAAGAAAAAAAGGCAATAATTCATTAAATTAGCAACTGTTTAAAAGAATTTAAATTTAAAAATTTTAGGACCAAGCCCAGCCCAAGCCCATTAAAAAAAATTTAAAAACCCAAGCCCGGCCCAGACCCGCTAGAAAATAGATATTAGTGGGCCGGGTATGGGCAGCAGACTGCTGGCCGGTCCGGCCCGTGAAGGTCTCTGCTAGCCCTAAAAAACAAACCTGAGTAAAATTATAATACTTTGCCATTTTTTAATTAATAATGTTTATTTTTTTCCGCATTTTATTAGTTCTAGTAGGTTATAATTTTATAAAATATTACCTAATACTTTTTTTCAGAATTTTAATTTATCCGATAATTATTCTTAGTAAAGAGTGAGCCATACCCGGAGAAGGGTGAGCCTATTCATGAGACCATTGTGTGGAGTAAAAATTTTAATTATTTTTGCATATAAAAATTTAATATTATTTACATATATTTACATATATTTATTCATTTAAAAATAAAATGTAAAAATTGAATTAATAATTTGATTAATATTAGTTAAAATCTATAATAACTTTCTAAACATAAACATAATTTGCTAAACAACGATTTTTTATAATGCAATAAAATCTATTTTTATATATATTAAGATGGAATCATATATATCACTCCTCCCCCCTCCTAGCACAAAAACACCTAGTTGGCCTCAAAAAAAAACACGGTCCTTTGATTTAAACACGAACAATCGATCGGATTAGTAATCTACGTAGACGGAAACAGCTTCCCGAAGTCAACGATTTTTTAAATATATATTATAACTATATGTGTTAGTGGATCCAATTAGAAAACTGATAATAATTTAATAATTCTGGTCATATTGTAAATTAAAATATTTTTAGTTGGCTTAAAAATGACTCGCTTCATATAAATTTGATTGTAAATAATGATTTTTTTTTAAAATATATTTTTTTTAAATTTGATTTAAAAATTTCGGGAGTTATGGGGGAGTTTAATCAACCCCCCCTTCTGTTTACCCCACTGGGTGGCACAGAAAAAGATTCAAGAGATATCATGAAAGAAGGTGATATTTAAATTTTTCTCAAGATTTCTCAGACATTTGATTTAGAAAATAAAAGAATATATATTTTACTAAAAGATAAACACTTCATTGACTTGATTAATTTGATACAAGAAATGATATTATACTAAAAGTCTACATCAAATTTCTCAAAGTATGTATTGCAATCACAAAGCCTATGTTAGAAATAGTTCACAGGCAAAATTATCCTGAATTAAAAAGTACCCGAAGCATTTTAACAATCCACTCGTAGTTTTCCTTGTATACATTTGTGTACTTATAACATTAACCATTTTGTGTTTACATTTTTTAAGGTTTAATATACAAAAAAGTTGTCAGTGAATGCATATTAACTTAGTATATATCTTGGTTCGAATCCGACAAGGATTAATTTTTTCTAAAGCTAACAATGTATTTGCATGCTATGGAGTGTGTTAACATTAACAAAATATTGCATGTTTTAAGTGCACGAATTTATTCAAAGAAAATTTCGGGAATTTGTTAAGTTAAAATACCACTGGGTATAAATTAGATAAAAAAAATATCTCGAAATTTCCTTTAATATTTAATATTATCTGATTTTATTACCGGAAAATATTTGAATGTGAACTATAAAATTTTCTGATGCAGGTCTTTGAAAGCTCGGTATTCCTATTAATTAATTATAAAAATATAGCGAGGAATTTAATAAATATGTATTTCCTTTGATCTCGTTTGCAGATAATAAAATGTTATGCATTTGTGACCTGCATAAACCTATTCGAGTTTGTTTATAATGTTTAAAATTGTCACTGACCGGATAATTTCAGATTTCATTTATATTTGACATTATTCAAAAAATATCATCAGAAATATATTCCATTTTTAAAATTCCAGCTTTAACTTCAGCAAGAGCTTTCTTATTTTACATTATTATTGCATTGATATTATTATTGAAGCTCTTATTAAGCAAACATAAACATACAATAAACTTTGTTTTTAAATATATTTCCTTTGCAATTTTTATTTCATCCTTTAAATGTTTTATTCATAATCATTTGTTATTTTTTTTTTATTAAAGAAACATTTTGATGTATCTTATGCTCTAATGTTAAAATTTTTGATTTTTCAGATGAAGAGGGTCGATCTCGCAGAAAAAAATAGGGTCAACTCATAGGACTTAGACCCATTAAAAATTGAAATTTTTTTCCGATCTGGTTCGACAAAAAAAGGTCAGATGCAGACAAATTATATCTATTGAATGAATGATTTATTTTATTGGGAATATAAAGATATAGGATGAACATGAATATGAAAAAAGATAAAATTTAGTGAAAACACTAATTACAGGCATGATTGATTTGATTGATCAATTTAAGGTAATATATTGCTTTAAATACTTAAAATATCTAGTATACAATTAAATAGTTTTTGAATGAGGAAATAAATAAAAGTATGCACTGCTTAACCCTTCAACGGGGCAATTTCTCACCCCCCCCCCCCCCCCCATGTTTATAGTATTGTTATTACAATTAAAACCTAAAGATATTTTGATATTTTATGCTAAACTATATTTCTGCTAGTATTCATTTTTGTCGGATAGTTTTATATAAAGATAAACATTTTATTTAGTCAGTAAGGTACTGAAAGACCCCACTCTTTAATAATTTTTCTTGAAAGAATAACTTCTGTATTAGAGTTTGTGCCTAGGGTTGTGATTTCGGTTCCAAACTTTGTTAAAATAATGTAAAAATCTTAAACATTTAAAAAATCATTACATTTCAAACAATAACACTTTTGTTAGAAAATAGTTCCACAACCTATTGAAAATTGTGAAGCGAGTTCTTCCGGTTTATATAAATTTCAGAAGATATTAGTTTTTTCTAGATTTTCTCTATTTTTATTTTCCAGATGTTCAGACGCCAAACTCTGCATTAAATAAATACTTAATAATTTTTTATGGCTTTCTTTTGATGATTTTCACAATTAGGCAACTATTTCGTTATTTTAGGCTATCTATGCAAAAAAATCATGTAATATATAAGTAGTTTATTAATGTAAGATTAAATTAAAGATACTTTTAAAATAAGGTGAGTATCTCATTAACTTTCCGTCTTACCAATTACTACAAATTATAAAAGATTTTCTACCTTTCCGCGGGAAGGATTAAAATAAAAGTAGACTCTAATCAGTTAGACATCTTTCTCTTTCAAATGATCTCGATAGGATAAAGAAAAGAAAGATCATAGCTTCAGAAGCAACATGAGGCGGATAGTCAATTGTAAAGGTATGAAACTAACCCAAACCTAACTCATATGGCTTTGGAATTTACAATTCTATTTTGGGTAGCTTTTAAATGATAGCATCAGACATTTCAATTTTTTTTTGGCATGATCAATTTAATTACGGCTAATTCATGATGGATGCAATGTGATGTGATTTAACAGCAGTTTTAATTTTTTTTAGTGAGATCAGTTTTTTTAAATTAATTTGATCTGCATCACATCCACTATGAATAATTTAGTCTAACTTTTTAAATGTAAGAAAATCGATAAGTTATTTTTATGTGTGTATATTTAAAAAAATTAAACGAACATTTTAAAGTTTTCAAATGTTTATTAGTATTAAAATTATATTATCGGTTAGATAATGTTTCAATCACTAAACTTTTAGAATGATAACTTTATCACGTTAAAAATAAATAATAAACTTACATTTGGTGCTCCGATCCTATGTGTATATAAAATAAATTAAGAATTATACAAATATAAATTCAATCATTTTTAATAAGTTATAAAATGAGAAGGAGAGAGTTTGTATTAGGAGTTAGGAAAAGTTATAGGTCAAAATTTAAAAAAAAAGACTCAGATTTGATTTATATTGAATTGATGAGAGCGAAATCGATCGTACCGTTTTATTAGAGTATACGTCCAAAATTTGGAAATAATCCCAAATTTTGAAAACTTTATATAATCGAAAAACAAAAACATACAAAATAAGAAAATTTAAAGTTTCATAAATTTAACATACAATTTTGTTTAAATTGTGAAAGCTTTGAAACTTTTCAAAAAATCGTAGTTTTTGGTATAATTTTAAATACCTAAACATTATTAATGTTTTTTGTAAATTTATAAAATTAAAAATAACTATAACAGCTAATTTGAAATTCATATAAGGAATTGGCGCCCTAGATTTACCATAAAATCAAAATAATGTAAAATATATTACCTGGTGTCGGCAACAATCGAATGAAGAATGGGAAATCATTAAGGAATTACATAATATGACGGTTATTAAGATAGAAGACATTTCTTTCTATCTCTCAACTTTTAAAATTATAGAAAATTATTGATAGGAATTTTGGTGAGTGCAAGGTATGATTACCCATTTTATGCCATCATAAATCAATAAAAATACAAAAAAAAATTCTATAAAACTTATAAATTAAAAAAAATCCTATAAACTTATAAATTAAACATAATATTATTCCGATAGTTTTTATAAATTGTTTTTATATATTTTTTCTAGAACCTTCAATTAATGTAATATATTAAAAATAAATTTAAAGATGTTATAAAAATCACGTTAATAAGTTAATAAACTTATTTATTTTACTATATACTTTATAATGTATTAAAAGATTCAATCAGACCTCGTTATTTAGAAAAAGATATATTATTACGATATCATTAGAAAAGTTAATGGGGACAGAAGGCTTTCAAATTTAAATTAATCAATAAATTCTTTTATCAGATTTTTAGAATATACAATTACGAAGATAGTTTAGAAATATATGCAAGAGAAAACAATTTTTTCTTAATATGAATAACATTTTTTTTCTTAAGTAATTAAATTAGATGAACCTATCAATTGCTGAATTATATTTCACAGCAATTCTGCTATCATCCATTTACGGATGGTCAGAGAATCTACTCTTATTAACCTACAATTATTCCTGTCTAATGCCATCACTGGCTTCAATAGCCATCTCAAATCCTCCCTAATGAAATCAAAAAAATTTCCAGGGATCTTCCTGTTATGTTCTATCCCCCCTTATTTCTTTTATTTTTGTTTCTCCTTGTTTCTTTTGTTTTCCCATCTTCTTTTATTTTGTTATGAAATTAATATATTATACCTTATTTTTATATTGCATTTGAAACTGGTTCTTACCAGTTTCATGAATGATTATATCGCGATTAAATAACAACTTTTTCTTTCCCCCTTTGTTTTAAAAATTATAAAGGTGGAAAACAAAACACCATTAATCATTAAATATTTTTTTTTGTAATAGAATTTCTTTTTTTTATTGTAATTTCTCTGATTCGAATAAACTTTAAAACTTACGTTGTCCAAGTGATTCCATGACTAAATCGATAAAACCCGGCCCCCTGGATCCAGTCATTGACCATCCCGGACCCCCGATCACGGACTGTATTATTCCCCTTCAGACTGGGGGACCCATCGGTCCAAACGCAACACTTCCTAACTTACTTCTCTTTTCTTCAACCGCTATATTCACTCCTTTCCGATGCAATCAGATAGTCTTGTTTCAAATGTCTAACCATCATATTTTAGTCTCTCAGCTTCCAAAAAATACGGTATTTTCTTAATATGATTGAACTAAAATATAATTTAGTTTAGATGAAATAGATTAATCTCTAATTTTTGTCTTTACTGCCGAAATCATGTTAAAATCCTGAAAAAAAACATAGGAAATGTTTCATTTATTCTTCGGCAGGGTTAAAAAATTTAAAAATAGACGGGTGAGGTTAAAATATTTTTATTGAGAGGGTGGTCGAAATAAATGAATATAAATTAATTCTTTATTTAAAAATATTGTATATTTTATGAGTTTAGGTTAAAAAAATTATATTAAATAGCCAAGATAAATAAACAATGATTCAAACAAAACCTATACAGTAGGGGAGAAGTGCCATGAATGGCCATGTTTTTGCTTTTTTGAAAAAAAGGTATTAAGAATAGGGTTTAACCAAACAAATTTGATATCAATGTGTAGCCAAATTATTAATCTTTAAAATAAAATTTGAATTAAAGCTCTATCTATAATTGTTTATGAGATAGATGAGGTTATGTGAAAGTTATTTTATACTATGTGTTAACTGGCCATAATATATTAATTAAGAATTTTATTATAAATATGAAATATTACAATATGAAATACTTGCAAAAGACCTATCTTATATATTTTTTCATTTTAGGTATATAAAAATTTAATTATACACTAAATTAATAAGTATAAGCATCTAAATTTTTCATCATTCATTTAATGATACTTTATAAATTAATAACTTAATTATCTTTTTGTTAAACAGTTTAATTTCAATATAAAATTAACCACTCTCTATTTAATGACTTTATAAATTATTATCTTAATTACATGTTATAGACTATTTTAATAATTTAATCATTCATCAATTTATAAATTTATGTTTAATAAACTTAGTTAGACAATATATTATTTAGAATTTTATTATAAATATGAAATATTACAATTAGAAATACTTCATGTTAATATTTCTTAATTTTTAGGCAATAAAAATTTAATTATAAGTATTAACATCTAAATTTATCATCATCTATTTAATGATAATATTTTATAAATTAATATCTTAATTATCTTTTTGTTAAACATTCTTATTTCAATATAAAATTAATCACTATCTATTTAATAATTTTATAAATATTATCTCTACATGTTAAAGTGATTTTTAATAATTTAATCATTCATGATGTTTAATAAACTTAATTAGGCAATTATTAATACGCAACAATAATGAAAGCCATTTTATTAATTTATAAATGAAACAATTATAATATCTTTATTTACATACATAATAAACAAATAAATCATTGTTATTAGTACATTAAGTATAAGCCCATTCTTCACATTGCAGGATTTAATCCACTCTTCACCTTTCTTGCTCTTTGAATATGCCTTCTTGCATATTTTGCAAAGCCACTCATCATTAGTTTTCTTTAGATTTTTTTTTATTGTTTTTTTTAATATTTGTTAATTTATGTTTTTTTATAAGGTGATGAGATTAAAATTTCTGATTTCTTTCTCCTCTTGTCTTTTTTGATAATATTATTGCTATATAAAATTGGATTAGGTAGAATAGATTGTGAATTCAAATTATTATTGGGCTGATGACATGATGTTAAGCATAACTCATTATCAGAAGTGGTAGGCATAGGGCTAAGAGTGGAATTTATTGTATCATTTTCAGGGTCACAATAAGCTAATTTCTCACTGCCAGAGGAATATTGGATAATTCTGACATATCATCATCATTAGATATTAAATAACTATCTTCAGAGAATATATCAGGGTTGAAGGGATATATCCCACAGGCTAAAAATCCATTCTGAATATTTTTGGGGGTTGTAGCTTTAGGAAGCTCCATTTTAATAATTGATGGTATTTCATATATGGTAACTGATTTTCCTACATGGTTTCTCATCCAATTGTCAATGCTGTTATTATAAAAAATTTTAAATGGTCCAAAGATTGATTTATCTAGTGGTTGTAACTGTGGGAGCAGTGTGGTGGTAGGGTGAGCAGGATTATTCTATTGTCTCTGCAAAAATCTATTGATCTTAGTGAGCAATGTGAACAATGATTGTCTAATATTAATAAATTTTTATTTGTTTTGGATGCTTTTGTTAGTTTGCAAAAATGAGTTAAAAATATCAGGAATTCATTTTCCTGCATCCACCCAGATCCATTTCCAGCACCAATACAACCTGAATTAAGTAAAATATAAATAATAAACATTCACATTATAAAAACCTATAGGGCCTCTCTGATAAACCAATCTTTGTATCGAATTCTTGGAAATAGTAACATAGGAGGAATGCTATTTCCAATTGTATTTATAGCTATAGCAATGGTCACTAAGGATCCTCTTTCATCTGAGGTTAAAAATCCTACCTGTTTCATGCCCTTCTCTGCAATAACTTTACCAGGATCTTGGACAGTGGTTACTCCAGTCTCATCCATATTCCATATGTCTTGTGGTTCAAATTTATGTTCATCCATTAGAGATTTTAAATTATCAAAAAAAATTTTGACACTGTGAGGATTGAAGCCTCGAGCTCTAGCCAAGCTTGTTGCTTAAGGGGTTCTAAGGGCTAATGTAGGATGTCTATTTTTAAACCCTTTGAACCAATCCAAGCCAGCCATTCCATCACGAGTCCAACTTTCTGGAAACTTTAACTCATATTTTTTTGCTAAATCATGTGCCAATATTCTTATCTAATATTTAATAGAGAATTAAATTGTTTAAAATATAAATTTTACTTGCTTTATGCCAAAACCAATTAGTGATTTACTAGCCTGAATTATATAATCTTTTAAAGGTCCTCCTGAGCTTTAGTGAATATTAGCCTATTTGAACTCCATCCCATATGAGGATATTCCAAAGTCTCTTTATATTTATTCATAGCTCTTCTTAAAGTCGTTCTAGGAATATTAAATTTATTAGCTATTGATAGTGTTGATTTTTCATTAATGATTATATCATCAATTGCCAGTTTAATTTGTTCATCACTTGAATTTGCACCAAATATTGTTTTGCGCGCCTTTTTCATTTTAATATGAATGTATGATTTTGGCCAGTCAATGCCTGGCCAGACAATACTCACCTGTCTATTATTAATAAGCGCCTCTATATGTCTATTAAATAAAACTTTTAAAGTCTTATTTTTTGTGTGAATAATGCTAAATGCCTAAGGATAATATTTACATAAAATATCAGTAATCTAAATTAGTAATTTTTTCACCAAACAAAAAAATGTGTAACGTGATTTTTCCAGAAAGAGGGACCAAAAACAGTTTTTATAAAATATTTTTATATTGGATTGCTCTATTCAATAAATGAACTTAGGTAAAATAAATATCATAAATATACACATTTTGACTAATTTTGAGAGAAATCGGTCCAATAGAAAAAAAGTTGAAGGGTGGTGGCCAGTCTTCAAACGTGGCCATTTATGGCACTTCTCCCCTACCTTTAAACTGGTATTACTCGTTATTTACTAAACCAAAACCTAACCCCATTAAAAAATTGTCACCCGAACCTGAACCCAGCCTCTAAAAGTACCTGTAAACCGGTTTGTAAAACTTTTGATATTTTAAATCTTTTATAGTTTATTAATAATCAATTTTTAAATTAGTATATTTATAGATAATTTTTTGCTATTTGGTACCAGCTACTTAAATTAGTATATAGAAGTTTTCTCAGTCATAAAATTTATTCTCCCTCCTAGATATAATTAGAATCTTGATAATATTAAATTTAAAAAATTTTCTTTTATTCTATTCTTTATATAATATAGTGAAAAAGTTTGAACCGGGTTATAAAGGTTTAAACCGAACCGACCTAGCCTGAACTTTGAACCGTTATTTTTATCTGAACCTAAACTTGAACTAAACCGATATACTTTGTGGTTTGGATCCCTGTGAGAAGGAGCCAAACCAATCAACCAAATAATTATCAAACATCGAGTAGGGAGTGATAACGTAATTTTAAGTGGGGGGGGGGGTCAATTTAAACAATGGCCGGGCTGGTTTGCTAGCTGAAACCCACCCATTTAGACTTTTAGTTTCATTTTCTAACAAATTAGAAGGTGATAGATAATAAAATTTAAAACGCTCCTATATCTTAATATGCTCATAAAAGTTTTTTTAAAATTCTCTAACATTAGGTTTCTAAAAAAATATGTATATAAATAATGGATGATGTTTATCAAAGTAATATTACATCGATACTTCTTATATATAAATTTAAAATCCTTATATTTACTGTTAATGAAAACAGAACTGAGATTCAATTCACACATTAAAACTTTTAAAAGATTTTGGCAATTCAATATGTTAAAATGTCTAAAAGGAGCACACCGTTACCACCACTTTTCAAAAAAAAGTAGCATGCTCACTATAGGGGAGACCGGGGATAGTGTGTTCCCGAGGTAGGTATTTCCTTCACGAATAATTTAAAAATTAATAAAGTTTAAGATTTGAAATTTAAGCCAAATATGTATTTTAATAAGGTGCTTAAGTAGGTCCAAAAATGTTTCGGGCAAAATTGCTCATGAAAAATTTTAAATGCAAATTTAAATTTTAACATAACATACCAAAAGTAACTTTTTAAAATTTTACATTTTCACTAATAACATTTTTTATAAACTTTGTTTAGACTTAATATTAATTCTATATGATAAAGAAATATATATTTTATTACATATAAAAATATTGACACAATTTATGGTAATTTAATATCTTGAAATTAAATTTTAATTAATTGTGAAGACCTGGGGCAGGTTTTGGCGGGGTACGTATTAGCCATTTTTAAGCAGGGATAGTTTTGAATAAAAAAAATTTAACTAAATTTATAAAAACATTAGAAGTTACTAGTTTGTCTAGGACCACTAATGACAATATGAAGATGATTGACTTACATTTTGTAATTATATGACAGATTTAAGTGACAACAACTATTTCCGGGTGATATATGTGATATAGATGAACCCTAATAAATTTAACATATTTGACAATTTATTTTACTTAGAATCAACACTTTTATATAAAAAAAATTTAAAAATCTAAAAATAAAAAAGCGCTATGGCACGTAACGTGAAAGGATAATAGATACCCCGGGTGTTTTTCATAAAACTTAAATTTTCATTTTTTTAAATTTCGCAATTAAAAACTAAATGATTTTTTCCTTAAATATTAATTTCTACCATAGAGATATATGTAAAGAATAAAATTATGTTAAAACATTTTAGAAAAATTCCTTTGTCTATTTTTTATAGCACTTCAATTTTTTATGGACAAACTGTCCCCGGTCACCCCTACTATCATTTTTAACACTTCATTACTTCTTATTTTTATGCTTATTTTATAAAAAAAATATATGCAAAATATTTTTTGCCTATTATATCGTTGGTGAAAGATTATAATATTCATAGGCTTGGACGCGGGAGTGGGAGTGGGGGAGGGGGGGGGGTATTTGGAACATCTCCTCCAGGCCTCTGAAAATTTGCCTGTTTTAGTAAAATTATAAGTTAATCAAAAATATTTCCTATACATACCCCGACCACCCGCACTCCCTCCAAAATATATACAATATGATGTTACTATAAAAAAAACAAATTTTTTTAAAAAAAATAAAAGTTAATAATTTTTTTAAAATAATAACTTTAATTATTTCAGAAAAGCAATATTTTAATATAAAAAAAGGTAACCCCATTTTTTAAAAAAAAAAATGCAACCCTTCCTATGCCTACAATAAATGGGCTCAAAGTCATCCTATTGATGGTTAAAAAATTCACCTAATAGTACTTCCCCTCTCATAAGCAGAAATCTAGATTGATTGAGTCCCATCTCCCATGTTCATTCTTTCCAACTTTACTGGAAATAATTTGTAAGATTTACCTGCCATATTTGAAATAGGAAATTACAAAATATTTTTTCGATTTTTGCCTATTAATTCTTAGAACATTTGTTTTTATACTTGTTAGTTATGTTAAATTTAACTCCAAAATTAAAATAGACTGTTCTATCAAAAATATCATGAACATGGACATTAAAATAATATAAAATTCACAAAATAGAATATGAATCTGAAGTTAAATAAAATGACATTTAAATTGTTATATTGTGGAAATAATTTAAATAAAATCACTCGAGGTGATAATGAAATATTTTATGTAAAAGTTAAAATCGATTTAAATGTAAAAGTAAAAATCAATTTAAAGGTAAAAAGTTAAAAATGATTTATAACGATAAAATGTAAATAAATTATATTTGAAAGACATATCTGTAGGATATTAATGTATTATAATTTTTTTGTATATATTGTTATGTTTTTTTGTTATATGATAGTTTTTGAAATTTATATGTTATAATAAAAAAGATAAATTAAATTTGTGTGTTTTAAATGTTTAAAAAATGTGTTAACTTAAAATTGTAAAATTCTTATATGGTGGCAACGTATTCCGACGTTTACAATTCTTATAATAGTCTCAGTTTATAGTTACAATATGACAGAGCGATTTTGATACATCATGATTATAAGATGTCCATCACGCTTTGAAATCAGGCAACATCGCAATACTTCGACGCACAAATCCATTCCGTTTATACACGAAACAAGATTGGTCCATTTCTTCTATTACGATAATGCAGATGACATGCAAACTGCGTTTTCGGCCATACAAGGACAAGAGTTCACTGACTCCTATGGGGATAGTTTCTTTATTAATGCTCAATACTATCGAAGAGATTGAATCATTTGACCAACGCTACCAGATAAATTTATAGCTTGTATTATTCAATTTTATATACGTATATATAAATATATTTTTTTTTCCGTGTGATATGTGACATAAATAAGTTGTGAAATAAACGATCATTATAAATAATATATATTATGAAACCGTTAGTAAATACAAAAAATAATATAGTTGACGTACCGGTGTTTACAGAAAACGTTGAGTTTATTTTAAAAAGATTCGATTCCGTATTAAAAGATAGCCAATGGACGGAAGCGGAAAAAGCGAGTATTTTCACAAACAGATTACCAGAAGACGAGTACTTAAATCTAGAGGCAATCTGTACATCGTCCGAGTTCTCTAATCTTACAAATTTAATCGAGAAGTTTAAACTTCTACACCCTGAAAAATCTATGGACAGTTACAAGGTTGATTTTGCGGCGGCGGTGCAAAATCCAGGTGAAAAATTTTAGGCTTGGGTAACTCGAGTATGTGATTTAAATACTAAATGTAAGTATAAAGACTTTGAGAGAGCAATAGAAAAAATAAGGCTTTCATCGATAAGTAAGAAAATCAGGCAGAGAATTTGTAAAATGGAAAATGTAAATATAGATACGATACTAAAGGCAGCAGCAGATATAGAAGAGAAAGAAGCGTGTATTTTAAGTAAAATTGATAATATAAAAATTGAAGCAGGAACCACGGTGAAAGCGATAGATGAGGTCGAAGTCAAGAGGATAAGTTCGGATAATCAACTGGTGAAATACGATGGTAACAATAGATTGGCATATACTTCAAATGATAATGGGTTTAGACGGCAGTGGACACCTAGGTGCTATAATTGGCAGAGGTTTCAAGGAAACAATTATGATTCACGTTATCGTAACAATTTCAATCCGCGGTATCAAAATAATTTTAATAATAGATATCAATATAATGACAGAGCGCCAAGATCGAGATTCAATAATGATAATTATAACGATAGGCATAATTATGACAGATACAATGATAGAAATAATAATGATTCAAGATACAGACCAAGATATAATCAAAATTACGATCAAAGTTATAATCGTAGCTACAAATTGCAACCAAAACTACAATCAATCGTATAATAATAACAGATACCGAAATAATGACAATGATCAACGGCGATACTCAAATAAAGTAAATACGGTCAATATAGAAGAAATAAAGGATGTAAATTGTGATAAAATTGAAAAAGAAGAATATAGTCTTTTTAATGTGGATATAAATAAACTTGATGATGATAATAACAAAGCGTATGACGCATATAAAATCATGATACACCTTAATGTGTGCCAATTGAATTACAGATAGACACGGGGTCAAGATTCACAATACTACCAATAAGTGTTGCAAGAAAAATTCGTATTAAAACATTAAAGAAATCGGAAACAAAACTTACGGGCTACGATGGGAGAATTATAAAGGTGTTGGGCACCGTTGACATCAAGGCAAAATATGGAAACAAGACAGAGACCTTGAACATACACGTAGTGCAGAGCAATAAAATACCGCTGTTAGGTAGGACATGGTTAAAAGTGTTTGGCAACATATTAGATCAATTTGTAAACCATGTCGAAGAAAATTATGATGATGCAATACAAAAGATGATAAACGAATGTAAAACCAAAGTTGACAAAAAGCCTATAAATCGCAGTTATGTTAAACTTTATCTTAAACAGGACGCTATACCAAAAATAATACCGCCAAGACGAGTGCCATATAAACGACATGATTTGTTAACAAAGGAGTTGCAGAAGTGGATCGATGACAAGATAATCGAGCCAGTGGACGACGTACGCTGGGGTCCGTTCACACCTGTTTATAAGAGCGATGGTACATTGAGGCTTTGCGTAGACTTCAAGAGCACAATCAATCCTGCACTGGTAGACTTCAAATACCCAATTCCAAGAATCAATGACCTTATATCAAAGCTGTCAAAAGGCAAGAAGTTTACAAAAATAGATTTTAAGAATGCTTTCCTTCAAATACCAATTCACAAAGTATCAAGAAATCTTCTCACCATATCCACGCATAGAGGCTACTTCAGATTCACCAGACTTCCTTTCGGTTTAAAGACATCATCAGCTATCTTTCAGCAGACTATGGATAAAATTTTTGGTGATTTAAAAGACGTTATTTTCTACACTGATGACTTATTAATTACTGGTGATGATGACGAAAAACACATGAAAAACATAAAATTGGTTTTTGACAGAATCTCAAAATATGGACTAATACCTAATTTTACGAAGAGTATATTTTTCAAGAAAGAAATACGATTTCTAGGACACGACATCGATGATAAGGGGATTCATCCGAATGGAGAAAAGATAAAGGCCTTTACGGACATGCCAGTACCAACAACTAAAGAAGAACTAGCAACGTTTTTGGGCATGGCTAGTTATTACCGAAAATTTTTATGTAATTTTGCGGATTTAGCGGATCCATTATACAAGATAGTAAATAAAGAAAAATTTTTGTGGAATGACGTACATCAAAGATGTTATGATGATTTGAAGAATCTAATTAGTACACCACCATCGTTAAATTATTACAATCCAGATTTGCCGATAGGTAACGCTGACATAGCTTTAGAAAAATTTTTGTTTAATTATCGAAATACTCCAAATGCGATGACAAATATGATACCAAGCAAATTAATGTTTTCAAGAAGTATAAGGACAAAATAGGATTTGGTTAAACCTATGGAGGAAAAAGATAATGTATTAAATCGCAAAATAACAGTAACGAGAAATATCAACGTAGGAGATAAAATTTGGTATAAAACGTTCAAGGAAAACATGTGGGATAAAGGAGTAGTGATGCATAAAGATGGAAATTTATCATAGAAAATAGATACTGGACATAATATAATAAGAAGACATTTGGATCAAATAAAAATAAGATCGACAAGTAATGATTATACGACGAGTGAACGAGTTTTTAGAGGGGGAAGAGGTCAGGAGCAAAATCAAAATCAAGATAAAAAGAAAGAACAAGATCAAGTTCAAGTTCAAAGCCAGATACGAGATCGAAATAAAAAAAGTATTCAAGAGCCAAGTCGACAATACAATTTGAGACCGAAGAAATTCATTAATTATAAATAAACTATATAAAATAAAATATAATTTTTTTAGTTAAATTTGATGTTAGAACGAAAAGGTACATGGACTTGGAATAAATAAAGAACTTAGGGATTACCTCAATATACGATACGAATGATGGGTACGATGAAGGGGGAAACTAAAAGAGAAGGAAATGTTATATTGTGGAAATAATTTAAATAAAATCACTCGAGGTGATAATGAAATATTTTATGTAAAAGTTAAAATCGATTTAAATGTAAAAGTAAAAATCAATTTAAAGGTAAAAAGTTAAAAATGATTTATAACGATAAAATGTAAATAAATTATATTTGAAAGACATATCTGTAGGATATTAATGTATTATAATTTTTTTGTATATATTGTTATGTTTTTTTGTTATATGATAGTTTTTGAAATTTATATGTTATAATAAAAAAGATAAATTAAATTTGTGTGTTTTAAATGTTTAAAAAATGTGTTAACTTAAAATTATAAAATCTCATCCTTATCACCTATCCGAGAAATCGTAAAATTCTTATATAAATATTAAATAAAATAAAATATTAATTAAAATTAAATTAAATATTAATTAAAATTAAATTAAACTAAATTAAATTAAATAATATTCGAATAACCTTTTATAAAATATATTGCGAGTTCAACTTATGACCTTTTATAAATTATATCGCCATTTTTACATATGACCTTTTATAAAATATATCGCGATTTTTACTAACTTATATCATTTTATTTTATATTCAAATTTATATTATTTTATGATACAACATAAACTTAAAATTTTAGATATATTGAATGATAATGTAAAAATCATTTTAATTTTAATATAATAGTTTTCTTAATAGCTAGCCAACATTGTTTCCATCAGAATCATAAAAAAAACTTATTTAATGGATTCCATGATCTACATGATCTTTATATTCTGGAAAAGTAGCGTGCTAACTTAATAGCTCCGCTGTCAAAGTTCGTAATTAAGAAATATATGTATTGCCTTAATCAAAAATTGGATACTGCCTTAGTCAAAAAGTGTATTAAACTGTGCATAGTTAATAAGTGTATTTTGCCTTGGTCAATAAATGCTTTGCCTTAGTCAATAAGTATGAAAACTTAAAAAAGTGAGGGCGTTTATTAAATTTGTAATATCATTTTTCCAAAAATAGGTAGCGTATACAAGTGGGATACCCCCCCCCCCACATGAAAAATATAATTAGAAAATATTTGTTATGACACTTTTATATTCAGGGGCGGACTGGCGACGCTACGGCCTCGTGGGCATTTTTTTATAGCGGCCTCATTTATATGGGGGCGAAGCCCCCATATTTCATTTTTGCGGGCCTTCGGCCCGCTTTTGCCCGGGTTCCTTTATATGGCTTCTTCTATTTACATGATATTTATTACTTCTTATTTTTGAAAATAAGTTCAAAAGATTTACATTTTTAGTAAAAAAAAAGAATAGCAATCATATATTTTATTTTTTAAAAATGCACATCTAAAATCATATTCATTGCCAATATAAAATAATATTCATTGCACATATATATTTTATATTAGATTTATAACGATATTGCATTATAAATCAAATCATACATCACATGTTAAATATAAAAAAAAATACGTACTCAATATATTAAATCAATTAATTACACATATAAAATTATTGCAGTTATACAATATTACAGCGTATAAAATTGCTGCACTTATAAAATCAGGCACCGATCATAATGTAATAAAATTCAAATAAAAGAATTAAGGAAATATATATAAATCTCTCATTAACTTTGAACCTTTGCGCAAATATACAAGAATATCTTTTAGTTCAATCTGCGCTAATGGTTCTCATTCAACTGACAAACGCTTCTAATTTTTATGGCCAATATTAGCTCTCAGCTTATTTTTATAATTTTTAATTTACAAAATGTTTTCGCGCAAATAATCTGCGTAAATGACAAAGTTAAAATGCATTCATATGCCAAAAATAAATTAATGTCACTTCTATGCATATTGCATCTTTTAAAAATTTCATACACACATATTAAACACTTGTTACATTTATTATGATACTCTGAGTTATTATCATATTGGAATATTCCATCTTCTTCATTTGACTCCTCATTTGTACATACGATCACCGTCCATTTCATTAAATTCTACCAAATCTTTGAATACACTGGCAAATGAACATTATTCGTTACGTAATTTAACACTCAATATATATATCTTTACTATTTATTTCATCAAAATGTCTAGGATGCAAATATTGCACATTCAAAAAAAGCTCTCAATTCGCAGAGAGCCGTTCCGACACGCTGTTTATAATTTGATCAATTATAGGACGAATAACTCCGAACCTATAAAGATCAATCGATTCTTGAGGACCTTTATCTTAGCATTTGTCACTATATATTCTCTTCGCTCGTCATATTCGATTTCTTGGCAGAGCATTCTGTACCCTTATACTCTCCGGGAGCTTTAAATATTAAAGTGTTTCATTTAAATTAGAAGCCATTTTGTTGCTTTATTTTGAATCGAATCATTTTCCATGCTGACAAAGTACCTAATTTTTTAGTTTGAAGATATGACAGTGGCACAATTATTTCAAAAATTTCCATATATATATACTTAAAGTCTTAAATTTACATAAATTATCAAATTTTGTCTCAAATGATTTATTATCTATTATAAATTGAAGTGCATTTATCGTTATTGGGAGCAAGCTCTCTTTACCATATATCCTCTAAGGGCTTTTTCACGTTCCCACCACTTTATCTAACCTATTTTTTGCAGCTTTCTCAACTTATTTTGGCCAGATGAATTATTCTGTTTCACCCAAGGATCCATCCTTTTATCTGATTCACCGACCTGGATTTTATTTGATTTCAATTAATTAAGAACAAGAAATGTTGCCTATATTATTTCTACAATAAATCAATGTATAAAAATGTTATACAATGAATTAATTAAAACTTAGCTTTCACTCTACTCAAACGGAAGCGTTTTTACTTCATTTGAAAAAAAACAAAGGAAAGAATGTGGTAATGATGTATAGCGTCAAGCGACGTTACTGGTATTTTATGCATTAAATTATAGCAAACGACATGACAATTGTCAAGGAATGTGCTATTCAAATCATAGAGATATCATTAAAAATAAATACATGATAAGAGAACATAATGTGAACATAATAATTTATTTTTTTCTAATCGGCCTCTTTTTTGATATTTTCCTCTGATCAGCCTCAAAAATCGACATTTTCTCATGGCCTCGTGGGCAAAATGCCCACCTGGTCTTATGGCCAGTCAGCCCCTGTTTATATTAATATCTCAACGAAAATTTGCTCTCATTTTTGTAAAAAAAATGATAAAGTCAATTCTATAAAATCATCTCAGAAATTTATTCTTTTATTTAAAAATGTGCGTGAAAAATTCCTAAAAATCTACGAAACAACACATTTTACTTTATAATAACATAAAAATTTGTTATATATATTGTTAGTTATTGAAATATCTAGATATAGTATCGAGATAAATAAATGTTGTATGCGACCTAGATACACTTTTATAAAAAGTATCGGTATCTGTATCATTTTAATCTATATCTATTTTTAGACACTTTATAAAATTTTGATGATTTTATTTTACCCTTTTTATATATTAAAAATAATATTTGAATCCTTTTATAATATGTTTGAGCTTATTTCATTAGAAAAATTAACCAAATATATATTATTTTACCGAATGGGTGACCACAAAATGGTAAATTTTATTTTACATCATAATTTATTTTATTTATATTAGTGCTGTAAACATTTTTTAAAAAATCGAACGCGTTCGCGTTCAAAGTTCATTGACAAAAATCGAACGCGTTCACGTTCAAATTCAAATTCAAAAAAAAGGAACGCGTTCAAGTTCATGAACGCGTTCATACGTTCAAAATTTTATGATAAATTTTTTTTTAAAATTTAATTTGATATAAATAAATGCCTTATATTTTTCAACACAATATATTTGCCATGATAAAAAATCATAGTTTTATTTTGATAATATAATTATAAATACAATATAATAGAGCGATAAAAAAATAAATTTATAAAAAAATTTTCTTATTAATTTTTAATAATAATTGCTTTTCAAAATTCTCATCTGATAGGCATGAACGCTTGTCAGTTAATACAGCGTTAGCTATACTAAAAACTCGCTCAACAGGGGCAGATGAAGGGATTGCGGTGTTATACTTGATAAATAATTCTTTTAAAAGGGGGAATTTATTAAAAACATTTAATGTTTTATCCATTGTTTCAAAAAATTGAGCTATGTTATCATCCTCCAATCTGCCCTCTTCTTCCTCGTCAAAAAAAAGGACATCTCGGAATTGATTTTAGAGTGAAATATTTTTGATATTTGGGCCATGGTAATTCTAATTCATCTAATATTGAATTTTGATTCTCAGAATCTGATGATGAAATATTTATATCCATGCAAATGCTAATCTATTAAATTAAAATATAAAATATTCAAATTAATAAACTTTAATCTTATCTTCTCTAGCAGTAGCACGTTATGGTACGTTAATTGCAATATGAAAGAGGAAAAAGTAAAAACAGCTGATTAAAAAATATAAGACTTTTTTGTTAAAAAATGCGGATTAATATTAATTTTTCAAATAAATAAAAATAAAAAGTGTTTTTAAAATTGAACGAACGTAAAATTGAACGCGTTCATCAAAGAAAAGGAACGCGTTCACGTTCAAAGTTCGTCAAAAAAAAAGGAACGCCGTTCATCACCTTTTTTCAAAAAAACGAACTTCGTTCACGAACGCGTTCATTTTGAACGCATTCGTTTACAACACTAATTTATATTCATTTAAAAATATATATAAAAATATCAATATTTCTAAACAATCTCTAATAAATGCAATTTATTAGAGATTTTTTGGTCACCACTTATTTGATATAAATATTTATATAAATTTTGTTGTTAAAGCTACTTTTGAAACATAACTAGTTACATTTACTAGTTAAATTGGCAAAAATATAACTAGTTACAGTGTTACATTTTAAAATGTAACTAGTTATTGGTTACAGTTATTTTTCAAAAGTAACTACATTATAAGTTACTTTATACATCATTCATATAACACATTTATTTACTGAACGAATTTATTTTATATAAAAAAATTATGATATACAAATTATAATCATTTGTTTAAAAAAAATATACAATTTATTTATATAAAAAAATAAGTAAACCGAAAAAAATATCGGATAATAGAATATTTATATTTACATCGAATAAAAATATCCTATATATTTGCATTGAAAAAAAAACATATTTATTTTTCATTAAAATTTGAGTTTAATAAATGTTTATTTGCTTTTAACAACAATTGGATTTCAAAATTTTTATCTAGGAGACGCGCTCGTTTCTCTCCAAAGATGAGCTTCCCTAGATTGAATAAACGCTCTACAGGAGCACTTGATGTAATAACAACATTATATTTAATAAGAGTATTTTTATATTTGGAAAATCGTCATATAAAGATAATGTGTTATTGGATTTGAAAAAATTTTCAATAAATTCATCATTATCAATAATATTTTGACGCTTTAAATTAAAAAATCCAACTACATCAAATGATGTTTGTTGCGAACATAAGCCATTTGTGTTAGATTCACCGCGAGGTATTAAATTTAAAAATTTCATCTTTTTTGATCTATTCTTTTCTTGTCTTATCCAAGGCCAATCAGTTTTAAATAGTGGATGAAGAATAGCAGCAATTATGTTATCATTATCATAAAGATCATAAAACCTATATCATTGTATTATCAATTTATAAATAATTATTTAATTTAAGGTACCTTTTTTAGCTAATATAGCATTTTAAAGGTTGACAATATTTTAATTCTTGAACACCTTCCAGACAGATACGTATCTGTGTTATTGTTGGGGTATAATAACCTAAATACATATATTTTTCACCTTCTAGTATATCAATAGCTTTAGCTACTGGTTGCATAATCTAATTTTTTTAATTGTAAATTATTTGTATTTAAATTTACACTGCAATATTCTTTAAAAAAATCACGATCTTGTGATGTAAATCTACACAATTCTAATTCATCACATAATAAATCGAAATCCAAAGGCATTTCATTTATAAGTGATAATATTTTAGATAAAGATGTATAAAAAGAACCCCATCTTGTTACAATGGGATATGGCAGCTGTGAATGTAATCTCTTTTAATTAGCTCAGCTGATGGCCCAGATTTGTTTTGTGTATTCCACAAACGTTGACATTTAGATATAGCAACCTTATACACTTTCCTATAATCCACATTGTTTAAAAATATTTTATTGGCATCTTGTGTTGCCACTAAGTTTAATGTGTGACAGGATCATCTTCGATGCCTGGGAAGGTAGCCGAAGTCATTTATATTATAATGGTTAGCCCAGAGGAAGACATATCTTCTATTGAATGTATTCAATATCTGAATCATTATCTTCCTTTATTTAGATTTATACATACATATTTTTAAAAGTAACTTGTTATTTTTGGCAGTTACATTGGTAAAAATATAACTAGTTACAGTTATTTTTTAGCAAAAATGTAACTAGTTACCTTAACAACTCTAAAATTTTGACACTCTTTTAAATGATTTTAATAAAAATTACTGTTGAAATTTTGATATTTAATGATTATACCAATATAAAGCTCTTCATAAAATATGGCTAAAAATTTACAGATAAAATGGGGTCCCTTTGATCAAAATTTTGAGAATGTTTTATTATTAAAATCTAACAATTATTTATAATCGAGATCTACAAATCACGGCTAGGCCCATGAACCATAGACCTTCATGGGCCTTAATTTATTGACCAAGCCCGGCCCAGGCCTGCAGTAAAAAAATTTTTTTGGCCCAAGCCCGGCCCATATTTAATGTTAAAAAAAATTCCCCAAACCCGACCCAAGCCCATAATAAGTTTCATAAAAATTTCTCAAGCCCAGCCCAAACCTATATACAAAAATTTTATTTTTTTTATTTCATGAAAATTAACAATATTTAAATATATTTAGGCAATCATTTTGTTTACAACTGAAATTTATTATTATTAGAAGAAAAAAGGAATATTTCATTAAATTAACAACTGTTTTAAATAATCTAAATTTAAATTTAATAATTTGAGCCATAAAAAATTTTTTTTTAAACCCAGATTCGCTAGAAAATATGATAGTAGGCCCATACCCGGCCCATGAAGATCTCTGCTGTGAGCGGCCCGAGCCCCAAGTCTATTTTTTTTAAATAATTCGGTTCGGGCTTGAATTTTTAAATATGACATCTACATTTGATCAAATAAATTGTATTAATATTCTTGCAAGAAACAAGGCGTTAATATTTTTTATTTGTAGAATATTTTTTTTACAATCAAAAAAGATATTAAATTTCCTATAAATTTGGGCCGGGCGAATTACTTTTTATTTTTATTTCGGGTCACGCTTTTAGGAACAAATAAAATAAATTTCGTAAAAAAATTCTGGCCGGGCTTGAAAAATTAGGCCCGATGCAGATCACTAATTTATAATCATTTAATTATATATATTGTAAATTAATTATTAAAATCTAACAATCATTATTTTAATTATAAATTTATATGAAATTTGAATTTTAACAATAGAATCCTAAATTAAGAAGTTTAATAAAAATGTATCTATATCTAGGAGAAGTTCTTAAAAAAATATTAATTTCTTCCACACTTCTGTATCAATCTTTCTTCGCTAAAAAAATATTTGACTAAAGATAATTTCGTAGCCAATATGTACTTTTTTGCATAAATTTTATAAAAACCTGTGAACATAACAGTTTGAAACTACAAAGAAAACTTTTTTGAATGAAAATTATTTGCCGTTTTTTAAATAATTAATGATACAAAAGAAATTGTTTCTTTAATGACAAATAGTGGGTGTCAGTGGGTTGAGAATCAAGTGAAATAAAGGATGTTCGATTCCGTTGGGAACTATTTTCTACGACCCCATTTGCTTAAGCTAGTCGGCATGATAAGTTAGCCAAGGATTAGAGAAATGGTAACTAGTCAGCAGGGATGAGGGTAAAAAGGTTTAATAAAATTGAGTCGTTAGATTTAAAAAATAAATATTTACTTTTTTATGAATAATTTAAAGAAGCATCCTAGTAATATAATGGATTGGATGTTAGGTTAATGCCTCTCATCCCTAGTTTATACATTGATTCTTGTTTGCCCCATTTTTTGAAACCTCCTTTTATAAAAAAAAAATCAGTATCAACATTTAGCAAAAGTTAAAGAGATGGCTACTATCCAATACGAATGCGGGGATAGTGTATTATTAACGAGTTTTATAAAATTTAGTCAATTTTTAGTAAATTACAACATTATAACTATTATCATATAAAAAAACTAAGATTTTATCACTTTAATTTATATGATTTTTCCCCCTAGACCTAGCTGTAAAATAAATTAATAATTTTTTTAACAAAATTTCCCTTTTATTAATTTTTTTAATTAAAATTAAGTTAATTTTGTCGGTAGTCTGCGACAAAGTAGAATGGATTTTATAATAAAGTATATTTTACAACTATATATTTTATTCAATTTATAATATAAAAGACTTATTGTTTTAATTATTTTGCTGAATTATCTTTGTTTTTTAGCGATTCATATCAAGATTTTGTGGGTTGATTTGATTGTGCTGTCAACATGTAAATTGTTGTTAGCAACGATAGAGGGTAGAAATCACGCCACGGACCCGGGCTCTCTATACCATCAACGAAATTCCCCTGGAAAAAGTAATGAAATAATAACAATATAAAAAATTTTAAAAAATAAAGACAAATGGGGGAAATAATGAAGGGGGGGGGGGGCAATTTTATTTTTATTGTTAAATTTATTTTATTTTTAAAATTTTATATAAACGATTGTGAAAATAAAAAATTTGCAATAATTTTTAACAATTTTGCATTTTCTCATAGGAAAGGCAGATTCCGCTCTCCCCTTCCCCTCCTGCATTACTGCAATAGTCACTAGAACTTGATACAACATTGGGAAATGGGAGGGTGGGGGGGGGGGCTTTATGGGGTGAGATCCCAGCCAACAACTTCTACCCGGGGGAGGGCAATAAGATCATCATTGAAAATGGGAGGTGGTTTTGATTGTATTTCCCTCTTTTGTTCATTTTGATTTCATTTTTTTTCTCCTTTGTTTGATAATTTTTTGGGATTTTTTTTTTGTAACCCTTTTAATTTTTTTTATTTACTTAGTTGTTTCAAAGCAAATCAGAAAAACAGTGGAGAAACTATATTTTTTAAATTGACGAATATTGGCATCTGTTCAAAGAAGAAAAAATAAATAAAACTTCTCTAATTTAAATATTAGATTAAATTGTAGTAATGTTAATTCCTATTTTATGACTCACGACTCGAGTTTTAGTCGTAAAAAAGTTATATATAATTTTAAGGATATTTTTAAAAATTATTTTCGAGATATAAAAAAAGAAGTTATTAATACTATCAAGTAGAAATAGTCGAAGTGGATCAAATTCAATTAATGATTTATATCTTTGGTTATTTTAATATAATAAAATCTCTCAGGTACGTAGCCAGGAATTTTTTACGGGGGGGGGGGGGGGGCGAGGGGGGGAGGATAATGGAAATAATTTTTTTCGAAACATTAAGAATTTATTAGAACTAATCACTAGTGTATTAAAGGTTACTCTTGAAAAGTAACTAGATACATTATAAGTTACTTTATAAATCATTTATGTAACGCATCATTTTTTTTATTTCAATTTTATTTTCAATTTCAAATATTTAAAACGTTTAAAAAATATATTAAAACTTATATTACAGGAAGAAAAAAACAAGGGGGGGGGGGGAGTAAAAACATATTTTGTTAGGCATAGAGCCGAGGATAGAGATAATAGCAGATCTAAATATCTCGAAAGATAGTCTTTGTCTTAGATATAAATTTTCTTTAGGATCTCCAGTGATTGTTGTTAGCTTTAACCTAAAAATGGAATCGCTTCTTCGCCGAGGTTTCCTAATGTGGTAAAAATGAAGGTTAAAACAAAATAATTTCCCAATTGGGGATAATTTGTACGTTTGTGGAATTTGGCGTCCGCAATGGATGCGTATTGTGGGTTTGGTTTTGCAAACGCATCTATATCCCATACCAAAGATTGACTTTAGATTAAACAGAGTGTCATCTTCTGGTCTTTTATTGTCAGATATATTAAGGCCGACTAGTTCTAAGGTGGTTGGAATGTTGGTTGATATTAATGTCATTTGGAATAGGTCTTAATACTTTGCCGGGAGTGCTGCAATATAAGGAGTGGTCCATTGTCAATCGAAGTACTGCAAAGGGTGCATGAGTGTGTTGTGACAATATTGCAGCTAAGACGTAATAATCTCCTGAGCTCTTTGGGAGAGAGGTATGCTTATGCCCTCAAGGAATTCGTATACATTGTGGTTATTGATAAAAAAATTGGTATGTTTCTCGTAAAAAACAATCACACTGAAAAAAATAACCAAGAATAGAATATATTTACACAGAAATAAATATGAGAATATCATTTCTTTTCATCTATTTTTTTAAAATTGAAGAAAATCATGATAAACGTGCCAGTATGTAAAAATGTATTTTTTTTATTATTAACTTTATTATATATCTTTCTTTTTCTTTTCTTAAGGTATATATACATTTTTTACAAATCAAATTAGAATACAATATTTAAAAAACGAAAAACAAAAAGTAAAATATTATAAAATATAAAAAGTAAGGTTACGAATTATAAAAAGTAAAGTTATAAAATTAGATTATAAAAAGTAATAATAAGATTAAAAATTAGAATATAATAACGTAACATTCTCCCTCTTCTGAAAGCCTTCCCATAAATTCATCTGAGAAGTCATAGAGAGTTTGTTGTCCAAGTAGTTTATCGTTTTAGTAATCAAGTTGTATTACAAATCATCATAACGTTGGCTTGTCCCAATCGTTGGTTTGTTTAAATCGATTTTGCACGTTGGTTTGTTTAAATCGCAAGCTTGATATCCTTATCGTAAGTTGTCTCCATTAATCATAGCTTGCTTGGTAGTACTCAGTTGTTATTATTATCATTTTTCAAAATTGTTATTATCATCAGTAAGTTGCGAATAATAAGAAATAATAGTTCATCATATTGGATATAAGAATAAACGACGAATGATAAATCAATAAGATTGTTATATAATATTTTCAGCGTTTTAATTTTTTAGCGTTTTAATATTTAATTTACTTTATGCAATTTATTTTATATTTTAAGTTATATAGTCTTTTAAATAAACAGGTTTTTGTTTGATTCGCACAGGTCTAGAAATAGGTGTTATATCGTTATTATCAGTAATTTTTATATTTTTGTCCATACTTCCCTCCTTAAAAAAATCCTTAGAGTCATAGTTAATAATTGTGTTAAAACAGTTTCTAATTCTTATTTGATCTAAATGTCTCCTCAAAATACCTTTCTCTGTCTTAATTTGGAACATCATATCACTTTCTTTATGTGTGATCATACCTTTGCACTATTTATCATCACCTTGTACTTTATACCAAATAAAATCTCCTATATTAAAAGTTCTATTACGTGGTAAAGTAACGTTTATCTTATTCTCCTTCTCCTCCAACGGTTTTAATAAGTCCCATTTAATTCTAATATCTCGATTAAACATTATCTGAGAAGGTGTAACACCTGTAGTATCATTACGCGTATTTCTGTAATTAAATAAAAATTTGCCAAGCGCGATGTCTAGGTCAATTTTAATATTCCTTTTCATATGTGTTTTGAACGTTCTCACCATGCGTTCTACCTGGCCATTGGATTGCTGGTGATAAGCAGATGTAAGCACATGTTTGATACCAAAATTGTTGCAAAATTTTTCAAAATCATTACTCGTAAAGTTAGTGCCATTATCAGTAACTATAGTTTCAGGTATTCCATATAGCGAAATAGTTTTAAAGATTTCCTTTAAAGTAACATCAGTCGTAATATTTTTAACAGGAATAATAATTGGAAATTTGCTGTATGCATCGACTATTATTAACCAATTTTTTGTAAAAAACGGACCCGCATAATCTATGTGTATCCTTTCAAGCGGTTTGGTTGCTGAAATACATGGTTTTTGTATCTCTATAGGATTATCATGATATATATTACAATCGTCACAACATTTCACTTTTATTACTATATCATTATTTATACCAGGCCACCACATGTAATCTTTGGCTAAGGATTTGATTTTTCCTGCTCCCAAGTGACCTTCATGTAATGACTGTAGTATATTTTTTCTCATTGAAGACGGAATTATGATTCTGTTGCTTTTGTAAAGACAATCCTTAATTATATTTAATTCCAATTCAATGTTTTTATAAATATTATTCATTATAGGCCTGTTGTTATTAATATCATTTATGACTTGTTTTAATTCAATATCTTTCAAAGTTTCATCTCGAATTTGATTAAAATTAATAGGTAAATCCCCATATTCATTTATTATGGTGATATTTTCAATAGTTTCATCATGACATTCTTGTGGTAATCTCGAGAGACAATCAGGAACAACGTTATATTTACCGGCTTTATACTTTATATTAAAATCATATCCTCCTAATGTAATATTCCACTTCTGGAGTCTTAAGGACATGGTGCTATTATACTTAAGACCCTTGGTAAAGATGTGAACTAGAGGCTTATGGTCAGTAATAATTGTAAATTTTGTGCCGATTAAATATTCCTGGATACTCTTTATGGCGAACATAATGGCGAGAGCCTCACGCTCAATATTGGTATAGTTCATTTCGGATTTCAATAAAGTTCTCGACGCGAAAGCTATAGGTTTTTCTTTACCGTCTTTTTCAATATGAAATAGTACAGCTCCTAAACCACATTTCGATGCGTCAGTGGCTATCCCTATAGGTAATTCAGGGTTAAAATATGTCAAGCAGGTGGAAGACTAATCAACTTCTTAAGATCATGAAAACTTTTAGAGTGTTCAAGGTTCCAAGCCCATTTTTCTTTGTTGACAATCTTATATAGAGGATCGGCAATTTCTGCAAAATTGTTCAAAAATTTTCTATAGTAGCCAGCCATTCCCAGAAATATTGATAATTCAGCAGCTGATTTTGGTTCTGGCATATTAATTATTGCTTCAATTTTGTCATGATTAGCATGAATCCCCTTAGCGTCAATATCATAACCCAGGAACCTCACTCTGTTTTTAAAGAACACACTTTTATTAAAATTAGGTATTAGCCCTTTTTTATGTTGTTAAGGTGGGCTTCATCGTTTTTCCCAGTTATAAGTAAATCATCAATATAAAATATGACATCATCCATGTCACCAAAGATTTGATCCATAATCTTTTGAAAAATTGCAGATGAGGTCTTAAGCCCAAAAGGAAGTCTAGTAAATTGGTAACCCTTGTGCGTAGATATGGTTAAAATATTTCTGCAACTTTTATCAATTGGTATTTGTAAGAAAGCATTTTTAAAGTCAATCTTCGTAAATTTCTTTCCTTCTGAAAGTTTAGCTAATAGATCATTTATTCGCGGTAAAGGGTATCTGAAATCTTCTAGAGCTGGGTTTACAGTGTCCTTAAAATCAGCACAAAGTCTAATGCTCCCATACTTGCCCATCGGACATCATTCACCGGCTCAATTATTTTATCTTGTATCCATTTTTTAAGTTCATTGCTAACAAGATCAATCTTTGAATAAGGAATACGTCTAGGCGGTATAATTTTAGGTTGGGCATCTCTTCTTAAATGTAACTTGACACTTGCTTTGTTGATTGGCCCATTAGTCAATTTAGATTCACACTCTTTAATTAATTTTTTTATTTCATCTTCGTAATTAGTGTCAACATTAGCTATAAATTTATTTAAAATATTTTTGAAAGCATTGATTTATGTACGTCCCAACAAGGCATTTTTACTTGATTCGACGACTACCGCTTGTAAACATTTTAAGATACCTTCATAAGTTACTTTGACTTGAGTAGTGCCGATGATCTTGATTAAATTTACGTCATATGCGGTGAGTTTTAGCTCGAATTTCTTAAGATCTCTAATACCAAGTTTTTAGCCAGACCATGAGGTATAATAGTGTGTTTAGAGCCCGTATCCACTTGCATACATGTAACAATATCGTTCACTTTTAAGGTTGTCATAAATGCGTTATCTTTATCATTAAGCATGTCACCAGATAAGTTGTTAACATTAAAATTATTATCATCTTTGTTCTTTGTAGAGTCAACTTTTTCTTCAATATTCATATTATAATTATTTTTGTATTGTATTTGCTTTCTAATATTGTTGTCCCCACCTCCAAAATTAATTGAGTTATTGTTATATTGTATCTGTTTTCTTTGATTATTGTCATTGCCTCTATATATTTGAATTATTGTAATAAGATTGGTAATTGTTACGATTTCCATCACCGTATTGGATCTGTTTTCTTTGATTATTATCATACCATGTATTATTTCTACCATAATTAGATTGATTATTATTGTTATAACGATAGTTGTTGTAGTTATAATTGTTATAATTATCGTGGTATCTCGAATTATTATTTCCGTAATTGTATCTAAAATTATTATTGTAATTCCCATTTCTATTTCTATTATCGAAATTCTAAAATTATTTCTAAAATTATTATCAGGTCTAAAATAATTATTGTTGTCGTTTCTATTTTTATTGTAAAAGTTTTTATCTTTATCAGACTTTTTATCATTATTTATATAACTTATATCATTATCATCTGACTTAATGCTAATACAGTCCAGTTTCACCCCTAATTCGACCATCTGGTTTAATGTTAAGTCGATATTTTTAGAGAACTTATATTTTATCTTATCATTTAAGGTAGATGTACGTAATTTTTCTTTTAATCTACTGTCGTCCAAAAAATTACATTTTTTATGAAGTTTCGATACTCTAATGTACCACAGCATAAAACTCTCTGATGATTTTGTTGAAGCAGATTAAACTTATTAATTAAAATGTTTTTATCTTGCACAAAGGTAAGTTAACTTTTTAATCACAATTTTAAGATCTAAAATGTCGGTATCAGAACAAATTGATTTAATATTGTCAAAAACTTCGTCTGATAAATTATTAAGCAAAGTATTTATTTTAATAGAGTCCGATAATGTACTGGTCGAAAAATAATTTAATATTCTATCTAAATAAATTTCAGTAAGTGGTCCCACTAACTTAGGGATCTTATGTATAAACTCTTGTTTTATTTCCATTTTTTATTGGTAAGACATATATGTAAGAAATTATAACATTTAATATTTTAGCAATTTATATTTTGATGAATATGCAAATTAATTCGATGAATTCATTATCATTATATATATAATGCTTCCCAAACAATTCAAAGCAACCAATCATATCTCTTAAGTTAATGAATTCAAACAGAACATCTTCCCTTCCACTTATTCTAGAATAATTTACATCACAGTTGTAGGTTAAGTCAAACAAAATGTCATAATGAAATATCATGGGGAATATTAATTAATTTGAAAGCGAACAATGATATAAAAAAAATATATCACAATGATTTTACCTTATAAATTCTCCCTTTATATAGAACTAATAATAATTTTTTTATTAATCATTCCGAAAAAAATTTTATTTTTTAAAAAAAAAATTAATTTCCATAAGGTGAGTTTCTTATACCTATTATGGAGCACCATGAAGAAAATCATGATAAACGTGCCAGTATGTAAAAATGTATTTTTTTTATTATTAACTTTATTAAATATCTTTCTTTTTCTTTTCTTAAGGTATATATACATTTTTTACAAATCAAAATTAGAATACAATATTAAAAAAACGAAAAACAAAAAGTAAAATATTATAAAATATAAAAAGTATGGTTACGAAATATAAAAAGTAAAGTTATAAAATTAGATTATAAAAAGTAATAATAAGATTAAAAATTAGAATATAATAACGTAACAAAAATAAAAATTCGGGTTTAATAAAGTTTATTTTGCCTTTAACAATAAATTATAAAATTTCTGTCTAAAGGACACGTTGGTTTCTCTTCAAAAAGCCTCCATAAGAGTTCAAGGGAGCACTTGTTTTAAGGACAACATTATATTCAATAAAAAGTGATAATTTAATCTCTTTTTTAATGGCTCAGAGGATTGTCCACATTTATTTTTGGCATGATATGGCAATGTATGCTATCTTATAATCATCATTCTCTGTATTCTACTAAGTTTAATGTTTGACAAAAGCCTTCATTGCCTGAGAAAGTTAAAGCCATTTTAATTATTCATAAAAAATGAGTTTAATTAAATGAATAATATAAAATATTAACTGTTGAATATGTTGATCGATGTTATTTTATTATTTATTTTGGCAATTAGTTTATTTTATATTATATCAATTTAAATTTAATCGGTGAAAATTTTATATTAACATTTTTTTCTATACATCAATTTGTATTAGTTATTTTTTTTATTATTTTTTAAAAAAAGAATATATAAAGAGATAAAAAAAATGTAATTGATCTTGGAAAATAAAAATGTAATTTATCATATAATAAAATTTAAATTATGATTAAAAATAAAATGTATTATAATTATCTATCTATAATAAAACGTGGAATTAATTCAATTACAACATGGAGCAATCTACGTCCGAACTTTGCGTATCTACAATCTCAAAATTTGATCTTGATTTTACGTACATTTATTCTATTTCACGCCTTTATCGATTATATCTCTTACGATGGATGCTTTGAACAATTCCACATATATGACTGAATTTTTCAAGCTGGATTTCCCCAAATTTAGTAGCGATGACAGCGCCTACATAGGGAAATTGCAGAATTTCTTCAACACCAGTAAAATCTCCAACGGAGAAAATGCCGCTTTATTTCTCCGAAGTCTTCCTGATGACGAATTCAATATTGTGGCAATTTGCACTGAGGAAGACTTCCAGGACCCAATCGCCCTGCTTGGCAAATTCAAGTTACAACATCCATCGAAGACCGAGAACGCTAAACTATCATTATTTTATGCTGCAACTCAAGGCAAGGATGAGACATTCTCGGCTTGGGTCACGCGTGTAGCACGACTCAATAAAGAATGTAAATTTAATGGCATTCAGAGAATTATTGAGAAAGTGAGAGTATCTTCATATTCCAAAGATGTCAGGAAAGCGGTCAAGAGCTCTATGACCATAGAAGACATTTACAATCTAGGTCTAGAGGAAGACACCGCGGACCCAAGTGGCATCAAGGGCGAGATGAAATTGTTACATTTGAATGAATCACCTGGTGTACAAGTGTTTAATTACATGGCAGAGTCAAAAATAGTTACGTAACAACAAAACCCATTCAGGACTCTCACGCACATGGTAAATTTCTTATCAAGCAACCATCAATGACAATCGCCCCGCACAGCATTTCGATGAACGTTACGATTTATGCTGTGACTATTGCCGTGACAACGATTTGATGAACGTTACGATATACGCTACGACAATGACCGCGACAAACGATTCAACGGACGCTACGACAACGACCGCGATAAATGATTCAACGGACGCTACGACAACGACCGCGACAAATGATTCACCGGACGGCACAGCTACTTCCACGACAATCGTTTTGATCAAAGCTACGATAATTGTCACTATAACCGTAACCGTTTCGATAATCGCAACGATAACTACTACGACGATTGATACAACAATAGCGGGTACAACGTCCATGGCAATAGCCACGACTATCATTGTGACCATCATCAAAGTCCTGATCGACGGGATAACTGCTATAGAGGTGATAACCGAACCAACTATCCCCGTCGTGGTCAGCACAGACACAACCCTCAAAATATTAATGGTTTTCCGAAATATTCGCCGAGGCCCAACCAATACAAAAATGACAATAATACTTACAATAGATCTTCTGATTACACAGATCATTGTCAATTGAATACGAACCATGCTATGATCATCGAAGTAATCGATGATGACGACGACTCAAACACAGATCTTAAAGAATATAATCTGCAGAATTTGGAAGTGTACAATATGGGGGTCAAGGATACCACATATAACGCGTACAACGTGACAGTGAGCATCAACAACATACCCACGTTGATGCAAGTTGACACCGGTACCAAGTACAGTATACTTCCGAAGCTGACAGCTAAGACTGTAGGCATAAACACGATACGTAAGACGGACATGAGACTCACTGGTTATGACGGCAGCGCTATCAATTAGGTCTTGCCAATGTGAACGTTAAGTATGAAGGAAACTCACATACACTGGAGGCCATTGTAGTGGATTTCCCCCTGCTAGGATGTATGTGGCTCCACACCTTTAACAACATTTTGAAAACGTTCTTAGTGGGTAATGTAGAGAATGATCTCGAGAAGATAATCTCGACAACAAAAAAGACCTCGAATCAACTTACTCCTACAAACCCAAAATGGTCAGACAAGAGAAAGTTCACTTGAAGCCCGATGCTGTGCCTAAGATCATATCTTCAAGGAGAATTCCGTGTGCCAAGATCGATGCAACGACTCAGAAATTGGATTGCTGGCGACAAAATAAACTTTACTCGAAAGGAATCTAGATGTCCGATGCCATGCACAAGCGATCCGGTTTGGATATTAGCTAAGGGTTGTCTTTACTTTACCAAGCTATCGTTCGGTTTGAAAAGAAGACTGCACCATGAACATGGGTGGCGTATTGCTTGGTGAAGATCATGAATGTTAATGACGTTACCACTCAACTTATCCAAGGAAATCATAAGCCGAATTTCTTTGGAGGGTGGAATGTTGAATATGTTGATCGATGTTATTTTATTATTTATTTTGATTGATTAATTTTATATTATATCAATTTATATTAAAATTTAATCGGTGAAAATTTTATATTAACATTTTTTTATATACATCAATTTGTATTAGTTATTTTTTTTATTATTGTTTAAAAAAAGGATATATAAAGGGATTAAAAAAATGTACTTGGAAAATAAAAATATAATTTGTCATATAATAAAATTTAAATTATGATTAAAAATAAAATGTATTATAATTATCTATAATAAAACGTGGAACCAAAAAATTGTATGTGCAGGAAATTTGCTTGTTGTCGTAAACATCATGTTAAACTAATAATAAAAATCTCACCCACCCCCTAAACACACCCATCTATCTTCTCCAAAATGCACTATCATCAGGAATTTAAAATAAAAATAAATAAAAGTTAATAATTTTTTTAAAATTATGGCTATAATTCAAAATTTTTAGAAAAAAAAAGTGATAAACCAAAATAATTTTTATAAAAATATAACAGTGGACGACCTGAATCGAACTTTTTAACAACCTTAACCTAAAGACCTCCAATAATGGGGCAAAAACCCACATAATAGTGATCTTACCCCTAGAAAAATCCTGTTAAATGCCTGATTCTATATGGGCGCCTTTTCTATATTTAATATTGATAATTGGTCAGAAAGATACAAAATCATATGTGTATTTAGATTTCAGAGAAGTTGTTCCATAGGATAATGACAATCACATTAATCGTTATTTTTGAATCTATTTGATTTTCTAGAAGCAAACGGGTAAAAATATATATTGTAAACATTTTTAATTTAGATTTTTTGAAGATGCACCACAGAAATTGTGTTATAATCGTTATTTTAAACTTTTTTTGATTTTTTTTGAAAATATTGGGTAAAATATATATTGTAAATATGTTAAGTTATTATTTCAATGAAGATGTATGTACCATTGATAACCATCATAATAATTGTTTTAAAATTTCTTGATTTTTTTGAAGAAATTGGATATGTATTGTAAACATGTTAATCAGGATTTCCTTAAAGATATACCATAGAAAATTGACATAATTATAATCGTTATTTTTGAACTTTTGCGAATTTTTTGAAGTTTGGGTAAAAATAAATATTGTAAACTTGTTAAATTAAGATTCAAACTAAAATTTATAGCCGGCTAAAACACTAAACATTTTTTTTACAATGCACTGAATTGAAATAAGTACTGGAGATAACTAAAAAAGTATAAATTTTGAAATTATTTACTTATGAACGTTATATAAAAAACTTGCAAGCTCAGAGCTATGATAATGAAGCCAGCATAGTAGTAAGAGAATGCACTTCATAAACTGATATTATGAACAACATATCTTTTTTGCCTTGCTGTAATTTTATATAAATTTACGCTTCTACAAATGCCACTTTCGAAGAGATTTTTTCTACCATAAATGAAATCTATAATTTTCTCAACTTTAACATTAAATAAAAATAAAAGATAATATTAATCAAAGATTGTCAGATGAAAGATGTGAAAATCAAACATGTTGTTAAATTGCTAGGTCGGGTGGGCTTGACTGCAAATTGAGAAAGGTTGAGCCTCAAAAATACGGCCAAAAGATCAAACCCATTGAGCCACGAAGATCAACTCAATGAACTGATTCTTCAGGTCGGCCGGCAGGATCGGTACAAGATTAACTCGAGGAGTCAAAATATATAATAAATATAACTAATTTGTTTTAAGACGCATTAAAGATTTTTGATATTAAAAAGATGTTCTAAGTAAGAAATTGACATTGTATTATTTTTTACTCCACACGGAAAGTAAAAATATGAAAAGATTTCAAATATTCTGCTTGAACTCAGCTAAAGGTTTTTGTTATTCGATAAAAATTTTAGTAATGACTTTTAGCGGTCATTATATTTTACTCCACAAAGAAAATACTAAAGAAAAATTTTTTTTAATTTGTTTTAAGCTGCCCAGTAAACATTTTTGGCATTAGAAAAATGTTAAAAACTTTTAGGTAAGAAATTGGCATATTTTTTATAGCAGAAATAACTTTAAATATCTATTTTGAGGCGGCAGAGTTTTTGTATAAGAAAAAAAGCTATAAGGCCTTAAATAAGAAATTGGCACTTTCATTTATTATTTACTTGCAGTGAATATAAAAAAAAACTCTCTTTTGAGTCCAGTTAAAAATTTTAGTTTAGAAGAAAGTTATAAGATCTTTAGGTCAAAAATGGTACTGATATTCATTTTTATTCCATAAAATAGATATAAAATTTTTATATACTTTTTTCAGCCGGGAGGTTGAGACACTTTTCGTTTAAACTAAAATAAGTTTTTCACATTTTTAAATCTATCTGGATAAATGAATAATATTTTGAGTACTCAATGCATACGCTATTTTAAATAGTTAATAAAAATTGTAAAGAAAATATTTTTTTTTGAAGAAATGAGAGTTAGTAAAATTAAAATTCTTTTGATTTTTTATAATATTAAGGGCTTTAACTAATTTACTATAATATTATATGCAATAATTAATTAAATGAAATTTAATTTATGGATTTTTAAATATTTTAGGAATTTTTTGTAAAAAAAGAAATTAAAATTAAAAATCATTTTAAGTATTAAAATTGATATTTTTGATTGTGATAAATATTTAAAATAGCCTCGAACGAATCATCAACATGCCCTATAATTTTTTGAATGCCATTTAAAATATTAACCACGTTTTACAATTATGAAAAATTGCTGGAAAAAAAGAGGTAAACTTTTCTTAAATCTATTTATTGAAATTTTTATAGCTTTATTTATAAAATGATAAAATTTGCATTTGTTTGTGGTTACTTTTGGTATTACAGTGAAATGTAAGTATAATATATTAATTTAACAACTAAAAAAATTAAACAAAGCATTTTTATTATTCACAGTTATAAAAATAAAACAAAACAATGATCAAATATTATATTAGGTGCGTAACCAATGTGGGAAAGGGGGAAATTTCACCCCCCATCGCAAATTTGACTGTTTTCCTAAATATCATTTTAAGCTAATAAAAATTTTACCCCCCCCCCTCCTGCCCCCTCTATAGTATAATCTAGAAAAACATCCTCAGGTTTTATATAATATTTGGATTGGATAAAGCACCCATTTCCTAGGCAAATTTTTTGCCATACTTGCCATGAATTCAGTCGTAGAAAATACTTCTTGTTTTTAGGGTTCATGAATTTGGTAATGTTGTGATTGCTTTATTTTGATATGCACTTAATTAAGATCTTGTGTATATAAATTTGAATATTTATGGAAAATAGTTTTTTTTTATATATAAAATTGAGTATTTAGAGTTCATGTAAAATTTGAATATGTATATTGTATTGTTAATAATACGAGTATTATATTATGTAAATAATGATACTATATATATGGTTTTATTTAGAAAGAAAGGATATTTGGTTTATTATAAAAATAATTTTGGTATATATAAATTTTGAATAATGATTTAAAGTTCATTATAATACGAAAATTATGTTATAATCGGATATAAAAGACACAATTTATATAATTTAAAAGACTTTTTAATTTTTTTACTTTTACTTAATTTTTTCGCATATAATTTTTACTTTTATTTTATATTAATTTTATTTTTCTTTTATTTTGATTATGTTTTCACTTAATATTTATTATAGTTAATTATTAGTATTTAATAAAGATTTAGTATCATATTTTAGTATTTAATTATATTTTTATTTTATTTTTTTTAGGTTCCAACTTTTCTCAATATGACAACTTATACATATGTGACAGGTAAAAATATCTTAATTTTTTTCATTTCGTGAATGTGTAGTTTCAAATTTATTTCTCAATTGCATAATGATTTCACATTCATTGTTAACATTAGAATTATCATCTTCTGAAGAAATAAATATCTTTTTTTCCTTAGGCGTGTCTTCTTTGATGTCTTGTTCAATCGTAATGAATTATTTCGATTTTCAAGGGCAACATTAAATTTGGAAGGAAATGTGCTACTAATAAAAACCTTTACGACAGATACTGCACATTTTATTGATAATGATTTATTCTGATTAATCAACCAAAGAAGGGCATTTCTTAGGCTTCACAACGTATGTGTTTATCCAAATTGAATAGATTGTAATCTACTGTTTAAAAAAAGAAAAATAATACTAATTTTGGAAATGAAGTAAATATATTAAATAAATTAAAAATTACCCACCCCCCTCTTTTCCAATCTTTTATTAAAATACATAAAATATTTAAAAACTTGGAATAAATATATTACAATTAATGATTTATCAAATATATTCATCAAATATTTTTACAATTGTCTAATAATTAAAATGTCATATCCCCTAAACCTGTACTAGGCCCATTTTAAAATTTTGCAACTTTATTAACTCCTATAGATATATATATATGAAAAAAATTTGCGAGAGAAAAATTTGCCGATTAATTTTATAATCATTTGGAGGTTTCTATTTCCGGATTTTAATGTTTAATTTTTTTCAAATTATGTAACTTCAAAGGCCCCATTGGGTTATATAAAGAAATTTAAATGACGTTTCCGACTCAATATTTTAAGATTAAAGGGAGTGATTTTGCCCAAAATGTTCCATTTTTTCAACCTTTAGAGGCCTGTATTTCAGTCTCTGGTAGGAGTTGGGAGCTAAAATGTTATTCTTCTCTTTGTTGTAATATAAGCAAACTTTAGTAAATAGAAAAATCTGAGGGGGTCGAGTTGAAACTCAGGTTGATTGTTATGGAATTCACCATATATTGAGAAACTATTCCAGCTATTTTGAAATTTATAAATAAATTTGGTTATGTAAAGTTTTGAATTTTCATTTAAGTTCCAAGCCAAGAGTGATTGGGATTACAATCTATCACTTATTTTATGATAGCCTTTGTCATACATATATTATAAGGGTCATCGTATTTAATATATTATATGTTGTAAAGGTTATCATATTTGTAATAATATTATTTGAATATTATCGCCTTTAATATTATTGTAAATTAAAATAAACTAAAAAGGTCAAATGTAAATAATATTGTAGTTTATATAGTATTTATAGGGGACCAATCAAATAATAAAGGTAAGATTGATTATATGCCGATATGTAAGTATAGAATATGAAATTGAGACAATATGTTATCAATGCAATAATATATATATCATTTTTATTTTTAAAAATAATTCATATTAGTAGCTCAAAAGCGCCTCATGGGAGAGGTCATCTTTCCCCAGGTGTAGCTCATTCTTCCTAAATATTTTTTTCGGAAAAATTAATATGGTTAAAAAAGTATAATTTTTTAAAATATTATTTTTATGTTTAGAATAAAAGTATATAAGTGGAATAAAATGGGATATTATTTATACAATTTTAGTATTTTTAATTTTATTGACGTTTTCCTTCTAGGGCTCGCATGCTCCCCTGTCTTTCCTACTACAAAATAATAATTGTAAAAAAACGTACAAGAAAAAAATTAATGATCGTAATCTCCAAAATAATAACTTTTATTTTTTAAAAAATTAAAATTTACATCGTCTGTAATGTTTTTTCTCCAACATTTCGCATATAATATCATCTTGAACATTTATTTGCATGATAAAAACATATTAAAACGCTTACATAAACATATTAATTCTTCTAATTTTCCTAATATTCAAATGTCATATAATTCATGTACTCACAACGATTACATAATTTTATCTTGTACATACTTTCCTAATAATAAATGATTAAAAGCCAAAATTCAATTTATTTGTAATTTTAAAATTATTAAGTTTTTTATGACATTGATTCAATGAAAAAATCAAACTAATATCGGATCGGTGCCGCATCGGGATGATATAAATATCCGAAAATTTATTAATATTCAGACTAGAAATCTGCAAGGTCGGGTCGGACCTTGGAAATTTTATTAAATATATCTAAATTTATCAATTTTATATTCAATTTTTTATGTAAAATAAAAATTTTTGATTTAATTTATTGAAACTAAACGCTATATAACATATGTCTTTTATTTTAAGTAATTATAAAAATTAATTTCTATATTTAAATAAATTCGGGCCTGGCCGGGCCGGTAAATTTTTTTAAAAAAAATTTTGGGCCAGGCTTGAAAAATTAGGCCCGATGCAGATCACTAATTTAGACTACTTATATGATTATATATAAAAAGTAGCTTGATCTTATTATCTGGGTTACTTATTGTTTTTCTTATTGATTTTTAGTTGAGATTATTAAAGAACCTATTCCTTTAAAGTTAATAGTGTATTCTTTTTAGTCTTTCAATTTTTACCTTGCTTTTTTGCATACTTTTATTTTAATCATCACCAGATCAAAATTAAAAAATTTGGATTTTTTTTTATTCGCATTGTTAGATTTTCTTTTTATTTAAAAATTTGTTAAAATATAACTACTTAATATTAAACTGTACATTAATATTATATAAAGGAGGCAAATGGCGATAACCATTTCAAATTTAAGGAATTGTTTCTGTATACCTACTATCTACCATATGTTCATAATGGGAGCTACTTATTCAAAATTATTGATCAAAAACGAATTTTAGGCCTTTTCAACAAATTTTCTTTTAAGTGTTTTTTTGCCTTGAGGGAAAAATACTTTAATTTTATAAAATTTATATGCTGTCCGAAATTTTTACCTCATCTAGAAAGGTTTTTATAATCATTCATGCTAACTCACTACCCCGGGGCTGTACGTCAGGGGTAAATGACAAACAAAAGAGAATTAAACTGCTTAGGAAAAAATGTTTAAAATCTTAAAAATAAATAAAAATTGCAATTGTATAATTGGCGGAAAAAGTTTTAACTATAATAAAAAAGGGGAAAACTGGATATAGTGTACCAAATGTCCCGTATGGTAACATTCAAGTTGTGCTAAAATGATCTATTTTATAAGAATAATTTTAAAAAAATTTATTTATTATATTTAATTAATGTGTTGATTATAACGATAAAAGTTTTGTATTTTATGAGTTGAATATTATAAAGGTCTTGCCATCTTATCTAAGGTCGTAGGTAAATAGTAAAAATCCCTCCTAAATAGCGCTCACTGTATAAAAGGTAGAAAGCCCATATTTTTTTATTTTGTAGTTTAATGATGTTGCTATCAATAATACAATTAGTTTTATTCTATATAAAAATAAAATTTTATCGTAAAAGAGCAAATCACCTGCCGTATAGCTCCGGTCTCCCCTACATATATATGGTGAATTCCATATCAAATCAACCAAGGTTTCAACCCGACCCCCTTCAATTTTTCCTAAATTTTGTATACTGGTAGTACATACTATAACTAAGAAAAAAATGAAATTTTACCTTCCAACACTGTTTACCCGCTAAGATATGGCCGTTTAAAGCACGGAGTACATTTTTGACAAAATGCACCTCATTTATTTTCAAATATCTCGAGAAGTAATAAAGTTAGAAAAATAATTTAAATTTTATTTTGTAGCTTAATAAAAGTTCTTTAAAATGACATAAAAATAAATATGATGGACATTTTATTAATATCGAAAACCGGATGTGTAAAACCGGAAATGGCCATAGAAAAAAAAGGTATTTTTTTTAAAAAAAATTTTTTGTAGATAGATATCACATTGCTTTATATTTGTACAAAATCCTAGACTGGGATCAACATGGGTTTAGGAGTTATTACTCTTTATATGACTAAAATTGAACAAATTTAACATTTATATCATCATATTTTAATTTAATGAATAGTTATGAAATAATGCTAATTAAAATTATGTCTAAATGACAGGCCCTTACTTTTTTTTATCTTTATCAAAATTTTTGAGAAGTGGCTGGAATAATAAGCTTTGTTTAACACTTTAGTTAAATTTTGTCTCAAAGTTACTTGACAAAATAATTCTAAACATATTTATAACTTTATTTTCCTCAAATTGCATTACATATAATACAATCAAAAATTTATAATTAAAATATATCATATATTATAATCATCCAAGGAATTTTAATAAATTATGACTTTTGTTTTCGTCTAGGGGAATAAAAGCTTGGAATTTTGTGTTAGAAATTCTTTTGCTCTCAAAAATCTCCTTTCAAGATGACTTTCTATGTTCATATATTCATTATTGCTCACAATTATATAATTTACCCCATAGATATTATTTTTTTCATAGTTAAATAAATCTATTGTTGTCAATATGTGATGTTCATATGGACGTTGCAAGCTTGCTCTAACTGTTTAGTAACGGCCCCAAAAATGTCGCATGGACTTTTACCTTGTGCGGTTTCAAAAAATGTCACTCAGCCTTTATCCCAAAATCATTTTTATGATTGTAGAGATTAATTAAATCTATTATTTTTATATTGGTTATTGCTCCATCAGAAAAATAATAAATTTTAGCCACTCTATTAAATCTTTCCTTTAAGAATACGATCAATTTTTAAAATAAATAAAATGCACATGCGTTGTGCTTTAAACAATCTGATATAACCACTAAATTTACATGTTTTATTATGTTGTTCTCACGGTAATAAATTATAAAAGAGTTGATAGTGGCTTGATTATTGGTCTGATTAAATCCTTGTGCATGGTTCTGCACTATAAATGCATAGTTTTCTGAAAAGTCTGCATTAACTAAGAATTCGCCAACATTTAAATTAAATTTTAAAAAGTTTCGAATTAATGATTATCGTGAAGCTATAAACAAATGAGGAATTAAATTTTAATTTTTTAAATAATCCACAAATTCGTCAGCGGATTTTGTCAGTGTTTCGAGGGTAGTTCGATCAACTGCTATCCATTGTTTGAATGTTTTATAATCTATAGAATTCTCGTCAAATAATATATTAAGCCTTTCTTTTAATTTTGAATATATGGGGGAAAATTTATTATGGAATTTTAATTTTGGTATATTATTTTATGCTAAATAAAATATTTTAAATTATTTTGTCAAGTAATTTTAATTTCGAGATAAAATTTAACTAAAGTTTTAAACAACTCATTATCCCAGCCACCTCTCAAAATTTTTATATAAAGATAAAAAAAAGTAAGGGCCTATCATTTAGACATAATTTTTAAATTAACATTATTTATAACTATTCATTAAATTAAAATATGATATATTAATGTTAAATTTGTTCAATTTTAGCCATATAAAGAGTGATAACTCCTAAACCCATGTTCATCCTAGTCTAGGATTTTGTACAAATATAAAGCAGTGTGATTCTATCTACAAAAAAAATTTTTTTAAAAAAATTCCTTTTTTTCCTATGGCCATAACCGGTTTTACACATCCGGTTTTCGATATTAATCAAATGTCTATCATATTTATTTTTATGTCATTTTAAAGAACTTTTATTAAGCTACAAAATAAAATTTAAATTATTTTTCTAACTTAATTATTTCTCGAGATATTTGAAAATAAATGAGGTGCATTTTGTCAAAAATCTACCATTTTTCCGCGCTTTAAACGGCCATATCTTAGCGGGTAAACAGTGTTGGAAGGTAAAATTTCATTTTTTTCTTAGTTATAGTATATGCTACCAGTATACAAAATTTAAAAATTGAAGGGGGTCGGGTTGAAAAGCGACCTTTTTTTGTTGATTTGATATGGAATTCACCATATATAAATTCGATATGAAATTTGTTAGTCAAATGCTGCATTTATTATATATTTGTTATTGTATTCTTAACCTACAGTGAACAAAATGTTATGAAATGATATATATATCAATAATCATTTTTTGTGAATCAATGCTTATTTTTGACATACATTTACAACTATAAACGGAACAATATTTTGAATAGATGTCAATTAATATTGTAAATTAGCGCAAGTGGACCGCAGGCCCGCAAAGGGTTATCTGGTGGTCTCTCCCTTAAGTTTGAGACTCTTAATATGCAGACCCCACAGGACCCTTTGCTTCCCAATAGGCCTGTCTCATATGGTGGCCCTAGGATTCGCTATATATCTTAAAAAATTGTTTATAATTTTTTTGTGTGTGAATAGGGATGAACAATATATTTAGAAAAATTTATAGATGGGGAATGGTATCCCCCTCCCCCCAATCCATTGACTATCCCTATGGCTTTTCTTTTTAATGTATATTTTATCTTTAATATTAGTATGAAATATATTTGAAAGAATTTTATGAGGAAACAGCATTTGAAGACCTAATCATATTTATTTACAAAATAACTTTACAAATAATATGAACATTGATTGTAGAATAATTCTAATTTTTTTATTCTTAAATTACAAATGGAATATTTTGAATAGGCTTATGACAAATCAAGCGAATGCTTTCCAATAAGTATTCATTGCTATTTAATCCACAGGATGGATTAAAAAGTATTGTGGTGGGCAGTGGCGCGCATATCTAGGTTTATACTCGGTAGGGGGGGGGGCGTCAATTTTTTCTAAATAGGAATTATATTACTAAGTTCAGTATTCATAATTTTGAGATAATTAATTTTAATAAATATTTTTTTAATTGAATTGATTTTAGAAATTCAAATTATATGTAGAAAAAGGGTATTACAAAATAAAATTGCTAAATACATTTATTTTGTTCTTTCTTATTGCTTATTTACTTTTGATTTGAAATTTTAAGGTTTAGATAACATATTTAATACCATTATAAATAGAAAGAGTGAGGCAATGCGGCATTGGCGGTGCTTAAAACGCTATTATTCAACTAGGAAATAAATCTATTATAAATGTATTTATAATTTAAGTATGCAAAAGTTTTTATTTTCTAATAATATAAATTATTTTCTTCATCTTTTATAACTTTTCAAAGGTAGCAAAATTATAAGATTTAAAAAAAAATTTCAAGTTGCTTATGCCGATAGAAACTCTTTTAAAAACTGGTGTAAAGTTACTATTGAAGATTAACTATGGCAATTATATGTAAATAAGTAAGTAGTTTCTTTTACATATAAAAAGTAATGAGTTACAGATAGTTACTTTATAAATTTTTTGTATGATCAAAAAAATAATAATACCATTTATAAATTTTAATTAAAGGTATTTAAATTATAATTTATTAAAACTATTTATAAAATAACATATATAAAAACTATATTAGAATAAAACTAAAATTTAAAAAAATTATATTTATTTAGTTTCAATAATTGTGCTACCAAAAAGAAAGGCCATAAGAATATTATCTCTTGTGTATAAAAATTCTTTTTCACTGGTAAAAAGTTTAATTTTGCCACCTATATTTTTTAAAAAAAATTTTTATTAAAGAAAGAGCAGTTAGTGGATGTGACTATAAATAAAATTTAATTTAAATAATTGCATTTAATAATTCTTTATTTGCACCGAAAAAATATATAAAACAATATAATTATTTATCACAAATGGGCTAAATAAATTTTTACTCAATTTTATCAAAAATAGATTTCTTTAAGTTACAAATTTTTCTATAAATATAGGTTTTTCTAGAGTACACAAAAAGTACTTGATGTAAATGAGATACTAAGGCTTATAGAAAATTATTAGATTGATTAGAAATATATGAATAAAAAAATTTTTAACAAAAAAATTTTAATTATTTGTAAATGTTAGAAAATCATAAATTTTAGCAAAATATAGGTAATTATTTGTAAAATTAAAGTCATTGTAATCAAATGTTATTTTATCTGGCATTTGATTGATTTTTTGATAGTGATCTTTCTGTTTACAATTTCCTAAAAGCAAATTAATAAATTTAAAAAGGTAAGAGTATGCATTTAGAAGGAGGAAATAATCAGGCACTTGTAGGCAAAAATATGATTACCAAAAAATACTTGTTAATAAAAGAAATATTATGCATGAAAGAATCTAAATTTTTTCATATTTTTTATTTTAAATATATAAAATCCAAAATGTTTATTTAATATTTTGGTGAAATAGTAAAAACAATTTAAATAAATTTATTATATTATGTGAATCCATTCTTTTCATTTGGCCCTAATATAATGTTTATACAAAGATATTAATGTTTTTTTCATAAAGATATTCTTTGTTTAATTAAAAGAATTTTAGATATTGATTATAATATCCAAATTTTACAAAATCAATAAAGTTTACTAAATCATTGAATCAACTTTATGTTTTAATTTCCAGAACATACCTATTAAATGAGAAAAATTATTCAAAAATATATAAAAAAAATTTAAAAATGATGTTGAATAGCAGTGAGGTAAATAATAGTATCTTTTTTACAAATATATATTATAATCACAATGTTATTAACAAAACTTTAAATTATATAAATATGAATAATAAATGGAAACAAAATATAACAAATTTTCTTGGAGATAATGATATTTAAAAAAATATATATTTAACGAATTATCAACTTAATATTCATTAATGTGAAGATGGAATAAGTATCATTCGGGAATTTCTATCAAATAAAACTGGGATCAATTTATATATAAAAAAGATGAGTTATAATTAAATAGCTTTTCATAGTTCATCCCTATCTCTTCTTAAAATGGTGTATCTTGTATATGAAGGTTGAAGTTTGTTAAATATTGACTCAGGTATAGATTTCTTCTGTAATTTTTTTTGATGATCATGTGGTACTTGGTATGCTGGTAATTTGTCAGCTTGATTATTATAATTGCCAATTTGGTTTGAGTTGATATCAGGTTCAGGAGTTCCAAAATCAAATCCTTGAAACTGAAATTGAATAACATTTTGTTTAAAAATTTCTTCAGACTTTGCATGAAAATCCCTGTGCAATTTTTTAGAAAACAAATCATTCACAAATGTGAGTAAAAGATTATGAGAACTATGATTGAAACTGGGATCTAAATCTGAAAATTTGTGAGGAAATGGAAACATATGAGCAAATGAATCAATAGCTATTACAGGCAAATCATTTTCAGCTTTACCTAAATGGTATAAAGGATGTTTAAAAGATTCAAAATTTGCATATACAGGTTGAATCTGATCTCTCACATCAAATAGTACAGATTCAACTATTTTTTTAAATATAGGTAATGGTGAAAGATCATTGTTTTTATAAAATATTATCAATAATGGTAACCCCTTTTCAGTTATCTCTTCGGCATTTTCCCTTGTAATTTCTCTCACAAAAGGTGTGCATTTAGTAAATATCCAATGACTTAATTTGTCTAAATCTTCAATAGCACCAGAATATGTTTCAGTTTCATTTACATGAGCTGGTTTGAAGACTGATTTACTGGGCAAACCACGAATAATATCTTGAAATTCTGGTCCAACTGCAACATATATATTGCAATCTTCTTTCATTAAAAATCCAGTCATTTGAAGTGTTTTATAAAAAATAGATGGTGGAGGAAAATTAAAGAATGTAATGACAGATGATTTATCTAAAGGAATTGAATTTAATTGAGATATTGTGCTTAAATTTTGAACTCTATAATCTATTTGTTCATTTATGTATTGAGCAATAGCATTTACGGATCTTTGACCTCTATATTCACTTCTAGGTGATCCTAAACGATATATTTTTAGAGAAGGGTACTTGGAAACATTTGAAACAGAACATGTAGCCATATTTTTGTCACAATCTATTTTTGCAAATATAACTTTGGCATCAGGATTTTTTTTCTTGACTTCAACCCAAGCTTCTTCAAATATAGGATTTAACATTTTACTATATGGACACCATTCAGCATGATAATTAATAAAAACAAGGTCATATGATTTAATAATATCTTTAAATATAGCATCATTCAATTCTAATGGACCTTCAGGTAAAAGAGCATTTGAGTTTGAGTAAAATTCTGTGGGCCAATGTAATTCTCCCGGTGTGATATCGCTTACTTTTACATCATGTTTTTCAATAAGTATATTTCTGTCATGTATGTTATTATTTAAAATATCTTCTTCAAACGTGGGATTTATAATAAATATAAAAATTACAAAATAAGCTCTACACATCATATGTTAATTTTTTTGGAAATTATCATAAATTAATCCAGAAGTTTAAATTATAAATATCGAATTTTTTTTATCAATATTGCATCCTTCTTTTAATTGTAAGGGTTTTTTATTTATTAATATAAAAAATAATATGTAAACTATTTAAAATAATATAAAATTTATATTAGATTTAAAAATCATATAAACAATGAATAAAGAAAGAAGGTGATCACTAACTTATAGGCAAAACTTTCTAATCGCAATTATAATTATAAATAATAATAAAAACTGTATTTAAAAATTTTAAGATAAAAAATATAGAGTCGAACAACTATTTCTTTTCCGCTAGCAATCACCTAGCTAGAAACTTTCCTTAGGTGTGGGGGGGGGGGGAGATTCGTACCTCTAAAAGGCTGGGGGGGGAGGTGTTTCAGCCTTCGCTCGGTTTATCTAAAAAATTATGTTACTTTCTACCTTTTTAAAAATTATTTTAGCAATATTATTGTTCATTTAAATAAAAATTATACAAAATTTGACGTTTCATAATATTTACTATAGACTAATATTTCAATTTAAACCATTTTAAAAGTTTAATAACTAAGAAAAAAATACGGCAAATATGATTTCCCTTGATGCTGGGGATATATGTGGTATACTATGCTAAAGTAAATATATATATGCTGAGTTGAGAAAGTCCTCTGGAAAAAGGAACTAGATTCAGATTCTTTATAAAATAATGAATCTTAGATCAGATACTAGTATCTTTTTTAAAATATTAAATATATACAAGATAGAAGATACTTGTATCTTTAGCTATAGTATCTTAAATACAAGATACTTTAATTTAAAATTATTATAAAATACAGTTTATATTATCTATTTGTGAAGAACGACGCTTATAATAAGAATAAATATTTATAATAATTAATGAAATATTTTATAATGAGTTAATTATAATAATCAGGCATATTAATATTAGTATTAGCCCATTCTTAGATAGGGAGTGGAGACTAGTATATTTAATGGGAGTTGAAATATTAATTTGCAAAAGAGTATTTAAAATAGATTCATTATTTTATAAAATAATCAAATTTTTCAAATAATTTATCATTAGACCTTTGCCCTAGTGTTGTTAAATAGTCGAGTTTTTACGACTTTGAACTCAAGTCGGAGTCGCAAAACTCATTTCAAATTGAGCGGCTCAATGAGCCGCATGAGTCGACTCGATGAGTCGGCTTCAGAGTCGGCTAGTGTTGTTAAATAGTCGAGTTTTTACTTTGAACTCAAGTTGGAGTCGCAAAACTCATTTCAAATTGAGCGGCTCAATGAGCCGCATGAGTTGACTCGATGAGTCGGCTTCAGAGTCGGCTTGATGAGTCGGCTTCAGAGTCGGAAAAAATTTATTTTGAATCCGCCTGCTAATATTATTTACTCCACGATAAAATATTTAAAAAATTTAACCACTATGGTTCGAGAATTTAAATATTTTAAAATTCAAAATGACTTATGTATAGTGTTATTTTGCTTAGTCATAAAATTTACAACCAAATTATGGGCTCAGAGCATTAAAATCTAACAATCCCTGGTCTCCCCTATAATATATTTTAAAAAAATCATACCCAGGTCTAAATATTTTTTTTAAAAAAATCTTTTTTTATATATATTCTAAATAATTGTATAGGTAGTCTTGTTAAACGGCTCGATTTGAGCCAATTTAAAAACGGCTAACTCAACATTATATCCAGAAAGCTATTATGTAAGCTTTAAGATTGTGGTCATAGATGGCACAAAAGTTTAGACATCTATCAGCGAAATGTCGGCGTTTAGATAATATTAATAATAACATGGTCATATTTATAAAATAATACATTTCGAATTTAATAATATTTAAATTTTCGAAACATAGGGGTTAAATTTTTTTAATATATTTATCGTGGAGTAAATAATAATAGCATGCCGATTCAAAATAAACCTTAAACGACTCTGAAGCCGACTCATCTCATCGAGCCGACTCATGCGGCTCATTGAGCCGCTCAAATTGAAATGAGTTTTGCGACTCAAAACTTGACTAGATTTTAAACTAAGTCGACTCGACTAGCCAATTAACAACACTACTTTGCCCTTTCAGCGTACTTAACATCGTGCCAAAACTAAAACTTTTCAATTGGAGCTAAGGTATTTAGTATTATATTTTAAAAAAAATTTCCTATGGAAGGATAATAATTAAGCATTTATAATGTATTGACTTTCTTTAATATAATTTAAAACCTCCAGTTCAATGTTATTTGTAAACTCAGCAACATTTGTTCCACCTAAAGATAAATAATCATCATTTTCTTAATTAGATAGTTCCTAAAATATGAATGTGATAGTGATGACAAAAAAGCCTCATTATATTCATATCATAGGAAAATATTTTCTTAAAATCTTTTGCCCATACCATCTTGGGCAGCTTTTAATAAAGGTATACAATATTGTAAACTTAAATTTTTAAGAATAACTATGTCCCTTTTAAGCATATATAAATAATCCCCTTAATATGTTTAACAAAATTTGTGTTGAACCTTTTATCATTTTTGTGTTTATACAGGTTTTACATTCAACCTGTACATTGTCTTTTTTAACTTTTATTTTAAAAAAATTTTATTCTAAAATTTTAAGATTGGGATTTGATTCAAGGGTAACTTATTTCCATAATTTAATATCACTATCTTCTTCTTCACTATCATAAGTGTTAATCCCAATGACATTAATACTATAGACTGCCGATCGTAATGCTAAAATCAAATTTGAAGTGGCAAAAATTGAAGTGACTGGTGGCCATTTTGTGTTTGTATCTTTTACGAAAGAAGCATATAATAATTTCATAAATTTCAGGTATATTTTTATTATGTTTATATTTATAATATATATATACATTCTAATTAAAGACCAATTTATTATTTACCTTATATATTATAGCAGAGTTGTACAAAAGATCTTCTTTGAAGATTTTTGAGCAAGATCTTCTTTGAAGATTTTTGAGCAAGATCTTCTTTGAAGATTTTTGAGCAAGATCTTCTTTGAAGATTTTTGAGCAAGATCTTTGAAGATCGTAAAATTTGAAGATCTTTTATTTATAAAAAAATTTGAGCAACGATCTTCAAAGATCTCGTAAAATTTGAAGATCTTTTATTTTTTAAAAATTTTGTGTAACGATCTTCAAAGATCTTCATGATATTAATTTTTTTTACCCCTTTATTAAAAGCCCAGATGTCTTTCAATATTATTAATATATTATACCTCTCCTCCTGCCTTGATGAAAGAAAAAAATATTATTTATTTTTTAAGCATGTTAAATTAAAATATAAATTCAATAAAGATGCACCGACAATTTTCATAATCGTATTTTATAAATATGAATAAAATTGAAAAACATCTGGGCTTTTAATAAAGGGGTAAAAAAAATAAATATCATGAAGATCTTTGAAGATCGTTACACAAAATTTTTAAAAAATAAAAGATCTGATCTTTGAAGATCGTTGCTCAAATTTTTTTATAAATAAAAGATCTCCAAATTTTACGATCTTTGAAGATCTTTTTATTTTGAGCAAATGTACAACTCTGTATTATAGTATATATGAATCAAATATAGGTCACTACTGAATATTTTACTTGAAATATTTCTGCTCTTTATTAACATTAACATTTGCAATTCATTATTTAATAATGAATATCTTTTATAAGAATTCAATTTAATATTTTTTAATTACTAAAAGATTTAAAATGGTAGTATATTGCTGAGGAAGCAAAATTTCCTTTCATAAGTATGATATCTCAAATTAATTATTCTATTGTAAAAATTATTTATGGCAGATTTCCTATGTAAGATAAAATATTATTACAAAAGTGGACCCATGCTGTGAAGAGAGAGAACTTCAATGTAACAAAATATAGTAAATTATGTTCAAAGCATTTTACACCAGATTCATTTATTCCATCTGTTACAAATCATGTTCAATTAAGAGAGGGAGCAATACCATCAATTTTTAATTTTCCAAAGCATCTTCTAAAAGTAACAAAATAATGAATAATAAATTATAACATGCAGGTTTCCTAGAAGCCAGATTAATTCAAAAATACATGAATATTTTTTTTATAGAAATCAATTCTAGATTTCTTTTGTATTTTTATAATTTATGTCTTATGTCTTTTATGTTTTATTTTTGCTTATAATTATGTTATTCCTTAATAAATATAAACTATCCATTTCTAAATATATTTCTTTATTTAAATTTAATTCACTAAAGTATAAAAATCAATAATGTAAATATATATCATGAAAAATACAAATAATATATATTATGTTATATTTACATCAAATAAAATAATTGTATTATTATAATTAATATGTATCGCGAAAAGAAAATAATAATCTTATAAATCAATAATAAATACAAATAATATATATATGTTATATTTATGTCTAATAAAATTAATTTATTATAACCAATAAAGTCATTAGAAATTTTCAGATAATTTGTTCTTCACCTATAAATATTTAAGTTAAATAACATATTTTTATATTACTTGGTTTATTGCCCTTGAAAAAGTACAGCCTTGTTTAGTTTTTGCCTGATATTTAATTGTAATTTTTGATTTACGTTATTACCAAAATGATGCATTCTTATGTGCAGGTATCTGAAAATAAATTTTAAAATCAAGTAAATATTATATATACCTTTTTATTATAAGTCTTATTATAATTTGATAATGACTTAACCCTGCCTCTTGATCAAACACAGAGTTGTACAAAAAATCTTCTTTGAAGATTTTTGAGCGAGATCTAGCTCAAAAATTTGAGCAAGATCTTTGAAGATCGTAAAATTTGAAGATCTTTTATTTTTTAAAAATTTTGTGTAACGATCTTCAAAGATCTTCATGATATTTATTTTTTACCCTTTTATTAAAAGCCCAGATGTTTTTCAATTTTCATCAAGGCAGGAGGAGAGGTATAAAACATTAAAGAAATATTATATTAATAAAATTGAAAAACATCTGGGCTTTTAATAAAGGGGTAAAAAAATAAATATCATGAAGATCTTTGAAGATCGTTACACAAAATTTTTAAAAAATAAAAGATCTTCAAATTTTACGATCTTTTTATTTTGAGCAAATGTACAACTCTGATCAAACATATAATCTTGCAGGTCACTAAGGATATTTGTGCCTAATATTTTTGACAATATTAGACATTCTATTTTTTTAACAGCATGTCTTTTGGTTATTTCATCTACTTTTTAAAAGCCCTGGATGTCTCTGTTATTTTGCATAAATTTGACACGCTTTGGGATGGTATTATTAATCCACCATAATTCTTAATTTTTATTAATGTATAATTATTGTCGTTTGCGGAATTATCAATTAGGGAATGTAAACAGATATCACATCTAACTTTCTTTTCTTCATATTTAGTAGTGACCTTTATTTGATTCATATATACTATAATATATAAGGTAAATAATAAATTGGTGTTTAATTATAATATATATATATATTATAAATATAAACATAATAAAAATATACCTGAAATTTATGAAATTATCATATGGTTCTTTCGTAAAAGATACAAACACAAAATGGCCACCAGTCACTTCAATTTTTGCCACTTCAAATATATTAATCGGCAGTCTATAGTATTAATGTCATTGGTTTATCCTACTACAAATTAAAAAATATACATAAAATTGGTTATAATATTCTATCGAGTTACATTTATATATAAAATATATTCTTTTTTATTTCGTTTTGGTATTATTTTATATCAATTTATCTTAATATGAGTTGTAAATTCTCCATCTAATTTTCGTCGTCAATATATTTAAAATATGGCGAAAACAATAATGAAATTATTACAAGATCTCTGAAGAAAATAAAATATATACTGTGATATGTAAAATTTTAAACATGAATATTAAAAGTAAATAAATCTGTATCTTTGTCAAGAAAATGAAAAAGATACAAGATTTTCAGAATGAAGGATCTTAAATACAGATACTAGTATCCTATTAAAAATGTCATAAAGATACTGAGTACAGGATACAAAAGGATCTTGTGTTTTAGATAAATAGGCAGTTTTATACATTCCTCAAAAATAAATTTCAAAGGCTTGAACAACAAATTATATTTAAATAAATTGTATTTTATTTGTAATTTAAAGTTGATCAATAAATGAGGTTGATTCTAAATAAAAAATCAATTTATTTATGAAATCATAAATTAATAATATATTATTTTATTGTATTGCAAACAAAATCTGCATGAGATTATAAGTGATTTTTAATATTTAACGAAAATAAATTTTGTTAAAAAACTCAAATAAATTTTGTTAAAAAACTCAAATAAATTTTGTTAAAAAACTCAAATAAAATATGTCAAGCTTCTTACTTAATATTTTTGATAACAGAAGTATACCTGAGAAACACCTCTCTAATTAAAATATTTGAGAATTTTACTAAATTAATGCTGGTTAAATTAAATATATGTAACACTAAAGTGAATATAAGTATTTATTGATTTGAGATTGTATATGACAAGTTTATAATTATTAAAAATGATCTATCTGAATTTCCCTTGAAAAATCATTGTTAATAAAAACATAAACCTTGTTATTTAATATATAAACGGGATATGAAAATAAAGTATATATTTAATATATTTCCAAAAGTCATTATTATTATTTATTTTTGAAAAATTGCAACATTTAAAAAGGATATACGTATATTATAATATTTCAATATTAAAATAATTACAATAAGATAAATTTTGATTATAAATAAACAACAAACATGATATAAAAACTTTAATATCATATGCATTATTTATGATAAATATATAACCAAATTATTTGTGGAGCATATAATATTCATGATTTATAAACTTCCTTGATGATGAAAGAATGAATTACTCAGAAGTATATTACATGACTTCTGCTTTTAAAGGTAAACATCTTTTTGCAATAAATTAAACTAAGCTAGAAAATTTGGAGGGTATATTAATTAAGTGTGCTCTAAATGTATATATAGGTATGGCACAGAGTTGTTAAAGGATCGAATCAAAATATTGCCGATCCTGGATTCGATCCTAAATTTGTCAATTTTCTTGGAATTAGGATCCTGACCTTAAATTGTGGATCGTGATTGAATCATTTTTTTAAATATTCGATCCCGATCCTTTTGAAAATTATTATTTTACTTAAAAAGCAATAAATAAAATAAAAATTTTGAAAATTAAATTTAAATATTATTTAAAAAAAAATATCTATCTGCATCATATTTTATCAACCACCATTCCACCAGATTTTATATTTCAACAATTTCCCAAATTTTTTGTAAGAACAAGTTATATTTATTTATTAATTATAATATAATATAAATTCTAGGTTTCAATAATGTCCTCCTTTATAGATTTAGAAGATGATACATCTACTTCTATTAAGGTTGACAGGGAGTAAGGAAGATAAGACAAATTTTTTATTTAATAAATATATTTTAAAATGTTTAACTATAATTTATGACTAAAAAGACTATAATAATTTTATCCTTTATATATATAAGCAAAACTATTAAATAATTAAATGAAACTATTAAGTTAAGTTAATATAAATGGTGTTAAATGAATGTAACATATAAAAATTTGCCCTATATAATAACCATTATAATAAAATAATAATCCATGTTCAACATTCCACCCTCTACATGAATCCCACCAAGGTTCTCTTTAAATGTAAATTTTTTGTGTTCAATAAATTTCTCATCTATTTTGATCATAAAATCTGTCATAGTTTTGTCTTGAAAAATGTGGCATCTTATCTTTTCTTGCTCCCTCCAAACGTTTTAGATCAGAGTGTGTATTTTCTTTGATAACAATCTAATGTATATATGTTTCGATGTCAGTTTCGTCTAATTCTTTGTTTATCTTTAAATTGTCATCTGGTAAATTATGAAGTATCCGTGATGTTGCAAAAAATAATCGATAGTGATGTGTTGTTTGTTTGGATTTTGGCTTAATTGCAGCTTGTTATTCTGATTGCCTGATCGTTTGCTTGACCATCATCTCGTTGTTTATTATCATTTGTATTTATTTATCACGTGATATTATAATCATGATTAATTTAACTCGAATGAAATAATTTCGGAATAATAGAAATAATGGGATAAAAATAATTTATAGGAATCATTTATGGAATAAGAATCATCATTTGGGATATAGAATCATGGAATATTTTGAGTTTTAGCGTTTTATATAATAATTTTTTTTTTTTATTAATATCATATTTCAATTATTTTCATTTTTTAAATTTTACTCCCTTATTTTTTAAATCAAATAATAACTTAAAATTACTGTTTTCTTTTATTCTCAATAAAAATAATGTTTTAAAATAGTCATTATTACTTACACATGTTTTGTCCTTTAAACATAATTTAGATTTAATTGTATTTAAAATTTTAAATTTGGATGATTCGTCCACTTTATTATTAATTATATAAGGTAAATGTTTATTTGTATTGTCTACTTTCATATTTGTAAGTGTCAAGCTTTAATGATTTGGATTCTATTTTTTTTTTAATTTTTGTATAGGGGAATTTCATCTATTTCATTTTCATTACTTTTTTAAATACTAAGATTTATATCATTATTTTTACAGTCATAATACTCTTTTAAAATTTCACCATGTGATCTTATGGGTATATTTATATTTTCATCATTTTTATATTTAGATACTAAAATTATTTCAAATGATATTATGTCAACAAAAATTTCCTTTAATTTATAAGTATTAATTATATGTTTATCAATATTTTTATTAATAAGATTTATGTCATTAATTTTATATATCCATTTGAGCCTTTTCAGAAAAGCATCTGCAGATTCAAACTCCTCATCTGTCGACATGGCTTTAATTAAGCTAAAGATATTATCTGGTAAATTAACTGTTAATAGCATAGCCTCACAACTACTGTTGAGCTTATTATCTTTAAAAAAATTCTCAGCCTCAGCAATATAAGACTGCATGTTGCCGCTATACTCCGGAAAAGATAATATCATAATGTTTATTTTTATAATATGTTTATTTATAAATATTTTAGAGATTTATAATTAAAATTTTAATAAATTTTTTTTTACATTTTCAAATTAATTATTTCTTACATGTTTTTTTTAGAATGAAATCATAATTTTTTCATCAATTTGATTATGTACCAGTAGCTAAAATTATATTGTATATGGATTTAGAATATTTTGTGAGTCATCATAGCCCAATTTTAAGTTCGTCTAGTTTGATATCTAGTTTAACAATTGTCCTCGTTGTTGATTTATCCATTTGATCTAAATTCTATTTTGTATAAAATAAATAAATTTAAAAGATTTTAAAATTGTAAATCCCACAGCTGCCACCATGTTAAGGTTGACAGGGAGTAAGGAAGATAAGACAAATTTTTTATTTAATAAATATATTTTAAAGTGTTTAACTACAATCTATGACTAAAACAACTATAATAATTTTATCCTTTATATATATATATAAGCAAAACTATTAAATAATTAAATGAAACTATTAAGTTAATTTAAATGAAACTATCAAGTTAAGTTAAATGAAACTATTAAGTTAAGTTAATATAAATGGTGTTAAATGAATGTAAAATATAAAAATTTGCGCTGTATAACAACCATTATAATAAAATAATAATTCATGTTCAACAACTTCTATTGATGTGACAGCAGATATAGGTGAGAATGAGAATCTTTTACCATTTCATAATTTACGTAAGTATTTTACTTTATGTGAAACAGATGGAAGTAACCATATAATGTTCTATGCAAAATCCTCTTTATGCAAAAACAAAATATCTTCTTCAAAGATTAGCAGTTCAAACCTAAAGAGTCATTTAGAAGTAATTAATTCTTTTAAAAATACAATTTTAATTATTTGTGAAGATCATAACAATATGCATATAATAAAAATTATAGATTTCCTTCACTATATGATGACAGTATTGGCATCAATAATTGACCCAAAATTTAAGCTCAATTGGCTTTTTATTAATCTGCCACAAAATTTGTTGCTAAAAGAAAGGTTAATTGCCCATTTAGAAAATATACAAGGTCAACCATATGCAGATCCTTCAAATGAATGCATGGATTGAATACCTTTTTTGGGAAAAACTCGTCACAAAATGCTCTTTCCATTATTGTTTTTATTCTAATGATGATTCAGTGAATATTTAATAATTATGTTAATTAAAAAAACATTTATTGAATGTAACACATCTTTACCATTAAGCGCTCTTGTGGAGAGTTTGTTCAATAAAGCTAAACATGTACATAATGAAAAACGTGGTTGTTTAAATGATGATAATTTAGAAAAAGATTTATTATTAAAGGCTAATTTAATTATAAATAAATATATTATAATGGTTATACTTATATTATACTATTATAATAAATTTATAACATATTTATTTATTTTTTATAATAGTTAATTTTGCATTGATCAGAAATTTAAATGATCGCGATCCTTTTTTTAAAAAAAGGTCGATCCTGGGATCCTCTTTTTTCCAAAAGATCGTGATCAGGATTCGATCTTTTTAAAATGATCGATTAACAAGCCTGGTATGGCATTTAATGAAAATAATTCTACTCATGGAAATTTTTTAATTGCATGAAATATGTATAAAGTTAAACAAGTAAGTAGGATTAAAGGTTAGAAAGATATGGGTCACGATTAATTAAAGGTCTAAGAGATATGGGTTAAGGGCACAATACAATAAAGAAGGCTTTATAAAATTAAATTATTTTTATTAATAACTTGTCAAATCTGACAGTTCAAGTAGTTAAAAATAAAATTTAATTTACACTTCACAGCTAACCATATTTTGCTGATTGACAGATGTTAAATTTTTATACATTCGCTAATAAAATATTGTTTAAAGGTTTTTTTAAACATTGATTACAAAAGTATTAAATTAAAACGTATAAATTTGAGTTTATGTTTTGAAATTTCACGCCAATATAACAAAAATAATAAAATAATGACTATCTTTACTAATGCACCTTTTTGGTTGCAGTCATAATATTTAGTAAAATTTTGAATAATTATTAGTATTACTGTCATATTTTATTTATCTTTAATTCATGGTTTTATTGATAAAGATGCAACAAAATATAATCTAAATTTTTCATTAAGATTGAAATTTAATAGTATAAAACATAAAGTTCAGAATGTAGCTTATGCTCTATCTTAATTTATATTATTATTTTAGAACCATATTATAATAATTCGATATTTATTATATATAAATATATATTGGTTCTCAATTCACACAATAATTTATTCCATAATACATTTATTTATACAACATCATATTCCATCAATAGACAAAACATCCATACATACAACCAGGGTTGCCAGGTCAAAATTTTCAAATTGCGGGAGAAATTTCGTATTATGCGGGAGAAATATAAAAATTGCGGTAGAAATATAAAAATTGCTAAAAAATTTATTTATAAAATAGCATCTTGATTTATTAAAATATAATAATTTATAAAAAAAAACCAATGATCTTTTTTAAATATAAAAGAATGTAAACAAGATAAAATTTTATTCAAAAAAAATAATTTTAATTTTACAATTAAAAATATATTTTATGCGAATGTCCCGCAAAACGACCGCAATTGGAAATCTACCGTGTGTGTGTATAACATTATAGGGATAGGCGCTTAATTATCACGTATCACTTTAAATACATAATAAGGTACTCCATAAATAAGAAATAATACAGATAAAACTACAGTTGACGCAATTGTAATCACTTATCTTGTAGTACAACATTCACAGAGATACTTATCATCACAATGATGGTAGAATCTTTTCCCCATAATATTTAACGACTCTAATATAAATGAAAACTATATTTGTAGAACAAAAATGAGGAAGGCTATCAGCAATGTTTTAGGACCTAAATCCAGGAGGTCAATTCTTGAAGATTTGAAAAATGGGTATACATATGTAATACAGATGATCTAATAAGGGAAATATTTTAATATTTAATATTTTAATATTTCCCTTGATCCTCCGCTATTTCATCAAAATTAAGGTCGTTTCAAATAAACTATTAAATTTTTTCCCCTCAAATAGTGAAAATTCTAAAGACATAGCTAACCATATAATGGTAAATATAGCAGATTCGAGATTAACAATAAATTGCATATCAGCTTTCTGATCTGATAATGCCTCAGTGAATTTGGTAAAAACAGAGTGTATTTACAGAATTGAGTCAGCACAATGTTGGTTGTGATATGTTCCTAATACCCGCCATTGGAATTTTAAAATTTTATAAACCTTTAAAAAAATATTTCTTAAATAAAGTTTATAAAAGCTGTCCTAATATTTTGAAAATTTTTTCCAATAATGAATGGCAGAGGTATATTTAAGAATGATTTCACATGTAGGAAGTCTACCATGCTGTTAATGTCTAGTTGCAATAAGAAGAATCTTAACTAAGATTCACAAAATTATGCTGCAAATGTGTTCATCTTTACAGTTAAAAATTGACGATAAATTTTATGGCGCCATTTAATCATTAGCTCGGCCTCTAATGTTGTTAAAGCAATCCGATTCCTCTCCTTTTTCCAGGCAATCCTCATCAGGCTAAAAATGCGCTCGGATGAGGCATTAGAATGAGGTAAGGAGAAGACACACTCGCATATTTTTTCCAAGCATGGCTATTTATTGTTATTACGAAAAAATTCTACCCATTTCTCTTCTGCTTTTAGACCATCTAACTTTAAGTATTTTGGCGAATCATAAAAAATAGAGAGAATTACAATCTCTTCAAACAAGAAATCAATGTCTTTCGGTATTTTTAATATATTTATTAAATTTAAAAACCATCAATTGATGGTTTCTGTTCCAAGGTCATAATATTTATACATTTGTAAATAGAGTTATTAAAATCAAATTTTGATTGTAAATATTCTAAAATTGTCTTAAGATATCTGCTTCATTTAAAAATGTATTAATTAGAGTATTATTTGAACATTTTAATATGATATTTTTATCAATAGCGCCATAAAATTTATTATCAATTTTTAACTGTAAAGATGAACAGAGCTGTAGCATGGAATCTTTTTTATAAAGAATATTCTGATTGCAACTGAATATTAACTGCATGAAGTAGATTTCCTACATGTGAAACGAATCCCAAATATGCTTCTGCCATTTCATACTCGAAAAAAAATTTTCAAAATTTTAGGACAGCTTTTAAAATCTTTATTTAAGAAAAGTATTTTTTTAAGGGTTTGTAAAATTTTAAAATTCTATCGATGGCAGGTATTAATGATAACCACATAATAAGTATATATCGCAACAACTCACACTATTCCAAGTCAGACCACTCCACTAACTCTTTTAATTCATTAACTCTTTTAGTTGATGACTAAATTCGTTAAAACAATTCGTCATAATTATTTCGACATCCACAGATAGCACATTTATTGCTTTCTTGCAAAAATTATGTGCTATATGGCATATAAAGCCAATTGGTATTAATTTATTATTGTGCTGCATCAATTCGGCAAATAATTGGTTTTTGCCAAAATTTATAGATATATTATCAGCGCAGAAAGCTGACATGCAATTCATTCATAACCCTGAATCAGCTATATTTACATTATGTGGCTAGCTACATCGTTGAATTTTTCACTATCCGAGGAAAAAATGTTAACAGTTTTATGGAAATGTTCTTATTCTTGTTTAAATAGCGAAGGATTAAGGGAAATGTTTTAATATTTCCCTTATTAGATGCATCTGTTAGTATTAAATATGGATGCCCATCTTTCAAATCGTCTGGAATTGACCTCTAGGATTCAGGTACTAAAACACTTGTGATAGCCTTGCTCATTTTTTTTCTGCCACAAGTAAGGTTTGCACTTATATTGGAGTCATTAAATATCATGAGAAAAAGATATGACCCACATTGAACTATATGATAGATGTATACGATACGATTTCCGCAAATGTAGTTGTATCTGTATTATTTATTATTTGAGAATATTTTTGTATTGCAATCGATGTTGTTATGCTCCCCTATACTGACTTATATGAATGAAATGATGCTGATTTATTATTGGATAAAAATAAAACAGGATGGAAAGAAATTTACAAACTATACATGTTTTTCGAATAAAAATTTAAAATTATTTTTAAAATATAAAAATCATCAATTAATATCTCTCAAAATTATTATTTATATATTATAAATGTTAAAATACTAAAAAAAAATGCGGGAGAAATTAAATAATTGCGGTAGATTTTTGCGGGATATTTCCAATTGCGATAGTTTTGCAGGTGAGAGATGTCTGCGTGTAAACTAAAAAATTGCGGGAGTCTCCCGCTGATGGGGGGGCATGGCAACCCTGCATACAACGTGATAAATTCACTCTCTAGTTGTGTTGAGGATACAAGAAATCTACACTTGGCTTTGCTCAAATCCATGAATGGATATTTAATATAGGGGCAAAAAATGAGGAGCCCTTCACACCCACAATACTCCTAGGACTATTACTTAAAAGTCTATAGACTCTGATAATAAAAATTAGGCACAAGAATTACGCATATATTTAATTACTCTATAGGGTAGGGGAAGTGCAAATTTTAATTTTAAACGTCTTCGTTAAATAAGTGAGTTTTAGTAGTGTTATTGTTAGTAATATATATAAATTTGAAAGTCTTGTTAACTATCTAAAACATAGATTATTAAATATATAATTAATAACTTTTTAATTTCCATTATTTACATTTTTAATTATAGTTAGTATAGAAAGATTAAGTTTGCTGATTTTGGTAATATCCATTTGAACCGGAATCAAAAAAGACATTCTTATTTATTATAACCTTTTATTTTCATGCTCTCTATCCCTAAATAATTTATTCAAACACACAACGGAAACAAAGATAATGATATGAATCATAGACCAATGATATATATATATATATCATTGTCATAGACGTAGCCAGGATTTTCCTAGTGGGGAAGGGGGGGGGGGGGGTGGGAATTAAAAAATTACTGGGAGCTTCGCCCCCAGACCCCCTTTTGGCGCTGGACCAAATATGAAATATATTTTTATTAGTTTATATAAAATTTAATGAATTACTTGTGTACATTAATATAAAAGCATGGTAATAATTTATTCCAAACAAGTTTAAGAAATTTATTTACAAAAAGTAAGTAGTCATATAGTTGATATTCCTATTATATAGAATTAGTTACCAAAAACTAGGTAAAATTATACTTTTACAGACATTTTTGACAGTTAGAGAATAAATTTTACTAATCAATGCTTTTGATAATAAATATAGCAAAATTAGCATTTAATTATTTAACGCCATCTATTTATTTTAAATAAAAAATGATTATAAAAATTAATCTTCATATTATTCATCCCACAATGTCTTTAAAAATATTTTCTGATCTACCTATCAATATTTTATAGTTTTCTGTAAATATATAATTCGCTATTTTGGTAAAAATTACTTGATTGTCATATGATAATTGATAAAATTAGATATACTGTAAATCTATGACATATAATATTTCACTGTTTGCAGGCGCGTACGCAGGAATTTGGTCTGGGGGGGGGGATAATAAATTTTTTTAAGAAATTATATTTTTAATTAAAAATACTAAGCATAAATTTATTAGGATTAATAACTTTTCTAATACACAATTTTAAACTAATGTGAATTAAAAAAATTATATATATAAACCGGCATTTAAATGTGAATCATAAAATATAAAGTGAATATAACCCACGATATGAATCACTTAAATGACCCAAAATTGAAATTTGAATTTTTTGAGCTTTTAAAATATATAAAGTATAAAAAATTTAAATGTTGTAAATATAAATTAATACACAAAAAGTTTCTTAGGAATAATTGTATTTTGTATGTTTTGAGCTAATTTTTCAATTATCAATCTTGCTTGGCGTTAAATGTCTATGAATATTCAAAAGATCCAAATCATTCAATCTACTTTCAGATGTTGTATTTCATAGGTATGTTTTTCACAGACTTGCAGGCCCGGCCCCCGAGCCGGACCGTATTTTAATTTTTTTAAATACCGGGCCGGGCTCGTAATTTTTTTTAAAAAACACCCGGGCTGGGCCTGAAAATTTTTTAAGAAAAAATATCCGAGCCGAGTTGTATATTTTAAAACCAAATATTTGAAATCGCCATTATTAGCTATAAATATCAAAAATAAATATAATTTATTTTAAAAAATTCGGGCTGGGCCAGCCGGGCCGGGCCTGAAAATTTTTTTAAAAAAAACCCGGGCCGGAAAAAATTTTTAAAAAAAATCTGGGCCTGGTCCTGCAAATGGTACCTCTGCAAGGCTCTGTTATTCTTTTTAAAAAAGTGAAGGTTCTCTCATTAGTTTACTAAAGAGCTGCTAATATATATATAACCATTTTAATAATTGGGAGTATAATCTAAAATGTGTTTGAAATAAAAGCATCCATAGCATTTTTTGGGACTATATCAACCATAGTTAATCTTTTAATCATAGTTATTCAGCTAATAAGGCATCATAAGATATTTTAACATCTTCATGATAAAAATATAACAAATATTTATATTTTTTTTCTATCACCATATGAAAAAGGTTGGGAGAGGGGACATTTGTTTTATAATACTCTTCTACTGATCCTATATTAATGTTTTGATGATGAGCTTGCTTGCTGCAAGTCGAGGGGGACAAATATTTAACACGTATAGCTCTGCTTTTGACTCAACAATAACATATAAAATATGAAATTTTTCAACAACACTAGCTCTATTTCCTTGAGTTCTAATAAAATGCTCTCCGCTATTCTCATCTTCTTGATCAAGTCAATGTTATGTTTTTGAAAAGTATTACATAAAATAGTTGTATAATTAAATAATACATTCTAATGAGAAAAAAAATTTGGAATAAGTATTGAATACAATAATTTTCTTGCTTCTGAGGAAATATTTCTTTCAAGCCATTGTGATATTTCAGTAATAGCATTAATAATCAGCTCTTCTAACTCCAAAATAGCTGTTACTTTGGCGGAGACTCGATCTCGTTGGACAAGCTTGCAATTTTTTTCTCCCTGTTGGACAAGGAGTTTCAGAGATAATTATTATTTTATTAGAAATTTAGATAAATATTACGCCACTAAAATTTGAAAATAATAGGTAAATTACGCCAAGGAAAACTTGAAATCGAAATTGATTGATAAAATAACTTAGTAGATGAATGTGATAAATAAATGTAATTAAATATATATATATATGTGTATATATGAGATAAGAATAAATATTAACAAATATAAATTAATATTAACAATAATATTTTTGAAAAATATAATCCGGCATCTGCATTTTTTGGCTTTGGGGGGGGGGGGGGGGGGATTTGTCCCCTGCCCCCCCCGCTGCGTACGCGCCTGACTGTTTGTATTGTGCTTTCATTTTTTTATTTAATTTATGATTTAATTTTATCAATAGTTTTATAATTATATTTTACTTTTATTAAGATAAATAAATTAAAATTACTCACTTTATAAAAAATTATATATCATATATTATATTATTTAGTAATTTTATTGATCTAGTATAAAATACATTACACTTTTGCCTTAAGACTTATCTTTGGCTTACATTCCATTTATTAAAAAACATTTTTGGTTCACTTTATATACAAATGCTTTTTTCCAAAAATGTATAAATTATGATGAATAGTTTTATAAAAATATATCAACTTTTACATTCTCCTTTCAAATTATTGTTTAAGATATATGTATACATTTTTGAGTATCAGGGAGTGGGGGGGGGGAGGGAGGACTAAGGGGAATATTTTTTATTAGCTTAAAATGATATTCACAAAAAGTGATAAATTCCTGAAGGGGGGTATTTCCCTTTGCCCCCCCCCCTCCGGCTACTCCTATGATATGGATGATGCTAAAAACTATATGTCTCTTGGGTAGTTAAACATTATCCGATATTATATTATCATTCATATATAATCATCATGAAACATATATAATTAACGAATAGATTGATTCATACTATATTACATTTTAAACATACATATGTAAAATCTTTCAATTATAGATATAATTTCTAATTTACTAAATGATCTTGTTAAGAAATAACAAAAATATTTTTAAAACAAGTATCAATGATATCTAAATAAAATTTTGAAGATTATTAACAAAGACTTTAATAAAAGATATTATATTGAATCTTTGATCTAAATTCTATATTATAACAATCCTTCCACAACAGATAATTTTAATGTTCAGAATCATATTAAACTGAATTTCTTTTCAAAAATTATTTGTTAAGGTATTTATTTGAATATAAAGTATTTGGTGAAAGCGTCTACACTAATTAACCAATGCATTCCAGATACGGGAACTGTAAAATAATGTGTATTCGTTCCCAAGGTCGGGTAGGAATGTTCCAATTGTATAAAAGCACATTTTTGGCAACCGATCTTCCTTCCTGACAACTCTTGCAGCATTTAACGAACTCTTCCACATCGCGATCAAGATTCGTCCAATAAACGTAGTATCTACCTAATAATTTTATCCCAACTATCCCAGGATGTCCTTGATGAATAACATTCAAAACCTCCTTCTTTAGATCAACGGAAATAATAATTCTATAATTATAAAATAATAATCCTTCTCTGAACGATACATTATTTTTATTTAAAATGAATTTTTTTTTAAATCCTCGAATAATTATTTAATTATCAATATACCTGATTTTTAATTAATTTAATAATCTCTTTCAGATTGATATCATTGCCCGTTTCACTTACAACTTTACTGCGACTAAATGATAAATCTTCTATTAAATTATTTTAATTCTCTAATTTCATCTTAGATTTTTTTTGTAACTTCATTAGTTTTTTCTCTCTCTAGTCTCAAACGGGACAGAGCGTAGGCACATTTGTTTTGATTACCAGGTCTATGAATTATCTCATAGTCGTAATTTAATAACTTCGTCGCCCATTAAATTAAACGGTTATTTGTTATTTTATTTAGGTCTCTTTTATCATCTAAGATATATTTTAAAGGTTTATGATCTGTAGCCAAAATAAAATGTCTTACATATTGATGAACTTCTCGATAGCGAACATGCGCCAAAGCTTCACGATCAATGGTGGAGTAATTCTTTTCAGTCGCAACCTGGCCAGTAAGAAATACGTGTGCAATAACATAAATCATTTCAATCAAATAAATTTAGTATCCAAAATTACACAATCAACTAAATTGATCACAAACCCGAATATTAAATAAGGGCCTTTACCTTCCTTGAAACATATTGTACTGCTCTATTTCATCTAGGTGCTCAAGTATACATACACTGGTTCCACTCACAATCAGTATTCCTCCCTCTCCATCCCAAATATCACAAATATAGATGAATTACCCTTTTATGAAACCATCTTTGAAATTAAAGCTTTCATATCATGATCTCATTCTCATATAATAAACTCATTTGAATATAGAAAATCAAAATTATAGAATTATTCCATATAGAAAGTTTTAAATTAATTAGTAAATGGACTATATAATTGATGCTAACTGTCAACATATAAACATATTTGATAATAGAAAATCAAAATTATAGACTCATTCCATATAGAAAGTTTTAAATTTATTAGTAAATGAACTATATAATTGATTGTAATTGACAACATAAATTTCATCATATTCTTTTCTACTTATATGAATTTTAATTTAATACATACATTTAGCCATAAACACAATTGTAAATTTTAATAATAATGAAATTCACCTTCACCCTCAATGTGGTGAAAATTTCCAATTCATGAACCTACCGAACCTCAGCACAGCACCTACCTAATATAACTGCCCATTGTATATTAAACTTATTAAAGTAACCAAATTGGAGCTATTACCACTTATCGAAACCAGAAAAGTGCCCTCAATATGGGCTACCTATCTTATCACCAGCTATTCCTCGAACCCTTAATGCCTTTTCTACTCTTGCCCTCACAACTAAACAACCAATAGTCACCTTTTCCACATCATTGGCTGACGTGCTTACTAGCCCAATAGTCTCTACCTCCATTGTCGCAAATACTTTCATGATCCAAACGACTCCGCAGTTATAGAAATATATTCAGTGACACTAAAACCATTTGTAATTTCGCCAATACGGAGCAAGGTTTCAAGTTGCGAGACACCTGTCGAAAAACGTGCCTTCCTTGATAATAAATTATTTTTCTGTAAAACACTGGCTAGACACCCTGCCATTTGCCTTTATTACCTTACATGTTCCTGATCTTGCCATCAAAAAATCCCTGACACAGCAAATTAAGGGTGCAACTATCTACCCCTTACCCATCAATCACATTTTAAAATCTTTTAAGGATGATGACATAGATAAAAATAAAAATCACAAAAATGACCTCACCAAAAAATTAGATAACATGAATGTTAAATCAGCCATACGTCTAGGAACCTCTGAAAATAATCTGGCTCTCTACGATCAAACAACTTATCAAGCACTTCTCCTAAAACACCACTCACATGATCTTAAAGACGAAATACCGTCTTACCCTGCTTCTCTAATTGCGGCCACTTATACCACAGGCGACGTTAGAAAGGCCATTATCTAGTTCAAACACGATTCCTCATCCGGGTTTGATCGGTTTTGCCGAATATTCTCACAGGATCTAACCGAACCTTACATCACACAACATTGCAAAGTTTGGAAAAAATTACCCAACTCATCAACCGTATGCTTACTGGAGGCATGCCCATTATTCCACTCCTTACGGAGCTAAACTCATCGCTCTCCATAAAACGAATAAAGATATTTGCTCTATGGCTATTGGAATCACTTGGCGCCTATTAACTGTCAAGCTAGTAATAAGCAGAATATTGTCACCTCTGCCTGAATCAATTAGAAGACAACGTAAAAGGTGGATTCGAGGTATCCCTTCACATAACCCGGATGTATTTACAAACAGACCCCAGCCACGATATCTTAGTTAAAATAGACTTTTCGAATGCCTTTAACTCTCTAAGGCGTAGAGCGTTTCTGAATCCTATCCTCACCTCCTAGAATACTCATAATTCATCTTCGATTGTTATGCTAGTCCCTCGCATCTTTAATTTGGAGATAAATTGATATCTTCGAACGATGGAATACAACAAGGTGACTCTCTGGGTTCCTTTTTGTTGTGTCTGGGCCTTAATACCTTATACAAGGTAAAATGACCAATGCAAACTTAATACTTAATCTTCAAATTGGTATATCTACGATTGTATACAAGGCGGCTCAGGGGCTGAAGTTATGAAAGCAATTAAATTAATAAAATCCATCGAGAGCAGTTTAGACCTGCGAATTAATCAAGACAAGAGCGAATATAGTCCTCTTGGGATCATTAACCTTAACCACGATCCTATATTCAATCAAACACCATTGAATAACAAATCTCGGATCTCCAGCTCAGGTAAAACCGAGACCTTTATAAAGTTACTCGCCGATATTTTACGAGAGATATCTCTCTAGCGTGATACACTATCCGCCTCCCAGCCCACCAAACTTTCTACCTAGACCTACCTTCTAATCCAAGGAATTTTATATACACTCCGATCATCACAAATCTTTCAATATGATATCAATCTTGCTGCGCATGAGCTCGAGATTAAACGCCTTTCAGAGGATATACCTAATCATAAATTTGGAGACCTATCTTGGTTATTACAGGCTACCTTACCAACAAAATCCGGCGGCATTGGCATAAGATGGCCTTCCCTACTTTCCGTTGGTTCGTTCATATCCTCTTGCCTGTCTTGCGAGCATATCATACACACACTCAAAAAACATCCTAACCCCTTGCTTCTGTAGGCAATTGATCTATGGATGGAAGTCTCCCTCATTAATCTATCCGCCCTCATCGGCACTACGGAAGGACTGGGATAAGCCTCTTGTTGGCAACTCCGTTGCATACCTTAAATCGAGGAGCCCCCGAGAATCATTCTCTACTCTTCTCCATTTCCGCAGCCAGCGAGTACGAATTTCTCGAGGCTTGCCCATCGCGAAACCTTGACCAGCTCCTAAGCAATGATGAGCTATGTCACGCCATCGATCTTAGACTTAATTGTGATATAGTAATACCCTATCACTGTATCCTCTGTCAAAGTCAACTCCAAAGGCCGTCACTTTTTGCACTGCAAGCGCTGTAGAGGCAAATATATTAGGCATTCAAAATGCAATGATATTATCCAGGGCCTTAAAATCTACAGGTATCCTATTAACTCTTGAACCTAATGGCCTCTACGATTCCGATGGTAAGCGGTCTGATGGTTCTACCATGATTCCTTGGAAGAGAGGGGAATTCTTAACCTGAGATTTTTCATGCATCAATCCTTTCGCCCCTTCTAATATAAATAGAGACGCTCTACTAGACGCTGAGACGAATAAACTCGCTAAATATTTGTCATCGCTTCCTGCCAACTACACATTCCTACCACTAATTGCCACGAGTCTAACATCGTTCGGCTCTCATGCCTTGACCTTCTTTAAGGAGAACGGATCTCTGCTAAAACCGAGGATCCCAACAAAGGATTCTACTTACGGCAATGGTTAGACTTAAACATAATATAATGCAACTCTCTCAGCTTTATATTCTTAATCAACGAAACTCCCTAATTTAACATCTTATGGATAGGATAGTCTTAGACTATTTTGCTCCAAATTATAACGTTGACCCTATAAGGGAACTTAGATCTCAATCAAAAAAAGACAGCAAAAATTAATGACTTTATATAATTGTGATTTACTAATATTATACTTTTTTTCCAATAATTGTGGAAATTATAACTTATTTCATAATCATTTCTGACTTTATACTAAGCGTTTCTATTAAAATAAGCATATAGTTATCATTAGATAGTAAAATATTATTACTCTATTAGTAAATAAATAAAATATATTAATTAAAGTGTATAATATATCACTATAAACAATAGTTTGAAAAAAAATGAATGAATACCTTCGTAAAATAACGACTCAATTCAGAATTTTTGGAAAAAGACAATTTTGTAAATAAAAAAGGATGAAACCCAAAGATTTTAACAAAATTCTAACATGTCCAAAAACCTATAATAAGTGGACCTAAAGACCTCTAATTTTTTTTGAGAAAAACCCCACCTAAAAGTCCCCCCCCCTATAATAAAATATTGGCTACGTGTGAAAATTGAGAAAATATAAAAAGTTACTTCTATTACATACTATGTAAATATTTCATAGAAAGTATATTTGCGATAATAAATCAATTATGATAAATTGTATCCTTAAACAAAAATAACAAATTATAATTTATTTAAAGATAATATATTACAGTTCTCCCCACTTAAATTGAATTCGTCATGATAACTTAGTGGGGGTTTCGAAACTCTTTTTTTAAGAGATTATTTTCATTATGTTCTGTATTATCCAAATTTTCAGTCATTTTTATGGGTATTTCCTTAGCTTGTACATGAGCATCCCTCAATAGGAATGCATATTTTTACAATACCCTCAGACTAAACATCATACAATATCGCACTTTTTTGTTGAACCAATGTCCTTCATGCCATCCCGTAGTACTTTCGTTTTCTACCCAAACCTTTTGATTCACTCTTATCTTTATAATATTTTTGTTCCATAATGCGTTTTCAGTCCTTTCTCTCGTAGATAGTTTCCACTGATCTAACGTCGTCCTGAGCGTCTTCAAAACTAATAGCCTCATTAGAAGGAGGCGCAAAAAATTTAAATAGCCTCCTGATGCAAAAATTTTATTTTAAAGGCTCCTGAATATCCCCTTGAACTAAAAATAGGTTTTTTTGATAGCCACCTGAACATTATATATATGTATTTGATTTTATTAATTAAAAATTAATAAATTTATCTTAATTTTAATTAAATGACAGCTATTCTAATTAAGACTAGATTAGTACATACAAATTATATTTTCACTATGTCAGCTTGCAATCAAATTCTGTGTTAAAAATGGAATAACAACATATACAAATTTAGCATTAACAGTTGACACTTAATTGATATTTATTATATAAATTATTTTATAACCATAATTAAATAAATATAATCATTTATTAATTGAAAATTAACAAATCTAATATTGTAATAAGCCGAGTTCAAAATTACTATACAACTATATTATTTTTTAAATTTAATTACGATGCCTCTTTAAAATATTTCCAACGTCCAAACAAGTAATAAAAATTTCTTTATAAAAAGTAAGTAGACATATAGTTGATAATCCTCAATTACATAGAATTGGTTACAAAATATTTAAAAAAATGCCACTTTTACAGACATATTTGACAGTTATAGAATATATTAAACTTTATATTTTAATAAACTATTAATCAATGCTTTTGATAATAAATATAAACAACAATTTACATTCAATTCTTTAACGCCATCTATTTATTTTATATAAAAATATAAAATTATTCATCCCACAATAGATTTAATCAATGTTAGATTTTTTTTTTCTTCACTTTTTTTTACGTGTTCTTAAGAATCGGAAGCGTCACACGAAATTACGATAGAAATATAGGCTGAATAAGGAATTATTGTATACTCTTTTGATAATATATTTTTAACTTTATTAAATGTTTCATTTTCTTAAGTTGATCAAAACCAACTAACATTTCTACTCGCTAGTCTGTGTAAAAGCGCACAAATAGAATGTAAATTTTGTATAAATGACTCATGGTAATCCCAATAAGCGAACGTAATTCTTTAACATTTGAAGGTGTTTTACAATTTTTATGGCACTAATCTTATCTTCTGTAGGGTGAATTCCGAATTCGTTAATAACATTACCCAAATAAGTAACTGACTTTTCTGATCAAAATTATACTCACCCGCTATTATTAGGTCGACTAAAATCACATAACCATAGGAATTACCCATAATAGATTTTGCATAAAGCGTTGAAATATCATCGGAACGCTAGTCAACCCAAAAGGGATTCTTAGATATTGGTAACAACCAACATGAGTCGAAATTACTAAAGGTTCCTACATTCTGGACTAACTCCGAATTGTATTGCATCTCTTAAATCTATCGTCGAAAATATTTTACCACTCACGATCCTATTTATCAGGTCGACAAAAGTTGGTAGTAAATCGTTATCCATCGCTAAATATTTGTTGATTGTTAAACGAAAATCTTTGCATATCCGCACGGCGCGGATTTCTTTAAGATATTAATCGTTGACGTAGCCCAATTGATTGGAGTTGTTGTTGGACCCACCTTTTTGATAACGCCTTCGTCTAAAGGTCTGTCCAACTGCTTCAACGATTCGACGCATCAAAAATGGAACTCTTCTAGCTGGTAAAGCTATTAGCCTACATAGGTTCGGGAAAATCATTAAAAAATAATTAATTCCATCTTACATTGACCAACCCAAGCCAACTTCTTGTTTTTATTAGTCTATTATTATCTTTCCCAACATTTACCTTTTAAATCTCACATTAAAATTTTTTAGAAATTCCCCCATCAATTTAACTTATCAAGGGGCATTTTTGTTCGGTATATTATGCCCGGGTTATGTTTGTCTGGTACATTTCTGTCCGATTACCAAATATTCTCTATAAATTAAATTGTAAAACCTTTTTCAAAGTTTGGAACTGGAACCTTCAAAACTGTTACAAATCTTGGAACCAAATCCAACCCCCCTACCTTTCCTAAAAATTTATAGAAACTCAACCTGGTTCTAACAAAGGATGGTTTAATTACTCAGTCATATTTAAGCACCAGCATCAGAACCTCTTCTAACCCTATTTAGGATTAGGATCCACATTTTCGGATTAGGAACCACATTTTCAACAAAATTAAAAATCTGAACTCTTTTAGTCCAGATTTTAAACTCTATTTTTTTTATAGAATTCAATTGTTGTAAGGTCGATAGGTTGCTAGTCGTTAATGAGATACCGTTGTCACACTAAGAGGAGGTGTTAGCGGCAGTGGTGTCAGGCATCTAAAAGTCTTGGGGCTTTATAGACCCAAACTAACGAATAAATAAATAAAATTGCATTTTTTTTCCCACATCATATAATTTTTAAATATAATTTATTTAAAGTTTGTGGACTTTGACACTTTAAAAAAAATTATATATATAAATTTTTTGTTATGCAAAAAATTATTAAAATCTAACGGCTATATAAATATCGTCGTATATAACAAAAGAAAATGAGTGTCATCATCACCACAATTTACATAATTTTATTTAAAAAAAATATTCATACCATAATTTTCAAATATCGTTTTCGTAATTTTTTCATTTCTTTAAAGTTTTTGTTTATTAAAAAGAAAGAAATAAATACGTGTTTTTCAAACATATTGGGATATTTACATGTACATTATCATATATAACTTGAGGAAACCGGGGTACAACAAGCGGATTTTGTAAAAAAAATTGTTAAAACCTGTAGATATTAAAGAAAAATATTATATCTCAAAAGGAAGCTGATTTATTTGTTTTACCTAATATCTTTGATTATTTTTTAAAATCTGATTTTTTAACAAGTTATAATAAAATATTGCATATTTTATTGATATAAATGGTCCTAAATGCCTCGTTTTGATGTTCCCCAGGTCATCATGTCATGACAAAAGATGATAAAAAACAAAATACTAATAGTTAACCTTGTGTGATTAATTAAGCTTTGATAAGATAATTATTAAAAATTTAGGTGAAAAAATTATAAAATAATTAATTTTTTATAGTATAAAGTTTAAATGGAATGACCGTAAGGAAAATCATTTTTATCGATAGATATTTATTATAATTATCTATCATATGTTAAAATGTTTAGCTTCTTAATAAATTTAGTTAGACTTAGGTGCCCCTTCACCCGATATGTCCAGCCTCCTAATAAAATAAATATAATTTAGCAAAGCAAATTTTAAAACTTTATTAAAAAATTTTATTTTATTTTCTAAATTTAAAAATTTAATTAAGTTGTAATTTTTATATTGGATTATATTTTTAACCCCTTTTTATGAAATAAATCTATTATTTTTTGTGGAACTATTAAAAATTCTTCCGCAAAAGTTTTTTGAAGGACAAAAAATTATCTAAAAAAGATTAATTTAATAATTGGACATCCTTTTTTGTTTCTAAAATATTAAGATTTTATATAGTTTTATAATATAATATTATAATTTTAATTATATAGTGTATGTACTTACAAAATGTATAAAGTAGGATAAAAAAAAATTCATAAATTAAATTAAAAATAAAATTTTTTGTTTTATTTTTTGTTCTGCAAAATAATTTTAGACAAAAAAGATTATTATTTCTTCTTATTTCTTTGATTATTTTTTAAAAAAATTCATAAAATATTCATTATCTTAGAAATTATCGTCTGATACTAAAAAATAAAAATCAAATATCATTTTACATACAAAGAAATTATACTTAAATTTATTTTTACACTTTAAATCAATTTTAAAAAATAAAATTTGTTGCCTGAGAGGGAACGTTTCAAATCTCGTTTTATTTAGGAAGTTCGAGTGAAATCAAAGAAGTTGAAAATAAGGGTATATTCATCGAGAAACCAAAGTAAAAAAATAAACATATGATTTATAGCAGAGACCTGCAGGCCCGGCAATTTGACAAGTTAAAATTTTTTTTAAAATAAAAATTAAATTTATCGGGCACGGGTACCAGAGCCGGACAGTATTTTAAATTTTTAAAATATACCCAGGCCGGGCCGGACCTGAAATTTTTTTTTAAATACCCGAGCCGGGCCGTATAATTTTTTAAAAAAATTCATACAACATGAATTATATTATATTCGTCAATTAGATATGGTTATAATGATTACATATAGTTATGATTAATATAATGTTGGATGTAAGTTAACACTAGCTATAGTATCTATTGTATCTATTACATAATATAATTATAGTTTTTGGAATAAATACGCAAAGGATTAAACACATTATTATATATTAATATTTTTTATTAATTAAAATATCAGTTTTATTTTTTTTATAAATACAATTAATATATTCTCAAAATATTATTTACACAAATTTTTTAAAGTATCAATTTGTAATATACTAAATAAAAAATAAAATATGCTTGCTTATTAAATGAAAATACTCGCCGAAAAATATAATAAAATACCAAATAGGTGAAATTTTTGTATATACCAGGTCGAATATAATTTTAAAAAATTCCGAGCAGGGCCAAAAAATTTTTTTTTAATATCCGGGCAGGGCCTAAAATTTTTAAACCCGGGCCGGGCCGTAAAAAATTTTTGAAAAAAAAATCCGGGCCTGGCCGTGTAAATGGTACATCTGCAGGTCTCTGATTTATAGATATGATAATATATAAATGTATATCTAATAAAAATATCCAAAATTTTCGGAGGTGGGGGGGGGGGGCTTTTGGTGTTACATAAATTATGGATGATGATGCACATCATTGAACTTATTAATTATTTAACTGATTAAAATATAATATATAAAAAAACTTGGTTTTCGAGTATAGTCTGTAGCCTAGTTGATCATTGTTTCACTAATCAGATGTTCTGGGCAGCAAGAACCAGTTTGCTATGGGGGATGATATATAGAATATTGGAGACAACCACGTAGATCTGTTAATATATTTTAAAAAATAAGTGGGTTTTTAGCATTTTAATAAAATTTTGTGATTATTTGGCAAATTGCTAAATGACGGCCAATGCTATATATCATTACCCATTCCACTGAGTTAAAAATAAAATTTAATAGTTAGAGAAGATTGTAATTTTAAGTAAGATTTCAATTATTCAAATTAACAGGAATAAAATTCCGAGTCGGGTTGAAAAATGATAAAAAATAAAAATCCGGGTCGTGCTAAAATATTTCCAGAAATATCCTAGGATGAGCTGAAAATGGAAATTTTTATAAATCCTGGAGTGGACTAAAATTTTTTAACAAAATCAAATCCGGGCTAGGGCTATAATTTTGATCTCTGCAAGTCTTTGATTTTTTTAATTATTATTCTAAAAAAATCGCAATCTCAAGTCGTATAGTAATAGAATAATAAAGTGAAACTATATTTGGTATCTTAAAAATTATGTAATTTTTTGGAACTGTGATTTAGCAAATTTTGATATTAATAAAACAAAATTGTCGTCAAGTTTTTGTTAGGCAAAATAAAATTGTTATCAAAAAAGTCATTTTGGAGATTTGTCAACTTATTATATATATAATATCCTCTAGATATACAATAATTTTCAATAACAAAAAAAATATTTTATATTATTTAGATGTTTAATTTCAACCAATAAGTTTTAATAAACTTAGGTAAAGCCTCTGAGAAAAGTGGTTGTCAGTTACCCTTATCCCCCCCCCCCCCCGAGTTAGTTTGACAATGGAATCAAAATGCTTAATAAATTTAATCATATATCAATCACCGATCTTGTACATTTTAAAATATAAATTATTTTATTTTGGCGAATAACTAAAACCTTTTATTTTTAGAAAATTCTCAGTATTTTTTTATCATATTTATTTTCATTGCAGTAATCAGTATAAGTAATATACCAGTATTTAGATATAATTGGTCAGTCAATAAAAAATGATTAGTTCAGTAAAAATAAAAATTAAACTTTCAGTAAGAATAACATATTTTTAGCTCTAATAATAAAAGTGATAGATGTCAATGATTACCCTTAGAATGTCTCTTTGAAATTTCTCATAGATTGATGTTCACAGGGTTAAATCTGTCCCTCATAGAACAAATGTTTCTAAAGCAAGCATTTTGGATAAAATTAGAACAATTAAGGTTAAAATAGAGATATGGGGTAGAATTTATATTGGGGTTGACTCAATTGTAAATGCCTAGGCAAACTGCCAGCAGGTAGAATAAAAATTATTTATATACTCTATTAATTTATATTCGATTTCTTTTCTTTTCTTTTCTTTTCTTTTCTTTTCTTTTCTTTTCTTTTCTTTTCTTTTCTTTTCTTTTCTTTTCTTTTCTTTTCTTTTCTTTTCTTTTCTTTTCTTTTCTTTTACTATTTAATAATAAATAATATAAATTAATAATTATATTGCTTTAAATCTTTTAATAATTTTATATTAATTGAATCAAGAAAAATCGAATTTTATAATATTTGATCAGCAAGAGGTAGTTTATTGTTACTTGATATTGTTTTATAGTATAAGATAATATCACAAGCTAATAAATTTTGGGTCAATGACATTTAATAATATTTATAATTTATATTTTTATAACAAAAATCTGACCAGGTACGTTGGGCAAATTTTTGTTTCATAATTTCAACAATATTAATAAAACATATTGTGAATCCAAACTAATTTTTTTTTAAATAAAAATTTCAGTCCCGGCCCGGGTAAATTTAAAAACGTGGGGCCGGGCTTAGGGCCATGTCTGAAGGTCTCTGATAATAATTATAACCTAATTTGAAATTTGCATAATAAACTTCATTTCAAAAATTTTCAATTAAAAAATTAAATTATAAAAATAAATTTCGCAGCTCCCCAGCGATTTCCAATCTATTGTTTAGGTTAGGCTGCCGGCATACTCAAAAATACTGGAAATATTTAAGTCGAATTATTTAAAAACTTTTATTTTACTGTATTTCATAATTTAATGAGTTCTAATATTAAATATAATATTTAAATATAGAAATACTTTATAAAAATAGGAATAGTAATTTATTCAAGTGGGCAAAGATTTTTGTTTACTTTATTTAAATAATTTATATTGTAGTTATGTAAGTAATATAATACATAAATTAGTTTAAAAAATAGATCGTAATATCTTCCAGAGATTGTTTTCCAATATTTGAATAACACATTCTTTTACTTTTATAATATATGGGGAGAATCATCGAGTGAGGGAAGGCCTGTTGAGGAAAAATTTTTCCGTTTTTGATAGGACCTTTCCTTTAAACCTTTTCTTTTTTACTTTACCTTATTTGAAAGGGAAACCCTGCTATTGGGTCACATTTTCCAAAGACATTATTTAACTATTTTTTTTATGTTCCCCACTATTAAATTACAAAAGTATAAAAGCTATAGCAAAAGGTATGAAAAGAAGTATTGTCTTTAAAATATTTGATGGCTCTTAGGCAAGAATTTAGATTTGTTAAAAAACATAAATGATCTTTAGCCTTAGAGTAGGTTATATACCATGTCAATCTAATCTATGTTAAATACACTGATTTAACTATGTTTTTTTTAAAATTATTATTCGCCGCTCTTATGTAATGCTGAACTAAGGTAGCTATAGGGACTGCCTTTAAAAATAGCCCAACTTTAAGATCTGAGTTTTTCATTTCAAAACTCTATAAAAAGTTAATTTTATTTATATTCCTTAATTTAGATTAAAACTGCATATAATTCAATGCTGACATATATAATGATTGAATATATAATAGATTCTGCATACCTTTCTTAGCCATATAGTGTCCTTTTTTAAAATATTAATTAGACGTGGAGAAAAGTTAAGTTTGAAAAATGACATTATGTGATCAAAAAAGTTATGTATCAATTTAAAGTAATTAGATTTAAAAAATAACATTAAATATTTTTTAAATTATAATTGCTCTTGTTTTTATTATTATCATTTTGGCATGATGACAATTTTTGGAAATTTGTTATTTTGTTAATAAACTTTTTCTTTATATTCACTGCTAAACGGATTGAAGCACTAAATTATAATGTGTACAAATTACTAGGGACATCTACCCCGGGAAGGGGGGGGGGGTATTACTTAAGATAATTATTGAAATTGGAGATATTGTCATTCGAATAAAGGAAGGGTATAAGGGGGGGGGGGTTGTTTTTAATTGTATTTTCTTGTAATTTTGATAGGGAGTAAAAGGAAAAGTTAAGTGGTAATATAGTGAATTGCTTGGGGGAAAGAGTATAGAGGTTCCTGTTAATTACGACTTGGATAAAGCTTCAGAAAAAGTGCTTCCAAAAGAGTTTTAATTTGGCTTATAATAGGTTTCTGTTTAGTTTTGAAGAAACTGAATGATGAATTAATAAGTATTAATCTGGCATTAAATATTGGCGCGAACCAGATATATATTCAGTGCTTATAAAATTACTGCTCTGGCATGGTATCAATTTTTATTTATTTTGCCAATAATGTTTATTTCTTTAAACTATCTAGTCCTTCAAAAATTTGGCTGACTTCACACTTAATGTAAATTGTAAATGCTATATGCTATACTAGCAACCTAGACGGGAAGTAAGTAGATAGAAAATTTGCGTTGGGGAAGGGAGGAAATTTTTATATAAAAAGAATCAGTACTAGTGACTATAAAACTGAAAATTACTAATATCTAAATGATTTGTAAAATTATAATATATTAATTCTAATATAAATTTATGCATCAAAATGATATTATAAACAGGGATGTGACCTGATCGAGAACCCTGATATTTACCTGAACCAGAACCAAGAACTTTTTTATTTTAAATTTAGAGTTCAGAGTTCAAGAATTTTTTAAATTTTTATTTATTTTATTTTTATTTTTTTTTATTTAAAATTCATTATTTTTTAAATTATAAACTTTGAACAGCAAAAAATATATATCCAAAAAATATCATGAATATTTATATAATAAAAAAATCATATTAAATATTTAAAACAATTGTTTTTTTTTATTTTCAATATTAAAAATATTTTTTGTGAAAATCATTTTTCGTGGAATGGTTTTTTACTTTAGTGTATTCATTTTATAGTTATAAATGGTTCTGGACCAGTGTCCAGAACCAACCCAAACCTGGTTCAGAGATTTTTTTAATGAACACAAACCCGGACGTTTTTTAGAAGGAGGGTTCACAGACTGGTTATAAAATATGAAATGTATATAATAGGTATGTAACCCCAAGAGGCTAAATATTCGTTCGTTTTTGGAATTGGGGGAAATGGCTAAAAACCTACCTATTATAAAGCACTAAATTAAAAATGTGCTGCAATTTTCTTTTACCAAAATATGAACTTTTGGATACATTATAATTAGTGTTGTTAGAGTAACTAGTATCTGTGTAACTAGTTACATTTTTGCTAAAAAATAACTGTAACTAGTTATATTTTAGAAATTGTAACTAGTTATATTTTTTGAAATGTAACTTCCAAAAGTAACTAGTTACTTCTAAAAATATGTATGTATAAATCTAAATAATATATTCAAATAATTAATTTTATTTTTAATATGTGAATTGATCATTTATTAAAGAATATTAAAATTATAATTAATATACTATAACTTTATAAAAATAGTAGCTGATAGCCCGTCAAGAATGACGGGGAATCAGAATTTTCACCTTGACGATGGATGAATCAGAATAATCAAATGAGAAGAATAGATTATCCGTATTCGTTCTTCCAAGATTTCTATAAATTTTCAGAGAAAATGGCCAAACATATTATGGAAAATATCAATTCTTTTAAGAAATTTTCCACATCTAGACGCTATAGTTTTTGCCCTCTCACTTCGTATAAAATCTACATTAATCTCAAAATCATTTAAATGCTTTTAAAACCTTACAAATACTCTTTTTTAAAAAAACCTGCCATCATAGATTCGAATCAATTATGGGGGCAAACCTGATTATCTCACAAACACTGTGGTGATATCCACCCCATTGTAATAGGCTATTTAGAAGATTATTAGCAAAATTAATTGCCAAGGGTCAAACCCCAGGGTCAAACCCCAGGGTTAAACCCCAGGGTCAAACCACAGGGTCAAACCCCAGGGTCTTAACTTTATTAAATATACGTATCAATTAGGATTTGGTGTTAAGGGAGAAGGCAAAATAGCTTCACATGCCATTTGTATTATATCCAAAATCCTCCTAACATGGTTATTATCAAAGTAGACTTTAGAAATGCTTTCAAATTTCGTGAACATTTCATAATTTGCTTTTATCCCAAATTTCCTGTTTTATTCAAAATTCCTAGAGACATACTGTAACATTAAAACTCCTTTATTCGGCCCACATGGCTTAGATTCTGACGAATGGATCCAGCAGAGGGCATACTTGGTATTCATTATCTCATTATCTTAAGCCTAAATTTGATTCGGATATAAATATTTGGTGTCTTGATGATGGAACAATCTGTGATGCTCATAATCGGTTTTCAATTTCTTGAAGCCAATTTTAAAAGACTCATTCTTAATAAGAAATCCAAAATCTGTTTCCATGATAACAATATACTAAACCCTCATCTAGCAAAATTAATTATTTGAGTACATAAATAATAAAAATTAAAAAAATAAGGAAATTAATATAATTTAAAAAAAAGTATACCAAGTTGGATTAAGAAAAAAAAATCTATTCGAACCCATGACCCTCATATTTGTAAACGATGCTCTTGGCGATTAGGCCACGACGCTTTTAAAAAATGGTGAATTTTTAAATATAGAATAAATTGTGACACAGTGACAAGGTTATATATATAATATATATTATAGATGAGATGTAATTAAAAGAAGAGAAATAAAAAAAAATATTTATGTTTGGTCGGTGGGGCTTAATGACCCATGTATAGATATACAATTGAATCGACAAATTTATTGATATTCTTTGTTGTAGGTAGAAGCCTTATTTTGGATCACCTGTGATGTAACCTTTGCACTATTATTTAATAATTTTAGCTTGGGGTCCAAATGATCCACAGGTGTCTGAGACTACCCGAACAAACAAAAGATTATTAAGGTGGTTATATTTATTTTTTGTATTTTCGGCCTAAGTGATGGAGTTAACAGTAAAAGATCTGGCAAAACGATCTACACATGTATAATCCCAAGTGAGGGGTAAACCTTGGTTCCAAGGAACTAGCTTTGTGATAAATTAATTTTAAATTAAATTTAAAATTTTTATACTTTGGAATTTCATAAGTTATAAATGCATTTTTTTAAATATTACTAAATTAGAGCATAAAACTAAACATAGTATAAGGAAAGACAAAGATTTAGATTATTTTGGAATTAAATAATTTTTGTATAAAATGCTAAATTAGTCATCATTACTTACTAATAAGAAAAGACAATGACTATGAAAGAAAAACAAAATTATAATGCAGATATCAAATATAATTTCCTTCAACAAAAAATTAATCAAATAACATTCATTCTATAGGCTAATTTAATTTTTTTGAAAATTGGGGAATTATCTAGGGTATTTTTGTCATGGTCCTCTTATTCGGGATTTTTTTGCCTTCCAAAAAAATAGGTAAATTCGGGTTTGACTAAACTGCGAATGCTAAGGTAAACTGCGAATGCTAAGGTAAACTGCGAATGCTTAGGTAAAAATTTTAATATATTATCTTTTATTTGTAGTGAGATCCATTTTCCTATGATATAAATAACTTATAAAAAATTAAATTTTTAGATATATTCAATAATAAAGAAATATACATTAATAGGTGAATTATATTTTATCTCATAATAAATCGTTTAAATCTTTTAATAAAATTATATTAAAATATTAATAATTAAATTTTAAATTTCAATAATATTAAATCCGCAAGATGGCGTATTATTATTTTATAAAAAAATTTAAAATTATTTTTTTGTTTTATTATATTTTAATATTGTATTATTAATTAAAAAGTAAACTAAATTCCATATATTATCTATCATTCGAAAAATTGCAAGAACAAATATAGGTTTTTATAAATTTACATATGATCACATTTTAATGGTTAAAGTAAGATAAATTAATTTTTTTAAATAATTTTTGCATACTTGATATTGATCTTTTTTATAAATAGCCACTATGTTTTTATTGCCATTATTACAATATTACCATACAATAATATCATTCTAATAAATAAGATATCACAGAAAAATTTTATCGAAAATATAATGTTTATAAAAGATTATTTTACACCTAGCATAAAAATGTATATAATGTATAAAGATTTACCATTTTTAGGGGAAATATATAATTTAGATAAAGGGATTCCGGTAATTTTATAAATGTCGTTATATTTTATTTATAAAATGATATATTGGTTTTAAGTAAAGAATGGAGAGGGGGGATTGGTGTATTTGTTCGAATTTTCAGATGATTTAGAAAGACTTTGATTTGCTATTCTGAGATATAATAACTTGGGGTTTTAATGTCGGCTAATATCTAATGAGAATTGTTGGTGAGTTAAGCGTCCATGTATTTCTTTTTCTACATTTTGTTTTGCTAAGTTAATCGTTAAAGTAATATAATTTGATTGTTTAAATGACCATGAAAAGGGTCTTTGGATTTTGTGGCGAACTTTTGGTTGAGTGGCCCTAAAAAGGGCCTTTGGGTATTATGGCCCTAAAAAGGGCCTTTGGGTTTTATGGCTCTAAAAAGGGCCTTTGGGTGTTATGGCCCTAAAAAGGGCCATTGGATAAATTAATTCTGAAATAAATTAGTGCCTACTGGTTAATTTTTATGTAGGAACTATAATAACTAGCCTCTAGTTCTATCTGATCTAGATCTTTTAGATTGACACGGTTTTTTAGATCCTGTAGGTTGAATTAATGTCAATCCACCACATGTCGAGGTAATTTTTTTCCGTTTATTTGTACTATGTGATTTAAGCACATTTAATATTATTTTTTTACGTTGATCGTCACTTATCTGGTCCCATTCATGACGAATTTTTGTCACATCATACTTTTTTGTTAAATAATAATTTCCCAAACCAAGAAGGGCTCTTTCAAAATCTTTTTCTTGTGCTAAACTTAATTCATAAATTTTATTGACCATCATATGCACAGGTGTTGTAGAATCTCGGTTAAACTTTATTTTTAACACATTATTTAAAGATTCGCAGTTATTGTTAGTATAAAGATAGGATATCACCTTATTTTTTAAAGGTAAATATACATATAAAAATAAATTATTTTTTAAACTGGCATCTATATGTTTCAATAATTTAATAAACTGTTTATCTCTACAATAATCTCGCAGTTTTTCAACCTTTTCTCCAAAGATTTTATCGCTTAATGAAAATACAAGTCCTTCTTTGCCAAAAATTTTAGTTACAATATCTTCCCTTGTCCTTGAATCCATTCCCTCTTTATCCTGTAAAAATAAATTTAGATTCTTTTTCATATGATAGGTGCATAATATATGAGTAGAATTACTAAAATTCTTTCTTAACGAAGTTATTAAACCTAGCTCCTCATCGCTGCCGAATATAAGATTTTCAACATTTATTTTATTTTTTTTGAAGACGCCTTCCAAGTGCGAAAAGAAAATGTTAAAAGTTTCATAATCAGAGCTGCCATGCAAAAATATAGGACCAAAGAATATAGGATGATCCTGTGAATATTTAGACATGAGCACTTGATTCTTGAAAACTGTTGTCGTCACAAACAAGGGACCTAAATTATAAGTTTTATCAACACCTATAATACTAGGAAAATCTTGAGAACAAATATATTTAATATTATCTAACATTAAACTAGTATATAATATTAGCGAACATACTCTGTCTGGGCTTATATCTATTTTTTTTAATATTGGATATTTATGAATATTTTTTAGTAATTCATTTATCTGGTCAGAAAAATTTTTCAAATAACAAGAATCATTTTTATGCAATTCGTTAAATTGTATATTACGAATTTGTTTGATATCTCTGGGAGTAAAATAATTTTCTTCATTAGCTATTAAATCTTGGTACACGTCTTTTGGAGGCTGATGCACTACCTTTTCCTTAATTTGTCGCATTATACAAACTGGGGTACGACTATAAACCCCTGAGTAGTTTCTGTTGTTTCCATGTGGAAACAACCCTGGATATGTTCCTATGTATTCAACTATAAATATAGATTGAATAAGATGAACTGAGCTATTTAAATGTTTATCTAAATGGCATATTCTTCTTTTATACGTTTCACAATTTTTTAATTTTGTATAATAACGATTTAAAATTACTAAATCCTGAGGATTTGGTTGTGGTTTTGCTGCAATAAATATATGATTATATCGTTTTGTGGTGGACTTGCCAAATAAGCCATCCTTAATAACCATAGGACCACTGCTAATTGTATTATCATTGATATTTATACTATAATAATATTTTGTTGTACCTGTGGATGTACCAGTCCACGCGCCACAATCGTCGCTATACACTAATTTTTTACCCCTTTCTTTCAAAACCATATTCTCTTTATTACTTATTGTAAATATAACATTGTTTTTGATACCGGTTGGTATTGATTCTAGAATATTTATGGGATTCAATAACATATTTATAATAATATCGGTGTCTAAAAAAGGTAAGCTGCTACTAACAATTGATGATAAATTAGTAATAGTTGGAGAATTATTGTTAACTGAAGATGGAAATATGAATAGTGAATCATTAAGGATAGCTGGCATCAAAACGGGTGATAAAAAAGCGATACTAGATGGGGAATTGATTAGAGGTTGAAAAATATGTGGAGGATTATTTGCTGATGATGAAATATGTGATAAATGACTCATACTAGACAGGGATTTGATTGAAGGTGAGATAGGTGGAGAATCATTGTCAACAGAAATTGGAGAATCGAATAGTAAACCATCATCAGATAAAATAGTTGGTAAATAGCTAATAATAGGCGGATATTCGATTGGAGGTGGAAAAATATGTTGGGAATTATTTTCAATTAATGGAAATATAAATGGTGCTACATCAATTCTAGGTGACAAATGACCAATAATTGGTGGAGGACTCGATGGTAATGATTGTAGGTAACAGAAATGATTTGGTTTAAAATTTGCCAATTTATCTGGGTAATTTAAACTCGACCACATAAAAACTAAGTTAATTGAACTTGTTCTTCTTACGGCCCGCCCATATACTGGTGTGGTATATGCGCTATACATCCCACGATTAGAAGGTGGACAATAAGATTGAAATGCTTTTCCCAAAGCTGCACTTGATGCATAAAGATGCATCATTTGTGCCCAGCCTCATACCATCAATGCATCATTTAAAATATGATTGTAATCAGTAGTGGAAATTCTTTCATCACTTATTGTTTTATTACTACTGTAAAATTTATCATCTATATCATAATACTTTCTATTAATTATTATTTCAATTGCTGTCAAGAGTCTCATGTAGAGATGTTCCTCCTCATGACCAAAAATTGCTAGAGACAAGCAACGATAAAAACAATTGCCATCCCCAATAACTTTTCTAGGCGAATAATCTTCTAAAAGATGTTCCTGAAATGATTTTAACAACCTTTGAGAAATAAGGTCTTCCTCCCCAACTAAAAAATTTTCATTACATTTAGTTGATAAATTGTAATGTAAACTGATAAGGCTCAATTCATTTACTGCTGAATTAACTGAAAAATTATTCTGTAATCTAAACAATGAAGAGCATGGCTTCACATCTATCTTCTCCATCATTGCCTTTTTGAAATAAGATTAATAATTAAAATTAAATATATTTATTATTTCTGATCATTTAAAGATAAAGGTCAACAAAATTAGACTGTTAACACTTTATAATTATTTGTTTTATACTGCTCAATCATTGATCATAATATCAATTGTAATCAGAGTTGTGCAGTACCACAAATATTTGTATCTAAAATACAAGATACAAATATTGTATTAATTTTCTTATTCTTTTCTGCCATATTTAAAATATATTGACGACCAAAATTAACTGAAAAATTTACAACTTATATTAAGATAAATGGATATAAAATAACCCAAACGAAATTAGTAAAGATTACATTTTATATATAAATGCAGGGATCAAAACTGAACCAGAAGCTTTATTTTTAATTGAACCTTTATATTTATCCGAAAAGGTCTAATACTAAATTATTTGAAAATTTTGATTATCTTATAAAATAATAAATATATTTTAAATACTCTACAAATTAATATTCAACTCCCATTAAAATAGTCTCCCTTCCCTATCTATAAAAATGGGCTATTACTGATATTAAAATGCCTGATATATTAACTCATCATTAAATATTTTATTAATTATTGTAAATATTCATTCTTACTAATGTTCTTCACAAATAAATAGTAAAAACTATATTTTATAAACTATTCTAATTTTATTTTGATATTTTGAAAAAAATACTAATATCTGTATCTAAGATTAATTTTTTCACATCTGTATCTAGATTATTTTCTTACGTGATTATCCATTTCTGATTGAATATATTAAGATATATGACGACTAGAAAAAAATCTATTGTTATTGAGGTAAAAAAAGGTAAATGAATGAATGGCATCATGTGAAATATTTATATAAATATGATTCTAACTATTTAAATATAAATTAATCATTTACTATAATATTTAGATAAATCAAGATAAATAATATTTAAATTATTTTATTTAAATAGTAACTTGGTATTATTGAATATCATTTGACACAAAATAATATTTTATATAGTAATATTAACAATATACTTTACCGGCATGATTTTGTTTTAAATATTATACATAGCCCTCCACCATGCGTATTATGATAATTCAGCTTATTAAAATGAATCTTTAATGTTTTAGGGGTAAATTCTGATATATAACATTTTTAAATGATTATATTTTTTTATAATAGTATTTTATAATTATACACGCCAACTTGCGGATTTAATATTATTGGAATTTAAAATTTAATTATTAATATCTTTAATATAATTATATTAAAAGATTTAAACGATTTATTATGAGATAAAAGATAATTTAACTATTAATGTATATTTCTTTATTATTGAATATATCTAAAAATTTAATTTTTTATAAGTTATTTATATCATATAAAAGATAATATATAAAAAATTTTACCTAAGCATTCGCAGTTTACCTTAGCATTCGCAGTTTACCTTAGCATTCGCAGTTTAGTCAAACCGGGTAAATTCTATGATCTAAAGTGTTTTCCAAATTATACAATAGGATACATGCATATATAATTAAATAAAAAAAAATTATCTAATACCCTTCCAATATTATTCTGATTATCAAACTTGACAGAAAAAACTCCAATCTTATACAGTTCTATTTGAATTAACATAAAAAAATATATATTTGCAATAAGTTTAAAATAAATATTTGCAACAACTGTATATATAAATGTCATATTTGTAAATATTTGAGTGAAAAAATCATTAATACTAAATCTTGAAACCCATTTTCAGAATTAATAGACCATTTTAAAATTTATAAGAACCACAAAGTAACTTATAATGAAACTTAACTAATAATAGTTAAATTTATAAAAATGTGACTAGTAACTATAACTAGTTATATTTTTACCAATGTAACTAGTAACTGTAACTAGTTATGTTTCAAAAGTAACTTTAACAACACTAATTATAATGTATATTAAATTTATTAGTTTATTAGAAAAAATGGCCGATGACTGTATCAATTCTATTTAGAAAATTAAAATGCTGAATATATAGATTAAAAACACAAAAATATTCTTAAGAAATATTCCATATAATATAAACAAGCAAGGTATTTATTTAAAAAATAAATATGGAATTCTTTTGTGATTGACCTAAATTTCAATGATTTTATCGGTATTTGGTGACAAATTCTTAGGTATAGAAGGGCTAATTCGTTCAATTTATTTTCTGAAGTACCACTGCCTATATAAGTTTTTATTATTCTTAAATCATTTATTTGTTATGGATATAGTGGTCAAAATATATAATAATATATCAGAAAATAACTCCAGAACAGAAAAGAATTTTTTTTTACTAAATTTAAAATAATTAATTTGATTATGAAATTACAGATGTGTTAATCCCAGTGTAAAGACGACCATTTATTTTCATGTTATAATAGTAAAATAATTTTTCTTTATAAAAGAAAGGAAGGGGGAAATGGGAAAAGGAAAAATAAGTTATATTCATAATTTAAAATGACATGATTATGGCGTGTAGCCAGGACAAATCTCTTCCTTTCTCTTGTAAAAAATGCAGATTATTAAAATAATTTTGAAAAAGACTATGAGAAGCCTTTTAAGAGTGCTCAAGTAAAATGGCTTGAAAAAAAATAGATATTATATATGTGAAACATACTAAAATGTGTTTCAATCGAAAATAAAAATAAACACATTAAAGTGTTTTCAACGTCAAATATTTATAGTCCTATCTTACTACTATAAATGACAATTCTAAATGTCCAACTCGATATTTTCTTTGTCGATTATATATCATCATAATTTAATTATACTATTTTATGTAATTCTTTCAAAAAAATTATATTTACTTATGACCCCATGAAATCCTAACCCTATTAATTACATGATTGTTGAGAAAATAGAGCTTAGTAAATTTGATATTTGTATATCTCTACTGGCACCAAGACAAGTCCATCATTCAAATATTATTGTAGGATGAGTAGAATAATATAAAATAAATCTCTTTGTTCCCCCTTTTTTAGTATTGTTTAAAAAACCTCAATTTAGCCAAATTTAATGATCCTCAAGATTTCTCCAAAATAGAAATCTCTTAATAAATTTTTTGTATTATTTTATGTTTTAGAATATCGGCTAAATCGAGGTTTCTAACAATAAAATCCATTTGGATAATTTTTGTCAAAATATGACTTGATTCATCAAGTATACAATATAGAGGGGAAAAAAAATTAAATAATAATTTGCCGCGATTGTTAGGGTTAACTCGTTAATTTTTAAATAATGATTTTCCCCTAAAGTTTTAAAGGGTCATCGATCACCGACAATGTATAAATGTGTTTAATTAATACTAATAATTATCGAAGGGTTGAAAGAGCTAAAAATAATAAATCTTTTCAGTCAAAAATATATTATTGCTGAAAACATTTTAGTACATATATGATTAAGATTCGGCTCATATTGTTAATTTATTCTATTTACATACGTGATATAGGGTCAGAATTACTAATTTTTAGAAGTTTTAAAAAATAAAATTAGAGAGCAAATCAATTATGTGAAGTCGTATGGCCAAAAAAATCTATTAGGGTGATTTTAGTCTCACCTCTACTTGTCTAGCTTTCGGGCATGGTCCCACTTATGATATATTCTAATTATAGATTTTAAAAATTTGGTCATTTTCCTTTTGTTATTTTAATATTGCTTTAAAAAAATATGTATTTAGTAAATTTATCAATAGCTTTGTTAAGTTCGCCGAAAGGAGGCACTTCAGAATTTATTTCTTGATTAGTGCCTGTAATACTAATGTTTAATTAGTTTAGTAGGCCACAAAATGGGAAAAAAGTATCAATAAAGAATAATTCAGATTTGAACAATTTTTGTAAGTTAAATAATTTTATTTGCAAACAAATTAAAAAATATAGCTATGTTTTCCATCAAATCTGCACAACACTGTAATTTTGAAATTTTTTTCAATATTAAGCTTAATTAATTTATAATTTTTCTGTTTAGTAGATAGCAGACCTGTACGGGCCGGGTCATATTTTTCAAAATATCAGGGTCAGATCTAAATGTTTTATTATAATACCCGGGCTGGGCATATTCTAAAGTTGAATATTTTAAATCGCCATTATTATCTATAAAAATTAAAAATAAATAAAATTATTTAAAAATTGTGTATCAGAACAATATATCACATTCATACACTTATCATATTTCCTATTTCCATTTTTTCGATCTAGAAAACATTTCTGTAAAACATTATTCAAATTTTATTTTTCCTACTTTATTCTTTATTTTATTAAAATTTTTTTACATAAAACCTAACTAAAAAAATTATAATTTATAAATTTATAATTATATAATTATATAATTAAAAATAAAATTCTATAATTGAGTCCCTAAAAAGGATCCATAATTGTGTCTAAAAATTTCTATTTGAATTTTTTGTCGAATAAAAAGAAATTCTCTGGGTTCATTTGTGAAAAGTCGTATTTTATTACCCAGATTTTTTAAAAACATGTTGAAGGCGAAAAATGCCCGCGAAGTCACTACTGGAGTGAATATGAAGTTTTTAAAATTTTTGTATTTGTTTGTCTTTTTAATTTCTGCCTGTGTTATTAAATTGTAATTTATGTTTGAAGGGAATGATGAGACACACATGTAGTCCCATATGAGTGATTTGCCGAGGGCCCAAGGTATGGTTGTCATACCATCAGGTCTTAAACCATCTACTTGATATAAATTTGATGGTTCAAGATTGTTTGAATGTGTGCAGCTGTTAGACTTCTATTTATTATATGGTTTACAGCTGAGTGGCGTTGATGTCGCCCTTGACTAAAAATACAATTTAAGCCATGTCTACCCTTTGAATCAACGCGTGATTTACATTTGATGCAGGCATGAGGCTGTACTATATCGCAACCTAGACGTAAACCAATGGTTACTCTCAATTGTTCATCTGATAAGAGAATAAGGTTGCGACTAGGGAGTGATTCTAACCATTCATGACCATCAAGTCTGTCAGATAATTGAAGGAGTTGAATGCAATCTAAAGGTGGATTGACTGATATATCTGTTTGGTATTTCGAGATTAAAGGTGTGAAAAATTTTTTGTGTTTGATGATTGATGATTATATGGTGTTAATGGGTGTGTTTGCCTTCCATGTCAATAGCGTCGTCTAATAAACGATCGGTAGGGCATATGAAGCCAGAAATCATAGAATTGTTAGATAATCTAGATGATACGAATGATTATAAGGATAAAAGATTGAGTGGGAAAAATCTAAACCCCCTAGTTTAGAAGGTAGCTGAGCAAGTGACCAATTGAATGAGTTTAAATTCATAATTTTGTTTTATTTATCTTGAGTACCAGGCCGATAGCTTGGGAATTGATTTCCAGGTTTTTTAAGGTGCTTAGTACAATAGCTGAAGGGCCACAGATGGTCCCATCGTCTAAATACATATAAGATCTAGGTTGAAATTTTGTTTGATTTAGTAGATGAGATGATGGATTCCAAACAAAAAAGAAGAGGTCCTAATGGATCCCCTTGTTGGATGCCCTCTTGGGATAAAATCTGAAAAGATCCATTTGTCAAAGCGTCTGAAAGTCATATGAGGATTCAATAAATTTAGAATAACAGGGAAAAGTTTCATAGAAGAATTTTAAAAATGAGGTACGATGTAGGTTATTGAAGGCATTTTTGAAATCTAGTTTACATATTACAGAATCAGGTGGTGGGTTTTCTAAGTAAATTTTTAAGGTATGAGCCGCTATTTCACAGCCGCCTTTGATCCCAAAACCTAGTTGATAGGAGTTTGAAATGTTGACAGCATCATGTTTGATTAAGATTTTGGCTATTAATCTTCTGAAAAAGGAGCCTACTGCAATGGAACGGGTACCATCATCTGGCTTGGATAAAGCAATTAGACGTGCACCAAAAAGGATTTGGTGAGTTTGTATTGGAATATAATTATTAATTATGTTATTACAAATGTTAAAACCTTAATGACAGAACTATGGAAAGGATTTTTTGAATTAATTAAGTATTGAAAATAGGAAGGTCTGAAACCATCAAGACCACCTGCTAAGTTTTTATTGAAAGAATTGATAGCATTGACTATTTATTGGAGAGATGGGTAGATTATCTATGGAAGCTTCGGGATGTAGTGGTTTCAATAGTTGTAATGTTTCTTCATTGATAGGGGAAAGATGGTTATCTGAGGATATAAGTTTAATTGCACCACCTATGTCACCTTGATCTATTTTATTTGATATTATTTTGCATTTGTGTGTTATATCATCTACTTGCTTTTTAACATTATGATTGTAGTTAATCATTTGAATAGTGTCAAAATTATCAATGTTTGATTTTATTTGTTCATGTAATGGGGTCTCTTTGTTAGCGGGACATATAAGACATTTGTGAGAGAAGATTAATAAGTCTTCCCATGATTTTAAACAATTTAAGTTATCATTAACTTTTGTGATAACTTTAGTAACATAATTTGAAATTAGGTTTCTATATTTATTTGGTAGATGTGTTAAAGTGGGTCCTTTTTTCAATTCAAAAAATCTTTCAAGAAAATCTGTGTTAATAGGGGGAGGATCAGGCTCAATAATATTTAATAAGGGTTTGGGTATTGTTATAATTTTATTGGTTGGAGATTTTTGAGAGGAAGGACATGTTGACCCTTTGTAACTATGTTTGTATAAAAGATTGGCCTTTGTCACTTTAATTAGTTTAGCACAAATGTTACAAATTGTTGACATTAATTTATTTAAATTTTTTTCTAAAGAAAAAATATTTTTAATATAAGAGTATTTTTATTAAGAAAATTTCTTAAAATTGATGTTAATTGCTTGTTACAAGTTTGAGGGTATGCGTAATGTGCAAGAAAACTCTGAGAGGAATTGTTTGTAATTTTGATCCTGCACATCTAGGCAATGATGGGCCAAAGAGATAGAAATGATTTTCACGAGTCGGCAAGTAATTGGATTAATTTTATGAATGATAAAAATAATAAAAAAATAAAATACGGTGTAACTAAACTGAGAATTGACAGGTAAACTGAGAATAGACCAGGTAAAATTTATTTTTATTTATAGCCTATCAATTATATTTTAAAAATAAAATGTTTTTATTTTGTATATCAAATTTATCCAAAATTAATTTTATCTAAATAAATAAAAAAAAATTTAAAAGAAATTGTAGTCCATAAATTTAAAATATGTAAAGAAGAGATATGTTACATAGAAAATATAACATACATAATATATTTAAAAAATCATAAATATATTTCCGTTAGATAGCGTAATATATTAAAAATTTAGTTTTAAATTAAAAAAAATATGAAGAATAGGAGCACAATTCTTTACTTTGGATTAATTTATTTGGTACAAGCTATATAATCATAAAATGAAAAAATTTTTAAGTTTCCGTCATTATTTTTTGAGTTATGATGTCAATTCTCAGTTTAGTCAAAAATATTTAGATTTTTGGAATTTTAAAAATATTTTATTTTTTTGACTCATTTTGTGTAAACTTACTCATATAAACATAAAATGAAAAAAATTTTAAGTTTCAGTCTTTATTTTTTGAGTTATGATGTCAATTCTCAGTTTAGTCACGAATATTTAGATTTTTGGGATTTTAAAAATATTTTATTTTTTGACTCATTTTGTGTAGACGTACTCATATAAACATAAAATGAAAAAAAAATTAAGTTTCCGTCATTATTTTTTGAGTTATGATGTCAATTCTCAATTTAGTCAAAAATATTTAGATTTTTGGGATTTTAAAAATATTTTATTTTTTTGACTTATTTTGTGTAAACGTACTCATATAAACATAAAATGAAAAAAAATTTAAGTTTCAATCATTATTTTTGGAGTTATGATGTCAATTCTCAGTTTAGTCAAAAATATTTAGATTTTTGGGATTTTAAAAATATTTTATTTTTTTGACTCATTTTGTGTAAGCTTACTCATATAAACATAAAATAAAAAAAAAATTTAAGTTTCCGTTATTATTTTTTGAGTTATGATGTCAATTCTCAGTTTAGTCAAAAATATTTAGATTTAGGGGATTTTAAAAACATTTTATTTTTTTGACTCATTTTGTAAAACTTACTCATATAAACATAAAATGAAAAAAAATTTAAGTTTTCCGTCATTATTTTTTGAGTTATGATGTCAATTCTCAGTTTAGTCAAAAATATTTAGATTTTTTGGGATTTTAAAAATATTTTATTTTTTTGACTCATTTTGTGTAAACGTAGAAAAGAATTTAAGTTTCCGTCATTATTTTTTGAGTTATGATGTCATTCTCAATTTAGTCAAAATATTTAGATTTTTGGGATTTAAAAAATATTTTATTTTTTTGACTCATTTTGTGTAAACTTACTCATATAAACATAAAATTAAAAAAAATTTAAGTTTCCGTCGTTATTTTTTGAGTTATGATGTCAATTCTCAGTTTAGTCAAAAATATTTAGATTTTTGGGATTTTAAAAATATTTTATTTTTTTGACTCATTTTGTGTAAACTCTCATATAAACATAAAATGAAAAAAAATTTAAGTTTCCATCATTATTTTTTGTGTTATGATGTCAATTCTCAGTTTAGTCAAAAATATTTAGATTTTGGGTATTTAAAAAAATTATTTAGATTTTTGAGATTTTAAAAATATTTTATTTTTTTGACTCATTTTTTGTAAACTTACTCATATAAACATAAAATGAAAAAAAATTTAAGTTTCCGTCATTATTTTTTGAGTAGATGATGTCAATTCTCAGTTTAGTCAAAAATGTTTAGATTTTGGGGATTTAAAAAAAATATTTAGATTTTTGAGATTTTAAAAATATTTTATTTTTTTTTTGACTCATTTTGTGTAAACCTACTCATATATACATAAAATAAAATAAAATTTAAGTTTCCGTCATTATTTTTTTGAGTTATGATGTCAATTCTCAGTTTAGTCAATAATATTTAGACTTTTGGGATTTTAAAAATATTTTTTTTTGACTCATTTTGTGTAAACTTACTCATATATACATAAAATAAAAAAAAATTTAGGTTTCCGTCATTATTTTTTGAGTTATGATGTCAATTCTCAGTTTAGTCAAAAATATTTAGATTTTTGGGATTTTAAAAATATTTTTTTTTTGACTCATTTTGTGTAAACTTACTCATCAGTAATAATATGATTTGTTGTAACACATTTCATAATGTGAAAAAACATTCTTATATAGTTAAATAACTTTCCATAATTATTGTAAAAACATTTTGATAAAATTTTTAAAAATTTTTGATATAATTTTTTTTAATTTTTTTTAATAATAAGAGTTTTTAAACTTAATGAAGATTAACGTCAAAGTTATGAATCGAATAAAAAATTTTTATGTTTTGGACCCAAGATAAAAATTTTATAAGATTTTTAGAATAATTTTTTTTTAAAATGCATTGTAAATTTTTTTAAATTTAAAGTATTATTACAATATATTAATGTTACTTTTAGTTATCTAAAGAAGGAAATCAGGATAAGAAATTAGATAATTTCTTAATAAACATAAGTGAAAGAAAATTCGAATTTAGGGTTTTCAGATAATTCTTATTTTTTATATTTTTTTTTGGTTTTAAAATTAAATAAAATTTAAAATTTAATTGTTGTAGTTGCTTTTATTAACCTAAATGACGCATACCAAAAATCATCGAGATGTGCCACCAATCATTCTACCCATAACGGAAGCCCCGACACTTCAATTTAACTTTCCGTAATTATTTTGAGAAAAATACATCCTTTTTTAAAAAAACTTTTAAAAACTTGAAAGAAAATTTTGAGAAAAACATTATATTTTTATAAAATACCGGTAACCTATGCACAATAGGAATAAGTGGATTGAAAAAATTCACAATAGATGGGGCTTTTACTGCGATAAAATTCAAGGCATACCTGGATCAATTATTCGCACTTTTACCATCAATCAAATTCATTACTTATAATGGATAATGCTCCCATACATCGAGCGAGGATAATTAGTGAGAATTCTCCAAATATCATATTTTTCCACCCTATTCGCCGCAATTAAATCCGATAGAAAATTTTTTCGGAGTAATTAAAAATCAATATAGATCAAATTCTCTTAAACCCAACAACCGAAATGAAGTTATTTCAATTGTTACGAGTATTTTAGGCAATTATTTTACATATAATTTTTCAAATTTTTATTCTCACACCATAAAGTTTTTTGAAGAGGGAATTCGATTCAATCCTTTAAATGATTGAATTTGTATAATTGATTTATATTGTGTAATATTTTATTTACATAGAATAAATAAATGATAAATGGTTTTTTTTATTTTGGTGTTTCGAATTGATCATAAAAAATTCTAACAAATAAGAATTATCTGAAAACCCTAAATTCGAGTTTTCACTCATGTTTATTTAAGAAATTATTCAGACTCAAAACTCAAGTCGAGTTTTGAGTCGATTAGTCGACTCATTTTTACGACTCGAGTTCCGAACTTGAGTCGTGAACTTGAGTTTTTATCTTGAGTCATGAACTTGAGTTTTGATCTTGAGTCATGAACTCGAGTTATGAACTTGAGTCGTGAACTAGTCATAAACTTGAGTCGTGAACTCAACAGGTTATCTTAAATTTTATGAAACTCGATTACATATATTAGTATTGTTAATTGGTTGGTTGTGTAGTACCCAGACCTGGCGCTTGGCTCTAAAATTAGACTAAATCTGCTATGAGCACGAGGCCCATGTACCTTAAGTTATTTCTTATTGAACTTATTAGTTAAATCTATGGTTATTTATTACAGATAAATCGATAGATAATTAAAAGACCTATTGAATATGCAACAATTCAAGCGCCACTTTTTGAGTGAAGCTATTTCTACGTAAACGGAAATTTTAATAACATGAATAGAAAAAATAATTCCTAAAATTATATTTTGAAATAAAGAGGCTGCTCGTAGCATAAACTCCTTCCTACAAAATTTTTTTTTATTTATTTGATTTTTTCATTGTAATTATAAAATTTAACTCATATGATTTATAAAGATTTAAATAAATAAAATAAAAATAATTTCAAAGCGGAGTTGAAAAAATAAAATAAATAAAACAATGAATTAGATGCAAAAAAATTTAAAAAATCCCCCACTCCTTAATTAGGTGCCAGATAGGCGATTTGGTTTTTTATTTTATTATAAAATTAATTTCTTTTTTTTTATTTAAGATTTTTTGAAATATTAAATAATTTTTTATAAAAAAATGTATAATATTGCCTATAAATTTTTAAAGGAGATGGAAATGGAAGTTAAATTTAGGGGAAATGTTACTAGAAACCTCTTTATTTCCAAACAGGACTAATTTTAAGTATTGATTTTCCATTCATGTTATCAAAATTTCCGTTAAAAAGAATTTAAAAATCTTAAAACTTAATTTGGTAATCTAGCAGATATTTTTCTCTTAATATTGTACAAAGTTAAAAATAAAATGTTAAGATCCAGACATGCCCATTAAGTGCAATGCTAAAAAAAAAATTTTCACGAACAAATATGAGTAACCATATTTATTTTTTATTCCCGGTCAAATTAATATACACCATATAAAGGTAGAAACTATATTTATTTGATACCCATCCATTATCATATCAATATTTGATTTTGATAAAATTATTCCTGACCTACGTAGAAATAATTTCACTCATTGAGAAGTGGCGCTTGACTTTTTGCCTATTCAATAGGTATTTTAATTATCAATCGATTTATCTCTAATAACCATATATTTATATACTATAATAAGTTCAATAAGAAATAACTTAAATTAAAATATATGGGCCTGAACCACGGATCTGTGATCGGGGTTCGTGCTCATAGCAGATTTTTAGAGCCAACCAACCAATTAACAACACTATATAAGTAATCAAGTTTCATAAAATTTAAGATAACTGTTGAGTTCACGATTCAAATTCATAACTCGAGTTCACGACTTGAGTTCATAACTCGAGTTCACGACTCAAGTTTAGTCTGGATCTTAACATTTTATTTTTAACTTTGTACAATATTAAGAGAAAAATATCTGCTAGATTACCAAATTAAGTTTTAAGATTTTTAAATTCTTTTTAACGGAAATTTTGATAACATGAATGGAAAAATCAATCCTAAAATTAGTCCTGTTTGGAAATAAAGAGGTTTCTAGTAACATTTCCCCTAAATTTAACTTCCATTTCCATCTCCTTTAAAAATTTGTAGGCAATATTATACATTTTTTTATAAAAAATTATTTAATATTTCAAAAAATTTTAAATAAAAAAAAGAAATTAATTTTATAATAAAATAAAAAACCAAATCGCCTGTCTGGCACCTAATTAAGGAGTGGGGGATTTTTTAAATTTTTTTGCATCTAATTCATTGTTTTATTTATTTTATTTTTTCAACTCCGCTTTGAAATTATTTTTATTTTATTTATTTAAATCTTTATAAATCATATGAGTTAAATTTTATAATTACAATGAAAAAATCAAATAAATAAAAAAAAATTTTTGTAGGAAGGAGTTTATGCTACGAGCAACCTCTTTATTTCAAAATATAATTATTATTTTTTCTATTCATGTTATTAAAATTTCCGTTTACGTAGAAATAGCACTCATATAAACATAAAATGAAAAAAAATTTAAGTTTCCGTCATTATTTTTTGAGTTAGGATGTCAATTCTCAGTTTAGTTAAAAATATTTAGATTTTGGGGATTTTAAAAAAATATTTAGATTTTTGAGATTTTAAAAATATTTTATTTTTTTGACTCATTTTTTGTAAACTTACTCATATAAACATAAAATAAAAAAAAATTTAATTTTCCGTCATTATTTTTTGAGTTATGATGTCACTTCTCAGTTTAGTCAAAAATATTTAGATTTTGGCGATTTTAAAAAAATATTTAGATTTTTGAGATTTTAAAAATATTTTATTTTTTTGACTCATTTTTTGTAAACTTACTCATATAAACAGAAAATGAAAAAATATTTAAGTTTCCGTCATTATTTTTTGAGTAGATGATGTCAATTCTCAGTTTAGTCAAAAATATTTAGATTTTGGAAAGTAAAAATTGACACACCCTGATCGAAGTTTTTTTTTAAACAAAAATAAGGGCCGGGAAGAATATAAAACTCGCACCGGCTGTACAAATAGTGCCTCTGCAGGTCTGTGGCAGATAGCATAAATAAAAGTTAATAGCGAATACTATACATTTAAAAAAATAAAAATTGATAATTTTAAATAAAATGTGATTAAGTTATTGTCAGGATATATCGATACACAATAATGAAATCCACCCGATATTTTTTGCCGATGCCGAATTAGGATGGATAAATTATTTTTTGATTTAATTTTACACTAAAAAAATATTTTATTATAATTTATTGTAAAAATTGTTAATTTTTTTGTGCATTTTTATTTTTTATTTAAAATCTTTTAAAAACGTTGCCCCTCGCTGGTTTTTTCAAATATATATTTAAATATTTTTATAGCTCTTATTACCTTTTTTTTTTAAGTAATGGAAATTTTTACTATAATATTTCCGTCGACTGAGTGAAAAAAGATCTATGTCCGATCCGATTGAACTTGGATAGGTGGGAATTGGGTAGACATTTTCTCGACTCGGTCGAATTCGGATCTTGATTTTAGAAACTCGGGCCTCGACAAAATTTTAAGTAATATTTTATATCCTATTGTTTTTATGAATATTTTTTTCAAGAATAATAATAAAATTGTTTATTTCTACAAATTTTCCCGATTAGGTTAAAAAAGCATACATAATCGCATCGGACCAATTTCTAAAATATAATTTAGGGGAGTTGGACCTGAAAAATTTAGATAGGGCAAGATTTAATTATAATCTAAAAAAAATTAATGAATTTAAATAAAATATTATTTTGTATATGTTTTAAGTCATTTTTTAATATAAATATTTATTCGATACTCGGCAATAGTATTGTTATTAGTTGATTTCTCTTACGACCACGATTAAATGTCGTAGTAACCCGACCAAAAACTCGAACAACCCAAATTAGTCGATTAGCTTTAATATTTTTTATTTTTGGTAGGAAGATTTTTTTACATTATTTATTCATAGTAAATTAGGAGCCATATATCTTTTATTTTTTAATATAAGGAATTCAATAAAATAAATTATAAGAATTTTATTTTAACTTAGTCGACTAATTTGGTCGCATGGAGTATTTTACAACCAAAAACAACTTTTGTCTTAGTCGAATAAATTTAGTTATTTAAAAGCAGAACTCGGATGTATTGGTATGGGCAAAAAAGTGATATCGGTGTATATCATATCTGGTTATTATCTGTCTCGCTATATAAGTATCGAGAGCCCAAAAAAAAAGAAGTGTGGGTGGGGGGGGGGGGTGTAACATTTTTGAAAACATTTATCTAATTAAAGATTTATAATATTTGTATTGATCAAAAAATTATAAAATAAAGAATGCCCAAAGACTTTATAAGAGAGAAGAAATTGAGCGACGTAAAGATCATTAAACATGACATCCCCGAAACCAAAAAGATGTTGGTAGTTGATAGTGGAGTTGCACCGAGCTCAAATGAACCCAGTGTATCTGCTGGTAGCCATAAACGAGAGTTATACACTCGTCCAAAAAATGAAACCAGGTTTTTCCATAGGCACAGAAATTATCCGTTTTATTTTTAGTTATGGGATTTGGAATAAATATAAGTTTCTTGAATATATTTTTTAGAATTTTTATCTGACAACTAAGTTTTCATCTTAAAATAAATTTAGCTTCTTTTTAAAAAAATTTATCTCGTAATTAATTTCAGGAGAAATTATTTAAAAAATTTATTTTATTAGATGCTTAAAAAATTAATATAGATTTCACTTAAGGCCAATGAGTCATGGCCATTATAAACGGGCTACCATCGAAGAAAAATCTATCAAAAATTATGACGGTAGAAAATCGGAAAAGATTACATTAGAGATTTACAAACCAAGAACTACTTTAATTCATCAAAGTGCATCCTACAAGGAATTGGAAGAAGCCGCTCAACAATTATGTAGGACAGAATACTTATATATTTTATGCGATCCTAGCAAATTTTTTATAGTTTTTAGATAACTGTATCTTTTAAACATTCTATATTTATTAAACCGCTATTATGCAAACAAGATAGGGGTCAATTTGTGATTTTGATTAGGCTGCCCTTTCATTATAAGTTACTAATAAAAATGAAAATTTTACCAGAGAATGCTGCAATATTCGGTCTCTTTAAAATAAGCGCTTGATGTTCCTTTATAAGCATTTTTGATTATATATAAATGTTATTTATAAATTAATTTTATAGTTTAGATTTTCATTATTTTTTATAACAATTAGTGATCTGCATAGGGCCTAATTTTTCAAGCACGACAAGAACCGATTTTTTTAAAAAAAAACCTGCTCTGCCCGGCCCGATTGAAATATTTTTTGCTATGAAAAGCCCGACCCTAAAATTTAATTGTCCGCCCGATTTTATTTAGATACATAAAAATTTAATAATTTTTTTGATTGTAAAAATATTAGCGCCTTGTTTCTTGCAAGATTTTAAAATATCAATTTATTTGACAAATGTAATGATATCATATTTGGAAATTTAGACACGACCCGAAATTTTTGAAAAATATTAGGCCCGACACAGCCCGAACCGAAGTTATTTTTTAAAAATAAACCCGACGCGACCAGATACCCGTTCGGGACGTCTTGCAGATCTCTAATATCAAATCTTCTTGATTGCATGATTACCCAGAAATTTATCTAAACAAGAATTATTGTATTTCAATTTAGGTGGTCAAAATAATAAAAAGATTATGCTCACTAACGATCAACATCATGAATGGTGGAAAAGATTCAGAGTAAAAAAATAAAATGGCTATAAACCTGATATTATGTATGCCAATTTAGATTATTACCTTATATTAACGCCCTGACTTTATGATAATGTGTTATTTTTTTAAGTCGTTTATATCAAAGTAGTGGTTTTTGATTTATGTATAACAATTAAAATTTCATGTTCACAGTTCTATAAATGAAGCAAAATATAAATGACAGTTGAATTAAAATTCAAATGGGATTTATTATTTCGTTCAACACATTCGAAAAAAAATTCAAAAAATTGTTGTCAGAAAATCCAATCCGAGTATTTGTTTTTTATGAACTACTATATTTCAAAGCGGAATATTTTAAGAGCTAAAGGATAATAAAAAATTCAAAATTTGGTCGAGGTTTGAATTAGGTTAATAAATTTTAAAATTAACGGTTAAACCGACCAATCTGGATCGGTTTACTTAAGGCGCTAAATTTTTACAAAAATCTTGTCTTATTTTTAGATGCAAAAGTATTATTTATGGCCCTAAAATTCTCTATATATACCACTGTCAAGATTTTATATTTTGGGCAGAGGCTTCAGATCAAAAATCTGTCCACTTTTTATAGATTTTTCTTTTCTAATATTTGATATGGAATTAGTGAAATTTACCACAATAGATGAATGATTCTAAAAAACAGCTCCATTAAGTTTTCATGTAGTGATCAGGAAAGTAAACCCTCCTTCTAAAAAAATCTCGGGTTCAGTGATAAATCTCTGAACCCGGTTCGAGTTCAGTGATAAATCTCTGAACCCGGTTCGAGTTCAGTGATAAATCTCTGAACCCGGTTCGAGTTCAGTGTTAAACTAGAAAAATAATGATTTATTAAAATTAGTTAAAATAACAGAAATATTTTTTTTTAAATTTATTTTAATTAGTATTGCTATAAAAATAATTTATCATCATAATTATAAAAAATAATCTACAAACAATAATATCCTAAAATAGATATTATATATTATCATCATTTATAAAAAAAAACTTTTAAAATTTGCTTTGCTAGGTAAAATTTAAAAATATTTACGAAAAATAGCTGACTCTTAAATATAACAAAAATGATTCCACAAAAAAATATTTTTTTTGAATTAAAAAATTGCTTTAAATAGGAAATCTTTATTAAATGAAAACGTAAGTTTTAATATTATATTATTTTTATCATAATTTAAAATAAATAAAATGAAAGTTTAAAATAAAAAAAATAAATTTTTTTTAAAAAAACCTTTAACCTTGAACCCTAAATTTTAAAAAAGGGTTCGGGTTTAGGTTCAACTAAATATCGAGGGTTCAGGTTCTCATCCCTGGTAGTGATACTTTTTATAGTCTATATATTTTACAGCTGTTTTTTGAAATTGTGTTCAATATGTCTGAAAGAATTTTTAATAAAACTAATTTCTCCAGTTAAAGCTTTATTCTGTTAATATTAACATACTTCATGGCTTTTTTAAAAAAATTTATTTATTATTGGATGAGTAATAACAATGCAGATTGGCTGTTATATAAAGAATGTATATTAATTAAGGCTTTATTTTAAACACCTGGAAAATTATAAGTTTATCAAAATTGGGAAGAGGATTTTTAAGATTATATTTAAAACGAACCATTTTATCTGAGTTTAGGTAAAACATTAATAAGCTCTTAATGACCTTTTATTTATTATGATTTTTCAATGTCAATTTACAATTTACATAATTTATATACTTATTTTAGTTTAAACTGGTTCTGGGTCTAGTTATAGCCACCATTTTAACCTCCATATTAGGTATACACTTTTTAAATGATACAGTATAAAGTAATAAATTAGGAGTAATCTTATTTTGATAATTTAATTCAATTAAGTTTTAATTTAAAAAAAACATTATATCATGAATTAATGGACTGCAAATATAACTCCATAAGTCAACCTAAAATATCATAAAAAGAAGGGATATAAGTGATATTTATCGCTTATTAATTTTAATGGAGGAATTAAAACAAAGCTTTCTTTCCCTTTCTCTTTTTGTTTTCATTTTACAAAAATTTATATTTATAAGTTCCGATATTAATCAGACTGAGTACGCGCAAGAAGATGTAACAAGAAACCGTACAGAGGCTAAGAACGGAACATTGATAAACTTTTTGTAACTTATTATATTGTCTTTTATAAAAAATGATTGCAAGTTATTAGATGTTGAAGATATGTTTCTGATTTTTAAAAAAATTATATTTACATATACCCTTCTTATAAAATAACTTGTGAACAAATATGTCACATTTTAAGGATATTTATTTCAGATAAACTTACCCTCTCACGTTAAAAATTGTTTACCCAATCATTTCATATATATTATATTTTTTTAAACTTTTTAATTATGAAAATCATATTATATTTCTTATATGCAACAAAAGATGATTAATATTTATTTACAAGCTTGTTATCTGTTATAATAAATCAAAATTTACAAATAATGGTTTCTGATTTTTTTCTAAGAGTAAAAGCTTGGTATACATTTAAATATTAATGAAAATAAGTTATATATTATCTTCTTCTTTTCCGTTTATCCAATTCCCCTCTGATTTTTCTTTTCCATTTTTGACGGTCCAGAGTATAGTAATCATATTTTGTCTTAAGTTTCACATGCCCAAACCATCCTAGTCGATTTATTCTCATTACTACTTTAATAACTTCTATTCCAATTCTTGCCCCCAATTCCTTGCTAATTTTTCTCTCTCTCAGAGATATCCCACACATTCATTAATCTCTGTTCTTTCCAATTTGGCTTCGTGGGCCACTTCATTGTCCATGTTTCGCCACCATAAACTAAACAACTCCTCCGCAGCTTACGTACTTTCCCCTTGACGTTTTTATTTCTTAGAATAGACGATATCAATCTGAATTTCTTCCATGCTTGTGTGACCTATACAAATAACAGCAGAATTTACACCACCATCTGCGTTTAGCATATCACCCAATTAGCAAAACTTTTCCCCTTTCCCAGGGTAAAAGTTATATATAATATATATAAGTGTCGTCAATATAAAATTCGAAACCTTATACAATTACATTAAAATAGATTTTGATTATTATAAATCGTTTTTTCTTATAGGGTTCAAGTCCAATTCAACTTTTGGTTTAAATTAAGTTAGGGTATAAAATCTTATTTATATTTAGAGTCCTCAACCATCCCCTTAAATTTAAGAAGCAAATATTTGTTTGTATATTAAATTGACGAAATTTTAGTTAAAAAATATTAGTGAAATATTGAATTAGGGGGAGCAAAGTTTAAACAATTATTTATATAATAAATTATATAATAACATCATGAAAACCCTTTCCTAAATCCATGTTAAATTTAATGGGAAAAAAATTGAAAATTTTTGCCTAAATTATTTTAGAAAATTTTATTCCTCTTGCCTTATTCATTTAGAGGCTTACATCCAATTTTTTAATTAAATAGTATATTTTTGAGTATTAAATCTAAATAAGTCCCTAATCAAAATATCAATATTATATTATAGATAATTTACCATCATTAAAAATAATGTTATGCTAATAATCAGAAAGTAGCAGGCCCGTAAAATGATATAACTTTGAAAAGCCAGTGACAAGCTTAAATTATATTTTTTATAAACACAAACCCAGACCAAACTGATTTTTTAAAAATTTAAATAATAGCCAGTGAAAAACATGAATGATTTAGATTTCGCTTTTAAAATTTTAATTTCCCTTTAAAACTCTTTATAAAATGCAGTCAATGTCATTGTTTTTAGAATAACCAGAAAATCCAGACCGGAATATTAAAAAAAATCTCTATTTAAACCGGCCGGATATGATGGGTACTGCTAATACTCAAATTAAAATTTCATATCCTCGGAAAATTATAAGTGCATGATTATTATATTCCTTTGTTTGAACAAGTAGGAGCAGTTTTAAATCTTTTTAGGGTAAAAAGATATAAACAATTGTTTTATTTAAAAAATTAATTTGGAGAAAGATGTCATAATAAATCATAACAAAAAAAACAGAAAAACTTCACTTTTTATCAATTTCAACATCCATCATTTTAAAAACAATTATGAAGAGATAGTAAAAAGATTTTATCATCCATGATAATGAGAAGAAATCAGTTTAGTTATATAGTCGTTTTTTATTGGTCATCTCAATCTTGGGTAAAAAACTTTTCGCTCTTGGTGTTGTTCCTTTGACCGAGCGTCAAATTCGGGCAGGTATGAACGATTAAAATCATCCCATTGGCAGGCGCGAACCCAGGTGCGGTCCCGGTGCGAGACGGCCAGGCGGTCCAATAACTCTGATGCGAGGGCAGGCGCAAAAGGAGAAAAAAGAAGACCCACGACTCTCAAGAGGTTGTGAGTGGCGACAAGAAGGTGAGTCGTATTCGACGGTGATGCAGCATTAGAGTCCCAAGGGCGAACGATTTCGAAGGCTAAGTTGCATGCCCGAACAGCCTCGAGGGCGTCTTCAATGGCGCGATCAAAGCGGTGTATTTGCGGGCTGCAACGGTTCTCAAAATGATTGGGGAGAGATAAAAGACGAACCTGCAGGTCGAGGTAAAAGGAGGGTAAGTCGGATCCTGGTTGTGATTCTGCAAAATTTAAGTGACCGAAGGAGGCATTTATAGAGGCAGCCCGGTTAAGTAGGTTGCCCAGGGTGTTAGCCAAGTCCGCACTGACTAAAGACCGAAGCCGAGTTGGATCATAATTAGAGTCTTGTGATAGTTCAGCAGAGCCTCGTATAAGTGCGTACCGAAGACCGCTAAGTCCGGCAAAAAGTGGAGCGGCTGTAATAGGGTCCACGGAGTTTCCAAAACTCTTGGACATCTTTATGATTAAATAAATTTTCAAAAATAATTACTCCGAAATTTGGAGTGTTTGAAATGGTAGAAATTATCAATATGTTAGATGATCTAAAATAAACTAATATAGTAAATCAAATAGATGTATAGGTGCTATGAATAGTTGCATTTTTCCCCTTCCCCTTCAAAATATGATACCAATCTTTATAACAACAAACCTTTTGATGATCCACTAGCCAATGAGAATGACATATAATCTGACGTGGTGGATCCAAGCCGGCTGCTATAAGAAGGGCCGGCCATAATACGCAATGAAACTTGAGAATGTCCTTACCCACGTATTGATGAGTTGGTGGCCAGTAAAAGCGACTGGGTTGCTTTTTTAAACTATCAGATGAGGTCAGCTCCGGTTCGAATCCCGAAGCGGTTAAGTAGCTGGCAAGGGCATCAAACCATACATAGATCTAATATATATGAGAAAGATAGAACTAGGGAGATTTAAGAGAATAAAAATGAAGAACACCATTAACTTCTAATTAATAATTATTATAATTTCAAAAGGTCTTCATTAACTTAAAATGAATATAAAATTATTTTATGACAACAAAAAAAATAGTTAAGTGTAATGTTGCATATTTTTTGACAACATATCATTTGGTCGTGCCTAGAAAATTATCTTAGCTCTGGTATAGTAAAAATATGGTTAAAAGCACCCTTTATTTAAATAGGATTAGATGATCCTTTTAATATTGGAATAAGCCTCCAGAAAAATCTATTGAATAATAAAGTATTCGTATCCAAATTGTAAATTTCGAATCTAATAATTTAGTATTCATTTTTTAAGATTATTTTTAAAAGAGGATGGACTAATTTATTTTACATTTTAATTAGTACACAAAAAAAAATTCAAACATGTTTTTTGAATAATTAACAATTTAAGATATCTTTATAATATTTTAAAAACAAATTGATAAAAAAGCCATTTTCCAAATCTTAATTATTACTTATTTTTAGTGTTATTAAAGTAACTAGTTAAAAGTAACTATATTTACCTGTAACTTATTGCTAAAAAATAACTGTAACTAGTTGTATTTTATAAATTGTAACTAGTTATATTTTGTGAAATGTAACTGCCAAAAGTAACTAGTTACTTCTAAAAATATGTATGTATAAATCTAAATAATATATTCAAATAATTAATTTTATTTTTAATATGTGAATTGATCATTTATTAAAAGAATATTAAAATTATAATTAATATACTATAACTTTATAAAAATACTAGCTGATAGCCCGTCAAGAATGACGGGGAATCAGAATTTTCTCTTATGGATGAATCAGAATAGTCAAATGAGAGGAATAGATTATCCGTATTCATTCTTCCAAGATTTCTATAAATTTTTGGAGAAAATGGCTAAACATATTATGGAAAATATATAATAAAAAAAACATGATTTGTGAGTTTTGATATTTATCAATTCTTTTAAGAAATTTTCCACATCTAGACGCAATAGTTTTTGCCCTCTCACTTCGTATAAAATCTACATTAATCTCAAAATCATCTAAATGCTTTTAAAACCTTCCTAAATACTCTTTAAAAAAAGACCTGCTATCATATATTCGAATCAATTATGGGGGCAAACCTGATTATCTCACAAACACTGTGGTGATATCCACCCCACTGTAATGAACTATTTAGAAGATTTTTAGCAAAAATAATTGCCAAGGGTCAAAACCCAGGGTCTTAACTTTATTAAATATACGTATCAATTAGGATTTGGTGTTAAGGGAGAAGGCAAAATAGCTTCACATGCCATTTGTATTATATCCAAAATCCTCCTAACATGAATATTATCAAAGTAAACTTTAGAAATGCTTTCAATAGCAAATTTCGTGAACATTTCATAATTTGCTTTTATCCCAAATTTACTGTTTATTCAAAATTCCTAGTGACATACTGGAACATTAAAACTCCTTTATTCGGCACACATGGCTTAGATTCTGACGAAAGGATCCAGCAGAGGGCACACTTGGTATTCATTATCTCATCCATTATCTTAAGCCTAAATTTGATATGGACATAAATATTTGGTATCTTGATGATGGAACAATCTGTGATGCTCATAATCGGTTTTCAATTTCTTGAAGCCAATTTTAAAAGAATCATTCTTAATAAGAAATCCTAAATCTGTTTCCATGATAACAATATAAAAAACCCTCATCTAGCAAAATTAATTATTGAGAAAAATTAAAAAAATAATATAATTTAAAAAAAAGTATACCAAGTTGGATTAAGAAAAAAAAATCTTTGTTAATTCGAACCCATGACCCTCATATTTGTAAACGACGCTCTTGGCGATTAGGCCACGACGTTTTTAAAAAATGGTGAATTTTTAAATATATAATAAATTGTGACACGTGACTGTGACAAGGCTTTTATAAATATTATAGATGAGATGTAATTAAAAGAAGAGAAATAAAAAAAAATTATGTTTGGTCGGTGGGGCTTAATGACCCATGTATAAATATACAGTTGGATCGACAAATTTAATGATATTCTTTGTTGTAGGTAGAAGCCTTATTTTGGATCACCTGTGATGTAACCTTTGCACTATTATTTAATAATTTTAGCTTGGAGTCCAAATCATCCACAGGTGTCTGAGACTACCAGAACAAACAAAAGATTATTAAGGTGGCTATATTTATTTTTTGTATTTTCGGCCTTAGTGAATGAGTTAACAGTAAAAGATCTGGCAAAACGATCTACATATGTATAATCCCAAGCGAGGGGTAAACCTTGGTTCCAAGGGACTAACTTTGTGATAAATTAATTTTAAATAAAATTTAAAATTTTGATCTAAAGTGTTTTCCAAATTATATCATAGGATGCATGCATATATAATTAAATAAAAAATAAATTATCTAATACCATTCCATTATTATTCTTATTATCACAATTTTCTTGACAAAAAAACTCCAATATTATACAGTTCTATTTGAATTAACATTAAAAAATATACATATTTGAAATAAGTTTAAAATAAATATTTGCAACAGCTGTATATATAAATATCATATTTGCAAATATTTGAGTGAAAAAATCATTAATACTTAAAACATTACCTGAAACCCATTTTTAGAATTAATAGACCATTTTAAAATTTATAAGAACCAGAAAGTAACTTATAATGTAACTGTACCTAATAACTAGTTACATTTATAAAAATGTAACTGTACCTAATAACTAGAATGTAACTAGTTATGTTTCAAAAGTAACTTAACAACCCTACATATTTTAAAATCATACAATTTTTGATAATCATATTTGTGTCTACGTTCATAGGGTGTAAAAGAACCCTCTATTTCCTCTACTTCTGATTATAATCTTACCATTTATAAAGTAAGCAAAAAGTCCCACTTATTTGATTAGTGGCTTTTTAAAAAAAACTAAATTACGAATATGCATATAATGCTAAAATTAATAAATAATTCGAATATTTACCAAAACTTACTATTTTCAAAAATTTAAGAATAATTTGTAAGAATATTTAAATTTATTATTCATCAGAGAATTACATATTTATTCTTATTTAATTCGAAAAGGAATGGCAAGCCCATAGCGGAATGAATCTATAACACTCTGATCACCCGGCTCTTGAAAATAAATTTTGGGCTGGTCCGGGGAAAAATATTTTTTTGTATATATAATTGATGAATTTTGATATTTTATAGAAGTGATAATCCCAAATCCATAAAGTATAGTGTCTTTAATTTAACCTCTCCTCAAGATTATAAATAGTTATTTTGGTGTACAACATATATCTTGGTTATGCTTTGTATTTAAAAAAAATTTAAAGAGGGATGTCCCCAGGCAACTTTAGTGAAAAATTGAAACCGGGTCAAGCCGTGAGAATTTTGCCATTTGCGGACCACTGACTCTGATAGCGATATTTAAAAAAAAATCATGCTTTACTTAAAAAATGTTAGTTGGAACTTATTAAATTATAAGGAGAAAAAAAATAAGATGGAACTTGTATAATCTATGCAAAAAAGATTAGATTGCTTGTTAAATAAATAATGAACCGTCTGAGATGGATCATCTGGCACCGGCAGACCCCAAGGAACTTTGGTGGCGCAACGCGAGATAGAAATATCCCGCCCACCCATGTCAATTAGATACTGCCGGGCTTGATTACCAAACCAATCGGGGACTACCACATCATCCCTACTCGCCAACCAATCAGAAACGGCTGGGGCAAAACGACTCAGCGCAAAAATATAATTGACTTCTTCAACCCATGTGACAGGCGTTCCATTGCTCGTTGACCGAGTACCACTTTTCCGTCTACTAATATGAGTAACATTGGTATCGTCTGTTATTTTTTCATTTTTTTTGCACTGAAATATTAAAAATGCAAAATTGAAGAAGAACCCAACTTAAGGAAATTTTTTAATTGGATAAATATAACTAAAATTAAATAAAGATGTAGGATTAAAGGTTAGAGAGATATGGGTTAGAGTTAATAAAAGGTTTGAAAGATATGGGTTAGTGTTAAGATATATTAAAAATGGTTTTTAATAAAATTTAGTCATTTTTATTAATACCTTGCCATATCTGACAGGTCATGTGATTATAAAAATAAATACCTTGAGTTGGACTATAATCACAATTTATAAGTGATACTCATAATGCTTTTCTGAGTTTGCAAGTTTGTCAATTGACGAGCCAAATATAACCAATTGACCGAAATCGAAATATTTGACTTGTCAAATCAAAAATGTTCATGATTAAATATATCACATAATTATTATCACGCATTTTGATAAAATAAAAATTATTATACAGTTACGTATGTGCCTGAAAATAGTAGACATCTTAATGAATCTTAATAGTAATTTAAAAAGGATATTAACAAAAATAATGATATTTTTAATAGTTCAAATTGATGAAGAACTGAATCAAGATGTTACCCGACTTATGGGACAATATTATGCCAAGTACATCCCCCAAATTATTCCATCTAAACAAGCTCTATCCAATCTATAATCAAAAAGATTAAAATAAGATGTTTGCAAATGCTGCCTTCGCAAATAATTTACAGTTTCACATCAGTTCAAATTCCTATATTAATAAAGAGTTTTTAAAAGAATACGATTTATTAATTAGCGCCTACATAACAGGATATTTACTGGATGCAAACTCCCCTCAAAAATCCATACCCACTCATCTAAAGCGATATTTTCACACTTAATGAAAATCTTTTATGGTATCCCTTCATAAATTATAAAAGGAGTAACTTAAATTATTAATGCTCTCCAACTACCAAAATATTGTGAATGTAAAAGAGTTATTTTTTAGAACATGAAATTAAAAATCCCCTCATTTACAATGAATGCAATATTATAGTATATTGTTTGGCATGATGAGTTTACTGATAGAATGTCTAACCCGTTTAAATTACATTAAAAAGGATAGTAGAAAATTATCAAGAAATAGTTTTATTTAGAAAATCTATGATTGTATATAGTATATAGATATGTTTAGCAATATTATTGTAATATAATAGGTCTTTAATTTAAGTATTAATTTTTATGGCAAAATATTTTGCCTTATTTCATCTAAAAATTTAATAGATAATCTCACCTCCCTTAAATTCCTACCACTTACCCCCTCTTATAAAATAGAAAGCAAACTGTTCGTGCCCCTCCCAAGATTATGTAGACGCTGCCTCTTAGATAAAGCATTTGGAGCTGTCTTAGAAATTTTGAACGGTAAGTGTCTTATTTAAATTAAATGAATCAATTTTTCAGATATATACATAACTAGTGTTGCATTATATCTCTAAAACATAATATTATTTACATTAATTACGATTATCTCAAGATGAATTTCATTTGCAAAAAAAAGTTCCAAAGTATCCCTCGTTTAAAGAAACTGTTTATGATGACGTCTAAAAGAAATCAGTGATAATATATTAGACAATGAAAAATTTTGGATAAATAAATATACCAATAGGGGATAAGTGTACTTTGACCCACGTAAAAAATAAAAGCTCAGCATAATACTAAATTGTATTGATCAAATATTATCTTTATCTGAAGAAGAAAAAAATTAAAATCATGTTTAAAAAGCTAAAAAATATCAATACAACTGCCCGGATTTTTGCAGGGTGGTGAGATTCAAATCAATTTAGCTGATGATCTTTGTTTAACGGCGAGCTCTATGCACACTTTACAATATATAATCTTTGAATTTTGATACCCAATACAAATATAACAAAAGTGATGAGTGCATTTTATATTTTACCACAGGAACCTAAAAATTGATAATAATGAAATGGAAGTTATAAGCCAAAGAAATTTTCGATGTAAACGCGGTATCGTTGATAAGAAAAAGTGGAGTGCGATAGAATCTATAAACATTAATCATATGTCAGTATCAAGTGGTTCAAGAGACTTTGCTCATTAATAGGAGTGGCAAATGTCATAGCAACTCTCCCAAGTTTAATTTCTTTTTTAAGAATGTCCCTTATGGGTAATATTTATAGAAAGTACTGAAATCGATTTAAAACAGTGACTATGGGAAACTTAACTTGTATGTAAGAAATATAAAGATGAAACTAACTCAGAATCCGAAAAAATATTATGTCAAAGCAAAAGAAACATTATTCTAAAATAAATCGATCAAAATATCAAAAAATTTAATTATATGCCTTGTATAACATATTTTGTATATTTGTTATTATATTATATCAAAGTTGATATTATCCGCCTCCCCCCCCCTCAACGCGGCGGGAGAGTGATAACGTCTTCTGGTGGCTAATGGAGGTTATAAAGGTCCCCTATGTTCTATGTCTACAATATGATCCCCATCTCCTAGACGAGGTGTAAAAATCACATTAAGGGGTTGATGTAAGGAAAGATATCCGATTGTAAAAAACCTCGCTTCAAAATCTAATGATTACAACCAATCATGAGCGAGGTTTCCAAAGTACCTAGTGGGCCTCCTCCAGTGTTGTTAAACGCTTTTAAAAGTAGCGCGCTACCGCTACCGCTATCGTTTTCAAATGAGTAGCGCGCTATTAGCTATTTTTTACGTTATTTTGATTTTTTTTAAAAATATTTTTTACGTAACTTTATTTCCACAAATAAAATATTGGTATAAAAACATGACTATAATTTGTTACATATATATATATATAATTTATTTATTATTGCACTTTAATAATAACATTTCGGTACTGTCATCCCCAAATCTAGAGCGATGATCAGAAAGTATAAGCTTTGCCATACTAAATAATCGTTCAGCACTAGCACTTGAGCGCAACGTAGTATTAAATTTAATAAACACACTTTTTATATGAAAAAAATCATAAAAATATTTAAATGAGTATTTTTAGATTTAAAAAAAGCATTTAGAGATTCAATAACATTATTATTATTATTTATTTCAAAAAAATCATCTATGGAAGGGCGCGGTTTCGATCTTGCTATAGTATTAGTATCATCGTTAGGCATGGCATTTTTTAACGTTACCATCAGCCTATCAAGTTGCCCTTTAGATTCAGTTAAATTATTTTATGGTCAATTTAACTTGAAACTAGGATGAACGATAGCAGCTATTACATTATCATCATCATACAGATCTGGAAATCTAATTTATATAAAGCGATTGTATTTATAAAAAAAGAAAAATACCTTTTTAATTTTCAAAATTTAAATTTAACTGAGATTTAGTTTTAAAATCTTTATTTACCATAATTTAATGCTATTTTAATATTTTTTATAAATGAATCTAAATCTCAGATAAATTTAAATTTTGAAAATTAAAAAGGTATTCTTCTTTTTTTTATACAATCGCTTTATATAAATTAGATTTCCAGATCTGTATGATGATGATAATGTTATAGCTGCTATCGTTCATCCTAGTTTCAAGTTAAATTGGCCATACAATAATTTAACAATCTAAAGGGCAACTTGATAGGCTGATGGTAACGTTAAAAAGTGCCATGCCTAACCACGATACTAATACTATAGCAAGATCGAAACCGCGGCCTTCCATAGATGATTTTTTTGAAATAAATAATAATATTATTAAATCTCTAGATGCTTTTTTTAAATCTAAAAATACTCATTTAAATATTTTTATGATTTTTTTCATATAAAAAGTGTTTATTATTTAATACTGCGTTGCGCTCAAGTGCTAGTTCTGAACGATTATTTAGTATGGCAAAGCTTATACTTTCTGATCATCGCTCTAGATTTGGGGATGACAGTACCAAAATGTTATTATTATTAAGGTGCAATAATAAATAAATTATATATATATATATATGTAACAAATTATAGTCATGTTTTTATACCAATATTTTATTTGTGGAAATAAAGTTACGTAAAAAATATTTTAAAAAAAAATCAAAATAGCGTAAAAAGTAGCTTTAGCTACTTTTTTTTTAAACAAGCTAATAGCGCGCTACTCATTTGAAAACGATAACGGTAGCGCGCTACTTTTAAAAGTAGCGTTTAACAACACTGGTCACGAGAAATCCGGAATGGGAGAGAATTTTGGATTATGATGATGCTATGCATATGATTGTTTGTATTAGAATGTTTAAGAAAGAATCAGAGAAAGCTGGTGACTAAAAATGCTGTAGATTATTTTAGTGTGGAGATTTGTATGATAGGTGCATAGTAAAAAATGTGAAAGCGATACCGGGGGAAGAATGTATTGAGCAGTACCGACATGTTATAGGAAATCTCACTTTCAAAGGTGTAAGGATCACTAAAAGAAAGTTTATGCCAAGAAACTCTTAGAAATGCTATGAAAGTATTTGAGAAGATATTAGGGACTAGGATAAGGGAACAAATGAAAATTGATGAAATGTGGTTTGGTTTTACATAGGTAGTTCCTTGTGTGACAATTAGATTGCATAAACTCATTAAACATTTAATCGCTAAATCATCAAACACTACTCTTGTTAAACTAGCTGCTTTCCTTTTTTTCATCTTTTTCAATGCTTTCGTAATTTCATTCTTGCCAGATCTACATCCTGGACTTTCTACCTTTGCACAACTAATTTCATTATCCCATTCATTCTCTTTGTTTAAAAGTTTTTCCATATCAGCCTTCCAGATGTTCTTAATACCACTACTATCAATCCCCATTTTTCCTTCCATATGTTTTAAACATTTAACACCTACTACACCCTGTTTTTGCCATCTGGGCCATATTTCTCCTTCCTTCCAAGCACTCCATGTTCTTAGCAAACCCCATTGATCTTCTTGCGCATTCGCTATTCGCCCCCTTGAATATATCTTTATCACTATTTTCTTTACTATTATACTAATCTTGCAAAGGAAAAAAAACTATATTTTGCGTTTGACAGAGTGTCGCATGAGGTTAATAGATGGGCCTTGAGAAAATCAGGTGTGAAATAATGGCTGGTTCTGCGGTATGGACGGATGATGGAGATAGTGAAAGCTTTGAAGTGAAAGTAGAACTTCATCAGGGATCTGTGCTGAGTCCATTATTTAGTAATGGACCTGGTGGCTAGATGAATGTATGAAGGTCTTTCATATAAACATATGCAGATGACTTTATATTAATGGTAAACAGCGAGGAAGAATTGAGGATTAAATTACTAGACGATGGAAGCAAAGGGTCTGAAAATGAATGTAGTAAAGACAAAGATGATGATTGGTGGGGACAATATGAAGATGGAGGAATGCGGCAACTGGTCTTGTGGTGCATGTGGGAAAGGAGTAGCTAGAAATTGAATCCAATGACCAGATGCCAGATGGGTGCATAAAGGATATAGTGGGGGAAAAGGAAGTGTATGTTAGCAAGAGTGACTTTTATTTGTTGAACATGCATAAAAAGGGTAGATAATAATGATAACGTAGAAAATGGTATTTTGGATATTGGTAATGGGTCCACACTGCAAAAAGTGGAAAATTTTTGCTATTTGAGTGATATGCTTAAGCGTAGATTCTACCGTTGTTGCAAGGATCAGGCAAGCATATATGAAGTTCAGAGAGATGCCGTCTAGCCTAATAAATAAAAACGAATCTCTGAAGTGAAATGGAAAAGTTTATATAAGCTGTGTGAGGAGTTGTTTCGTTTATGGGTGAAACAAAGCTAAATTAGAAAGAACGGAAATGAGGATGATTAGATGAATGAATTATATCTTTGAGAGAAAGAAACTAACAAGAATGAAATAGAAGCGATTGGAGTGGTAAGAAGAAGAAATATACTAAGATGGTTTAGGCATGTGGAACGTAAGACAAAAAATGTCTAGGTAAATAAATGCACCTTGATGGAAGTAATATAACTCGAGTAAGGCCTAAGATGACGTGGCTAAAAGTGATAGCGGAGGATATGAGGAAAATGAATTTAACAAATATTATGTTAAAGACTGTCAAAAATGGAGAAGAAAAATTAGAGGGGAAGCTGACTTACAGGTGTAAACCTGAAAATCGCCATTAAGGAAAGAAAAAATAAAGATGATATCCGGTTAATCGATCGAATTGTATTTAATTAATCAAATACCCAACTGTGGTATATTTAATTATTTATAATAGATGTTAAATATTATTAAGTTTAATAAAAAGTATTTCGCTTTTAAAAGCCTTAAAAATTGATTAATGTAAATGTGATAAAAAAAATTTTTTTTATTGGATTAATGAATCTTGCCTCAAATTATCTTTAGAACTCCTTCCTTCTAATCTTTTTCATTAGTACGCTTTTAAAGTTATTTAAACCTTTCAAATGATGGTCATCGTTGTAGCGAATATCGATTATAGTTTCTTGAGGTGGGACGAATTCTTCGTTAACCAAATCGTACCAGCCCCGATAATATCCGGGATAAATGTGGCCGGCTGAAAAAAGTCTTTCCCATAACCAGTAAACCACGGCCTTGTGCCTAAGGCGGAATGAAAAATAGTGTGAAAGGATGGGGGGGGGGGAAATGTGATATATATAAGAGTCTTAAATTGCAGAGTTGTTAAACACTACTTTTAAAAGTAGCGCGCTACCACTATCGCTACCCATCAAAAAAAGGTAGTGCTATTAACTACTATTTTTAAAAGTAGCTATATCTGCTTTTTATAAAAAAAATTAGAAACAAATTTGTTTTATTAATTGTATAGTAAATAATATATATAAAAATCAACATTTATAGTTTTGATTATAAAAAAATTTATGTAATAAAAATAAATATTTATGGTAATATTCAATTTTTATTTATTTTGTTGCATTTTAATAATAAAATCATTTCAATATTATCATCCCCAAGTCTAGAGCGACGATCAGAAAGTATAAATTTCGCCTTATAAATAATCTCTCAACATCACTTGAGGGCAAGGCAGTATTTAATTTTATATACATATTTTTAATATAAGAAAAATTATCAAAAATACTCATTTGAGTATTTTTATATTTAAAAAATGAGTCCAGGGTATTTTCTATTATATTATTATCTATTATTTCAAAAAAAATTATCAGTAGAAGTCATTTTTGTGATTGTAACTAGGCCATCTTTATTAGGTATGAGACTATTCAACTTTACCATGAGCTTATTACGTTGATCTTTCATCGGAATTGATTATGGCCAGTTTAGTTTAAAATTGGGATAAATCATTGCAGCTAATACATTATCATCATTGTATAGATTGGGGAATCTAAAAGTTACAAAGGTAGTGTATTAAAATATATCTTAATCATAAAATTTTATAAATTTTAACTTTAAATTAGTATAAATTATTCAGTCAAAATCAAAACAATATAAATTTTATTTACTTTCTCTCAATGCCTTTTAACATAGAGTCTACTAGGGGCTGGCATAAGATTAGATTATTCAATCTCTGTAATTGTAATTAGGATACTTAAAGTAGGAACATAATACCCCATCTCCACATTATCCTCACCTTTCAAAATTTCAAGGGAAAGAGCTATTACATAACCTAAAAAATTATGATGTTAGAATTACTTCTGTATACTCTTTTATAAAAATATGCTCTTCATCGTTAATATATTGAATTCCAACATGATCACATAATTCATTTCTAATCATCTTTCATCCATAGCTATTAATTTGATTGGGAGGTGAATTCCATCAGTGTGGTTTGGAGTTAATAAATACCCGCCTAATTTTTTTTTAAATATGGCTGCCTTTAGAATATTTGTTCTGCTTATTCCATAAAGTTTGACATTTATAAAAAGTGGATCTTGCCCTTTTAAAATCTTCATTTTAGGGTTCCTTCAGCACCCACTGTTGCTATCAAATTCAAATTATGGCATAAGCATCTCTGATGACTAGGTATTAGAGCATTTTTCATCACTTTTAAGTTATCTGTTATCTCATACATTAGTGTCTGGCGACATAAAATTGTTGTAGCAGGGGATAGTTATAATCATCATGGTAAATTGGATTATCAACCAAAGACATTGGCTGAATTGTGTCAATTATAAAATCAACAATAACTTTATCAGCCAGTTTCTGAGAAATATTGGCATGTGCATTATTAATCAATTTGGTTTGAATTGAATTGGTCTTCGGATGTAGAGTCGCCTATATGAAAATTATTTAGATGTTTTTCTATTTACTTAAAACTGTTACCATGAATATTTTTATAAAATAAATACTACTAGAATTTAAAAATGACAATTACCTTTAGGTGTTTTTTGAGGTTATAGCTACTGGTTTGATTTGAGGATATTTTTTTTTTACATTTTAAACAAATAAATTTATAGCCAGTTTTAGCTTTTATATTAATTTCAAAATATTTTTCAATTTTGGAAATGGGAAATTTGTATTATTGTTTATTAAGAACATTTTCTTCCCGGGTATCTTCAATTTCATTAATATCATCGTCTGACTCACTTTCAAATTTGGATCATTTTAAATAATTTACACGTGATTTGGGTTTATAAAACAAATTGAAAATATAAATTATAAATTACAAATTAAAAATATATTTCAATTTCAAAATTAAATAATAAATCATAAAAATTACATTTAATTATGATATTATATTTAAATTTTCATATTTTAAATTCAAAAAAAAGGAGCGCGCTATTAGCCATAGCTACTAAAAAAGATAGCGCGCTATTAGCCATAACTACTAAAAAAGATAGCGCGCTAATAGCTATAGCTACCAAAAAAGATAGCGCACTACAAGTAGCTTGCTACTTTAATAAACTCTGCTAAATTGGACCTTTTTGACATCTAGGTATCAAAAAAATCAATCATTTTCTAACAGTCGGTCCTAAAAAAAATAATGTGCGAGTCAGACTTGCTCGATTTCCAAAAAAATTAAATGTCCGAATTTGTCAGGCCCGATTTATTTTTTTAGCCCAAGTGTTTGTATAAGTATGTCGTAGGAGTTTAGCTAGTGTTTTTAAATGACTTTTTTTCGCTACAACTCAGGTCATCTGACCTCAAAGTGAACTTTGATTAATCCTATTTTATTCGACTCTTAATTCACCTTAAGTCGGCAAAGCCATCTTATGTTGGCTGCAGAGCCAAATTAGGTCGGCAACAAAGTCACAGTTCAGACTTGAGCGGCTCAATTCCTGAGCTCAATTTTTCTAGAATTAATAGATACATTTTTATAATAACAGATAATCTGTAGTTTGTATATAAATTTTTTCGATTAATTACAAAATATAAATGTGATATCTGATATTAAAAAGGTTATAGTATTTTTTATATAAACTTAATAAAGAATTTAATACGCTTGGATTTAGATGCGTTCTTCTTCCAACGAAATAGAGGTCGACAGTTAAAATTATATTTTATGTCTGCTAAATATACCTGTATGGCAAAGTATTTTTTAGCTATTTCTTGCCAAATGGCTCCACCTGATTTTTTAAATTTCATTTCTAATCGTGATATCCTAGAAAAGAGGTTTGTAAAAAGTTCTGTAAACCTAATCATGTTACAGCTGAGTTTAAAAATAAATGAATAATCAATATTAGAGATCTGCAATACAGGACAGTAGACCGGTACAAAAAGAAAGACCGGCCAGGAAGGAGTCATTTGTGCCGCTTTTGAAATATACAAGTAAATTATAAAAATTTGAAGTATGTGGGTATTGAAACCTTTATTTTTTTGTAACATATATTTCCCATTTCCTTTAGAAATAATTTACAAAATACGGCAAAAATTATTCAAAATAACAAAATTTTAAAAATTCAGAGGCCGTTAAATAATGAAAATGTAAAAAATCCGCATGGGTTAGGGGGAGGGCTAGAGCCGGGTAGGTGAATCTGGGCTTGGCTACTTTTGAAAAATTTTATTTTTAAATTTTATGATAAAAATGCAAAATAATGATCGTTTTGCCCATATCTTCTCTATTCCCAATCTTTCTTTTCCTCCTGATTAAATATCACGATTAAAAAATAAATTTAAAAATCAGGTGGAGCCAAATGGCTAGAAATAGTCAAAATATTAATTGTTCAAGCAATGTAGTATCATTTTAAACTTCACGTGCATCATAGACCTTTTAATTTATAAAAATAGACTCAAAAATTATTATTGGTGGTATATTCATCAATGCTGTTAAAGTAACTATTGAAAGTAGCAGGCTACATTTTTAGTATAAATAACTAAAATGCGCTACTTGTTTAGCTATAAATTTTAATTAATACCTGCATTGATCCAAACGTAATGTCGATACCTTCGCACTTGCCGTCTCAGAAAATAGTCTAATATAGTTTTATCGATTCTTAAACATTCATACTCATTGCTTGCTGTATACTAAAGACTTTCCGTAGTAAAGCTTGAAGTATTTTTTAGAGAATTAGGGAGATGAATCGGCAAAGAGACCGAACAACCCGAAGAATCTCTTTTCTTATGAAAAAGGCCTACTATCGCAATTATTCTTTTTAATCCTAAATTTTATCAACTGCATCAAATAATTTCCCGTCCCAAATTTGCTTTGCCGTTTTCGATATCTTTCAAAACTTCTTCTATTCTTTTTCTATCTTCAATCAGTTTAACATTTAACGTTACTATTAATTTTATATTTAAAAAATTATATATGTTCTTGCCTAATTATATTATAACATTTAGATATATTTACTTAAATACATTGACCGAAAAAATTAATATTTTAAAATGATGAATATAATTTATTTTTTGTAATTTGAATAAATAATATGGATATATATTTTTTAAAAAAAATATTTCTACAAATCCTTTCCTCTGTTATTGTTTGTATTCAATTACTTATAACATCAAAAAAACTATAAATACTATTGTATTTCATTTGTAAATTGGCTGAGGAGCTGTTTATTTCACCCTAGTCAGTCTCATCTCAACATTAAAAACAAGATTACCTAACAAAATGAGAAGGCATTTAAAGTTTTTGATGATATTTATAAATAATACTGATTATATAAATAACTTAACTTTTTAGATCATCAATAACAGACCTAGATAATTTCCTCAAACCCCTATTTTTATAAATATAATGCCTCTATCTATCCAGTTCTTCCGATAAGAAACTATTTAATTGGCGAAGGGTGTTTCGGGGGTAATAAGATGTTATTTTCTAGATAAAAACTTTCTGAAAAATTAGTACAAAATTGATCAATTAATACTTATTGTGAAAACCGTTAATTTTATGAAGAAAAAAAATTATATATAATTTTTAAAGTGGCTACTTAAATATCGACGCTATGAGAAAGTAGCTAAAAATACAAAGCTACTTTTTGGGAGAAAGTAACTGTGGCTTTAGCGGGCTATTTTTTAAAAGTAGCGTTAACAGCATTAGTATTTTATGTTCAACCTTTCTCTAATTCAGTTCCTTCCCCTGTGATTTTTTATTTCATTCTTTATATCGTTCCTATCATTGAGTAATGTAACTTTATTTTTTTTAAAAAAAAGAAGTAGTTTTTAACTTTTGAGAAGTAGTTCTAACGTAAGTAGTATAGGTGATGGAAGATGAATCGAAGAGTTCTTTAAATAGGCATGAAATATCGTCGCAATACTTTTGAACGATGGCTGATTTATTTTCGTCAAAGCTAAAAGCTAACTCTATTCGAGATATAATTTTTCAAATATTCATTAACTCATTTTTCAAATACTAGATAATTAATTTAAACCCTCTTACAGATCAAAATATTTTATTGGGTGGTATATCTTTCTTAATAAACACTTCCACCTTAAAGTTTAAATAAGAGAACTGATAAAAAAGAGTAAAAATAAAGAAGTTAAAAATGATTAAAAGTTTAGCCCAAAGTAAATTAATAAAATATTACCTTGAAATTCTTTTTGTATTTATTTGAAAAATTTGAATATACAAAATAATAGAGGATTTTAGAAAAAGAAAATAAAAAATTTATTGCAATTTCTACACTACGAATATTGGTTAATGCTACTATAAAGAATGGCGCAGTCATTTAAAAAATCTAACGATTCAAATCTGTGCTACAAAGACTGGTACGACTTATAAGAATTTAAAAACCCAACCTGTTGTAATATTATATTTTTTTTTATATTTCTTTTTGGATTATTGATTTTTTATGTATAATGTTTTGGAATATATGTTTTTTTATATATATGAAAAAGAAGAATTATTATTTTGAAAAATCGAAAAAGATAAAATAAAGAAAACATATGTAAAACTTAGTAAAAATACCTAAGTGCTAAAAAAATCCAGTATTCCATTAATAAGCAGATATAATCCTATAAAAGTATTAATAAGCAGATTTAAGCTTATTATACAACCAAGTTTAACATCATCACAAGAAAAATCACTTTTATTAACAACAATAGGAGGTGATACTTACAAAATATTGGTAATTTATGTGCGTCCGGGAAACAAAGAGGTATTAGAAATACATGATATTTTGATCAAATTTTTTGATCCCAAACCTAATATAATAGTAGAGAGATATATATAATTTTTATCAATATAATCTAAAAATGAGGAAAAATTAATAGACTATATACAAAATCTTGGAAAATTATCAAAGACTTGTGAATTTGGAGAATATTTGAATAATGCTTTAAGAAATAAATTCATATTTGGACTAAAAAATCCTAAAATATTACAAATTATTATCAGGGATGTGAACCCTTCGACAAAAAAAAGTCCAGGTCCGGGTACAGGAATAAAATTTGAAAGGACCTGGGTCCAGGATTCGGGTTCAGGGAACATAAAAATATTGACTGAAAATAAGATTTTGTTAAAATTCATTTATTATTATATTTACATATTTACATATTCATAATTTACAAATAAAAAATTTAAAAATGAAATAATTTATATTTTTAAATGTTTTATTCTCGCACAATCATAATTTCTTCTAATATATCATCCTTGAGATTTCCACGTAAAGTAGACAATATATATTTCAAAGATGAAAATTCACGTTCTACCCTTACCTAAAATAGATAGTTATCTTTATAAAATTATTGTATTTGTGTCGCCGGTACAGCCATGAAGATTCTAGATAAGATATATAATTCTGGATATATTAAAGAATTTTTTCCCAGTATTTTAAAATATTTATATCCTTATTTATTCTCTTAACTTCTGAGAACTTTACTAATAAAGATGCAATAGGCATTTTTTGATCCTCCTTTCTATCTGATGATAATTTGATTTTTTTTTTCTATCTAAAAGTATAATTTCAAGATCATCAATGTTGCTATCATTATTATTATCAATACAACCAATAGGTATTGTCGTAGCCTCCAATATATTGTAAATAATAGAGTTTTGCTTATGCCATAAATCCTTAAAATAATCTTTAGCCATTTGTTTTTGCTCAATACTCAATAAAACTTGATATCGAGGGTCTAAATAGATATTGTTGTGTTGCTCTCGAATTTTCACGTTTTCTAATATTTCGTATAAAAAGACTGTAAATTTTTCTAAATCTAATCGGCATCTAATACATATGCCCTAAAATCAAATAAACATAATTGTTCTGATTGTAATTTTAATATTGTTATTTTTAAAGGAACTAATACACTAGTAAGTTCCTTTATTTGGCACCAATCATCTTCCGACAAAATGCACATGCTCCTATAATAAAATCATTACAGAAAACTTTCAAACTTAATAATCGTTCTAGCTTCATACATATTGAGGACCAACGTGTTTGTGCATTATTATTTAAATTAAAATATAATTACTTGTACTATAAAATAAACTTTCAAAATAATCAACGTATTTTTATAACATAGCATATTAATAAATTTACATAATAAAATATTATTACACTGGAAAATAATTTATAATATCAATCTCTAAATAAAATGGAAGTCCAGGAAGAAAATTGATAGAAAAACGCGAAGATAAAATAAATGATTCCACAAAAAAAGAATTTATATTATTTTTTAAAAAAATATTTTTATTTTAAAATTTTTTATGACACCTAGAATCCTTGAACCCTCCACTTTTAAAAAGGGTCCGGATTCAGGTTCGGCCAAAATACGAGGGTTCATGTTCACATCCCTGATTATTATTCGAGGATGATCTAGATATAAATATGGCTATTCAAATAACTACTGCAGTAGAAATAGCTATAAAGAACACAAAATTAATACTAAAGACGAAACTACAATTGATCAGTTAGAAGATGAACATGATAATATAAGTAATAATAAAAAATCAAAACAATATAATAACTATAGTACGAGCTAAAAAAAACCAAATCAGGGCCACTCTTGCGGCGAAAACCATAGAAGGAAAAATTGTCCTTTCAAGAATGTCACTTGTTATAAATGCAACAAAATTGGGCACATTGCTCGAGCCTGTAGAAAGGGAATAGTGAATTTTATTAATACAACATGAATATAATCCAGATTTTGGGTGGATAACAAACTAAACAACAGCAATATCAAAATGGAATTAGATACAGAAGATGGGATAAGCATAATAAATGCAATAGATTGGAAAAATAATAGTATGCTAACTTAAAGCTATACAGGTACCAATATATCCGTAATAGGTCAGACTATAGTAAAGTACAATATAAAGGACGAACATTAGAACCACCCAGGGGCATAGAGAAGGGGGGGGGGGGGGTTGAAGCCCCTTCCCATAACCTTCGAAAAAGAAATTTTTTAAATTTTTTTCTTATTGCAAATAATTTTATTTTAAAAATGGTTTCAATTTATAAATAAAATTATATACGATATGAAAATGAAATATATTTAAAAAAACAAATAAGAATTTTTAATTTTAAATGATAACATGTTTTAAAAATATATAAAAATTCTATGTAAAATATTAAATAACAATAAAAATATATTGTAAATTTTTTCTCGCAAAGTTAAATTAGATATTTATAAATTTAATAATAAAATTTATATTGTTAAACTAATTAGATAGTTTTAAAAATTTTATTTAATTTTTTATAATTTTTAAATAAAAGAAAAATCATTTAATTTCGGAAATATAATGAGAAAGTAAAGGTGATTGCTAATATGTTTGGGATTAAACATTTTAAACCTAGAGTAGTTTCTAGATAGTCCAATCGCTTAAATATTGATGCATTTACGATTGAGGATTTTTATAAAATACATTTTTATTTCAATTAAAGGAAAGATTTATTAGTCACAATTTTATTTTAAACAGCTTTTATTTTCTTTTGCCGGTTGAGTCTAAATACATTTAAACGCGAGAGGATATTAAGAAAATCTCAGAGTTTTATTCTGATGAATTATCAGGATCGTAAGATAACTTACTTTGTGATGTCGAATTTTGGTATAAAAATTTTGACAGAATAGAGTACTCTTTGAGACCAAAATATGCTTTGCAGGCCTCCATGTATAATTGCACTTTAGATTCCCTGCCTAATATCAAAACATTGCTTTTTATCTTAGCTACCTTACCGATTAGCACCTGCACTAATGAAAGGTCTTTTTCAACTTTGAGTCTTTTTCAACTTTGAAAAGGTTAAAAACCTATTTAAGAAATAGTACCGGTGAAGGCCGTTTTATTTATAAGGAGATTATTCTAGATAAAAATTTAATTCTAGATGAATTAGTCAAATATCAGAGAAAAGTAGACCTCTCTTTATAAATTCAAATTATTAAATTGCTATATTATTATAATATGATTTTAGTCATAAAATTTTTATATTCAAAACGTAATTATAATGAATTCTTAGTAATAATATTTATATATTTTATACTATTTTTAATACAAATATTGCATTTGCACTAAGAATTAATGATCTGCATCGGGCCTAATTTTTCAAGCCCGGCCCTGCCCGAAATTATTTTAAAAAAGTCCGATTTTTTTAAAAAAATTTTTGTCGGCCGGGCCCGAATTTATTTAAATATAGTAATTCATTTTTATAATTACTCAAAATAAAAGATATATGTTATATGGCGTCTAGTTTTTTTAAATAAAATCAAATATTTTTATTTTACATAAAAATTTAACATAAAATTGATAAATTTATAGATATATTTTTAAAAAAATTTAAGGCCCGACCCGGCCCGATTTTCCTACTTTTGCGGATCTCTAATAAGAATTATTTATATTTTATTAATATACTCATTTGTATTAATTATATTATAATCGTTAAATTAGATTTTTTTAAATACCGCACAAGAATTACTCATATTTTATTGTAATTCTATTTTTTAAAAATATAATTATTTAGAATAAATTTTTAATATAATCTGTATAAAATTTATACATTTTGAAATTTATTTTATTGTATAAATAATAAATAAAATCTATAATGAAATTCTCTGCAAAATTTTGTTATATGCAAAAATTTAATTAAAATAATTATTTCTAACATAAAATAAGATATATTGAGTGATCATAAAAAATGGGAGGTTAGGGAGGTGATTTTATTATTCTTTCTACACCGAATGGATTGAATTAATTTACAATTGACTAAAAATTGATAAAATTTTCAGAATAATGCTTTCAATCGCGTATTAATCATAAATTTGGCTAAAATTTTGTTACTAATATTTTTTCATTTATGCCGGCTACTATACTGGTTAGACACCAATAAAGCATAAAATTGGCAAATTTTTAAAATGCGGTTTGGGGGTTTCGTCCTCAAAAAAATTTTAACCCCCCCCCCAATGGATTAATACTGGCTACGCCACTGGAACCACCTCTCATAATTACAAAAAAGGATATACAAAAAATCTAATTGGAAGAAACTGGATAACTAAATTTCCAAGGATGACTGATATACCTGAAAGGGCAATATAAATAAACAACATAAATATATAAAATGAATTTCATCGATTATTTACCAAAGAATTGGGTTGTTTGAAGGGTTTTAAGGCACAAATATATATAAAAATCGAGAAACCAAATTTCTGTAAATCACGTCCTGTACATACGCATTAAAATAAAAAGTTGAAGAAGTTATGAACTGATTGCTAAAAATAGGAGTAATAGAAAAAATTAATCATTCACTTTATGCATTACCCACAGTAATTATTCAAACGAAAGATAAAACATTACTACGGGGATTTTAAAAGAACTATAAATAAAAATATAAATATTGATTCATACCCAAATACAGATGCCAATTTTCAAATTAAAGTGGGGGGAAGAGTCTCAAAAATATCTTGTAATCAATACGCATAAAGGATTATTTAAATATACAAGATTACCTTTTGATATATAGTCTTCACAATATTTCAACGGGCAATCGAGAATTTATTGAAAGGTTTTGAAGGAGTAACTTGTTATTTAGATGATATTATAATAACTGGGAAAAATAGAGAGACGAAACAAATTTTAAAAAGGTATTAAAATGTTTAGACAAAAATGGTATCAAGCTAAAGATAGAAAAATGTAAATTTTTCAAATAAAATGTCGAGTACTTAGGTAACAATATTCAAAATTCATTTCAAATTTTGCAGAAAAGGCTAAACCATTAAATAAATTATTAGAAAAAGCAGTAGTTTGGAGATAGACAAATGAATACAAAGACGGGTATAAAAAAATAAAGCAAGAAATAGTAGTACTCAAATATCATATTATAATCCAAAATTACCCATTATACTAGCAACAGATGATTCAGTCATAGGAAATGGGGCAGTAATATCACATATAGAGGAAAGGAGAGACTAAAATGAGGCCGAGAAAAATTATAGCCAAATAGAAAGAGAAGCTTTTGCCATCAGACTTGGTAGTGTTGTTAAACGGTCAATTTGAGCCGATTTTTAAAAACGGCTAACTCAATATATTATCCACAAAAATAATACGCAAGCCTGAAGATTTCACTCATAGATGGCACAAAGGTTTAGACATCTATTATCGAACTCTCCATGCTTAGACAATTGTTTTCTGGTTAAAATATTGATTTCGCCGTTTTTATAATCGACTCAAAACGAGCTGTTTAACAATACTAATACTTGGGGTTACAAAATTCAAGGAATTTATATATGGAAAAAAGTTCACAACACAAACAGACCACAAGCCATTAATGAGTTCATACAAGAAAAGATATATCAACAACATCTACTGCCAGAATACAAAGATGGATATAAAATTGAATTCAAAAGTAGCCGACAAATAGCCAATGCTGACATGTTATCTCGATTATCTATACCTGGAACCACAATATCAAAAGAAGATACACTAGATCAAATACAAGTGGGAGAACAAACACCTTTGAATGCAAACGAAATTGATAGAAAAACAATGTAAGATGATGTACTCTCTAAAGTATATATGTAGACGGACAATAAACTATGATACATACTTTAATGAGTACAGCCATAGAAGAGAAAAAAATAACAACAGAGAAAGATTGTTTACTGTGGAGACTAAAATGATAATACTACAACAATACCGAAACAACGTTTTAGACATGATACATCAATGACATATTGGTAAAGTAAGAATGAAGATGAGAGCCAGACAACGTATGGTGCCCTAATATAAACCAAGATATACAAACATGGGTCGAAAATGTAGAGAATGCCAGGAACAACACGATATGCCTAAAAAGACATCAATTCAAAATTGGCCAAAATCATCAAAAGCATGGCACCGAGTTGATTATGCTGGAACATTTTAAAATCATTATTAGTTGGTAGTGGTAGATGCTAGCAGTCGCTGCCAAGAAATATTCCTTATAACTAGTACCACCTTCGAAAGCAAGATAAAAATATTAAGAAATATCTTCACCAGATTCAGATTTCCCAAGATGTAGTAAAGAATTGATTTTTATGAAAAATGTCACCCACAGACTATCGGTATAGCCGAACGTTTAGTTAGAAATGTTAAATAGAGCACGAATAAAAGAAACGAGGAATTCGGAACCAGTTTAGCTACATTCCTATAAAATTACCGAAATAAACCATGGCAGAAAATGAATAAAGTCCAGCAGAAATATTGTTAAAAATTAAACCTAGAAGATTGTTAGAACAAATATTCGAACGGGGGAACAAAAAGGAGAAGTTAGAATACTATACTGAAAAATTCGAGATAAATAAAAAAGTGTGGTCATGCATTTACAATAATAAAGAAAAAAATGGGAAAGGGCTATTAGTTAAAGCATACTAGGATCACTACGATATGAATTATAGAAGGTAAAACGATTATATGTCATACTGATCAATTAAGGAAAAGAACCGAGAGTACGAATTAGAAGAGAGAACCGACGAGAAAATAATAACTATAAAATACCGAAAGGAGAGTGAGGAGAATGATACAAGTCAAGAAGTTGAAGGAAGTATTACTCAAAACTCAGAAACTACAATAGATCAAGATCGATATCCCAAAAGAATACGGACGAAACCAATTGGATTGGGGATAAATGTTATATATATTAATTAATTTATTATTTTATATTTTTATAAAATATTTATTTTATTATTTTATATTTTTAGTAAAATGTTTACCTATTAGTTTTGTATTTTTTGGAAAATTTGAATACATAAAATAATAGAGGAATTTAGAAAAAGAAAATAAAGAATTTATTGCACACTACGAATATCAGTTAAAAATATTAAAATGAATATTTTAACCTCTTGATCCTAAAGCAGCTTTGGCAATTTTTCCTCCATGCTCATCGGTTCCAGTTGCAAAAATATACCCATCAACTGATCGGGTTTTAATACTACTGTTTTCGGTTTTCGCAGTGATGTCATTGATCTTATTCATGAGATCAGGATACGTTTTAGAGGGCCCTTTAAAGATTTCCCACCGAAATCGGGAATCAGCCAAGGCGGCTGTGTAGAGATGTCCCAAGTGTGGTGGTGCGTTCGTGTAAAAGACAGGAGTCGTAACAAAGAGCGTGGGGTAAGTGGGGTAAACAGGTTTTGGAGGGGCCAACTTGTTAGTGTCATCAGAGGCATGTTGAAGAGTTTTTGCAGCAGAACAAAAGTAAAATAAATTCAGATTTTTACATGAAATTGGAGATTTTAACAAGTTTGAAATGGCAAGGTATGAAGGAGTCTGCATTGTGTATCGTTGTTTGATGAGAATTAATATAAGTGCCTCATGCTATTCTAGATAAAATCTTATTTGAAAAGTTTGAAAGTAAGGAGGGTGTCTTGAAAAGTAGTAGTGGAGAGTTCTATGTGGTAATAGAATATATATATTTATATGAAATATAATGATATTATACCTTTCCGATTTTTTTCCCGTGAATAAATTATATTTTAAATCAAGTTATAATATATATGTACTCTAGCCACACATTTTCAGTAAAAAAAATTGCTTAGTGTTTTATACAAAAATACACAATAATTCCATATGACATCAATGGGATTATATGAAGTACATTAATTTAATATTATATATATATATTATTTTGTATGGAAAGAAATAAAACAGTTTTGATCATTGTTCAGACATAAAGATATCTTAAATTTGCTGCATTGTGTCCTATAATACGGGCTTATAATTTATAAGTTTGTTAGAAACGCTCGATAGCCAATGTTCAATATTATCAATCTGATCTTGGCTTTTGGGAGAATAGTGATAGATTTTCTACATTTTTTTCGAAATGGTTTCTCTATTTTTCTACTATTGATTTTTCCAATTATCATCAAATGATTTTTCCAACTATCATCAAGCATCTTTTCCATTTTATATCAGTTCGATATAATTCAACTTATTGTGCAAATTGACTCCTCCTATACCTTTATAATAATTTTTGCTCATGACTGGCATTTGTAAGTATAAATGTTTAACTTGTAAGCGCATCTCCTAGTTATAGATTTTGGCAATACTCTAATAAATTTTGAGATGCTAGTAACATTAATTATCTTACCATTTGCTAATGGTAATATTATTATCAGTTAAAAAATGAAATGCTCCTCTCCCTTCTTTTTCATTATTTTGTCGCTTTTCAGGGTAAAATTACGCAAACGATTTGAATGGATGGTCCGCCAAAAGATAACAAATAATTTTAAGTTTGCCCCCCAATTTATTTGATGAAAATAAATTATCGAAATAGATTTTATGGGTTCTCTCTGGAGGCGCCATATCTAGCAGTTAAATAACAATATCTCCACTTATAACTAAATGTGTTTTTCAAATTTGTTGATTTCCTTTCATATATTTCAAAAGGAATAAAATTCTCGAAGAGTCCTAAAGAGCTAATATTTTTATTTCATTAGCAAAGATTTGATCTTCCTTAGAAAGGTAGCCCAAACTCATTAATTGAGAGCTTTTCTTCCAATTTAATCTTTCTAAAATTATTTTTTAAGGAATTTATAAATAGTCTTATTTTAAAATTGTTCCTGTTAAAATAATATTTTAATTATCATCTATACAAAAATATTTTCCCAGTATGAGAAATCTATTTCTTGACATGGTCTCCATAATTGTATTTCCTTATAGAAGGCATTTTTACAATACCGGTATAAAAAGGAATACCAACAAATTTTTCAATTTCCAGGGAATTTATATTTATAGATTTGTTGCCAGAATATTGAGAGGAATATTTATTAGTATAATCTACAAAATTATTTAACATATATTGTTCAAAAACTTCTTAATTCTAGAGGAGTTAAATCTATTTATTGCTCAGAAAAGATTTCATTATTATGATTTGTATTGCCTTTATGCTGCCAAGTTGGTTTGGTTATATCTCTTGTTATATCTATATAATCATCAACTTCAGATTCAATTGGAGGCTAATTTAGGAAGCAACATATGATGTTGATAAAATTTCATTTAAGGGTATAGATGAATATTCCTCATCAATGCTCTCTATGTGGCATCAGATACATCACCCTCAGGCATAAGAGTAGTCATAAGTATTAGGTTTTTTTAATACATATTGCAGAGGCGGTGACTTATAAAAATGTCTAGTGCTAAAAAAAATTCAAAATTGCATAATATGCTAGTTAAATTTTATCATGCTTAAAAATGATATTATGCCATATGGGATTGTGTATTTTGTATATAAACATTTCAAATATATTTTTTAGTGATGTGTTATTAGAATGTATTAGATTAGGTAAAAAATATATTATTAAAATTATATTAACTATAAATTAGAGATCTGCAATGCTTGGTTTGGTAAGAATTTTTGTATAATTTGCCTGGCACAGTTTATTATAATTTTTTTAATTTACCCAGCCTGGCCCATTAAAATTTTATGAAAAGTCAGACTTGGATAGGCCAATTAAAATTTTATAAAATTTATGAAGTTTCCCTGCTGCTTGCTAAATTTTTTTATACCAATTTTCTGGCCATCCTATTATTAGATGTATATATCAAATTTTTTGCCAATGTCAATTATAACTCTTATATCTCTCATCTATAGTTATTTCTTTCTATAACAACTGTTTTATATATCAATTGTGTTTAATATGTATTATATATTAAATTTTAATTTTTTAAGTATACTAATTATTTATAAATCTAGTTAGACAAGATACAAAGAAATAAACTAATTGCAATTTATTTTCAAATATTAATCAAAATATTAGTATGAAATTCAAAATAATATATCAAAATTTTAATGTCTGAGCAGGGCTATTAAAATTTTACAAAAAATTAGAGATTTGTGAGACTCTTCCTCATTTTTTACGTATAAATTGTTCAGTCAAGTTCAAAAAAAAAATATAATTTTCAAATTTTTGGCCCACCCAGTCCATTAATTTTTTTAAATTTGCCAGGCTTTGCATATCCCTACTGCAAATATAAATACTAGGCTATCATGTTTTATAAATTTACCTCTATCTAATTTATTTTTGTTGGATAAAACTCTTTCTTTAATATTTAGTGTTTCTGGCTCATAAAATCTAGGCCCTCTAATATTTTCCCATTGGTCAAATTCAGATTTTTTAATTGATCTCTAATACAAACTAAATCAAAGAATAATCAACTATTAACCTCATATATATCTTGAATTGTTTCTTTTTTATTTTTGATATCAAATTCTGGATATTGTTTATGCAGCTTATCCACAAACTTCAACAAAATATAGACATAAAACATCAAAAAATTTAAATACTGGTTCAACTCTTCTATATTTGTATCTTACTTCCTGGAACTCTTTCAAGTAATAAATACCAGCGCCTATAAATAGCTAATTTACTATGTGTTAAAAAAATTAGGCCTATATTTACTGCAAAAGGTAAACCACTTTTAAATAAATGAGAAGAAAATATTTTTTTTAAATAGAGGGAATATACTAAAGATATCATAGAAAGAAAAAATGTGAAACCTGTCTAATACGAAGTGACTTGAGAATGAGAAATATCTCAATGTTATCATAATTCGTGGTAAGTGACTGCATCATTTGGCGGCCCATACTCTAGGCATTCCTTATTTCCATCTAATTATACAACTGAATGGGGGAATTAATAATATGAGTAGCTCTCTAAGCTGCATATACTTGCACGCATAAAAGTCTTATTATTTAAACTTCTATAGGCTGTGATACAAGAGAAAGAGGCAAAGAAACACACTGGAGAAGGAGGATACAAAGTTTAAAAATCTTTCTTTCATTAGGTATGTGTTTTGTGGGTAAAATATTGGCTTGAGAATATATTGAGGGTAGTGTTGTTGAACGGCTAAGCCGAGTCGACTTAGCTATGACTCGAGCCTAGTTTCTAGTCGATAAAACGGCTCGCTTAGTCGGCTTGCTTAGTCGGCTCATTTAGTCGGCTCGCTTAGTCGGCTCACTTAGTCGGCTCAGAGGTTAGCTTGAGTTTAATTTAAATTTAGAGCCAAAATTTATTTTTATGTTATTGAGATATTTTAAATAATAATGTAGAATTTTATTTATTTATTTTTAGTGAAATAATTTATTTTATTTATATTTAATGTTAATATTTTATTATTATCAAACAAAAAATTTTTTTAATTTTATTTCAAATATGTTTTGATCTTATAATAAAAATGGATTTATTTATTTGATTTTTTTTAAATAAAAAAATATTCATATTTTGAGCTAAAAATTTTAAGCAAAATATAATTTTTGAAATACAAAAATATTTTTGAAACATATTTTGTTGATTTTTTTTATAAATTTTTAAATCTTTTTTAAGAAATACTTTTGTTAATTTTATCATAAGTAAATAATCTTTTAGGTCAAATCTTCTATAGTTTTTTTATATTATTTTTATAAATATATCTATATTTTAAGATTATATAAAAGAGCTGGTTTTTCTTTTTCTAAATAATTTTTTTTATAAATATATCTATATTTTAAGTATATTAAAAGAGGTGGTTTTTCTAAATTATTTTTTTATTAATATTTATGTCAAACTTTTTTTTAATGCGACAATTGTCATATGCGTTATTTTTTAAGATTTTTGAAATTTTTGGACACAAAAGGGTTATAATATAATTTATATTGTAAAGATATTATATTATAAATTCAATGAAGATGTTCCCCGGAAAAATGATAATTATCATAATAGGTAGGTATTTTTGAACATATAAAATTTTTTTGTGACGCTAATGGGCAAAAATATGTTTCTTTAACAGGTAAAATTTAATGTAGATTCACCCTAGATAAATGACAATGGTAATAATAGTTATTTTAAAAGTTTTTTAAATTTTTTTGACGTAAATAGGCTAAAATAAGTACTGCTAACATGTCTAAATAAAACTTCAGTGAAGATGTACCCTAGAAAAGTAACAATTGTCATAATCATTATTTTTAAAGTTTTTTAAATTTTTTTGACTTAAAGAGGCTAAAATAAGTATTGCTAACATATCTAAATAAACCTTCAGTGAAGATGTACCCTAGATAAGTGACAATTGTCATAATCGTTATTTTATAATTTTATTGATGCAAATCGATAAAAATATAGATTTTAATCATGTTAATTTAAAAGCTCGCGTGTTGTTATTATGGCATTTATATATCAAATTGTTTAATTAATTAAAAAGTAAATGTTTAGCATTAATTATAATTTTATTCATATAAATAAAACTTATATTTTATATATTCGTTTGTTTAAATCAATTTATTTTATATTAACCTATTAAACAATTAATTTAAGAATGTATATAAATTGTTAAAATTTATTAGATAGTGAATGATAAAAGTTATATATTTAAAATAAAATTGTACCTTTATATTAACATCATCTTATGCCTATAGCCTTGCCTACTTTTTCATGTATATTATCACATGTTTTATTTATAACTACAGGTAAATATATAAAGAACTCTAATATACCCTCTACTCGAGCCCTATATTTTAAATATAATTTAGCTTAAAATTTTTGTTTGAGATATCATTACATTTTGTCAAATAATTTCATATATTTAATTCTTATAAAAAACAAGATGCTAATATTCTTCTGTATTGGAATTCATGAAAAATAAACTTAGAAAACAGTCTGAATTTACCCTAGAGTCAAGTTCATTTCATTACAAGTTCATTTAGTTAAAATATCTATTTTATATCTTACGTCGATTCGATAAAACTATTTTATAAATTTTAAAAAAAATAAATAGGGACGCATTTTTTAACTATATATATTCTTTATTTATAAAAAAAACATTCACTTTATATTAAATGTACAAATAAAATCTGCTAAAAAATTATTTCCATAAATCTTCCTTTAAATTTAAAATATTAATGTCCCATGAATTTAATGAAAGACATTCTTTCAGAGTTGACGATGACATTCTGTTTCTTTTGTTGGTATAAATATCGATAGCCCTTGAAAACAATCTTTCACTCGCAACCGATGTTGTTTGTTGCCTTAAATAATCTCTCGCCATATTCGAAAACCTAGGGAATCTCTTGGAATTTCCAGACCACCAACCAAGAACATCCACTGTTGTCTTAGCCACAGGATCCGCCAAATAATCCTCAATCTCGTCTAAAGCCGGATTTTGCTTAACACAAGCATCTCTAAATATTAAATATAAATGATTGTATATAAATAATTAGAATTATATTTACCTTCTCAACTCATTCAATATATTTACCGACATCATAGTAGAGTCGGGATCCTCATAATCATATTCTTGACTGGATGAAGCTTGATAATTATTAAATAAGTCTTTAAATCTTTCATAATATCCGGATGAATTCATAAAACTAGGAATAAAGATTTTCTTGATCCTTGGGTCAAGAAAACTACCTACGTAGTTTTCAAATTTTTTCATGAGGGATGTATATATGGCGCATTTTTTTAACATTATCATGGAAGCCATTTTAATAGCCTCATTAGAGTGATAGGCAGCATGCCTATCTAACTCCCTATAAATTTTGTCGATGTAGAGAATTGCCATCCCTATTGTAGGGGATTTTTCAGATGATATTTCACATGTTATTTTATAAAATGGGTATAAAAATAATTCTAGTTGCCTTAAAAAATCGCATTCGTCACTATTTAAGCAAAAAATCTCTTCCCCAAAAATATTATTTTCCAACTCTATCACAGCCTGGATATTCTATAAAAAATAAATAATTATTGAACATTAAATATTTTTATAATACTTTATTAATACTCTATAACATTATGTATTTACTATTTCATCGAGTTACCACATCCATCGGTATTCGCACACCACTAATCTTGATGAACTGTTGCATACATTTAGAACTTCTATGCAATTTTCTAACAAATTTTTCTACAGTAGATAACTCATTAGAAAACGAATCGATGCCTTCCTTTACAATTATATTTATTATATGTGCCAGGCATCTCTGACTGTTAATGCCTTTTTTGTATTTAAATTGGAAATATTGGTTAATTAAATCCAGTGCTGCTATAATATTCGACCCATTATCATGGGTGATGGTTAATATTTTCTTTTCTATTGTAAAGTTTTCTAAACACGATATAATTAATTCACATATGTCCTCCCCTTTGTGAGGGTATGGAAACTCTATAATGTCCAATAAAAAAATTTTCAACACCCAGAATTCATCAATAAAATGTACAGTCATAGCACAATATGATATAGAATTCTGGGTCCATGATCTGTGGTTAAAGAAATCAGGCCTTTAACATTTTTTAAAATTTTTATAATGTTGTCTTTAGCGCTTTGGTATATAGTAGACAAATACTTTTTGCCAGTCTGTCGACAGACAATCTTTATATTTTTATTAACATATTTGAACATATCCTTGAAACTTTCACTTTCCAATACATTAAACGATAAATTATTTTTTATTAGGCATCTTATGACTAATTTATTCATATATAGATTTTCGGTATCAGATAATTTTCTGGCTCCGAACAATGAATCAGGGACTTCGATGCATTTGGTGGATAATTCTCCCGGATGCATAGACTTCATATGCCTTCGTTAAAAATATTTATAAAATGTGAATGGGGAGTAAAACTTATTGAAAGTTTCGAAATATTAAGGATATAGATGATATAAAAACCTATTCTGATTAATAAGCCATTAGATATTATTAGACCTGTGCCCCGCCGTGATAAACATTAAAGGAAGGAATAATTGATTTTCTAAAGTTTAATTTAAATAAAATGATTATTAAAAATAAAATGTCTAGGATATATAAGATAATTGATTACTCGCGGTGGCAAACATAAAATACCGCCGCCGTAAATTGAGACATCGGATAGGCGCACAGGTCTAGATTTTATATTATTAATAGATTCATCTAATGAAGGCTAATGTCGAGAATCGAATTAAATTAAAATTATTTATTTTAATCAGAGTTGTTAAGTAGCTGGATCTTTTTTGTTATTGATTGATAGGTAATAGCGCTCTAGATAGCAGACAAAAAGGCCATAATTAGAACCATAAAAACTTCCCTTTTTATGTATTATATATTATGTTATGCATTTGCATTATAAACAAAAAATAAAACAAATTTATTTATAATTATTTTTTATAAAAATATTAATAAGTAACCAAAGTTATTTTAAAAAAAATACTAGCTAATAGCGTGCTACATTTTTTTTGATGGGCAGCGATAGCGGTAGCGCGCTACTTATAAAAATATGGTTTAACAACTCTGATAATTTGGTATTTTTATTGAATTAACACACATAAAATATTTGTAAAAATTATGAATGATTATTTAAAAAATATATACTTGTCGCCGTACTAACTCGATACATCTTCTTGCATAAAGAACATTTCCTATGTGTCTTTTTTGGAGTATGGTTGAAATAATTCTTAATATTAAAAATATCAGAACTATTCACGGGAATCATCTCCATTCATTTCTAACATTGAACTACACCTAAATGACTCAGTAGAAGTCTATATAAAATTAATAATTATTTTAAAAAATAATTCGGGCCGGGTCTATCTTGAAAAATTTGGCTCGTCGAAGGGTATTCGGAAATAAAAAAAAATAATTATCGGGAAAAAATTACCATATAAAATTATTCCCCGGAAATAAATTCCCCATTTTTTAGATTTTTAACTATATCCCAGGAAAAATAAATTCTAGTAAATAATTAGCCGGAAAAAATTTTTCCCGGAAAAAAATTCCTATCAAAATAATTAGCAGGAAATTTTCTTTGTAATTGTTATAATTTTAAATATATATAATTCATTAAGAAAACACAACAGAAACTATAATCTTAAAATAGAAACTTATTTTATTTTAAAAATTTCTAACTCAGTAAATGTTATTACATTACATAATCGTAATTATTTCTTTTCTGTAAATTTTGAAAAAAAAAATCATAAGCAAAATAATTTAAAAAATAGAAACCTGGTTGAATTGTAAATTTCCTATTTTGCCACAGAATTTATATATATGTCGTATTGGGATATGGAATCTCGTGGGATTCGGAATCCCAACGTGGGGATTCGAGATCTTAAATCCCCACGTTTTTTTTGGAATCTTTTTTTTAAATTAAAAAAAAATTTAAATATTCTGAATCCCCATCCCCATGGGGATTCGGAATATTTTTTTTAAAAATTATATTTTTTATTAAATATTTTAGCTTTATATAAAAATTTTAATATTTGGAGAATTTCTTAAGAATTTAATAAAATCTTTCTTTTGTTTCTTTCTTATTACTTTAAGTGATCTTTCTTTTCTTTCTTTCATTACTTTCCTAAAATTTTTTATTTTAATATTTGGAGAATTTCTTATGAATTTGATAATCATCTGTCTGTATACATTTTAATACAATATTTCAATTTAATGAATAAAATTAACTCGTTTATTACTATATTTCGATATTTTTATTTTGTATAAATTTCAATAATATATTTCGAATTAACCCTTCCCAACAAAGGTTAAAAAAATCACTTAAACTTTAAAGATGGGGTCTATTTTACCCCTAATAAATACAAAATTTAAGATTTTATTCTAATTTTCCTAAAATTGCTTAAATTTTAAGACTATCTTTCAATTTAATGAATAAAATTTACTATATTTCGATATAATAAAAATATGCTACATTATTTTAAAAAATTATCACCAAATAATACTATATTAATTTAAAATAACATAAAAAAAACATTAAAAAAAACATAAAAAAAATAACATAAAAAAAATAACATAAAAAAAATAACATAAAAAAAATAACAAAAATAATAATATACCCGACTTAAGCAATAATCCATATTTTAATTTTTCTTTCTTTCTTATTACTTTCCTAAAATTTTTGAAAAAAAATATTCACAAAAACAACAAAAAAAAATTGAAAAAACGAAAAAAACGAAAGAAAAAAACGAAAAAAAACAACTTTTTTTTTTATATAATAAAAACAAACTTAAACTCTATTCATTTTTACATTGCTACTAAAATAGCAAAGGTTTCAAACAAAGATTCATGTTTTCAAATTGTCCATAATATTACTAGTAGTCCTTATTCAAAAAATGTTGGCAACAAAATTATATGGAAAAATAGTTGTGCTACCAATAATATTGGGAATAGTATTTTTATATAATAAAAATAAACTTAAACTCTATTCATTTTTACATTGCTACTAAAATAGCAAAGGTTTCAAACAAAGATTCATGTTTTCAAATTGTCCATAATATTACTAGTGGTCCTTATTCAAAAAATGTTGGCAACAAAATTATATGGAAAAATAGTTGTGCTACCAATAATATTGGGAATAGTATTTCTAATATTTTAAAAAGGGCCCCTTCTTTTATTTCATATTTAAATAATCGAGGGCGTCAAAACATAATTTACTCTCAAATAATTGGAGAAAATAACCTAATCTTAGGTGATCACGTATTATTACCTATCCATAGGACAGATAGAACTAATATCTGTCCTAAAAATTTAGCCGGGAAAATATTAAAAATTGAAAAAAATAAAATATGGGTAGGTACGTGTGCTGGAAGAATTTCAACACCGTTTATTGCCTCTAGTCTGTATAAAACGATAAAATTAAATGATTTTGAAGTTCCCGACAAAGATATATCAATCATAGGTAATTTATTTTAATATAGTAACGTACTCCTCAAATTAATTCATCTATATAAAATATATTAATTATTTATTTAAACTGCTAACAATATTTAGGAGCCTCCCGTAGTGTTACAAACTATGGGAAAACGTCGTTATGTAATTGCAAAATGGGTTGCATGAATAAAAGATGCGAATGTTACAAGAACAATCTTAAATGTTCAACTAAATGTCATGTATCATTAAATAATCGTTGTAATAAATAATTTATTTTTTAATTCTGATTTTTTTAAAATATATATTCATGCGAAAATATTTATGATTTTTATCCTTTTTGAAAATTTATATTAATTAGTTTATTATATAACAAATAAAGAAAATAAAAACTAGACGGCAAAAATTGACAAAAAAGTATATTATTTTATTTTAGAAATAACGTGTGGAGGGCTCCTCATATTTTTTTTCTCCCCCAAATTAATAAATTCCAATTAGATGGAAATGAGGCTAGCGTTGCTCTGTTGTGTATTCAACGTTAGAGGGCGAATGCGCTATATATCACGTATCACGTAAAAACATATTTAATAGAAAAATATATATTTCGAATAAGGTTTTGACTTATAAAAACAGGAGAAAGAAAATTAAGATTAAATTAAAAAAAATTTTCTAATAAATAAAAATATATTTATACACCATATTAAAGTAGAATTAGGCGTATTTGATACATAAAATTAGTCCCCCCCCCCCAATAATAGCTTCTCCATCGAGAGGTATCGCTTGGCTTGTTGCCTATTCAATATGTCTTAATTATCGATTGATAACTAATAACCATATATTTATATCTATAATAAGTTCAATAATAAATTACTTAAAATATATGGGTCTGAACCACGAATCTGTGCTCGGGGATTTTTTTAAAAAAAAATGAGTTTTGATGAAATTCCATTTATATGATAAAATAAATTATTAAAGATAAAAGGGGGTTAAAGGGAAAAATGAATAGAGTTTAAGTTTATTTTTATTATATAAAAAAAAAAGTTGTTTTTTTTCGTTTTTTCAATTTTTTTTTTGTTGTTTTTGTGAATATTTTTTTTCAAAAATTTTAGGAAAGTAATAAGAAAGAAAGAAAAATTAAAATATGGGTTATTGCTTAAGTCAGAGTTTAAGTTTATTTTTATTATATAAAAAAAATAGCTAGATTTAAAAAAAAGTTGTTTTTTTTTTCGTTTTTTTATTTTTTTTTGTTGTTTTTGTGAATATTTTTTTTCAAAAATTTTAGGAAAGTAATAAGAAAGAAAGAAAAATTAAAATATGGGTTATTGCTTAAGTAGGGTATATTATTTTTTTTGTTATTTTTTTATGTTTTTTATAATGTTTTTTTTTATGTTATTTTATATTAATATAGTATTATTTGGTAATAATTTTTTAAAATAATGTAGTATATTTTTATTATATCGAAATATAGTATTAAATGAGTCAATTTTATTCATTAAATTGAAATATAGTCTTAAAATCTAAGCAATTTTAGGAAAATTAGCATAAAATCTTAAATTTTGTATTTATTAGGGGTAAAATAGACCCCATCTTTAAAGTTTAAGTGATTTTTTTAACCTTTGTTGGGAAGGGTTAATTCGAAATAAATTGAAATATATTATTGAAATTTATACAAAATAAAAATATCGAAATATAGTAATAAACGAGTCAATTTTATTCATTAAATTGAAATATTGTATTAAAATGTATACACAGATGATTATTAAATTCATAAGAAATTCTCCAAATATTAAAATAAAAAATTTTAGGAAAGTAATGAAAGAAAGATCACTTAAAGTAATAAGAAAGAAAAGAAAGATTTTATTAAATTCTTAAGAAATTCTTCAAATATTAAAATTTTTATATAAAGCTAAAATATTTAATAAAAAATATAATTTTTAAAAAAAATATTCCAAAAAAAACGTGGGGATTCAAGATCTCGAATCCACACGTTGGGATTCCGAATCCCACGAGATTCCATATCTAAATACGACATATATAATTATATCATTTAATATGCCCATCATTAGTTTAGGGTCGGGCCGTATTTTAATTTTTTTAAATATAGCCGGACCGTGCCGGTTCTGAAAAATTTTTATAAAAAAATCGGGCCGGGCAGTATATTTTAAAACCAAATATTTGAAATCCCCATTATTAGTTATAAAAATCAATAATATTTATAATCTATTTTTAAAAAAGTAGGGCCGGGCCGCTAATATAATTTTAAAAAAGATGAGGGCCGGGCCGTGCATATGATATCTCTGCAAGTCAGAGATTCTCTGATATTAGTATTTATAGTTTTGCTCAAATAAGAATAAGTTCATTTTCAAGCATACCAAAATAAAATTATATTTTATAATTAACAAAAAAATAAAATACATAATTATACCTCAATTTCCTGCTGCGACTGTGAGGTCGATTGGAAATCTTCATCTATAGAATTAGAAAGAGAACCATTTTTATATTTAAAAAAAATTATTTTTATTTAGTCTGTCGTTCCTCTCCTATTTTTTTTAATAATAATTTTCTTATTTATTAACTTTCTCTTTATGTTTATTAATTATTTCCATTTATAATGGCATAAGCGAAGGCAAACATGATTTATATAAAAATAATAATTAAAAAAATAAATAAATTATATAATATAAATAAAAAAATCTAAAAAAAGAATTTTAATTTTTAAAAAGTAAAATTTTATTCAATTGATTTGAGTCTATAGACTAGTAAATTCCGACTGTTTTCTAAGTTTCTTTATCATGAATTAGAAACTTATATTATACAGAAGAATATTAGCGTCTTGTTTTTTATAAGAATTAAAAATAGAAATTATTTGACAATATGTAAAGACATCTAAAACAAAAATTTTATGCCAAATTTTTTTTAAAATATAGGGCTAGGGTAGAGGGTATAGTATAGTTTTTTAATATATTTACCTGTAAATATAAATAAACAAGTGATAAAATACATGTAAAAGTAGGCTGGGCTATAAGCATAAGGTGATGATTATATGTAGGTACAATTATATTTTAAATTTATAACTTTTATCATTCACTATCTAATAAATTTTAACAATTTAAAAATCTAAATACCTATAAAAATAACAATTATGATAATTGTCACTTTTCTAGGGTACATCTTCACTGAAGTTTTATTTAGCCATGTTGTTAGCAATACTTATTTTAGCCTATTTACGTCAAAAAAAATTAAAAAACTTTAAAAATAACTATTATGTCAATTGTCATTTATCTAGGGTACATCTTCATTAAATTTTTAATTTAACATAATAGCAATCTATATTTATGCACATTTGCGTCAAAAAAATTTAAAAAACTTTAAAAATAACGATTATGACAATTGTCACTTTTTTAGGGTACATCTTCACTGAAGTTTTATTTAAATGTTTGCAATACCTATTTTAGCCTATTTAGGCTAAAAAAATTAAAAATATTGAAAATAAAAATAACGATTATGACAATTGTCATTAGAATTTATCTAGGGTACATCTTCATAATTTTTAATTTAACATGTTAGCAATCTATATTTATGCCCATTTGCGTAAAAACTTTAAAAATAACGATTATGACAATTGTCACTTTTTCAGGGAACATCTTCACTGAAGTTTTATTTAAATGTTTGCAATACTTACTTTAGCGTATTTAGATAAAAGAAACATATTTTTGCCCATTAGGGTCACAAAAAAATCTTATATGTTTAAAAATACCTACCTATTATGATAATTATCATTTTTCCAGGGAACATCTTCATTGAATTTATAATATAATATCTTTACAATATAAATTATATTATAACCCTTTTGTGTCCAAAAATTTCAAAAATCTTAAAAAATAATGCATATGACAATTGTCGCATTATTGACATAAATATTTATAAAAAAATTATTTAGAAAAATTTCCTCTTTTAATATACTTAAAATATAGATATATTTAGAAAAAAAATTATTTAGAAAAAGAAAAACCACCTCTTTTAATATTCTTAAAATATAGATATATTTATAAAAAAATTATTTAGAAAAAGCCACCTCTAATAATAAACTTAAATATAGATATATTTATAAAAATAATATAAAAAAAACTATAGAAGATTTGACCTAAAAGATTAATTATTTATGATATAATTAAGAAAAGAATAAAATTTTATGATAAAACAAAAGAATAAAATTTCATCAAAAAATCAGCAAAATATGTTTAAAAATATTTTTGTACTTCAAAAAATATTTTTTGCTTAAAATTTTTAGCTCAAAAATATGAATTTTTTTTTATTTAAAAAAAAATCAAACAAATAAATCCATTTTTATTATAATCAAAACATATTATTTGGCATTAAATAAAATATAAATAAAATAAATTATTTCACTAAAAATAAATAAATAAAATTCTACATTATTATTTAAAATTTCTCAATAACATAAAAATAATTTTTGGCTCTAAATTTAAAATAAACTCAAGCTGCCCTCTGAGCCGACTAAGTGAACCGACTAAGCGAGCCGACTAAGTGAGCCGACTAAGCGAGCCTAAGCGAGCCGACTCATGCGGCTCCTTGATCGGCTTGAGTCGGAGCCATTTTTTACGACTACGACTCGAGTCGCAAGTCGTAAGAACTCAACTTTTTAACAACACTGATTGAGGGTTGTTGAAGTATCCATCTTTCATATTGAGTAAATTTTTAATGGATTTTTTGTTGTTGTATAGATAAATTATTTGATATTAATATTAGGTTCCGTTACATCTTTAATTGCTTAATACATCTATAACGTTTTATATTTGTCATATTACTTCCCTCAGTGGCGTATTCAAGATTTTCTTATGGGAGGAGGGGCGGGGCTTCGCCCCCAAACCCCCTTTATTTATCCTTCGGTGGGGTCTTATGTTTTAGCTATTCTATTAAATTATGAATATTTCTATTTTTAACTATTATTTACTGATTCGTGCTTATGGATATTACAAGCCTATTTTTTATTATTTTTAGTTAAATATATTATATTTAATAAAGTTTTTTTAAATGATGTCATTTTTTTATATAAAATTTGCTTTAAAAACTAGCCTCCGCTTAAATTCTCATACAATATAAGTAGAATATAATTTTTTTATTGAAAATACTAATATTAGTGTGTATAAAATATTGACTAGAAAATAATTTAAAAAACAAGTTTTTTTAACTTCTTATCAAATACAATATTATACAAAAAATTTTATTAAATACTATAATTATAATGTGATTTTTAATTTTCGTGGGAATGTTTCCAATTCATCAAGAATTTTGTTTGTCGTTAAACCAAATCTCTGTGGATATTTAACAGAGTTAACCCATTTAGCTGAGATTCGGAAGTAGTACTTCGTAAATATGTTTTTAACCTTCTCAAGTTAGAAAGAGTCCTTTCATTCATACATGTTGTAATAGGCAAACATGCAAGAATATAAAACAACTTCAAAATATTAGGAAATTGAGCCAAGGTTTCTTTACACCGAGCGCATCAATAGCATGCTCAGGTAAAATAGCTAAACGTAGTAAATATTTATACAACAACGAATTCACTGATTAAATTTATTTCAGTATCAATATCATAGGAATAAAATTTTGCTAAATATTTAATTTTACCAATAGTGGCATTAGAAAACGAAGATGGATCTTTGGGTATTAAAACTTGAAGATTGCTTAAGACTTGTTTTATCTTAAAACCGTACTTTTATTTGCGATAAAAAAGTATCTAAGAATGGGATAAAAATGGATATTTTATAATATTCTTCAGTTGAGTCAATATTTATTTTACATCTCAATAATTGCCTAGGTGCTAGACGAGGTTTAATTAGTGTTATATCATAAAATTTAGCCTTCGATTCAACGTCTAGATATATATTATGAAAATATTCATCTACATTCATTCTTGTATTTACCTGTTCATATATATTTTCCACCAAATCAATAACCTGAACCAAATTTAAATTTGGTTTTTGTCAATTTCTACAAAGTAGTTAGCTATAGGAAAATTAGCAATGATAAACTCTGATTGATCAATTGAATTCAATAATGATATCGCTTCAGGCGACACATTACTTTTCATGCTCAGCCTTATTTAACTTTTTTATTTCTATTTCTTCTGTTCTACAAAATGGAATTAAAAATGAAAAATATTTAAAAAATAGATGTTTATTAATAACTAAAATATTATTAAAAATTCTTATTAATTCTAACTCACTAATAATTTTGAATTTAATAAAATAATTATATATAATAATAAAATAAATTACCGTTTGATTTTAATCTCTTTGACTAAAATTTTTCCATTTTATTAATAATTTTGAATAATGTTAATCTACTCACAAGGAAAGGAAATTTTAATAAAATTTATTTATAAAAAATAAGTTTTATGTTGGAAAATTGATATTCAAATATTTATAAAATTTTGACCCAGGAGGGGGGGGGGGTAAATATTTTTATTAGCTTAAAATGATATTTATACAGTCAAAATTGCAATGGGGTTCCCCTCCCATTGGTTACGCGCCTGACTTCCCTTTAAAAAGAGCATAACCACGTGATTGAGTTGTGAAGGTTTGAATTCTGAATTATGAGCTAAGAATTAGATCCGTCGTTTTTTTAATGTGATGTTAATAGGAGGATGATCTGACATTTTCCTTAATTTAACATTAGATACAATCATTGGGTAAAATATGGTGTTAATACTTATTTGGAAAATATTTATAAAATATTGTAGCCTCGTATTTTCCATTTTGTTTATTTCCCATCACCATCCTATAGAACATAAGGATGATGGTAGAATTGAATATGTCTAATTTAGAGAAAATCGGAATTTTAGTTTTCCATAATTATATATATTTTTAAAATCTTGGATTCTGTATTATCAATTTTTCATTATCTTTCCAACTTCCTTTATCAAAAGTAACGACTTTGTTGACTATCGCCAACACTTTAGAATGCAGGGTGGGAAGAAACGTTTTTATTAAAATAAACATTTGGGCCAACCCTATTACATATGGATTATATATATATATCAGACTGCAGGCCGTGTCCTAACCTGGACAGTTTTAATTTTTTTAAATTCTACGCGGGCCGGGCCGTATTGTAAAACCAAATATTTAAAATCGCCATTATTAGGTATAAAAATCAAAAATAAATAAAATATATTTTGAAAAAATCCGGGCCGGGCCTAGCCGGGCTGAAAAAATTTTAAAATAAAATCCGGGCCGGCCGCACAAATGGTAACTCTGCAGGTCTCTGATATATATATATGGTTTTTTGTTTCTTCGAGATTTTTTCATGTTCAGTGGGGTACATCTATGAAAAATGTAAAATTTCCTAAATTGATTATAAATACTTGAAATTTTAAAAACAACCATTTTTATGTTTATAATTTATTATAAATAATTATTGATCTACATAATTTGATTATTTATTTATTTTTTAAATATATTTAAATTATTTTGCATTGCATAACTCTTATTTAGGTTTTTATACAAGGCTTTTACAATCTCAGGGGGCTCAAATAAAAAAATATTTATGTGGGGCGAAGCCCCCTTACTCCCCAATTTACGGCCTTCGGCCCGCTTTTGCCCGGCCTTCGGTCGGGTTTATATAAATATATTATACTTTTTTAAAATTTGCTAACTCTAAACAATTATTCTGAATTTCATATTTTGTCATTTATTATAATTTGCATACGAAATAAACTAGCATACATAGGCGTAGCCAGGATTTTCCTAAGGGGGGGGGGGAATTAGGCCGAGTTACCTTAGTCTATATTAGGCCTATTCAAAAATAATCGAATAATTACGAATACGAATAATAAATTATTTGTTTTATCTGAATACGAATAATCATTTATTCGATTCGAATAAAACGAATTATTCGAATAAAACGAATTATTCGTAATATTTAATAAATCTAACATTTGTCATTTCTATTTGTTGACCTGCCAATCGGACAGGTGATGTGTTTGTGTTTATAAAAATTCTAGCACAAATTTAAAAATTTCTGAGGTGAAAATTTAAATTCTTATTTGCCACATTTTTTGAATCTCACGAAAAGTTTATTTCTTGAATCTCATAATAAATTATATTAAAAATTACACAAACCAGAGGTACATAAAAATATATTACATTTCTACAATAATTATTGTTAGCTAGCCTATTTATGTTAGAGGAGAATGCTTCTGATGAAATTATGCTTGATGTTGAAAATGAGAAAATTTAAATATTAGTAGAAGTAAGATTATTAAATTAAGCTAAATACATTTTTTTTAAAAAAGAAAAGATATATACTCTTTTAACACTTACATATCACTTATTTTCACTCCATACTCTTCATTATAATATCACAAAACCTTTCAGGCTACTAATCCTTATAATATTCACTTATATCTGTTTGTTTTCTGAAGTTTAAATATTTAAATAAGAATATTAAATTAAGTTAATTATACTAAATGTTTTATCTACTTTATAAATTTAGGATAAGAATCTTTAATTAGGTTAAAGCGTTGTGTAAATTTAATCAAGAAAGTGTTAATTAAAAAATAGGAAATTTGAATGCAGGTTGATCTTATGTGGTTCAAAAACATTATAACCAATGTAAACTGGGTTACTATTTAACACTTACTTTCACTAAGTATCACTAAATATCACAAAATTTTAAGCAACTACTTGATATAAATTGCCTTATTCAATCACAATTTCCTGTTTTGGAAATTTTAAATATTTGAATATGTCTATTAAATTGTGTTAAATTAAACTAAATTTCTCATCACATTTTCCTGGTTTGAAAATTTTAAATATTTGAATAAGTTTATTAATTGTGTTAAACTAGACTGAATGTCTCATCTATCTCATAAATTAGATTATGAATTATTAAAATTAAGCCAAACTGTTGTGTAACTAAAATTAATAAATTGATGACTAATAATGATACAATTAAGGATGCTGTATGGTTTTAATTAACACAATAGATTCATTTTAATATAACGGCTACATAGACTTTTATACTACTGAGGAATTTAAATAATAAGCTTTTGCTCAACCTTATCTTCCAATATAATCTCCGGAGGAAATGAACAGGAAATGAATAACGAGTGCACTCTTATCTTAAAATAGTAAATTCTAAACTTAATAAGGAAATACTTATCTAGGTTAAAATATTATATCTGAAAACAGATAAATTTAAACGTAACGTAGGTTATTCTTCCTTTTCCTCCAATTTAAATCATTTATTTTTGGGGCCATTTCTATAAATGTTCACAAAATAAATCACCCTTATCTTATTTTGTTTCATTCGCATGACTTTTGCGCACAAATAAATTTAAAATAATATTTAAGAATATATCTATAAACAAACATAGAATAATTCTGGGAAATGTAAATGAATAGTGAATAATTCAAAAGTATCACTTTTTATCTCCTGATAAGACTTAATAATTTAGGCAAGTCATTTTTTTTAACTTTTTAATTAAATTTATATTATTTTAATCATCCTACCTATTTTTAAGGCTATCCATTTTGTCAGGCTGCACAATATGTCTTTTTATCTCTTATGAATATTTTATCTAACTAACTGAAAAATATACAAAGTACATTTTTAATATTTAACTAAATTAATATAACAATTTTTAAGGATCCTACTTTTTTAAAAGCTTACCATTTTGTCGGATCCAGAGATTTACCTATCTCCAGGTTTGGGAAAAAATTTTGAAAATTACTATGGGTTGGCCAGGCTTGAGAAAAATTTTTATAAAATTATTATGAGTTGGACTGGGCTTGGAAAATATTTTTATAAATTATATTGGGCTGGGCTTAGGGAAAATTATGAGCTTAGACGTTTGATAATTTTTTTATTATTAACTATGTGTCAGACATTGGCCTAAAACAAGTTATTTTACAGGCCTGGGCTCGACCTAATCAAAAAATCAAGGTCCATGAAAATATGATTTTTATTGTATTTTTAAATTCATTATGTTATTTAAATATTTTATTTCAGATCTTTCATTCAGCTTGGATGAATTTTTCAAAATTATTATGACTTTGTACTTTACCTGGGAATTTTTTTAATATTAAATATTATGTATAAATGATCAGTAAATTTGGCATATTGTTACTATCAAATAAAAGCTTTAAATTTATTCTTACTCAAACCATAGTATTTAGTCTTAGTTTTAATAGATTGAACCTGGCCTGAAGGGGGGAGGGGAAAAGAATAAAATTGGATATAATTTTCAAATAACAGGTAACATCTAGCATAAATATAAGAAGAAAATTCTCATTCCCCATCATTTTTGACGGGCTATCTACTAGTTTATAAAAAGTAAGTAGTCATATAGTTTATAATCCTCTATAATATATTATTATTTTAAAAATATTAGGTAAAATGCCACTTTAACAGACGTATTTGGCAGTTATATATTACAGTTAATATTTTTAAAATTTTACTATTAAATGCTTTTAATAATAAATATAAGTAACAATTTGCATTCAATTATTTAACGCCATCTATTTATTAAAGATATTATTAAAATTAAACGTCTTATTATTCATCCCACAATAGATATAATAAATAATATATCTTTTCCTCTTTTTTTACGTGTTTTTATGAAAGCTATTTTCTTCTTCTTTGAAAAACAGTTTTGAGTTAAATTTTTAATACGAATATATTTTTGATATTATTACAAACTACTATTATTTTAAGATATAATATATCAACTAGAAGTGGTGCAACAATAATATATAAAATTTTAATTGCTTTCATGATATCACTCTGGTTCTTATTTAATAGTTACAAAATGTTTCATTTCTAATATGACATCCTTGCCGTGTAAATAATTCGCTTCAATATTCTTCTAAAGATTTTGTGTTTTTGTTTTATCAATTTATCTAACATAATAAATTCTGATCGGCTTAGTTCATGGCCATGGCTGCAAATTAACCAGCATTTATTATTTGTGTGGCTATGTAATTTAAGATTATTACTACAGCTGCTGAGAGCATATGATTGCATATTTAGATAAGCAATAATGGTCAACTGTACAGTCGTTTATATATCATTAAAAATGAAAGATAATCTTTAGAAATTTAATATTTCACAATACTTTTCTCGATTACTTATCTAGCTTTCATCATGTAATCTGAGAGGACTAACCACCATATAGTTTTATGATTTGGATTGGTCGTTTATACTCTCTTCTTCAATAATTGTTCATTTGGTTCAGGCTTATAATTTTTTCCTTATTAGTCCATGCTATTCTAAAAGGGTAACTAACAGAAGTTATATTAGTTTCATAACCTTTTGTCAATGTAAGTTGCTAAGAATTATATTATTGCATTATGTGGTTTTTAAAAACTATTATCAATTGAGTTATATGTATGAATAAATTAACCTTTTTTAGCGCTTGTAATTCTTTAGACGCAAATTTTTTTACATCAGCAATCCAAAACATTATATACTGTAATAAATAGATTTTATATTAAAAATATTATTTTTAGAAATGTCTTGTATTGTTTTAATTATTTATATGCTAGCATAGGCGTAGACAGACTCGAAAATTTATCACTTTTTGTAAATATCATTTTTAGCTAATAAAAATATCCCCCTTAGTCTTCACCCCACTCCCTGACCTAAAAATGTATGCATATATCTTAAACAATAATTTGAAAGAAAGAATGTAAAAGTTGATAAGTTTTTATAAAACTATTCATCATAATTTATACATTTTTGGGAAAATCAATTTATAAATATATAAAATGAACCAAAAATGTTTTTTAATTAATGGAATATAAGCTAAAGATAAGTCTTAAGACAAAAGTGAAATGTATTATAATTATTAATAGATCCATAAAATTACTAAATAATATAATATATCAAATATAATTTTTTATAAAGTGAGTAATTTTAATTTATTTATCTTAATAAAAAATATAATTATAAAACTATTGATAAAATTAAATCATAAATTAAATAAAAATATTAAAGCATAATACAAAGAGTGGAATATTATATGTCTTAGATTTACAGTATTTCTAATTTTATCAATTATCATATGACAATCAAGTAATTTTTACAAATATTATATATTTTACAGAAAACTATAAAATATTGATAAGGACATCAGAAAATATCTTTTAAAGACATTGTCAGATGAATAATAGGAAGATTAAATTTAATATTATATTTTACCTAAAATAAATAGATGGCGTTAAAAAATTGAATACAAATTGTTGTTATATTTATAATCAAGAGCATTGATTAGTAAAATTTGTTAAATTATTAACTGTAATATATTCTCTAACTGTCAAATATGTCTGTAAAAGTGAAATTTACCTAGTAATTTGTAACTAATTCTATGTAATAGAGGAATATCAATTATATGTCTACTTAATTTTTATAAATAAATTTCTTATAATTGTTTGGAATAAATTAATACCATGCTTTTATATTAATGTATATACAAGTAATTTATTATATTTTATATACTAATAAAAATACATTTCATATTTGTTCTAGGCTTATTTTTTTTATTAAAATTTGTAAAAATATTTTATGACTATATATAGATTAGGCCTATTCAAAAACAAATTCGAATCGAATAGTGCATTATTCATATTCGATTCGTTTAAACGAATCGAATAATTTACTATTTGAATTCGTACGAATAATAAAATCTACTATTTGTATTCGATTCAAATTATTCGAATATTTCGTATAATTCGAATTAATTTTTTTAATAAAATAAATAAAAGGAATATTATGATTTATAAATAATTTTAATAAATTATCCTTAAAATTAATTTTTTTTGAAGAATTTGGTGTAGTCTTTAAAAAAATGTCAATTTTATTATTTTTTTTACTAAGGTGTGAATGAAACCTATTATAATGATTAATAAGAGGAGATGTTGTTTTGCCTTTACATTTTATAATACTCTTGCAATGATTGCAAGCAGCCTTTTCACTATCTTTAAGGATTTGATATTGATCCCATAGATACAGCAGTTTAAATATAAAAAGCAAAGTTATAGGAAGTAGTTGCCTGAAACTACTGCAAAGGCTATTAACGTAAAAGTAAACCTACTAACCCCAATAAATAGTGGCTAAATTAAGTAGACTTACCAAAATATGTGTAATACAAGGGAGGGAGATTTAAGATTTGTTGGGTAATCATTTGTATATTAAGTTATAATCATTATTTTAAAAGATATTCCCATTTTAAGATTTACATATATTTGTATGATCCATAGCCTTCAGCCTGTTTCACATGAAAATCCTAGAGTGCCCTTATTTAGAGAATTTTTTTAAATAACTGGCACTCCGATTTCAGGAATTCATGGAAAATGATTAACTTGTTGAACCATCGTCCAAGCACTATTATTTATAAATATCTATCCATTTTTACAAAATCAAATGTGATAAAATGTTATTAACAAATATGGTTCCCGTTCTAAATCGCTAAAAGTAATAATCGCTAAAAATTATAAAAAATATAATCTATTTAAAAATAAATTAAGACTGTTGGTAGGATCATCTGTTTGTATAAAATAAATAAATAAATCAACAAATAAAAAAATAAATAAATACTTACCGATGACATGACGTAGCGATGACATGACGTCACGATGACGTAGTGAGGACATCGGAAAATTATAATATAGATAAAAAATAACATCATTAAATAAAGGAATGTTATTTATGCTAAAGTATTTTTATATAATAAATAAAATCTACAATTAAATACTCTCTAAAATTTTGTTATATGTAAATATTTAAAATAATCTTAACATAACCTAAGATATAAGCAATGAGTGTTCATAAAAAATGGGAGGTTTAGTATTTTTATATATTAAATAAAATCTATAATTAAATACTCTCTAAAATTTTGTTATATGCAAATATTTTAACTAATCATAACATAATCTAAGATATAAGCAATTGAATGTTCATAAAAATGGGAGGTTTGTGGGGCTTTTAAACCCCCCCCCCATAAAATCCTGGCTACGTCCTTGTTTATGTTTATATTATCGAATGTTCTGGTGAAATCAATAAAAGGTGAAATACATAGCACTGGATAAATATTTTTAATGCCAAAATCGGCTCTAGTATATTTGTTTCTGTCTTATATGCACATAAATATTAAAGAAAAGATTAGGTGTTATTTAGTTGGTTTGGATATATGTAGGGTGATATATTTTTGTATAATTCATAGTATAATAATATTTATATTTGAGTTAATTAAAAAGTGTCTTAAAGAGCTATATCACAATCTTCAAAATCTGTATATATCAAATGTTAATATAACAAAAAAAATCGATTATTCAATTTAGGTTACGCTAATATCAGAGACCTGCAGAGGTACCATTTGTACGGCCCGGCCCAGCCCGGGTTTAAAAATTTTAGGCCCGGCCCGAATATTTAAAAAAAAAATTATTTCGTATTTTATCATATTTTTCGGCGAGTATTATCATTTAATAAGCAAGTATATTAGCTAATATTGTTAAAAGGCTCGTTTTGAGCTGATTTTTAAAAACGGCTTCGCCAGAAAAATATTAACTAAGCCTCGAAATTTCGATACTATATGTCTAGACCTTTGCTCCTTCTATAAGCAAAATTTTCAGGCTTGCATAATATTTTTCTGGATAAAACACTGAGTTAGCCGTTTAACAACACTAAATATTTTTTTTTTATTCTAAAGAGATATTTAGTAATTACAAATTGATACTATAAAAAATTTGTGTAAATAAAATTCTGAGAATATACTATGTTTTTATAAAAAAAATAAAAATGATATTTTTAATAAAAAATATAACATATATTATTATATATTATATAATAATGTATTTAATCCTTTGCGTATTTATTCCATGGCAGGAAAACTATAATTTTATTATGTAATAGATACCATGAGTGTTAGCTAGTGTTAACTTTCACCAAACATTATATTAATCATAACTATATATAATCTATAACCATATCTAATTGACGAATATAATAATTCATGTTGTATAAATTTTTTAAAAAAATACGGCCCGGCCCGGGTATTCAAAAAATAAATTTTTCAGGCCTGGCCCGGGTATATTTTAAAAATTTAAAATACGGCCCGGCCCTGGTACCCGGGCCGGGCTTAGGGCCGGGCCTGCAGGTCTTTGGCTAATATAAAAGAAATTCCAAAAAAGTAAAAGTTAGTTTTCGGTTACGCAATATAAATGAAATAACAAAAAAATAAATGATTTTAGGTTAGACCTATATATATCAGTTATGCCGCACCAATGAATTTCTCCTCTTAGAATTAGTCCCACAAAATTTTTATTAACTTAATTAAAATACAAATTCTACAATATTTTTATTAACTTTACTAAGATACAAATTTACAATATTTTTATTAACTTTATTAAAATATATTTTTTTTAAAAAACAAAATGGAATAATAATTTTTAAATAATTTTTACAAAATTTCTTTTCTAAAATAATAAAATATCTGACTCATTCTGAGTCTTATATTTCAAAGTAAAATCATAACGCCTGGGTTACAAACTAATTAATCCGCGAGAAAAAGAACAATGACTTTACAAATAATGTATCAATACAATAATAACTAAAAAAAACGCCCATCAAGACAATATATATTAATATAAAATATAAAAGGGTAAATTCATTTCTCTAACACGTAGCCCCATTCACTCAAGTTATTTGCTTTACATTCTAATATTTGGCAATAGCATTTGTTTATTCATGACCGGGTCATGATAATATAAGAATGGTCACCCCCTTTGAACTCAAAATATGCCCTTTCTGCCTGAAACGTATACAATTAACAAATGATGATGTATTATATGTTAATGGACCAATCATTAACGTGCCCTCCTTCAAGCCTTTTACCTTTCTCTCAGAACGCTTACCCGCTTCCCAGCCCTTTCAGAGAACCCCCTCCTCTTTTACATCTTTCTCAGACCTTTTCTTCAATACCCGACCTAAAATCATATCAAGAATTCCCAAAGGTGCTAGGTTACAAGTCGCTAAGTCTCTTCCTGATCATCTCCCTTCTATTGCAAAACATTAACAGTGAGGCGGAGTGGCTTAGATTCTTATTCTTTAGTTATGATACCCGTTACCATATAAATCCTCAAGAATTTATTTATTCAACAAATTAAAGACGCCTCCTGCAAAGTTTCTCCCCATCTCAAAAAGTTTATGGGTCCCACAATTTTTTATAACAAAAAAAGCTTCTCCTATTGAGCTTAAAGCCAAATTTATTTCAAAGAAAATTGCCTGTTTAAATAGTAAAGGTGCTCTCTTATGATTCACTAGCTGACCACTCAAATGAGACATACATAAAACTCCTTTCAAATCACCTTCTTCCATTTTAACACCAATCACTCAACAACATTATTCTCACTGTGCTTCCGATTTCACTTCAGACGAAGTAAGGAAGGCAATTCTATCTTTCCACCGAGACTTTGCTCACGGCCTAGATGGTATCAGACCCATATTCCTCTAGGACATAACTTCTTCATTGATCAGCTTACAAACTTCCATTCTTCTTGAAATCACAAATTTGGGCATCCGAATCTTATATGATGATGTTCTCAGCTTTGTCTCCCCGATTTTTTTGGAGTCCGACTTATAGCCTTACATAAGCCTAGATATCAGACCAATAGCCAATGTTTCAACTTTTCGCTGCCTTGTCGCTAAATTGATAAAATCTAGGATAAAATATGAAGCCACTCATCTTCTCACCCCATTTCAATCAGGAGTAGGAGTTATTGGCGGATGTGAGGATGCAGTACATCTTACTCATCTTTATTTGGAGAGCAATCCCACAAATGAAATACCTATCAAAATTGATTTTGCTAATGATTGCAATACCCTTTTTTGTAACAGATTCTTGCAATCAGCGAACACATCAAATATGCTACATCAAATTTCTCTATTCTTGTTACCAATTTCCATCAATTTTGCAATTCAACTCTCAAAAGATACTCTCAGCCGAGGGCATTCAACAAGTTGATCCACTAGGGACTCTTTTATTTTGTCTTGCAATCAATAATATAATTCATATCATTAATTCAGAATGCTCACTTTCACTCTACGTCTAGTATATAGACGACGGAATCATTAGTGGATCAATTGGAAACCAATAAGGCAGTACACATTATCAAGGAAATGGGATGCGCTATTGGTCAGTTAATGCTTACTACCTTAAGGTACTACCTATCAAATTTAAATTTTGTTTATTTTTCATTTGGATAGGCACTACCAAATATATTTATAATATATATTTGAAAAATCGTGATTTTTGGAAAGCCTCTATGGCCTAGTAAGCAAGAGCTTCTCTTACTGATCCCATGGTTACGGGTTCTTATCCCGGGAATGGTCGTGTTTTTTTTCTTAATCTAACTTGGTGGTTCCATCCTAAAGGGGATGATATATAGGAGGCCGGACTCGACCACGTGATACCGTTATAATATATTGAATAGTAAGGGTCTTATTACATTTTAATAAATTTTGGTCGGTATTTAGCAAATTAGGTTGTTATTTAGACTATTTCTATACATTCACTTGGTAGTAAGTATCATTAACCCTATTGGTCTCACTCTCAACTCCACAAAATCTAAATTTGTTCAAGTAAACTCCTCCGATTAATCGCCACAATTTTATAGTTACCTCCAAGGAGGAGCTAACACATTTAGGTTCTATCTATAGGCGGATTCACAAAATCAGTTCCTACCTCCACTCTACTCTTGATATCTATCGTAAGCTTGGTAACTTCTTTGACTTGCTACTCTAGCATAATCATTTCTTCCCCTTAAAAACATCTTTAACATTCCACGCATTCTTTATTTTCTGTGCTCAATGCCTATTTTTAAATATCCTCTCTCAGTATTTATGAAAAAGGAATAAAAATTTAACCGAAAATATTTAGAATCTAAAATTCAATAAAACAGAATGAGCTCAAGCTTCTCAACAAAGGTGTTGATTTAGGGATGAGATCTCCCACCGATCTTGCTCTCATTGCCTTTATTTCGAGCAGTCTATTTTCGAAACCCACAATCACGTCCCACACCTCGCAAAATGACTTTTCTTTAAATGACTGTCCTGCTATGGAGAACAAGCGTTGATGATGTCCCATCGCCCGTATCCAATAGTGAGAAGGAAGGTTAGTCATGGTCCGTAATTACTTTACTATTATCTGAGATAATATAAAAAAGCTTCTTAAAACTGCAGGATTTACAGAAAACTTTAATTTTTATGCCTCATAGATTCAATTTTCCTTCATACCTTTATCGATATCAAAAGCCTCCTTAACTATATATATAGGTACGTCTGTCACTACGTAATAATCTTTGTATAGTTTTCCATAAATTGTAGTTAAGCACAACATTTTCTCTAAGTTCATTTATCTTTTGTAGTGTCACTTGACATCCATTCTTTCCTTAAAATAATATAGTTAGGTAAGCCGTTGTATGATTCCTATAATTCCCCTTAAAATATCTCCAGCATTCCTCTATTGCTCCATGGTTATATTTAAGAAATTATCTATCATTCTGCTTAGTACTTGGTCAGATTGCTTTTTCACCTCCAGCGTTTGTAAATTGTTGAGATTTCTATATGAAAACTGTACCACTGATTGACTTTACTTATGAACAGTAATTTTAGAAAAAGTCGATTTCTAATATTTGACGAATGAAGGTATATGTGTTAATTTCGCAGTGATTAAAAAATATATTTTCGATTTAAATTTTTTATTCAAGCAAAAGACCTAAATTTTTTCTGATACTGTTAGGTTGTTGTAGAGTGGCACTGTCGATGACGTTTCCGCGAATATATTTCACTTCTTTCCCAATTCTTATATTTAGATTAATATTATTACTTTATATCTATCTGGTAAAGAGTTAACAATATTTACTAGTGTATCAATTAGTGATGCAAAATTGCTCCACTCAAGCCGGCTAAGTCTTAAACGTGAGCCAAAAAATTTGGTCTTGGACGTCGAGCCGAACGTTCTTTCCACAGCCCCCTTCTATTTTAAATTTTGTAATTTAATTATATCAATATTTATTTTTTTTATTGGAAGCTCTAAGCTTGGGAAAAAAATTTAAAATTATTATCAGTTGGTCAAGTTCGAGAAAATTAAATTATAATGGGCCGGGCTGGACTTGGAAAATATTTTTATAAATTATATTTGGCTGAGCTTGGGGAAAATTTTTAAAATTATTATAAGCTTGGACGCCAAGGTAATTTTTTATTATTAACTATGGATTAGACATTGACCTAAAACCAGGCGCGTACACAGCGGGGGGGGGGAGGTAGAGGGACAAATCCCCCCCCCCCCCCCCCCAGTCAAAAAATGCAGATGCCGGATATATTTTTCAAAAATATTATTGTTTATATTAATTTATATTTGTTAATATTTATTCCTATCTCATATTAAATATTTAATTTATTTATTTATTACATTCATCTACTAAGTTATTTTATCAATTAATTTCGATTTCAAGTTTTCCGGCGTGATATTTATATTATTTTCAAATTTTTAATGGCATAATATTTATCTACCATTTTCAAATTTCTAGTCAAATAATAATTATTCTGAAATTGCGCAACAGGGAGAAAGAAATTTCAACCTTGTCCAACGAGATAGAGTCTCCGCCATAGCAGTAACAGCTTTTATGAAGTTAGAAGAGCCGATTATTTGCTATTACTGAAATATCACAATGGACTGAAGGAAATATTTCCTCAGAAGCAAGAAAATTATTGGCAATTCCAAATTTTTTTTCTCATTAGAATGTATTATTTAATTATACAACTATTTTATGTATTACTTTTCAAAAACATGACATTGACTTAATTAAGAAGATGAGAATAGCGGAGAGCATTTTATTAGAATTCAAGGAATAGGGTTAATGTTGATGAAGAATTTCATTTTATATGTTATTGTTAAGTCAAAAGCAGATACACGTGTTTAATATTTGTCTCTTTCGACTTGCAGCAAGGCAAGCTCATAGTTAAAACATTAATATAGGATCAGTAAAAGAGATATCTTAGATACAGATATATTTATAACCAAAATAAATGAATGGTTTTTAATTCATCATGCAGCATTTACCAATCTGCTAATATTACTTCCATAAAAGCCTTCCCAACCTTTTTCAGATGGTGGTAGAAAAAAAAAATTGTTGGATTTTTATCATGAATATGTTAAAGTATCTTATGATGCCTTATGAACTGAATAACTATGTTTATAAGATTAACTATGGTTGATATAGTCCCAAAAAATGTTATGGATGCACTGCATTATTTCAAACACATTTTAGATTATATTCCCAATGTATAAAAAGGGTTTATATATTAGCAACTCTTCCCATTAGTAAACTAATGAGAGAACATTCTCTTTTTTAAGAAGAACAACAGAGCCCTGCACACGGCCAGGATTTTTTTAAAATTTTTACGGCCCGACCCGGGTTTTTTTAAAAAAAATTTCAGGCCCGGCCCGGATTTTTAAAAAATAAATTATATTCATTTTTGATTTTTATAGCTAATAATAACGATTTCAAATATAGGCTGTTTTAAAATATACAGCCCGGCCCGGATATTTTTCTTAAAAAAATTATTAGGCCCGACCTGGGTGTTTTTTTTAAAATAATGGCCCTGCTCGGTGTTTTTTTTTAAAAATTTTGGGCCTGGTTTGGGTATATTTAAATAAATTGCCTGCAGGTCTCTGAAAAACATACCAAGAAGTACACTTCTGAAAGTAGATTGAAAGGTTTGGATCTTTTTAATATTCATGGCATTTGACTACAAGCAAGGATGAGATAATTTAAAAATTAGCTCAATCCCAACGAAAATTGGATTTTATATATTTCTAACATTTAAATTTTTTATATTTATATATAAATTTTAAAAGCTCAAAAAATTCAAATTTCTATTTTGGGTAATTTAAGTGATTCTTTACATATAATTTTTTTATAATTCACATTAATTTAAAATTGTGTATTAGAAATAGTTATTAGTCCTAATAAATTTATGCTTGATATTTAAAAAAAACAATAATATTTCTTAAAAAATTATATTATCCCCACCCCAGACCGAATTCCTCCTTACGCGCCTGCCTAAAACAAATTTTTCTGCAGGCCTGATCAAAAAACTAAGGGCCATATTTTATTCCAGTTCTAAACTACCAAAATTATTGTGATCATTGGTTGGGGTTGGGGAAATTAATTATTATGGCCTTGGACCTTGCTTGGGAATTTTTTCAATATTAAATATTAGGTATAGGTAATTAGTGATATTTTAGCAAATAATATTGACGTGGGTATCAAGTAAAAGCTTTAAATATATTTTGACTCAAAACATAGCATTTACACTTAGTTTTAATGGATTGGACCTGGCCTAAATGGGGGGGGGGTTATAAAGAATAAAAATTGGATATTATTTTCAAATAACAAGTAATAACTATCATAAGAAGGAGAAAATTATCATTCTCCGTCATTATTAACGGGCTTAGCAATGCTGACTAACGGGAGCTCTGGTACTCTTAGTTATATATTTTTGATTTTGCCCATCAAGAAAGACGGGTCATCATTTTAAATTAAGAATATCTTATGAGGTGTGATTCACAAATTTACCTTATTTTCTCCTAAATTTTATTATTTTTATAAAATATATTAATAAAGTATTTTTAGTACCATATACACAAACTAATTACCCCGAAACCCTGTCATTCTTGACGGGTTATTAGCTAGTAATATTATAATGTTCCTTTTTGAAAATCAGAATACTTAAAACCAAATATATAATTAATAGAAGTGGCTTTTATACTTTGATTTAGAAAACGTTTTTGCTCTTCCAATAGCAAATGTTTTCTCATTCTCTTAAAAATATATACATAATGGCAAATAGCTATATTAATAAAAAAAACTTATTGTGAAGTTTGGTCCAAAGACATATCAGGCCGACTTGATAAATTTTAATTTAATTCTTTTGCACCCCAAAATTGTTTTATTATCCGACTCATAGAATCCTCAAAACTTGAAATCCATTAAGTCATTTGCTTTATTAAATTTTATCATGAAAAAGAAATCTATAGATAAGATTGCGCAAATGTTTTCTAAAACTGGTCATTCAAATATCCAAGAAATTTATATCTATACTATTCATAGCAGATTAATTAATTCAATAATTTTTATTATTTAAACATGCTATCTGTTAATATATAATTTGCATATTTTTTACTTTGTAATTAATGACCTTTTGTAAAAATCTTTTCTTTTAAATTTATTTAATGACCTTTTAAATTATCCTAATTATCGTAAATATTAATATGTAAATAGTATTAAAATAATAATATATATAGCTGTAAAATTGTAAATATCTTCAGTAGTAATTTTTATAAAATTAAAATGATAAATTAAATAAAATAAAATAAATTTTTTACTTCTTCTTTACCTGCCTTCCCAGAAAATATCATGGTGGTAGAGAATTAAGACGCTACAAATTATACTGAAACATGGTGAAGCTAGACGAAAGAGGATTATGGAAAATGATTTTAATATTATTCTAAAATCACGTAAGAGATGATTAAAATATAAAATTGAATAAAAATATAATAAAATTTTAATGATGAAATATTTAAAATATGAATAAACCTATATAAGACAATAATGATAAAACAAAATCCATAGATTAATTAGAAGATTATTTAGTAAAAAAAATTAAGGATGATGAAATACGATCAGCACGATAAAGGGATGAAGTCGCACGTACATAGATATCAGTGGAAACCGAGATACGATAATTATACGAGACATACAAATAATTATGAACCAAGATATAGAAACAATTATAATCCTAGAGTTTATGATAATGATAGGGGGTATAATGGGCCAGGACCGTATAATAATTTTACAAGATTTAACAATAAAAATAATTATAACTACAATAACTATAGATATAATAATAATGATAATTATAAATATAATGAAAATAATTATAAATATTATAGACATCAGAACGAATTGAGATACATACCTAGATACAATAATAATCAGAACAATAATCAGTCATACAACAACAGATTTGACGTAAATAGAATGGATGATGATGACAAGGCAAATGATGATTACAAAGTTACGATATATCTTAATGATTTACCAATAGTCATGCAGATCAACACCGGGTCACGATTTTCGATATTGCCGATTAATATTGCTAGAAAGATAGGAATTAAAATCTTAAATAAATCGGATACGAAACTGACTGGCTATGATGGGAAAAGAATTAAGGTGATAGGAATCGTTCAAATAAAAGTGAGATATGAAGACAAAACTCAAAATTTAGATGCATATGTAGTCCAAAATGACAAAATTGCAATTCTGGGAAGGACGTGGATAAAAGTTTTTGGAAACATACTTAATAAAATTGTAAATATAATCGAGGAAAATAGAGAAGTAGATAGTAAAAATTATGAAGGTACATATTACAATAAAAAGCATGAAAATTATAATTATAAATATCATATTAATAAAAACTTGAATAAAATTGAATAATGTAAATTAATACCAAATGTTAATAAAGAAATAAATTCTTATAAATTAGAAGAAATAAATCATATGATAACAATTGAAGAAATAATAGTTATTAAAAACAATAATGAAATAAAAATTGAAGAAAATAATAAAATAAAAAATTTTATAATTAATAAAAAATTTAAAAAAAATTTGGAAAAGAAAATTAAAACAAAGGTGATTAAATATCGTGATGTTGAAAGAGAGATTAGGAGTACGATATGGAGATCGTATGTTGAAAATGGAAGGAGAAAGAGGAATTTTGTTATAAAGAACAAGTTGAAGAGTAATTATGATATGAAAAAAGTATTTAAATGAAAAATAAAGGAGTAAAATTTAAAAATAAAAATAATTAAATAATAAATAAAAAATTATAATATAAAATGAAATGAAACAATTCCAAATATTCTAATATTCTATATTCCATGATTCTTATTCTTATGAATGATTCTGATAAATATTCCATTATCATATCAATTATTCCAAAATTTGAGATATTTTGTTCATAATATATATTTACAAACATTGATAAAAATGATAATAAATAACGAGATGAACAAGCTAGTGTGAAGATGATGTTCAAGCGAATGATTAGATGATAAGGATAACAAGCTAAAATTAATGAAAAGATATGACTGAGGCTAAACAACAACAAAATATCAAATGAAAATTCTACAAAGGAGAAAAAATTTTTAGAGGTGGAAGAAGTGAACAAGTTCAAGTTCAAAATTTAAAGTCAAGTTCAAAATTCGAAAATTCAAAGTTAAGTTCAAAAATTCAAAGTCAAGTTCAAAAGCAAGAATATGACCTACGACATAGAAAATAATTGTTATAAATAAATAAAATTTTGCAAAAAAATATTTATGTAAAATTTTGAAAGAGAAATGGGATGATCAATACAAACAGCAAATCAACAAACAATGTTCAACCAACGACGTTTCAACAATGATGTTCAATCAATGACGTTTCAACAATGATGTGCAACAACGATGTTTCATGACGTTCGATTCAACAAACGATAATCAGATGGTCAAACAAACAATCTAAAGATATACGAACAAATGACTAAAGGAGCAATTGAGAAACAAATGACTGGAAGTGAAGATAAGAAACTGAGGAAAGAAAAAAAAAAGAAAAGGAAATGTTAATATATAATTTGCATATTTTTTACTTTGTAATTAATGACCTTTTGTAAAAATCTTTTCTTTTAAATTTATTTAATGACCTTTTAAATTATTCTAATTTTCGTAAATGTTAATATGTAAATAGTATTAAAATAATAATATATATATAGCTGTAAAATTGTAAATATCTTCAGTAGTAATTTTTATAAAATTAAAAATAAATTAAATAAAGATTTTAAAATATATTTTTTTGGTTTCTCTTTACTTGCCTTCCGTGAAATTATCACTATCTATAACAGTGACAAAGCGTCCATTTAAGTATGGGAAGCACTGCTTCACTTGAAATTTTTCTTAAAAAATTCTTAAATAAAGTTAGTATAATCTTTATATTATGTTTAAAAAATGAATATTAATTGGTTTTTATCTCAAAAAAATTAATATTATTTTTAAGTTGAAAAAAATATACACTAGAGTAGCAAACATAATTTACTTATTTTTTAAAATAAATAAAAACAAAGTTTCCGATGGGAAAGCCTCGAGAAATTCGTAGTCGCTACTTGCGGGAATGAAGAAGAGTAGAGAATGGTCCTCGGGTTAGCTCCTCGATTTAAGGTATGCAACGGAGTTGCCAACTAGAGGCTTATCCCAGTAGTAAAGTCGAGATTAGGGAGGATCGACTCATGAGAGAGATTTCCAGAGATCAATTGCCTGCAGAATGTTTTGTAAATGTGTGTATGATGGGCTCGCAAGACAGGCGAGAGGATCGCACTAACGGAGATTGGAAGATTCGCGACGAGTGTATACAAATTCCCGGAATCAGAATGTAGCTATTAAATAGGAAGAAAGCTTGGTGTGGGAGGCGCGATAGTGCATCGCGCATGAGGGATATTTCCCATAAGATATCGGCAAGGAACCTGATAAGGGACTCATCTTCACCTACTGGATATCCTAAATGTGTCAAAGAGTTCAATGGTTTATGATTAACATATAAGATCGTGGTTAAGGTCAATGATCCCAAAGGGACAATATTTTCTCTTGTATCTAGCTAGATTTTATTATCTTGACTGCCTTCATCACTTCATCCGGTGGGCCGCCTAGTATACCATCGCCGATATACCAATTATGAAGATTTAGCTTGCATTGGTCATTTACGTCTCGTATCAAACTATAAATACCCAGACAGAACAAAAAGAAACCTAGAGGGTTACCTTGTTGTATTCCATCGCTAGATGGATTCAACCTATCTCCAAATTAGATGTGCGAGGGACTATTATAATATTTGAAGATAAATTGCAAGATTTAGAAACGCGATATGCCTTAGAGAGTTAAAGGCGAACGAAACGTGTCTTTTAAGTGGGATATCGTGGGGATCTGTTTGTAAATACATCTGGGCAATGTAAAGAGATACCTCACATCCACCTTTTAAGTTGACTCCTAATTGATTCGGGCACAGGTGACTAGTTATTAGTGTTGTTAAACGACTCGATTTGAGCCGATTTTTAAAACGGCTAACTCAATATTTTAGTTAGATATTGCCTAACCTTCGAGATTTTTTAGATGTCCAAACCTTTGTGTCATCTATGAACTAAATCTTTAGACTAGCATAATATTTTTTAGAATTAAACATTTAGTTTTTAAAATAGGCTCAAATCGAGCCGTTTAACAACACTATTAGATATCGTGAACAATATTCTGCCTACTACTAGTGATTCCAATAGCGATAGGGTTGCTTGGTCATAGAGAGCCAGCTTATTGCCAGAAGTTGCCAGGAGTATGGCGAATTTAACATTCAGGTTATCTAGTTTTTTGGATATGAGCCTGGCCTTGGTAAGCAGGTCATTTTTGTAATTCTTATTTTTATCTATGTCATTAGTATTTGCAATGGTCCGGTAAAAACCCAAGATTGACCAAATATTATATGGCATTGGATGGGTAAAAAATAGAATAATTTTTGATTTTTTAGAAGATAATTAGAATATTTATTTATAATAATAATATTTAATAAATTTGCATTGGTTCAATCTTTTTGTATAAATAATATAATAAAAAGATTTGATGTGATTAAAATATTGTTAATTTAACATTTAATTTTTAATAAATTTCATGCAGAATAAAACTTTTATATCTTAACAAAAAAAAACATTTTTAGACGGGACCGACGGTCTGGTCTCAATAGTAGGTTTATTTTTGATCAAGTTTTTATTCATAAAATTTTGAGCTCTCAATTTGATATATATGCATAATTTACTTGTGCTTGAATTGGAAATATCTGGAGACATATTATACTTGTTTTCCCAGAATTATTCTTTCAAAAAAATTTATATAATTCTTTAACAAATTTTCAAATTTAAATTTGATATTTTTTTCATTTGCACTACTAATAATATTTTCTAAATCAATAGTTAATCTATGGGTGAGAGTGATGATTCAATAATAATAACATCTTCTATGATTTCAATTTCCATTTCTAATAAATTAAATTACTTGACGAATAAATGAAACGGAAGAACAAAAAAAGTAAACGATGAATGAGATATTATAAAGTGTTAGGCATTAAATAATCATGTTTTATGTGTTAATGAACATGTACATTAATTAAAAAGCAATTCATAGTAAACTTTTATCTTTTTTAATTGGTCATCTGTCGAATCGGACCGTCGAACTCAATAGTCATTTGAGACCGAACTGGACCGCACCGTCGGTCGGACTGGACCCCTGCAAACACTAAATATCATCACCTTTAAAGGGTGTGGAAATGTGATTAAAGGATAAGGGGTAGATAGTTACATCCTAAATTTGCTGTGTCAGGGATTTTTTGCATTTTTTAATAAAAAAATATTAAAAATAAATAAATAATATAAAAAATTCCCCCTAGTTTCAGTGACTTATTAACATTTTTTATAAAAAATATTAAGTAAAAATATATCATATCATAAGTATGTTTGCGTTTTTATAAATTTGTTTTAAATTTCTATGGAAAATACCGATCCTTATAAACTTTTTTTAATTTAATTTTTTTTAAGAATTGTAAAAAACATTTTAATATAATTTTAAAAAATATATTATTAATAACAGGGATTCAAACCGAACCAGAAGAAGAAAGCCCGGGTTTTTGGGAAAAAATCTAAACCCGAACTGAACCTGAACCCCGTTTATAAAATATTCAAAATCCCGAACCGAACCCGTGAATTTTATTTGAATCCGGGTTCCACCGAGTTCAGTGTATAGTTTAAAGTCATATATTAAGATATTTGTGTAAATACAAATATTTGTAATTTAATTGAGATTTTATAATATTTTCAAATTTCCAATTAAGTGAAATGTATATAAATTTTAAACAACTTAATGCATAAACGCCATTTTTAAGACTTATTTAATTTATTCTCAAAGATTCCTATTGGAGTGTTAATAAATTTTAAACAATTAAATTCATTTACGCCATTTATTTTTAATTTTTAACTTATTCTCAATGATTTAAGAGGAAAATAAAAGTGAACATGTCAAAGTAAAAATTATTATATTGGATATTGTTAATTTAAGGAAATATGTCATTAAATTTTAAAAATTGATACATGTGCTTTGTATTTTTAACTATATTTTGCCTATAAATAAAATAAAAAATGTATTTTTTATGCCAAATTTATGTCTAGTTTTTTATGATTTAAATATAGAATTTTTTTTATCAATTCAAAAATTCTCAAACCCGAGCTGAACCCGGAACCAAACCCGGGTTCAAAAATATTTCTCTGAACCAAACCCGGGCAAAAATTTTGCCGGGTTCGCATCCCTGATTAATAATAAAAGTTTTGAAATTTTAATGGAGATTTAAACTTTAAAGTTATTAAAATTTTTCAAAATTGAAAGTTTTTGAATATAGTTTTTTTATGTTTTGGACGCAAGTTTAAGTGGGTGAGAAAAAAAAAAAAATCTATAAAAATTTTTTTTTTTTCTTTTACTTTTAAAAATACTAGTTAGCTAATGGCTAAAAGTCGGCTAATTCGGTTCAATCTACAGATGTGTGTCCGAAAAAATCGGTTAAAATTAAAGCGTTTTAATTTTTACTAGTTTCTTTCAAACTTTAGCAGCTATATTTTTAAAAAAAATCTCGAGGCCAAAGTGATAATTTTCGGCCAGCAAAAAAAATTAATTACCCAACTATATAGAAAATACATATGAAATTGGAATAATTTCTTAATAAACATGAAAGATTAGAATTTAGGGTTTTAAGTTCATTATTATTTGTTTCGATTTATCAATTCGAGAGACCGAATTTAAAAAAACCGTTTATTATTTTTTTATTCTACTATGTATATAAAATAATATACAATAAAAATCAATTATAATTTCAATCATTTAAGGAATGCATTAAAAATTTCCTAAATTCGAGCCGTTTAACAACACTAAGTTCAGTGTTATCTTGTCATAATAATATTATTTATCTCAATAAAATTAATAATATTCACATATTTGTTTAAAATATTATTTTAGAGGGCTTTATGATCCTATGTTTTATCTACCTTGCAAGATTCATTTCTAATATTTGATTATCTGAATTTGTATAAAATGGATTAAATTATATATATATATTTATCAGAGACCTGCAGACCCGGTCCTAAACTCGGCCTGGGTACACGGGTCGGGTATTTTAATTTTTTAAAATATACCCGGGTCGGGTTTTAATTTTTTTATAAAAAAAATACCCGAGCCAGGATATATTTTTAAAAAATCCGGGTCTGGCGTGAAAATATAAAACCCGAAAAAAAAATTGAGACTAGGCAGAAATTTTTTTAAAAATAAAACCAGACCAGGACGTGCAAATGATATCTCTGATATATATGTCGAATTATTAACATATTATTTTATATGCTCTTTGTATATGTATATTTTTAAATGGATATTATATTTTTTTATTTTATATGTTTATCATATTATATATTAGTGTTTAAATATAAATTGTAATAAAATATCATAACATTTTTATGATTTTATTTTTGTCGAAATAATTTCATGTTTATGTTAACTACGAAAAAACAATATTTCATCTAAAAAAATATATATCCTAAAATTTCTAAAATCTCACCTACCAGAAAATTTGAAAGTTTTTCACCTCAATACTTAGCGGTTACGTGGGCAATATATTTTTGTTTAATTTTTTTATATGAAGGGATGACCAGTTTATCACTAAAAATAAAATTTTATTCTCACATAAAATCTATTTAAAAAAGTTAATTAACATTGTTATGCATTATCGCCATTAATTCATCGGATATATACAATATTTATGCATAGTTTCAACGATTTAGAACATATCAATATATATCAATATATATCCTTCTATTTAGTTATCTTATTCAGGTCTGACATCTAAATTTATCATAAATAAATGAAAAAAATGATTTGTTATGTCATTGCATGAATTTTTTAATTTTTTACATTATAAAATTTTTAAAAAAAACATGTAAGATGATTAAGCAAGGCCTGGCTCAATTTACATTATACAAAAAAAATTATATCTGGGAAGGGCAATATTCTTAAAAAGATTTTCAAAATTACATACTTAAGAAAATAATTTTTTATACAATTAAAACAGAGAAGGGCGGACGTGGAGTAAACAAAAAGGGAAAAAATAAATTTGGGGAGGAAAAAGAACAATATATAAAAAATAATTTGATTATATCTATTGCAGTTATGCCGCTTAGAAATTATTTTTTTTCACACAAACAGTTCGGGTAGAATAGATTTTATTAAATTCCAAAACAATAATAATTTTAAATTCTCATAAAAAAAAAGAACAAACTTTACTTATAATTTGCTTTCCTTTTATAGGGAATGTATTACTCATAAAAAATAATTCGAAACAATAATAATATAAAAAAATTATTTTTTTAAAATTATAAATCTCACAATCATGCTGAAAATCAGCATTATAAACTAAAAATAAACACTCCTGCTGATCTCCGGCCCCAGCATCATTGTTGCCTCCGGTCCACTCCTCTACATACTTAGTCTTCATGCCGTACCCCCACTTCTGAACATCAACTGCCCTCCATCCCACATAATGACCATTTTCTTCAACCGGCCCCAAAACACATTGAACCATTTTTCTCAACCCCCCCTCCTAAAACCCATTGGGCAATTTTTCTCGACCGGCCCTCAAAACCACATTTCTTCTATAAAAAACAACTCTCATATCACACGCTGGTAATTCTCAACCAGCCTGTCAAACACCATGGGCCATTCTCACCGCCACCCTATATTATTATACTTACCAGGATAAAACATCGAAGTAGGACCACTGTGATCACACTCAAAACATTTAATATCCCAATAGTTAATCACTATATTCCCCCTTACCACATTTGCAACAAACCACACTGCCTCTCTGCGCTTCAATACTATAGGGTCGCTATACTTCTCTCCTCGGTAAATGGACATAATTCTCTCATCATCATTTTTTATCCTCCTAATTTCATCATTATTCATCCATCCTCTCCTCCGATAACCATGTTGTTACTCTACCCAATCTATCATCTTCTCCATTATGTCCTTCCTCCACCAATAACGAGTGCCCAATAATTCGAATACTTCTCTCTCTCCGTATTTTTCTTCCAAAGTATAAACTGCATAACCATATCACCAATACAATCACTGCCCCCAGTACTACTGTAACTCCACATATTTTGTTATTTTAAAACTCTTTATTAAAATTTTTTAAAATATTTAACTAAAATAATCTAAAGATTTTTGTTAACTTATATCCACTTATTTAATTTAGTACCAAACATTTTTAAAAATATTTTAAACATTATTTATAAAAAATTGATAATTAACTTTACTATGAATATTTTAACTATTTGTAGTGTCAAACACTAGAAAATAATTAATAAAATTAGAACTGAAATGATGTAACAGTACATAACACTGATTTATACCTTTTTCACTACTACTTCTAATAACGGTCACGCTTGCTTTACAACTTTTCGCTATCCCCTCCAATAAGGCCGGTCACTTGTTTCACAATTTTTCGCTACCACCTCCATAATGACAGTCACATGTTTCGCAATTTTTGGCTACTACTTCCAATAATTGACGGTCACCTGTTTCACAATTTTTCACTACTTCCAAATTGACGGTCATTTGTTTCACAATTTTTCGCTACCACCTCCAATAATGACGGCCACTTGTTTCACTACCACGTCTAATAACTACAGTGCTCCATAATATTACCATTAAAAAAAATATTATCAAAATAATTAGTTCTTACTTTATTTTCGGTCAATGGCACCAACTATTGCAGTTATGCTATTACTCATAAAAAAATTCGAAACAATAATAATCTAAAAATACATTATTTAAAAATTATAGATCTCACAACCATGCTGAAAATCAACAAAATAAACTAAAAAATAAAAATAATTTAAAAATCGCAATCATAATGACTTCAACCAATTTTACAAATCTAAAAATAAAATTATATAAAATAAAATAACTCACAAAACGCAATACATAATGACTTTAGTAAAAATCAAATTTTATAAATGGGTTATGTCAAATCGACCAAAAAAAGAGATTTTCGGACGACCATCTTTAAAATCAACAAAACTTGGCTTGATAGTTATTATGTTGTATATGATAATTAAATCAAAATTTTAGACTGCTAGCTCGACCAGATCCAAGGATATACGCCTTCAAAGTCGAAAATCGCACAAAGTGTGATTTCATTAAATCTTGTAGTTTTAAAAAATACTTAAAGTTACAAATTATATATCATTTTATAGCCCTTTAAATTTTACATTGGAAAATATTGTAAAAAATTTAATAATTTTAAGTGTTTTTCTGGTAAAAAAATATTAACATTGTTAGGAAGGGTTTTTTTTTGGGTGTTGATATTCTCTAAAAATGTTTATTAATTTATATTAAACAATTTAATAAAAAATCTCGATAGCCATTTTTCTTTTTTTAATTTTATTTGAGTTTTTATAAATAAAAAAAGATAATATAGATAGCGTTATTTTAGAATTATAATATCTATTTTAAATTAAAATATGTATTATATTGGTATTAAAATTTAAAAAATCTATTAAGTATAACCAATATGATGTGCTGGGGCAATAAGTAAGGAAGCAGCTCATATAGATATGATTTATTAGGACCCTATATTGTAAAATAAACATTTTAAAATTTTATATTCAAACTATTATAAAAATATATCTCTTATTTTTATCGTATTTCATTTTGCGCTTATTAATAGAAATTCCTGAGGCCATAATTTGTAAATATATCATTTCACTTGTTGATATACTATCGTTATCTTCTTGACCAATCAATTCAGCAAAACGCCAAGTAAAATATATTACTGCTCTGACGTATCAGCTGCGCAATATAAAACAAAATTTTTTATAGATATGTATTATCATGAATCAGATTTTGGTGTAGCAGCTGAATGACATTTTTCAACTACATCCCATGGAAAAGGTCCATGTGATGGCCTTAGCAGAACATTAAAAGATTAGCAGCACGTTCAAGCCTTCAGCGCACTAGTTCTGGACACATTTTAACACCATTTGATTTATATTAGTTTGCAAAACAAAACATGCCATCAGTAAATTTTAGATATATAACTAGCGGTGTACCGATACCACTTTTTAGAGGCCGATCCGATATTAAATTGATATCTGCCGATTACCGATCTGATATCAATCTAATTTTGTATTCTGTAAAGATACCAATGGTTTTAATTTTTAATACACTTTTTATTAGTATAACATCTATAATTTTACTATACCATAACTTATGTCAATATTATTGTTGTAATATTATATATTTTTTTTGGGTTTATTGATTTTTGTGTATAATGTTGTTTAAAATATTTATTATTTTATAATGTTTTTAAAAAGAAATATACATTTTTTACACATATTTTTTTTTAATTAATAAAAAGATTTCGAAAATTGTAATTTTTTTCCGATTTGAAATTATTATAGGGGAAATGTGCCATGAATGGCCATGTTTTTGCTTTTTAAAAAAAAGGTATTATAATTTATGTTTAACCAAGCAAATTTTATATTAATATGTAGCCTAAATATTAATCTTTAAAATAATATTTGAATCAAAGCTCTATGTATAATACTTTATGAGTTAAATGGATTATGTGAAAGTTGTTTTTCTGGCTATGTATTGACTGGCCATATACTATGTGTTAACTGGCCATAATATATTATTTAAGAATTTTATTAAAATATGAAATAATACATTTAATAAGAATATGTGAATGTAGAATTGTGGCCAATCAATACATGGCCAGTCAATACTCACCTCTCTATTATTATTAAGCGCCTTATACATTAAATAAAGCTTTTAAAGTCTAGTTTTTTGTGTGAATAATACTAAATGCCTAAGGATAATATTTATATAAAATATCAATAATCTAAATTAGTAATTTTTTCACCAAACAAAAAAATGTGTAACGTGATTTTTCCAGAAAGAGGTACTAAAAACAATTTATTTGAAATATTTTTTTATTGAATTGCTCTATTCAATAAGTGAACTTAGGTAAGGTACATATCATAAATATACACATTTTGACCAATTTTGAGAGAAATTGGTTCAATAGATAAAAAGTTAAAGGGTGGTGGCCAGTCTTCACACATAGCCATTTATGGCACATTTCCCCTATATATTTTTAGAATTTATAAAAAGATTTGGAAAATATAATTATTATTTTTATGAGAGAATTTCAAAATAAAAGAATAAAAAAAATGTCTTGTGTAATTATTTTTGTTTTTAGTTAACTGTTTCATCATGTTCTCATAACATTAAGCGTAACAATTATAATTATCAGTTATAGTTTATATTCAATTCAATTGCAATTCTAAAACTATATAAAATATTTTTATTGTTAAATCACTTTTATTTAATAAGTAATAACATTAATCTATATACATAATAAGTAATAAACAAATATATTATGAAATTTGAAATAAATATTTAAAATTGAAATAAATATTTAAAATTGAAATAAATATTTAAAATAATATTTAACGTTAATATATCGAAGATTTCTTTTTAGAAATACCAAAATTTCGAATTTATCAGAGGTCAGCCTGCGGCGATGGTAACTCTCAATATCACCAGCTTCACTAAAAACAGATTCTGAAGAGATTATCGCACACTTTTATAAACAGAATGCGCAAAAAAATAACAATATGGCAGAATGTTTATTTAATTATTATTATTAAAAAAATATACGGATTTCGATTTTATTTATAAAAATAAATGATTTTAGATATAACTTTTTTAAAAAATTTTATTTTTGTTAAAGACGCCATTTTATAACGGATTGGATCGGGGAATTTTATAATATTGGCCGATAACCGATATTTTAAAATGGGTGAAATATCGGCCCGATCCGATAAAATATATCGGTACATCTCTATATATAACCAACAAACAATACAATTTAGAAGAGATTAAACTACTTAAAAGATTAAATTTAGCTTGCCCCATTCCAGGAACTCGGGAAATACATGCTGTATTTTTATTGAGTTTCAAAAAAAATTCATATAAAGAGGAATTTTAATAACAATATCTCAAATACCAATAATTTCGCTTTAGCTGATATTAAAGGATTCGTAACATGTGTTTATAACGATTTTTGATGGTTAGCTACAGTACTAAAAAAGAATGGAATTACTGAGGAGATATATATTTCCTTTTTAAACCCCATGAACCATTACCAAACTTTTACCCCACAACCGAGGAAAAAATATGGTTGCCCATTAACCAAATAATAACGATAATAGATACAATAACAATGACAGGACGTACCTACAATTATATTAAAAAGATTTTATAATAATATATTTAATAAAAATGTGTATTATATTGGTATTAAAATTAAATAAATCGATTAAATATAACCAATATGATATCCTGGGACAATTAGTAAGAAAGCAGCCCATGCGGATGTGGTTATTAGGACGATATAATTTAAAATAAACATATTTTGAAATTTTATACACAAACAATTATTTTAAATAACCATATGTTTTAATCTTATCCCATTTTGCGCTTATAATAGAATTTCCTGAGGTGAATTTATATTACCTTTTTTTATTTATAGATTAAAAAAAACAAAAATGGCTATCGAGATATTTTATTAAATCGTTTAATATAAAGGTAATAAACTTTTTTAGATAATATCAACACCCACAAAATTCCTTCCCAACAATGTAAATTTTTTATTTTTACCGGAAATAAGAAAACACTTGGAATTTTTAAATTTTTTTTCAATATTTTCCAACGTAAAATTTAAAGGGCTATGAAATGATATATTATTTGTAACAAGTATTTTTAAAAAACAAGATTTAATGAAATCATGCACATCGAGATTTTCGACTTTGATGGCGTATATCTTTGGATCTGGTTGAGCTTGCACTCTAAAATTTTGATTTTATTAACATTTACAACATAAATAACTAACATGCAAAGTTTCATTCATTTTTGAGATGGTCAGCCAAATCACTGGTCGATTTGTCATGGAATTACCCAAATCTAAATCCTACCAACTATGATTACAAATATTTACATTCAATTTGACAATATCCATTTTTTAATATTAAAAAATCATGATTTTTTATAAATTTTTTTAAAACAAAGTATAAACAAGATTCTAAAACATTTAGGGGGAAAAAATTTGAATTTTATAAATTTATTTTAAATTCCAGATTCCCCTTATTCCTAGACTCTGCCAGTAAATATATATTTTAAATTAAAAGGATATATTAATTATCTTTTATTTGATACCCATATTGATATATTGTGTTGATAAAAATATTCTAGCCCCCATAAAGTTAGACCTGTGTCCAATTAGAATAATAAAGTTTACAGTCAAAATATAATTAAATTACCTTTTATTTGATACACATATAAATATTTTTCATTGTTAAAAATATTCCTGACCCCACAAGACCTAAACCTACCCACTTAGAATAATAATTATGATTATTATCAAGATATAATTAAAACATATTTTATTTGATACCCATATTCTTATTTTGTGTTGATAAAAATATTCCTGACAGTCTAAGTCCTAGATCTGCTCATCGTGAGGGAACGTCTATCCTAATGAATAGATCTTTTGATTAATACCTATGTTGAGAATATATATTCCTAAGTTCAACAAAAAACAACTTAAAATAAATAAATTTTTGTTCCTGGTCTGTGTTCAGGGTTCGTATTCAGAGCAGACCACCCAATTGGGTCATAAATTTTATGACCAAGCAAATTAACACTACACATAACTAGGCCTAAAACGAATTATTTGTTATTTGATATTCGATTCGATTCGAAATTTCGAATCGAATATGAATAAAGGAAAATTATTCGTATTATTCGAAATTATTTATATATAAATATTCGTAATTATTCGCAAATATTTTATTGCAAGTAAAATAAAAATAAGTAATTAAATTTTCCTAGTGGATATCATTTCGTTTTATTTTATTTCCTATTATCAAATATCAAATCATAACAAGTTATATTTGCTGAAAAAGTTTAATGGAAGAAAAGGAAAAGCTTCAAAGTAAAATATAATTATTTTATTTTGATTGTTTCTCTTTAATCATTTTTGATGTTATGAACAAGGCAAAACATTTTTATAGAGTGTGCCTCTTTCCCATATTCTCGAGCTCCTGGCAGATAAATAACAAAATTTTTTTGACTAGTTCTTATTATTTGATTAGGAAAATCTTTTTCCCATTTAGTAACCTTATGCAAATTTTAAAGACAATCTAATTCAGATAGTGCATTATCAGTGGCCCCTACACTTTTTGAGCGAATGAAGCAGAATACCCCCATGAAAAGTACCCCCTTGAAAATTATCCCCCCCCCTTCGAAAAAATGATAATTATGACACCCATAAATTTCAAAAATAATTTTTATTGCATCAATTTTTAATATATAATATAAAAATGCAAAAAATATAACTTTATAAATATTATTTTTAAATTAATAATTTAGATAAATTAGGGGAAGAGAAAGCGAAAGAATTTATAATTTCATCAGTATTTAATTGTTTAAATAAAATTTTTTCCATTGATAATATGGTTAAATTATTGAGAAAAGAATCTTTCATGGTACTGCGCAGTCTTGTTTTAATTAATTTAATTTTACTCATGACTCTTTCAGCAGTACATGAGGTTGTGGGAATGGTTAATAGATATTTATATAAAATTCTTAAATTAGGGAAAGCAGAAAAATTTTAAAGTAAACGATAAGGTAAAATAAATGAATAGTTTTTCCAATCTGAATCGTAAGTCCCTGAATTATCATCATCATCAGAAGAAGCTAAATAATGTATTGGTAAAAATATTTTAATTAAATAAATTTACAATTCTCAGAATCTGACAAATCTTTAGATTCTTGAACCTCTAGGTCATGAATATTAATTACATTCCCCATTTTGGCCATCTTATAAATATTTCTAAACTTCAACATTTCTTCGAAAATTTGACTTGAATTTAAATTGTAAAATTCACAGATATCCTCGATATCTTCTTTAATAATTGATTTTTCTGTCATTCCCTTTGGCGTAAAAAATGATGTTTGATGTAAATATTTCATGGAATCATCATTAAATCTTTCGTTAAACTGCATAATAATTGAATCGAGTGCAGCATAAAACACACCTATTTTAAAGCTAAAAAAAATTCCTATATTTAATGATGAAAGTATATATACACCTCTCCTTTTTGGATTGTAATGTTTGAAGTCTAGAACTTTCAAAATCAAAATGTAGATTTCTCTCCTTCATAAAATCTTGCGCCTTTGAAAAAACATCCAAAAATTCAGTGTTATTATCTATTAGATTAAAAAATAATTAAGACAATAATTTATATTATACTTCTCAAATTAATCAAGCAATCTTTTGTCAATTGAATTTGATTTATTGCATACCCTATATCCTTCGAAATGACATGCAATTTTGTACAAGCCATACTTGTTATCAACAATATTTTATTCAAAACACAAAGTGATAAGATAAAATCAAATTTTTATATTCTAAAGACTATAGCACTAGCCATAGTGGAAGTGGCAGGATCTTCAGAATCCTTTAAATTTGTTAAAGCTGCCCTCAAGGCATCATAAAGTTGAAAAAAATTTACAATAGCTTTATATGACGATAGCCAGCTTCTAATTAAAAAAAAATTTTAAATTTAAATAAATAAGGAACTATTACCGAGTTGTATTCTTGACGCGTAAAAATCGTTGCGATTTTTTCAGATCATTACACTGAAATTTTTTGAGTACCTTATATCTTTTTGCACCATTAAAATAGACATAAATCTCATCTAGTATTCCTAGAACATTTCGAAGTTCTTTAATTGATTGACATAATTGAACAACGATTAAATTTAATCGATGACAATAACACCAAATAAAAGCTGCCTTTGGCGCCTCTGCTTTAATCAAGGCTTGCACACCATTGATTCTTCCACTCATGTTTGAGGCGCCATCATAACTTTGCCCAACTAGATATTCAAGGGGTAAATTCATCGAGCCAATTTGGATATTATATTATGCTTTATATCGAGACCTGTGGTATTTCCCGTACAATATATGTCAATCAGTCTTTCAACAGGCTTCGGCGTCTCACTATTTTCAACATATCTTACTATCAAAGCTATTGCTTCTGATTTCGAAACATCGTATGTGCCATCAACTATGATTGAAAAGCACCTGTTAAATGTAATCTCATTTTGAATTTTTTTTATAACCATATTTTTCATGGTTTCAATGAGAATGTTTATGTTATTATATGATAATAGGTTTGAATATAATTTCGTTTTTAATCCCTTATTTTTTTTATCCTTTTTTCTTTCTTCATTTTGCGGTATATACATTTTTAGTAAAGGTTCAGAATCGCAATAAGCTTAATAAGGGCCATCATATTGCCTTCTTGTTGCCTGTTCCCCCAGTAGGCCTGGTTTCGAGATATTAAATAATATAAACATCTTATTATAATTCTTATAATAGAACGGTTATTATCTACACATTCATTCTGAGGTGTTATAAATTTTAATATCGAATTTTTATTATGAGAAAGCCTTCCACAATAGGCCATCATATGTGCCTGTGAAGATTCATGCAGAATAATATCACGATTAATATTTTGTCATTTATCTAGACCTTCACATGTCCATTTTGAATTTGCGTGTGGACCACCAAATAAGAGACATGTTAAGCAAAAAACTTTATACATTTTAATACTATAAGTAATCCAATTTCTAGGAATTTTTCTATTGTCAATATTGGTTAATATTTTTAGGCATATTTTAAAATTGGAAAAAAAAAAGAAATTTCGGATAAAAAATTTACTAAACATCGACCAAAATTTCAGTCAATATATTAAATTAAATATCAAGTGGGGGGGGGGGGTCTTATTGTTACATTTATAAACCAGAAATCACATGATCATGATGGATGTAAAAAAAAGTACCCCCATTTAAATTTACTGAAGCAGTTGCTTCGAACCCCCCCGTTGTAGGGGCCCCTGTGCATTATAAAATCTTCATCCTCTATTACATTGTCATAATCACCTCTAAAAATTATATTATAATTAAATAAAGGAAATTTATGCTACTAAAGTATTTTTATATATTAAATAAAATCTATAATGAAATACTTTCTAAAATTTTGTTATATTTTATATGCAAATATTTAAAATGTAGATATTTTAAATAGATTATAATTTTTAAAATTTTATTTTGTCATAATCACCTTCACCTCTAACTAATAAAATGATATTAATAATAAAAATAAATACATGATTAAATAAAGGAAATTTATGCTACTAAAGTATTTTTAATAAATAAAATCTATAATGAAATACTTTCTAAAATTTTGTTATATTTTATATGGAAATATTTAAAATGTAGATATTTTAAATAGATTATAATTTTAAAAATTTGATTTTGTCATAATCACCTTCACCTCTAATAAAATGATATTAATAATAAAAATAAATATTATTAAATAAAGGAAATTTATGCTACTAAAGTATTTTTAATAAATAAAATCTATAATGAAATATTTTCTAAAATTTTGTTATATTTTATATGTAAATATTTAAAATAAATTTTAAAATGTAGATATTTTATATAGATTATAATTTTAAAAATTTTATTTTGTCATAATCACCTTCACCTCTAATAAAATGATATTAATAATAAAAATAAATACATGAATAAATAAAGGAAATTATTACTACTAAAGTATTTTTATATAATAAATAAAATCTATAATGAAATACTCTCTAAAATTTGTTATATATTATGCAAATATTTAAAATAAATTTTAAAATGTAGATATTTTATATATATTATTTTAAAATTTTTATTATAAAAAACTATTTAAAAAATATATAAATAATACACTGTACTTTGATTAAAATAGTATTTCCATAAATTTTAAGAATTAAAACAAAAATTATATAAATGTTATAACTAAGAATTTATTTTACAAAAATAAATATTCTTTAAAATGCTATTTTTGATTTGAATTTATAAAGAAAGGTCTAATTTTCTCTAAGGTTTTGCTAATTCATAATAGGAATAAAAATAGTAAATTAAAATAATTTTATTTTTTAAAAAAAGACCCCCCCCCCATTCCTATGCCACTGTTTAATTAATTTACTGTTTTTTTCTTTGTGTCATTAATCTGGAATTTCAGGAAGGATGGTAAACTTGGATTTTATATGATATAATGTTAAAATAAATTCAAAGATCAATTAGAAAATCTTGATGGAAGAAGATGTGGTTAAGGACATAGTCAATCCTCAAATAGTTCAAGATCTACATCAATCTCTGATCAAACTGAACCTTTTAATGCTAGGCGGAAAAATTCTTTATTATGGAATCATTATCTCCATGATGCTAAAAAAGAAACAGCTAAATGTAAAATATGCAATGTGGAGATAATGTGCAAGAAAAAAACTACGTCAACACTAATTAATCATAACAAAAGATTTCATCAAAAACAAAATAATACTATTAGAAACTATTTAAATGATATACCCAAAACAAATGCTGATGATGTTAAGCATTATTTATTAAAATTTTTGCTAAAGTCAAATATACCTTTTAAAATTCTCGCCACTCAGGAATTCAAGTCCTTCGTTAGATCTTAAAATCCTGATATAGAAATATGCTCAATACCGTCAATTAAACTATATATGAATGAAATTTTTAATAAAGAATTCAATAAAGTTAAAATAATTATAAATAATTTAAAATGCCAAATTAACTTTACAACTGATATATGGTCAAGCCCTACTAATGTATCATTTTTAGGGTTGACCTACCACTTTATTGATGAAAAATGGGAGATGAAATAATTGTTATTGGATATAGTTCCATTTACTGATTCGCATTCTTGTGAAAATATTTATAGAGAGTTTTCTCAAATTATAAAAAATTATAATATCGACATAAGTAAGATAGCAATTACTTGCGATAATGCTAGCTCTAATTCTACTTTCATAAAAATTCTTCATATAAAACACCCAAATTGTGAAATTTTACATGTGCGATGTTTTGCACATGTACTCAATTTAGTAGTACAGGAAATACTTAAGAAAGTAGACAGGAAAGTATCAAAATTAAGAAAAATCATAAAGATTATTTGAAATTCTTTTACAAAGACAAATATTATGCAAAATGTGTGCTCCTCCCTACTTCCCCCTATGAAATATTTAAAATTAAAATTAGACACATCCATCAGATGGAATAGCTCTTATTTAATAGAGCTATTCAAATGAGAAGGGCTATTGATGAAGTTGTGACTCAGATATATGATGATATATCTGATATCGAAGAAAGAAAACTGAGCGAAGTAATTTAATTTTATTTACTAATTATTATTTTTTATCAGGATGATTCGACTACTTTAATAAACATACAAAACAAATTAGACTTTTATCCTACCCTAAATCTTGTCATCCCTTTCTATGTTTCTTTAATCGAACATTTAAATTAATTTGATCTCGATTTTATAAACTCTATCAGTGCGATTGAGAAAATAGAAACTTATTATAACTTAACAAATATTCACACTATAATATCAACAATACTGGATCCTAGACTAAAAATGGAATTTTTTGAGCAACTACCAACTACATATAACATAGACACGACAAATCTATTAGAAAAATTTAAAGATGTATATAATGATTATAAAATAAAATATAATATCAAATCAACATCAGTTAACCCAATAGTACAGTCGAACATGGATAGAATTTTTAAACTTAATAACATTACAGCAGTATGTGAGGTGGAGACATATCTTAACGAAATAAGAATCAGTTCAAATAAGAGTCCCTTAGAATGGTGGAGATTGCATGGGGATCGTTTTCCTGTGTTGTCGAAAATGGCAACTGATATACTATCAATTCAGGGATCTTCGGCTTCATGTGAGCGGTTGTTCTCAATAGGAACAAATATGATAATGAAAAATAAAATGTCTTTGTAGGAGGAAACTATTAGAAAGACTTTATGCTTAAAAAATTGGATATTATCAAATTCGGATTTACTATAATTTTATATTTTTGTGTATTATTTTATATTTTTAGAAAATGAGATTATTGTACATTTTTAGAAAATTTTAATAAAATTTGAATATTAGATTGAAGAAATAGTTTAAATATTTTTTTATAAGCAATTCTAATTCTAAAAATCGGATATTTTGGTCAATTTGTTTGGTTAACGTTATATGAAATCATTGGGTTTTATTTCGTTTATTTTCTATAAATTTTTATATTGTAATGACAATTAGTTTAGAGAATCCTTAAAAGTATCATCTTTAAACATCTGTAAAATTTTTTTTGCAAAATATTTTATAAGCTTTAGAAAAATTTTCGAATTGAATAATGATTTTATTATTCGTACGAATACGAGTAGCGCAATTATTTGGTTCGAATTTTTGAATCGAATACGATCGTTTTTTTGTAGGCCTACACATAACCAATAGGGGGGGGGGTAGTTCACCCTCAATTACATATTTCCCTATTCTTGTAAATATCATTATCATTTTATGCTGATAAAATTTCCTCCCTACACCCACTCTAGCCAAAAAATGCATACAATATATTATAAGGGAGAATTTGAAATGAAAATTAGCAAAAGTTAATAACTTTTTAAAATAACAACTATAATTCAAAATTTTAAAAATAACAAATTTAATTTTTTAAAGTGAAAACCCAATTATTTTCATAAAAATCTAATATAGCCAAAGACCCTATAATAAGAGTACCTAAAGATCTCTAATAAAATTCATAATTCATCTAATAGCCCCCCCCCCCCCGAGCTTGTGGTTGTAATAAATTTATTCATATCATAAATTTTTGAGCTGAATATTTTTACAACTTAAAAGACTTGATATTTTGTAAAAAAAAATTCCTTTTTTATTAATAATTGCAATATAAGTTAAATAAACCCATCATTATGGTCAAGTTTTGTGAAGCATATAATAAAAAATATATCTTATACACCTTAAGACAACCCAGTCAAATGGGCTAGCCTCTGAAAATGAGGCTTTCTGTGACTTACCCAAAATCTTGTAAAATTCCCAACCCATAATAAAAAGCATTTAAATTATATTTCTGTTGTAAAACTTCTTTCAATGTTTGATAATTTAAAATTAAGATATATTAAAATAATTTTTATACTTTTATGAATTTTGTATAAAGTTTAGCAATAAAAATTTATATGCATTATGTAGTAAAATAAACTGTAATAAAATGTCTTGATTTCAGAAATTATGATTTTAATTTATTAAAATCATCTAATTTATTTTCCCAAGGGAATAAACTTCAGAATCATATTTTTATAGATTTGTATATTACAAGACCTATAAACCTAAACAAATTTAATACTAAGACAACTATTACCAAAGAAATATAATATATCGATCCCAATATTTCCCAATAAATATCTGATTGCTTTTGTTAAAAATGTATTAAAATAGCTTTAATTATTTATTGGATTAAATATTTTTATACTAATATATAATATTAACAATATTTTTTAGAAAACAATTCTACAACATAAATATTCAATTAAAGGTGGTTAAGATTGATGTATAAAGGGATTAGGAATTTCTTCCATGCCATCTACAGGACATATTAAAACAACTGTGGTTCCTCTACAAACTACTAGACCTAAAGGACGAGTGTCTTCAGTTATTTTTAAAGGATCGTCAGGATCTATTTTACTTGGTCTAGAAATATATAAAATATAACAAAATACCTCTTAAATATTCAGTAGTACCATCTAATACAATATTTAATAAAGCATCATATCCTTTCAATATACCAGAGACTAAAAAGGTATAAGGATGTAAAATAGCACGTTTAACTACCTTCTCGACCACCGTTAAATTTAACACGTATTGCCTTTTCCATATATTTTTGCAAGTTTAAAACTGTTTCTTTTTTTCTATGGTCAGAATTTATTACTTTTGATGCCTAAACATAATATTTAAAAAATATGTTTTAATATCTTTTACCATTTTAAAGGTGTAACCAAACTGAGAATTGACAGGTAAAGTGAGAATGGACAGAAAAACTGAGAATTAACAGGTAAAATTTATATTTTATAGCCTATCATTTATATTTTAAAAATAAAAATATAATATTTTTATTGTATAAATCAAATATATCCAAAATTATAATTATCCAAATTAACAAAATAGAATATGGAAAAATGTAGTCCATAAATTTATAATATGTATAGAACAGATACCCATAATAAACTTTTTAAAACATATAGAAATTTCCGTTGATGGCGTAATAGATTATAAATTTAGGTTTTAATTTAAAATAATATGAATTATAGGAGCATAATTCTTTGCTCTGGATTAATTAATTTGGTACAGACTTATATAAACATAAAATAAAAGAAATTTGAAGTTTCCATCATTATTTTTGGAGTTATGATGTCCATTCACAGTTTAGTCAATTTTTTTTAGATTTTTGGGATTTATAAAATACTAGTAGATAGCCCGTCAAAAATGACGAGGAATGAGAATTTTCTTATTACTTTTATGCTAGTTGTTACAAAATAATATCCAATTTTTATTCTTTTTACCCCTACCCCCCCCCCTTTAGGCCAGGTTCAATCCATTAAAGCTAAATATAAATACTATGGTTTGAGTAAAAATTTTAAGGCTTTTACTTGATAATACCAATATTATTTATTAAATATTACTGATCACTTATACCTAATATTTAATATTAAAAATTCCCAGGCAAAGTACAAAGCCATAATAATTTTGAAAAATTCTTCCAAGCCAAATGAAAGATCATAATAATTTTGGTATTGAGAACTGAAAAACAAAATATTTAAATAATCATAATGAATTTAAAAATACAATCAAAATCAGATTTTCATGGGCCTTGGTTTTTTGATCAGGCCGAACTCTTCACTAATCTATTGAAACAAATACTCTAAAAAGATAAGCAGACTATTTATTAATAATATATTTTCTTATTTTTCAATTTTTACCAATGTAAATTATTGTCGGGCCCTGACAGCTGGGTAAATTACTGTCAATTAGTGGATCAGTTACCATCATCCTTCTTTAATTAAATGGGCCCTGGCAGTAGTGTAAATTTTACCGCCAAACAGTAGATGAAAATTTACTGCACTGGATATGCCCCCTTTTGGGTGATGGAAGCCACTTAATTGAGTTTTATTAAATGCAATGATATACCTTAAATTTTTATATTAAATATTAACAGTTGAGTCATAAAATCTTCCACATAAATAAGCCTGTAACAAATATGAAATATATTTTTATTAGTTTATATAAAATAAAAATATAATAAATTACTTGTATTGTATATACCTTAATATAAAAGCATGGTAATAATTTATTCCAAACAATTATAAGTAATTTATTTATAAAAAGTAAGTAGACATATAGTTGATTTTATTCTATTATATAGAATTAGTTATAAAATACTAGGTAAAATTCCACTTTTACAGACATATTTGACAGTTAGAGAATATATTACAGTTAATAATTTAACATATTTTACTAATCAATGCTCTTCATATTAAATATAGCAACAATTTGCATTCAATTATTTAACGCCATCTATTTATTTTAAGTAAAAATGATATTTTAATTTAATTCATATTATTCATCCCACAATGTCTTCAAAAGATATTTTCTGATGTCCTTATCAATATTTTATAGTTTACTGTAAAATATATTATTCGCTATATTGGTTAAAATTACTTGATTGTCATTTGATAATTAGATATACTGTAAATCTACGACATATAATATTCCGCTGTTTGTATTATGCTTTAATATTTTTTTAATTTATGATTTGATTTTAACAATAGTTTAAAATTATATTTTACTTTTATTAAGATTAATAAATTAAAATTACTCACTTTATAAAAAATTATATTTGATATATTATATTCTATTATTAATAATTATAATACATTTCACTTCTGTCTTAAGACTTATCTTTGGCTTATATTCCATTTATTAAAAAACATTTTTGGTTCATTTTATATATTTATAAATTTATTTTCCCAAAAATCTATAAATTATGATGAATAGTTTTATAAAAAAATATCAACTTTTACATTCTTTCTTTTAAATTATTATTTAAGATATATGCATACATATTTGAGGGCCAGGGAGTGAGGGGAGGACTAAGGCGGATATTTTTTATTAGCTAAAAATGTGATTTACAAAAAGTAATAAATTTCTGAAGGGGGGGAAGTTCCCCTTGTCCCCCTCCCCCCTGGCTACGCCTATGATCTTCCATCAAGTTTATTCTTAAATCTGGGTATATATTTGAGTATCATAATTATATTTTCAGAGTTTCCATATTATTTATAAATAGAACTGACTGAATGAATGTTTAGTTTGTAAGGTGATTACTATTGGACCGATTATGCTATCATTTTTATTGGACAATAATATTTTAAAAGAACACTATTGGCTAAATTTGATTGACGGTTTTTAGGATTATTATAATAGATAATACTTTTTTGACTAATTTTGTGCAAACTAATTTATATAATCATAAAATAAAAAAAATTTGAAGTTTCATCATTATTTTTGGATGATGTCCATCAGGGGCATCGCTAGCCTTTACAATTTCAGGGGGCTAAAATAAAAAATTATTAGGGTCTTCACCCCCCATGCCCCCCAATTTGTTTTATATTCCTATATTGTACATTTTTAAAATTTGTTAACTCTGCACAATTATTCTAAATTTCATATTTTATCATTTATTATTATATGCATACAAAATAAACTTGCATATAAATAATTAAAACAATACAAGACATTTCTAAGAATAATATTTTTTAATACAAAATCTATTTATTTCAGTATAAAATATTTTCGATTGCTGATATAAATAAATTTGGGTCTAAAGAATTACCAGTGATAAAAAAGGTTATATACATACATATACCTCAATTGATAATAGTTTTTAAAAACCACATAATGCAATAATATAATTCTTAGCAACTTACATTGACAAAAGGTTATGAAACTCAAACTAATATAACTTCTGTAGCCATTTTAGACAATGTTTTATAGCATGGACCTATAAGGAAAAATTTATAGGCCTAAACCAAATCAACAATTATTGAAGAAGAGAGCATAAACGACCAATTCAAATCATAAAACTATATGGTGGTTAGAGCTTCCTCTTAGATGACATGATGGAAGCTAGATAAGTGATCGAATTATTGTGAGATATTAAATTTCTAAAAGATTATCTTCCATTTTTAATGATATATAAACGACTACACAGTTTACTATTATTGTTTATCTAAAATTTGTAATCATATGCTTTCAGCAGCTGTAGTAACAATATTAAATTACATAAACACAAATAATAGATGCTGGTCAATTTTTAGTCATAGCCATGACACTTACGTTGTAAACTAATATCAGAATTTATTATGTTGGTTAAATTGATAAAATAAAAATACTAAAAATCTTTAGAAGAAATAATTATGCAAATATGTTGAAACCTGGAGATATTTACACGGCAAGGATGCCATATTAGAAATGAAACATTTTATACCTATAAAATAAGATCTTAATGATATGATGAAACAATTAAGATTCTATATATTATTGTCGCACCACCTTTAATTGGTATATTATATCTTAAAATAATAGTAGTTTGTAATAATATCAAAAATATACTCGTATTAAAAATTTAAACTGTTCAAAGAAGAAAAAAAATAACTTTTCCAAAAAGGCGTAAAAATGAGAAAAAAAGATATTTAATTTATTACATCCATTGTAGGATGAATAATAAAATGTTTAATTTTTAAATTATTTTTAACTAAATAGATGGCATTAAATACATGCAAACTGTTACAATATTTATTATCAAAAGCATTTATTAGTAAAATTATTATAATATTAACTATAATATATTATATAACCGTCAAATACTTCTATAAAAGTGGCATTTTATCTAATATTTTATAACCAACTGTATATAATAGAGGAGTATAAACTATATGATTATTTACTTACTTTTTATAAAGAAATCTTTTATATTTATTTGGACCTTCAAAATATTTTTAGGAATAGGTATGATAATAAAATTTAAAAATAAATATACAGTTGATTAGTCAATTTGAACTCTGCTAATTACAATATTAAATTTGTTAGTTTTCAATTCATAAATGATTATATTTATTTAGTTAGGGTTATAAATAATAATAGTCAATTAAGCTTTAACTGTTAATGCTAAATTAATATTTAGTGAGTATATTGATAATTTGATTGCAAGCTGACATAGTGAAATATATTTTATGTGTATTAATCTAATCTAATATTTAAAATAGTATTCATTTAATAAAAATATAGACTGACTTATTACTTTTTAAATAATAAAATTAAATCTATATATTACTTAATAGAAATTATAGAAATCGTTCAGGGTGCAATCAAAAAAAATTATTTTTAGTTCAAGGGGTTAAGATTCCATTTAAAAATTTTTTTTGCTTCAGGGGCTATTCAAATTTTTCAGGGGGCTCAAGCCCGCCACTGATGTCCATTCTCAGTTTAGTCATTTTTTTTAGATTTTTGGGATTTAAAAAATATTTAATTTTTTAACTCATTTTGTTTAAACTAACTTAGTAAATAATATTTAAGGTTTCCATCATTATTTTTTTAGTTATGATGACCATTCTAAGTTTATTCCTTTTTTTTAGATTTTTGAGATTTTAAAAATATTTTATTTTTTTTGACTCATTTTGTGTAAACCAACTTATATAATCATTAAATAAAAAAATTTGAAGTTTCCATCATTATTTTCGGAGTTATGATGTCTATTCTCATTTTAGTTATTTTTTTAGATTTTTGGGATTTTAAAATATATTCTTTTTTTTTTACTCATTTTGTGTAAACTATATAAACATAAAACAAAAAATTGAAGTTTCCATCATTATTTTTGGAGTTATGATGCCCATTTTCAGTTTAGACATTTTTTAAAAAATTTTTGGGATTTAAAAAAAATATTTTTATTTTTAACTCATTCTGTGTAAATTAATTTATATAACATAAAATAAAAAAGAATTAGAAGTTTGTGTTTAAAAACGGTGCATGTGACAAACAATTCTCCTAATTATACGTTTTATCTATACATATATTTTTAATGTTATATATCATGAGGGGAGTATATAAAATAAGAGATATAACTTTATTCTGGCTGATATCAACCTTTTGTACCAATTAGTATTTATACATGTTTTTTAAAATATCAAAAGCTTTATCAGCAAAATTAGACAAGTATCCTAATTCATTTTTGCTTAAAAGATTATATTTAATATTAGATATTTGTTTTATATTTTGAGGGCCTATTATATCACGATCTTTAATTAGTAATTCTTGGTATATATTACTAGGTGTTTGGTATTTTACTTTATAACAATTGTTTTGTATTGCAACGCGGTGTGCATGAATATAAATTGAGATATTTTCTTGTTGCCATGAGCTATTTTATCAGAATACTCACCTAAATATTCGGCAATAAAAATATCTTGTAATTGGTTAACTGATGATGACATATTAATCAAATAAGAAATCCTTCTTTTACATTTTTCACAATTTCTTAACACACTATAGTAGATGAAGAATTACCATACCGTCAATATTTGGCTGAGTGTTATAGATAAATAAATACTTGTAAAAAGGCAAACTAGTTTTATTCTAAAAATAAATTATATATGTGTTTCTAATAAGTATTAACAATATATATATATATATATATACTAAATAATATTTGAATAAAAGTTAACAATAAGATATAAAATAAAAAGTAAGGATAAGTCAAATCTGAATAACTGTAAAATAAGTTTCTTACAAATATTAGAATAAAGATAATTTAATGAGCGCGTGATATAAAATTTAAACATATGACGTATTTATTACCAAATATATAATATTTTAATTTATTAATATTCCTATTATCTATCCACCCAGCTGATCCTAATTGAAGCTTAGATAAATTTTATTTTGTATAAAAAGAATCTTTCAATATAAAAACATGCAATGAAAATAATGATATAGAACTCCTATCTCATATTGAATATTGTCTATGGTTCATTATGAATTCAATCTCTTGAAAAAACCTATAAACGAATATGTAATAAAAAATAATGCTGCCAAGAAAATAGTTAATAAACAACAACAATAGTATCTTATAATTTAATATTTTCACAATTTTATCCTTGGATCATTAAAAAGGCAATTCAGATTGCAGTTCATTTGTTCTTTTTATACCTACGATTAGTGTTGTCAAACGGCTCGTTTTGTGCCGATTTTTAATATTTTAGCCAGAAAAATATTGCTTAAGCCTCGATAGATGTCCAAACCTTTGCTCCTTCTACAAATAAAATATTCAGGCTTGCTTAATACTATTCTAGATGAAATTTTGAGTTAGCCGTTTTCAAAAACCGGCTCAAAACGAGTCGTTTAACAACACTACCTATGATATATGATTCACATAATATGATGTTTGGATTTTCCAAATGAGATTAATTATAGTCAGACTTGATTCATTTTTATTATGATATAAATTAATAAATTTAACTATGTATGCATAACTATTTCTATCAACCTAAAAAATTTAAAGACAGAATAATAATATTCACAATTTTAAAGTTAAGAGCAATTATGCAATTTAGCTCAAAATATTTATTAATCAATTAAAACCACTTAAAATAATGTCAACAATTTGTATCATTTGTGCAAAATTAATTAAAGTGACAAAGGCCAATCTTTTACAAACATAGTTACAAAGGGTCAACATGTCCTTCCTCTCGAAAACCTCCAACCAATGAAATTATAACAATATCCAAACCCTTATTAAATATTATTAAGCCTCATCCTACCCCTATTAACTCAGATTTTATTGAAAGATTTTTTGAATGGAAAAAGGACCCACTTTAACATATCTACCAAATAAATCAGAAACATAATTTCAAATTTTGTTACAAAACTTATCACAAAAATAATAACTTAAATTGCTTAAAATCATGGGAAGACTTATTAACCTTCTCTCACAAATGTCTTATACGTCCCGCTAACAAAGACATGAACAAATAAAATCACACATAGATAATTTTGACACTATTCAAATGATTAACTACAATCATAATGTTAAAAAGCAAGTAGATGATATAACACACAAATGCAAAATAATATCAAATAAAATAGATCAAGGTGACATAGGATGTGCAATTAAACTTATATTCTCTGATAACCGTTTCTCCAATTAATGAAGAAACATTACAACTATTGAAACAACTACATCCCGAGGCTTCCACAGATAATCTACCCATCCCTCCAATCCACCCGACTGTAATTTTAACCAGTGACGAAATAGTCAATTCCTCAAATTAATTCATGTAGTACATAAAATATATTAATTTTTCATTTAAAGTGCTAAAAATATTTAGGAGCTTTATAATGTCACAAACTATGGAAACATCGTTATGCAATCGCAAAATGGGTTGCATGAATAAAAAACGATAGTGTTTCAAGAACAACCTTATATGTTCAACGAAATGCCATACTGCATTGAATAATTGTTGCAATAAATAAATTTTTTTAAATTCGGATTTTTTAAAAATATATATTTATGTGAAAATATTTAATATTTTTTATAAATTTGCAAAAACAAAAATGTCTTAACCTATAATATTTTATTTTTTTTTCATGGGGATTCGGAATATTTTTTAAATATTTAAAAAAAAAATTTTTTTTTTAAAGGATTCCGAATAAAAAGTGGGGATTCAAGATCTCGAATCCCCACATGGGGATTCCGAATCCCACATGATTCCATATCCCGATACGACATATACATTGCCGAAAATAACACATTGACGCTAACATACACAAAAATATAAGTATTAAAAATGAAATAAATATGAATAATAAATAAAATACAATTTTCGGTTACTGCCACCAGAGTTGTTAAACGCTACTTTTAAAAGTAGCGCGCTACCGCTATCGCTATTTGTTAAAAAATTAGCGTGCTACCGCTATCGCTATTTGTCAAAAAAAATAGCTCGCTATTAGCTTAAAGTGACTTTTTATAAAAAAATTTACAAATTTTTTATTTTTTGCTTATAATGTTATTGTATAGTAAATATATAAAAATCAACATTTATAAATATTAAAATACTAGTTGATAGCCCGTCAAGAATGACGGGAATTAATGTTCTTAAATATTGGATATTAAAATTGTACCTTATATTATATTAAAATTTAGTAGAAAAAGAGGTAAATTTGTAAATCATACCTCATAAAATATTCTTAATTTCTGATTTAAATATTAGGAAAAATATTATTACCCGCCTTTCTCGAAGGGCATAATAATAACTAATAAACCAGAGCTCCTGTTAGTCAGCATTGCTGTTCGCTCCCCACCGTGTGAAGGTGGAAATGGGTTTTAGGGGAGCAAAGAGATGAGCAAAGAATGAATAAAAGAAGGTAGAAATATAGGAAAAAGAGACAAAAATGTGAAAAAAAAATTTATAATAATTTACAACCATATACTATAAGCGCGGAATTAACGCCGCGTGCCGGTATCGGTTTTAAATCGCTAAACGATAAATCGCCAAAAAAAGTGATGTTCCCAATTTTGTTACCAGTAAAAATCCCAAAAATGGCTATTAATGTTATATTTAAAAAATGAAGATCCAAACCGTAGCAAAAAACATAAATAAATTACTTAAGTATAGAAAATTAAGTATTTGAACTAAATTTGTAGTGTCTGTTTAATAATAATTTGTAAGATATATATTTGTATTAAGTATTTAATATAACGATGTTTTATTGCCATTTAAAATATTTATTAAATTTCTAAAATGCTTTCTTAATAATATAATTTTTAATTATTAACTAAAATTTATTATAATTTCACATATAGATATGTAATATATTCGTTTTAAGTATTTAATATAACTATTGAAGAAATTTTTTACATTTAAAATACTTATTAAATTTGTAAAACGTTTTCTTAATAATATAATTTGTAATGGTCAGACCTGGGCTAGCCTGATCAAAAAATCAAGGCCCATGGAAATCTGAATTTGATTGTATTTTTAAATTCAGTAAGATATTTTAAATATTTTATTCCAGTTCTCAACTACCAAGATTTTCATATCGTTAGTTGGCCTTGGGGGATTTTTTTCAAAATTATTATGGCCTTGGACATTGCTTGGGAATTTTTTGTATCAAGTAAAAGCTTTAAATATATTTTTAAAAAATGGGATATTATGTTGAAATAACTGGTAACAACTACCATAAAAGTAATGAGAAAATTCTCATTCCCCATCCTCTGCTAAAAGCTAATCTATATATATTTTTACTCAAAAAATAGCATTTAGTCTTAATAGCTTTAAATATATTTTAACTTAAAGCATAGCATTACATTTAATGGATAAGACCTGGCCCAAAGAGAGAAGAGGGTTATCATAATATTTAACACAGAATATTTATAGGGAACTCTGGTAAAAGTCAATTAAAATATATTTTTACTCAAAAAATGCATTTAGTCTTAATAGGTTGGCTGAGCTTTGGAAATTCAGCTTGGACGTTTGGGAATTTTTTTTTATTAACTATGGGTCAGACATTGACTTAAAACAAATTTTTCTAAGGCCTGGGCTAGCCTGATCAAAAAAATCAAGGCCCACGAAAATCTGATTTTGATTGTATTTTTAAATTCATTAAGATTTTTTAAATATTTTATTCCAGTTCTCAACTATCAAAATTTTCATATCGTTGGTTGGGCTTGGGGGTTTTTTTCAAAATTATTATGGCCTTGGACCTTGCTTTGGAATTTTTTGTATTAAATATATTTTAGCTTAAAGCAAAGCATTACATTTAATGGATCGGACCTGGCCTGAAGAGAGAAGGAAATTGGATATTATTTTGAAATAACTGGTAACAACGACCATAAAAGTAATGAGAAAATTCTCATTCCCCATCCTCTTAAAAAAGATTATTCATATTTAAAAAAAATAATGATTACTTGAAATAACTGTTAACAACTACCATTGATTTAAATGTTTCCTTAAAATAGTTAAAATATATTAAATAAAAAATAAACTTGTGGTTGAAAATGGTTTGCTATTTTTAATATTCCATTTTTAAAAAATTTAAAAAATAAAATGGTCGTTATAAATTAAATAAAAATGGAATAATTAAAAATATTTTACCTTAGCCAATAAAAAATAAAGAAAATAAATTTAAACCAATAGTATTAGAGCTTAATAATCCAATGAAAAAAAATAAATATTGATTAAATTTAGTTAATTTTAAAAAATCAAATATAAACAAAGATTTTTATAACAAAATATAAAGCTTAAAGGAGCTGAACGGTAAGAACGTTTGCCGTTGAACCCGTTACTGGTTAACGGTGCATATATGCACCACCTCCTATATACCTTATTTTAACATAGTAGTTTTTATTTTAAAAAATAATAAAAAAGATTTTTATATAGTTCAGACATTGTACTTCAAAACTGGAAAAGAAAAATATGAAAAAAATATTTTTTTATATCCCTAAGAAACCCTCAAACTTTGCGAATTTATGAGGTCTAAAATGCAAAATTTTCTAAGTGATCTCACAAGCATGTTATAAAATTATTTCGATGAAAACTAGTGTGTATATATTCTTTATAGATATATCAATATTTATCAATCATTTTTGAATTTTTAAATAATTAAAATTTTTATAGATAACCACATAAAGCTGACTGGTGCATATATGCACCGTTAACCATCTAGCAGTATAAATTATTTAAAAAAATTCAAACAAATGAAATTTAACATAATGAATTATAATTTTTTATATTATACTTAAAACCACTACCATCACTAAGGGTGGTGGGAGGAGGGGTGGGTGGCTCGAGCCCCCTAAGAATTTTTTTTTAAAAATTTTATAAAAAAAGACCTTTTGAAAATAATTAAAAAAAATTTTTTAGCCCCTTGAGATTAAATCGAATAATATATTGTTCCTATTATAATTTTTCCGATCAAATTATATGAAATTATTAGGTTCATAAATATTCAAAAGTTTAAAATTATTTTTAGCCTCTTCCTTTCTGAAGATTTTATTTTATTTATATAAAATATTATGCACCTGTTTTGTCAATTCAATCAAAATTATCAAAATAATAGATGACTAATAAAAAAAATCAAGATTCTACGAAAATAATTTGTCTAGATATTAAATTTTTAATAAATTTTTTTAATGAAACGTTTTCTAACAATTGAACAAGCGCTTGCTCAACTTTTTGAAGAGGAACCAATTGAAGAAAGAGATATGGTTATAATTCCGCCAAACCCCTCTGCAGTTAGTGATGAAGAAGATTTTGATGAAAATGACTTAACAAATGTCGGAGTTTTGCCTTCAGATACAGCTGGAGAATTGGAGATTCATAATTCAGTTGATTACGACCTTCCAGAACCATATTCTACAAGAAGCTATTCTCGAATTTCTCACAATTTAAAATGGAGAAAAACGGATGCAATATATTCTTCAAGCCCTTTCAATGGAGAAAAGGAAGATGTAATAAAACTTGAAAATGATTTACATGGTAAAAGTCCATCAGATATATTTTCTTTAATTTTCGACGAAGACTTATATTCCCTAATTGTAGAACAAAGTAATATTTATGCTAAACAAATGAATAGACCTAACATATGCATAATCATCCAAGATATTCAGAGATTTATTGGAATTCTATTATTTACTGGATATTATTCTCTCCCACAAGAAAGAATGTACTGGTCTAATGATAGCGATATTTCTATTCCAATAATCCGGGATACAATGACCCAATTACAATTTCGAAATTTGAAATATAATATCCATTTGGCAGACAATACTAAAATAGATATACATGATAGATTTTATAAAGTTAGGCCTTATATTAATATATTGAATAATAAATTTCAGCAATTTGGAATTTTCAAACATCATTTATCAATAGATGAACAGATGATACCATATCGAGGAAGACATTCTTGCAAAATGTTCATAAAAGGAAAACCAATTTGATTTGGATACAAGTCTTGGATATTGGCTTCTTCCGACGGTTACGTATTCTCATTTGATATATATCAAGGAAAAAGCGAAAATAAATATGAATATAGATTAGGTGGAAATGTAATCATAAAATTATTAAAGGCATTGCAAAAACCAAATTATCATAAAATATATTTTGATAATTTCTTTACATCATTTAAACTCTTGTCATACTTAAAACAAATGGGATATTTTGCAACTGGAACTGTGAGGGACAATAGAATAGAGCATTGCCCAGTTGAATCTATAAAGGTTGTAGCAAAAAAAGATAGAGGATATTATGATTATAGGTTTGAAAAATTAAACGAAATATTTGTAGTTCGTTGGAATGATAATTCGGCGGTGACCGTTGCATCGACATGCCACACTATCTCTTTGCTTTCTAATGTTTCAAGGTATTCTAAGAAAATATCTTCTAAAATAAAAATTCCTCAGCCAAATATGGTAACTGCTTATAACGAACACATGGGTGGAGTTGATCTATGTGATAATCTAATATCTACATATAGAATAAAAATAAGAGGAAAAAAATGGTGGTGGCCAATATTCACCAATTTTATTGATGTAGCTTTGGTAAATTCATGGAAAATCTGGAAATTCGTGAATCGAGATGACAAGAAGAGTTTGCTTGCATTTAGACGAGAAGTTACTAACTACCTCCTTCGAACGCCAGTAAGAATTGAAAAAAATTCAAGTACAGGTCACGCCAGCCAGTTCGCATTACAGTGTGAAAACCCTATTGATTCATCTGGACATTATTTATCCAAAATTATAGATGGAAAAAGACGAAGATGCAGATATTGCCATACGCACTCAAGATATATGTGCCAAACATGTCAAATCGCACTCCATATTAAATGTTTCAAGGATTTTCATAATATATAAACATTTTCTCGTTTTTATTATAAATTACAAAAAAAGAATAAAGATATTTGTTGTTTTTTGATATAGTATTTTATATAATTTTTATAACCTCTTAATGGTTAACGGTGCATATATGCACCAGGCTAGATTTTCTATTTAGGATTATTTATTTTGGCTGATTTTTTTAGAATATCATATTTGAGCATTAATCAATATAATTTGAAAAAATTGAGCATTTTTATCCACTAGAAAAATCTTGACCATTAATGGGTGGTGCGAGTTCGAATTCCCGAGTAAGAAAAAATTTTTTTTTTAAAAAATTTAACATTACCGAGATAATAAAAGCCCTCGATTTATTTAACATTAAGAAGATAGGAAAGATGATAGAAAAAATAAAAATTAACGTTATTAAGATATGAAAGTTGATACCAAAAAAAATTAACGTTATAAAGATAGGAAAAAGTTCATTTCTTGAATACGGCTATTATAAATATAGATTGTTAGTTTTGATTATAAAAAAATTTATGTAATAAAAATAAATATTTATGGTAATTTGTTGAATTTTAATGATAAAATCATTCAATATTATCATCCCCAAGTCTAGAGCGACGATCAAAAAGTATGTTTTGCCTTATTAAATAATCTCTCGACACTAGCACTTGAGGGTAAGGGCGTATTTAATCTTATATACATATTTTTAATATAAGATAGATTATCAATAATTTTATTTGCAAGTACATCGTATGTCTGGCATCCTATTATCATTTTGAAAGCTAATGCCACAGATCTTCTTTTTAAAGTTCTAGGGTCTAGTCAATGGCCTGTGATTCCGAAATAAGCTCAAAAATATTTATAAATATAAATAAGTTTTTACCTTCTGTTATGTGTTCAACTATCTCCCGTGGTACATATATATGAAATATCTGATAACTCTACTATTAGAGCGTCTTTCATCATTTTAAAGTTATCTGCTATTTTATTCATTAGTGTCTGGCGGCATAAAATTGTTGTACCAGGGGCTAGAGTTTTAATCATCATGGTAAATGATGGATTATCAACTAAGGACATTGGCTGAACTGTATAAATTATAAAATCAACAATAACTTTAAGCCAATTTCTGAGAAATATTGTCATTTGCATTATTAATTAATTTGGTTTGAATTGAATTGGTCTTTTTGGATATAGAGTCGCCTATACCAAAATTATTTAGATGTTTCTCCATTTCCTTAAAACTCATGAACAGTAAAATAAATATTATTAGAATGTAAAAATGACAATTTCCCAGTAGGTGTTTCTTGAGGTTATAGCTACTGGATTGATTTGGGGAAATATTTTTTTTACATTTTAAACAAATAAATTTGAAACCAGTTTTGGTTATATATTTATTTTAAAAAAAATTGAAATCTAGGGAATGGGAAATTTGTATTATAGCTATTAAGAACATTTTCTTCCCTTGGTATCTTCCATTTCATTAATATCATTGTCTGAATCACTTTCAACGATTTGGATATCCATAGGCGATGACATTTTAAATTATTAACACGTGATTTAGGTTTATAATACAAATGAAAATATAAATTACAAATTGAAATTATATTTTAATTTCAAAATTAAATAATAAATAATAAATAATTAAAATTAATTATGATATTATATATAAATTTTCATGTTTATACTTACCTTCATTATATTTCTTAAAAGTAGCGAAGTAGGTACTTAGCTACTTTCAAAAAAAGTAGCGCGCTAAAAAATTAAATAATTACAAAAAAAGTAGCCGCTATTAGCTATAGCTACCAAAAGAGTTAGCGCGCTACTTTAACAACTCTGACTGCCACTCTCGGGGTTAATGATGCTTACTACCAAGTGAATGTATGGAAATATTCTGAATACTAACCTAATTTGCTAAATACCGACCAAAATTTATTAAAATTTAATAAGACTTATTATTTAATATATTATAATAGAATCACGTGGTCAAGTCCGGCCTCCTATATATCATCCTCCAAGGATGGAACCACCAAGTTAGAATAAGAAAAAAACATAATCATTACCGGGATTCGAATCCGTGACCATGGGATCAGTAAGCCAAGCTCTTGCCGACTAGATATAGAGGCTTTCCAAAAATCACGATTTTTCAAATATATATTATAAATATATTTGGTAGTGCCTATCCAAATGAAAAATAAACAAAATTCAAATTTGATAGGTAGTACCTTAAGGTAGTAAGCATCATTAACCCACTCTCGGGGGGTATATTATTATTTTTTTTTGTTATTTTTTTATGTTTTTTTATGATATTTTTTTATGATATTTTTTTTTATGATATTTTTTTTATCAATTTTTTATTTTTGCCTACAATTTAATTTCTTTTGTGGTAAAATATAGGAATTATTAATTCCGCATATTTAAGTTATATTTAGGAGAATTTTGCCTATAAATTTAATTTTTTTTTGTGGTAAAATATAGGAAATATTAATTCCGCATATTTAAGTTATTTTTAGGAGAATTTTGCCTACAAATTTAATTTTTTATTTAAGATATTTAAAAAAGTTTTTTCTATAAATTTTTATTTAAGATATTTGATACCACACTGCGTGTGGTTAAAGATAATGTAATGCAAGATTGACTAACTCGTGATTAGGGTATGTAAATATATTTTTCCTGTAAATCAAAAGTGGTAATAAATTTAAACCTATTTGTCTTAGATATAATAGGCTAGAACAAGCCAATTATTTCCATTATCGGGTCAATCATTCGTGAAATTTTGTTGATCCTAATGACAGATCCATCCACACCCAAAAAGTCGAAAGGCTGTGGCGGGACTTATAAGCAAACTACAAAAGACATGAGGATCGGGATAATATTCATGAATATCTTATTAAATATAGATTTAGAAAATATAAATTGTTAAATCGTTTTGACATTTTTATTCATTTTATAAATCACTGTATTAATTTCAATAATATATTTCAATTTAATGAATAAAATTGGGTATTTAATACTATATTTCGTGTATAAATTTTAATACTATATATAATTGCGTACTATAATCCGATTTAACCCTTCACTAGAAAGGTTAAAAATCCCTTAAACTTCAAAGGTGGGGTCTATTTTATCTCTAATACATTAATAAAAATTTGTAGACTTAAATAAAAAATTTAATTTGTAGGCAAAATTCTCCTAAAAATATCTTAAATTTGCGGAATTAATAAGTTCTATATTTTACCACAAAAAAAATTAAATTTGTAAACAAAATTCTCCTAAAAATATCTTAAATTTGCTGAATTAATAATTCCTAAATTTTACCACAAAAAAAAATTAAATTTGTAGGCAAAATTCTCCTAAAAATCTTCACAAAAAAAATTAATTTGTAGGCAAAAATAAAAAATTGATAAAAAAATAACACAAAAATAATAACAAAAAAAAATAATATACCCCCTGAGAGTGGCAATAACCCCATTTTCATTTTCTTAATAACGTTGAAAATGTATACAAATACTTCATGCAAAGTGAAGTTTATATTTTTATTTTATAAAAATAAAGAATGAATCTTAAATAAGAATAATTTTAAAACAAAACAAGTATGTAAAACTAAAATATAAAAAAAACTAAAATAAAAAAAAATGACTAAGTAAAATTATTTAAAAAATTTCATCTTTAGCATTTCCTTCTTTTTTTCTGCTTTCCCAATCGGCTTTCATCCATCGCTGATCATTCTGCTTGTTGGTTAGATTGTTGCTTTTTGGTAGTTTGTTGAGCTTGATTGCCATCGTTCCAATTTTTTTCCCATTGATATCGTTTATCAGATTTCATTTTGTCAATTTCCGAAACAATTTTACATATATATTTTATGTGTATTATGTAGTGCCATAAAATAACGTCATAAGTAACGTCGATACTAATGTCGTTACCTTTTGGAATTCCATTCGTTACTTTCTTCTAGTGGTAACGAGTCGCGTTTTATATGTTAATATTTAATTTAAAAAAATTTTAAATTTTTATTTTACATTCATTATATAACTAAAAAATTTTATAGGTCTTAGATAATAATTTTGAATTTGAACTTGTATTTGATTTTGTATGTTCGCCACTTCTTCCCCTAAAACTTGTGTACTCGATGTTGAATTACTAATGTTATTATCACAATTTATTTCTTTCAAATCTGTTGCGATATTTTTATTTGAAATGACCTTCGTTAATCTCTTTTTTACTAGTCTAAATGTCCTATAATGTTGGTTCCTGTGTTTATTTTGTAAGATAAATTTCCATCTTTATGTGTTACGATTTCTTTGTCCCATATGTTTTCCATGAAAGTTTCATATCAAATTTTATCAACTATCTCGATATTTCTATTTGACGATATTTTCCGATTTAATTCATTATCTTTATCTTCAAGTGATTTAATTAAGTCCCATCCGATTCTAATTGTTCTCAAATACATTAATTTGCTCTGTATCATATTGGTTGTAGCGTTTGGAGTATTTCGATAATTAAATAAGAACTTTTCTAAAACTATATCTAAGTCTATTTTATTGCTGTTTTCCATATTCCTTTTCATACAATATTCATCAATGGACTTGGTGGTGAGGAGCTGTGAGTACGTGTTTAATCACATGCTCCTCACAAATTTTTTTGAATAAGTACGGTATGCCAAATAAACTGATTTTCATTAATTCTTTGATAGTAAATTCTGTAGATATATTCTTCATCCTTTTAATTATCGGGAACTTGCTATATGCATCCACAAATACCATTCAATTATTTTCTTTAAATTGCGCATAATCTATGTGCACACGTTCAAACAATCTAGTTGCTGTTTCCCACAGATTTTGTAAATTATTATGATTGTCTTCCCATTTGTTGCATGAATCACAATTTTTCACTTCTTGATCTATATCTATGTTAATACCAAGACACCATAAATAATCTCTTGCTAATAATCTGATTTCCCCAGTACCTAAATGTCCTTTATGCAATTCTTGTAACATCTCATTTCTCATTCTACGAGGTATTATAATTCTATTTTCATTAAAAATGCAATCTTTCACAAACTAAATTTCATTTCCATATTTTTGCAAGTTTTGCTTTTAATTAGCTCACCATTTCTAATTGTCAATAATTTCCATCAATTCTTTATCAACAATCGTTTCCTTCATTATCCTTTTGAAATTTATAGGTATGTCCCATAAATCATTATCAACCTTTTCACTATCTATATTTTGTATCATATCCTCTGTATTCATCTATGGTAATCTCGATAAACAATCTGGTACAATATTCTGTTTTGGTGAACTATTGCGATATCGTGTGTTCCCATCGCTAAATTCCATTTTTATAATCTCATGGACATTGAAGTATTGTCTTTTAAACCTTTTGTAAAAATAAATACGAGTGGCTTCTGGTCTGTAATTATGTAAATTTTGTTCCAATGAGATATTCTTGAAATTTCTTTATACTATAGATAAGGTTTTTCTTATGTTTGTGTAGTTTGTTTCTGATTGTAATATAGTTATTGATTCAAAAGCAATAGGTTTTTCTTTATCATCTACTTCAATATGAAATAGAACGGCATCTAAACCTTTTTCGAAGCGTCAGTTGCAATACCTATAGGTAAATCTGGATCGTAAAAATTTAACGCTGGCGGAGAACTTGTTAACTTTTTTAAATCATCGAAGCTTTTCTGATGTGTATTTTCCTGTATCATCTTTGTTGACTATCTTATATAAAGGGTCAACTATATCCACAATGTTCCATAAAAATTTACGATAGTAACTAGCCATGCCCAAAAATGTTGCTAATCCTACTTTTGTTTTAGGTTCTGACATGTTTGTAATAGCTCTTATCTTTTATCCATTAGGATGTATACTATTTGCACCAATATCATGCCCCAAAAAACGAATTTCATTTTTGAAAAATATACTTTTGACAAAATTAGGTATTAGACCATACTTTGTATTTCCCTCGAGAACTTTTTTTATTTAGTTCAAATAAGCTTCATCATTATTATCCATAATAAGCAAATCATCGATGCTAAATATGACATCATTCATATCACCAAATATGTTGTCCAGTCTGTTGAAAAATAGCTGCAGTTTAGGAAGTTATGTAATTTCTGTAGTATACCTTGTGCGTAGATATCGTGAGTATATCCCTAGATTCTTTATGTATAGGTATTTGAAGAAATGCGATTTTGAAATCAATCTTTGTAAATTTCTTGCCTTTTGATAATTTTGAAATTAAATCATTAATACGTAGTATTGGATATTTAATATCTTCCAAAACTGGATTATAGTGTTGTATATATATATATATATGTCTTGAAATTTGCGTATTCATTGTCATATAACTTTTAATTTTGTGTATTCATTGTCATTTTTTTGTTAATTTAGCGAGTCATCATTATCATAAAAAATTAGTATATTTTATTTTTATGATTAGGAAGATTATTAATAAATTTTTATTTATTCAGAGGGAGAAATAGTATATAAGAAGAAAAAAATAAGAAAAACTAGGATTATGAAATTATTATTTTTAAATTAGTAAATTCTTAGATTATAAAAATATTATTCTTCGGCTTATGTAAAACCCAAAAATCATTAACACTAAGAAATAAATAAAAGATTTCTTATTTTGAGTATATTAATTTCATATTTTGTGGTCTCGAGTTCACTGGTGTTTCATGTTCTAGTCTTTTTTTAATATTGGTCCAAGACGTTATATACCTTTTGTAAATATAACATGCAAGTTCACCGTTTGTGTAACGTGGGATTTTTTTTAAAAGGGAAGACACCGTTTGTATAACGCATAAGTTTTTTAACGTGGGAGTTTACCGTTTGTGTAATGCGTGAATTTTTTTAACAAGAGAAGTACACTGTGAGGCCAAATTACACGGAAGTGCTGCCCATTTTTTCTGAAATTTATTTTAAACCCAAGTTTTATCTTACGGAAGTGCTGCCCGTTTTTCAGAAATTTATTACACAGTAGTGTTGTCCAAATTTATGTCTGTTACACGGATTCACCCAATGTTTTGTCATATAGACCTGTTACTCGGAAGTGCTGCCCAAAATTTACGGCCCAAATTTTTGTCCTATATAAACGTATCGAGCGGAAGTGCTGTTTTTTCAGAGATCATTGTAGAAACCGTCGTATACATGAGTGATAAAATTTAAAGACGTAAATGCAACCACATCTTATCGAATATAAGTTTAGTTTCTTTTAAAAGTGAGTGGTGGATGTATATGTTGATCATGGAATATTTAGGCTATTGATTTTATCTTATCTGTTTACGTTACAAATAACCAAAATATTTATTTTGAAGTTGATCATAAACTTTTTATAGAGTGGGGGATGAAAAGTTTAAAATTTGTGAATACTGGGAAATACAATATAATACTTTGGGGCATTGATTGTGTTACTAACATAGATGTGTAATAATCCTGAGAAGAAGAATTAGAAGAAACCGAAGCGTAAGGATAAAGGGGCAAACTTTGAAAATTGAAGGACACAATGGTGAGGAAGATATGATGGGCCGAGTAACATGGTTACCGGTAAAAGAATTTAAAGGATAAACTGATAATGATGTCGGAGGATTAAGTAGAAATTAAAAGGTAAATAACCCGGAAAATGGAAATAGGTATAGAGGATCTGGATATAATAAAATATTGGGGCTAGTGTTGTTAAATGGCTCATTTTAAGTCGATTTTTAAAAACGGCCAACTCAATCTTTATTCAGAAAAATAATATGTAAGCCTGAAGATTTTTCCCATATATGGCACAAAGGTTTAGACATCTATTAGCGAAATCTCGAGGCTAATGGAATATTATTCTGGCTAAAATGTTGAGTTAGCCGTTTTTAAAAATCGATTCAAATCGAGCCGATTAACAACACTAGTTGGGGCCATATGGAGGACCGAGAGAAAATCAGCATGGAAGACGAATGGAAATGAGACGGGGGTTTAAATTTCGCGGAAGGGTAAATATGAATTTAAATTGTTAAAATTGCGGAAGACAAGGACATATGGTAAGGAATAGTCATGAAAATAAATGCTTTGAATGTGGGAAATTTGGTCATATAGCACCGTTCTGTCTGGAAAAACAAGAAAAATAGCGGTGTCCTGGGTGTGGACTATTTGGTCACAATAAAGGGGAGTGCAATTCGAGAAATTTCCAGAGGTTTTCCGCTGAAAGTAATTGGTCAGAATTCTTCGAATCTGAGGACTATTGAGAGCGAAAAAATAAGGGATTGTTGAACCTATTTTGAAGGAAACCGAAGAGCAAAATATGGAGTGCTTTAGATGCCGTAGATGCCGGAAGGAATATGTAACGAGAGAATGTGGGAAATGGTGACTATATGATGGCAATAAAAATATTTGGATCCAGGCGAGGATCTTTTTGCACTTTGATCATTCCCAATTCCATATCTTTATTCCGCCACTCAGTTTCGTTACGCCGATTTGTTTTCTTCCTTTCCATTTCAACTCCTCGAATACGCGCTTTTCCTTCCACCCTTTTGTTCCATTTCCTTGGTCTCCACAGTTTATTCCTGTTGCAATTCCCTTTAAAGAATTCCCATCGTTTTCCCTTAAAGGCCGTTCCTATTTCCCCCCTGACAGCACCCCCCCCCCCCCCACAATTTTTCTCTTAAAATACCCACCTATTTTTTCCCTAGAATTATTCCCCCCGATTTCTCTCCTATATTCACCCTAGAATTATGAAATCCTATTTCTCTCCTATTACTCCTCAATGAGTACCCCCGATTAATCCCCAATGACCCCCCTTCCCGATTACTTCCGAATGAGCCCCCCCCCCAGATTACTTCCCAATGAGTTCCCCCAATTAACTCCCCAATGAGTCCCCACTTTACTGTTCCCGATTTCTATCTAAACAATTCGCCCCTATTTACCCCCCTATAATCATGCGCCCCTATTTCCCCCTTAGAATTAACTTCGCTTATTACCTCATTTCCTAAGAATACTCTCCTCTCACCCCTATCACTCGCAGTTTCTTCCCTTAACTCTATGATACTCCCTCGCTCTCTTCCCTCTCTACTCCTACTAAAATCTGACTCGAATTCTGGTAATGCTTCTACGTATTCCTTCGATATATCTCCATATACATCTTTTCTAGTTAGGAGTAAAAATAAGCTCCACCATGCAAATACTCCCCAAAAACTATACCATGGCCCTATTAGGGTGATCCAGTCCCACCCCATTATCGCTTCAACCCTCCGATTAATATTCCACAAATCCAATATCTCAACTCTTTCTCCCAATATCATTTCAATTTTAACTCTCCCCATTACAGATACTTTAAATCCACCAAATTGCCATATTCTCAATCTTTCATTTTCGATCATCTCCTCGGGCCAAAGACTCCGATATCTATCATATATAATCACCAAAATAGCAGCTCCCGTGAAATAACATTGGTAGCATACTCTCATTAATATTTATCATTACTCTCCATATTTACATACCCCATTTTTATTTTTTCACGAGAACAACTTTGACTCCTTCAGGCGTAAATTAGTAATTATTAAGAGATTTTCCAAGAAGGTTTGGTGTGTCTAATTAATTATGAAGTAGATATTAAAATAAAATAGGGCTGTGTGCCAAAAATTTTTTATTGTGGCTAGTACCGTTCGAGTGGCGAAGAGAAGTGGGAATAGAATTGGATCAATGGGTAAAAAAGGGAATTGTGTTTTCGGTGAATATAGCGAGTGGGCAACTCCGGTAGTGCCGGTAAAAAAGGCCAATGGAAAACTCCGTTTGTTAGCACATTTCCGAGTCACGCGAAATCCTTGGGTTGTGGAAGTGAAATATCACTTGCCGCGAATTGAAGAGATATTGGCTAGTTTAAAGGCAAGTGTATATTTTTCGAAGGTGAATTTTTCAAATGGCTATTTACAATTACGGATAAAGTCCGAGGTGCATATACTATTGACTATTACTACGCCAAAGACGCATTTCGCAGGTTGCCTTTTAGGCTTAGCGTTTTGGCGCCAATTTTTTAACGAACTATGGCAGCCGTTCCAATGCTTAGAAGGGTTTTTTTATTATATGGATGATGTATTGGTGACGGGAATAATTCCTGAGCAACATGAAAATAGAGGAGATGCTCAGTTAAGGAAAGGGTTTGCGGTCAAGCCTGAAAATGTGTGTTAGGAGCAGGGTTGCCATGTTTGCCCCCATCAGCGGGAGACTCCCGCAATTTTTTAGTTTACACGCAGTTATCTCTCTCCCGCAAAACTACCGCAATTGAAAATCTCCCGCACAAATCTACCGCAATTTTTTAGCAATTTTAATAGTATTTTAACGTTTTTAATATTTAAATAATAATTTTGAAAGACATAATTGATTATTTTTATATTTTTTAAATAAATTTTAAATATTTATTCGAAAAACAAATCTAGTTTGTAAATTTCTTTCTATCCTGTTTTATTTTTATCCAATAATAAATCAACATCATTTTATTCATATAAGTCAGTACAGGGGAGTATATCAACATCGATTGCAATACAAAAATATTCACAAAAATAATAAATATTACAGATGCAACTACATTTGCAGAAATGGATTACATCTATTATGTCGTTCAACATTCACAGAACTATATCATCACAATGTGGGTCGAATCTTTTTCTCATGATATTTAACGACTCCATTATAAGTGCAAACCTTACTCGTGGCAGAACAAAAATGAGCAAAGCTATTACAAGTGATTTAGTACCTGAATTCTAGAGGTCAATTATAGACGTTTTGAAAGATAGGCATCCATATGCAATTCTAACAGATGCATCTAATAAGGGAATTATTAAAACATTTCCCTCGATCCTTCGCTATTTCAACAAGAATAAGAACATTTCAATAAAACTGTTAAAATTCTTTCCTCGGATAGTGAAAAATCCAACAATGTAGCTAGCCACATAATGGTAAATATAGCTGATTCAGGGTTATCAATGATTTGCATGTCAGCTTTCTGCGCTGATAATGCCTCTGTAAATTTTGGCAAAAACCAAAGTTAGAAATGAGGCAGCACAATAATGAATGAATACCAATTGGCTGTATATGCCATATAATACATAATTCTTGCAAGAAGGCAATGAATGTACTATATGTGGATGTCGAAATAATTGCGATGAAATGTTTTAACGAATTTAGTTCATCAACTAAAAGAGTTGGTGAAGTGGTCTGACTTGGAATGGTGTGAGTTGTTGTGATATATACCTATCAGGTGGTTGCCATTAATACCTGCCATCGATATAATTTTAAAATTTTACACCTTAAAAAAATACTTCTTAAATAGAGATTTTAAAAGCTGTCCTAAAATTTTGAAAAAATTTTTCGAGTATGAAATGGCAGAAGCATATTTGGGATTCCTTTTATATGTAGTAAAACTACTTCATGCAGTTAATATTCAGTTGCAATCAGAATATTCTTAATTAAAAAAGATTCACAAAATCATGCTACAGCTCTGTTCATCTCTACAGTTAAAAATTGATAATAAATTTTATGGCGCTATTGCTAAAAATATTATATTAAAATGTTCAAATAATACGAAGCAGATATTTTTATTAAGACAATTTTAGAATATTTACAATCAAAATTTGATTTTAATAACTATTTACAAATGTATAAATATTATGACCTTGGAACAGAAACCATCAATTCATGCTTTATAATTTAATAAATATATTAAAAATACCGAAAATATTAATGTCTTGTTTGAGGAGATTGTAATTCTCTCTATTATTTATGATTCGCCAAAATACTTAAAGTTAGATGGTCTAAAAGCAAAGAAGAAATGGGTAGAATTTTTTCTTAATAACGATAAATCCCCATGCTTGGAAAAAATATGCGAGTATGTCTCTGATCTGATAATGCCTCAGTGAATTTGGTAAAAACAGAGTGTAAAAATTGAGTCAGCACAATGTTGGATGCGATATGTTCCTACTACCCACCATCGATAGAATTTTAAAATTTTATAAACCTTTAAAAAAATATTTCTTAAATAAAGATTATAAAAGCTGTCCAAACATTTTGAAAATTTTTTTCAATAATGAATGGCAGAGGTATATTTAGGAATGATTTCACATGTAGGAAATCTACTACATGCTGTTAATGTGTAGTTACAATCAGAAGAATTTTAAAAAGATTCACAAAATTATGCTGCAGATGTGTTCATCTTTACAGTTAAAAATTGACAATAAATTTTATGGCGCCATTACTATTACTTAATTATATTTTATTTGAGATTTAAGTAATAGAACTACTAAGGCCAAATAATAAAGTGGAGATGCAAGCCCTTCTTGGTATGGTAAATTATTATTACAGATTTGTGGAGGGCTTCGCTCAAATAGCGGTGCCGTTGTATAAATTTTTAAAGAAAGGAGAAAAATTTAAATGGAGGAATGGAAAGGATGAGGCTTTTGAGGGGTTGATATCTAGGATCGGGAGGGAACCAGTTCTAGTGTGTTTTAATAAGGATTTGGAAGTAATGTTTTTTTAGAGCGGTGGAAACCAGATATTCGGTTATCGCACAAGAAGCGCTAGCCGCTATTTCTGGATTGACTAAATGCCGAAAGTACTTATTAGGGCGTAGATTCCTGGTATATACGGATCATAAACAGCTGGTGCATCTTTTTAGGAAAGATAATAAAGAACTAATGTTATCGCCTAGACTACAGTGGTTATTACTTGTAAGCAATTTTGACTTAAAATTGAAATATCGGCGGGGAATTTGAAGATAGTGAGTTAAAAGGAATGGATGAGGAGGATGAGCACTTGATAGGGCGATGGTAGGAATATCTAAAGTAGGAACAACTCAAGAAAGTCACATTAAAGGATCGCGAATTAATATGTATCAAAGCATGCGTAAAGGGACTAAGACATGGCGAGAAGGAGACATAGCTTTTAAATATTCATGAAATGAATTGTCTATAGTGTATAAATGTGTAGTACGAGGGAATAGAGGTGTAGTACGATCAAATTAAGGGATGCGGTGTTGACTATGATTCGGAATCAAGGAGTTGAGAAAATGGAACAATGGGACCGAGAATATGTGTGGTGGCCGGGAATGAATAGAGATATTAAAAATATCAGCAGGAGCTGTTTAATGTACAATACATGGGCCAAGATGCCCCATAAAGACAAGAAAAGTGTTTGGCCAACCAAGCCGTGGGAGCGGATACACATTAACCTCTGACTTTAAAAATAACATTTATATACTCGTGGTGGACGCATACTCAAAATGGGTGTAGTACAAAGAAGTAAGGGGATCAACGACTCAAGTGATAGTGAAGACGTTGAAAATCTATGGGCCAGGTTCGGAGTAGCGAACGATAGTATCTGACGTAGTTCCAGCTTTTATCAGTGAACAGTTTAAGACGTTTTGCATAGAAACTGGGGCAAAGCATATTTTAGCACCGCCATATCATCTAAGTTCAAATGGTCAAGTGGAGAGGATGGTGTTGATTATCAAAAACTGGTTAAGAAAATCAAAGTATGGAGGAGGGGAAATTTGGACAGCAGTGGCATATTACAACAACATTCGGACGGAAGAAGAGCAATCTCCAGAAGAGAAGTTTTTAGGGAGACTAACTAAGATATTATAAGATTTATTAAAACAGAAACCGAATCAGGAGGTGGGATAGGTGATAGGTAAGACGCCTGAGTTTGCAGTGGGACAGATTGTATGGGCCAGAATATTTGGGGGTGCAAGGAATGGGAATCCGGGGTAATCATGGAAAATATGGGACACAAATTAAATCAAGTAAAATTCACCTATGGAAGAGAGGGAATACGTCGGGATCAATTGAAAAGGGGAGTGGATACGATTGGAAGTATGATTAGGAGGAATTAATTGATCGAAAATTAGTGGGGAAAAAATATTTAACTAAATATAGTGCTTAATTTATTCCATGAAAGTAGGGGGCAACTAGAGCAAAGATTGGATATGGATATGGTGTGACTCAATTGGATATGGATATGGTGTGACTCAACACCTGTGCGATAGATGATAATAATGAAAAGTAGATCAGCGATTACCGCAAAGGGAGGATACTCAAGGAGCTAACTACCATTTCAAATTCGAAGCACCATGAAAGGACAATAATTATGCCAGGGATAGATTGAAGTGCAACGTTTGGTTTTTGATTAGCGGGAGCGTGTTATATACATATATATTTGTCTTGAAATTTGTTAAAATTAAAAAAATAACAAGAGACACAAGAGAACTCGAGACCACAAAATATAATTTAATATACACAAAATAAGAAATCTTTTATTTATTTCTTATGTGTTAATTATTTTTGGGTTTTACATAAGCCGAAAAATAATATTTTTATAATCTAAGAATTTACTAATTTAAAAATAATAAATTCATAATCCTCGTTTTTCTTTTTTATACCCTCAATTTATACTATTTCTCCCTTCTGAATAAATAAGAATTTATTAATAATCTTACCTAATCATAAAAATAAAAAATATTAATTTTTTATGAGGATGATGACTTGCTAAATTAACGAAAAATTGACAATGAATACACAAATTAAAAGTTATATGAAAGCGAATACACAAATTTCAATGCAAATATATATACACAACATATAGTATTTTTGAAATCTGCGCAGAGTCTTAGTGAACCATCACTCTTAAAAACAAGTGTGAGAGGACTCGCCCAGCGAACATCTTGAACAAGTTCAATAATTTTATCATCTATCCGTTTTTGCAATCCTTTTGTTATTAAATCAACTTGAATATAAAACACGTTGGTGGTATGATTTTTGGTATTGCATTTTGTTTTTAATGTAGTTTGACGTAGCTGCGAAATATTGGCATTTTGTTTAATTTTAAAATACATTGCTTTATTAATTTTTGTATAGTATCAATAATCATCCTCGGTCAGATTCACAAATTTACCCAAAGCAATCTTGTCACTTTGGGCAACATAAGCATTTAAAAGTTGAGTGTTGTCTTCGTATCTCATTTTGACTTTATAGTGCCCAATACTTTTATCCTTCTCCATCATATCCAGTTAATTTTGTATCCTATTTATTTAAGATTTTAATTCCAATCATTCTTGCAATATCAATCGGTAGTATCGTAAATCTTGATCCTGTATCTATCTGCATTAACGTTGGCACATTATTTAGGTATAAGGTGACTTTATACGCATCGTGAACTCTGTTACCATGATCTACGTCCATATTATTCACATCTATGTTAAATAAATTATATTCCTTTTCTCTAATTTATCATTATTGTCCTCTTTTATTTTGTCTATTTAACGGTATTAATCTTGTTCGAATATTGAGGTTGGTTAATTTCGTTGTTTGGATATCTGTTGTTATATGATTGATTAAAATTTTGACTATTGTTGCATCTCGATATAAATCTAGAATCGTTATACTGTCTATTATATCTGTAATTATTATCATTATTATATCTATGGTTATTGTAATTATTATTATAATTAGCCCTGTTATTAAATCTTGAAAAATTATTATACGATCTTGGCCCTTAGTTCTGTCATTATTATAAAATTTTAAATTGTAGTTGTTCTGATATCTAGGGTTGTAATTGTTTTCATGATAATTATTCCTTTGATAGTCATTGTACCTTGGTGTCCACTATTGTCTATTATCGTAATTGTATTGCGTATATTGTCTTCTCTTGTTGTCCTTATGCCTAATCATTTGTCAATCTGTTTCAATCCTTTTACCTCTCTGCCCATCTATATGTTTTACTGACGATGTTTCACTTTCTATTTTTTCATTTACAGATATATTTTCTACTTTAAAAATTATATCATTTTTTAATTCTTCCCTCTATTCCATTCGCTATACTCAAAACTTTACTTATTGTAATGTTAACGAGAAATTTTCTGACTGATATAATTATTTATAAATGATACTTTTACGTTTTCTAGTACTCTACTATAATCAGTGAACTTACATTTATTACTTAACACACAAATACGGGTTACCCAATTGCTATATGTTTCATTTTTCTTTTGAATGGCGGCGTTAAATTCAGTTAAATACGAAGCATGTGACCTTTCTGGGTGAAGTATTCTCAATCTTTTGATTAAAATCGTTGGATTTATGAAGTCCGTCGATGAGCATACAGTCACCAGCTTTATATATTCGTCGTCGAGTAACTTCGTAGTAAGTTTGCCTTTTCAATATCAGCTAGTTGTCAGTCCCTAAATATGTCCTCAAATTTTCTTATAAATAACTCCACATTGCTTGAAAATGTAGTGTATTATTTTTAATATTTATTAATGGTTTCATTTTTATCAATGGTTTCATTTTTATCAATTTATTTAATAATTTATGATTTTATCAATTTATAATATGTTATATAAAAAAATATATGATACGATGCAGAGTTGTTAAAGTATTTAGATAGATTTTTTGTTAAAGTATCGGTACCTAGATATTATTTTATAGATATCAGTATCTGTATCTCGATGTTATTTTAGAGGTATCTATATCTGTTTTTAGAACTTTGTAAGATATATTTTGATATACTTTTATTTAACGCTTTTCTATATTATAAATAAAAATATTTGAATGTAAAATTTACATACAATTTAAATATATATATATATATTAAAAAATATTAAGACTACTATAATAAAAAATTATATATATATAATAAACTTATATATAAAAAAAATATATATATAAATATGCACTTAATATTATGTCCGAGTTTATCAATAAACCAGGATATTACAACCCATCTCAAGGAATCTGCCATTTTTACTTTCAATGGATTGGTTAATTTTATTTTATTATACTAATTTTAAAAATTTATTTTAGATTAATATTAATATGGATGAAGAAGAAGAAGAAGAAGAAAAAGAAGAAGAAGAAGAAGTAATAATCAATGAAGCACTAATAAGTTTCGACATTGTTTTTCCATCGCTAATTTATAGAGCATATGTTTAAATAATATCTCAAAATAAAGAAAACAAATCTCTGATAGTAAAATGTTTGCCATGTCTACCAAAAAATACAAAAATTTTAGTTAACATTACCTCAACTTGCAACATTGTAAAACATTTAAGGGTATAGATCTAAATAAATGTTTACAATTGTAATTTTAAATTTTAAGAGAAAACATCAAACACTGTTAATGAAAATAAAATAGGGGAAGGAGAATAAATCTATTAAAAAAAATATTGAACTAGACTCATAGTCCACTAATATTTTTTCCAAGAGACCTCAGACTTGAACCAAACTACTTTAGATGATATAATAAGTGTTTTTATTATAGCTAGCACTCAGCTATTTTTAATTGTTGAAAAATCCTTCATTTATAAAAATGATTAAAACATTAGCTCTACAAAAAAATATAATTTGCCAACAGACAGTGGATGGTAGAATTTCCCAAAGATTGGAAAATGAAAAGAAAGAAATCATAAAAAGTCTAATAGAACCATCGCTAATATGCACAATAGAAGATTGTTGGAGTGCCTATTTCCGGTATAGCTAACATTTAAATTTGTATGATAATTGATCAAGAACAAATCATATGAGCAGTTTTAAAAAAGGTTAATTTTTAGTTCATACATAAAAGTCACGGCACACTATATAGATCCAACAAGTTTGGAAAAAAAAATGTAGCGTGGGCTTGTAAAAAAATGACTGGTAGTCATACATATGATAAAATAGCTAAGAATTTACAAGATATAGCAAGTAGTGATGTTAAGGTAACTAGTAGTTACCTGTAACTAGTTACATTTTGGCTAAAAAATAACTGTAACTAGTTATATTTTTAAAATTGTAACTAGTAACTGTAACTAGATATAATTTTTGGAATGTAACTGCCAAAAGTAACTAGTTACTTTTAAAGATATATTCAAATAATTAATTTTATTTTTAATATGTTGTGATAAATTAAGAAAATGTCTGATTGTTATAATTTCCCGTTCAAATTGATTTTCTTTTCTTAAATTGTTACATTGCTGCTGGGCTTCATAATTTTATAAGCAAATTCAAGTAATTTAATAAACTTTAATATTATATTTATTTACAAATGTAGCACAATATATTTTTTCCGTCAAGTAACAAGCATTGGAACTTCATATCATACGTAATAAAAAAAATTTTAAATTTAGTATAAGGAAAAACAAAGACAAATTATTTTAGAATTTAATATTAAATTATTAATCATTACTTACAAGAACCAAGTCTAACAAAAAATATCATGTTATAGGTTTAATAATCTTTATGATAATGACAACATCATTGCTGCAATTCTTCACCCTTTATTTAAAACTGACTGGTCTTGGATTAGGCAAGAAAGGAATAAAGCAAAAAAGGAGGAAATTTTAAATTTAATAAATACCTTAATACCTCAAAGTGAATCCCAGACGAATGAATCATGCTCAAAACCAACATCACTTGATGTAGTTGGATTTTTTGACCTAAAGCGCCAAAATATTCTGGATAATGAACTTATAGAAAACTTTATCAAATCTAATAACAACACTTTTCTTTATATAACGATTTTCCAAAGTTAAAATTACTCTTTATTAAATATAATGTTGTTCTAACATCAAGTGCTCCCGTAGAGCGCTTGTTCAGTCTAGGTAAGCTCATTTTTGGAGATAAACGAGCACGTCTCCTAGATAATAACTTTGAAATTAATTTGTTGTTAAAAGCAAATAAACATTTATTAGATTCTAATTTTTATGAAAAAATAAATGTTTTTTTTTCAATGCAAATATATATTTTTATATTCTATGTAAATATATATTTTTATATTCGATGTAAATATATATTTTTATATTCGATGTAAATATTCAATTTTGCGATATTTTTTTATATAAATAAATTGTAAATTATTTTAAATAACTGATTATACTTTGTTTATCCTAATTTTTTTATATTAAATAAATGCATTCGATAAATAAATAATGAGCATATGAATGATGTATAAAGTAAGTAACTAGTTACTTTTGTAAAAATGTAACTAGTAACTGTAACTAGTTATGTTTTTGCCAATGTAATTAGTAACTGTAACTAGTTATGTTTCAAAAGTAACTTTTAACATCACTAATAGCAAAGGATTATTGCATTTAAAATAAAATCTCATAGACCATTACTGAAAATGCCAAAACTCAGAGTTTTTAGGTTAATTTTATTATAAATATAAACATAATATATGTTTAGGATAACTAATTTATTATAGAGTTTTCAAGCCTATTGAAAATACTAGTGAATCCATGGATGATCTGGAAGATGAAGAAGCAGTTGTACCAATATCAATAACAAGTCTTTATACTATTGCTCAGGATTTTGAAATATCAGAATCATATATTTTACCTAATCATCAATGTTGTGCCAGTCTCACATTGAATCTTGTAGCCAATGTGGATGCCAATAGTATGATTGTTAATAATGATTTAAATTTTGATACACAATAAATTTTAAATAATTTTTTCTAAAATGAATAATATTTTTAAAGAATATCCTAATATAAAATTGTTATTCATAAATATAATACCACAATCCCTTTAACCACCCCGGTAGTCTTTTTAGTGTAGCTAAAAATGTCTTTACAGATAAACGAGGATGCCTTAATGACCAGAATTTTGAAAATATTTTATTACTGAAATCTAATAATTATATATAATAATCTAACCATATATTTTCATATATTATATTATTATATTAAATTCTAAAAATCATTATTTTAGTTATATTTTGATAAATGTGATATCGATTCAATAAATATTTTAGCTCATTTCATAAATTTTCACAATAGAATCCTAATTTAGGAAAATTGTATCTATATCTAGATACATTTTTAAAATTTTATCTGTATATAGATAACTTTTTAGATGATGTATCTGTATATCTATATAACTTTTCAGACTATATATCTGTATCTAGATTCATTTAAAAGGTGTCTTTTAACAACTCTGATATGTTGTATTCCACGATCTTTGATATCGTTTCGCATTTATTGTAAATACTATGCCGCCTGACTCTATACATTCCATACCACGGATATATAGATGAGCAATCAGCATGTAAGTGATCATAATAAAAGAGCTCTGAATCTTTTCTTATGTATTTGATATTGTATTTTATTGGATACTTGATACTATTAAATATTTGTATGTCATGATCTTATTAGTTGCGCTGCCACCATATAATGTATCTCCAAGTTATATTAAAAACAATTATAACGGCATCAAAATAATGTTCGGAATAATATTAATATATCTAAGAAAAATAACTTTTCTAGGAGATATGTATATAAAATATAAGTTTTAAAAATAAAATATATATGAATAATAAATAAAATACAATTTTCATTTTCTTAATAACGTTTAGGAAAATGTATAGAAAATCTTCATGCAAAGTGAAGTTTATATTTATATTTTATAAATAAAATAACGAATGAATTTTAAATAAGAATAATTTTAAAACAAAACAAGTATGTAAAATTAAATATAAAAAAACTAAATATATTTTCTTTTTGAATGCTGAGATTTATAAAAAAAATGACTATAATAAAATAATTTAAAAAATTTCATCTTTAACAAATATTATAAATTAAGAATTTGATGGTTTAACAATTATAAACATAGACGTAGCCAGGATTTTCCTAAAAAGGGGGGGGGGGAGGGAATTAACAAATTTCTGGGGGCTTCGCCCCCAGACCCCATTTGGGCGGGCCTTCGGCCGGATTAACTTAGTCTATATATATAGTCATAAAATATTTTTACAAGAGAGGAGGTTATTTTTAATAAAAAAAACGAACAAATATGAAGTATATTTTTATTAGTTTCTATAAAATATAATAAATTAGTTGTATATACATTATTATAAAAGATGGTAATAATTTATTCCAAACAAGTATAAGAAATTTATTTATAAAAAGTAAGTAGACGTATAGTAGATATTCCTTTATTATATAGAATTGTTTATAAAATATTAGGTAAAATTCCACTTTTACAGACATATTTGACAGAGTTAGAGAATATATTACAGATAATATTTTAACAAATTTACTAATCAATGCTCTTGATAATAAATATAGCAACAATTTGCATTCAATTATTTAACGCCATCTATTTATTTTAAATAAAAAATAATATTAAAAAATACAATGTCTTTAAAAAATATATTCTGATGTCCTTATCATTATTTTATAGTTTTCTTTAAAATATATAATTCACTATATTGGTAAAAATTATTTAATTATTATATGATAATTGATAAAATTAGATATACTGTAAATCTACGACATATAATATTCCACTGTTTGTATTGTGCTTTAATTTTTTTATTTAATTTATGATTTAATTTTATCAATAGTTTTATAATTATATTTTACTTTTATTAAAATAAATAAATTAAAATTACTCACTTTATAAAAAATTATATTTGATATATTATATTTGATATATTATATTTGATATATTATATTTGATATATTATATTTAATATATTATATTTGATATATTATATTTGATATATTATATTTGATATATTATATTTGATAAGAAGTCTACAAACTATGGAGATGAGAATGCTGAGGATGATTGCTGGGGTAACAAGAAAGGATAAGGTGCGCAGTACAAGAATACTAAATAGTTTAAAGGTAGTGCCCATTAAGACTAAGTTAATGGTAAACAGACTTAGGTGGTATGGGCACACAATGAGAAGGCCTATGAACTACATAGGAAATAAAGTTGAAAGATTGGAAGTGATGGGCAAACGTAAAAGAGGAAGGCCAAAACTTCAATGGGGCCATAAAGTTAGAGCCAATATAAAGAAGTTTAAAATAGATAAAAGAGATTGTACGAATAACATAAAGTGGAGAGAGATGTTGAAGGAGCTTACCACCAGAAAAGGTGAAAGCTAAGGAGAAAAAAAAAAAAAAAAATATTTGATATATTATATTTGATATATTATATTTGATATATTATATTTGATATATTATATTTGATATATTATATTTGATATATTATATTTGATATATTATATTTGATATATTATATTTGATATATTATATTTGATATATTATATTTGATATATTATATTTGATATATTATATTTGATATATTATATTTGATATATTATATTTGATATATTATATTTGATATATTATATTTGATATATTATATTTGATATATTATATTTGATATATTATATTTGATATATTATATTTGATATATTATATTTGATATATTATATTTGATATATTATATTTGATATATTATATTTGATATATTATATTTGATATATTATATTTGATATATTATATTTGATATATTATATTTGATATATTATATTTGATATATTATATTTGATATATTATATTTGCAATATCTAACCTCCTCAGTTGTAGAAGTCAACAGGATCTCTGATAGACTAATGAAGATAAAACTCTGCATTGGTCAATCAATACTACACATCCTATCAGTATATGCTCCTCAAACGGGTTGCAAGGAAGAAGAGAAAGATGACTTTAGAGCTATCCTTGATGAAGCCGTAATGGAAATCCCTAAGGATGACCTAGTCATAATTGGTGGTGATTTAAATGCGCATGTGGGGAAAGCAAGAGATAGCTACAAAAGGCATCATGGTGGTTTTGGATACGGAGAAAGAAATGATGAAGGAGAGCACGTACTGAAATTTGCGCAAGCCTTCGACCTTGCCTTAACCAACACCTACTATAGGAAAAAAGATAGTCATTTAATAACATATGAAAGTGGTACTAGGAAAACACAGATAGATTACATGCTAATCTCTCGCAGAAGATTAAAAGATGTAATAGACTGCAAGTCATCCCAGGAGAAGATATCGCCGCGCAACACAAGCTACTAATCATGGATTTACAAATCTCAAATAAATCCACTCAAAATAAGATAAAACTGGAACCACGCATCAAATGGGGCAAATTAAAAACAATTACAGATGCCTTTGCAATCAATGCAAACATTGAAACAATAAATTGCTCACAAGTCAGTGAAAAAATATGGACAGACCTTTCATCCAGATTAATAGACACTGCAAAATCGACGCTAGGCTTGACAAGAGGAGGCAACAAATCACACAAAGAACTATGGTGGTGGAATCAAGAGGTACAAACCACTATACAGGAGAAAAAAGCCCTTTATAAAATATGGTACAAATCCAAAAATGCAGATGACAAGTCAAGATACAAAAAATCCAAGAGATTAGCTACAAAGGCGGTGGCTAGGGCCAAATCTATGGCATACGATGACATGTACGAAGATCTACATACCAAAGAAGGGCAAAATAAAATATACAGATTAGCCAAACAGCGAGAAAAGAACTCTAGGGATATAAACGGAGCTCCGAAAGTAATCAAAAATAAAGATGGGAAATTGATAATAAAGGAAAAAGAAATAATGAATAGATGGAAAGAATATTTTCAGGAGCTTCTCAACTTTAATTCCCACATATTGCATCTCGACGAACACTCCCCTTGTCAAAACCTTGTACAACCTATAAAAGAACAAGAAATAATCACATGCCTCAAGCATATGAAAAACAACAAAGCTAGGGGTCCAGACGATATTCCAATAGAAAGCCTTAAAGCACTAGGAGATGATGGAATACATCTCCTCACAAATCTGTACAATAAAATACTTGGAAATGAAGAGGTCCCCCAAAAATGGAGGCAGAGCTATCTAGTTCCTATCTTCAAAAATAAAGGGGATCCACACAATTGTCAAAATTACAGGGGCATAAAACTAATGTCACACTGTCTAAAACTATACGAAAAAATAATAGAAAAAAGATTAAGAGATATAATCGAAATAGGAGAGACACAGTTTGGCTTTATGCCTGGAAGATCAACAACCGATGCTATCCATGCAATTAGGCAAATGAGTGAAAAATACAGGGAAAAGAACAAAAAGCTACATATGGTCTTTCTCGATCTAGAAAAGGCCTTCGATAGAATCCCAAGAAAACTTATCTGGTGGGCGCTACGCCACAAAAAAGTTCCCGAAAAATATATAAGAATAATAGAGGATATGTATATGGGACATACAACAATGGTCCGTAGCACAACAGGTACTTCAGCAGGCTTCACAATAGCCGAAGGAGTTCATCAAGGGTCGGCTCTCAGCCCACTTCTCTTCATTACAGTAATAGATGTATTAGCACAGTCTATACCTCAAACAGTCCCGTGGAATATGATATTTGCAGATGATATTGTGATACTTGCCGAATCCAAGGATGAAATGAAAGAAAGGTTAGTGAATTGGATAAATATCCTAGAAACGCACGGATTAAAAGTAAATAGAGAAAAGACGGAGTATATGGTGATAGGAGGAGATGAAACGGAGAGTATTGATATAAATGATTGGCAGATATCCGCAATTGAAAGCTGCAAATATTTGGGCTCCACTATACAAACAAACGGCACAATAGAAAAAGAGATAAAGAATAAGATTAATCAAGGGTGGTTAAAGTGGAGATCTTTATCTGGAGTGCTATTTGACAAAAGAATCCCACACAAATTAAAGGGAAAAATTTACAGTTCCATGGTACAACCAACTATTCTATATAGTTCGGAAACATGGCCAACCAAAGAATCAGACGAGAGAAGTCTACAAACTATGGAGATGAGAATGCTGAGGATGATTGCTGGGGTAACAAGAAAGGATAAGGTGCGCAGTACAAGAATACTAAATAGTTTAAAGGTAGTGCCCATTAAGACTAAGTTAATGGTAAACAGACTTAGGTGGTATGGGCACACAATGAGAAGGCCTATGAACTACATAGGAAATAAAGTTGAAAGATTGGAAGTGATGGGCAAACGTAAAAGAGGAAGGCCAAAACTTCAATGGGGCCATAAAGTTAGAGCCAATATAAAGAAGTATAAAATAGATAAAAGAGATTGTACGAATAACATAAAGTGGAGAGAGATGTTGAAGGAGCTTACCACCAGAAAAGGTGAAAGCTAAAGAGAAAAAAAAAATTGATATATTATATTTGATATATTATATTTGATATATTATATTTGATATATTATATTTGATATATTATATTTGATATACTATATTTGATATATTATATTTGATATATTATATTTGTTATATTATATTTATTATATTATTTAATAATTTTATGGATCTATTATTAATAATTATAATACATTTCACTTTTGTCTTAAAACTTATCTTTGGCTTATATTCCATTTCTTAAAAAACATTTTTGGTTCACACTTTTTATATATAAATGCTTTTTCCCAAAAATGTATATATTATGATGAATAGTTTTATAAAAAAAATATCAACTTTTACCTTCTTTCTTTCAAATTATTGTTTAAGATATATGCATACATTTTTGAGGGTCAGACAGTAGGGAGAGGACTTAGGGGAATATTTTTTATTAGCTTATAATGATATTCACAAAAAGTGATAAATTTCTGAAGAGGGGTGGGGGGGGGAAAAATTACCCTTGCCTCCCCTCCCTTGGCTACGCATATGATTATATATAATCGGCATAGCCTAAAATTTTTGTTTTTTGACATTTCTTTTATAGCCCAATTTAAATAATATTTTACTTTTTTGTTATTTCTTTACTGTAACATAAATAAAATTGAATAATGTGTGAGATAGACATTTTTTCATATAACCTCAAATAAAAAGAGTATTATATTATTTAAGAATTAAACAAAAATATCACCCTTAATATATCAGACCAACTAAAATAGCAATTAAATCAAAAAAGTGAATTACGTAATTGTGTTATTTTTTAAGTATTTTTTTTAAAATAAGTTATTTTTTGCCAAAATTGCTGACCCTTAATAATGTCAATTATAATTTTTTATAACAGCTAAATGTAACTCAAAATCATTCATTATAGTGAATATGAGCTATGAATCAAATAATATATCAGAAAAGTCTATTCTTTTGCAAAAAAGCCTAAAAAATTATAATAATAAAAAATTTAATGATCAAATATATGATCTTAAGAACAATAGCAAAATAATATTCGTTAATTCACATGAACTTTATAGCAATATTGATAAGAATAAAACTTTATTTGACCCTAATAGAGCCTTTTATAGGTTTTGTATTTTAATTTTATCTTGTTTTGTGGGATTTGGTAATCATATATATATAATAATTAATCAAATTAAATGTAGGTGCCTGTATTTGTTATGACTCTCCAGCCCCTTTGCAAGATCAAATTCGCAAAGATATTAACATTTCAGGAAGTCAATTTATGGCATTTTATTCATGGTATTCTTGGCCAAATATTATTCTATGTTTTTTTGGTGGTTATCTTATAGATAAAGTATTTGGAATACGTTTTGCCACTTTCTTATTTGCTGGATTAGTTTTAATTGGAAATGTAAAAATATTTCTTTAATTACTATATATGTTACTTATAGATTATATTTTCAATTGGAGCATTTTTAAATGCTTATTGGCTTATGTGTATTGGTCGTTTTGTGTTTGGGTAGGTTCTCACTATAATAGCATTTTTTAATACATTATTTAATATATGTTTTTAGGGTTGGTGGTGAATCGTTAGCAGTAGCACAGAATTTCTTTGCTATATTATGGTTCAAAGGTAAAGAGATCAATTTGGTGTTTGGTTTACAGCTTAGTGTGAGCAGATTGGTATAATTGATTTATAATTTTTATTTAATACTTTGTTTTTATAATTTGAGATTAATCTTAATTCAATTGGAATCAAATAAATAGTAAAAGCAATCATGATGATTACTAAATATATTTTTAAATATATTATCTTAATGGTCCTTGCATTAAAAAAAATTTGTTTGATAAGTTGTCCAATTTGAAAAAAGTGCCCTAATTGATATGATAGCATGGGCACCAATTTCATGGTGTTAGTTGTACTTGGGCCCTCAGTGAAATATTCTACAAAATACATAATTGACCCATTAAAATTTTAACATCAAATTTTCTATGAAATATTATCTATTTTAAATTAGATTCACATCTGTTTGATTTAAATTTTTAGACAAGACTCCACAGTACAAATTTGTTGAATAATGTTTAAGGTCATTTCATGACAAATTATTCAAAAATATCTGACTTTTGGAAACCATTCTTGAAAATATAATGAAATATTTTATGTTAGTTAAACAGATTATTTTACCCAAATCAAAATTTTATAACTCTGGCTCATTTAAATCTGAAATTATGAGTTTTTAAACTCCAAAGTATAAGTTTTCCTAATTTAACAATTTTCAAAGTAATTAAAAATCTTTAGGAAAATACAAATTTTGAAAAAAATTTCAGTGTTCAAATATTTTCACTAGTAATATTTTTAGCAAGCAGCACTTTATGATGCCATTTTTTGAAATTTTAAGAATTTAAATATATAAGGTGGCCATATGAGTTTTATTAGGTAAGACCATAAAATCCTCTAGGAATTTTTGAAGGTCAATATGGTTTAAGTAATTTGCAATCAAAACGTTTTTTCAAAGCTTTTTAAGGCACGTTTTTTGCAATATTCTTTACTTCCAAACAACAAATAATATTTATTATACAGATGATTTTTTATATCACACAATATTTTGATAAATAATGATCTTTGTTATTTTAAAGCTAAGATTATTTACTTATTAAAATATAAAAAGCATATAAAATACTTACAGGACCAAATTATTTTAAAATAATCTTTTATAGCAGAATAAGCAATTAGGATATTTAGAGGGATAAGTTATATAAGAGAAAGATAAGACTTAATTCTTAAATAGATTACTTTTATTAAAGTATTATTCACTAGATAAGTTTATTGTAGAAATAAAAAAAATTAAATCGCTCCTGTTTTGTTATACCTGATATCAAAACATCTTCTACATGATTCCACTTAATCCTTGGAATAAAAACCCATTGTTTTTTGAAATATTGGGTCAGATACTTTTAACCCAAAAGGCAATCGGCAGAATGCAAACAACCTTCTATGTGTTGTAATTGTTAAAATTTTACTTGTATTCTCATTCACCTTAATCTGTAAATAAACATTAGAAAAATCTATCTTCGAAAAAAATTTCCCTCCTTTAGGTTAGCTAATAATTGCTCTCTTCTTGGTAAAGTCACTGTTATTATCCACGGGTTTACAGATATCCTATAATCTATGCATAACAAGCTATTATATGGTTTTCTTATGGGGACTAACGATGTCGCCCAGACGCTATATTGGTCTTCTTTCTTTTTTAGCCATTTGTTTAGTTTTCCTTATCTATTTCCTCTGTCCAAGAAAACGGTAATCTTCTTAATCCACAAAATTTAGCCTAGTAGTTTTCCAATATTTTTAAATCTACTTCAACATTTTTTAGATTACCTATGTTTGTTGATTTCACTGGAGTTACCTCTATAAAATTTATATCTCTTGATACATTATTCTCTTCTATCTTACTTTTATACCTAATCACTGGTGTTTGTTAGTTTATTGAGAACTAAATCTTGTTTAACTTCTAAGTAACTTAATCTTATCGATATCACTCTTTATTAGTTCTCTATTTACCTCATTAATCTCGGAGACAGTTTCAAAAAAATTCCACCAATTGTAGTCAGGACTTATTGTCTGTCGTACCAAACTAAAATTGGCTCAATTTTCAACGTTGTTATCCATAACATTATACTCTTATTAATTCCAGGTAATTTTATCATATAATAACCTAAAACTTTAACTATGCTACCATCTAATTGTCTGGCTCTTTTTTTTTGTAACGAATTCTTTTTCTGGCTAAAATTTATTAAAATCTTTTACATTCATAAGGCTAATTTCAGCTCCTATATCTAATAAAAAACGTATTTCTGCTTCTATTTTTATCTTAATTCTCGGACATTTATTTATCTTTAAAATTTTTCAATTCGACCTTTCGCACATCTTCACAAATTATTTGTCATATATATTCCTAAATTCAGATTTTCTATATTTATATCTCTTGTTTTCTCTTATAATTAAAAACCAAAAATTATTATTATAAATTCCTTTAAAAACAACGATTATGACAATTGTCACTTATCTATGGTACATCTCCACTAAAATTTTATTTAATAATGTTAGCAATGCTTATTTTAGCCCAATTACATCAAAAAAATTCGAAAAACTTTAAAAACAACGATTATGACAATTGTCACTTATTTATGGTACATCTCCACTAAAATTTTATTTAAACATGTTAGCAATGCTTATTTTAGCCCATTTACGTCAAAAAAATTCGAAAAACTTTAAAGACAAAGATTATGGCAATTGTCACTTATCTATGGTACATCTCCACTAAAATTTTATTTAAACATGTTAGCAATGCTTATTTTAGCCCATTTACGTCAAAAAAATTCGAAAAACTTTAAAATCAACGATTATGACAATTGTCACTTATCTATGGTACATCTCCACTAAAATTTTATTTAATAATGTTAGCAATGCTTATTTTAGCCCAATTACGTCAAAAAAATTCGAAAAACTTTAAAAACAACGATTATGACAATTGTCACTTATCTATGGTACATCTCCACTAAAATTTTATTTAAACATGTTAGCAAAGCTTATTTTAGCCCATTTACGTCAAAAAAATTCGAAAAACTTTAAAGACAAAGATTATGACAATTGTCACTTATCTATGGTACATCTCCACTAAAATTTTATTTAAACATGTTAGCAATGCTTATTTTAGCCCATTTACGTCAAAAAAATTCCTTTAAAAACAACGATTATGACAATTGTCACTTATCTATGGTACATCTCCACTAAAATTTTATTTAAACATGTTAGCAATGCTTATTTTAGCCCATTTACGTCAAAAAAATTCGAAAAACTTTAAAGACAAAGATTATGACAATTGTCACTTATCTATGGTACATCTCCACTAAAATTTTATTTAAACATTAGCAATGCTTATTTTAGCCCATTTACGTCAAAAAAATTCGAAAAACTTTAAAAACAACGATTATGACAATTGTCACTTATCTATGGTACATCTCCACTAAAATTTTATTTAATAATGTTAGCAATGCTTATTTTAGCCCAATTACGTCAAAAAAATTCGAAAAACTTTAAAAACAACGATTATGACAATTGTCACTTATCTATGGTACATCTCCACTAAAATTTTATTTAAACATGTTAGCAAAGCTTATTTTAGCCCATTTACGTCAAAAAAATTCGAAAAACTTTAAAGACAAAGATTATGACAATTGTCACTTATCTATGGTACATCTCCACTAAAATTTTATTTAAACATGTTAGCAATGCTTATTTTAGCCCATTTACGTCAAAAAAATTCCTTTAAAAACAACGATTATGACAATTGTCACTTATCTATGGTACATCTCCACTAAAATTTTATTTAAACATGTTAGCAATGCTTATTTTAGCCCATTTACGTCAAAAAAATTCGAAAAACTTTAAAGACAAAGATTATGACAATTGTCACTTATCTATGGTACATCTCCACTAAAATTTTATTTAAACATTAGCAATGCTTATTTTAGCCCATTTACGTCAAAAAAATTCGAAAAACTTTAAAAACAACGATTATGACAATTGTCACTTATCTATGGTACATCTCCACTAAAATTTTATTTAATAATGTTAGCAATGCTTATTTTAGCCCAATTACGTCAAAAAAATTCGAAAAACTTTAAAAACAACGATTATGACAATTGTCACTTATCTATGGTACATCTCCACTAAAATTTTATTTAATAATGTTAGCAATGCTTATTTTAGCCCAATTACGTCAAAAAAATTCGAAAAACTTTAAAAACAACGATTATGACAATTGTCACTTATCTATGGTACATCTCCACTAAAATTTTATTTAAACATGTTAGCAAAGCTTATTTTAGCCCATTTACGTCAAAAAAATTCGAATAACTTTAAAGACAAAGATTATGACAATTGTCACTTATCTATGGTACATCTCCACTAAAATTTTATTTAAACATGTTAGCAATGCTTATTTTAGCCCATTTACGTCAAAAAAATTCCTTTAAAAACAACGATTATGACAATTGTCACTTATCTATGGTACATCTCCACTAAAATTTTATTTAAACATGTTAGCAATGCTTATTTTAGCCCATTTACGTCAAAAAAATTCGAAAAACTTTAAAGACAAAGATTATGACAATTGTCACTTATCTATGGTACATCTCCACTAAAATTTTATTTAAACATTAGCAATGCTTATTTTAGCCCATTTACGTCAAAAAAATTTGAAAAACTTTAAAAACAACGATTATGACAATTGTCACTTATCTATGGTACATCTCCACTAAAATTTTATTTAATAATGTTAGCAATGCTTATTTTAGCCCAATTACGTCAAAAAAATTCGAAAAACTTTAAAAACAACGATTATGACAATTGTCACTTATCTATGGTACATCTCCACTAAAATTTTATTTAATAATGTTAGCAATGCTTATTTTAGCCCAATTACGTCAAAAAAATTCGAAAAACTTTAAAAACAACGATTATGACAATTGTCACTTATCTAGGGTACATCTTCACTAAAATTTTATTTTAACATGTTAGCAATGCTTATTTTAGCCCATTTACGTCAAAAAAATTCGAAAAACTTTAAAAACAACGATTATGACAATTGTCACTTATCTAGGGTACATCTTCACTAAAATTTTATTTTAACATGTTAGCAATGCTTATTTTAGCCCATTTACGTCAAAAAATTCGAAAAACTTTAAAAATAACTATTATGACAATTGTCATTTATCTAGGGTACATCTACATTAAATTTTACCTGTTAAAGAAACATATTTTTGCCCATTAGCGTCATAAAAAAATCTTATATGTTCAAAAATATACCTACCCATTATGATAATTATCATTTTTCCAGGGAACATCTTCATTGAATTTATAATATAATATCTTTACAATATAAATTATATTATAACCCTTTTGTGTCCAAAAATCTTAAAAAATAACGCATATGACAATTGCGGCATTAAAAAAAAGTTTGACATAAATATTAATAAAAAAATAATTTAGAAAAACCACCTCTTTTAATATTCTTAAAATATAAATATATTTATTAAAAAAATATTTAGAAAAAGCCACCTCTAATAATAAACTTAAAATATAGATATATTTATAAAAATAATATAAAAAAAACTATAGAAGATTTGACCTAAAAGATTATTTATTTATGATATAATTAAAAAAAGAATAAAATTTTATGATAAAACAAAAGAATAAAATTTCTTCAAAAAATCAGCAAAATATGTTTCAAAAATATTTTTTTCTTAAAATTTTTAGCTCAAAAATATTAATTTTTTTTTTATTTAAAAAAAAATCAAATAAATAAATCCATTTTTATTATAATCAAATCAAAACATATTATTTGCATTAAATAAAATATAAATAAAATAAATTATTTTACTAAAAATAAATAAATAAAATTCTACATTATTATTTAAAATTTCTCAATAACTTTAAAATAATTTTTGGCTCTAAATTTAAAATAAACTCAAGCTACCCTCTGAGCCCACTAAGTGAGCCGACTAAGCTAGCCGACTAAGTGAGCCGACTAAGCGAGCCGACTCATGCGGCTCCTTGATCGGCTTGAGTCGGAGCCGTTTTTTACGACTACGACTCGAGTCGCAATTCGTAAGAACTCGACTTTTTAACAACACTACATATGACCAGGTTGACTTTAACTATAACAATTAAAATGTCTTATGTTTGTCTGTCTTAAATTATCTTTTTCTCTTATCAACTTTTTAACTTTTCCAACAATTTTTCCATCATATAACGTATTTCTTCCTACTCCTAAAGCGAAACTTAAAAATATTACCACTATTAAAATCAACACAATATTTTAACAAAAATATCTACAAAATTAAATTGACTTATATACATCTCTAACCAACAAATTAACATTAATTTAACTAATTTTAAAATATTAATTGCATATAAGAAAATTAATAAACTTGATACTTATATATATTATATATAATATATCATACAAATCGTCCCTGATATAATTTTTCCTTTTATTTTCCTCACTCCGCCATGACTTTTTTAAGTCATGGTACTGGACTGAATGAATTATATTTAATTTAAACAAGAATTAAATAATTAACTAAAAATTAAATAATTAAATATGAACTTTATTTTAAGAAAAAGAATAATAATTTTTGATATAAAAACGAATATTAAATATTTTAATCTTTTTATCAACATTTGCATATTCATCCAAATTATACGAAACATAAAACTTAATAATATACTCCAAAATTATGAATAAAACAAAAACATAAAAATTAGAATAATCAACACATTGTTAAACTCAACTTAAGTAAACATAACATTAACATAATAAAAATCATAGTTAAGCGTAACATAAGTACAACATCTAATTAGCATAATCCTCGATCATCACAACAAATATTATAAATTAATTTGTCAAATTTCTATTTCATTTTACTCAATTTAAATAAAAATCTGGTAAAAAATTAGAAATTCAACTGATTCAAGAAATCTTCTCAACTGATTCAAGAAATTTTTTTCAAGATCCGATCCAAAAAAATATCTTTGTAATGTTAAAGGGTACGATATTTCAATGAAATCTGAGATAAGGACAATAAACATTTCCTTAGTTATTCTCTAAAATATAAATTATAGGGCAAAATTTTTTTGTCGACTTCCGAGTTGATTTGAATCCAAAATAAATTTTAAAATCAAAGTCTTTATCCGATAAAATGTCTGTCCTACCTGGTTCGAAATTTATATTTGTTTTAGTCCCGATGTTGGCCCAAATTTTTATAGGTTCGGGCCCTAATTGAAATTTTTAATTTAGTAAATATATGATACCGCATTTTTTTGAAGATATATCAAATAAAAATCATATAACAGACAAATTTTATTAATTTATCTTCGCAGCCCGATAAAGTATTCTAATTTATTTATACAATATAATTATTTCGATATAATACTGGATTGACCTCATCGAGTTCACGACTCTAGTTCTGCACTAAGTCAGTCGACCAACCACTCGGACTCGGATATTTAACATTAGAATATGATATAAGAATATTCAATTTTTGTTATTATTAAACCTTTCATGCACAGAAATTTTAAAAAAGTCCTATTTTGCATAGGTAAAATTTTTTATTAAAAATATAGTAAAAATCTCATATAATTTCGGTATAATTTTATTTTTAAAAATATATATAAAGATTTCATAAGATATTACAAAATTTAAAGGGGACATCTGATATCCCATTGTGCAAATAAACATATTTCATGATACGGTTTAAAACAATTTCAACTTTAAGAGAGTTATAGCGCCACAAATAAGAACGATGTTCTAGTATAACTATTGAACAAGGAGAATATCTTCTTCTATGTGAGGCGTCACATCTCCTAATCTTCAAAGGCACTTGTTTTTATTAGATGGTGTTGGATAGCTGGGCTCTGCTAATAAGCTGCCACATAAGTTATCATTTCTGCCAGCATCATAGTCTTACAAGGTCGGACATGTTTATCGAAATCAAAAGATTCGCTCTGAGAGGTCAAAGTATTATCATTTGTATGGATAAGCAGCCATTCAACCCTATTTACAAGCATTAGTTTGGCTATATATTGATCGTGGAAATCTGGCATTATGCTCCAATAATCCCGGTAGGCTGGTATTTTTGTTCATCCCCATTAGCATGTTTATCGCTATAAAATTATTCCAATTTCAAAAATATTGGCAGATTTAAATCTATAAAATAATAAATATAAGTAGTAAGGAAAATAATATTTATTTTAACGTTTCATACTTAGGGCTGCTTATAAATTTGTTTGAAATGTCAAAAATTCCGGAAGATAATTAGATATATTAATTGAATTAGTTTTTATGGAGTTTAACATCGCCGATATTTTTCGGCCAATAACTGAGGCAGAGGATTCATATCAGTTGACCGATTCTGCATAATGGGATTCATTGATATAAATAATATAATTATTAAAATAAGATGTATTATATATTTAAAAAAATGATATACATATAAAAATTATATCGATTACCGCGAAATAATATTATAGCGAATGTATTACTGCGAATGCATTATCGTGAAAATAATATCACGAATGCATTATAGCGAATATTATACAGCTAAAATATTATAGCGAATGTAATACGGCGAAAGTGTTATAGCGAATACATTACAGCGAAGGAATTATCGCGAATGCATTGCAGCAAAAGCTTTACCGCGAATGAATTATCGCGAATGCATTATCGCGAAAATATTAAAGCGAATTTATTATAGCGAATGCATTATAGCGAAAGTATTAGCGCAAATGTATAGTCGCGAATGCATAATCATGAATGCATAATAGTGAATGCATAATCGTGAATGCATTATCTTAAATGAATCACATCATTTGTAATATCGGGAATGGAGTTTGATGAAAATTACAATTTTATATTTATCGGTCCTTAGAAATATTAGTTGAACCTGGAAATTAAGTTAAAGTTGGGCTTGGGTCTAAAAATATTTTTTTTTGAAAATAGGGTTAAGGCTTTTGGTTTAATTGACTCAAAATATATAAGATTCTAAGCAATAAAATAGATTTCTCGAGGATTAGGGTAAAGATATTAAGTTTTTATATTATTTGATTGTAAAATAGGCGTTTAGTTATATTTTTCGATTAAATTTGGGACAGGACAGGCTCAGGCCTAAAATTTAAAATAATGGCTAGGCACGGGCCTCAAAATAAATAGAGATTTTGGATGGAGCTTTGGATGAAATAAATTAAATTTGCAAGGTGCTAAGAAAAGTCTTATTTAAAACATTGAGCCAAACAGATAATTAGTCCTCGGAAATCATTTATATTAATCTTTGACAAAGTATGCTATAATTATTGAGGATTTAGTATTGACTTGATAAGCATTTTTGATAATAAGTTTGTATAAAGTTCTTTTATTGCTTAATCAAAAGGGCAAGGCCAAAGCTTATTTAAATAAGTCATAAAACAATATTCCTCATCATAGGTAGATTGTTGTGAATGGCTACACATATCTCAAATGATGAAATTGCGACTATTGTGGCTCAGGAATTGGGAGAAACGATATAAAAATGATTTCCTTAATTGATTCTTGTTGGGTTCTTGATTCCTGACGAGTCTTTTTACTAGTTATGCGATTAAAGAAAAAATTGTATAAAAATATATATAGAAACATATTAAATATAAGTTTAGCTAAAATTGAATGAATTGAACATGCCTCATATATTATTAAAAATAACTTAGCTATTTTTAAAACAAATTATTATATTTCCATTTCAGTTCGGTTGTTATAATCTGGCGAATATCACGAATTTTATTAGAGTGGAAGATGAGAAAATTTCATGGTATAAAATATTTACTTTGTGAGTACAATTTTTGTTCTCGCAAAAAATGTTGTTTACATCAAGGAGTAGATGTATAACCCTAAATAGCGAAAGGCGGAAAATATCTCTTTTTTATATTTCATATGCCTTCATATTTTTTTAAATGTGCATTCTTCCAGACTAAAGGAGGTTTTATAGAAAGATTTAAAACAGAAGTTTTAAAAGCAAGCATAGTCGGATTTAAAATTAATTAAATAAGCTGAAGCGAACTTATCATTTATGATTTTACTTTTTACAATTTCCTTAGAGAAAACGAGATCTATCGACCAGGAACTTCCAAAAGATAACAAATTTATGGTTTCTGATATATTTTAAAAATAAAAACATATTTATTAAGAATAAAGTTTAAAAAACGATAATGAATTTTATTTGTAATTCTTTTGGTATATATACATTTATATAATTATCCAATTTAACTTCTAATAATATGCAATTTGATTAACCAATATTATATTACATGTCGGAAAGTTATAATATAATATAATACAATATACAAATAACGTCCTTTTAAAATATATCTTAACCTTTACAATAATAAATATTCAAATGTAACATATCTCCTTTCCCACCAAGTTAAGATCGTCTACCAATCTTTTTATTTACCAAGTTCAAGTTCATCTATTAATTTTTTTTTGTTGGCTTTAGTTCCCTTGTTGGATAACCCGTTTGCCTTCCTTTTTGACTTGGTTCAATTGTTATTATTGATTTGATTTCGTCTGTTCTTTCTTCCCTTATTCGTAGTTGGTCGGGATGTTTTAATACAGTTTTGTACCTTTTTTTTTCTTCCCTTTTCCAGGATTGTGATGGCGATTCTAATTTTTCGACCAATTGTGATGGCGATTCTAGTTTTTCGACCAATTGTTCCCACCATCACTGTTTTATTTTCGCTTGTTATTTTATCATCATTTATCTGTAGATCTATAGCGATTTTTGCTATTCGTTGGTAGAATTATTCTCCACATAATCGTAGTACCTGAAGTTTTACGTACCACTACCACTGGAGTACTCCAGGTTACTCTATATAGTTTGTCTCACGTTACCATTATCATTATATTGTAGATCATATTAATTTCTACATATATTGGTAACGATAAGTCAAATTCTATAATCCCTGGAAATCTAAATAGGCTGTGTCAAATTTTATAATCCACGGAATTCCAAATAGGCTGTATCAATCATTTTGATAGTGCCCTTTATCATTATCATAAATTCTATAATCCATGGAAATCTAAATAGGCTGAATCAATCATTTTGATAGTGCCCTTTATCATTATCATAAATTCTATAATCCATGGAAATCTAAATAGGCTGCATCACTGCATCAATCATTTTGATTGTGCCCTTTATCATATAAATTCTATAATCCATGGAATCTAAATAGGCTGCATCTATCCTTTTGATAGTGCCCTTTATATCTTAAATTCTATAATTTTGTTTAAGTTTAACGGTTGGTCTTCGTCTTTAGTATCTGGGTATCGTAAACATAGTTCTCCGGTGATTAATTGATCGCGAATTCTTAGTTCTACGTTATCATAAAATTCGCATCTTCGAGCTAGCTCCTTTATATATATATATTTTTTTTTATATATCTCATTACGGATTCAGTAGGGCCGCGACTTAATCTAATGAAATCAATTGCTCCTCTATCAATAGAAAATTTTGAGGATATTTTATGTGTCTATAGTCGTCAGTAGCCCATTTATCTCATTCATCTTTCATCCATAATTGCTAAATCAATTTATTTATTTTTTAACAAAAAAAAAATTATAATTCTATATAATATTTAACTTGACCGAAAACCGCGCGACCTTTTACCTCGTCGCCAAATATTAAAGCGATTAAAGTTTAAAAAACGATAATGAATTTTATTTGTAATTCTTTTGGTATATATACATTTACATAATTATCCAATTTACCTTCTAATAATATGCAATTTGATTAACCTCGATAATATAATATAACATGTCTGAAAGTTATAATATAATATACAAATAACGTCCTTTTAAAATATATAACGTGACCTTTTAAATATATCTTAACCTTTACAATAATAAATATTCAGATGTAACAATATTAGCGATGAACTCCTTATTATAAAGTAAGTGGATGAGTAGCAAAGAATTTTAATACTTAATGCATTTGCGATATTGCATTCGCGAAATGCATTCGCGATAATACATTCACGATAATAATTCGCGACAATGCATTCGCGTAAATACATATGCTTTAATACATTCGCTGTAATGCATTCATGATAATAATTTCGCGGTAATGCATTCTCTCTAATGCATTCGTGCTAGTACATTCGCTATGATGCATACGTGATAATGCATTCGCTATGATGCATTTGCGATAATGTATTTGTGGTAATGCATTCGCGATAATGTTTTCGCGGTAGTGCATTCACTATAATATCTTTTCGCGGTAATGCATTCGCGATAATATATTTCGCGTTAAAATTTTCGCGGTATTGACGTGATGTATTTGCGGTAATACATTCGCTGTAATACATTCGTGATAATGTTTTCGCGGTAATGCATTCGCTATAACGCATTCGCGATACTGTTTTCGCTATGATGTATTCGCGGTAATGCATTCGCTTTAATATCTTTTCGCGGTAATGCATTTGCGATAATATATTTCGCTTTAAAATTTTCACGGATGACATGATACGATATAAATTAATATATAAGTATTTATAAAATATTACCTTATCAAATTGAATACTTTTAGAAATATGAATTTTTAAAAATCCATTTGAGAAAAATCTGGAAAATAATACGAATAAAAATCTCAATATGGCGAATTTTTAACGAGATTTTTTTTCAAATGTTAAATAAACATCATTTATTTATTTTATAAAAAAAAATAATGTTTTAAGCATATGTAAAAATGAAATAAATCCATTTTAAAGGTAAGTTAAATTTTGAGCTCGGAAGCACTAACGATGAAACTTATATCATTCTTTAGTGCTTCGTTAGTAGAGGTTGCTTCAATCCATTTTGTAGCCGAATTTATGAATAAAAAGTTATTGACGAAAAAAACAAAAATAAACAAATATTGGCGACGTGCCAACTAGAGTAGTACTTAACATCCGGTTTTCACCATTATTTAGTGCTTAATTAATGTATTTAAATTCCATTATTAATTTAGTTAACCGCCATATGGAAAAAATGTTATTAGCTAAATAAAAATTATGACGTCACGATTTAAGCGTGAAGTTGGCCGAACTTTTGGAAGCACTAACGATGAAACTTATATCATTCTTTAGTGCTTCATTAGTATAGGTTAGTGCTTCAATCAGTTCCATAGCCGAATTTAAGAATAAAAAGTTATTCACGAAAAAAACAAAAATAAACAAATAATGGCGACATGCCAAAACAAAAACTAGAGGAGTACTATACATCCGGTTTTCGCCATTATTTAGTGCTTAATTAGTATATTTAAATTCTGTAATTTATGTTGTTAACCGTCATATGAAAAAATTGTAACACGCTAAAGAAATTTTTAGAGGTCAAATTTCGGCTAGAAAATTATGAAAGCACTAACGATGAAACTTATGTCATTCTTTAGTGCTTCGTTAGTAGAGGTTAGTGCTTTAATCAGTTTTGTAGCCGAATTTAAGAATAAAAAGTTATTAGCAAAAAATAAACAAATAATGGCGACGTGCCAAAACAAAAACTAGAGTAGTACTTAACATCCGGTTTTCGCCATTATTTAGTGCTTAATTAATGTATTTAAATTCCATTATTAATTTAGTTAACCGTCATATGAAAAAATTGTAAAATGCTAAAGAAATTTTTAGAGGTCAAATTTCGGCTTGAAAATTATGAAAGCACTAACGATGAAACTTATATTATTTTTTAGTGCTTCGTTAGTAGAGGTTAGTGCTTTAATCAGTTTTGTAGCCGAATTTAAGAATAAAAAGTTATTAGCAAAAAAATAAAAATAAACAAATAATGGTGACGTGCCAAAACAAAAACCGGTTTTCGCCATTATTTAGTGCTTAATTAGTATATTTAAATTCTGTAATTTATTTTGTTAACCGTCATATGAAAAAATTGTAACACGCTAAAGAAATTTTTATAGGTCAAATTTCGGCTTGAAAATTATGAAAGCATTAACGATGAAACTTATATCATTCTTTAGTGCTTCGTTAGTAGAGGTTAGTACTTTAATCAGTTTTGTAGCCGAATTTAAGAATAAAAAGTTAGTAGCAAAAAAAATAAAAATAAATAAATAATGGCGACGTGCCAAAACAAAAACTAGAGTAGTACTTAACATCCAGTTTTCGCCATTATTTAGTGCTTAATTAATGTATTTGAATTCCATTATTAATTTAATTAACCGTCATATGAAAAAATTGTAAAATGCTAAAGAAATTTTTAGAGGTCAAAATTCGGCTTGAAAATTATGAAAGCACTAACGATGAAACTTATATTATTTTTTAGTGCTTCGTTAGTAGAGGTTAGTGCTTTAATCAGTTTTGTAGCCGAATTTAAGAATAAAAAGTTATTAGCAAAAAAAATAAAAATAAACAAATAATGGCGACGTGCCAAAACAAAAACTATAGGAGTACTATACATCCAGTTTTCGCCATTATTTAGTGCTTAATTAGTATATTTAAATTCTGTAATTTATTTTGTTAACCGTCATATGAAAAAATTGTAACACGCTAAAGAAATTTTTAGAGGTCAAATTTCGGCTAGAAAATTATGAAAGCACTAACGATGAAACTTATATCATTCTTTATTGCTTCGTTAGTAGAGGTTAGTGCTATAATCAGTTTTGTAGCCGAATTTAAGAATAAAAAGTTATTCACGAAAAAAAAATATAAACAAATAATGGCGACGTGCCAAAACAAAAACTATAGGAGTACTAAACATCCGGTTTTTCCCATTATTTAGTGCTTAATTAGTGTATTTAAATTCCGTTATTAATTTTGTTAACCGTCATATGAAAAAATTGTAAAATGCTAAAGAAATTTTTAGAGGTCAAATTTCGGCTAGAAAATTATGAAAGCACTAACGATGAAACTTATATCATTTTTTAGTGCTTCGTTAGTAGAGGTTAGTGCTTTAATCAGTTTTGTAGCCGAATTTAAGAATAAAAAGTTATTAGCAAAAAAAATAAAAAAATAATGGCGACGTGCCAAAACAAAAACTATAGGAGTAATAAACATCCGGTTTTCGCCATTATTTAGTGCTTAATTAGTATATTTAAACTCCGTAATTTATTTTGTTAACCGTCATATGAAAAAATTGTAACACGCTAAAGAGATTTTTAGAAGTTAAATTTCGGCTAGAAAATTATGAAAACACTAACGATGAAATTTATATCCTTTTTTAGGGCTTCCTTAGTAGAGGTTAGTGGTTCAATTACTTTTGTAGCCGAATTTAAGAATAAAAAGTTATTTGCGAAAAAAACAAATAATGACGACGTGCAAAAACAAAAACTATAGTAGTACTAAACCGTTTTCGCCATTATTTAGTTCTTAATTAGTGTATTTAAATTCCGTTATTAATTTTGTTACCGTCATATGAAAAAATTGTAAATTGCTAGAGGTCAAATTTTGGTTAGAAAATTATGAAAGCACTAACAATAAAATTTATATCCTTCTTTAAGGCTTCCTTAGTAGAGGTTAGTGGTTCAATTACTTTTGTAGCCGAATTTAAGAATAAAAAATTTGCGAAAAAAACAAATAATGACGACGTGCAAAAACAAAAACTATAGTAGTACTAAACATCCGGTTTTCGCCATTATTTAGTGCTTAATTAGTGTATTTAAATTCCGTTATTAATTTTGTTAACCGTCATATGAAAAAATTGTAAAATGCTAAAGAAATTTTTAGAGGTCAAATTTCGGTTAGAAAATTATGAAAGCACTAACGATAAAATTTATATCCTTCTTTAAGGCTTCCTTAGTATAGGTTAGTGGTTCAATTACTTTTGTAGCCGAATTTAAGAATAAAAAGTTATTTTCGAAAAAAACAAATAATGGCGACGTGCAAAAACAAAAACTATAGTAGTACTAAACATCCGGTTTTCACCATTATTTAGTGCTTAATTAGCAAATTTGAATTCCGTAATTAATTTGATTAACCGTCTTTATAAAAAATTGTAATAGACTAAAGAAATGTTTAGAGGTAAAATTATAGCCAGAAAATTATGAAAGCACTAACGATGAAATTTATATCCTTCTTTAGGGCTTCCTTAGTAGAGGTTAGTGGTTCAATTACTTTTGTAGCCGAATTTAAGAATAAAAAGATTTTTGCGAAAAAAACAAAAATAAACAAATAATGGCGACGTGCCAAAACAAAAATTATAGTAGTAATAAATATCCGGTTTTGCCATTATTTAGTGCTCAATTAGTAAATTTGAATTCCGTAATTAATTTGGTTAACCGTCTTTATAAAAAATTGTAATACACTAAGGATTATGAAAATATATAAAATTATAAAATATGTAATAAAAACCTAATTAAAAAATTATAATTTATAATTATATAATTAAAAATAAAATTCTATAATTGAGTCCTCAAAAATGAACCATAATTGTGTCTAAAAATTTCTATTTTAATTTTTTGTCGAATAAAAAGGAATTCTCTTGGTTCATTTGTGAAAAGTCGTATTTTATTACCCAGATTTTTTAAAAACATGTTGAAGGCGAAAAATGCCCGCGAAGTCACTACTGGAGTGAATATGAAGTTTTTAAAATTTTTGTATTTGTTTGTCTTTTTAATTTCTGCCTGTGTTATTAAATTGAAATTTATGTTTGAAGGGAATTATGAGACACACGTGTAGTCCCAATAAGTGATTTGCCGAGGGCCCAAGGTATGGTTGTCATACCATCAGGTCTTAAATCATCTACTTGAGATAAATTTGATGGTTCAAGATTGTTTGTAATGTGTGCAGCTGTTAGGCTTTTATTTATTATATGTTTACAGCGATCACATGTGGGGAATTCTGTGGTTAATTTTTTATATTACTCAAAAAATTTTGATTACTTGTAAATTTTTATAGTATGTAACACATTTCCATAATGTGAAACATTCTTATATAGTTAAATAACTTTCCATAGTTATTGTAAAAAACATTTTGATTTTGATATAATTTTTTTAAAAAATTTTTTAATAAAACTTTAATAAAGACGAACGTCAAATTTATGAATCGAATATAATTTTTTAATGTTTTGGTCTAAAATTTTCTTAGGCGTCGAGAAAGATGTCAGAAAATTTGAAGGATTAATATGTCAGTAATTTATCGAATCAGGAACTCTCAGAATTCCTACATAAGTATTAGTGATCTGCATCGGGCCTAATTTTTCAAGCCCAGCGCGGTCCGAAATTTTTTTAAAAAAGTTTTGCCGATCTGGCCCGAACCAGAAATTTTTTTAAAAAAATTTACCGACCTGGCCCGGTCATCCCCGAATTTATTTAAATATAGCAAATAATTTTTAAAATTACTCAAAATAAAAGACATGTTATATGTTTTTTAGTTTCTATAAATAAAATCAAATATTTTTATTTTACAAAAAAAATTTAATATATAATTGATAAATTTAGATATATTTAATAAAATTTCTAGGCCCAACCCTACCCGGCCCTTTTTTAAAAAATATTAGGCCCGAACCCGATTTATTTAAAATAAATTAGGTCTGAGCACGGTTCGACGGGTACTTTATAATATTGTGATCTTAATATAACTAAAATTTATGATAGAAATAAATATATGCTTAATTTTTTCGAATAAAATAAAACTATGTAAAAAGAACAATTTGAATTAAGAATAAAAAATTTCTGAGAATGTTTTTAACCATATCATTCAATGACACCTCAGAATAATAGATGCTGGAGAAAAAATGTAGTTGTTACAATAAAATAATAAAAATTATATAATTATTACACAAGAATGGTGTTCAATGGACCTATTTAGACAGTAGTGGAAATAATATTTTGTGACTTGGTTACAATATGCATTTTTTAATTACTTGGGGTTTTTAATCAAACTAATTAGGGTTTAAATTTTACAAAATAAGTACTAAATAATGGTGAAAATAAAATGTTTGTCGCTGATAGATTTTTTGTTTATTTTGTTAATAACTTTTTTATTTTAAATTAGGCTATTAAACTGATTGAAGCACTAACCTCTACTAAGGAAGCTCTAAAGAATTATATAAATTTCATTGTTAATGCTTTCAAAATTTTCTGGCCAAAATTTGACCTACTAAACATTTCTTTAACGTATTACAATTTTTTATAAAGACGGTTAACCAAATTAATTATGGAATTCAAATTTACTAATTGAGCACTTAATAATGGCAAAACCGGATGTTTAGCACTACTATAGTTCATGTTTTAGCACGTCGCCATTATTTGTGTTTTTCGCAAATAACTTTTTATTCTTAAATTCGGCTACAAAAATGATTCAAGCACTAACCTCTAGAAGGATATAAATTTCATCGTTAGTGCTTTCATAATTTTCTGGCCAAAATTTGACCTCTAAACATTTCTTTAACGTATTACAATTTTTTATAAAGACGGTTAACCAAATTAATTATGGAATTCAAATTTACTAATTGAGTACTAAATAATGGCAAAACCGGATGTTTATTATTACTATAGTTTTTGTTTTGGCACGTCGCCATTATTTGTTTATTTTTGTTTTTTTCGCAAAAATCTTTTTATTCTTAAATTCGGCTACAAAAGTGATTGAACCACTAACCTCTACTAAGGAAGCCCTAAAGAAATGTATAAATTTCATTGTTAGTGCTTTCATATTTTTCTGGCCATAATTTGACCTCTAAACATTTCTTTAGCGTATTACAATTTTTTATAAAGACGGTTAACCAAATTAATAACGGAATTTAAATACACTAATTAAGCACTAAATAATGGCGAAAACCGGATGTTTAGTACTCCTATAGTTTTTGTTTTGGCACGTCGCCATTATTTGTGTATTTTTGTTTTTTTCGTGAATAACTTTTTATTCTTAAATTCGGCTACAAAACTGATTAAAGCACTAATCTCTACTAACGAAGCACTAAAGTATGATATAAGTTTCATCGTTAGTGCTTCCAAAAGTTCGGCCAACTTCACGCTTAAATCGTGACGTCATAATTTTTATTTAGCTAATAACCTTTTTTCCATATGGCGGTTAACTAAATTAATAATGGAATTTAAATACATTAATTAAGCACTAAATAATGGCGAAAACCGGATGTTAAGTACTACTCTAGTTTTTGTTTTGGCAGGTCGCCATTATTTGTTTATTTTTGTTTTTTTCGTGAATAACTTTTTATTCTTAAATTCGGCTACGGAAGTGATTAAAGCACTAACCTCTACTAACGAAGTACTAAAGAATGACATAAGTTTCATCGTTAGTGCTTCCAAAAGTTCGGCGAACTTCACGCTTAAATCGTGACCTCATAATTTTTATTTAGCTAATAACTTTTTTTCCATATGGCGGTTAACTAAATTAATAATGGAATTTAAATACATTAATTAAGCACTAAATAATGGCGAAAACCGAATGTTAAGTACTACTCTAGTTTTTGTTTTGGCACGTCGCCAATATTTGTTTATTTTTGTTTTTTTCGTGAATAACTTTTTATTCATAAATTCGGCTACAAAATGAATTGAAGCACTAACCTCTACTAACGAAGCACTAAAGTATGATATAAGTTTCATCGTTAGTGCTTTCATAATTTTCTAGCCAAAATTTGACCTCTAAAAATTTCTTTTGCGTGTTACAATTTTTTCATATGACGGTTAACAAAATAAATTACGGAATTTAAATATACTAATTAAGCACTAAATAATGGCGAAAACCGGATATATAGTACTCCTATAGTTTTTGTTTTGGCACGTCGCCATTATTTGTTTATTTTTATTTTTTTTGCTAATAACTTTTTATTCTTAAATTCGGCTACAAAACTGATTAAAGCACTAACCACTACTAACGAAGCATTAAAAAATGATATAAGTTTCATCGTTAGTGCTTTCATAATTTTCTAGCCGAAATTTGACCTCTAAAAATTTCTTTAGAATTTTATAATTTTTTCATATGACGGTTAACAAAATTAATAATGGAATTTAAATACACTAATTAAGCACTAAATAATGGCGAAAACCGGATGTTTAGTACTCCTATAGTTTTTGTTTTGGCACGTCGCCATTATTTGTTTATATTTTTTTTTTCGTGAATAACTTTTTATTCTTAAATTCGGCTAAGGAACTGATTGAAGCACTAACCTCTACTAACGAAGCACTAAAGAATGATATAAGTTTCATCGTTAGTGCTTCCAAAAGTTCGGCCAACTTCACGCTTAAATCGTGACGTCATAATTTTTATTTAGCTAATAACTTTTTTTCCATATGGCGGTTAACTAAATTAATAATGAAATTTAAATACATTAATTAAGCACTAAATAATGGCGAAAACCGGATGAGTACTACTCTAGTTTTTGTTTTGGCACGTCGCCAATATTTGTTTATTTTTGTTTTTTTCGTGAATAACTTTTTATTCATAAATTCGGCTATAAAATGGATTGAAGCACTAACCTCTACTAACGAAGCACTAAAGAATGATATAAGTTTCATCGTTAGTGCTTCCAATCGACTTTTAAGCGTGAAGTTGGCACAAATTTTTATTTTTGCCTATAACATTTTTTCCTTAAATTCGGCTACTATACGGATTGAAGCACTAACAAGCACTAAAAAATGACATGATTCATCGTTAGTGCTTCCAATCGTTCGGCCAACTTCACGGAGCTTAAATTTTGTAATATTTTGCAAAATTAGTGATTTTTTTTGGCCTAGCGTGAATGAAAAGGTTAAAAAAAATCATCACATATAAATATGAATGAGCAAAAAATAAGCAATGAAATAGTATATTAAGTTAGTTTTTGGTTTGTGCTTGGGTAAAAAATTTGGTCGATCAGAGCGACCATTTTGGTAGGGTTGGGTTTGGCTCATTTTTTCGACAACACTATGATTGGCTTATTCTAAAATGTTTAAACTTAGTGTTAAATTAATATTTTAGTCAGAAAAATATTGCCTAAGCCTCGAGATTTCTATAATATATATCTAGATATTTGTTCCTTCGATGAACAAAATCTTCAGCCTTGCGTAATATTTTTCGGGATGAAATATTGAGTTAGCCGTTTTTAAAAATCGGCTCAAATCGAGCTGTTTAACAACACTATTTAAACTTATAAAGTATCAAATAATTTTCTATTTGTTATTATATCAATTCAGTAAGAATAGTCACATACGAATAATAAATTATTTGATTTGTTTAAACATACCAATGATTTAGTTCGATCCATATTCGTTTTTGAATAGGCCATAATACACTCAATATGAAAAGTTAACTATATTTATTAGGTATTTAAATAAATTTATGCGCTCTAATTTACCACTATTGTGTAATTTCTCATTTATACAAAAAAAATTTGTATAATTTCTCATTTTTATAAAAAAGATATTTATAATATTGATCCCATTCAAAAATAAAAAGCTAATTTTAAAGAAAAATAAGATGCATATGATATATGTATGTATTTTCTATAACAATAATGAAGGGAAGGTTAACTGTATATAGTTTTATGCCACATAATTTAATTTTTTAAAATGATTGATACGTAAATCTTATAAAATCATATAATATTAATTAATTATATGAATCAATTTTCAATTACTTTTATATAAAATATATTTTTAAAATAATTAAATTACTTTTTTAAAATTTATCACAAAAACATATTTAGGGGAGCACTGTCAGTTTTAATGCGTTGGTACCAATTTACTTCGAATTTCAGAAATATTTAAAGAAAACTATTTGCCTAGGTGCCACTTTTATGTTAGGTATACTATACTAAAAATATACATCATAATTTTATGCCATTTTCAATCATTAACGTAATATCAGCGAATAACAATTTTTTTTTTAATTCTTTCAATTATGTAAAATTTGAATCGAAAAATTATTCATAATTAGTTACCTTGACCTGCTTATTGTCCTTCGTGAGCGCTTTACTTTTGATTTACATGGACCGGAGGGCGGAAAAACTAAGAAACTCCTCTAAACTTGTCACCCATGCAAACAACGAAGCAACAATGGAGAGAAACAAAGATGTTACTAACGAAAACCAGGACAATATCGTTACGAACAAAGGTTTAACCTTCAATTTACTTAGGGTTTAAACATTTGAATAAGTATCTTTAGCTAGAGAATCACCATCACTAACATAAAAATGATTATTCTTTTATATTCATCTAGAGTGTATTTTTTTCTGATTTCTTTCGAACGTTTTACATAGTATTTGATAACAGTAGTAATAATATGTGCATGAGCATTTTGTTGATCAAATATTATATAATATATATAATTGCGAATCATTTAAATTCAATTAATAAAGCTGTGCCGATCCATGATTATGACATGGTAAATAAAAATCTTGTAAGTTTAAATGAATGAGTGATAAAATAAAAGCTAATAAACGACTATACAAATTTAATTAGTTTATTATTATTTATATTGATTTGAAGTACACTAATTATCAATATTTCAAAACCTTTCATGAAGTAATCTATCTAAGGTAAGTCTTGAGCCTTTTTTATGACTATTCGTTTTGAATGAAATTGATGATCATATTTCTCGCGTTAAGCAAAGACCCCAAATATTTAGTATAACAATAAATTAACTAATAACAATGCTTTACATTATTAATGGTAAAAGGGGGTGTGATCTAAGGTGAACTATATTTTCCTTAACATTCTATCAACTGGTTTTACATTAAAAACTTGAATTATAAAATGTTTAAGTAATCGAGATTTTTTTCCGGATATAATAATTTATATTTTAAAAAGAAGTGGTTGTCACAAAAAGTATTTGATGATTTGTTGGAGAAAAATGACCTTTAATGCCTATTGTAGATTGTATTAAATAATCCAAAAAGATGTAAACATAAACCTTAATCATGATTTAAATAATAATTGTATGTTCATTGCACTAATTAATGATATAAGATTTGCAAAGATAGATTTTTAGGCCCGGTCCAGCTATAATCTAATTTATTTCTACTCATTTTCAAATTCAGACTGGAGTCTTTAATCATAGATCTCTGAAATAAAATTTCAAAAAATATATTTCTATTTACAATGTTTTGCAAAACGTATTGTTTCTAAGAAGACAAAGCAGAAAAGGTATCGATCAAAGATATAAAAGACTTTCCGCTAAACGTATGGCTCATAAACATTGTTTGCGTCACATACTACGTTGCTCTCTTCACATTTATAGGGCTCGGAATGTAATTTTTTTTATTACCTCATGGCATCTTAATTACCGTTTAAAATGCTTATTTATTCAAATTTTATCTTAATTCATATATTTAATTTTAAAAAAATAATTAATAATTGGACGAACAAATTTAATTTGTAGTATTATAATTATATAATTTATTTTTATATAGCCCCTTCTTTCAAAACAAATTCGGATTATCTTTGGCCAGAGCCAGTGTAGTCAACAGGTTATTTGCTTATGACCCATTTATAAAATTATAAAGAAATTTAATCGAAATTTTTATCCTATTAAATATTTGGCATTCAGAATTAGTTAAGAGACCCTCAGCCCTAAAAATTCGGTCCGAACAGCGTCTACATGACAGGATTTTCACTGGATGCAACCCCCTTTCAAAAACCTATGCCTACCCCCCCCCCCCTTAAAAAATCTTTACCTTCGGCGGCAATGTTTCCTTATTTTTAATTTCCCTTTTTAATTATAATAATAATCTATCAGAAAATTTAAAAAGAATAATTTAAATTATTTTATCTCTACTACCAACTTTCGACATTTTGTGAATATAAAGGAGTTATTTTTTAGATAATAAATTCAATTAAAACCGCCATCATTTATAATGAATTTATTATTATAGCATTATATGATTGCTGAAAATGTCTAAACCTTATAAATTACATTTGTAAGGATAGCATAAATTTTTATTTGGAAAATAATGTCTATGATTGTTTGCAATATATATATTTGGTTGATGAATTATTATAATAGGTTTAAAATAAAAGTATTAATTTTTACAGCAATAAATTTTGTCCTATTTGATCTCAAAATTTAATAGATAACCCACCCATTAAAGCCGCCTACCCCCTACTCCCCTCAAAAAATAGGATGTAAACTGCTCCTACCCTCCCCCCCCCCCGTTCATGTAGACGCTGGGTTCGGAGCAGCCTATAAAATGTATAATTTAAAAAAATATGAGCCACGCTTAAAATAACTCAAACCAGTTTAAATGAAAATGATTCTAATTGATTAGTTGAAATCACTTCACATATTTTCAATTTCCTTTGGGACAATTTATAAATTAAAGTAAAAATGTAATTAAAAATTTTTGTAGCCAGGCTAAAAATAAGAAACCAGACCAGAAAAAAAACAATTTTTAAAAAAATTTGGATAGGCTATGAAAGAAAAATGAAATCCGGGCTGGGCCTGAAAATCAACCTTTTCCATATTATCTTAGCCCGACAAATTATCTCCCGATTTTGCATTTACACCATTTTCTATAAAAAAACACTTATTGAATAAATTGCACTGTCATTTTTGTATGGAGCCATTATCACCTTCCCCTTTCAACTAAACTATCTTCTCAAATTGTTTTAAATTCTATTCCAGGTATTCACCGATGAAATACCAGCATAAAATTTTACGAAATTCCCAAATGATTATATTTTTAAAAATTCCTTATAATTAGTATAGTCTACATTATTTCTGCCTTCATATCTCCCATCCTTGGATTCGTGGTGGACAAAGTAGGCCGAAACCTTACTTGGATTACAATTTCCTTCCTTTTCGCCATTGTAGCACATTCTCTCATGGCGTTCACCCTATTGGCCAACCCTTATTTTTGCATGGTTTTGCTGGGGATTTCTTATTCCATACTCGCTTCCGCTCTTTGGCCGCTGGTCAGTTACGAAGTTCCAGCTTATCAACTTGGCACAGCTTATGGATTGTGAGTTTTTTTTGATCAAAACTTTTTTATGACTATAAAAATACCTTATAGTATTTTTAGGCAAATGACTCCACAAAGATTTTTTAAAATTTATAATAAATATCAAAAGAATGCAAGCTTTTATGAATGGGGGATTAGCACTCTTTTCCCAAGTAGCAGGAGCTCTGGTAGATTTTAAAGGATACTTGTTTTTGGAAATATTCTTCTTATCCTTATTATTTAGTAAATACCATATTACTAAGAATTCTATTTTAATTTCTCAATTTAAAATACCTAATTATCTATTTATTATTCAATAAAATTTTGAATATTATGCTCTTAATCAAATTTTATATTATTATTAATTAATTGAATTCGAATCATTAAGCGTTTCCCTAGCCATCCAAGTGCCTAAATTAGTCGTAGTCATTATAAAATATCAATGCTATGTATCTAGGTGAAACCTTTGTAAATCGACTAAGTTACTGAAAAATTATATTTAAAAAAATTAATTAAACAAAATATGCATCATTTATATATGCTCACTAATCCCTATTGGCTTTTAAAGCTTGACTAAGATAATTTCTATAATAATAATGATAAACCTTTTAAGTAGGTTACGACTAACTATATTAGCTGTTTTTATCGGCTCATATAATAATCTGCCAAACTTAGATTTTCTCCATATGCAAATTCAATAAAATCATAAAATATATGCCATTACCCATTAAACCATGGAAATCAGTCGGTCTCCTAGCCAACGCTGTTCTCCAAATGAACGATAAATTTAGAAGGGGAGTTCTGGATGTCAGCCCTGCCGAAAGGGAACTCAAATTGACATTACACCCCACTTCATCGGCATCCACCCTGCTCTCATCAAATCGCCTTAACCCACAACGAAAAGGTGACGACAATCCGGATTCTTTACTGAGCGAAGACAATCAGCTTCCTCTTGATTCGAATCCAGATAACATGGGTTGCCATTCTCAAGGAAGTGGCGTTCAAGGGGGTTATCACCTCTTTCCTAGGTCCTCGTTTTACATTAGGAATCGTTATTTGAGTCGGATCGGGGCTCAGGTTTACATACTATTTCTACTCCTTGAATATTTGTTGCGAAATTGTTAGGGTCCCCTAGCCAGAATATATATTTTTTGAGGGGATAAATAGAAGAGTTGTTAAATGCTTTTAAAATATATCATATCCCAGACCAATACAAATTCTAAAAAGATGTGTCAATAGTAATCCAAATACATTTTTAGGAAAAATATGATACACAATTAACAAAATTGATACTTTTATAATAAAGGTAGATTGATACTTTTATAATAAAGGTAGATTGATACTTTTATAATAAAGGTAGGTAAAAAAATTTTATGTTTCATTAACAAAAATAAAATATGAATTCCACGCAAGATAATAACAATTTATTTTTAAAAATATGTAACATTTTACCTTTAACTGACCTAGCATATATAATCCCATAAATTGCAGACAAATAAATTTTTAAAGTCAAAAATGCTCTTACCCAGACTTGGCCAGACTGTAATCGACCAGCAAATCGATTATTTATTTCAACAGAGCTGTTGCTAAGTTCCATCCAAGTATCGTATAACTACGATATTATTTATTACGAAAAAATATATTACCTTTTTAATAGCATCAACAAAATCCACAATAGTATCTTCTATTATGTTAGTAATTTCATTTTGAAATCGATTTCCAAGGTAATAATTATGAATATAACTATTTGTAATTAGAGGAATGTGGTTAAATAAAATGATATCAAATTTCGATTATAAATTAATATATTTACAATTTTTGATGGTTGAGTTTTATACTTCCTCGAATAAATATTTTTGTCTAAACTAATGATTTATAACTTGGATTCATGTAATTCTTTATTGCAATCAAATAGACCTTTTATACAAATAATATTGATCAAATATAATCCGATAACAACATCATACTCTTACAATCATAAACATCCTCATCCCATTCCATAATCCCCAGCAATTATTCTCTAACTTTCCTCCATCTCCAAAACCATATAATCCCGATTGATAATTCTCGTATATAATCCCCGTGTTAGGTAGTTAATCACTACTATTTTTATCAATTAGATTTTTTTAACTCAACCCATTGGTGCAGACTATCAACGTGTTGAGGACTCATCCTTTATATGATCTGAAAAATGTTTCCAGTCATAGTCTTCATTTGAAAATTGTTTTTGAAAACTAATTGCTTATTTGAAAGTTTTGGCACACGGAATTAGCTTCTCGCTTCTTTCTTTTCCGCTCAGCCTCAGAATTAAATTAGTTTCTTCTTCCCATTTTGAAAACTTCTTATAGCCTATGAAATTAAATATATAGCACATTCGGATAATTTAATTTACTAAAACAGTAATTTTTTTTATTAATTTTGTCATTTTTTAAGGGTCTGTAACTAGTATTAAATATATATTATAATATTCGAATCTAAATCTTAATTAAAATACAAACTCAATTTAGATGTGGGTAATCTAAAGTATACCCACAAAAAGTATATGTATCAAATGAAGAATCTATGGTGTAGACAAATTTTTTTTATCTTAAAGGCAAATTATTTCAGTAGGTAAGGTTAATTTCGTTAAAAATAAATTTTGAATTTTTTTCTCATGAATCACAAGATAACCTTGGAAGTAAATTTATGGTTAGAAGCTAAAAATAATTGATTTCGACTATAATTTGGTCTCCACAAGAAACAAAATTTGGCGACCAACGGCAGCTGCCCCGCCCCCACTCAACCGTTTGCACATGCTTGTTATTCATATCTATTTATATCATAATTTAATAAATGACCTTTATATATGCTTTCTAAATATTTTTATTTAACAAAATGTCTGAAAATTTTCGATATAACTATAAGTTTAGGCAAACGGAGTTTTATTGGGCCGCCATAAATCTAAGCACGACCCTGGAACAAATTATCTACAACTATTCCAGAATAAATTATTTATATATTTAATTCAATTCGAATGATATTTATTTTTGACTTATATGAAAATTTATAAATTGATTGTTGCTATTTAGAAATTTGCCTGTGTCCTGGATGGCTTAGTAGCCTTTTAATAGGAAGATGGTAAAAAAAAATCTCTAATCTATATGTGAAAAATTAATTGCTCAAATTTTCACCATAATGTAATTCTCAGTAGTTACAATTTTATTATGAGATTTGTAATTTAACTAATTTATAACAGTTCCTCTTTCTTTGCTTTATTCTCTGGGTTTGGATCCAACCTCATTTAAGTTCGAAATATTTATAAAATTAAACATTTTATAATGTAAATTACAAAGAGGTTTAAAAAATTTTAAGATAAAAAAGTATCGATTTTCCTATACCGATAACTAAAAAATGTAATTAACACAGAAACGAAAAATATTGTTCTATAAAAAACCTACCCAATGAATGGCCTTATGCATGATCTATGAGAATTTAATATTAAATTATTACTTCTTATTTAGCATTTGTTGTATATTATATATTTATATATATAAGATACCTAGACATATACTTATGGGGTGTAACAAGCCGATTACTTCGATTCCATACCATGGTGGGATATATCAAAAAATGCCCGCATATTTAAAATGATGTTTTTTTATTTTTATTATATGATTTTATTATAATTGTTTTTTTAGACATTCAATTTTTACATTTAAAAAAAATATAGCTATTCCTTATATATTAAATAGCCATCAATAATTTTTTTTGTTTATTTTTATTCTCTACCCTGACGTCTTATATTGAGATTTTATAAGATTCTTAGTCAAACAAAAAACTCAATATTCCAAATTTATTGATTTTTTTTAAAGATTGTTCATTTTATTGTTATTAAAATTTTTAAAGATTTTTTATGATATAAAAATATATAAAACTATGTTGTATTGAAACAATCTTGTTATCAATTCTTTTAAATTAATTATAATTATGACAATGTTGAATATGCTTCATTATGCAAACCTTGAACTCTTTAGACATTTTTGTTATTTAAAAATATTGTAAAATGCATGGTTTATTTTTAATAAAATATACTTTTAGAAATAAATGTATGAAATTTACACAGTGTTGCTTGTTCATATGTTCGGATTCTGACAATATTAAAATTTTCCTTACCTAGAGACTTGCATGTTTGACCTATAGGCAGCACCGGCATAGTTTAAGGTGACGATTTTCTTAAAATGAAATGTTAGATGTACCTTCATATAAGCTGTTTGTTTACGCTATTTTGTGGCCTGCACTTTGACTAAATAACATTGATTTGTTTTTAATAATTGTTTTATATTTTTTCATATGGCCTAATTTTTTTTAGCTGACAAAAAATTCCACGCCTAATCACACTCGAAGCTCATTTTTTTTAGCTCGACTCGCCCACGTACGAAAGACAAAATTTTGATCACGCCCGTCACTCTTAAAAAAATACGGACTATTTATAAATTCACATCATATTTATAAATAAAAACTTTTATCTAAAAAATGAAGAATGCCAATATTTTTTTATTTTAGTTGCGTTTATCTTTCCTCCTAGTAAGCGATGATTGCCTATAATATAGTTTACTGGAAATCGAACTGGTTGGGTAATCATTAAATTGGCTAATTCGGTTAAACTACAGACGCGTGCCGGAGAAAATCCGTTAACATTTAGGCGTCTAATTTATACTAAAATATCTTTCAAATTTGAGCTGCTCTATTTTAAGGAAAACCCAGAGGCCAAAATAGTTTTAGGCCGGCTAAAAATTAGTTTAAATAGCTAAAAATATAGTAATTACTCAACGATAATTGGAGCTGATAAAATTTTACTCTTATTTTCTGTGAAAAGAGTATTTAAAATTGACAATTTTTGAAAATTTAATGAAAATTAATAAATAAGTTTTTTTTAAAATAAAAACAAGCTCAAATCATTATTTGAAATTCTGAAAAGTTCTTATTATTTACTCATATTTTTTGTTAAATATCAGTAATTTCTTTGAAATATGCCCGTATTGGGTCGATTTTAAAAATGACTAATAATATTATGTAGAGGTCTCGAGATTTGGCAAATAGAGGCCACCTTTCTGTCATCAATGAGAAAAATCTTAAGGCTTACATAATATTATCTAGGCTAAAATCTTAATCTGGCCGTTTAACAAAATTAACCTTTTACAAAATATTAATTTTAAAAGATACATTTCAATTATTAAATTAGAAGGTTAAATTTCTAAAAACAATTTTAAATTTTCCGTAGCACGCAAAATTTTTATTCATGCTCGGGAACTTTTGAGATATATTCATCACCCCCAGTCACGATTTGAAATCCCAAATTCACGGCATCACGTCTATATAATGTGAAAAGTCCGTCTAAACGTTAGTTCCGTTCTGTCCCAGTCCATCCTTGAAAATTAGTATTAAAACGAAGAACATGTCCGGCTTAAACCCCCAAAATACTTATTTTTTATTATATATTAATTAAATAGGTTTATCTACAATTTTAGAACTAAATACTTTAATATAAATGAATATGGTAAATTAAATAAAATAATTATTCTTTTAAGTTAATATGTACAAATTATTCATTAGTATACCCTACTATATTGTACTCCCTTTATACTTTAATAGTATTATTATTATATTACTAGCTGAAAGCCCGTCAAGAATGACGGGTAATCAGAATTTTCTCCGTATGAATAAATAATAAATTTTACCTTCATTTGACGATGGATGAATTAGAATAATAGTCAAACGAGAGGAATAGATTAGCTGTATGCATCCTTCCAAGATTTCTAAAAATCTTTAGAAAAAAATGCCAAATATATTATGAAAAATATGGGGGAAAAAAATATGATTTGTGAGTTATGATATTTATCAATTCTTTTAAGAAATTTTCCACATTCAGACGCAATGGTTTTTGCTCTCTCACTTCGAATCACTTTTAAAACCTTTCTAAATACTCTTAAAAGACCTGCCATAAAATAGATTCGATTCAATCATGGGGGCAAACCTGATTATCTCACAACCACTGGTGGTGTCCACCCCATTGCAATGGGCTATTTAGAAGATTATTAGCAAAAATAATTGCCATGGGTCAAAACCCAGAGTCTTAACTTATTACAGGCACGTACATCGCAAATTTGACTGAAAACTTATTTTTTATAAATAAATTTTATTAAAATTTCCTTTCCTTGTGAGTACATTAACATTATTCAAAAATATTAATAAAATGTAAAAATTTTTAGTCAAAGAGATTGAAATCAAACGGTAATTTATTTTATTATTATATATAATAATTTTATAAAATTCAAAAAATATGTTAGAATTAATAAGTATTTTTAATAATATTTTAATTATTAATAAATATCTATAATTTTTCATTTTATTTCCATTTTGTAGAATAGAAGAAATAGAAATAGAAATACAAAAGTTAAATAAGGCTGAACATGAAAAAAAGTAATGTGTTGTCAGAAGCTTTATCATTATTGAATTCAATTGATCAATCAGAGTTTATCATGCTGCTAGTTGCATCAATAAAGTATTTTCCTATAGTTCACTTTGTAGAAATTTATAAACACCAAATTTAGATTTGGTTCAGGTTATTGATTTGGCGGAAAATATAAATAAGAATGAATGTAGATGAATATTTTCATAATATTTATATAGACGTTGAATCGAAAGCTAAATTTTATAATATAACACTAATTAAACCTCGTCTAGCACATAGGCAATTATTGAGATGTAAAATAAATATTGGCTCAATTGAAGAATATTATAAAATATCCATTTTCATCCCATTCTTAGATACTTTTTTATCGCAAATAAAAATACAGTTTTTAGATAAAAAACAAGTCTTTAACAATCTTCAAGTTTTATTACCCAAAGATCCTTCTTCGTTTTCTAATGCCACTATTGGTAAGATTTAATATTTAGCAAAATTTTATTCCTATGATATTGACTGAAATAAATTTAATCAGTGAATTTGAATTATAGTATAAATATTTACTATGTTTAGCTATTTTACCTGAGCATGCTATTGATGCACTCAATCGGTGTAAAGAAACCTTGGCTCAATTTCCTAATAATTTGAAATTGTTTTATATTCTTGCATGTTTGTCTATTACAACATGTACGAATGAAAGGACTTTTTCCAACTTGAGAAGGTTGAAAGATAATTAAGAAGTACTACTTCCGAATCTCGACTAAATGGGTTAGCTCTGTTAAATATCCACAGAGGTTTTGTTCCAACGACAAACGAAATTCTTGATGAATTGGCAATATTCCCACGAAAATTAAAAATCACATTATAATTATAGTATTTACTTAAAATTTTTGTATAATATTGTATTTGATAAGAAGTTAAAAAAAACTTGTTTTTTTAATTATTTTCTAGTCAATATTTTATACACACTACTATTAGTATTTTCAATAAAAAAATTATATTCTACTTATATTGTATGAGAATTTAAGCTGAGGCTAGTTTTTAAAGCAAATTTTATAGAAAAAATGACATTAAACTTTATTTCAACTTTACATTTAAAAAAACTTTATTAAATATAATATACCTAACTTAAAATAATAAATAGGCTTGTAATATCCATAAGCACGAATTAGTAAATAATAGTTAAAAATAGAAATAAAATTTTTATTAAATTATGAATAATTTAATAGAATAGCTAAAATATAAGACCCAGTCGAAGGCCGGAAAAAAGCTGGCCGAAGGCCAGGTAAGAGCTGTTTGGGTCAAAGCCCTCAAAAAAAATCCCCCCCCCCCCCCAAAAAAAAGAAAATCCTGGATACGCCACTTAAGTATACTTATCAATTAGGATTTGGTGTTAAAGGAGAAGGCATAGCTACACATGCCATTTGTATTCCAAAATCCTCCTCCTAACATGGCCAGGCGCGTACGCAGGAATTTGGTATGGGGGGAGGGGGGGGGGATAATAAAATTTTTTAAGAAATATAAGCATAAATTTATTAGGACTAATAACTATTTCTAATACACAATTTTAAATTAATGTGTATTTTAAAAATTTTTATATATAGAACCGGCATATAAAAAACTAAAATAAATGTGAATTAAAAAATATTAAACGGATATAACTGGCGGCATTGAAAAACTATAAAGAAAATGTGAATTATAAAATATAAAGTGAATTAACCACCATATGAATCACTTAAATGACCCAAAATAGAAATTTGAATTTTTTGAGCCTTTAAAATTTATATATAAAGTATAAAAAATTTAAATTTTGGAAATATAAATTAATACACAAAAAGTTTCTTAGGAATAATTGTATTTTGTATGTTATATATTTACAATGTAAAATCCAATCTTCGTTGGGATTGTGCTAATTTTTCAATTATCTCATCCTTGCGGCGTTAAATGCCTATGAATATTCAAACCATTCAATCTACTTTCAGAAGTTGTACTTAGGTTTGTTTTTCAGAGACTTGCAGACCCGACCCCCGGGCCTGACCGTATTTTAATTTTTTTAAATATACTCGACCCGGGCCTAAAATATTTTTTTTAAAAAACACGGGCTGGACCTGCAAATTTTTTTTAAAGAATATCCGGGTCGGGTTGTATATTTTAAAACCAAATATTTGAAATCGCCATTATTAGCTATAAAGGTAAAAAATAAATATAATTTATTTTAAAAAATTCGGGCCCGGCAGAAAAAAATGTTTGAAAAAAAAGCCGGGCCGTGCCCTGAAAATGGTACCTCTGCAGGACTCTGTAATGTTCTCTCATTAGTTTACAAATGGGAAGAGTTGCTAATATATATGCAACCATTTTAATACATTGGGAATATAATCTAAAATGTGTTTGAAATATGCAAAGCATCCATAGCATTTTTTAGGACTATATCATAGTCAATCTTTTATAATTATTCAGCAATTAATGATAAAAATCTAACAAATTTTTTTTTTTTCTATCACTATCTAAAAAAGGTTGGGAAGGCTTTTGTGGAAGATCTACAGATTGGTAAGTGCATGATGAATTAAAAACTATTCATTTATTTGGGTTATAAATACATGTAAGAGAAGGGACATTTGTTTTATAGTACTCTTCTACTGATCCTTTGACGATGAGTTTGTCTTGCTGCAAGTCTAGGGAGTCAAATATTAAACACGTATAGCTCTGCTTTTGACTCAACAATAACATAAAATATGAAATTCTTCATCAACATTAGCTCTAATTTTCTTGAGTTCTAATAAAATGCTCTCCGCTATTCTCATCTTCTTAATCAAGTCATGCATGTTTTTGAAAAATATTACATAAAATAGGTGTATAATTAAATAATACATTCTAATGAGAAAAAAAACTTGGAATAAGTATTGAATCCAATAATTTTCTTTCTTTTGAGGAAATATTTCTTTCATCCGCCATCAAGCAGTAACAGCTTTTATGGAATTAGAAGAGCCGATTATTAATGCTTTTACTGAAATATCATAGATCTCGTTGGACAAGTTTGCAATTTCTTTCTCCCTGGACAAGGAGTTTCATAGATAATTACTATTTGACTAGAAATTTAGATAAATATTACGCTACTAGAAATTTGAAAATAATAGGTAAATATTAGGCCAAGGAAAACTAAAAGTTGAAATTAATTGATAAAATAACTTAGTAGACGAATATGATAAATAAATGTAATTAAATATATATATGAGATAGGAATAAATATTAACAAATATAAATGAATATAAACAATAATATTTTTGAAAAATATAATCCGGCATCTGCATTTTTTGGCTTTGGGAAGGGGAGGGGATCCCCCCCCCCGCTGCGTACGCGCCTGAACATGGCTATTATCAAAGTAGACTTTAATAATAGCAAATTTTGTTAACATTTCATAAATTGTATTTATCCCAAATTTTCGTTATTCAAAATTCCTAGAGACATACTGTAACATTAAAACTTCTTATTCAGCCCACATGTTATAGATTCTGACAAAAGGATCCAGCAGGGGGAAACGTCCTCGTTTATTTTACCTTGGTATTCATTATCTCATCCATTATCTTAAATCTAAATTTGATTTGATATAATTATTTGGCATCTTGATGATGGAACAATCTGTGATGCTCTTCCTAAAATAATTGGTTTTAATTTCTTGAAGCCAATTTTAAAAGACCCATTCTTACTAAAAGAAAATCCGAAATCTGTTTCCATGATAACAATATACAAAACCCTCATCTGGCAAAATTAAATTTTTTATTGTACATAAATAATAAAAATTAAAAAAAATAAGGAAATTAATATAATTAAAAAAAAGTATACAAAGTTAGATTAACAAAAAAAATGCATTGCTGGGATTCGAACCCAAAGCCATCAGCTTCATAAGTGACGCTCTTGCCGATTAGGCCACCGGCCCTTTTCAAAGTTGACGATTTTTTAAATATATACTATAAAGTGTGATACTGTGACTATGACACGGCTTTTATATACATATTATTATAGATAGATAGATAGATAGATAGACAGATAGATAGATAGATAGACAGATAGATAGATAGATAGATAGATAGATAGATAGATAGATAGATAGATAGATAGATAGATAGATAGATAGATAGATAGATAGATAGATAGATAGATAGATAGATAGATAGATAGATAGATAGATAGATAGATAGATAGATAGATAGATAGGTAGATATATGTTTATGATGTATAAGATGGTAAATGTTAGATATTATTTTAATGGATGCTTTGATGAATAAGTGTTTGATATGGTATGATGCTACAAGAATACTACTAGTTATTACATTGTGAAAAATTGAAAAATATAAGAATACCTTGTTGGATTTTGACGTTGATTATTATAAAAAAAGGAAGATTAAAGATTAAATATTTATAACATCAAACCTTTAATTTGAAATTGAAAAATAATAATCCGTGAATAATTGAAATAATTGTTGGTTGAATAATAATGAATTTTTTTTAATGATTTTGTTTCCTATATATATCTTTTTAATATTCAAATTGCAAATTTGAATGGCGAACTAACAATGCCCAACTAAAATTATAATAAAATAATAACTAATTCTATATTCAAATATAAAAAAATTATAATATTCAAAAAAATAATTACATAACAATATATAAAAAAAATCGGAAAAATTGAATAATTACAACACCAACCCCCTTAAAAACCCACTGGTATGGAAGATTTAGGCTGGTCAATATCCTCTCTTACTGATAGCAGAGTATTGTTGCCGGAGGTTAACGCCGCAGTTGGACAGTAACGTAACTTGTGGGTGCCCCCGCAAGACCAACACTTCATTCGACTTCTCCTGACCCAATCTTGATCTGTTCTGGTCTTTTCGTTACTTCTTGCAATAACTCTCCATATTTTTGTTGTGCCTCCAACCGGTAAGCTTCTTTCCATTTCTTCGACTCTACGGATCCTTCAACCTCTCGTATTTCTATTTTAATAATTTTATTTCCTACTCTGACGAAGGAAGCCATCTAAAACAAATTACTATATAATTTAATTTTTTTTTTAAAAAAAATCTAATAATCTCCTATAATCTCTCATACGCTCGTAATTATTCTATTCCTCTATAAATTATGATTCTCATAACTATGTCTATCATGAATTCCATATCATCAGAAATATGATTCTCATAATTATGTCCTTCATCAATTTATCATCCTTAGAATTATGATTCTCATAATTATGTCCTTCATCAATTTATCATCCTTAGAATTATGATTCTCATTATTATGTCTATCATCAATTCCATATCGTCAGAAATTATGATTCTCATAACTATGTTTATCATCAATTCTATATTCTCTGAAATTATGATTCTCATAATTATGTCTATCATCAATTCCATATCGTCAGAAATTATGATTCTCATAATTATGTCTATCATCAATTTCCATCTCATAATATATATATTTTTTCCTAAATCCTAAAACATTCTATCTATAATTATCTCCAATATTATTGCTCTAAGTATCTAGGTCTTACTTGTTTGATATGTCTAGACCAAGTTCCCTTTTGTCCTTCAATTTCTACCGCAACTCCTTTTCTTCCTAAATTTCTCTTTATTATTCTCTTCCCCCATTTAATTGGACCATCAAACATAAGAATCCAAACTAAGTTTTCAACCTTAAATTTCTCCACATATGTATTATCCTTTTGTTTTATTTTTTCTTTCAAAAAATCTAATTCCATTTTTGTTTTTCTACCTAAAAATATCTCCGCAGATGACTTCCCTTTGGCTGTCTTAGTGTTATTGTAAGTTAATAACAATAACCACCATTTTCCTTCTCCATATTTTTCTTTCTTAAGCCAGCTTTTTACAATGAAAACCATTCTCTCAGCCTGTCCATTACTTCTCGGGTAATGTGATGGCGATAATAAATGCTTAATATTCCAACTTTCACAAAATTGGTCAAACACTCTGCCTTTAAACGCTGGTCCTCCATCCGAAACTAAAGTTTCCATTTATCCAAACTTACCTACAAAATCCTTTATTCTCGTCAAGGCTACTCTTGTCGTTAAACCTGACACCTGTTGACAATCTATCCATTTCGACCCAGCATCTACCATGATAAAATATTTTGTTTTTCATATTCTAAAAAATCTACATGTATTCTTTTCCCTGGAACCTCTGTTTCTGGCCATTTATCTGTTTTATTTTTTGATGGTACATTTGCCCACATGTTACAGGTATCACAACTTCTAGCTAAACTTTCTATTTCCCTATTCATTTGGGGTTACCAAATATATTCCCGTGCTTTATTTTTCATCCTTTCTATACCTTGGTGTCCTATATGTATCGTTGCTAGAATATCTTTTCTTAACGTCCATGGAATTACTACACGATATCCTCTCATCAGACAATTGTCTTCAATATATAATTCATTCTTAACGGTTTTGAATGCTTTGTCCTCATTTTTCCATTCTATGTCTCCTTTCAAACATGCTTTAATTCTCATTAATTCTTCATCTTGTTTAGATATATTATCTACCAGTTCCAAAGTTATCGGTTTCTCTCTAGTATCTACTTTCAAAGATCTTATAATATTATTCACTTCCTCTTCTGCTAAACATATTTCTACATTATCGGTTTTGGACTCTCTTTCTTCCTCTTCTGTTTCTTTTATGAATAATCTTGATAAAATATCTGGTAAACAATTTAATTTACCTTCTCTGTATCTAATTTCAAAATCAAAATTACCTACCAATAACAACCATTTTTGTAACCTGGGCGAAATCATCAACTCTTTATTATCTTTTCTAAATAGTCCTACCAACGGTTTGTGATCAGTATATAACAAAAACTTTTGGCCCAATAAATATTCTCTGCATTTAGTTAGACCAAATTTTACTGCTAACGCTTCCTTTTCTATAGTTGAATAATTTTTTTCTGCCTTATTTAACTGTCTTGACAATAATAAAAATAGGCTTCTCTATATTATCAATCATCTGTAACAATACTCCTCCTATACCTTCATTGGACGCATCAACTGCTAATATAATATCTAAACTCTCATTAAAACAATTTAATATAGGTTTCTCTACCATCTTTATTTTCAATCTTTCGAAACTTTTCTCCTGTGCTTCTCCCCATTCAAACTTTTTATTTCTCTTTAATAAATATAGAACGGAGTAGCAATTTCTGCAAAATTTTGAACAAAACGATGATAATAATTTGTTGCTCCTAAAAACGCCTGTACTTCCGTTTTATTAATCGGGGCTCTCATATTCATTATCTTATCAATATTCTTTGCAATTGGCGTAATTTCATTACCCTTAATAATATGTCCTAAATACTTAATTTCTTTTACTCCAAAAACACTCTTATTCATATTGGCTCTTAAACCATTTTCCAATATTATATCTAACACTTTAACCAATCTAGTATTGTGCTCTTCTTCTGTTTTACCCGATATCAGAAAATCATCTAAATAATACATTACTCCTTTTATTCCCTGAAATAACGCCGTCATAGTCCTTTGAAAAATTGGCGCCGAAACTTTTAAACCAAATGATAGCCTACAAAACGCAAATAAACCCCTATGTGTTGTTATCGTTAACATTTTACTTGTATTCTCATTAACTTTAATCTGTAAATACGCATTAGAGAAATCTATCTTCGAGAAGAAAATCGCTCCTTTCAAATTTGCCAACAGTTGTTCTATTCTCGGTAAAGGATACTTTACCGTTATAATCCAAGGATTTAGTGAAATCCTATAATCTATGCATAGCCTTAGACTACTATCAGGTTTTCTTACTGGCACTAACGGTGTTGCCCATTCGCTATGTACTATCCGTTTTATTATACCTTCTTTTAACCATTTATTTAATTCTGTATCAATCTCTTCTATCCAAGAAAATGGCAATCTTCTTACTGCACAAAATTTAGCCTGGTAGTTCTCTACTAATTTTATATCTATTTCCACATTTTTTAATGTACCCAACTCTTCTTTAAAAACCTCCAAATGTTGATCTAAAATGATACTTATTTCATTGCTGTTTTTATTTTCGACCATCTCTTCCTGTTCTGCTGCTTTATTTCTCTGTCTGTTGATTTGGTGGTACCTCAATAGAATTTTTATCTTTTGACCTCTTATTCTCTTTGACTCTATATTTAATCAAAAACTCTGGTGTTCGATTTCTAAGTTTATCGAGAAGTAATTCTTGTTTATCCTCTATAATAGGTAACTTAAATCTATCGAAATCACTTTTTATTATTTCACTATTATCAACAAATTCTGTTGTTCGATTTCTAAGTTTATCGAGAACTTCTTGTTTATCATCTATACTAGGTAACTTAATTTTCTCGAAATCACTCCTTATTATTTCACTATTATCAATAAATTCTGTTGTTCGATTTCTAAGTTTATCGAGAACTAATTCTTGTTTATCTTTTATAATAGGTAACTTAATTTTCTCAAAATCACTCCTTATTATTTCACTATTTTCATCATTACCTACAGGGATAGTTTTGAAAAAATTCCACCAATTATAAACTGGACCTAACATTCTTATATCACACCAACTTAAAATTGGTTCAATCTTCAACGTAGTTATCCACAAATTTATACTTTTATTAACTCCTGGTAACCTTACCCTATAATACCCTAAAATTTTAACCACGCTACCATCCAATTGTTTGGCTCTTATCTTTTTTGTGACAAATTCTTTCTCTGGCCAAAATCTCCTAAAATCCTTAATACTTATCAAACTAATTTCTGCTCCTGTATCTAATAAAAAATAAATTTCTGCTTCATCCATATTTATTTTTACTCTCGGGCATCTATTCTTCATTAAAAAATTCTCTAATTCCATTTTTCGTACATCTACACAAGTTACATTTTTAATTCTATATATTTCAAAATCTCTACTTTTTATTTTTATATCACTTCTATTAATATCGCTTGAATTATAATTATCAACGTTAAAACACTTTTTATTATCACAAAATTTATCGTTCATATTACAATAATTATTCTTACTTGCACTAACAATATCAACATTATCCAAATTATCATTATTAAAATTAAAATACTTATTTTTACTACAATTATTAACATTAAAAAAATTATTATAATTATCAAATCTATCATTAAAATTAAAATGCTTATTCTTACCTGAACTAAAATTAGAAAAACTATTATTACCAAATTTATTATTAAAATTAAAATATTTATTCTTATTTGCTACTAAATTATCAACATTAAAAAAATTATTATTGTTACAAAATTCACTATTAAAATATTTCTTTCTTAGTCATTTGTTAGATTTCTCTTGAGTGTGTCCATCCTGGCCACAAATATTGGGGTTAGGTGAACCAATTTTTACAAAATTGTTTATAGCTCCTGGGTTTTTTTAGATAATATAAAAAGCAATATATGATTGGATACCTAAAACTATACTCTATAAAGGTGCCTTATAAAAAAATTCTAGAATATAATCATTTTTTTGAAATTTTATTTTTTGTAAAAGTCGTAAATTTGCCCAACAAGCCCCCGGGGTGAGGCAAACCACTTCAAGGGGCTTCCTAAACCAATGGTTTTTTTAGGCCATAATAAATTGAAATGTATTTTTATTTATTAATAATGATACATATACTATAATTTTATTCTTTTATTGTTAAAAATATCATAATACATATAAATTTAAGCTAATTATATATAAAAATTGAAACTTAATTTTGGTTAATTTAATACACATTTTGGACATATAAAAAATTTATCAATTTACAGCAAGCGCTAATGTTATTAAGGTACCCCTTTCTGCGGAAGTAATAGATCCTACCTGTTTTTGACCCTTTTGTGCAATAATCTTGGATGGGGTTTGAACTGTGGTAAGTCCAGTTTCATCCAGGTTGTAAATTGCCATACATTCTAATTTATGTTCATCTAATATTCCTAAATATTAAATGTAAACATTTACTTAACAAATCTTTTAATAAACTTTTATATAAATCAAAAGAGTATAGAACATTTTCTTCATTAAATCCAGTTGCCCTAGCCATACTTGTAGCTTCAGGGGATCTTAAGGAGAGAGTAGGATTTCTTGACATAAATCCTAAATACCAGTCATGGCCAGCCATTGAATTGTCCTTCCAAGATTTAGGAAATTTTTTCTTCATATTTACTGCCATTTGGTAGGCTAATATTTTTATCTAAAAAACAATATAAAATAATGAAGAATAAACTATACCTTTTTAATTGAAAGGCCATAAAAAATTTGGCTAGATTGAATCAGATATTTAGTTATATCTCCTCTTCTTCTTCTGTGAATATCCTCTTTTTATTATTTTGTCCTACACTAGTAAGTATGCCACTTTCTTGATATCTCTTATAATATCTCATAAAGTTTGATCTAGGAATACCTAAAATAAAAATGTCAAGTAAAATATATAATTATTTAATTATAAGTTTAACATTTATGAACATAAAATTTAAAAATGATAATCTCTTTACCATTACCATTTAGATTTTATTAGCATATTCTCTATTATTAAATATTGCTAAAATTTGATTATAATGTTTAAGAATTACATAAAATTAATACAATAATACTATACTTTATCTAAATTGTAATCAATCTAAAATATAAGATCATTTATAAATTACATTTAATAAAAATATTTACATAATTTCTAATATTGCTAAAAATTGATTTTATTGTTTATACATAAAATTAATACAATAATACTATATTTCATCTAAATTGTAATCAATCTAAAATATAAGATCATTTATAAATTACATTTAATAAAAATATTTACATAATTTCTATTATTAAATATTGCTAAAAATTGATTATATTGTTTAAAAATTACATAAAATTATTGTGATTATATCTTAAAAATAAGACAGATAATGTAGATAAATTTACCTGTAAGTTGGCTAGTCTTCCTTGTTGATTTACAATTTTCATATACCCTAATAGCCTAATTACAATTATAATATTAATTCATTAAATTTTTATATACTTCTAAATAATTATCAATATTAAATGATTCTCCTATATTAATTTTTTTGGATTTATATTTTCGCACCATATCGAATAATGTAATAATTGCTAAAAAAAATTATTGAAATGGATTGACATGTATGGTTTAGCAAGCCCCGCTAGCTCTAAATTTACTAATCATGATTGAAATACTATATAGACATAATAAATATTCATAAAACTTTCCCAAATTATAGAAGAGTGTTTAAACTTTGCTATAAAATTTAATTTATATATAAATGAATATATATTTTAATAAAAATTAAAATTCTGTCATGTAAAAATCTTTAGAAAATTTCATCAAAATTTTATTTCTTAAATAAAATTTTTAATAATTAATCATTTCAAAAGATTTTTTGTCTATAGATGTAAACTAATAAAATCTTTATTAGGATAAAATTTTAACCTTCTAGTGTTTATAATTTTAAAATAATATTAAATGGTTTGCCAAGCTCCACGGTTTACCTAACCCCAGTCTCCCCTACATCTCACAATCATATTGTTTAATCTACATCTTATAGCTAAATGGCCATTCTTGCCACATCCCGCGCATTTCAAATCCTTTGTTAAATAACAATCACGCGACATATGGCCTGGCTGACCACAGCTATAGAAACTAATTCGTCTGAAATTCTCTGTACTTCTAGCAATGTTTATGTTTCTCTCCTTATTTTCCTCATTTAATATATTTTTTATCTAATTCCTTATATTCTATTTTGATGTACGATGTATTTCTACCTAAAATTAAACCTAATAAAAATGCTAAAACTATTACCGAAAATATTATTTATTACCATTATATTTTCCAACAATAAATTCCTTAAAATAATTTGACTTAGATACATTACAAAGAATTCAAAATAATTTTAATCACAAATAACTTAATGCTGCGGCCAAAATTATACAACAATGTAATTAATATTATGATTAAAATAAAAGCATAAAACGGCATTAAAAATAAAAGAAAATAAAATAAAATATATATATATATTTTTTCTTTACCATAAATACGCTGATATATAAAAAAAATTGACTTCTAATCACAATTTATTTCTTCTAAATTTAATTGTATAGTCTATTTATTAGACTGAATATCTGCGGTCCCTGAGTATGTTTACTCTTCGGACCAGTGTTGGATTTTGACGTTGATTATTATAAAAAAAAGGAAGATTAAAGATTAAATATTTATAACATCAAACCTTTATTTTGAAATTGAAAAATAATAATCCGTGAATAATTGAAATAATTGTTGGTTGAATAATAATGAATTTTTTTTAATGGTTTTGTTTCCTATATATATATCTTTTTAATATTCAAATTGCAAATTTGAATGGCGAACTAACAATGCCCAACTAAAATTATAATATAATAATAACTAATTCTAATATTCAAATATAAAAAAATTATAATATTCAAAAAAATAATTACATAACAATATATAAAATTAGGAAAAATTGAATAATTACAACATACCTATTTAATAGTTTGATTTTAATTAACAACAAACTTCGAATCGTATATGAATATGTCATACTTAATTATTTTATCTTCTATTTAATTAATTTTGCCAGATTAGGTAAAAAAAAAATCTTTACTGGGATTCGAACCCCATGACCTTCACATTTGTGAGCGACGCTCTTGCCGATTAGGCCAAAGACGCTTTAAAAAAATCGTGAATTTTTAAAATATATTATAAATTGTAACAGTGACATTGTGCCTACGGCTTTTATATATATTAATATCATTGATTATAGATGTTATTTTTTTATTACATAATTTATAAGTTTAAGTAAAAAAACATTAAAATAATACATAAAGAGCCAAATCAACCAATATAAATAATTTTTATACATTGGACAGGCAAGTTAAACAAAATTTTTAAATAAATGAGCAGGCAGGTGCACCAAAACTTGCCCATTGCAGACTTCTAATCAGGATGACATCGGAAACAGCAGATCTTAATGGATTTTACCTCTACCAAAGAATCCATTTATAAATGATATGCGTCTGCCATTATATTTTCCCATGCATTTACCACCAGAGGTCTGCAAATGACAACATTTTAAGGTCCAATGGGAATTTAGTTAACATCTCCAAAGGACGGAACCACCAAGTTGGATTAAGAAAAAAGATAATCATTGCTGAGATTCGAACCTAAGTCCATCAGATTTGTAATCAACGCTCTTACCGATTAGGCCATAGACACTTTTCAAAATTCACGCCTATGAAATGGTTTTTCAGAAAAAAATCATAACATTAAAAAATATCAGTCACAATTTATAATATATATTATAGATATTTCAGTTAGTTCTAGTATATATATGATGATGTATAAGATGGTAATGGTTTTATGGAAATGGAAGATGAATGAATGCTTGATAAATTATGATTCTATGGTGATTTTTATTGGACGAATATTTTTTAAAAGAATATTAAAAATTTAAAAATAATAAGAATATCTATTTAATTGTTTGAATTTTAAAGTAGCTACAAACTTTGAATCGTATCTATTTGATTAATTTTGCCAGATTAAGAAAGTAAAAAATATTTTGTCAGATTGAGCAAATAAAATTTTGCTGGGATTGTCCATTAGATTTTTAAGCGACGCTCTTGCCGATTGGGCCACAAGTCACTTATAAAAATTAACAATTTTTTAAATATATATATTATAAATTGTGAAAGTGTGACTGTCACAGTGTGATAAGGCTTTTAATTATAGATGTAAAACTTGTGCAGTCATTAAACTTTATTCATTTCATAAGACAAATTTATTTACAAAATAAGAACAATTAAAAGATATATCTAAAAAAAGTTAAATTATAATCTTCTTTCGATCTATATATATGTTATAAAATTTGAATGACTAAGTAAAATATAAAATAACACGAAAGTTATATCAAAATAAAAATACGAAAATAAGTTAAACCAAAATAAGAATAAGAAAATACAAAATAAAAAAGTTATAAATTTGAATCTCTTAACAATTATACTTAATATATTTATATCAGAGACCTACAGGCCAGCCCTAAGCCTGGCCCGGGTAACGGACCGGCGTACTTTAATTTTTTTATACCCAGGCCGGGCCTGAAATTTTTTTAAAAAATACTCGAACCAGAAATTTTTTTTAGAAAAATATCCGGGCCGTTTATTTTAAAACCAAATATTTGAAATTCATTATTAACTATAAAAATCAAAAATAAATATAATATATTTTAAATAAATCCAAGTCGGGCCTGAAAATATAAAACCTTACCAAGGCATGGCCGAAAAATATTTTTGAAAAAAAAATCCGGACCGGGCCATGCAAATGGTACCTCTGCTGGTCTGATTTATACTTAATAATAAATCATTTCTATCCCAGTCTAATAAATTTATAGCAAAGTTAAAAAAGCCGAAATATTTATTATTTTTAGGGGTCCCGTCCACCCATTCATGCTCAAAAAGAGGCAAATTTTTTCATATATTTAATAAAATAATCTTCTTTTAGCTCAATATTCAAGGTATTACAGGCAGGGTTGTGCAAATTTTCGAAAAAATATATTCGAATATAAATACAAACACTTCAAGAAAAGTATTTAAATATTAATATAACAAATACATTTAAAAAAAATATATTTAATATAAATACCTATAAAAAATTTTAAAAAAGTATTTAAATACAGATAGACGAATACTTTATGCAAGTTCATTTTTTTAGTACCACTATCAATTTTGTTTTACTTAAAAAATAATTTTATCATTAAACATTTTATTTAATAATTGTAAATATAATTAATATCGTCTTTTTACAAAGAATCAGATAAATTTCTGGAGGATGAAATCACTCAAAAACACAACCTTGTTTTAGTCCTATTTGACTGGTATTTTTTGAGAGTTGAGATTGGTGCGAATAATTTGAATAAAATAATTTTGGTATGAACTTTTTAAAAGTTTTAATAAATGAGAAGGAATTTCTATTATCACTAAAGAAGTCCATAATTTCGAATGAATTATATAGTCGAATGCTCTCTTAAAGTCTAAGGCAGCAATAAAAAATTGATTTTTCCTAATTTTGGCTCTTTCGATTTGAATTTTTAGGGCTATAATGGCTTCAAGGGCATTATGACCTTTTCTAAAAGAAACTATTGAGTCTAGGTAATATGGTTCGATAATAGGTTTTAATCTATTTAAAATGATATGGATAAAAGCTTTGCATATCACAGAGTTTAGTGATATACCGCTCCAGTCTTTAAGAATTTTGGGTTTTTTATTTTTGGTAAATTGAATAAAATATGAGAGTCAATCTGATGGAAAAGTACCTTCATACCAAACTTTCGTCATAATTGGGAGAAGAATTTCAGGAGAAAGTGGAGCATCTATTTTTAGAAATTCACTATAAATACCATCATTTCCACATGCTTTATGATTATTAAGTTTATTTATAATATTTGTTATTTCTCTTTTAGTTGGAGGTAGCAATCTATTTGTTTCTAAGTTAGGTGAATGTATAAGTTGAAGGTTTGGAGGAGGATGATAAGGGAGATATGAGGTGGAAAGTAATGTATTTAAGGTAATGGTATTTGATGATATAGGTTGAGGGGTTAAAGGTAATAGGTTGTATAAAGAGAGATGATTTGAAGTAGAGGGTATTGATTGAACATTTGTAGTATCATTTAGTAAAAGAGGAGGTTCGTTTGGGTTAAACATGTTCGTATAGTAGGATGTCCATAAGTTCATTTGTTCATGTGTGTTTTTAATAATTTGATCATTGTATATAATTTTTGGGATGAATGAGTGACATCTTAAATGATGTAAAAGAGATTTTTGGGTCTATTTTGAGATAAAATATTATCATTTTATGATCTGAATAAAAATTCACTTGGTGAAGAACCTTGATATTAGTTATCCAACTAATTGTAGATTTAGAACAAATAAAGTAATCAATTTGAGACCGAGAATTATGAGAAGAATTAAAACACGTGTAAATTTCTTTAGGGTTTGAATATTCAAAAAAGGAATTTGCAATTCGAAGGTTAAGATTATGGCAAATTTCAAGTAATTTTTTGCCGCCAGTGTCAGATTTTATATTAAGAGCGACAGAGCCCAAGGAATTATGATTTTTAATTACTAAACGTCCAATTTTGTAGTGATGTTAAGGTAACTAGTTACATTTTGGCTAAAAAATAACTGTAACTAGTTATATTTTTAAAATTGTAACTAGTAACTGTAACTAGTTATAATTTTTGAAATGTAACTGCCAAAAGTAACTAGTTACTTTTAAAAATATATTCAAATAATTAATTTTATTTTTAATATGTTGTGATAAATTAATTTTAAATTTAATTTATTAATTTAAAATTTTGTGAAAATGTCTGATTGTTATAATTTCCCGTTCAAATTGATTTTCTTTTCTTAAATTGTTACATTGCTGCTGGGCTTCATAATTTTGTAAGCAAATTCAATTAATTTAATAAATTTTAATATTATATTTATTTACAAATGTAGCACAATATATTTTTTTCCGTCAAGTAACAAGCATTGGAACTTCATATCATACGTAAAAAAAAAAAATTAAATTTAGTATAAGGAAAAACAAAGACAGATTATTTTAGAATTTAATATTAAATTATTAATCATTACTTACAAGAACCAAGTCTAACAAAAGCATAAGCACATTACTCAAATTTTAAAAAATGATTGCTCTCTGAAATTTATTTTTTGGTCTAGCCTGAATTTTTATTTATAATCAAATTATATATAAATTAGACACATTTTAGAACTGTATGTTTCAATGAAGAAATTATACCTTCTCCTTCTACAATAATTGCAAAAAAAAAAAGGACCTTCCTTGGCCAAGTTTTGAAAAATATTTTGAATTCCACAAAGAGAAGGCTGGTAGTAATACTAATATTATTGTAAAATGTCTCTTATGCCTACCATATAAAAAGTATATTGCTGCATCTAAGTCATCCACAGCTAATTTATGGAAACATATCTCCATAAGTTTACATAAATTGTATTAATATTATATAAAATAATTAAATGAATTAACTTTATAAGAATAATTAATATTAATTAAATATTTATATATATAAAACATATCTCTATAGAGAAATCATCCTAACCAACCCGTAAATATAAAACAAACCATAGATAATAAGAAAATTAATTCAGCCACATCAAGTAAGTTAAAACAAACTAAACTTGACTTTGGTGGAAAATCAAATTTTAAAGGTATCAGCAAAGATAAATTTGATTCACAAATTATTAAATATATAATAAATGGAAATCACCCATATACAACCTGTGATGATGAAGATTTTGTTGAGCTGATAAACACCCTGCAACCTAATATGAAGATTATATGCAGACAAACCTTAACCTTAAGAATATCAAAATATTTTATTCAAATGAAGGATATTCTAATAGAAAAATTGTTAGAGCCTAATTATGTTTGTACAACAGCTGACTGCTGGACAGCATTTAATCGGTAAATATTATTTTTTACTAAAGTGCACAATACATTTGGTTATCTTTTGTTATATTAATTATAGCTCCTATATTGGTATAACAGTACATTGGATTGATGTGGAGAAATTGGAAAGGCGTTCAGCTATTCTAGCCTGCCAAAGACTACAAGGTAGGCATACATATGATGTGATCAGCAAAGCCTTAACTGCTGTTTTTAAGGAGTTCCATATGCAAAATAAAAATATCTGCACAATAACGGATAATGCAAGCAACTTTTCAAAGGCGTTTAGGTATGCCTAACTAATTTACTTTATAAATTATTTCTCTTAGAGTATTTAGCTGCCCATCTATTATTATAGAGGAAGATTCTGTTTTTGATATTGAATATATCTCAATAGAAGATATAATGTCTTCTTCTGGGTTCTCCAGTTATGATATTAATGACTTCGACTACCTTCCCAGGCATCGAAGTTGTTCTTTCCATACATTAAACTTAGTGGCAACACAAGATGCCAACAAGTTACTTTTAAACAATGAGGGGTATAGGAAAGTTTATAACTTAGCTATATCTAAATGCCAACGTTTGTGGAACCTCCAAAATAAATCTGGGCCATCCGCCGAACTTATTAAAAAAAAATTACATTCTCAACTCCCATATCCCGTTATAACAAAATGGGGTTCCTGTTATAAATCCCTGGCCAAAATATTATCGTTTTTAAATCAAGTGCCTGTGGAATTTGATTCATTATGTGATGAATTAAAATTGTGTAGATTTACATCAGATGATCGTGATTTTATAAAAGAATATTGTAGTGTAAATTTAAATTAATGTCTTATAAAAATTTACAATTTAAAAATTAGATTATGCCACCAGTGTCCAAAGCTATTGATATTCTTGAAGGGGAAAAATACATGTATCTGGGTTATTATACCCCAACAATAACACAAATACTTATATGTATGGCAGATGTGCAGGGATTAAAATATTGTCAACCTCTAAAGGACACTATATTAGCTAGTATTGAAAAAAGGTAACTTAAATCAAATAATTATTTATAAATTAATAATATCATGTTATAGGTTTAATAATCTTTATGATAATGACAACATCATTGCTGCAATTCTTCACCCTTTATTTAAAACTGACTGGCCTTGGATTAGGCAAGAAAGGAATAAAGCAAAAAAGGAGGAAATTTTAAATTTAATAAATACCTTAATACCTCAAAGTGAATCCCAGACGAATGAATCATGCTCAAAAACAACATCACTTGATATAGTTAAATTTTTTGACCTAAAGCGCCAAAATAATCTGGATGATGAACTTATAGAAAACTTTATCAAATCTAATAACAACACTTTTTCTTTATATAACGATTTTCCAAAGTTAAAATTACTCTTTATTAAATAAAATGTTGTTCTAACATCAAGTGCTCCCGTAGAGCGCTTGTTCAGTCTAGATAAGCTATTTTTGGAGATAAACGAGCACGTCACCTAGATAATAACTTTGAAATTAATTTGTTGTTAAAAGCAAATAAACATTTATTAGATTCTAATTTTTATGAAAAATAAATGTTTTTTTTTCAATGCAAATATATATTTTTATATTCGTTGTAAATATTCAATTTTGCGATATTTTTTTATATAAATAAATTGTATATTATTTTAAATAACTGATTATACTTTGTTTATCCTAATTTTTTTTATATTAAATAAATGCATTCAATAAATAAATAATGCGCATATGAATGATGTATAAAGTAAGTAACTAGTTACTTTTGAAAATAACTGTAACTAATAACTAATTACTTTTGTAACTAGTAACTGTAACTAGTTATGTTTTTGCCAATGTAACTAGTAACTGTAACTAGTTAAGTTTCAAAAGTAACTTTTAACATCACTAGAATTTTGACATTAAAGTTACCTGCGATTAATAAATCATCTCGTTTAGGAAATTTAATTAGGTATTCTAAGAGGGTAGGAAGAAAGTTTTTTATTTCAAGATAATTTGCAGGGGTGTATACATTTATGATATTTAGAGCTTTACATATTGTAAATCTAATACTACATATTCTACTGTTTAAAGCTTCTTAAGTTATCTTTTATAATTATACAAACACCAGACCAATTAATATTAGTTTCTCCTGTTGATAGTAGTTTGTATTCATTACATTGGATTTTACATGAGTGTGTCCAGTGGGTTTCTTACATAGAAGCTATTTCGATTTCTAGGATGTCTAGAAGAATCCTTAATTGTGCCAGTTAATTATTATTAATGATCTGGTATTTAAGGAAAATATTTTTAAGTTTCCTGAAAAGGGAGAAGAGTTTTGCATTTGATTGGATAGGGGTGAAAAAATTAAAAGATTTCGTATAAGGTTTAGATAAATAAGTGACTAGGTAATAAATTTAAATAAAAAACAAATTGATTAATTTAAGATATAAAGGTGATTATCATAGTAATTAAGAAATGGTCAATGTATTTTGGAATTTAAAAAATTTTAATAAAAATAAAATAAGTTATCAATATATTTTAATATAAAGATAGTAAAAAAAATTTGTCTCATACTATAGTTACCTATTATTTTGAAAAAATAGTTACCGATTTTGTATTTACATAAAGTAATTAACAAAAATAATAGGCGGATAAATAAGTCAATTCAAAATCCGATTGAAGGCTCGCAAAATTTTTTTTTTAGCAATTTTTATATTTCTACAGCAATTTTCCTATTTCTCCCGACCCTATGCATGATCTGTAGGCATAATTATGTTGACCTGTTATGAAATACAGTTGAATGTATATGTCTGTGATTGAAATCTATTAAATTGCAGTTGATAGTATATCTGTAAAAATAATTAACTACCCATTTACAATTGATGGAGGACCATAGATTAGAAACATCCTAGCTCTGGTTATGTATGAAGATTTATTGCATAAGAGAGGGACACATATCATGCATTTAAATTTTTATTTGTCAACCCTCTTATCAATAGATAAAGTAATTATCAAAAATAATAGGCGGATAAATAAGTCAATTCAAAATCCGATTGAAGGCTCGCAAAATTGTTTTTTTTAGCAATTTTTATATTTCTACAGCAATTTTCATATTTCTCCCGACCCTATGCATGATCTGTAAGCATAATTATGTTGACCTGTTATGAAATCCAGTTGAATGCATATGTCTGTGATTGAAATCTATTAAATTGCAGTTGATAGTATATCTCTGTGTAAAAATAATTAACTACCCATTTACAATTGATGGAGGACCATAGATTAGAAACATCCTAGCTCTGGTTATGTATGAAGATTTATTGCATAAGGGAGGGACACATATTATGCATTTAAATTTTTATTTGTCAACCCTCTTATCAATAGATAGGAGAAAATAAGAGATAAGATTTGTCATATATTTAAAATTTAGAATGATAATTTATGCGGAATATATATTGAAGATGTGTCTAAGGTTGACGAATATAAAAGAGTCTGATGTAGGCAGGGTAAATCTTTATAAAAGCTTAGGAGACAAATGAGAATGACGGCGCATAATCTATAGGCATAATTATATTAAGCAGTTATGGAATGCAATGAAAGTATGTCTGTATAACAATCTATTAGATAAATAGCAACAGTGGCATGGTGATATCTGACAATTAACAACCCATTTACAATTTAGAGATAGAAAAATAATTTAAGATATTTTTTCATCGCTTCAAAAATATTGGCGGCCATTTTTGATTTGTAAAAAATTTATTTAAAATAGATTTAAAAGTTTTAAATATATTTTAATGTTTAAAAAAAGGATTTTCTATCCTTTTATATAATTATTTCAAGGAATTTATTTATTTTACAATTCTTGATATCCTATATAATTTTTATTTGTTAACCCATTACTTGTAATAATTTTCTTCTTATGGTTAAAATTATGTTTATTCAACTCCATCCTGCAGAAAATTTTAATTAAATACAATGTATACAAGTTTTCTTCATTTATCATCATATTATTGGGGTCTCTAGCCTTAAAATTTTAATAAACAAAAGCTTAAACTAATCATAGACAAATGATGGTTTCTATTATATCAAAGAATCTCAATCAATATCTATCATCTGATTATGTTTTAATCATTTTCTGTTGGCTTCATAAAATCGTCATTTTTTATTTTAGATGCATATACAATTTATATTTTTTATATAGAAATTTATAAAATAAAATTTAAAATCAAATCTTATTGTCTTAAATTATTCTTTTAAACTGAAACTTTATTTTATTGCAATAATATTAAAACTGGCTGATTTCCTAATACTATATAAATAAAAAGGATAGACACAATTTTATTTCAAAAAAACAAGAAAAATTTTATAAAAAGAAAATATATCACAAAAAAAACATAATTATCACAAAAAATTGAGTATATATTATATTATAATACAATTACAATGATCTGAAAATGTCTATATTAAATAATTAAAATTTTAAGCAGTAAAGGATATTTTCCTGTTACTAAGTATTCTTTTATTGTTTGATTTATAAATTTAAATGTACCAATTTCATTCATTAATTTTAGTTTTTATTCGTAAAAGTTAAGGTTCAGAAGTTTTTTTAAAAAAAATTTCGGGTTCAGGCCGGCAAAACTTTTTTTAAAAAAATTTTGGGCAGGGCCAGGCTTGAAAAATTAGGCCCGATGCAGATCACTAATTATCATTACAATCAAAAGACATTTTAATTACTTTATTTGATACCCTATAAAGTTTTACTTTATATCCCCCCTCCCCCCCAGATCAAGTTCAACCATTAAGACCAAGAATGAATACCTTCAGTCAAAAGATATTTAAATTGGATTTTATTTGATACCAATATATATTTTGTATTAAAAAGACAACTTTAAAATAAATAAATAATATAAGAATCCGTGAAGGTATAACGCTATGCTGCTGCAGTGAGAACATAACGCTAAGCTGCTGCGACAAATGTTCAATTATCGTATTAAGTCGTGAGTTCGATTCCAAATACGGATATAAACTTTGTCACAAAATATGACAAAAAAATGTGACAAAATGTCACAAGTTTTTATATTATATAAAAATATTCTTTTTAAAAATATATATGCAATAAAAAAAGTTTTAACATATTTTACTATGAATTATTTGATTGGGATGGTCTTGAGCCAAAAAATAGAATTTAAGGGCTCGAACTCAAATTAAATAATCGTGCAATGAAAATTTAGAGAAGTCAATTTTTAAAATAACATTTTCTTATAAGGGAGGGGCAACCCATTGTTACATTACTGCTTGAATTGAGCTTAAATATTGTTTTGCAAAAATTTGTGCATTTCTTATCTTTCAATTTATAAATGATTTTAAAAAATTAAATTTTTTATTATTGTTAATAAATACTTTTTTCGATTATAACAACAAAGTCATAATAATTTAAAATGATACAATTATAACATGCAATGCAATTAAGTTGATAACTATTGCATTGAAAATTTAAAAAAATATAACATTCTGATATACTAACAAAAAAAAGTATATCTAAATTTTATTACCTCAATTTGAAACATTTTTAATCTCGTTTCAAGGAACAATATAACAATAAATATTTTAAGTTATCTAAACTTTAAGGTCGTGATGTGATCATGGCTATAAAATAATTTGGCTAAAAAATGACCTAAAAATGGTATTTTAGTTATATTGTGACTATATTTTAAATTGCGATAACATACAATTCAAAATTTGATAAGTAAAAGTATAATTCAGGAGCAATGAGATAACACTGTATAAAGTAACAACTCTATACAATTAAAAAAATTCAATATAAAAAAATAGAGTATTCATATTCATTCATATAGTATATATAAAAAATTTATTCTGATGAACAGTGTCCAATGTAGTATAAATTGTTAAAATTGGGAAAAATATTTTGGATGGATTTGGGATATATTTAATTAAATTAAATTTTTTGGTTTGTGTTTAAAAAATTAATGTCTAATAGCTTTAATCATATAGCCCTTTTCTTTTAAAACTTCTCTGCATTTAATCGAAACAACGTACCTCAAAACAAAATTGGGTTTCCATTTGCTACAATCTTTAATTAATGGTTTGATGCAGTCTTGGAAATCTGTGTCCGAAAGAATTTCTGTTTTCATAATACAGATTTATTTGATAGATATTTTCATTAAATATTAAAATTATAAATAACATATGAAAATATATTATTTAATATAATTTTATGTATTTTCTTTTGAATAAAATATCATATAAAAATGTACTATATTTATCATTATGGGTTAATAAAGCAACTCCATTTTCGTCGGCATAATTTGTCAAGTCTTCCGGTACAATACAGGATAATATAGAGTTGATTTGATTGCTAGAAGGTTTAACCTAAAATAAATTCAAAATATAATCTCAATTTTTTTTACAAAAAGTAGCTTGATGGTAATAAAACTTTTAAAAATCCTCCAAATATAACAATAAGAAGAAGTGATTAATATGAAATTTATATAAGGAGGCGTTAAATATAACTCTGGCCCAGCTAGTAAGCGTTTCCAGTTGACTTTTGTTCAAATCGCTGACACCTAACGATATGACCTTGGGATTTTTGGAGTCACACAATTTTTCGGCTTCACACCAAATAGGTTTGAAATCCTCAGGTTTCGTTTTGTGCCTGCAGTACTCGGGGAAGGCGATGGTCAACACATCCAGATTGTCCACATGTAACTCCTTCAAGGCTATGATTTATGATAATTTAGATATGTTTATAGTAAAATAATATTTAATAAGGTTTTGGTTGGCTCTGATTCTGGTATTATTTTTTGACAATCAAAAGGAGATGTATAATTTATGAAAAAATTTTAAGTAAATACCTAGAAATAAACACAATTTCATATTTCGGGCTGGTATCAAAAGCAAAAAATAAATAAAACAGGACAATGTTATTAAAAATGAAGTAATATTTAAAATTAATAAAAATTTATAGTGTATATGTTCAGATATCCAAAGCGAGCGAATTTGCTGAATAGAATTATTTCTGCGACTTCTTGTGCTACAAGAAAAAAGAAACCGTAAAAAACATGCCCGACAAGATGGAGTCTTATATATCAAGCATTAGAGCATTTTTGGATTTAGAAGAACCTATTTTGATTGCCCATTAAGAAATATCAGAATAACCTGAACTAGATATATCATTGGAAGCAAATACATGATTAGATTCAATGCGAACAGCGATTTTATTTGCATTGGAATATTAAGAAACTATTTATTTACACAACAATGTTATGCAATAATTTTCAAAAAAATGATAAGAATCTGATTGAGTTTGAGGTTATGAGAATCGCGAACATTATTATAATTATATTACAACTTAGAAAACTAAGATTTCATATCAACCAAGAATTTCACGAAATTTGTGTGATTGTTGAGGCGAAAACGAAATTATAGATCTTGCGATTCGCAAGCCTCGACTTGCACCTAGACAAACAAATTGTTCCAGTATTAACGTGGACTCAATTGGGTATTATTAAAAAATAACCGTTATTATTCCAATTTTGAATACCATATCAATCAACATTTGTGATTCATCAAATGGTTTCATCCAATTTACAAATACTATTATATTTAGAAATCCGTTTGAGGATTAAATCTTGATGTTGAAAAATTATATATCTATCACATTTTATTCGGAGGATATAAATGTATATGAACGCAAATTAATTTTAGAACTTAAATCTTGGTATTATTAACATCCTCCAAGAAACCCAAGGAAGCAATGCATATTTTAAAATGCATTTTAGTGCTTTTTCCAAATATATTAAGATTACTGTTTATTTTGTCAACAATACCAATTATAAATGAGACGATCTTTTCTTCATTACGGAGAATAAAAACTTATCTCAGAAGTATGACATCAGAAAATCGATTAATTGGGCTTAATAGAAATGTAGATTTAATCCCCAAAACAGAACAATCCATTGAAAAATTGATGCAAGCACATAGAAGATTATATTTCCATTTATGAATGATATTTTGATTTACTTTTAAAATCACCATATAATGTTTAATTCAAAATTTACTGTTATTTACTTACCAGTTTATAGTTATAATATTTCTTAACAATAACATATCCGCTCTTAAATATTTTTTTATTTTCCAATTTGTGTTCGAAATGGTCATTTTTTAAAATATGATTGGTTGTAATAAATTTTGCATTATAATAAGTTCTAATAAATTTTAATTTTACAAAAAACTATTTTAATATAAAAATAATTACCCCCCCCCCCCCCTGTAAAAATATCCTTGCTATGCGCCTAATATACTTGAATCGCGGGAAAATTGTCCGAAATTCAAGGTATAGTTAATCTGTATATGCTATAATACAAAACCGGTAAACTACAATTTTTCAAATTTAAAAATAGTCCGTAGTAAATGATTTAAAATTGAAAGATTCCGAATCACTAATTACTAATTCTAGGAGGCAACCCAAACTTTAGCCCGTATTTAGCAATTTTATTATCGTCATGTTTATTCATAATATTTCAGAATATTGGATTTAATTTGTACTTCACGAGATTTGTGAGAACTAATTAACTCTTCTAATTAATAACGAGTTTACGAAATGACAACCAGTTAAGGGAGCTGCAAAAATTTAACAACGAATTTGGGCAAATCGACTTCAGCCCTGCACTGCCCAGAGGAAATATGGAGCTGGAGGTACATATTTTACATTTATCTATATTAAAAATAAAGCCGATTTCCGAAGAAAGTTACTCAATGATTTTATTTTTATGAACTTTGAGAAGTTCTGAGGGGGCCTCCAAGTGTTTGTCACCCTGCGACCAGATATTTAGATCTAATTTAAGGAGATTGTTCATTCCGAATACTGATTAGGGTTGTCATGAAAATCAAAATTATTTAAATCATTTTTCTTTTTTGTTGTATTTTATTCATGATTAGTTTTTGTTTTCAAAACATACAGGATTTCCCATTCAAAAAAGGAAAAGTCCCAATCAAAAGAGGAAAAGTTTCAATCATAAAGAAAAAAGGTCCGATCAAAAAAGGAAAAGGGTCAATCATAAAAGGAAAAGAGTCAATCATAAAAGGAAAGGCCCAAACAAAAAAGGAAAATTCCCAAAAAGAAAAAAAAAAGTCCGATCAAAAAAGGAAAAGGTTCAATCAAAAAAAAAGGAAAAGGTCCAATCAAAAAAGGAAAAGTGTCAATCGAAAAAGGAAAATTCCCAAAAGGAAAGGAAAAGTGTTAATCAAAAAAGGAAAATCGTAATTTTTTAAATTTTTGTTCTTCTTAATTTCTTTCTAAATTTTTGCGATTTCTTTATGTTTTTTTTCTTACTGTATCTTTTCTCAATTTATTTCTAACCTTTTGCTTTCTTTACTTTTATTTTTCTTACTATATCTTCTCTCAATTTATTTTTCTTCTCTTTTTTTGAATTATTCGATGTATTTTTAAAAATAATTTATAAATTTAGGTTCATTTTTTTAACCATTCTTTACGATTTTTTTTCATGATACATACAATATTCTTTTTATGATTTTTTCATTGTAATCTTTTACATACATTTCTAACCTTTTCAATCTCTTTAAGTCAAATCTTTATTTTTTGAGCATTTCTCAATTTTTTTCTTCTCATTTTTGATAATTATTTTTTAAAATTATATTTAAACAATTGCTAAATTAAATTAATCGTTTGGTTATAATGTACCTTTTTAAAATTAAATAAGTTTGAACTGTAATACCAAACGATATGTAAATTAATAAAATAGAATCATTTTTAAAATTATCAAAAATGAGAAGAAAAAAAATGAGAAATGCTCAAAAAAATAAAGATTAAAAATGACTTAAAGAGATTGAAAAGGTTAGAAATGTATGTAAAAGATTACAATGGAAAAATCATAAAAAGAATATTGTATGATGGAAAAAAAACGTGAATTGTTAAAAAAATGGACCTAAATTTATAAATTATTTTTAAAAATACAAAAGAATTATCAAAAATGAGATGAAAAAAATTGAGAAAAGATATAGTAAGAAAAATAAATTAAAAGATATAAATAAAGTAAAGAAATATCAAAAAGTTAGAAATATAATAAGAAGGAATGACAAAAATAAATAAAAATTTAAGAAAAATTGAAGATTTTATAATATTTTTTAAAAAAATTTAAAAAATTACGATTTCCTTTTTTTGAATGGGAATTTTCCTTTTTTGATTGACACTTTTCCTTTCTTTTTGGGAATTTTCCTTTTTTTGATTGGACCTTTTCCTTTTTTGTTTGACATTTTTTCTTTTTTGATTGAATCTTTTACTTCTTTGTTTGACACTTTTCCTTTTTTGATTGGATTTTCCTTTCTTTTTGAGAATTTTCCTTTTTTGATTGACACTTTTCCTTTTTTGTTTGAGCTTTTTCCTTTTGTGATTGACTCTTTTCCTTTTTTGATCGGACCTTTTCCTTTTATGATTGAAACTTTTCCTTTTTTGATTGGGACTTTTCCTTTTTTGAATGGGAAACCCTGTAATATTGACCATGATTATATTTTGCATAAAAGTTTTGATTAATTGATGAATTTTATTATTAAAAATAATTTTGTATGTTGTGTTATACCCGAAATTGTTTTTTGGTAATAAGAAACTCATATAAAAACCATTTAAAAATTTTTAAAATTAAAGGAGGTACCAAAAATCTCTAGAGTATTTCTGCACTGTTAAATTTTATTCTATATTTTACTGATAACCTGGAAATAATGCTTGTGGAAGAAAAACAACCACGGAAAAAAGACTTAAAAATAAAAAATTGCGGAAAATAAATCCCTTTTATTATAAAAAATATATAATTAACATGAAACAAAAAGTACTAATTTCAAATTAAGTGGAGCCATTTTTTAAATGACTATTTATTGAAAAATTAAAATTGGATATTATCATATCTGATAAGATAAATGTTTGAAAAATAAGTAGGCAATTGTAAAAAAAATTTTTTAATGGATCTATAAATAATATTAAAAAGAAAATATGCAACAAAAAATCCTATCTTTTAAATAAAGTGGATAAACTAGTTTTATGAAGATGATTTGTTAATTGGATATTATTCTATCTGATGATAAAATAAATATTTGAAAAATAGGTGGGCAATAGCAACTTAAAACTTTTTACTTATAAATCGTCTTTTAATAATGGTTTTTTGCTGGGTAAATTTACACTATTTTAGAAATAAAATATATATTATTTCATTGAAATATTAACAGATTTGGACATTAAAATGATTACTTAAAAAATTCATGAATAAAATTTTAAAAAATTTTGAAACTTTTTCTTGATGGTTTATGAATAACGTCTACATAATAGTGTTGTTAAATTTTTAAAACGACTAACTCAATACTTCACTTAGAATTCTATTACGCAAGCCTGAAGATTTTGCTCATAGAAGGAACAGGGGTCTATACATATATCAGTGAACTTTTAAGGCTTAGGCTATATTTTTCTGGCTAAAACATTGAGTTAGCCGTTTTTGAAAATCGGCTCAAAACGAGCCGTTTAACAACACTACTACATAATAAAACAAAAGAATATGAAAGATATAAGTACACTTTCTATCAATTCAAGAAATGCCCTTACATGAAATATTTTTACTCAGAGACTCATTTTGTGGAAAATAAACATAAACATTTACCGAAAAAATGGCTATAAATTGATAAAATCTGTCTCTACTAATGAAAAACCTGGACAAATATGTGTTATCAAATTCCTCGATGATATATTCTGTGGAAATTTCTAAATTGTCATATTCTAAAATATATGCCATCAGAAGATTTGGCTAAAAGAGATATGTAAACACAAATACTTACCTGCCAAAATAAGAGAACTTATAATTACAGATATAACTTTTCATTATTTTACTCCCTTAATTTACGTAATATAGATGGAAACCATAAATTGCAACCAAAACGATAAATTCTGTTATATGTTTACGCGTATCATATAAATCATTTGTTATAACGGCGGTTTACTACTTGTCACAACAAAAACACAATTAACGGACGAAGAAGTTTTTAGGATTTTAGTAGAAAAAGAAGGTGAACATAATTTAGAAATACACCCCACAAGAATATTGGTGATTTCGAAACTTGGTAGGTTTTTAATTTTGTAATTACATTACATATTTTAATTTTGTCATTTATCTAGGGCCACACGTGGACATCCAAGAATGCTTCTATCATCTATAGCAATCCCTCATCGCAAAATTCAAGTATTAGGGTAAGAATTGAAAAATCGTAACAATTTAGCCAATTTGTATTAATGATTGATGGATTATCATTTATTGAGATGTATCATAGGGCATTTTTTTAGCTTTCACCTTTTCTGGTGGTAAGCTCCTTCAATATCTCTCTTCACTTTATTACTCATGCTATCTATTTTTATTTAAACTATATTTCTGATCGATTCCATTTGGATCTCCCACCGGAGTATCAGGCCAAAGTATCTTGATCTCACACCGAAGTATAAATATCGACAGATATCCCACCGTAGTATTCGTCACACCGAAGTATCAATCGACAGATATCCCACAGGAGTATTCTTATCGATTCCATTGTAATCTTGATCTCCCATCGGATTATCAATCCCGATGGATCTCCCACCGGATTATCAATCCCGATGGATCTCCCACCGGATTATCAATCCCGATGGATCTCCCACCGGATTATCAATCCCGATGGATCTCCCACCGGAGTAACGTTATAAGTCAATTGTAAATTGGTGGACACTGAGCTTGAACGGCTCCCGGTGTCACCATTACCCTAGCGCTGATCAAGAAATCGTTATCATCCTGTAATGACCCACGAGTTCAGCTTGCCGTCTTGTTTGGTTTATTGGACAAGTATTATAGCCCTAGGCTGTCCAAGCCTGTCGGTGACCGGGGTGGCATTTCTCAGCTCAGAAATTTATCATATCATATGTCTATATACATCCGTCATCGAAGAAAACCCCGAAAATTTTTAATTTCTTACCAGGATTGAACCTGGGACCTTCGGTTTCCAAGCATACATCATACACCACTGGGCCACCCCGACAATGTATCACCGGGGATGAACTATCTTAAATCCATATCAATGTCAATAGAAAAGGAAATTCTAATTTATTTTGACAAATGTTCTTTTAATGGAAAAATAGATAGGGTCCATTAAAACATATAGACCTTCTTTTTACACCATCCACATGAAATTTATTCGAAGTTAGATTATATCTAGACCACACAAATATTTGCGAGGATTGGAATAATAGGTTAGATATTGTAGGCCACCCGCATCCGCATATATGGAAGCTAATTATAAAAATCCCCTAAGAACTTACGATAGACATGACAGGAGGTGAATTATATTGTTTTAATTTTTTATTTTCATTTTTAAATTAACGTGAAATAAAATGGATTGTTTCAAATATATCTTGCATCATTTGTTTTGCAATACTATAAATAGATTTATAGGAATAATTATACATACTCCAAATAAATAGGAATCTGGAAAACAAATAATTTTAATAATTTAATTTATAAAATCCTTTATAAAAAAGGTAAATTAATAGCAATCTATCCTAATAATTCAAATATTTTAAAGTCTTTATGATAATATAAATTTTATTATATTAAGATTTTTTAAAAATAATTTATGTTTCCTTTCAGAGGTCAAAATAATTTAATGAAATTACAATTTTTTTATTTTAGACCCTATCAATTTGACTGTCTTTAGTTTAAAATTTGTTACGAGTTCGGTCAAATATTTTAATCCCAGGTTTTAGAAGAAAATTAAAAAAAAATTTAATTATTAAGCTAATATATAATAAAAGAAACTATTATTAAAAAATATTGCTAAAAAATATGAATATCGTCCACTCAATCTATAAAACAAATGTTTTCTCTACTTTATTCAAAAGATACTGTATGTTTCATGTAAACTATATTTATTTTCTTTTTAATAATATAAAAAATATCCAGTTTTTTATTTTTAAGTTTTTTCCCATAATTTTTACTTCAAGTTTTTTTTCAGAAATTTTTTATCCCTATTTTTTCCGCAGTTTTGTCGGTCAGTTTCATTTTTCGCACTATTTTTCTCCACATCATTTTGCAGCTACTTTAATTCAGATGCATTATTTTATATATTAAGAATGAATTAAAGGAATAGCAAACATAATAAAAATAAATGTTTATAACTTTACCTAAGGAGTTATTTGCTTAAGCATATTTAAAATTAGTTTTATTTTATTATAAAAATTGATTTAAATAAAATCAATAAACCGATTCCTTTTAATTCATGATTTTTGACAACTCCTATGCTATGGGGGTTTCTCTTCTGGATTCCTTGCTCAAAGTATCTAGACGAAGTTCACATATTTAGGATAGTTTTAGGAAATCCGGAATAAAATCATCATGATAAATATTATTAAAAGTGTTCTGTAAATCAAGTTCAAGGAAGTTGGTTAGATTTTAAATTGTAACTTAGGAAATTTTTAATCTGATTGCTTAATTATTTTGGCGGGACTCCTATTAATTATCGGGCTAATTGCGATTGGGCGGATACCAATCTTTTTTTAAGTGCAATGAAGTGAGCCTCAAAGAGTATGGTAATGATATCGATTAAAGTTTTGCAGTGAAACATTTTTTTAAAGATATTTCGGCAGGAGTCTTGAAGTGGCTTCAATGTTTGGTTTTATGAAATCTTGGAGGCAAATTGAACGAAATCTACCCAGATTCTCTGATGAATTTTTATCTTTGTCTCAATAATATTCTAGATTTTCCACAAAATCTTATCTCCAGCCTCAACGTGACAAGAGAGTGGCAACGTCTTCGGGCGGACTATGGAGGTTTAAAAGATTCCCTGTGATCTGGGTTTAGAATATAATCACCGTCATCTAGATGGGGTGTAAAATTTACCAAAAGGTATTGATGGTAGGAAGGGCATCTAATTGTAAAAACATCCGCTCCAAAATACACTAACAATCAAAATCAAATATGGGTGGGGTATAGCCCAGAATATTTCCTAATCGGTCTACGACAAAAGAAAAAGGGGAGACCTGATGTAACCGCCAATGCTCTAGATATTGTATTAGCCTTGGCAGGTGGTTTTAAAGAAGGATTATGATTTATGAACCTTATTACAAGTAATCGATTATAGTGAAAAATCTCATTATATTTTTATTAAGATAGTTTAGTATTCCTGGAAAGAAATGACTCAATAATAGAAAAAGAATTAGCGGTAATGAATTAACTAATTGTAGTGAATATTTAGTAGACAATATATTTGTTATATCAATAAGCTGCTTGTGTTTTTTAAGGGGAATAAAGAATTGGTGTTATCGTTAAAGCCACGGAAATGGTTATTTGTTGAAAATTTTGATTTTTAATTAAATAAGGGTTAGGGCGAAGAACAAAAGAAGTGATAGTCAGAAGATTAGATCTTAATAAAATAATATGAATAAATAAATGAGAAATATCATTCGAACCTTGAACGTAGATATATCCAATTATGCGAGAAGTTGTGACTAATGTATATAAGCAGATGAGAATAACACGATTAAGGTCTGTTAAGGTTGATGAAAAGCAAAGACAAAGCTTAAGAAAAATATTAAATATTTTAGAAGATTGTTTATTGAGAGGATATTGAGTTATGATCACTGATTCCTAAAACATTTTGACATCAGTGTTATGGAGCATGAAAGATGAATACAAATATATTTGATGGCCAATGATGAATATAGGCTGAAAAGTCTAGAAGCTGTGGAACATGGGGCGAATATGTCTCACAAGAATAGAGAAAATAGATAGAATGCAATAAACATTCTGCGGGAGAGTTTACATAGATTTTTCGAAGTATGTGAGTAAAAAATATTTCATAATGGTAGATGAGTGTCTCAAGTGGATAGAAGTGAATGTTCGTAATGTTTATGTATCATTATGCATAAAGTTTTTTTTAGTAAATATGGAAAATTCATAGATTTATCGTGATATGCAAAGAAAAAATATTTCATAATGGTAAATGAATGTTACAAGGTGATAGATGTCTATGTATGTAATGTTTATCAATGCATAAAGATTTTTTGGTATTTATAGGTTAATAGAAATGCTGGTATTTGAAGAACACACTTTTAAATATAGAACATGTCAATTCTGTGAGAGATGGAAACTACATCTAACTTCTTTATTGTATTATCCTAGATATTAATTAAAGAAAGAAAAATGTGGATAGAGTACATTTGTCGATGTTATATTAAAATAACTCAAAAAGAGCAAGAGTTTCCAACTAAGTGATTTTTAGGAGAATATATGTGAAAAGAGTTATATGTTAATCAGTTAAGAGAACGAGAATTAATAAAGTAAGGAAATAGTAAAATATTTTTTTAAATATAGAACTCAAAAATTGATGTAAGATGATGAAAAATTAATATTCAGAAACTTTAAGATGGACCATAGCTAGAATGGAATGGAGTGCGAGATGTAGACAAGTTTAAAAAAAGGTTAGCATGAAAAGAAGATACAGGTCAAAAGGTCTAGGAGCCTTTGGAAAGTATATCAGGGTTACTCAATATTGCCAACATTAATGTGTTTCTTGTATGAATACCATAATTTTGCTGGCATCAAAATCAAGAGGACTACAGTTTTTTATATTCATGTAACTTATTGGTATGTGCATAAATTACAAGTTTTCATTCTCATGTATAAATAATCTTCATACTGAAGGGTGAGAGGACACTTGCTTAAAAATTTATTCTTTGAGAGATTTGCACTCTCCTATAAAACTATAAATTGTGTTTTTAAGAGGGTAGATTAGTTGTTTTTATACTATTTTTAAAACCTTAACCACTATTAAAGATCAATAAATTTATTATCAAACTTGTAAAAAGATTATCGGAAAATCAGAAATATTCTGTAAATTAATTCCCAATTAAAAATAAATAATTAGATCAGTTTTCACCCAATTTAAAATTTTCCTTAAAAAGCTAATATTGGCAGCATATTAATATTAGTAAAGTCCTATCCAAATTTACACTTTTAGGAGATAAGAAACAAAAACTTGCATGAAACCTAAAACATATATTAAAAGTGTGATTAATAAATTCTTTATCTTGTAATAACCTATATAACTATTTAGGACAGCAACTTCTGCACCCCTCCACCTCTCTCAAGACAATATTATCTCCCCTATAATTTTATATCATCCCCTTCTAAAATTTACTCCCTCCCCCCCCTACTAGATCAAAATAATTCTCCAATTCTAAATAAATATAATAGTTGAAAAAATATATATTATAGCAATGCAAAAAAAATATTACCAAAATTGACAGCTTCTGTGACAATACTGGGATCCCATTTGTACATAAAGAGTTTAGCTATAAAAGTTAAAAATATTGTTCAAAATTATTGTTGTTAAACAGCTTGATTTGAGTCATTTTTAAAAACGGCTAACTCAATATTTTATTAAGAAAAATATTATGCAAGTTTAGAGGTTTTGCTCATAAATGAAACAAAGGTTTGGACATCTATTTTTCTGGCTAAAATATTGAGTTAGCTGTTTAACAACATTATTCAAAATAAATAAATTTACCTCTAAACTTTAAATTGATTCGCTCTTCAGGAATACTATTACTTTGATTCAATGGTAATCTTAAAATTAAATGAGCATTTTCCTGAAATTAAAATTCATTAGATTTCAATATTAAATGCATTCAAACCTGAGTATAATTATTTTTATTTGTTAAATTATTATAATACTTCACTGTCTTCTCAATAATATCTTTTAGCTAAATTAAATACCTTCAGTTGATATTAAATATATTAATATACTTCCTCTGTGCTGTTATTTTTAAAAGGAATATAATTTAGTATATTTCTAGAGTTGAGATATATTGTTGATATATGACTATCATCAAACATTTTTATTAAGATAGAACAGTTAAAATAATTGTGCTTCACTGTGCAAAAAAAAATAAATAAATAACGTCCTTACATTAAAAGGCTCGGTAATTATAATAGGTTCTCAACGTTTAGTGCTAAATCTTATTTACACAGAGCAACGTTTGATTCTTCTTTCTCATACCCATTAAACTTGTTAAATGATATATGGGGTTTTAAGAGAGAAGAATCATACATCAATTTTTGAACAGTGGTTTAATTTTTTCAAATTTATTTAAAACTCACAAATTGAACATGCCTTTCGAAGATTTGCTAACTCAGGGTCAGGACGTCCTAATTTGCCTAAGCTTGGAAAAATCATAAACTAATGTACTTAGTCATTTCTAAAGTATAGGTAACATTTGTGGTAGTATAGACATTTTGGGAAAAAAGATTAGTTCGGCTTCAACGTTCATTAAGAAATTAAATACTTTCACATTCAACCAGTGGCGTAGCTATCGGGGTAGTTTTCGGGTTTGGACCCCTCCCAGAGCAAAATTTTTTTTTTAGATTGTACGTTCAAAAGACTTAAAAGTGACTTTATATCAAATAAATACCATTAATATTTATATTTTTTGGTTTTGATGTTTGTGAAAGGATATTATATTACTATTGAAATTATTCTGGGTAGTATTATTATAAAGTCATTGTGAATAACCTACTCAATTATAATAACATATTATTGATGCATTTAAAAAATATATTTATTATATATTATCGAAGATATGGTTATGTAAGATAACCCGGCCGTAGGCCGGGCAAAAGGGCCGAAGGCCCGTTAAAGGGGGTCTGGGGGCGAAGCCCCCAGACTTTTATATGTATGGACCCCCTCTAAGAAAAATTTCTAGCTACGCCACTGCATTCAACGTTAAAAAAATGAATACGATCAAATTGTATGTGTTCACTCAAATAACTATTATATAAAAAGTGGATTTATTATAATTCAATATAAATAAATGTGAAGTATTTATCTGTTGGACTCAATATATTTATTTGCCTTCCATATACTATAAAATAACCATTAAATATGTTTTAAAATAATAATTATTATATTTAAAAAAAATTCTATCATTTTAATACAATTTGCCTAACTATGATCAGTTTAATATGGGTAAGTAAAAATATGAGGAGCCCTCTACCCGTTTGTGGGCAAGTCACAACATTCCGAAAAATATTGCTTAAACCTCTATAGGCTAATTAAAAAGGAATGGGGCAAAAAAAGAGCCTATACCCGAGAGAGAACTACAGTGTAATTTAATTACTTTAATGGTGGGTGATGGCTGATCTTAAGTTTAATTTCTTTAGTGGAAGTTATGATTACTATTAATATTGAGATATACGGTTCATAGAATCTGTAAATAAATATGATTAAAATAAAAAAATATTTGCCTGATTTAACCCATACAATACAGTTCTGTCACTTCAAATTTTCCACCCAAAATATATAGTGATTATAATTTTTTTTTACCTTTTTGTTGAATTAAATGGATACATGCGAAAATTCGTGATCATAAAGTCATTTGATAGTAAATTTGGTCCATTTATTTCTGATTGCTCTATTCTATTTAATCGCGGTAAATTAAAATCATATAAAACATTATGCTTAATACTGTAGTAGCTGATAATTTAAGACTATTTGTTAAAAGAAGAAATGAATCATTGCAAAGTATGATATATTATATTAAATTTAATTTGATTTTTTAAAAAAATTTTTTTTTAGACAACCCAATCAAATATATCAAATCTAATAAACGTAAGGATATACTCTGCTATAACCTATTTTAATATACCATACATAGAATAGCTGAGCCTACAGTATATTACCGCTGCAGAAGTAGAGATTGTAAAGGCAGAGGTAAGTTAGTAGGTAGTTTATTTGAAGTGACACAAAATCATCTAACAGCTGAAGGTATATTTAATACTAAGATTACTTACATTAATTTAGGTAAAGATTCTAAATGTATATCTTGTAATGATCAGAATACTAATATACCCAGTAGCTCATCTAGTAATCAATAATTAACTAATAAAATAATTATTTTTGAATAAACAAGCTAATACAACCACAACAGGTACAGCCCCAAAAATTACAACCATAAGAAATACAACCAATTATTAGAAATAACTTTTATCCTTCAGTTTCAAGTAACAAAAATATTTGTATAAATTATTAATCATATTTTTAGATATATTAACAAATGAAGCCAATACACAACATTTCCCATTTAACCACGCTAACATTCGACCTACTTTTACAAGTAGATTACATATATTTTTTAAAATCATATTTATTATAGACTTGGAAGACATAATAATGCAGAAATCTTATTAAAATTACGTAATTCCAACAGTGAAAATTCAAGTAAATAAATTATATTATAACTTTTACATAATTTGATTATAAATATATTTTGACACTGTAATTTTTAGATATACAATATATTCCAACATCAAAAGGGAATTTGTGTTTGTATCATGATGGATATTTATACATAAAAGATTATACACAAAATGATACCACATATTATAACAGAAAATACAAATTTATAAATAAAATCAAATCCTATGACTCAATCATAATTAATTTTATTTATAAGTTAGATTAAGAAAATTGCATAAGTAAATTCTTATATATTAAGAAATAGCATAAGATATTGAGGAAATGCATAAGAAATATTCTTAATCATTAAAATTATTAAGTAATCATAAGTTATATTGAGAAAATGCATAAGAAATATTCTTAATCATTAAGATTAATCTTAAGTAATCATATTTATAAAGTTCAATAATATTAAGAAATTGTATATCAAATTAGCTAATTAAATTTTAATTATAAGTTTAGCTTTAAAATACATAATACATTGCTACATAAAATACTCATAATATAATTATAACAATGTCTGATTGCAATTCTTATATCAGATTATATGCAATTCTTATATCAGATGCAAGTAATTTGAATATATCAGACATTGTTTTAATTATATTATGAGTATTTTATGTAACAATGTATTATGTATTTTATTTTAATTGCTTCTTTTTTAAAACTATTATTTTTTTATGTCCATGATGTTTTTGGATATGGAAGATTCTACTTTAATTCTTGTATTTAAATTTAGCATAGTTACCATATCGATCTTTTTAAAAAAGTAAAAAATCAAGTTTTGTGTTTAATACGTTTAGTTAAAATAAAAAATGGCCATGACTACTACTAACGCCCGTGATATTTAGTGAAAAAACTAAATATCACACCCTCGTCTCGTTTATTAAATATGCTTAACACCATGTGCCCGCAATATTTAATTAAAATCATCCATTTTAAAAATTTATTTTTAAAGTTATTGAAATATGCATTATGTTTATATTTCAATAATTAACCAATTCACAATATATTTTTTATATATTGAATTTAAATATTCTCTGGGTAATGTTTCATAATTAAAATTAACTCGGCATTCAAATTTAAATAGGTATTCACTGGTTAAAGCAAAATATTTTTTGATTCCACTTTTCTACTTCCATAAATTTACTGCTATGGAAGGCACAACCAGATACAAAGGTAAACAATTTTTTTAAAATCTAATAATTAAACATGACATGAAGATATTTTATGCTATTCTAAATAATTTTTCAGTTGAATTCATTCCAAATGCTATAAATTTTATAAGCTAATTTTTGGCTTAGTTAATAGATTTTATAATATAATAAACAAATATCTTACTTCATGATGAGAAACTTTAATTCTATATTAAGTTATGCAATGAACTATATTTTTAATCATTATTGTAAAAAATCTGTTGACACCAAGATGAGGTAGATAAAATTGATCCAATTATAAGTGATGAAACTGTTTTTTCAGGTATTTTATTATTAACAACTTATAGAATCTATTCTAAATATTATTATAGATGTCTTAGCAACTTCATGAAATGATCTGGACTGTTCTGATATCTTTTATGCTTCAAGAAAACATCAACTTCTTTAGCGGATTCATAGGAGATAACACAATAGTTTACATTGCGAAAAATAAAATGGGTTGCAATGGCACAGGGCTACAAATATTGAGATTTCCTGTGCTGCTACATTGCTTCAAACAAATATATTTGTTTTTTTAAATGACAAATCATTCATTATTTATTAGGCCTATTCAAAAATAATTCGATTCGAATAAAACGAATTATTCGTAATATTTAATAAATTATTTAATAAATCTAACATTTGTCATTTCTATTTGTTGACCAACCAATCTGACAGGTGATGTTTGTGTTTATAAAAATTCTAGCACAAATTAAAAAAAAATTTATTTGCCACATTTTTTGAATCTCACGAAAAGTTTATTTTTTGAATCTCATAATAAATTATATTAAAAATTACACACACCCAGAGGTATATAAAAATATATTACATCTCTACAATAATTATTGTTAGCTAGCCTAATTATGTTAGAGGAGAATGCTTCTGATGAAATTATGCTTGATGTTAAAGATAAGAAAATTCCCTCATAAAAGAGAGCAATCATATGGAATCAATATCAAATCCTTAAGGACGGTGAAAAGGCTGTTTGCAATCATTGCAAGAGTATTATAAAATGTAAAGGCAAAACAACATCTCCTCTTATTAATCATTATAATAGGTTTCATTCACACCTTAGTAAAAAAATAATAAAATTGACATTTTTTAAAGTCTACACAAATTCTTCAAAAAAATATAATTTTAAGGATAATTTATTAAAATTATTTATAAATAATAATATATCTTTTAAAATTATTAATTCAAATGATTTTAAAAATTTTATAAGTGATCTTGATTGTTCTGTAAAATCAATATGCTCCAATACTCTTAAATTGCACATGTATAATACATTTGCAGAAAAAGAACAGTTGGTAAAGGAAATAATATCTAAAAATAAAAGTCAGATTAATTTTTCATCTGACATTTGGACTAGCCCAACACAGGTTCCTTTTTTAGGGCTAACAGCCCATTTGATTGAAGATAATTTTAAAATAAATAGCATAATTTTGGATGTCAGTCCAATAAATGAAACATATTCAGGTGAAAATATATTTAAAGCCTTTGTCAAAATAATTAAAAATTATAATTTAGAGAATTAAAATTTTTATATAACTTTAGATAATGCAATTAATAAAAAAAACATTTATTGATACATTTTATTTAAAATATCCATTAATAAAAATAGGGAACATCCGATGCTTTGCCCATGTAATTAATTTAATATAAAAAGAAATTTTAAAATTTATAGATCCTTCAATTCTAAAACTAAGAAACATTATTAGAATGATTCGTAATTCCCCTAAAAAATTAAATTTATTAAAAAATATATGTAGTTCCCTACACCCTCCCCTAAATTTTTTAAAACCAAAATTAGATTGTGAAATAAGGTGGAATAGCACCTACCAAATGATTGAAAGGGGCTTATTGTTAAAGCCTGCTATAACAAAATAAGTTAATGAAGTAATAACTAATATTATAATTCTTCAAGAAAAACAAATATCAGAGGTAAACTAAAATTTATAATTAGGTAATAAAATAATACTTTGATAACATATAGGAAGAATGGGAGATCTTATAAAAATTAAAGCTATCCTATTGCCTTTATATGAAACTACAAATATGGTGTGTGGGGAAAATTATCCTACTTATAATTTGGTTATACCTTATTATATTTTAATTCTTGTGCATCTAAAAAATGATAACCTGGTTTCCATAAATCCTTTAACAATAGTTTCAAAGTAGCATGTGATAAATTGTTGGGCTATTATAATTTAACTGCCGATTATGCAATAATAACCACAATATTAGATCCCTTAAAGTAGAATATTTTAAATCAATATCTGTTGATTATGATATTGATATATCCAAGATAATGGACAAATTTAAAGAGATTTACAATAGATATACAGGTATTTAATTTACCCCCATTTAAATATGATATTATTTTATAAGCTCATAATTATAATTGTCAAACAAATAAGGATAAAATTCAACAAAACATGCTAGACATTGTTTTTAAACAAAATAATATTCAACTGTAAAATAGATTTTTCTCTGAGTGAACCAAGAGCAAAGAGTAATACTACTGATCCATTAATGTGGTGGAAGGCAAATGCATATCATCCCCATACTCTCGAAAATGGCAAGGGATTATCTATCTATACAAGGAACTTCAACTGCTTGTAAAAGGCTTTTCTCAGTTGAAACTAATTTTTTGTCAAAAAACCGCATGTCATATAAGGAAGAAAATATAAGAAAAACTCTTTGCCTTAAAAATTGGCTTAAATTATAAATTAAATTAATAATATGCATTTTAATTTTGTTTATAACTTGATTATATATTATTTATTATCAGATTATTGACTACATATTATTATAATTTTTTCTGTTTAAAATCTAATTTGTAATAAAAAAATTTATCAATATATTTGAGCATGATTTATTTTATTAAAAAAATTAATTCGAATAATTCGAATCGAATATGAATAATGCATTCGATTCGAATTCGTTTTTGAATAGGCCTATTATTTATTATTCCTGAAATAAATAAATTTATTGGTTGTATATATATATGTAATTTAAATTATCGTTATAGTATAGTTTTATCCTGAAATAATATATTATCAATTCATTTATAAACATATATGCCTGAGGCATTTTTTATATTTTAATAAAAAGTAGTATGTAGTAAAATAATTTTATTAGTGCATAAAAGTATATTTGTAGCCTATTTTTATCATGTAAATAATATATTATCAATTCATTTATAAATATTTATTAAAAATATTTATTGTTTAACTTTTTAAATCAGGTGGAAAACCCGCATAATGGGCATGATTAGGTGGGTCCATAGGCGTAGCCAGCTTCAGAAATTTATAACTTTTTGTGAATATCATTTTAAGCTAATAAAAAATTTACCCTTAGTCCCCCCCCTCCCCCCCCCCCCACTTCTTTACCCCCAAAAATGTATGCATATAACTTAAACAATAATTTGAAAGAAAGAATGTAAGATATTTTTTATAAAACTATTCATCATAATTTATACATTTTTGGAAAAAAGCATATATATATATATAAAGTGAACCAAAAATGTTTTCTAAGAAATGGAATATAAGCCAAAGATAAGTCTTAAGACAAAAGTGAAATGAATTATAATGATTAATAATAGATCCATAAAATTACTAAATAATATTATATAACAAATTTAATTTTTTATAAAGTGAGTAATTTATATTTATTTATCTTAATAAAAGAAAAATATAATTATAAAACTATTGATAAAATTAAATCATAAATTAAATAAAAAAATTAAAGCACAATACAAACAGTGGAATATTATATGTCGTAGATTTACACTATATCTAATTTTATTAAATATCATATGACAATCAAGTAATTTTTACTAATATAGCGAAATATATATTTTACAGAAAACTATATAATATTGATAAGGACATAAGAAAATATATTTTAAAGACATTGTGGGATGAACAATATGAAGATTAATTTTTAATATTATTTATTATTAAAAATAAATAGATGGCGTTAAATAATTGAATGAAAATTGTTGCTATATTTATTATCAAGAGCATTGATTAGTAAAATTTGTTAAAATTTTAACTGTAATATATTTTCTAACTTTCAAATATGTTTGTAAAAGTAAAATTTTTCCTAGTTATTTGTAACTAATTCTATATAATAGAGGAATATCAACTATATGTTTACTTACTTTTTATAAATAAATTTCTTATACTTGTTTGGAATAAATTTGATTAAGTGACTGATTTAGGAAACTCTTATGGGAATTTTGGAATTATCTAAAATTATTGGTGATTATGGACTTAAACATAAAAATTGGAACCAAATCTTACATTAAATGATGTCTTTCTACAAATATTCATTAAGGACACAAATAAGAAAAAAAAAAAATATATTTTTAATTTTATTACTCTCTTTATTTTACCTTCTCCCATATTATAAAAATTTACATATTATTTTTAATAACCTTTTATCTCTAATACTATATTTTTTCCTCCATCTTTTTATTACCTTAATGTATCCTCCATTTTTCTTAAAAATTTTTATTTTTTTAAATTTTAAATTTATCCTCCATCTTTTAATTTTTTTTTACTTTACCAAAAAATTTCTATTTCTTAAATTTGAATTTAAAAATAAACAATAAAAATAAATAAATAAAAAAGTTTTTTTCAAATTTAGAATGCTATTTATTTATTTTTTATATAAAAAAACCTACTTTTTCCAAAACACGTTTTTTCTTTTCATTACTATAAATATACCATGCTTTACTACTAATTTTCTAAAAAAAATAAAAATAAACAATTATATAAGTTTTAATTTTCACAAATAAATTTATAAATAAATAATTAATTTTTTCTGGAAGAAGGAACTTTTTCTATTCTTATATTCTTTCCTTTCCTTTGATATACTCATTACTAACATTACAAATAGCTGGGATGTAGTCTCACCCTTTTTTTTACTTTCACTTCTGGGTTACAAAGTTTGTTGGTATTCTTGAGTAAAAAAATCGGCATAATTAAATGAAGGATGGGCCTTCATATAATTCACGTACGCTCACATTTGGGCAGGTCTATGACTAACGTGCTATTAAAGATAAAGAAGATTACCATGCTTTAATGTTAATGTATATACAAGTAATTTATTCTATTTTATATAAACTAATAAAAATATATTTCATATAAACTAATAAAAATATATTTCATATAAACTAATAAAAATATATTTCATATTTGCTCCAGGATTATTTTTTTTATTAAAATTAACCTCCTATCTTGTAAAAATATTTTATGACTATATATAGAGTAAGGTAACCTGGCCGAAGACCGGGAAAAAGCGGGCCGAAGCCCCCCCCCCCCCCAAATGGGGTCTGAAAATCCTGGCTAAGCCTATGGGTGGGTCTATGCAATCCCAAGCTCCAAAAAACCATTATAACTGCTGAATAATAAAACAAACTTAAAAATTATTTTGCAGATATATACTTTACCTACAAATATTAAGCTAAAAGATCCGTGCAAAAAAAATATGGAATAACATTTTTTATACAACTAGAGTATGTATAGCCCCCCCCCCTCCTTCCTACATGCTATAAATGATTAAGTATTTTTCTGTATTTATCATTTTAAATTATTTTATGAAAAGTAAAGAAAAATTTTATTATCAGTTAGAATAATATATTATTAAATTTTAGAAGGATAATTATCAGTTTTAACTATTGGTCATAGTTATTAAATTTAAATATCTGTATTTCCCCATGTATCATAAATAAAATTTGAACAAAAAAAACAAATTAATGCCTTAGAAGTTGCAGGAGGCTTAAAATCTAAGAAACTAAATATAAAAAAAGTTTTTAATTCTTATTTATTAAAAAAAATAGAGTCTTTGAGATTATTACAAGGCAATTAAAATTTTATAAATTAATATTTTTTGATTGAATATTAGGGTGCCTTAAAAAAAACTTGGGTTCAAATTATTTTTCAATTTGCAGATGATAAAACTAAAAATAAATTTTATGTCAAAATTCATCAAAAAATTGTACCATATAAAACTAGTGAATGTATTTTTAGGAACCTTTTTTATTTATATTTTTCATATTAAATATGGTTACAATTAATGAGCATAATCAAAAAGTATTTATTGCATTTATAAACCCATATTCATATTGTTTAGTTTTTCAATTTGAATTGTTTGCTATAGGGGATTGGGTCGTGCATATGTAACTCTTTCAATTTTATAAACTTAGGTTAATAAGTAGGTCCTCTTGAATGTCATTGTAACCTTTAAAAAAGGTATATCTTTACTTTATATTAGTTATTTCTTAATCCTTCCAAGCTTCCTAAATTTATGTCATCTTAGTTTTATTAGAGATATCAGAATTACAGATCTGGACCATGCTTGATTTTAAAAATTGGGCTGGGCTATCATTTTTCATTTGCAGAATTCAGCTAAAATTATTTTGATTCATTTGCAGAATTCAGCTAAAATTATTTTGAATGATATTGATATTTGAAAATATGGCTAAGTTCATATTCTCCTTAAGATCTAAAAATACTTTTAGATTATTAATATAAAATATTACCTTAGTAGATTTGCACAAGTAAATAAAAATTATAATTATTAAAAAATGGAAGAATTAAACACATCTTTTAAATATAAGGGTATATCAGTTTTGAGCTTTAATAAACGAGGATGTGATATTTAGTATTTCACTAAATATTGCAGGTGTAATATTTAGTTTTTCACTAAATATCACGGGCGTTAGTAGCAGTCACGGCCAAATAAAATTTGTTGTGCTAAAAATGCGCTTGACAAAGGCTGAAAATGAGATTGCCAGGTTATGCTTATTGAATAAGCCTATTATTTGAATAAATATATTTAAAATATTCAATTTTTATTTTTCATTTGAAATTTTTTTGATAAACAATTCTTGACTAAATTGTCCATCAATTCATAATCGAAAAAAATGAAATTTTAAAATTGACACTTTGCCTTTCTTCTTAAATTCTATTTTTCATCCAATTTATTAAATATGATGCAAGTTTATTTTATATCATTTCTTTTGATTTAAATACTAACCCTGAATTCATAGTGCGATCGCTATTTAGACGCGATATCGCTGCGATCGATCAGCTGATGGATCGCAGCGATTTTGCAAAGCGATTGTTAAAGCCGGCACAGTTTACTGCGGATACTACTTTATATTAATTCAAAATGGTAGCCATCCTCAAATTAATATTTTTTTACAGAATGATGTTGAAGAGTAGAAGATTTAATAATCTTAATATTAATAAAAGAAAGCATAAAAACATGCACATTACTACATAATATAATTATTGATAAGGAAAGATTTATTTCTTTTAATCCTAAAATAAAATCACCCCCTGAAAATTTATTTAAACCACAATCAATTAAATCAGCAACAAATATTGCAAAGTTTAATAGAAATTTATTATGCTTATATTTATATAAAAATCCCATATTATAGATATTTATTTTGTATTTTATATAAAAATCTTGTCTTATATTTTATATAAATATCTTGTTTTGTATTTTATATATATTATAATAAAAATAAAGTTATTATTAATATAGTCTAAACTCATTAAATATATTTGTAGGAATATGTCACTAAAAAAGTTATATAGATGTTCTAAATTCATCTATTTAAAATATTTTTATAAAGCAAATAAACATAAATTACCAGTGTCATTAAACTTTCTCTTAGGACATTTATAATATTAACTACCAGATTCAACAGAAGATCCTTCATTATAAATAATATATTTTTAGATATTATTGATTACCAAACTCACAAGCTTAATTAATATAGGACTTTTGGGAATAATTATATCATTCAATGTATTTCACAAATTATTTATTTCAAATAAAATAAATACATAAAAAATATCTATTTCAAATAAAATAAATATATACAAAATAATTTTATTCAATTAAAATCTTTTATAACATCAAATATTCTAGTTGTTAATTCATTTTTTTCCTGTTTTGTACAATCATCTAATTTTTCTTTCAACATTAGACATATTCCATATTCAGTTGATTTATTTTAAACAATTCCAATGTTAATAATGATTTTTCTTTTTCAAATTTAATTAGGTCCCTATATTCATCTATTTAAAATTTATCAAAAAATTAAAAAATATAAATTACCCATATTATTGTTCTTTCTCTTAGGACAGGCGCGTAACCAATGGGGGGGAAAGGGGAAATTCCCCCCCCCCCATCGCAAATTTGACTATTTTCATAAATATCATTTTAAGCTAATAAAAATTTTACCCTCGCCCTCCACCCTCCCCCCCCCACCCCCTACCACCAATCAAAATTTTACAAATATTTGAATATCAATTTTCAACATATTATTCAAGAATATTAATAAAATGGAAAAATATTTAGTCAAAGAGATTGAAATCAAACGATAATTTATAAATGAGGCTGAGCATGGAAAAAAGTAATGTGTCGTCAGCAGCGATATCATTATTGAATTCAATTGATCAATCAGAGTTTATCATTGCTGCTAGTTGCATCAATAAATTATTTTTAGCTCACTACTTTGTAGAAATTTACAAAAACCAAATCTAGATTTGGTTCAGGTTATTGATTTGGCGGAAAATATACATGAACAGGTAGATACAATAAGAATAAATGTAGATAAATATTTTCATAATATTTATCTAGACGTTGAATCGAAGGTTAAATTTTATGATATAACACTAATGAAACCTCGTTTAGCACCTAGGCCATTATTGAGATGAAAATAAATATTGGCTCAACTGAAGAATATTATAAAATATCCATTTTCATCTCATTCTTAGATACTTTTTTATCGCAAATAAAAGTACGGGTTTTAGATAAAAAACAAGTCTTTAGCAATCTTCAAGTTTTATTACCCAAAGATCCTTCTTCATTTTCTAATGCCACTATTGGTAAAATTAAATATTTAGAAAAATTTTATTCCTATGAGATTGATACTGAAATAAATTTAATCAGTGAATTCGAATTGTGGTATAAATATTTATACGTTTAGCTATTTTACCTGAGCATGCTATTGATGCGCTCAATCGGTGTAAAGAAACCTTGGCTCAATTTCCTAATATTTCGAAGTTGTTTTATATTCTTGCATGTTTGCCTATTACAACATGTACGAATGAAAGGACTTTTTCCAACTTGAGAAGGTTGAAAACATATTTACGAAGTACTGAATCTCGGCTAAATGGGTTAGCTCTGTTAAATATACACAGAGATTTGGTTCCAACGACAAACGAAATAATTAAAAATCTTGTATTTGATAAGAAGTTAAAAAAACTTGTTAATTTAATTATTTTCTAGTCAATATTTTAAACACACTACTATTAGTATTTTCAATAAAAAAATTATATTCTACTTATATTGTATGAGAATTTAAGCTGAGGCTAGTTTTTAAAGCAAATTTTATAAAAAAAATGACATTACACTTTATTTCAACTTTACATTTAAAAAAACCTTTACATTTAAAAAAACTTTATTAAATATAATATACCTAACTTGAAATAATAAAAAAGAGGCTTGTAATATCCTATCCATAAGCACGAATTAGTAAATAATAGTTAAAAATAGAAATATAATTATTATTAAATTATGAATAATTTAATAGAATAGCTAACCGGGAGAAAGCTGGCCGAAGGCCAGGTAAAAGGGTTTGGGGGCGAAGCCCCCAAAATTTTTTTCCCCCCTATAAGAAAATCCTGGATACATCACTGTCTTAGGATATTTATAATATGAACTAGGTGATCCAACATAGGGTATAGATTCTTAAATATAAATAATATAAGTTTTTAGAGAATATTAATTACCAGAATCATTAAGATATAGTGTTACAGAATCCTTATTAAAAACTGTAACATCTAATGTATTGTCAGTATCAATGAAATGACCTAAATAATAAATATATTTTCAATTAAAATGCTATATTTTACAATCATTCTCCCCTGTCATTTCATTAAAAATATCACGAACCTTTATTTTAAATTTAGTGCTAAATAAAATTTTGAGCTAAATTCACCAAAATCTGTATTTAACGAAGCACTATTTCAAAATCTCGCGATAAACACAAAATGATTTGTGTTTTGAAAAAATCGCGGCGATTTGCTTTCGCGTATCAAATCGCGCGATCGGTAACTATGAATGCGATATCATATTTGCTGTATTTTGTATTTATCGTGTCTAAATCACAATCGCAATTGAGCCACTAGAGTAAAAGTAGAGACTGGTAAGAGATGATAGACTAATCTATATATGAAAAGCTGACAGATATTTTAAATTTTTTAAAAAAGAGTTTTTATTAAATAAAAATATTTACCTTTTACTTTTAAACAACTTAAAAAGTAATATTCACGAAAATTCGCTTAAAACAAAAGGAATTCGCCATGTTTATGAAAATATTCAGGAATTGGTAAAATTTAAACGCTTTTCCAGAGTTAGGCAATACAGCGAATACTTGTATCTTAGGTTCACGATTTTTATGTATTACTCAGTATCTTTTTAACATTCTTAATAAGATACTAGTATCTTTATCTAGATCATTTATTCTGAAAGACACCTTTACAGATTCTTTTGAATATTCATGTTTAAAATTTTACATATCACAGTATGTATCTTATTTTGTGAATTCTGTATTAATTTTCTTATTTTTCTTCCATGAATTTAAATTATGGAAATAAGTTCCCCTGAATCAAACCCCAATCTTAAAATTTTGGATGGAAATTTTTTAAATAAAAGTTAAAAAAGACAATGTACAGGCTCAAAAAAATGATAAAGGGGTCAAAACAAATTTTGTTAAACATATTAAGGTATATTATATATGTGATTAAAAGATACATAAGTTATCTTAAAAATTCTAGTTTACAATATTGTCTAACTTTATTAAAAGCTGCCGAAGATGATATGGGCAAAAGATTTTAAGAAAATATTTTCCTATGATATGAATATAATGAGGCTTTTTTGCCATCAATATCACATACATATTTTAAGAACTTATGGATTGAGTCGGATGATAAGAAAAAATAGTTTCAAAATATATTAATAAAAGAAGCCCTAAATGAAGTACCAGAGTATGTAATCAAGCTCAAACTATAAACACCAATAGATTTAACATCTAATAAAGAAAATGATGATTATTTTTCTTTTGATAGCAAATGTTGCTGAGTTCCATAATACAAATAACATTGAACTGGAGGTTTTAAATTATATTAAAGAAAGTAGAAATGTTTAATGCTTAATTATTATCCTTCCATTAAGGATTTTTTTTAAAAATAATACTGCAATAACTTTATCAGTTCCAATTAAAAGGTTATTAATTGGCACAATGTTAAGTAAGCTGAAATAGCAGTCTAATCATAAATTATTTGAAAAATTTTTATTATCTTATAAAATAATAAATCTATTTTAAATAGTCTTTTGCAAATTAGTATTTCAACTCTCATTAAAAATACTAGCCTCCCTTCTATTTATGCTAAGAATAATCTAATAATATTAAAATGCTTAATTATTATAATGTGGGTAGCGGAATTTACATAGGGGTGGGGGGGGGGTTATGCTCCAATGATTAGTGCCTATTTATTACATATAACAAAAATTTTTGAAAATTATTAATTGGATTCATGAATTGTTAATTGCAAAGTATTCTATTTCAATTATTCTATTCTAAATATTAGCAAAAAGTTAAAATTAATTTAAATATTTATTTCTTGTATTTTAATATTCTATCTCAAAAAATTTAAAGTTGATTTTCTTACATTTTGTAAACCTTAAACATTGATGGATATAAGAAAATTTTATAAACCAAAAAAATTATATTTAATTAATCTCTACTAATATTAGAAAATTTCTAGAGTGTATGAAATGTTCAGATAAACAAATAGACAAAATTTGTTAAAAATTTTTCTGATAGGCTACAGGGAAAAAAAAACTGCAAAACGCCTGCAATACAAGATATAGCCTACGATATAAAGCTGTTACAGCATTTTTTGGATCTAGAACTGCATATTTTGTATGCTTTTAGGAGAAATATAAGAATCACCTGGAATAGATCACCTAAAACTGATACATTATTAGATTCAATATAACTGACGATTTTTTTCATTGGAATGTAATTATAAATTATTTATTACACAACAATTTTATGTTTCAAAAAATGGATATGGCTGAAGTTATGAGAATAGCAAATATTATTATTATTACAACTTAGAAAATCAAGAGATAAAATTGACCAGGAATTTATCTAGATTTTGTGCTCCTCGAGGTGAAAGCGAAAATTTTGAGAAGAAGCTTTGACTTTCATTGGCAATCAGATCGTTCTAATATTAAAGTGAACTCATTATAGGATTATTATAAAATAACCGTTTTTATTCTATTTTTTAATTTTGACTCAAATCAATGAACAATTTGTGATTTATTATTTAACCAAATTACAAATATTATACTTATAACTCCCTCTGATCTGAAAATATATCAAATCTTGATAATGAAAAATTAAATATTTAGCTAAATTTCATTCATTCTATATTAATGTATCTGAAGGCCAATTAGTTTCAGAATTTAAATCAGTAGTCCCTACAATTTCTGAGCTATGGAAGCAGAATACTCCTTAAAAATTACTCCCCCCCCCCCCTTCGAAAAAATGGTTAATTATTTTTTGACACTCATATTTCAAAAATAATTTTTATTGCATCAATCTTTAATATATAATATAAATAAAATGTAAAAATATATATACTTTAAAAATATTATTTTAAATTAATAATTTAGACGAATTAGGGGAAAAGAAAGCGAAAGAATAATTTCATAATTATTTAATTGTTTAAATAATTTTTTTCCCAGTAATAGTTAGATTATTAAGAAATAGATCTTTCATGGAAATAATTATTTAAATTAATTAAATTTTACTCATGACCCTTTTGGCAGTACATGAGGTAGTGGGAATTGTTAATAAATATTTATATAAAATGTTAAATTAGGGAAGAAAAATTTAAAAGTAGACGATAAGGTAAAATAAACGAATAATTTTTCCAGATTAAATAATAAAAATTATCATCATCATCAGAAGAAGAAGCTAAATAATGTATTAGTAAAAATATTTTAATTAAATAAATTTACAATTTTCAGAATCTGACAAATCTTTAGATTCCTTAATCTCTAGGTCACGTGTAATAATTACATCCCACGTTTTAGCCATTTTACAAATATTTCGAAACTTCAACATTTCTTCAAAAATTTGACCTGAATTTAAATAGTAAAATATTCTTAAAAGCTACTATTTCAAAACTTTTCTTTTTATCGTTAAAATTAAGCCCACCATGTCTTTTTCTAATGTGGTCTACATTTATATCTCTTATATTATGCCATGTTCAATTATTAATTAAGCATTTGTATTTATTTTAGTTAATATATTTAGGCATATTTTGAAATTGGGAAAATAATTTTATGACAAGAAATCTCGTATAACAACATAATTTGCTAAACATCGACCAAAATTTATTCAAATGTAATAATAAGACACCCTTCCCCACCCCTTTTACTTATTATTTAATTTAATATGCGTCAAAAAAGACGAAATTAAAAAAAAACAAATCACAAATAGAAATAACAAACTAGAAAACTAAATAAAAATAACTATCAAGATTGAGCAGACAATCCCAACTGGCAAAGATCTAAATATAGAAATAACTTATTCAAATTACAAAAATCGCAAAAGAAACGTATATATGGGTTTTTTTATACACTTTTATTTCTTTAATATCTATAAAAAATTAATCCATTTCAATAAGTTTTTCATAAAAAAAATTAATGAATTATCATAAAAAAAAATTAATGATGATTTTCATAAAAAAACATTAAAGATCTATAAAAATCATTTTTCATCAAAAACGATAAAAAAATATCACAAAAATCTAATTTGAAATGATTGACATTTCAAATATATATAAAAAAAATATTATAATTTACGACATGCCACCCCTTTATGGGCCAATGGCATGTATACAAAAAAAATGGTCGATATATAACGGTGTTGCATGATCAATTAATTTGTGACCGTATTTTATATGGTTCTGTAAAAATCCGATTATTATTTTTTAATCTTATTGTAAATTGAGCATTTTATTTTTTACCATATTGCTATAACAGATTAGTAAAATTTTATATAGTCCTTCGTTTATTTGATTAATTCAATAATATCATGATTACCATATTTCAAAAAATAGCTAATTTCAATGTGAATGATCCATTGTGATAGTGGATATAAATATGGGAAACACCAAACCCGAAAGGAACAATAGATATTTTCTAAAACATCCAATTTCAGAATCGTCATTAATATTATTTTAAACATTAACATTAAGTTGTTTTGTCGGTGATAATAAAATCTTTGTCAAATCATCTGCTTCGTTTTCCACTTCGATTTTTTTTCGTCTGCGATATCCATTCGTAATAAAGGATGTTCATTGCCTAAATTCATCATTGATGGTACTGTGGTATTCCTTCGTGGAGTTTTGGAATAATGATTAACGTTATTATTATGAGGCGAATGTTTCAAAAAGCCTGTTTCTGGCAAGATGCGGCGACGTAGAGAAATATAGCCCCACTGAACTTGACACGAGTCTGATAATGGGGAATACGTTTCACATGTGATTTTGGCAATTTATTTATATTATTATTATAAAAATCATTAAAATACAAGTGATATACAAACACAAAAAAATAAAAGAAAATAAATTATCATAAGTGACCGAAAAAAAAATACTACAGTGAAACGATACACATGTTTAAATATACTATAAAAGGGGGTAAACAAAATAAGATTTTATTTTTAATAGAATAAAGATTGAAATTAAATATGGACAAGCAATTAATTAAGAAGATTAATAGTTGATTAATCATTATAAAAAGAAATGTGTTACATATATATAATTTGTGATGAAAAATGAATTTTTTTCTTATTTTCTTTGAGAATGCTCAAGTAAGATATTTGATTAAATTTCATTTAAAATTCTAAATCATTTTTTGTAAAAAGTCTTTTTAATATTTGAAAATATTTTAGAATTTCTTAAATGTAATCTATTTTGTATATCCATTTATTTCGATAAAAATATGATAACACTATAAACTTTTATAATAATTTCGATAAAATAATTAATACATAAAAATTATATTTAAAATTTATCAAACATTTGTTGTTCTTCCGGCATTGATAACATTTTGGTAAATATATCTAATTTTTCTTTATTCCAATATTTGTGTATTCTTTTTGGTCTTTGAATTCTCGACGAAGATTGGGAGTTTTCATTTAAATTGGAAAAATTAGTATTACTATTGGATAATAAAGATTCTATATTAAACATTTTTTTTTATTATTTAAGAAAAATTAAAAATAATTAATATGTAAGTATTTTAATTTTTTATTTTGAATTAAATTTTAACACATTTTTTTTATAATGATTAATCAACTATAAATCTTCTTAATTAATTGCTTGTCCATATTTAATTTCAATCTTTATTCTATTAAAAATAAAATCTTATTTTGTTTACCCCCTTTTATAGTATATTTAAACATGTGTATCGTTTCACTGTAAAGATATTTTTGCCACAAAAAAATATTTTATCCACAACTAACCCAGTCATGCGAATCCCCAGGTCAGTATTATTCATTCCTTAACATTAATTACAAAATTAGAGGCAACGTCCAATAAAAATAAGTTAGGGGGAAAAAAAATATACAACAGAAGGGCTGGGAGAAAAAAAAATATTTAACAAAAATTTTTTTACCAAACGTTAAAGATTCTCTTTTCAATATACATTATGAAGTACCATGATAAAAAGTCATTTACTAAATCGATATTGCATTTTCTTTCCAACAAATATATACTTTTATGTCTGGCTACAACATAAAACCAGATAAAAAAATAACAACTGGCAGACACTGCCGATTGAAAAAATAAATTTTTATCAATGTGAATAATCGAACATAACACGACCAAAAAAAAACTTTTCGACTAACACTGAGAACAAAAACTTTTTTAATATGCTGAAAAACCTTTCTATTCATTCAAGAAAAGATAAAAACAAAACTTTTCTATTCATTTAAAAAAATGACTTATTGCCCCTATCATCTGGCAGACAAAGAACATTCCTTAACGAACAAAAAGAAAAACCTTTCCAATATCATTAAAATGGTGAAAAACTTTTTAATAAACCCGTCTGAATTGAACTATAAATTGGATCGAAACTGACCATAAAAACTTGTATACATTGAACAATATTAGAAAAAAATTATCTAATATACTAAACCCTGACCCCATATGAACCGTTTAATAAATACTTTTAAAAAAATCGAGTATATCTTCTCATAATATTTACCCCTTCTCAGGCGCGTACGCAGGAATTTGTTCTGGGGGGGGGGATAATAAAATTTTTTAAGAAATATTATTGTTAATTAAAAATACTAAGCATAAATTTATTAGGACTAATAACTTTTCTAATACACAATTTTAAACTAATGTGAATTAAAAAAATTATATATATATAAAACGGCATTGAAAAACTATAAAATAAATGTGAATTATAAAATATAAAGGGAATATAACCCACGATATTAATCACTTAAATGACCCAAAATTGAAATTTGAATTTTTTGAGCTTTTAAAATATATAAAGTATAAAAATTTAAATGTTGGAAATATAAATTAATACACAAAAAGTTTCTTAGGAATAATTGTATTTTGTATGTTTTGAGCTAATTTTTCAATTATCTATCCTTCCTTGGCGTTAAATGCCTATGAATATTCAAAAGATTCAAATCATTCAATCTACTTTCAGATTTTGTATTTCATAGGTATGTTTTTCACAGACTAATAATTATTATTTACTAGAAATTTGAAAATGGTAGATAAATATTACGCCACTAAAAATTTGAAAATAATCCCCCCCCCGCTGCGTACGCTCCTGTGGGTATGTGATTCGGCACAAAACTGTTGAAGTCACTCATGAAGACTGGACCTCCATCAGAGACAATAGTGTCCGGCAACCCGAACCTGGTCTATAATTCTTTTAATTTTTTCATAACATTTTTGGCAATCTAACCGTGTACCTATTCATATTCGATCCATTTTAAATAAGAATCTACTACAAAAAAATATGATTTTAATCTAAATCAAAGCAATGGATGTGGATAAGTCCCACTGTTTTTTTGATTTGGACCATATGGCCTACCTTTTTACGGGGGATAGGGGCACATGAATTACAAGGAATACATTTTTTCGTAATTTTTTCAACACCATTTCCCATACCAGGCTACCATACATATTCTCGAACCCAAGATTTCAATTTATCCCAACCCTTAGTCCGGCATGAATAAATTTAAAATATTATCATATAATTTAAACTGAGTTAAGGCTTTATTTCTCCGCATTAGACATTCATCCACCAGAGACAATTCTTTTCAATCTTTTTATAAATTTTATAATTATTCCTCCAGGGCTTTATTCCTGTTAAAAATAATTTTATTTGACTCAATTCTTTATCTTTTAAAATATTAACTTTTCTTATTATTTATTATAAGGAGATCTTCATCGCTCGATCCCAACCTGGATAAAATATCTGTCAAGCAATTTTTTTACCTCGCCTATACCTTAATTCTAAGCTAAAACTTTCCACCAATAACAACCAGCGTTGCAATCTGGGAGATACCATTAATTCTCGTTTATCCTTTTTAAATAAATGAATTAACGGCTTATGATAAATATAAATCACAAATTTTTTCCCGATTAAATATTCCCGGCATTTGGTTAAACTAAAAATGACGGTTAAAGCTTCCTGTTCTATAACGGAATACCGAGTTTTCACTTCTCGGAACACTCGCAAAAAAAATATAATTGGTCTTTACAACCTCTCAATGAGATGTAATAATGATCCTCCCATTCCTTTATTGGCATCCACAGCTAATATTGTTTCTAAATCATTGTTAAAACATACTCGGTTCTGCCCTAATTCTCTGTTTTAAAATTTTAAATGCAATTTGTTGTTCACTGGCCATTCAAAATGAACTCCTTTTTGCAATATTTTATATAATGGAATTGCAATTTTTGCAAAATCCTCCAAAAATCTATGGTATTAATTAACAATACCTAAAAACGATTTAACTTCCGCCTTATTAGTTGGCTGCTTCATATTCGATATATTTTTCAAATTTTTATCGAAAGGTTTCACCTCAATCCCATTGATTTGATGCCCTAAATAAATAACCTCGGTTACCCCAATAACACTTTTTTCTTTGCTTGCTCTCAAACCCTTATCACTAATTCTCTTAAAAACTTCTTCAAGACGATGTTTATGTTTCTCTGGCGTTGCCCCCGTGATTAACCCATCATCTATTTTAATAAAATACGCCTTCCAAACCCTGAAAAACCAATGATATTGTACGCTGGAAAATAGGCGCGGATACACTTAACCCAAAAAGTAATCTACAAAAGGCAAAAACCTTTAGGCGTCGTTATCGTTAACAGTTTACAAATTTTCTCCTTCAAAGGTAATTGTAAATACGCCGAAGACAAATCAACCTTGGAAAAATATTTTGCACCCTTTAAATTGGCCAAAATTTCTTCAATTCTAGGTAATGGATACTTGACATCTACAACCCACCGGTTTATGGTTACTCGAAAATTAGCACATAACCTCAACTTTCCATTGGACTTCCTCACCGAAACCAAAAGTGTTGCCCATTCACTATATTCCACCAGAACAATAATGCCATCTTCGACCCAACAGTCTAATTCATCCTCGATCTCCTTTTTCCATTCAAAAGGAACTCGTCGACACGCTAAAAAAATAGGCCAAAATCTTTCTTTTAATTTGACATCCACTTGATAATCATTAAGACACTAAAGTGTCTTCAAAAATTACCTCATATTTCTCCATTAAAAGAGATATATCTTCACGCATTTTATGTAATTCATTAATTTCAATAGCAACCATTTGCCCTTTTTAATATTATGGTCAACCATTAATTCCGTGGAAATTTCACACTCATCAGAATTAACAAGTGAATCCTCTTCCTCATGGTTAAATCTGTCCTTTCTATTTCACAAATTTTATTTCGAACATTATCAGCCATAATTTTTCTGCTAGCCTTATTTATTGCCGAATCATTATTTATTGCAAAAATATTCCAATAATTATTGGGAGGACCTATTCTGATAATCCAATCCCATTCCATAATTGTTTCAACATTTTTCTTTACTACCCATAAATCAAGAACAAATGTGGTATCATTGAGAATCACTCCCAATTGGGTTTTCCCCAAAACCGTAATTTCAGACCCATCGAATTGTCTGACACACATGGACTCCTTTCAAGCTTATCCCCAGGCCAATACTTATAATAGTTTTCCCTAGACATTATCGAAATGCTAGCTCCCGTGTCGAACAAATATCGATGTTCCTCGAGTCAACTCTTACTTTAACTCTCGGACAAGGATATGGTTCGATTAACCTTTCAGTCATTAAAATCTCATACGTTCTAATTGACTGATCAATATTTATTCCATCTGAAACATCAGTTTCATTAGAATTCACATGTGAACATGAATTCAACTCGGAATTTAGAGGTTTTTTCACAATATTCATATATTTTTTGGCAATATCACTAGGATATTTTTCCCATTTGAAATTATTAACATCCTTTTATGGGGATATTTAACAATACCCTTAGGATATTTTTCCCATTTAAAATTATTATAACTTTTAATATTTCCAATTTTATCATAATGATAAAAAAAATTTCCATTAAAATCACTCCTTTCATGAGAAGCATATCTCATTTCAGCCCTATTATACAATTTATTAATATTTTGACCTCTCGGTCTCCTACCCACTATATAATTACACCTGCAATCATACAGTCAGTTTTCGGCACAATTCGGCCACATGTCCCGATTTATTACACTTAAAACACAAACGGGATTTACCATAATTTGATTGTAAAACCTCAAATTTATTCATGTTAATACCAGAAATTATTCTAACATTAGAATTTTCCAATATCGATTTCCGTAGCGGAAAACCTTCCCGAAATTTTTTTCTTTGACAATACATGTCTCTACCTTGTGGCCCTTATAACCATAGCGGGTACATAACAAATCTTCAATGATTTTTTTAATCCCGGAAAAATCATTTTTTCCATCTGAAATATTTTTTACATTTGAACCAGTCTGACCACATATCTGTCCTTTACCCCCACTACTATTCAAATTAATTAATTTATGCACATCTTGATATATAATTTTAATTAATCATATCTTTCATTTCTTTCAATTCCTGGAGGATAACCACAGAGCTTTCCACAAATTCCGAATGATCATCGTTATTTCCCCATTTCTGGTCTGCCTTTCTTGATTTCATTTAAAACTCCGTTTAAACTACTTTTCAAGTCTGAAATTTTCTTAAAACAATCAGCCGACACCAGAGTGTCTTTCTTCAAATACCATATACCTTGGTCACAACAAAGGTACATTTTCCGAATAAAAATTTCAATATAATATATATTAAATATATAGTTTAGATTGATCCTAACGTAATTAAGTGATGGCCTAGATCCAGTTCATTAAGGTTTTGATACAAAATTTTATAACCCATATCCTTAAATATTGAAACCTTTAAGAAAACTAGGTTCAGTATACTTATCAAAATACAAACCCATCGCATATTAAAAATTACTTCAAACGTTGTTACAAAAATTTATATTATAAATAAAACTTTGGTTTTAATCGAACTAATCTAAAAATATTCTTACAAAATTCATACTTTACCAATTAAAATTCTAAAAAGATATTTACACAACAAAAAAAATACAATTGCGTTATGTCCAAAAAAAAAAAAAATTTTTAATATAAATTTTTTTTGGTTTTTACCTTTTATTAACGAATTAATCCAGAATTCCGATGATCCTGGTACGCGGTCAACACTAACACACTACACCCTAACGTACTTAATTTCTTGAAATTTTTAAATTCTCTTTTTTATTAATCCAATTAAAAGAATATCAAATAATTTGTACGAATAATTTCTTTTTATAAGAACATATAATTGTTAGAGAAAATAAAATAAAAAATATACATATTCTGTTTTTATAAAATTTTCAAAAATTAAAAAAGTAATATCAAAATTATATCAATTTTTAAAACTTAATTGAAAAAAAATAATAATATATTATTAACATTTTTTCAACCAATCAACATTATATAATATTGTGATTGACATTCTGCAATATTTCACACAATAATTTGCATAAATTGATCGGATTACGACAAATTTTCTATCCATTATGACCATTTTTGTCACATATCTGGCATTTAACTAAATTATTATTCATAAATCAATTTACACCATTGGCGTACGCAGCGGGGGGAGCAGGAAGGTGAACTGATGATTTCCTCAAATGAATCAATTCAAAAGGGGGATATGATTCCCATTTCATCAATAATTGATAAAAATAGGGTTAAAATTGCAAAAGAAAATAGAGGCAAGATAAAACTTGTGGCTTGCAAGGCCTAGCACTTCGTGGCCACAAGGATTCAAGAAGCTTAAATTTTAATAATAAAGATAACGAAGGTAATTTCCGTGGACTTTTAAAATTTAAAGCATTAGGAGATCCTGTATTAATGGAGAGCCTCATTAGTACAATAAAAATGCTACTTATCTCAGCCCTAGGATACAAAATGAGATAATTGATATTTGCCACAAGATCATTTTAGAAAAATTGATTGTTGAAATCAATTCTGCCCCATGCTTCTCAATTTTGGCAGATGAGACCACGGACATTGCTGGCATTGAGCAGATGTCGTTGTGTGCGCGATATGTAGATACTCATAAAAACAACATTATCAAGGAAATGTTTCTCCAATTTATTCCTGTTTCAAGCATGACTGGGTCTGCTTTAGCTGATGTAATATTTGTGAATCTTAAAAAATTAAAAGTAATAATTAATCTTATTATATAATTATTTTCAAAAATATAGCTAAATATAAATATGATACGTGGGCAAGGGTATGATTAAGCACTTGCAATGAGTGGACAATTCAATGGGCTTCAGGCATTTATTAAAAAAAAATACCCAACAGCTATATATGTCCACTGTGCTGCCCATTCACTCAACTTAGCAATATCGGATTCATGTTCTTTACCATTGATATCAAATTGCTTAGGTTTCTAATTATTAAAATTAAATTTTTTATATTTATATCAGGTAAAATATCTAGCATCTATGAGATGTTTAGATACCCCAAGCGTCAAAATATTTTGAACAGAATTATATCTGAAACTCCTTGCCCAACAAGGAGAAAAAAATTGCAAAAAGCTTGTCCAACAAGATGGAGTCTTCGACATCAAGCAGTAACAGCTTTTATCGAGTTAGAAGAGCCGATTATTAATGCTCTTACAGAAATATCACAATGGTCTGAAAGGGATATTTCTTCAGAAGCAAGCAAGTTACTGGATTCAATACTTATACCAAATTTTTTTTTCGTATTAGAATGTATTAATAAATTATTTAATTATACAACTATTTTATGTAATACTTTTCAAAAACCTGATATTGATTTGATTGAGATGATGAGAATAGCAGAGACAATTTTATTAGAACTTAAAGAAATTAGAGCTAATGCTGATGAGGAATTTCATATTTTATATGTTAATGTTGAATCAAAAGCAGAGCTATACGAGTTCAATATTTGTCTCCCTCGACTTGCAGTAAGGCAAACTTATCGTCCAAATATTAATATAGGGTCAATAGAAGAATATTATAAAATAAATGTCTTTATACCTCTTTTGGATACATTTATAACCCAAGTAAATGAAAGGTTTTTAATTCATCAAGAAGCACTTATCAATCTGCAGATATTACTTCCACAAAAGCCCTCTGAACCTTTTTCAGATGGTGATAGAAAAAAAATAAAATATTTGCAAGATTTTTATCAAGAAGACATTAATGTATCTCATGATGCTTTATTAGCTGAATGCCAACTATGGTATAAAAAATTAACTATGGTTGATATAGTCCCAAAAAATGCTATGGATGCTTTGCATCATTTCAAACATCTTTTAGATTATTTTCCCAATATATTGAAATTATTATATATATTAGCAACTCTTCCCATTAGTACTGCAACTAATGAGAGAACATTCTCTTCTTTAAGAAGATTAAAAACTTACCTAAGAAGTACAACTTCTGAAAGTAGGTTGAATGGTCTGGCCCTTTTGAATATTCATAGGCATTTGACGCCAAACACGGATGAGATAATTGAAAAATTAGCTCACTCCCAACGAAGATTGGATTTTACATTATAAAAATTATTCATATTTCCAACATTTAGATTTTTTATACTTTATATATAAATTTTAAAAGCTCAAAAAAATTTAAATTTCTATTATGGATTATTTATTTTATAGTCATCATATCCTGGTTATATCCACTTAATATTTTATAATTCATATTTATTTAAAGTATTTATATGCCGCCGGTTATATCCGTTTAATATTTTTTAAATCAAATTTATTTTTATATATCGGTTTATATATTTAATTTTTTATAATTCATATTAATTTAAATTTGTATATTAGAAATAGTTATTAGTCCTAATAAATTTATGCTTGATATTTTTAAATAACAATAATTTTATTTTAAAAAATTTTAATTATCCCCCCCTTCCCCACACCAAATTCCTGCGTACGCTACTGATTTACATACATCCTATATATAGCCTTGATACTATCTTTAAATTCCTGTAATTCCTGGAGGATAACCACTGATCTCTCCAAGCATTTCGAATGATCACCAAGATTATCCTTTATCTTTTTAACCACCTTTGGTTCATCATTTATGATTTCATTTAAAATTAAATTACTTTCCAATTCCCTTATTTTATTCGAATAATTATCGGATACCATAGCATCTTTCTTCAATTCTTGATACCTTTGTCAATTCATCGGTATTACCATTTTTCACTTGTTCCATCAGTTTATGGAGCACCATATCTAACTCACACGTAATATTGCCCATTCTACTAACAGGAACAGTTTCACTTTCTTTAACATTTCTTTATCAATTTTTAACAACTAGGAATAATACATATATTATTAAAAACCATACCGTAAATAAACGACCAATTAAATCAAATTCATTAAACCTTTTATTAAGAACTTTATAATATAAATCTTTATATAAGAAAACCTTGTCAAGCATACTAGGCATATTATCATAATTAAAAACCATTTCATATTTTTTTTCTAAAAAAATTTCACAACTTGACACTGCGTTGTGTTGAAATTTTTTTTAGGTTGTGAAGTTGGCCCCACAATTTTTGATTTTCAATGGTTTATCAGTAGTGATGTTAAAAAAAATAACTGTAACTAGTTATATTTTTAAAATTGTAACTAGTAACTGTAATTAGTTAAAATTTTTGAAATGTAACTGCCAAAAGTAACTAGTTACTTTTAAAGATATATTCAAATAATTAATTTTATTTTTAATATGTTGTGATAAATTAATTTTAAATTAAATTTATTTTTTAAATTAAATTTATTAATTTAAAATTTTGTGAAAATGTCTGATTGTTCCCAACAATAACACAAATACTTATATGTATGGCAGATGTGCAGGGATTAAAATATTGTCAACCTCTAAAGGATACTATATTAGCTAGTATTGAAAAAAGGTAACTAAAATCAAATAATTATTTATAAATTAATAATATCATGTCATAGGTTTAATAATCTTTATGATAATGACAACATCATTGCTGAAATTCTTCACCCTTTATTTAAAACTGACTGGTCTTGAATTAGGCAAGAAAGGAATAAAGCAAAAAAAGAGGAATTTTAAATTTAATAAATACCTTAATACCTCAAAGTGAATCCCAGACGAATGAATCATGCTCAAAACCAACATCACTTGATGTAGTTGGATTTTTTGACCTAAAGCGCCAAAATATTCTGGATAATGAACTTATAGAAAACTTTATCAAATCTAATAACAACACTTTTTCTTTATATAACGATTTTCCAAAGTTAAAATTACTCTTTATTAAATATAATGTTGTTCTAACATCAAGTGCTCCCGTAGAGCGCTTATTCAGTCTAGGTAAGCTCATTTTTGGAGATAAATGAGCACGTCTCCTAGATAATAACTTAGAAATTAATTTGTTGTTAAAAGCAAATAAACAATTATTAGATTCTAATTTTTATGAAAAATAAATGGTTTTTTTCAATGCAAATATATATTTTTATATTCGATGTAAATATTCAATTTTGCGATATTTTTTTATATAAATAAATTATATATTATTTTAAATAACTGATTATACTTTGTTTATCCTAATTTTTTTTATATTAAATAAATGCAGTCAATAAATAAATAACGCGCATATGAAGGATGTATAAAGTAAGTAACTAGTTACTTTTGAAAATAACTGTAACTAATAACTAGTTACTTTTGTAAAAATGTAACTAGTAACTGTAACTAGTTATGTTTCAAAAGTAACTTTTAACATCACTATTTATCAGTTGGTATGATTTGTACCCGATTTGTACCATCACCGTTTTTGAGATATTTAAAGAACAAAATGGGGGGGACAACTTCACGACAGCCCCCCAACTTTTGAATTTAAAAATAAAAAGTGCATAGGTCGATAAAGAATGATTTGTACATATTAGTACCGTTATCAGTTCAATTTGTACCATCACCGTTTTCCAGCTATTGACCGTTAAAAATATGGCGCTAAAAATAAAAAACACTCAAAATTTTTTTAAAAAATTTTTTTTAAGGTACAACGATAGAGAATTTTTTTCTCTTCCTAATGATGCCTCAAATTAAGCTTTATCTTCATTATTTATTTCGGAAATCAAATTTTAAACCTTATATTATAGCGTGAAGTTAGCCCCCCCCCCCTGATATTCAAAATTTGAGATTTTTCAAATTTTTAAAACGGGATTGATTTGTACCCGATTTGTACCTTTTCAAACTCGATTTGTACTATTACCGTTTTCCAGCTATTGACCGTTAAAGATATGGCGCCAAAAATAAAAAACACTCAAAATTTATTTTTTTAAAAATTTTTTAACGTACAACGGTAGAGAATTTTTTCCTCTTCTTAATGATCCTCAAATTAAGCTTTATCTTCATTATTTATTTCAGAAATCAAATTTTAAACCTTATATTATAGAGTGAAGTTAGCCCCCCCCCCGATATTCAAAATTTGAGATTTTTCAAATTTTTAAAACGGGATTGATTTGTACTCGATTTCTACCGATTTGTACCTTTTCAAACTCTATTTGTACTATTACCGTTTTCCAGCTATTGACCGTGAAAGATATGGCGCCAAAAATAAAAATCACTCAAAATTAATTTTTTTAAATATTTTTTAACGAATAACGGTAGATAATTTTTTTCCCTTCCTAATGATGCCTCAAATTAAGCTTTATCTTCATTATTTATTTCGGAAATCAAATTTTAAACCTTGTATTATAGCGTGAAGTTAGCCCCCCCCCCCAAATTTTTAAAACGGGATTGATTTGTACCCGATTTGTACCGTTTCAAATTCGATTTGTACTATTACCGTTTTCCAGCTATTGACCGTTAAAAATATGGCGCCAAAAATAAAAAACACTCAAATTTTATTTTTTTCAAAAATTTCTTAACGTACAACGATAGATAATTTTTTATAAAAACTGAACCGGCTTAACCTTTTTTAATAATATTACTCCTTCAATGGTTTAACGGTTCGTTATGGTTTACTCCGGGTCACTGATAATTTTCGCCATATCTTTAACGGTCAATAGCTGGAAAACGGTAATAGTACAAATCGAGTTTGAAACGGTACAAATCGGGTACAAATCAATCCCGTTTTAAAAATTTCAAAAATCTCAAATTTTGAATATCGGGGGGGGGGGGTCTAAACTTCACGCAAAGGATGCGTGCAACCCCCTTTTTTTCCCGCCAATTAAAAACATATACAAATTCAACCATTATCCTTGGTAAAAAAATATTTTTAAATAAAATTTATGATATTTAAAATAGATTCACCACTGTATATCCTAAAAATATCAAAATTATTTAAGATACAAACTTGGCTTCTAACAATCAATAAAATTAAAGGTAAAATAATATTTTAAAATAAAATTATGATATTTAAAATAGATTCATCACTCTATATCCTGAAAATATCAAAATTATTCAAGATACAAACTTGGCTTCAAACAATTTAATAAAATTAAAGGTAAAATAATATTTTTAAATAAAATTATATGATATTTAATATAGATTCACCACTGTATATCCTGAAAATAAAAATTCATTGGTTTTGTGAAAATTGTTAAATTTATTTTTATTCACATTTTATATTTTAATTATTAAATGATTATTAATATTTATGTATTTATTAGAATTACAGTTGTAAATGAAATTTTATTGAAAATTATTTTAATTGAATTTGTTGACTTGATTTTATCTCATTTTTTATTTTAGTTATGTTAGAATTAAAGGATAATAATATTTTTTCCTATACAATACCCTAAATAATTATTTCTAGTAATTTTAATTTCTTTTGTCTTCATTAAATTAACTGAAATATAATTTTACACAAATATAAGAGCACTTTTTAAATTCTAATTTATTATAAAAGTCAAATTTCAAAGATTTTTGCCTAAAAAACTTGAAACAATTAGAATAATATAAAAGTAGGAATAATTTTAAATTAGGATCATATATTTTCAATAGAATAATATCAGCTGTCTATTTTAAACCATGACACAATTTTAGATATGTATCTATTATTTAAAAATAAAAAAAAATCTACTGAAGATTTGATATGATAAGAAAGAATTTCAGTTAATTCCAGGGTTGCCATGTCTCCCCCCATCAGTGGGAGTCTCCCACAATTTTTTAGTTTACCCACATACATCTCACTCTCACAAAACTCCCACAATTAGAAATCTCCCAAAAAGCTCCCACAATTTTTTAATTTCTCCCACAATTTATTTTTAGCATTTTAATGTTTTTAATATATAAATAATAATTTTGAGAGACAGTATTTGATTATTTTTATATTTTTAAAATAAATTTTAAATATTTATTCGAAAAATATGTCTAGTTCTTTTATTTTATTTTTTCGCTCTAAAATATATTTTTTATAAAATTCTCCAATTCTCCACTCAACATTTTCAAAATTTTTGTGTTAGAAAGAATAGAAGTTAGAACAGTATGTATAATTATTATAAATATATTTTAAATTACTTAGTATATTTTATAACGTTATCTAGAATTGCAGTGCTCCACTCGACATTTTTCTATAAAACTATTGAAATTTTTTGCCTCTGTTAATTTTGGCAAAAATCAAAGTGTATTTACCGAATTAAGGCAGCACAATTAGAGAACTGCACGGGCTGTCCGTAGCCAAACCCGACCCGACCCGGCCCGACCCGACCCAAGCCTCGGGCTCGGGTCGGGTTCGGACATCAAAAAAAAATTTTCTCGGGTTCGGGCTCGGGTCGGGTTGTAAAAGCTGTCCGACCCGAAAACCCGACCCGACCCGACCCGAAAATATATATAATAATATTAATATCTTAAATAGTTAGTATAATTTATAATATTAATTATAAAATCATATTATTTAATATTTATCACATTTTAGGAAATGTCAATCATATTAACATGTCATGTCATTATTAATTATTATTTTATAAACCTAACAACCCGATACCAAACTATTTTATTACTAAATTGTGTTTCTCGTAAATTACAAGATAAGACATATTTTATGTAAGTTTTATTTATTATTTAACTAGCCTATACATTGTCTTTTTTAACATTTGTTTTAACCCTTCACTACAAAGGTAGAAAAAACTCCCTTAACTACAAAGGTGGGGTCTATTTTACCCCAAATTTTGATTAGATATATCTCAAAACATATTAAAAATTGAGATCTAAAATTTTGAGTATATATTTAAAAAATATTGGAGATAATAAATACAAAATCTTAGATTAATATTTACTTCCAAAAAAAAGTTAGACAAATTTTCCTAAAATTACTGAAATAAAATTTTCTTTTTCAGTACTTCCTTTAATTATTTTATTATCACTAAATAAAATTCAAAAAATTCAAATTTTATTAAATCAATGTTGAATAATGATAATTACATAAATTTTATAAAAAAATATCATATATCAAAAAAAATATTAATCATCAAATATGTAAAATTATTAAAAAATAATAATGTAAATATATATCTTAATATTATTATTGAATATTTTTTTCTTAAGAAACTACAGAGGTGGTAGATACGTTTTTGGACTTCTCTCTATGGGAGGCTGACAATGCGTATTCTGATGCTAGCGCCGAAGTTGACGAGCTAAAAAAATATCTAGATCCGAAATTATGTGTTGATGACGATAATATTTTAAAATGGTGGAAAACAAACCATTATGAGTTTCCAAATTTAAGTATTTTAGCTCTTAAATTCCTGGCTATCCCTGCTTCGTCGGCTAGCAGTGAAAGGGCGTTTTCAGCTGCTGGTAGGGCCTTTGAGGAGAGAAGGACTCGTTTAAAGCCAGATAAACTGGACGCCTCTTTATTTATATATCATAATTATTCACTTTGTGATAATTTTGATAATGATATTGATGAGGTCAATATATAATATAATATGTTCATTATATTTTTTATATATTTATTAACTTTTACATCATATCTATATTCGCATAAATGATGCTTATTATATAATCGTTATAATTTTTAAATTCGCTTGTATATTAATCGTTTTATAATATTTTTTACAAATTTTAAAAATGCAACTTAATATATATCTTGAATAGATTATGGCCGTCAAATAAACTTTTATTTAAGGTGGCTGAACTGAATAAATACACATAAATTTTTTTTTGGTTATTATAATATTAAAACTTAAATTGCAAAATTTTATTCGGGTCGGGCTCGGGTCGGGTCGGGTTGGATTAAAAAATGTGTGCTCGGGCTCGGGTCGGGCTCGGACAAAAAATTTTTTTTAATTCGGGCTCGGGTCGGGCTCGGGTTGCGAAAAAATTACTTTGCAGTTCTCTAAGCACAATAATGAATTAATACCAATTGGCTGTATATGCCATATATTGCATAAATATTGCAAGAAGGCAATGAATGTACTATCTGTAGATGTCGAAGTAATTGTGATGAAATGTTTTAACGAATTTAGTTTATCAATTAAAAGAGTCACTGAATTAAAAGAATTGGTGGAGTGGTCTGATTTGGAATGGTGAGAGTTGTTGCGATATGTACCTATCAGGTGGTTATCATTAATACCTGCCATCGAGAGAATTTTAAAATTTTACGAACCCTTAAAGAAATACTTCTTAAATAAAGATTTTAAAGCTGTCATAAAATTTTGAAAAATTTTTTCGAGGATTAAATGTCAGAAGCATATTTTGGATTAGTTTCACATGTAGGAAATCTACTTCATGTAGTTAATATTCAGTTGCAATCAGAAGATTCTTTATTGATAAAGATTCACTAAATCATGCTACAGCTCTGTTCATCTCTACAGTTAAAAATAGATAATAAATTTTATGGCGCTATTGCTAAAAATATTATATTAAAATGTTCAAATAATACTCTAATTAATACATTTTTAAATGAAGCAGATATTTTTATTAAGACAATTTTAGAATATTTACAATCAAAATTTGATTTTAATAACTCTATTTACAAAAAATTTTATGACCTTGGAACAGAAACCATCATTTGATGGTTTTTGTAATTTAATAAATATATTAAAATTACCGATAGACATTGAAGCCTTGTTTGAAGAGATTGTAATTTTTTCCATTTTTTATGATTCGCCAGAATACTTAAAGTTAGATGGTCTAAAAGCAGAGGAGAAATGGGTGGAATTTTTTCGTAATAACGATAAATCCCCATGCTTGGAAAAAATTTGCGAGTATGTTTTCTCCTTACCTCATTCTAATACCTCATCGGAGCACATTTTTAGCCTCTTTAACAACATTAGAGGCCGAGTTAATGGAAACAAAATTATAAAATGTCATGCCAGGAATTTTATAAATATCTTAATAACGACGGTAAACGTTTAGTTCCATTATTTAAATCTCAAATAAAATATAATTAACTATAACTATTCGACTTTCTATATTTTATAAAATCTTATTTATACATTTGCATAAAATCAAATAAATTAATTTTTTACATTGTAAAATTAATATTTTGAATATTTTGGCAAATCATAAAAATAAAGTACCATTACAATCTCCTCAAACATGACATCATATTAAATTTTATTAATAATTATCCGATAATAGTAATAATATTCTTACTTTGGTATTTCTGCAGCATAATTTAGTGAACCTTTATTAAATTATATTCTTCTGATTGCAACTGCATATTAACAGCATATAGTAGATTTCCTATATGTAAAATTCCTAAATATTTTTGAAAATTTTTTTCAAAATATTAGGACAGCTTTTATAATCTATTTATTTTTTAAAGGTTTGTAAAATTTTAAAATTCTATGATGGCGCGTATTAGGAGGAACCTGTCAACCAACATTAAGCTGACTCAATTCTGTAAATACACTCTGGTTTTTGCCAAATTCACTGAGGAATTATCAGATCAGAAAGCTGCCATGCAATTCATTGGTAATGCCAAATCTGCCATATTTACCATTATATATGGTTAGCTATGTCTTTGGATATTTCATATCTGGAGAAAATTTTTTTAATAGTTTTATTGAAATGACATAAATTTTTTGAAATAGGGGAGGATCAAGGGAAATGTTAAGATATCTCCTTATTAGATGCAACTCTTAGAATTGCATATGTTTACACATCTTTCAAATCGTCAAGAATTGACCTTCTGGATTTATATCCTAAAACATTGATGATAGCCTTGCTCATTTGTGTTCTACAAAGTATACTTTTCATTTATATTAGTCGTTAAATATTATGGGAAAAGATTCTACCAACATTGTGATGTTAAGTAGCTCTCTGAATGTTGTACTGCATGATAGGTAATTACCATTTCCGCAACTGTAGTTGCATCTCTATTATTTCTTATTTTTGAAGAATATTTTTGTTTTGCAATAGATGTTGATAGACTGCCCTGTACTGATTTATGCTTTGAAGATTTTTGATGCCTCAAAATATCATATTCCCTTCCCACATTGTATTAACTAAATACTGTAGAACAACTTCCCAGCATTGATTATAATTATATTTTACATTGTAAATTTAAAATTGTTTGTTTTTTTATAAAATCTTATTTATACATTAGCATAAAATATACTTTTTTACATTGTAAAATTACAATTTTTTTATAAAATTTTATCTCGTTTACATTCTTTTTATTTAAAAAAGATCGTTGGTTATTATTTTTAAACAAAATTAATATATTATAATAAATCAATATGTTATTTTAATAATAAAGATAGTATTTAAGAAATTTTGTGTTCTACTATAATTACCTATTTTGAAAAATAGTTGCGTATTTTATTTTGGAAAATAGTTACCTATTTTATTTTGAAAAAGAGTTGGATATTTTATTTTGATCAATAGTTGGCTATTTTATTTTGAAAAATAGTTGGCTATTTTATTTTGAAAAATAGTTGGCTATTTTATTTTAAATAGTTGGCTATTTTATTTTAAATAGTTGGCTATTTTATTTTGAAAAATAATTACCTATTTTATTTTGGAAAATAGATTAAAATTTTTTTTTTATTAATTTTCATATTTCTCCCACAATTTTTATATTACTCCCACAAAATACCGAATTTCTCCCATAATTTGAAAATTTTGTTCTTTGAATATCTCAAAAACGGTGATGGTACAAATCGAATGAAAACGGTACAAATCGGGTACAAATCATACCAACTGATAAACCATTGAAAATCAAAAATTGTGGGGCCAACTTCACGGACCTAAAAAAATTTCTTTTACTTTTGAGTTTTGGTAAATCACAATTACCTGAGATAAGTATCCTGGTCACAGGTGTAACGTGATATTTTAACTTAAATTTAAATTAACTCCCTTTAGTAATACTGACATTTATGATTGACGTTATAATTTAGTAATACTGACATTTATGACTGACATGTAATGTTAAAAGTTTCTATTATTTAGTAATACTGACATTAATGACTGACATGTAATGTTAAAAATTTATATTATTTACTAATACTGACATTAATGACTGACATGTAATGTTAAAAAGTTTCTATTTATTAGTAATACTGACATTAATGACTGACATGTAATGTTAAAAATTTATGTTATTTAGTAATACTGATATTTAATATTATTGATATTTATAACTGACGTGCAATGTTAAAAGTTTATATATTGCAATATAAACACTTATGACTGACAGGTGATGCTTAAAGTTTATATGTTTAGCATATTGACGCTTATGAGTGATAGATAATTAAAATTTTCTAATATTGAAATTTATGAGATAGATAATATTTTAATTTCTGATATTTAGTTATAGTTTTATTCTCTACCTTTTTAAATTTTTTACCTATAAATAATTTAACGTCGAAAACGTCATAGTTTAATTTTAAAAAAGTTTGATCGAAATCTATATACACAAGGTACATTGGCGTACGCAGCGGGGGGGGGCAGGGGGACAAATCCCCCCCCCCCCCTTAAGCCAAAATGCAGATGCCGGGCATATTTTTCAAAAATATTATTTTTTATATTTTATTATATTTATTCATATCTATTTCTTTAAATTTTTATATTATTACCTTTTTCATTTACTAATTTACTTTATCAATTAATTTAATTTTTAAGTTTTCCTTGTGGCGTAATATTTATCTATTATTTTTAAATTTCCTGGCATTATAATTTTTAAATTTCTAGTCATGGATTTAAGACTTTTTTTAAAAAACGCTGAAGGTGAAAATCATGCCAAAAAGCAAAAAAGTATAGTATAATAATTTAATAATATTTTAATTTAAAAATATTTTTAGCAATTAAACCCCCCCCCCCCCCCCCCATAATAGCTAATAATGAAAGAATTGTTGAAAAATAATAGATAGTCAGCATATAGAGCCATCTAAAGGTCAGTTATTCTAAAAATACATTTGGGCAGTTTTATAATAACTTAGCTGGTATTATTTAATAATTTTACATTTTTATGTACTTTTGGAGGTTTTTTTAAACACCTACTTCGAAAATGAAATGTTAATTTAATTATGTAATCATAAGATTATTTCGAAGAACCTTGTAATAGTAAGGATGGGATAGTAAAATAAGAATTTTAGGTATTAAATTTAGTAAAAGAATGAGATTGCAACAATGTGCAGCAATAATTTTTTTTAAAATAATTTTAATTTAATAACTAGAGTACAATGATCATCCATATGATATAGCCAATTTTTTAGATAAAGATAATATTAGCCTAGAAGAAAAACATATACTTCTTAAAAAGGTATATATTAAAGATACTTATGATAAATATTTTATTTAATAATAGATTTATATTCCACCCCTTAATTTTCAATATCCCCAAACTTTATGTGCTAATCGAAAGTTAAAATTTCAAAATAGCTATTTTACAAGGTGGTTATGGCTACCATACTCTATTCAAGACAGTGGAGCATATTGCAAAATATGTGTCCTGTTTGGACCACGATATGCTGGCATAAATCTAGTTAAGCTTAACAATCTTGTTAAGACTCCTTTCAATAAATACAAAGATGCGGGGGAGATTTGACAATCATCAGAAAACAAATTATCACAAAAGCTGTGAACTGATGATTTCCTCAAAAGAATCAATTCAAAAGGGGGATATGATTCCCATTTCATCAATAATTGATAAAAATAGGGTTAAAATTGCAAAAGAAAATAGAGTCAAGATTGATATTTTTAAATAACAATAATTTTATTTAAAAAAATTTTAATTATCCCCCCCCCCCCCCCCCCCCCCCCACACACACACACACCAAATTCCTGCGTGCGCTAATGACACGGTAGATTAATTTTTCATATTTAAACATAAATTATATATCATTCACCAAATGATATATTATCGTACTTTTTATAAAAATATCTATTAATAAAAAATATAAAAAGCTATATAATATAAATTCGCAATTGAATAGGACTTAACTCATCAAAAAGATGGTTAAATATTTATTGTTGTTCTTTTTATAAAAATAACTATTAATAAAAAATATAAAATGCTATAAATATATTGTATATCTTTCAACTAAATTGCAATAAATATAATGGAATAAAAATATTAGAATAGATAATCACATTGATATAATTCTAACAAAATGATTGTTATTTACATTTCATAAATAAATATTTTCTTTAAATATTTTAATATTATTAAAAATTTCATGGGCGAATAATAAGCCCACTTATATTGGGTATAGATTAATAAATTTGTTTGCAACAATGTGGCCATAGATAATATTTCCACCTCTGTTGCCCAGAGCCAGACACCGTTTCCCATAAAATTTCTGTTAACTAGGTATTCCTCTACAGGATATCCTATAAATTTTATCATTTCCAATTTGAAATCTTCGCTCCTCATAAAAAGAACGCATTCCTCCCCCAAGTAATTATAATTATCCTGGCTATTTGATAATGGTAAATAATTAAACATTATATAAAGATACTAACCTAAAAAAACAGTTCCCATCACCCACAATATGATCAATTGTGAAAATCTCTTTTAATATACCACATTTTATCTTGGGATAACATCCAATTACTTTGAAATTGAACCGTTTAGAGTGGTATACCTTCCAGTTCCTTGTTTTGGGCAGAAAAAGTTCACCAATTTTTTTTGGTATTATTGCTTCCACAATAATTTTGTCATCTAAATTTGATAATTAAATAATAACATATTTTTAAAAAATATTACTACCATGGTCTTGTACACCTATCAGGCGCGTACGCAGGAATTTGGTCTGGGGGGGGGATAATAAATTTTTTTATGTTTTTTAAAAATATCAAGCATAAATTTATTAGGAATAATAACTATATTTAATACACAATTTTAAAATAATGTGAATTATAAAAAAATTATATGTAAAGAATCACTTAAATGACCCAAAATAGAAATGTAAATTTTTTGATGTATGTTATATATTTACAATGTAAAATCCAATCTTCGTTGTGATTGAGCTAATTTTTAAATTATCTCATCCTTGCCTATGAATATTCAAAAGATCCAAACCTTTTAATCTACTTTCAGATGTTGTACTTCTTGGTATGTTTTTCAGAGATCTGCAGGCCCCAGCCCCCGTGCCGGACAGTATTTTAATTTTTTTAAATATACCCGGGCCGGGTTCGAAATTTTTTTAAAAAAGTACCCAAGCCGGGTCTGAATTATTTTAAAAAAACACCCAAACCGGGCTGTATTTTTTAAAACAGCCTATATTTGAAATCTTTATTATTAGCTATAAAAATCAAAAATATATATAATTTATTTTAAAAAAATCCGGGCTGGGCCTGAAATTTTTATTTTAAAAAAAGCCGGGCCGGGTAATTTTTTTTAAAAAAAGCCGGGCCGTGCCCTGCAAGTGGTACTTCTGCAGGCCTCTGTTATTCTTCTTAAAAAAGAGAATGTTCTATCATTAGTTTACTAAAGGGAAGAGTTTATAAACCCTTTTAATACATTGGGAATTTAATCTAAAATGTGTTTGAAATAATGCAGAGCATCCATAGCATTTTTTGGGACTATATCAGCCATGGTTAATCTTTATTCAGCTAGTAAGGCATCATAAGATACTTTAACATCTTCATAATAAAAATCTAACAAATATTTTTTTTCTATCACCATCTGAAAAAGGTTGGGAAGGCTTTTGTGGAAGTAATATTTCAGATTAGTAAGTGCTACATGATGAATTAAAAATTCATTTATTTGGGTTATAAATGTATCTGTATTTAAGATATACTCTTCTAGTGATCCTATATTAATGTTTTAAAGATGAGCTTGCCTTGCTACAAGTCGAGGGAGACAAATATTAAACACGTATAGCTCTGCTTTTGACTCAACGATAAAATATGAAATTTTTCATTAACATTATCCCAAATTTCCTTGAGTTCTGATAAAATGCTCTCCGCTATTCTCATCTTCTTAATCAAGTCAATGTCATGTTTTTGAAAAGTAATACTTATAGTGTACAATTAAATAATACATTCTAATGAGAAATAAAATTTGGAATAAGCATTGAATCCAATAATTTTCTTGCTTCTGAGGAAATATTTCTTTCAGGCCATTGTGATATTTCTAATAGCAAATATTTGGCTCTTCTAACTCCTTAAAAGCTGTTAATGCTTGATGGCAGAGACTCTATCTGGTTGGACAAGGTTGCAATTTCTTTTTCCCTGTTGGACAAGAAGTTTCAGAAATAATTATTATTTGACTAGAAATTTGAAAATGGTAGATAAATTACGGCACTAAAAATTTGAAAATAATAAGTATATATTACGCCGGAAAATTTGAAATCGAAATTAATTGATAAAATAACTTAGTAAATAAATGTAATTAAATATATATTTAATATGAGATAAATATTAACAAATATAAATTAATATAAACAATTATATTTTTGAAAAATATATCCGGCATCTGCATTTTTTGGCTTGGGGGGGGTGATTTGTCCCCCCCCCGCTGCGTACGCCAATGACACCTATATATCCTTCTTCTCTCACTATACTTTTAAAAGCTATTATTGGATCTTCATCAAATATATCTGTATCCAAAAAAATATATTAAATAATTTTATATATTATACCCTTTCTCTTGACACGGTTTATTTTAGTATTCTCCTTTCTAATTTCCAACCCTAGAATTTTAGCTTTATCAAAAATAAAATTTTTCCAATTTTTAAAAAATAAAACTTTCTCCTGAAAAATCGGGAATTGTAGACATCGCCTGATTGTACAAAGTCAATGATATCTTGCCGCATTCCTTGCCACCAATATCTAAATGACATAATGAAATGCTATATTGTTTTTTAAAGTTTTTAGCATGTTAAAAGAAATTTGTTAAAGGATAAATTTATAAAATTTTTCCTATTGAGTATATTGGTACTGCTTGATGTATAAGTTTTTAAAGTTATAAATTCTTTTTAAAAGTGGTGCAAGCTTTTTGGGTCATATCAGGTTAAAACTGAGCAATATTTACTACCTGATGTATGTTTTTAAAGTACATTTTAGAAGTGTTGCAAGCTTTTTGGGTCATATCTGGCTAAATTTGAGCAATATTTTAAAACAATATTCTATTAATTGAAAGAGATTTTTATATTGAGTACTGTATCCTTGCTTACAAATTGTGGAATTTATCTGTGATATTCATAAAAATTTAGAAACAATACTTAAGCCAGTTTATAAAATTATGTTATAAATAGTGTAAATATACCTTTCAACTAGTTTATCATATGTCTGGTTGATTCCAAAGTGACCTGATAATGACATTTCTGTGAGATTTGTCTCACATCCTCCATGGAATGAGACTAAAAGTTTTTGTTGTTGGCTAAAGAGTGAGATAACTTCAGCAATATGTAGGTGATGGTATAATTTGTCATTCTCTAAGAAAAACTTGGCACATTAGATTCTAAGGTTTCTTTTTAACCCATGATCGCCGATATAAGAGGTTGGGTAGGTTTTGCATTTAAGGTAATTATAAATATCATAGATACCATCGAGATTCACTATTTAATATTTTTATATTAAAATAATAAAATATGTTACTCTTTGAATTAGGAATTATGTTTTCACAAATTAGATAAATAAAATTAAAATTCGATTTAAAATTTAAATCCGAAAATCAAACTTAATATCAATAATTAAATTTACAAGAATTTCAGTAATATTAAAAAAAAACTGCATGATCATATAACTCTCCCTATCAATTTACATTGTAATTAAGATATTTATTATTAATCAACTCCCTCTCTAACACCATTTATCAAAGGGGGAGTTAATCTATAACAGTGATTTCTTAACTCAGAGATATGTGATAAGGGGAGTTAATGAATCACGCTAAAACGGCACCAATTTCTTAAACCTTATTATTTATTATATCTTATTCTTTTACATTCCATTGAATCAAGTAGAATAATTTATTAGGATATTACATTTCATCATTCATTTCATTTCATTTCATTTCATTTCATTTCATTTCTTATTTTATTTATTAAAAAACATATAATTCCCAAGAATGATATATATTATTTTTTATCATAATTTAATATCGCGAAATCATTATTATTAAATAATAACCAATTCACAACTATTTAAAGTTTTGATTGGCATCTTATATAATATATTACAATGAAAAATAAAGCTATAATTCTTTGAATATGCCTATATATATTGTATAATAATATTACTAATGCCACACAGGGGCGGAATGGCCATAAGACCAGGTGGGCATTTTGTCCATGAGGCCGCTAGAAAATGTCGATTTTTGAGGCCGATAAGAGGAAAATATAAAAAAAGAGACCGATTAGAAAAAAAAATATTTATATGTTCACATAATTTTCTCTTATTATTTATTCTTTAATGATATCTATATTATTTGAATATCACATTCCTTGAGAATTATGTCGTTTACTATATTTTAATGCATAAAATATCAATAAGTTCGCTTTACATCATCACCATGTGCTTTTTCAAATTTTTTTTTCAAATGAAGCAAAAACGCTACCGTTTGAGTTTGAGTAGAGTGAAAGTTAAGTTTTGTTTAATTATTATATTATATTTTTATACATTGATTTATTGTAGAACTAATATAGCCAACATTTATGGTTGTATTTCTTGTTCTTAATTCATTGAAATTAAATAAAATCCAGGTATAATAATTTTAATAAAATAAATGTTTGATCAATTTAATTCATTATTTCTTTTTAATATTAATTAATTGAATATTTATGTATTACAATAATACTAATGTAATAAAGCCAAAACTGTGTACTGCTCAATCTGCCTGGCATTTGCAGTATGATAAACACTTTCACAACAAGCTCAACAAATTTTCGGCATATGCATTTAGTAATTAAAATGCACAAAATTCAAGAGTTCATATTGGTGCAGTCGAGGCCTACCTCAGAGCATCAAAAAACAAGTCATTAGATAATTAAATTAGTGTTAAAATATTAAATGGAAAAAATCGACAAATTTATAACAATGTCCACATAATAAAGTTTTTAGACAGATAAAACCTACCCTACAGAGGATCAAATGCTATTTAATAGCAACTTTAAAAATGAAAATTTGAATCTTGAAAATTTCCTGGAAATGATTCGTATTATATCAAAAAATGATGAAATATTCAGAGATCATTTAGAGAAAGCTATTTGAAAGAGCAAACATAGAAAAGAAAAGCTTAAATTCTCTGACAAATCATAATCGAAGAGAAGAAGTACACTCATAACCTTGTTGTCAAAAACAACAACTGTTAAAAAAGTTATTGATGTTGTTCCTGATCAAATCAGGAATTTAATAAAAAAGGAGATTGGTAACAAACGGTTTAGTTTTCAAATGGATATTAATCAAGACATTAGCTTTTATGATCAAGCTACCATTTACCTACAATACATATATAATGACAAAATAACAGAAAGGCTTTTCGCACTTTGAAAAGTTACAAACTCTTCTGGAAAAGAATTTTTTGATATCTTGTGTGAATTCTTTTAAAACATGGAATTCAAATGAGAAATATAATAAGAGAATCATTTGAGGGTGATGCAAAAATGCGGGGTGAATTTATTAGGTTGCATGCTCTTATTAGACTAGAGGCTCCAGGTAGTTTTTTATACTTGGTGTTAGAGTCACATATTAAATCTCTGTATATGTAATTCACGCGATAATATTGAAGGCAAAAATTTATTTGGACTATTGAACAGACTAGCAACTTCTTTGGTAAATCATATAAAAGGATGGATGCTTGGGTAAAACAGAATAATTCATCTGGTTAAAGTAAGTTGAGCTGCAAAAAATAGGTGAGGCAAGGTGATGGGCATGTGAAATACTTAGATGGATATATGGTAAAGAGAGCTTGCTCCCAATAAGGATAAGTGCACTTCAATTTATAATATAATAAATCATTTGAGGCAAAAACCTCATAAGAAGTTCAGTCTTTGATCGATAATTTATGTTGATGTCATTATATCTTTAAACTAAAAATTTAAATATTTTATCAGATGGAAAATGATAGAAGATGCTAAGTCTTCTGTATCATCGATATCTATTACATCGATTCAAAATAAAGCAATAAAAATGGCTTCTTTATTAAATGAAACATTTTCATATTTATAGCTTCCGGAGAGTATCTGAGTACGAAATGCTCTGTAAAAAAATAGAATCGAGCGAAGAGAATATATAGAGACGAAGGTCAAGATGAACGTCTTTAAGAATCGGTTAACCTTTATAGGGTCGAAGTATTTCTTCCTATAACTGATCAAATTATAAATAGAATGTCATAACTGTTTTTTGTGAATAGTAGCTTATTTTTAATGTGCAATATTTGCATCCAAGGCATTTTGATAAGTAAATAGTAAAAATATTTATGATAAGGCCTTGGAAAAACTGGAATAATTGGCAAATATATTGAGTGTTAAATTACGTAACGAATTGTGTTCATTTGCCAGTGTATTCAAAGATTTAATAGTAGAATTAAATGAAACGGACTATGATATCATATGCACCAGTGAGAAGTCAAATGAAGTAGATAGAGTATGATAATAACTCAGAGTGTGATAATAAATATAACAAGTGTTTAACATGCGTGTATGAAATTCTTAAAAGATACATTATGCACACAAGTGCATACACTAATTTATTCATATGAATACATTTTAACTTTGTCATTTACGCAGGTTAATTGCGAGTGAACATTTAGTAAATAAATTATAAAAAATAGGTTGAGAGCTAATATAGGCCAAGAAAAATTAGAAGCATTTTTATTGATGTCAATTGAACGAGAGCTATTAGCCAATATTGAACTAGAAGATATTCTTGTTTATTTGAGCAAAGGTTCAAAGTTTTTTATAAATTAATATTATTTTTAAGAAATTATATTTTATTTATATATTTATGAAAAAGAAAAAATTAAATTTTAAAAAAGATAGGATGATTCATTAACAAAATGATCGATCATGATCAGGATTTAACGAAAATCCGGGCAATTTGCAAAATCGAATTCAGGATCGTCGATCCTTTGATCAGATTTGTTAAACTCTATCTCCCGGAAATCACTTTCCACATAACACTAATCCCCCAGGTTCGTGTGATTTTGAATGTAAAATGATATTATTTTATATCAAAACTACTACAAATGTTTAAAATAAGAACCAGGAAATTTAATTAGCTACATATACATATGCCTAAATATAAGAAAGGACAATAAATGCTCATTTTATTGTAGTTGTATTTAAATCTAAAGTAAAAAAAGCTCGCTGAAATCAGAGTTTGATTTTGAAAAATAAAAGAATTCCCGATCATATTCTAGAGAATAAAGGTAAAAGGAAGGTCAAAATTTGAGAAAAATTTGAATGAAGAAATTTAAATAGTATATTTTTCAAAATAATTACAAATATTGTTTATATATTTTAGACTTGTATTATTTCGTTTAGAAATGAAGAAGTTCATAATTTTCTTCATTAATTACTTGGAATCGAAAATACTAAAAGCAAAGAATTGTTTAATGGTAGATATATAGTTTGAATTAGTGTTGTTAAAAAGTCGAGTTCACCCGACTCCGACTCAGAGTCTGAAGTCATTAGTCGTGAACTCAAGTCGACTCAAGTCGTGAACTCAAGTCGACTCAAGTCGTGAACTCAAGTCGACTCAAGTCGTGAACTCAAGTCGACTCAAGTCGTGAACTCAAGTCGACTCAAGTCGTGAACTCAAGTCGACTCAAATCGTGAACTAAAGTCGTGAACTCAAGTCGACTCAGGTCGTGAACTCAAGCCGACTCAAGTCGTGAACTCCAGTCAACTCGAGTCATGCACTCAAGTCGATTTGAGTCGAGAACATGAGTTTTCCATTTGAGTAGTAAACTTAAGTAGACTAGAGGACGAATATTTCGAATAGGTATATCGTTCGTTATTTTTAAAATTTTGTGAAATTTTTTAAAGCAAATGGGTAAAATATATATTATAAACATGTTAAATTAAAATTTCAATGGAGATCTACCATAGATAAGTGACAATTATCATTTTTAATTTTTTATTCAATTTTTTTGAACTTACAGGGTAAAATAATAAATTGTAAACATGTTAAATTAAAATTTCAGTGAATATGTACCATAGATAAGTGACATATCTAATTCTCAACTCCCTTTTGAAATTATTTTAATATATATATTTTGAAATTATCACATTACTCATATCCATTATTTTTAAATTAGGTTAATATGATCTTGTTGGTAGTGTTGTTAAAACGCCGCGAGTCGCGACCCCGACCCAAAGCTCGGGTCGTTTTATTCGACTCCGACTCAATGTTTGGGTCGTTTTTTTCGACTTCGACCCAAAATATGGGTCGTTTTTTTCGACTCCGACCCAAGTCCAAGCCGAAAAAAACGACCTCGACCCAAAATATGGGTCGTTTTTTACGACTCCGTATAAATATTTGGGTCGTTTTTTTAGACTTCGACCCAAAATATGGGTCGTTTTTTACGACTCCGACTAAAAATTTGGGTCGTTTTTTTCGACTTCGACCCAAAATATGGGTCGTTTTTTACGACTCAAACTTGAAGTTTGGGTCGTATTTTTCGACTCAAACTTGGGTCGTATTTTTCGACTCAAACTTGAAGTTTGGGTCGTATTTTTCGACTCAAACTTGAAGTTTGGGTTGTATTTTTCGACTCCAACTCAAAGTTTGGGTCGTTTTTCTGACTCAGACTCAAACATCGGGTCGTTTTATTCAATCCGACCCAAAATATGGATCTTTTTTTTTAAAGTCGACTAAAAGTTAGGGTTGCTTTTTTTCACCCTTAACCCAATATCTAGATCATTTTTTTTGACCAAAAGTCAAATAACATTTAGTATATATTAATATTATAGGCGGGAAAGTTACTTAAAGCTTCTTTAAATTATAATACTCTGGATTAACTATTCATCATAGTTATTTTTTAAAATTTTTAAGTGAAAATGCACCATAGAAAAGAGCCATTTGTTATGATGGTTATTTTTGAACTTTTTTAAATGAAATAGATAAAAATATATATTGTAGACATGTTAAATCAAAATTTCAGTGAAGATGTACCATAGATAAGTGACAATTGTCATAATCGCCATTTTTAAGCCTTTTTGAGTTTTTTTAAAGGAAATAGCTAAAAATATATATTCTAAACATGTTAAATTAAAAATTCAGTGAGGATGTATCATAGATAGGTGACAATTGTCATAATCGCTATTTTTGAACTTTTTCAATTTTTTTAAAGGAAATAGCTAAAATTATATATTCAAAACATGTTAAATTAAAAATTCAATGAGGATGTATCATAGATAGGTGACAATTGTCATAATCGTTATTTTTGAACTTTTTTCAATTTTTTTAAAGGAAATAGCTAAAAATATATATTCTAAACATGTTAAATTAAAAATTGAGTGAGGATGTATCATAGGTAGGTGACAATTGCCATAATCGTTATTTTTGAACTTTTTTCAATTTTTTTAAAGGAAATAGCTAAAAATATATATTCTAAACATGTTAAATTAAAAATTCAGTGAGGAAGTATCATATATAGGTGACAATTGTCATAATCGCTATTTTTGAACTTTTTCAAATTTTTTTAAAGGAAATAGCTAAAAATATATATTCTAAACATGTTAAATTAAAAATTCAGTGAGGATGTATCATATATAGGTGACAATTGTCATAATCGTTATTTTTGAATTTTTTTCAATTATTTTAAAGGAAATAGCTAAAAATATATATCCTAAACATGTTAAATTAAAACATTAGTGAGGATGTATCATAGATAAGGGACAAAAAATGGTTATTATATATACGAGTAGTAAGGTACATAATAATTTTTAAGTGATAAAATGAGATGCTAATATATTTCTTGTAATTTTAATTTATAATAAAATTCTTAAATCTTTGAAGTTACTAGTTAGGATAAAAGTTACTTGGCACATCATACAATGATATTTATACCTTGTTTTTTTTTTTTTTCGAGAATAAATTTTATGCGATATCTCATGAAGGAAATTACATACCATTGTACAGAGAAATAACTTTGTATATATTATCTGCACCAATATCTTTTATATCAATCTCTATCGATGACATTTTAAATTATATTGGAAACTAGATTGTGTAGATTTCTAAATATTAATTTAAAGGATTAAGATTTTAGAATTAATTATAAAAATATCTTAATAATTTTTATATACATTTATTATTTAAAATCTCTCGTTTTAAGCCTATTTAGCAAGAAAAATATTGACTAATCCTGAAATTACGATAAGATATCTATACCTTTATATAATCTATGAGGAAAATTGCTCTCATAATATTCTTCTTAATAAAATAGTGAATAATTAACGCCTGAAAAAAAGTATAGCGCTTTATAACATGGTTCAAAGTTAATCCCAGTATCAAATTTGTAATTTTTCTCAAGTGTTCAAAATTCTAAATCTTAATATCAAAAACTATTTTAGTTATAAATTTAAAGTCAAATAATATTAAAACACTAATATTCTCCAGTATTCATAAAAAACAACAGCCTGAAACAAGAATACTATGCTCAAAACATCTTAAATTTTTGATACATTTATAGTTTAAATATTTTTATTTAAATTATATATATTTATTAATGTACAAAAAATTTAATTTAACAATATATATAGATGTAAAAATTATGTATAAAATTTATTATTCATGATATTCATATCCCATGAATTTAAACATAAACACTGTTTAAGTGTTTCGGAGGCCATGCGATTTCTTTTCTTTGTTACGGTGTCCACCCCTCTTGAGAAGACACGCTCGCTCTCAGCGGATGTACTTTGCTGCGACAAAAAATCTTTAGCCAACATGCAAAGGTACGGAAAACGCTCAGAATTACAGTACGACTTAAAAAAACACTACATTTATGAAAAATATGGCTCGCCTAAATTATTAAATTATATTTAAAAAAATTCATATTTTAATTGAAAAAATGCATCCGGAATCGCAAATACTTATTTAAAAAATTTATTGTTTTTAGTTTAAAAATTCCATATGGAAGTGAAGTGACTATTTAAATTCTAAAATTATAAAAGATATTTTATTTTACTTTTAGTGGTGCCAGCTAGACGGCAAATTTGTTGAGATTTTTTCTTTTCTTCATTGTTAGGGTTAGGGATAGGGATATGATTAATAATCATTTTTTTTAACTTTCCAAATTTTTTTTTATTATTTTTAGGGGTATAAATCTAAATTTTTTTATTTTATTCATTTTTTGTTTATAAAATTATAATTTAATATTATTAACATAAATTTTATTAATAAAAGTTGTCCAATTTAAATCATTTCTTAAATGTTTTACACATTAAAATTGATACTGGGATTAACTTTGAACCATGTTATAAAGCGCTATACTTTTTTTTCAGGCGTTAATTATTCACTATTTTATTAAAAAGAATATTATGAGAGCAATTTTTCTCATAGATTATATAAAGGTATAGATATCTATTATTGTAATTTCAGGATTAGTCAATATTTTTCTTGCTAAATAGGCTTAAAACGAGAGATTTTAAATATTAAATGCATATAAAAATTATTAAGATATATTTATAATTAATTCTAAAATCTTAATCCTTTAAATTAATAATTAGAAATCTACACAATCTAGTTTTCCAATATAATTTAAAATGTCATCGATAGAGATTGATATAAAAGATATGTTAAATTTTTTGAGGCAACCGGAATGGAGTTGAACTAAAAAGATGCATTAATATAAACATGATATTTTTGGGAACAACAAATTTAAAAATATTTTTTCTTTAATCTTTAAAATCAATTTTAGATCTTAGAAACTACTATTTGGATATATCTAGTAAAATAAGCCCCCCTCTGATTATACTATTCATACAAAAAATCTATTTATATTGTTATTATCTAAATCAGTCATATATATGAATTTTTATTTATTAAAATTTCAATTTAAACAATAACTTTATAATGAAATAGGTTATATAAATAATGATTTAAAATATCACATTATTTAACAATGTACGATTAAGCTTTATAATTAAAATATCATCAAGTATATCTTTGTCTAATCTTGTCCTTAGAGAGGTTACAGTTAGTGCTAATGCACTAAATGCTCTCTCAACTGAGACCTGGGTGCAAGGAGCAGCAAGAATTATTTGAGATAATATAATTCTGCATCTTATTTTTTTTATTTTGCATTATATATAAAAAAAAAATTTTGTAATTTTGAATTTTAAGTTTAACTTTCTTGTTTTTTCCTTTTATTTTTATTTTCACTTGTTTATTATATTTTGAAATAAAAAATCAGGAATTAATAATGTTATATAAAATAAAAAAAATGAATAAAATAATTGTTTTATAATAAAACCCCTATTTATAAATTTGGGTGGGATACATTTATTTAATGTTTTTTTTATTTATATTTATAAAAAATAAAGTATAAAAAAGGCATTTCATTTTCTTTTCTTTTCGTTTTTCCCATTGTCTCTTTCTCTCCCTCATTTAAAGGCTATAATCCAAAATTTTTAAAAAAAATTCGAAAAATTTTAAAATTGTATGTTTAAGTATTAAAATTTAGAAAATTGTCAAGTATGTTTTGTAAATGTTTTTATTTTTATGTTTAAAAATATAGACTTATCTTATTTATATATTTTCAATAGTTTTGAAAGTTTGTGAATTTAATTTTTGATAATTTAGGACACAACCCAATGAAAATTTTTTGCAGTTTGATAAATAATTAATAAAAAAGATACAAAAAAGTTGTTATTTAATTGACATCGGTAGTGAGTTCCGTCAGAAACTGTTTTTAGGGATCCCATTTTTCTGAAACTAGCCGGCACTAGCAGTTAGCAAAGGATTATCCCAAGGTCAAAGTGATAGCTTTAGGCTAAAAACTAGGTTTAGCCGATTTTTTTTAGCCTGCTAAAAATTGACTTAAGCTGCTATATAATAATTATTACCCTACAACCCACCGCTAACTTTGAACTTTGAAAAATCCTGGATACTCCTATTGTGGGCTAGATAAGTCTGTATAAAATTTTTGGATGAGTTGACGGTAAACCTATTTCATTTTTTTGGCGGGTAAATTTTAAGATTGATTTGTGTTTTTTTTAAAAAAACTAATAAATAACAATAAGAAATATAATATTACAAAAAAAATAAGTTTAAGAATAAGAATAATAACAATAATGGGAGAGAGAGACGGAGGAAGGAGGGATTGGTTATTTATTTTCTTCTTATTATAATTTTTATTTTATTTAAATATACAAATATAATTTTATTAAATAATTTAAATTTTTTAAATATGGATTCTTCTTATATGAATTTTTTATTTAACACGATAAATTCTGAAAATAACCAAAGTGATGAAGACGTGCCTGATGATATAGAGATAAACCGTGATTCGGAGGTAAAATTATATATTTTTTCCGTTTATTTGTATATTAAAAATACATGTAGACGGACTTAAGCCAGGATTTTATGGCTGAAGAAGAGTTAAATATAAGCCAAATGTCAGATATATCTACTAATACTACCTCAAGCACATCTCAAAATAATAGTTGCATTAATATAAAAACGATTTTTAAATTATCACCAAAAAAAACAAAAAGAAGATGCACAATATGTTCTAAAATATTCAGTATACACACCGCATCAAGTAATATTTTAAATTTTATAGTACTCTATAAATTTACAAAAATTTTCATCATTTTTTCCCCAAAATCCTTTGTTGCATAAGTGGTGGAACATTGCAGACCTCAGTCACTTTAACAGTAGCATAAGTATGGGTTCTAGTCCCATGAAAAATATAAATAGCCCCTAAATTTTGGAATTTTTTTCATATTATATATAAAATTTTAGGCAATGTGAGCTAGATAGGGAGACCGGGGTAAAACGATAGGTATTGTGCATATTTACCTGTAGCCATCCTATCCTTCATCTACAAGATAAAAAAAGTGTAACTCTATATCTATAATATTACATGTAAAGTATTTATCATAATTAGCACATTTAGAATGCGTACATTCAAGGCACATTGTACATTTTAACCATTCATCGCCCTCGCGACTATTTTTATAGTTTTTATTGCAAATAACACATAAACAATTCTTTATTGATTTCTTTTTTCTTTTCTGAATTAATAATTTTATTTAATAAAGGAGTAGATGTTAGTATTTCTGAGTTCTTTTTTTAGACATTTTATCGGATGAAATGTTGAACAATTTCGGAATAGGTATTATTGGGTTCATCAATATCATTTATGACATTTTCGATCATTAATACAGATAAATTACTGTCATTATTTGAGTCATAAGTTCTAAATTATTCACTGTATGATTTTCCTCATTATTTTCAATTTCAATATTTAAACTAGCATTTGAAATATTATTATAGCAGATATAATCTTGATTTGTAAATATATTTGGGTTTAAAGGATATATGCCACAAGCTGAGAATCCATTTAATATATTGGTGTCACTGTCCTCGGTATACATTTTTTAAGACTCCTGGAATATCATAATCTTCAATTTTGCCCCACATGATTTCTCATCCATGTGTTTTATATTTTTTGGGTAAAAATAGTTTTTTGACAATATATATAAAACCAGGTAAGTTTTTTAACAGATGAACATAGGTAGGAAATTAGATATAAAAATACATCTTCACACCAAATTTAAAATCTTTGTGCTCAAGGGTTAAAAAGTAATTATCGTTGTTCGGTCTCCCCTAATTTTTTTCCCACTTGTGCGACTGAGGGTTAAAAACTATTATGTTTTAATTTTATAAAGAAAAGTAAAAATTCATTTATTTTAACAGCGAATTTAAAAAATCATGTAAAAAGACATCATACTGATATGATACGGATTGAGAAGACAGAAATGCCAAAAAATCTAGTGGGCATAAGGAAACTTTTACCCGAGGAGATCTTACATCTAAACAAATTAATTCTCAGATATATAATAAAGAATAATATATCTTTCCATTCACTGAATAGTGATTCTTTCAAAGGAATATTTTCTTATATATTTAAAAATGAAAAAATTTGGTCTCGTCAAACGGCCTGTAAATATATTGAAAAGCTATATAAAAGTTCCAAATTAAATCTTATCACTAAGTTAAAAAATATTGATAGCAAGATAGCCATCACCACTGATATGTGGACCTCAATTAATTCGTCATCGTTTTGCGCAATAACATGCCATTATATTAATAAAAAATGGAAAATGGAAAGTTTCCTTTTAGATTTAATTGAGTTACCATATCCTCATAGTGGTGAGGATATATCACAATGTTTATTAGAATCTCTGGATGATTTTGAGATTCAGGACAAAATTATCTCAATCACGCATGATAATGCACTAAACGTAATAAAAGCTGTTGAAAAAATGAATACAATTTATCAGGAAAAATATAAAACAGGCGTATACAGCCACCGATGTTTAGCACATGTTATAAATTTGATAGTAAAAGAGGGATTTTCATACCTAGACAAAAAGCTAATTAAAATAACTGATGTTGTAAAGAAACTACATTCTTCCCCCAAACTGTTACAAAAATACATGCAGCTATCTGGTGGAACGAGGATTCCGTTGGATGTGATAACCAGATGGAACTCAAAATATATAATGCTATCAACAGTGAACAAAGTAAATTATAATATAATTTTTTTATAATGTCTTTTATATTCTACTAAAAGATATATGGTCAATGGTAATTAATTTTACAAAATTTTGACTATATATAAAGGGAACTAGGTCTAGTCGAACCATTTTTTTACAAATCCCAGTCTTCCCTACCTTTTAAACCATAATATAATTATTTTATTCAATAATATTCAAATAATAGTTTTACAATTTTGAAATTTTAGAGATATAACATTGCATAATAATATATTTAATTTATATAGAATTTAGATGCAATTAAAGACCTTGGGAAAAAATATATGGCGCCTTTCAATATAAATGATAGTGAGGCGAGATCTTTAAACGAAATTGAAAATTTTTTAAAACCTTTTTATAAAATAACACTTGAAATATCGTCAGATACTTCTACTTTTGGAACCTCAGTTTTATTTATGACAAAGATAGGCAGATTTTAGACGAAACTTCGAAAAATCATCCCGATAGCGATCTTAAAAATGCGGCTAGTAAAATGTTGATAAAATGTGCAACTTATAAAAATTTGATGAGTTCATTTAGCAATTTTGTATCTACACTATTAGATCCTAAAACTAAATTAAAATATATGCCTAAATTTATAGCAAAGGAGGATTATAATGAAAAATTTAAATCATTATATAAAAGCTATGGTTGGCCATCGCAAAAAGCGAATGTTTATGACTTCTCAAAAGATGATATGGAAACACAGCCCTATTCGGTTTGCATGCATAACGAAATGAGAAAGTAATTATAAATGTTTGATATATTAATTTATAATTTTTAGGGAGGCTTATGAATATCCAGATCTCAGTAGAGATGAATTTATAGATTACATCAAAGAACCGGTTGCACCAGCTTCAACCAATATACTTGATTGGTGGGCCAAAAATAGTGATTTTTACCCAACGTTGTCGCTCATATCTAAAGATTTCTTCGCACAACAAACAACAAGCGTTCCTAGTGAAAGAGTCTTTAGCAAGGCCGTTGATTTTTTAACGAAGAAACGAAATAGGATGTCGGGGACAACCGTTAAATATTGTATGTGCCTTAATAACTGGGATGTTAGAGATATAATATAAAATATTTCATTTATTATCTATATTGTATCTTATTTATTGTATTATGTTAAAAAGTTATTTTATGTTTACAAAATAAATAAATATTGTGTAATTTATATAATAATTTGAAGATATGTGGTAAAAATCTATTTAATATAAGATTATAAGCTTTTTAACAGCTTTTATCTAAGGTTTCACAAATTGTATAAAATCAAAAAAAAATATCATTTCAAATGAACATATTTGATTATATTTTCTTTAAAATAATTCTTTGTATAAAGGGATCCCTTAAAAACCCGCGATGATCCCGGATAGTTTTGATCCTATTAAAAATTACGACAATACTGGGGTCTTTATGATTCTAAAACGAGAAACTATTTTTTTTAAATAAAATTCTGTATTAGTATATTTGATTCGAACTTTAATTTCATCATTTTCTTTTGTAGAAAATTGAGTAAAATTTAACAAAAAATAAAATTATACCTAAAACGAATTATTCACTATACGATTTTATTTCATAAGATTCGTATTTTATGAATAAAAAAATTATTTTATTCGAATCGAATAAAGAAAATATATTATCTGTGGAATATTTTTTTTTATCTATTTATTATTCGATCGAATTATTCTTATTATTTGAAATAATTTATAAATATTAGAAATTATTCGTAAATAAATATTCCAAATTATTTGTTAATATTTCAAATTATTCAGAAATTTTCAAACCCAGAAGTATTTGACATGATTCTTAAGTATTTAAAAGTTCCTTGAAAAGTTTTTACTTTTTTTTTCAACATCTATAAATCACTTATTAATTTTTAATATCATTTTTGAATATATTTTTGAAGAATTTAATTTTTGGCATCGAATATTCAATGAATCAAATCCAATAATGTTTTCATTATTCGAACCGATACGAATAAGGAATTATTTAATTCGTACTAATACGAATAATATAATTATTCGATTCGAAAACAAGAATTATGTAAATATATGATTTGATTCTTATTTTTGTAGGAGATTCAAAGAATTTTTTATATTTTTATGTAAATAAACAAAAAATAAAATATTATTTGAAAAATAACATGATCTAACTTTGTCTGTTTATAAAATAAATATAAAATATAAAAAATGTATCAGACAGGACTTTGCAAAAAGTAAAAATAATTATATAAAATAGTTAAAAATAAATTTTATCCACGCCTTTATTTCATTTTTTTTCTGGAATTATTTAGAAGGGTAAATAAATGAGAAAGCCGTTTATTTTAGCTCGCTATAACACCTGGTTCTTGAGATATAGGGGCTCAAATCTGTAAAATTTTTAAAATGCTTATATCTCAAAAACTAATTATATATCATATTGTAAGTAAAAATATTCTCTAAAGGGCTATCAAAAAATAATAAAATTGGCGCCAAAAGACAATTGTCACTTTTCTAGGGTACATCTTCACTGAAGTTTTATTTAAATGTTTGCAATACCTATTTTAGCCTATTTAGGCTAAAAAAATTAAAAATATTGAAAATAAAAATAACTATTATGACAATTGTCATTAGAATTTATTTAGGGTACATCTTCATAATTTTTAATTTAACATGTTAGCATTCTATATTTATGCCCATTTGCGTAAAAACTTTAAAAATAACGATTATGACAATTGTCACTTTTTCAGGGAACATCTTCACTGAAGTTTTATTTAAATGTTTGCAATACTTACTTTAGCCTATTTAGCTAAAAGAAACAACTTTTTGCCCATTAGCGTCACAAAAAAATCTTATATGTTTAAAAATACCTACCTATTATAATTATCATTTTTCCAGGGAACATCTTCATTGAATTTATAATATAATATCTTTACAAAATAAATTATATTATAATCCTTTTGTGTCCAAAAATTTCAAAAATCTTAAAAAATAACGCATATGACAATTGTCGCATTAAAAAAAAGTTTGACATAAATATTAATAAAAAAATAGAAATAAATTAAAAAGGAATAACTAAAATAAATAAAAGTTAAAGAAAAATTGACAAAAATAAAAAAAATATTATGATTTTCTTAGTACATCTTCAATAAATTTTTATTTAAACATGTTAGCAATGCTTATTTTAGCCCATTTACGTCAAAAAAATTCGAAAAACTTTAAAAACAACGATTATGACAATTGTCACTTATCTAGGGTACATCTTCACTTAAATTTTATTTAAACATGTTAGCAATGCTTATTTTCGCCCATTTACGTCAAAAAAATTCGAAAAACTTTAAAAACAACGATTATGACAATTGTCACTTATCTAGGGTACATCTTCTCTAAAATATTATTTAAACATGTTAGCAATGCTTATTTTAGCCCATTTACGTCAAAAAAATTCGAAAAACTTTAAAAACAACGATTATGACAATTGTCACTTATCTAGGGTACATCTCCACTAAAATATTATTTAAACATGTTAGCAATGCTTATTTTAGCCCATTTACGTTATTTGCAACTCAAGTTGAAAGTCTAAAATAAAAAAAAGTAATAAACAAATATCTTAATTAATAATAATTAATTTGAAATATTCGTCCTCTAGTCAACGACTCAAGTTTATAAAAATATTCGTCCTCTAGTCGACTCAAGTATATAGACTTGAGTTCACGACTTGAGTCGACTTGAGTTCACGACTTGAGTCGACTTGAGTTCACGACTTGAGTCGACTTGAGTTCACGACTTGAGTTCACAACTTGAGTCGACTTGAGTTCACGACTCGAGTTCATAACTCAAGTCAGTTTGGGTCGATTTTTTCGACCCAAAACTTAGACTCAGTTTTCGACTAAGTCGACTCGACTCAGTCGATTAACAACACTAGAATTAAATATTTTAAAGTAATTTTCTATTAATATTATCATATCTGAAAGTGTTAGAGTAAATAATTTAAAATAAAGTTGATTCATTTTAAAATAGTAGCATGTGTAATAGAATCCATTTTATTTATCATGATATTCCAAAAGTGATTTTTATCGCCAGACTATTAATCATGATCATTAGGTCGGATCAATTGTCAATTTTTACCCAAACTTATATGGTATAATAGTCAGTTCCTAGCAATAAGAATAAGATATTTTATTTGACTGATTATATGATATTTAGAAAGCATCATGTAAGCCTTTATTATATCATAGGCATATATTAAATAAAAATTATGGTTATTTGTGATCAGGGTATCGAACCATTACGTATAACGGGCTCGATTTAGGTTCCTAATTTAAATTTTCAAACGGTTTCGTTCTGTTCCTGTTATTTTTTAACATTTTTATCTTTTAATTCACCCATAAAAATAAATTAAACTTTTTAAAATAAAAACCAAACAAAATTTAAAGAAAATATTAAATTTCCTTATTTAAACTTGATTAAGAGATAAAAAAATTTTTAAGATTATGTTATTCATTTTAAAATAATTAAGTATAATCATTAAACATGTTCGTATGTATCTATAACGGGTCGGTTTCTCTCTTTTAAAATTTTAATATAAAGGTTAGGTTATGGTTCGAAAAATTATAGAAGTTTATTACCTTTTCAAAGTTAGGTTCGTTTTAGCACCCTGTTTGTGATATAAAATATATTGATAAAAGAATCGGATTTAAATTATATAAATTTATAATTATAATATAATTTAGTTTGTATATTTATTTATAATTATAATATGATTTAGACGGCATTGATTCATGTAGGTCAATTGATTTAAAGTTTGAATATATATATGACTAAAATATTTGATACGAGGTTATGTACATATATCCTAAAGCAAATATATTTAAATTTGGGACCAAATGAATATTATAGGGGCAATAATAAGGAATAAAAAATATATTACCCGAAAATACAAACAAATTAATTATTTTAAGTTCAATTCTTTATATTGAAACATTATTTTATTTTGTGTAAATGATTAAGTTGATTAGCTCACTCACATCAAATTTGTTGTTTATATCTTTCGTATTTATTTTTAGGGTATCATTAGGAGAGAGCACTTATCGTAAAAATTCTGTCGGTTTGCAAAATCAAACCAATATCATAGATATGCTTATAGAACAAATGCAATATTCAAATTTTTTATTGAATGATACAAACGTTCAAATCGATTTAAACGAGGCTTGCAAAGTCGAAATTTTAGATCAACGATTAAAATTTTCCCACATCGATTGCCAAAATTGCGAAGAATTTTCTCGAACATTAAAATATAACCTTCCCGCTCGATGCCTGGCTGATCCATATAAACCAATAGTATTTAATTTTACTCGTGACGTTTTGGCCTTCGTTCATATGCAAAAAACTGGTGGATCGCGGTTTAACCGATTTTTGACTAGCGATATAGTATCTGACCCACGATGCGAATGTAAACTTAAATTCGTGTCCAATTTGACTGGAAAAAATGGGGGGAAGATTCTACCGATTCGTAGGAAAACTCAGCAAATATGTCTTTGTCATCGACCTAATTCACACCTGACCACAACTCATGACCAGAAAGATAGTCCTATTAAAGCTAATGAAATTGACGGGATCTATGAGATGATGTATGATAGAAAGTTATGTTTGTACAATGACACATTTGAACAGGTTAAAGTCAACATAATTCTACAAAGTCAGTGGTTGCACACTAGGGCAACATTTTCTTGGAGTTACTGTGGGGTACATGCTGGTTATCATCGATTGCGTAATTGCGTTCCTTACGCCACGATATTGGATGTTGTGCGTAAAGACTTATGGGATTTGCGGAATAAATCTGGGCCTAGAGTCAGTTCTGCTATCGTCAGCCAAAAAAGCACACCGGAAAATGATTCCAAATTTTTTGATGACATGAATGAGGATTATGATGATACTATCACACAAAATAATAACATATATGAGAATATAACTACAATTCTGCAGAAAAAAATAATTTCAAGATTTTTTCGAAAAAACAATATAAAGATGGAAAAAGGAAACATAATGCAGAAAAATATCAACACCTCTGCAGATTTGGCTTATCTAAATTTTTACACAAGATCTAAAATGGATACAAATCGTTACCATATGGATCCCGTTGAAAAGTAAAAACAAATATTTAATGCAATTTACATTATCCAAACATATACATTAGCAGCCTATAATGTAATCTTTTATAATATGACATTGGTAGGCGTAGCCATAGGAGAGGAGGAGGGGTCTGAGGATGTTTATCTCCTTAATCAATTTATCTTTTAATAAATACATATACATTAGCAGCCTATAATGTAATCTTTTATAATATGACATTGGGCGTAGCCATAGGAGAGGGGGAGGGGTCTGAGGATGTTTATCTCCTTAATTAATTTATCTTTTATCCAAAACATATACATTAGCAGCCTATAATGTAATCTTTTATAATATGACATTGGTAGGCGTAGCCATAGGAGAGGGGGAGGAATCTGAGGATGTCTATCTCCTTAATTAATTTATCTTTTATCGTATATATCATTTTAAAAAATAAAAATAAAAAAATAAACAATAGTTTAAATAAAAATTAAGTTATAACATTTAACCAAAAGCAATAAGTTGGCCTAAACCCTTCAATATAATTTATGGGCAGAAACCCCATATGGGAATGCCCCCTCTATGAAAGTTCTGGATGCTTAAATACATTATTTTACTCATTTTTTATTCAAATATATATTTATAAACACACAACGAAGCTACTATTACATAACACTCTTGCGCAATCCCTTATCGCGATATATAAGTGAATTTAAAATTGTAAAAAGGGGCAAAGCATGGCCAGATGCTTATGTGTTATGTCCTGATAATAAAATAAAGCATGCTCTTACTTGCTATAAGAATTCTACCTCTTCGAAAATGGCATTGAAAGAGTTTATGATATGCCGCAACAATTGGGCTAGCAACAGAATGACAAGACACCTGTGTGATCCTCACCTACTGGACATTTGTTTTACAAATACAACGTAAAATTATTTGTAAATTAATAATATCAAGAGTATTACATAATATATATGCCTATATCATTCTAATCGCTAAAGTTTAAATATTGGGTGGCTCTTTTATAATTCTAAAATGCGCCACTCGCTTTTTTTGTTAGTATTTTTTAAAAAAAAGTATATGAAACTTATTCTCAGTTTTTTAAAAATTTGATCGAGTGGGTTTTTAGAAAATTGAGATCAAAAATGTAAAAATTTGATAAAAAATAAGTTATGACTCTCAAATTCTTTTTTTCAAACTGGCTAGATGGGTTTCCATTATATTGGACTATAATTTGTCTCTTGTTTCTTTTCAAAAAATTTTTATAATTATTAATTGTAACACAAGATATTAAGGTTATCAAGCAAATTTTACTGTAAAATGCCTTTTATTAACAGTTAGTAAAATCAGAAGATAATCTTGTAAGTAAAAATTGTTACCAAACGAAGATCATATACTAATAAAATTATGGCACGAAGAAAAAAAATCGAATGCGCTAGGTTTAATTCCTAAATTATTTAAAAAGTGAATAGAGAGATATCGAATCCATAGACCAAAAATACGGTCCCTGATCAATATGCACTGAATTATCTTGTGTGGAATGAATTAAATTATTGGTATATATAAAAATAGAAGACAACTTTTTGGATCGACGAATTTGGGAGAAAGATTAGTAAAGTGTGGCCTTTAATTTGGTAGGAAAAGGTTATGTTGTTTTTCGATCAGTCGAAGAAGAGTTTATTGGCTGCTATACAAGAAAAATGGGGACCGATCTAATATATATTTCGTTAATATTATTTATTTGATAATTCTATAATTTTTTGATTAAAGATTTCAAAGTATGTTTGTCCTTTTATGTTATAATTTAAAAAAAAAATTTGAAAAAGTAAATGCCCTGTTATACTTTAACTAATCGGGACGCATGTAGCCCCTATGAATTTTTTCTTGTTAGCTTATTATTTATTATCCAAATACCCGTTCGATCGATTAAATTCAGCATTTTAAACATATTAAGTTCCATATACTCTTTAACAATACGAAATTTCATAAAAATGATGTGTACTAGAGTTATAATTTATGATGTTTTTTTGAGTCATCCGATATATTGCCAGCTACACAGCAAATTTTTATATTTGACATTTAGAAAATTGTTTAGCAAAGTTAAATTTCAAGTTAATTTTAACAGTTAAGTAAATTTAAAACGATAGTTACTTTTAAGCGATTTGAATTTAAGCTAAATTAAATTATGACGACAAACTTTATATATATAATCGACAGTTTATGATAAATGTAATAAATTTTAATAAAAAGGTCTTTTATTGTATTATAATATGTTCATTTTTTAATTATATCTTTTTTTTCCAAAAGAGCATTTTTATTAAACGATTATTTTAAAAATGATAATTTATATATTTTCGTTTTAGTAAAAAATTCCTTTGGGTTCTGTTGTAATGCTTTGATTTTACCGCTTATATTTCCTAAAAACTTAAAGTTCGGCTTGGCATATCTCCAAGGGATGAGATCCATTGGTGTAAAAACAAAAAAAAAATTAAATTTAAAGTATATTTCTTTTTACCTCGGCAATACCAAACGGATTCGAATTCATTGGTTTTAGTTATTAAGAATTTGCCCAAAGACAAAGGTATTGAAGTTAAACTATGCCATCAGGATATCGTCTGTGATAAATTAGAGGATCCAGGATGTTTGAAATTTGGACCCTAGTAAGACTACGGCTAATTATTATAATAGCCGCTCTTGCACTCGATTACATATACAATTAAGACCATGTCTCCCTTTGTAATAAGCTGACGTTTCATATTTTATTAATGTATGTGGTTGAACGATGTTATATCCAATTTACAATAAGTATTTTGTAATAGTTGAATAAATTTCAAATAGGGTTTCGATTAGAGTATTTTAAGAAACTTGTTAATTAAAGGTTTAAAAATAGATAGGTCTTTAAGACTGTGGGTCAAACAGTTCTGACATGGCTGAAGATCCAAGCTGCCGAAATTATAAGGTTATATATCTTTAGGAATGAAAAAGAAACATATCACCGCGTTGATTGGTGCCAAACTGAAGACAGAAATATAAGGATCAATGGATATAAATAGTAACCTCTCATTTTAGAAGGTTATTGTTAGAATCGCATATTTAAAATATTTTCTAATATATTTCTATAAACTTCATGAAACGATGAATTATTATAATTTAAAAAAAAAGATGGATCTAAAAATATGTAAAATCTTCGGTAAAAATTTTTTTAAAGAAATTTGGTATGTACTTCTTTTAAAATATCTTCCAATCCTAAAAATTCTAATTCTCTTCCATGAAAATGTCACAGTTGGGATAATTGCTTACAGGAGTGTTAAAAGGTTTTATTTCATTTTCTTTAGTAATTTTAAACCCCTACGCGGATTTGAATTTAAAAAGAACATTGGTCTATTTTTAGAGAATTTATTTTATATATTGTATCTTTTATAATGTCATAATTTCTAAAGAAATCATAACTATCAAAGATCAATGAAAGTTAATTAAAATGTAAACTATGAATGATGTATCTAAATATTCAGGGTGTGGAGAAGAAATCAGGGTATTTAAAAAATTTTTATAACAAAAATATCAATATGGGCAATCAAATAGTTTAAATATATTTTAATTATAATTAAGTCTTCATTCTAAGTGGGGAGCCTAAGTTTTTGGAAGTCCGTTGATCTTGGAGGTGGGGGAGGGGGTTATAATAAAAAAAATTGATATGGGTATCAAATGAAAGGTAATTAAAATAATTTTTGCATGAAATAAAAGCTAATTTAAATATCTTTTGACTATGATAGTATTCTCTCTTCTTCTTAATAAGTTCGATCCCACCGAACTAGGGGATAAAACTCAAAAAGACATTTCCTCGGATCCGGTCCGATTTAGTCCTAAATTTTAACATTTATTTATGATCAGAACCGGACACGGTCCTCGACAAAATTTTAATTATTTTGTTTTCATAAATGTTTTTATGAATATAATTTTTAAGGATAACCATAAAATTGTTTCATATCCTTAAGCGCTGATAATATTATTCCCTTGAAATATCTTACTTTTTAAACAGTCTAATAAATAAATCAGATAAGATCGGGTTTTGGACCTGAAAAAAATTGTCTGTTGCAGGGCTATATAATCAATATAAAAACCCCAGGCTAAATGTACCAAAGATGAATTCATTTATTCAATAGAATTTTTTGATATAAATGTCCAAAGGGGGTTTGCATTGCATCGATAACATAGTATATTTATTATTTATTTTTATGTTTAACCTTTTATTAATTAGAAAATTAAGACACCTGTCCAAGGAACAATTAGAACATTTGATGTTAGAGAGCGCCAAATACAACTTAAAGTTTGGAATTAAATTTTTCGGCTTACTTGAAAATGTGAAGGAGTTGAAGAAAATGATAAAAATTACATTCGGGTATAACTTAATAAATAAAACAGTGACTAACATGGATAAAAGGCCTGAAGGTCCCGATATTAATAAGTTTATAGCTGAACATTACGATTATGCCATTATAAAGAGTCATAATGAAACCTTAAAAATTCGGCACCAAATATTAAAAATGAATCATTTAGATGTAGAATTATATAAATTCGCCCGCCAATTATTCTTCAACCGATATCGAAAATGGGGTGGAGTTAATAATAGCTAAATTTTTGAAATTTTATTGAATACAAAATATTTTAGAATTGGGATTTGTTTATTATTTGTTAACGTTTTAGTAGTTATTAATTGTTTTGTTTTAATATGGAATTAAAATGAGGATTTTAGAAATAGATAATTATTATAAAATTTATTTTACCTTATATTATATATATCTTGATTAATTCGAATCAAAGCATATTATAATAATATAAATACCTACATATTATAAATGTTAGTATAATAAAATTATATACATAAAAAATAAAAAATAAATAATAATAATATGTAAAGGATTAAAGTTAGTTGGTAAGAAGACTTCCAATGAAACTTTCTATTTGTGCATGGCGATGGAAAGCCTTTGTTTAAGGTAGAAATCTCTCTGGGTTTATCGATAACTTTACGGATATGTGAATGAACCGACTTTGAAGAAGGATAAAGCTCGGCCATCAAATATGGCGAATGTAGAGGGGATTATTGGTATAAAAATATGCTATTCGGATATTTTAGAATATTTATATATTTAGATCAAATATGTTCGTGTTAGAATTTGTGGGGGGTAATGGATCAATCAGGAATAGTCTCAAATTAAGAATTGATCCCTTTCCCAAGGAATTTGGGTTATGCCCGTTGAATGCTTGCCATCAGATATGAAAAGACCAAGAGGTTCTAAGATTGATAGAATCAGAACAGATTTAACGGCATATTGAATGATAGCGTTGCATTGATGTCTAGGAATACCTTTTCGCATGAACCGCATAGCAGGCTATGTTCTCTCTTCAAGTCGACTGGAGCACTACAACAAAAGCAAAGCAATTTGGTTGGGTAATTGAGCAGTTGAGACGGATATCAATGGCATGTGTAAGTCATTTTTAGTGAGTTAATTGAAGGTTAATATAAGGAATAGCTTTGAGGAATTCGTGCCCTTAGCCATTTAGCAGCGACGAAAAAATTGACGATCAATTGTATGCATGATAATAGAGTTTCGACGCAGCAGGCAATCACCGGGTACCCCATTTCTTTGTTTGCAGGTGGCAGATTAGATATCATCCAACTGGCAAAGAGTCTCGAGAGTTGAATCAAAGGTACAAACGACCGAGTTGTCACCAATCGGGGATCCTTTGTATGTTGGTTGATCTTGATTTAGGATCTTAAATTGTGGGTGTTAGGTTCGGAACTGTTTAGTTGGATGAATTAGGATTTACTCTAATTGAGAATGAGCCCTAAAGATAAACCAATTTTCAGGATTGTATCAATCGCTTTATTTGAATGAGCCACAGATTATACCATCGTTAATTATATATGGAAGAAAGTGAGCAAGATGATTCACTTGATCATAAAGTGGATTTCGAGACTAAAAATAGCAATGATCGAAGTAGATCACTTTGTTGAATCCATTCCATGGAGAGAATTTTATAAGAATTGAATTGTAAAGTGGAAAAGATATCAAGAATGTAAAAATCAGCTATTTACGGGAAAAGATTGCTCGAGGAATTTAAGAAAGAATTTCGAGACAGGGTATTAAAATCATTTGCAAAGTCGATCTTATTCAAGTTTCATTTGAGGGATTGCTTTCTAAATGAATAAAAGTTATGTGTGTCATGGCCTCACAACTACCCACTATTCCCACACCAAGTTGAAAGGGGCATGAGAGACATATAATTTTTTGTACGATAATTGGAGGATGAAAAGTTACCTAGAAGGCATGGCACTTTGTTAAGGGTGACATCTTTAATTTGTTGGGTTATAAATTTGGGTAAAGTTTTGTCGGACACCTTGAGAGTATTAAAGGGAAAAAAGGGTATCACGCCAGATTTTGGGCATATTACTTATCAGGGGGGTTTATTATTTTTTTAAACTTTTATAATTTTATTATTTTTTTATTGTCTAAAATTAGGCGTGAAAAGGGGATTTAAGATTTAACATTAAAGTACTTATCAGGGGGGTATTTTGGATCTATTTTTAAAAACGGTTGATTAAGATTGTAGACAAAATAATATATAAGATTAGAGATAGAAGTCAAATCTTTATTTTTCTTTCTTCCTTCTATGCGTAAAATCTCCAGGCTTACATAATATTGGCTACTAATCAACATACCTTATAATGTGGTAAAATGGTCTATTAAAGAAATAGGTATAAATATTAGTTATTTTTTTCGATATACATTTAGTAAATAAAATTGAGATTTTTGTAAAAATAAATATGAAGAAATAAATAATAATACCAACATTCAAAATGAATTCTATTTAATCATCTTTATATTTTTATACTAAGTAATTTATAACAAATTGCAACTTAATAAATACGCGCCGAATTGTCGCCGCGCCGAATTTTCCGCGCTGAATTGACGTGGAACCGGAAAAAAGATCTGAGCTATTCCTTTTCGCAATTGAAATTTTGAGGGATGAAATGCAATCAGAAAACCTTTTGGCCACCAGAAATCGAGCACCTTTAGGAATTCGAGTAATAAAATTAGCTTGGGAGTATCAAGGAATAAGGCGGAGAAAAATTTTTTATCAAGTAGTTGTGAGATTCCAATGTTTTTGTTATCAGTATAATTATTGTTAACATTTAAAACTATATCATAATTTTAAAACTTACATTTGTGTCTATTAAATCCACGGATAATGAAATGCTTAAAACAAAGTTTGATTATAATTAAGTTACTAAAAGTTGTTTATTACTGGTGGAGGAATTATTATGATTCACAGTTTGATTGTTCATTATTGGGAACAAATCATTCAATAAAACAATCCCAACAAATAATTTTTTTTAATAGTGTAAAAGTAGATTACAAAAATTTTATATTTAAGTTGAAAAATTTAATTAAAAATTTTAAATGCCATTGAAATTTTAAACTTAAATAAATTAAAAAGTTAGTTAATTTTATAACACCAGCGCGTACACAAAAATTTTCTATGGGGGGGGGGATGCTTCTGATTATAAATAATTACTAGGAGTTATTAAAGAATATCTAAGAGTTTCGAAAATTTATTAGGACTAGCAGTAGTGATTATTTTAAAAATAAATGTTTCGAAAAGGAACTTTAAAATAAATATAAATTTTTTTAAGCATTTAAAATTTGATTATAAATTCAAATTTTTCATGAAAAAAATATAATTAAGAAGCATATTATAACTTCATTATATGAAATTCAATCTCCGTAATTCAGCTAATTTTTCAATGATTTTATCAGCGCTTGGTGTAAACTTATCCAAGAGGGGGATATAGAAGTTTATTTTATATTATTCTTCAAAACCATTAATATTGGAACGATTGACTTGTCTTGCTGCGAATCGAGCTAGATATATATTAAATTCATAGAGTTGATTTTGACTCAACAATTACATTATAATCCATTCGTGTAAAATCTTATTTTTCATTTATTTTTATTAAGAATGAATAAATATAATTTATAGAATTCATTTAGACTGAGTAGGTTATACTGCTTTCAACCCCATTGTAGATTAAGCTAAAATGTATACTATATTTAAGCATTACATATTGGTCTAACTATTACTATTATTGGACTTTATATTTAGGACTGCGTCCTAATATGGGATTCAGATTCATATCAAATTTTTTAAATTTCAAAATATAATGAGATATAAACCTGAGACCTGCAGGCTCGGCCCTAAGCCTGGCCCGGATCGTTTTTAAATATACCCGGGCAGGGCCTGAAATTTTTTTAAAAAATACCTGGGCCAGGCCGTATTTTTTAAAGCCAAATATTTAGCTATAAAATCAAAAATAAATATAATATTATTTTTAAAAAGCCGGCCGGGCAAGGCCGAAAAATTTTATTGAAAAATATCGGGCCCGGGCCGTGCAAATGGTACTTGTAGGTCTCTGATATAAACTATTTTACTTCATATATTAAATAAACCCATATAAACAAATCTACAAAGATCATAAAATCATAAAATTCAACAATATTTGAATAGGGGACCCTTATGAATTCAGGCGTAATTCAATTTTGAATCTCAATTTGAAACCCAATATTTAAGACTCAGTCTAGGACGTGCCGTCATTTTATATTATAACTAAATTCTATTTACTTATGGGAAAAATTGATTAATAAATTAGTAAGTACTAATCAGGCATTATACATTGACATAACCAGATATTAGGTACATCAATTTTCTTTCTAGTTTGATGCTATCTTGTCATTTTTTTTATTTTAGCAATAATACGTTTTTCTTTAAACTTCCTATTAAATCATTTGAGGCACTAGTACATGCTAGTTATTGATATAAATTTAAGAGTTAGCCTCCAGAAGTTTGGGTGACCACGGTTAAAGCGTGATATCATATTTTTATTTGGCTTGTAATTCCGTAATTTTTTTGGCTAGCGAAATTGATTGAAGAATTAATAAATAAGGCACTAAATAATTAATATAAACCAAATATTTAGAAACGCCTATATTCTTCGTTCTTATATGATGCTAATTTTGACAATTTTTTTCACCTTATTTCATGAATCATTTTTGCCCCTTTAAGCCATCTGTCAAACGAAATAAGGAAATAAAAGTATCCTAATAAAGAAATACTTAATGGATTGATATGAGTTTCAAAATTAATTTTTCTAAATGCTTGGCTCTTTACGTTTAGAGTATGACATTTTAGTTTTCAGTTTCTCTATTAATTGCTTTGTGGTTCTCAATTAATTGAGGAATTAAAATAATACTTCTGACAAATATTAACTAATGCAAATTTTGGCATATTTTTCTTATTATTTTTTTTTATATACTGTCAAACGGATAAAAATAATATAAATCTAACCATAAACATTGATTTAATTTTCATAATAAATGCTTTCTGTCGTTTTTTAATGGTTTTTATTTCCAATATTCTTCTTTGTTCCAAATATCAATATCAAAAACAAATCATATAAACAAAAGAATAGGTTATAATTTATGGGATACAATTGTATCCACAAAAATAAAATAAATCTGTATATTTCTTTTATAATGTATATGATTTGTGCTTCGAATATAATTTTTTTTAAAAATGATTTCATGGAGAATACACACTCATAATATAAATTTAAAGAAAAACAAAAAATATTCTAAATAAATGTTACCGATTCATCAATATATAAGAAGTTTAGCCTACTTATTTATAAAATGAGTTGTCAATTCACCAAAAATTAAGTTTCAATATATGACACAATAAGTTTTTCTTTTTTTTTATTCAAAGGGGTCAATGTATTAATATTTACAAAATGAAGATCATAATAAAAAAAATATTAAAAAAAATATAAACAATTTCCATCAAATTTAAATATCGATTTATATAGAAAAAATTATAAAAATAAGCAAAGTGTAATATATAAAAAAAAATTTAATTCCATGTTTCCACTAGAACCCAGAATTTTATAAATTTTTAAAACTATATTTTATCCCCCATCGCCTGTTGGCATTTAATCAACCAACTTCCCATTTTGCGATATCTCTTTAAATAAAAGGATGTAATTTTAAATGTACCACAAGTAATATTGTACTTACTTACCATATCTCGAAAAATTTATAACAATATGTACCCGTCTAAATTAGACAAAAATAGAGTGCTGAATTTATACCAATATAAGTTATATAAACTTAAGAAGCATTTATATATCTATAAAAATTATAAATATCTTTTCAAAACAATTCATCTACCTTTATTTCATAAAGTTTTATAAATAATTCTTAATTTCGTTACTAATCAATTTTTCTTTTATTTCAATACAATAATTACCTTTATTTCAGCAAAGATATATTCAATTTATCTATATAAAATATGGGAAAATACTTTCCAAACAATATTTCCTTTAATGTTAACAGCGTAACAATTAAAAATATTCCATTTCCCCACACTAGGGTCAAAATTCATTCAAAATCTTTTTTCTTTTAATATTCCATTTTTTTCCACAATAGGGTTAAAATTCATACAAAAATTTTTTTTTTTAAATGTTATCTATGTAACAATTAAAATATATTCAATTTTCAACAACAATTGTTATATATTGAAATATTTGAAAAATCCATTCCTAATTATTCACCCACTTTATAATTATTTTAAAAATATTACCAATTCCTATAAAAATTATTTTACAAAAATCCCTATTCTAAAAATTCAAATATTACACTGTGTGACAAGAAATATGGGAGAAGAAAATAAAAACAAGTTTTGGTGCAGAATTTGACGCTGAGTTCGAATCCGTTTTCCAAACTTTCCCTACACGTCAAGTTTTAAATATATTATCGTATAAAACAATTTTTCGAAATCTCAAAAATGGTAAAATTTAGGTCTTTATACGGATATATTTTAAGATGTACTGAATAAAAATCCCTGAAAATTGGTGATAGTGTTAAACTTATATTTCTTTATAAATTAATTTATTAATTTTTATAATTTTTAATCGATTGGTTTTTGAGAAAAATGGTAAAGAATTTCGTATTGGGGGTCTTAAGTTTTCAATTTAAATTACTATCAAAATTATTAACTTTAGAAGATAAATTTTATATAATTTTGCTTCAAATATGCTCAAGATTATATATTAATTCTAATTATATTTCAAAAGTACTCTATGCCATCAAAATTCAACCAAAATCTATAAATTAAAAAAGTCGGTACAGATATTTTTGAACTTTTTGATTTGTACACTTTTATTGAATTTTCTCTGCATAAAGCATTTTTAAAGCAAAATTAAGGTAATATTTATCTTTTTTAGTTGTATTTAGTAATATTTTATGCATTTATGATCAATTTATACCAAAATCAGATATCTGTACCCACTTTTTTAATTTGTACTCTTTTTGAATTGAGCATTTTTGATGCAAAATTCATTTAAAATGCAATAATTGGTAATTTTTTCATATTTTTATTAATATTTATCTTTTTTAGATGTATTTAAGCATATTTGTTTTTTTAATCAATTTATATCAAAATATATGATTTTCCAATGGAGTACCTTGAACCCGTAGTATGGGAAATAAATAATAATGCCAAATAACGAGTAGGAAGAAAGGAGAAGTATTATTTTTTTTCGCGCTTAATTTTTCATAAACATTTAATTTCTTTCATTAATTTTTTTATATAATTGGATTTTAAATATTATTCAAATTCCCTCCGTATATAATATTCTACAAAAAATTAATGCCGAGGTCCCCTTGTTTAAAGTGTGTCTCTAAATTTTGTCACATCTGTGCGGGCTATATATTGCCCGTACAAAAATGTCCAATTTCTCCAATCATTCAAAGGATTTATGAAATTTATTACAATATTCCACTCTGCGATTTGGATAAACCATTTGCCCCTAATTACATATGTAAAACATGTTATAATTCTTTTAATTTATGGGTAAATGGAAAACGGTCATATTTGCCTTATTCGAAACCTGCATTTTGGCACGTAGCAAGAAATCATTCGTGGGATTGTTATTTTTGCTCGATTAGTACATTTGGGTTTAACAAAAAAAATAAGTAGAAAATTCGTTATCCTGAAATTTCATCGGTTGTTTATCCGGTAAAATATAATATGCAACAGTTCCTTTTTTTAATAGTTCGCAGCTGGAAAAATTACGTTGCCAGGACAATGACAATATTGATCTTGAGTATCATCCCGAAGAGGATTCGCCATTTATGTCACAAGAGCAACTAAATGACATGACCAGAAATTTACTTTCAAAAAGAAAGTCCGAATTTTTAGCCTCAAGGCTTAATGATTTTAAAATTTTTAAAAATGGAGTTCGAACTTCATATCGATTCCGTGGAGCATCGTTTAAAAAGTTTTGCTTCATAACGGAAATTCTAAGCCATCAATTCCCATCGCCTATTCCAACCAGTTAAATGAATCATATTAAATTATGAAATATTTATTGTCAAAAATAAATTATTATATTTACGAATTTAAGATATGCTGCGATCTCAAAATGATCGCAATCCTGACGAAAGTAAAATATGAGATAGGTTAACTTAGCATAATATATTTATTTAAATATGAGAAATATAACTATTTCATTTAAAATAAATTGTTTGGGAATCGTACCGTGTGCAGTGTAGCGAATAGAACGAAAGCCACAATAAATAAATATATTAAATGTAAGCTATATTAAAAAAGATTTTATAAATAAAGGTAAATTTAAAAAATATAGGTTGTTTAAAAATTGAGTAAGGATTTTATAAAAAAAAATGTATAATAATAATAAGGAAGGTTTGCTGCAAAAATTAAGATATTTTTTTAGTTGTAGGGATCATTAGAACCGAAGTTATAAACCTTCAAAAAGTGCTAAAAATGTCTTTTTTGGCCACTTTAACCTAAAATAAATTAAAAACCTGAGGTGCTAGAAAAAAACTGACAGCGGATTTAGAATATGCATAAAAAACTGTCTTAAAACATGTTTATTTTATTTTCTCCCAAAAAATCAAGTCGAAATTTGTTACACAGTGTTATTTATTAAACAAAAATTAAACCAATATTAGCACACCATTCTAAATAAATTACATAATAACACTGTGTGACAAATTTCGACTTGATTTTTTTGGAGAAAATAAAATAAACATTTTAAGACAGTTTTTTATGTATATTCTAAATCCGCTGTCAGTTTTTCTAGCACATCAGGTTTTTTATTTATTTTAGGTTAAAGTGGCTAAAAAAGGCATTTTTAGCACTTTTTGAAGGTTTATAACTTCGGTTCTAATGATCCCTACAACTAAAAAAAATATCTTAATTTTTGCAGCAAACCTTCCTTATTATTATTATACATTTTTTTTTATAAAATCCTTACTCAATTTTTAAACAACCTATATTTTTTAAATTTACCTTTATTTATAAAATCTTTTTTAATATAGCTTTACATTTAATATATTTATTTATTGTGGCTTTCGTTCGATTCGCTACACTGCACACGGTACGATTCCCAAACAATTTATTTTAAATGAAATAGTTTTATTTCTCATATTTAAATGCTAAGCTAACCTATCTCATATTTTACTTTCGTCAGGATTGCGATCATTTTGAGATCGCAGCATATCTTAAATTCGTAAATATAATAATTTATTTTTGACAATAAATATTTCATATTTTAATATGATTCATTTAATTGGTTGGAATAGGCGATGGGAATTGATGGCTTAGAATTTCCGTTATGAAGCAAAACTTTTTAAACGATGCTCCACGGAATCGATATGAAGTTCGAACTCCATTTTTAAAAATTTTAAAATCATTAAGCCTTGAGGCTAAAAATTCGGACTTTCTTTTTGAAAGTTGTAAATTTCTGGTCATGTCATTTAGTTGCTCTTGTGACATAAATGGCGAATCCTCTTCGGGATGATACTCAAGATCAATATTGTCATTGTCCTGGCAACGTAATTTTTCCAGCTGCGAACTATTAAAAAAAGGAACTGTTGCATATTATATTTTACCGGATAAACAACCGATGAAATTTCAGGATAACGAATTTTCTACTTATTTTTTTTGTTAAACCCAAATGTACTAATCGAGCAAAAATAACAATCCCACGAATGATTTCTTGCTACGTGCCAAAATGCAGGTTTCGAATAAGGCAAATATGACCGTTTTCCATTTACCCATAAATTAAAAGAATTATAACATGTTTTACATATGTAATTAGGGGCAAATGGTTTATCCAAATCGCAGAGTGGAATATTGTAATAAATTTCATAAATCCTTTGAATGATTGGAGAAATTGGACATTTTTGTACGGGCAATATATAGCCCGCACAGATGTGACAAAATTTAGAGACACACTTTAAACAAGGGGACCTCGGCATTAATTTTTTGTAGAATATTATATACGGAGGGAATTTGAATAATATTTAAAATCCAATTATATAAAAAAATTAATGAAAGAAATTAAATGTTTATGAAAAATTAAGCGCGAAAAAAAATAATACTTCTCCTTTCTTCCTACTCGTTATTTGGCATTATTATTTATTTCCCATACTACGGGTTCAAGGTACTCCATTGGAAAATCATATATTTTGATATAAATTGATTAAAAAAACAAATATGCTTAAATACATCTAAAAAAGATAAATATTAATAAAAATATGAAAAAATTACCAATTATTGCATTTTAAATGAATTTTGCATCAAAAATGCTCAATTCAAAAAGAGTACAAATTAAAAAAGTGGGTACAGATATCTGATTTTGGTATAAATTGATCATAAATGCATAAAATATTACTAAATACAACTAAAAAAGATAAATATTACCTTAATTTTGCTTTAAAAATGCTTTATGCAGAGAAAATTCAATAAAAGTGTACAAATCAAAAAGTTCAAAAATATCTGTACCGACTTTTTTAATTTATAGATTTTGGTTGAATTTTGATGGCATAGAGTACTTTTGAAGCATAATTAGAATTAATATATAATCTTGAGCATATTTGAAGCAAAATTATATAAAATTTATCTTCTAAAGTTAATAATTTTGATAGTAATTTAAATTGAAAACTTAAGACCCCCAATACGAAATTCTTTACCATTTTTCTCAAAAACCAATCGATTAAAAATTATAAAAATTAATAAATTAATTTATAAAGAAATATAAGTTTAACACTATCACCAATTTTCAGGGATTTTTATTCCCTACTTTTTAAAATATATCCGTAAAAATACCTATATTTTACCATTTTTGAGATTTCGAAAAATTGTCTTTATACGGTAATATTTTTAAAACTTGACGTGTAGGGAAAATTTGGAAAACGGATTCGAACTCAAGGTCAAATTCTGCACCAAAACTTGTTTTTATTTTCTTCTCCCATATTTCTTGTCACACAGTGTAATATATCAACATTAATTAAAAATGAATTACATTCATAATATATCACATCAATAATATATCAACATTAATATAAAATGGACCAACACACATATCCACCCTTTTAAAGGCTTTAATTGTATATATATAAAATAATAATTTTAGCACAAAAATCTAATTATATATATTTAAATCCCCATTATACCAATTTATATCTTTACCATAATTATAATCACTAATCTTAATAAATCTTCCACTTTCCCCATATTAAATATTCAATAAATTCTCTACTTCCATACAGGCATAATTTCAATAAATATCCCCTTTCTGAATTTTTATTTCATTTTAATAAATATCAAAGTTAATAACTCTTTCATTAATTTATTAAAATAACCCTCCACTAAAATAACTACTCTCTAAACATATGAAATCCTGACTTAAATTTAAACAAATTTTATTTTTATTTATCAATTAATAATATCCAGTCCTGCAACTCTTTTTATTCGAGTTAAAATTTGGTTTACAGCTATTCCCATGACAATTGTATTTTTTATTATAAATATTTCACATATTTATTTACAGACTCATTTTAAATTTATTGTTTTGGTAATATTAATGGCCTCTCCATTTCTTGTCTTTAATTTTCTTAATTCTATCTATATTTTATCCCTTGTAAAAATCCCTACTTAATATTATAACTAATATTAAAACTTAAAAATTTTAAATTGTTAAAAATACTTACTGCGTTGTGTTTATCTATAATAAGAATTTCTTATTTAACTTATTCCCATATGTAAAAAATTTGTTCTTTTCACTAATTTTATCGTATCCCATATTAACCCATTTATACTGGAAGCAAGTGCACCACTAAAATAAAAATTGTTTTGATTTCCAGTATTCTTCTTTATTCCAAATATCAATATCAAAAGGAAAATCATATGAAAAACACATAATGAATACTTTATATCAAAATAATCCCCAAAACAAATAAAAATCCTAATTAATTGACATTTCTTATAATACATTTATTTTATTTCTATTATTTAATTTCCATTTTCAACAGCTGAAACAAGTTTGACGAAATTTTTTCGTTCATAGTGCTAACTACTGTACTTGTTAAAGCACTCATAGGCACTAATAAAGCACGAAACACTGAATAGATTTTAAAATTGATGCTTCTAATTATTCAATTAACATAATAGAAATGATATTAAGATATTAGACATTTAAAATAATAAAATATAAATAATCACGGTAAAATCAAAATATAGAATCTTAAATATTTATAGATGGACCAGCCTTGTAAATCAGGGCTTGGGGGCGAAGCCCTTCAAATTTTTATTACTACCCCTACTCCTTCCTCTTTGAATATCTTGGCTGCGCCACTTAGATTTTTGATCAAATTTTGCCCGAAATTCTAATTCTTATATATTTTTATATGTAAAAAAATAATAGATTCTTTTTAAAAAATTATACTAACTCTTCAAATGTCCCCTTTAAAATTTTTTGTTAAGCCCTGTTACCAACACATTAATACTATTAGTAGAAGTTAATGAAAGTATTAATTAATATTTCCATAAAATAATTTTACAATTATATCTGATAAGTTCATTTTATGCTTAACCATAGCTGATATAAGCGATATCTCTGGTTTTAACCTTCTGGTATATGACGGAATCATTTTTTTCCACAAGAATTTCTATTGAATTTGATAAAATGAACAAAGATCTTGAATATCTCTTTCTATAGATGTTTAATCATCTAACTCTTTAATGTAAAATAAAATATCTGTTTGCTTTAAGAACTTAACTAATTCCTCGTTTAAATATTCAGCAATTCTTATTTTATGAAAAGCAACAAGCACTAACGAAGCATAGAAGACATCCGTTTTAACGCTTATATTAAATTCATTATATAATATTATAAAATTATATAATTATATAATTATAATTTTTTTTATATTCTATCTCAAATGAGAGGACCTCTAGAATTAAAAGAGAAATTTGATAGTGGGTAAGATGAATAAAAATATTTTATAAAAGGAAACAAGCTCTCCCAAAATCCTACCTTTAGCCTCATAGTGGCGGGGGAGTGGCAACGTCTTTTGGCGGCTAATAGAGGTCTAAAAAATTCCCTATGATCTGGGTAAAATAGGATCACAGTCTCCTCAACGGGGTGTAAAAACTACTTAAAGGGGTTGGTGTCATCCGATTGTAAAAACATTGCTACAAAAATTTCCCTATGGTTACAACAAAGCATGGACGGAGTAAAGCCCAAAGCAACCGTGGACCTCCCCATCCGCCCACGACTAAAGAAGGATGGGAAACCTGGTGGAACCACGATTCATGAAAATGAAACTTATGTCGGTCATAAACAACCTGATAATAAGTGGAGAAACCAGTTTACTGGGGATCGTATAGGGTCGAGACATGGAATGTTGAGAGTATGACGGGAAGAGCGGGAGAAGCGCAATATATTGCATAGAAGGCATATAGATGTGTGCTGCATACAGGAGACCAAATGGAAAGGTAATGGCCCAAGAATGATCGGCAAGACTAGTGAAAAGTTGAATTATTTTGGCAAGGAAGTAATAATGGTAAGGCTGGAGTTGGGGTATTAATTGCGGAGAAATTGGTGGACAAAGTAGTCCAAGTGAAAGGCTAGATAACCAGATAATGGCTATTAAGATGAATTTTGGTAGAAAGCTATATAATATTATCTCGGCGTATGTTCCTCAGGTTGGGACAGTTTATTGGGGGCCACATTGAGACTGGCAAATGAAGGAGGGATTATTCTGGTTGGTGATCTGAATAGACATGTGGGAGATAGTAGTGAGGGTTATGAAGGAATACATAGAGGATTCGGTTACTGCATGAGAAATCTGGAAGTGGAGAGGATTTTAGTGATGCTATTGATATTATTGTCTGTAATACAATGTTTAAGAAAGTATCAGAGAAGCTGGTGACTTTCGAGTAGTACCAAAAGTGTAGTGGATAATTTGGCATGTGATAGATGTGTAGTAAAAAATGTGAAAGTGATACCGAGAGAAGGAGATCTAGCTTTTAAAGGCGCTAGGATCACTAAAAAAAGTTTGTGGCAAGGCTGAAAGTTTGGAAATTGAAGGAGGAGAGTGCTAGACGTCAATTCAATATGACATTGGCGATAAGGCGTGGAGGTGGCACAAGCATCTGGGGTAAATGACAAGTGGGAAGCCATAAAAATAGCCTGGGTGATGACAACTGAGGAGGATGTGGATGGACAAAAGGGCCGCCTAAACACAAGGAGACTTGGTGGTGGAACCCGTAGCGAAAGATGTAGATGAGAAACGGAGGCGCTTCAAAGAATGGTATAGAAAGTTAAGAAAATAGAAAACGATATTTACAAGATGGCGAAAATAAATGCTAAGAAATTAATAGCGAATGCGCAAAAAGAAAAGGTAGGAGTTTGCTAAATTAATGGAATGCGCTGAAGGAATGGGAAATGTGGGCGAATGGCAAAGTAGATGGCAAAAATGAGGCAGGGTAGGTGTTAAATGTTTGAAAAATATGGAAGGAAAATTGGTGATTGATAGTAGTAGTATTAAGAACACCTGGAAGATCTACATGGAAGGACTTTTGAAGGGAGAAAATGAATGGGATAATAATGTTAGGCAAAGGTAGAAGGTCCAGGGTGTAATGGCAAGGATGAAATAAAGAGAGCAGTAAAAAAGATGGAAAAAGGGAAAGCCTCGGGTTTAACGGTATCAGAGATGTTTAAAGGTTCTGATGACATAGGGATTGAATGGTTAATAAATTTAGTCAATCAAATTGTCATAGAAGGAACTATTCTCGAGGACTGGTGAAGAAGTAAATTTATTCCAGTATTCAAGGGGAAAGGTGATTCCTTAGATTGCGGGTCTTACAGAGATATTAAACTCTTGGAACATGCAATGAAGGTATTTGAGAGGGTGTTAGAGAAACGGATAAGGGAACAAACTAAAATTGATGAAATGCAGTTTGGTTTTACATCGGGGAAGGCACGACAGATGCAATTTTTTTGGTGAGACAAATACAGGAGAAGTAAAATCATAAAACTTTTACCCCCATAATACAATTTTATCAAAAATTATTAAGGTAAAACTACCTCCTTCGTATCCCTGCCCCTCTTAAGATTTTAAGGAAGAAACTAAGCATGCCCTCTCGCACTGCATTTTTAAGAAGTGTAAAATACTAATAAATTCCTCATTGCAATTTTAGAATCTAAAGTTAGAAGCAAAAGGAAGACGGAAAAACTGAATCAATCCATAAATTGAATGATATAATCAAGAACACAAATGGCAATATCTCCTAGTAAAGTTCATTCCTAATTTAATGAAATTTTTTAAATTTATCCACTCCACCAATTTGTGTTTTATTCTCAATTCTAATATTCAAGCAAAGTCCACAACATTTTATTTTCCTCTAATAAATAACTATTATCATTAGTTATTATATAGCTAATAAATGATATTAAAAAAATTAATTCTAAGGAAATCTACCATCTGCTCTCAAAAAAGTTATTACAAGCCTTAAATATTTTAAACGGGTGCGTTACTTAGTTTATTTTCAAATAATTATTTCTTCCTTAAACCAATCATACTTTTCTTCTTGACTATGCATAGATAAGTGTTGTTAAAAGCTACTTTTAAAAGTAGCACGCTATCGCTATCGCTATAAAAGGGTATTACACTATTAGTACTTTAAAAAAAGTAGCTTTTGCTACTTTTTATGCTCTTTAGAATTTAAAATATTTTTTACGTATCTCTATTTCCATAAATAAATGACTAAAATTTCAAATATTTATAATTTTTTTATTGCATCTCAATGATAATAACATTTCCATACTATCATACCCAAGTCTAGAGCGAATATCATAAATTATATTAATAAATTATTGTTCAACACTAGCACGTAATGCAGATATACCTTTTTTTTAAAAAAAACATAAATATTCATTTGAGAATTTTTAGATAAAATGTGTTTAAAGGATTTTCAATAGTAAATTATTATTTATTTCAAATTATCCATAGAGGTGGCGTTTTGATCTGGCTAGGATCATTCTAAAATTATAAAAGTTAAAATAAATATTATGTAGAGGAGTGAATGGTCATATTTGCCAACTGGCCAGGCCACAACCCTTTTACTTTATATCTATTGAACCAATTTATCTCAAAATTGGTTAAAATGTAAAAGGATTGAAAAAAGTATCTTTTTTAGCTTGTAAATATTTAAATAATGAGTAATTAATTTTAAAGATATTTATAAAATATTATCATTAAATAGATGAGTCAGATGATAAGATTAAATGCGAATATTTATCATTTACTGTAATTTTAATTTACAATATAATTCTTGAATAACATCTTATGTTAGGATTGGAATCAACTTTCAAATAAACTCATCTAGCTCAAAACTATTAAAGATACAGCTTTGATTCAAATTTTATTTTATAGATAAGGATTGGGCTACACATTGATATTAAATTTGTTAGATATATTACTTTTAAATGTCCTCGTTGAAGTTATTAGTCTTGTTTGATGATAAAACTTTCCGGCACATCAAACAATGAAATTTATACCCTGTGTTAATTTTTTTATCAAGATTAAAATATTTTGCCAATTCATGATGAAAATTCAATATTATCATCATTCCAGGAAATTACTTTGCCGATATGATATATACCAAACTTATTGAAGAAAAGTAAAATATTATTTTTTAATCTCTTTTATTTCACTTTTTAATATCATTTATATAACATTTTTACAAACTAAAATTAGAATATATATATAAAAAAGGTTAACTTTAAAATAAAAGTAAAACTAAAATAAAAATAAAAATACATTTTGAACACGTTAAAAAATACAATTCATATTATTCAACATTCTCCTTCTTCTAAAAGAAGCCTTCTCATATTTCTTATAAGCTGTCATAGGGGGTTTGTTGTACAAATGGTATATCGTTTTAGTCATCAAATTGTTTCATACATCGTAATCGTTGGCTTGTCCCAATCGTTGGTTTGTTTTCGTAAGCTTGATATCCTTATCGTAGGTTATCCTTATATCGTGAATTTGTCATGTAGCTTGCTTGTAATGCTCAGTTGTTATTATTATCAGAAAATTACGAATATAATTCATCAAGTTGGATATAAGAATGAGTGAAGAATGATAAATCAATAAGATTGTTATATAATATTTTTAGCGTTTTAATATTTAATTTACTTTATGCGTTTTAATATTTAATTTATTTTTATATTTTAAGTTATGTAGTATTTTAAATAAGCAGGTTTTTGTTTAATTCGCACTGGTCTAGAAATCAGTGTTACGTTATTTATATCGTAGTTTTTATATTTTTGTCCACACTTAAGAATCCTTAGAAATTAATAAGTGTGTTAAAACAATTTCTTATTCATAATTAATCTAAGTGTCTCCTCAAAATACCTTTATCTGTCTTAATTTGGAAATCATGTCATTTTCTTTGTGTGTGACCATGCCTTTACACCATTTGTCATCACCTTGTACTTTGTACCAAACAAAATCTCCTACGTTAAAAGTTCAATTTCGTGGTTAAGTAACGTTGATTTTGTTCTCCTTCTCTTGCAACGGTTTTAATAAGTCCCATTTAACTCTAATATCTCTATTGAACATTCTCTTAGAAGGTGTAACTCCTGTAGTATCATTACGCGTGTTTCTGTATTAAATAAAAATTTGTAGTGCGATGTCTAAGTCACTTTTGATATTCCTTTTCATATGTGTTTTGAACGATCTCCCCATGCGTTCTACCTGGTCATTGGATTGCTAGTGATAAGCAGATGTGAGCACATGTTTAATACCATAATCATTGCAAAATTTTTCAAAATCATTACTTGTGAAGTTAGTGCCGTTATCAATAACTATAGTTTCATGTATTCCATATAGCGAAATAGTTTTGAAAATTTCTCTTAAAAAAACATCGGTCATAATATTTTTAACAGGAACAATAATTGGAAATTTACTGTATACATCGACTATTATCAACCAATATTTTGTGAAGAATAGACCCGCATAATCTATGTGTATCTTTTCAAATTGTTTGGTTGCCGAAACCCATGGTTTTTGTATCTTTTTGGGATTGTCGTGATATATATTACAATCGTCACAACTTTTCACTTCCATATCTATGTCATAATTTATACCAGACCACCACATGTAATCTTTGGCTAAGGATTTAATTTTCTGCTCCCAATTGACCTTCATGTAATGACTGTAATATATTTTTTTTCATAGAAGACGGAATTATGATTTTGTTGCTTTTGTAGAGACAATCCTTAATTATACTTAATTCCAATTCAATGTTTTTATAGATATTATTCTTTATAGGCCTGTTGTTCTTAATATCATTTATGACTTGTTTTAATTCAATATCTTTCAAAGTTTCATCCTTTCTCTTCAATAATTTCTTCAATATTCAAATTGTGATCATTGTTGTTATATTGTATTTGCTTTCTCTGACTGTTGTCGCTACCTCTATAATTATTTGAATTGTTGTTATATTGTATTTGCTTTCTCTGACTGTTCACTAACTCTATAATATTTGAATTGTTGTTATAGGATTGGTAATTATTACAATTTCTGTTACCATATTGGATCTGTTTTCTTTGGTTATTATCATGCCATGTATCATTTCTACCATAATTAGATTGATTATTATTGTTGTAGCTATAGTTGTTGTAGTTATAGTTATTATAATTATCGTGGTATCTAGAATTATTATTACCGTAATTCCTATCATAATATCTAAAATTATTATTATTGTCGTAATTCTTATTTCTATTCCTATTATAATTATTTCTATTATCATAATTATTTCTAAAATTATTATCAGGTGTAAAATAGTTATTATTTTCATTTCTATTTCTATTTCTATTTCTATTGTTTAAGTTTTATCTTTATCAGACTTTTTATCGTGATTCATATAACTTATATTATCAATATCTGGTTTATCATTAATACTATCTAATCTACTTCCTATCTCCACCATTTCGTTTAGGGTTAAATTGGTATTTTTACAAAATTTATATTTTATTTTATCATTTAAGGTAGACGTTCTTAATTTTTCTTTTATTCTATTATCATTTAAAAAATCACATTTTTTATATAATTTTGATACTCTAATGTACCATTGCATAAAGTTCTCACTAGAGTTCTGATATGATAAGTTGAATTTGTTGATTAAAATATTTTTATCCTGTATTGGTAAAAGATATCCAAATTTCTTAATCACTATCTTAAGATCTAAAATCTCAGTATCTGAACAAATTGATTTAATATTATCAAACACATCATCAGATACATTATTAAGTAAAGTATTTATTTTAACGGAGCCCGGTAATGTGCTGGTCGAAAAATAACTTAACACCCTATCTAGGTAAATCTCAGTGAGTGGTCTAATAAGTTTTGGAAACTTATAAGGTGTAAAATCAGGTAATTTTAAGTCCATTTATTAATAATTTTTATAAAATATCACATAAAAATAAAAATGACGACGTTTATATTTTTGTAAATATGCATTGGAGTTGTATAAACTCTGATTCATTGTAAGCATAAAATTTCCGTCCAATGCCTCAAAGCAACGTAACATCTCTTTTAAACTAAAGAATTCAAAGGAGACATCTCCACTGGCAGGTCCTCGAATATATTGGATACCACAATTATAAGTGAATTCCCAAAGTATATCATAGACCGAAACCTCGTGTGGTATGTTTATTAATTTTAAAACAAAACATCGAAAATTATTTACCTTTCGAAAATTATCCACCTTTATATAGAATTGTGTGGGAAAAAAATATTTTTTTTTATTATTATTAATTTAATGTTTTTGTATGTTAAAGTGTAAAATCTCACCATTAAAAAAAATGGAAAGAAAAATTTCAAAAAAAAAATATAACACATAATGGCGAGTTTTTTTAGCCATCCTCAGCCGGGATACCATGAAGAAAAGTAAAAATTTTTTAATCTCATTTATTTCACTTTTTCATATCATTTATATAAAAAAAATTAGAATATAAAAAAAATTAGAATATAAAAAAGGTTAACTTTAATAAAATAAAACTACATTTTGAATAATACACGTTAAAAAATACAATTCATATTATTCAACACTTATTTTCTAAATTATTTTGAAAACTTGATTTATGATGCAGATTTTAAAATATAAATTTCAATTTCAAAATTAAGTAAAATAAAAATTTTAATTTTAGAATTAATTATAAATATTTTTTTTACAACTTTTATGTATATTTATTATATAAAATTGAAAGTAGCGAAGTAGCGCGCTACTTTGTTACTTTCTAAATAGTAGTGCGCTACTTTAACAACATTGGAATTGATGCACAGTTATATCAAAATATTCTATAGTTGGGGGGGGGGTAACTATTAGGCGGGGTTTTAGATTGTATTAGAGGTCTTTAGGTCACTTATTGTAGACCTTTGGCTATATAATATTTTAATGAAAATAATTTTGGTATTTAAACTTATTTTTTACAAGAATGTTCTTCTTTTCTAAAAATATTGAATCACAGTCATTATTTTAAAAAGTTATTAACTATTACTAATTTTTCTTTCAAACGATTATTTATATTGTATACATTTTGGAGGAGACAGGGGGGGGGGATATGTATGGGAAAATTTTTTATTAGTTTAATATGATATTTACGAGAACTGAGAAATTTGCGATTGGCTTGTAAATTGTCCGAATTTAATTTCTTTAAGAATTTCACTGGAGTTTAACTTATATCCCCCCCCCCCCCTGAAGACGCTTACCGATTAAAGTAATGGAACTACTGACTACTATATTCTTAAATTGTGTGTCTTTAATATATGGAAAATTTACAAATTTCATACAAAAATATCTTCTAGCCAATGGCGGCTTTGTTTCTACAGCTACAGTTTAATACTTGCACTTATAGGTGCAGCCAGGATTTTGCTAAGGAGAGGGGAAGCACTATTAGGTGGAGTTTTCTCCATAAATTTTATTCGTGGCTTTGGGTACACTTATTGAACTTCTTTGGCTGTTAGATTTTTATAAAAATAATTTCAATATTTTATTTTTTTTATAAAAATATTTAAAAATAATTTTAAATTATAGTCGTTATTTTAAAAAGTTATTAGCTTTTATCAGAGTTGGGAACGTTCCTTTTGAAAGTAGCTAGCTCCCGCTCTCACCTTATCAAAAGGAGCTAGCCCTTGGGAATATATTTTTAAAAGGTGCAAGCTCCCGCTTCAAGTAATGGAGTGCCACTCGATAGCCGCTCCTCTGATTTTCATTTTTTTAGAAAGTACACAAAACAAAATCATATTTTTTTATCTTAAAAGTTTTATTTATATTAAATGATATCAAAATATTTATAATCTTTTATTAGCTTTTAAAAGTAATTAATTTTTTAAATTTGAATCTAACAAACATCCACGCTTCTTCCCTAAAACCTGTTTAGCAACACTAAATAGGCGCTCAACAGGAGCACTTAAATTTAAATAAAATAAAATTTCATTTTTATTGAAATTTAAATAACAAATAAATAGATTTATCCTTATTTAAAAAATAATTTAATTTATACTTTAAACGCTTCACCACTCCAGCCCTAAAAGGAGCTAGTTTCAGCTCCCGCAATATTAGGATATATCTCCCACCCTTTAGGGTTATACTCTTAGTTCTTCTGAGAGTAGAGGCAGCTGTTTTAGTAAATTTTGATGCACCTTCCTCCTTGTTTACCTTGGTTATTGTTATAACTTACACAGGTGATATATTAATTTTATTTCTGTATTCATGCGTTTTGTCTCCAACTCCAATATGAACCCTTTACTAACTAAACTTTATATAATAAATATGATAAATAAATCTATTCGAAAATCTGAAATGTTTAATGAAATTAATAAATTCATTATTGATCTCCCAACCCCTCCTAACATTAATTATTGATGAAACATAGGATCAGTTACAGGGTTATTCTTTATATCCCAATTTATTACAGGGTTCTTTCTTTCTATACACTACATTTCAGATATCAATAAATCATTTTTTATAGTAGTCTCTATTGAGAATAATATTTGGGAAGGATTTTTGTTACGTAACCTCCACTCTATAGGTGCATCCTTTATTTTTATTTATCTACATATTTTTCGTGGTTTATTCTACGGATCATTTGTTATTATATGGTATGATCCTCAGGGGTAATTTTGCTACTTTTAACTATAATAACAGCCTTTTTAGGTTATGTTCTTCCGTGGGGGAAAATATCCTACTGGCAACTGTTATTATTAACATAATCTCCGCTATTCCTATTTTAGGAAAACCCGTAGTTATCTGAATTTGAGGGGGATTTAATGTAGGAAACCCTACATTAAATCGATTCTTTTCTTTGCATTTTATTTTACCTTTTATTTTGCTAGTATTAATAATAGCACATTTAATTTTATTACACTTAAATGGTAATAACAATCCCCTCAGGATTCCTTCCTCCACATTTAAAATCCCGTTTCACCAAACTTTTTTGTATAAAGATATTTTTGGTTTTATTTTATTTTTTGTACTTATTTTTTAGTGTCCGGATTTGTTTACAGACGTAGTCAATTTTATCGAAGCTAACCCTTTAATATATGTATTACTTCGTTCATTTCATTCGTTTCACTTTATCTGGAATTAGGAGAATAGTCATTCTTTATAAATATGGATATTATATATGCGATGAATTACATCTACCTCAAAAAGATATTGGTATTTTATATTTTATATTAGGATTCTGATCTGTATTTTTAGGGAGCGCTTTAAGAATAATTATTCGAACTGAACTATCACATTCATCTTCATTAATAAATTCCGGGTCTAGCTATAATATAATTGTTATTTCTCATGCTCTAGTTATAATTTTCTTTGCCATTATACCTATTTTAGTTGGAGGTTTTGGTAATTGATTAATCCCTTTAATATTCTCACTCATCCCCTGATATAGCCTTCCCACGAATATATAATATATCATTTTGGCTACTTCCTCCTAGAATAATTCTTCTATTAACAAGAGGTATAACTGAATCAGGTTGCGCCACTGGTTGAACCCTTTATCCACCCCTCACTTCCCTAATCGGTCATCCCTTACCATCTATAGATTTAGCAATCCTAAGCCTAAATATGGAATTAGCTCATTACTAGGGGCAATAAATTTTAACACTACAATTATTACACTTCGCCCAACCGGGATTATAGAAAAGCTATCATTATTTTTATGATCCTCACTTATTACCGCTTTTTTACTTCTACTGAGTTTACGTAAGCTGGGGCATTAACAATACTAATTTTAGCCCGAAATATTAATACTTCTTTTTTTTGATCCTGTGGGTGGGGGGGGGGGCTATTCTATTTTAACATTTATTTTTTTTGGACACCCAGAACTCTATATTTTAGTTTTGCCAGGATTTGGTCTAATCTCTCATATTCTAACAGATAACGCTAATAAAAAATTCACCTTAGGTCATCTTAGCATAATCTATGCTATAACAGGAATCGGGGGGGGGGTTAGGTTTTATTGTATGAGCACACCATATATTTACAGTCGGACTAGACGTTGATACTCGCGTTTTTTTCACGTCTGCCACAATAATTATTGCTATTCCTACAGGAATTAAAATTTTTAGTTGACTAGCAACTATATCAGGATCTCTTAACAATTTTTCTATTTCTCAAATTTGGGCATTAAGATTTTTATTCTTATTCACGGTAGGGGGTTTAAAAGGAATTATTTTAAGATCCTCCTCACTTGATATTACCCTTCATGACACCTACTATGTAGTCGCCCATTTCCACTACGTTCTCTCCATAGGAGCCGTATTTTCTATCTTTGCTGGAGTTATACACTTTATACCATTAGTATTAGGGGTTTCAACCCCTATAAAAATTAGTCTTCCTCAATTTTTCCTAACCTTTATAGGAGTAAATCTAACCTTTTTTCCTCATCACTTCTTAGGGTTAGCAGGTATACCCCGACGATATACAGATTACCCTGATTTAGGGTCCATTATATCAACTATAGCCCTAATTATATTTATATGAATTTTATGAGATACTTTGTCTTCTAACCGAAAGGTCTCTATTACCTCAGCTTATTCAACCCGTTTAGAATACTCTATAGGATTTCCTCCTTCCACCCATACTTTTAATGAACTATCTTCAATCTTTCTTTAACAACTTTTAACTATAACATTATCTATAGTTAAAAATGAACCCCTGACGTGCCCTATTCTTACAAGATATACTCTTTTCCTCCTCTGAACATAACATTTAATTATTTTACACCATTTTGCAGTAAGATTTATTGTAGGAGTGACTATTATAGTATTTTTTATATGTGTCGATGTAACAGTCTCAAAAACCTTTGTAGTTAAAACGACACATATAAATATAACTGAAATTTTATGAACCACCACTCCTATAGTAGTTTTAATAGCTATAGCATTACCTACAGTAAAAGTACTCTACTCTAATGAAGACTCCCATTGACCTGATCTTACTATTAAAGTCATAGGATCCCAGTGGTACTGAAATTACGAATATTCCTACTTTATAAACTTAAATTTTGACTCCTATATAACATAAAAATCAGATCTAGCTCTTAACAGACAACGACTTTTAGACTCTGACAACCATGTAATTATCCCTTATAAAATTATAACTCGAATAATAATTTCATCTAGAGATATAATTCACTCATTTTCACTACCTCAATTTTCAGTAAAAATAGATGCAGTACCAGGACGTATCAACCAAATTTTTATTATACCTAAAAAACCTTTAATTACCTATGGTCAGTGCTCAGAAATCTGCGGAGTAAACCACTCATTCATGCCTATTTGCCTAGAAGCTGTATCATCTAGAAACTTTATTAATTGAATTAACAAACAATAACAATAACTATGTAATATCCAACACATTTTCAATCTGCTAAATAGCTTATCCAACCCATTAAGCATCAACTTCTTAAGTTGAAGATGTTCCTTAAAACTTTAGTAAAACTTTGTAGCAAGAACGCCGCTGCTTTTACTTTTATTGTCCCTGAACCTCAACCTCAAACTATCATCATGATAGGAACTAGTGATATCTGATAACCTAAGAGGTTGAGGTTCAAGGACAATACTCCTTATCATTTTAGCCTTTTTAGTAAAACTTCCTATTTATATTTTCCATCTTTGGCTCCATAAGGCCCATGTAGAAGCGTCGACATCAGGATCCATACTATTAGCGGATACTCCTAATTTTAATAGGGACCCCGCTAATAGTATGGATCCTGATGTAGACGCTTCTATTGGGGATAATTATATCTAGAATCGGAATATCATTTAGTAATGACGGAAAAAATAATAATAGCTTATTCTGGAGTATCCAGTGGCCCCTACACTTTCTGAGCGAATGAAGCAGAATACCCCCTTGAAAAGTACCCCCCCCCCTTTTGAAAAAATGATAATTATTTTATGACACCCATAAATTTCAAAAATAATTTTTATTGCATCAATTTTTAATATATAATATAAATAAAATGCAAAAAATATACACTTTATAAATATTATTTTTAAATTAATAATTTAGATAAATTAGGGGAAGAGAAAGCGAAAGAATTTATAATTTCACCAATATTTAATTGTTTAAATAAATTTTTTTCCATTGATAATATGGTTAAATTATTGAGAAATGTATCTACATGGTACTACGAAGTCTTGTTTTAATTAATTTAATTTTACTCATGACTTTTTCGGCAGTACATGAGATTGTAGGAATGGTTAATAAATATTTATATAAAATTCTTAAATTAGGGAAAGCAGAAAAATTGTAAAGTAGACGATAAGGTAAAATAAATGAATTGTTTTCCCAATCTAAATCGTAAGTCCCTGAATTATCATCATCATCATCAGAAGAAGCTAAATAATGTATTGGTAAAAATATTTTAATTAAATAAATTTTCTCAGAATCTGACAAATCTTTAGATTCTTGAACCTCTAGGTCATGAGTTTACATTCCCCATTTTTGCCCTTATAAATATTTCTAAACTTCAACATTTCTTCGAAAATTAGACTTGAATTTCAATTGTAAAAATCACAGATATCCTCGATATCTTCTTTAATAATTGATTTTTCTGCCATTTCCTTTGGCGTAAAAAATGATGTTTGATGTAAAAATTTCATCGAATCATCATTAAATCTCTCGTTAAACTGCATAATAATTAAATCAAGTGCAGCCTAAAACACACAATTTTAAAGCTAAAAAAAATTTATACATTTAATGATGAAAGTGTCTCCTTTTTGGATTGTAATGTTTGAAGTCTAAAACTTTCAAAATCAAAAGGTAGATTTCTCTCCTTCATAAAATCTTGTGCCTTTGAAAAAACATCCAAAAATTCAGTGTTATTATCTATTAGATTAAAAAATAATTAAGACAATAATTTATATTATACTTCTCAAATTAATCAAGCAATCTTTTGCCAATTGAATTTGATTTATTGCATACCCTATATTCTTAGAAATGGTTTGCAATTTTGTACAAGCCAAACTTGTTATCAACAATAATTTATCCAAAACACAAAGTGATAAGATAAAATCAAATTTATCTATTCTAAAGACTATAGCACTAGTCATATTGGAAGTGGCAGGATCTTCAGCCTTTAAATTTGTTAAAGCTGCCCTCAAGGCATCATAAAGTATAAAAAAATTTACAATAGCTTTAGATGACGATAGCCAGCTTCTAAATAAAAAAACATTTTAAATCTAAATAAATATTACCGAGTGGTATTCTTGATGCGTAGAAATCGTTGTGATTTTTTCAGATCATTACACTGACATTTTTTGAGTATCTCATTTTTACACCATTAAAATAGATATAAATCTCATCTAGTATTCCTAGAACATTTCGAAGTTCTTTAATTGATTGGCATAATTGAACAATGATTAAATTTAATCGATGACAATAACACCAAATAAAAGCTGCCTTTGGCGCCTCTGCTCTAATCAAGGCCTGCACACCATTGATTCTTCCACTCATGTTTGAGGCGCTATCATAACTTTGCTCAACTAGGAATTAAAGGGGTAAATTTATCGAGCCAAGTTTGGATATTATATTATGCTTAATATCGAGACCTGTGGTATTTCCCGTACAATATATGTCAATCAGTCTTTCAACAGGCTTCGGCGTCTCACTATTTTCAACATATCTTACTTTCAAAGCTATTGCTTCTGATTTCGAAACATCATATGTGCCACCAACTATGATTGAAAAGCACCTATTAAATGTAATCTCATTTTGTTTTTTTATAACCATATTTTTCATGGTTTCAATGAGAATATTTATGTTATTATATGATAATAGATTTGAATATAATTTCGCTTTTAATCCCTTATTTTTTTTATCCCTTTTTCTTTCTTCATTTTGTTGTATATACATTATATCGTTAAAATTAAGCCCACCATGTCTTTTTCTAATGTGATCTATCCATTTATAATCTCTTATATTATGCGATTTGCAATTTTAAATACGGCATTTGTATTTTTTTTGGTTAATATTTTTAGGCATATTTTAATATTGGAAAAATAATTTATGACAAGAAATCTAGGATAACAACCTAATTTACTAAACATCGAACAAAATTTCCGTTAATATATATTAAATTAAATATTAAGTGGGGGGGGGGGTCTTATAATTACATTTATAAACCAGAAATCATTTTATCATGATCAGGGTTGCCATGTCTTCCCCCATCAGTGGGAGTCTCCCACAATTTTTTAGTTTACCCACATACATCTCACTCCCACAAAACTCCCACAATTAGAAATCTCCCACAAAAAGCTCCCACAATTTTTTAATTTCTCCCACAATTCTTTTTTTAGCATTTTAATGTTTTTAAATATTTAACGACTCCAAAATAGTGCTAACTTTACTTGTGGTAGGACAAAAATGAGCAAGGCTATCACAAATGTGTTAGGACCTGAATTCAAGAGGTCAATTCTAGACGAATTGAAAGAAGGACATCCATATGCTATTTTAACAGAGGCATCAAATAAGGGAAATATTAAAACATTTCCCCTGATCCTTCGCTATTTCAACAAGAATAAGGGCATTTCTATAAAACTATTGAAATTTTTTTCATCCGATAGTGAAAAATCCAACGATATAGCTAACCACATAATGATAAATATAGCTGATTCAGGGTTATCAATGAGTTGCATGTCAGCTTTCTGCGCTGATAATGCCTCTGTTAATTTTGGTAAAAATCAAAGTGTATTTACCGAATTGAGGCAGCACAATAATGAATTAATACCAATTGGCTGTATATGCCATATACTGCATAATTCTTGCAAGAAGGCAATGAATGTACTATCTGTAGATGTCGAAGTAATTGTGATGAAATGTTTTAACGAATTTAGTTCATCAATTAAAAGAGTCACTGAATTAAAAGAATTGGTGGAGTGGTTTGATTTGGAATGGTGAGAGTTGTTGCGATATGTACCTATCAGGTGGTTATCATTAATACCTGCCATCGAGAGAATTTTAAAATTTTACGAACCCTTAAAGAAATACTTCTTAAATAAAGATTTTAAAAGCTGTCATAAAATTTTGAAAAATTTTTTCGAGGATAAAATGTCAGAAGCATATTTGGGATTAGTTTCACATGTAGGAAATCTACTTCATGTAGTTAATATTCAGTTGCAATCAGAAGATTCTTTATTGATAAAGATTCACAAAATCATGTTACAGCTCTGTTCATCTCTACAGTTAAAAATAGATAATAAATTTTATGGCGCTATTGCTAAAAATATCATATTAAAATGTTCAAATATTACTATAATTAACGTATTTTTAAATGAAGCAAATATTTTTATTAAGACAATTTTGGAATATTTACAATCAAGATTTGATTTTAATAACTCTATTTACAAGTGTGTAAATATTATGACCTTGGAACAGAAACCATCATTTGATGGTTTTTGCAATTTAATAAATATATTAAAATTACCGATAGACATTGAAGCCTTGTTTGAAGAGATTGTAATTTTTTCCATTTTTTATGATTCGCCAGAATACTTAAAGTTAGATGGTCTAAAAGCAGAGGAGAAATGGGTGGAATTTTTTCGTAATAACGATAAATCCCCATGCTTGGAAAAAATTTGCGAGTATGTTTTCTCCTTACCTCATTCTAATGCCTCATCGGAGCGCATTTTTAGCCTGATGAGGACTGCCTGGAGAAAGGAGAGAATCGAATTGCTTTAACAACATTAGAGGCCGAGTTAATGGTTAAACAAAATTATAAAATGTCATGCCAGGAATTTTATAAATATCTGGCAAATCATAAAAATAAAGAAGCATTACAATCTCCTCAAACATGACATCATATTAAATCTTATTAATAATTACGATAATAGTAATAATATTCTTACTTTGGTATTTCTGCAGCATAATTTATTGAACCTTTATTAAATTATATTCTTCTGATTGCAACTGCATATTAACAGCATATAGTAGATTTCCTATGTGTAAAATTCCTAAATATACTTCTGCCATTTATTTTTGAAAATTTTTTTCAAAATATTAGGACAGCTTTTATAATCTATTTATTTTTTAAAGGTTTGTAAAATTTTAAAATTCTACGATGGCGCGTATTAGGAGGAACCTGTCAACCAACATTAAGCTGACTCAATTCTGTAAATACACTCTGGTTTTTGCAAAATTCACTGAGGAATTATCAAATCAGAAAGCTGCCATGCAATTCATTGGTAATGCCAAATCTGCCATATTTACCATTATATATGGTTAGCTATGTCTTTGGATATTTCATATCTGGAGAAAAATTTATTAATAGTTTTATTGAAATGACATTAATTTTTTGAAATAGAGGAGGATCAAGGGAAATGTTATGATATTTCCTTATTAGATGCATCTCTTAGAATTGCATATGTTTGCACATCTTTCAAATCGTCAAGAATTAACCTTCTGGATTTATATCCTAAAACATTGATGATAGCCTTGCTCATTTGTGTTCTACAAAGTATACTTTTCATTTATATTAGTCGTTAAATATTATGGGGAAAGATTCTACCAACATTGTGATGTTAAGTAGCTCTCTGAATGTTGTACTGCATGATAGGTATTTACCATTTCCGCAACTGTAGTTGCATCTCTATTATTTCTTATTTTTGAAGAATATTTTTGTTTTGCAATAGATGTTGATAGACTGCTCTGTACTGATTTATGCTTTCAAGATTTTTGATGCCTCAAAATATCATATTCCCTTCCCACATTGTATTAACTAAATACTGTAGAACAACTTCCCCGCACTGATTATAATTATTTTTTACATTGTAAATTTAAAATTGTTTGTTTTTTTATAAAATCTTATTTATACATTAGCATAAAATATATTTTTTTACATTGTAAAATTACAATTTTTTTATAAAATTTTATCTTGTTTACATTCTTTTGTATTTAAAAAAGATCGTTGGTTATTATTTATAAACAAAATTAATATATTATAATAAATCAATATGTTATTTTAATAATAAAGATAGTATTTAAGAAATTTTGTGTTCTACTATAATTACCTATTTTGAAAAATAGTTGCGTATTTTATTTTGGAAAATAGTTACCTATTTTATTTTGAAAAAGAGTTGGAAATTTTATTTTGATCAATAGTTGGCTATTTTATTTTGAAAAATAGTTGGCTATTTTATTTTGAAAAATAGTTAGCTATTTTATTTTGAAAAATAGTTGGCTATTTTATTTTGAAAAATTTGGCTATTTTATTTTAAATAGTTGGCTATTTTATTTTGAAAATTAATTACCTATTTTATTTTGGAAAATAGATTCGAGCCCGCAAAAAAATTTGTTTAGCAATTTTTATATTTCTCCCACAATTTTTATATTACTCCCACAAAATACCGAATTTCTCCCACAATTTGAAAATTTTGACCTGGCAACCCTGATCATGATGGATGTAATAAAACAGTAAAGGAATTAAATAATAAAGAAAATTTAAAAAAAATTTTTTTATTTAAATTAAAAAAAAAAGTACCACCACTCAAATTTACTGAAGCAGTTGCTTCGGACCCCCCCCCCTCCTTCATTGTAGGGGCCACTGAGAGTATCTCATATAACTTTTCTAGCCATTAGAATGTTACTAATATCCTTCATTTTACTAGAGGGTCCATTTCAATAAGTGTATCCCATGGGTTTATCAGACCTTCTTTGTTTCTTATTTTTCATTTAATATATAATAAAATATCTACACGAAATATGATTTTAGTTAAATCTCAAATAAACATAAAATCTTTATATGCTACATTAATTCTATTTATAATTTTAATTAACATTGGTTGTCTACCATCCTTTAACCTATTCCCCGAAATTATTATTATTTACAATTAAATTTTTCTTATCTCTTTATATATCCTATCTCAGTACAATTATTCTAATTTTAATTTCCAGATTTATTTTTACTCATTTCTATGGGTGTAAAAAAAACGGACGTATACTCGTTTTTTTTACAAAGATCTTTTAACTCCCCCCCCCCCTCTCCCCAACTTTTTTATTTTCTTATTTATATCCTTAATCATATGACAAGGGGTTGACTATATTATTTGTGAGTTAAATTTAAACTTTGACTTTAATATAGATATTAAGAAAATAAAAAGGAGGTAATCAAAATAAATTATTGGTTTGCATGGTTATAATATTTATATTTATAACCATGCAAACCAATATCATAACTAGACTGTCAACAAAATTATCTTATAATTTGATCACGCTTAAAAATATAAGATTTAAGTTTGATTTTTTATTTGACCCTATCTCGGTGTCCTTTATTTTTATCCTTACACTAATTTCATTAAATGTACTAGTATATAGATTTTATTATATAATAGAGGATGTAACTTTTTTATTATCTAATATTTAATCTATTTATTATCTCTATAGTTTTTATAGTAGTCACCCCTAGAATAGTTATTCTTATCCTAGGATGAGATGGTTTAGGTCTCACCTCTTTTCTTTTAATTATAATTTACCAAAATTACTCTTCTTTAATAAAAGCCACTATAACCCTAAGAATCAACCGACTTGGAGACGTAATAATTATTTTATCTATATTTTTTTAGTCCTAATAAAATCGACATTATCTCTAACATTAATATATCTACTGCCCAAAACCCTATTCTTATTTTAGCATTTAACACAAAACTACTAGCAGTCTTTATTAAATCTGCTCAACTACCATGAAGAGACTGGCTGCTAGCAACCATGGTGCTCCTACCCCCATCTCTTTATTAGTTCACTCCAGAACCCTAGTATGTGCAGGAGTAATCCTAACAGTACGGGTTCTGGAGTGAACTAATGAAGAGATGGGGGTTGGAGCAGCCAGCCTCTTCATTAGTTCACTCTCAGCATGAAAAGAGAGGGATATTAAAAAAATAATTGCTCTTAGAACCATAAATCAGATAAGACTTTTACTAATTCTTGCTGTGAATAAACTTTTTTACTTATGTTTAACCCATTTAATATTCATGCCATCTTTAAAAGTAATTTATTTATAAGAGCAGGGAGGAGTATTCCACTCTAATAACAACTCGCAAGAAACTCGAATAAACCCTATTAATTCTAGTAAGTTAACTTCCCAATCCTCTTTTCTATCCTCCTGATCACCAATAGCTTTCCTTTGCTCTATGGGATTTTTTTTATAAGGAACATTCATTTATAGAATCTAGTAGATCCTGTTATAATAATCATTTTCTTATATGAGCCCTAATTTTTTTATCTGTATTTTTAACAGTTGGGTACTCCTTTCGAATTTTAAAGTCTTTCGAAGAAAGTAGACCCCTTTCGAAATTTATGAGATCTCATTACATATGAAACTTATCAATTCCTTTAATACTTTTAGGGGTAGGAAGAATTTCATATTTGATCTTATTAACATCTTCTCTTCTTCTTGAGAAATATTTATATGAAACCCCATGACCAACTATTTTATTCTTTTTGCTCCTATGATTTCAGGATTTCTATCTGCAAAATTTGTTGAGGGAGACATTCTGAAATCCTCGACAAATATTGCAGATAGAAATCCTATGAGGTTGGGAAATAGGGATTTCAGGATTTCTATCCTATTTGTCGTCGTACTTATACTGACAATATCTTGAAATTTACTGTAATAAATATTTGGATATAGCTTGTACCATTTAAAGCATAGCTTTGAAGCAGCTAAGAATTTTTACCCGAAATTGTTAATAAATAAGATTTAACTTTTAAATAAATTATTATAGGTTTTGAAGACCTACGGTTTAAACTTTAACCTAAAATCCTTTAACCCAAATTATATAATAAATTCACTAATATAACACTAATAAATAAATTAAAAGTGTCACTCTAATTTTTCTATCATATATCCCCTTTACCTTTTTGTTAAAAATTGTAGGTATTAAATTTAGTATTAAATAGATAGATCAAACTATAATCATGCTATAATAGTAATAGCATAGGCGTAGCCAGGGGGGGGAACAAGGGGAAATTCCCCCCCCCTTCAGAAATTTATCACTTTTTGTAAATATCATTTATAGCTAATAAAAAATATCCCCCTTAGTCCTCTCCCCACTCCCTGACCCTCATATATGTATGCATATATCTTAAATAATAATTTAAAAGAAAGAATGTAAAAGTTGATATTTTTATATATTCATCATAATTTATAGATTTTTGAGAAAATAAATTTATAAATATATAAAATGAACCAAAAATGTTTTTTAATAAATGGAATATAGGCCAAGGATAAGTGTTAAGACAGAAGTGAAATGTATTATAATTATTAATAATAGATCTATAAAATTACTATATAATATAATATATCAAATATAATTTTTTATAAAGTGAGTAATTTTAATTTATTTATCTCAATAAAAGTAAAATATAATTATAAAACTATTGATAAAATTAAATCATAAATTAAAAAAATATTAAAGCGCAATATAAACAGTGGAATATTATATGTCGTCGATTTACAATATATCTAATTAATTATCAAATGACAATCAAGTATTTTTACCAATATAGCGAATTATATATTTTACAGAAAACTATAAAATATTGATAAGGACATCAGAAAATATCTTTTAAAGACATTGTGGGATAAATAATATGAAGATTAAATTTATATATACTTAAATAAAATAGATAGCGTTAAATAATTGTATGCATATTGTTGCTATATTTAATATTAAGAGCATTGATTAGTAAATTTTGTCAGATTATTAACTGTAATATATTCTCTAACTGTCAAATATGTCTGTAAAATTGGAATTTTACCTAGTATTTTATAACTAATTCTATATAATAGGGTAAAATCAACTATATGTCTACTTACTTATTATAAATAAATTTCTTATAATTGTTTGGAATAAATTATTACCATGCTTTTATATTAAGGTATATACAATACAAGTAATTTATTATATTTTTATTTTATATAAACTAATAAAATTATATTTCATATTTGTTCCAGGCTTATTTTTTTTATTAAATCGTATGATTATTATTAAGATTAATAACCCCTACTAACTTCATCAAAAAAATGTTGGAAGGAGGAAAACCTGACAGAAAACAATAAAAATATTAGTAGACTAACCCCTATTACTTTATACATTAGCAAGTAATTAGCTTTTGCATTAACTATCTTTAAAACTATTATTTTTAAATTTTTTACTCTAAAAATTAGAGAGATATACATTCCTCTAAATAATAAAAAATTATAGACCCCTCTTCTTACTAATAGCACTATCCATACTGACATCCCAATTGAAGAATACACTATAATCATAAAACTTCTTATAAAAATAGGCGCTAAGGATCTGATTAGTGCTCTTACACTCTGGCTTTTATTAATTTTTCTTTCATATTCTTGTTTATAGTAATATATTGTATACATTTTTAGGTGGGTTGGGGGGGGGGGGTGATTGTGTAGGGAGAAGTTATTTACGAAAAAGGTAAGTTAATTTCCGAAGATTTCCTCTTGCCCCCTCCCTCCCCTGGCTACACCTAGGCTTGTATTTAATAAATTTAAAATTTAGGTTTGAATGCATTGTTCAATTGGTTTAATCCATGTATCAGAGCTGTTGTTTTCGCCCAAATATTCACTTACCTGACCTGAGCATTTTTTTGGATATTATTTTTGGGAATTTTTATTATTTTTATCAATTTAAAAATTTATAATTGGGTATAAAAAATGTAGAATTTATTTTAAAAAGGATGTAAATTAATATTCTAAAAATTCAAAAAAAAATGGTAAAAAGCAGCTGGCACCCTAAATGGCCATGATGTTTGTGTTGTTAATTATAAATTGCAAAGAAAGAATAAAATAAAAAAATTTTATTTATGAATTTTATTTTACAATATTCAGCTTAAAATTGATAATGTCAGAATTCTCAATAATATTATTACCATATTTTTATAATATAAAATCAAATAATTTGTTAATTTTTATTTAAATACTCACCCAAATCTGTGTTATGACGAGATCAGAAAAGTCAGATCATTTTTTTTATATGACTGAAACCATTTTGATATTAGACGTAACTCACTCTTAGTAAAATCAAAGATTCTTATAACTGCTCTACTTTAAAAAAAAGAAATTAAAAGAAAAGTAATTTATTTAAAAATTTTCTAAATTTGTTTAAAAATAATATTTATTAATATTATATAAACCAAACCACTACTACACCTATAATTCTGTTCTACTTATAAATCTTTCTTATACTATTTATTAATTAATTTATTATGATAATCTAATTTCCTTTAAACGTTAAAGTCATAAATTATTATGGACAAATTATACCTTTTATTATTAAATGATTATACAAATACATAAATTACCTTTGAGTTATATTGACTTGACAAACAGGTTGTTCACTATATCTGCAAAATAAAAAAAATTAAAATAATGTATAAAATATTTTTAATTCAATTAAATTCAAAAAATATTTTAAAAACTCGAGAGGGTACATGGAATGGAAGGAAAAGTTAAATGAGATTCATAGATGAAATAAGAATCCAAGCTAAATAAATAATTAAGGTTACTTAGACCAAACGATCAAATTTTGTTGGTCGCATTTGACATGAGACTATAAATAAAAGGTGGGTCAATACAGTCATGGACACTCATAGGAATTTCTCAGGGGGAATGGACAATTTTTTTTACGAGGTATTTATTTTTTTAGGTCTCATAATTATTTTTCATCAGTCTAGTTTTTCTCTAAATGTTTGTTATACAATATACTACTATCCTTTTATTAAAAATGCTTTCATTTCTGGTAAATTATTATTATTTACAAAAAATCGGTTAATGATATTTAGAGCAAATTACAGGGTAATACTGGGAATGTAAAGTCCCGTGGGACTAAAGTTTTAGAGGCCCTCCAAAAATGGTTTAAGTTTAATCCTGATTAGAACTTTTATTCTTGTCTTTTTTTTACTTACGTGTTTAAGCTGTCTTAGTTTAATGATTTTTGCATTAATAGGGAGCATTTACATGAATAATAAAAAATTTCACATAATTCTTCACGTTCAACTGCCATAAATAACTATAAGATTCTAGATAATCCTGTTAAATATTTTCTTGCAGTCTATTCTTAATTATTTTGAGCTTACTGAAAGTTTGTTCACAACTCACTCGTGTAAGCATAATTAAATCAATGATTTTTTTTGAATAAAAATTATGATTTAGAAATTTTCTTTTTGCTTGCATTTTAAACAATTATTAGTTTTTGTTTCCTAGTAAAAAATTCTAATTTCCTTATTTTGCTATATTTGGCAATAAGTTATAAATAATTGCTGAGATTATAAATTATTTTATGTTGTGCGAAATTATTTTTTTGAGATATTCAGAGTTGTCAACGTATCTAGATACAAAAATGTGGAATCGGTAACTAGATACACTTTTAGAAAAGATATCTATATCTGTATCTAGATATTACTTCAGAGGTATAGATATATTTTTAGATACTTTTGGATGCTTTAGATACATTTTGATATACTTTACTATATGTTTTTTTTATATTAAAAATAATGATATTGGAATGAAATTTATTTAATAATATGTCTAAGTTTATTTCACTACAAAAAACCAGACAAATATTATTTTACGCAATGGATGACGACAACATGGTGAGTTTTATATTATAATTTATTTTATATTAATTTATAAAATAATTCTTAGATCAATATTTCTAAACAATCTCTGAAAAGAAATCAAATAATTTAATATTATATTTCTTCCCTCGATGATATAAATATTAATATCAACTTTGACACTCCTCAAAAAATATTTAATGTTCAATATAAAGATGGTATTCATTAAATATTACAACTACTCTGTCGCAAGTGTATTAGAAAAGAGAGTTTAGTATGGATAAAAATGTCTTTACAGTAAACGGGGGTGCCTTAATGATAAATTTGAGTGTGTTTTATTTTAAAATAAAACAATTCAAAATCATTTAATTACATAAGTTGTTTATGAATCAGATATCTGTATAGGCACCATTTGTACAGCCCGGCCCGGATTGAAAAAAAATTCGGCTCCACCCGGGTCTTACATTTTTAGGCCGGACGGATTATTTTTTTAAATTTCAATCTGGGTGAGTAAATTTTTTTTTCAACAACCTTGGCTTTTAAAAAATTAAAATATACCTGTTCGGTATGTATCCTTTTTCAGCAAATATGAAATACATATATAACAAATTGTCAAATATTTTATCTCCCCATTTGTAAAAGGAGTGAATCTGAATAACCACACTTTCTATTCGACTGGTCGATTGTAATTCCCTTATTCCCTGTTCCTCTTGTAATTTAATATACTATATTATATGTATCATTCATTTGCGCTCTATCCCTGGTAATGTAATTGCCTGAATTTGGGGAAGAGAAAAAGAGAGATATAATGATACTTATCTAAAATAAACTTTTTTCTTTAAAATTATTATTTTAAATATTGAGTTGAGTGTATCTTTGTTGTTATTAATTTGATCGAATATCACTTAAAATATTGATTAGTTGAATAATTAATTTGAATAATTAATTTGAATAATATTTTACTAGGAATTTCTTCTAAGGATTCAAAAAATGATATTGTTATATGATACACAATTTTTAATATATTTTATTTATTTTTAATTATTATAGATAATAATGGTGATTTAAAAAATTCGGGTTTAAAACATTCGCTCCCACCCGGGACTGGTATTTTAAAAAACTTTTAAGCCAGGCCCGGGTATATTTAAAAAATAATAATAAGACCCTGTTCGTGTACCTGGATCGGGCTAAGGGTCGGCCTGTAAGCCTCTGATATGAATTATTAAAATCCAATAATCATTATTTTCGCTATATATTTGTATATAGATGTGGTATCAGCTCAATAAATTTTTTAGTCCATTTCAATATTTAAAATAAATAAAGCATTATGCACCCCTAACATAAGTATAATAAAAATTGTATCATCTAGAGACATTTTTAAAAACGTATCTGTATTTGGATACTTTTTTACACGAAGTATCTATTTCTATCTCTATCCATTTTTAGAGTTGTATATGTATCTAGACCCATTTGACAATTATCTTTCAACAACTCGGGATATATTAACTCATATGAAATTTAAGGAGATATAACAGATCTCTGTAATTATTTTGTTCTGTTTAATTCATTATAATATTGATTCAATATTATGTTGATATATTCCAATTAATTCCGATGCAGTTTATTTACAGTAATTCTATTAACATTAAAATTATAAATTATAAACTCAGATATATAATAAATTGGCAAATATTAAATATTGCTAGATCTTTGCTTCGACAGCCTTATCGGCGGGGGCGTTTCTTTTTTTAAAACGATCGGCGACGGCATCAAATATTTTTCTAACTTAAATTTTTTATATTAAAATTTTAAAATAAAATTTATGCTTAGCTTTAATATGCAAATTTTGAATTAGCTAATATTGAAAGTTTAGAAAGATCCAATTCTCATATCTTCCAAAAATCTAAGACATCTTTTATTTCTAAATTATAAGGCGAAAATAATGAAAACTCTTTTTCTAGATTAGTTAAATATGACGAATTTTTGGTAGCTAATAGCTTAGGATAATCGAATTCTGAACAACTTCTACGGTTTCACATTCGGCTAATTCGTCTGTGTAAGGCAACAGAGGTAGTATGTTGATATAAAAATTGCACCGGTAATATTTTTTTCATTTCAATATTCATTTACTATATTTATAGATTGGAAACGAGGATCCAAAGATATCATAAAACCTAAGTAAAAAAATAAAACAAGGAGAAATGAATAAATAAAAACTAATTTATGTATTTTCAAATACGAAGATTGTTTATTGGAAATCTATAATCAAATAAAATTTTGTCTAAAGGATGCTCTGGATTTTTCACGATTAAATTATAAGGATAAATTTAGTATACAACCCTTATGGGTTATTCAAAATTTAACAGTTTTTTGAAGGTTCTTAAGAAAATTTAAAGTTCATGCACCAAGTCCCAATGGTAGTTACATAATTTGAGATCCCTCCATTCTATTTTATATGATATTTACAGGATTTTTATTATTGCAACTCACACTTTTTAACATTATTTAAATACTATGCCACGTGTGGGCACATTTAATTTTAAAGTGTTAGGTTTTTTCTCATATGATTTTTGATTTTCACTATCATCATCAAACCCAAAACGATCTTTGTAAAAAGGATCATTATTATCCAAATCTAAAATATCCGATGTGATCGATTAAAAGAATTTCATATTTCGATATCGATTATATTTTAAAAATCGGTGTTTTGAATCTTAAGGCAACTATAATTTCTTGCACTTTTTTAATAAGATATTTAATTTTTATATTCCATCTACTTACTGTCACTAGATTCGTGCATCCGTAGCCATTTGAATTATCTTAGACCCTAAATTGAATTTTTCAACTTTATCTATCTCGAAAAGAATAGTTTTGGGGGTATGTTTTTGAGTGATATGATGCGTAGCCAATGTATAAAATGCAATATTTAAATTATTATTTATTTTCATGAAATATAAAGTTAATATAATTTCGCCGTCTACATTTTACGGAGCACATATCAAATGTTATAACACAAAATAAAATCACATTTTTTAATATAATTTAAAATATATAATATTATTTTTCATATTCATAAATAAATATTATTCTTAATAACAAAATTCACGATGCCGATTTTTTCCATCGGCAGCGACGTGTTGAACGCCGAAACTTTTTTGTCGCCGGCATAGTTAAAAATTACAGGCGGCGGCGCACATGTATAAATATTGGTAATACCATGATAAAAATATTTATATCAAATACACCGATTTTTTGTTTTCATATTTAAAAAAATCATAATTTTTGGCATTTGATTAGCAATTCTTAATTTCATCTCTATTTTATATAATCTTTAATTTATTTATTTTCACTATTTTCTTGTTTTCTGTATTTTCCCTAATTTTAACATTTCAATTGGCATAAATTCTTATGAAGATAGTCCCTTTCGTAATTTCTCACCATTTCCTTTCGCTACAGAAGATATTCTCTTTAAAACAATTTCAGTTATGCTCAGGACCTACCATATCCTCATAATCAAATATAATTTACCTCTTTGCCTTCTTCCATACCTCTTTTCTAGATCCTATCCCTCCCCCTCCCCCCACCCCCATATTTAAAATGTATAATATGATCAGTGTCAAGAGTTATATTATAATTTTTTTAAGTTATTTCATGTAAAAATGATCAAATTTTAAGCTCCCGTGACAGCCCGATGTATGCCCTTATATGGCGCATTTGCAAAAAATATTTTCAAAAAAGAAAATTTTAAACATAAACCTATTAATTAAGACTAAAATGAAATATTTTGTACAAATGACAAGTATTTTTAATTAAATTGATTTTATCTGTTAGAGGTCGACAAATCCGCTATCTTCCCTATGCTAATTTTTCATATATACGAAAATAAATGATTTTAAATTTACCAGTGGGAAATTTTACCAAATTACTTTAAAAAAAACTAGTTGAAGATCATAAATGTAGATATAAAAAATATTTATTAAATCTTCGCTAATTTAACTGATCAACTGGGTTTGTGAATTCACAACACATTTGATTAATAATAATAATTTTGTTATATATTATTAATTAATTTTCTCGAAAATTATTATTTTAATATATAGAATACTCGTAGATTATAATTACTTTTAAAATTGGTATATAATATATATAATTCGTAATTGAAGATGTTCCAAATCTCGCCTTTTTAATTCATTATTCTTATTTTTATCAATTATATTTCCTCTTTTATTAATTGATTCTCTCCCACGGTGTCTACTTAAAAAAAAATAAGATGAAAAAATGATAATTTTTTAGAACAAAAAAAATATCAATTTTTTTTTATTAAAAAAGGTTTTATTTTGTTTCAGAAAACATTAAAAATATAGATTGATGTGTAATTTGATAAGAAATAAACATATAAGGAAATTAATAATTAAATTCAATGAATTAATCAATTATTAAAATTTGGGGATTTGAAATCATATTAAGGTCATAATACAGAGTAAGGTAAGACAATGAATAGTGATTTTATCGACCTGGATTCTAGAACGATCTCATATAAATAACATACCTTTTAATTTCTATGAATTCGATTTATTTATGTAATGGTCCCTGCATGTTGGGGTGGGATGTGCTCTTATGTCTAAATTAAATTTTCGGGCCTAAATAATTTTTCAGAATAAATGTTCTTATTCTGAGCCTACCTAAATAAAACAAAATTGACTTTTCCAAACTCTTAAATGTATAAGACGTTAGTGATGACAATGAACTTTATATATTATATAATACAATACATAATGTTCTTACAAAAAACTCTATGATCACTTTATATATTTTTCTAGCTAGACAAAAATTCAAAGCTTTAGATAAATAAGAATTACAGTCATTACCGATTGCTATTTAAAATTATAGCGCGCTACTTTTATGAGCTGCTTTATCACATCACTTCTTAGTCTATTTTTTCTGCCTAGCGAATCAACCGACAAAAAATAAATAAATAAGAATATAGATATTTACAAATGTTCTTCATAATAGATTAATTTCTTTCATACCAGTATGCCGTTCATTTCTATCATAGCTGTATCCAGGATTTTGCTAAAGGGGGGGGGGCATAATTATGTCGAATTTTTCCCCATAAATTTTAATCTTTAACCCTTTATTAGATTTTTATAAAAATAATTCACTTTTTTTTCTAAAATTTTTGGATTATAGTCGTTATTTTAAAAAGTATTAACAATCACAAATTTTTCTTTCAAATTCCTCTTTATAAAATGACATATTGCATGCAATCTTGAGGGAGTGAGGGTGGGAGGGAGGGAGGGTGTAGGCGGAAATTTTTTATTAGTTTATAAAATGTTATTTATGAAAATATATAAATTTTCGATAGGGGAAATTTCTCTCCCCTGGCTATCCTCCTGATTTATATGAGTATTCTTATAAAAGCCAACAGAAGGGGGAGGGGCACTGTATATAATGTTTGAAATTTCAAAAAATCGATTATATATAATATATATTAATTAATATAGATACTGGGTGGCAGCGTCTACATGACAGAATTTTCACTGGCTGCAAACCCCCTTAAAAACCTTTGCCTACCCCACCACCACCCCCCCCCCCCCAAAAAAAAAATACGCCGCCTCCGGCGGCAGTGTCTCTTTATTATTATTTTCACCTTTATAATTTTATTGATACTCTTTTCAAGGATAACATAAATTATTCTATCTCTACTACCAACTATCGATATTTTGTGAATATAAAGAATTTATTTTTTAGATAATAAATTTAATTAAAACCTCCATTATTTACAAATGAATTAATTATTATGGCATTATGAGCTTGCTGATATATCTAAACCTTTTAAGTAGCAGAAAGTTTTATTTGGAAAACAATGTGTATGATTGTTAGCAATATATAGATTTAGTCGATAATTGTATTATAATAATTCTATAATAAAAGTATTAATTTTTACAGCAATAAATTGTGTCCTATCTCATCTCAAAATTTAATAGATAACCCCCCAAAAAATTTATCCTACCCCCATTAAAGCAGCCTACCCCCTCAAAAAAATAGGATGCAAACTGTTCCTACCCCTCCCGCTCATGTAGACGCTGCTGGGTGGTAACTTGTTTTTTTTTTCGATGGACCCACTTAGTGTTGTTAAACGGCTCGTTTTGAGCCGATTTTTAAAACAATATTTTAGCCAGAAAAATATTGTCTAAGCCTCGAGATTTCGTTAATAGATGTTCAAACCGGTATGCCACGTATGAGCAAAATCTTAAAGCTTGCGTAGTATTCATCTGGATAAAATATTGAGTTAGCCGTTTTTAAAAATCGGCATTTCTAAAAATTAATAACATTTTAAATTGAATAATAAATAATCTAAGCAAACCATAATCAGCTTAACTTTATAATTGTTAATCTTATGTTAAGCAGCTATAATTGATAAAGGTTATTTATATATGTATGAAACATCAACATTAAAATCTAATTTTCATTTTTTATCAAGTGGATTTTATATGTTAAACAACCTTTTTTAAACTAAATTTGGCGTTCTGTAGAAAAACGCAAAAATATATTTTTAATTAATATACAATAATTAATTAATGTATTATTTTGTTTCAATTTCAAGAACAAGTTTTACAACAATCATTATAATCTCACAATCGTTTAAAGTATTTATTAAATTACATATATAATGAAAAGCAAATGGACAAAAAGCTACCTAAAAAAACTTAAGCCCTTGTCGGTGTTTTTTTCCTTTTTATTAAAAATTTTTTATTATTTAAAAATATCAAAGCTTTACAACCTAAAATAATAAGTAAGAAGTTGAGTTGACTGAATTTTGAATGTATAATTTTTTTAAAGTATTTTTGAAAGGTTTAAAAATAGGGCCTATTTAAGTTATACAAAAGCACATTTAGAAAAATTAATAGAAGAGGAAAGAATGGGGTGATTTTTTTTATTGATTATAGAGAAGATTGGCATTTGAAATTGTTTAGAAAAATGGAAAACTTGATTGATTTATTTATACACTCATTATTATGAATTATCATTATAATAATGATAAGATTTAAGGTACAATTAAATTATTAATGTTAAGAGTTATTTTAGACAAAAATAACGGTTACTCAGAGGCGCAACAGGAACGCTCTAAATCCTCCCGAGGATTCAGATCTAAAAATTTAAAATTTTATATTTTTAGAATTACGTCCGACCGGTTTGGAAATTTTTACAAGAATGGAAAAGGACCGCGAGTTTTGGCCTAAAAGATATTTAAAAAAATCTAAAAAATAAAATAGAAAATTTTATTTTCTTCAGGGATCCAAACTGAATCATTAAATAGGTATTAACCATTATTATTTAACGAACTGAAGCCGTTAAAATTTTTATTACCCGAACCTAAACTGTAAACCTATAATTTAATCAGGTTTGAATATTTTGAATATTTTTGTTTATTAATATTTGACCGTGCCAGAAATTCAAATTAGGGTATACTCAACCATATTCTTTCTCCTTATTAGATATAATTTGTCGGAAGAGAATTTTGAAAATATTTTAATTGGATGTTCTATAATATTTTTATGAATTTTTTTTAAAATTATATGGTTAGGGGAAACCAAAGCTATACGGCAGGTGGGGTTAAAAGGCAAGCCACAATACCTTTTTCATATTCAGGGCAATTGTTTCAGTTTAGTAAAATCTACCACTTTATTTAATAGTGCAAGCTTCGCATTCAAAAGATATTTATCAAAAAGAATTTTTTCTTCTTTGCCAATTTTTTTTTTGATATTTTTTGAATTGAGACAAAAGTATGAAATTTATAGAATACATTCTAGAATGTCAAGCAACCAAAAAAGCCTAGTCTGGGGGTTATAGAATAATTGCTAGAGTCATTTGAGCTCGCTCCCTATCGGGACTATATTATAAGGGAAGGGGAAATTTGTGCAGCAAAAATTTCACAAGGCAATGACTCTATAGAATATTTAAAATAAATTGTCTGTCTGGAGACCTAGTAAACCCTAATATTTTTACCGATTATATTTGTATTAATCGTTCTAGAGATGAAATAATTCTGAATACGTTATTAATGATACCCAAAACTTTGATATAAATCTTGGAACAGCTGATGAATCTATATCTGATTCACTAACTATAGCTAATCATAATAGGAGACACTTCTACTACATGGGGGGGGGGGGAGTATAGCGCAAAATAATCCTTGAAACATAATTTAGTGGAAGAAAGGGGAGGGAATAGGTGTGTAAGGAGGGTAGGAGGTATGGGATGTATATTGCTAAAAATGCAGGTTCAAAAAAAAGATATATTTTTATGGGGGGGGGGGGATTTTTAGGGATGTTATATTTCATTGAGTAAAAAGTGTGAGTAATTGATACAATGCATTAATGGTCCTGAATGGGCATTTCCTATCCTATTTGTGTCTATTTTATTTTATGTGTACTTCATTGTGAAGTATTTTTTAAAAAATTGTTTTTATTATGCATTAATTATAACAATAATTTTTTTTATATTTTATGGGTTGATTTGATATTTGCAATCTTACCCCAAAGGGCTAGCCATCTTACTAAGCATTGATAAATAGTAAAAAAAAACGACTATTACTTAATCCTAATTAGCACTCTTGCTAAACGAGGTTATCTAATTATACATATAGTTTAATTTTATAAAGTTTAAATAAGATTTTAACGCAAAAGGGCAAAACACCTGGCACATAACCCTGATCTCCCGTATTACCTGGCAACCTCATTAAATAGTTTAGTATGGTTAGATTTATATGCTTAACATGAATTTAATTAAGATCAAAGAATAATATGAATAAATAGATGTCTAATGATAAACTGAGATGTTTATATAAATTATATTAAAGTATAATTTTTGTAAATATTTAAATCAAGAAATAATAATGTTAGCTCCTTATACACATTTTCTATATTGTAATATTTCATATTTATAATAAAATTCTTAAATAATATTACTATAACCAGTCATTAGCATATTTAGAGCAGGTATTAGTGCTCTGCATTGGGCCTAATTTTTCAAGCCAGGGACGAAATTTTTTAAAAAGTTATGCCACGATATATGTTTATATGGCGTCTAGTTTCTATAAATAAAATCAAATATTTTTATTTACACAAAAAATTCAACATAACATTGATAAATTATGATATATTTAAAAAAATTACTAAAGCCCGACCCGGTCCGAATTTTCTTAAAAAATATTAGGCCCGACCCAACCCGAACCGATTATTTATTAAAAAAATAGGCCCGGCCTGATGCTCGTTCGGGCTGGACTGGGTACGGGTCGGGCCTACTTTTGTAGATCTCTAATTTGACCTTCATCTCTTAAATAATATATTATTTATAAATGGGATCAGATTTTCTAAAATCATTTTAATTAAAAAATAAAAACATTTATTTAAATCTGTTGTCTCAAAATGGATAGTTAGTAACTCAATCCTATTTCTTTAAATATGAAACTGAGCAAGTTTAAAGGTATCAGTAGCGTCACTAGGGGGATACGCACAAAGGTTATATTTTATTTTCAATTTCAAATAATCGCAATATTTAAAAAAAAATTAAAACTTATATAATAATTTAAAATTGATTTAAGATAATGAATATATTTTATAAATATATATGTATATTCAAAATTAAATTAATAATATATATATAATTTTATATACAAACATTTTTAAAAAAAAAACTAAAAAAATTTAAAAAAAAGGGACATGCTATCCTTGAGAGGAGTGAATGCTTAAGAAATTGGTTAGGCAGGTTTCAAGAGAAATTTTTGGAAGAAAGTGGAATCCTTTGTTGGGTTACCTTTTGCCGATGGTTTTTATAAAATTGAGAGCCTCCTTTCCGAACATACAAGGTGACTAGTGATATAAAAGCTGTGTTCGTAAGGCCAGGGTTTTTTTAAACTACTTCTACCTCAGAAAGTGAGAAGTTGGACTACGCGACAAAATCAACGAACGTGTAGTTCTAGGTCAGAGAGAGTTCTTCTAGGGGAAGGTATATGCCGTTATCCTTTAAAATGCCCACTGGTTCAAGAGTGGATGGGATATTACATTATTTAAAGGCAGCTAGGAAAATGTTGCTAATGGATTTATGGCGGGGTCCGCGGAAGAACTTACAGTGCAAGGGATGGTAGGCATTCCATTTGATGGTTTGACCACAATCAACGTAAATAAAGGGTAAAATGTCATTGCAACCAGAACGGAGGCCATTGATATGCGTAGTTGTTTACCAGTCATGAGGCCAAGATTGGAACTAGAGATGGCTTCCAACCAATCATAGCCAAAGCTTTCATTTTTATATTTTTTAGAAATTTTTTTGATTTAATATTTTTTTATAAATTTTATATATCAATCCTAATTAAATAAAAATAAATATAATCATTTTTTAATTAAAAATAAAATCCAATTTAATATTTAGCTTATGTGTGATAAAATGGTGATCAACAAGGTACATAAAATATAGTAAGTTTTTTAAATTATACTTATCTAGATTTAGTCAATGAAAAAAGATAAGTAGAATCTGATACTGAGAATGTGTGAGATATGAATATTGAAAGCCACAGAGATGAGCATTATTGCTCACTAAATCACAAAATTAACTGCTCTCAGCAGCAGAGAAAATTTTATATTTCTTAGCATCACAAATATTGGAAATAGGTAGGGGAGACTGGGGTTAGTCGAACCAATTTTTACAAAATTGGCTATAGCTATAGCTATAGCTATTGTTATTTTATAGATAATATAAAAAATTATATATGATTGGATACCTAAAACTATACTCTATAAAGGTGCCTTATAAAAAATCTTAAGAATTTAATCATATTTTTTAAATTTTATTTTTTGTAAAAGTGAAAATTTTGTTCAACAAGCCTCAATAGCGGGGTGAGGCAAACCACTTCAAGGGTCTTCCTAAACCATTAGTTTTTTTAGGCCATAATATATTGAAATGCATTTTTATTTATTAATAATGATATGTATAGAATAATTTTATTGTTTTATTGTTCAAAATATCATAATACTTATAAATTGAAGCTAATTATATATAAAAATTGAAACTTAATTTTGGCTAATAATATTTTTTACATAAAAAAATATAAATTTTAAGGAGAGATTAAGATTTCTTAGCATAAATCCTAAATACCAATCATAAACAGCCATGAAATTGCCTTTTCAAGATTTTCAAATTTTTTTCATTACTAACTGACATAATTTACGTGTATAGTTTGGCAAATCCCGCTAGCTCTAAATTAACAAATCATGATTGAAATAATATCTAGATTTGATAAATACTCATAAAACTTACCCAAATTATAGAAGAATGTTTAAACTTTGCAATAAAATTTAATTTAGATTTAAATGATTATATATTTTAATAAAAATTAAAATTCTGTCATGTAAAAATCTTTTGAAAATTTCATCAAAATTTTATTTCTTAAATAAGATTTTTGTTATGAATTATTTATAAATATATTTTGTCCATAGATGTATACTAATGAAAACTATAATAGGATAAAATTTTAACCTACTGGTGTATTTAATTTTAAAGTGGTTTGCCAAGCCCCGGGGTTTACCTAACCCCAGTCTCCCCTAATTCTGCTATTATAGCCGGTGACACTTGTGATTGTTAGATACGTTGATGAAACAAGAACTTCAAAAAAAATTTTTCAAGAGTCCGGAAAAGACGAAATGACACCCTATTTTGGTTTCTTCCTGAAAATCAATATACCTCAATCAATCAAGGTTTTTAATTTAGAAGGCATTTATGCTTTTTCTCAATTTCTATTACGTATCATAACAAATTTATTGATTTGTATTAAATAAGTTCAACCTTAAGTTCTACATGGTAGGAATCTCATCTTAAAACGATGGAAATGGTAAAAAAATACCTTCCCAGCAATCATTTCATATCTAGAAACTATAGACTACGGTGATGCGGTGAAAGTAGCGGGTATTTTACAAATTATTTTACAATTTGGTATAATTATTTTTATGTTTATATTATATTTCAAAAGTTATTCTCTATGTGCACAAATATTACTAATTTTTTGCAAAAATCAGATGGAGGTTAATCAACAGCATTGACTGTTGCTGAATCTCTTTATCATCTCTGTAAGAATTAAGAAACAATTCTTATTCTTCTTTATTATTTAATGAAAAATTAGAAATAAAAAAAATGAAATTATACCATTTTGAATAGCTAATTGAATGGATGACATTGTTTCTGCTAATTTTTCAAATCAAAATTTTTATAGGTGTCATGTCTTTTATCCAATTTTGGATATTATAATAAATGAATTAAAGAGGATTTTCCAAGAAAGCGCAAATATATTGAGAGCTATAAGCGCTTTACATACCTCCTTCTGCCCTTTTTAAAATTATTATATATAATCAAACCATTTATTTTACGGATCTAATAGAAAACTAAATAATTTTAAAACTTCATATTTTCTTGTATATCATCTAAAATTATTGCCAACGATATATTCCCTTTGCATATATAAATGCCTTGTGCTTATGTGAAAGATTGTTTTTGGAATTAAAATATTTTACAGCATACATTTGAACAATGAATCAAGAACGATTAAATTCGTTGGCTATATTAAGCATAGAAAAAAAGGACGAATATACGACAGCCAATAAGATCAGAGAAGAGAATTTATTTTGTCTGTCAAACAATTTATATATATTATTTTATACAATTAATTCCAGTTACATTAATTATATTATAAAATAGACATTTTTTATTATTCTTGTTCACTTAAAATATTTTTTCAGCACAAATATTTAACCTTCTCTGTTATTATAATAAATACTATATATGCATCTATAAAGAGTTGTTAACTAATAATAAATAAATATTTTATGTTATAATATATCATCGTGACATATCTTACAAAAAATATATTCCAACATGTAAGGGAGACTGGGGTTAGGTAAACCCAGGGGCTTGGCAAACCACTTGATCTCATTTTAAAATTAAATACACCAGAAGGTTAAAATTTTATCCTAATATAGTTTTCATTAGTATACATCTATGGACAAAATACATTTAAAATAATTAATTACTAAAAATTTTATTCAAAAGATTTTTACATGACAGAATTTTAATTTTTATTAAAATATATGATCATTTATATGTAAATTAAATTTTATTAGAAAGTTTAAACATTCTTCTATAATTTGGGTAAGTTTTATGCGTATTTATCAAATCTAGATATTATTTCAATCATGATTTGTCAATTTAGAGCTAGAGGGGTTTGCTAAACCATACACGTCAATTATAGCAATTAATAATGAAAAAAATTTCAAAATCTTGAAAAGGCAATTTCATGGCTGTTTATGATTGGTATTTAGGATTTATGCTAAGAAATCTTAATATCTCCTTAAAATTCATATTTTTTTATGTCCAAAATGTTTATTTATTAAATTAGCCAAAGTTAAGTTTCAATTTTTATATATAATTAGCTTCAATTTTTAAGTATTATGATATTTTGAACAATAAATACATAAAATTATCCTATACATATCATTATTAATAAATAAAAATGCATTTCAATTTATTATGGCCTAAAAAACCAATGGTTTAGGAAGCCCCTTGAAGTGGTTTGCTTCACCCCGCTATTGGGGCTTGTTGAACAAAATTTTCACTTTTACAAAAAATAAAATTTAAAAAAAAAATTATATTCTTAAGATTTTTTATAAATCACCTTTATAGAGTATAGATTTAGGTATCCAATCATATTTTATTTTTTATATTATCTATAAAACAACAAGAGCTATAGCCAATTTTGTAAAAATTGGTTCGACTAACCCCAGTCTCCCCTATAGAGTAACATTGTGAATATTAGGCACTTTTGCTTCAAACTTAGACAAAGTTTATTGTAAAAATTAAAATTGTTAGATTAGTTCTGCATATGTTAGAATACATTTCCGATAAATGGTTTAAAATTGAGGTATTCTAATTTCCATGAATTCCATATCCTAATACACCAATAAATAGAAAATTCTGAGAATTTCATAAGTAGTTAAGATTTACAGTTCAAAATTGTTATTTGAGCCACCCAAGATTGTAAGAGCTAGTGGTGCTACTGCAGGTATGGCTAGGCATGACATGCCATGTATTAACTGTCCCGAAAACATTCAAATAAATTTATCTAGCTCAAAAACTAATAAAAATTTAACTTTGATTCAAATTAATTAAATATTTGATTACACCCAATTCTTGATGTTTTTTTGAAAAAATAAACAAAATCATGCTAATGCCACAATTTTTTCCCTACATGATTCTAATATAATTGTAAAACGGTTCGGACCGCTTTTAAAGACTCAAAACAAACTATCTTTTTTTTACGAATAAAATCTAAACCTATAAATCTTAAACCGTTATCTTAATCATTGAACCCATATTTGTTACTGTACGGATCTCTGGTTTTTGCTTTTTTTATTAAAATATGTAAAAATAATAATTAAAATTTACGGGATTAGGACACCGGGAATCCTATGAGCCTTTATGAGTCATGGAGTTATTTTCTTGAGTATATATTTTTTTAAAAAAAATTTATAAAAATATATATCAAAATTATGCATATATGGCTATAATTTTTTTCTATTAAATCCTATAACACAGTGTATTATTTATACTCTCAAAAGTATAACTTTGTAAGATGAAGCAATTTATCAAAAATAGAAAATAATATTCATTCTAATAACTGTCTTAAATAAAGTATTAAACCATAATCTATTATTAAAATTATATACTTCATTTAAATAAAAAAATAGGTCTAATCTAAAATTAATTTTTAAAGATATTAAGGGTAGAGGTGATTTTTTTAGGCGCATTTTAAAATTGGGATTTGAAAATGGTAAGAAATTTTATTAGAATGCAGAAATAATTATATCCTATTCAAAAATCATTAGAATAGCCAGACCTATAAACTTAATAAAAAGATTGTATAAGAAACCTTTACTGATTTAAGGCAACTGAAAGATGAAAGAATAATAGCTACATATATGACATGAATGAAACTGATATATAAATTTTATATCTTGCAAAAGTTTTGTAATGCTTTATTTCTATAAAGATGTTTTAATTTATTCATCTAAAATACTCAGAAAATTATAGATTCTTTAAAATTCCCCAAGAATTTTTAACTTCTAATTTTTTTATCAAATCCATCAACTTATGCAAGTATTATTCAAATTTCCATATTTGATATTGGATTAAAACACATATATTTTATGATGAGGTATAAATTAATTATTTTGGGTTCAAATTATTTATTGAAAATAAAAGCCGATCAAACATTATCTTCTTCTGCTAGTATTACATCACCAATACCTAGCGTACAGTTGTGTTTTTAATAGTATAAAAAAAAATTTACAACTAATTTATTTACTTGTTCTTTTCTATAACTTAGGTAATTTTTTAAAGGATGAAGCTATAGACTCTAATCTATCTCTATAATAGGTAAGAACAGGAATTTTCTAAAGGATGGAGGGGGGAGGGGCACTATTGGGGGTGTTTCCCCCATATTTTTTATTGGAGGTCTTTAGGCCCACTAAGCCTTTGGATATGTTGTATTTTTATATATATAATTTAGGTTTCATTTTTTTTATAAAAATGTTTATTTCTATAAATTTTCAATAGTCATTATTTTAAAAAATTATTAGCTTTTACCTTTTCAAATTCATGTTTATAGTGATATATTACATACATATTAGGAGGATAGGGGGGGGTGTATAGGGGAAAATATTATTACCTTACTAAAATGATATTTTATAGAACATACAAATTTTTGAAGGAGAAATCCTTTCCACCACCCAGCTACCTATGTTTTCTATGAATGTCGCTGACTCTCCAGAGCATAGGAAATATAAAAATGTAAATGTTATAAATATTTTATAACTATATTTATATAATAGAATAATATTGAATAGGAAAAAAAACCCCCAGAAAAAAACCCCCGAAATTTTTTTCATATTTATATAATTTACTTAAGACCTAATAATATAGATATATTCTTATTTGGATTATAATGGATATACTCATATTTATAAGGTATAGACAAATTAGTATTTTAGAAAAAAATATTATAAAAATATAATTTATTAATAAGCTAAAATTTTCTAGGCCCTTCCTAATTCATTATTTAACGATTACTCATATCAGTGGCGTATCCAAGATTTTCTTATGGGAGCTGGGGGGGGGGGGGGGGTAAATTTTTTATGGGGGCTTCGCCCCAAAACCCCCTTACCCAGCTTTCCACCGGCATTCGGCCAGGTCTTATATTTTAGCTATTCTATTAAATTATTCATAATTTAACAATAATTATATTTCTATTTTTAACTATTATTTACTAATTCGTGCTTATGGATATTAGAAGCCAATATTTAATAAAGTTTTTATAAATGTAAAGTAGAAATAAAGTTTAATGTCATTTTTTTTATAAAATTTGCTTTAAAAACTAGTCTCAGCTTAAATTCTCATACAATATAAGTAGAATATAATTTTTTTTATTGAAAATACTAATAGTAGTGTGTATAAAATATTGACTAGAAAATAATTTAAAAAACAAGTTTTTTCTAACTTCTTATCAAATACAATATTATACAAAAATTTTTATTATGCTATAATTATAATGTGATTTTTAATTTTCGTGGGAATGTTGTCAATTCATCAAGAATTTCGTTTGTCGTTGGAACCAAATCTCTGTGGATATTTAACAGAGCTAACCCATTTAGCCGAGATTCGGAAGTAGTACTTCGTAAATATGTTTTCAACCTTCTCAAGTTGGAAAAAGTCCTTTCATTCGTACATATTGTAATATGCAAACATGCAAGAATATAAAACAACTTCAAAATATTAAAAAATTGAGCCAAGGTTTTTTTACACCGAATGAGCGAACAATAGCATGCTCAGGTAAAATAGCTAAACGTAGTAAATATTTATACCACAATTCGAATTCATTGATTAAATTTATTTCATATCAATATCATAGGAATAAAATTTTGCTAAATATTTAATTTTACCAATGCATTAGAAAACGAAGAAGGATCTTTGCGTAATAAAACTTGAAGATTGCTAAAGACTTGTTTTTTATCTAAAAAACGTACTTTTATTTGCGATAAAAAAGTATCTAAGAATGGGATGAAAATGGATATTTTATTATTCTTCAGTTGAGCCAATATTTATTTTAAATCTCAATAATTACCTAGGTGCTAGACGAGGTTTAAGAGTTATATCATAAAATTTAGCCTTCGATTCAACGTCTAGATAAATATTATGAAAATATTCATCTACATTATTGTATCTGCCTGTTCATATATATTTTCCGCCAAATCAATAACCTGAACCAAATCTAAATTTGGTTTTTATAAATTTCTACAAAGTAGTGACCTATAGGAAATTAATTTATTGATGCAACTAGCAGCAATGATAAACTCTGATTGATCTATTGAATTCAATAATGATATCGCTTCTGACGACACATTACTTTTTTTCATGCTCAGCCTTATTTAACTTTTGTATTTCTATTTCTTCTCTTCTACAAAATGGAAGTATATTTAAAAAATTATAGACATTTATTAATAATTAAAATATTATTAAAAATACTTATTAATTCTATCTCACTAATGATTTTGAATTTAATAAAAAAATTATATATAATAATAAAATAAATTACCGTTTGATTTCAATCTCTTTGACTAAAAATTTTTCCATTTTATTAATATTTTTGAATAATGTTAATGTACTCACAAGGAAAGGAAATTTTAATAAAATTTATTTATAAAAAATAAGTTTTATATTGGAAAATTGATATTCAAATATTTGTAAAATTTTGATTAGAGGGAGGGGGGGTGGGGGGTGGTAAAATTTTTATTAGCTTAAAATGATATTAAAGAAAACAGTCAAATTTGCGATGGGAAGGGGGGGGGATTTCTCCCTTCCCCCCCATTGGTTATGCGCCTGACTCATTTACCTTCCATAAAAAATACTTAAACAAGATAAAATGCTAATGTTATTTCTTATTATCGTTAAAACTATTTGCTATTAATAAATACAATATCCATCCTTAATTACGATATTAAGTAGACTAAATTTGACAAAATTTTTTAATAGGATATATTTATTTTATTGGTAAATCATGATTATGTATATAAAAATTTAATAATTTAGAATAATAATTATATAGGTTGACATTGAATATTGAAGGAAAAAATTTGGAAGGCTTCGCATCCCATCACGGTAACTTCGCAAAGTTTCTTTAACCGAGCCTGGGTATTATAACTCTGTGATTTTATTTTCTGTGTCCAACTATCTACAGTGCCATCGTTCAAGTTTGGTTTCATCGATAGCCACCTCGCATTTCATTTTTTTAATCAATAGACCCAGATTGATGGGTGTTTATTCCCAACCAGATTAGAAAAACGATTCCAACCTTCAATTGATTATTTGTGCGTTCTTCGTCAAATAAAGTGCTCTCATTCATGTTCCAAGTTTCTGGAGGAAATCGAGGCCCAATTCGACGTGTCTGGGATTGAGAATTGCTTCTTGTGACCTCCCTTGATACTCCATTGATGTAATTTTTATCGAAATATTCAAGAATATCCTTATCATTACTCGGAGTAACCGATCTAAGGAATATCACATAAAGGAACAAATGCTAAGCCGTCCATCATGCCACAAAAGAAGCTTAGGGCTTCATCGGTTCTGTATTGGCTTTCCAGACCTAGCTTTTGAATTTTTCTATGGGTACTTTGACACAAATGGTAAAAGCATCCTCTGATTATGATGTGATCCCCTAATTGAAAAAATAAATATAAATAATTTAAATTAATAATCATACCAATTAATTTTAACAGTGCTACCATGCTGTATGCTATTAAATAAGGATTCATCTGTTGCAAACATGTGAGAATTTCAAAAAGTGTTTTTGAGGGTCAAATTTGATTTAAAAAATACTATTATAATTTAAAATTTTTAAGGTTGTATTTTCGGAGGTTTTCCGTGGGGTTTTTTCAGGGGGTTTTCCCCAGGGTTATTTTCGGGGATTTTTTCCCTATTACCAATAAGATTATATAATATTATATATACCAAAGTAGTGGTAGACTAAAGTTGGTGAGCTACCCTTCTTTTGAAACGTAGATAATTATATTATAATGGCATGCTATTTTTATCATAAAATGCAGTAGTGTCACTAGAGGGGGGGGGGCAAACAGTTACTTAAGTCTTTTAAAAAATTTGAAAAGGTCCCTAAAAATCTTCTTAAGAAATCTATATCCCTTAAACCAGAGACCAGGAAAGTATTTTTAGGTTGCTATTCCCTTTAGAAAAAGAAGGCCATATCGAAAATATTAGTTTTATAAAAAAAGGTCAATTTGAAAATATTAGATTAATAAAAAATAGTTTAAGGTTATTTTGAAATATTAGCTAAAAAAGGGTCATTTTTGAATTATTTTAAGAATTTCAAAAAAAAATTTGAGCTCTCTGAGATTATACCAATGTATTAAATTTTGGGCTGAGTTTTTCAATTTGATTTAACTTAATTATGAAATTTTAATCGTTATTCTTTTTTATTTGGGATAATGATTTGTAATATAATTATTAATTTTAATAAATATTACAGTATTTATATTTTTATTACCCTGGTATATTTATAGCTTATATTTAAAATTAACAAATAAAAATTTTGTAGTTTCGAATTATTTTTTTTCACCAAAAAATCCACCGCACAATTTTAATATAAAAAAATGGACCCTTCCTAGAAAAATTTTAGGTGCGCCCCTGGTCTGACTATAATAAATATCCTTTGCCATATATTTGAAAAAAAAATACTTAATGCCAATTATAGATTTGAGTGGCATTATTTTACGGAATAATACATTTGACATCATTATTTTTAAAATTAATTTGAATCAATATTTATTTATTTTAATTTTTTCATAAATGTCTTTAATTATTATTTTAAGCTTGAATAACAAATAAATAATAACAATAAATTAAACTATTTTTTCTAATATTTTTTCCTAAATTTGATATAATCTAACAACTCATCATGGTATTTTTTTCCATTCTTTGCTTTTACTTTATAAAAAATATTAATATATTTTAGCTGCGAGAAAAAATAAGTTTCCTAAATAGATTTTAAAAAATTTCAAATAAATAATAAAATAAAATAATAAAATAATTATTTATAAATACGAATCTCCCGCTTCATCCAACTTTTAATATATATAAATATAAATATTTTTAAAAAAATTGTAATTTTTTTACATTCAATAAAATAAAACTTTTGCTATAATTATTAACTATAGAATATGAACCCAAAGATTTCTTAGTATTTTATTAATTTATTTATATATGGAAAATCAGCGGTGCAAATATATAAAAATTCTGATTTTGAGAATATGAAATTAATATCTGATTGTAAAAAATAAGGATAAAATTGATTCTAAAAGATGGCATAAATAACGAAAATTAGTTAGAATAAGAACAAAAATGGAAACTCATTATTTAGATCAACCGAATTTTTCAACAAATTATAATATAGTATCTTACTGGGACATTCACAATAACCACAATTTTGCCCATCATTTCCCTGCAGCTGCCAATCACCTCTTGTCTATTAAAGGTAACGAGTCAAACGAAATCCTCAATTTTCCCGAAAAAACGGCGAAGGAAATATTGATTGTTGATAATTTGGGATCAATAAAGGGACGAACATCAAAGGCCATCGTCGATACCTATTCTGATTCTGCGCCAATAAAGTTTAGGGGATTGAGAGATGAAGTATTTTTCGATGATGTTGATATATCTTATAGATCGCAGGTTTCTAATAACCCATCCCAAAATTTAGCGATACATGATATAACGGAATTGGCAGAATATCCCCCCGTATATAAAGATTTTAATATTCTTACCAACGTTATTGAAAAATCAAAGGAGTACAACAGATCACCATTAAAGAATGACGAATCATGGTTACTCAAAAAAATTGAAGACCAGGGTAATACTACGAAAAACGAATACCAGACAGCCCTTTCTAATACCCCCCTTCATAAAAACGAATGTAATGGTATCATAAATCATAATCGTAATAACGACAATAGAAATATAGAAGATGACATCTGCAAAATACCTTCTTCCGAAACTTACACCCCTTATAATGCCATCCATGACCATTCTTACCATATGGACTCTTACCAAAATAACATTGCCCCACCTTATTTTCCACCTCCATTACCTATTCAAATGTCCTCTTACATACGTCCATATCCACGACAACACCACGTATCGAATTACCCGGCTACTTTTAACTCATATGGTCCTCATCAAAATACTTTTTATTACGATCCTTATAATATGAATAACAACGACGAGAATAACTATGTTTCGAGCAATGCGAAGCCATTCGATATCATGAATAATGTTATGCCGTCAAAACGTAATCATATACCAACAGATGAGACTGCTAGTTTCTTAGATCCACAGAGTTACATGTTGGTTAAAAAGGTGGATGAAATCCTTAGCTGTAACAAAGTTGCACATGATAAGATTAATTATGGGCAAATTTATGTTAGAGATAACAATTCCTTCGAACTCGAACATAACCGAGGATATAATAATCCCATTTTACATAGGACTCGAAAGGTTAAACGTAAAATAAGTCAAAGCACGATTAACCCGTATTTTGATCTCAAAGATCGCAAAAAGAGGAAAAATGTATACGATTCCAATTTTGAAGACTGGAATAATATAAGCGATAATAGCGCCGCTGAAAAATGTTTACGATCAATTAAAGGTAATGTCGATGGCCAGGAAAAAAATATACCTTTCTATGTATCAACTGGGGGTAATAAAATAGTGGATAGAAAAACAAGCTGCTCATTGGTTAACAATAATGATAAGTCTCTTGAATTTAAGATAGTCTGTAAATGGTTCATAAGATATATTAATAATCACGAGTCCTTTGAAAATTCATTTCATGAAAGTGGTAATCCCTCGTTTAACCGTGATTTAGAGGACTTACACCATAAATCTAATGGGACAAATCCTTGTTGCACAAAATTTCCGAATATGAACTATTTTCTTAGTTCTAGTGATTACCACGACGGATCACTAGAAAACGTGTCCAATGGTAGCTCAGAAAACAAAGGCTTGTATTCCATTAACGCCATAACTTCCTCATCAAATATTTTGAACGCCTGCATGAACATATCGGCTGGGGAAAATAGCGCTATTTATTGTGACAGATTATTCTTATCGCTGCAAGAGATAGTTAACCACATCACGATCGAACATTTAGATAACACTGTTGGTGAATACATGAATGGGCCTAGTAATAACTTGCACTCGACCATATTTAGCAAGCATCGTTGCTATTGGAAAGATTGCAGTCGGGTCGGAAAGCCCTTCAAGGCCAAATATAAATTGGTTAATCATATCAGGGTGCACACCGGAGAAAAACCTTTCGCATGCCCATTCTCCAATTGTGGCAAAAAATTCGCGCGAAGCGAAAATCTAAAAATACATAAGAGAACGCATACAGGTTTTTATAAAAAATCATTTAAATAACTCACCAATAGGACAGACTAAGAGACCTATATTCCTATATAATAAAGAATCATATAAAATAGATAATGATTATGTATGTTGGCCCAAGGTTACCCCTCGTCCCTCCCACTTAGATATCGATAAGTAATTGATTAGTATCTCCCAACAGTTTTAGAGGACCCTGGACAGACTTGCTCTTACATATATCCAGTAATAACTGAAATACTTTCCTTTATTCTTCATTAATTACAATTATAATTTCGTTATATCGACAATTTTAATTTATATCAAGGTATGTTATAATAATAGTAAAATAAATATAATATTAGTAAATCACAATTATATAAAGTCATTAATTCTTGCTATTTTTTTATTGATTGAGATTCAAGTTCCCTTTAACGCTAACATTATAATAGGCAACAAAATGCCAAAGTCTATACTATGCATAGGATGTTCAAGTTTCGGATATTGAAAGAATAAAGCTGAGATAATTATATTTTACTATATCTTTGACATTTTGGTCATATTTAAATTTCAAAAAATCTTGATTTAGAGAAGTGGTAAAATCTTTAGTTTACACCTAAATATCATTATAATATTTAATTTTCTAATAGTAAATTATATTTTCTTCACACGAGCTATGTTCTTTCATAAATAGTTTTTGTATATATTATTTTATTAAAAAATTTAATTATTATTTTATAGGCGAGAAACCGTTTCAATGTGAATATGATGGATGTGAACGCCGGTTTGCCAACAGTTCAGATCGGAAAAAGCATTCTCATGTGCATACCAGTGATAAACCTTACAACTGCAAATTTCGAGGCTGCGACAAAACTTACACTCATCCCAGTTCACTTAGGAAGCACATGAAAGCACACGGGGAGGAAGCTTTACTTTTGTTAATAGATGATGCTAGCGAGGAAGATAAGTATCTAAAGGACTTGACAAACGCAAAAAAATCTGCGGAAGGGTTGAATTTAAAGGAATTTTTAATGATGAACCCTAAAATCGAATCAACTAATATTGATACGGTAGATTCTACTAGTGGATTGAAATCGCAAGGAAAGGAGGACCTGAATCAAGCCTCCGGTTTTGTCAAAAACTATGACAATGTAAAAAACATGCACAATAAAAAGAACGTCCATCAAAATAAATATCAATATAAAACTCTCAAGGAGGGCTTGAAATACAGGAAACAATCGGGAGGAACCAATAGCAACAAATTGGTATGTAATATCAACCCGAAACGCTATAATAAAAAGGTAAAAAAATTGAGAAAGCATTTCACCATCCCATTCAACCAATTAAAAAATTCAAATATTGAAAAAAACCTTATAAGAGGCACATATTTGGATAGTTCTACTGGCGAAATCTTTGAAAATATGGGAAATTCAACCAAAAATTTATGTAACGATTATAGCAACTACCAAAATCCTCATTTTTCGATTAATCACAGTCAATTTTCGAATTTTAACGATAAACCACATCATGGAGCTAATAATGCAAAATGGAGCTTAACAAATTCTAGAATGTCCCCTTCGATTTATCATATTTCTAAAATGTTAAATATAAAACCTCAGAGTATCAATATTAATATTCAAAACAATATCTTGAACGTAGTTCAATTCGATAACAACATGCCTCACCAGGTAGCCAAAAAACAAGTGATCAAACCTAAAACAGATTTTGATAATAATATGATGGTAAATGATCCAATATTAAGCTTTACAAATCCTTATATAACCGATGCCTCAGTGAAAACCGATAACCATATCACGAAAAGCAAAACTAAATCAAATAATTTTCAATTTACGGTAGAAAAGAGTCCTTTTCCGACATATTCTATATCTTCATGCTACAGTGATCAAACTGACAAGATTATTAGAGATCCTATCAAACCTAAGCTTTTCACCCCTTACGACACGCCTATGCATAGTTTACAAAAGCTATCAGCAAGCGATTCTTACCAGTATGGCAGCTATATTTATAGCTACGGGGATTCTGGCTACAAAAACACTAATTATTCACCCATCAAAGAATCGTTTTGCACTTATCCTGTTCCATTTTACCCCTACCACATGACTACCAACTTTAACAGTTGTCCTAATAACAATCCTACTCTAAGTTATAACGAAACTTATGTTCATCCGGGGCTGCCTACACCCCCTTCGAGTGATGACATCGCTGCCAATAATTTTAAACCTTATTTACAAGATCATAACATGATGAACAACACCTTTTATGAGTATTATAATAGTAATCCCCATAGTATTTATGATAGACCTAAGATAAATGCCAACACCTTCGATCGAAATCTTTTGAACGACGAAATGTTTTCGAAGAATTCTAGATACAGCATAGAACCAGCACTTTCAGAACCTGTCATTGTTAATTGTTCATTGGCCACGTCTCCCACTCTGTTTCAAGAGAATTATTTACCTACTGGGACAATCTTATGCGATAAGCATTTATCCCAGCAAGGATTTCCTTTAAACGCCAAACCCTCTTTGATTCCTTTCATTTATATATGATCCTACTATAATAGTAGCTGCTTGTTGAGTTGTTTTTGCAATTTAATTTCAACCACTTTCTCGATGTTTTGTATATTCAAATATATATCTGTTGTAATATGCCATTTTATTATATGTATAATAGTATATATATTTTTAGTTATTATCTACCATAAAAAAATTATAGGTAAAAATATATATGTTTTGTTAAAAACATTTTTTTTTAGAATTTCCATAATTTGTAATTTTGTGTACAATATAATATTTATATTATTTAATTTGTTATATCTACTTGTTAAATATATAATGTATTACTAATTGCCCATGACTAAGAAAAAATAATTTAATAAATTTTTTTTTAAAATGCTATTCAATGGTGCACTATATTATTATTTATTTTTTTTAGAATTATAAATATACAAATTATCTAACGGTTAATAAATATTTATTATTGACACGGAGCAGTCTGTGGGATTTTTCCTATGGGGAAGGTCGAACAAATATTCTTTAAATAGGTGGATATAAATAGTTCAATTTTATAACATATTGCTTAAATTTCAATGGGAGAAGGAGTCTAGTCAATCCTCTATCTTGACTTTTCTCCCTCCGGGAGTCAATAATTATTGATAGCCAAAAAAAGTCAATTATTTTACTTTACAGAGAAAAAAATTTTTTAATTTAATAATTGAAAAAATATTCAATTATAATGTCATCAAATATTACTCATTATTATAATATCATTTTAAACATTAAAAAAAATTATAATATACACATAATGCAGGTATAAAAATATTATAGATAAAAATACTAGTTATGAGATTCTTTAAACAGTTTTACAAGTTGATTGAACCCTTCAATTCAGAGGACATGAATTTCTTATTAGTTAAAGTTTCGACATTTTTTAAATTTTATTTTATGCTTTAATTTTTTTGATAAGGCAAATCTTAGAATATATTATATATATAATAAATTTATAGGATTTTTATAAAGCTAAAAATAAATTTGATTTTCAACTTTTCAGAAGTTTTTACCAATATCTTTAATCAATATTTTTTTCAATAATCGGTTATAATATACCTTGTCCGCAGATTACTTGCTCTTTCTTTACAACTCAATTTTTATGGGTATATATAGGGATATTTTCTTTTATTTTTAAGGGATCTGGCGGGTAAGATATTTTATAACTATAAATGTAACCCATCCCCTCCTCTTTAAAAAAAAGACAACAAAAATTGAAAGTGTCTTTTACAATAAAAAAAAAATGGTATTTTAAAAAATGTAATATTATTCATTCGTTCGTTCTTAGGTAAAAATGATAAAGACCCCGAAGTTACAATAAAAATTGAGATATTTTATGCAAATTTCTTTTCTTCTCCTTTAAACAATTCTATTATACTTTTTTTTACATATTATATATATGTAATGGTGTATGTGTGTCTTTTTTATTAATATTTTACAACTTCTCTATCTCATTTGTCATAACAACATTGTCACACAACTAAATTTGTCTTTAAAAAAATGGCTTTTAAATAAAATTAAAGAATAAATAAGATACAAAATAAGTTATAAAGGACTTATTATGGGTATAATATAATATTTAAGAACTAAATAAAAAGAAATCTCAAATGAAAAGTTCTGCGCTGACCTATCCGACGTACTAAGAATTACATTTTTGGAATCAATATAAGTAAACTTTGGATTTCAGTCAAAAATTTTAATTATTTTGTTTTCTTAATGCTTTTGTAAATCTTTTGTAAAAATAATTTTATTTGTTTATCATATGACTATGTCCAAGCTATATTTTTTAAACTTTCCGGAAGTCTTAATTATGGAATCGTATGTTACATATTTGAAACTTTTAAAATTTTCTAGAATTATATTTTGGACATATTTTTATATTTATATAAAAAAATCTTATTCCTTCCTTTGCGATAAAATTTCAGAAGTCTGCGAATTTAATTTTTTAATATTTTGGATACCGCCAAATTAAATCCTAAATTTTTTATTTTTTTCAATAGAAGTCTGATTTTCGAAAAATCGACAAAAAATGGTTCCCAGATTGGACCGGAACAAAAAGGCCTATTGCAGGGCCCTAATTTACCCAGTATTATAATTAAAATGGGGTCTTTTTTTAATTAATTATGTTCACTTACTTCATGACCATTTTATTAATAATTAGCGCATGATTAATTTGTATTTATTAGGATTAAATAACATATTAATTAAAATTTCTACCTAGTCATATTATGAGGCTCATAGCTCATAGCGAGGAAGTTTTACTAGAATGACAGGGGATAGGTCTGGAGGTCAAGTTTTTGTGGGAGGGGGAGGTATTTTTTATAAGCCACTAGTAGCAAATTTGGAGGCTCGGTTTCCAGGCATAAAAAGGTTTGTAGAGGGGAGCTACCGCTTCCTAGCTACGAGGGTGCATATAAGCGAGGGGTTATGGGTTATGCCTAGTACTGGTTCATCTATTACAATTTTTAAAATTATTATTTCATTTCAAAAATGCAAAATACATATTGATAAAAAGATATGTCAAATTAAACAACTCATAACAAATTCTCTTACCCTCGTCGCTTTTCATCATAATCAGTTTAATTATTAAATGTAATATGTCCCATATTGAATATGATGAATTTCCCTAGAGGTAGTATTTAATTCAAAAAATAAATAAATTATTATGTCATCATTTGATGAATAGACTAAATGTTTTATAAGCTCTAGCCATATTTTATAGGAATTTAAATTTTAAGATTATAATATTTTCTTTTATCTTGTATAATAATTTTTCTTTCGTTCTTTAAAATAATATTTATAAAGAGAAAATTATCTACCATCATTAAAGAAAATCAACCAAAACCCAAAAGAAACTATTTACTTAAGAGTTAACACTTATTTTAAGTTAAATAGACGTTCTTTTTCATAATGTTAAATAATCTTTATTTTATAATTTGGTAGATAAGGTATTTTATTACAAAAAACTAAATTTCAATAGGGGGGGGGGGTATTAGAAGGTGTTAATTAGAGAGAATGATGCTTGTCATCGTCGCATTGTGGAAATGGTAAATATCTCATTTATCAAGATTAAAAATATTAAATATATAATTTTTTAATATAAAAGAATAATTTATTGTGGTTCCGTTTTGTCTACAATAATTTCCTTATTAAAAAAATAATAACTTAAAAATTAGTAAACTTATGAATTATGTGGGAGATTTAACATCATTTTATTTTCTCACGTAAATTATAATTTGAATTTTTTGGAAAAAAAGAAAAGAAGAGTGGAATAGAAAAGTTTAAAAAAAGGGAATAATAAATGTAAAAACTTCCTTGTATAACTAAAACGAATTATTCATTATTCGATAGATTTGTATCGAGTATCAAAAATGTAAAAATAATTATTAATATATATTTATAACTCAATCAAAAATATTCAAAATTATTAGAAAATATATGATATCATTTGTATTTAATTATCAAAATTATTCGTATCATAAATTAACCCAAATCTCTGAAATAATTCGTGAGAGATCCGGGGAACTTATTTTCCAGGGGGAACGCTCAGTTTTCTTCGAATGGTTAGTTTTCTTGCTAAAAATATATAACTATATATTATACAGTAGCTATAAAAAGAATTTATATTAGATCACCTATAAAATTTTTATGTTGTAATATAAACTAACTCTATATGTTAACATTACTAAATTCAATCTTAGAGCTGGTGAGGTTCTGGTGATACCTTTCAGAAGTTCATAAGAATTTACAAAGCATTTTTTAGAAGTAATGACTAAAATAATTTTTTTTAATTTTTTAAATATTGTTTTTACACTAATAAATATTGTTTTTACACTAATAAATATTTTATAAATTATTTAGGCCATGTGTATAGGCACTAACTATTTTCCCTGGGAATGGCTCATCCCTTCCAATAAAAAATTTAGGGAAAATTTAAGGTGATGTAAAATCTGTTTTGGCAACAAAATAAGATATTATTTTGTAAGAATCATCGAGCTGTTTTGAGTTTATTGCAGTTTGTTTTTCGGGCTCGCGTGATCCTCTGGCTCCCCTATGTCTAAATTCAAAAAAATTCTAAATCATTTACAAATATTTAAAATTATTCGTAAGTATTCTACATAATTTTGTAGAACTTTTTATACTATTTATATTATATGCATATCCAGGATTTTGATAATGGATGGGGAGGGGCACTATTAGGTTAGTTTTTTTCCCATAAATTTTTTTGGAGATCTTTAGATCCCTTATTATAAGCTTTTGAATATATTAGATTATAAAAATAATTTTGGGTTTTCACTTGTTTTTTTATAAAAATGCAATTTTTCTAAAAATTTAGAATTATAGTCTTTATTTTTAAAAATTATTTACTTTTACTAATTTTTCTATCAAATTCTTCCTTATAGTAATATATTGTATAAATTTTTCAGGGAGAGGGTGGTGGGAGGGGGGATAAGAGGGGAGCTTAAAATGATATTTACGAAGATAAGCAAATTTCACTTTTTGAAATAATAATCCAATTTTATTTTTTAAGAATTTAATTTCAAATCAAATCAATAAGTTTGATTAATTATAGGAATACGAATAAGGAATTATTCTACACTTACGAATACGAATAATACTATTGAATTCAAATATTGTAAATATTAGGATCACATTTTTGTAATTTTGGAACCCTATTTGGGCATGGAATCTAAAATTGAATTATATTAAAAATGTAAAAAAGGTTTATTTATCCTTCATATAAATCACAGAGGTACCATTTGCACGTCCCAGCCCGGTCCGGATTTTTTTTTAAAAAGGATTTCGGCCGGCTCGGGTTATATATATTTAGGCCCTGCCTGGATTTCTTAAAAATAAAATATATTTGTTTTTAAAATTTATAGATAATAATGGCAATTTAAAATATTCGGTTTTAAAATATTTGGCCCGACCCGGCCCGGATATTTTTTAAGAAAAATTTTAGGCCCAACACGGGTAATTTAAAAAAAAATGTTTTTAAGCCCGACTTGGGTATATTTAAAAAATTAAAATATGGTCCGGCCCGGAAAGTCTCTGATATAAATTATGAATTTATTTTTAAATTATAAGTATTCACGATAAAATATATTATATATTATCAATATTTACAATGTGAAATATATATTATTTTACACCTCATTCAGTGGCCCCTACAACGGGGGGGGGGGGGGTCCGAAGCAACTGCTTCAGTAAATTTGAGTGGGGGGGGGGGGTACTTCTTTTTTTTTAAAAAATATTTTTTTTAATTTTTTATTTTAAAATTTTGAGTAGGGGTACTTTTTAAAAAGAAATTTTTTTTTTATTGTTTTGCTACATCCATCCATAACCAATTGATTTCTGGTTTATGTATGTAATAATAAGACCCCCCCCCCCCCCCCACTTATTTATTAATTTAATATGTATTTACGGAAATTTTAGATCGATGTTTAGTAAATTAGGTTGTTATCCGAGATTTCTTGTCATAAATTATTTTTCCAATTTCAAAATATGCCTAAAAATATTAACCAAAAATAATAAAATGTGTTAAAAAAAAATATAATATCTGACTCTTTTAATGATCATGAAATTTAATAGTGATATTATTGTGCATGAACACAGACACATATGATGGCCGATTATGGAAAGCTTTCACACAACAAAAATTCCATATTACAATTTATAATACCCCAGAAAGAATGTGTGGATAATAACCGTTCTATCATAAGAATATTAATAAGATGTCTAGGTTATTTAATATCTCGTAACCAAGCCTTCTGGGGAACAGGTTACAAGAAGGCAATATGACGGGCCTTATTAAACTCATTGCAGATTCTGAACCTGTACTGGGAGAAAAACAATAAGGGATTAAACGAAATCATATGCAAATCTATTAACATATAATAACATAAATATTCTCATTAAACCATGAAAAATATGGTTATAAAAAAAATTTAAAATGAGATTGAATTTAACAGGTGCTTTTCAATCCTAGTTGATGGCACATATGATGTTTCGAAATTTCTCATTAAACCATAAAAAATATGGTTATAAAAAAAATTCAAAATGAGATTGAATTTAACAGGTGCTTTTCAATCATAGTTGATGGCACATATGATGTTTCGAAATCAGAAGCAATAGCTTTGACTAAGATATGTTGAAATTAGTGAGATGCAAAGCCTGTTGAAAGACTGATTGACATATATTGTACGGGAAATACCACAGGTCTCGATATTAAGCATAATATAATGTCCAAACTTGGCTCGATGAATTTACTCCTTGAATTCCTAGTTGGGCAAAGTTATGATGGCGCCTCAAACACGAGTGGAAGAATCAATGGTGTGCAGGCCTTGATTAGAGCAGAGGCGCCAAAGGCAGCTTTTATTTGGTGTTATTGTCATTGATTAAATTTAATCATTGTTCAATTATGCCAATCAATTAAAGAACTTCAAATGTTCTAGGAATACTAGATAAGATTTATATCTATTTTAATGGTGTAAAAAGATATGAGGTACTCAAAAAATTTCAGTGCAATGATCTGAAAAAATAACGATTTCTACGCATCAAGATACCACTCGGTAATAGTACCTTATTTATTTATATTTAAAATGTTTTTTTATTTAGAAGCTGCCTATCGTCATATAAAGCTATTGTAAATTTTTTTCTACTTTATGATGCCTTGAGGGCAGCTTTAACAAATTTAAAGGATTCTGAAGATCCTGCCACTTCCACTATGGATAGTGCTATAGTCTTTAGAATAGAAAAATTTGATTTTATCTTATCACTTAGTGTTTTGGATAAAATATTGTTGATAACAAGTTTGGCTTGTACAAAATTGCAAACCATTTCGAAGGATATAGGGTTTGCAATAAATCAAATTCAATTGGCAAAAGATTGTTTGATTAATTTGAGAAGTATAATATAAATTATTGTCTTAATTATTTTTTAATCTAATAGATAATAACACTGAATTTTTGGATGTTTTTTTCAAAGGCACAAGATTTTATGAAGAAGAGAAATCTACCTTTTGATTTTAAAAGTTCTAAACTTCAAACATTACAATCCAAAAAGGAGAGGAGGTATATATACTTTCATCATTAAATATAGAAATTTTTTTTAGCTTTAAAATAGGTGTGTTTTATGCTGCACTCGATTTAATTATTATGCAGTTTAACGAAAGATTTAATGATGATTCGATGAAATTTTTACATCAAACATCATTTTTTACGCCAAATAATGTGGCAGAAAAATCAATTATTAAGGAAGATATCGAGGATATCTGTGAATTTTACAATTTAAATTCAAGTCAAATTTTCGAAGTAATGTTGAAGTTTAGAAATATTTATAAGATGGCCAAAATAGGGAATGTAATTATTACTCATAACCTAGAGGTTCAAGAATCTAAAGATTTGTCAGATTCTGATAATTGTAAATTTATTTAATTAAAATATTTTTACCAATACATTATTTAGCTTCTTCTGATGAAGATGATAAATCATGGACTTACGATTCAGATTGGAAAAACTATTTATTTATTTTACATGCTGGGCATCCCAGCCAGTGCCTTGCTCACTGGGATAAAATTATTTTTTTAGATTGCTCGATTTTTTATATCCACAAATAGTGCTAGAATTAATCTCCAATATATATAATGTAAAACTTTTACCTTCCATGATTTGTGAGTCTATATGTCATTCTTGGATTTCTTAAGAAGGATTTGGTTCCATTATTCCTAAAGATTTAACTGGGGGGGGGGGGTAGATAGAATCAAATTTTATAAGAGTTTTATATCATAGTAATGTTACAACTTACAAGGCTAAGGGATTTTGCAATTGTATATTTAACACCACAACAAATAATTAGCAATATTCATTAAATACACTGACCATATCAATAAATATAACAAAAAAAAACATAAAATTTATCTAAAAATACTAAAAAAAAATTGAATACTACACAATCAAATTTTCAGTTTCTAAATTATTAATATTATATAAATTTTCAATTAAATTAATATTTTACTAATTATTTTTATATTGAAAAATTATATATCTTGCAATTTATATCTGCAAAAGGGTGAGTACGAAAATAAAAATAATATAGAGTAGTGAATTATACAATTATTTTAAAAAACTTTATCATTGCCGCATTTTGAACATGCTCATTCAGGGCATTTATATATTTGATCCCTTCCTCCCTTATTATAATTTTCTGATAATGGAGTAGATACCCTATTACAAACTAAAAACTTTCGTTGCAATCTTGCCCCTTGCAAAAATATCCCAAGGGATATTGTACAATTGAATAGTTCCTATCTAGGTCTAAAAAGGTAGGGTCAAATTTCCTATATTATTTCTAATCTATAAAATTATTGATTTAATTTTCATAATTTAAAGGTATAAATACTGACTAAAAAATGAGAAAATGCTCTAAAATCTTTTTTTTCTCTATGCCCACTAATAGCTAGCACCCTTATAATGGTACGTAAATATATATGCAAAATTCAAAATAGGAAAATTTTTACTAAAAAGGATATGAAGAAGCTATAAAATTGTTGAAAATGATATCTCATCAAGAAAAGTATCAATCTATTACAAGTTAAAATATAATATTTTATTAATGTAATATATAAATAATAGTTAATATAAATTTATTAATGTAATTTTTCATAATGCATTTCAATTTTAATATAATATCATAGCTAAATAATTATCAATCTTATACTATTCAATATTGTATAATAGATAATGGTATAATACTTTTATCCCTTCTTTTATATTGTATTCATAAATTGCTACCCTTAGACAAGACAGTGTATGGGCCTTTACAAAAATTTTATAACAATGGGATAGATTCGTGGATGCTAAATCACCGTGGGATCTCTTTTTCCCTTAATGATATTCCCTCTATTATAAAGGATATTTTATTTTTGGCAGCCTCCTCAAAAAATATTCAATAAGGATTTGAATCGTTTACAATATACCCCTATAATGAAAATATTTCTCGGGAGGAGGATTTTATTCCTTCATCAAATCATGATAGATCGTTTATATTAGGAGAAAATTCTGGATATCCTATTTCAAATTTTCATTATATCTATTTTTAGCCCATTGATTAATTCTCTTCCCAGCACTTTTCTTTTATTCCTAGTCTCTCATTTAGTTCTATTATTAACTCCTCAATTAATGATATTCCTATCCCTTCAAACATTAATCTCATGTTCATCATTTATCCTGATCTCAATCTCATCTCGTTCAAGGAAGAAAAAAAGGCTGAGATCTTTATCTCATACCTCTTCAAGAGGGAACTTCTATTAAAAGAGAAGAATAAAAATCAAAAGAGAATATTGTTAAAAAATTAATAAAAGATCTGTGTGTTATATGTAAACAGGATTATAAAAATTTTCATAATTTTGAAGATTGGTTTCAATGTAGAGTATGTAAAGGTTAGGCACATGGGTCCTGCAAAAAAGATTGTTATTTTATTTGTTATAATTGTAAATAGAATTTTATATAAATAAAACATCATAGTTATATATTAAAATCTGAAGAAAATTTTTTTTATTTCATAAGAAACCTAATAAACTGCTGGATTCGACTAGCCCCATCGATTATCTGACTAACCACGGGTTCGGGGCTACTAAGTTCAAAAAATGGCCTACCAAATCTTTTAACAATTATTAAATATTTAAAAAATATAACAGTATATATATTTATAAGTAGATGTTTAAGGTATCGATTGATATTTTGTAAGATCTTATACGATCATTATTTTTGGAGCTATGATGATTTTGACAAAAAATTTGCCACTAGCCCTGGGTCTCCCCTACAATTTTTATGACCAATGTAATAATTCAATTTGATTTAACATTATTAAATCTATTTTTGAATTGTAAATCGTGAAATTTTTCACCAGTTTTATATAAATTATTAATCATTTTTCAATTTAGATATTATTAATAAAATATTATATTGTATACATATTTGAATAAATAAAAGGGACCTCATGCAGGGCCTGAACTGCTTGATATATTTTTGTTTAGGTATAATTTATTATTTAAAAAAAATAAAAATTTGACTTTCATTTCTCAAACGTATAATTATCATTTTGATAGATTTAAGATGTTTCCATTATATACAACAAAAAGATAGATTGGATGTAGATGGATACAAAATTATATTTTTGCATAACATTTCATATCTACTAATTATTGTATTTTTTTTTACCAGTAGGTTATTATTATAAGTTTTTAATCAAGTTTTTTCGTAAATATATTATTAAAAATTCATGCCCGGTGTTTTTTAAAAATAAGATAATTATTGATCTATAGAATATATTTCTCCTCAGCATGAGATTTTTGCGAATACATAATATATATACACTAACTTTTTCAAGGACTTTCTACGCGAATTTTTCTTTCTCTTTATTACTTTTAAACAAGATATAAATTGAAATATATTTTTTTATTTAATGATAATTTTCTAAATAAAAATACAATTGAATAAATTATGCTGAATATTCAATTCAATTCCATCTCGATTTCATTAATATAGAGGGGATCGAAATTATGGCATCCCTAAAAAGCAAATATGAATAAAATGAAATATATTTGATTATTTTATAAATATTCTTTTTCTTATTTAGTTCTATAACAAGGGATAAATTTTAAGAAATATGTCTTATACTATTTAGAATTTTCATTTTTCATAAAACAATTTAAGGGAAAACCTGAGCCAGACTAGCTCGATCATTTTAAGTATAAAAGTTTTTTCGTCATTCAATGCCAGCATAATGTTAAATAGCCATGCTATATAGTTTAAACAATTAATGAGTGACATGATCAGTATACAGAATATATTAATATATTATCTAAACAAACGTTAACTGATTTTTATATGAGCCCCAATTTGAACCTAACTTACCCACAATATTTGTTTTGGTTCAGGTTCTGGCTTAATATTAATGTTTACTTTTTATAAATATTAAAAGCTACCATTATATATAAATATTTTAAATATTATAATAGTAGGAGATACCGGGTTGCATGTGAACCCTAAAGGGCAAACATCAATAAAATTAAAACTACTTGATAATAATGAATAAATAATATCTCATTTTATTCCACATAGTTACTTATATGCTGTGCATAAAAATATTTAAAAAATTTCTTTAACTACCTTTTTATATAAATTAGCCATAATGGAAAATAATTATAAAAATTAGTGAAATTTATTGACAATTTAAACAAATAAAGAATGGATTAGAATTTTAACAAACATCCATGTGCTCAAAATGAGCATTTGCTTAGAACAAAGACCATAAAAGCTTTAGATGCATTTATTAAATACTTTATTGGATATTTGTTATGCAGGCAATTTAAAATCTTGTTGCTTCATTAATTTTGATTTATATCTTTTTACTGTTACATAACCTAAGTTTGTTTTCTACTAGCAGGGACAGATTTTTATTAAATATATTAATTATTTTATAGATTGTTAGTTATTTATTTTTTTTACATATAATTTCTTACCCTATTCAAATTTGAATAAGTAAAAATAAATTTTAAAAATATCGCTCAAAAAGCTCATATGAACCTCTGAAAAGTAGTTCCAGACCCTCAATATCTTTAAAATTTAATTTTATGATAGGTGAAACATATTTTTTATTCAAAGAATTTTATATAAGATAGTTAAATATCAATTTTACTCTAATTTTATTTTTTGCCCATGAATGACGAACGCGAACGAATTAACGAATTCGTTTTTTTTTAAAAATGTTTAGCAATAATTTTTTCCACTTTATGTTCCTTTTTCCCATTTATTTTATATCATAATTATATATTTTTTTTAAATAATACAAAAAAAATGTTATATTTTTTTAAATAATACAAAAAAAATGTTATATTTTTTTAGTTATGAATAATTATAAATATTTAAATAATATTATAATACCTGAACAACTAGCTAGACTAAATGACTCTGGGGACTTCTTTCGTCTCTTTTTTTTCAAAATATCTTTCATATAAAAACATTTTTTAAAAAAAAGAGAATCAAATATTATAAAATGCGGAGATGATTAATTGTCATTGTTTGTCTTATCTATAATAATTTTGTTAAACAGTATCCTATCTCTAATTTAAGTATTATAATGCACTTTTAAAAAATTAGGCTAAAATAAAAATATGTTCAAAAATATAGAAAAATAATTGTGCTCGAATGAATAATATAAGATTCAAATATTCGTTAAAACAGAATAAAATTGATGAAGGTTACTTTTGATGAAATAGGGTTTAGGGTTGTTAGCTCGAATATTCTAATGTAAATGTAATCACATTATAATGTGAAACTCTGAAAATGTATGTAGGATAAACAGGGGTTATACAGCAGGCATTTTGCACTTTAATTATAAAATTTTATTTTATGAGATTAGATTAGATTAGGTATTATTAAATAGCCTCATCATTAGACTATAAAATTTAAAAAAGCCTGGGCTTCTATATACTGTGAGTAATTAGGGTTAATTAAAATTAAGCTTTTTATTATTTATCAATGATCCTAGGTAAAATGGCAAGCCTTCGGGATTAAATAATAATTTTTAAGCTATCCCCCCCCCCTCTCCCCAAACATAAATTTTTTTATTTTTACTGTTTCATTATGAATATTTAAAAATAATTAGTCTTCATAATAAAGTCACACAGAAAATAGATCATTCCTAGCAAAAATAGAATATGCCCAGGAAAACAATGCAGTATATCAAATCTTTGCATTTTTTAACTTATGCAGCACACTACAATTCCTTTTTTATTAAAAAAAATTATATGGAGATGCGGTAATAATCCCCCCCCCCTCTATTTATCTATTGGGATATAAAGTCTTAGTAAAGGCTGAGGCCAATCATTATATATTACCCGCCTAAACTTTTTTAAATTTAAATTTTTTTCTTCTAACCCCCCCCCCCCCCGAACCTCTAAATATTTTAAAAAAGGAAATATTACTATCATAATTATACTTCTATCTACCTATATTGGCTCCAATTTTTTTCCACTCCTATTGTATCAATGACGATTTTGCATCACACCTCCCCCCACGTAGATTAAGCATCTGCTATCATGATTAGAGAGTGAGTCGGGCATATACTTCTCGGGTTCCCGAGACTTGAATCCGAGTATCATTAGAAATAGCGTCTTCAGAAATATTTTCATTTCTGGACCAATCATTAATAATAATCAATAAAAAATATTTAAGCTTAGGGGTAGATTCCACAAACAGGAAATCAGTTTAGAATATTTTGTGGGGTTGTTTCCCTGGAAAATTCTTGCTTAACAAATTTGCCATTTTGCCCCTAGTCGTTTCACTTCAGGAGCAATGAGTAAGCTTAAACGATTCTAACAAATTATTTAGATAGACTAGGATTCGGACCAAGTTTATTTGCTAGAAAATTGAGGAATATATTCCATAAGTTTTATATTTCGAAACAATAATTTTGCCTTAAAACAAAAACAAATAATAAAGTTGGTTAAAATTGCGAAAAATTTATTTTTATTTAAAATCTTTTGATTGCGAAGTTTCCAATACTAAATGAATATATGGTAATAGTATGTATAGAGATTGGAAATCTGCAAAACCCAACAAGACCCGTACAAAATTCCGATTATCGTATTGGGTAAAAAATTTAATGGGCCGGGAATTCGTACATAAAATATTTTCGGGCCGTGCTCAACAATTTATACATAAAAAATCAGTTTAACCTTTCGTAACATTTTAATAGGCTACCCGGGCATTAAAATTTCGGTATTTTTTTTTTGAATTTCAAGCTGACTACTCAGAATTTGATTAATACTATTTGAAAATAAATTATAATATGCTGATTTCTTTGTATTTTAAGGAGTTAACTAAAATACTAATTCTATAATAATATAGTAAATTCACAAAATATTAAGCAAATTATTTATGACATGATCCAATTATAAATACAAAAAATGGTTTATTTAAGTGATTGTTGTAGAAATTGCTAGTTATAGAGGAGAGATATAAATTATTTAATTAAGATTGTGAAAAAATTAAATACAGATACAAAGTGCAATGACCGGAAAAATCATACAAAAAAAATTTAACAGAAGGTGACTGACTTTTCGTAAAATTTTAACATGCCAGGAAGGAATAACTTAAAAATTTCAACGGGCCGGACAACTTATATGTGCAAAAATTCTTAACGGCACTGAAACGGAACGAGCTTTGTAGATCACTAATAGAAATATCTCATTTAACTACCATTTAACTACATTTAAAGAAATTAGCTTTAAGAGAGAAAGTTAAAGACGTTTCCCTTTTTGCCCCATCTGCCGTATAGGCCCGATCTCCCTTATGAATTTACCCAAATCCTAACGAAATTTTTATAAAAAGAAAGAAATCAAATAAATTTATCAGAGCCATCCCTACTTATTCCTGGGTATGTCTAAGGGCGGCTGGAGTAAGAGAAGTAACAGGAAAATTTATAATTTTTTTAAATCATAAAAATTTGGATAGAAATTTCACGATACCAATAACCGTGACGAGCAGTGAGAAGAGTTTTTCCAAGTTAATATTAGTAATGAGCCATTTTAGGTCAACATGAAGGATAAAATAATAACTGGGATTTCAATGTTATCTATAAGAGGTTGATTGGATTTTCTGTGTCAGCCCTATAGAAACATTTTCAACCCGCCAGCCAATGATAAATATTATTTAGCAAGCCCGTTGTATTCCTATATTCGGAATGACGTTTATACTTTATATTTAGGAGAAATTGCTGAAATTTTGCAATAAAAAAACAAAAGGACAATAAATTATACTTCTTTTTGGAGTTCGTAAGAAGCGATTTCTTGCATAGGTAAGGCAGATACTAGAAGCAAGTCTGAATTTCACCTTAGGAAAAGATGAACCGGAAATTTTATTAGACAAAATACTTAATTAAAAATGAAAATCAAACTCATATTTTAAAAAATCAAATTTGTTTTAAACTATAGGTAAGGAAAAAATTATTTAAATTTAAGTAAATTTTTTTGATTTTAAATAGATTATCGATGTCTATATTTTAAAATTGATTGATCATTTCATTTTTTTTAAAGTTATTAGTTGAAAACAAAATTTTTTGTTTTTGAATAAATTAAATATTTTTAAAGTATTATTATTCAATAAGTGTCATCTTGAAACTAATTGGTATATAACAATCAACTGTTGATATATCAAATCGATTTAGTATTATATTATATGAATTTAAATATATAGGTCGTGACGGGATATGGAATCCATAGGAAAGGCAAATTTATATTTTTAGGGAATAACTAGTTTTTTTTGTTATTTCGGCAGATAATGTATAATTTACTACTCAAAAGAAAGGAGATTATATTTAAGATGACATCGTATAAAATTGTTGAATCAAAATAAAATAAAGATCATAACTTATTATAGGGGTATATAAAATATATAAAGATGAACATGTTTTTTTACACCGAAGGCATTAAGAATTTTAATCTGAAAAGATGGGAGCACCGGGTAATAATTTTTATCTATTTATTTTGTATATTAAATCTATAGTTCGACTATTAGTTCGATATAAAATACATTTGATATTATATCCGCAGGCACGGAGCAGGTATTTGCTATGGGGGGAGGTAAATAATTAATTTTTTTAGGAAGTATTCAAGAATATCTTAAGTTTTAGATATTTATTAAGACTAGTGACTATAAAATATTGACAATTTCTAATAAAAATAAATAAATGATAGAATATTAAATGTATATAACCAGGGTATGATATAAAACAATTATCTCTAAAAAAAAACTTTGTAAAGAGAAAATATTTTTTAAGCATTTTAAATTTTATACATGAATTCAGTGGCGTAGACATGAGCCCACAAATTTTTTTTTTTAATTTTTAAATTTTAATTTACTAAATTGATAATAAATGCTTGAAATTTAAAAACCTATTTTTATGTTTCTAATTTATTATAAATAATAACTGATTCACAGTATTTGAGATTATTTTTATATTTTTTTAAATAAACTAAATTATTTTGCATTGCATAAAACTTGTCTAGTTTCATATTCTAATGATGCCTCAAATCAGAGTTGTTAACGCTCCTTTTTAAAAGTAGCTAGCTCCCGCCTACCTTCTCAAAAGGAGCTAGCTTCTCCCGCTACTACATTTTTAAAAGGAGCTAGCTCCCGCTCCAAGTAATGGAGCGCCACTCCATAACCGCTCCTTTGATTTTCATTTTTTCAGAAGGTACGCGAAACAAAATCATATTTTTTATCAAAAGGTTTTATTTATATTAAATGATCTATCAAAATATTTACAATCTTTTATTAGCCTTTAAAAGTAATAAATTTTCTAAATTAGAATCTAAAAAACATCCATGCTTCTCCTTGACCTGTTTTGCAATACTAAATAAGCGCTCCACAGGAGCACTAGAGGGAAGCGGGGTATTATATTTTATAAAGATATTTTTTAATTCAGGTATAAAAAAGGAGGTTGAACAAGTAATGAGAAAATAAAAATAAATATTAAAATATATTTTAAAAAGCATCATATCTAACAACCCAGGCTCAACTATAATGAATTGCCCAAAAATAATTATTACCATTTAAAAAAAATTATTCCAAAATAAAAAATATAGTTATCATTTTGTATTTAAAAGAAATGTTTTTTACTTTTAAATGCTTATTTAGATTGAAGCTGCTCACTTTTGAAAATAAAATACTTTTAATCATAGGCGTAGCCAGGGGGAGGGCAAGGGGAAATCCTCCCCTTCAGAAATTTATCACTTTTAAGCTAATAAAAAATATTCCCCTTAGTCCTCTCCCCGCTCCCTGGCCCCCAAAAATGTATGCATAAACAATAATATGAAAGAAAGAATGTAAAAGTGGATATTTTTTTATAAAAGTAATTCATCATAATTTTTATATAAAAAAAGTGAACCAAAAATGCTTTTCAAGAAATGGAATATAAGCCAAAGATAAGTCTTATGACAAAAGTGAAATATAATATAATTATTAATAATAGATCCATAAAATTGCTAAATAATATAATATATCAAATATAATTTATTACAAAGTGAGTAATTTTAATTTATTTATCTTAATAAAAGAAAAATATAATTATAAAACTATTGATAAAATTAAATCATCAATTAAATAAAAAAATATTTACAGTATATCTAATTTTATCAATTATCTTATGACAATCAAGAAATTTTTACCAATATAGCAAATTATATATTTTACAGAAAACTATAAAATATTGATAAGGACATCAAAAAATATCTTTTAAAGATATTGTGGGATGAATAATATGAAAATTAATTTTTAGATGGCGTTAAATAATTGAATGCAAATTGTTGCTATATATATTATCAAGAGCATTGATTAGTAAAATTTGTTAAAATATTAACTATAATATATTCTCTAACTGTCAAATATGTCTGTAAAAGTGGAATTTTATCTAGTATTTTGTAACTAATTCCAGTGACCCCTACAACGGGGGGGGGGGGTCCGAAGCAACTGCTTCTATAAATTTCTATGGGGGTACTTTTTTTTTTTAAATTTTTTATTTATTTTTTTAAAAATTTTTATGGTCGATGTTTAGCAAATTAGTTTGTTATCCGATATTTCTTATCATAAAATTATTTTTCCACTTTCAAGATTTGGCGCAAAATTAAAATTTTATCAAAGGGAATAGTAAAAATTTAAATATTTAATCTTATATATAATCATTTATTATTTCTAGATCATTGTCAAAATATGCCCAAAAATATTAACCAAAAAAAATATAAATGCTTGATTAAAAATTAAGATGGCAATATGATGAGCCTTATTAAACTTATTGCAGATTCTAGCCTGTTCTTAAAATGTATATACAAGATAATGAAGAAAGAAGAATTGAGAAAAAAATTAAGGGATTAAAATCTAAATTATATTCAAATCTGTTATCATATAATAACATAAATATTCTTATTGAAACCATGAAAAATATGGTTATAAAAAAAATTCAATAGAAGATTGAATTCAACAGGTGCTATTCAATTATAGTTGATGGCACATATGATGTATCGAAATCAGAAGCAATAGCTTTGATAGTGAGATATGTTGAAAATAGCGAGACACCTAAGCCCGTTGAAAGGCTGATTAGACATTTATTGTACGGGATACAACGGGCCTCGATATTAAAAAGAATATAATATCCAAGCTTGGCTCCATGAATCTACCCCTCGAATTCCTAGTGGGGCAAAGCTATGATGGCGCCTCAAACATGAGTGGAAGAATTAATGGAGTGCAGGCTTTGATTAGAGCGGAGGCGCCAAAGACAGCTTTTATTTGGTGCTATTGTCATCGATTAAATTTAATAGTTGTTCAATTATGCCAATCAGTAAAAGAGCTGCGAAATGTCTTGGGAATATTAGACGAAATTTACATATATTTTAATGGTGTTAAAAGATATGAAGTGCTCAAAACATGTCAGAGTGATTTACTGACAAAATCACATAGATTTTTACGCATCAAGAATACCACTCGGTAATATTATATTAATTGTTTCGATATATAATGTTTATTTTATATTTATAGAAGCTGGCTAACATCATATAAGGCGATTGTAAATTTTTTCCTACTTTATGATGCTTTGAGGGCAGCTTTGGCAAATTTAAAGGATTCTGAAGATCCTGCCACTTCCACTATGGCTAGTGCTATAGTCTATAGAATAGAAAAATTTGATTTTATTTTATCACTATGTGTTTTGGATAAAATTTTGTTGATAACAAGCTTGGCTTGTACAAAATTGCAAACCATTTAGAAGGATATAGGGTTTGCAATAAATCAAATTCAATTGGCAAAAGATTGCCTGATTAATATGAGAAGTATAATTTAAATTATTATCTTTTATTATTTTATAATCCTAAAATAGATAATAACACTGAATTTTTGGATGTCTTTTCAAAGGCCCAAGATTTTATGAAGAAGAGAAATTTACCTTTTGATTTTGAAAGTTCAAGACTTCAAACATTACAAATCCAAAAAGGAGAGGTATATATATATACTTTCATCATTAAATATAATATTTTATTTTAGCTTTAAAATCAGTGTGTTTTATGCTGCACTTGATATGCAGTTTAGTGAAAGATTTTGAATCGATAAAATTTTTGAGTCAAACATCATTTTTTACCCCAAAGGGAATGGCGGAAAAGGCAATTGTTAAAGATGATATCAAGGATATCTGTGAATTTTATCAATTAAATACAAGTCCAGTTTTTGAGGAAATGTTGATGTTTAGAAATATTTATAAAATGGCTAAAACGGGGGACGTAATTATTACTCGTGACCTAGAGGTTAAAGAAGATTTGTCAGATTCTGAGAATTGTAAATTTATTTAATTAAAATATTTTTACTAATACATTATTTAGCTTCTTCTGATGATGATAATAATTCTGAGATGAATGATTCAGACTGGAGAAACTATTCATTTATTTTACCTTATCGTCTGCTTATAAATTTTTCTGCTTTCCCAAATTTAACAATTTTATATAAATATTTATTAACTATTCCTACTACATCATGTACTGCCGAAAGGGTCATGAGTAAAATTAAAACAAGACTTCGTAGTGTCATGAAAGATCCATTTCTTAATAATTTAACCATTTTATCAATGGAAAATAATTTATTTAAACAATTAAATATTGATGAAATTATAAATTCTTCCCCTAATTTATCTAAATTATTAATTTAAAAATAATATTTTTAAAGCATATATTTTTTACATTATATTTATATTATAATAAATATTGATGCAATAAAAATTATTTTTGAAATTTATTGGTGTCAAAAAATAATTTACAATGGGGGGGGGAGTACTTTAGGGGGGTATTCTGCTTCTATCCCTCAAAAAGTGTAGGGGTCACTGACTAATTCTATATAATAGGAATATCAACTATATGTCTACTTCCTTTTTATAAATAAACCTCTTATACTTGTTTGGAATAAATTATTACCATGCTTTTATATTAATGTATATACGACTAATTTATTATATTTTATATAAACTAATAAAAATATATTTCATATTTGTTCCAGGCTTATTTTTTTTATTAAAATTAACCTCCCATCTTGTAAAAATATTTTATAACAATATATAGACTAAGGAAACCCGGCCCAAAGTCCAATCTAAAAAAGATATTAATTTGGAAGATTTTTTTGATTCCATGAAATTGATCATCAGGAAGATAATAAATTGGACAAATTTTTTTTAAATAATGATACCAAAATTACTATTTTTGATCAATTCCCTGAATTAAAAAATATCTTTATAAAATACCATACTCTACTTCCCTCTAGTGCTCCTGTGGAGTGCCTATTTAGTATTGCAAAACAGGTCTTAGGGGAGAGGCGTGGATGTTTGAAAGATTCTAATTTAAAATTTATTACTTTTAAAAGATAATAAAAGGTCAATATTTTGATAGATAATTTAATATAAATAAACTTTTTGATAAAAAAAAAATAAGATTTTATTTCGTATACCCTCTAAAAAAATGAAAATCAAAGGAGCGGTTATGGAGTGGCACTCCATTACTTGGAGCGGGAGATAACTCCTTTTAAAAATGTAGTAGCGGGAGCTAGCTCTTTTTGAGAAGGTAAGAGCGGGAGCGGGAGCTAGCTACTTTTAAAAAGGAGCGTTAACAACTCTGTTTATATGTATATTAAATTTTATAACAAAGTTTAAACACTCTTCTATCATTTTGGAAAGTTTTATGTGGTGTTGTTAATTAGTCGAGTTCTTTCGATAGTCGTAGTCGTATAAATAGACTAAAAACTTTAGCGACTAAATTAGTCTGTTTAGTCCACCCAATTAGTCAGCTTAATCGACCAATTTAGTCGTCTAAATATAATTTAAATTTTTGAGGCGTACCGAACCTGCATCACTGTATAGTCGGGGTTAGTGTTGGTAATCTAGTTCTTCCGACTACTTGAGATATTAGAGAAGATGGTTTTGATTAAGATGATATATATTGTGCAATTTTGGGGATTAATTTCATAATTTTATTTATTGCAGGATCATTTTGGATGGTGTATGAAAACATTACTATAATACTTGTAAAAGGTAATGAGTAACGTGTTTCTTTTAAAAAGGTAACTGTAACACAAAACGTTACTTTAAATTTTTTCTTAAAAAATATGGAAAAAACATATTATATATTGCAGAGTTGTTAACGTTCCTTTTTAAAAGTAGCTAGCTCCCGCTCCCGCTCTTACCTTCTCAAAGGGAGCTAGCTCCCGCTCCCGCTACTACATTTTTAAAAGGAGCTAGCTCCCGATCCAAGTAATGGAGTTCCACTCCATAACTACTCCTTTGATTTTCATTTTTTTTAGTGGGCATACGAAATAAAATCTTATTTTTTTTTTATCAAAAAGTTTATTTATATTAAATTATCTATCAAAATATTTATAACCTTTTATTAGCTTTTAAATTAGAATCTATCAAACATCCACGCCTCTCCCCTAAGACCTGTTTTGCAATACTAAATAGGCACTCCACAGGAGCACTTGAGGGAAATAGAGTATGGTATTTTATAAAGATATTTTTTAATTCAGGAAATTTATCAAAAATAGTAATGTTGGTATCATTATTTAAAAAATATCTGTCTAATATATTATCTTCCTGATGAACAATTTCATGGAATCCAAAAAAATCTTCCAATTTATTGCAGGGTTCCCGTGAAGAACTAGTAGCTGTTTTTGAATCTGGTATTTGTTTTCTTAAAAAATTTATCAATTTGTTCCATATTTTGTGGATTTTTTATCCATTCCCAATTTAATTTGAAAGCAGGATGGACAATAGCTGCAATGGTATTACCATCATTATAAACATTTGAAAATCTGCAATAAAGTTATTAAAATAGATATAATTTATTTTTTATTATAAATCTTTTTATAAGAGACTTTACAAGAGGTTGACAAAACTCTAAATCTACTGTCATTTAATTTTGAAATAAGCTTGGAAATGGTTGGTTAGGAAACCAATATCCATATGATGCTCACCTTCAAGGATTTTTAGAGCTTTTTTCAAAGGCTCCATAACCTAAAATTTATTTATTTCCATAAGATAACGATTATATTAATATTTACTTGACTATACTCTTTAATAAATTTACATTCTTGAGGGTTAAAGCGTATAAGACCATGGTTATCACATAACTCATCGGGGTCCTTTTGTTTTTCCTCTAATATTTTGTCTATCAAAACCATAGCTTCATAGTATCAATTCCACCTAGTGAAATTTGGGCATATCAAATACCTACCCAATTTTTTCATAATATTATCTGCCATATAAGGGGACATATTTTGTTTATTCCACAAAGATTGACACTTTTGGAACGAACTTTGTGATATTATTTTAAAGCTATTATCAACTGAAGCTTTCTCAGCATCAACTGTAGCCACCAAATTGATATTATGGCAGGCACATCGTGAATGTTGTGGAAGATAATCATAGCCTTCTGTCCTGTTATTTAGGATATCATCAACATCCACAAGAATGCTTTCACAAAGTTTGTACTATTATCAGGAATGGTTTTTATGACTTTATTCTGAATTTTGAAACTTTTATGTATATCAATAATAATCTTGGCCAAAACATCGAAAGTATGCTTGCCTTGAACACGTTTTAAGGCTAAAACTGCAGATTTTCTTTGCAATGACTTTGGGTTAATCCAATGAGCTGTTACACCCAAAAACTTCTTCTATGATCTCTAAATCCATAATATCTAAAACTATTTTTTTATTATATATAACTATAAAGTCAAAAAATTTTCAATATAAAAATGAAGAACTTGATGTTTAATATTTAAAATTATTATATGAAAAACCAATATAAAACTTGGCTCAACATTTAATAATGGATAAATTTAAATAAAATAAATTTCATTTTTATTGAATTTTAATTAAAAATATTATTAATATTTATAAAATAATTGAATTTATACATTTCCAGCCCTGAAAGTAGCTAGCTCCCGTTCCCACTCCTCAATTTTAAAAATAAAGGGGGAGGGCGCTCTAGGTGTTTTTGAAAAATATAGCGCCGCTCCTTAATAACTCTGATATATTGTATATTTTTTACATTTTATAAATATTTAAGCCAAGATTTTAATTCAGATCAAAGACCAAAGTTCTTCATTTTTACTATATTTATTATATTTATGTTGATCTTATACACTTTAAGTTGTTAATTTGAATCAATCAATATGTTAATTTATATTTTCAATATTATAATACATTTTATAAATTATGTATGTCAATATTACTTATTTCTTTAGATGAAAATGATTTAACTCTGCCCTGACCCAGTAAACCTTTTTTTTTACACAAATGAAGAAAATTAAAGGCAATAAGTCTACAACCTCCATGAAAAAACCCCCCGGAAAAACCCCTGGAAAAACCCCCCAGGAAAAAAAACTCCTAGGAAAAAAACCCCGAAATTTTTTTTCGAATTTACTTAAGACCTAATTATATCGGTATATTTTTATTTGAATTTAATAAGGTATAGACAAATTAGTATTTTAGAAAAAAATTTTATAAAAATATAATTTAATAATAAATTTTTTTAGGCCCCAATTCTTTACTTAAAGATTACTCATATAATATTAAGTAGATTAAATTTGACAAAATTTGCAATAAGATCTGTTTATTTTATTGATAAATCATTATTATGTATATATAAATTTATTAATTTAGAATAATAATTATGTGGGTTGACATAGAATATTGAAGGAAATCGCCCTCATAAAATCTGGATGGCTCGCACCCCACCACAATATTCCTCGCAAAGTTTCTTTAGCCGAATCTGGGTATTGTAACTCTGTGATTTTGTTTTCAGTGTCCAACTACCTACACGCCATCGTTCAAGTTTGGTTTCATCGGCAGCCACCTCACATTTCATTTTTTTAATCAATACCCAAATTGATGGAAGTTTATTTCCAACCAGATTAGAAAAACGATGATTCCAACCTTCGCATTGATTAAACGTGCGTTCTTCGTCGAATAGAGTGCTCTCATTCACGTTTCAAGTTTCTGGAGGAAATCGAGGCCCAAATTGACGTGTCTAGGATTGAGAATTGCTTCTTGTGACCACCCTTGATACTCCATTGATGTAATTTTTATCGAAATATTCAAGAATATCCTCACCATTACTCGGAGTAACCGATCTAAGGAATGCCATTGCATTGCCCATATCACATAAAGGAACAAATGCTAAGTCGTCCATCATGCCACAAAAGAAGTTTAGAGCTTCATTGGTTCTGCAATGGCTTTCCAGACCTAGCTTTTGAATTTTTCTATGGATACTTTGACACAAATGGTAAAAGCATCCTCTGATTATGATATGATCCCCTAATTGAAAAAAATAAATATAAATAATTTAACATATTAATAATCATATCAATGACACGCGCTCATAGCAGACTTTTCGAAATCCATGTATATTTATAATGGATCAGAGAGAAGAAAAAAATTGAGAAAAGAACAAGAAAATAAAGATTAACAATGACCTAAAGCAAAACTGGGAAGAAAAATATAAATTGAGAAAAAAAAAATTTTTTTCGAATTTTTTTCCCATGGGGTTTTTTTACCATGGAGTTTTTTTCCCGGGTTTTTTTCCTATTACCGATTAAAACAGCTCAGATATTATTAATAATTTTATTTATTCTACCTTCTATTGGAAATCTGGATCGCCCGTTTTTTAGATTATTATTTTTTAATCAAATCTAGTCACAATTAATGCTATGGATTTTGTAAATTCAAATATTTGTTTCTTCTTTGCTTTAAAAATAGTTAAAGTATTGGTGGATAATAGATATCAAGAGTATAAAGAAATAATATTCAAAAGTGGAGATAATTTTTCTTATGTAATATAAAAGTTAAACGGTATTGTATGGGTACACAGTACATTTTCTATCCTCTTTAAAAATGAACTAACCAGGTTTAGCTTAATGGAATTTAAACTATAACCAGGTTTAACTAAAGTAAAAAAATTTAGAAAAAAAATTCTTAGGTGAGGAAGGGGTGGGGGGGGCAAGCAAAAATTGCAAGGCTTGCTCTTGGTATTTCAATTCCTCGAAGTGGAAGATAATTATTATATGGTAAAATTTTATGATTGTTATACCTAGTAGATAAAAAGTGCATTAAATTTTTATAATCAAATAAATTCACACGAATTCGAATAGAATACTAATAAATTATTATTCGTATTCGATAATATGAATGGAATATTTGTTTTGTGTGAAAACTATTTGATTCTATTGACTAAAATTCGATGAAGGTAAAGAAAGAACAAATGGGTTGTCATTTCATCTATTTCCCAAAGCAAATAAGAGTAACATCAAGTCACTGGCTATTAGGAACTCGAACCCAAAACTTTGAAGTGCCTCTGAAAAATTATAATTCAAAAAAATTGTTAATGTTTGAGAACCTATCCTGGTAAATTGAAAAGTCTAACTCAAACAATTCATAGTTTTAATTAGTTTTTTTTAATTAATTTTTTTGACTGACGCCAGGATTAATTATAATATACAACTAACACTTCATTATATTTAAAAAAAAATCTATATAAAAAACCCATTGAAAATTGTATTAAAAAAATGTTTATTATTTATAATATTATATTATAATAGTTATTAAGTTATAGGTAAGAAAATTCTAAAATATAATACTTAAACAATTAACTTATTTTAAAATGATAAAAGTAACTTTTTATCATTATTATAAATAAAAAAAAACTAACATTTTTATTATAAATAATTATTCGTTTTAAGAGCAATATAAAGCAATTAAAAAAGAATTTGTAAATTAAAACATGTGAAAAATCTAAAAGAAAAGAGAGGCAGGTAAGGTATTGGATATCTTTAATATTAAAATATAATACTATTATATTTTTTTAAGAAAATTTTAAAACAATAAAAAATAGTTAATAAATAATTATTTTTTCACATGTTTCTTTTATAAGAGAAACATTTGTCAGAATTTGAAGTTATCATAACAATTATTATAATATTTAACTCGGACTTAAAAATGGGGTGTCCTCTATTTCATAAAAGGTGAGGGGTTATTGATAAGTGGATTAAGTTATATTATAGTATAATACAGTATATAATAAATATTCGTGCATAATAATAAATAGATGGCAAATCAATTAATAATTTGTCACTTTGTGCTGGAAGAACTCCGACACGATATTATACCATTACGACTTTTTTATACATGGTAATGAATAATATATTATTAATTCATCTTAACTTGTTGACAGGGCTGTTACTATGGAGAGAACACCACCTCTTACAATAACGATTCCTAATTATCCCTAGTGGTATCGCTAGTTTTTCATAAGCGTGCCCGGTTTTATTATATTATAAATTACGAAGATTATATATTAGATAATCAATAAATTTAATATATATTTTAATAAAAATATCAAAAAAAATTAATTTTATATTTAGCCTCTGGATTTGGAAAAATTATTATTTTCAAGCCCGGCATGAGATATGGAATTTTTTGGCCAGACCAATATTTTTATTTTTGATTGTTTTACTAGAATCGTTCTGGGCCCGGTCGGCGGGTCCCTAATATACAGGAACATACGACAGAGCCAAAAAATTCAGATATCGGCTAAAATATTTTTCAAAAATATTACCGATTTATTTATTATTAATATATTTTGTAATCTTCCTAATAATATCTAAAACTCCTTCTCTACCACGGAGAAAAATATTACAAAAACATACAAGAAGTAGCCTTCGCCATCAAGCAGTAATGGTTTTTATGGAGTTAAAAGAATTCATTATAAATCTCTTACTGAATAACCTACTTGAAAAAGACATTTCTTCAGGAGATGACAGATTATTGGATAAACTAAAACTAAATTTTTTTAATATTAGAATTATAATAATAAATTTTTAATTGCGCATTTATTACATGAAATATATATTTAAAAACAAATTTTTTAATTGCGCAATTATTACATGAAATATATATTTAAAAAGTATATGTATATTTTATTAAGGAAATTAAGGCAAATGTAGATAACAAATTTCATAAAAGCAGAACTTAATGAATTTTATAGTAGTCCCATTGTTCTAATATTAATATAGGGTCAGTCAAAGAATAGTAAAATAAACTTCTTTATACACCTTATGGATATTTTTATTACTCAAATGAATGAAAGATTCTTGTTTCATAAAGTAGCACCACACTTAAAAATCTGCAAAAATTGTTACCTTAGGATCCTTTCGAATCTATCAAATCTTGATAAAAAAAAATTAAATATTTAACAGATTTTGATTGTGAGGATGTTAAATTAACTCATGACACATTACTAGCTGAATGCATAATTGATGATGTTCCAAAATATGCTATAAATGCCTAGCATAATTTCAAACACATTTTAGACTATTTTTCTAATATATAAAATTATTATATGTTTTTCTACCAATGAAATGACATTTTCTTCTTTAGCAATAATAAAAACTTACCTGATAAGTAGTGTTTTTAAATGGGTCGATTTGAACCAATTTCTAAAAAGCAGAAAAATATTGCCTAAGCCTAGAGATTTCGCTCATAGATGTTCAAACATTTGTAGCATCTTTGAAACTAACAGGACTGTGCAGACGGGAAGGGGCGGGACAGCCGCCCCGGGCCGCAAAATTAGATAATTTTAGGGGCCACCAAATTTTGTAAAAAATAAGAATTGAATACTAGATAAAACAATTTTACTCAGTGCGAAATGTTTTTATCTTATTTTAAAACTTTTTAATATTTAATTTACGAATTGCAAAATTAAAATTACACACATGATATTTAATTTTCCTTTATTATATTGAATATATAAACAGATAAATAATTTTTATAAAATTAACTAATTTGAAATAATTTGTAATGAATGTTTAAATATGTCTTCTACAATAACTTCTAGCCTTCTTAATGATTCTTGGTCCTTCAAGTTAGCATATGCATATTGGATAAAGATGTCATATCCATTCATAGCTTTGCTTTTTTAGGTAAATAATCAGGTTCGCGTATCTCTTTTATAACATCAATCAAGTAATCACTCTCTGCACTATCAAGCCTTTCTAGAAAATTAAATAAATTTTATTATTTATTTTTAAAATAAATAAATTTTCCAAGATCAGCGTTCCCTTTTCATTGCAGATTCCTTTTCTAAATCTCTGCAGCCACCTAGAATTATAAAAATTGTAGATATTTATAAAATTTAAAACTACCTGATCAAATGTTTTGCTGTAAATTATAACTTTTTCTATCATATGGCCATTTAGGCTATAATTTGTGCTTGTGCAAGTCAAATTAATAATGCTCTCTGTTTATAAAAAGCTAATTTTCTTAATTGCTGATAGTTTATTTGCAAGGCAAGGTAAAACTTTCGATTCAATAAATTAAATTTTCTAATTAAATATGCATAAAATAACAATTTCTTATACGTCATAATTAAGCTCCTAGCTTCAAATTAAAAGAAAAACCATCAGATTGGATTGGGTATTAAGAATTTAAGGGATTGATGTAAATTCAAATTTTTTTAAAAAATTATCTAGCCTTAATTTTTAATTTAACCTGTTATATACCAAGGTATCAAAGACATAAAAAAAATTTTACAAAATTTAATTTTCATTATTGATACATTAGTATAAACAAATTGATATTTCAAAATTTAAAAAAGAATTAATTATATGATTTTTGAGAGGTAACGAGTTCCTGTTTTGGTGAAATAATTTTGATCATTTTTTATGAAAAAGTACGTTATAATTATTACATTTTTAGGTTTATTTATTTTGCCAATGACCTTGACGAGCTTTAATTGACATATGACTTATTTCTACCTCTCGGATTGAATCAATTGGGCATCTTGATAGGCCAGGACGGTTTCGTTTTTTAGGCGCATTTCCAATCAAAGATCGCACAATAAATCTTCTAAATATAAGGTGAGATGCCCGACAGAAGTAATATGTATTTTCCAAGAGACTACTAGTTGAAGCTTAGTCGTTATTTTCGACTCAGACTTTAAGTTTATTTTTTAAGGCAAATATGTAAAAATATATTTTGCAAACATGTTAAATTAAAATTTCAGCGAAGATGTACCATAGAAAAGTGACAATTGTCATAATCGTCATTTTTGAACTTTTTTGAATTTTTTTTAGACAAATGGGTAATATATTTTGTAAACATGTTAAATTAAAATTTCATTGAAGATGTACCTTGAAAGTGACAATTGTCATAATCGTCATTTTGAACTTTTTTGAATTTTTTTTAGACAAATGGGTAAAAATATATTTTGTAAACATGTTAAATTCAAATTTCAGTGAAGATGTACCATAGGAAAGTGACAATTGTCATAATCGTCATTTTTGAACTTTTTTGAATTTTTTTTAGACAAATGGGTAATATATTTTGTAAACATGTTAAATTAAAATTTCATTGAAGATGTACCTTGAAAGTGACAATTGTCATAATCGTCATTTTTGAACTTTTTTCAATTTTTTTAAGGCAAATGGGTAAAAATAATAAAATTTTTACTATTTGATTAAATAGAGTTTAAAAATAATTATGACTTTTAGCACTTTTCTATGGCTTTTATTGAAATTTTAATTAACTAGTTTATAATTTATATTTCAACCATTTTCTTCAAAATATTCCAAATAAATTATCAACATGACTATTTTAATTTTTTCAAGGTTTTTCATCACTGAAAAATTGATTTAACATGTTTACAAAATATATTTTTACCCATTAGCTTTAAATAAATTCAAAAAAGTCTAAAAATGGCAATTATGACAATTGTCACTTTCCTATGGTTCATCCTCAATGAAATTTTAATTTAACATGTTTACAAAATATATTTTTACCCACTTGCCTTAAAAAAATTGAAAAAAGTTTAAAAATGACGATTATGACAATTGTCACTTTCCTATGGTACATCTTCACTGAAATTTTAATTTAACATATTTACAATATATATTTTTACTTTTACCTATTTACTTTAAAAAAATTCAAAAAAGTTCAAAAATAACGATTATGACAATTGTCACTTTCTATGGCACATCTTCACTGAAATTTTAATTTAACATGTTTACAATATATATTTTTACCCATTTGCTTTAAAAAAATTCAAAAAATTTTAAAAATAACGATTATGACAATTGTCACAATGGTACATATCACTGAATTTTTAATTAAACGTATTTACAGCCTACATTTTTACTTATTTGCGTCAAAAAATTTCAAAAAACTTTAGAAATAACGATTATGACAATTGTCACTTATCTAGGGGATATCTTCACTGAAATTTTAATTTAACCTCTTTACAATCTATATTTTTACCCATTAGCGTCAAAAATAAACTAATATGTTTTAAAATACATATTATGATATTTGTCACTTTCAAGGTACATCTTCAATGAAATTTTAATTTAACATGTTTACAAAATATATTTTTACCCATTTGTCTAAAAAAAATTCCAAAAAGTTCAAAAATGACGATTATGACAATTGTCACTCAAGGTACATCTTCAATGAAATTTTAATTTAACATGTTTACAAAATATATTTTTACCCATTTTCCTTAAAAAAATTGGAAAAAGTTCAAAAATGACGATTATGACTATTGTCACTTTCCTATGGTATATCTTCACTGAAATTTAAATTTAACATGTTTACAAAATATATTTTTACCCATTTGTCTAAAAAAATTCAAAAAAGTTTAAAAATGACGATTATGACAATTGTCACTTTCCTAAGGTTCTTCAATGAAATTTTAATTTAACATGTTTACAAAATATATTTTTACCCATTTGTCTAAAATTGAAAAAAGTCAAAAATGACGATTATGACAATTGTCACTTTCCTATGGTATATCTTCACTGAAATTTAAACTTAACATGTTTTACAAAATATATTTTTACCCATTTGTCTAAAAAAAATTCAAAAAAGTTCAAAAATGACGATTATGACAATTGGCATGAAATTTTAATTTAACATGTTTACAAAATATATGACATTGGCCTTAAAAAAATAAACTTCAAGTCTAAGTCGAAAATTACAACCAAGCTTCAAGTCTGAGTCGAAAAATACGACCCATATTTTGGGTTGAGGTCGTTTTTTTCGGCTTGGACTCGGGTCGAGGTCGAAAAAAATGACCCATATTTTGTCGAAAAAACGACCCAAAATTTCGGTCAGCTCTGTTCGAGGCGACTCGGCTAAGCCGATTAACAACACTAGCTACTACACATAAATTAAGAGAGCTAGAGAATAAACACCAACACCATTTTTTGCTGCAAGTCGAGGGCGATTACTTAAAAATCTATACAATAAATCAACACCTACTATATGTTGATTTTATGAGGTAATCATATTTGGTTGATCTATCAATATATAGGGGAGACCGGGGTTATATTGTCTATAAAAAATTGATGTGTTGTAAAAAATAGACAAAGCAATTTTTCCAAAAATGTTTAAACGTAATTTCATCTTTACATATATCTCTACGGTAAGAAAAAATTATTTAAGAAAAAAAATCATTTAGTTTTTAATTAATGAGAAATTTAAAAAAATGGAAATTTAAATTTTATGAAAAACACCCGGGGTAGCTATTATTCTTTCACGTTACGTGTCATCGCTTCTTTATTTTTAGATTTTTAAAAAAAATTTATATAAAAGTGTTGATTCGTAAATAAATAAAAATAAATTTTCAAATATGTTAAATTTAATAGGGTTCATATATATCACATATATCACCCGGAAGTACTTGTTGTCACTTAAATCTGTCACATAATTATAAAAAATAAGCCAATCATCTTCATATTGTCACTAGTGGTCCTAGACAAACTAGTGGCTTCTAATGTTTGTATAAATTTAGTTGGATTTTTTTTTATTCAAAATAATCCCTTTAAAAATGGCTAATACGCACCACACCAAAACCTGCCCCAGATCTTCACGATTAATTAAAATATAATTTTAAGATATTAAATTAGTATAAATTGTGTCAATATTTTTATATATGATAAAATATATATTTCTTTATCATTTAGAATTAATATTAAGTCTAAACAACGTTTATAAAAAAAGTTATTAGTGAAAATGTAAAATTTTAAAAAGTCTTTGGGTATGTTTAAATTTAAATTTGCATTTAAAATTTTTCATGAGCAATTTTGTCCGAAACATTTTTGTACCCACTTAAGCACCTTATTAAAATACATATTTGGCTTAAATTTCAAAACTTAAACTTTATTAATTTTTAATTATTTGAGAAGGAAATACCTACCCCGGGAACACACTCTCCCCGGTCTCCCCTACATTAAAAATGCCAAATTTGATAACTTTAATGCTTAGAATATATATATATTATTAATAATAACTAGACATGTGCGCCGCAGGTCAAATGCGCCGCCAATGATTTTTGACCACGCCGACATAGCCGCCAAAAAATGTCGGCGCTCAACACCGCCGATATAAAAATTCGGCGGCGTGGCGGCGTGATATATATTTTTTATTATTATAAATAATATTAATGAATTGTAATTAAAGGAAAAATATTAAATATTTTTTTGTATTATTAAAAAATTCCATTTTATTTTTTATAATCAATAAATATTATTTGCTAAATTTGATTCGTAACAATCATATAATACATGTTCGCACAATTTGGGCAGGTCTGTGACCAACGTGCTAGATAAAATAAGATTAGGACATTAAAATAGAAAAGGTATTGATATTATTCTAGATTTTATTCTCTTAATTTTTGATGCTTTAAATATCTTTAATAATACCATAACTCGTTAATATAAAATTTATTTTTTATCATAAAAGGAAATTTTAATCAATGATTTTTATTTTGTTGCCATTATAACATATATAAAATAGCAGGACTAAAACATTTATAATGGATGCAGCATTGCAATACTCTGTAACAAAATATAGTATATCCTTGCAAGCAAAGCCTTTTTTTGCATGGAAACATTTTGGATCCTTAATATTAAATACTGACACAAATGATAAGAGAACCAGTGTTGCTACAGATAAAGTCTTTTGTAATATATGCTTGCAAATAGAACAAAGATGGTGAGGATGAAAATAATTATTCACTTTCAGAGTAAATTTTTTGAACATTTTAAAAATATTTGTGAATTTTTTAATTAGTTATCCAATCAAATCTTTTTCAAAAAATATCAACATGATTTATCATGTAAAGAAGAAATATCTAAAAAAAATTTAAGTTATTTTTCAAACCCATTGTAAAAGATACAACTGACCCTATAAAAGATAAAAAATGGATTCTGGTAAAAAAAACTGTTGAATTTTTATCCATCCAAAAAGGAGTTACTTTAAATTTATCCTTATTATTTCGTAGTGAAATTAAAAATTATTTAATTGTAAAAGAATGTAATATTCCTCCCATAGCATCCCTTAAACAAAATATGCTTACTAAATTTGATCATAGATTTCCAATAACCGATCTTTAGGTAGTATTTTAAAATATAAATTATTTTTTATATTATTTCTCTTTGTTCTATTTTTTTACTTAGGTGTTAGGAGCACATTTGATCCTCGTTTTCAACTTATAAACATAGTAAATAAAAATTTAAAGGAAAAAAAATATTACTCCGGTGCAATTTTTATGTCAAGTTAATAAACTACCAAATCAAATTTATTGTATAATTTAGAAACAAAAAATAATCAGAAATTATTAACTGGCAAGAAGTCAAATACATTAAATTAGCAAGGAATATTTTATTCACTCTCTACGGCCTTACACTGACGAATTAAAGGAATGTGAAACGACGGAAGTTGCTTCAAAACTCGATTATCTTAAGTCATTGGCTACGAAACATCATCTATTCATAACAATAACCTGGAACAAGAAGACTATAGTTTAGAAAAAGAGTGTATTTTCGCCTTATAATTATAGTAAAAGATGTCTTAGATTTTTGGAAGATAAGAGCATTGGATCTTCCTAAACATTCAATATTAGCTAGAAAGGTCTTGTGCGTTCAAGCTACTAGCACACCCAGCGAGCGTGTATTTTCCATAGCTGGGCTCACTCTAAACTCTAAAAAATCATTATTATGTCCTATAAATCTAATACATGATAATTATAACTTAATAAAATCATTAAATTATAGTTATAAACATAATAAACATAAATTTTATTTTAAAATGAACTTATAATTTTAATTTAAAAAAAGCTAGAAAAATATTTGACGCCGCCGCCGATTTTTGTGGCGGCGTTTAAATAGATTTGCCGCCGCCAGCCAATCATTTTGCTGTCGGCGCAAAAATTGGCTTATATTAACAAAATATTTCATTTAATCTTATATTTGCTAAAAATCGGATAAGTGCGAAAAAATAAATTTTTTCAGTTCCAACACTTCGCAATTATTCGGTTTTGACTGTAAATATTTACAAATAATTTTAAATATTTATAAAAAAGTTTTAAATTTATGAATAATGTCGAATATATAGGAATTTTGAATATGATAAAATCAAATTATACGAATAATTTCGAATAATTCGATCTAATAGATAAAAAACTATTCGACTAATAATATATTTCTCTTATTCGTATTCAATTCCAATTGTTATTCGTAAAATACGAATCGAATCGAATATCAAATAATTCGGCATAGATAAAGTAGTTTCGGAAAAATGATTTTGATAGGTGTAGTAAATTAGAAATTATATTTGTAATTGAACGACTGTACATATTATTTTAATATTGATATAATAAAAATATATATCTAGGTTTATAATGTATTATTATGAATTACTAATATATTTTTAGCCGGCTAAAAATTCGGCTGAATAAATTCGATAATTATATATGTTTTTATTATATCTGTGTATATAATATTATATTTGGTAATATTTAACTACCTAACACATTTTTTTATATTATCATCATCCATGTTTTTATATGTTATTCTGGGATGTGTATGTGTGTTACGAATAAAAGAAAAGAATGAAATATTTTAAATTACTAAATAATCTTCTCAATAATATCTTTGGATAATATATTCCACCATTTTGATCACAAAGTAGAGTATACTGCACCGTAAATAGTGATCATTTCGCAGCAGTGATAATAAAATGGTGATGTCGTTCGCGGTACCAATTTTGTAAAAGTGTTTTAATCTTAATTAAAAAATAATAAGTGTATCGTCGTTAATGGCAATATCCTATAATTAATTTGCAAATTTCTGTTTTCCTCTTCTTTTTATTCTTTTAAAATAAATTCATACATTAAAATAATCCACGAATAACAAACTAATCTTTACAATTTCTTTTTATTTAATAAATATAATCAATTGGTAATTTCTAAATTAATATATCTGCTAAAATAAATCACTTATCAAATAAAATATATGTAAAATGAAAACTACAGCAGTAACAATGTTTAAATGCATTTAGTTAAATCACATTCATCTTCTTTCATTTATATAATATATAAATATTAAGAAAAAACTTAAATTTTGGAACTTGGGCCTAAATTATCCTTTCGTGTTAATCTAATTAGATTGTCGCATATCCTGTCTTTATAGCCCAAAAACCTTAATTTTGTACCCCCTTCCTCATAATTTGAAATTTTAATTTTCCTTGGGGGCATTTTTTAAATTGGTGATTTCTTTTCAAATTAAATATTTTTATATTATCAACATTATATATCAATTAATACCAAGTTTATTGTTTTTTTCTTTAAATACTTATTTTATTAGAGATTAGGCAAATCTTAAAAACACACATAATTATTCTTGGCGAAATAAACAAGTTTATATACATAAGTTATTAATAAGCTTTTATAATAATCAGAGACCTGCAGAGGTACCATTTGTACGGCCCTTTAAAAAATTTTTACGGCCCGGCCCGAATATTTTAAAAAAAATTGAGGGGGGGCCGGCCCGGCATGGATTTAAAAAAAATTGGGGGGGGGGCGGTCCGGCCCGGCATGGATTTAAAAAAAAAATATTTTTTAAAATTATATTCCACCTGGTATATACAAAAAATTCATTATTTCGTATTTTATCATATTCGGCGAGTATTATCATTTTATAAGTAAGCATATTAGCTAATGTTGTTAAACGGCTCGTTTTGAGCCGATTTTTAAAAACGGCTAACTCAATATTTTCACCAGAAAAATATTGACTAAGCCTCGAAATTTCGATACTATATGTCTAGACCTTTGCTCCTTCTATGAGCAAAATTTTCAGGCTTGCATAATATTTTTCTGGATAAAACACTGAGTTAGCTATTTTTAAAAATCGGCTCAAAACGAGCCGTTTAACAACACTAATTTTATTTTTTATTCTAAACAGATATTTAGTATATTACAAATTAATACTATAAAAAATTTGTGTAAATAATATTTTCAGAATATACTATGTATTTATAAAAAAAAAAAATGATATTTTAATTAATAAAAAATATAACATATATTATATAATAAATAATGTATTTAATCCTTTGCATATGTATTTATTCCATGGCAGGAAAATTATAATTTTATTATGTAATAAAATAAAACTAGTATATTTTTTTTAGAGATGCCATTTAGCCATATACTCCAAATATAAGCTATATTTAAAACAACACATAAAAAAACCTGCAAATTCTAATACCATAAAAAATTATTCAACTTATTATATCAGATTCATTTAATGCAATTAATATAAAACCGATAATGACCTGGGCAAAACTACTACTATTATCTATATTATAATTTTCCGATGTCCTCACTACGTCATCGTGACGTCATGTCATCGGTACGTATTTATTTATATTTTTTATTTGTTGATTTTATTTATTTATTTTTTTCATATACAAACAGATGATCCTATAACTTAAGTTTTCTATGCAACTGTAGGATGCCATATTAAAAGCTTAAATATTCGTATAATTTATCATCACAAAATTTTACAACCTATGCAAGTATTGGTCAAAGTATTACATTAAATATATCTATTTACAAAATATTACAACTTATTGTTTATTATTTTTTTTTCTAAACAAACAGATGATCCTATCTTAAGTTTTCTATGCAACTGTAGGATGCCATATTAAAACTTTAAATATTCTTATAATTTATCATTAAAAAATATTACATTGGATGTCAAAGTAATACATTAAATATATCTATTTACAAAATATTATAAATTATTAATATTTTATATAGAAATTCAATTTAACTTGTACATCAGAGATTTTTTCTCCATAACCTAATTTTTGGAGTTATCTCCAATAATACGAGGTAATATTTGTTATTTCTTATATTAATATTAGGGCAGACCTGATTTTGTCATGATTCTTTGTGTATTTTCCTTTTTATATTTTAACAGTCATTTTTTATAATATTATATTTTCATGAACGTTTGTAATATTGCCGCAGAACAGTAATAATTCATTATAAATTTAATATCTCCAGGCTTGGGAAAATTTTTTCAAAATTATTATGGGTTGGACTAGGCTTAAAAAATATTTCTCAAAATTAATATTGGCTTGGTTTTCAAAATTATTAGGGATTGAGGTGGGCGTGAGAAAATTTTTTTAATTTATTAATATCTTGGATGCTTGGAAATTTTTCGCAATAGTACAAAAAATGTATAAAAATCATTAAGCATTATTACTCAAGAAGCTGCTATTAGTGAAAATAATTGTAAATGTACATAATATTTTCATTATAACATTATATTACAATATTCATGAGTATTGGATATCAAAGTAATACATTAAATATATCGTTTTTACAAAATATTACAAATTATTTATATCATCATTAATATTTTATACATTTACTCAATAAAATACCAACAGTCTTAATTTATTTTTAAATAGTATTTTTATCTCTGATGAATATTTTGTCTAACTAACTGAAAAATATACAAAGTACATTTTTAATATTTAACTAAATTAATATAAAAATTTTTTAGGATCCTACTTTTTTAAAAGCTTACCATTTTGTCGGATCCACCATTGCTCTATTATCTCTTCTGAACATTTTGTATATTGCTCAAAAAAATATACATAGTACATTATTTTTATTATAAATAATTTTATATAGGATTTTATATCTATTCCAAAAAATCAATATATATTACAATTTTTATTTTTATTCAATTAAATTATATATTTATTTCTTAAGGATCCTACCTTTTTTAACAATACTCCATTTTATTCTTTCAATAAAACATACTAAACGGAGTTTTCTATTTTTAAGATTTTATATTTATTCCAAAAAAAATACATAATACGGTATTAATATATTATTTAAATTATTCTATACCTATTCACACATGGATCCTACCTTTTTTAACAATACTCCTTTTTATTCTTTCAATAAAACATACTAAACGGAGTTTTCTATTTTTAGGATTTCATATTTATTCCAAAAAAAATACATAATACGGTATTAATATATTATTTAAATTATTCTATACCTATTCACAAGGATCCTACCTTTTTTAACAATACTCCCTTTTATTCTTTCAATAAAACATACTAAACGGAGTTTTCTAATTTAGGATTTTATATTTATTCCAAAAAAAATACATAATACGGTATTAATGTATTATTTAAATTATTCTATACCTATTCACAAGGATCCTATTTTTTTTAAGTTTGTCAATTGGTCTCTCCGAATGGTATTTTATTTTAATCCTACCTTATAAAATTAACTTAAGAATTTATTTTTTTTACTTTAGAAAACTATCTCCATCTTATTTCCTCTTTATAATTGTTCAAATATTGATATATCAGCCATTAATAATGAACAAATGCAAAATAAACCTTTAGAATATCATAATAGGCTTGATAAGTCCTCCAAATAATTTTTTTGATGATAGCCCTTTAACTACTAGAAATATGCATCTAATATTGACCCATCTACTGGTTTACATTATTTTAATGTTTGTTTCATTACAACAATAGTTTATTTATATTTTTGCCTGATTTCTTTATTTGTCTAGGCTAACCTAACCTTAATCCCTCACATTGCTATAAAACATGATGAATCTATTATTAAAGATAGGCAAAAAAAATAATGAGGATAAAACAAACGCTTACCCGTTCTAGAGTTACTGTAGCCAAAATAATAAAGAACTACGCTTGAAATGAACTCCTCTGGAGGTTTATTTTTTTTTTATCTTATGTTTTATATCTATGTTTATTTTATTTTCACTCAGTTCTCTAAATGATATTTCTATCACCACTACCACAATCCCTATGCCACCTCTGCCTATTTTTTAACAAATATAAGCATTTAATTCGTACTATCATTCACTTCACTAGGAGTTAATATAAATATTACTTTATCCGATTCTCTGAGAAACTTTAATGAATATTTAGAGGAATGTTCAAACTTGAATTTAGAGTACAGCCAATTTCATCAACTTTATTAATGGAAAAATATGCAGTAGTTCTGTCGTGGCCTTTATAACAATACTTACGACCGTTTTACGGTTGAGTTAACATTGTCGTTCATGATTCTATTTTAGAGGGGGATACCAATGCTGACATTGACAGAAATATCATTTTGCGTTCTTCTTTTACCAGTATCCCAAGGCATAGGCATATCATCTTTATCATGACGTAATGTGTTTTGTACACTGCTTTGATAATCCGTCATTACTTTCATCTACAACCCTAAATGATATGAAATTATACATTAATTATTTCCTCTCCATACGACCGCCCAGATTTATTTTGTCGCTTTTTCCATCAAAAATTAAAATGTTAACAAGGATTTGCTCTTAATTTTATCAAATACATAATAACTAATCCTCATTATTTTTTAAAAAATTATCCTAAATTTATATGTCAATAAAAAAAATATCTTAAAAAATATTTAAATAATTTGCATATAAGTTTCAATAGTGTTTACAGGCATTTTTGTAATTTAAATAGATAGCATTTTTTTTTATTTATTTAACATAAAAATATATATCCCTTATCATTCTTTGACAAATAATTTCGGAAATGCAAGACATATATTAAATTTATCTGAAAAACAACAATAACGCTATATAATAAACAACAATTTATTTTTTAGATATATTTTAATTTATCATATACAAAAAAGTATAAGAGTCGGTTATTTTAATTTTATTTGTCATGATTCTTTAATAAGTGGTTTGCCCAGGCCTTCCCAGTTTCCCTTAATACGGAATTTACATGTTTTTTTTGCATATTAGACTAATTGGTAAATCAGATATTTCTCCTTCATGTGATGATAAATCAATTAAAAATTTAACTATATCCGAGGTGGGAAAAAATTTTTAAAATTATAATGGGTAGGACTGGGCTTCGAACCTCAAAATTAATATTAGCTTGCACCTGACTTGAGAATATCTTTTACAAATTATTAAAGGTTGAGCTGGGCCTGATAAACATTTTTCAAAATTATAAGATCTAGGTTGCTTCCTAATATTGTGAGCTTAAACCTGGCATGACATATATCGTAAAATGAATAAAAATTTCATTCCCCGTCATTTTTGACGAGCTTTCTACTAGTAAGATATAATATACCAACTAGAGGTGGTGCGACAATAATATATAAAATCTTAATTAATTTCTTTTATCATATCATATCACTCTGGTTCTTATTTTATAGTTACAAAATGTTTCATTTCTAATATGGCATCCCTGCCCTGTAAATAACTTAAGGCTTCAATACATTTGCATAATTTCTTCTAAAGATTTTTAGTATTTTGTTTTATCAATTTATCTTGCATAATAAATTCTGATATAAGTTAATATAGTGAGTGTTATGGCTATGACTGCAAATTAACCAGCATCTATAATTTTTGTGGCTATATAATTTAAGATTATTATTACAGCTGCTGAGAGCATATGATTGCATATTTTATAAGCAATAATGGTCAACTGTGTAGTTGTTTATATATCATTAAAAATGGAGGATGATCTTTTAGAAATTTAATATCTCACATTTTTTTTCTCAATTACTTATCTAGCTTCCATCATGTCATTTAGGAGGAAACTCTAACCACCATATAGTTTTATGATTTTGATTGGTCGTTTATATTCTCTTCTCCAAGAATTGTTGATTTGGTTAGGCCTATAAATTTTTCCTTATTAGTCCATTCTATAAAACATTGTCTAAAAATGGTAATAGAGTGTTATATTAGTTTCTTGACCTTTTGTCAATGTAAGTTGCTAATTTTATAATATGTATTTTTTTATTATCAATTGAGATGTATGAATTAATTAACTTTTTTTATCACTTGTAATTCTTTAGATGCAAAATTTATATCAGCAATGAAAATATTTTATGCTGTAATAAATAGATTTTGTATTAAAAAATAATATTTTTAGAAATGTCTTATATTGTTTTAATTATATTTTGTATGCATCTATAATATATATAAAAGCCTTGTCACAAAAATAGCGTTACGCTCTCATGTCACACTTTTCATGTCCCACTTTATAATATATATTCAAAAAATCGCTAATTTTGAAAAGTGCCTGTGGCCCAATCGGGCAAGAACTTCGCTTACCAATCTAGATGGATTATTGGACTTGGGTTCGAATCTCGGCAAATGTTTTTTTCTTAATCTCGTAAGATATATTTTTTTCTTAATCTGATAAAATTAATTGATACGATTCAGTACGAGATTTATTTAAATACTTCTTTAATTCTTGAATTTATGTATAATTTAAAATTTAAACCATTATATGGGGAATCAGAATTTTCTCTTTTATTTGATGAGGGATGAATCAGAAATTTTCCTATCTTATGAGGTGTTATTTAAAAATTTATATTTATTTAGGGTTATTCTAAAATTTTCCATTATTTTTTAAAATATGTTAATAAAGTATATATTTAGTAATTTTAATTTATGTGTACAATTAAAAAGTCTTTTAAAATAAATTTTTATCCATTTGTATTTTATAATCCTATTTATTCTTGCAGATGAGAGTTTTATGTTAAAACCCTTAAGAAGGAAGGATTCATTCCACATTAAATTTTATACAACTTTATATAATTAGGTAATTTTTATGCAAAAGTAAATATTTGCATCTCTCTTATCTTTTCTGAAATTGGCCTTTCTACATGCATTCCATAGTTTTGTTTATTTTCTCATAACTTCATAATTTAATTGTAGAATGTATATTTTTTATAACTTATAACATTTTTGATTAAATGTATAAGCTTTTTGTTTAACTTATATATAATTTGATTATGATTGAAGTTAACCTCCATTATTTGTTAACTTAGAATATCTTATGTTTTAAATTTAATTTTATATTTTGTAACTAATTATAAATCAGTTGGAAGGGTGGTGGTTTGTTTAAAATTTAAATTAGGATAAACATATTAGCATGGTGTACTTTAATATGTATTCATGAATTTCCTATAAATACCAGGAGCAGGAATCAGATATTTCCCATTTCATTTGATTATAATTTTGAAAGATTTTCCCAATAATATAAAATAGCAAAAAAATATGTACATATTAGAAAGATTTAATTTATATAAACCCTTTACATCAGGCTCAGGCCTATTTTTCTGGATCCAAGAAAAAATAAATTATTCTGAGTTTTTCTGGGCTTGAGAAATATTTTTCACAATTAATATGGACTTGGACGTAGCTTAAGAAACATTTTTCAAAATTAATATAGTCTTAGATTCCTGAAAAAGTTTTAATTTTAAATATGGGTTAGAAATTGGCCTAAAAATTTCTTTTGGAGACATGGCCAGGCCTGATCAAATACCAAGGCCCATGCAACTTTCATACTAATTGTATTTTTAAATGCATTGTGACTTTTTATATATTTTATTTCAGTTCTCAACTATCAAAATTATTATGGTCTTTTTGAAAAAATTTTCCCAAGTGCGTGGACCTGGCTTGTGAATTTTTTTAATATTAGGCATAGGTGTAATATTTAACACAGAATATTTATATGGCCCTCAGGTAAAAGCTAATTTAAATATATTTTTATAAAAAAATATTCATTCTCAGTCTTAATGGGTTGGCCTTTGTCTGAAGTAGGGGTGAGCTGGGTTAAAATAGAATAAAAAATAGATATGGTTTTTAGAGATTTACCTATCTCCCGGGTTGGGAACAGAGTTGCCATTTTTAGTTTACACGCAGACATTTCTCTCCCGCAAAACTACCGCAATTGCAAATCTCCCGCAAAAATCTACCGCAATTTTTTAATTTCTCCCGCAATTTTTTTTTAGTATTTTAAAATTTTTAATATATAAATAAAATTTTTGAGAGACATTAATTGATTATATTTATATTTTCAAAATAATTTTAAATATTTATTCGAAAAACATGTCTAGTTTGTAAATTTCTTTCTATCCTGTTTTATTTTTATCCAATAATAAATCAACATCATTTCGTTCATATAAGTCAGTACACGAGAGTATATCAACATCGATTGCAATACAAAAATATTCTCAAATAATAAATAATACAGATGCAACTACATTTGCGGAAATCGTATACAACTATCATGTAAACATTCACAGAACTATATCCTCACAATGTGGGTCGAATCTTTTTCTCATGCTATTTAACGACTCCAATATAAATGCAAACCTTACTTGTTAGTACCTGAATCCTAGAGGTCAATTCTAGACGATTTGAAATATGGGCATTCATATTCAATTCTAACAGATGTATCTAATAAGGGAAATATAAATATTTCCCTTGATCCTTCGTTATTTCAACAAGAATAAGAACATTTCCATAAAACTGTTTAAATTTATTCCTCGGATAGTTAAAAATCCAACAATGTAGCAAGCCACATAATGGTAAATATAGCTGCTTCAGGTTTATCAAGGATTAGCATGTCAGCTTTCTGCGCTGATAATGCCTCTCAAAAACCAAAGTTACCGGATTGAGACAGCACAATAATGAATTAATACCAATTGGCTGTATTATATGCCATATACTACATAATTCTTGCAAGAAGGCAATAATGTACTATCTGTGGATGTCGAAATAATTGTGCCTAAATGTTTTAACGAATTTAGTCATCAAATAAAAAAGTTAATGTATAAAGAGTTTTTAAAATTTTACAAACCCTTAAAACAATACAAGATTTTAAAAGCTGTCCTAAAATATTGAAAATTTTTTTCGAGTATAAAACGGCAGAAGCATAATTGGGATTCGTTTCACATGTAGGAAATCTACTTCATGCAGTTAATATTCAGTTGCAATCAGAATATTCTTTATAAAAAAGATTCATAAAATCATGCTACAGCTCTGTTCATCTCTACAGTTAAAAATTGTTAATAAATTTTATGGCGCTATTGCTAAAAATATTATAATAAAATGTTCATATAATACTCTAATTAATACATTTTTAAATGAAGCAGATATTTTTATTGAGACAATTTTAGAATATTTACAATCAAAATTTGATTTTAATAACTCTATTTACAAATGTATAAATATTATGACCTTGAAACAGAAACCATCAATTGATGGTTTTTATAATTTAATAAATATATTAAAAATACTGAAAGACATTGATTTCTTGTTTGAGGAGATTGTAATTCTCTCTATTTTTATGATTCGCCAAAATACTTAAAGTTAGATGGTCTAAAAGCAGAGGAGAAATGGGTAGAATATTTTCATAATAGCGATAAATCCCCATGCTTGGAAAAAATATGCGAGTATGTCTTCTCCTTACCTCATTCTAATGCCTCATCCGAGCGTTTTTTAGCCTGATGAGGACTGCCTGGAAAAAGGAGAGAAATCGGATTGCTTTAACAACATTAGAGGCCGAGCTAATGGTTAAACAAATATATAATATGTCATGCCCAGGATTGCCATGTCTCCCCCCATCAGCGGGAGACTCTTGCAATTTTTTAGTATACATGCAGACATCTCTCTCCCGCAAAACTACCGCATTTGGAAATCTCCCGCAAAAATCTACCGCAATTTTTTAATTTCTCCCACAATTTTTTTTAAAAGTTTTTAACTTTTTTAATATATCTATGTTATAATTTTCCCATGTCCTCACTGCGTCATCGTGACGTCAGGTCATCGCTACGTCATGTCACCAATACGTCATGTCACCAATACGTCATTTCACCAATACGTCATTTCACCAATACGTCATGTCACCAATACGTCATGTCATCGATACGTCATGTCATCGGTACGTATTTTTATTTATTTTATTTGTTGATTTTATTTATTTATTTTATACAAACAGATGATCCTATAGATTAAGTTTTCTATCAACTGTAGGAGGCTATATTAAAACCAATTGTCAAAGTAATACATTATTTACTAAATATTACAAATTATTAATATTTTATATAGAAATTCAACTAGGAGTTAACTCGTAGATTAATTAGTAAACCAGAGATTTCTCATTCATTAATTATAAATTTAATATCATTGGGAAATTTTTTCAAAATAAATGCAACTGTAGGAAGCCATATTAAAACCAATTGTCAAAGTAATACATTATTTACTAAATATTACAAATTATTAATATTTTATATAGAAATTCAATTTAACTGAGTTAACTTATAGATTAATATAGATTAATTGGTAAATCAGAGATTTCTCATTCATTAATTATAAATTTAATATCTCTAGGCTTGGGAAAATTTTTTCAAAATTATTATGGGTTAAACTGGGCTTAAAAAATATTTCTCAAAGTTAATATTTGGTTTTCAAAAATTATTAGGGATTGAAATGTGCTTGAGAAAATCTTTTAAAATTATTAAGATCTTGGATGCTTGGAAATATTTTCCAAATATTGTAGGCTTGAACCTATATTGGGATTTTTTTAGTTAAATGTTAGTCTTATGTTAATATTTTTATAAAGAAATATTTTTTACCTGTAGACTAATTGGTAAATCAGAGATTTCCCCTAAAGATTATAACCAATGATAAAACAAGAACTGCAACCAATGTGGTATATCGTGAGGTTATATCCGATTAATCCCGGTTTATACGCATAAGAGTGGACATTACTTGGTATGATATTATTTTATAATTTAAACAATTTTATATTATTTAAGCATCCTTTTGTCGGGCCGCACAATATACCCTTTTATCTCTGATGAATATTTTGTCTAACTGAAAATTATACAAAGTACATTTTTAAAATTTAACTAAATTAATATAACAATTTTTAAGGATCCTACTTTTATAAAAGCTTACCATTTTGTCGGATTCACCATTGCTCTATTGTCCCTGCTGATTATTTTGTATAACGCACAAAAAAATATACATAGTACATTATATTTATTATAAATAATTTTATATATGATTTTATATCTATTACAAAAAATCGAATATTTTTTTATAATTTAAATAAATTTATATTATTTTAGGCATCCTACGTATTTTTAGGGCTATCCATTTTCTCGGGCCGTTCAATATGCCCTTTTATTTCTGATGAATATTTTGTCAAACTAACTGGGTAATATAGAAAGTACAATTTAAATATTTAACTAAATTAATATAACAATTTAAGGATCCTACTTTTTTAAAAGCTTACCATTTTGTTGTATCCACCATTGCTCTATTATCCCTGCTGATTATTTTGTACAATGCTCAAAAAAATTTACATAGTACATTATTTTTATTATTATTATTTTTATATATGATTTTATATCTATTCTAAAAAATCGAATATTTTTTTATAATTTAAATAAATTTATATTATTTTAAGCATCCTACATATTTTTAAGGCTATCCATTTTGTTGGGCCGCACATTATGCCCTTTTATCTCTGATGAATATTTTGTCTAACTGAAAATTATACAAAGTACATTTTAAAAATTTAACTAAATTAATATAACAATTTTTAAGGATCCTACTTTTTTAAAAGCTTACCATTTTGTCGGATCCACCATTGCTCTATTATTCCTGCTGATTATTTTGTACAATGCTCAAAAAAATTTGCATAGTACATTATTTTTATTATTATTATTTTTATATATGATTTTATATCTATTCTAAAAAATCATTATATATTACAATATTTATTTTTATTCAATTAAAATTATGGTTTCTACCTTTTTAAACAATACTCCTTTTTTTTCTTTCAATAAAAAATACTAAACGTGGTTTTCTACTTTTCTATTTTTATGATTTTATATTTATTTATTCCAAAAAAATACATTTATTTAAATTATTCTATACTAATTCACAAAGATCCTATTTTTTTTTTAAGTTTGTCAATTGATCTCTCCGAATGGTATTTAATTTTATTCCTACCTTATAAAATTAACTTGGGAATTATTTTTACTTTAGAAAACTATCCCCATCTTATTTCCTCTTTATAATTGTTCAAATATTGATATATCAGCCATTAATAATGAACAAACGCAAAATAAACCTTTAGAATATCATAATAGGCTTGACAAGTCCCCCCAAAAACTTTTTTGATGATATCTCTCCAACTACGAGATATATGCATCTAATATTGACCCATCTACTGGTTTACAGTATTTTAATGTTCGTTTTATTTCAATAATAATGTTAATTTATAATTTTGCCTGATTTCTTTATTTGTCTAAGCTAACCCAACCTTAATCCCTCACATTGCAAAACATGATGAATCTATTAAAGATAAGCAAAGAAAATAATGACGAATAAACAAACGCCTTGTCCGTTCTAGAGTTACTGTTAGCCAAAATAATAAAGAACTACGCTTGAAATAAACTCCTCTGGAGGTTTATTTTGTTTTTTTTATCTTATGTTTTATATTTATGTTTATTTTATTTTCACTCAGTTCTCTAAATGATATTTCTATCACCACTACCACAATCCCTATGCCACCTCTGCCTATTTTTTAACAAATATAAGCATTCAATTCACTAGGAGTTATTATAAATAATACTTTATCCGATTCTCGGAGAAACTTTCATGATTGTTTAGAGGAATGTTCAAACTTGAATGTGCAGTACGGCCCTTTTCATCAACTTTATTAATGGAAAAATATGTAGTAGTTCTGTCGTGGCCTTTATAACAATTCTTACTATCTTTTTATGGTTATGTAAACATTATCGTTCATGATTCTATTTTAGAGGGGGCTACCAATGCTGACATTGACAGAAATATCATTTTGCGTTCTTCTTTTACCAGTATCCCAAGGCATAGGCATATGCTTCATCTTTATCAGGACGTAATGTGTTTTGTACACTGCTTTGATAATCCTTCATTACTTTCATCTACAACCCTAAATGATATGAAATTGTATATTAATTATTTCCTCTCCAGACGACCTTCCAGATTTATTTTGTCGCTTTTTCCATCAAAAATAAAAATGTCAACAAGGATTTGCTCTTAATTTTATCAAATACACAACATAATAATTATTCATCATTATTTTTAAAAAAAATTAGCCTAAATTTATATGTCAATAAAAAATATATATATATAATTTGCATATAAGTTTCATTAGTGTTTAATGGCATTTTTGTAATTTAAATAGATAGCATATATTTTTTTACTTAACATAAAAATATAGACAAATAATTTCGGAAATGCAAGACATACATTAAATTTATCTGAAAAGCAACAATAACCCTATATAATAAACAACAATTTATTTTTTAGATATAATTTTAATTAGTCATATTACCAAAAAGTATAAGAGTCGGTTATTTTTATTTTATTTATCGTGATTCTCTAATTAGTCTCAGACCTTCCCAGTTTCCCTTAATACGGAATTCACATGTTTTTTTTTACATCTTAGACTAATTGGTAAATCAGATATTTCCCGTTCATGTGATGATATTAAAAATTTAACTATCTCCGAGGCGGGAAAAAATTTTCAAAATTATAATGGGTAGGACTGGGCTTGGAACCTCAAAATTAATATTAGCTTGCACCTGACTTGGGAATATCTTTTACAAATTATTAAGGGTTGAGCTGGGCTTGATAAACTTTTTTATAATTATATGATTTTGGATGCTTCCTAATATTGCGAGCTTGGACCTGGCACGACATCTATCGTAAAAAAATGAATAAAAATCTCATTCCCCATCATTTTTGACGGGCTTTCTACTAGTAAATAATAATTTTGAGAGACAGTAATTGATTATTTTTATATTTTCAAAATAGATTTTAAATATTTATTCGAAAAACATGCCTAGTTTGTAAATTTCTTTCTATCTTGTTTTATTTTTATCCAATAATAAATCAACATCATTCCATTCATCTACAGAGGAGTATATCAACATCGATTGCAATACAAAAATATTCTCTAAAATAATAAATAATACAGATGCAACTACAGATGCAACTACAGTTGCAGAAATCGTATACATCTATCATGTAGTTCAACATTCACAGAGCTATATCATCACAATGTGGGTCGAATCCTTTTCCCATGATATTTAACGACTCCAATATAAGTGCAAACTTACTTGTGGTAGAACAAAAATGAGTAAGGCTATCACAAGTGTTTTAGTACCTGAATCATAGAGGTCAATTCTAGATGATTTGAAAGATGGTCAACCATATGCAATTCTGACAAATGCATCTAATAAGGGAAATATTTTAATATTTCCCCTGATCTTTAGCTATTTCAACAAGAATAAGAACATTTCAATAAAACTGTTAATTTTTTTTCCGCGGATAGTGAAAAATCCAAAGATGTAGCTAACCACATAATGTAAATATAGCTGATTCAGGGTCATCAATGAATTGCATGTCAGCTTTATGCGCCGATAATGCCTCTGTAAATTTTGGCAAAAACAAAGTGTATTTAGCGAATTGAGGCAGCATGTGGATGTCGAAATAATTATGATGAGATGTTTTAACGAAATTCATCAACTAAAAGAGTTAATGAATTAAAAAAGTTGGTGGAGTAATCTGACTTGGAATGGTGTGAGTTGTTGCGATATGTACTATCAGGATCAGGTGGTTATCATAATACCTGCCATCGATAGAATTTTAAAATTTTACAAACCCTTAAAAAAACTTCTTAAATAAAAATTTTAAAAGCTGTCCAAAAATTTTTTCGAGGATTAGTTTCACATATAGGAAATCTATTTCATGCAGTTAATATTCTGTTGCAATCAAAATATTATTTATTAATAAAGGTTCACAAAATTATCCAACAGCTCTGTTCATCTCTATAGTTAAAAATTGATAATAAATTTTATGGCGCTAATGCTAAAAATATTATATTAAAATGTTCAAATAATACTCTAATTAATACACATTTAAATGAAGCAAATATTATTATTAAGACAATTTTAGAATATTTACAATCAAAATTTGATTTTAATAACTCTATTTACAAATGTATAAATATTATGACCTTGGAACAGAAACCATCAATTGAGGTTTTTGTAATTTAATAAATATATTGAAAATACCGAACATTGATGTCTTGTTTGAGGGGATTGTAATTCTCTCTATTTTTTATGATTCGCCAGAATACTTAAAGTTAGATTGTCTAAAAGCAGAGGAGAAACTGGTAGAATTTTTTCGTAATAACAATAAATCCCCATGTGTTAATAGTGTTGTTTATTCAAATTTGTAAAATAATTAATTGAGTATTAATTTAAATGTTTTGTTACATATTGTGTTGTTTATTCAAATTTGTAAAATAATTTATTGAGTATTAATTTAAATGTTTTGTTACATATACCAGTATATATACCAGTCGATGAGATACATATTATAATTATTATTATTTTATTTTTTAAAGTAAAAATAAAATTTATTTAAAACAAAATACAACTTAATTATTTATTGTTTCTTTTATGGTGCCCCGGCACTTTTTTGTAAAAAAAAAGAAAATAAATGATATATATAAAATTTGCCTTAAATTTAAAAAAAAATGTAAAAAGAAAATAAAATTCGAAGGACATATACTTATACATAAACAAAAGGTAAATTGCGTGATCTCAAAATGTTAAAACTTACAATTTTACGCCAATTTATATTTTGATACGCTTATTATGCTACAAATTATAGGATATAAATTTATTACGAATTACACATTTTTCATGTAATAGTATTTTCTGTTCTATTTTGATAATTTAAATATAAAGACAAAATATTATCTGATTTTCTTTTATAACTTAAAATTAGAGATTTAGAATAATCTAGTTTTCTTTTAAAACTTAAATTTAAAGATTTATCCAATTTCCTTTGACGACTTAAAATTCAACAAGATTGAATTGTTTAATTTCCTTTGACGACTCAAAATTAAAACATAGGATTTTTTTTTTGATTTGCTTTAACGATATAAAATTTAAAGATATTGAATTATTTAATTGTTTGACGATGAACTCAATTTTTTTGTTCGATATGAAATTCATAACTTAAAACATATAGTATTTTCTTAAAGTGAAATTTTTATTATGGACAATAAACTTACTGCTATATGCGATCCTTATCTTAGATTTCCAAAACTTATTGGAGAAATGACGGACACATACCTTGATATGGTTGAGACATACTTTGAGGATTACATTGCGTCTGACGCATCTAAGGCTAGGACCTTATTAGGTAACTTATCAATTGACATTTATGAAAAAATCACATCCGTGTGTTCAAAGGCACAGTTAAAAGATTATAAAGTTATTTTTAATAAACTCAAGTTATTAATTCCGAGGGAAGATATAAATTTATGTATAAAAAATTTTAACTTAGCGGTACAACGTGGTGACGAGTCTTTTTACACATTTTTCTATAGAATACATAAATTACATAAGAAGTGCAATTTCATAGATGACAGTAGAATTAAGGATAAATTGATAACGTCTACTTTAAACGATCATATCAGAAGGAAGCTGAATAAGCATAAGGACTGGACTGTAGATGATATGATGAAATTAGGAGTTGAGTTAGATGGTAGTAATATTAAACCAGACGTTAGCGATACAAATTATGTAGACAATGATAAAAAATTGGATAAAAATAAAAAAAATTTAAATTCAAATATTGATAAAATACCATGCAAAAGTACTTTTAGTAATAATGAGAATAATTCTAATGATTATGAACGTAATAATTTTAGAGAAAATAATTTTAATTATAATGGATGTAACACTCGTAAGGAAAATTTTGATTTTAAGAAGAGGAATTATAATGATTTTAGGCCTAATGATAATGCTAGCCGAAACTATCAAAACAATAATTTTCGAGACAGTGAGGGTAACTCTAGAAATTTTCGTAATAACCAATCTTCGAATAACAATTCAAACTATTACGGAAGAAACTCCATGTGGCACAATAAAAATAATGCAAACAATTATGATATAAACAATGCCTGGCAAAACAACAACAATTCAAACTATAACGGAAGAGACTTCAGGTGGCACGATAATAGCAATTCAAACAATTATGATAGAAATAATGCCTGGCATAACAATAATAGAGATGATGGAAACAATACATGGAAAAACTATAATCTAAGAAAACAAATACAATATCATGATCAGAGCCAAAGTAATAGCAACAATTGCAATATGAATATTGAAGAGATTGTGGAAAATGAAAATGATGTTACACAAAAATGATAGTGATTTTAATATCAACAATTTAACCGAGCATAAACTCAATGACAATGCATTTATGACTTCCTTAAAAATAAACGATGTTACCGTTACAATGCAAGTCGATACTGGATCTAAATTCACAATTATACCTCATGAAATGGCTAAACAAATAGGTATTAAAGATCTTAAAAAGTCCACTCTACAACTCTCAGCTTATGATGGAAACTTAATTGAAATTATCGGCGTAACTCAAGTTAAAGTAAGCTACGATGGTATCGCCAAACACTTGCTAGCAGTGATCGTAAAGTCTAATAAAAATGCATTATTGAGACGAATGTGGATCAATGCCTTTAGAAATATTTTGAACAACTTTATAGCAAACATCGATATCAATTATGAAGATGGAATAAATAAATTAATAAACTACCAAACCAATCAACAAAGTTAACGTCAAGATACATTTGCGAAATGATGCCAAACCTAAGATAATACCACCAAGGCGTATACCTTATTCAAAAATAGATGCTGTAACTAAAGAACTTACAAGATGGATAGACGAGGGAGTCATTGAGCCGGTGACGGATGTTCGAGAAGCAAGTCCTATAACCGCTGTCTACAAAAAAAATGGGAGCGTTAGGGTTTGCGCCGATTTCAAAGACACTGTTAATCCTGCTCTAAGACTTCAGATACCCACTTCCAAGAATAAACGATCTTATAGCATAGCTCAAGGAGGGGAAGAAATTTAGCAAGATCGATTTCAAAGACGCGTTCTTACAAATCCCTATCGACATAAACTGCAGAAATATACTAACCATATTCACACACAGAGGATACTACCGGTTTACTAGATTTCCTTTTGGGTTAAAGACTTCTTCTGCAATTTTCCAACAGATTATGGATCAAATTTTCGGTGACATGAAAGATGTCATTTTTTATATTGATGACCTATTAATAACGGGAAGTAGTGACGAAGCTCATTTCAACAACATAAAAAGAGTTTTTGAAAGAATATTATCTTATGGCTTAGTGCCTAATTTTGTAAAAAGCTTATTCTTCAAAAAATGTCTGAGGTTCTTAGGACACGATATCGACGCCAATGGGATCCACGCCAACCACGACAAGATCGAGGCGATCGTTAGAATGCCGGAACCTAAATCAGCTGCGGAATTGTCAACGTTTCTGGGTATGGCGGGATACTACAGAAAATTTTTGAACAACTTTGCTGAAATAGCTGATCCTTTATACAAGATTGTCAACAAGGAAAAATGGGAGTGGAATTTAGAACACTCCAAAAGTTTTGATGATCTTAAGACGTTGATTAGCCTTCCTCCAGCTTTGACGTACTTTAATCCTGAATTACCCATCGGAATTGCGACTGATGCATCTAAAAGAGGTTTAGGAGCTGTTTTGTTTCACACCGAAAAAGATGGCAAAGAAAAGCCAATAGCTTTTGCCTCGAGAACGTTAGCAAAGTCCGAGATAAATTATACCAATATTGAGCGTGAAGCTCTGGCCATTATGTTTGCTATCAAGAGATTTCAAGAATACTTGATAGGGACTAAGTTCACTATTGTAACGGACCATAAGCCGCTAATCAATATTTTTACCAAAGGGCTCAAAGATAATAGCACCATGTCATTAAGGTTACAGAAGTGGAGTATAATTTTGGGGGGTTACGACTTTAACATCAGATATAAAGCTGGTAAATACAATGTTGTTCCCGATTGCCTCTCAAGACTACCACAAGTAATTGATGATGACGTTATTGATGATATCGCAATTATAAATGACTTTGGCGATATACCTCTTAGTTTTGACCGAATACGTGATGAAACGTCCAAAGATTTTGAATTATCTCAAGTTATTAACGATATAAGAAATAATGTGCCTATTAAAAACAAAACTTATCAAAATATTGAATATGAACTTAGTATTATTAAAAATTGTCTGTACAAAAGCAACAAAATAATAATTCCAGCAAGTCTGAGAAAGAACATATTAAAGGCACTATTATTTAAGTATATTAATATATTGCTTTATTATATATATATAGGCGGTTTTATACTTCCTTTATTAGAATATTTCATATAGTTTATAAAATAAAATATAAGACGTTAATTTGTAAAAAAAAATAAATAATAAAATAATAAAAATGTATCTAATTTTTTTCCCTTTTTGGGTTTATATAATTTTTAAAATTGTTAAAATATATATATTTATTAATAATTAGAAAAATATAATATTACGCCTTATACAATGAATCGATAAAAAAAAAATTTAATTCATTAGTAATCCTATAAAAAAAAAATATTTATTAACTATGACTCAACTATTATTTTAATAACTTCTGTTACTAAAAAAAACGAAATATATAACACGCCCCCATTATTTAAAATCAAAAGTATCCCCCTTCATCTTATAAGGCATCCAATCCTAATAGATCTTCCCATTCTGTATCCGATAAATCAACCAGGGGCCAACTGTCGACACTCTCCTCTTCCGCATTCGGACCCATTACTGGTTCCTGGAAGGGATGAACTACCGCAACCGGTGTACGGGTCCCTTGCTCCTTCTTCCCATTGCCCGACTGCGTCTCTTTCCCCTCGGGTGATAACACCCTCCGTATCGGCATTATATCCCCTTGAATCGAACCACGACTGCGACTTCGTCGTGAAGTCCCGGGCATTTCCCTTCCATTGTATCCAGTCTGATTATGCGTGGGCCCTCGGGGGCATCGGTCACGTAAATGTCCCGTGCTCCCACATAAGTAGCACGTTCTCGCCCGCCTAATGGGTCTTAGCCTAGGCATCCTGGGCTCTGGCAATTCCGGGCTCACATTTCGATGATTCAGGGTCCTTCCCCTATCCACTATTCCATTCCTGGTAGATCTGGGTTCTATCGATTCCTGCCTTGAGGGGGGTAATCTTCGGCCTTCCTCATCCACTCTTCCTTGATAGATACTGACACGAATTGTCAATTCTTCCCAGTATAGACACCGATGAACTCCGCTCATTTTAAATCCTGTAAAGGCGGGATACTTAATTTTAAATGAAAACAATTATTTTACTTATTTCCCTTTGAATATATAGGATCTTCTTTTATCGTAAGAAAGAGGGTACAAAAAAAAATTATTTCTTTTCAAAAAAATTTTATAACTTTCTTTTACTCTCGTAGTTCCTTGACAGAATTATTACATAATATTTATTATTTTTTTCCCCTGCCAAACTGTCACCCCTTATCTTTTTCTCTCCCAAAAGTTATAATTCCCTCCAAATTCTTGATTTATAGCTAGCTAGATTCATCACATTTCTAAAACCATAAAAGTCACGCAACTCCAACTTTTTATTCACAATATTTTCAATATTATTTTCCAAACAAATTGCCTGTTGTTTCTTTCTTTCTTTATTTATTATTATTCTTATTTTTTTTTGTCTTCTTCCCCCTTTATATCCAATTTATTTGATAATTTAACACGCACTAATATTTGGGCACCACCACATAGTATTAATTATTTTATTTTTTATCATAAGTTCTTTTTTTTTTCTTTGTTTTTTTTTTGATTTATGACGGTTAATAAGCCAATAACGCTAATATTTCTTTTCAAAAAAAAAATAAGCGAGAGAAATAGAAAAATTTTATCACTAATATTTTTATGCATCATATGACTGAGACATTATTACATTGCTACTTTAAGATACATATTATTACATAAATGGGAATTTCGACAATGTTAAATATATATAAATTTCCTACGATTAATTTTGTATATATTAATTTTGATAATTAAAAAAAAACATTTCCTATTATATATATCTATATTTACCCTTATGAGTACATAGGCAGGTATACTCTCCTTTAATTTCCTATAACATCACTCCTCCTCATATTCCTGATCGTAACCTTCCTGGCTCCAGCCCCCTTTTTAGTTGATCCCGATGCCGTATTCCTTCTCTTCCATCAGTAAATTTTACTCGACTTAATTTGTGTCCCATGTTTTCTACGATCTTCCCAGATTCCCACCTTCTTGTACCTCCATATATACTTGCCCACACGGTTTGTCCCAAGACAAATTTCGGTTTCTCCACTATCTCCCTCTCCATCTTTTTAGGTGGTTTCGGATTTAATAAGTATAATAATATCCGGGTTCGCCGCCCTAAAAATTTCTCAGCTGGAGACGGCTCCTCTCCCTTTCTACTATTATTGTAATATGCCACCGCTATCCAAATTTCCCCACCCCCATACTTTGATTTTCTTAACCAGTTCTTAACAATCGACACCATCCTCTCCGCCTGACCATTTGAACTGGGATGATAAGGCGGCGCCAAAATATGTCTTACCCCGGTTTCTATACAAAACCTCTTGAACTGTTCACTGATGAAAGCCGGACCTCCGTCCGATACTATCGTTTGAGCTACTCCAAACCTGGCCCATAGATTTTTCAATGTTTTCACTACCACCTGCGTCGTTAGCCCCCTTACTTCCTCGTACTCCACCCACTTTGAGTAAGTATCTACCACGATTATATAAATCTTATTTTTAAAATCAAAAAAATCAACGTGTATCCTCTCCCATGGCTGAGTCGCCTTTGGCCAAACACTCTTCCTGTCCTTATGGGGCATTTTGGCCCATGTATTGCACATCAAACAACCTCGGCAAATATTTTCAATTTCCTTATTCATGCCAGGCCACCACACGTATTCACGCCCCCATTGTTTCATTCGTTCAGTACCTTGATGTCCCGCATGTATCATGGATAACACTGCGCCTCTCAATTTCATTGGTATTACTCCTCGGTTTCCTCGCATCAGGCATTCATCCACTATAGCCAGCTCTTTTTCTATGCTTCTGAAATATTTATCTCCCTCTCTCCAAGGTCTCTTCCCCATAACACTCCTTTTAATTCTCATCAGTTCGCGATCTTTCAAAGTGACCTTCTTTAGTTCTTCCCACGTCACGGGACCACCTCTAGATATCCCTGCTATCGCTTGAATCAGTCCTTTTTCCTTTCTTTCCTCCACTTCTTCATATCCTACTTCTTCCCCTTCTTTTCCAGCTCCACATCGAGATAAAATATCAGGTAAATAGTTTTCACTTCCCCGCCTATATTTTACTTGCACATCAAAACTACCTACCATTAATAACCATCTTTGTAACCGAGGAGACAACATTAACTTCTTATTATCTTTCTTGAAAAGATGGAATAAAGGTTTGTGATCCGTATAGATTACAAATCTACGACTAATTAAGTTTTCTCGACACTTGGTTAGTCCAAAAATAACTGCCAAAGCCTCTTGTTCAATCACGGAATACCTTGTTTCGGCGGCTCTAAAAATTCTCGAGAAAAACAAAATAGGTCTTTCCAGCTTGTCTATACAATGCAACAATGCTCCGCCCACACCCCTATTCTAAGCATCTACAGCTAATATCACTTCTAAATCGTTATTAAAACATACTAAAACTGGTTCTCTTCCGATTCTACTTTTCAACTCTTCAAAAGCATCCTCCTGCTCATCTTGCCACACAAATTTTTCTCCCTTCTTTAATAATTTATATAAAGGTGCTGCTATTTGTGCAAAACTCTCTATAAATCGATGATAATAGTTTACCATTCCCAGAAAAGCCTGCACCTCCACTTTATTATTTGGTCTTAGCATACTCGCAATCCCCGTCATGTTTTGTCTACCGGCCTCACCTCCTTTCCAGTGATTCTATGTCCCAAATATACAACTTCCGACACTTCTAACACACTTTTTTCCGCGCTCGCCCGTAATCCTTTATTTCTTCTTTTAAATACCTCTTCTAATCTTTGTTCATGTTGTTCAGGAGTTTCTCCCATCACTAAAACGTCATCCATATAATAAAACACACCTTCCAACCCTTGAAAAACAGCAGCCATAGTCCGTTGAAAAATCGGAGCTGACACGCTAAGCCCAAATGGTAATCTACAGAATGCATATAAACCATTCGGAGTAGTGATAGTCAATAGCTTTCGTATCTCCGGCTTCACTCGTAATTGCAGCATTGGAAAAATCTACTTTTGAAAAATATACACTACCCTTCAAATTTGCTAATATTTCTTCGATTCTCGGCAGCGGATATTTGACCTCCACTACCCATGGATTGAGCGTGACCCTAAAATCTGCACATAAACGGAGCCTTCCATTGACCTTCTTCACTGGCACTAACGGTGTCGCGCATTCACTATATTCTACAGGACATACAATGCCTTTCTGTACCCACCGATCCAATTCCTTATCCACTTCGTTTCGCCATTCGAACGGTATTCGTCGTAAAGCACAAAATTTTGGAACATGTCCCTCCTTTAACTTGATATCCACTTCGTAATCTCTGAGACATCTAACTTTCCTCAAAGATTTCCTTATACTCATCCACCAATCTTCGCACTCCCTCTTGTACCTTGATTATACCGACTTCTATCTCCCTGCTTTGAAATCCCTTCTCTTCTTGTCGGTTGGTCTCTTCCCTCTTCATATCTACTTCCGAATTATATATTCCTTTTATTTTTTCTTGCTTTACGTCACTTTTTCTGGCCCATTCTTTCGGCAGCCCTGTTCCATTATTTAGACTTTCATCTGACTTCAACTCCAACTCTTTTTGATCAGGAATTTCTTCCCTCTTCTCAGTTTTGTCCCTTTCTTTCTTCCTCCTAAAGTCACGACAATCCTTAAAAATTCCCATATTTTTTCTTCTAAAATTTCTCTTTACGTCCCCCTTCATATTTCCCCCTATTTCTCTCATAGAATTTCCCCCGATTTCTCTCCTCAAATTTCCCCCTATTTCTCCCCTAAAATTTCCCCCGATTTTTCTCATAGAATTTCCCCCAATTTCCCTCCTAAAATTTCCCCCGATTTCTCTCATAGAATTCCCCCCGATTTCTCCTCTAAAATTTCCCCCGATTTCTCTTATAGAATTTTCCCCAATTTCCCTCCTAAAATTTCCCCCGATTTAGAACTCCCCCCAATTTCTCCCATAAAATTCCCCCTGATTTCTCCCCTAAAATTTTCCCCTATTTCTCCCCGACCATACCCTCCACCTCTCCCCCTTACTTCCCCCAAAAAGGTTTCAATTCCTGGCAATTTCTTTCCACACCAATAATTCAAATCTCTTTTCTCCTCTTCTCTCCTAATTGGTAAAAATGTACCCCCCCCCATGCGAACACACCCCAAAACCCACAATCTGGTCCCATTCGAGTAATCCAATCCCATCCCAATACCGCTTCTACCCTTCGGTTAATTATCCACAGATCCAATATCTCCCTTCTATTCTCCAACATTACTTCTAATTCCACCCTTTCCATTACAGCCACCTCCGATCCGTCCAACTGCCGGATCTTGATGTTCCACTTTTAATCATTTCCTCCGCCCAAATACTTCTATATTTTTCATAACTCATTACAGAGATGGCCGCTCCTGTATCAAACAACATGGATACCATATTTCCATTTAAATTTATCCACACCCTAGGACATGGATCATGTACTATCTCTTCTTGCATCATGTTTATGCATTCCAATTTCTTCATCTTCCCTTTACTACTAAAGTTGCCAATTTTTTCCAACCGCCGCCTCCCGACTTCTAAGGTTCCTTTTTCACTATCATATAGTCACAAGTACTCACACTCTCTTGCCACATGTCCCTCGTTTCGGCACCAAAAGCAAATAATATTCGGACCTTTATTTTCCGTAAAATCTTGTATTCCTATCTCCTTTTCTTCCCTATTTTCAATAATCCTCACATTTGGCACCTGCCCCATGTCTCTCTGCGGAAAACCGCCTCGAGTATTGATATTACTAACATTGAATTCTTCTCTATTGTGACCAAATCGTCCGCAACCTGCACACCGTAATTTATCACGCTTTCCCGGACAATACGGGGCTATATGTCTATATTTCCCACACTCAAAACATTTGGTTTCTTGACAATCTCTTACCATATGACCTGGTTTTCCACAATTATAACAACTCAATTTTTCTCTTCCTCGGAAATTAAAATTTGTTCTCATTTCCATTCGCCTTCCCTGTGAATTTTTTCTTGGCCATCTATATGACTCTTCCAACCGATTGTTATACCAGGTCTACTATAATTGTCCCTTCTTTCCGTGTTATTAATTCTCTCATTTCTATTTAACTCTCCCATATTACTATCGGTCCATCCTTTGATCAATTCTTGTACAGGTAACCAGGTTACCTTACCCATCACATCTTCTTCTCCAATGGCCCTCAATGGTCAATGTCTGACCCTTAATCCTTACATTTCTACTTCTCTTAATCCTTCTTCCAAATAATAAACTACCTACCCAAATCACTAAAATTATTAACGCTCCCAAAATGTTATATTGAATTTCCCAATATTTCATGAATTTTAAACTTTTCATGTTTCCTATAAGAAATTAACAATAACCTTTAAAATAAATATTTTAATTATTTGTAAGGTTAGGAGGTATGAAATAATTAGGACTGTAAAAATTCCTATAAAACACATATACATATATATATACTGAATAAATAAATTTCTAGCGTTAATTCGCCACAAATACTAAGTTTTTTTTTAAATCAGCAGCACTTCCGTGTATTGACGTCTTTTGAAAAAAAATCGGCAGCACTTCCGTGTAACTTGCCTTTTAATAAACTTTTTAGGATTTTCTTCTAATAGATTTATATAAGCAAAAATTTGGACAGCACTTCCGTGTACTCTACCTTTTTAGTATCACTATGCCACAAAGATTCTTTTATATATCACTGAGCCCCCTTTTTTTTATACCACTAATCCACAAAGACCACTAAGCAACAAAGACCACTAAGCCACAAAGACCACTAAGCCACAAAGACCACTAAGGCACAAAGATCACTAAGCCACAAAGACCACTAAGCCACAAAGATCACTAAGCCACAAAGACCACTAAGGCACAAAGATCACTAAGCCACAAAGACCACTAAGCCACAAAGATCACTAAGCCACAAAGATTTTATATACCACTAAGTTTTTTTTATATATATATCACTAATCCACACAGATTTTTTTTTTATTTCTTTTTTTTTTACAGTTTCCCCCTTTTTTTTTAGTGTCCCTAACGACCAGGTTCTAGCGATCAGTTCGCTCTGGTCACGGTAACCATTATTATTTAAATATATTAATGTATTGCTTTATTATATATATATAGGCGGTTTTATACTTCCTTTATTAGAATATTTCGTATAGTTTATAAAATAAAATATAAGACGTTAATTTGTAAAAAAAAAAAAAATAATAAAATAATAAAAATATATCTCATTTTTCCCTTTTTGGGTTTATATAATTTTTAAAATTGTTAAAATAAATATATATTTATTAATAATTAGAAAAATATAATATTACGCCTTATACAATGAATCGATAAAATAAAATATAATTCATTAGTAATCCTATAAAAAAAAATATTTATTAACAATGACTCAACTATTATTTTAATAACTTCTGTTACTAAAAAAAACGAAATATATAACAGGCACTACATGAAGGTCACATGGGAGCAGGTAAAATTAAATCCTTAGCCAAAGATCGCATGCGGTGGTCTGGTATGGTCAACGACATTGATTTGGAAGTTAGAAGTTGCGACGATTGTAATATTTTTCACGATAATCCAAAGAAAATACAAAATCCATGGGTATTGGCGACGAAACCTTTTGAAAGGATTCACGTAGACTATGCGGGTCCATTTTTTACAAAAAATTGGTTAATAATCGTCGATGCCTATAGTAAATTCCCAATTATAGTTCCTGTGAAAAACATCACGACTGAATTCACGTTGAAAGAAATTTTTAGAACTATTTCACTATTTGGCATACCTGAAACCATTGTTACAGATAACGGTACCAACTTTACAAGCAAAGACTTTGAGATATTTTGTAGTAACTATGGAATAAAACATGTACTAACATCCGCCTACCATCAGCAATCTAATGGACAAGTTGAACGTATGGTGAGAACATTTAAAGCTCACATGAAAAGAAACATAAAGATTGACTTAGAAACTGCACTGGACATATTCTTGTTTAACTACAGAAATACACCGAATGATACTACAGGTATCACACCATCCAAAAGAGTGTTTAACCGAGATATTAGAATAAAATGGGACTTATTGAAACCATTGGAGGATAAAATTGACAAAGTTAACATATCGCTACCGAGAAATCGAACCTTTAATATAGGAGATTTCGTTTGGTACAAGAAACAGAGCGATGACACGTGGTGCAAAGGCAACATCACGCAGAAAGAGAGTGACACCATGTTCCAGGTGAATACGGATAAAGGTGTTGTGAGGAGACATTTAGACCAGTTGCGTAAAAGAGAATGTTTTAATAGATTTAAATATTTTGAAAGTTACCCTAAGAATTCTTATAAGGAGGGAAGTGTAGAAGTAAGTGAAAATAACAAGGTACCTTTCAGACCGTTGAGAATTAAACAAAAACCTTTTTATTTAAAAAATTTTGTAACTTAAATTTTTAATAAAATATAAAACGCAAAATTTCATAATACGCGAATATTATATAATAATCTTTGTTGATTTATCATTCTTATGGAATTCTATATATCCATCATTCCATATTACAAAATTTTTATTCTACATCATTCCCTATTCCAAAAATTTTATTCCAAATTCTTCTATTACAAAAATTTTATTCCAAATTCTTCTATTCCAAAAATTTTATTCCAAATTCTTCTATTCCAAATTCTTTTATTCCAAAATTTTATTCCATATATTCAAACTTGATCCTTACAATAATGATAACGTACAGAAACTTTTCTAACCTACAAAAATGTATGGACTCACGCCATCAGACAGACTTATGCGCCTTCTTAGCAGCAACTTGATGATTTGTCGAGGAGGGGAATGTTAATAGTGTTGTTTATTCAAATTTGTAAAATAATTAATTGAGTATTAATTTAAATGTTCTGTTACATATTGTGTTGTTTATTCAAATTTGTAAAATAATTTATTGAGTTTTAATTTAAATGTTTTGTTACATATACCAGTATATATACCAGTCGATGAGATACATATTATAATTATTATTATTTTATTTTTTAAAGTAGAAATAAAATTCATTTAAAACAAAATACAACTTTGTTTCTTTTCTTGGAAAAAATTTGTGAGTATGTCTTCTTTACCTCATTTATTGCCTCATCCGAGCGCATTTTTAGCCTGATGAAGACTGCCTGGAAAAAGGAATGCTATAATAACATTAGAGGCCGAGCTAATGGTTAAACAAATTTATAATATGTCATGCCAGGAATTTTATAAATATCTCAATTACGACGGTAAACGTTTAGTTCCATTATTTAAATCTCAAATAATATATAATTAACATTATATTTAATTTTCCATATTTTTTTATTTATACATTCGCATAAAATAAATATATTTTTTACATTGTAAATCAAAAATAGAGAGCATTACAATATCCTCAAACAAGACATCAATGTCTATCGGTATTTTTAAAATATTTGAACATTTTAATAGTTTTAGCAATGGCACCATAAAATTTATTGTCAATTTTTAACTGTAAAGATTAACACATCTGCTGCATAATTTGTGATCTTTGTTAAGATTCTTCTGATTGCAACTGCACATTAACAGTATGTAGTAGATTTCCTACATGTGAAATCATTCTTGAATATACCTCTGCCATTCATTACTGAAAAAAATTTTCAAAATGTTAGGACAGCTTTTATAATCTTTATTTAAGAAATATTTAAAGGTTTATAAAATTTTAAAATTCTATAGATGGCGGGAGGAACATATCGCAACCAACATTGTGCTGACTCGATTTTGTAAATACACTCTGGTTTTTCCCAAATTCACTGAGGCATTATCAGATCAGAAAGTTGACATGTAATTTATTGATAATCCCGAATCTGCTATATTTACCATTATATGGTTAGCTATGTCTTTGTATTTTTCACTATTTGAGGGGAAAAAAATTAATAATTTTCTTGAAAAGTCCTTAATTTTGTTGAAATAGCGAAGGATCAAAAGAAATATTTTAATATTTCCCTTATTAGATGCATCTGTTAGAATTGCATATGTATGCCCATCTTTCAAATCAACAAGAATTGACCTCCTGAATTCAGGTTCTAAAACATTGATGATAATCCTTGCGCATTTTTGTTCTACAAATAAAGTTTTCATTTATCTTGGAGTCGTTAAATATTATGGGGAAAGATTCTATCTACATTGTAATGATAAGTAGCTCTGTGAATGTCTACAAGATAAGTGATTACCAGAGTTTTTAAAAGATACTTTTTAAATGGATCTAGATAGAGATACAGGTACATAGTCTCAAAAGTTATCTAGATACAGATACAGCGTCTAAAAAGTTATCAAGATACAGATACATTTACAGATACATTTTTTATTATGCTTTTATAGGTTTGCATAAACCTAAATTAATATTATATTGTGAAAATTCATGAAATGAGCTAAAAGATTTATTGACGCGATATAACATTTATCAGAATATAACTAAAACAATGATTTTAATATAATATATGAAAATATATGATTAAATAATTATTAGATTTCAGTAATAAAATATTTTCAAAATTTTGATCATTTGGGCATCCTCGTTTATCTGTAAAGACATTTTTAGCAACACTAAATAGTATTTCCTCAGGGGCGCTTGAAGGAATTGTAGTGTTATATTTAATAAATAACAATTTTATATCAGGGTATTCTTTAAAAATGCTAAAATCTCTACATTCATTTTTGAAAAAATTATTTAAAATTTGTTGATTATCAAAATTAAAATCATTATTAGAAATTATATCTGCTGTAGGGTACTGAAAAAAATCTGATAAATTATTTGTTTTTTTTGGCAGGTTATTTGCTTGCAGTCAGTTGATGACTTTGATAATTCACCAGCTAATCTTTGTATCAATTGTTTTCTTTTATTAAGATTTTCTTCCATATGTCCAATCAAGTTTAAAAAAAGGGTGGAGCATGGTTGCTATAATATTATCATCTTCAAATAAGGTCACAATAAACCTAAAATTATTAAATATTTTTAATTTATTATATTAATTTACCTATCCTCAATCCCTTTAAGTAAGGCATCTAAGAGTGGTAAACAGAATCTCAGGTTCATTTCTTTAAAATTCTTTAATTTGATAATAAGATGTGAAATAGTTGCACAGTAATAAGCTGTGTACATATATTTATCTCCCTGCAAAATATCAAGGGAATTAGCTATTGGCATCATTAGCTAATTTAAAATAATGCTATATATAAAAATATTATTTATAACTTACTAAACAATATTCATGAATAAAATCACATTCATTAGGTAAAAACCTAGGTAGTTTTATTCCATCACATATCTTGTCCACTTTGTCAGATTTAGCTTTTATAATTTTTGACATTAATTGTAAAGCATTAAAGACTTATTTTACCTATTCCATATATTTTGGCATTTATGTAGTAGTGTGCTATATATCTAATGAAGAAAATATTACTCATTTAAATTAGTTTTACCCTCTGATATTGTTTACACTGCATGGCTCTATTGGCATCCACAGTGGCTATAAGATTCAATGTGTGACTGGCACAACATTGGTGATGGGGTAAACTAAATGATTCTGATAATTCATAATCCTGTGCAGTATTATAAAGATTTGATATAGAAATTGGCACAACTGCTTCATCTTCCAGATCATCAATTGATTCACTTGTATTATTTTCATTGGCTTGAAAACTCTTTAATAAATTAAGTAATCAATCATATATTATGTTTATATTTATTTATAATAAAATAAACCTAAAACATTTTATAAAATTTTTGGCATTATCTGTAATGGTCTTTGAAATTTTATTTTGAATGCAATAATCCTTAGCTATATCTTGTAAATTTTTTGCTATTTTATCATATGTATGACTACCAGTCATTCTTTTACAAGTCAACGCTATATTTTTTCTTTCCAAACTTATTGGATTTATATAGTGAGCGGTTACTCCTATGTATGAACTAAAAATTAAAATTTCTTAAAATTGCTGAAATAATTTATTCTTAATTAATTATTATACAAATTTAAATGTTAGCTATACCGGCGATAGGCACTCCAACAATCTGCTGTTGTGCATATTAATGATGGTTCTATAAGACTTCCAATTATTTCTTTCTTTTCATTTTCCCATCTTTGGGAAATTCTACCAACAACTGTCTGTCGGCAAATTATATTTTTGTGTGGAGTCAAAGTGTTGATCATTTTTTTAAAAGAAGAATTTTCAACAATTGAAAATGGCTGCATGCCATCTATAATAAAAGCAATAATTAAATCATCTAAAGTGCCTTGAGTTAAAGTTAAAGGTCTTTTAGCAAAAATATTATTGGAGGATGAGCCTTGTCCAATATTTTCTTTGGTAGTTTTATTTTCCTTCCCCTTTTTTATTTTTGTTAACAAGGTTGGATGTTTTCTCTTAAAATTTAAATTAGAATTTTAAATATATAATATCTATACCCTTATGTGCTTCACGATATTGCACGTTGAAGTCATACTGACGGATATTTTTGTATTTTTAGGTAGACACTGCAAACATTTTACCATCAGAGAATTGTTTTCTTTGTTTTGAGATATTATTTTAAAATATGCTTTATAAATTGGCCATGGTAAAGTAGAACTTGTTGTTGCTTCCTCTTCTTCATCGATATAGATCTAAATAAATATATAAACTTAAAAATTTAGTTATAAAATAAAATTTACCATTTCCATATTGTAATATTAAAATTTGTATGGTTTATTGATAAACTCGGACATAATATTTAAATTAATGAATATTTATATATATTTTTTATATATAAGTTTTAATATTTTATGTATATATAATTCTTTATTATAATATTAATAAATATTAATATATAATACATATATATATATTTCATAAGCTCATATGAAATAAAATAAATTTTACAGTCAAATATTTTTATTTATAATAAAAAAAGGGGTATATAAAATGTATCTTAAAAAGTATCTAAAAACAGATACAGATACCTCTAAAAAAATATCTAGATACAGATACTACATTTTTATATCTAGATACTTTAACAACTCTGGTGATTACAATTGCTGCAATCGTAGTTGCATCTGTATTATTTCTTATTTTTGGAGAATATTTTTATTTTGCAATGGATGTAGATACAGCAATGATTATAATAATGTGATTGAATAATAATAAATAATTATCATTGATATGAGTACAATATTACCTTATTATATATTTAAACGTGATACGTGATAATTAAGCGCCTATCCCTATAATGTTATACACACACAAGGTAGATTTCCAATTGCGGAAGTTTTGCAGGACATTCGCATAAAATATATTTTTATATTGTAAAATTAAAATCGTTTGTTTTTTTTATAAAATTTTATCTTGTTTACATTCTTTTTTATAAATTAATATATTTTAATAAATCAAGATGTTATTTTATTTTGTACACACACAATGTAGATTTCCAATTGCGGAAGTTTTGCAGGACATTCGCATAAAATATATTTTTATATTGTAAAATTAAAATCGTTTGTTTTTTTTATAAAATTTTATCTTGTTTACATTCTTTTTTATAAATTAATATATTTTAATAAATCAAGATGTTATTTAATTTTGAAAAATTATAAAAAATAATAGGCGGATAATTAAGTCAATTCAAAATCCCGGCCCGGCGGGATCTTGCGGGCCTTGTTTAGTAAATTTTTTATTTCTACCGCAATTTTCATATTTCTCCTGCAAACATTTATATTTCTCCCGCAAAATTCCAAATTTCTTCCGCAATTTGAAAATTTTGATCTGGCAACCCTGGTTGGGAAAAAATTTTAAAAATTACTATGGGTTGGCCAAGCTTGGGAAAATTTTTTTTATAAAATTTTTATAGTTTGGGCTGGGTTTGAAAAATATTTTTATAAATTATATTAGGCTGGGCTTGGGGAAAATTTTTCAAAATATTATGAGCTAGAATGCTTGAGAATTTTGTTATTATTAACTATGAGTCAGACATTGGCTTAAAAAATTTTTTATGAAGCCCTGGGCTCGGCCTGATCAAAAAACCTAGGCCCATGAAAATCTGATTTTGATTGTATTTTTAACATTATCATTATTTAAATATTTTATTTCAGTTCTCAACTACCAAAATTATTATATTCACTGGGCTTGGAAGATTTTCAAAATTATTATGGCTTTGTACTTTGCCTGGGAACTTTTTTAAAATTAAATATTAGGTATAAATGATCAGTAATATTTATCAAATAATGTTGGTATTATCAAGTAAAAGCTTTAAATTTAATTTTACCAAACCATAGTATTTACACTTAGTTTTAATAGATTAAACCTGGCATGAAGGGGGGGGGGAGGATTAAAAGAATAATAATTGGATATTATTTTCAAATATGAGGTAACAACGATCATAAAAGTAAGAAGAAAATTCTCATTCCCCATCATTTTTGACGGGCTATCTTCTAGTAATATAATAAATAGCAAAATAGGAAATTCAAAATAATTATTCAGAGTTAGGAAATTTTTAAAAAGTATAATATGTTAATATAAAACCCAGCCAAAGGCCGAGCAAAAGCGGGCCGAAAGCCAGAAAATGGGAAATAGGGGGGGGGCTTCGCCCCCCATTAAATTTTTAGTTGAGCCCCCTGAGATTGTAAAGGCTAGCGAATTGTCGTTATTATTTAAAAAAATTTAAAATAAATAAATCTTTGGGTGTTTCTTTTTATTTTTATAAAATAAACTTTTAATATACTATAAATTTATTTAAAAAAATAAATAAAATTTAGGGTGTGTTGTGCATTTGCATTGCTTTAAAAAAAACTATTTAGAAAATATTTTAATAATGTAAAATAAATATACATACAAAAGAAAAGTAAAAGGATCGAATCGGGTTTTTACAGGTATCGGCCAGATCCGATATTTTAGAAAAACGCTAAATATCGGTGTCGATCCGATATTTAATATCGGCACAGCCCTAATAATAACTAATTCCAAATCTTCGTTCTCTAGTCGACTCAAGTTTATAGACTTGAGTTGACTCGAGTTCATAGACTTGAGTTGACTCGAGTTTATAGACTTGAGTTGACTCGAGTTTAATAACTTGAGTTTAGGAACTTAGTTTACAACTCGACTCAGTTTTATGTCGATTTTTCGACCTTAGAACACTAGTTTTCGATATTCTCAACAATTGTTATCAATTCGCGAAATAAAAATTAATGAAGTTATTTTATATTTAAAAATTTTTAAAGACCAATCAGAAAATTCCATAATATCCATGGTAAAATCAAATTTAGCAAAAATTGCCAAACTTGGGCTTCACTGACAAAAAAAGTAAAATACCAATTTTAATAAAAAAGTTTCCATGGAGAGATCTAAGATAAATTCACATCCATTTGACTCTGAAAATTTATTTATTATTAAATTACCTGAAGTAGAGCACAATAGATCTTATTAATAATATATAAAATTGTAGGATGTATCTGAAGAAATTAATAATAAATTTATGAATAAAGAAACCATTAATATTAAAGATATTCTTTTTTTGGATCTAGATGTTGATAACGATAAGGGCAGGTTTAAATTTAAAGATCAAATATTGTTTGTTAAACTTCATAGCCTGCCTTGCATTATAGAATGTCTTAAAACATTGGATAGGAAAGTTTACTATAAAACTGGTGACATTAGTCAAGTTAATTTATAAATAATTCTTAATTACCATATATATACATTGTATTTGGCAAATTTTATAGTAAGATTCTCCAAATTTAATTACTTTCTTATAATAGTCTCAATAAATCTCATGCATTTTAGTATGAATATAAAATGTTATATTAAAATATTTTTTAATGTATTTTTGTTTAATGAAAATCCTATTCTTATTTTGTTAAAAATTTATTGTAAAATATTTTGTGTAGCTATTTAACTCTTCATAATTTTTTAAAGTTATTAGTTTGCCAAAAAGAACCATATTCTGACAATGAAGTTGATGAGCACCAAAATAATCCCACAAACAGTTTGAATAGTTTTAGAAATAGGAAAGACAAAGAGAAAAAATACAATTGGAACCATGGTATAACCCCACCTTTAAAGAATGTAAGAAAACGACGCTTTCGCAAAATTATTAAGAAAAAGACTCTAGATCTACCACAAATTGAAAAAGAGGTTATAGTATTGCCTAATAAATTAAAATTCTGTTTTAGTTCCTTCCACTATGTGGTTAATTTACAATTTTTATAATTCTCTTGTATTTTATGAAGCCAACTGATACAAAATTATCTTCCAATTTCTTTTATCATATATCAGTTTCCATATTTTTATTGAATCTACTATACCTTATGTTGGCTAGGATGATTACATTAGATTTATAGACCACATGACAACTTTTATAATTCTAATTAATCATTTTTTTTACATAAATATTAGTTAGATTTCAATTGTATACTAAGAAATAAAAGGATATGGAAATTAGTTAATGCTCCATTTTTTAGAAAGAATTTAAAACACCTGAAATTATAAATCCCTTTATTTCAATCATATCTTTTTTAATACTTCCTTTCTTCTTTCCACATAAAGGTGAGACGCCTTCTCCAAGTTGATAATGAGGCTGAAAACGTGACTTGGGAACTTTTATTTGACCACCAAGAAGGGGCACCCACTGGTCTACAAACTTCTTCCATACCTCTCAGCTCTGAAACCTCACTTCCTCATGTCACCACCTTTTCTAATATTGAAGATGAAACCAGATTTTCTCTGGAATATTCTGTGACTTCAATGGCTACAGAAAAAGAAGGAAAATGGATCAAGGGAGGTGATAAGGAACCTGGACCCCATTCCAGAAGTGAAAGTGGATTAATGGCTAATACATTGGGTAAATGTCATAGAATATATTGCCTCTCACACACTGCAATATCTAATTAAATTTTTTTTGTAATATATTAATTTATACCTTGTACCTGCAAAATATTTTCTCACTTGGCTTGGGCTCGGAATTCAAAAAAGACTTGAGCTTGACCTGTTTCAAGGTGGGGACAAAAAGAAGTTTTGTTGGGTTCAAAAATGTCAATCTTTGTTAAAAATATCAATAAAAAATTCTCTCTATTTTCAGCTTTATTTTAAAAAAGTATAATCATTTTTATTTTAAATAAATTTAGAGTAATGACTTTATTTTTTTGTATTTTTATGACAAATCAACATCAACTGGACCCTCCATGCCTCCGAGTCCAAACAATGGTTGAGACACTGGCCTCTAAAGGTCTATAAAATGGAGCATTTTGGGCAACATATTTAATTTTGGATATAAATGAGCTAGTTCTGTCAAATATCTTTACATAGCCAATAGTTATATAATGTTAAATATTGTTTAAAAATCTAATGTCAAAAACCGGAAATGATCATAAAATCAGATTTATATATATATAGATAAGTGATGAAGCGTCAATTTTACTACTAGGGGGAATCAATCGAAAATTTTTTTTATTTTATTTATTAGTCAAACCATAAAAAAAATCAAACTATAATAATTTATTAAAAATTAAATCTTATTAACATTTTGGATAAATTTCTTAAGAGAAGCCGCCAACAGAGTTAAACCCTTCTCGGTAGGTAGAATTACAGTGTCAATTTCTATATGTATTTTCTCATCTGTTTTGTCTAAATATTTTTATTTTTTGATAAAACGTTAAATATAAGTATATCAAAACATATCTTAAAAGTATCTCTAAACCGTTACAAATACCTCTGAAATAGTATATAGTTATAGATACTTTTATACAACTCTGATAATCTTAATAAATTTTCAATAATATAATTACAATTATTAAATATTATTGCTTTTTAAAAAAAATATTTATTTTAAAAAAAAAAATTTCTCATTTATTTATTAAAAAAAAATTTCTCATTTATTTATTAAAAAAATAATCAGTTTTTTATTTGCTTCCCCATTGCTTATTTTTTAAACGGAAAATTACACAATACTAGCGCTGTAAACGTTACTACAAAAAAGAAATGCATTACCGTTACTCGTTACCTTTTTAAAAAGGGAACGCACGTTATTGACTATTCAAAAAAGTAACGGGTTCTCGTTACTTAAAAATTTAAATATTATATACAAAAAATATTTATTTTTTTCCTACAATATACAATATAAATAAAATTATACAAAAATAATATTTTATACATAAGATAACATCTTTTTGTAACAATTTTTTAATTATTTTTAGCAACATTTTTTTTCAAAATTATAGACAAACAAGAACGCTTAGTGCTCAACACAGATTTCGCCGTGCTAGACATATGTTCAATTGGCACAGAGAATGGGAGAATTGTAATATATTTAATAAATAAAAATTTTAATTTGGGGCATTTATTAAAAATATTTAAAGAATTATCTTTATTTTAAAAAAAGCTTAATAGATTATCTTTACAAGTATCTTCATTCGTTTGCTCATCAAAAAAATTTATCTTTATCAGAAAATATTCCGGTATGTGTGTTGAATAAAGGAATTAAGTCTGCTCTTTCTTTATCGAGATCTTTTCTCAAACTGGAAATAGGTTCTAGCATTCTTCCTTTGTTGACCTCTAATTTTATCCAGAGTTAATCCAATTTAAATATTGGGAGAATTATTGCTTATAGTATATATTCATCTTTATAGATGTGTTTGAATCTATTGAGATAATCAAAATATAAATTGTTAGCAATATTTGAACTGTAAACATTTTTTATCTATGCCTTCCATGATTAAATTAATAAGCAGCTTACAAAACTTGAAATTATTTAAAGCCATTTTTTTAAGTTTTAATATTATAATAGTTATGGGTGGAGTAAGATATCCCAAATGCATTTTTTCTTCGCTCTCTAAAATTGAAAGAGCCATAGATATCGGTTCCATAACCATACAATCATATATATATACATATCATATTTCTTAATTAACAATAACCATACAATATTCATCCAAAAACGACTTGTCGTTATCTGAAAATCTCTATAATTCAGATTTATCACAAGATTCATCAAATTTTCAATTCTCCTTAATAAGACCATCTATTAATTTCACGGAGTTATAAAAAAAGTTCCATCTTATTATAATATCTATGTTAATTCCATAATAGCTTAGAAATGGTTTTAAAATGGAATCGATACCTGCCTTTTCAATGTCAACACTTGCAATGAGATTTAAAGTGTGTGCTGAACAGAATTAGGTATACAATACTATCATTAATATTTTGATTTTCAAATAGATCAAATAATGGTAGAGTAACTATTTTATCATCCGATTCCTCTCCTTGTTCATTACTCTAATGAATTTTTAATAAATATATTATATTTTTTTACTTGAAAGCTTTTATATAATTTCCAACATTGTCGATAATGCATTTAGTCACTTTATTTTGTATCTTATATGTGATGTGGTAAAAATTTTTAAGATTATTTTTGCTAGATAATAAAGTATGTGTTTTTTGTTTGGCTGAAACCCTCTCAAGAGTGTCTGGGTGTAGCTAGTGTACCATCATCCCTAATATGAACTTTTTTAAAAGGCAATATTATCAATCTATAAATATATTTTTTATATACCGATGATAAGCTGACCAAGAATCCATAGTTGTACAGTGGGATACACAATAAATCCACTAATTTCTTTGCTATGGTGTCATATGCTTTGTTAATTTTTAATATGAGGATAGTCCTAGACATCACATTTTTAGTTGACTGTAATTTTTTGATAGTATTAATAAATGCAGTGCTTTCTACAATTAAAAATATTCTTCAATTATAAAATTAAAAATTAATTTATTAACAGCTGATTGTGCTTTATCTTTGATATAGATGCATTCTGCATCTCAATGAGTGTGAGTTGATTGGCTTCAATTTTTTTAAATTTCTATTCAAATTTAATCTCTTTCATTTATGAGGGATGTACAGTCTATAATTTTTAATTAAAATATTATTAATTCCTGAATTTTTATTAAAAATAACTTAGCTTTTTCAATAATTAAAGTTAATATTTTTAAAAATTTAATTGCATTCATTAAAAATTGAAATTATGATTGCCAAAGATAATTTTTCAATTTCTTATTAAGAAATATCATTTAAAAAGGAATCAGGAAAAATATTTATGTTCAGTTCTCTAAAACAATATTGCTTTATAGTTTTATTCCATATATATTTATTTAAACAAAGTTTTTTTAAAATAACTATTTTATTCTTTAAATCTATTAACAATTTGAAGTTAAATCAATAGCAATACTAAAACAATAAATGGAAGATATTGTTTAAACCAATACCAATATTTTGTTAATCTTAGGTTTTTAATGTTGGTTCCCAGCCATAATTTAATTGTTTATATTTTAGTTTCTTGATTAAGCTTTTCAAAATATTATGAAGGAATACTTCTTTTAATGGTTATTTTATAATACCAATGGTTTAATATTCTATTATTAAAGTAATGTTTAAAATAATAATATATTAATTCATCTTTTTACCTTCATTTGCTTTAAGTTTGAACTGCTGGACATTGAGGTTGAAATATTTGCCTTGGGTCATAATTTCCATTTACAAAGTGAAGACTTTATACTCTTAATCTTCTCTATTGGTGTGAAATATGTTTAAATTGGGGCCAGGGGAGGGTTAAATCATCTTCATCTGAAGAAATAAGTACTATGGATAAAATATCTTAATATAAATTATAAAATAGAATAATAATATTATTATTAACATTTACTTTAAATTTTGATTGAATATTAATTAGATTAACATTCGACTGAAAATTTAACGAGTATTTAAAATAAAAATGAAGGAATGGTGGTTGATGTGAATTTAAAAAACTGGGCTTAAATTTTATATTAAAAAATAAATAAAAGTAATTTTAATAGTACAATAAGACATCTTTTTTGCGTTACCGTTACTCAAAAAAAGAAATGCATTACCGTTACTCATTACCTCTAGAAGAAGGTAACGAATGGCGCTTCTTTTCTTCAAAAAAGGTAACGACGTTAGTAATGACGTTACTTTACAGCACTACTTAATAAATTCGCATGATTTTCTCTTTATTTATTTTAAAAAAACAATATTAAATTTGCTTCCTTCATATATATTTTTTTAACGTAGTAAATATAATAGTAAATTTTTTAAAGTAGTAAAAAATAATAGTAATATTTTAACGTTATAAAAATTATATTAATTTTTTTTAACGAAAGAAGATTAGTTTTCTCAACAATTTATAAAGATTATATTAATTATTTAAGAATTTTGTAGGAAAAATTTCAAGGGAAGTAATGCTTCCCTTGCTTCTATGGAAGCTTCGACACTTATATGATATAAGACTAATTAATACACGTGCAAAATTTTAAGTTGGGTTGAGCTCAGGTTTAGGAGATATGCCATTTTATTCATTAATAATTGTAAAATTTCGTAATTAATATTTGATAAATCATTATTGTAATATATAGAATCTTTTACTATTTTATGTATTTAAATAAAAGATTATATAAGATGGTAAAGGGAGGGATGCTATTGTTAATTTATATAATATATTTACTTTGTTCCTAAAATTCGCACAATTTGGATAAATATATATATTGTGAAGGCCTAAGAAATGTATTTCCTTGGATGATTAACCAAAATAAATCATTAACGATAAAATTATCTTTATCTTTTGTAAAAAATTAAGAATGAAAAATTTAATATTAATGAATTAATCTTGAACCCTAAAAACAAGTAGAATTTCTGGCTGAATGTAGAAAAAAAATTTGTCAAGTAAAAGGGTGCTTTATCCAATCCAAATATTATAAAGGCTGTAGGTGTTTTTGAAACTATTATGAATATTGGAAAATTTTATCATTCCGATTAAAAGAGGCATGTGATGCCTGATAAAAACCGGTTTATATTATATCAAAGGTTAAAAGAGAGAACCAAATTCTAAAAAAAAATTATTTTATTCAATAAAGATATTATATTCTAACCAGTGGCGTAGCTAGGAATTTTCCTTATAGGGGGTCCATACATATAAAAGCCTGGGGGCTTCGCCCCTCCAGACCCCTTTAACGGGCCTTCGGCCGGGTTTATCTTACAAATCATAACCATATCTTCGATAATATATAATAAATATATTTTTTAAATGGATCAATAATTTGTTTTATAATTTAGTAAATTATTCTCAATGACTTTATAATAATAATATCCAGAATAATTTCAATAGTAATATAATATCCTTCCACAAACATTAAAACCAGAAAAATATAAATATTATTGGTATTTATTTGATATAAAACGTATAATCTAAAAATAAATTTTTACTCTGGGAGGGGTCCAAACCCGAAAACCCCCCGTAGCTACGCCACTGATTCTAACTTTAGTAACTCATATTGATATAAAAGTGAATTTGCAGATTTAAGACCTTTTTTAAAAACAAAATGATTGATTTTCTTAAAATCAAAATTTAAAAATTTATCAAAAATGTTTTTTTTCTGATGGTGTAGTACTCAATATATGAATAAAAATTATCTAAGCCAGCATGAACATGATTGGAATTAAAGCGGAATGACATTTTTTTGTAACAGCCAGTGGCAAACATGACCAAAAGATTAGCAGAAAGAGCTAACGTCAGAATCATATGGGAATCAAATATTAAACACATTAGATTAATTTAATTTTTATAAAGCAAATATCACTTAAATTATTACGCATCTGTAAAATATGATGAATATGAAAAAAATATTTTGGTCAAATGGCCAAATCCATTCCTGGAATAAATGGGTTCATGTATTTATGCCACTTAGGTAAATTAAAGTTGAATTATTTTCATTAAATTAAATTTTGTTTTCATTAAATTATAATCAAAAATTGATTTGTATTTTTTAATTATTTTTATGAGGAGAGAAATTCAATTCATCAAATAAATTAACCAAAGTCCGCCTCTCCCCCCCCCCCCCCGATTCCTAAAAATATGCTTTTTCAGATCATAAATAACTATTCCTTTAAATATTAAACATAAAATATTTGATAGCTTTTGACCTATCAGTTATTGATTAATATCACATATTAAGAATATTTGCAATAGACTGTCATATCTCCTAAACTTGAGCTCGGCCTACTAAAAAATTTGCTTCTAGTTCACGTATATCATAAATTAAAGGGAGTGCATTTTTCCCAAAATGCCCAATTTTTCAACATTTAGAGACTATTATCTCAACCATGTTTGGAGTTGTTGGCTAAAATTTTATTTTTTTCTTTGTTATAATATATACAAACCCTTGTATTTTTTTTTAGAAAAGTCTAGGGGGTCGGGTTGAAAATCGTGTTTTTTTGTTGATTTGTCATGGAATTTAGTGATCTGCATCGGGCCTAATTTTTCAAACCTGGCCCGGCCCGAAATTTTTTTAAAAAAGTTTTGCCGGCCCAGCCTGAACCCGATATTTTTTTAAAAAAGTTTTGCCGGCTCGGCCAGAACCCGATATTTTTTTAAAAAAGTTTTGCCCGCCTTATCCATACTCGTAATTTTTTTTAAAAAATTTACCGGCCTGGCCCGAATTTATTTAAATATAGAAATTAATTTTTAAAATTACTAGTTTCTATAAATAAAATAAAATATTTTTATTTTACATTAAAATTCAATATAAAATTGATAAATTTAGATATATTTTAAAAAAAATTCCAAGGCCCGACCTGGCCCGAATTTTTTTTTACTTTTGCAGATCTATATATATTTGATGAAATTTGACATTTCATAGAAGCGATAATGCATGAAAATATAGTGTTTTCAATTTAACCACTCTCCAAGATTATAAATAGTTGATTATTTAGGTTCCTAATAACATATTTTGGTAGCCTTGTATTCAAAAGAAATTAAAAGCCAGGCTGGGCAACCTAAAAATTGAAACCAGGCCTGACAAAAAATTATTTTTGACTAGTTTGGCCAAAACTAAATTGTCATCAGGTCGGGCCGAACCTGAAAATTTTGCCATTTTCAAACCACTATAACAGAGCCAATTTTCTCACCTATGAAATTTTAAATTGCTTATATTTCAAAAAACTAAAACGCATGAATTTTATAAAAATAAGTTAAATGAGGGAGAATATTTTGTTTAGGCAAATTTTTCTGAAAATTACCTTTGTGGTTCAAGATAAAGTACGAGTGTTTCACTGGAATAAAGCACAAGTTACCATTCATTTTTTGTGATTTATTACAGATACTTATTAATTGAAATCATTTAAGTTACGTAATCATATCGTAATCTCACATTCATAATAGAATTGCTGTTCATTTATTCTAAAAATATTTAGTCCACTACTTGATTTACCCAAATTCTCAAAATAAAATTGAAGCTAAATTGTATTCAAATTCAACAGAATCACAAATATCAAAAATAACATATGTGAAAAAATAAATGGATATACAGCATGTATCATGACAATTAATGTGGATGTCCTATATTTTAGAAAAAAATTCTAAAAAGAGGTGTTACTTAGTTTTTTGCATCCTCTAGGACCCTCACTTATACACCTCCCCAACTGACAAATTATGTATACATAGACATGTGCGCCGACAGCATTATCCGGGGGCATTTCTTTTTTTAGAATGATCGGCTGGCCGCTGCGAATCGATTTAGACGCCGCACAAAAATCGGCGGCTGCGTCAAATATATTTTTAATTAAAATTATAAATTCATTGGAAACACTTATAAAATAAAATTTTGCTTTATTATGTTTATAACTATAATTTAATGATTTTATTAAGTTAAAATTATCATGTGTAAATTTATTTAGATTTATAGGACATAATAATGATCTTATAGCGTTCAGAGTGAGCCCAGATATGGAAAATACACGCTCGCTGGGTGTGCTCGTAGCTGGAACGCACAGGACCTTTCTAGCTAATATTGAAAGTTTAGGAAGATCCAATGCTTTTATCTTCCAAAAATCTAAGAATTTATCTAAATTATATTACGAAAATAATGAATAACAAGCTTTTTCTAAACTAGTTAAATAGTCTTGTTGTTTCAAATTATTATTATGAATAGATGAATGTTTCGTAGCCAATGACTTAAGATAATCGAATTTTGAAGCAACTTCCGTCGTTTCACATTCGATTAATTCGTCCGTGTAAGGCCATAGAGTGGTAACGTGTTGACATAAAAATTGCACCGGAGTAATATTTGTTTTCCTTTAAATATTCATTTACTATATAGATTGAAAATGAGGGTCCAAAAGTGCTCCCAACACCTAAGTAAAAAAATAAAACATAGAAATAATATAAACCTGAAGATCGGTTATTGGAAATCTATGATCAAATTTAGTAAGCATATTTTGTTTAAGGGATGCATGGGAGGAGTATCATATTCTTTTACAATTAAATGATATTTAATTTCACTACGAAATAATAGGATAAATTTATAGTATCTTTTTAAACGTATAAAAATTCAACAGTTTTTTTGAAGGTTCTGAGAAAATTTAAAAGTTCATGCACCAAGTCCCAAACGGAGTTAAATAATTTGAGATCCGGTTTCTCCATTCTATTTAATAGAATATTTATAGGATTTTTGTTATTGCCAGTCACACTTTCCAGCATATTAAAATACTATGCAAACATATAGGCACATTTAATTTTAAGGTTTTTTCTCACATGATTTTTTATATGCACCATCATCATCAACCCCCAAATGATCTTCATAAAAAGAATCTTTATCATCCAAATCTAAAATATCCGATGTAAATGATATTGTTTCAAAACATTTTCTATTTTCGATATCGTTTATATTTTCAAAATCTGTTGTTTTGAATCTTAAGGCAAATATAATTTCTCTCACTTTTTAATGAGATTTTCTATTTTATTAACTTTTTTTATTCCATCGACTGTCATTAGATTATGTAATCCACGCCCCACACATAAATGTTGGTCATTCTTTACATTGGGTCCTGCATCCGTAACCATTTAAATTTTCTTGGACCTTAAATCAAATCCATTTTCAACTTTTTGCATCTTGGAAAGAATAGTTTCAGCGGTATGTTTTTGAGTGACCTGACGTGTCGCCAATGTATTAAATACAATATTAAAATTATTATCTATTTCGTGAAATGTAAAGGTGATATAAGTTCGCCCTCTATATTTATCGGTCCACATATCAAAATTCAGGACCTATATTAATTTGTTGACATATATGCTTTCATTGATAAATACACATCATCTAATCCACTCCGACTAAGTGTTGTTCTATCTAGTAAATCTTTTGTATCTGAAATAATGCCATATTTCTACATAATAAAAAGTTAATAATAAAAATATGCCATAAAAAATTCTAAATGTGGGATGAGATCAGTTTTATTTAAAAATTCTATTATAAAATAATTAAGTATTTTAACAGTTAAAAAATTAAAGATTAAAAGAATAAAATATATAATAATATCAATACCTCTGTTTTACTATCCTTATCTTATCTAGCACATTGGTTACAGACCTGCTCAAAATGGGCCAACGTGTATTATATGGATTGTTACAAATCAAATTTATAGCAAATAATATTTATTAATTTTAAAAAATAAAATCACATTTTAATAATTCAAAAAATATTTAATATTATTTTTCTTCTAATTAAAATTCATAAATAATATATAAAATTAATATTATTTTTAATGATAAAAAATATGTATCACGCCGCCGAATTTTTACATCGGCGGCAGCGTCGGCGTGGTCAAAATTCACCGGCGGCCCGCATGTCGATATATACATAAAGCATAAATTTTATATGTGGTCAATCCTGATCTGCAAAAGTAGGCCCGGCCCGATGTTGTGATGTTACCGTAAATGTCGTAATGTTAACGTCATAATGTTTAATTTCCTAATATTAGCCTGTAACTTAACAGTAGTAATACTTAAATCATCTGGATAAATAGTTTATTCATATCATTTATATAAAAAATTCCGCTATAGATATAATAATATATAACTAACATTTTTGATTGATTGACAAGCTTCACGTCAACTACAACACCTCCCCCTTTTACCAATCCCACTATATACCATGAAACACAAATCAAACATCCTGACTCCTTCATACAACACCCATATGCACATACCAATCAGTTCCTTCCTTTGTTCATACCACACCATACCAAATAACCCTCTGATTCACCCAACCATCCATATGCTCATTCCAATCATCCAGCTGTCCTTGAACCCATTCATCAACATCATAACTCACCATCATTCCAGCTTAAAACCATCATTCAATCATCGCATATCCCCCAGATACTGATAATCCTATCACCCCATTTGATCACCTATCTTAACATTTGACCATAAAATTGTTAGCTTCATCATCTCATTTGATCATCCATTTTATACATTGATCATCTACATCTATCCATATCCATTTGACAATTGACACTTTCCATTGACCATTCCATCTTACCCCCTTTCCACATTTCATTTACATCTCAGTTGCCCACTTGATCCACACTAAACATCTAATTACATCATTGTCCATCTTGCCCCATTTGTTACTTTCTATTAAACATCGAATTACATCATTGCCCATCTTGCCCCATTTGTTACTTTCTATTAAACATCTAATTATACCATTGCCCATCTTGCCCCATTTGTTACCTTCTTCATCACATCTCATTTGACTATTCATCTGTATCATTATCATTGTATCATTCCCATTTAATTTTCCATTTGACAATTTTCTCCATCTAACCATTTGACAATCTTGCCCCATTTTCACTACCCCCATTCACACCATTTAACAATTGACAATTTCCTCCATCTAACCATTTTACCCCATCCATCTTACATCGGAATACATCTCTAAACTATTCATTTTTAAAAAAAAAATCTTTATAATACCAATATCAATTATTCTATATATATAACATTGCCTTCAATAACTACATAAATATATAATCCTTTACCTGCTACATTCATTTCCAAAAAAAATATGCCGGGCCCTACTTTTGCAGATCAGGATTGACCACATATAAAATTTGTTCTTTATGTATACATAGACATGCGCGCCGGAAAATTCGGGACGGGTCGGGCCTTAGAATTTTTTAAAATATATCTAAATTTATCAATTTTATATTGAATTTTTTATGTAAAATAAAAATATTTGATTTTATTTATAGAAACTAGATGCCATATAACATATGTCTTTTATTTCGAGTAATTGTCAAAATTAATTTCTATATTTAAATAAATTCTGGCCGGGCCGGTATTTTTTTAAAAATTTTGGGTTCGGGTCGGGCCGGTAAAACTTTTTTAAAAAATATCGGGTTCGGGCTAGGCCGGGTTTGTAGGCCCGATGCAGATCACTACTTTACATTATAGGTGGGCGCGGGCCATGAAATTACCTATTCACGGCATGAGTGTGAATAGATTTTGAATTGCTAGGCGCGACGAGCTCATTCAAAATTATTATTACGTGATTGGGTGTGAACATAAATTTCTCAAAAATCACGGAAATTTTAAAACCCGCAAAATTAATGGCAATGAAATAATTGGGGTTGAAATGATTAGAAAATCAGAAGTGTTAAATAGAAAAGATATATTGATATCGAATTTAAAACGTGAAAAAATCAAAATTTAGGATAAATTTTTAACAATATACTATAAAAGAAACCTACAAAATTTTGTAAAATAGGCATATTGCTAAAACGATATGTCATATAAATGTATAACGGGGTACCGACAGTTTAAGGTATAAATATGTTTTAAAAATACAAAAATTAAGAAACAACTGAAAAATCTTAAAGAAAATTTATCTGTATTTTATTTCAAAAAATCTTCAACCTCTAAATGTAACAGAAAGTAAAGGGTTTTACCAGCTAAGCCGAGAGTTAATTAATTATATTGCCCACCTTTTCTAATCCTATATTTAAATACATAACATTATAAAATATTTAAAAGCTTTAGTCTTAAATACATTACAATTAATGATCTATCAAATAATTTACTAATGATTAAAATGTCATATCTCCCAAACCTATGCTCGGCTCAACTTGAAATTTTGCATATTATTAATGAATTCTATAGCTATACATAAAAAAATTAAGAGAAATTTTCATCTTATAATTATTTTCGATTTTTTAACATTATATAACTTTAAAGGCCAACCATTAGACTTTATAATTAAATAACTCTTCTAGCTCAATTAAATCCCAAAATATCTAAAATTATAGGGATTACATTTGCCCTAAATACCCCATTCTTTGGTATCGCCAAATTTTGTCGATTTAACATGGAAATAACTATTTATTTTTTTTCATTTTTGGGAATGAGTCTTGTTTCCTTCATCGATGTCTTATTTTGATCAATATCTTTCCTCAAAGAAGAAACCAAATACTGTTTTTTTCCTTCATTTATCCTTGTTGATGATGAAAATAATTCACAATTAATTTTTATCCTAAACATTAAACAATTAAAGATGATTATGAATATAATAATAATGATAAAGTATAAAGTAATGCATTACTATGACTACTTCTTCAAATAGTAACGCCCGTTGCCTGATTTTGATGAAAAGGTAACGCAAGTTATTTTTGTAACACATTACCATGCAGTACTAATTTTAACCTATAATTATCTTTATTAAATTCCTAATATATGAAATGATACCCAAATAATTCTTTAAAAATATAAAAAATAAAAAATTCTTTCTATAAAAACGGAGATGGGAATACAACAAAACATAAATAATTATATTTTAAAATGGTTTTTTGTATATTTTGTTTAAAAAAATAAAATTCTTTAGATTCTGATGTAAGGGCTCTTATTTTGCCGTCTAAATATTTTAAAGAACACATGACATATGTCCAAAGGAAGATATAACTATTGGTAAAAAATAAAATTTGTTAATTTCTGTTACAAATCCGAACTAGCTCAGGGGCTTAATGTTATTTGGGAGAGCGTAACAGGAATTAAGATAAATAAAATCTATATAAAATAAAAGGATTAATCTTAATAATAATTTAATTAATAAACACTTACTATTCAACGAACCTAAAATAATATGATATAAACTCATTAATTTATTTTTATTAAATAACTGTATTACCTTTTTTGTTTGGTAGAAGACCTTGAATCTTTTCTTTCTATCAATAAATTAGGATTCTATAATGAACACAAAACAATTTCTCTTTTCTATGAAATTCCAACTCTCTTATTATTGAAATAATTGAACAATATATATATTCATTTTTTTATAATCATTTGAATATTAAACATAATAATTTTTCGAAGAAATAAACATATAAAATAAAAATCCATCATTTAAATTAATGTTATTCCATAAAATATAAAAATGTAAAATTTATCTTTGCATATAACAAATATAAGTACAACTATTTTTTAAACTAAATTTGCATAATACAACATCTCCCCCCTTTAATTCTCCCTTAACCCCATCGTGTTCGTCGATTCTACCATGTTCCTCCTTGGTGTACTCGAATTACTATTTGTGGTCAACTCCATACTTGGGCAAAACCGTAGTTTGTGTTCACCCCCGCACGCCCAGCAATCCAATCTCCTTCTTGTGCCATACGGTGCTGTTCTGTGACCACATCTCGTTGGCGCTTCTTGTAGCCAATCCCCGTATCTTTGTCTCGCCTCGTTCCTTGCGGCTTCTACCCATCTGTTCAATTCCTTTGACCCATCTACGTCTCTTATTTCTATCCTTATTATTTTGTTACCAACTCTAACATACGAGGCCATCTAAATAAACTACTTTATAAACATATATATATATATTCTTCGAACTCTTTCTCTATACTACATTTTAATTTCTTCTCTAACTCTTTATAAAATATAAATCTCATAATTAAGTCTATCATCCCTTTTATTTCCTACAAATTATGATTCTCCTACTATGTCTATCATCAATTTATTCCTTTCTAATTATGAATCTCTTAATTATGTCTCATCAGCAAATCTGATTCTCATAATTATGTCTTTCATCAATTTATTACTTCTAATTCTTCGTATATTTCTCATTTCTCTCTAAGGCCCTAAGCTTCTACACCTTACTTGCTTCAGGTGCCTTGTAAAAGTTCCTTCTTGTCCTTCAATTTCTACTTCTACCTTTTTTCTTCCTATATTCTTGCTTACTATACCCTTCCCCCATTTAAATGGACCCTCAAACAGTAGAATCCATACCAAACTTCCAACTTTAAATTTCTCCTCATATGTATTATCTTTTGGCTTTATTTTTTCTTTCAAAAAATCTAATTCATTTCTTATTTTTCTACCTAAAAACATTTCTGCTGGCGACTTCCCTTTGCTATTCTTAGTATTATTATATGCTAATAATAATAACCACCATTTTCCTTCTCCATATTTTTCTTTTTTTAACCAATTTTTAACTAAAGCCACCATTCGTTTTGCTTGCCCATTACTTCTTGGATAATATGGTGGAGATAATATATGTTCAATCTTCCACCTATCACAAAACTTATCAAATGCTTTGCCTCTGAACGCTGGACCACCGTCAGATACTAATGTCTTCATTAATCCATATTTACTTAAAAAATCTTTTACCTAATCCAACGCTATTTTTGTTGACAGAACTGATACCTGTTTACAATCTATCCATTTTGAACCTGCATCTACCTTTATGAAATACTTTTTCTTTTCATATTCTAAAAAATCTACGTGTATTCTTTCACATGGCTCATTTGTCTCTGGCCATTTGTCCTCCTTATTTTTTGATGGTAAATTTGCCCACATATTACAGGTTTCACAGCTCCTCGCTAACTCTTCTATTTCCTTATTCATCTTGGGCCACCAAATGTATTCTCTTGCTTTATTTTTCATTCTTTCTATGCCTTGATGACCTGAATGTATTACATCTAAGGTTTCTTTTCTTAATTTATTCGGTATCACTAATCTATATCCTCTCAATAAACAATTGTCTTCTATATTTAATTCACTTCTAATATTCTTAAATGTTTTGTCTTCCTTTTCCCATTCTGCATCTCCTTTCAAACAATTTATAATTCTTAATAATTCTTTATCTTCCTTGGATATTTCCATTACTATTTCAAATGTTATAGGTTTTTCTCTTGTATCTATTCTCACGGCTCTTATAATATCACCATTTACATTTTCTTCTTCTATATATTCTAAACTATTGATTACTGGCTCTTTGTCTTCAATATCTTTATTAAACAATCTTGATAAAATGTCCGGTAAGCAATTTTGCTTACCTTCTCTGAATTTTATCTCAAAATCGAAATTACCAACTAAAATTAGCCATCTTTGCAGCCTAGGTGAAATCATAAGTTCCTTATTTTCCTTCTTAAATAAATCTACCAACGGCTTATGGTCCGTATATAATAAAAACCTTTTTCCTATCAGATATTCCTTACATTTCGTAAGCCCGAATTTCACTGCTAGAGCCTCTCTTTCTATCGTTGAGTAATTTTTCTCAGTGCTATTAAATCGTCTCGATAAAAATAAAATAGGTTTCTCAACATTATCGATCATCTGCAATAAAACTCCTTCTATACCTTCATTAGAGGCATCGACTGCTAAAATAATATTTAAATTCTCATTAAAACAGCTTAAAATCGGCTTCTCTACCATTTTTATTTTCAATTTTTCGAAACTTTTCTCCTGTGCTTCTCCCCATTCAAAATTTTTATTTTTCTTTAATAGATCATACAACGGTGTAGCAATTTCTGCAAAATTTTGAACAAACCGATGATAATAATTCGTTGCTCCTAAAAACGCTTGTACCTCCGCTTTATTATTCGGGGCTCTCATATTCATGATCTTATCAATATTCTTTACAATTGGCGTAATCTCATTTCCTTTTATAATATGTCCTAAATACTTTATTTCTTTTACTCCAAAAACGCTCTTCTTCAAATTAGCTTTTAAACCATTTTCTAATATAATATCTAACACTTTAACTAATCTCGAATTGTGTTCTTCTTCTGTTCTACCAGATATCAAAACATCGTCTAAATAATACATTATTCCTTGAAATAACGCTGCCATCGTTCTTTGAAATATTGGCGCTGATATTTCCAAACCAAAAGGTAGTCGGCAGAATGCAAACAAACCTCTATGCGTTGATCGTTAGTATCTTACTTGTCTTTTCACTCACCTTAATTTGCAAATAAGCATTCGAAAAATCAATCTTTGAAAACAGGGTGTCTCCTCTTAAATTCGCTAGCAGTTGTTCTATTCTAGGTAGTGGATACTTTTCATTTATTACGAACTTATTAACTGTTACTCTATAGTCTATACACAATCTTAAACTGTTATCTGGTTTTCTTATGGGCACTAAAGGTGTTGCCCATTCACTATGCACTATTGGTTTTATTATTCCATCTTTTAACCATTTATCTAATTCTTTATCTATCTCTTCTATCCACGAAAACGGTAATCTTCTTATGCCGCAAAACTTAGGCCTATAATTTTCTTCTAATCGTATATCTACTTCAAAATTTTTCAGAGTACCTAATTCTTCTTTAACACTTTCGCGTCCGACATATTTCCCGTGAACAAAAATTTTTTTTCTTCTAAAACTGAGTTAAATAAGACGCAAATAACACATTTTCAACGTTTTTTATTTTAAAAAGTGTATATATATAGAATTATAAAATGTTACCAATTGTCATCATTGGGATATTCATATGTAAAAAAATATACAATTTATTTCGAATGATATGAAATAAAACAATTGCGATTTTTATTTAAACATAAAGATATTTTACATTTTAAACATTCAAATCTTGTATAACCATTTTTGCAATTCTTGCATCTTTGTCTGTTAGCCGCCGAGGGCCAATGCCCTATTTTATCGAATCTAATATCTGGGATTGGATGAAAACTATTCAATTTCTTTCTTTTTTTTTAATCTTCAAATTATGTTTACCTTCTTTTCCATAATTTTCCTTTCCAACCATCATTAATCCTTTAGTTATCCGAGCTTTAAACGCTAAAAGAAATATATATTTATCATCTTTCTGTTTGATGTAGCGTCTATAGAGTAATCACGAATTCACTACACAGGAATCTAATAAATGAAAGAAAATTCGCATGTAAAAGCGCTTCCATTTTATGTCAATTCTGTATAGTTCAATTAACATATCACGGAGATCCACTCCGCCCATACTAGCATTATAATCTTGAATTATAGCCGGAATTTCGACATTAATAAAAGATTTTTCAGATACCGACCATCTTTTCGTTCGTGATGTGGGATTTATACCCATAAATGATGATATCGTGATAACCGATTTGTTATCAAACCATTTGCAAATTATAATATTATTATTAGAATCCACTTTATAATCAAGGGACCCTCTTCCTTTTTTCTTTAAGATTTTATCATCAACCAGATGGCATCCTAATAATCGATTAAATATAATGGTCCCCGACATGATAAAGCCATTATCTTTGAGCGCAACTGCTAAATTATGAAGAAAAAAAGTTATCCATGTAAATTTTATGATTTTTATGTGGGGGAACAGTTTCTAATAGTCGTATAACAATATCTCCGCTAATTCCCATCAAAGTTTTTTATATTTGTGCATTTTCCTAAATATATTTCGAAATCATATAGCATTCCAGATGATTCACATAAAGCGAAAATTCTAATTCCCCATTTATGCGGTTTTGAGCTAATATATTGTTTAAATTCACATCGCCCTTTGAAGGGCACTATCATTTCATCAATTGATAATTTTTCCTCTAATTGAATCTTTCTCATGTTCATTTTTAATGCACTAATAAATGGTCTTAGTTTGAAAAGTTTATCGTAATTAGGCTGGCCCCTAAGGATTATATTATTATTATCATTAATATGAAAGTATTTTCTCAATTCCAAGAATCTGTTTCTTGTCATGCATTGAGAAATTTGAGGAATCACTGTCTCTATAGCCCAATATTGCCTTATTGATGGCAATTTAACAATGCCCGTATAAAGGTGAATTCCGAGAAATTTTTCAATTTCACTTTAGATCAACTACTGTGGCATTTTCAAAGTCATCATCCTTCTCAATATCTACATCAGATATATCTCCCTCTGATATAATACATGTTGAGGTCATCTAAAAATTATTTATAAAATTTTTAAAAAAATATAAAATAAAATTTTCACTTTCTTAACTTTTTGCAAATATTATAGTGGCTTGCTAAATGGGAAATAGCCTATATTTAGTGTTGTTAAACGGCTCGTTTTGAGTCGATTTTTAAAAACGGCTAACTCAATATTTCATCCAGAATAGTATTACGCAAGCCTGAAGATTTTGTTTGTAGAAGGAATAAAGGTTTGGACATCTATTAGCGAAATCTCGAGGCTTAGGGAATATTTTTCTGGCTAAAATATTGAGTTAGCCGTTTTTAAGAATCGGCTCAAAACGAGCCGTTTAACAACACTACCTATATTCAATTCTTACTATATCATATTTTCAATATTTAATTTTAAAAAATTTATGGAAAAAATTACATAAGAAAATCCCAATGTTACCAATTTGGATTCTCTTTAAAAAATCATATAAAAAATAGTTATTGTTAATTTTTTTTTACTAAACATGAAATACTAGTAATAATCTATCATAAAAATATTATTTACCTTTGATTTATATATATTTATATAGAATGGTAATCGATGTAAAAGTGTAAAAATTTTGGCGCCTAAAATACCTAACTTTGAACTTATATTCTGATATAATAAAATAATCATTTTGCCAGGTTAATGATAAAATATGAAAGAATAAATATTGTTTTGTAAATTAATATGTCTAAATAGCAACCTTTCGTTTTTTAAATATAAAAATTAATTGATTAAAAATTTTGATGACAAATGATCTCGCTGGGCACGAAAGGGTTAAAGACTTCCTTATACCTATTCAAAATAATCTTTATTTCTTTGTCAAAAATATCCTCAACAACCTTCTGGTCTACCATATTATTAATTTCTTGTTTAATTTCGACTGAATCTACCTCTATTGTTTTATATCTCCTATTTTCTTATTTTCTTCTAAATTGCTTCTATATTTAATCAAAAATTCTGGTGTTCGATTTTTTAGTTCAACGAGAACTAGCTCATTTTTGAATCTTAAACAAGGTAACTCAGTCTTCTCCTTCTCTTCACTTCTTATTATCTCTTTAGTCATTTTGTTGTTCTCATGTATATTTTCAATCAAAGACCACCACTTATAATCAGGACCTATCTGCTTAATGTCATTCCAACTTAAAATTGGTTCCATATTTAGTGTCGTAATCCATAACTTTATTTCCTTATTTATATCTACCAATTTTATTATATAAAAACCTAGAATTTTAATCATGTTTCCATCTAACTGTCTCACTTTTATTTTCTTTGTAATGAATCTCTCTTTTGTAAAATATTTATTAAATTCTTTTACACTCATTAAACTAATCTCAGCTCCAGTATCCAATAAAAAGCTAATTTCAATTTCTCCTATTTTTATTTTAATCCTAGGACATTTATTTTTCCTTATTATATTTTCCAACTCAATTTTGCATACATTTTCTGTTTCCAAATTTTTTTATCATTCACATCATTTATACTATTATCATTTATTCCTAATTTACAATTAAAATTATAAAAATCAGATATACTATTACTAATATAATTTATATGCTTATTCTCTCCTTTATATAGTCATCTGTTACATGCTTCCTGAACATGTCCTTTTTGTCCACATTTTAAACATATTAAATTATTATCTATAAAACTTCTACAATTTGTTACTATATGGCCTTTCCGTCCACATCTCGCGCAATTTAAATGTCCAGTTAAATCACATTGCCTCGAAATGTGTCCGAACTTTCCACAACTGTAACACCTAATTGTCCTACCATTATCTATTTTTTGACTTATCTTGCTTTCATTTCTTATCGCGTTTTTAATTCTTTCTACTTCTTTATTTTCCAATCTTATTACTGACGTATTTCTACCTATAATTAATCCTAATGCGAAACTTAAAATTCATACCAAAATTATAATTATACCTATATATTCGAGAACTAAACTTAATAAATTAATCTGTGTAATGTACATTATAATGTACTCAATAACCACTTAATTAACAAAATTTTAAATAATTTAAAAAAATTGCATACATATAAAATTACTACTATAATAAATAAAAATAATAATAATTTATATAACATAAAAATAAATTTGTTTTTACCTTTGATTTCCTATGTGTATATCTAACAAGCCCTGATTTACTTCGGCCCAAATTGTTACAAATCCGAACTAGCTCAGGGGCTTAATGTTATTTGGGAGAGCGTAACAGGAATAAAGATAAATAAAATCTATATAAAATAAACAAAGGATTAATCTTAATAATAATTTAATTAATAAACACTTACTATTCAACGAACCTAAAATAATATGATATAAACTCCTTTAATTAATTTATTTTTATTAAATAACTGTATTACCTTTTTTGTTTGGTAGAAGACCCTGAATCTTTTCTTTCTAACAATAAATTAGGATTCTATAATGAACACAAAACAATTTCTCTTTATATTAATTTTTTATAATCATTTGAATATTAAACATAATAATTTTTCGAAGAAATAAACATATAAAATAAAAATCCATCATTTAAATTAATGTTATTCCATAAAATATAAAAATGTAAAATTTATCTTTGCATATAACAAATATAAGTACAACTATTTTTTAAACTAAATTTGCATAATACAACAATTTCGAATATTTAATTTTTCTCTGCTATATCAACGGGGTCAGAATTAAAATTTTTTGGAAATGAAGAGACTCATGTAGTCCCAAATTAAGGATTTACCTAAAAACCAAGGCACAGAAGTAAAGCCATCAGGTCTTAGGCCATCATCTAATGATAAATTAGCAGGCTCCAGGATGTTTGGTATTCGAGCCTTCATAAGAGAACGGCTAGTAACCGAATTAATTGCTGCGTGTCTTGCATGTCTGCCTTAACTATATATACAATTAAGACCAAGTATTCCTTTGGAATCAACTAATATTTTACATTTTATGCATGTATGTGGTTGAACTATGTTACATCCAGTTCGATGGCCTATGACAACTCTTAATTGTTCATCTGATTTACATAGGTTACCATTTGGTAATTCTTCCAGCTATTCATAACTACTATTACAGTTTATCAACAACTAAAATTAAATAAAAATGATTATATATATAACCAGGCGTAACTGATTTGTTCGGCGAATCTTTCAGCAGCTTTAGCGGCAGCGAGGATGAACGCGTCAAAGAAATCGATCTATCCGAATCCGATGAACTTGAATTGGAGGAAGATGGAGACGAAGATCTAGACGAGGAAGAGGAATACGATTTTAGCGATGGCGAAACCGAGAAACACCTAATGGGGCGGGCTGAATCTGGGCAAATTGGACCAGATCACGCCTACTTGTCCTGTTCCGATTTGGTACGTCTTTTTTCTTCGAACCTTTGTAAATTTTTTGTTTTAATCGATTGAGATATTAATTTTTTAAATCTATAATATATATAAAAGCCGTGTCACAGTCACAGTGTCACAACTTATAATATATATTTTAAAATCGTGAATTTTGAGAAGCGTCTGTTGCCTAATCGGCAAGAGCGTCGTTTACAAATCTGATGGCTTAAAAATCATTTTTTCTTAATCTAACTTGCTGATTCCATCCTTGGGGAGATGATAATATCTATCTATCTATAATATATAAAAGCCATGTCACAGTCACAGTGTCATAACGTAATAGCTAATAGTATTCTTTAAAATATTCGTCCAATAAAAATCACCATAGTTTATTCGGTCCAATGATAATATCATATATCAAACATAAATCATTTAAGCTACCTTAACATATATACTAGAATTTTTAGGTTAATGAATAAATTAGGTAGTACCTAAATGAATAATAAGCAAAATATAAATTTGATAGGTACTACCTTAAGACAATACCTTATATGTATATTTAAAAAGTCGTGAAATTTGAAAAGCGTCTATGGCCTAATCGGCAAGATCGCCGCTTACCAATTCGATGGTTTTCGGTTCGAATCCCAGCAAACATAATTTTTTTTCTTAATCCAATTTGGTGGTTCCGTTCTTGGTGGGGTGATATATTGGAGGCCGGACTCGACCAAGTGATTCCGTTATAATATATGTTAAATAGTAAGGGTCTTGTTTTTATTTTTTAAATAAAATATCAAAACTCTGGAGAACATTGTACAAGGAGTGCTTAGTGCCTTCCATTATAAATATTCCCACAATCTAATAAATATTTGCATTTTATACAATTATATATCTTTGTTACATTCTTTAAAAATTTGAAATTGGGCCAAGCAAAACTTAGCAAGAACATTAATTAAATTCCCATTTGGCCTGAAAATGTTGTCATTTTCAGACCTCTGGTGGTAAATTGATGGGAAAATAAAAGTGGCAGAAGCATATCATTTATAAATGGATTTTTTGGGCAGAGGTAAAATACATTATGATCTGCTGTTTCCGATGTCATCCTTATTAGAGAGGTTCCTGCTTACTCATTTATTATTTTGTTTAACTTGCCTGTCCAACTTTTAAAAATTATTACATTGGTTGATTTGGTTCTTTATGTATTATTTTAATGTTTTTTACTTAAACTTTAAATTATGAAATAAAAAAATAATATCTAATAATAAATAGAAGTCAGTTGCTCATTTTGCCTGAAATATATTTCTAATTCACCTACCCATTGTTTTAAAAATATTTCCCACTCACCAACCCAATATCTTTCAGTCTATCCACTGAATAGGCGGGTTTAAGTTAGGCAAAACCTTCATCTTGCAAAAATAAATAAGGTTTAAATTGCAAATGAATAAAATTTATTTAGGAATATTTTTTTATTGAGCACATAAATATAATTTTTACAGATTTTATCAAAATAATATAATGAAAATACATATGTTCCAATTATATATTTATATTGAAGGTAATAAATATATCAGAGACTTGTAGGTACCTTTTGCACAGCCTGCCCGGGATTTTTTTTAAAAAATTTTTTGGTATGGCCCGGTCTGGATTTAAAAAATTATATTTTTATTTTCAATTTTTATAGATAATAATGGCTATTTAAAATATACGGCCTGACCTGGGTACCTTTAAAATTTTTAGGCCCAGCCTGGGTATATTTAAAATTTTAAAATATGGCCTACCCTTCCCCCCCTGTACCTATATCAAAATATATTTTTTTATAATTAGGATCATCTTGAAAAATGGATCCACATCATGAGAAGGCAAACTTATTCAAAACTCTGGGGATAACAATTTACTAATGAGTGTTTTGTGGCTTCCATTGTTATTAAAAAAACCCTTAAGGAAGGATCCATTCCCACAATCTAATAAATATTTGCATTTTGTATGATTACTAGCTGATATCCCACAAGAATGACAAGGAATTAGTATTCACTTTAATTTGATGATGGATAACTCAAAAATAAGCCTATATGAGGTGTGAATCAGAAATTTACTTTATTTTGATGAGTTAATTCCAATTTTCATTATTTTTATAATATGTTAATGACGTAAATATATACTTATTGCATTCAATATGAACAAATATTTGAAACATGTTTGAATATACTTTTTTTTAATTATATTAATTTCCTTATTTTTTTTAATTTTTATTATTTATGTACTCAATAAAAAATTTAATCTTGCTAGATGAGGGTTTTGTATATTGTTATCATGGAAACAGATTTTGGATTTGGACTTATTAAGAATGAGTCTTTTATAATTGGCTTCAAGAAATTGAAAACCAATTATTTTAAGAAGAGCATCACAGATTGTTCCATCATCAAGATACCAAATATTTATATCCAAATCAAATTTAGATTTAAACTAATAGATGAGATAATGAATACTAAGGTAAAATAAACGAAGACGTGTGCCCCATGCTGGATCCTTTCGTCAGAATCTATGACATATGAGCTGAATAAAGGAGTTTTAATGTTACAGTATGTCTCTAGGAATTTTGAATAAACATTTGGGATAAAAACAATTTATGAAATGTTCACTAAATTTAATATTGAAAGCATTTTTAGTCTACTTTGATAATAGCCATGTTAGGAGGAAGATTTTGGAATACAAATGGCATATGAAGTTTTTTGCCTTCTCCCTTAATACCAAATCCTAATTGATACGCATATTTATTTAGTTAAAACCCCGGATTTTGACCCGTGGCAATTATTTTTGATAATAATCTTCTAAATAGCCTGCAATGGGGTAGATATTACCATAGTGTTTGTGAGATATTCAGCTTTGCCCCCAGATTCGAATCTATGATGGCAGGTCTTTCTTTAAAAGATTATTTAGGAAGGTTTTAAGGCCTTTAAAGATTCTTTGAGTGAATGTAGATTTTATATGAAGTGAGAGGGCAAAAACCATTGCGTCTGGATGTGGAAAATTTGTTAAAAGAATTAATAAATATCATACCTTACAAATCATATTTTTTTTTATTCCATATTTTGATTCATCCATCGTTAAATAAAGGTAAAATTTATTATTTATCCAAATTCTGATTCCCCGTAATTCTTGACGGGCTATCAGCTAGTATTAATATAACAGCTTGAAATTAAATTCTTGAACAAAATAGCCTCTAAAGGATCAAATGTATAGTAGTAAAAAAGATATTTAGATCAGTTATTTATTATTTTCTAAAGATAAAATGTTCCACTAAAGATGACGGTATGAACTTAATCCCAACTGGCGACTTCATCATGAGTACCGAAGAAGATGTTACAAGCGAAAGTTCTCTTGTGGCGATTTCCAATTTTGGTTTATTTTTATATAATGCTTTTTTCTTTTACAATTCACTATGAAATATGAGAAAACCTTGCTAATTAAAAAATCAAATTAATTTTTTTGAAAATATAACTAATTTGGTATAATAATCTTATACTTTTGGGTTCACCAAAATGAACTGGATTGGTACTTAGCTCCGCATTATGAGATTTCAATATAAAGTGAGTGACACGGTAAAATATTGCTCAGGATTAAATTATTTTCGATAATGATACTTTCGTCATATTGAATTAGAATTTAAAAATCAGTTATCTTAATTAAATTTAATAAGATCATCAATAAGATTTATTAATTTATACTGCACACGGTATTCCGTAATGGTAAAAATCTTTTTTTTGGTTTGGTCACACTACAAATTCTGCCACAATTTTTTTTAACTCAGCTGTGATACTGTTAGTGGTTGATATATTTTCTTCATTGACAATAATATTTATGATTGAAAGCTCTTTTCAATAGTGGTTAATATAGATATAATATTTAGAGTAGACCTCTCCAGGTTCAAATACACGATCTAAAAAAACTCAATAGATGCGATTATGGCCAGATTTAGCCCCACTACCTAAAGCAAGTTTTATTTTTGAGTGTACTATAATTGAGTTTTATTTCAAATTATAAAACAAATGTTTTAAGATATTATTTTAAAACAATATAATGAATAAAAAAATTTTATAATACTGGATACACCATCTCTTTATCCTTCCAGAGTGTATATAAATCATAGTTGTGCATTTGACTGGCCAAATAGGATTCAGTCAAATATGGTCAAATACAATAAATTTGTTTTAAGACATTATTAACTTCATTTTATACAAAATAGTAAAAAATGAATCTATGTAATAATAAATTATTTTAAAAAAAATCCTATAATTAATGTTTCGCTCTCCATGGCAGAGTCTTGTTCTGATTTATATTCAATATTATCATTTTCTTTTAATCAATTTTAGATTATGAAATACTTTTACCAATTTTCTGGTTGTCGAGATCTTCAATCGATTTCTTTTCTTCGTATGAATATTTTGCCCCATATTGACCAATTTCTTTCTAAAGAAATATAACTAGGAATTGTTAGTAAGATATTATATTAGATACTTCTCTTAATGTTCAAATTGGGTAAAGCTAATTCCAACAACTTGAGGAGGAAATCTGATTGTTTTTTATCAAATTATTGCCTTCCACATATTTTGGTTATTAAATATAACCGCTTTTATTTCTTAAATTTATGATATCACTTAAAATATCTTGATTATCGTCACCTTATTAAATGCCTAATTCTTGTATTATATCACATGCTTCGTCAAACTCACTACTAGTGATATATGGATTCTTTTCCTTTTTCAAATTATCTTCAATTTTTTTTCTTCAAATGAAGAAATTATAAAATCATGGTATGATCGAATTGTATATCTTCCAAATTAAGGATCTCTTTTTTTACGTGGGCTAAAGTGTATTTATCCCTTTGCACTTACAACAATAAAAGAGCTAAAGGTTAAAGAATAGTTTAAAATTTTTAATTTTTTGTCCAAAATATTTCTTCATTTAATATATTATTGAATTTCTTTCGGACAAATATCCAACTTCTCCAACAACTGCTTCAGAGTTTTCTTCTTGCTCCTTACATATTTTATTGATGATGTCCATCTTGTTTGGATAATTGTACATAAGGTAATACAAATCGGCAAGTAATTTTCTAAAACCATCCTTTAGCAAAATTATTAAATTTATATACTGAGATCCAATCAAATTAATAATGTGAAAAATTCTTTTATTTTTGTTTTATATTTTAAAATGAAATTCTAATATTTTAATATGAGAATCTTATATTTTAATATGAAAATTTTATATTTATAATTAAATTGATATATCTTAAAATAAATTGTAACCTAATTAGATGCTTTAAATATATATTAATTAAATCAATTTATTAATTCACCAATAATATCCTAGGTCAAATACTCCTTCGGTTATGACCGGTCAATTGACCGACTTGCCAATCCTGGTTTAAATCATAACTTTTTTTTATTTAAGTCAGATTTTTTTGGATTAGGATTTGTGAAATTTTTTTTATACCTATTAATTATAATGTATAAGGATGAAGATCTTAAGATAATTCCTGCCTGTAAATAGAAACAAGTTTTTTAGGCATAACAAAAACTTAATTAATTCGGTCTCGGTAAACATTTATTTTTACTGAAAATTGAGGGCACCCCATACTATACCTGAATGATATTTTCTTGATTATTTCCATTAATACTCTCATCTGACATTTTTGAAACATTTTTTTATATTAAATTTGTGAAGACACTCAAAATAATTGACATAATTTTAAATCAACAATATATATTTTGATGATCCCAATTTCAATCACAAAATCCTTGGAAGCAGGGCCGTTCAAACGGGGGGGCGAGCGGGCAGAGGCTCCGGGCCGCCTAAATTAGACATTTTTAGGAGCCGTCAAATTTTATAATTTTACTTTTTTATCCTCTTGAGAATTTTTTTTGTATATACTACATAATAGACATTCTTTTTTGTGTAAAAAATCCAAGTATGAATTTCGAAAAAAGGTTTGCAAGTCTAGCCATTTATATTATAACAAAAAAAAATTTATATTTTATTTTAAAAAAAACTTCATTTATTTTTTAGTTAAGAAATTTAAAAAAAGAGGTCTTGCAGGTAATCTAATCATCGTATATAAGCGTTTGGTACATTTAGGTTAATAAATAGTTATAATATGAAATAATAAATACGAAACACAAATCATAATTTATATAAAGATTATAAATAAATTAGTATAAATTATAATTTAAATAAGCGAAAATTTGTGAATTCTTCACCTAAAAAGTAGCATTTTGCTTTGGTGGCCACTGATCTTCTCGACTTCTGCGCATCTTTATTCGCGTTTTTGTTTTTGTCATTAATTTTTCTGTCTTTTATCGCTTGAGATCCAATTCCTTTTTAGCGCCATCGCTACGATTGGGAGAAAAATGGCCTAAGTCTATCCTATGCACAGAATGTTCAATCAGGGGGTTTCATTCATTGAAGGAATAAAGCTGAGATGATTGTATTTTATTATGTTTAAGGCCAACCTCTGACGTAGATAGTGTCCCTCGTTGGGATCCTCGGTCCTATCAGAGATTTGGTGCTCCAGCTCTTAAAAAAAGCCAGGGCATGAGAGCCAAACGATGTTAAAGTCGTGGCGATTAATGGTAGGAATGTTTCGCCTCGGCGTCGAGCATTCCTATTTATATTGGAAGGGGTAAGAGGATCGATGCATGAGAAATCCTAGATAAGGAATTCCCCCCTCTTCCAAAGGATCATGATAGAATTATTAGACCCATTTAGCATCGGAATTGTAAAGGCCAATGGGTTCGAGAGTTGACGGGATGCCAGCAGATTTTAAGGCTCTGGAAATAGTATCGTTTCATATGAATGTCTAATGAATCTGCTTCTACAACGCTTGCAGTGCTAAGAGTGACGGTTTTTGGAATAATCGATGTTTGACAGGGAATACAGCGATAGGGTATCACCATATCGCAATTGAGTCTAAGACCAATGGCGTGACTTAGCTCATAGTTATTTAGAAGCTGGTCACGATTTCGCAATGAGAAAGCCTCGAGATATTCGTAGCCGCTATCTGCGAAAATGGAAATTATTAGATAATAGTTTTTGGGTTAGCTCCTCGATTTAAGGCATGCAACGGAGTGGCCAACTGGAGGTTTATCCCAGTCCTTTTGTAGTGCTGATGAGGGAGGATTGTTTAATGAGAGAGATTTGATCAGTTACCTGCTTTAGCAAGTGATCAAGATGTTTTGTGAATGCGTGTATGATGGGCTCGCAAGACAGACGAGAGGATATGAACACACTAATGGAAAATAGCGAGGGCGACCTTATGCCAATACCACCGGATTTAGTTGGTAAGGTAGCCTGTAACCAATAGGTCTCCAAATTTAAGATTGTGTATATTTCTGTGAGGCGTTTGATCCCAAGCTCATGCGCAGCAAGGATGACATCATATTGGAAGATTCGCGACGATCGGAGTGTATATAAAATTCTCTGAATTAGAAGGTAGTTCTTCAGTAGAGAAAGCTTGATGGGTTGGGAGGCGCGATAGTGTATCGTGATGGAGATCCGAGATGTGTCAAAGAGTTCAATGGTATATGATTGAACATAAAATTATGGTTAAGGTTAAATAATCCCAAGCAGAAAATATTCGCTCCTGCCTGGATTAATTTACAGTCCAAACTACTCTCGCTGGATTTTATTATCTTTATTGCCTTCATCATTTCATTCGGTGGGCAGGTCTTTCTAAACTATAACCAGTGTATATGTGACACATACTTGCAGTTTCCCAGCTGAGTTAAAAAAATTGTTGCAGAACTTGCCACTAAAAATTGATCCAATCAAAAAACGTAGAACCTAAGTTAATATGGTATATACTATGCTCAATATAAAACGTTAGCTAGGATAGGGGCTGAATAACTTAATGTTCCTAACAAAAATAAGTAGAAGAAAAGATTATAGCATTGTTGATATTATTTTAATATTGGCATTATGTCCAAATTATCATAGTTATAATTCTTATCATTTTTTGCCCCCATTATCTGCCTCACCTGTCCTATAAATAATTTTTTGATAAAGTAAATTCCATTGATCTTTAATCACAATTAAAAATAAGATAATTATAGATTGCTCTCATCTTTGACAATTTATTATTTCTTCTCATGATTTTGGGGGAATTTTTTTATTTTTTTAAATGGATTTCCTTAATTAATCATTTTTTTTGAAACCAAAAATCACAAATAAATACTAAAATTTAGAATTGAAAAAGGAATTGTTTAAAAAAAATTTCTGATACACAGATATCCGACAAAATAACTCTTAATATTTCAGCTGATAAAATTACTATTGGCGCTTTCAATCTATCAAATCTTGCATTTTTTGAATTTAATTATAATGCCAGTAAACCTTTCCTACTAATATAGTTAAAAATTAAGGAAACGTTCCCAGGAACTAAGTTAAAATTTCTTTTAAAATAACCGAGTATTCAAACATTTGGAATTCATTAGAAAACGGTTTAAAATACACGGTACAAAAGATTAATATTATAATATCAGCTGATTTAACCTCCTTAATGCAAGATTATAATAGAATATTTACTTAAATTTGAATTATAAAAGTGCATCGCAAAATTACATACATTAAGTTAGGTAATTATTTGTTTATTTCAAATGCAACGAAGTTATCGACATATAATACTGTTAAAATTTTTTTTTATTTTTGGCGAATTTGTGAAATTTTTACGTTTTCTTACACCGAGATTCATTCATTTCATAATTTCTAGGAATATGTGATAGATTTGGAAGCTCAAATGATTTTAATTTTGAAATATTTTTTAGTATAACAATATTAGCAAATTTTATGGTAAAATAAATGATAAATTATTATTGTTCTGTTTATTTTTCAAAATATGCACAGATACATCCACCCGCACACTTGAGATACAAAACAAACTCAGATCAATCCAGGATAAAAGATTCAATCATTTGGCCGATCTGCAGTGCATAGAAAATCCTGCATTGAGACAAAGGTTTCAAAATATGCTAGACGTGTTGGAAGAAGAGGAGACTAATCTTAAGCGTGAACTTCAAACCATGAAATGAATTCGATAAATTATAATAAAAAATTTTAGAAAATAAGAATTGAAGAAGTACATGCGCAACTAATATCAAGATTTGATTTCCTAATCATAAATTGGTGTTTTCCCCATTCATTTTAAAGAGATGCATGTTTGAGAGTAGAAGGGGGAAAATATTAATCTTTAAATTAATTTGTTAAATATAGCCATTTTTATTTAATGTTTTAACCTTTTTGTTATTTTCGATATTGGCATAATTTATGCAAGAATTTGAGCAAAATTAACAATTTTTATATACAAATCAATCAGCCAACTAATTCTTTTTAAATTAACAATCTGAGTTAAGCTCTAATGTTCATTATATATATATACAGGACATGTATTAGGTTAATATAATCTCTTATACATAATTACTTAAAATAATATTTAAAAAGTAGACATATAGTTGATATTACTCTATTATAAAGAATTGGTTATAAAATACTAGGTGAAATTCCATTTTTACAGACATATTTGACAATATATTACAGTTAATATTTTAACAAATTCTACTAATCAATGCTTTTGATAATAAATATAGCAACCATTGCATTCATTTAGTTAACGCCATCTATTTATTTTAAATAAAAATTGATATTAAAATTAATCTTCATATTATTCATTTCATAATGTCTTTAAAAGATAATTTCTGATGTCCTTATCAATATTTTATAGTTTTTTGTAAAATATATAATTCGCTATATTGGTATAAATTATTTGATTGTCATAAATGATAATTGAATTAAATATACTGTAAATCTAAGACATATAATATTCCACTGTTTGAATTGTGCTTTAATTTTTTTTATCTAATTTATGATTTAATTTTATCAATAGTTTTATGATTATATTTTACGTTTATTAAGATATATAAATTAAAATTACTCACTTTATAAAGAATTATATTTGATATATTATATTATTTAGTAATTTTATGGATCTATTATTAATAATTATAATACATTTCACTTTCGTCTTAAGACTTATCTTTGACTTATATTCCATTTCTTAAAAAACATTTTTGGTTCACCTTTTTATATATATAAATGCTTTTTTCCAAAAATGTATAAATTATGATGAATAGTTTTAGTTTAAAAAAATATCAACTTTTACATTCTTACTTTCGTAAAGATATATGCATACAATTTGGGGGGTCAGGGAGTAGGGGGAGGACTAAGGGGGATATTTTTTATTAGCTTAAAATTATAAATTTCTAAAGGGGGAGGGGGATTTCCCCTTGCCCCCCCCCCGGCTAAGCCTATTTTGTCGCTCCTGCAATGGTCGATTCATCAGACATACACAATGTAATTCAATCATCCAACGTGCCTTGAAAACAGCTCAAATACCATTCATACTAGAACCCCAGGGTGTTTATAGATCAGACGGTAAACGTCCTGACAAGATCACCCATATTCCGTGAAGGATAGGCCAATTATTGGTATGGGACTATTCATGCATTGACCCCCCTGGCCCCAAACCCCAACGGGTCAACTTTAAATCTTAAAATACACAGATATTTCAAATGACCATTGTTTCATTCCTATCATTTCAACCACACTTGCCACCTTCGGTAAACTTGCCTTAGCATTCTTCAAAAATTTAGGATCACAAATAAGCAAACTCAGGTGAAGTTCGAGAGGGATTTTTCTTTGGCAAAGGTCATAACTATCCTTAAAGCCAATTATATCATCAATTAGTGTATTAGATAAAGAGCTATAATAGACCCCTTCTTTTTTTCCTCGCTTTATACCATCCCCGGTCTTTATTGTTATTTTTTAAATTTTTTGCACATATTTCTTTTGTCCCATTTTAACATAGATTATAATTATGCGCTCATATATACATTATTTGTTTTTGATTATATTAATTCAAAATTATTTATACTTTTTTTTTACTTTAAGAGAATTATGCTAAAGTACTCATAGATATTTAAATATATTTCAAGATCTTAAAAAATATATTAAAAAAATAATTAGATGTATAAGTATGGAGATTACAGTATGCTGCAAAAAAATATATTATATTATACTCAAGGTCAAAATACGCAGGAAGATGATGTGTAACGGTATATATTAGAAAAAGTGAATAAAAATGCTGAATGGGCAACGGATATTGAAATACGAAGTGTTGCCACATTTCTCAATACCCCGATAATGGTGTATGCTAAGTATGGTGCTTCATTTTGCTGAAAAATGTATCCGCCATTTAAATATGATGATGGATTATATAAAAAAATATGACCAAATTATTCTGAATCCAATAATGTTATTGATTTTGAAAATTAATTACAAATCTTGATATTTAGCATAACCATATTGGAAATTATTGTTATAAAATAGTTGTTATACTCTCTAGCTATTGTCAAACTGTTCAAATTCAAATAATATTATTATACATCTTTAAATTATGATGGAATTTTATGTACTACCATGTATATATAAAATCTTATTAATTTAAATATTAATTAAAATGTTGTTTATTGTATATTATAAATATTTTATTATAATAAAAATAAGAAATTTGATATTTAAGGCTATTTAATTTATTTTCAACACTATATACTAGAGATCTGCAAACTTCGGGCCGGGCCTAATATTTTTAAAAAAAATTCGAGTCAGGTCGAACCTTAGATTTTTTTAAATATATCTAAATTTATCAATTATGTTGAATTTTTAATGTAAAATAAAAATATTTATTTAATTTATAGAAACTAGACGTAGACGGCTTATAACATATAAATTAATCTCTATATTTAAATAAATTCGGGCCAAGCCGGCAAAACTTTTTAAAAAGTATTTCGAACCGGGCCGGGCTTGAAAAATTAGGCCCGATGCAGCTAACTATATACTCTAAAATTTTTATATTTAATTTAAGGTAAGCTTAAAAGTTTAATATAGATATTTGAAAGAGTTATAACAGTTTTTTATTTGTTTTCAAATAATAGTGTTTATATCTTTATAATCATTCATTAAAAAACCATTCAACTTTTCAAAAATATAATTTAAAATAAAATAGGCGGCTTAAAATTAAGCTAATTTATGTCTTTTCTTGTCAAAAAAATTATTGCCAGGCTGAAAAACTTCCCCTGGCCAGTTTGGGCCAGGCCGACCTCTATTACTATGACCACTCACTGGTTAAGATTTTTTATTATAAAATTCTTATGATAAATATAATGAGCCATATTTTATTGAAATTTTTATAATCATAATAGATACTTAAAATACAATAAATTTAAAAATGCATTAATAGAAAATCAACATAGGAAAGAGGAAATTAAGCCTGAATATAAATATTCACAATTTTATATTTATTCAGAAAAAGGTTTAAAAATTATATTTTAAACAATTTTTTTAATATCATGGTATAATTTTATAATAATTTTTAAGCTAATATAAGGGATTCGATTTTTAATAATTTTATTTAAAAAAAATGATAGTTAAAATAATTCTATCAGAATTTACAAACTACCATTAGATATCTCAAATAAAGGTCTACACTGTAGATTAGACTATAAAGAAAAAAATAATGCAGAGGGATATGAGTGAAAAATATTTTTAAACTGGTGAATTTGAAATATTTTATAGGCAAGGTGGGCTTATAATATTTATTAAAAATGAATTATTTATTTCAAAATATTGCGTATTTTATAAGTTTAAAAGTAAAAATATAACAAAATAAAGTATCAAATTAATAGATAATTTTAACCATCGGAATAGTAACAACATCAGGCAGATATTAACATTTTTCAAACATATTGGTAAGCTTAAAAGTAAATTTTTAAAACAATTGGGATGGGAGTAAAAATTCTTATCCATGCCTCAAACTTATGAATTATGACATAACATTATCTCGTTAAATACCAAGGTATCGAAAACAAACATTTTAGAAATTTTTTTTATTGTAGTATATCAACATTTAAAAAAATTCATTATATTATTTTTTGAAAGTTCCAAAAATCAAATATTCTGCGGTAACGAGTTTATATTTTGGTGAAATAATTTTGTATGTATGATCAGTACATCACATTTATTTCACTTTTATGTCGTATTTATCTTGCACCTTTGAAACGACCTTTACGATTGGCATATGGTCATTCTCTACCACTAATTAAATCAATTAGACATCTGAATTTTCCAGTAAGGTATTGTTTTTCAGGTGGATTTCTAATAATAGATCACACAATTAATATTCTGAATAGAAGAAATATGTATTATCTAAGTGGCTAATTGAGAAAGTTAGAAAATAGATATCACCTTTTATTTTCTGTGAAGTCAATGATGATAATCACTCAAAAATCTGATAAATCAATTTCACTATGTTATGAGGTAATTATATCTAGTTGATCGATATTTTTAAAAAATTGAAATTATGGACTTTGACTTTCACTAAAAAAACTGATGATATATTTTTTTAATTTGTATTGCTTAGTAACAATCGACAACTTAAAAATTTTAATTATTACTAAACAGCCGGCTATATAGCTTCGACAAACAGCCTAATAAGTAAGAGAAAATTATATCCCCCCCCTAACATTTAGAACTTAGTTCAAAAGCTGTTTAGCTAAAAAAATAAGTCAAGCCAGGAAACTACCTAAAGGTTTTTATAAAATATTTTCCTTTTTACAAATATATTTTTTAGATAATTTTTATTTTCATCAAATCAATTTCTTAAGAATTGCAACTTAAAAATGATCGATCTAAAGAAAAAATGGATTCGGCTTTTCTTTATTTTATAAATATGCGAGTATATTTAATCCTATTTTAATAACTCCAGAACGTATTTTTAGCCGATGATGACTGCCTAGTAGTGTGGTTAAATTGCTTGATTAGGTCGAATTAGCAATATTGGTTGGGTTTTTGGTCGAAAAAATGAACCAACCCAACCAAATTGGTTGACTAAATCCATCGACCCGAGCACCAACTTATATTATTTTATTGTTAACTGAATGTTAGTATTTTGCTCAATTATATTTTTATGAATAGAGGACATTTCAATATTAACATAGAAATATTCATATTTATTATTTAATATTAGATTCCTTTTTTGAAAATGGTTTCTTTCATCTACCCGAGCACCAACTTTTATTTTATTGTGAACTGAATGTTAATATTTGGCTCAATTATATTTTTATGTATAGAGGACGAATATTTTAATATTAACTGAAATATTTATTATTTAATAATAGATTCCTTTTTTAAAAATGATTCTTTTCATCGTCCGGAGCACCTACTCCAAACCATATTATATTATTGTGATAATTTTGCCCAATCATATTTTTATGCATAGAGGACGAATATTTTAATATTAACATAAAAATATTCATATTTATTATTTAATATTAGATTCCTTTTTTTTTAAAATAGTCCCTTTCATCGACCCGAGCATGGACTAGAGCACCTACTCCAAACCATATTATATTGTGAATATTTTGCCTAATCATTTTTATGCATAGAGGACGAATATTTCAATATTAACATAGAAATATTCACATTTATTATTTAATATAGATTCCTTTTTTTAAAATGGTTCCTTTCATCGACCCGAGCATGGACTGGGGCACCTACTCCAAACCATATTATATCGTGAATATTTTGCCCAATCATATTTTTATGCATAGAGGACGAAATATTAACAGAAAAATAATCATATATTTACTGTTGTTAATTTGCTTGGTCGAAATAGCTTATTTAAAATATTTCCAGACTCAGAGGTAAAGGAGGTTGTTAGTAGTGCCTACAAATAGGTATAACTGAGATAGCGTTTTAATAAATTGCAATGGGTTAAGCCAAAAAAAATTGAATTTGCAAAGCTCCCTTGGATAGGGTAAACATTTTTTTTTATTCACAGTTAGTAATTTGTGGCGAAGTATACAAAAATGAAATTTTTATAATGAAAACTAAGAAAAAATAAATCTTATTTACTAATCTTATTATTATACATTCTAATTAAATTAAAGCTTTATTATAAATTCCAGATAACAATTTAAATATTTGTTGAAATTGCGGTGCTTTTGGTGGGAGTATATTTGACCTAACAATTTTTTCTCTTCCAGACTATGTAAATTCTCATATACAATTATTAGTTTATAGTTAATTAACCATCTTCAAAACTTTTGTGGGGTTTATACTTTATTGGATACCTATTTTAACTTTCCAAAAAAAAATTTCAGTTATAATATTGAGCGTTTAATGCTTAAAATTCAAGCATTATAGATTTATAATACTTGACCAAGAAATAATGGTGTGAACTATGAAGGAAGTACCACGAGTATAAATATATTTTTTTTTAATTTGAATTAAATAAATATATATTAAATAGGAAATAAATCAATAAAATAATTATTTAATATTTTCATTTTAACAAATTCGCACTTTTTATTTAAGAAAACATATTATGTATATTATTTTCCAAATTATAATAAATATTTAATTGTTTAGAATAATTATATAACTTAGTTAGCTAGAAAATAAATAAATTCTATTTAGAGATCCTATACTCCCCTCCACCCTGAATAATAATATATATTGTCTTTCTTTTTTTTCGAATTTAAAATTTAACCACTTGATATTCCATTTTTTCTTATATAAAAATTCCCTTTGTAAAGTAAGTAAATCATAATTTTTTTTTTCCTTCTCAATTTCACAATTTATATAGCATATTTGGTGCCTAAGGTCCTTATTGACCTCACGAAATCCTTTGTGTAACTTCTCTTTCTCTAACATAGATTTAAAAATGATATACCAACATGCTAGTGTGGTTATGCTTGGTTGGGTCGAATTAGCATGATTTTTTATTGGTTGGTCGAAAAAATAAACCAACCCGACCAAATCCATAGACCCGAAAACATGCTATGTCAGTACTTGATATTTTTTTTATTTGATATCAAATTATTGTATTTAATAACTTGTATTAGTTAAAACAGTTCAAGTCACTATTATATTATACTAGTAGATAGCCCGTCAAAAATGACGGGGAGTGAGAACTTTCTTCTTACTTTTATGATAGTTGTTACCTGTTATTTGAAAATAATATCCAATTTTTATTCTTTTTATCCCCTCCCTCTTCAGGCAGGTTCAATCCATTAAAACTAAGTGTAAATACTATGGTTTGAATAAAAATAAATTTAAAGCTTTTACTTGATAATACCAATATTATCTGTTAAATATTACTGATCATTATACCTGATATTTAATATTAAAAAAATTCCCAGGCAAAGTACAAAGCCATAATAATTTTAAAAAATTCTTCTAAGCCCAATAAAAGATCATAATAATTTTGGTAGTTGAGAACTTAAATAAAGCATTTAAATAATAATAATGAATTTAAAAATACAATCAAAATCAGATTTTCATGGGTCTTGGTTTTTTTATCAGGCCCATTGTCTGACCCATTGTTAATAATAAAAAAATTCTCAAGCGTCTAAGTTCATAATAATTTTGTAAAATTTTCCCCAAGCCCAGCCATATATAATTTATAAAAATATTTTCCAAGTCCAGCCCAACTTATAATAATTTTATAAAAATATTTTCTCGAGCCTGGCCAACCCATAGTAATTTTCAAAATTTTTCCCCAAACCTGGAAGGTAAATCTCTAAAAACCATATCTATTTTTTATTATATTTTAACCCAGCTCACCCCTACTTCAAAGGCCAACCCATTAAGACTAAGAGTGAATACTATTTTTTTGAATAAAAATGTATTTAAATTAGATTTTACCTAAGGGCCATATAAATATTCTGTGTTAAATATTACACCTATGCCTAATATTAAAAAAATTCCCAAGCCAGGTCCACGCACTTGGGAAAATTTTTTCAAACCCACCAAAGACCATAATAATTTTGATAGTTGAGAACTGAAATAAAATATATAAAAGTCAAAGTCACAATGCATTTAAAAATACAATCAGAATATGAAAGTTGCACGGGCCTTGGTTTTTGATCAGGCCTGGCCATGTCTTCAAAAGAAATTTTTAGGCCAATTTCTAGCCCATATTTAAAATTAAAATTTTTTCAGGAATCTAAGACTATATTAATTTTGAAAAATGTTTCTTAAGCTACGTCCAAGTCCATATTAATTGTGAAAAATATTTCTCAAGCCCAGAAAAACTCAGAATAATTTTTTTTTTCTTGGATCCAGAAAAATAGGCCTGAGCCTTATGTAAAGGGTTTATATAAATTAAATCTTTATAATATGTACATATTTTTTTGCTATTTTATATTATTGGGAAAATCTTTCAAAATTATAATCAAATGAATGGGAAATATCTGATTCCTGCTCTTGGTATTTATAGGAAATTCATGAATACATATTAAAGTACACCATGCTAATATGTTTATCCTAATTTAAATTTTAAACAAACCACCACCCTTCCAACTGATTTATAATTAGTTACAAAATATAAAATTAAATTAAAAACATAAGATATTCTAAGTTAACAAATAATGGAGGTTAACTTCAATCATAATCAAATTATATATAAGTAAAACAAAAAGCTTATACATTTAATCAAAAATGTTATAATAAGTTATGAATAACATACATTCTACAATTATGAAGTTATGAGAAAATATACAACACTATGGAATGCATGTAGAAAGGCCAAATTTTCAGAAAAGATAAGATAGATGCAAATATTTACTTATGCAGATTTTGCAGGACTTTTGATTTTATGTGCTTACCCTCTAATGAGCCAAGGCAGTTTGAAAATCCATGTTTCTCAAAATATTTTTGTGCAATCAAAAATGTTTGATTTTCTGACTCTAAAATAATTAAAAATTATTTATTAATATTATAAATTTACTTTGATATAAACTACTATTTCTGAAAATGCTATCATCACATACACACCAAGCAATAGATTGAAGAAATTCGCCATATTACAAATCACATGGGAATTACTATTGGCTTAAAATTGCTATGATGATTATCATTGGACAAATATTTTTTAAAAGAACACTATTGGTTAAATTTGATTGAAGTTTTTTATAATATTATAATATATATGGTGAATTCCATATCAAATCAACAAAAAAAAGTCGATTTTCAACCCTACCCCCTTCAATTTTTTTTAAATTTTGTATACTGGTAGTATATACTATAACTAAGAAAAAAATGAAATTTTACCTTCCAACACTGTTTACCCGCTAAGATATGGCCGTTTACAGCACGGAAAAATGGTACATTTTTGATAAAATACGCCTCATTTATTTTCAAATATCTCGAGAAATAATTATGTTAGAAAAATAATTTAAATTTTATTTTGTAGCTTAATAAAAGTTTTTTAAAATAACATAAAAATAAATATTATGGACATTTGATTAATATCGAAAACCGGATGTGTAAAACCGGAAATCACCATAGAAAAAAAAGATATTATTTTTTAAATATTTTTTCTGTAGATAGATATCACACTGCTTTATATTTGTACAAAAATCCTAGACTGGGATGAACATGGGTTTAGGAGTTATCACTCTTTATATGGCTAAAATTGAACAATTTTAACCCAAAATATCATCATATTTAAATTTAATGAATAGTTATGAAATAATGTTAATTTAAAAATTATGTCTAAATGATAGGCCCTTACTTTTTTTTATCTTTATAAAAAAAAATTGAGAGATGGCTGGAATAATGAGCTGTTTAAAACTTAAGTTAAATTTTATCTCGAAATCAAAATCATTTGACAAAATAATTTTAAATATTTTATTTAGCATAAAATAATCTACCAAAATTGAAATTCAACCATGTGCATTTTATTTATTTTAAAAATTGATCGTTTTCTTGATGGAAAAATTAAATAGAGTGGCTAAAATTTATTATTTTTCTGATGGAGCAGTAATCAATATATAAATAAAAGATTTCCATAATCTCTACAATCATGAAAATGATTTTGGGATAAAGGCTGACTGACATTTTTTGAAACCTCACAAGGTAAAAGTCCATGCGACATTTTGGGGTTTGTTACTAAACGGTTAGCAGCTGGTGCAATCTTGCAACGTCCATATGAACAGCACATATTGACAACAATAGATTTATTTAACTATGCAAGAAATAATATCTATAGGGTAAATTATATATTTGTGAGCAATAATGAATATATGAACATAGAGAGTAAAGTTTTCTAAAATAAATGATTGTTACGAGATTATTTATTTTATTTATTAATAATTTAATTTTATATAATATATTTTAAAATTTTACATCTTTTATCAAAACTAAAAAATCAGGCTTATATAACAATTTTCATATTAATATATAAAAAAATTAATCTACACAATTTATAAAAAAAAATCAATTTATATAAACATAAAAAAAAACAATTTAAAGGTTAGTGTTAATCGGTCATATCAACATTCCACCCTTTAAAAAAATGATCTCCACTCAGGTTTTTCTTGCATGTGAATCTTATTGTGCAGTCTGTCATAGTTTCATCTTGGAAAATGATATTTATTTTGGTTGTGCATATGATTGTTCAAGTCGTTCATAAGTCATTGTAATCGTTGGCTTGATTCTATCACGTTGGTTTGTTAATATCGTTCTGAGTACGCTGGCTCGTCGTCAAGCTCCGTCATTATCATTGTTAATTTTACAAAATTGTTATTATCACCAATCTTAAAATTATCATTATTAAATAGGATTTCGGAATATATGAATAATTAGAGAATCGATCAAATTTGGATGTTAGAATAATAAAAGGATGATAAATCAACAAGATTGTTAGATAACATTTTTAGCGTTTTTTTTATTTTTTATTATATTTTTTAATAAAAGATGATAAGATGATATGTACGTCTGTACATCCATCTCTCTCTTCAGAAATTTAAACTTTATGCCCTTATTTTTTAATTTAAAAAGTATTTTGAAATAATAATTATTCATAAGATTGTTCTTTGTAAAAATAATTTTTTGAGCCTTAAATTTTTAGAAAAAGTTTCTTCATCACATCCTTGAGTATTATTTTAGAATGAAGACATTTAGTTTTTATATGACTTCTCTTAGTGATACTTTTAATTGTCTACAAATTTATAAGTTTCAATTTTTTTTTATCGCATTTAGTAAGACTTTTTTTTATTTCATTATTTTCTTTAATGATTATTTCCTTATTTTAAAGTTTATTTCCTTATTTTCTTTAAAGTTTATTTCCTTATTTTCTATAATCACAAATGTTACAAATTTTATTATATAATTTATTTCTTTTAGTTTATAAGAATCTCTTTCCTTTTGAATATTGGGTTTTAATTCAATATTTTTCTATTTTTTGATACTAAAAGATTTACAATTATAATGATAATTTCTTTTATAATAATGTGTTTCTTTATCTAATTTTCTATTTTTATAATAATTCTCATTATTAGATTTACTAAAATTTTTATTAGAACAATTTTCTTTTATTTCTGTAGCCGATTTATAATTACATAAACACTTTAATGTATATAATGTTTCATCATAACTTGAATTTAACTCTCATGGAAACACTGCTTTCATGATTAAATATAATTCATCTGGTAAATTACCTATTAAGCTTAGAGTATTCTTACTATCATGAAATTTTAAATAATCTTCTAACTTGTCAATGGACTTTGTTTTATTATTATTGTCCCATATAGGTTTATTCATAATTTAGAGATTTATCATTAAAAAATTTTTAATTATTCTTCACTTTTTCAAATAAATCATTTCTTACGTGTTTTTAGAATGATATAAATATTACATTCCAGAACTTTTTTTATCTAGTTGACTATGTTCCAGTAGCTAAAATCATATTGTCTGTGGATTTTAGAATATTTTATAAGTCATTATAGCCCAATTTTATTTAGTTCGTCTAATTTGATATATACGTCATCTGGTAGTCTTCAATTTATAAAAAAAAATCAATTTATATAAACATAAAAAAAACAATTTAAAGGTTAGTGTTAATCGGTCATATCAACATTAGTGTTAATCGGTCATATCAACAGAAAGTCATCTTGGAAACAGATTTTTGAGAGCAAAGAGAATTTCTGGAACCCAAAGTTCCAAACTTTTATTTCCCAAGACGATGTCATAATTTATTAAAATTCCTTGGATGATTATAATATATGATATATTTTAATTATAAATTTTTGATTGTATTATATGTAATGCAATTTGAGGCAAATAAAGTTATAAATATGTTTAGAATTATTTTGTCAAGTAACTTCGAGACAAAATTTAACTAAAGTGTTAAATTAAGCTCATTATTCCAGCCACTTCTCAAAAATTTTGATAAAGATAATAAAAAGTAAGGGCCTGTCATTTAGACATAATTTTTAAATTAACATTATTTCATAACTATTCATTAAATTAAAATATGATGATATTAATGTTAAATTTGTTCAATTTTAGACATATAAAGGGTGATAACTCCTAAACCCATGTTCATCCCAATCTAGGATTTTGTACAAATATAAAGCAGTGTGATATCTATCTACTGAAAAAAAAATTTGAAAAAAAAAATACCTTTTTTTCTATGGCCATTTCCGGTTTTACCCATCCGGTTTTCAATATTAATCAAATGTCTATCATATTTATTTTTATGTCATTTTAAAGAACTTTTATTAAGCTACAAAATAAAATTTAAATTATATTTCTAACTTAATTATTTCTCAAGATATTTGAAAATATGTACCATTTTTCCGCGCTTCAAACGGCCATATCTTAGCGGGTAAATAGTGTTGGAAGATAAAATTTCATTTTTTTCTTAGTTATAGTATATACTACTAGTATACACAATTTAAGAAAAATTGAAGAGGGTCGGGTTAACCTTAGTTGATTTGATATGGAATTCACCATATATATATATATAATAAATATATGTTTAAAATATAATTTGATTCTAACAGTTATTAAGTACCATTTGCACAACTAAAAAATATTTGAAAAGTACAATTTATCAACTGTGCTTAGAATCTAATTAATTTGTTCTTGCGCTATTTTTCATATATTTATCGAATTACAAAATCCATAAATTTCCCGAAATAAATAATGGAGATAAAAATTAATTTTAAACATCATTAGGAAGAGAAGATTCTTTATCGTTGTACGTTAGGAAATTTCTTTTAAAAATAAATTTTGAGTATGTTATTTAGGGGTGTACCGATACCACTTTTTGGAGGCCGATATATTCTCGATATTAAATTAATATCTGCCGATTCCGATCAGATATCATTCTAATTTTGTATTCTGTAAAGATACCAATGGTTTTAATTTTTTAATATACTTTTTATAGAATATTTAAAATTTAACTATACCATAATAACATATGTCATTTAAATATACTCTAATGATCAGTTATAGTTAATATTCAAATTTGCTGTGTGTGTGGAGGGGGGGGGGTTAGGGTTAGGGTTTATAAAATTTAATCTTCATTGGGATTCAGTAATTTTTCAATCTCATTCGTTTTTTGACAATATGTGATGAAATGGGTATCATATCCACACTTTGAATTAATTCTTTTGAATAAATCACCAGTTCACAGCTTTTGTGATAATTTGTTTTTTAATGATTGTCAAAGATTTCTCTGGCATCATTGTACTTTTTGAATGGACTTAACAAGACTGTTAAGCTTAACTAAATTATTATAAAAGTTTTAAATTATCTTTTATACTTTTTTGTATGATGACTTATTTTCATCATCCTCAATATGTTTAAAAAAATTTCTTATATCCATAATTAGGGGAGACCGGGGCTATAATGAACCCGGGGTTTTAGCAAGAATGGCTTTATTTTCAGTTCCACGTCAATTCGGCGTGGAAAATTCGGCCCACGACAATTCTGCGCGGCGACAATTCGGCTCGACGTCAATACGGCGCAGCGTCAATTCAGCGCAGCGTCAATTCGGTGAAGCGTCAATTCGGCGCGTATCTATTACAGTTGTAATTTATTATAAATTACTTAGTATAAAAATATAAGGATGATTAAATAGAAGTCATTTTGAATGTTGGTATTATTAATTATTTCTTCATATTTATTTTTACAAAATCTCAATTTTATTTACTAAATGTGTAATATTGAAAATAATTAACTAATATTTATCCCTATTCTTTAATGGACCAATTTACCACATTATAAGGTATGTTGATTAGTACTCAATATTATGTAGGAGATTTTGCGCTTAGAAGGAAGAAATGACCTCTATCTCTATCTCTAATCTTATATATTATTTTGGCTACAATCTTAATCAACCGTTTTAAAAAATAGACTCAAAATACCCCCCCCCCACCCTGATAAGTACTATAATGGTAAATCTTAAATCCCTTTTTCACGCCTAATTTTAGACAATAAAAATAAATAAATAAAATTATAAAAGTTTAAAAAAATAATATACTCTCCTAATAAGTAATATGCCCAAAATCTCTGCTTACATAACATTGGCAACTAATCAACATACCTTATGTGGTAAATTGGTCAACCAAAGAAATAGGTATAAATATTAGTTGTTAATTTTTTTTGATATTACACATTTAATTTTTGATTTATATAATAGAAAAAATTAGCCTAAGCATAATATTTTTTTTAAAAGGATTAATAGAATTTGAGGATTTTTAATAAATCTAAAAAATGAGTTAGTCTTAATTTTATTTTTTTTGGATCATGGCTGGGTCTATTTTTAAAAACGGTCTATTTAAATTCTAGCCATAATAATATGTAAGATTCGAGATAGAGGTCCAAACCTTTCTTTTTCTTTCTTTCTTCTATGCCCATAATCTCGGCTTACTTAACATCTACTCCATACCTTATGTGTTGGTCAACCAAAGAAATAGTTATAAATATTGGTTGTTAATTTTTTTTGATATTACACATTTAGTTAATAAAATTGAGATTAAAAATAAATATGAAGAAATAATTAATAGGACCATCATTCAAAATGATTTCTATTTAATCATCCTTATTTTTTTATACTAAGTAATATATAATAAATTGCAACTGTAATAGATACGCGCTAAATTGTCGCCGCGCCACATTGACGCTGCGCTGAATTGATGCCGCGCCGATTTTATGCGCCGAATTGGCGTGATACCTCTATTTTCTAGAGTATTAAATTCGAAGGGATACTTTTTTTACCAAAACTATATTATTATATAATGCATATGCGGTTATAATTTTTATTTCTATCGGACAGCTTGAATAATTTTTATAATGCTTTATATCATTCATACCTGCAAAAGTAACTCTTAAACCTTTAGTATTAGTATTTTTCAAAAATTAAGATTAATATCAATTTTATCACTCAAAAATATCTTATATAAAAGAAAAAAAATCCTATTTTATAAAATATCAATTTCGAACAAAATTGATTTTATAAATACTTCAAAATATGTTCTTAATCAAAGTGATGGCATTGGGGCCATTTTTATGGGGTTAGGTCGAACCTTTTTTTGCTATTTTTTTAAAATTTGATATGCAAAAAAAAGCTTGCCCCCTCTCCCGCTGTGTACCCCCTTGAGTAATGACATTAATCTATTTACATAATAAATAAGTAATAAATAAATATATTATGAAATTTGAAATAAATATTATTTAAATTAATATTTAAAATTTATCGAAGATTTCTTTTTAGCATGAATTTTAGTGGCATTGATGTAATGGAAGTTGGATTAGATTTAATTTCGTCCCAATTACAGTCTATACAATATTCAGAACCTTCTTCTAACCATTCTTCTACTTCGTTAGATATGAAGGGGAGTTACCAAGATGCATAAACAATGTATTCATTGTTCCAAAAAAATACAGTAGTGCAACTTCCTCAAGTAATAATTTATTCCTATAAATAAGGGTCACTCCACATTAAATCGATCAGGATTCGGCCAATCCCTTTTAAAATTTTTAGAAATTTCTGAAATTATTTAGATAGGTAAATAAATGAGAAGGTCGTTTATTTTATTAAAAAATTTCGAATATCTATTAAATATACTAAATAAGATATATCGTATATTACAAATTGATAAAATAAAAAAATTTGTACAAATGATATTTTGAGAATATAATATATTGTATTTGTGATAATTTTAATTTGTATTTAAAAAATGGATGATAAAAAGTAGTGTTGTTAAATGGCTCGATTTGAGCCGATTTTTAAAAACGGCTAACAATATTTTATCCAGAAAATTTTTAAGCAAGCCTGAAAATTTTAATCATAGATGGCACAGAGGTTTGGAAATCTATTAGCGAAGTCTCGAGGCTTAGACAATATTTACCTGGCTAAAATATAGAGTTTTTAAAAATATCTTTAAATCGAGTCGTTGTACAATGTTAGTAAAAAGCTAATATTTTAATAATATACTATATAATTTTGTATTTATAAAAAAATTAAAACTGATATTTATAAAAATGTAAATAAATAATATTTTACTATATTATAAAAATAAAACTAATTTTCATAAAAATGGAAGATAAATTTTTCTTTTAAATATTTTGGATTACATTATATATCTGTTTTCTTCAGGTGTAAAATAAATTATCAATTTTCATATTTACCACCACATTTATTTCTTCTTAGATGAGATGAACCATGATTATAATTATAGGATAATAATTTGAAAAATTTATGCATTGCACATAGCCAATATTTTTATTTCATCAATAATGATATCAAATGTAGACCAAATATCTGATTTTAAGCTCTATGACAGGAAAATAATAATTGTATTATGCAATCGATGCTATGGGTGTTAGGTAGTGTTAACCTTCTCCCAATATTATATTAATCATAACGATATATATATAAAATCATTGTAACCATATCTAAATTTGGAGGAATCGACAGCGTCGTCAAGGTTTTGACATCGTTTATACATTTATAAAAGTATTTTAAATAAAAAGCAATAAAAAACAAACTTCCTTTTTTGTTTAAAAATACAGGTAAAGCAACATGGGTAAACCGAAACGCCAATATTTATTTTCTTTGATAGACTTTTAGAGATTTTTTTTACCTACAATATGATATATAATATTAATTTTTACTATAAATAGTTTTAGAGATATAAGTATTTTAAAATTTTACAGATTCTAAAGTGGTTCTTTTACTTTTAATTAAACCTCTATCTCGAGAACCAGGTGAGCTAGCAAGCTAAAATAAACGGCTTTCTCATTTTCTTATCTATCTAAATAATTTCACTAATTTTTAACAATTTTTAAAGAAGTCGGCCGAAAATGTGCCTTTTTTGATCGATTTGACGAATTGGCCTATAAATTATATTTCTGCTAAATTACATTTTTGCTAAATTTTAATTTTAGCTAATTTAAAAAGACACTTAGGATCATTTTATCCTTCAGAAATATCTACTGTCAGTATCACAACCCCGGATATGATGACGGGATTCGCGAAAATTTAAATAAATCATCTAATAATACGATATCTTATATTATCAAATATATCTTTCAGAGAGAACAAGAAAATTTTAAGGAAAGGATTTATTATTACAATAAAGGTTTTAAAATATGGACCAGGCAAACTGAAAAAAAAATTAGAAACAATATATGAATCAGCCAAAGAAATAATTATTAAAAAATTATATCATATCAAGAATTATGCAATCACTACAGATTGCTGGTCCAATCTAGATTTCATAACTTACTGTGCTGTAGCAATTCTTTAATCAGTAGCGAATAGACAATGACTAATATATTACAATTATTTCGTTCTGGTATCCTCATACGGGACTGGAAATTGATTTGTTATTAAATTGCTATAAGGAATTTGAAATTACTTCAAAGATTTTAGCAATTACTCATGACAATGCTAAAAATATTGTTAGTGGTATTAATATCTTAAAAGATGATTTAAAACTTTTATACAAAACAAATCTATATCTGCGCATGTCATAAATCTTATAGTTCAAGAAGGCCTATGTTTTTAATCTAATAAATTGGAAGTGTTTCATAGGCTAATAAATAAGCTGCATACCTCTCCAAAATTAATGGAGGAGTACACCAAGATTAGTGGTGGTATAACAGAAGCGTCGCTAGCCTTTACAATCTCAGGGGGCTCAACTAAAAAAATCTTTATGGGGGGCTTCGCCTAAAGAATTACAAGTGATAAAAAAAATTAATTAATTCATACATTGCCTCAATTGATAATAGTGTTTTATAAACCACATAATTCAATAATATAATTCTTAACAACTTACATTGACAAAAAGTTATCAAACTAATATAACTCTCTGTTACTATTTTACACATTTATAGAATGGACTAATAAGGAAAAATTTATAGGCCTAAGCCAAATCAACAATAATGGAAGAAGAGAGTATAAACGACCAATCCAAATCATAAAACTATTAAGTGGTTAGAGCTTCCTTTTAGATGACATGATAGTAGTTAGATAAGTAATCGAGAAAATTATTGTGAGATATTAAATTTCTAAAAGATTATCATCCATTTTAAATGATATATTATATAAACAACTACAGAGTTGACCATTATTGTTTATCTAAAATATGTAATCATATGCACTCAGCCGTTGAAGTAATAATCTTAAATTACATAGCAACACAAATAATAGATTCTGGTTAATTTGCAGTAATAGCCAAGACACTCACGATGTAAACTAGTATCAGAATTTATTATGTTGGATAAATTGATAAAATAAAAACACTAAAAATCTTTGGAAGAAATAAATGTGCAAATATATTGAAGCCTTGAGTTATTTACACGGCAAGGATGCCATATTAGAAATGAAACATTTTTGAACTATAAAATAAGGACCAGAATGATGATGAAACAATTAAAATTTTATATATTGTCGCACCGCCTCTAGTTGGTATTATATATCTTAAAATAATAGTAGTTTGTAAAAATATCAAAAATATAGTTGTATTAAAAATTAACTCAAAACTGTTTTGTGAAAAAGAAAAAAATAGCTTTCCTAACGTAAAAAAGAAAAGATATCAAATTTATTACATCTATTGTAGGATGAATAATAAAATGTTTAATTTTTAAAATTATTTATAACTAAATAGAGGGCGTTAAAGACTTGTAAGAAAATTTTTACTATATTTATTATCAAAAGCATTTATTAGTAAAATTCATTATAATACTAGCTGTAATATGTTATAACTGTCAAATACGTCTATAAAAGTGGCATTTTATCTAATATTTTATAAACAACTGTATATAATAGAGGATTATAAACTATATGTCTACTTACTTACTTTTTATTATACTTATTTGGACCTTGAAAATATTTTTAGGAATAGGTATGATAATAAAATTTAAAAATAAATATACAGTTGATTAGTCATTTTGAACTCTGCTAATTACAATATTAATTTTTTGGTTTTCAATTAATAAATGATTATATTTATTTAATTAGGGTTATAAAATAATTTAAATAATAATAGTCAATCTGTTAATGCTAAATTAATATTTAGTGAGTGATATTGATATTCTATTTTTAACACAAAATTTGATTGCTAGCTGACATAATGAAAATAGAATTTATATGTATTAATTTAATCTAATATTTAAAATATTATTCATTTAATAAATATTCAGATAGTCTTATTAATTTTTAAATAATAAAATTAAATCTATATTTTACTTAATAAAATTATAAAAGAAATCTTTCAGGGGGCAATCAAAAAATTTTATTTTTAGTTCAAGAGGTTAAGATTCCATTAAAAAAAAATTTCTTGCTTCAGGGGGCTATTCAAATTTTCCAGGGGGCTCAACCCCTGCGCCCCCCCTTAGCGACGCCACTGTGGTATAAATTTTTTTAGGTGTATCTACACGCTGGAAGAGCACTTATCTAATGATAGCTGCTGTAAATAAGGTATTATTTTTACAAAGTATTAAATTTTATATCATTGTATACATTATTTATTTAGTACAGAATATCGAGGCAATTGTAAAGTTAGGAGAATTATCACTAAGCAAGAATAAGTTCGTTATAAATAAAGATTTATAACAACTTAAAAGATCTCGAAAATTTTTTGTGCCCTTTTTATAAAAGAACTTGTGTAATAAGTTCGAAATCGCCAACTATAGGGATGGCAATCTTATTTTTAAATTTTATTCACGAAAATTTAATAAAAGCTACAAAAAATAATAATGTAATAATAAATAAGGCAGCATCTAAAATGCTGATTAAATTTGATGTCTATTTGGCGAAAATGTCTACTTTCGCCAATTATGCCAGGTTTTTTTAGACCTAAGGATAAAATCCTTAATTCCAAAAAATATTGATTTCTTCCAAAAGGATTATTTTGAAGATTTTAAAAATGTATTAAAACTTATTCAACCTCTGAGACAAATTATAAATTTGTCGATGATGAGAGAAATCCTAATAATCTTACATCTGTATTCATTTTGCAGGAGTTAAAAAAAGTATATAAATTAAATGATATATCTAATAATTATTTTATGACATCTAGAAACAAAAATCTAAGCGGGAGTGCTTTTGAGGGCGAAATAGATGAATATTTAGGGGAACCAGTTTGTCCAGAAAATGTTAATATTTTAGATTGGTGAAGAGGAAACCAGACACGATTTCCATGCCTTTCTCAAATAGCGAGGGCGGAACAAACTACTTCTGTCCCTAGCTAGCGGGTTTTCTCACAAGCTGGAGATACGGTTACGAAAAAAGAAATCAGATTTCCTCGAACACGCTCAAACAATGCCTAGCCCTATCGGCTTGGGATGGCAAGATAATTAATCTAACAGACGAATTATATAAATAAATATAATTATATTTATTTAAATATATAGTTGTTATATTTTCATATTTAAAATATATTGTCGTTGTTATATTTAAATAAATTTTATATTCAAGTTTATAGTGTGCATGAGATCTATTTTTATGGTGACTAGGTGTGGAATAACTAAGCTGAAGCTAATCTAATCATATAAAACCTAGATTGTTTCAATATAATAATCTAATACGGGAGACCGGGGTTATTTTAAAAAATAAACTAAGCAAATTTTTCAAAATATTTAAAAGTAGTTTTTTTCTTTACATATCTTTATGGTTAATATTTAAGGAAAATGACGTGTGATAAAACTATCCCCGGTATATTTTATACATATGGGAATATTGATATAAAAATACAGAATTTTTTTTAGATAAGATATCTTCATTTTATAAGACAATACTATATTTGTTATGTGAACAATTGAATATATATAATTTATTTTGCTAAATAATTATAAATTTAAAAGAATTAAATAAAATTTCAGAAAATCTAACTAGTATTTTGTATGGATCTGCCAAATTTTTTTAATATTTCAAATTATCTTTATAAAAGCTTTTTGGAAGCCGATCCGATATCCTCAATATTAAATTGATATCGGCCGATCCGGTTCGATATTATATCTAATTTTGTCTTCTGCAAAGATACTAATGGTTTAAATTTTTAATAAACTTTTTATAGTATAACATCTATAATTCAACTATACCATAACATATGTCATTTAAATATATTATAATGATCAGTTATAGTTTATATTCAATTCATTTGCAATTCTAAAAGTATATAAAATATATTTATTGATAAATCGCTTATTTATATAATAATTAATAACATTAATTTTTACAAATATATTATGCAAAAATAAATATTTATTAAATAAATATTTTAAAGATTTCTTTTTAGAAAACTGATAAATTTCCAATTTATCAGATGTCAGCCTGCATCGATGGGGACCGCCATTTTAAAATATCGGTACATCCCAAAAAAAATAAAATAATTTTGTTTAAAAAAATATCGTGGTTTGTCAAGTGATTATGATTAGTCTATATTTTGTTTATTTGTAATTTAATGACCCTTAAAAATCATTGACGTACGCAGCGGGGGGGGGGGGCAAATCCCCCCCCCCTAAAGCCAAAAAATGCAGATGCCGGATTATATTTTTCAAAATATTATTGTTAATATTAATTTTTATTTGTTAATATTTATTCCTATCTCATATATATATACATATATTTAATTACATTTGTTTATCACATTCATCTACTAAGTTATTTTATCAATCAATTTCGATTACAATTTCCTTGGCGTAATTTACCTATTGTTTTCAAATTTTAGTGGCGTAATATTTATCTAAATTTCTAGTCAATAATAATTATCTCTGAAACTCCTTGTCCAGCAGGGAGAAAGAAATTGCAAGCTTGTCCAAAGATCGAATCTCCGCCACAGTAAAAGCTATTATGGAGTTAGAAGAGCCGATTATTAATGTTATTACTGAAATATCACAATGGCTTGAAAGAAATATTTCCTCAGAAACAAGAAAATATTGGATTCAATACTTATTCCAAATTTTTTTTTCATTAGAATGTATTATTTAATTATACAACTATAATATTTTTCAAAAACATAACATTGACTTGATTAAGGATGAGAATAGCGGAGAGCATTTTATTAGAATTCAAGGAAATAGAGCTAATGTTGTTGAAGAATTTCATATTTTATATGTTATTGTTGAGTCAAAAGCAGAACTATACGTGTTTAATATTTGACCCCCTCGACTTGCAGCAGCTCATCGTCAAAACATTAATATAGGATCAGTAGAAGATTATTATAAAACAAATGTCCCCTCTCCCAACCTTTTTCATATGGTGATAAAAAAAAAATATAAATATTTGTTAGATTTCTATCATGAAGATGTTAAAATATCTTATGATGCCTTATTAGCTGAATAACTATGATTAAAAGATTAACTATGGTTGATACAGTCCTAAAAAATGCTATGGATGCTTTATTTCAAACACATTTTAGATTATACTCCCAATTATTAAAATGGTTATATATATTAGCATAAACTAATGAGAGAACATTCACTTTTTTAAGAAGAATAACAGAGCTTTGCAGAGGTACCATTTGCAGGACACGGCCCAGATTTTTTTGGCGGCCCGAATTTTTTTTAAATAAATTATATTTATTTTTGATTTTTATAGCTAATAATGGCGATCTTTATATTTGGTTTTAAAATATACAGCTCGGCCCGGATATTTTTTCTAAAAAAATTTTCAGGCCCAGCCCGAGTGTTTTTTTAAAAAAAAATTACGGGCCCGGCCCGGGTATATTTAGAAAAATTAAAATACGGTCTGGCTCGGGGGCCGGGCCTGCAAGTCTGTGAAAAACATACCTATGAAATACAATATCTGAAAGTAGATTGAATGATTTGGATCTTTTGAATATTCATAGACATTTAACGCCAAGCAAGGATTGATAATTGAAAAATTAGCTCAAAACATACAAAATACAATTATTCCTAAGAAACTTTTTGTGTATTAATTTATATTTCCAACATTTAAATTTTTTATACTTTATATATTTTAAAAGCTCAAAAAATTCAAATTTCAATTTTGGGTCATTTAAGTGATTCATATCGTGGGTTATATTCACTTTATATTTTATAATTCACATTTATTTTATAGTTTTTCAATGTTTATATGTATAATTATTTTAATTCACATTAGTTTAAAATTGTGTATTAGAAAAGTTTTTAATCCTAATACATTTATGCTTAGTATTTTTAATTAACAATATTATTTCCTAAAAAAATTTATTATCCCCCCCCCCAGACCAAATTCCTGCGTACGCGCCTGATAAAAATGAATATCAACACTCAAAAGATATCGTTGTTTACTGTCAACTACTGAGCCAACTCATCTAATCGGTTTAAGTCTTAGCCAATTTTTATAATTTTAGAGATTCCGAAAATTATTAAAAAAGATATAATTCCCTCATTTTTTGATGATATATGAATTATAAATATCTAAAAATCGATAAATTCCATTAATAAATTTTTCTCGGTCTTAGAAGATAATTATTTCTAATTCGATATCAATAATTAATAAGGAATTGATTTACTCGGTCTCTAATTTTTAATTTATAGATTATAAGAAAAGAACAATTTTTTTAATAAAGGAATATAATATTAAATAAATATGATTATTTTTCATGTTAATATTGAAATATTAGTCCTCTATATTTAAAAATATGATTGCGCAAAATATTCACAATAAACTAATATAATAAGTTTGCTTGGAGTAAGTGCTCCGGTCCATGCTTGGGTTGGTGAAAGAAACAATTTTTGAAAAAGGAATCTAATATTATATATGAATATTTCTATGCTAATATTGAAATATTCGTTTTCTTCACAATCAGTCCACAATAAATTGGTGATCGGGTCGATAATCTTGTCGGTACTCTCAAAAAAATTTAAAATTAAAGATTATGACACTTGTCACTTATTTAGGGTACATCTTTCCTGAAATAATTTAAACATGCTTGCTACATTATTTTTATCAATTTGCGTCAAAAAAATTCAAAAAACTTTAAAAATAACGATTATGACAATTGTCACTTATCCAGGGTACATATTAACTGAAGTTTTATTTAAATATGTTTGCAATATTAATTATTTCCAATTTGCGACAAAAAAATGCAATAAACTTTAAAATGAATGATTATGACAACTGTCACTTATCTAAGGTACATCTTCCCTGAAATTTTATTTAAACATGCTTGCTACATTTATTTTTGCCAATTTGCATCAAAAAATTCTATTAACCTTAAAAATAACGATTATGACAATTGTCACTTATCCAGGGTGCATATTAACTGAAGTTTTATTTAAACATGTTTGCAATATTCATTTTTTACAATTTGCGACAAAAAACTTTAAAAATAACAATTAAGACAATTGCCAATTTTCTAGGGTACATCTTACTGATTAAACATGTTTATGTTTACGATTAATTTTGCCCATTAACATCAAAAAAATCTAATATCTTAAAAATACAGATATAATTATCATTATCAAAAACATCTTCATTTAATTTATAATTTATCATCTTTATAATATAAATTTTATTTTTATCCTTTTGTGCCAAAAAATTTTTAAAAATAAAATATTATGACAATTTTCACATTAAAATATTATCCTTAAAATTTTATAAATAACATAAAAAAGTTTGATTAATATTTAAAAATAAATTATTTAGAAAAAACCACTTCTTTTAATATACTTAACAAATAATTTCAGAAAAGCAATTTAAAAAAACTATAAAAGATTTCATTCACCTAAAAGATTGTTTATTTATATTAAAATTCACAAAAGAATTTCTCAAAAAAGATTTACTTACAAAGAAGATTTAAAATTCTTATCAAATGAACTATGATCATATTTTGCTTAAAATTTTGGGCGTGAAAATCACAAATTTATTGTTAAAATGATATTACAAATTAGCAGCATATCATTTTTTTTGTTAAAAAACATCAAACCATTTTCATAATATAATATAAATTTCATTTCATTATATAATATTATATAAATAAAAAATATTAAATAATATCATGTTTTTTGTTGATAAATATTGATGTGATAATAATAAAATATTCAAATATAAATAAAATAAATCGGATCTCGGGTCGATGGCTTTGGTCGACCAGGTAGACCAATTTGGTTGCTTTGGTTTTGGTTCATTTTTTCGACCAAAACCAGGGTCATGGTCGTGTAAAACTAAATACCACACTACTGCCTAGGGAAAAAAGGCATACTCATAACATTAGAGGCGGAGTTAAATACAAAACAAAATTTTATGTGATCTGCTATCAGATATTAGTAATAACATTTCTTTTTTTTAGAATACTTGTAATCCGAATAAAAAGTTTGAAAGCAATCCCGTGTCATTAGCGACAAATTTCTAAAGAGATCCTCTGGAAGATAACTTTCAAGTTATGTTTTTTATTTTAAATAACCTTGTCCTAGTGGAATAATATTTGGTTTATGACCAAACATTATCCCTAATTACATCAACTTACCAATATTGTTATTGATGTGTATTAAATTGTTGTTTTTGTTATTTTTTAAAAAATGCTTATTTTATTATTATTATATAATTTGATATTAATTTGAATAATAAATGATGAATTTGATTTTGGATACAAAATAAAAGAATAAGAAAATTTCGTTATTTTACTATTAAAATTACAGTACAAAAATGGCGCAGTCTATAAAGAGTCTAACGGGTTCAAACCTGTGTTCCAATGATTGGTACAACTTATTTCAAGAATTTAAAAACACACAACCAAGTTTAACATCATCACAAGAAAAATCTCGGTTATTAACAACAATAGGGTGTGATACGTACAAAATACTGGTAAATTTATGTGCATCTGATAGTCCGGGAAACAAAGAGGTATTAGAAGTACATAATATTTTAATCAAACATTTTCATCCCAAACCTAATATTATAGTAGAGAGATATAATTTTTATCAATAAAATCAACAAATGATGAAAATTAATAGACTATATACAAAATCTACAAAAATTAGCAACGACTTTGGGGAATATTTAAATACTGCATTAAGAGATAAATTTATATTCGGAATATAAAATAATGTTTTGCAAAGATTACTATCCGAAGACTATATAGACATAAATAAAGCTATTCAGATAGCTACTGCAGTAGAAACAGCAATAAAAAATACAAAATTAATACAAAATGATGAAACTAAAATCGATCATTTAGAAGAGTAACATAATGATAATATAAATAAAATTAAAAAGTTAATAATGATAATGATAAACAATCAAAACCATATAAATTATAATTCGAGCTACAAAAAACCAAATCCATGCCACTCCTGCGGCGGAAACCACAGAAGGGAAAATTGTTTTTTCAAGAATGCCACTTGTTATAAATGCAACAAAATTGGGCACATTGCAGAGTCTGTAGAAAAGAAATAGCGAATTTTATTAATAATAAAACAAACGAATATAATCCAGAATTTTGGGTGGATGTCAAAATAAACAACGATATAAGAATTTAATTGGATACTGGAGCTGGGGTCAGTATAATTAACGAAATAGATTGGAAAAATAAACTTAATCATCCTGAATTAACAAATTTCATGCTAAAAGCTATACAGGAACCAATATACCACTATTAGGTCAGACTGTAGTAAAAGTACAATATAAAGGGCGAACATTAGAACTACCTCTCATAATTACAAAAGGACATATCAAAATCCTAATTGGAAGAAATTGGATAACTAAATTTCCTAAAATGACTGAATTACCTGAAAGGACGATACAAATAAATAATATTAATATACAAAATGAATTTCCTCAATTATTTACCAAAAAATTAGACTGCTTGAAAGATTTTAAGGCACAAATATATATGAAAAACGAGAAACCAATTTTCTGTAAATCACGTCCCGTACCATACGCATTAAAAGATAAAGTTGAAGAAGATTTAGATAGATTGCAAAAAATAGGAGTAATAGAGAAAATTAATCATTCACTTTATGCATCACCCATAGTAATTGTTCAAAAGAAAGATAAAACATTAAGAATTTGCGGGGATTTTAAAAGAACTATAAATCAAAATATTAATATTGATTCATATCCAATACCAAGAATTCAAGATTTATTAGCCAATTTGGGAAAAGGAGAGGAATTTTCAATATTGGATCTCTCAGATGCCTATTTTCAAATTAAAGTGGGGGAAGAGTCTCAAAAATATCTTGTAATCAATACGCATAGAGGATTTTTTAAATATACAAGACTACCTTTTGGTATATCGTCTTCTCCAGCAATATTTCAACAAGCCATCGAGAATTTATTAAAAGGTTTTGAGAGTAGCTTGTTATTTAGATGATATTATAATAACCGGGAAAAATAGAGAGAAACACGAAACAAATTTAAAAAAGGTACTAAAATGTCTAGATGAAAATGGAATCAAGCTAAAAATAGAAAAATGTAAATTTTTCAAACAAAATGTCGAATACTTAGGATACAATATTTCAAAAAACGGAATTACAACTACCGAAAAAAATACTGAGGCAGTAAAAAATGTACCAGAACCAACAAATTTGAAACAATTACAGTCATTTCTAGGGACAGCAACATACTATTCAAAATTTATTTCAAATTTTGCAACCAAAGCCAAACCATTATACAAATTATTAGAAAAAGCAGTTGTTTGGAAATGGACTAATGAATGCAAAGGCGTGTATAAAAAAATAAAACAGAAATAAATAGTACTCCAATATTACATTATGATCCAAAATTACCCATTATATTAGCAACAGATGCATCAGCCATAGGAATTGGGGTAGTAATATCACATATAGAAGGGGGTAAGGAGAGACCAATTGCATTCGCTTCAAGAACACTAAATTCAGCTGAAAAAAATTATAGCCAAATTGAAAGAGACACTGCCATCATATTTGGGGTTACAAAATTCAATGGAAAAAGTTCACATTACAAACAGACCACAAGCCATTAATGAGTTTATTTCATCCAAGAAAAGATATACCAACATCTACTGCCAGAATACAAAGATGGGCTTTATTATTAACAGGTTACCAATATGAAATAGAAGTCAAAAGTAGTAGACAAATAGCAAATGCTGACATGCTATCTAGATTACCCATAAAGGGAACTCCAATATCAAAAGAAGAAGCGCTAGATCAAATATAGGTGGGAGAAACACCTTTAAATGCAAACGAAATTGAAAGAGAAACAATGCGAGATGATATACTTTCTAAAGTATACACATATACTATAGATGGATGGCCAATAAACTATGATACATGTTTAAAAGATTATAGCCAAAGGAGAGAGGAAATTACAATAGAGAGAGGTTGTTTATTATGGAGAACTAAAATGATGATACCACAACAACCGAAACAACGTGTTGGACATGATACATCAAGGACATATCGGAATGGTACAAATGAGGATGGCACGACAATACGCGTGGTGACCTAATATAAACCAAGATATAGAAACATAGGTCGAAAATGTAGAGAATGCCAGGAACAAAACGATATGCCTCAAAAGACAGCAATTCAAAATTGGCCAAAACCATCAAAAGCATGACACCGAGTACATATTGATTATGCTGGACCACTTCAAAATCATTATTGGTTGGTAGTGATAGATGCTAGCAGTCGCTGGCCAGGAATAGTTCCAAATATTAAGAAATATTTGCAAGATTCGGATTTACCAAGATAATCGTTTCTGATAACGAACCCCAATTCAGCAGCAAAGATTTCAATGATTTTTGTGAAAAAAACGGGATTCAATTAGTGCACGGAAGTCCTTACCATCCTCAGACAAACGGCATGTCCGAACGTTTAGTTTGAACTTTTAAACAGAGTATGAATAAAAGAAACGAGAGAGATTTAGAAACCAGCCTAGCTATTTTTCTCTACAATTACAGAAATACACCAGCGACAGAAACTGAACAAAGTCCCGCTGAAATACTACTAAAATTTAAACCTATAGGATTGTTAGATAAAATATTCGAACGGGGAAACAAAAAGGAGAAGTTTGAATACCACAATAAAAATTCCAGATAAATGAAAAAATCTGGTAGCGCCTTTACAATAATAAAGAAAAAAAATGGGAAGAAGCCATTATTAAAGGCATACTCGGATCACAACGTTATGAAGTATAGCTGGTAATACGATTATACGTCATACAGACCAATTAAGGAAAAGAACCGAAAATATATTAATTAAAATAACGATGAAATGAATTTAAAGGAGGGAGGAAGAAGCAAGTCAAGATCGATATCCCAAAAGGATATGATCGAAACCAGATAGACTGGGGATAAATGATGTGTATTAAATTTTTGTTTTTGTTATTTTTTGTAAAATGTTTATTTTATTAATTATATAATTTGAAATGTTGAATTTGATTTTGGATACAAAATAAAAGAATAAGAAAATTTCGTTATTTTACTATTAAAATTACAGTATAGTTATTATACGTTATTTTCTGTTATATAGCTTCTAAGTTCGCTACATTGTAAAATATGGCTGCATTTTTTTCAGGTTTTGCCATATTCTGATAGTTATTTTATAAAATAAATATATATTTTAGAGATAAAAATAAGAATTAGACTAAAAGTGAATTTAACATTTTCCAATCCTCCTTTTTTAATTATGGCTTAAATATGCTAGTCTATTATTTTTATATTTGTGGAGATTCCCCATAAGTTGACCATAATAGAAAATATGAGATGAGACTTACAAATTTGGAATAAATGGAGAAAGTTATGTTTTCGATTACATATTTTTTAAACCAGATTATAAATTTTAAACGTGTTAGAAAGAATATACACTTCAAATCAAGTTTTTATTCATTTTATTAATTGATAAAAATCATCAAAAATTCCAATAATCATAATACGTAATTTATTGATTTATAAAAGAATCTTTTTTTTTTAAATTTCAAAACTTTAATGAATAAAATATATCGAAAAATATACATTATATAATCATCATTTTTTCCTTTTCATATAATAATAATAATTTACATCTGATCGACGTTTAACAAAATTAAATGTGAATACATGCTTTTAATGCATAACATACTAGGACATGTCAACCCTTTATGGGCCAATGACATTTCTCACAATGAAATATAATATTTAATATATATTTTGAAAAGTATTATATTACTAATTATTTTGCATGATAAGAAAATTTTTTCCATATCATATTCATAGGGAAAAATACTGACATCCAGTTGTCTATTTTTACTCCATATTTATATAATCTTGAGCTTGATTACTAGTTGTACCGATAATCTTCAGGTGATTGTAGGCTTGATTTGAATAACGATAGTCATCAGGTAATCGTTGGCTTGATTTGAATAACTATAGTCATCATAATCGTTGGCTTGATCTGAATAACGATAGCCCTCCATAACGTCAATTGAAACAACCAAAAATTTTTTATAGAATTGCGGAATTTTTATCTTCTCATTTTTGTGAATCACATTATTTCAACCACAACAAAGTTTAAAGTCTTTTTATTGTCCAACAAAAATTTGAAGTTTTTTCTTAAAATCATAGCAACATCAAAGTGAACCGTCCGTGAAAACAAAAAAAAATATAACTTTCTTTTTCTTCTTCCAATGGCTTCGTCGCAAAAATTTTACATCTTCTTTTACTTTTACTTTTCTTTCCTTGAAAAAAATAAACAACTGCTTGGTGTATAACATAATCATAAACTAGGATGTTGAGCTCTCCCTTTGAAATATAAAACCCTTTATTTTCCAGACTTTTCAATGTTTCAATTAGGCCCCCTTTAATGATAATATTCCATTACATTAAAATATATTCCGTTAGCACTTAATCATAAATGAGCACACCTATATCTTTATAAACAGTATTTTTATTTACTCCTAATACTACGCGAATATAGCTATCGGAGTATCAAAAGGATCAATATTTTCATTACTCATGTTCAACATATTATGCTATATATTTATCACAATAATCCCTTTATGAGGTACATTATCGATCTAAGATTCTGAAAAAAATAAGACAAAACTATATTTAAGCATACTTCCATATAATCTTTACCCCTTCTTACTTTCTCCTAACCTTACGTGATCATTATGTCTGATCACCGTAATTCCATTTATTAGCAAAATCTCATTTAATTTGGAACCAAGATTTTCTACTATACAACCTTTTTCCCATTTCTTCCCTTTGTTATCAAACAAACGGGCCCTAATTCTCCCAACAGGATATTTTATTCCAATTTTATCAACTGAAGGTACACTAGCCCTGTCTTTGGATCTTAAGAAATCTAACGGCACTCTAGTCCTTCTTCCCAAAAATAACTCCACCGGCGTAATTCCCTTCCGATTTCTGGAATTATTATAATAAATGGGTCATCCAAACATCATGGTTCTCTTGTTTGGCCTTTTTATCCAATTTTTCACGATAGCTACCATCCTCTCCGCCTGTCCATTGGAACTGGGATGATATGGTGGATCTAATACATGTTTAATTTCCAACGAATTACAAAAATTATTGAAATTTTTACTTAGAAAGGCCGGACCTCCATCAGACACAATTGTCTTGGGAATCCCAAATCTGGCCCAGAACCTTTGCAATAATTTTAATCCATGAACTTCTTCATACTCAGTCCACTTAGAATATGCATCAACAACTAAAAAATACGACTTCTGGTTTAAGTCAAAGAAATCAACGTGGATACGCTCCCAAGGCTTTTCAAATTTCGGCCAATAACTGCCTATCCTTCCGGTGCATAGCGGCATAAGAATTACACATGGAATACAACTCCTGGCAATTTTTTCAATATCATTGATCATACCAGGCCCCATACATACTCACGAGCCCAAGATTTCATTTTATCTCGACCCTGATGTCCTGCATGCAATAAACGTATAATTTTACCCCGTAATTTTAACGGAATTACGGCTCCATTACCCCGCATCAAACAATCATCCACCACGGACAATTCCTTTTCAATTTTTTTATAAACTTTACCATTATTCTTCCACGGTTCTTTTCCCGTCAAAAATAATTTTACTCGACACAATTCCTTATCCTTTAAGGTATTGCTTTTAAGATCCTCCCAATTCGTAGGACCACCCTTCAACATATGTGATAAATAACAAATCAATGCCTTTTGTTTATTCCCTATTATATTTTTGTTAACATCAAGATCATCCTCACTGGATCCCAACCTAGATAAAATATCAGGCAAACAATTTTCTTTGCCACGGCGATATCTAATTTCAACATTGAAATTCCCTACCAGTAACAACCATTGTTGCAACATGGGAGATAACATTAACTCTTTATTATCCTTCTTAAATAAATGAATTAACGGTTTATGATATGTGTAAATTATAAATCTTTTACTGATTAAATAATCCCGACACTTGGTTAACCCAAAAATAACCGCTAAGGCTTCTTGTTCAATCACAGAATACCTAGTTTCAACTTCATGAAAAAAAAATAATTGGTCTTTCTAGCCCATCAATTATATGTAACAATGCACCTCCAACACCCTTATTGGATGCATCCACGGCTAAAATTATTTCTAAATCATTGTTAAAACATACTAAAATAAGTTCTTCACCAATTTTTTTTTTCAAAATTTCAAAAGCATTTTGTTGTTAAAATCTTCACTCAAAATGAACCCCTTTTTTTAATAAATCGTACAATGGAGATGCCACTTTTGGAAATAATAATTCACCATGCCCAAAAAAGATTGAATTTCAGCTTTGTTACTTGGCTGATTCATATTAAATATATTTTTTAAATTTTTATCAAGAGGTTTCACTTCAACTCCATTAATCTGATGACCTAAATATATTACTTCAGTTACCCCCCAGAACACTTTTTTCTTTGCTAGCCCTTAAAGCCTTTATCGCGAATTTTCTTGAAAACTTCTCCAAGACGTTTATTATACTGTTCTGGAGTCACCCCATGTACCAGCACATCATCCATATAATAAAATACACCTTCTAGCCCCTGAAAAACAGATGCCATGGTACTTTGGGAAATAAGTGCTGACACACTTAATCAACGGTAACTTGCAAAACGCAAATAATCCTTTAGGGAAAGTTATCGTTAATAATTTTTGAATTTCCTCCTTTAAAGGTAATTGTAAATAAGCTGACGTAAAATCAACTTTAGAAAAATATTTTGCACCTTTTAAACCCGCCAAAATTTCTTCAATTCGAGGCAATGGATATTTAACTTCAACAACCCACCTGTTTAAAGTTACTCTAAGATCAGCACATAGTCTCAACTTTCCATTAGCTTTTTCAGTGAACTAATGGTGTAGCTTATTTACTATATTCCACTAGAATAATAATGCCATCTTTGACCCAACGCTCCAATTCGTCTTCAATTTCCCTTTTTCACTCAAAAGGAACTCATCGACATGCTAAAAAAAATGGGTGAAAATCAGGGATCCAAACCGAAACGAATATCGGTTCAAGGTTCAGGTTCGGTTCGTAAAAAATAAAAATAACGGTTCGGTTCGAACCTCTATAAACCGGTTTGAACATTTTTGTATTCAGACCTACATTCGAATTATATATAGGGAAAAATATTTTTTTTATCATTAAAATAAAAAAACACATACATAAAACCTTCATTTTTATTAATTGCATAATATAAAATAATATTTAATTTATAAATATAACAAATAGATATCAATGATTAATTTTATAATATGAACAATATTTATAACTTTATTTATTTAAAAAATTTTTATTAAGCCTTACAATTAATAAATTTTCAAGATTTATCACACTCAAATTACATCTATAAGGGGATAGTATAAATTTAATTGTAGAAAAACATCTTTCTACACTAACTTGATAAGCTGGCACTGCCAGTATGATATCAGACAATTTATATAATTCAGGGTATCGATTACTCTGATTTCTCCAATAGTCTAAAATATTCATATTTTTATTTAACATAGGTTCTTTAGTAAAATTAACTAAAATATTTTTAATATTCTCCGATTTTTGTAAGAGATTTTGTTTGTTCACATCTTTTTTTTTAAGAAGACTTTCTACTAAGTCCTCTTCAGATGAAGATCCATTAACCGGTGTTGATTCACCTTCACTAAAATCCTCCACTCTTATAACAAAGTTCGATTCCATGTTATGCCATATTTTAATAATATGTTCTCTAGCTTTGGTTTTTTCTTCTTCAGTCAAAAGCATTTGATATCTATATAATAAAAATTAAAAATATCATTAAAAAAATCTTATTATATTTATGTATTGATAGAAAAATATATAAAGTGAAATAAAATTATTAATTAAAATAAATAAAATTATTGATTAAATTTATATAAGATATAATATTTTTAAAACATACCTTAAATCTAGATATATGCATGACAAAAAGGCATTGTTGTTTAAAAGTTGCTTCTCTCTAAAATTCATAGCATCAATTATTGAACCAGCAAAGGGTGAAGTAAAAATGGAAATTTCTAGCTTTCAGCCATATGCCATAAAAATCACCTAAAGTTAGCTGCTAGAGTTGTAAGTTCTTGGTAGCTACTTCATTGGTTTTAGTATATTTACCAACCCTATAATTGCTTCCCATTCCAGAGTTGTAAAACAAAGTTCACTCACTATGTAATACTGATAACTCCTCACAAATATCTTTTAATTCATACAATCTCTCTAGCATGTCATAGGTTGATAACCATCTGTGACAATCCAATATAGGCCTTTTAAGTTTAATTTTTTTAGTATGATTGATATCGATTTTGTCCTTAGCTTCTTGCAGGCAGTACGAGCTTTAATAATAATATTAGAAATGGAACAATTTTTTAATGCATGAGCTACCACAAGTTGTAAGGTATGAGAAGCACATCTTATATTTATAATATCATATTGAGAATCATTAAGATTGCTTGCTAATTCATCAGGTACATTTGTGAAACTAGTATAAAAATCATAATTATCTATATTTTGTATTTGTTCTTCTTCATCATCTTCAGACAATTGATTGTCATCATCACTATCCTCCATAAATAATTTTACCATCTTAATTAGATTTGCCCCATTGTCCGTTGTTATAGTGTACAGTTGTGATGTTTTTATTTCATAATCATTTAAAACTTTTATTAAAAGGAGTTTTAAATTTTCTGCAGTGGGCCGTTCAAAAATTTCTTTCATTGCCAGTGTTCTCAGAACAATTTTTGCTTGAATGTACTGAAGATTAATCCCAATAATGGACCTGTCTATACGAGTAACACAGTCAATTTTTAGAGATAATAATTTACCATTTATTTCTTTGATTATATTTTGCCGAATATCTAAGGCTTAATTCTGCAACATTCGATTGAATATTTTGGGAATTAATTTTAATATTACCTAAACCTTCTAATATAGGATCCAGAATTTTTCTAAAGCCACTATCATCGATTAATGTGAATGGTCTACCATTAAAAGTTACCAGCTCAGTACAAGCATCAATTATTATTTTTTTATTTAGCTTCATTTACTTCTTCTTCTGTTGGCTTGATGGCATCTTAAGCCTTTTTATTTTATTAGGAATTTGTTGTTGTGATATTTTAATTTTATTGAATTCTATAGGGTGGTTTCTTTTTATGTGACGCTCCAAATTTGCGCCATGATTACCTTTCATATTTATTTGACAATCAGCAATATTACATTTTGATGTGTCATTAATAATATTATAAGTAAAATAATTGTATATGGGGTTTAATTTTGCTCTAGGCATTATAATTTATAAGCTTAAAAAATCTAAAAAATATTGTAAAATGGCAATATACTAAAGTTCATAAAATTAATGACTGACACTTATCAATCAAATGTGATTGATAAAAATCTTTAAAACAATTCGAATATAATTAAAATATTTTGCAATATACTAGTAATAACTTACACATTATTTTAGCAGCATAAAATCACGAGGTTCGAACCGGTTCAGAGGCATTTTAGCGGTTCGGTTCAGGTTCGGCTAGAAATTTTTTAGCGGTTTAGGTTCGGTTCAGGTTTGATAAAAATACCGGTTTTTAGCGGTTTAACGGTTCCATTCAGGTTCGGTTTGGATCCCTGATGAAAATCCAATTTATATCCACATTATAATTATTAAGACATCCCAAATTGTCTTCAAAAATTATATATTTATTATATTTGAATTATATTTCATATCATTAATATTCATGCCTAAATTCAACTCTGAATTTAATGGCCTCTAAATATCAATACCTTTTTTATTAAATATATCAGAATTATTTTTAACTACACTATATATATTACAAATTTTATTATTATTATAGGATTTTTCAATTTTTATATGATTCTCTTTCAAATCATATAGTCATTGCAATCCACTCAAAGACTGAACACAATTTATAGCAACATGACCCATTTTCTCACACTTAAAACACATTCGGTCATTATCTTTATTATTCACATCTTTTTCACTTAAATCTGAAATAATAGAATCTTTTAAATTACGCACCACTGGATTTATCAATACCGGTGGTCTCTTTGGAAAACCATCTTTAAAATTTGCTTCTTTTACCATGCAATTTTTCTATCGGTGACAAGTTAATTTTTATCATTAACTTTTACACTCACATTTTCATTGATTTTTCGATCACGCGAAAAACAATTTTTCCCACTATGACCCCTTCGGCTACAAATATCACAAATTTCACTAAAATTATGATTTTTACTTCTAATTGTATCTATATCTTTAGAAATATTTTTCAAACTTTTTCTAATTTCCTTTATATCATTTGAAATTACACATTCGTTCCCATTTTGTTTAACATTGTTAGTAACACTATTACTTTTTATAACACTCTCAGGTTTATCAATCACAATTTCAGATATTTTCTCTTTCATTTCACTCATAAATGAATTTAAACTATCATTTATATCTTTTGACGTCATAAACCAACACTAGGTACTTCACTAGTATTTGACTTTTCATTCACCAGGAATTATTTATTTTTTTAATATTCAAATTTCTAAGTTCAAGTAAAATCAAATTTAAACTATTTTTCACATCTTCAGAAAAATCTAAAAATTTATCAGATGTCATAGGATTCAAATCCACAACATTAGAATCATCTAACTTACTCACTTTATTTGTAACAAATCTCTTCTTAATTATCTTAATTAATTGTATAATAAAAATCAATGAAATATATAAAATAAAAAAAATTAAAACTGAACCACACAATTGGTCACATCCAATTTATCAAAACTCGAATTAAATACTTTAACAAAATTATTCTTATAAATTTGCATTTTATTAAAATTAGAATTCCGGTGATTACTAATAAAAAAAACCATGTTCTATTTAACTATTTATAATAAAAATGTTATCATTAAGAATAAACCACTGCGTTGTGTACAAAAAAATATTTAAACAAAGAAAAATATTTTTTTTTACCTTTTTTTATCCGGATTCGAATGATCTTTCAAATTTCTTCTTCGAATAAAAATGATCTTTAGGAACCTCGTCCTATAAATTTGTTTCTCTTTATTTAAATATTTTTCCCAATTAGAATTTCGATCCTGGTACAACGTGCACAACTTTAAACGTATCGTAATATAGATTGTAGAAAGAATATACACTTCAAATCAAGTTTTTATTCACTTTATTAATTGATAAAAATCATTATACGTAATTTATTGATTTATAAAAGAATCTTTTTTTAAAAATTTCAAAACTTTAATGAATAAAATATATCGAAAAATATACATTATATAATCATCATTTTTTCCTTTTCATATAATAATTTCATCTGATTGACGTTTAACAAAATTAAATGTGAATACATGCTTTTAATGCAAACATACTAGGACATAAATATATTCCTCTTAAGAATAGTCTGCTTTTGAAAAAATTCAGTAGAGGATATGAAATTGATTACATCAAGAAAGAATGTAAAAAATTGGTTTCAATCCGTTTGTAATCAACATCTACATGATGCTTAGAATCCAATAAAATGGAAATGACCAATGAAGAGATATATATACCTTCTAGTGAATGTATTTTTGATATTTGGATAATTTTTAAACCATTTTATCTTATATACTATTTGGATTTATATTAATTATTGTATATATATATATTTATATATATGAATAAAACATGTTTGAGTTTTTATTTACCCACTATTTTTTCAGAGAATTTCTCCATGACATAAATTCCCGAGAATTTTACATCACTATTTCTGATTAGCTTATAATATATAGGGAGAAATTATTGTCACACTCACTCGTCATCAAATAAATATTTTATAGTGATTTTTACAAAAAAATAACATTTAAAATATTTTCAATTATAGCATTATATAATTTAAATAAAAAAAATGTATTCATAACAATGATATAGTTTAACATAAATGCATTGTAACGTATAATATTGAAGAATAAATTTAGATCGTTGATTTTGAAGAAAAATATATAATTCGTAGATATTTTAAAAAAATATCTAAATATAACAATCCTTGAGCACTTGAAAATGAAGGCAATTTTCTCCATTAATGACCTCCATTTTGACAAACGTCACCATCTAGTATAAATATATTTAAGATTAAGAATTATTAATAAATCAAATAAACATTTTATATCAGAACCCGATATTTTTAAAAAAAGATAGAGGTCTAAATAGTTGTCATTAGGACTCACAAAATTTAATTATATGATTATTCAAAAACATACTTTAATTGGTAATATTCATTTCAATGATGGTATTAACCACCATACAAAAAGTTACACCTATTTTTCACTTAATATTATAATTATCTCCATTATATCTGAAAAAAATGGTAAATGAATCTCACAATGGACTTTATATTTTTGATAAGGAAATCCGAAATTACCAAAGTGGTAGTAATTTGGCTGTGAATTGAACCCTTTTTTAAGAGGGTTTGGGTTCGGCCAAAAATTTTTGAACCAAGGTTTAAGCTTAGATTGCAGATAAATCTCACAAATAAAAGTTTTTTTAAAATATATTTATTTTATTATATTCTTCAGAATCATAAATGATCATTATAAATAGTACCATTAAAAATTTATAATGTAGGTTTAGGTTCACTGTGATCTGTGATAGAATAAAATCATCGTCTCCGGCGGTTTGTAAAAAATCAACGAATGAGGTTGTTGTCAGGAAGATCGTTCAATCGTAAAAATTTGCTCAATTACTCCATAGGTTAAAAAAAACTTGGATGGAGGATAGTTATGGAAGAGAAAGGTTTCAAAATGAATATAAAAAATACGAAGGTTTAGAAAAGATCAAATAAACATGAACTAGCAAATGTAAAAAAGGTGTTGCAAGAAAACTCTATCAATTGCATATGCTATTGCAAAGGGTTCACAGTAGGTGTAGTGGTGTAAAGGGAAATCTGCAGAAGGCAAGCGCGGCGTTTGTTTGCAGAAAGTGTGTGAAAGGGGTGAAAATGATGTTAATAAGACTGTTTTTATATTGGAAATGATTTGTAAAAAGTAAGGAAATTTTGATACTTAACGCAGGTGGAGGCGTTGAGTTTGCAGTGGTGGCAAAATAAGATGAGCTTGGAAGAAATTCAAAGAGATGACCTCAATTTTAACAGATAAAAATGCCTAGCTTTGAAGGGAAAAGTTTATGCAAGCTGGGTGAGAAGTTGTATGATGTATAGATATGAAGGGTATCTAGGAGAGAGAGAGAAAAAACAGCAAAGAATTGAGAGAAATGACTGGGATAGCTGTCAAATCTTTTCTTTTATCTAACATGGAAGGCGCAAATAAAAGTGCCACCAGGTGAACTGGGCTTAAATCCCTTTTTCATCAAAACATCTTCTTAGCTCTCCGCTTTATATCCTTGCCACTTTTGAAGGTGAAGTTCATTAAACGATTTGATTTAATTGTAGAGCCTGTATCCCTCTTTGTGCGAACACCACTAATAACTTCGTGCTTGCAAACCAATTGTCAAAGAAACATTATAAATTTAAACACTGTAGAATAAATGCTACCATTCTAAGGACTATCGTTTTCATCGGGCAATTCAGGAGCAGTTGGCATTCTTATAGGGGATACTTCGTAAGTATAAACAATTCTATCTTCACCATATTTACAGTGTTGCGCAGATTTGATGGAAAACATTCTATATTTTTTAATTTATTTGAAAATGAAGTTATTTAACTTGCAAAAAGATTCCCAGAACTTAAAGACTATAGCAGCCCACAAATGATATTTTAGATTCACTAGACTTCCGTTCGGGTTAAAAAACAACTTCTGCCATATTTCAGAATATTTAGAAATATAGAGTGGAGATCGAATCAGTCGAATTCGACCTGTGACGTTAAAAAAGGTTTTTTGATCCGCTGTCCGAATTTTTTATGATGGAAAAGTATTAAATTTGAATTTTCAAGTAAATTGAAAATTCCGGGAGGGTCTGACCCGGAATATATTTTGTCCAATATGCCTGGCCAGAACTGCAAATCTCGGTTTTATAACGATTACATATTAATAGCTTGAAAAAACGATGACAAACATTGATTGAATAATATGGCTTATAACATCAAAAAATAAGACATAAGACATGGATGGCATTGATGCTAATGGTGTGCATTAAACTCACGATAAAATAAAAACAATACTTAATATGCCCCAACCTATAGAAATATCCATAATTGGAGGATATTCTTGTAAATTTATAAACAACTTCTTAAGTATGACGGATCCGCTGTATAAACTATTAACATAAATAAATGGAGGAGCGATGAATACAAAAAAAAGTCATGATGAAACAAAATCGGGAAAAATCTATTGGCATAGCGGTTGATATACAGAAATGAGTTAAGTTCAGTATCAGAAAAAACAATACAAGATATCTTTACGATTACAAAAATAAAACATTGCCATAGGAGTACACGAATTTAAGATCATAGACTTGGCAAACACAACATTGTATCAGATTGCTTATCGGGTTTACCACAAACTGAAGCAGAGAATGCAATATGTAATATCAAATGCGAGGAATTCAGAATGACTTTGGACACTCCAGATTTTTAAAAAAGTATTAGGGAAAGCTGAAAATGATACGGATATTTCTTAACAAATTATATAAAAAATATAGAGAATAAATTAAGTATTATAGAAAATTGTCTTTTTAAGGAAAATAGAATCATTATTCTCAATAATATGAGCAAACTTTGGTTACAATAATAACACATGGTATATTTAGGTGTAGGAAAAACTAAAGCGTTGACCAGCATGGGTAGCTAAAAAATAAATTCATATCTAGATCTAGTAATAAATATTTGTGAATCATGCATTGGTTATTAATATTAGATAGTGTGTTTCTAATAAAAGCCTCGAAATTTTATGACCGCAAAAAAAAATAGTAAAAGAACAAATAAAAATCTTTAACCAATACCGAAACAACTAGTATCAGAGAATGGATAAAATCATACTTTCAAGAAATTATGGGATTAAACATATATTGACGTCAGCGTACAATCCGAAATCAAATGAAAACTACATGGATAGGAAGATCATTTAAAACGATGAAAAAAATGAAGAAGATAAAATAGACATAGATTAAAAAATTTCCTTTTCAATTATCGTGACACATCTAATTAAATAAACCTATAAAATTAATTGTTTACACAAAGAACAAGGACAAAATGTGGTCTAGTAAAATGATTGAATATATAAATGAAATATCTTTAGCGATGACTGTATATTGAAAAATAAAGTGAGGAGAGAAAGTGCGGTATAAAATAGTTGGAGAAGACAAAAAAATGGGAAGGAACTATCAAGAAAATAGAAAGCAATGTACTCTATCGATAAATGAAAATGTGTAGTAATAGATATCTAATTCAAATTTTAAAAAGGTTCAAACGATAATATGGTAGTTTTTTGATGAACAAAATAAGACAAAATCAGTTATGACCAAGATTATTTTAGATGGGAAAAAAGTGGGATGGGTGGGAGACCAGAAGAATCAAGACCGTGACTAAACATTTCCTGACCTGACTATGATGATGTAATAACTCACAAGCTTTAAGGAGGGAAAAGACTAACTAGGCGACCCCTAAGACCTAAAGAAACTTTAATCAACTAACGGTTAAGATAAAGTACGAAAGCAACAATATGACAGCTATCGCGGGAATAGATTAGGGGAGCAACCTGGATAAGAAAAATAAATTTTACAAAAAAATTGTATATTGGAATATTTATTTGAATTTTTGTAGACATTTGAATTGTATATATTTGTCGTAAATTATATTATCCTCCCCAGATTGGCTTTTAAAGAGAGGGGACATGTTAAATCTGTGATTGCAAAGAGAGATATAGACGTTGGTATATAAAATATTTCCGCATAAAAAAGCATATCACTTAAGTTAATGTAATATTCAGGTTAACCTTGAAATAATGATATGATTTACATCATGAATATTATTGATTATAAAATAATTTTTTTTTATTGAAGAATAAAGGATGGTATTAGTAAACCAAAATGATAGATTTTTATAGGTCAGGAACCTATGAATAATTTAAAAACGAATTACTTTGCAACTTAATTTATATCTATTAAAGCCTTCGATTTAGAGGGTCTTTGATTGATTAGTTTTATGAAAGATTCAAATTCTTTTAATCGAAACAAAAGTCACCTTTGAAAATAAAAATAAAAAATTATTTGGGGTTTTTTTTGCTAGCGAGCCTTAGTTATCACCTATTTAAGATGACCATTATAGATTTGATTTCCAATCGAACTGAATAGATTAAAGAGGAATCTTATAAAGTGACGATCAGTACAAAACTATAAAATTACCTTTTGGAAGTGAGTTTTGAAAAAAATTATAAGTATAATTTTTAGCCATTCATTTACCAATAACTTGCTCCTTAGCTCGAAGATGCTGCATGTCCGCCTCTTGTTTCTTGGCGAAGGTCGCCGCCACGAGAAAGGGAAAGATGAGCGAGGCCTCGGCGAATACTTTGACAGGTTGGTCGAAACCGCGTATCTTCCCCCACGAGAGAGCCTCGCCAGGATCTGCCCCCGCGTCAGACCCATCGAACTCCTGATTCGAATTGATATAGACAGAAAAATCGGCTCCGTTCCTCATCATGTTAGCGTTGAGTACATGGTGCTTGACTAAACCACCCCCTAGGATAAGAACACCTGTTGATGAGGCGCCCCGAACTGCTACATTGTTTACCCGTTTAACGTCTAGTGGTATAGGTATGGATTTTGGAAAACCCGTAAAATCGATTAATAGAAATAAAAATAGGAGAAAAGAAATAACTTTGTTTTTAAGGTTTTATGCCTCGAGATAAAAACAAATTCTCCTAAAAAAATAGACAAATATTGGAAAAAAATTGTATTTTTTTATTGTCATTTTTTTATGATTCAAAAATTCACAAGGTTTGTAAAATTATAACTACTATTAATATCAATAAAAATAAATGGGTGAAGATAATCTAAATACATTTTTTAAAACCTTCTATGATATCCAATTTGAGCCCTGGATTTTTGTAAGCATGAAAATAAAGCATATCGCCCAAAGAACCATCGGTGAGAGCGGGGCAAAATACGGGTATATTGTTTTTATGGGCCCAATAATAGATGGAATGGACATCATTGATTTCGTGCCCGAATCTAGAAATCATTCTGGATGGGGTCCAGTTCGTACCCTGAAAAATCATAAATTATTTCACAAAGTCTTTATCCATATTTTTTATTTTAATTCTTAACAAACATTGTCTCCTAACTCAACAATCCCATTAGTATTAACGCCATCTTTATAATATATTTTTCCTTATCAATCATTATCAAATTCTAATTCTATTATTATATCAAACTTGTCCACAAAATATCTTCAATTCTATAGAAATATTAATTAAAAATTTACCACTTTGAGTCCTAACTCAACTCCGATACACTTTTTAATTTTAGCAACAACAGTGGTGTATTACCTAAATATCTGAAGGGAGAGGGGGGGGGTTCTATACTATCAAAAAAAACATGATATATATAAAATGATTATTTTAAATTAAGAATATGAATAAATTCTTATATTTAAAGTAATGTCATAAATTTAATACCACTGAAAATATACATAAATATGAATTAAAATAATTTCAATAAAATTTTTCTTCGTTTTCCTTTGGGTAAATTTTTTTTGAAAAGATTTCACTCGCCCCGAGATGATTCCTTTCCGTTTATATATGAATCTGGAATTTACTCTATGGAAGGATCATTAATATTTATGAACATTAAGTTTTTTATTTACTTTTAAATTTGCTAATTTTCTAATCATCGTAATATGAAACTTCTTTCATTCACACTCGGCAGTATTGCGTGATAAAGTACACGCAGTTAAGGAATTTTTAAAATTTTTCATAAGAATATCTTCATCGATATATTGTCGAAGCTCAGTAATGGTTTCATATTGATTTATTTGAATCTTTGGTAGATTCCTTTTATCTGCTTCTTGCAAAATAGCGTATCTAGGTTCTTAAGCCAATTTTATTTTTGAGTAATGAATGATTATATCGAAAAAAATTTCTAAAAAAAGAAATAATTTTTTTAAAAATTATATTCAAGTTATTTCAGGACTATTTGATGCGTTTTGTAAAAATTATATATTGGTCTATTTCAATCTTACTAGTTTTGAATGCTTTTATTTTTAAATAAAAATCTAATTTCTGAATCGAGAGACATCTATAAATATTCATCTACATGATATTTAAATATTATAGTCAACATGTTTCTAATAATTCAATTCTTTAAATATCAGTCAATCAATAAAAAATGGTTCATTGGCAATAGGACACCGAAGAACTTGATAAAAAAAAATATCCAAATTTATTATTTCTATCAGATCGATTAACTTTAATATCTAACAACCCACCTATTTGAAAATTACAATACATTTAAAAGAACAATTTTGTTAAAATTGGACTATTTCTTGGTTAAATCGGCTTAATCCTACTAGTCAAAAAAATTCGCTATGCAAAAAATGGAGCCATTTATCACCCTACTTGCTGGTGGCGAACCTCCCTCTATATTTTAAATACAGAAACCACATCAATTTATAAAAATTTCTATGGGGTTATAAATTCTTGCAAAGAAAATTTGATGTATAAAATATTTATTAGTCAATAATAACTATTTTATAAAATATTTCAATGGATCAAGAGTCCTGCCGCCCCCGTAGAGCTGGCATAGATGAAATAAAGGGAAAATTTTAACACCTGCTATCAATGTCAATTGTTAATACATTGTCTTCTCCAAATAGTACCGGTTTTATTAGCCTTTGTTTTAATATTTAATGATTAACATTTTCATAAAAATTTTATTTTTTACCTTTAATTATCAAGAAAATTTATAATATCCATATAAAATGAAAATAAAAATACTAATAAATTGTGGCTACAAAAAAAAATTATATTTTTGACTATAATTTAATTTTTATAGTAAAACAATTTTGAAAAAATATTAAAATTTTTTGGCGAAGGCTAAGCTCAGCCCCTCCTCAAAATTTGGAAAGTGGGCCATCAAAAAATTTTCGGAGGGGCTTAGCCACCCATAGCTCCCTTCGTAATATGCACCTGATCAACATGAAACCAGGACCATTTCATCAAAGCCATTAAATAATTTATCATTTCTGTTATAACTCTTCCTATACATTATGATGCTTTTAATAATACCTTTTTTTTATTAGCTTCCCATGTGATACTAAAATAATCTTATTCTAATCAGCAAGCACGAAAATTATTTCTTTCAGGAACTTAGGCGTCCTAAACTTGTTTCATATAATTATATGAGGTAATAGAGACCTTTCGATCAGAAGATAAAGTTATCCTGTTTGTGGAGCATCATAAAAACTTACAAAATCATCTTATCATGGTTTAATCTTTAGCAAAAAAATCTTTTAAAAAACCATACTTGGAACAATATAATTAACATCTAGCAAAAGTCTTTTCCTTTCTTTCTTGTATATAAGTAATACCAACATTCTACGCAAATTTTGGCAGTTAAATTGTTTATTTAAGGTATCTATCTAAGTTAAAAGTAAGACCCAATCATTTAGCTATTTTGAATATTGAGGGGTAAATATTTATCTGGTTTTAAAACTTATTAATGTTCGCAGACTCTATATCCTACATCTCATTAGGCAAGGTCGGATAACGTAAGGCAAAAGCAGAAAGCCATAAAATACATGTAGATAAATAAGAACGAAAATTTAAACCTGGTTGATTTGTTCATTGAGCATAATATCTAAGATGGGCATGATCCAATCCTCAAATTTGCAATAGTTTTCATTAGGTACCAGAAGGTTGCCAGTTCTGTTGAGACCCTGAGCTCTGAGTTCCTTGCCAGGCAGATCAAAATCGCCTAAATAAGTCGGGGCCAGGCATTTTATCAAATCTTCTTCTACACCACCTGCTGTTGTTACCAACACGTCCACCTTATATTTAAATAAATTAAAACATTATTTAAAAATGTATTTATTTTAGTTTTTTAAAGATTATGATCTTATAAATTGTTAAATCAAGTATATATATGTAAAACCATATGATGTTGCACCAAGTATCTTATAATGTCACGTATTCCACAAGACACGAGGTTCGAGGTGAAGCTGAGAAATATGATGCATTTCCTAGAGACGGGTTTGCTAGAGCCACACCCACAAGCGTGGTAATAATCGTCAAAGGATTCGGTTATGAAATCTTCCGCGGCAGGATCCGCTTTGTGTAATTGTTTAAATTCTCGGCACTCAATCTGGGAGAAGAGATTTTTTAAATTTTGGGAATTGTAGATGTATGTTATCGTAAAAGTGCGTAATCAGGCAATATCTTATAAAATTGTCATAAATTTATAGGAAAAGCAAATACTAAAATATATTAAAAGCGAAAACAAGTTTCCGAATTTAAAAAACGTAACATCAGAGACCTGCAGGTCCGGCCTTAAGCCCAGCCTGGGTACACGAGTCAGGCGATATTTTAATTTTTTTAAATATGCCCGGGTCGGGCCTGTAATTTTTTTTAAATAACCGGGTCGGGCCTTATATTTTAAGCCCAAATATTTTAAATCGCCATTAACTATAAAAGTTAAAAATAAATATAATATAATATATTTTAAAAAAATCAGAGCCTAAAAATTTTTTTAAAAAAATCCGGACCGGGCCGTGCAAATGGTATTTATGGTCTCTAAAATAAATAATCTAATTTGGAAAATAGCAAAATAATTTGTTTTAATTTTGGAAATCTAATTTTGGCGAAAATGTAATCCCATGTATGTAAAATACCTATCCTATAATTTTCAGACAATTTGATCATGAACTTTTGAGTTATTTCTAATGTATATACTAAAACTACATGGAGGATTACACACATGGCCGGTAAATAAGAGTTTGGAACCAGAACTTGGTCAAATATAAAAACTATAACCAAAGCCTCTGAGGATCCATAATCCGGATAAACTTTAGTCCTATTCCATTTTAAAATCATAATCATCTAAATTGACCAAAAACTTTTTATATTTAGAGTGATGACTATCTTCAAGAGGTAATCATACTGAAATATCCTTAATTTGTCACTTTATAGAGGGATATACCCATAAAAAGTAAAAATAGTAAAATGTAAATTTGTTAAACTTTGTAATAAATTATAAAAATATGGGAATAAGTTACCATTTTATTGATTTCGCTGATGGCCAATCCAAAGTTGGTAGCTTGAAATCCAGTTTTGAAAAATGACTTAAATATGCCATCATAATCGATACCCTTGTTAAAATCATACCCATCAATCTACCCAAATATTTTTACAATTTTTAAATTTAAAAATAATGCAAAAACCTTAATTATTCAAAGTTATTTTTTTTTCTTTTAAAGCGCATAGATTTTGAAGATAAATTTAATAAGTGATTTTATATAAAGACTATTTATACATTTCTAATCATTTTTCAAGATTATAAGGATGAAGCTGGCCGCGTCCCAGACCGATTTATTTTATAAATATAAAAGAGGAGTTTAATAATGTCTAATAAATTTTTTATAAAATTGAAGGTGGTATTACCAAAAAATCGTTTTTATATATTAAATAAACTGAAATTGGAAAAATCAAAAAAAAAAATTTTATCAAAAAGTATAATCTTTGTGTTATTTTTGTTATTTATTATTTCCAATATTTTTAATATATGATTTGAATGAAGACCGATAATGGTAAAATACGTATATTTGGCCATCGAATGTTATGAGGCTAAAATTTTGGCTATTTCTTAGTAACATTCATCTTTCTTTACTTACCAAATTTTTAAAAAATGGAAGGGAGTTGGGCGAATCGTTGTTGACATGGAAAAACTCTAGAAATCAGGAATATCTCTGTATTATTGGCTTAGAGGGAGTCTAGAGGCTTTCTTGTTATTTAAAAAGTAAACAACTCCATAATATGGTCAGGTCAGTCCACCAAAAAAGGGTATATCCAGAAATTTATTCGTAAAAACATTCGTTGAGGATAAGTGAGATAGTCTTTATACATAATAGAATTTGAAGTTTACGTGATAAGAGAAATCAAAGAGATTTTTAAGCAATTATTTTTTTCTCTTAAATATAATGATATTAAAATATATCTTACCGACTAAAATATGATTAAAGTTTTTATTATCTTAAATTAAGAGTTTCCATAGGCCATCGACTTGGATGTAACATTGTTCAACCACATACATGCATCAAATGTAAAATATTAGTTGACTTCAAAGGGAGACATGGTCTAACGAATACCAAACATCCTGAAGCCTACAAATTTATCATTAGATGATGGCTTAAGACCAGATGGCTTAACTTCCGTGCCTTGGTCTTTAGGAAAATCCTTAATTTGGGACTTCACATGCGTATCTTCTTTCCCAAAAAATTTAAATTCTAATCCGGTTGATATAGCCGAGAAAAAAAAACAATGAAATATTCCAAATTCACAAATTATATTTTTACACCGATCGTTATCTCTTCCCTTAGACATATGCCAAGCGGAACTTTAAAATTCTTAAAAAATATAGGGGATAAGATAAGAGCCCTTACATCAGAACCAAAAGAATACTATTTTTTAAAACAAAATCTACAAATAACTATTTTAAAATATAACTATTCATGTTTTGGGGGAACTTGTAGTCCCACCTCCGTTTTTATAAAATAATGTTTTATTTTATTTTATATTTGATATGTTAATTTTAATATTATTTTATTTGATAGTAGTAATAAAAGGAATTTAATTCAAAAAAAAAAAATGTTTTAATAAGTAAGCTAAAGTAAAAATCGAATATATTTTTATAGGCTAATTTATTCATTCTAACCTTGATAAATAAGGCATTTTATTATATAATTATAATTATTACTATTCGTCAATATTTTTATTTATAATATCCACTTGAAAAGGGGCCATAAAATTATAAAAAACATAAATATATTTTTTATTTAGACAATAAGTCCAAAAGTTAATTATGATATAAAATACAAAGAAACTATTATTTATATTATATATATATATATATCTCAAAGTTCCAAAAATAAATTTCATGTAGTAGTTGCAGGTTTAAATATATTGGAAATTTTATTTCCAATATAATCTTGACATTCGGATTTGTTAATGTTAACTAATAAGCTAGGATCGACGTTAATTGATAAATTAGTATTCTCGAACGGTAAGTCATCATTAGGGTTACGTATGTAATCCGATAACCTTTTTTGAATGGTTCGACTATTATTGTCGAATGTGGCTTCCATATTAATAGGGTCATGATAAATACTGTTATGAAGGTCTTCTATCTTCGATAACATATCTTCTAGAAGAAATTGGCAAGCCGGGTTCACCTCGTTTGGGAAAATATTTGTTGTAATGGGCTTTATCCAAATCGCCCATTTATTGTCATGAAAGGGATGTTGTTTGTTAGGGTAATTTCGCTCTTTTTCATAGCGTTGCTTGTTTCGTAATGGTAACAACTGATAAAATAGATCCCCCAGAGCCGACATTTGAACGACAACCAGACCATCATTGGATAAATTACAGATGCCATAATCCAAAACGGGCACATTTACGCGTTTCATAATGTCGGATACTATACTTTGATTGAGCTTGACACCGCTAGGGTCGTTACATGTCCCTGGAAAAAATAGGCAAGGAAAGTTGGCCTTGAAAGGCTTCCCACTAGCTGAACCACCATTTTTGAGCGGGTAAAAAACAATATCGCCTAAACCATGAGAAGATGCACTCAGCAAAATTTCTTGGCGAGAAGTGGTAGCGTCGATGAACGAGCAATATCGATGCCTAATAATATTGGCCTTTTTGGTGCTCGTTATTCCACCGTTAGATGTCAAGATGGGCATAAATGAATTGATCAAGTGATTAATGTACCGATCGTCGACCAAAAATAAATGGTGTTCAGTTGAGAGCACATGGGCGTGATCTCGCCCGGGATATATATTGCTTTGATAAATAGAGTAATTGTAACCGATTGATTCAGTTTCAACGCTTTGATAATAAGAATTAGTGTCAAAGAGGACTTTATTTTCAACGCTTTGCGGCTGGCACCTAAGATCATGATGGTAGAGTATTGATCCGTTGACGTAAGCGATGCAGCGCGGGTGATTAGAAAAGTAAGAAGCTAGTAAGGGATGAATAGTAGGCGTTAAGGAATTGAAAAGAGATGATGATTGGATTTCAATTTCCTGCACAATCGAGCATGTGTTCAAATCGTATAACAATAAAGTGGGGGAGCGTTCTAACCCGTTAAACTTCTCCACGCTTAGCAACAAATCACTAGGAATGTAAGAACTTTGATGAAACGAAGAGCAATCTTGTATATTTATACTCCCAACGGGGCTCAAGGTAGAAGACTGGTATAGTTGCAAACATTTGTTGGTGACGAAGCACACGCGATTAAAAGTGTTCAAGTGATGCAGGGACCTTGGAAGGTTCTGTAGGCTCACGGCGTTTTCAGGTTGATGATTAACAATTTTTACGTGGCCGTTCTTTGAATCGAACACCAGACGAGATACAATGTAGGTCTTCAGGTCACGATAAGGTCTTAACAAGCATAATGAATCGGTCGTTTGGGCCGAATCCTCAGAGGAGTTCAAAAAGATCAAGTGTGGTTGATGTGTTTCGGGACGATCTTTCCAATAATAGTCAAGCAATTTGGAAGAGTCTTCTTCTACTCTGGGCTTGATAAGGGCCATATTTCCGGTCAGAGAACGCGTTTCGTCATTTGCGTTTGAGTAACTCAGGCAAACTTTGTAGCGCTTTAAATTGCGTTGAAAGGAGGCCAAAATTGTATTGTAATTGTGCGAGCATTCTAAATAATGAGTAGTCTGAACAGGGTTCAAGACCCCTAAAGGATAACAAGGCTTGTTCACGATGAATTCATTCCATGTTGGATCGAATTGCGAGAAAGGACGAGCGCGAAGATCGGTAAAGTTGATTTCGCAATTTTGGAAACCCTCGAAATCAAAAAATAAGTTTTCTTTGGTGTTTTCGGCGAATTTGTAGAAGGGATATGAACGTGAGCATTTCATCGAATTAGTGGAGGAAGTTTTAATAATAGATTTGTCTAAAAATCTAAGATTTCTTATCTGTTCATGAATTTTTTTGACAACTATAAAAATTAAATTGAAATATATTAAAAAAATGTTATGTGCGTGTTTAATAGAATTAAATTATAGATTAGAGGTGTGCGCGGGGAAAATTTCTTATTCAAGGCCCGTCCGCTCACGGTGGCTAAAAATATTCACGCCTTTTTACGCTTGCTGCTAAAAAAAATTTAAATCGACCCGTCCGTCCGCTCATGAAAGAAAATATTTTGATCACGCCCGAAAAATTCACGGTTTTAAATTTTTTCTGAATTTCTCAAAACTTTATTGCTACTTTTACGCTATTTTGAATCATAGTTTTTTATTTATTTTCCATATCAATAATAAAGAAAATGATTACCATTATAAATCAAAATTTTTATTTAAAAAAAGATATAATGTCTGTATTTTTGGATTTTAATGGTGTTCGTCTTTCCTCATAAGCGATTGGCTATAGAAAAAATAATCTTTCACTGGAATCCGAACTTGCCTGGGCTAATAAAATTTCACTAGCAACTTTTCTCAAAAGGGAAAAGAATTTTCCTGCTTCCAAAACTTCAAAATATTTTCATTGTTATTTGTTTTATAAACGATAAATCTTTTAAGTTCATCCTCACAACTTTCATCGATAAATGTTGTAGGCTCATCAAAATCAAATAATCTATAAATTCTCCAAATGTTTCATTTAGTGTTTTTTAAGTATTCAGGATGGATTAGAAAAGTTAAAAATGATAGTTGGCAGTGTCTTATGCATATCGTCGAATGTTAAATCATTTTATCTGCCTTTTCATCGTCTTTTAAAAACTTAATACTTTTGAAATTTGGATTTAGAATTCAGTCTACCTTATGTAGTGGCTGCATTCCTTCCTTTAAAGAAAATATTGTTCTGTTTCTTATGATTTTTGTTATTACTCTATCACCTTCTGAAGGTTGACAAAATTTCATTAATTTTTGTTTCCTTCATTTATGGTGGGATGAGAATCTGCGCTCAATTATGTGAGCATTCTTTGAATAGTGATAAAAATATATCTGATTAGTGTATGATATTTACATCAATGGTCGCTAATTCATTTAATACTTGTTTGTTAAACAGACTAACCTGTATTTCATCATATGATTTTAGGGAAATTTGTATCATGATATATATATATAGTTCCTCTCGTTACTACATATTGCTAAATGGAATGGCTTAGCTTGCTGTTTGTTACAGATTGCTTAAAATATTACGCTATCTTTATTAACCATTTATACATAAAGCTATTTCAGATAAGCAATTATCAATAATATAATGCATTATGTTATTTAATATATGTCGTGAAAATGGTATCCTTTTATCATCTTGAATACACTTATATTCATTATATTTTAAACAGCATGTATAAAGCAATTGCATCAATTATCTTTTAGATTTGTAGGTATATGGGTAAATAAACAATAAGTTATTAAAAAATTCAATATATTTAATTTTGACCGATTTTAATTTGAGTGCAAATGATTAATATATAGTAAAGATAAATGAAAATAAAACATATATAAATTAAATTTATTACCAAATTTTTATTGCTGAACGAGAGTTGAGAAACTTTAAATTATTTTTCATTTAATTGAAATTTTTTTAAGAGGGGGAAAAAATGTTTTGTTTATAAAATGCATAATTTTTTTTGTTTTCAAAAATGATTCCATTAGAAAATAAATATTATAATTTATATAATAATTGCAAAATTATATTCATAAAAGACAATTTCAAAAATTAAAATTTCCGCGATTCACGGGAAATTTATGTTCATGCCCAATCACGCCCGATAAAAATTTTGAAAAGGCGCCCCGTGACCCATCGCGTCACAAGTTTTATCACGGCCGCGCCCACCTCTATTATCGATACTGTAAGAAAAATCACACATAAAAATAGATCCCACCAAAGTTTAATTTAATTATTAAAAAGAATATAATGCAACTCTTTATTGAACCCTTAACTTTCAATCAATATATATACTATAAATTAATATATAATTATCAGTAAATATTCAAATAAAGTAACCCATGACCGGGAAAAAAAATTTTTTTTACCTTTTATTAAAATATCTTCCATATGAACAGCAAATATAATAATTTTTCAATATATGTGACAAAACAAATAATAAAAAAAATATATATCATATATATCCCAAAAAGTATTCTTTTAAATCACGAAAAATTAATCAGTAACTATAATACTTCCCTTTTATATCTTTTTCCCAAGGGAAATTATTAATACCGCTGCAATAAAAAGTATCGCAATCTTCTTTCTTAAAAATTTTAAGTTAAGCTACAAGGATCCCGATACAAGAACTTCAAATAGCTTTTACAAAAAGATTACAAAAAAAACCTTGTAAAACTAATTACTAATAGCCATAATTTAAAATTATTTAAAAAAAATAAATTAAAATAAAAGAAGTTTACAAAATATGCGTTACTCGTCAAAAGAAACAAAACTGTAAAAACATCAAATAATTAATAATTGCTAAATCATTTTACACTAATTTTAAGATAATATGACACCTCCCCATTTCAGGTAACTAAAATATTCCATTTCCTCACGGTCAATTCGACATTTTTATCTTATTTTATACGTTTTCCAAATAAACATGTTTCTCTACTTCTCCCTAACTGTTGCCTGCGTTACTAAAACGGTTATTTGTAGAAGACTTCCAGAATTATAGTTCCTTTATCAGGATTTAAACGATTTGCACTCCATCATTAAAACATTCGTATTGTTTATTTAGTAGCTCCACAAGTCGCCTGATTTTTGTCTGCCTGTGGTCACAGATACCCTTAACCTCGGTATTATCGGTCACGCATGTGTTGCGTCAAACCATATCAATAGCCTGTATTTGGTTTGGCCACCCTTTGATTTTACCACCAAGTGCTATAGAATTCCATAATATCTCAACAAATACCAACATTATATGAAAATATCTTACTTCAAATATCCTTGATCGTCAACATCTCCTAAGTCCCCAATAGTTTAACTAAAGAGTGGGCATTTGCTGCCTCGCTGATCCCAATAATCGGATACTCGTTATCTAGGCCCAACATGAATGGTTTTTTACGCAAGTTAATAATTTTTATCCATTAACACATAATCATTTTTTTATTTTTCTTCCAAGGCTTTTCCGCCCTTTTTTTTGTTATAAAAACGATTTCCTCGCTATTTTATATCCTATGTCTATGTTTGGTTCGATCAACTCATTTTCTTTCCTTTTTTTATTTCATCGCTTTATTATTTACTAATTCACTAATATATTATGAAATATTCAAACACTTACAAGTCAAAATTTTCAATATCCCAAAGTAATAACATTTCACAAAAATTCCAATTCCACCTTTTTATATCGTTTTCTCAAAGAGGGAAATTATTATAATTAACAGTGGGAGAAAAAGTATCATAACTTTTAAAAAATTGCAATCTAATGTTTAAATAATAAACTACAAGGATCCCGAGCGTCTTCAAATAGCTTTTACAAAATGAAAGAATATAAAAAAAATCTTGTAAAACTAATTACTAATCGCCATAAAATATAAATAACTCTTTTTTTAAGGTTGTGTCCAAAATGTTTTGAAAAAATGCTTAAAATTTATAAATTTTCGCAAATTAATAACAAAACATTTTTGACACCTCCAAGTTTTTCCTCCCAAATTTTCCTATTTTCTACAGAATCTCTGAATTTTAAGTCATTTTTGCACCAGGGGTTCCTGTGCATTCTTATGCTTTCCATAAAACTATTTTCTGACACTAAAAAATATATTTATAATATAAATGGATATAGTTTTTTGAATTAATAAATTTATAAAAATGGGCAGTATTGTTTAAAAATTGTTCAGGAACTACTTATATGTATTATTTATTAAAAATAAATTGGTAAATGAATCTTATTACATACTAACAACTAAGATCTTCATAATTTCTACCCATTTATTTTTATCATTTCTTTGAAATATATAAACTAATAATACTTACTAATTTTTCATAAAAATTTTCCAAATAAATAAATTTTGAATATTTTTATTCGAATTTATTCATTTTTACTAATATCACAGCTTAAAAAAATATAAATAATATACAAAGAAATTTGTAAAATATGCCTTACTGGATTACAACAAAACTGTCAAAAAAATCAAATAATTTATAATTGCCAAATCATTTTTACACTAAAATAATATGACAGATACGTTCGATATTGCCCATAAAATTTCATGTATATATAACAGATTGAAATGATGTCATATTATTATCAATATTAACACTGAAGTTTTATTGAATTAAACTCGCAATATTTCTATTAAACTGGTAAATCGCAAAATTTTTAAACTTGAGATATTTTAACACCATATTCGAGTCGAGGATCATTCTCTATGTGTAATTCATTTATAGACCTCGTAACGAAGATTCGTTTTTTCAAATATGAATAATGTATTCGTAGTATGATGATAAATAGAAGTTAATCAACATATTCGTTTATTGATATTTATAATTTTTATTATTATATTTTTCGATTATAATTGAATTGAAACTAAAAAGTTTTCAATTTAAAATATTAAAACAGGTAAATATTTTGGACATTGGTAAAAGATCTTATAATAGGGTTACACTTGGATAATAAAAATTTGTAATTAGTTTAAGTCCTAAAAATTTTAATAACTTTTTTTTTAAATTTTCCGCTAGTTTTTAATAATTTTTTGGCCTAGGCTTAGAATTTCTTTCAATAATCTATATATATACAATTCGTAATGTGACTTGTTATTTGCTACAAGTAAAATGGGATAAATTTTTGTCATTCATTCCAAATTTTAAAGTAAGGAAGATCCGTCTGGTAAGCACATTATGTGTGATTGACCGCGCCTTTAAATTTTTTCATGCGCCTTAGCAACAGCTTTTTCAGTTTATAATTTTATTTTTTACATATAGCAGAGTTGTTAAACCCTACTTTTAAAAGTAGCGCGCTATTAGCTACTATTTTTTTAAAGTAGCTTTGGCTACTATTTTTTTTAAAAATTTAGAAAGAAATTTGTTTTATATTTTGCTTATAATAATTAAATAGTAATACATAAAAATCAACATTTATAAATATTTAAAATATATTTAGTTTTGATTATAAAAAATTTATGTAGACTATAATTTAAGTAATAAATAACTATTTATGGTAATATTTAATTTTTATTTATTTTGTTGCATTTTGATAATAAAATCATTTCTAATTCTATACTATCATCCCCAAGTCTAAAGCGAAGATCAGAAAGTATAAGTTACGCCTTAAATAATCTCTCAACACTAGCACTTGAGCGCAAGGATGTATTTAATTTTATATACATATTTTTATATAAGAAAAATTATCAAAAATACTAATTTGAGTATTTTCATATTTAATAAACGCGTTTAGGGGATTTTCTATTATATTAGTATCCTTTATTTCAGAAAAATTATCAGTGGAAGTAGATTTTATGGTTCTAACTAGGGCATCTTTGTCTACTATCTCAATCATTAGTGTCTGGTGACAAAAAATTGTTATACCAGGAGATAGTTTTAATTATCATGGTAAATGATGAATTATCAACCAATGACATTGGCTGAACTTTATCAATTATAAAATAGACAATAACTTTATCAGCCAGTTTCTGAGAAATATTGACATTATTAATCAATTTAGCTTGAATTGAATTGGTCTTTTGGGATGTAGTCTCCCCTATACCAAAATTATTAAGATGTTTTTCTATCTCTTTAAAACTGTTGGTATGAATATTCTTACAAAATAAAAATATTATTAGGACGTAAAAATGACATGCCTTTAGGTTATTTTTGAGGATGTCATTTTTAAGGTTATAGCTACTAGATTTATTTGAGGATATACTTTTTTTACAGTTTGAACAAATAAATTTGTAGCCAGCTTTTGTTTTTACATTAATTTGAAAATATTTTTCGAATTTTAAAATGGAAAATTTGTATTATTGTCATCAAGAACATTTTCTTCTAGGAATTGTCTGACTCACTTACATCGATTTGGATATCAATTTGTGATGGCATTTTAAATAATTTAAACTAGATGATTTAGGTTTATAATATAAATTGAAAATATAAATAAAAAATTTAAAATACAAATTAGAAATTAGAAATTGAAAATATAAATTTCAAAATTAAATAATTAATTATATTATATTTAAATTTTCATGTTTAAAGTTAAATTCATTATATTTTTAAGTAGCGCGCTACTTAGCTACTTTAAAAAAAGGAGCGCGTTAAAAAAAAAATGATTGAAAAAATAGTAGCGCACTATTAGTTATAGCTATCAAAAAAAATAGCGCTACAAAACTCTGATATATAGACATGACGCCCATACAATAATGTTATTTTTTTATAAACAGTATTGTTTCTGTTATATTTAACTGGGATAAACATATGTACATAGCAGGTATCCAAACCGAACCTGAACCGAACCGTTAAACCGCTAAAAACCGGTATTTTTATCAAACCTGAACCGAACCTAAACCGCTAAAAAATTTCTAGCCAAACCTGAACCGAACCGCTAAAATGCCTCTGAACCGGTTCGAACCTCGTGATTTTATGCTGCTAAAATAATGTGTAAGTTATTCATATCATATATTATACACTGGGGAGACATCCCACAATTAAGTGGGCACTCCACCACCCCATAGAGGGAAATTTACCCTACTGTCTGGGTCCTGTTTAATTTGAGTGGGATGACAGGTACCACTCGTGGATAAGCCAGGATCCACAAAGTTGACAGTAATTTACCCTACTGTCAGGGTCCCGTTTAATTTGAGTGGGATGACGGGTACCACTCGTGGATAAGCCAGGATCCACATTGTAAATAATGTTTATTTATTATAAAAGATAAGATAGGAATATGTATTAGAAAAAAGGAGAGGGGGGGGGGGTGATTAAGGAGTAAAGAGGAGAAGAATTAGTTTTTGTAATTTATTTATTTATTTTTTGTTTTCTCTTTTTTGTTTTGTTTTCTCTTTTTTTTTTATATTATTAGTAATAAGAGATTCTTGTGTTAAAATAATGTTAATATCATATTGATCAAGGAGTTTCCTAAGTATAGTTGTTTTTGAAAGTAGGCCAGGAATGTTGTAGGAGTAGATTGTTAGATTTTTGAAAATTGACATAATATAAATTTTAAAGTAAAATGTAAGATAAATTTGAATTTTGAAATAGAAAAAAAATGGGGAAAAAATAAGCAGACGATACTTGGAAAATTGAAAAAGCAAAAAGCAGATAAGAGAAATGATGAATAAGAAAATATCCATGAAATTGAGTTTTAAGAGAGGATTAAAGTTAAATTTTGTTTAAGAAAGAAGTTGTAATTATATTAAATGTTGATTTATATTATTTTGTTTAAATTAAGTTAATAAGATTAATATATAGAAAAAATAAATTGTTAAAGGAAATAAATAATTGAAATAAAAGATAAATAAATGATTTATAATGGTACTTGCTAAACTTTATAGTAGCTTAGGTAAAGAATTGGAGAAGATAAGAAAGAATTAAGTTATGATGAATTGATTGAGATAAATTAGTAAATAAAGAAGAGAATTTATTTCTTTGAATCTAGAAAAAATAAAAAAATTAATGAATAAAAGTAATAACTTGACAGAGATATATTATGGGTTATGTATAATCCTCAGCAATTAAAAAAAGAGTCTCATTACTCTCCCAAACATCTTCCATGCATTTGAAAGAAATATTCATTTAATGAATATCATATCATATCATACACTGGGGAGACATCCCACAATTAGGTGGGCACTCCACCACCCCATAGAGGGCGTCTCCAGTGCTGGCAGAAAATTTACCCTACTGTCTGGGCCCTGTTTAATTTGAGTGGGATGACAGGTATAACTCGTGGATAAGCCAGGATCGTTAAAGTTGACAGTAATTTACCCTACTGACAGGGTCCCGTTTAATTTGAGTGGGATGACGGGTACCACTCGTGGATATGCCAGGATCCACATTGTAAATAATGTTTATTTATTAAAAAAGATAAGATAGGTATATGTATTAGAAAAAAAGGGGGGGGGGGTGATTAAAGAGTAAAGAGGAAGAAGAATTAGTTTTTGTAATTTATTTATTTATTTTTTGTTTTCTCTTTTTTGTTTTGTTTTCTCTTTTTTTTTTAAATATTATTGGTAATAAGAGATTCTTGTGTTAAAATAATGTTAATATCATATTGATCAAGGAGTTTCCTAAGTATAGTTGTTTCTGAAAGTAGGCCAGGAATGTTGTAGGAGTAGATTGTTAGATTTTTGAAAATTGACATAATATAAATTTTAAAGTAAATTGTAAGATAAATTTGAATTTTGAAATAGAAAAAAAAATGGGGAAAAAATCAATGTGTAAGTTATTACTAGTATATTGCAAAATATTTTAATTATATTCGAATGTTTTAAAGATTTTTATCAATCACATTTGATTGATAAGTGTCAGTCATAATTTTTATGAACTTTAGTATATTGCCATTTTCCAATATTTTTTAAATTTTTTAAGCTTATAAATTATAATGCCTAGAGCAAAATTAAACCCCATATACAATTATTTTACTTATAATATTATTAATGACAGATCAAAATGTAATATTGCTGATTGTCAAATAAATATGAAAGGTAATCATGGCGCAAAATTGGAGCGTCACATAAAAAGAAACCACCCTATAGAATTCAATAAAATTAAAATATCACAACAACAAATTCCTAATAAAATAAAAAGGCTTAAGATGCCATCAAACCAACAGACAATAAAAGAAGTATTTAAAGAACAAACTACTATATCAGTGAAGCTATATAAAAAAATAATAATTGGTGCTTGTACTGAGCTGGTAACTTTTAATGGTAGACCATTCACATTAATCGATGATAGTGGCTTTAGAAAAATTCTGGATCCTATATTAGAAGGTTTAGGTAATATTAAAATTAATTCCCAAAATATTCAATCGAATGTTGCAGAATTAAGCCTTAGATATTCGGCAAAATATAATCAAAGAAATAAATGGTAAATTATTATCTCTAAAAATTGACTGTGTTACTCGTATAGACAGGTCCATTATTGGGATTAATCTCAGTACATTCAAAAAGCAAAAATTGTTCTGAGAACACTGGCAATGAAAGAAATTTTTGAACGGCCCACTGCAGAAAATTTAAAACTCCTTTTAATAAAAGTATTAAATGATTATGAAATAAAAACATCACAACTGTACACTATAACAACGGACAATGGGGCAAATCTAATTAAGATGGTAAAATTATTTATGGAGATGATGACAATCAATTGTCTGAAGATGATGAAGAAGAACAAATACAAAATATAGATAATTATGATTTTTATACTAGTTTCACAAATGTACCTGATGAATTAGCAAGCAATCTTAATGATTCTCAATATGATATTATAAATATAAGATGTGCTTCTCATACCTTACAACTTGTGGTAGCTCATGCATTAAAAAATTGCTCCATTTCTAATATTATTATTAAAGCTCGTACTGCCTGCAAGAAGCTAAGGACAAAATCGATATCAATCATACTAAAAAAATTAAACTTAAAAAGACCTATATTGGATTGTCACAGATGGTTATCAACCTATGACATGCTAGAGAGATTGAATGAATTAAAAGATATTTGTGAGGAGTTATCAGTATCATATAGTAAACTTTGTTTTACAACTCTGGAATGGGAAGCAATTATAGGGTTGGTAAATATACTAAAACCAATGAAGTAGCTACCAAGAACTTACAACTTGAGCAGCTAACTTTAGGGGATTTTTATTGCATATGGCTGAAAGCTAAATTAGAAATTTCCATTTTTACTTCACCCTTTGCTGGTTCAATAATTGATGCTATGAATTTTAGAGAGAAGCAACTTTTAAACAACAATGCCTTTTTGTCATGCATATATCTAGATTTAAGGTATGTTCTAAAAATATTATATCTTATATAAATTTAATCAATAATTTTATTTATTTTAATTAATAATTTTATTTCACTTTATATATTTTTCTATCTATACATAAATATAATAAGATTTTTTTAATGATATTTTTAATTTTTATTATATAGATATCAAGTGTTTTTGACTGAAGAAGAAAAAACCAAAGCTAGAGAACATATTATTAAAATATGGCATAACATGGAATCGAACTTTGTTATAAGAGTGGAGGATTTTAGTGAAGGTGAATCAACACCGGTTAATGGATCTTCATCTGAAGAGGACTTAGTAGAAAGTCTTTTTAAAAAAAAAGATGTGAACAAACAAAATCTCTTACAAAAATCGGAGAATTTTAAAAATATTTTAGTTAATTTTTCTAAAGAACCTAGGTTAAATAAAAATATGAATATTTTAGACTATTGGAGAAATCAGAGTAATCGATACCCTAAATTATATAAATTGTCTGATATCCTGGCAGTGCCAGCTACCCATGTTAGTGTAGAAAGATGTTTTTCTACAATTAAATTTATACTATCCCCTTATAGATGTAATTTGAGTGTGATAAATCTTGAAAATATATTAATTGTACGGCTTAATAAAAATTTTTTAAATAAATAAAGTTATAAATATTGTTCATATTATAAAATTAATCATTGATATCTATTTGTTATATTTATAAATTAAATATTATTTTATATTATGCAATTAATAAAAATGAAGGTTTTATGTATGTGTTTTTTTATTTTAATGATAAAAAAAATATTTTTCCCTATACATAATTCGAATGTAGGTTTGAATACAAAAATGTTCAAACCGGTTTATAGAGGTTCGAACCGAACCTTTATTTTTATTTTTTACGAACTAAAACCTGAACCTTGAACAGTTATTTTTATCCGAACCTGAACCTGAACCGATATTCGTTTCGGTTTGGATCCCTGGTGATGATAGTAAATGATATAAATTTTGACATTTGACAAATGCGAAGAGTAAAAGAAAAGCTTTAAAAATATCATCTGAGCCAAAATTTTGTTATGTTTTACCTGACTCAGGCCCTGGAAATTTAAATTTCCCAGCCCAAAGTTAGAAAAAAAATATAGTCCAGGTCCGACAGTTCAAAAAATAAATCTGGGCTGACTATAATTTCGCAAGACGGTTTGAAGCATGGCCTTAGCGAAATTTTTTAAAGCGGGCTCGTTAGAAAATTGAAAAATTCGAGAAAAAAAAATTAGACTTTAAATTAAAAAACGATTATATCTATGTACCAGGGATCCAAACCGAAACGAATATCGGTTCGGTTCAGGTTCGGATAAAAATAACGGTTCAAGGTTCAGGTTCGGTTCGTAAAAAATAAAAATAACGGTTCGGTTCGAACCTCTATAAACCGGTTTGAACATTTTTGTATTCAAACCTACATTCGAATTATGTATAGGGAAAAATATTTTTTTTATTAAAATAAAAAAACACATACATAAAACCTTCATTTTTATTAATTGCATAATATAAAATAATATTTAATTTATAAATATAACAAATAGATATCAATGATTAATTTTATAATATGAACAATATTTATAACTTTATTTATTTAAAAAATTTTTATTAAGCCGTACAATTAATATATTTTCAAGATTTATCACACTCAAATTACATCTATAAGGGGATAGTATAAATTTAATTGTAGAAAAACATCTTTCTACACTAACTTGGGTAGCTGGCACTGCCAGTATGATATCAGACAATTTATATAATTCAGGGTATCGATTACTCTGATTTCTCCAATAGTCTAAAATATTCATATTTTTATTTAACCTAGGTTCTTTAGAAAAATTAACTAAAATATTTTTAATATTCTCCGATTTTTGTAAGAGATTTTGTTTGTTCACATCTTTTTTTTAAGATCCATTAACCGGTGTTGATTCACCTTCACTAAAATCCTCCACTCTTATAACAAAGTTCGATTCCATGTTATGCCATATTTTAATAATATGTTCTCTAGCTTTGGTTTTTTCTTCTTCAGTCAAAAGCACTTGATATCTATATAATAAAAATTAAAAATATCATTAAAAAAATCTTATTATATTTATGTATAGATAGAAAAATATATAAAGTGAAATAAAATTATTAATTAAAATAAATAAAATTATTGATTAAATTTATATAAGATATAATATTTTTAAAACATACCTTAAATCTAGATATATGCATGACAGAAAGACATTGTTGTTTAAAAGTTGCTTCTCTCTAAAATTCATAGCATCAATTCTTGAACCAGCAAAGGGTGAAGTAAAAATGGAAATTTCTAATTTAGCTTTCAGCCATATGCCATAAAGATCCCCTAAAGTTAGCTACTCAAGTTGTAAGTTCTTGGTAGCTACTTCATTGGTTTTAGTATATTTACCAACCCTATAATTGCTTCCCATTCCAGAGTTGTAAAACAAAGTTCACTCACTATATGATACTGATAACTCCTCACAAATATCTTTTAATTCATTCAATCTCTCTAGCATGTAAAAGGTTGATAACCATCTGTGACAATCCAATATAGGTCTTTTTAAGTTTAATTTTTTAGTATAATTGATATCGATTTTGTCCTTAGCTTCTTGCAGGCAGTACGAGCTTTAATAATAATATTAGAAATGGAGCAATTTTTTAATGCATGAGCTACCACAAGTTGTAAGGTATGAGAAGCACATCTTATATTTAATATCATATTGAGAATCATTAAGATTGCTTGCTAATTCATCAGGTACATTTGTGAAACTAGTATAAAAATCATAATTATCTATATTTTGTATTTGTTCTTCTTCATCATCTTCAGACAATTCATTGTCATCATCACTATCCTCTATAAATAATATTATCATCTTAATTAGATTTGCCCCATTGTCCGTTGTTATAGTGTAGTGATGTTTTTATTTCATAATCATTTAATACTTTTATTAAAAGGAGTTTTAAATTTTCTGCAGTGGGCCGTTCAAAAATTTCTTTCATTGCCAGTGTTCTCAGAACAATTTTTGCTTTTTGAATGTACTGAAGATTAATCCCTATAATGGACCTGTCTAGACGAGTAACACAGTCAATTTTTAGAGATAATAATTTACCATTTATTTCTTTGATTATATTTTGCCGAATATCTAAGGCTTAATTCTGCAACATTCGATTGAATATTTTGGGAATTAATTTTAATATTACCTAAACCTTCTAATATAGGATCCAGAATTTTTCTAAAGCCACTATCATCGATTAATGTGAATGGTCTACCATTAAAAGTTACCAGCTCAGTACAAGCATCAATTATTATTTATTTAGCTTCATTTACTTCTTCTTCTGTTGGCTTGATGGCATCTTAAGCCTTTTTATTTTATTAAGAATTTTTTGTTGTGATATTTTAATTTTATTGAATTCTATAGGGTGGTTTCTTTTTATGTGACGCTCCAAATTTGCGCCATGATTACCTTTCATATATATTTGACAATCAGCAATATTACATTTTGATGTGTCATTAATAATATTATAAGTAAAATAATTGTATATGGGGTTTAATTTTGCTCTAGGCATTTTAATTTATAAGCTTAAAAAATTTAAAAAATATTGTAAAATGGCAATATACTAAATTTCATAAAAATTATGACTGACACTTATCAATCAAATGAGCAGCATAAAATCACGAGGTTCGAACCGGTTCAGAGGCATTTTAGCGGTTCGGTTCAGGTTCAGCTAGAAATTTTTTAGTGGTTTAGGTTCGGTTCAGGTTAGATAAAAATACCGGTTTTTAGCGGTTTAACGGTTCGGTTCAGGTTCGGTTTGGATCCCTGATCATCACATTAAGTAACTTTATATTTTCAATCCCTCAATTGCTTTGATCTTCAATAAATTCATTAATCTTCGAATTATAGGACATAATGATGAAGCCAATTTTTTATGATAAATGAATTTGCTAAATCAATTTCCAATGAGTAATGCAACAAATTCGGCTAATAAATATGAAGAATTTATTTAAAAATTTTTTTACTTTGTAAATATTATTCTAAATTTGTTATTTACAAAAAGATTCACCCATATGCCTTATATAAAATTAGATTGCTTTCACATTTTTCAAAATTTTAATCTTTGAATATCCTGTAAATTCACCTACCTGGTATTTCTTAATATAATGCTAAATTTTTTAAAATAATGAGAAAAATTGCAACTCAAGTCAATTATATAAATTAATTTTTAGATATGGCAAAATATAAAATGCAAATAGATCGTCAAAAAACAAATTAGGCTAAATTTAAAAAATTAATTTATCAAAATTTTAAAGGACACCATTAAATGAAAGTGTATGGGAAATACTACTGCATGGTGAGAGATAGCTAGAAAGAGTCAAAGCGGACAACTCTGTGAAAATATAGTGATTAAATTTAAGCAAGACTTGTATATAAAGTAGTGCTCGTCCTTACTAACCGCGTCCTTTTTTGAGGAAAAGTAAATTCGTTATTTGTGTCAAAAGGTAACTTACTCTTTAAATTTTTCTCAAAGAATATGGAAAAAATATTTTATTATATATTGTATTTTTATAAATTTTATAAGTTTTTAATTCATATTAACTAGCAAAGTTCTTCATTTTTATTTCATTTTTTACAGTTGTTGAATTTTATAGTCAAGATTGTTAATCTACTTAATATTAAATCCCTCAAGGTATGTAATTTATATTTTAATAATACTTATTTCTTCAGATGATTTAACTCTGCCTTGATCCCAATGTGAAACATTTTAACATAATAAAGAAAATTAAAGGTATTAAGTCTACACTTAGTAAGTGTAGATAGTGCCCTAATTTAAATGTTTCAACCTTGTCCAGCAGTTCAAATCTATAAAAATAAACATATGAAGGTAGAGATATGATTTCAGATTAAATTCTCACAAAGAAATAAAAAAAATTTGATGAATATCTGAAAGAAAAAAAAATGTGAAAATTATCAATAAGTTTTTTTGAATCATTTTATTAAATACAGTGTTGTGCAGATTTAATTTAAAACATTTCCATAATTTTTTAATTCATTTGTAAATAAAATTATTTGTTGTAAAAAAATTTTAAATAACATATTTATATATTCTTTTACAAATTAAATAATTTTATTTTCAAATAAATTAACAAATATGGCAAAGTTTAAATTAAATCTGCACAACACTGTATTTTTAAATAAATTCCCCCAATTAAATTTTTTACAGCCCTCATCCTCTGTGTCATTTGACCGTGTGTATAGCTATAACTGTTGAGCAAGGGCTTCTGTTTATTTGAACAAAATTTTGAAAATCACTTATTAAAAAAAAATTATTGCAAAAAGAACAAAATTTTATAAAATTATTTTTGTATAATTTTATTTTAATTATCTAAAGGGGGAAAAAATTTTGAAAAATTATATATATAATATTTAGTATTTTTTAAAGTAATGAGTAACGTTACTTTTTTGAAAGCATATTCATTTTTTTTAAAGTAATGAGTGTGTTTCATTTTTTGAAGTAATGTTTACAGCCAAATGAAAATATCAGTTCTTTTTTTTGTATAAATTTTATCTATATAAATAAATAATATTTGATAAAATACAATAACACCAAATATATATATAAAATAACAATGGATATACTTAAAGGTCATACAAATAAATGTGTATTAAAAAAAATTAAATAACACTTAAGGTCATATAAACTTAAATTTATTAATATGGCCTTTAATAAGTAAATTTAACATAAAACAATATAAAATTTAAGCCATAAAGCTTTTGTTAAATCAAGGACTTGTAGATATAGGAAAAAAATGGCCCATTTATAACAAAAAATGTTTCACAACAAAAATGATAATTTAACTTTATAAAATTACACTAAAAAATTTATTGTTTTTTTATTAGCCATATATTTTTAATATGAGATAATATGAAAATTATGCCCTGCAAGTCCACCTTCCTTAAGATATTTTATCTACTTACCTCTGATTTTGGGAAAAAAAATTACTTACCCATCTAATCATTTGTTACCACCCACTTGTCCAGTGTTAAAAAGAATTTATTTAGTTGGTTCTTTATTAATTTTAATGTATTTAACTTATAGCTATCAATCATAATTATAAAAAAATTGACTTAATTCTAGATAGTTTAGGTCGATAATAATTATTTTTTAAATCAGTGAGCCATATCCCTAATAAATAAAAAAAAGCATAAAACAAAATATTTGTATTGATAAAATTATCTATATCACAATTTCGATTTAAGAGTGATATAGTTAAGTTCAAATTTGTCAAATATAATATAATTCATATCTGTATCTTGAAATTGCAAAAAACTGGGTAAAAAAAAATCAGGGTATGGTAGGCAAATCAAACAAAAAATTTTATAAGTCAGTCATGAAATTCACAAAAAAATTAAACTTTAAAATTATAAAAAATGTATTCTTTCTTAAAATTATTTTACAGTCTAAACAGGGAAAGGCAAAATAAAATTAGAAGTCAGGCCAAAAAATCTTTTCAAAAATTTTCAGGAACCAGTTAGGGCCAAGCTGACTTCTAATAAGATTCTTAAAATAATTAGCTAAATTTTCAAAGTATTTTTATCAAGGACTTAAATTATTCTGAACTAGTTCATGGAACTAAGTACCATATTTAGAGATAAAATGGAACCTAGATATTATTTTAAAAATTGTTCAGAATAGGTTCCTAAGGTTATAAAATTTTATAGGTTATCATAGAACATAAAGGGTTATAGAAATATTGTGAATATAAAAGTTTTGGAATCATTTTTAATAACTGTTGCAAGCCAGGTTCCAATAGTCCAACAAGATCATTTTAAAGGAATGAATGAATCATAACAAAAAAATCACTCCAAGTTCTTGTTATATATTATATACAAACTAAAATGATAGAAATATTGCTAAATGTAGATATATAATTTAGTTGTTGAATTAAATTTTTCATTATAAATATATTTATGCATAAACATTACAAAGTATAAACATACTTCTATAAAATTTTCCATAGAATTTGTGGTTCTTTTAAAAACAGCCTCACGTATATTAAGTAAAACTGCTTCATCTTTATTATTCTTTAAATACTTTTCCATTTTTGACATAATTATTTAAAATTTTAATGCTAAAATAAATTTTTACTGGAGTTTTTAACGTGAGTGATTGAGGTATAGCCTGTCAGTGTCAGATACCAAATATAATTATATTGAATGCCATTTACATGACTTTTTTTTAAGTATAAAAAAATTAAGATCTAGAAATAAATATTGACAGGGACAAGGGGATAGTAGCGTTACTGGGAAGGTCTAGGAGGGTCTGTGGCTCGAGCTCCCTGAAAAATTTGAAAAGCTTCCATAACATTTTGAAAATTATTTTTATACCTAAAAAAAGGCGATTTTAAAAATAGTTTAAAAGTTTTTGAGCCCTTGAGATTGTAAAGGCTAGTTACGAGGAAACCCTTTCGAGGTGGGAGGAATTATATATTTTTATAAGGTGCAAAACTCTTCAAAAAACTATAATTACCCCCTAAATAATTTCTAAATATAATGGTACTTCCTTTATATATATTCTATAAAAAATAACTTAAATTTTCCATACTCTATAACTAACTATCAAAAAATCTATTTAGATCATGAATTATATTTAAACTCACTCATTTACAATTAATCCATTATTATTACATTGTTTGGGGATGAATCAATGATATATATATATATAATTGGGATGAATATAATTTAGTTAATAAAATGTCTAACACTTTTATATTATATTTTAAAAATAGCAGAATAATATTTAGAAAAAGTTTTATTTGAAAAATAATAAATATGTATATAATAGTGGTTGATATTTATTAATATATTTATATTATTATGAGTCTAAATTATCATAGCAATACATTGCATAAATCATTCGAAAATGTAATAGATAACACTAAAATATTTTTTATACCAAATATAATTTTGATAATGTTAGCTAAAAAAAAAGAAGATAATTATAAATATGTTAGCGAAAAAAAAAGTTTTGGATAATTTAACTAAGAAAAAAAAGGTAATTTTGAAAGTGTTAGCTAATAAGAGGGCGATTTTGAAATTAATTTTAAAAAATTTTTAAGCCCCCTGAGATTGTAAAGGCTAGTGACCGCTTTGATCTATCAACGAAAATTAAATTTATTTCTTTTAAAGGTAATATCCTTTATTTAATTTTCTATTTCAATAAAATCATCCAAAAAATTTTATTAATTTAAAATATAGTTAAAAATCCTAATAATAATGTGAATAAAAATACTATAGACACATTTAATTGTTATGTTTCAATAATTCTTTAAATATGTTTTTCATCTTATACTTTATTACATTTTAGATCACATCTGTTTTAGTTATGCCAATATCTGGTGGTATCCAATGATATATAATTGGTGGTATCCCAGTGGTAATGTATAAATAAATTGCAAAATACTAATTATACATTATGACATGGTTATAATGTTATATATATTTATGAATAATATAATATTGGGTAATGTTAAATGTCAAACACTCATAACATGAATTATAATTTCTTCAATTTATCATATAATTAAGAGCCTTGTGAATGCATATCTATATTATAATTTTCCGATGTCCTCACTACGTCATCGTTGCGTCATGTCGTCACTATGTCATGTCATCGGTACGTATTTATTTTTTTTTATTTTTTTTGTTAATTTATTTTTTTTATTTTTTCAATATCTATACAAACAGATGAGCCTATAACTTCAGTTAACTATGCAACTGTAGGATGCCAAAGTAAAACTTTAAATATTCTTTTAATTAATTTACAAAATTTTACAACCTATGCAAATATTGGATATCAAAGTAATACATTAAATATATCTTACTTACAAAATATTACAAATTATTCATATTATCATAAATATTTTATAAAGCTACCATTAAAAAAATTACATTTACTCAATAAAATACCAACAGTTAAAACAATTATTACTCAAGAAGCTGCTATTAGTGAAAATAATTATAAATGTAAAATATGATATTGTTAAACAGTGACACTCATGTATTTTATCTTAACTTATAAAAATTGTTATGTTAAACAGTGACACTCATGTATTTTATCTTAACTTTAATAAATTGTTTTTTTTTACATCCTTAAGCGATTTATGGCGTAACTTAATATATTTCAAATGTAATAAGAATTGTTTCTTTCTTTTTGTTAAAAACAACTTTTATATTTTAAAAATCAATTTGTTTATAAACTAATATTAAATTTTATATTTTATAAATCAATTTACTTAATAAACTAATGTTCAATTTTTTATTTTAACTTTAAAAAAATAAGATCAATTTATTATAAACTACATTAAATTAAATTGTCAATATATATAGGAAACTATTTTGAATTATGTGATCATTATATTTTTTAAATTTAAATATCAATAAATTGACGTAATATACGTTTATAACATTTAATTTCTGCCTTTGATTTCTGCAACCTTTTCATGGTGGCAGCATCCTAAATTAAAATTTTCTAAAATATTAAATATAAATTAACTTCTTAAAATTTTTATAAAATCCAATACTATAAAATAGAAAAATTCAAGGATATTGTAAATTATAAATTATGAAACAGACCTCAAATAATAACGTTAATATTAATATTGAATTTCCAACATACACAGGTAATGGCGATGTTTTTCTAAGTCGTTTCGAAGACATATTCAACGATGCTCAGATCTCTGATATCGAAAAAGCAGGATCCTTCACAAGAAGACTACCAGACGAAGAATACATCAAGCTCAAATCGATATGTTCACCTACCGATTTCATCAATCCATCGATATTGATTGAAAAATTTAGGTTATTACACCCGAGGAAATCTACAAGTTTGAAATTGTTATTATTCAATGCAGCTGTACAAGGTAAAAATGAAAGTTACATCAATTGGGTAAGTAGATTATGTATTTTACAAAATGAATGTTCGTTAAGCGATAGTAGAATCATTGAAAAAGTAAAAATTTTATCAAATAGCAGAAATATCAGGCAGAAAATTACGTTGAAAGAGAATATTACGTTAGCAGAAGTCTTTAGTTTAAGAGATGATTTTGAGGAGACAGAATTAAAAGAAAATATAATAGCTAAAGTTGAAAACATTTCTTTAAGTGAAAAGACTGAAGAAGAAACAAGCGTAAAACATTTAGAAAGACAAAGAGGCATAAAAGTTGAAGAAAACAAACAGGTGGTCAGATACGACGATAGACATAATCCACGATCGAATAACGATAACAGACAACGCTGGACAGCAAGAGGCCATGACTTTCAAAGTTTATCAAGGAAATAGTTATAACCCCAGTTACCAAGGAAATAATTACAACCCTAGATATCAGAATTATAACGCGAATTATTACAACGTCAGAGCAAACTATCCAGGATCATACAATTCTTCGAGATTTGATAATAGAGCTAGTTATAATAAAAATGACTATAATAATAATAGATTTAATAATGATTATAATTACAGATATAACAGACATTATAACGATTCAAGATGTATTCAAAGATATAACGATAATCATAATATTGGAAATCGAGGAACTAATCAAGTATGCAATTGTAAATATCATAACAACGACAATAATCAATCACGATATACAAATAAAAAACACTGTAAATATAGAAGAGATAAAAGAAGATGATAATGACAAACTAGAAAGAAAAGAATATAATTTATACAATTTAGACATAAACAATATGGATACCGATAATAATTGCACAGCTAACGATGCTTATAAGGTCACGGTATATTTGAACGACATGCTTTTTTTGATGCAGATCGATACCGGGTCAAGGTATAGTATTCTACCGATTCATATCGCGAAAAAGATTGGAGTAAAAATCTTAAATAAATCAGATATTAAATTAACTGGTTATGATGGAAACACAATAAATGTTTTAGGAACTACCAAAGTCAAGGCAAAATTCGAAGACAAAAGTCAAATCTTAACTGCTTATGTAGTCCAGAGTGATAAAATTGCACTGTTAGGAAGGACCTGGATAGCAGTCTTTAGAAATATATTAGATAGATTTGCAAACTTAGTCGAAGAAGATTATGACAATACTATTCAAGAACTGATCAAACAATGCGAGTCAAAACTTAGCAAGAAACCAATACTACGCAATTATGTCAAACCAATGACATATAATAATACCTAGACTGACGATTCATTCATTAAAAGTGTACATCAATACAAATCAGCTGGGGACGCCATTTTTGTAACCTATAAAGTAATTGTTCTCATGTAAAAAGCTGCTATATATTTTCTAATTTTTTGGAATTAAAAAAACAAATATATATTATCCTAATTTTATGATTAAGATTGATGTTATTTGTAAATATGTTATTTTAAAAAGATTTTTCAATATTTGAAGATATTTGCCACTCATATTTTCCAAGTATATTAATAATTTATGATTGATATTTGATAATGGTTTGTTTTTCATTTATGTAACAAGACTTAAATTCTTAAAGATGTAGATTTGGAGAAACCTGCTAGTCATGTAAGCCCTATTTATTAAAATTCTTGTGAGATTTATTATTTGTCTATATTTTTATATTTATTACAATATTTATATTATAAAGCATATTTTTATAAGAATGTTTCAAAAACAATTGACACTATTAATATTCTTGAAGATGTAGATTTGGAGAAACCTGCTAGTCATGTAAGCCCTATTTATTAAAATTCTTGTGAGATTTATTATTTGTCTATATTTTAATATTTATTACAATATTTATATAAAACATATTTTTATAAGAATGTTTCAAAAACAATTGACACTATTAATATTCTTGAAGATGTAGATTTGGAGAAACCTGCTAGTCTTGTAAGCCCTATTTATTAAAATTCTTGTGAGATTTATTATTTGTCTATATTTTAATATTTATTACAATATTTATATTATAAAACATATTTTTATAAGAATGTTTCAAAAACAATTGACACTATTAAAATAAGGCCAGGTTTATATTTTATAAATTAATAATTTGATTTTAATTTTTCTCGATGCTTCTTTTGATAGAATTAAAAGATTTCAATCTCATTCGAAAGTAAAATTATTCACCACATTAGCCTTGATGAAATGTCCATTCGTCATATTGTACAATGGGACAAAAAGGAGTACCATGGATATGTTGATTTGGGCAATGAAATCAAACCATCTGATTCTCTTCCTAAAGCCAAACAGGCTCTTTTTCTTATGGCAACATGTCTTAATGGAACATGGAAAATTCCCATAGGATACTTCTTAGTATCAAATACTACTGGAGATTTGCTTGCTAATATAGTCACTAATGCTCTTCATTTATTACATGATACAGGCACTTCCTGTAAAGTTATAGTATGTGATGGTTTGGCGGCTAATATAAAAATGTACCAACTACTTGGTGCATCTATAGATCCTGATCTATGTATACCCTATTTAACTCACCCATTAAATTTTGATGAAAAAGTCTACATTATGTTGGAAGTATGCCACATGATTAAGTTGTTGAGAAATCTTCTCGGTGATAAAAAAATTTTAATTTATAATAATGGATCAGTAATTAAATTACTATTAATAAATTGGAAATATATAGCTAATCTTCACAATTTACAAGATAAAGAAGGACTTTGTGCTGCTAATAAAATTAATAAATCTCATATTGACTATCACAAACAAAAAATGAAAGTACAATTAAAAATACTACAATACTTATATTTTTTTTAAAGGTTAAACTTGCTGTACAAGTTTTTAGTAGCTCAGTGGCAAAAGGTATTCTTTTGGCACAAGAGCTAAAGATTGATGGGTTTGAAAATTGTGAGAGCACAGTTGACTTTATTCAAATGATTGATCAGTATTAAAATATATTAATATTTTAAATAATATTTTTATAGAATGTTTGACTTTTTAAATACATGGAACATAGTTGCTAAAGGGTTTAAAAAACCACTAACTACAAATTCACTTTCTTATTATGAAAATTTTTTTGAGATGTGCATTACAACTTTAAAATCCTTAAAATTTGAAAGTGGAAAATACGTTTATAGATCAAAAAAAAAGTCTGCATTATAGGCTTAATCTTGTCAATGAAAAGCATTTTGGGAATTGGGAGGGAATTATTATTAGGACCTAACCCCAAACTCAAGTATTTTATTTAGCATTATATATATTTTCGTATATTTATTGCTTTTCATATTTTAGATATCTTTTAACCTACAAAACATCTCAAGATCATCTAGAGCTCTTCTTTAGCTGTTTACAAAGCAGAGGAGGTTTTAACTTCTGCCTATCAATTACGATCAGCTATAAGAGGCGTTATGATAGCAAAGATGGGAGCCTTATGCACAGGTAATTATATTCCACTCGATAATACAAATCTTTTTTGTGGAGATTATCAAGATAATGATGATGACAATATACAAGCTATAGATTTTTCTTTTATAGATGTTCCAGATATCCAAAAATTATCGCCATTCGTTAATAACATCGCAACTTATATATCAGAATATATAACACGTAAACTTATATCCGAAAATAAGGTAAAGTGTTATATATGTATTTCTGCAATGATTATTAAAAATTGTAAAGATCAAAAGAGCTATAATTTAATTAAAATTAAAAACAATCAGGGATTAATAATTCCTTCCAGAGATGTATCTAGATTATTCCAATATCTGAAAGTGGTTTCCGTACATTTGAACATAATAATCAAATTAAAAGGCCTTGTATATTTAAACGAATAGTATCTTTTGTGATTTCAAAAGTGATAGAAACAAATATTTTTGATAATCTGGTTGATCACATGCTAGATCAAGAAGAAACATCTAGCCATTATCAAAAATTAATTAGATTAATAGTTGAACGTTACATAAACATAAGATTTTATCATTTTGCAGATAAACAAAATGAAAATGCCAACATTCGTCAGAAGCTGACCAAAACCATTCTATTTAAAGGACAATAAATATATCTATATAATCTTTTTTAATTTAAATGATATTAGATATATATTGTAACTATATATATTTAAATATAAATAATATCTATAAATCCTTTTTGTAATTCATGAATATTATTTCTATTTATTAATTTATAATAAACAATTATTGATTTTCATCATAAGATTAATAATCTCATAATATTAAGTTATGAAATTCTTCAAAAAATAAAAAGGTAAGATTAAGCTAAATTTATCTGAAGTCTTAGAAATGTTTTAATTTATTTAATCTATATTTTTTATTGATAAAATAAACTGGATAATATAATATAAGGAAAAATAATTTTTTATTTGCAATACATAATTTATCCTAAGTAGTGTTGCGTAATCGGCTAATTTTAGCCGACTAAAAACGGCTTAACCGAGATTTTAGGTGGAAAAATCGGCTAAGCCTAATTAGGTATGGCCTAAAAATCGGCTAAACCTAATTAGGCTAAGCCTAAAAATTGGATAAGCCTAAAAATGGGCTAAGCCTAAAAATTGGCTAAAATAAATTAGTCAAAATTCTGCATCGATGCTTAGCATTAATTATTATTTATTTATTTTAGTAAAATAATTTATTTTATTTATATTTAATGTAAATATTTTATTATTATCAACAAATAAACATGATATGATTTAATATTTTTTATTTATATTATTATATTTTGAAATGAAAATAAATTTATTTATTTGATGTTTTTTTAATAAAAAAAAATAATATGCTGCTATATTGTAAAAATGTAATATTATTTATAATATAATTTATTAGTGATTTTCACAATCTTCTTTGTAAATACATCTTTTATTGAGGTATTATATTGTAAATTTTATTAGATAAATAAACAATCTTTTAGGTGAAATCTTTTATCATTTTTTTAAAATTATCTATTTATTATTAAATAAGGTGGATTTTATGAAACTTTTTTGATGTTATTTTATATGATCTTTTTAAGGATAATATTTTAATGTGACAATTGTCATAATCGTTCTTTTATAAGTTTTTTGAATTTTTTTGAAGGAAGTATGTTAAAATAAGTATTAATAACATGTGTAAATACAAATTTAGTGAAGATGTACCAATGAAAAGTGACAATTGTCATAATCGTTATTTTTAAATTTTTCGAATTTTTTTGACGAAAATATGTTAAAATAAGAATTAATAACATGTGTAAATATAAATTTAGTGAAGATGTACCAAAGAAAAGTGACAATTGTCATAATGGTTAATTTTAAAGTTTTTTGAATTTTTTTGACGAAAATTTGTTAAAATAAGTATTAATAACATGTGTAAATATAAATTTAGTGAAGATGTACCATAGAAAAGTGACAATTGTCATAATCGTTATTTTTAAAGTTTTTTGAATTTTTTTGACGAAAATATGTTAAAATAAGTGTTAATAACATGTGTAAATATAAATTTAGTGAAGATGTACCAGTGAAAAGTGACAATTGTCATAATCACTATTTTTAAAGTTTTTTGAATTTTTTTGACGAAAATATGTTAAAATAAGTATTAATAACATGTGTAAATATAAATTTAGAAGATGTACCATAGAAAAGTGACAATTGTCATAATCGTTATTTTTAAAGTTTTTTGAATTTTTTTGACGAAAATATGTTAAAATAAGTATTAATAACATGTGTAAATATAAATTTAGTGAAGATGTACTATAGAAAACTGACAATTGTCATAATCGCTATTTTTAAAGTTTTTTGAATTTTTTTGACGAAAATATGTTAAAATAAGTATTAATAACATGTGTAAATATAAATTTAGTGAAGATGTACCAATGAAAAGTGACATTTGTCATAATCGTTAATTTTAAAATTTTTTGAATTTTTTGAAGAAAATATGTTAAAATAAGTATTAATAACATGTGTAAATATAAATTTAGTGAAGAAGTACCAATGAAAAGTACATTTGTCATAATTGTTATTTTTAAAGTTTTTTGAATTTTTTTGAAGAAAACATGTTAAAATAAATATTAAAAACATGTTTAAATTAAAATTTAGTGAGGATGTGCCATAGAAAAGTGACAATTGTCATAATCGTTATTTTTAATTTTTTGAATTTTTTTGACGAAAATATGTTAAAATAAGTATTAATAACATGTGTAAATATAAATTTAGTGAAATGTACCAATGAAAAGTGACAATTGTCATAATCGTTATTTTTAAAGTTTTTTGAATTTTATTGACAAAGATATTTTAAAATAAGTATTGATAACATGTTTAAATAAAAATTTAGTGAAGATGTACTCTAGATAAGCGACAATTGTCATAATCGTTATTTTTAAAGTTTTTTGATTTTTTTTGACGAAAATAGTTAACTTGCATCGATATTGATTTTAAAATAGAAAAAAAAGTTTACCCAAATTTTAAACAAGATTGTCTGGCGAAAATTGGTAAAAAAATAATAATTTCTAACTTAGGATTAGATATTATGATATAAATTTTGCATATTAATTTCTGACCCGATGAACAAATGTAATAAAATGCCAATTTGCTCCTGTTTTTGGGGAAGAATCTATTATTACCATATGTTTTTCTATGGCATATACTCAGGCAATTTTAATTTTACAATCTATATTTTTACCCATTTACATCAAAGAAATTTTAAAAATAACGATTATGACAATTGTCACTTTTCTATAGTACATCTTCACTAAATTTATATTTACACATGTTATTAATACTTATTTTAACATATTTTCGTCAAAAAAATTTAAAAAATAACGAATATGACAATTGTCACTTTTCATTGTCTTCACTAAATTTATATTTACACATGTTATTAATACTTATTTTAACATATTTTCGTCAAAAAACTTTAAAAATAGTGATTATGACAATTGTCACTTTTCATTGGTACATCTTCACTAAATTTATATTTACACATGTTATTAACACTTATTTTAACATATTTTCGTCAAAAAACTTTAAAAATAACGATTATGACAATTGTCACTTTTCTATGGTACATCTTCACTAAATTTATATTTACACATGTTATTAATACTTATTTTAACAAATTTTCGTCAAAAAAATTCAAAAAACTTTAAAATTAACCATTATGACAATTGTCACTTTTCATTGGTACATCTTCACTAAATTTATATTTACACATGTTATTAATTCTTATTTTAACATATTTTCGTCAAAAAAATTCGAAAAACTTTAAAAATAACGATTATGACAATTGTCACTTTTCATTGGTACATCTTCACTAAATTTGTATTTACACATGTTATTAATACTTATTTTAACATACTTCCTTCAAAAAAATTCAAAAAACTTATAAAAGAACGATTATGACAATTGTCACTTTTCTATGGTACATCTTCACTAAATTTATATTTACACATGTTATTAATACTTATTTTAACATATTTTCGTCAAAAAAATTCAAAAAACTTTAAAAATAACGATTATGACAAATGTCACTTTTCATTGGTACATCTTCACTAAATTTATATTTACACATGTTATTAATACTTATTTTAACCTATTTTCTTCAAAAAAATTCAAAAAACTTATAAAATAACGATTATGACAAATGTCACTTTTCATTGGTACATCTTCACTAAATTTATATTTACACATGTTATTAATACTTATTTTAACAAATTTTCGTCAAAAAAATTCAAAAAACTTTAAAATTAACCATTATGACAATTGTCACTTTTCATTGGTACATCTTCACTAAATTTATATTTACACATGTTATTAATTCTTATTTTAACATATTTTCGTCAAAAAAATTCGAAAAACTTTAAAAATAACGATTATGACAATTGTCACTTTTCATTGGTACATCTTCACTAAATTTGTATTTACACATGTTATTAATACTTATTTTAACATACTTCCTTCAAAAAAATTCAAAAAACTTATAAAAGAACGATTATGATAATTGTCACTTTTCTATGGTACATCTTCACTAAGTTTTTATTTAAACATGTTTTTACTACTTATTTTAACATATTTTCTTCAAAAAACTTTAAAAATAACGATTATGACAAATATCACTTTTCATTGGTACATCTTCACTAAATTTATATTTACACATGTTATTAATACTTATTTTAACCTATTTTCTTCAAAAAAATTCAAAAAACTTATAAAATAACGATTATGACAAATGTCACTTTTCTATGGTACATCTTCACTAAATTTATATTTACACATGTTATTAATACTTATTTTAACATATTTTCTTCAAAAAAATTCCAAAAACTTAAAAAAATAACGATTATGATAATTGTCACTTTTCTATGGTACATCTTCACTAAGTTTTTATTTCAACATGTTTTTAATACTTATTTTAACCTATTTTCTTCAAAAAAATTCAAAAAACTTATAAAATAACGATTATGACAAATGTCACTTTTCATTGGTACATCTTCACTAAATTTATATTTACACATGTTATTAATACTTATTTTAACCTATTTTCTTCAAAAAAATTCAAAAAACGTATAAAATAACGATTATGACAATTGTCACTTTTCTATGGTACATCTTCACTAAATTTTTATTTAAACATGTTATTAATACTTATTTTAACATATTGTCGTCAAAAAAATTCAAAAAACTTTAAAAATAACGATTATGACAATTGTCACTTTTCTTTGGTACATCTTCACTAAATTTATATTTACACATGTTATTAATACTTATTTTAACATATTTTCGTCAAAAAAATTCAAAAAACTTTAAAAATAGCGATTATGACAATTGTCACTTTTCATTGGTACATCTTCACTAAATTTATATTTACACATGTTATTAATACTTATTTTAACATATTTTCGTCAAAAAAATTCAAAAAACTTTAAAAATAACGATTATGACAATTGTCACTTTTCTATGGTACATCTTCACTAAATTTATATTTACACATGTTATTAATACTTATTTTAACAAATTTTCGTCAAAAAAATTCAAAAAACTTTAAAATTAACCATTATGACAATTGTCACTTTTCATTGGTACATCTTCACTAAATTTATATTTACACATGTTATTAATTCTTATTTTAACATATTTTCGTCAAAAAAATTCGAAAAACTTTAAAAATAACGATTATGACAATTGTCACTTTTCATTGGTACATCTTCACTAAATTTGTATTTACACATGTTATTAATACTTATTTTAACATATTTTCGTCAAAAAAATTCAAAAAACTTTAAAAATAGCGATTATGACAATTGTCACTTTTCATTGGTACATCTTCACTAAATTTATATTTACACATGTTATTAATACTTATTTTAACATATTTTCGTCAAAAAAATTCAAAAAACTTTAAAAATAACGATTATGACAATTGTCACTTTTCTATGGTACATCTTCACTAAATTTATATTTACACATGTTATTAATACTTATTTTAACAAATTTTCGTCAAAAAAATTCAAAAAACTTTAAAATTAACCATTATGACAATTGTCACTTTTCTATGGTACATCTTCACTAAATTTATATTTACACATGTTATTAATACTTATTTTAACAAATTTTGGTCTATTTTAACAAATTTTCGTCAAAAAAATTCAAAAAACTTTAATATTAACCATTATGACAATTGTCACTTTTCATTGGTACATCTTCACTAAATTTATATTTACACATGTTATTAATTCTTATTTTAACATATTTTCGTCAAAAAAATTCGAAAAACTTTAAAAATAACGATTATGACAATTGTCATTTTTCATTGGTACATCTTCACTAAATTTGTACTTACACATGTTATTAATACTTATTTTAACATACTTCCTTCAAAAAAATTCAAAAAACTTATAAAAAAACGATTATGACAATTGTCTCATTAAAATATTATCCTTAAAAAGATCATATAAAATCATCAAAAAAGTTTCATAAAATCCACCTCATTTAATAAAAAAGATAATTTAAAAAAAATGATAAAAAAATTATAAAAGATTTCACCTAAAAGATTGTTTATTTATCTAATAAAATTTACAATATAATTTCTCATTAAAAGATGTATTTATAAAGAAGATTGTGAAAATCACTAATAAATTATATTAAAAAGAATATTACAATTTTACAATATAGCAGCATATTATTTTTTTTATTAAAATAACTTCAAATAAATAAATTTATTTTCATTTGAAAATATAATAATATAAATAAAAAATATTAAATCATATCATGTTTATTTGTTGATAATAATAAAATATTTACATTAAATAAAAATAAAATAAATTATTTTACTAAAATAAATAAATAATAATTAATACTAAGCATCGATGCAGAATTTTGACTAATTTTTAGCAGATTTATATAGGCTTAGCCGATTTTTAGGCTTAACCTAATTAGGCTTAGCCGATTTTTAGTTTTAGCCGATTTTTAGGCTTACCTAATTAGGCTTAGCCGATTTTTAGGCTTAGGCTAATAGGCTTAGCCTAATTAGGATTAGCCGATTTTTAGGCTTAGCCTAATTAGGATTAGCCGATTTTTAGGCTTAGCCGATTTTTAGGCTTAGCCTAATTAGGATTAGCCGATTTTTAGGCTTAGCCTAATTAGGATTAGCCGATTTTTAGGCTTAGCCGATTTTTAGGCTTAGGCGTAGTTTTTAGCCGATTACGCAACACTAATCCTAAGATATATTTATTAAATCAATATGATCCAATTAGCACAACTGATTAAAATATTAAATTCATATTGTATTTCTTTAATAATATAACATATTTTTTATAATATATATATTATTGAGAATCTGAAGATTAAACATTTACTTTATATTTAAAAAAAAGAAATACCTCTATTTTTAAGATTCAGGATCACAACTTTAAAATTGAGAGAACTTTACATTTATTATTTAAGAAAAATATTGGAAAGGATGCCTAATATTCTGGATTTCTAAGTTATATTTTACTTTTTTATTAATATCATAATGTAAATTTTTAGCTAGAATTCTTTAAAAATTAACTTATGTTTAGATGTTTAAGCCAAACAATATGAATATTTATAATAAAAATCCTGATTCAGTTTATCACCTTGTATGATTCGAAATAATAAAAGGGCAAGTAAAGTCTCATATTAAGATAAACATAAATTTAAGCAATGATTTAAATATATCTACCTTATTAGATATTTTAAGAATAGAATAGAAACTAAAAACAATTATATTGTGTCTTAAGAAAAACAAATGATAAGTAAGGGAACTTTATTTGATACTTTATATTCTATGTATAAAAAAATGTTTAAAATAAAAATTTTAATAATTTAGTCATATAATTTTAAATTATTTGAATTTGGTCTGCTAAATATATATCTTCTTGGAAGAATAGCCTTGGAATATTTGTGGGGTAGGATCCTTGATGGTACCATTAATGCAGATGGATGTGGATTTAAATTCTTTGTTAAGTATCATAGGAAAAATTTCAGATATAGTAATAAATTAGGCTCTCGTTTAAAATTTTAATAATGATTTCTGTTACCAAAATGGCGGGTCCAGCTGATTTGCTTTTAACGACGCTTAAAAATGCATTTTAATGAATGAATCGTCAGCCTAGGTATATTATATGTCATTGTGTCAAACTACATCTAAAACAAGGTGCTACACCGAAAATCATACCTCCCAGGCGTGTACCTTATTCAAGAATTGACTTGGTTACAAAAGAACTACAGAAGTGGATAAGCGACAAAATAATCGAACCTGTTGAAGAGGTAAGATGGGCCAGTCCTCTCACTCCTGTTGTCAAGAGCGATGGTTCAATTCGGCTATGTGCTGACTTCAAGAATACTATTAATCCTGCGTTAGAGGATTTCAAGTACCCAATTCCACGCATCAATGACCTTATGGCAAAGTTATCGAAAGGCAAGAAATTTACAAAGATCGACTTTAAAAATGCATTTCTTCAAGTTCCAATACACAAAGAATCAAGAGATTTTCTCACTATTTCAACTCATAAAGCCTATTTCAGGTTTACAAGACTTCCGTTTGTATTAAAAACTTCGTCAGCAATATTCCAACAAACTATGGACAATATTTTCGGGAACATGAAAGACGTCGTGTTTTATATTGATGACTTATTGATTACTGGGGAGGATGATGAAGCTCACGTGAACAACATAAAAATGGTATTTGACAAAATATCAAAGTATGGGCTTACACCAAACTTCACAAAGAGTATATTTTTGAAGAAAAAACTACGGTTTCTACACGATATAGACGACAATGGAATCCATCCGAACGCAGATAAAATAAAGGCTATTTCTAATATGCCGGAACCTAAGACAAAAGAAGAGTTGGCATTTTGGGGATGGCGAGCTATTATCGAAAATTTCTGTGCAATTTTGCTGACATCGCCGATCCCTTATACAAAATAGTAAATAAAGACAAGTGGTCATGGGATAGTACACATCAAGAAAGCTTTGATTACCTAAAAAAAACTCATAAGCACTCCGCCTACGTTAAATTTTTATAACCCGGATCTACCAGTGGGCATTGCAACTGATGCTTCAAAGAAAGGTTTAGGCGCAGTCTTATTTCATATTGAGGGTGATGGCAAAGAAAAACCCATTGCTTTCGCGTCAAGAGCACTATTGAAATCAGAGTTAAATTATACCAATATGGAAAGAGAAGCTTTGTCGGTAATTTACGCGGTTAAAAAATTCCAGGAGTATTTAATAGGCACAAGATTTGTAATAATTACCGACCACAAGCCACTCGTGTATATATTTACGAAGGGACTCAAGGACAATTTGTTATGTTCATCATTTTTTTTTATTTATTTTTTTTTCTCGGAATTATATATATTATTTTTTTTTATCGATTTTTAAGAAGAAAAATTATTATGAGAAAAGAATTTGAAAAAAAAAAGAGAATAAAAAAATATAAGAAATAATAGAAATCGGAAAATATTATGAAGATATTATAATAGCGACGATGTATACGGAAGAACCCGCGCGGAAATATATATAAAAAAAAAGAAAAAAGAGAAAATTTAAATTTGATATAAAATTGTCTAAAATGCCAGCAGTAATTCCGGTCAAAGAAACCAATGACTCATTTACTACTTTTCGAATAAAACTAGAAGCCTACTTTACACTAAATGATATATCGGACAACGAGAAAAAGAGAGCAGCATTGATATCGGCACTATCAACCTATGACTTAAATAAAGTAATTTTAAAATTCGCTCCCAAGTCTATTAATAAAATTAAATATGACGATATGTTAGATTCTTTGATAGCTAACGAAAAAAAAATAGCACCATTGGAAAGTTTCCAATTTGTTAAACGTACCTAAAGAGAGGGAGAAACTAATTTGGAATTTTTAAATTCGTTAAAGGCTTTAGCATTGAAATGCAACTTCAAAGAGAAATATGAAGAAAATCTAAAAATGCAGATAATCAACGGATTGGAGAGTAAAGAGATCAAAACAAAGTTATTATTAGAAGAGGACATGGGAGTAGAGGAAATCGAAAAACTCCTCCGAACTATGGATTTGATAGAGGAAAAAGAAAAAGCGAAAGATATATTTTATTGTCAAGATGGAAAGGATCGATGCGAAGATAAAATAGAAAATAAGGAAATAAACTATATACAAGACAATAAAAGGTATAATAGTAATAATAATAATAACAGAGTTCAGGAACGCTACATTGACAATTATTATCCCCACCAAACGAGATTCGATAACAGATTTACAAGATATAATAATTATGACAACTTGAATTATGGAAGATATAATAACGTTAATCCGCGGTACAAATATGATAATGATAACAAATATTATAATAATGATAACAAATATAATAATAATGACAACAAATATAATAACAATGATAACTACCGACATAAAAACTGGTACGACAACAATAATTATTATCATAAAAATAAGTATCAATATTCTTACGATAAGACAAGGGGAAATTACAACACCAACAATAATAACTTTAAATACAACGACAATCAATATTACAGTCAGACAAAAAAAACTTGCTTCAAATGCGGTAGCGATAAACATCTTATTAAATATTGCGATCAAAGAGACAAAGAGGAAGATATATCGTATATATACTCGATGGATATCAAATCTTGTAAAGAAAAATTCAAAATCAATTTAAATATAGAAGGTAAGAAAACAAACATGATCCTAGATACAGGAGCATCAGTATCAATCATTTCATTAAAGACATGGAATAAAATTAACTCCAATAAAACAATTCATGATTCGGACACAAAATTAAAGACGTACGAAGGTAACGAAATCGCCATCATAGGCAGCGTGGACGTAAAGGTTCAAATAAAAGAAACCATAAAATATCTACCCTTAATAATAGTGAAAGCTGATGGACCCTCATTGGTAGGTATAAACTGGATAAAGGAATTCAGAGAATTGGTATGGAAAGAATCAATATTAGCAGGAACAGAAAACACATACGATAATAATAACAAAATATATTATGTGGAACAAGAATTAAAAGCCCTAACGGAGAAGTACGTAACAATATTCGATAAAAAATTCCGGGAAAAAGCACCCCACTCAAAAAAATTACCAGATTTTATGCCTTGTCATATGACTTCCATTAACGATTCTGTAAATTCTTACAGTTACTTGTATCAAGTATCGAGAAAAAAGAGCAAGTCCCGTCAAAACGAAAGATATGTTCTAAGTATTTATTAAAAGATAAATTATACCTTAAAACCACTAAAATTTTACATGAGTGTAATAAAATTGATGTAATACCCAAGTCTCCAACTAGACATTATCAAGATATAAAAAATATTTTAAAAAATAAAAATAGTGAAAAAATCAAATTAAATAATGACAATATAAAAGTGAAAAATATTTTAAAGGACAAAAATAAGGGAAAATATTCACCCAAAATCAAAAAATACAAATTCGATATATGTAAATTAAAAATATTTCAATATAACATCTGGGACGACGATGTATCAGCACCTCCGATAAAATTAGGAGAAATTGGCAACAAAAAGATTAAGAGACTCACGATCAGAATAATTCAACAAATAGAGCTACCGAAGAGGGAACAATTTACGAATTCCAACAAGACTAAATTCACATCCAAGATCTTCAACTTCGACTTCGGAAGGGGAAGGAAATGGAAGCAGGATACGAAAATAAAAAAAAAATACTAAACGAATTCTTATTAGCTTATAGAAACACCCAGCATACGACTACAGGAGAAACCCCAGCACAGATGATGTTGGGACGAAATGTTCGAAATCATCTGGAAATGATTAAAGAGACCACCCAAGAAAGCCGATCAAACGATACACAAACGGAACAGAGAGGTCAATTTAGGATAGGACAACCGGTGTGGGCCAAAATGTACAACGACAAGGTAAAATGGATAAAAGGAACAATAGTGGCTCGTGCTGGGAGGTGCATATACGTTTACCTCCAAGGGCCGATGGAGAAGACATCAAGATCAAATGCGGAAGAGAACAGACATTCTCTAAGAGGAGAGATGTTATGTTCATCATTTTTTTTTATTTATTTATTTTTTTCTCGGAATTATATATATTATTTTTTTTTTATCGATTTTTAAGAAGAAAAATTATTATGAGAAAAGAATTTGAAAAAAAAAAGAGAATAAAAAAATATAAGAAATAATAGAAATCGGAAAATATTATGAAGATATTATACAATTCTTGATATCAATGCGACTCCAAAAATGGAACTTGGCTATGGGAGCGCATGACTTTACGATAGTTCACAGACCCGGGAAACGAAATATTGTACCAGACTGTTTGTCCAGATTACCACTAATGAATACAGAAGAGATGGTACAAAAGTTAGATGACGAAATAATGGATGACAATTTTTGGGACACACCAATAAATTTTAAAAGAATAGTTAAAGAAACTAATATTGATCAAGAACTAATGGAAGTAATCAACGATATAAGGAATCATGAGCAGATAAAGAACAAAACGTATAAAAATATGGTATTGGAATAGTTTAATCAAAGGTTGCCTTTTTAAAGAGAATAGGATCATAATACCGAAAGGTATGAGAAAAGAGATTTTGCAAGAGTTGCATAATGGGCATCTCGGTGCTGGAAAAACAAAATCATTAGCGAGAGAGTATCTGTGGTGGCCTGGTTTAAATGCAGAAATAGATCAGGAGGTAAAGAATTGCGATGCTTGCAATAAATACGCAGACAATCCTCATAATATTCAAAACCCATGGGAAACAGCAACGAAAGTATTCGAGCGCGTACACATAGACTTTGCAGAGTTCAAAGATAATAATTTTATGGTATGTGTTGACGCCTTCAGCAAATTTCCTATTATTAGGAGAATGAGAAACACAACTACGGAATCAACGATTAAAGAATTGATGAAAATAATAAGTTTATTTGGTATACCTAATAGAATAGTCAGTGATAATGGAACTAACTTTACCAGTAAATTATTTAAGAAATTTTGCGAAGATCACGAAATCGAACACTTACTCACCGCACCTCACCACCAACAGTCCAATGGCCAATGTGAGCGTATGATTAGATCAATGAAAATGAATATGAAAAGGAATATGGAAAATAATAATAAAATAGACGTAGACATAGCTCTAGAAAAGTTTCTTTTTAATTATCGTAATACACCCAACGCAACGACCAACAAAATACCAAGCGAAGTAATGTTCTCCAGAATGATTAGGACAAAATGGGAGTTGATAAAACCGAGGGATGAAAGAGATCATATACTAAATCGCAAGATATCAATAGATAGGGATATAGAAATAGGAGACAGCATATGGTATAAAACTTTTAAAGATAATAATTGGGGAAAAGGTACAATAATGCGCAAAAACGGAAATTTGTTGTATGATATAGATACTGGGAACAAAATTATAAAAAGACACTTGGACCAAATAAAAAAAAGATCAACTAATGTAGAACTTTCTTCTAATGGTGCAACAGTTTTTAAAGCGAATGTTAATAATAATGCATCACCTTATACATTGAATTTTAGAAGGGGAGGTGATGAACCAAGAAACCAAAATGTACAAGTGAATCATCAGAATCGCAACGTTCAAAGACCAGTTAGAAATAGTGTGTTGCCTAGAAAATTTGAAAATTTTATAATGAATTAAATTTGATAATAAATTTTTTCTTTCCTCTTCCTTATATTAAAACAAAATTAGTTTTTTTGTGTGTGGAACTAAATAGATAAAACGTACAACAAAAAAAGATCAACGAAGGGGTTAACGAGCAAGAATGACAAACGACAAAATTATAGACAGAGGGCAAATAAAAAATAAAAATAAAAAAAGTGTGAAATGTTAAACAGTGACACTCATGTATTTTATCTTAACTTTAAAAAATTGTTATGTTAAACAGTGACACTCATGTATTTTATCTTAACTAGTGTTGCGTAATCGGCTAAAAACTACGCCTAAGCCTAATAAGGCTAAGCCTAAAAATCGGCTAAGCCTAATTAGGCTAAGCCTAAAAATCGGCTGCCTAATTAGGCTAAGCCTAAAAATCGGCTAAGCCTATTAGGCTAAGCCTAATAATCGGCTAAGCCTAATAATCGGCTAAGCCTAATTAAGTAAGCCTAAAAATAGGCTAAAACTAAAAATCGGCTAAGCCTAATTAGGTTAAGCCTAAAAATTGGCTAAGCCTATATATATCTGCTAAAATTAAATTAGTCAAAATTCTGCATCGATGCTTAGTATAGTATTAATTATTATTTATTTATTTTAGTAAAATAATTTATTTTATTTATATTTAATGTAAATATTTTATTATTATCAACAAATAAACATGATATGATTTAATATTTTTTATTTATATTATTATATTTTGAAATGAAAATAAATTTATTTATTTGATGTTATTTTAATAAAAAAAATAATATGCTGCTATATTGTAAAATTGTAATATTCTTTTTAATATAATTTATTAGTGATTTTTACAATCTTCTTTATAAATACATCTTTTATTGAGGAATTATATTGTAAATTTTATTAGATAAATAAACAATCTTTTAGGTGAAATCTTTTATAATTTTTTTATCATTTAAAATTATCTATTTTTTATTAAATGAGGTGGATTTTATGAAACTTTTTTGATGATTTTATATGATCTTTTTAAGGATAATATTTTAATGTGACAATTGTCATAATCGTTATTTTATAAGTTTTTTGAATTTTTTTGAAGAAAATAGGTTAAAAAAAGTATTAATAACATGTAAATATAAATTTAGTGAAGATGTACCAAAGAAAAGTGACAATTGTCATAATCGCTATTTTTAAAGTTTTTTGATTTTTTATGACGACAATATGTTAAAATAAGTATTAATAACATGTTTAAATAAAAATTTAGTGAAGATGTACCATAGAAAAGTGACATTTGTCATAATCGTTATTTTATACGTTTTTTGAATTTTTTTGAAGAAAATAGGTTAAAATAAGTAGTAAAAACATGTTTAAATAAAATTTAGTGAAGATGTACCATAGAAAAGTGACAATTATCATAATCGTTATTTTATAAGTTTTTGGAATTTTTTTGAAGAAAATTTGTTAAAATAAGTATTAATAACATGTGTAAATATAAATTTAGTGAAGATGTACCATAGAAAAGTGACAATTGTCATAATCGTTATTTTATAAGTTTTTTGAATTTTTTTGAAGAAAATATGTTAAAATAAGTATTGATAACATGTTTAAATAAAATTTAGTGAAGATGTACCATGGAAAATTGACATTGTCATAATGGTTATTTTTAAAGTTTTTTGACGAAAATATGTTAAAATAAGTATTAATAACATGTGTAAATATAAATTTAGTGAAGACAATGAAAAGTGACAATTGTCATAATCGTTATTTTTAAAGTTTCTTGAATTTTTTTGACGAAAATATGTTAAAATAAGTATTAAATTAATAACATGTGTAAATATAAATTTAGTGAAGATGTACTCTAGATAAGCGACAATTTTCATAATCATTATTTTTTAAATTTTTTGATTTTTGTTGACGAAATAATAACATGTGTAAATAAAAATTTAGTGAAGATGTACTATAGAAAAGTGACAATTGTCATAATCGTTATTTTTAAAATTTCTTTGATGTAAATGGGTAAAAATATAGATTGTAAAATTAAAATTGCCTGAGTATATGCCATAGAAACACATATGGTAATAATAGATTCTTCCCCAAAAACAGGAGCAAATTGGCATTTTATTACATTTGTTCATCGGGTCAGAAATTAATATGCAAAATTTATATCATAATATCTAATCCTAATTTAGAAATTATTATTTTTTTTACCAATTTTCATCAGACAATCTTGTTTAAAATTTGGGTAAACTTTTTTTTCTATTTTAAAATCAATATCGATGCAAGTTAACTATTTTCGTCAAAAAAAATCAAAAAACTTTAAAAATAACGATTATGACAATTGTCGCTTATCTAGAGTACATCTTCACTAAATTTTTATTTAAACATGTTATCAATACTTATTTTAAAATATCTTTGTCAATAAAATTCAAAAAACTTTAAAAATAACAATTATGACAAATGTCACTTTTCATTGGTACATCTTCACTAAATTTATATTTACACATGTTATTAATACTTATTTTAACATATTTTCGTCAAAAAAATTCAAAAAACTTTAAAGATAACGATTATGACAATTGTCACTTTTCTATAGTACATCTTCACTAAATTTTTATTTAAACAGGTTTTTAATATTTATTTTAACATATTTTCTTCAAAAAAATTCAAAAAACTTTAAAAATAACAATTATGACAAATGTCACTTTTCATTGGTACATCTTCACTAAATTTATATTTACACATGTTATTAATACTTATTTTAACATATTTTCTTCAAAAAAAATCAAAAAACTTTAAAATTAACGATTATGACAAATGTCACTATCTTCACTAAATTTATATTTAAAAAACTTTAAAAATAGCGATTATGACAATTTTCACTTTTCATTGGTACATCTTCACTAAATTTATATTTACACATGTTATTAATTCTTATTTTAACATATTTTCGTCAAAAAAATTCGAAAAACTTTAAAAATAACGATTATGACAATTGTCACTTTTCTATGGTACATCTTCACTAAATTTATATTTACACATGTTATTAATACTTATTTTAACAAATTTTCGTCAAAAAAATTCAAAAAACTTTAAAATTAACCATTATGACAATTGTCACTTTTCATTGGTACATCTTCACTAAATTTATATTTACACATGTTATTAATTCTTATTTTAACATATTTTCGTCAAAAAAATTCGAAAAACTTTAAAAATAACGATTATGACAATTGTCACTTTTCTATGGTACATCTTCACTAAATTTATATTTACACATGTTATTAATACTTATTTTAACAAATTTTCGTCAAAAAAATTCAAAAAACTTTAAAATTAACCATTATGACAATTGTCACTTTTCATTGGTACATCTTCACTAAATTTATATTTACACATGTTATTAATTCTTATTTTAACATATTTTCGTCAAAAAAATTCGAAAAACTTTAAAAATAACGATTATGACAATTGTCACTTTTCTATGGTACATCTTCACTAAATTTATATTTACACATGTTATTAATACTTATTTTAACAAATTTTCGTCAAAAAAATTCAAAAAACTTTAAAATTTACCATTATGACAATTGTCACTTTTCATTGGTACATCTTCACTAAATTTATATTTACACATGTTATTAATTCTTATTTTAACATATTTTCGTCAAAAAAATTCGAAAAACTTTAAAAATAACGATTATGACAATTGTCACTTTTCTATGGTACATCTTCACTAAATTTATATTTACACATGTTATTAATACTTATTTTAACAAATTTTCGTCAAAAAAATTCAAAAAACTTTAAAATTAACTATTATGACAATTTTCACTTTTCATTGGTACATCTTCACTAAATTTATATTTACACATGTTATTAATTCTTATTTTAACATATTTTCGTCAATAAAATTCGAAAAACTTTAAAAATAACGATTATGACAATTGTCACTTTTCTATGGTACATCTTCACTAAATTTATATTTACACATGTTATTAATAATTATTTTAACAAATTTTCGTCAAAAAAATTCAAAAAACTTTAAAATTAACCATTATGACAATTGTCACTTTTCATTGGTACATCTTCACTAAATTTGTATTTACACATGTTATTAATACTTATTTTAACATACTTTCTTCAAAAAAATTCAAAAAACTTATAAAAGAACGATTATGACAATTGTCATATTAAAATATTATCCTTAAAAAGATCATATAAAATAACATCAAAAAAGTTTCATAAAATCCACCTCATTTAATAATAAATAGATAATTTTAAAAAAATGATAAAAGATTTCACCTAAAAGATTGTGTATTTATCTAATAAAATTTACAATATAATTCCTCAATAAAAGATGTATTTACAAAGAAGATTGTGAAAATCACTAATAAATTATATTTAAAGAATATTACATTTTTACAATATAGCAGCATATTATTTTTTTTTATTAAAAAAACATCAAATAAATAAATTTATTTTCATTTCAAAATATAATAATATAAATAAAAAATATTAAATCCTATCATGTTTATTTGTTGATAATAATAAAATATTTACATTAAATATAAATAAAATAAATTATTTTACTAAAATAAATAAATAATAATTAATGCTAAGCATCGATGCAGAATTTTGAATAATTTATTTTAGCCAATTTTTAGGCTTAGCCCATTTTTAGGCTTAGCCAATTTTTAGGCTTAGCCGATTTTTAGTCTTAGCCAATTTTTAGGCTTAGCCGATTTTTAGGCTTAGCCTAATTAGGTTTAGCCGATTTTTCCACCTAAAATCTCGGCTAAGCCGTTTTTAGTCGGCTAAAATTAGCCGATTACGCAACACTAATCTTAACTTTAAAAAATTGTTTACATCCTTAAGCTATTTATGGCGTAACTTAATATATTTCAAATGTAATAAGAATTGTTTCTTTCTTTTTGTTAAAAACAATTTTTATATTTTAAAAATCAATTTGTTTATAAACTAATATTAAATTTTATATTTTATAAATCAATTTACTTAATAAACTAATGTTCAATTTTTTATTTTAACTTAAAAAAAAAAAGATCAATTTATTATAAACTACATTAAATTAAATTGTCAATATATATAGGAAACTATTTTGAATTATGTGATCATTATATTTTTTAAATTTAAATATCAATAAATTGACGTAATATACGTTTATAACATTTGATTTCTGCCTTTGATTTCTGCAACCTTTTCAGATATGATACATAATATTTTCATTATATCAATTATATTCAAATATTCAAAATTAATTTTCTTATTTAATTTATTTTTAAATAGATCAATCGTCATTTTAATTTGAATTTTTTTTTTATAAAAGCATTTTATAAATTTATAAAATCAAAATATAACAAAAACTATAACCCTGATCATAGTACAAAAAAATATAAGAATCATTTATTTTTATTTCATGGTTAACAAATAATGATGCAAACATTAATTGTATTATAAAAAATAAATTGTTAGAATTGTTGCAGTGAAAACATTCAATCTATATTTTTCTCTATAACTTAATTTTTAAAGTTATTTCCAATAATATAAGGTAGGATTTGTTATTTCTTTTAATAATATTAGGACAGATCTAATTTTGTCATGAATCTTTAATAAGTGGTTTGCCCAGGCTTTCCCATTTTCCCTTATTACAAATTCACGTGTTTTTTTTGTATGTATGCTGTTAAATTTCGATGTTTTTGGTATGAATAGAAAGATAAATATTAATGTCTTAAATATAAATTACTTTAGTAATAATTTTAGTAATCCAATTATAGTAATCCAAACTATGTAGTTCCAAATTTATTAAATAAGAAAAAAAATGAATTATTATCGATTCACAAATTCGGGGTTTATATATGTTAACAGATTAAATATTCACAAAAAAAAATTAATATTCAAAAAAAATTAATATTCAAAAAAAATTTATATGCAAAAATAAAATTAACAATAATATTCTCAGTATATTCAAGTTCGTTAACAATAATTTTAATATTCGTCTCACATTTTAATATTCAAATCATAAAATAAAAAATTATTTTTATTCAAAAAACTTCATAACTTTAACACCTTTTCACTTCGACTTGATTCTACCACTCATAAACTGCTATCTTGTCCTCCCATCGGTTCCTCCTCCTGTACTGCTAATATGTTATTGTCAACGCTAATCGTGGGACACCTCCGTAAAATATGATCTCCCCCACAATACCAACACGACATTCTTCTTCGTGTTCCCCAATCCCGTTCTCTTCTTCGATTGTATGACCAGCCTGCGGGTCTGTCTACCGTCATATCTCCATACCTGGTCTGTGTCTCTTCTCTGGCTGCGTCTACCCATCTTCTAGATTCTGCCGATCCATCAACCATCCTAATTTCTATCTTAATAATAAAGTTGCCCACTTGAACGTAAGAAGCCATCTATAACGGAATTAAGCTAAATATTTACTATATATTATCATTTATCTATCTCATATAATTCACCTACTTCCTAATTCTAAATACTCATAATTATTCTGTACTAACTTATACCTCTCTCATTCTCTTTTACCTTATATCAGATGTAATATCAAATTGTTCATCCCTTCAGCCTACCTATTCCACTAATTGTGTACATCATGCGTCAACATCATAATTATCATAACTCTCACAGACTTGTTACAAAAACAAATCAGTTAAGTCTATCATTATTCCCAACATCATGATTCTCATAACTCTCGCAGACTTGTTAAGAAAAACAAATTAATTATGTCTAACATCATTCCCAACATCATGGTTCTCATAACTCTAGCAGACTTGTTAAAAAAAACAAATCAATTATGTCTATCATCATTCCCAACATCATGATTCTCATCAAACTTGTTAAAAAACAAATCAATTATGTCTATCAGCATTCCCAACATCATGATTCTCATAACTCTCGCAGACTTGTTAAAAACAAATCAATTATGTCTATCAGCATTCCCAAATCAAAGCAATTTAATCGATTACACCGTCTTATATTCCTAACCTATAGGTTATCATATTCCAGTCCAACATCCAGAGCCAGGACACCATGAAGAAAGAAGCTTTTTGCATGAATGTGCTAAGGTTTGATTCTAGGTCATCTCCATAGATTAAGCAATCAACACAATAGGTAGTCATCACAATAGGTAGTCATATAAATAGAGTCATCTCAATGGATTAAGCAATCGTCACAATAGGTAGTCATCACAATAGGTAGTCATATAAATAGAGTCATCTCAATGGATTTAGCAATCGTCACAATAGGTAGTCACCACAATAGGTAGTCATATAAATAGAGTCATCTCAATGGATTAAGCAATCGTCACAATAGGTAATCAAATCAATAAATAAGGTAGTCAACACAATTTCGAATTTAATTTTTACTTTTTTATTTTAATTTTAGGCAAATTTTATATATTTTCTTCTTTTTTTTTTTTACCTTTTTATAATTTTGTAAATTTGGATAAAATTTTGACTATCGAAAAGAAAAGTAAAAAAATTTTATTTGTCCTTTTATCATCTCCAATATCGAACGACGAATTTGATAAGTAATTCCTTTACTTTTTATTTTTACAAAAGAAATCGAAAGAAAAGACGGATAAATTCTTTTATTATTTTATTTTCAAGGTAAGGATATATTTTAATTTTTTAAACTTTTATTATATACTTTTTTTTAAAAAAAAAAAACGAAAAACGTACCACCGTAACCGGGGCACCATGAAGTAAGCTATTCAAATTAATTATTTTTTAAAATATTTTATTATTATTCTATGTCTAAAAGAACTAAAAATATATCAGTATATATATATAAAAGTTAATTGAAAAATATATAATATAACAAATGTTTACAATCACGTTTAGTGAATAATAAGTAAATTAAAAATAACCAAAGTCGACTATGGTAATTGAAATAGTTAAATTAAATCAAACATATCAATTAATAATATAAGATTAACTATTTAAATTTAAGATTAATTATTTAAATTTATTTAAATATATGATCAATCAACAAAGGTAATTATAAGTTTTTATAATATATATATATATAAATTATAGGCATTCCTACTAGCAGCTGGTTGCAGAGATTTAGGAAAAGACAGAATATAAATTTTCATATTGTTTGCAATGAAAAGGGGAGTGCCGATATTATTAATGCAAAATGGAGCAGAAATACACTCCCATCTCTGATTAAAGATTATCAAAGGAGTAATATTTACAATTGTGATGAGACAGGACTATACTACCGAGCATTACCAAAGGGCACAATGGAATTTAGTGGAACTCAACCACTGGGCTTCAAAATAGACAAGGAAAAGGTCACAGTTCTATTTATCATAAATGGGGATGGATCTGATAAAAAGTTATATGTTGTAGGGAAATTTAAAAACCCTAGGTGCTTTAAAAATAAAAAATTACCAGTTAAATACTACCCAATAAAAGCAGCTGGATGACAACCTCAACTTTTGAAGATATTCTTAAAGAATGGGATTCCTCATTAAAGAAGAAAATTTTATTGTTTTGTGACAATGCATCTTGTCACAAAACAAAATTAACATTTAACAATATAAAATTAATTTTTTTACCAGCAAATACAACATCATTAATTCAACCTTTGGACATGGGTGCAATTAGATCCTTTAAATGTCATTATAGAAAGGGTATCATGAGAAAAATGATAACATTGATAAAAGGAAATGATACCACCTCTTTTTATAAAAGATTAACACTTTATAATAGCCTCTATATAAAATTTGCATGGGGTGAGGTGACAAGTACCACAATCATAAAGTGTTTTATTGAAGCTAAATTTTTTGATAAGTCTATGGCATTTGATTGGGAATCGGAGGATGATATAGCATTAACTGACAACGAAGAAGATGAATTTGATCCCATATTTGAAGAATATGTGTTACACGATGATGATGCTAGCTGCCATGGAATTTAAGATGATCAAGATATTTGTAATCAGATAAGATTAGAGTTGGAAGGTTTAATTACTTAAAATTTTAATTAATCTTATTTTTTATAGAAGGTTATGAAAGCTCCGAGAATGACGAAGGGAACCTAGAGATATCTGATCATTTAATTACAAAAAATCAGGCTCTTAATGGTTATTATACTTTTCTTGAATATGCTCATGAACATCTAAGGGATCAAGATTCACTAAGAAAGCTAGAGAATATAGTGGAAAAAGAATTATTTACTCCAGAGTCTAGCCAAACTCTTATCACAAAATATTTTTATTCTTACATTACTTTATAATAATTGTGATGCATGTATAATAAAATTAGTTCAAATAAAATCTTATGTTATAAAGCATTAATAAACTTTTATTCCAGCATGGTCTGTTAATATACATTTATAATATTAGAATTCATAAGATTTGAATAGGCACAGGATTTTAAATCAAATATCATGTGAATGAAAACAAAACACTTAATAAACTTAAATTCTTTTATATTAATCTTATTGTTTCCAGTTTTTTAGGCAAAATATTTTAAAATTTGGCTTTAATAATAAATTAGAATTTAAAAAGTGATAATATATTTGTGTAAAATTATATTTCAGTAAATTTAATGAAGGTAAAATGACAAAAGTAGTTAAAATTAATGGAAATAAATATTAGGGTATTGTAAAGGAAAAAATGTTATTATCTTTCACAAAAGCTTTTTTTTGCTTTAATTCTTACATATCTTAAATAAAAAATGAAATAAAATCAAGTAAACAAATTTAATTGAAATAATTTTATTCAATAAAAAATAATTTATTAACAACTATAATGCTAATACATAAATAATTACAATCTTTTTATAATTAAAAGTCTTGTTTTCTTTGTTCCTTTCTGTCTATAATCATGTGATCTAGAGAAAATATAAATATATATATCAAAATATATCACATTACTTTCAAGTGCTTCAGATATTTTAATATTATTTGATTGATCTAAATTAATTTAATACTTTTTATAAAATAATAACTTGATAAATTGACGATAAAAATATAGGATTATTGGTGGGAAGAAAAAAAAGCTATGATCATATGTTTTAACAAATAAGATAAATTTTTAAAATTTAGTTTTTTTATTCGTTACATAACTTATTCAAATTAAAATATATAGTTGGTTACATTAATTAAAAATTGTATTTATTGCAAAGTTTGATGGCTTATATGATTAAAATATATATAGATGATAAATATCTTTATAAAAAACACAAACTGATTTTTAATAAATAAATTGTTGAATTTTAATCGTATAATTGCGAAAAATCGGATAATTGCGAAATTTTTAAATATTTCGGTCCCAAGCTTTCGCAATTAAACGGTTTTGACTGTAATGAAGGTTGTATTTTAATTTTTTGAGATAATTGGAATTGAGTTATTGGTTGATTATCAGACATACGTAGAAGGTTATTGACTAAATAATAGGTGTTATAGTGAATTATTTATAAAAAATACTTACCAATAGGGGATTTACATTGTTCTAAGATATGATCATGAGTTTCTGTGAACTTACCTGATTATAAAATACTTCATCCAGAACAATTTCTTTTTCTACATCGGTAATATGATATGGAATTTATTACCCTATATGCATAGTATATTCCAAATCATTAAAACATAGAATATCATGTCCTCTTTTTGATTTTTTATTAGTAATTTTGTTTTCTAAAATTACATTACTAAATTGATTATATCTAGATTGTTAACTTTGAATTATATTGGGATTAATTCTTTACCAATGATATATATGTTCTTTTCTCAAGAAGATTTTCCCGCACTTTAATGAACTAATCACAGAATTGGACAAAACTTTACGATGAAGTGTCCATACGATCATAGACACGGAAATCAAAATAATGAAAAGGTTAATTTTTAAAGATTAATATAATCTAATTCTTATTCAAAAAGGAAATCAAATGAAAAAGATCTTTCTGTGGATGTTAGTTTTATATATGAAACAATTATTGAAAAGTATCAAAAGAAATATATCGACTCTGTACAAGTAATAAGTTTTAATAGTAAATAAATAAATATATTTAGAATTATTATCATTATAATAATAATGCCAAATTATCTTCTACTATACAAAAACAGGTATATGCTTATTTTTATCAATTAATTAATTATAGATAAAGAATATTGAAAAAATATCTGAAAATACCATTGAATCATTATTAAATCTTCAAGAATCATGCAAAGTTGTTAAACTCTATGGAGTAACTAAACTTCCAAATTCATATGCCTGGTGCCCTATCCAACATAATTATATGGTATTATATTAAATTAATGTTTTTATAATTAAAATAGGTAGAGGATGAATCATGTTTGCACAATATACCTTATATGGGCCCAGATATTTTAGATAGAGATGTTAATTTTATAGATGATTTATTAAAGAGTTATGAGGGAAAAGTTCATGAAACAGAAGATGATTTTTGTCAAACTCTGCAATCTTCTGAAGGAAATCAAATCTGGGCAGATTTAGGCATTAAAGAAGAGAATTTTGATTATTATTTATCAAATAATATACCAACAGGCTGGCTATATATAATAATATATGAGCTGATTGAGAATATAAAAGCAAAAACTAGCAATTATAATCACAGTTTAGGATTTTGTCATAGAGGATCTCCAGTTAAAGTTTCTTTGTCACCTACTAATATATTAAGTAATTTATTTTATTTAAAATGTTAACAAATAAAAAATTATATTAATAAATTTAATATAAATATGTTAAATAAGTGATAAAATTAAACCAATTGATTAATGAAGACATCTTATGTGGAATTTATATAATAACTGAAGAAGAACAAATGATTATGAAGGAAATATCTGAAAAATTCTCTTGTTTGGGGAGATATGAAGAAATCAAGCGAAAGTTATACATTTTCTTAATATCTCATATACTCAGGGCTGTAGTTAGGGGGGGGGGGAGATTGTGTCCCTTCAAAAAAATTAATTTTATTTATAGTGGTATTTAGCATTATGAATATTTTTAACATTAAACAAACATTATAAAATATTTTTTAAACAAAATGGTAGTATATTAATTAGGGTTGGGCATTAATGTGAATACTTAAGTATTTGTATTTTATATTCTAAAAAAATAAAAAGTATTTATTATGATTTCACAATTTTCAAACAAATACAAATTGTATTTTTTATTATAAATTGAATTATAAATGTAAATCCATATTTAAATATTAAATTTGTAACCCAAGTTAGCAACATTCTCCATTTAAAATCTTATTGTATTTTTTAAATAAGTATTACTGAAAACAAAAATACAAGTTTTTAGATGAGGAATGTAAGTAATCAAAGAAAAGGAGTTTCTATATTAAGATTATGTTTAAAAGATATTTTACAGAGATTCCATGTCAACATTACCAACCTCTAATTGTATTTTGACAATTTTGAATGGATATTCATAAATCTTATGATTTGGTTATCCAGCAATTTATTATATTCTGTAATTATTCATTAATTCTAAATAGATATTATTTAAGTTAAAAAATTGATAGTGTGTTGCAAAAAATTGACTTGCAAAAAGTTTTTGTTAAATATTTTATATTTAACCCACTAATGGTCAATGTATTATATCTGCAACATATTTATAGATTTTTCACATAAATTTTTTGAATTGATATAATTTCACATATGAATCTTATAGCTCGAGGATTGTACTATAACGTATAAAAACATTTTTTTTAAAAATAATTATTTTTGTATGCTTGATGCCACGACTATTTTGGAATATTAAAATGCCATATGTTCTAGGCTCTTTTAAATGCAATTGAAATAAATTTATTTCTTGTAGATGCCTTAACCTATTCTAATTAATTTTGACCCATCATTCTATCTATTCTATTTATAATCATGTTTTTTTACTCATTTATGCAATGTTGACCATATAAGGATTCAAAAAAAGTAATTTTTCTAAAAAAAATTATATAAAATTTGGTATACTATTTCATTATAAATTTTTATTTATAATCTTACTAAACAAATACTATTTTTTCATCATAATATTTATATTATTTATAAGAAAAAAATTCCAGAAAATTCATAATTTTATTGCTATTCTCATTTTATTTTTCATTTGAACATCAAAATTTGTAAATTATTTATTATCATCTTATATTTTTGACAAATTTTTAAATAATATTAGAATTATTATGACAATCAATTTCTAACAGTTGATGAAGCCCTATCCATGCTTTTTGATTAAGGCCCTATTTATAAAACCGATGTTCTAATTATACCTCCTAATGTTACTTTAGTTAGTCATGAAGAATATTTTGATGAAAATGATCTAACTGAAACACCTAATCTTACACAAGATACTGCAGGGTAGATTGAAATCCAGAAGACATTGATATTGTCTATGAAACTTCAATATCTACAAATTAGGAAAGCAAATTAAATTTTCCAAAAATTTAAAATGGAGAAAAATTGATCCAATATACACACTATTAGTTCAATTTATAAAACGTGGAATATATGGTTCCACTGGCAGAATTCAAAAATCTATATATCCGGCCCTTTCACTTCCTCCTTCTTTTAACAAATCCAGTAATAACTACATCCTTCATTGCAAAAAATTTTCCGCTGGAGACTCATTTTCATTCCAGCTATTATTGTAGAACAATTGTTATAACCATCTTTCTCCATCACTATACTTTTCATTTTTCAACCACGATTTCACTACTGCAACTATTCTCTCAGCCTGACTATTGGAACTGGTATGATTTGGAACCGTGATAACATGCTTGATACCGTGCATCTCACAAAACGCCTTAAACGCTACACTTGTAAACGCCGTTCCACCATCAGTTATCATCTTTAACATTTCATACTTCCCAAAAAATTCCTTCAATCTTCGTATGTAACGTTAATCCTGACACCTTTGAGCAATCAATCCATTTTGAAAAAGCACCCAATACAAAAAAATAATACTTCCTAATCCAAATGAATCCGTTCACATGCCTGTGTAGTTTCCATCCAGCCTTCTTGGTAGATTTGACCAAACATTACACGTTAAACACTCTCCTCACTATTCCAATCGGTCACTATACATATTCTCTAGTCCATTGTTTCATTCTACTTACCCCTTGATGTCCTGCTTGTAGCATTCTAACTACTTTATCCATCAATCTTCGTGGTACTATAGCTCTATTACCCCTCACCAAATAGTAATTTATAATTGTTATTTCCTGTTCCATCAATATATATGGATTAACTTTCCTTTTCCAATTTTTTTCTCCTATTAAACATTGCTTAATTTTCTTTAACTCCTCATTTTAGCGTGCTATGTTTTATTTCTTGCCAAGTTGCTGGACCATTCTCGAAGGATAATTTTCTAATCACTCAATTATCATAATCAACCTCATCCTTGTTCACAACTTCTTCGATACATAATCAGGATAACACATCTGTCATATGATTAATCATTCTCTGTCTATAATGTACCTCCATATTGAAATTTCCAACTAACAATAGCCACCTGCAGTCTAGGAGACCATCAGTTCCTTGTTATCTTTTTTGAATAGATACATCAACGGTGATCCGTATAAAATGAATATGCACCCTATCAGATACTCTCAGCTTTTCATGAACCCAAATATAACCGCCAACGGCTCCTTTTTGATAACAGAATAATGCTCCCCCTTGCGACAAAATATAACAGGCATTTCCTCCTTGTCTAAAATTTGTAATAGCCCTCCTCCAACCCCCCTTGCAGAAGCATCAACTGATAAAATCACCTCCAAATTCTTAACACATAATAAAATTGGCTTTGACATATATTATCCTTCAACTCTTAAAATACTTAAATCACCTGAAGGCTGTATTATCTTTCAACAAATAATATAATGGATGGCTATCTCTGCAAAACCTTTAATAAATAGATGATAAAAATTCATCATTCCCATAAATGATTGCAACTCCTTCTTGTCCTTTGGCGGCCACATATTTATACCTTAAATATTTTTGCTTAATGGAATGACTCCTCTGTCTTCTATTATATGTTCTAAATATATTACCCGGGTGACTCTGAACATACTCTTTTCCCTATTTGCGCAATCCTCTCATTTATAAGTTGTAATACCTCATCTAATCTTTTATTATGTTTCTCCATTGAACTCCCACTAATCAGCAGATCATCTATATAATAAAAAAATTTTCATTTCTTGGAAATTTGTATTCATCACTTTTTGGAAAACTGGCACAGACATACTTAACCCGAATGGTAACCGTTTAAAGTTGAACAATTCCTTATTCGTCGTTATAGTCAACAGCTTACTGGTATCTTCGCTAACCTTCATTTTGAAAAATATTTGGCACCTTTCAAATTAACTAAAAGTTCATCTATTCTTGGCAAAGGAAATTTGATCTCTTATACCCATTAAAATATCGTGATCCGGAAATCAACACATAAGCAGAGTGCCATTGGGCGTTCTATTTGACACTATCGGTGTCACCCAACTACTATTATTCACTGGCTCTATACTTCCTCCCTGCACTCATCTGTTCAACTCTTTTTCTATATCAGCCCGCCATTTAAAAGAAATGCAACAAGTTGGACAATACTTAGGTATTGAATTATCTTTCAATTTTATATTCACCTTAAAATTATTTAATTTACCCAATTCCTTTATAAAAATATCATTGTATAGAATCTAAAATTCCTCCATCTCTTGTATATATTTACCTACAACACTTTATCTGATTCCTTCACCATATTATTGTCATTTGTTCTGTTACCCTCAGTTCCGTCTTTATTTATCCAAACCTTTTTCCCATTTTCAATATCTTCTCCATTATCCCTTATTTCATTATTTTCTTTTAACATAAATCACTATATCTCTCATATAATCATGATTACAAAATTCCAATAGAAATATTTGAATTATTTTTTGATCAAAAAATGCATTCACTGTTTGTGGACCAATCACATAATTACTCGCAAAACAATAGACCAAGTTTTATTACAACCGAGTCAGAGATGAATAGATTATAGGAATTCTTTTGCTGACTGGATATCATTCAATACTGCAAGAATGAATGTATTGGTAGAATGACAATGATATTACTTTACCAATCGTTAGGAATTATGACACCACATACATTTTGTGATATCAAAAGGAATCTAAGGATAATCTTTAGTCCGCCCATATTTAAATTTACTAAATAAAAAGTTTTAAAATTCGGTATATTTTTACAGAATTTATGCATATATGAGCAAATAATACTTTATCGAGGAAGGATTTGAATATAAATCATAAACCCTTGCTTCCTCTGATGGATGCATATTTGCAATTAATATATATCAAGGTAAAAATAAAAGCCCAGTAGTTCGAATCTTGGATTAGGAGGTACGGTTGTTACAAATTTACTCAAAGTTGTCCAAGTACCTTCTTTGCATTCTATTTACTTCAATAATTATTTATACATCTCTAAGACTTTTATAACATTTGAGGCATTGATTTTTCGGACTATGAGAAAAAATAGACCTGAAAATTCTCCCTTAGAAATAATTAATATGGCAAAAAAGAGAGGGGCTATTACGACTGCCAGTTTGAAAAGACATATTGTAGTTCGATGGAATGATAGTTCAGTGGTGACAGTTACATCAACATGTAAAGTTCTTAGCCATCTATGCAATGTATCAAGATTCTCTAAAGATTTTCTCTAAAATAAAAATTACACAACCTAATCTTATAAATTCATATAATTCCAATATGGGTGGCATTGATCTGTGCAATAACATAGTACATATAGAATGAATATACGAAGTAAAAAATGGTGGTGGCCTATTTTTAGTAATTATTTACGTAATAGTAGCAAATTCATGGAAGTTATGGAATCTAGTGAATCCTGATGATAAAAAATTATTACTAATATTTCGGAGGGAAATAATTATGACACTTTTGAGAACTCCCTTGATAAATAAAAAGATGAGTACAAGTAGAGGCCAACGGATTCCGAAACCCCATACGACATATATATTATTGATTCTATTTTATAGAGCATTTAATAAAAATTTGATGAATTTCTATGAAACTTTGTTTAGATCTTGCTGAATTTGGATAATTTGTGCATATATATATATTAGTGATTCTATTTTATAGAGCATTTAAAAATAATAATTTGATGAATTTCTATGAAACCTTGTTTAGATCTTGCTAAATTTGGATAATTTGTGTATATATATATATATATTATTGATTCTATTTTATAGTGCATTTAAAAATAATAATTTGATGAATTTCTATGAAACCTTGTTTAGATCTTGCTGAATTTGGATAATTTGTGTATATATATTAGTGATTGAGCATTTAAAAATAATAATTTGATGAATTTCTATAAAACCTTGTTTAGATTTTGCTGAATTTGGTCTTTTCCATATTTATTCCCAAGCAGGAAACTATAATTATATTATGCAAAGTGTGAACTTTCACCCAATATTTTATTAATCATAACTATATACAATCATTATAATCATATCTAATTGACGTATAATAATTCATGATTTATAAATTTTTAAAAAAATTATACGGCCCGGCCCGAGTTAAATAATCTTAGGCCCGGCCCGGGTATTTAAAAAAAATTCGATCCGGGCTTAGGGCCGTGCCAGCAGGTCTCTAACAATTTGTGCATTATATAATAATAAAATTACAGATTTGTGCAGATTTTATGGAAAACATTCTCATATTTTTTTTAATTTGTTTGCAAATAAAATATTTAATTTGTTAAAATTGCTAAGAATATAAATGTTATTGTGACAATTTTTGCAAGTTAAATAATTTTATTTGCAAATATAAAATATGTAAATGTTTTTAATGAAATCTGTATGAAATGTATTTAAAAAATTACGTCATTTTTTATGGAAATATATTTTGCAATATATTTCAATTTTTAAATAGCTATTTTATATAATACTAGCTAATCACCCGTCAAGAATGACTGGGTTGAGGGGTAATTAGTTTATGTATATGGTACTAAATATATTTTATTAATAAATTTTATAAAATGTTAAAATTAGGAGAAAGTAAGGTAAATTTGTGAATCACACCTCATAAGATATTCTTAATTTAAAGTATGATGACCCGTCTTTCCTGTAGGGCAAAATGATAAATATGTAACTAAGAGTACCAGAGCTCTCGTTAGTCAGCATTGCTGAGCTCGTCAAAAATCATGGGGAATGAGAATTTTCTCCCTACTCTTATGATAGTTGTTACCTGTTATTTGAAAATAATAACAATTTTTATTCTTTATAACCCCCCCCCCCTTCAAACCAGGTCCAATCCATTAAAACTAAGTGTAAATCCTATTTTTTTGAGTAAAAATATATTTAAAGCTTGTACTTGATACCCATATCAATATTTTTTTTAAAAATATTACTGATCATCTATGCCTAATATTTAATATTGAAATAATTCCCAAGCAAGGTCCAAGACCATAATAGCTTTGAAAAAATTTCCCCAACCCCAACCAAAGATCATAATAATTTTGTTAGTTGAGAACTGGAATAAAATAAGGGCCTTGGTTTTTTGATCAGGCCGAGCTCATGCCTGCAAAAAAAATTTTGTTTTAGGTTAATATCTGATCCATAGTTAATAATAAAAAAATTCCTAAGCGTCCAAGCTGATAATAATTTGAAAAATTTGCCCCAAGCTTAACCCAATATAATTTATAAAAATATTTTCTAAGCCTAGCCCGACCCATTATAATTTAAAGAAAATTTTCTCAAATCTGGACAACTGATAATAATTTGAAATTTTTTTCCAAAGCCTGGAGCTTCCAAAAAAAAATAAATATTCATATAATTATATTACTTTATCAAAATATAGTTTCATTTATAAGAAGAATTGTAATACAAAATTTAAGATAGAAGCAGGCTGAGTTGGAAAGAACGTTTGCCTATGTAACGTTAACTCTATAATTCCTTTTTTAATAAAAAATAATTTAACATTATAGTTATATAGTCTCCTTCGATTTATTAACATTAAGATGATAGGAAAGTTGATAGAAAAAATAAAATTAACATTAAGATTATACGAAAACGTCATTTCCTGATTACGGCGATTATATATATTAGATAATGTATTTTATTATGAAATGGATCGATATGTAAACTATTTTAAAAAATATATAAAATTTACAAAAAATAATTTTTCCTCACATTCTTGCAAAAACAAAAATTCCCTTCTATTTTTTGCCCATTTTAGCGTGACCCATCCTATTTATTTCGAGCATGCGTGCCTCCGCCGCAAATTTTAGGACTAAAGCACAACATGGGTAATCAAATCGATTTGGGCCCGACCTTTTTAATTTCGATAAAATTTTATATACTGACAGAATATCATTAGAAAGCATCGAATCCAAAATTTTAGCCTCCCAGTACTCATTAGTTCCTGAGATATCAATGGTCAAAAGTGCCCAAAATGACTCGAAAAATACGATTTTTAAAATTGAGATAAGTTAAAAAATAATGATTTTAAAATATAAGTTATATGTCATTTTGTAAATCTATTAAAGGCCTTTTATTAAATATTAAGGATTTTTTTGCAATAATATTGTTGCGGTTTTTATTTACTTTATAAATTTTAAACATAAAAATCCAGGTGTTTCGCTTTTCAAATTTTTTTGAATTTAATATTTTCTTGTTCTCTAACCTTATATCTATTCATAAAAAAATTTAAACTTGGGACAACCAAAGGTTTTTTAGTTATTGGGATTTAAAAAATTAAAAAATAAATATTTTTTTCAAAAATAGATGGCGCTCCTTTATAAAATAACGCGATTTAAGATTATTATTTTTTAAACTTTTTTCTATTTTTAGCAAGATTTTATATCATTAATATCATGAAATGAGATTATTTAGCGGCGGTTATAATCATTTTTTTCTTATAAAAAATTTTAATTTTCGAAAATTTAAATTTTGTAGATATAATAGATAAATTAAAATTCATGAAAGATATTACCTATTTTCGGGTTTTCATTAAATTTAGTTTTTTTGACGCCATGATAATTTAGTGTTGCGATAAATTATATGTACGCCCAGTAGCCGTTGATAGGCTAACTATTGTTAAAATATTATTTTTTGGTATGAAAAGGATATCTTGTGCAGCTGGATTAACAAAAGAATTTGCTGGTCCTTTAGGGTGAAGAAAATTAATTTTTACTTCATCTCTAATTACATTCATTTCTTATGCAAATCCTAACCACCAATCGTGTTCATATGCACATGTTACATATCCTCTAATCTCATCGATTAACAGATCCTCCCTCAATCAAAGGATCCTCACGTGGATATACTATATTCTTCACAATAAATCTCTGCGAATTAGAATATATTTTAGTGTTGAGTTTAGTTAAACAATTACTCGCCTTAAAATGATTATATAATTTTTTCAAATGATTAAGAACTAACCTTTTTTGAGCGTTCACTCGTTCCCCCTTTTCAATGATAGATATGCAATCTTTTTTTCCTGGTAATACCCTACTAACTTCATTACTGCCAAATTTTTTTAACAATATCAACTGTTTTTTGATAGAGATATTTTTGCAGGCTTTCGATTTAGAGTTGAAATAATTACTTTTTCTTCTTAAACGATTTTGGATTACATGCCATATTATTAGGTAACGTTGAATGTCTTTTTTTTTATTTGCGCTCCAATTAGGAGGCAGAATGGTCAGCAATGGATATTTTTTTATTTTTAGATAAATTAGGATATTGTAATTTCATATTATTGAGTAATATCATTATTATCTTTTGTACCCGATTCTGGATTGTTAATTATTATATCTGAAATAGTTTTTTATATTTTCGCTAACCTTTTTTTTGGATAATTTTTTTCGGTTAGTTTTTTTTTCTTAATAGGAGATATTCCAATTTCGTTTAAAGTTATATTGATTGTATCTATTGATGTTGATGCTGAGTTGATATTATTTATATATTAGCTATCAGAATAGTTATATTTTTAATATTTTTTTGTGATAACCGTTTACGACATTTATCACAAATATAGTGTTCCGCCTCAATGTTTGCATATTTTGTCATTCACGTCATGACTTTACGCTATTTCTTTTTATAATTAAAGTGTTTAGATTCTTTATAAGGATTTAACGCATTTATATTTATACCTTATAAATAATTTTAAAAAGAAAAATAATATCAAAATATTTGTAAAATAAAAATTAATTAATATTAGGGACTTGCTTTTATCTTTCAACAATTAATTATTATATTTTCTTGTAGGAGATATCAGAATCTTAAATATCTTTTGAGGAAATTTAATCATTTATTATAAAACAACTAATTTTTACAAGTTATTTATATAATAGATAATCAGAGTTGTTAAAAAATACTTTTTATATGGATCTAGATACTGATACATTGTCTAAAATAATATCTAGATACAGATATTTTAATCAAAAATCTATTTAGATAGATACCATATTTTTATAAATCTGATAATAATAATAAGTAAGCCTATCAAACTGTCTATATAATATTTTTTCATGATAGTAATGCTGGAAAATCTTATTATTTATATTTAAAAATGAAAAAAAAGTTTAAAAAAATAATAATCTTAACAAAACACGTTATATTTATTTTTTGATTTTTTAAATCGTTAATAACTAAAAAACCTATGACTGTCCCAAGTTTAAATTATTTTTATGAATAGATGTAAGGTTAGAGAATAAAAAAATATAAAACTTTCAAAAATATCCTTAACATTTAATAAAAGGCCTTTAATAGAATTACAAAATGTAACTTATATTTTTAAAATCATTATTTTTTAACTTATCTCCATTTTAAAAAATCGTATTTTTCGAAAAAAGTCATTTTTGGCACTTTTGACCATTGATATCTCAATAACTATGAGTAATAGGAGGCTAAAATTTTGGATTCTATGCTTTCTAATGATATTCTATCAGCATACAAAATTTTATCAAAATTAAAAAAGTCGGGGCGAAAAGTTATCGATTTGGTATGGAATTACCCACATACTTAATATAAGGAAGAGACCTGCAAAGGTCAACAGTTTTGGCCTGGTCTAGGTTTGAATAATTTTATTTTTAAGCCTGGTCTTGGTTTTTTGCCTGGTCTGTATCCTTATTTTAGATCATTTTTTTTGGCTCATCCTAGAATTTGAAAATTTATTTAATCATTTTGGAGTATTTTGTAAAAAAAATTTATGGGAAATTGAAAATATGAGCAGTACATAAATATTAAACAACCCTTTATATAATTTTTCGATTCAACCCGTGTTTTTAAAATTTCTAGGCATGCCCGTTTATTTTGAAATTTGTAAGTTCAGCTCGGATTTTTTTAAATTGGACTATTGTTCAGGGTCAGTTCGGCAGGTCCTGATATAAAAATATATCCTATTACATTAAGGATCTGCATGATTGAATGAGAGGCAAAATATTTTTCAGGCCAAGAAATTTTTGCTCAACTTGAAATTTTGGATAATTTTTTAAACTTTGAATAATACAAAATATTATTTTTCTTCGTAATTAGTCATAACCCAGTATAAGGAGGTGCGAACTTTTAATTGACTCATCTAAATATTGTCATAGGCGTATCTAGGATTTCATATAGGAAGCATGTAATTTTTTAAAATTTGAGTATCATTATTATAGATATCATATAGTCCGAATACATGATATCTTAAAATGGAAATGCGGTGGGTATAAATTCCATGATTTATTACAATCTTTTTACATAATTTATTTTAATATTTATTTAAAGAATTCAAATTAAAATATTTTTTAATTATTAGGTCATAACAAAGATATATCATCCGGGTACATTAGAATATATCTTTCTATAAACTAATTTATTAACTTAATCAAAATAAACTATGACCATATTAGAGGAAAATAGTTACTGGTCAGAAAGGAAAGGAAACAGCTGAGTAAGAAAATGAGATTTTTATTTTTAAAAAATTTAACCATTTTTTAAAAACTTTTTATAATTAAATGAACACAAAAAACGAAGTGTTCATTAAAACAAATGAAGTTCAGGTTTAAAATTTGTCCATGCAAACGAATTTTTATTCACGAACATATACAATTTAAGTAAAATAGTTACGGTTCGATTCCATCATAAATTAAAGCCCAAATTGAGCTTGTTATTTTTTTATCATACTAAAAAAACAACTTTTCCATTAAGATGATAACTTTTTAAGGTGACTAAGGACCAACAAATTATTGAAGGACCATTTTATAAAGACATTTTTATTATTCTTCCATGATATAATAATAATCTAGAACTATTACCTGAACGGAGGAGTATAAATTGAATTAAATTTAGCATAAGAGGTGAAAAGGTAAAATCATAAATTTCATGAAAAATAAAGAAGGATGATTAGATGCCATCTTGCTCATTTTAATAATGATTATGTTAAAATAGACGACATTTTGGTCATTATATCTTCCTATCTAGGTATATAAAAGTTCTGGATTTGTTAAACACATCTCAGAGGCTTGATCACCCGCTTCTCAACGAAAAATGTGCTGTCCTTCATCGATCACCGTTCTCATGCCATAATTCGGATATTGTTAAGTCACATACCGACGAATTATCTTTCAAGAAGTTGGTTCACACCTATCAGACTCTCTTTTGTCGTCGATGTTTCAAATATGATTGTCAATTGCATCGTAAGATAAGCAAAATATTGAAATATTTATTTGCTGATGTTTTATATGAGATTAGTGAAAATTGAAAGAATTTTATAACATACAATTTCTATAAATCTATTATCTTTAATTAATTTAAAAAAATATATTATTCATAGTTTTTCAACCTCCATCTATGTTGGCCAGAGAAATCAGAAGGCCTCCCATTCCTGTGAATTTATTTGAGGACCCTTCGTGCTCACCTAATTGCTATATAAATGTTTTTTCTTCATGTTTTATTAAATTTTTATTTTTAGTATAATTCGTAAATAGTTTAAATTAAAGATATTTTAAAACTAAAAAATGGCAATGATTATAAATTATTTTATTTTTTGGAAAGTTTAAACCGGCATCTATAATGAAACTTCGCAGCGCGGTACATAAAAGTGACTTAGATACAAAAGGTAAATCCCCACCATTTAAAAATAAATCTCTATCTAAATCAGAGACCTGCAGACAGGCCCGGAAAATATTTTTTTAAATGACCGGGCTTTGCTGAAAATTTAAAATAATAAAATATATTTAAAAGTTGTGATTCATAGAACAATATATCACATTCATTCACTTTAAAAGATGCTGTACAAAGGTTTTAATCAAAATTTAATTTTCATTTTTTCGTTTCTTAAAAAAATATTTATATTAAAATATTATTCAAATTAATTATTCAACTAATGCAACAGAGATACACTCAATATTCAAAATGTAATACACTTTTTAAAGGGAAAACAGGGAGAGAGCTCAAAATAACTGATATTTTTATTAATGACTATATTAAATTACAAGAATCGCTGGGGTGGCCCAGTTGTCTGTTGTCCCAAGTTCAATCCTGGTAAGGAACTAAAAGTTTTCGGGTTTTTATTTGATGATGGATGGCTTTAGACGAATCCCGGAAAAAAAACCCCGGAAACCCAAGGAAAAAAACTTCTAGGAAAAAAACCCGAGATTTTTTTTTCGAATTTATTTAAGACCTAATAATATCGGTATATTTTTATTTGGATTAATTAGTATTTTAGAAATAAAATATTGTAGATCTCATATACCCTCCATAAAAAAATGCTGATTTCAAATTGATACAGGGACAAAAAAATACATCAGTAAAATAACCCTTGTATTACTTATTTCCGTAATAATTATTTGCTATAGTAATAAATACAATATCCATCCTTAATTACTATATTAAGTAGACAAAATTTGCAATAAGATGTGTTTATTTTATTAAAAAATCATTATTATGTATATACAAATTTAAAAATTTTCAATAATAATTATATCGGTTGACTCGTATATTGAAGGAAATTGCCCTCATAAAATCTGGAAGGCTTCGCACCCCATCACGGTATTCCTTGCAAAGTTTCTTTAACCGAATCTGTGTATTGAAACTGCGATTTTGTTTTCGGTGTCCAACTGACTACACGCCATCGTTCAAGTTTGGTTTCATCGGCAGCCACTTGACATTTCATTTTTTAGATCAATACCCAGATTGATAGGTGCTTGTTCACAACCAGATTAGAAAAACGATGATTCCAACCTTCGCATTGATTATTTGTGTGTTCTTTGTCGGATAGAGTGCTTTCATTCACGTTTCAAGTTTCTGGAGGAAATCGAGGCCCAATTCGACGTGTCTGGGATTGAGAATTGTTTCTTGAAACCTCCCTTGATACTCCATTGATGTAATTTTTATCGAAATATTCAAGAATATCTTTACCATTGGTCGCAGTCACCGATCTCAGGAATGCCATTGCATCGCCCATATCACATAAAGGAACAAAAGCTAAGCCGTCCATCATGCCACAAAAGAAGCTTAGGGCTTCATCGGTTATGTATTGGCTTTCCAGACCTAGATTTTGTATTTTCCCGTGGGTACTTTGACACAAATGGTATAAGCATACTCTGATTATGATATGATCCCCTAATTGAAAAAATAAATATAAATAATTTAACATATTAATAATCATACCAATGACAGTTTTAACCGCACTCATAGCAGACTTTTCGAAATCCATGTATATATATAATGGATCAGGAAATAAATCCCTTTCTTGACATTTAGACAGTAATATTTCAAATATTTTTTCATAAGTATTTTGTGTTTTTTTTGTAGTACACAATAAACAGCCGTGATAAAAATATTGTTTATTGATATTCTAACGATATATTTTTTTTTCTTCTCTTTAGCTTTCATCTTTTCTGGTGGTAAGCTCCTTCAACATCTCTCTCCACTTTATGTTATTCATACAATCTCTTTTATCTATTTTATACTTCTTTATATTGGCTCTAACTTTATGGCCCCATTGAAGTTTTGGCCTTCCTCTTTTACGTTTGCCCATCACTTCCAAACTTTCAACTTTATTTCCTATGTAGTTCATAGGCCTTCTCATTGTGTGCCCATACCACCTAAGTCTGTTTACCATTAACTTAGTCTTAATGGGCACTACCTTTAAACTATTTAGTATTCTTGTACTGCGCACCTTATCCTTTCTTGTTACCCCAGCAATCATCCTCAGCATTCTCATCTCCATAGTTTGTAGACTTCTCTCGTCTGATTCTTTGGTTGGCCATGTTTCCGAACTATATAGAATAGTTGGTTGTACTATGGAACTGTAGATTTTTCCCTTTAATTTGTGTGGGATTCTTTTGTCAAATAGCACTCCAGATAAAGATCTCCACTTTAACCACCCTTGATTAATCTTATTCTTTATCTCTTTTTCTATTGTGCCGTTTGTTTGTATAGTGGAGCCCAAGTATTTGCAGCTTTCAATCGATATATAATTGTAGAAAATTTTTGGGGGACATGGCAAAATTTCCATCCATATACCATGCTGTGTATTTGATATTAAATTCAAGGATTCATCCGTTGCAAACATGATGATGCGTTCTTCAGCTTGTGGGCCATTATCAAATAATAAAAATCTTTTTTCGTTCTGGGAACCACAATTCGCCCAATCACCTATAATATTTAAATTTTTATAAAAATATAATTTTATTTATACTAATACCTTCAATAACTATGTATTCCAAATTATCAAGATTTGAAGGGTTGTTCTTTGCCCTATGATTCCTTAGAGTTCTTTTGATTGAATCTTCAGATATCATGTGTGACTGAACACTTTGATATAATTTTACAACTTCCTCTGCATATATTTGAAGAGGTTTTGCTAAAGCGTCTGCACATCGTTTCTTCATGTTTGCAACAGATTTCATTGCTACTAGTCCATTGAAATTTTATGGATGATTATGAGCTGTTTCAACTATCGGGTTTTGATTTTCAAGTGTTGATGAAAGTATTGCCCGGCATTTGAAAGATGAATATTTTGAACAGCGCCATCTTATCTTGTTTACGCATTTTTTATGGATGGTATAAGAAAAACCTTCGAATATGATTTTTCCAGGATGAATTAAATCCATTAGTTTTTTTAAATAAAATTAAAATTTTATGACTTAAATATTATATTATAAATTATCAAAATTAAAATACAATAAAAAAATTTTTTGTCTTTTTATACCATATAAAGTTGATACAAATTATTAATTTTCAATTGTCTAAATACCAGGAATTATAGCGTTTTCAATGCAGATAAACAATTTTAATTCTTTTGATTAAATATTAATTTAAATTCTTAATGATAAACAGTAAGGTAAAACATCTTAATAGCTGTTCATTTAGGTACTTTCAGAGCAATTATATTTTGTAACAAATTATTAAATTTTAAATTGTTTAAATACCAGGAATTATAGCGTTTTCAATTCTGGTAAACAATTTTAATTCTGTTGATTAAATATTAATTTAAGCCCTTAATGATAAACAATAAGGTAATACATTCATGAGCAATCACTTATAAATTTATTTATCAAAATTAAATTGAGAAAAAAAAATCTTTTTTCTATGGGTTTTTTTTCCTGGGGGTTTTTTTCCGGGGGTTTTTTTCCTATTACCCTTTAGACATATGATATGATAAATTTTTGAACCGAGAAATGCCACCCGGTCACGACACGAGTGCTAGGATACTTGTCCAATAAACCAAAAATGACGGTCAGCTGAATTCGTGGGTCAGATGATAACGATTTCTTGGCCAGCGCTAGGATGATAGGATGATGGTGACCTCGGGGGCCGCTCAAGTTCAATGTCTACCAATACAATGGACTTGATAACGATACTCCGGTGGGAGATCCATTGGGATTGATACTCCAGTGGGAGATCAGGATTGGGATATCTGTCGATTTGATAATTCGTTGTGAGGAATACTCCGGTGGGATATCTGGTCGATATTGATTTGATACATCTGTGTGAGATCAAGATACTTTGGCCTCGATAGCGATACATCGGTGATCGATACAAATGAAAAAGATCAGAAATACAAATAGATAAAAATAGATAGCATGAATAAATAATAAAGTGGAGATAGATAGTGAAGGAGTTTACCACCAGAAACGGTGAAAGCTAAAAGGAAAAAAAAATTAAATTACAAGAGGAACAGGAAATAAAGGAATTACAATCGACAAGTTGAATAGAAAGTGTTTTTTTATTTAAACTCACTCATTTTATGATAAATGGAGAGGTAATATAATTGACAAGTTGTTATATATAGATTTTATATTCACGCTAAAAACGACCGTAAAATTCCGAATAGTAAAATTTATTTTATAGAAATCCTAGCAGATTTTTTTTGTTTAAAATTGTACCTTGTCATGCAAATGGTACTTCTGCAAGTCTCTAATCTAAATTATAATTGTTAAATCATTTAATCTATCTTAAAAACCATAAGTAATCAATGATTTACTGAAAATTTTTAAGAATTCGATCATAACTTAACCGATTCTCCTATTAAATATACCAACCAACCTAATGAAACAAACCAGCATCTGATCCCGAAAATGGATTGGGAGGAAACCCGAACGGAAAAGGATATTGGCAATTCAGATGACTTGACTACTCTCAGGTTGGTGAGAACCGTGTATGGCTCAGAGGATTTTTGCAGTATGGCCAAATTTTTGCCTCATTTGACCTGTCATCAGGTGATTTTTTGGAAAAAATAATATAAATACATATGGTTAGCAAAAATCATGATTTTATTTATAATGAAAGAGAAATAATAGGCTTGAGGATTTAATCTAGAACGGTTATTAGAATGGTCGCACAGTAAAAATTAGAACAAAAAAAGACACTTTATTAAATTCAATCGAAGAAAAATGATAGTCTTTATTGATTATATTATTAGAATATTAACGTTGATGTGGTCTTTTTATTTTATGATATGGTTATACAAAAGAAAACAAGTGGTGTTCGAAAATGAAAATATATATATGGTGAATTTCATATCAAATCAACCAAAAAAAGTCGATTCTCAACCCGACCCCCTTCAATTTTTCTTAAATTTTGCATAATGGTAGTATATACTATAACTAAGAAAAAAATGAAATTTTACCTCCCAAAAAGGTTTACTCGCTCAGATATGGGCGTTTAAAGCGCGGAAAAATGGTTTATTTTTGACAAAAAGTGCCTCATTTATTTTCAAATATCTCAAGAAATAATTAAGTTAGAAAAATAATTTAAATTTTATTATGTAGCTTAATAATAGTTCTTTAATATGACATAAAAATAAATATGATATAAATTTGATGAATGTCCAAAACCGGATGTATAAAACCGGAAATGGCCATAGAAAAAAAAGGTATTTTTTTTTTCGAAATTTTTTTTCTGTAGATAGATATATTACTATTTTATATTTGCCAAATCCTAGCCTGGGATGAAAAAGGGTCTAGGAGTTATGACTCTTTATATGGCTTAAATTGATCAAAAATATCTTCATTTAATGAATACTTATGAAATAATGTTTTTTTAAAAATTCTGTCTAAATGATAGGCCCTAACTTTTTTTTATTTTTATGTTAACATATTGTGACTGAAAATTATTGACAAAATAATTCTAAACCAATTTATAACTTTATTTTTCTGAAATGCATAATTACATATAATATAATAATTCATAATTATGTTTACAATATATCATATATTAAATTATCTAAAGAATTGGAATAAATTTTGACTTTAATTTTATTTTCGTCAAGGGGAATATAAGCATGGTATTTTTGTGTTCCCGGAATTCTTTTTGCTCTCAAAAATCTGCTTTCTAGATGATTTTCCATATTATTGTATTCATTATTGCTTACAAAAATGTAATTTACTCCGTGTATATTATTTGTTGCAAAGTCGAATAAATCCATTGGTGTCAAAATATGGTTTTGATATGGCCGTTGCAAACTAGCTCGAGCTGCTAACCGTTTTGTAATACCTCCTAAACTGTCGCACGGACTTTTTCCATGAGCTGTAGCAAAAAAATGCCACTCGGCCTTTATACCAAAATCACATTCATGATTATAGAGATTTATGAAATTTTTTTTATTTTTATATTGGGTTACGGCCCCATCAGAAAAATAATAAATTTTGGTCAATGTATCAAATCTTTCTTTTAAAAATAAGATCATTTTAGTTTGAAATAAATAAAAGGCACAGGCATTGTGCTTTAAACAATCTGATATTACCACTAAACTTATATGTTTTATAGTGTTGTCCTGACGATAATAAATGATAAAAGGGTGAATAGTGGACTGATTATTTGTCCAATGAAATCCCTGTGCATGGTCTTGCACTATAGATGCATAATTTTACGAAAAGTCGGCAATAACTAAGTATTCGCCAACATTTAAATTAGATTTTAAATTGTTTTGAAATAATGATTGTTGTGATGCTATAAATGAATGTGGAATCTAATTGTCTAATTTCTCAATTAAATAATCTAGGAATTCATCAGCTGATTTTGTCAGCGTTTCGAGCGTAGTTCTATCAACTGCCAACCATTGTTTAAATGATATATAATCTATTGAATTCGTATCAAATAATATAATAAGTCTTTGATCCAGGACAAAATTTACATTTATTGAAGTAACATCCAGGCTGGGCAGGATTTCAAAGACTTTGTGCAATACAATGTTTATAATCGTTTATTGGAGGATAATTATAATGATCATTATTGTTTGTAAGCTGTTTTAATTTTCCCCCTATTAAAATAAGCTTAAAATTTTGGTGTAGTGTGCAGATACACATGGTATGTGTACCTGGACCACCTGCTAAAACACAGTTTTTGGGTCGTAAGAATGCAAATCTACTAAGACCTAACTGAATATCGTTATGAGTCTCTCTAAAGTGAACGAAAAGTTCTTTAATATTACATAAAATTAATCTTTTCTGCACTTGATCCTTTTTCCCATTTATATTCATTGATATAAAATTATTTTTTCCAGGCATAAGCCTACTATTTACTTCAGAATTATAAAAATTTTTTACTTTTTCCACAATATCTTCTGAAATATACCGACTTGGTTTAATAATATTAGGATTTGAGAGAATACCCTTTTCCCTAACTAACTTCTTGGCTGTTCTGGCCATAAAATTAGTCGTGGAAAATTCTTCTTCAATTTTTTTATTAGTCCATGATTTTGGTAAAATAGTTAAAATTAAAATTTTTTCGCTGCGAGAAGTTTTTGTTAAAAATTTTTCTTCCAATTGATTAATGATTTCGGATTCATATTTTTCAACTACATCTGACTCTGAATTTATCTTAAAAATATCCTTTTTAATCTTTTTCTGAATTTTAATACATTTTTTTGTAGAATATTTTTTTTCAATAATTCGCTTCTTTTTAATAGGAGTCTCGTCTAAAAACTGTAATGTCTCGTTTAAAACTTCTATAGAAACATCTCTATCAATGTATTGTTCGGGAATTGTGGAAATAGATGGTAATGGTAAGTCATGTTCCGTGGATATATTTTTTAATTTTTTTCTGCATCCACTGCAAATTTTATCTTTTAGTGTTAACGACTTGTTTTTTCTATCATCCACTGCAAGACATTTCTCAAGTCTTTGCGAATGGAATGCTTTTCATATTTGAAAGGATTAGAGCAATATAAATTAATTGGGTTCATTAAGTTAAATAATTGTGAAATTAATAAAATATTTGTTATTTGAAATAAACCTATAATTTTTAATTTTATTTTTTTAAGATCGATTTTGAAATTTAATTTTCTTTTTAAATAATATAATATGATTTTTTTATTATTTTTTTCGTTTAATAATATTATTGATTCTGATAATTTAGTTTCTGTTTCCCAATAATATAATATGATTTTATTATTTTTTTAGTTTAATAATATTATCGATTCTGAAAATTTATTTTCTTTTTCCTAACTAAAAAAATAATAAAATCAATTATAATATTGGGAAAAAGAAACTTCTTCTTCTTCTTCTTCTCCGTTTTATGGCGATTTCCAGGTTTACCCGGGTAGGCCAGTTTTCCCTCTGATTTTTCTTTTCCATTTTTGACGGTCCTGAGCATCAATACTTGTAAGATTCAAGCTTCTCATATCCGCCGCTATCACATTTGTCCACGTCATCTTGGGTCTTCCTCTAGGTCTTGATCCTCCTACTTCCATCATTGTGCATCTCTTTACCCAGTCATCTCTTGTCATACGTTCCACATGCCCAAACCATAGAAACTAAATTATCAGAATCGATAATATTATTAAACTAAAAAATAATAAAATCATATTATATTATTGGGAAACAGAAACTAAATTATAAGAAGCAATAATATTATTAAACGAAAAAAATAATAAAATCATTATATTATTTAAAAACTAAAATCTCAAAATCGATCTTATAAAAATAAAATTAAAAATTATAGGTTTATTTCAAATAACAAATATTTTATTAATTTCACAATTATTTAACTTAATGAACCCAATTAATTTATATTGCTCTAATCCTTTCAAATATGAAAAGCATTCCATTCGCAAAGACTTGAGAAATGTCTTGCAGTGGATGATAGAAAAAAACCAGTCGTTAACACTAAAAGATAAAATTTGCAGTGGATGCAGAAAAAAATTAAAAAATATATCCACGGAACATGACTTACCCTTACCATCTATTTCCACAATTCCCGAACAATACATTGATAGAGATGTTTCTATAGAAGTTTTAAACGAGACATTACAGTTTTTAGACGAGACTCCTATTAAAAAGAAGCGAATTATTGAAAAAAAATATTGTACAAATAAATGTATTAAAATTCAGAAAAAGATTAAAAAGGATATTTTTAAGATTAATTCAGAGTCAGATGAAGTTAAAAAATATGAATCCGAAATCATTAATCAATTGAAAGAATGAATTCAATAATATGGAAAATCATCTAGAAAGCAGATTTTTGAGAGCAAAATGAATTACGGGAACACAAAAATACCATGCTTATATTCCCCTTGACGAAAATAAAATTAAAGTCAAAATTTATTCCAATTCTTTAGATAATTTAATATATGATATATTGTAAACATAATTATGAATTATTATATTATATGTAATTATGCATTTCAGAAAAATAAAGTTATAAATTGGTTTAGAATTATTTTATCAAGTAATTTTCAGTCACAATATGTTAACAATTAAAAATAAAAAAAAGTTAGGGCCTAATATTTAGACATAATTTTTAAAAAAACATTATTTCATAAGTATTCATTAAATGAAGATATTTTTGATCAATTTAAGCCATATAAAGAGTCATAACTCCTAGACCCTTTTTCATCCCAGGCTAGGATTTGGCACAAATATAAAGCAGTGTTATATCTATCTATAGAAAAAAAATTTCGAAAAAAAAATACCTTTTTTTTTCTACGGCCATTTCCGGTTTTATACATCCGGTTTTGGACATTCATCAAATTTATATCATATTTATTTTTATGTCATATTAAAGAACTATTATTAAGCTACATAATAAAATTTAAATTATTTTTCTAACTTAATTATTTCTTGAGATATTTGAAAATAAATGAGGCACTTTTTGTCAAAAATGTACCATTTTTCCGCGCTTTAAACGCCCATATCTTAGCGGGTAAACCTTTTTGGGAGGTAAAATTTCATTTTTTTCTTAGTTATAGTATATACTACCAGTATGCAAAATTTAAAAAAAATTGAAAGGGGTCGGGTTGAAACCTTGGTTGATTTGATATGGAATTCACCATATATATTTAATCGCCTTGAGATGTATTTATATATATGTTAATTTCATTGAATAAAAAGATAATATGAACATATTTAAATATACAATCACAACAAATTGAATAAGCGAAATATTTAAGAAGTATTTAAATAAGGAATTACAACAAATTAAGCGAACATGTAACAATTTATTTTGATTATCGCCATTTTTTTAAATATTTGAAATCAAATTTTATATTAAAATAAAAATAATTTTTAAAAAATATGATTTGGAGGTAAATATCTATAAGGCAAAGTTATGAATGAAGCTTGTATTGCTTGCAAATTGAGTATAATCGTTTAGCGTTGTTTTTTTTAAAAAACACTGTTTAAATTAAAGTATTTATTTTATTTTTTTTAAAAATATTGACAAACATAAACAATTTTGCCTTTTTTAAAGCAACAAACATTGTATTGTTAAATGGCTCCATTTAGCTAATTTTAAATTAGTATTTTAGTCAAAATGATATTACGCAAGCCTCGAGATTTTGCTAGTAGAGGTTTAATCCGCCCTCCAGGCTTGCATAATATTTTTTCGCTAAAATATTGAATTAGCCGTTTTTAAATCGAGCCTAACATAGCGTTGTTAATTCGTTGGTTGTGTAAAACCCAGACCCGGGGTTTGGGTCTGATAAATAGCCCAAACCAGCTCTGAGCATGAACCCCGAGCACAGACACGGGGTCCAGATTCGGGGTTCAGACCCTGGGTTTAGACCTATCGTTCAGATAAATGCAAAGTAAAAAAATAAATATCATTTTCATTTACTAATCTTAAAATAAATCTTATACATTTTATTCTAATTAATTATTAAAGCTTTGTTTATTATTATACTATACATTAATCTCATTTAATTTAAATATTTGTTTAAATTGGATTGGGGTGCTTTTGATTGGAATCTGTTAAATTCACATTCAGCATCCGTTTTTTTATATTTTTAAATTCTTAATTATTATTTTTCAGTGTTGTCTTGTTGGTATAACGATTTACAGTGTTGTGATGATTTAACATATTGACGATTAAATTCAAACCCATTCATATAAAATTATAATATTTGCAAAAATAATTAAAATATAGACAAAGCATTATTGAAATTTCTTTTATGCTCATTTCTTTTATTTTTTAAAAATTATATATATTTAAAATAACATGTAAACTATTTGTAAAATAAAATTTATATAAAAACTATATTAAATAAAATAATAATTAAACATTTAATTAGGTATGATCACGGGACTTATAGACCCATGTATGGATATGCAGTTAGAACGGCAGATTTCAGTTGATATTCTCTGTCGAAGGTAGAAGCCTTCTTTTGGGTCATCTATGATTAAGCGTAACCTTTGCCTTTTTGTTTTGAATAATTTTAGGGCTTGTAGTTCAAATGATCCACAGGTATCTGAGACTACCGGAACAAACAAAACATTATCAAGGTTGCTATTATTGTTTGTTTTTGTGTTTTCGGCTTTCGTGATAGAGTTGGAAGAAATAGATCTGGCAAAACGATCCACACAAGTATAATCCGAGGCGAGAGGTAGACCTTGGTTCCAAGGGACTAGCGTCATACCATCTGGTCTGGTTTGATTGTCGGGGCCCGGATGGTTCCGTGGAGGAAATATTTGAGGATTTCAAGGTTTTGTTGATGATTGAATTGATATGGTGTCTGGGTAATCTGCCTTTTGAGAAACGACAGTGAAGGGGGTGGTGTCCAATACTATTGATGTGGGTTTCACATAGGACGCATGATCTAGGTGTTACGATTTCACTCCTAAGCGAAGGCCTATGGCTATTCTGAGTTCTTCGTATTTTAATGACAAGCCTAGATTAGAACTAGTTACAGTTTCTAACCATTCATATCCTAGATGGCATATGGGTGAAGTTGGAATTATTGGATCTGGCAGAGGGGTCAGATTATTGTCATTATGTATAATTAAGTTAGGGGTGGAGAAAGAGTGATGGAGATTTTCTTTGAACAGCTTTGAAGTGTAAGTAATCAACGCAATGCTGTATCAATGGAAAGTTCCAGTCTCTTTGCTTTAGTGAATCTGGATATGAGCGATTTGGGGCATTTTTGCTTCAGAGGTCTAGTGCTGCCATTCGATGTGGGTCCATATACAAGTCTCTCAGTGTGTGTCAAAGTTTAGCCACTGAGGATAGAAAAGCTGAAATGCTTAGGGATATAGAGGATTGTATGCCTATACCGCCTAGCTTTGGTGGAAGAGCGGCTTGCATACAGAAGGATGATGGAAATTAGATATTTAATATGGATTCGAGAGTATTTTTTAAGTGAACTTCGAGGTCCAATAATACCTTAGGGGATGTGATAATTGTAGATTATCGTAAGGCATGTAAAATTTTTGGAATGAATAAAAAAATTTTCAGTAAATAGAAAGCCTGGTGAGCGGGTCAATATTTTAGAATATTTTTCATTCTATTAAATTTAGCAAGGAATTCATCTCTAAAATTAAATATAGCTTTTTCCCCTCCAATAGGTGAACCTAAATGGGTAAAGTTGGCTTTGTCCACTAAAATAAAATTTTCGGGTGGGCAGTCCGATTCAGAAGGGGAATAAAATTCACACTTATAAGTGATTAGTGAAAGTCCTGTAATAGGAGCTAAGTGATTTATAATTGATGGAATTTTTAAGATTTTGTTATAAGGGCCTGCTAGTGTGCCATCGTCCAGGTACCATACATTTAATTTAAGATCACATTTGGAGGAGATCTCTTTTATAATTAATTGGATGCCTTGGCAGAATAATACCGGACCTAAAGGGTCTCCTTGTTGGATGCCCTGTTTAGAGAGAATAATAGAATCATTAAATTTTAAAAAGTGGGTTGGTTGTAACATGCAGCGATGTATTTTGTATAATCTGGGAAATTTTCACAAAAGGAGGGGATAAAATGTTCCCTCCTAAGTGAGTTGAAGGCATTATGTAGGTCAATTTTGAGAATGCATTGATCATGTGTATTATGGAGGATGATACGTGTCAAGTGGGATGCAGCCTCACATCCTCCAGGAACATTAAAACCAAGCTGGTTTGGTTGTAGTAGATTGGATAGGTTAGATATTATATAGGAGCAAATTATTTTGATGATTAGCCGGAAGAGTGACCATATTGCAATAGGCCTGATGTCCCCATTGGTTTTATTAAAGGATATTAAGCCGGCTCCAAAAATGATGGGCTGAATGAGATTAGGTATGATATTATGAAAGATATGATTAAGCTATATGGTGAATTGTTTAAATATGTTTTGATATAGGGGTATAGTTGGTTTAATTATATCTTGAGATAAATGGCTTGAAAACCATCGATGCCTCCTGAAGAATCTTTTTTGAATTTTATTGCTTCCAATATTTCCATCTCGGTTTGTGGAATGGGATTATTAGATAGTGGAAGGATGATTTGTGATCTTGAGGATGTTTAGATTGCATGGCCATGAGAGTTATATCATTATTGGGGGCCATAGTATCACTTTAACAAGCTATGTTGATAGCGGAATTTTTGCATAGGTTTATTTTATTTTCAATAAACTTGGCCTTTTTTTTATCTGTCAAAAGCTTATTGAAAAAATGTGGAGGTAAGTAGCTATTATCATTTGAATTTAATGTTTTTTTGATGCTTTGTGTTAAGTTTGATTTTGATGTTGGAAGATGTAGATTTAAATATATAAATGATAATAATTTAATCCAATTATCTAAGCTTTTAATATTTTTATTTAGGGTGGTTAAAATAGCTAAAAAAAAATTGTGAAAATATAATTCTGACACCTTTTGGTATACGAACTATTGTGGGGGGGGGGGGGGACTGTGCCTCAGCAATAAAGGTTGAATTAATGTTATTATCTGGGCATGAAGATATAGTTAAAGGGATTGTTTCTGTGTTGAAGGTATTGTTGGAGCTTGAAGTTGTAGTATTGGTTAATACTATTAATAAGAGCAGGATAAGAAGAAGGAGGCATAACATGTTCATTGTTGTTAAAGAAAGTACCTGATGAAGGGCATCTGTTGGCTTGTTTACCATGACAAATAATTTTATTTCCTTTTGTTAAGGAAACATTCTTAAAGCATGTGGGACATATCACCATGGTTCATATTATTGTTATGTATGATTATGTTTAAAGGTTACTTATTGAAAGATTCTTGATATACAAAACAAAACTTATCTAAGATTCAATCAGGGACAGCTGGTGGATTGATGAAAAAATAAGTTAAATTTGTTATTTTAATTATTTTTGCAAATATTATAATTTTATATGAATGTGTTTGAATTTAATCGTCAATATGTTTCATTAAATCATCACAACACTGTAATAAACATGTTGATTAAATTAAAAATAAACACATTGTTGAGATAGAAATATATTGTTTGTAATAACATACCACATTTATTTACTTTTAAAACTTGAAGTTGAAAAAAAATGTTGAAAATAAAAACTTCAGATATAGTAACTTTAATTAAATTTAAAACTATATAAAAAGTGTAAATTTATCTTATATATTTTGACTTCAGAATAGGCAGGAGAAAAAGATGCTTTTTAGAAATTGAACAAACCTGGCTAGAAGGTTCGCACCTCATTCTGAACTAAGAATGTGCATAGTGATACTAATTTATTAAGTTAGGGCATGCTGAAACACGTTTTAAGAAAGTTTCCATGGCCCCTCGACCTGTTTGTTGTTTTGAATCATTTTTTTAATACCGGAAATGATTTTAAAACTCAAAATAAAAAGGATTTATATTTTGATTTAAAAATTTTAAAAAAAAGAAAATAATTTATGAATGAAATTAAAGAAAACTTTAAATTGTTACTGGATATATAAAATGCAAATGTGTTATTCATCTGAACCCCGGGTCTAAACATAGTAATGCTTACTAATTGCTGGTTAGCAAGAGGAAAATATATTACAATAATGTATTGTAGTCAGGGTTGGCATGTCGGTCAATTGACCGGTCAAATTCGGTCAATTGACTGGTCAAATTCGGTCAATTGACTGGTCAATTGACCGGAGGAGTATTTGACTGGTCAAATACGTTCAAATACTCTAAAATATTAATGGCGAATAAATATTTTGATATAATTAACTAGTATGCATTAAAAGCATGTTTATCAATCTTATTTTTTTTTATTAAAATATAAATATGTAATTTTTCTAAATATAGTAATATTTTTAGTTATTTTTTTGCCTAATCATTGCCGTTTCTCGCCTTCTTTATTTTTTTCAATTCATTTTTCTTAAAAAAAATAAAAATACCCGATTTATTATAATCATAATATAATTTTTTCATTCTTATTTTTTAATAAATTTAAATTTTATTTAATATTTAGCCGAGTATAAATTATATTAATTCTCATTTGTTTTACTTACACTTGCTATATTTGGTTTTTAAAATTAATTTTCATTTTAATTGTTCTGGTCAGATTTACGGAATATTATTCAATTCTGGTAAAAAGTTTATTATATTATATTTATAATATTAAGAAATTATTGGAATAATTGGTCGATAATTATAAAATAGTTAAGATTGATTAACTTTACAATAATCAAAATCATTTTTTGTTAAATTTTAATATATTAGGGATTATGGTCAAACCAAAGCATCATGTTTGGAAACATTTTCAAGAAGTACGCGATGGTAAATCAGTTAAAGCGGTGTGCAAGTTTTGCAAGATGTCCTATATCACCCACGTTGATAGAATGGTCAAACATTTATTAAGCAACTGTACTATGTGCCCTGTTATAATTAAGGAAAAATTTTATTCAAATTCCAAAATATCAACCTCTACAAAAAATATCACAAATGTAATTTGTAATACTTCTAAGTCTAACTCTAATGAAGAATTGGGTGAAATTAGTGAGAATGATTATCAAATGAACAATATTTTGTCTTGTGACTCAGGAGAATTTGATTCCCTTATTTCTAATCAATCTACAAGCAAGGCGATTAAATATAAATCTCAATCTTGTATAACCGGTTTCATAGATAGAATTAATCCCAAAGAAAAAAATGAGCTGGATCAATTGTTTGCAAAGGCTGTATATGCGAGCAATTTACCTTTCCACATCACTGAAAATCCCTACATCCAAGAATTTTTAAAAAAAATACGTCCTATTTACACATTACCCAGGAGAAGGCAGCTGGCTGGATATCTTCTAGACAAAGCGTCAGGTGATATGGAGGTGAGAGTTGCAGATATAATAGATAAAGCTCCTTACTTATCAATTGTATCAGATGGCTGGAGCAACATTAGAAACGAGAGTATTATTAATTTTATGGTGATGACGCCTGTTCCAGTGTTCTACAAATTTCTAAATACTGAGGAAAATCGCCATACGGCAGATTATATTGCCCAGGAATTTAAAAATGTAATTCATGAATTGAATCCGGTAAAAGTATATTCTTTAGTTACTGATAATGCCGCTAACATGAAAGCAGCCTGGAGAATTCTAAAATCTGAATCTATTTATAATAATATACAATGTTATGGTTGTGCAGCGCATACATTCAGTTATTCTTTCACGATTTTGAACGATTGGACGCCTTCAGTGACCATATTTCAATAATTAAAAAAATTGTTAAATTTTTCAAGAATAAACACATACCAGCTGCAGTATTTTCCCCTAATAAGAATCTTCATGGCATACCATCTACATTAAGTACAATTAGCCAAACAAGATGGGCATCGTCAATAAAATGTATGGAGCAAATTAAAATATGCAAGAAAGCTCTAAAAGCATCAGTTGTTGAAGAAGCTGTTTGTGATAATTGTCCCATAGAAATTACCAATAATATATTAGTCGAAGAATTTTGGACGAAAAATTTAAAATTTTTAGCTATACTCCAACCTTTAGCTACCTCATTGTTGAAAGTGCAAGGGGATAAATGTACTTTGGCCCAAGTAAAAAACGAGATGCTTAATTTGGAAAAACACATAATACAATCATGCCATGATTCTATATTTTTTTCTCCATCTCAAGAAAAAAAAATTAAGGTTATGTTTGAAAAGAGAAAAACTGATATAAATACATGTGCTCACAATGCTGCTTATTTATTGGACCCCCAATATCAAGGGGAGCATCTTACTAATACTGAATTTGATGAAGCATGTAATATAATACAAGAATTGGGTATTTTACAAGGTGGTGATAATCAAAATATTTTGAGTAATATAGTAAATTTCAGAAGCAAAAGCGGTATATTTAATAGCCATAATATGTGGAAAGTTGTAACTTCCATAAGAAACAATCAAATTTCGGCCTCAAGTTGGTGGAATGCATTTTGCCCACCTTGCCCATTAAGAGAAGTCGCTAATATTTTACTAACATTTCCTAGTTCGACTTCTTCTTCTGAAAGAAATTGGTCAGTTTGGGGCAATATTCACACGAAAAACAGAAATAGATTAAAGGCTTCTACAGCAGGAAAATTAGTAAGAGTGTATCATAATTTAAGATTGATTAAAAATATTAAAGAAAATAATGATATTGAATATGAATCGGAACAAGACTCTGCCACGGAGGGTGAAACATTGACTATAGAATGTATTAAAAAATATTATGATATTTATTATTATACATAGATTTATTATAATATTATATAAATGCAAAATAAAGTTAATATTGGTGTAAAAAACATTTATTTGAATTTGACCATATTTGACCGGTCAAATATCGGTCAATTGACCGAATTGTATTTGACCGGTCAAATGCACAACCCTGATTGTAGTGATCTGCATCGAGCCTAATTTTTCAAGCCCTGCCCGGCCTAAAATTTTTTTAAATATGTTTTCCGGCTAGAACCCGTATTTTTTTTAAAAAAATTTATCAGTCTGGCAGGAATTTATTTAAATATAGAAATTAATTTTTATAATATATCGAAATAAAGGATATATGTTATATGGCGTCTACTTTCTATAAATAAAATTAAATATTTTTATTTTACATAAAAAATTCAGCATAAAATTTAGTTATATTTAAAAAAAAATTTTAAGGCCCTACCCTAACTGGTCGGAATTTTTTTAAACCGATTTATTTTAAAAAAAATAAAACCGGACCTTACTTTTGCAGATATCTAATGTATTATACAATTTGCAACACTCGTTGGAACAGTTATAATTATAAATTTGATGAAAATTATTTTACTTCCTTTTTTTTATAATTTCGGAAGAAAAGGAAACTTTACAAGTATAAGAAATATATTTTTTAATTATATATTATTAAAAAAGATAGAAAAGTCACTTCTTTTAACAATATTTATACTTATTATTTTTTATAAACAAAATTATCCACCTCATAATTTTTCGATTACAGTCGGTCGAGTATTATTAATATTATTATTATTTAAACAAAGTAAGATTTAATTTTAATTTAATACACATTGAAATTAAATTTTTTTTTCATCTTTAAAAATATATAAATTCAAATGTATTAAAAAATAAAAAAATAGACTCGGGCCGGGCCCTGTTTTACAGATAAGATATATTTCTTATGCTACCCTGTCCTTGCTGATTATTGAGTTAGCCATTTATAAAATTACTATGTAAAAACCTTTTTAGATGCTGTCGATGCAGAAATTGAGTTATAAAATTTATTGAGCTAATATCACATCTATATACATAAATATAAATACATAGTGTAAAAACCTTTTTAGACTGTCGATGCAGAAATTGAGCTATAAAATTTATTGAGCTAATATCATATCTATATACAAATATATAATTAAAATAATGATTTAGATTTAAAAATATTGTACAAATCTTTTCTTTATTGAAATAAGGGAGGAAGCCAGAAAGTGGTGGAAAAAATTTTCAAATAAATGATTGCACACTATTATATCAGAGAGTTATACTGACACCCGGGTCTGGACCCCGGGTTCGTGGTCAGAGTAGGCATGAGCATATAATTGGGTCGTAAATTTTACGACCAAGTAAATTAAAAACATCAGCCTAACAACACTAAAAAAACGTTTACCATTTTGCACGTTGTCATTTTAAATTCATTATTTATAATAAAACAAAAACATTTCAATTTATTGTATTACATATGTTTTCCTGGAAATATATGATTAAATCAATATAAAATCGTCATATTGAAGATTGTCTAAATTAAACAGTATATCATAAGGATATCGACATTTAATATTTGTCCATTTATAATTTAATACATTTTGTTCTGAGTATATTGTGTTAGCAGTAATGTGTTTTTCCGGTAATATGTTATTTTTTCAACTATATCATTTTTTAAGCGCTTTTATTTACATATCAAAATCTGATTTTACCAGAAATATATTCCATCATGTTTGGAATCCTACCACTTTCATTTTAACAATTTTGCTGAACTTTTGATATTATTTATATTAGTTTTTCCATAAATTTTTTATATAATAATTGACTTAAATGTTAACGGCAAAATTGTCTACACTTCATAAGATAGGTATTCTAAACATGCTGGAATACATTTCCAGTAAAATCAGATTTTTAAATTTAAAAAAAATGCTCTCAAAAAATGATTTAAAGTTTAAAAAATAACACACTGCCCCTAACTTATATAACTTATAATGAAAAAATTGAAATTTATTGAGTATTAAGTAATGTTCGATTATTTTAACCGTTTTTTCACTCTTTCAAGAATTAAAAAACAAACATCATTTTTTATGTTTTTTAAAATAAATTAAACCGGTTTATGGAAATTTTTTATCGAATTTTTCTGCCTGGCCCGTAATTTTTTTTCCTGGCCCGGCACGTAAAATTTATTTTATGCAAGTTGTCCGGCTTGGAATTTATTAATTCCTTGTGAAGGAAAACGATATAAATTTGTCTAATTATCAAAAAGTTTAGAAATAAGCCTGGTTTTCCCCGTTTTTTATGCTTGTTTGCTCTTATATCCTTAGTTATAATAAATATTTTTACTTGAAAATTTAAACTAATCATTAAAATACAAACAAAATTGATTTATTATACTAAAATACTAAGTTGTTAAAGTAGCGGTAGCTAACAGCACTCTACTTTAAAATAATGATAGCGCGCTTTTTTTTAAAAGAGAAGTCGCGCTAAAATTTATATGACATATATATAGCATAAAAAATACAAAAATTTTAATTTAATAATTAATTTTAATATTATAATCTTTAAATTTAATCATTAAAATATAAAATATCGCCAATAAAGATAAATATGTAATCGAATTTCTAGGCATTTCACTAGAAAATGATATTTTGAAATTACCTTTCCACAAATTTTCAAAATATTTTGAAAATAAGATTGGTATAAGGATGCATAAAAGATGATGAACAATAGTTAAATAATCAAGCAGCTTCAACCTAAAAAAACCAAAGATATTATTCATAAATTTTAACAAAATTATTTTCTTCAAATCGTAAATAAATTAGTTGTAAATATTTAAACAATAAAATCGTTATTTTTAATATTCTAGATTTAGATTAATATATTTTTTTAATTTGATAACAAGTATTTTTTTGAATAATTTAAAAAAAATATATTTAACTGCTCTTTTGGATTTTTTCAGTCTTAATGGATTTAAATGAAAAATTGTCACTCAATATTTTGTTAATTTTTTTTCTCGATTATAGGTGAGTCAATTGATTAAAAAATTGGGGATCGAGAACATTCAAGAGACAATGGAAATTCGTTCGACCATATCTCCAACTTCGAAAAAGAAAACAAATAAGTTATTTTTTATAAATAGAATGCCTCAATTATCCTTAATGACATTAAGATGTTAACAAAAATATGATTCTAATTCTTAAATAAACCTAGACCTCGTCCAGATTTATAATATCAATTTTTTTTAAACAGAGTTTTTCTTTTAGTATGATTGAGAATTCATGATAATAACTATAATTCATTATTTGAAAGGAATCTGGGGAAGGGGTGGGTTCTTATTTGATTTCATATATGTCATTGGGTATAGTATTAGCTTATTTTAAAAAATTGTTTAAATGAGCATGGGCTGCAAGGTTAGGATATATTATTAAAATAACTGTAAATTTTGTTGGGACTCAATTTATATATTTTGAAAATACTCTTTAATAATGAACAGCTAAATTCTTTATTTTATTAACCATTTTTAGCACCAAGCTTGGGAGCTGGAAGAAGAATAGAAAGAAAATTGGTCATTTTGTCCCAACACATCCTTTTGCCTTACATTCTGATTTCTCAAAGACGATCGATGATGATTTGAACGATGTTAAGGAACCTATTTTGAACGATGCCTATTCCGATTCGATTATCAACACTGAAAATAATAACTTTCCAACTTTAGTGCTGGCCAAAAATTTTGGCGTTCGTGGTAATAAATCGAGCAGTCATAACGGACAGGCCAAGGGGGGAGGAGGTGTCAGCGGGTCTCTTTACAGCTATAATCCTTGCGACCATGGAGACTTGGAATGTTCTGATCTGGTGGGCTGCAATTGCTGCACAAACGCCGACGCCTTTTGCGAAAAATTTTGCCTTTGCAAGAACTCATGTTTTTATGTTTTTACTTATCCTTTTTTAAAAAAATAGATTTTAATATAATTAATATTATCACGTAAAGCGGTCAAGTGATTTTTTTTCACTCAATCGATTCTAAGATTAGGCCCTAATTTTTTGAGTCGCAAGATAAGTCAACAATCAGAAAGAAAATATTTTATCGTGCAAATATGTGAAGGCGTTTTAGATAACCTTAGCTATATTAAAGTATTGGGTACTTAATGAAGTTAAATATAAATCTCATATTAATAATTTACACCAAAAATATAAATTTCGTTTTAATTTTATTATATAGAAAAGGTAAAGATTTTAACTATGATTTTCAAGTGTATATATCAGAATTTACATATATAAACTGAAATTATAAATTTGCATAGTCATACATAAAATATATCAAAAAATATCAAATTCCACTTATTTAATTGACAAATTCCCAAACTCGATTTAATCCCAAATTTCAGTATTCAAACTTTATAAACATATTCAAACCTTTCCTTATAATTTGTTCCTCCCTACTCCATATTGTTCCCTAACTGGAATCTCTTATTATGTTCTTTTATAGATCCGCCTTGTTCAGGGTGAGCTATTACACTATCGTTATGGTAAAAATGCATGTAATGTTTTTCACATACTTCATATTTCATCTTTGACATGTATCAGTGGATGAAGAGAAGAGTATTGTAAAAATCAACAGTTTGTTGTGAAAGCTGATTTTTAGAAGAAAAAATTTAATTTAGATTATATCATTGAATAAATATATGCTTTGCATGTTGTGATGCAATAGATATGTTACGTTTAATTTTTTGAATATTTGCAATTCGATTATGGCATCCTCTCCCAAGTTAATACGAGATTTTGACTTAATTAACAAAAAGTGTTGTGATTGAAGAATTGTCTTAAATTGTATTTATTATTACTTCATTTATGGATATATTATATATTTGAATAATATACAATTTTTACTTTATACAAATTTAAGTTATTTTTAAGGGCCATAGTCAATCAATATCTTTTTTTAAAAAAAATAATGATAAAAAAAATAGAATATTGTTAAGGAAAATAAATTAGCGGGGTTCAGTGAAAAGAGATTAGCTGTTATCACCATATCCATTATTAATATTCTAACCTCTTAAAAATAGCAATCAAAAAATATACCACTATATTTTTAAATTTAAAAAAAAATATCCATTAGGCAAAAATAGATTTCCGGGTTGCCGGTGCCGATCTCAGTGCAACACTAAACAATGCCCTTGCTTTTTAGCTGTTCGGGAGTGCGACCCTGATTTATGTACCCCTTGTGGAGCTAGTTATTTTTTCATTATTACATTAAAAAAATTGTGGCTAGCTTGTAGAAAATATAGGGAATACTCATGGCTACATGACATTTTTTTAAATTTCAACTTTTGATAGTTAAACTCGCCTCTTATTCGAGAAAATTTATCAAAAATCTTAAAGGAATCATTGTGTAAATTATACTGATTTAAGATAATTAATGAACATTTTTCTATTCACATATGAATTTGAAGAAAAAGAATTCATTTATATTATTTTTTATTTTAGTAATCCATAAATTAATTATAACGTATTGGGGGGTTATTTTTTTGCAGATGATGTATTTTATTACCTTATTAAATAAAGCATCGAACGACTTTATCATAAAAAATTAAAGAATGAAAGGCAACTGAAATTTCTGTAAGCCAGTTACCTATTGTTATTTTTACTTATTTAAAATATATAAACTAAATTAGCTTTATTAAGGTAAAAAACTAATAATCTCACTCATGATAATTTTGTAATATTATCTAGTTGATCTTGCAATGATATTTGCGCTTTCTAAAGACTTTAAATATAAATTTGTTTTTAAAGGGCGTTATTTTTATCTCATCATAGGTGTGATTATTTTATTTTAACACAATCCCTGCCATCTTATTGGAAAATTGACATTATTAAATATGGAACCCTATGTAAATAAGATATTGACTGACTTCGAAATAATTATACCACTCTACTAATATAGAAAAAATCGTAAAATATAAAATAACGAGTCTATAATTTATATATGAAATTTATTGGATGTAATTATTATTATTTAGATAAAGTTGGTTCAGAAGTCAGCTGTCGTAACACTAATATTCAAAGGGGTCTCAAAAAGGTTTGTATTTTTTATAAATTGTTATGATAATCCAATATTCCAGTCAATCTTTTCAAAATTATATAGTAAAAGAAATAAAGGCAAAATAAATATAATACTCATGTAGCAAAACCCTATCCTATAATGGCAATGAGAAAGCTTGCAGGAAAAAATTTTCTCCGGAAAAAGTTTTCGGAAAATATATATGTACTTTTAAAAATAAAATAAAATAAAACTACCAAGGGTCATATTTAAGGTCAATAATTAATGTTTTAATTAAGGGAAAATCATAAGATTTTATTACTCAAGGTGTAAATATAACTCAAAGTTTCTTAGCTAGCCCAGAAAAAAAATATTTTACAGAACAAATTGGCTATCTTGTTTAGCCCGATCTGCTGACCATGCCGATGCAGATCTTCAATGTTTATTTTCTCCACTGATATAACATTTGAAAATTCCCTTTGAAAAAATAGTCCCTTAATTTTTTTAAAAATATATATTATTTTTAAAATTTTACGGCCTGACCAATATAGACTTATAGGTCTGTGACTTATATATCAATATGGTATAAGTCCTTTTACCAGTGTTAATAAAATATTAATGGGAACAACGTCGCGGCCCAGCCTTTCTTGCAACTTGCGTCTGCGAAGTGCAAAAATTATGCTTAAAGGGTTTCATCTAATACAGAGTTTATCTAAAAAAATTATTAATCTATTTTTTATTACAAAGCATCTCCTCTTGTCCTATTCAGACACTGCTGGTTGGGGTATATTTTTAAAATACGATGTTCAGAAAAATGATTTTATATCCGAATATTGTGGTGAAGTAATATATTTTATTAAAAATATTTTTTTTATATTACCAATTAAACGATCATAGTTCACTTCACTATGTTGACCAGAATGTAACATATTTAGTTGCAATTATATAGTAAATGATGCATATTTTATACTGTAGTCCAAAATTATCTGATTACCCTTAACCCCTCCCCTATATTCAGTTGCTTTTTGGTAATAATTTTCCCCCTATTTCAATAAACTTGCATTTTTTTTGAATCTTAATTTTTATATGATTTATTTTAAGGTCATTAGTCAAGATGAAGCCGAGAGGCGGGGGCGAATATATGACAAGCACAAATCAAGTTTCCTATTCAATTTAAACATAGGTTATATTCTTTCTAAATATTATTTTATGATTATAAAAGAAATTATCATATAGCATATAAGGTATCTCTAATTTAAGCCATAAAATTTTTTTTATCTCGAATTAAACAGTTGTTGTAATTATAAAAAAATACAGACACATAGTGGTAAAGATAGCTCGGATTCTATAAATCGCAAATTAGGCAGATCAGTCACGTAGGCAGAAATTTTCTATAGGGATGGGGGGGGGGGGTAATTTTTTAAAATACTGAAAGATTTTTTTGGGCATTAAAAATTTATTACAACTAATTATCATATAAAATTTCTTAGAACCAATCATATTTGAAAATATGATAATTTCGGATACAAAGAATAAAATATTGGAATACAAAATATTAAGAGCGAATACAATACGATTAAAAAATATTATAGTTATATAAACCGGTATGAAAATCACAATAAAATATAAAATTCAATCAAATTTAACATGTCATACTATTGATGGTTCTTATTTCCTGTAATAAAGAAAAGGTCCTATCATTTGTGCTTGTATGGTATCATTGCCAAAATATACAGTAATTTTAATATATTTGGAAAACTTATAAAATATATTTAAAAATATGCAATGCTCTTCTTTCACTGTACTTCTTCATAAATTATCTACAAAAATGAATCTTTCATACCTTTTAAATTCTGAAATTAATTGGCCTTCAGATGCAGTTATATCCCCTGATATTAAATTTTTCAATATCGAGATTTGATAGATCCTCAGTTCAGAGGGAATTATGAGATATAGTATTTGTAAATTGGATAGAGTCATTGCTAAATCACAAATCATTCTTTGATTTGAGTCAAAATTAAATCCAAAAGTGGAATAAAAACGGTTATTTTATAGTAATCCTCAATTGCGTCCACTTTAATATTGGAACGATTTGTTCGTTGGTAAAGGCGGGGCTTGTGAGAATCTCAAAATCATATAATATTACTTTCACCTCAACAATCACTCAAATCTCGAAAAATCCCTGGTCGATATTATTTCTTGGTCTTCTAGTAATATAATAATATTCGCGATTCTCATAACTTCTTTGAAAAACATTGCATAAAATTGTTGTGTAATAAATAATTTATTAATACATTACAATGAAAAAAATCGACTGTCATATTAAATCTAATAATGTATCAGCTTCAGATGAAATATGTGTTTTAGGTGATTCTGATATTTCTCCAAGGGCATAAAAAAATTCTAGATTCAAAAAATGCTGTAACGGTTTGATGCCAATGGATCCACTTGTCCTGCAGACTTTTTGTAGTTTCTTTTTTCCTATAGCACAAGCATAATTAATTATATTCTAAAATTTCTTTCTATTTGGAAATCTGAACATTTCATACACTAGAAATTTTCTAATCATAGATATTAGTAGAGATAAATTAAATAGAATTTATTTTTGTTTATAAAATTTTCTTATATCCATCAGTGTTTAGGGTTTAAAAAATGTAAAATGAACTTTAAATTTTTAAGAGGTGAAATATTAATATACAATAAATAAATATTTAAATTAATTTTAATATTTATAATATATAACTTATTTAAAATAGAATACTTTGCAATTCACGAAGCCCTTTTATATTTTTTTCAAAAATTTGGCTATGGGGCGGGGGCCCACCCCTCCTCACTGGCTACATGCCTGAGCCATTTAATATTTAAAAAAAAATTTGCTACGGATGTGGGGCTCTCTGACTACACGCCTCAGATAGTCTACATTCCTGTCTTATAATTATAAATATTAGCAAAATAGCATACATAAGATTCATAGGTTATATTGGCTACCCGCTATTTGCGGAAAAGTAACTCACAAGATTAAAACTCAATAGATTTTTTATTAATAATCGTGCGTTATTTTACCAACATGTATTTTTATTCATCATTTTGTTTTAAAGAATAAAATTATTTATGCACAACACCCTAAGACTAATATTACTACTTTCATATCATATATCAAATTTATAATATGAATGAAGGTATATTTAACAGCATATTGTAAAGCAAATTCGAGTGAATTTGTAAGCATCAAGAAAAGATGATATTAACCCTGTGTATTTAGGTCTCTGACCGAAAACATATATTTATTGAATATTCAAAAACAAAACGAGAAAAACCAACTTCTCCGTTTTATGGCGATTTCCATGTTTACCCAGGTAGGCCAGTTTTCCCTCTGATTTTTCTTTTCCATTTTTGACGGTCCTTAACATCAATATTTGTAAGATTCATGTTTCTCTTATCCGCCACTATCACATTTGTTCACGTCATCTTGGGCCTTCTTCTAGGTCTTGATCTTCCTACTTCCATCAAGGTGCATCTCTTTACCCACTCATCTTTTGTCATACGTTCCACACATCCAACCCATCTTAGTCTATTTTGTTACATTACCATTCTAATCATTTCTATACCCAATCTTGCTCGCAATTCCTTGCTAGTTTTTATCTCTCTCAGAGATACCCCACACATCCATCTAAGCATCCTCATCTCTATTCTTTCCAATTTGGCTTCGTGAGTCGCTTTCATTGCCTATATTTCGCCGCCATAAATTAGACAATTCCTCACACAGCTTACGTAAACTTTCTCCTTTAGAGAGACTTTTTTATTTGCTAGGATAGATAACATCTCCCTGAACTTCTTCCATGCTTGTCTGACACTTGCAACAACGGCAGAATTCACACCACCATCTCCGTTTAGCATATCACCCAAATAACAAAACTTGTCCATTTTCCCAGGGTTAACCCATTACCATATCCAGACTATCATTTTCTACGTTAACATTATTATGTACTGCTTTTATGCACGTTCTACAAATAAAGGTCATTCTTGCTAACATCACGCTACATCTATTGTGCACCCATTTCTGGCATCTGGTGCATTAAATCGAATTTCAATCAACACCATACACCACTAGGCCAGTTCCCGGATTTCTCTATATTCAAATTATCCCCACCATTTATCACCTTTGTCTTATTGCATTCATTCTCAGACCCTTTGCTTCCATAGCCATCTTCCATCTACTAATTTTATCCCTCACCCATGAATACAACGTCATCTCCATATAATAGCCTTGGGAAATCCTTCACGCATCTCTCTAGTCACCACATTCATTACTAAGATAAATAATAATGGTTTCAGCATGGATTCCACGAAGTCTTACCTTCACTCCAAAGCTTTCACTATCTCCATCATCCTTCCGGACCGGAGTTTGTGCTCCCACATTCATTGCCAACCATTCTTCCACAGCTGATTTTCTCAAGGCCCATCTAGTAACCTCGCGTGGTACCCTATCAAATGTTTTTTGCAAATCAACAAACGCATAGTTTCTTTTCCTTCGCAAGATATATCAGTATTTGTCTCACTACAAAAATTGCATCTGTCGTGCCTTTCCACGATGTATAACCAAACTGCATTTCATCAATTTTAGTTTGTTCCCTTATCCGCTTCTCTAACACCCTCTCAAATACATTCATTACATTTTCCACGAGTTTAATAGCTCTATAAGACCCGCAATCTAAAGGATCATCTTTCCTCTTGTATACTCGAATAATTATACTACTTTGCCAATACTTGTAAATAGTTCCTTCTGTGACAATTTGATTGGCTAAATTAATTAACTATTCAATCCCTGAGTCATCAGAACCTTTTTAAACATCTCTGATACCACCCTCTTTAAACTCGCGGCTTTCCCTTTTTTCATCTTTTCACTGCTCTATTTATTTCGTTACACTCTGGACCTTCTACCTTGCACAACTAACATCATTATCCCATTTATTTTCTTCGTTTAAAAGTCCTTCCATGTAAATCTTCCATGTGTTCTTAATACCATTACTATCAATCACCATTTTTCCTTCTATATTTTTCAAACATTTAACACCTACCACATCCTCCCTCTTTTTTGCCATCTGCTTTGCCATTCGAACCACATTTCCGATTCTTTCAGTGCATTCAATTTCTTTAGCAAACTCCTGCCTTTTTTCTTCTTGCGCCTTCGTTATTAATTTATTAGCATTTCTTTTCCCCCCTTTTTAAATATCTTATCACTATTTTTTTACTATTATACCATTCTTTGAAGCACTTCCGTTTCTCATCCATACTTTTGCTTACTCCGGATTTCACCACCATGTCTCCTTATGTCTAGACGGCCCTTTTGTCCATCCACATACCTCCTCAGTTGTCCTCACCCAGGCCTTGATGGTTTCCCACTTGTCATTTGCCTCAGATGCTTGTGCCACCTCCGCCTCTCTTATCACCAATGTCATATTCAATACTAGTACTGTTAATTTGCTTGGTCGTAAAATTTACGACCCAATTATATGCTCAGGCCTGCTCTGAGCACGAACCTGGGGTCCAGACCCGGAGTCCTTAATTAACAATCAACATGCGTTTTTTTATTTTTTGAATTATTAATTTTTATTTTTCAGTGTTGTTGTGACGATTTAATAAACATGTTTTCTTGATTAAGTTAAAAATAAAACACATTGCATTGTTGAGATAAAAATATTTAATTTGTAAAAGTAATTAAGATAACACATTTACTTTTAAAAACTAAGTTGAAAATAAAAACTTCAGATAATTTAACTTTAATTAAATTTATTCAGTTTGATTTGTACCATTATCGTTTTCTATGGCGCCAAAAATAAAAAAACACTCAATTTTTTTAAAAAAATTTCTTAACTTACAACGATAGGGAATTTTTTTCTCTTCCTAATGATGCCTCAAATTAAGTTTTATCTCCATTAATTTCAGAAATCAAATTTTAAACCTTATATTATAGCGTGAAGTTAGCCCCACGATATTCAAAACTTTTCAAATTGTTAAAACGGGATTGATTTGTTCCTGATTTGTACCGTTAGCTTTATTGAAAATTCGTTTATTCCTCTTTTTTGTATTCTCATTGAAATATATGTTATTATATTTTGTTTGCAAAAATAATTAAAATATAGACAAAGCATTATTGAAATTTTTTTCCCCTCCTTTTGTTATTTTAATGAATATTTTTATATGGATGGGTTTTAATTGAATCGTCAAGATGTTTCATTACTGTATATATAGCAGACATATCAAATCCTAATCAAAAATTTTTTTTATGCTTAATGAAAATAAATAAATTCTATTTAAGGATCCTATTCTCCCCTCCACCCTGAATATAATATATTTTCTCAATATTTTATTAGTATATATCTGCATGCCATTTCTTCGAATTAAAAATTTATTCACTTGATCCATTTTTTCTTATATAAAAATTCTCGTTGTAAAGTAAGTAAATCATAATTATTTTTTATTTCCCTCAGAATTTAATAATTTATATAGCTTATACCAACATGCTATATCAGTGGGGGAGACTGGGGTTAGGTAAACCCCGGGGCTTGGCAAACCACTTAATCTCACTTTAAATACACCAGAAAGTAAAAATTTTATCCTAATATAGTTTTTATTAGTTTACATTTATAGACAAAAAATCTTTTGAAATAAAATTTTGATGAAATTTTCAAAAGATTTTTACATGATAGAATTTTAATTTTTATTAAAATATATAATAATTGATATGTAAATTAAATTTTATAGCAAAGTTTATTATAATTTCGGAAAGTTTTATGAGTATTTATTATATCTAGACCTGTGCGCCGACGAAACTATCGGCGGCCGGCGCGATTTTCAAAAATTTTATCAAAGGCCGGCGGCGCGCCGATTTTTAGTCGCCGTCAACAAAAGCGGCGTAAATCGGCGCAGTTATAAATTTTTATAAAATTTTTTTTTAAAAATAAAAAATACACTACACATATCTTGGCATATTTTTTTAATCTTTATTTATGAGAAAACTCATTATACATCGAAAAAAGATTTTGTAATTTTATAATTATCATGTATAAAAATTATTTTATTTAAATTTTCCGAGCATAATGATGACCTCCTCGAATTCAACGTCAATCCAGAGGTAGAGAAAACTCTTTCACTGGGTGTACTAGTAGCCGGAATACATAGAATTTTTTTCGCCAGCCTGGAAAGATTGGGAAGTTCACTCTTCTTTTCTCTCCCAAAATTTAAAACACCCATTTCTTGTGAATGTCATTTTCCAAGTAGAATGTGGCATTCTTGTTCTGTCACCTAATGTGGAATCATAATTGTTAATTGTGGAATGTTTATTTGCCAGTTTTGTCAAATAACTTGAATTTGATAATACCTCTTGATCCTCATTAGCTATATTTACTACCTGATTATCATCATTCTCTATAAGTTTAAGATGTTTTAATATAAATTCTGAAGTTGCGCTAATTTGCTCTTCTATATACTTTGACACAATTGTCAATTTTTGAAATCTTGGATCTAAAAGAGAAGCCAATACCTAGATAATTTTTTAAATAAAAAATAAATTAAATAAATGAATATACATGTATATTATTACTTGCAGATCACAAACCGGAAATCGTAACGCAAGTTTTTTTATAATTATATTTTTAAAATTGTAGAAGAATATGGTGGAGCTATATAACATTCATAAAATAAATACAGAAATTTTAATGAGTAAATTTAATGAGTGCGTGAAATATAATTATAATATATTGCTATTTAATAACTATTTTAATTTATTAATTCCTATTATATAATAAAAACATGTAGAAAATAAAAATTCATTAAAATCCTGATTGGCATTAATAAAATTACAACAGTGATGTTTACCAATTATTAGAATAAAAAGGTATAAAATATGAAAAAAAATTCTGCGCCGGCCGTACGCCGCGATATGGAAATCGGCGGCGCGCCGGCGCAATTTTCATAAACGGCGGAGTTTTCGGCATACCCAAAAAAGCCGGCCGGCGCACAGGTCTAATTATATCTATATATCATTTCAATTATAATTTGTCGATTTAGAGCTAGCGGTGCTTGCTAAACCATACAGGTCATTTATGGTAGTTAATAAAAAAAATTTTAAATCTTGAAAAGGCAATTTTTATGATTAGTATTTAGGATTTATGCTTAGAAATCATAATTTCTCCTTAAGATCCTCATTTTTCTATGTCCATAATGTTTTAACCAAAATTAAGTTCAATTTTTTATATTTAGCTTCAATTTATAAGCATGATGATATTTTGAACACTAAAATTATTATATACATATCTTTTTTAATTAATTAATTAATGTGCTATCTAATTTTTTTTGTAAAAACTTATGATTTAGGAAGCCTCTTGAAGTGGTTTGTTTCACCCCGCTATTGGGGCTTGCTGGACAAAATTTTCACATTTCAAAAAATGAAATTTAAAAAAAAGATTATATTCATTACATAGATCCCACCTAGTCATCCGTGTAACTTTTTTAATCTGTTTTGGCATTGATATATTAAGCATAAATATTCACTTTTTTATACATGTTTTATATTAATTAAAAATTATATTCATTAAATATTATTTAAATACCGGATTTGGTCTTTTATACTGGCTTACAACTAAGATTTATTTATAAAAATATTACAATGATTCCATTCCTAAAACTTGTTCTTATTTTTATCAATTCCTTATTACCTGAGCCCAATTAGCATAGACCTAAATTTCCTTTACATATTAAGATATATTCCTGAAATTAAATAATTTATTTCTGCGCTGTAAAAAACACATAATTTTAACCGGTTTAATCCAAGGTTTTAAAAATGTCAAAATTTGAATATCGGGGGGCTAACTTCACGCTATAATATAAGGTTTAAAATTTGATTTCCGAATTTAATAATGGAGATAAAACTTAATTTGAGGCATCATTAGGAAGAGAAAAAATATTATTTAAAAAATAAATGGAATATCTCGAAAACGATGATTATACAAATCGAACTGAAAACGGTACAAATCAGTCCAACTGATAAACTATTAAAAATCCAAAAAGTGGGGGGCCAACTTTACGACCTAATATAATACATAATATTATATAAAGTGAAGTGTTATTATTATCTATTAAATTAATCGTTCAAAGATATAGATCGGATTTCCTCTTCGATATATCTTATCTTATTTGAGTAGAAGGCCGTGAAATCCAGTGTTGTTAAACGGCTCGTTTTGAGCCGATTTTTAAAAACGGCTAAACTCAAAATTTTATCCATAATAATATTACGCAAGCCGGGAGATTTTGTTTGTAGAAGGAACAAAGGTTTGGACAACTATTAGCGAAATCTCGAGGCTTAGGCAATATTTTTCTGGCTAAAATATAGATTTAGCCGTTTTTAAAAATCGGCTCAAAACGAGCCAATTAACGTCACTAGTGAAATCATAATTAGTGAAATTAACCAAAATGATTTTCTAAACAATATCTTTAAGTTTTATTTTATTTTTGCAAAGAAAATATTTTTATCTAAAGGGGTTTTATTTTTATAATCAACATATTTCATTATAAACATCGAAATTATTCATAACTTAATAAACCCCACTTCTAAAATATAATAAGAAATGGAAATTTTTTTAAAAAAATAAATAAAATAAAACACGCAATTTATAAAAGAAATTTTTAATTTTTCTTTAATTTCATATTAGAAATTTTTTCTTTATTTGAAATTTTTAAATCAAAATATAAATCTTTTCTTTTTTTGCGTTTTAAAATAATATCCAGTATTAAAAAAAGGATTCAAAATACAATATGAAACAAAACGGTACGTAAAACTTATTTTGAAGCGTCACTTGCAATACCTATAGGTAAATCTGGGTCTTAAAAATTGAGCGTTGGCGGAGAACCTATTAACTTTTTAAATCATCAAAGATTTTAAATGTGTATTTTCCCATAACCATTTTGTTGACTATCTTATATAAAGGTCCGTAAAATTACATAAAGATTTTCGTTATTAACTACACATGCCCAAGAATGTTGCTAATTCCTTTTTTGTTTTAGATTCTGGCGTGTGTGTGTTAGCATTTATTTTGTCTCCATTGGGATGTATAACTTTATCGTCGATGTCATGTCCCAAAAAACTTATTTCATTTTTGAAAAATATACTCTTAGCAAAATTAGTTATTACCCCATACTTTATGTTTTTGTCAAATCTTTTTATATAAATGAGCCTCATCATCATCACCAGTTATAAGCAAATCATCCATGTAAAATCATCTTTCGTGTCCCCAAAGATTTTATCCATAGTCTGTTGAAAAATAGCTGAAGTTTTCAATCCAAAAGGAGGTTTTGTAAATCTGTAGTAACCCTTGAGCATAGATATCGTGAGTATATCCCTAGATTCTTTATATATTTGTACTTGAAGAAAAGCGTTTTTGAAATCAAGATTTGTAAATTTCCTGCCTTTGATAATTTCTAAATTCAATCATTAATACGTGGTTTTGGATATTTAGAATCTTCACAAGCTCGATTTATAGAATTTTTGAAATCTGTGCAGTCTAAGTGAGCCATCATTCTTAAAAAAAGAGGTAAGAAAACTTGCCCAGCTAACATCTTGAACGGGTTCAATAATTTTATCATCTATCCATTTTTGTAATTTTTTTGTTAATAGATCAAATCTTTTATATGGAACACGCCTTGGTGGTATGATTTTTGGTATTGCATTTTGTTTTAAATGAAGCTTGACGTAGCTGCGAAATATTGGCTTTTTGTTAAGTTTCAAATTACATTGCTTTATTAATTTAGTATAGTATCTTTATAATCTTCCTCAATTAGTATCACAAATTTATTTAGTATATTTTCAAAATTTTTTTATCCACCAAAAGTGCAATCTTGTCAGGACCACATAAGCATTTATTGAGTTTTGTCTTCTAATTTTGTTGACTTGAACAGTGCCTAGAACTTTTATAATTCTTCCATCATAGCCAGTTAGTTTTGTATTTGAAGAGACGGTGCTTCAGTAAAGTTAGAACGGTAGGTGGTTCGTCTTTCTGAGATCTCATAAGAGGTATTTAAGTTATATAAATAAATTACTCGTAACTTTAATTTAACGGTTATTAATCTTATAAGAATTATAAAAATTATTTTTCCAAAAGAAAGTATTTTTAAGACTAAAATAAAAGGTGTATATCGTAAGTATAAAAATTTGTCCCTTTTACATGGAAAATAAAACGCGCAATTATAAATTTAAATAAAATTGGCGTAAAGTGAAAAAAAGAACGTTTTTGCAAAAGGGAGTTGTGTTAGTTTTATCTTACATAATTAAGGATAAAACCTACCTCCCCCCCCCATACTTTCCGGAACTCTAATTATACCTCTGGATGCAGGCGATCTCCCGGATCTAAATATCTAGCTTATATTAGCTGAACACCTTACTAAGAACTCAAAAGTATGAAAAACCCCCTAAGTAAAAGAAAAACTAAAACCATATGTTATACGTTTACTGTGCTTAACTCAAAACAAAAGAAAAACTTTATTTAATTTTTATGTATTTAAGGCAAACAAGGGTAAAAAGGGGAACTAATTTTAATTAGTAACTAGACTAAAAATAAAATACCATATTTAACAGTATCCGATTTATTTAAGATTATAATTCCTTTCTTACAATATCAATCGGTAGTAATCGTAAATCTTGATACTGTATCTATTTGTATTACATTTGGCACATCATTTAGGTATACCTTGACTTTATTCTCATCGTGAGCTCTGCTATCATGGTCTGCGTCCATATTATTCGCATCTATGTTAAATAAATTATATTCCTTTTTTTCTAATTTATCATTATTATCCTCTTTTATTTCTTGTATGTTAACTGTATTAATAATGTTCGAATATCGATGTTGGTTACTATCATTGTTTTGATATCTTTTGTTATATGATTGATTGAAATTTTGATTCTTGTTGTATCTTGGTATAAATCTTGATTCGTTATGCTGTCTATTATATCTGTAATTATTATCATTATTAAATCTATAGTTATTGTAATTATTATTATAATTGGCCCTTTATTAAATCTCGAAAAATTATTATACGATCTTGGCCCGTAGTATCCTCTGTCGTTATTGTAAAATTTTGAATAGAAGTTGTGTAGTAATTGTTTCCTTGATAACTATTCCTCTGATAGTTGTTATACCTCGATGTTCATTGTTGTCTATTAACGTAATTTGATTGCGTATATAGTCTTATGTTGTAGTCCTAATAGCTCACTATTTGTTGATCTGTATCCACTTTTTACCTCTCTGATCATCTTTCTATTTTATTAATGATGTTTCACCTTCTATTTTTATATTTTCTACTTCAGCAATTATATCGCTTTTTAATTCTTCTTTCTCTATTTCATTCCCTATACTCAAAACTTCGCTTATTGTAATATTGTCTTTACGGGAAATTTTCTGACGAATGTTCTTATTTATAGATGATATTTTTACCTTCTCTATCACTCTGCTATAATCAGTGAACTTACATTTATTATTTATAATGTATATAAGGCTTACCCAGTTATTATACATTTCATTTTTGTTTTGAACGGTCAAATTGAAATACGATGCATGTGACCTTTCTTGGTGTAACCTCAATCTTTCAATTAAAATTGTTGGATTGACGAAGTCCGTTGATGAGCATATGGCCTCTAGTTTCATATATTCATTAACTTCCTAATAAATGCATTTGCCTTTTCAATATCCGTTAGTTGCGAGTCCCTAAATATAACCTCAAACTTTTTGAAAATGTGGGGTATTCTATAATAATATTTTAATGTTTACTAATAGTTTCATTTTAATCAATTTATTTTATTTATTTAACACTATAATTTTATCAATTTATAATATATTATATAAAAAATATATAATTCGACGTGTTCTAATAACTTTAATATCGTTTTGCGTTTATAGTAGAAGCTTTGCCCTCTGAATTTAAGCATTGCCATGGATGTGTCAGTACGCCATAAGCCTCTACTTCTAATTCATCGTAGTAGAAATGTACTCTGAATCTTGTTTTGTATTCTTGTAGCACAAAGTTGCGTCAGTATTCATCATAAACGTATTTTGTTGGATATTTAACAACTATTACCGGTATATCTACTGCCACCACATAGATTATGGTAAGCAGAGAGTGGTGGATATCCAAAATCAAAAACAAGTTCAAGATCAAAATTGTTATCCAAGACGAACTAGAAAATTAATCAACAAGTTCATGATCAAAATTATTATCTAAGACCTAGAAAATTTTTTAATTATAAATATTTTAAAATTAAAAAAATTAAACGCGAAAATATCACATAATTCACATATCAATTAACGAATAATGGAAAATTGTAACGATAACAATCAAGGGATAGTCCAACCAACAAATAATACGATCAGCAAAGGACCAAAGTCGATGGGGGAAAACTAAGTAATCCACAGAAAAAAATAAAATGAAAAAATAAAAATGTTTTTTTATATGATAAAAAGAAAGAATAAATTAATTATAATACTTTTTTAAAAATCCACCACTCTCTGCTTAACATAATCTTTATGTTTGAAACACACGATGGCTAACTAAGATTAAGAAAACTATTTTATTAAAATTAAAATGAAGAATTACATAGTGTTACAATATATTTAAAATTTTAACTTTATATTATATTATCTTAGAAAATAAATTTGAATATAAAATAAAATGAAATAAGTTAGTAAAAATCGCGATATATTTTATAAAGGGTCATACGAATATTATAATTATTATAAATTATTTTAATTAATATTAAAATGTCATTTTATTTAATGTCTATAACATTCTCCTCTCTTAGAAATCCATTATATTTCTTTTCCGTGATCGTCAAATTTGTTATAGCAATGAATTTCGTTGTCATTTATATCGCGAATTAGTCGTCAGGTTAATTTGTTGTTTATCGATCTTGTTTGTATGTCAATAATCGGCATCAATATCTTTTAGTATTATCATCGTCGTTGTCTTGGTTATCCTTATCGAAACCATTAACCTGTTGATTTGATATAGACATCATAATTTCTTTTATTTGCATCATCGTAGTATTTATTTATTATCACAATTTGAAAATATTTGTTATTATCATCAAGTATATATTATTTAATTTAAATATTTATGAATATTTCTATTTATTCTAAAAAAATTTATTTTTCATATCATCAATTTACAAATATCTATTTAAATCTTTAATATTTTAAATATTATCAATTTATGAATATCTATTTAAATATTTTATTTTTTAAATTAATTACTTTAAATATTTTGTTTTTTAAAATTTTTAATTTTCATTAATTTTCCGTTTACTTGAAAATCCTGAACCTGAGGTGGAAGAGTTAGGTTTAATCTAGCACGATGTTTTATTATATTTATATAGCTTTCGGCATGTTTTGTAAATATCACCATTTTAATCTGTGTTATATAAATCATTTTTTAGCCTGGGGTTGGTCTGTATTTTCGTCATCAACGTTAGCTTGAAACTATCATCCTAGAAATTTTTGTCTTTGAAATATCTAGTCCGAGAAAATAGTTTTCATCTATAGCTTGCCAAGTGTTCATCTCCATATGTTTTAATTAAAGTTTATTTTTAATTTCCTTGATGAAAAAAATGGAAATATTTTTTATATTTGCTAACAAACTTTTACCGATGCCACCATGATGGAAACACATGATAAGCAAGGAGGATTAAGCAAAAGATTTTTAAAAAATTTTTTGAGCACGTTTTTAAATATAAAAATCTGATTTTACCAAAAATGTATTTCAGCATACTTAGAATATCTATCTTATGAATTGTAGCAGGGATTTAAACTGAATCTTAAGCCCGATTCAACCCGTTTTTTGGTGAACCCGAACCCTCATTAATTATTTATGAACCCGAACCTAAAAAATATAAAAACTCGGTTCGAGTTCAATAAGTTTTAAAATATTGTATTTTTAATATATTTATTTAATTTATTTCTTTAAATTATACTATTTTATTTCAAATGCCTAATTGATTTAAAAATTTCACATCAATTACCTTTATTTCCTTCTTTATTAGCTTATATTTCCTACAATCAGATAATGAAAAATCTTCAAGCTAGAATATAAAAAATATTTTATTAGAAGTGATAAACACTTATAATATTTCTGCAGATTTATACTATCACCTCTGTAGAAATATGTTTAAATATATTATTATTAGACCAAGAATATCAACAGATTTATGGTGTGAAGACTGACTATTTTCTAATTTCACAATAAAGCCCTTCAATATTAGAGAATATTTTTGGAGGGGATTAGAATGTAAAAAATATATTCGAATATTTATGACAACTCGATGCGCTGTTTCCACTTGCTATAGAAGATGCATTTAAGGAAAATGATAATTCCTATCATATTAAAGGCCAGGTTAATTAATAAAAAAAGTAAAATCGCTTACGGTTTTAAAGCTTATATTTTGTTACAATTTGTTAAAGTCAATTCTGGATTGTTATAGGTGGCATTCTACTTATGATATACTAAAACGGCTTATTAAGCTAAAAAAATTTTTTACCAAGATTTAGACAATTCGGATAAACTATTATTTGACAATGGAGCGAGATATTTTTTTTCTCTTTAGCTTTCACCTTTACTGGTGGTAAACTCCTTCAAAATCTCTCTCCACTTTATGTGATTCATACAATCTCTTTTATCTAATTTATATTTCTTTATATTGGCTCTAACTTTATGGCCCCATTGAAGTTTTGGCATTCCTATTTTACGTTTGCCCATCACTTCCAAACTCTCAACCTTATTTCCTATGTAGTTCATAGGCCTTCTCATTATGTGCCCATACCACCTAAGTCTGTTTACCATTAACTTAGTCTTAATAGGCACTACCTTTAAACTACTTAGTATTCTTGTACTGCGCACTTTATCCTTTCTTGTTACCCCAGCAATCATCCTCAGCATTATCATATTATAGTTTGTAGACTTCCCTCGTCTGATTCCTTGGTTGGCCATGTTTCCGAACTATATAGAATAGTTGGTTGTACTATGGAACTGTAAATTTTTCCCTTTAATTTGTGTGGGATTCTTTTGTCAAATAGCACTCCAGATAAAGATCTCCACTTTAACCACCCTTCATTAATTTTACTCTTTTTCTATTATGCCGTTTGTTTGTATAGTGGAGCCCATATATTTGCAGCTTTCAATTGCCGATATCGGCCATTCATTTATATCAATACTCTCTGTTTCATCTCCTTCTATTACCATATACTCCGTCTTTTCTCTATTTACCTTTAGTCCTTGCTTTTCTAGTATATTACTCACTAATTTTTCTTTCATTTCATCCTTGGATTCTACAAGTATCATAATATCATCTGCAAATATCATATTCCACGCGACTGTTTGAGGTATAGACTGTGCTAATACATCTATTACTGTAATGAAGAAAAGTGGGCTGAGAGCCGACCCTTGATGAACTCCTTCAGCTATTGTGAAGCCTGCTGAATACCTGTTGTGCTACGGACCATTGTTGTATGGCCCATATACATATCCTGTATTATTCATATATTATTTTTCGGTAACCTTTTTGTGGCGTAGCACCCACCAGATAAGTTTTCTTTAGATCGAGAAAGACCATGTGTAGCTTTTTGTTCTTTTCCCTGTATTTTTCACTCATTTGCCTAATTGCGTGGATAGCATCAGTTGTTGATCTTCCAGGCATAAAGCCAAACTGAATCTCCTATTTCGATTATGTCTCTTAATCTTTTTTCTATTATTTTTTCGTATAGTTTTAGACAGTGTGTCATTAGTTCTATGCCCCTGTAATTTTGACAATTGTGTGGATCCCCTTTATTTTTGAAGATAGGAACTAGATAGCTCTGCCTCCATTTTTGAGGAACCTCTTCATTTCCATATATTTTATTGTATAGATTTGTGAGGAAATGTATTCCATCATCTCCTAGTGCTTTAAGGATTTCTATTGGAATATCATCTGGACCCCTAGCCTTGTTGTTTTTCATATGCTTGAGGCATGTGATTATTTCTTGTTCTGTTATAGGTTGTACAAGGTTTTGACATGGGGAGTATTCGTCTAGATAGTATGTGGGGATTAAAGTTGAGAAGCTCCTGAAAATATTATTTCCATCTATTCATTATTTCTTTTTCCTTTATTATCAATCCCATATTTTTGATTACTTTCGGAGCTCCGTTTATATCCCTAGAATTCTTTTCTCACTGTTTGGCTAATTTCTATATTTTATTTTACCCTTCTTTGGTATGTAGTTCTTCATACATGTCATCGTATGCCATAGATTTGGCATAGCCACCGCCTTTGTAGCTATTCTCTTGGATTTTTTGTATCTTGTCTTGTCATCTGGGTTTTTGGATTTGTACCATATTTTATAAAGGGCTTTTTTCTCCTGTATAGTGGTTTGTACCTCTTCATTTCACCACCATAGTTCTTTGTATGATTTGTTACCTCCATCAATTTGGCAGTGTCTATTAATCTGGATGAAAGGTCTGTCCACATTTTTTTCACTGACTTGTCAGGAATCTATTGTTTCGATGTTTACATTGATTGCAAAAGCATCTGTCATTGTTTTTAATCCCATTTGATGCATGGTTCCAGTTTTATCTTGTTTTGAGTGGATTTATTTATGATGTGCAAATCCATGCTAGTAGCTTGTGTTGTGCAGCTATATCTTCCTTTGGGATGACTTTGCAGTCTATACATCTTTTAATCTTCTATGAGAGATTAGCATGCAATCTATCTGTGTTTTCCTTGTACCACTTTCATATGTTATTAAATGAATGCCTTTTTTCCTTTAGTAGGTGTTGGTTAAGGCAGGGATTTCCATTACAGCTTCATCAAGGATAGCTCTAAAGTCATCTTTCTCCTCTTTGCAGCCTGTTTGAGGAGCATATACTGAAAGGATGTGTAGTATTTATTGACCAATGCAGAGTTATATCTTCATTAGTCTATCAGAGATCCTGTTGACTTCTACTACTGAGGAGGTTAGATCCTGACTGAGGATGATGCCCACACCGTTCCTATTGCTAACAATTCCATTATAGTACAATTTATACCCATCTTCAATCATTAAAGTTTTCTGACCTTTCCATTTCGTCTCTTGTATGCACGCTAGATCAACTTTTCTCTTGTTCAACATTGATGCCAATTTTCTCATTTTACCTTTAAGTGTACCAATATTCAAACTTGCTAATCTTGTCTTTTTTGCTTTGACCTTTATTTTACTTTTCACAGGATGGAGGTCTACACCCTGCGCGTCGCTTGGAGGGAACGCCCTAGCTTTCATATTTTCATTTGTTTCATTCATTTTTTTTATTGGACAAGTATCCTTAGCACCCGGCTGTCCAAGCCTGTCGGTGACCGGGGTGTCATCTCTAAGCTCCGAAATTCATCTTGCCATATGTCTTTACACATCTGTCATCGAAGAAAAACCTGAAAGTTTTTATGTTCTTTATCAGGATTGAACCTGCGTCCTTCTGTTTCCAAGCATAAATCATAACCTATTAGGCCACCCCGTATATTATAAAGATATTGAAACCACTAAAAATAGCAACCAAGGTTTGTGGAGCGAGCAATTAACGTTGAGTAGTTTTTATTCCGATTCACACTAACGACACTCTTGCCAATTTATTAGCAACTAGCATAAAAATACAGGAACGTGACTATCTTAGAAATGGTGTACACCTTTCTGCCCTTTTTAGATCTTATATACTAAATTTTAATATAAAAATGGCACTTTTGGTAAAATGGCACTTTTGGTAAAATGGCATTTAATAAATTTATGGACAAGAATGCAAAATCGAGGATGTTATATTATTATTGTAAATAATGAAATTAATGTTGATGTTGATATGCCATCCCTAATGATGAACTAAAAAGGTTGTTGAGGAAGATAGAAAGTCAAAATTCTGGGAAGATTACTGGTCAACAAAATTATGAAAGAAACATTGGAACTCTACATGTTTTTTGGGTTGGATAAATTAACTTCAATATAATCTATGTTTGGCTTCTATTTGATATTTTAGATAAAGGTAGAATATCCTAAGAGGAGAATATATACTTCAATATTGGAAGGAATGAAGAAAACCCAGCCTGTTATTGTTAAAATTTCTCAAGTCATTTTAGCAGTTCCAGCCATAAAGTCAGCGAGGAAAGAGCATTTTCTTCATTTAAATTTGTATTATCACCATATAGATCTAGAATGTTCAATAATTTATTAGAAAATATATAGTAATTTTTTTAAAATGTAAAAATATTTTATTCTATATTATATAAATATATAAAGAATTAAAAATAAAGTATACATCAAAAATTATAATGATAAAAGATAAGGAGAAAGCTAAGTGAATGGTTCAGGCCAAGAATTTTTAAACACAAGATAATTGAACTGAATTATTTTAACAGCTATATTTTAAGTTTATATAATGGGTAGGTGTAATTTATTTTATATATATTTCGAAACGGTTTTAAAAAGATTCCAAGCGGCTTCTCCAAAAGAAAGGAGGATGTAGCTATCATGGAGGCGAAGTTGCAACAAATGTAATCAGGTAGCAGATTGTTATGGGCATGCCTTCCATTGTAAATTCACATCAAAAATTAATCGTCATAACAAAATATACACTAATTGCTACATTTTTGAATAAGACAAATCTCCCATGCATTCTTGAACCCAAATTCTGCATAGATAAAAAAAACTCCCCGACGGCAAAACTATAGTTCTCTTTGTATCAGGCAAACCCTTTGCCTGGGATTTTACTTGCATAGACCCCCTTGCCCCTTCTAGTAATATAACCCTCTTCTCAGGGCTGAGGCATTAAAGTGTTAAAAATATTCCTACCTGATATGTGATAACCACTTCGTCTCCAAAGTAGTTATATCCTTCTGCTCCTTTGGGCAAGTCGCTTTGAATCTTTTTGAGACCGTTTCGAAATCTATAAAGAGAAAAACATACATCTTCCCATTTTGTAAACTTTAAAAAAATATTTAAAGATACTTTACCGAATATGAAATTTTTTTCATAATAAATTATAATGCAAAACACAAGCGAGATATTTTTATTTGAATACAATTTAAGAATTATCAAAATAGATAAATATAATTGATGAAATTATGTTGGATCTCTCCTCTTTTATTTTGTGTAACACCTAACAATCTAATCTTCCACTAATTCGACGTCAACTTCATTTTTGCTTGCGAAATTTAAGGCCATTCAGGAATTTTTTTTTCAAGTTTGTCTAAAGATTCAAAAGGTTGAACTACATATTTATAAAGTAGCCTTTATTCGTTCCACACTTGATAATACGGTGATTATTTCGTAGTCGCTTTAAATTTCTTTGAACTGCATGAATATTTTAAATTTTCATAATCAAACTTGATGCATTCCAATTTTCCCCCTCATGCCATAATTTTATCAGTAAAAGGATCTTCTAAAATCTCAAATTTACATTTTATTTTATTTCATCATTAGCTTTCATCTATACTATTAAGTATTTATTTTAATTATCGTTTTGTTGAGTGTTAATGAAAACCATTTAATGAACAAATTTGCTCGATGACCCACATTTTTTGTTATAATTTATTAATACAATAGAATTTTTAAAAAAGATGAGCTTCCGGATATAATCCAATTGGAATTTTTTTTGAGGGTTAAGTTGTTTTATTAAATTTAATATTTTTGATTTCAATTTTTAAAAAAAAATCAAATTCAAATTTTGTTTAGCACATTAAATTAGATAAATTCTTTATCTAAATACTAAATTTAATTTTTAATAAACCGAATGAAACATTTATTATAAAGGTTTCAACGTGACGTTTTTTTTTGAGCCACCCTGTTATACCGTATTATTTATTGTTTCTATTCCAATTACCTTTGGTCACGGTTAGAAAATTATTATTATACACATACGAAATATGAAAGATTTCGTGGTTGATGCTACCCGAAAAGGAAACAAGATACGTTTTGCAAATCACTCACACACCCCCAATTGTTACGCGAAAGTTCTAATGGTCAACGGTGATCACAGGATAGGAATTTTTGCTAAACATAATATCAAAGCTGGTGATGAACTATTTTTCGATTACAGGTGCTTATTATTAAATAGTATATTTATTTATTACTTGTGAGAGGATTTATATCAGAGACCTGCAGAGGCACCATTTATACGGCCCGGCCCAGATTAAAAAATTTTCGGCCCGGCCCGGATTTTTTTTTCTAAAATTTTTTACGGCCCGAATATTTAAAAAAAAATTTTTGGGGCCCAGCCCGGCCTTGATTTTTTAAAAAAGAATTTTTAAGGCCCGGCTCGGAATTATTTAAAATTATATTCGACCTGGTATATATAAAAATATGATTATTTCGTATTTCATCATATTTTTTGGCGAGTATTATCATTTAATAAGCAAGTATATTAGCTAATGTTGTTAAACGGCTCGTTTTGAGCCGATTTTTAAAAACGGCTAACTCAATATTTTCGCCAGAAAAATATTGACTGCCTAGAAATTTCGATACTATATGTCTAGACCTTTGCTCCTTCTATGAGCAAAATTTTCAGGCTTGCATAATACTTTTCTGGATAAAAAACTGAGTTACCCGTTTTTAAAAATCGGCTCAAAACGAACCGTTTAACAAACATATTTTATTTTTATTTTAAACAGATATTTAATATATTACAAATTGATACGTGTAAATAATATTTTGAGAATATACTATATATTTATAAAAAAAATATAACATTATATTATATAATATATAATAATGTATTTAATCCTTTGCGTATTTATTCCATGGCAGCAAAACTATAATTTTATTATGTAATAGATACTATGAGTGTTAGCTAGTGTTAACTTTCACCAAACATTATATTAATCATAACTATATATAATTCTTATAACCATATCTAATTGACGAATATAATAATTGATGTTGTATAAATTTTTTAAAAAAATACGGCTCGGCCCAGGTATTTTTTAAAAAAAAATTTTCAGGCCCAGCCCGGGTATATTTTAAAAATTTAAAATCCGGGCCGGGCCTGCAGGTCGATTTATATAAAGGCTCATATATGCTTATTAAATTTTTTTTAAATTAAACTATCCTTTACTAACTACTATTATATCCTCAATAAAATAACCTAAATTAAATTTTGATGAATCAAAATATTAGAATAATCGTTTTGTGATTTTTAAAAAAATAATGTTAACAATTTTCAAATGCGTTTGTCACGCAATATTAATTTACTTTTACTACAAATTTAGCCATAATATATTTATTTTAGTAAAAGATAAATTATGTCTCATAATCCAAAGAGCTTGAGGGAGGTTATAATAAAAACGCATTCATGATGTGGCTACTAAAATTCAATCTATATTTTAGAAGAGTTAAAACTAAAAACTATTTCTTACATATAATTTAATTATATTTTTCCTGTTTTCAATATTAAGCTAACACCATAACCAGATCAGTTTTTATATAAGATACATTTCTGAATTAGTTAATTAATTCCCTCTGAATTATATAATACTAATTATAAAAATTTTATGAGAATATTTTCTCTGGGAAGTAATTTATTTACAATACAAATAAAATTTTTGAAATATATAAATTAATAAGAAATAAAATCTAATAGTCATTTTGCTAAAATGTTAAATTAAATTATGAAAAATTACATAAGATATGGACCCATGGATGCTCTGAAATATGTTCTGCACGAAAAGAAGAATCTAGAAAAATAAAGCATTTAAATCAACGATTTGAAATCCTTAATGATATATTTTTAAAATTTTTTTTACATTTTACGATTATTTCATTCAATTCTTATTTTATAAATTAATATTATACTAATAAATAAATATGTTATTTTTTACATGCGTAAAAAAGTGAATACAATAAAATATCAAGTATTAATATACATATGAGTCAGGCAGTTTGCCACGATATGGGCTAAATAACAACACTAGCATCTAGTTTCGGTAAAATATATTTAACTATGTAAAAATATTTTGCATAGGTTACTCTGCTTAACCCAAAATACTTTTTACCCGATCCCAGCCCATGCTGACCTCCAATTGAGTTTATTCACAATTATTCATGCTGAGAATAAATTGTCATGATTACAAAAAACTTAAATGAATTATTAAATGAAGATTAAAAAATTAATCATTTAAAAAAATATGATTTCTAAAAAATCGATGAGAATTTTAATCAATTGGGCGGGGGGGGGGGGTGATCTATCTAAAGTTTGAATTAAGAATCATTAGTGTTATTAAAGGGTCGGAGCAGCTCAAATGACTCGACTCATTTTGAGGATTTCATAGTATAAATATACCGAATTATGATATTCAATATTCTATACAGGCTAGATTATTGAAACAAGTTTAGGACCTAACTATAATAAATAAAAGTCAATGCGATACAACATTTTTGGTCTATTTTTTTATTACATTAAAAAAATAAACATAGAATAATCAATAAAATTGTCTATTTTTATTAATAAATAAAGGGAAAATTATTTCGAATGGTTGCAATTTTACTTTTAAAAAAATAGGCGTTAGGGGGAAGCAAAGAAAAAAAAATGTTCAATTTTTAAAAAAGTAATTATCTAATTGAAGTATTGAAAATTTATTTTAAATATTTTTTTCAAGAAATTTATTATCTAAAAAATGTCTCACTAGATAACTAATTCCAAACATTTCTTCAAAATTTTCCCATAAATTTGTTGGTAATTTTTTACAAAAAATCTTATTCTCATTTTTTTTAATTACACTAGTTGCAAACCAAATTAAAGAAGTGTTTCAGGACGATTAATGAATTACTAAAATTTTTAATATATATCTAATTAGTGTAAATTCTCAAAGAGTCTTTAAAATTATGTAAATTTATTTCAACTTTGATTTCAATCCAACAACCATAAATAAAGGAGTAAAGCTTATTTTAGAAAATCTTTATTATTAATTTCAATTTAAAAAAATTATTTCAAAATTTAAAACAGGGATGTGAACCCGGACCCTTAACCCCTGTATTTTGGTTGAACCCGAATCCGGAGACCCTTATTAAAAGTGGAGGGTCCAAGAGTTCTAGGTGTTATAAAAAATTTTAAAAATAAAAATATTTTTTTAAAAAATTATATAAATAAATTTTATTAACTTTTTTTGTGGAATCTATTTTATCTTCGCGTTTTTCTTTCAATTTTCTTCCAGGACTTCCATTTTATTTAGAGATTGATATCATTAGTATAGGTAATAATATTTTATTATGTAATTTTTTTTACATGCTATGTTATAGAAATACGTTGATTATTTTTAAAGTGAATTGTGTAATAATATTTTAATTTAAATGATAATGCACAACACGTTCTTCCTCAATTTGTATGATGCTAGAACGATTATCAAGTTTGAAAGATTTCTGTAATGATTTTATTATAGGAGCATGTGAAGTCATTTTGTCGGAAGATGATTGTTGCCAAATAAAGGACCTTACGTATTAGTTCCTTTAAAAATAGCAATAATAAGATTACAATCAGAACAATTATGTTTATTTCATATTAATCGCATATGGATTAGATGCCGATAAAATTTAGAAAAATTTACAGTTCGAAATATTAGATAACATGAAAATTAAAGAGCAACAATATTTGCAAAAAATAGTATTGTATACGCCTCTATATATTTAGACCCTCGATATTAAGTTTGAGTATTGAGCAAAATCAAATGGCTAAAGACCATCTTAAGGATTTATAGCATACTTAAATCTCCATTATTTACATTATATTGGAGGCTACGACAATACCTACTGGTAGTAGTGATAATAATAATGATAGCAACATTGATGATCTTGAAATTTTACTTCTAGATAGAGAAAAAAGAATCAAATTATCATCAGATAGAAAGGAGGATCAAAAAAGCCTATTGCTTCTTTAATAGTAAAGTTCTCAGAAGTTAAGAGAATAAATAAGGATATAAATATTTAAAAATTCTGGGAAAATATTTTTCAATATATCCAGAATTGTATATTTTATCTAGAATCTTCATGGCTGTACCGGCATCGCAAGTACAATAATTTTATAAAGATAACTATCTATTTTAGGTAAGGGCAGGGTTGGGCAAATTTTCAGAAAATTGTATTCGGATACAGATACAGATACTTTATAAAATTTTGTATTTAAGATACAAGATACTAAATACTTTAGAAAAATTTCAATAAGATACAAGATACTTGTATTTTTTTAAAAAAAAAGTATCTAAGATACAAGATACTTTTTTAAAAAACTTTAAATAGTCAAAATCAAAATGTATAAAGCTTTATTTTCTTATCTATAATATAAATTTATAAAAAAATATTTAAAATAAATTGTAGAAAATAACAAATTTATTAAAAAAGATAATGCGATATTCCATTTAATAATTATATAATTAGTAAATAATAATAAATCAGCATTATTTTTTAATATTATTAATTTTTCAAATGATTTATCGTTCAATCTTTGACGATTTGGTCTATTAACCATATTAGCAAAGCTAAATAATCTTTCAACGGGTGCTGAGGAGAGTAATATTGTGTTATATTTAATAAATATCTTTTATATATTTATAACTATTTAACATATTTATACTCCGCCTGTCATCTTTCATATAATTTAGGACCTCTATTTCAATATCATTTATTGAATTATTAGAATTGGATGTGGTACTTTTAAGGCAAAAGTAATCATCACCTTCATCAATTGAAAATTTTGTTGAAGTATTAATTTCAATATTATTTTTAAAAACAATTAAAACTTCATGTAATAACAAATCCTGAAGGTATATTTTTTCTTTTTCACCATCAATCCAACGATTTTTAAAATAGGGATGAGAAATAGTTGCCAAAAATGCACTTTTAAAATTGTTATCAAAATCATATATATTTTTAAATCTTTTATTTAAATAATTTTCTATGGCAATAGCTAATAGTTTGCAAAATTGTAGAATGGTTTGAATTAAATTTGTAATTTTTTTTTAACATTCAAAATTGGAGCTGATTCTCCATAATAGCAGTTGATTTCACTCTGTATTTCAATCGCTATAGCCAATGGGGCCATTATATTGCAATATTCTTCTAAATGTTGAATTTCAATATCTCTTAATTTAGGAAATTCTAATTTTTGACATAATTTAGGAAGTTCGCCTTTATTTTAATAAACTATGAAGACTATCATACAAACTATTCCATCTAGTGTAACTAATTGTTTTCCTAAAACTGCTTTGATAAGTTCTGCAGTTTTAGGCCTATTATTTGCATTCCATAGCTTAGTACATTTAGCTATTGCAGGATGATGAATTTTAGAAATGTTAGGAGAATCCTTAATAGCTCTCTCGACATCTGTTGTGGCAATTAGACTTATCGTATGGCACAAACAACGAATGTGTTAAGGCAATGTTATTGAGGCTTCTTTAGACCATTAAATAAACAAATAAATAATTTTATTTGAATAAAATTTTTTACTAAATTTACAATATCATAATAAATTTTAAAGAAGTATTAAATAATACTTTCAATGATTTCGAATTCTATACATTCATTATCATTGATGTCAAAGTCATTCTCTACAGCTTCCATAGAATATCCAAACTTCTTGAAAGCTTTCTTAAAGTTAGACCCGTTATCTATAACAGTTGCTATAACTTTTTCGTCAATACCAAAGTCACGATGAATTTTTTTATTATGATCATCTTGAAGTACTTCAAAAAATTTGCCATTAAGTATGCTTAGTTTAAATTTATTGTTATAATTTTCGGTTGAAGAATCATCTGAAGACGAAGATAAACATATTATTCTATTTTCTTCTTCCATAATTTTAAAATAGACAGATATAAAACGATTCAAATATGGTAGTTCTAATTGTTAGCAAATTGCTATATGACGACCAACGTCATATATCAAAAATTATCTTAAAATATCTATATTTTGATTAAATTTTTCATTTAAATCTTAAAACAATATTTTAAATTTTAATACTATTTAAATTAACCAATATAAATTTTTTTTAAAGTATCTGGATCTTTTTGAATATAAAGTTGGTTAAGATACAAATACTTTTAAATAATATGTATCTTAGATACTGGATACAAGATACTTTCCAAAATTTTAAAAAAGATACAAGATACAAAAGTATCTTGCATCTTAGATACAAATATCCGCGATACTGCCCAACCCTGGGTAAGGGTATACGTTAATTTACATCTGTGAAATATATATTGTTTAATTTACGTGGAAATCTCAAGAATGATATTTTAGAAGATATTATGATTGTGCGATTGAATAAAACATTTAACATATAAATTATTTCATTTGTAAATTATGAATATGTATATATTCAAGTATAATAATAAATGAATGAAAAAAATATCTTATTTTGAGTCATTATTTTTATGTTCCCTGAAACCGAACCCTGGACCCGGTTCTTTTCAAATTTTATTCCTGTACCCGAACCCTGACCTGGACCCTTTATTTTTATCGAAGGGTTCACATACCTGATTTAAAATGTAACCTTATCAATTATAATTCAGTACTTGAACATTTTACTCAAAAACAAACACGAATTCCGCTTATTTGTAAATCTTAATATATATGGTCTTACTATAAAAAAATATATTAATTGCTTCCCTAGTAATAAAATTAACGTTTCATCAATGTAATATGATATAGATGAATAATTATATTATCTTATTAAAATATTTAGTAAAAATATATTTTTTAAAATAATTAATATGCAAGTAGGCTTTTATTATTAATATTATTTTATAAGAATAAATTTCGGGTCAATTTTAGAAAATTATACATTTAATAGTTATTATAATTTATGTACTATAAAGCAACCTCGATAAAAGTAATGGCGTTACATTTTTAAAGAAATGTAAGGCAATTTGTTTCTTTTTAAGAGTAATGTGCTAAAAAAAATTTAATTATGGAAAAAATATTTTTTGTTTTTATTATATATTATATATTTTTTAACTTTTATAAATAATTTAAGGCGAGTTTTCAACTCAAATTAATAAACCAAAATTGAGCCTATTTCAAATGGTAGGTTAACATATAACAATTTACTTGATAATGACGAATACATTTAAAACGCAATAAGAGAACTTATTTTCACTTCAAGGAAACAATTTTTATTTGCCATAATCCAAAAATTTCGACCTGGCAATCCAGCCCTGCCACTATCTGAACAACATTAGCATCCTTCAAATTTCTTCCCAACTTTTGATAAATTGACTTCCTCCCACTCTCATGGTTGCTCCTAATAGTTCCCATTCCAATAATTCTCGGGTAAATTTTTCCCCATGGTAGGCTATGTTTAACAGTTTCATGATCCATTGATCTTGCCTATACTGAGTTTATCTATTGAAATCTATATTTTAATTTCTTCTACAATAAAATTATAGAACCATGCCAATCATAGCCTTATGTAGGATTTTATAAAAGGGGGAGGGACTTTTTCTGACAATGATTTGATATAGTATTCGGCAGTTTGGAACCGAAGAATTCTAGGAATTAGAACATTCTTTTAAAATTTACAAGAACCAGAACCAGGGGAGTCGCTAGCCTTTACAATCTCAGAGGGCTCAACTAAAAAAAATTTTATGGGGGGCGGCCCCCCATGCCCCCACATTTGCGGGCCTTTCTGCCCGCTTTTGCACAGTCTTCGGCCGGCCGGGTTTTATATTAATATATTATACTTTTTTAAAATTTGTTAACTCTGAGCAATTATTCTGAATTTTAATTTTATCATTTATTATATTTTGCATACAAATTAAACTGGCATATAAATAATAAAACAATACAAGACATTTCTAAAAATAAAATTTTTTAATACAAAATCTATTTATTACAGTATAAAATATTTTCGATTACTGAGATAAAATTTGCGTCTAAAGAATTACAATTGATAAAAAAAGATTAATTAATTCATACATATACCTCAATTGATAATAGTTTTTGAAAACCACATAATGCAATAATATAATTCTTATCAAATTACATTGACTAAAGGTTATCTAACTAATATAACTCTGTTACCATTTTACACATTTACAGAATGGACTAATAAGGAAAAATTTATAGGCCTATACCAAATCAACAATTCTTATAGAAGAGAGTATAAACGACCAATCCAAATCATAAAACTATTAAGTGGTTGGAGCTTCCTTTTAGATGACATGATGGTAACTAGATTAGTAATCGAGAAAAATATTGTGAGATATTAAATCTAAAAGATTATCATCCATTTTAAATGTTATATTATATATAAACGACTACACCATTGACCATTTTTGTTTATCTAAAATATGCAATCATATGCTCTCAGCCGTTGTAGTAATAATCTTAAATTACATACACAAATAATAGATGTTGGTTAATTTGCAGTAATAGCCATGACACTCACGATGTAAACTAGTATCAGAATTTATTATGTTGGATAAATTGATAAAATAAAAACATTAAAAATTTTTGGAAGAAATATATGTGCAAATATATTGAAGCCTTGAGTTATTTACACGGCAAGAATGCCATATTAGAAATGAAACATTTTTGAACTAAAAAATAAGGACCAGAATGATGATGAAACAATTAAGATTTTATATATTGTCGCACCACCTCTAGTTGGTATATTTTATCTTAAAATAATAGTAGTTTGTAAAAATATCAAAAATAAAACTCAAAACTGTTTTTTGAAAAAGAATAAAAATAGCTTTCCTAACGTAAAAAAGAAAAAAAATCAAATTTATTACATCTATTGTAAGATAAATAATAAAATGTATAATCTTTAAAAATATTTATAACTAAATAGATGGCGTTAAATATTTAAAAGCAAATTGTTACTAAATTTATTATCAAAAGCATTTATATTAGTAAAATTCATTATAATATTAGCTGTAATATATTATAACTGTCAAATACGTCTATAAAAGTGGCATTTTATCTAATATTTTATAAACAACTGTATATAATAAACGATTATAAACTATAGGTCTACTTATTTACTTTTTATTATACTTATTTAGACCTTGAAAATATTTTTAAGAATAGGTATGGTTAGACCTGTGCACCGATGTCTCAATCAACGGCGGCGGTTTTTGATGGCGCAATATTTATTTAAATTTTTTTTTAATGAATTTAATTTATAAATCAATTTATTAATCTCAGATAATATTGTTTCCCCAGTATGCTTTTAAGTCACTTTCTAGTTCCTAGGGTAAAATATTTTAAATCAAAATTTTCATCTAAATGATGAAGACTAAATGTGATATAATTTCGACGCTTGAAATGATCGGTCCATAAATCAAAAGTGTTAGAACAAAATTTTGGTCCAGAATTAATCAGATTTAAAACATGGGCCTTTATATATAAATAAACATCGTCTAGTGCACCCCGACTAATGGTTGTCCTATTTGGCAATTCTGACGAGGAATCAATTATCTTATATTTCAATTTTTGGTTTTATTTTTTAATAATCATTTTATATAAATTTTAAACCTTTAGAAAATCTGTCATTCCTTTATTGTTTATAGAATCTTATGGCATTAAATCTAAGCAGCACATCAAAACATAATTTCGCTATTAGATTTCATATTTATTTTAAACATTAAAAAGATATTTAAAAAACATCAAAATAATTAGAGCTGGAATGAAACAAATTATAAATTAGATTTAGTTTTAACTTTCAAAATAAAGCTTTACATAATTAATTTAATAAATTATATATTACGTTTATACATTAAAAAGACATTTAAAAAACATAATAATTAGAGTTTGAATGAAACAAATTATGAATTTGATTTAGTAGTAACTTTCAAAATAAAGATCTACATAATTAATTTAATAAATTATATATTAAGTTTATATATTAAGAAGATCTCAAAATATAGCTGGCAATAAATAAACTAAAAATTTATTTGTTTTGAACTTTCAAAATAAAGCTTAATAAAATTAATTTAACAAACCAGTTAAAAATTTTAAATGAATAATAATAAAAAATAATACTAATCTAAGAGCCATTTTTTATCTTTTGTTGCTGCATCTTGGTGTTGGCTTTAAAAATATTTTTAGACTTTGATTGTATTTATTATTATTCATTTTTTCTGATAGTTTGTGATAATTAATTAAGTGCCGAGATAGATTACTTGTACTTATATTTTTACTAAAACATTTTATTTCATAACTAAAATATAAATACAAGTCTAAAAAAAAATTAGTGTGAAAATGAATTATAATTATTCAAATCTTCCTCATCTTTTTTCGCCAATTTTAAACAAGGTTCACAATAAATATAATCAAGCATTATTGTGCTTTTCTTATTTTCATTCTTCAAAATAAGATTTCCAAAGTACCTCCAGAAATAACTTGATTTATGTTTAGTAGGAAAGTTGTTATTTCAAATTGTATTTAGTGTGGCTTAAAACGTGCAAGTCCATAAAAATAATTAATATAAATTGTTTATGGAAATAAAATATGATGTATGAATGCATGTAAATGATATATACTGGTCTATTATATATAGCAATAGAATAAAATTCATATTTTAATTTTATTAATGTTAGTATTCAAATTAAAATAATGATAATTTAATATATAAATATAATTAATATGATTTCTAAAAATTACACACGCCACGCCGCCGCCATAATAAAAATCGGCGGTTTTTCCGGCGCGAATAAAAATATCGGCGGCGCACAGGTTTAGGTATGATAATAAAATTTAAAAATAAATATACTGTTAATTAGTCATTTTGAATTCTGCTAATTACAATATTAAATTTTTTAGCTTTCAATTAATAAATGATTATATTTATTTAATTAGGGTTATAAAATAATTTAAATAATAATAGTCAATTAAGCTTCAACTGTTAATGCTGAATTAATATTTAGTGAGTGATATTGATATTCTATTTTTAACACAAAATTTAATTGCTAGCTGACATAGTGAAAATATAATTTATATTTATTAATTTAATCTAATATTTAAATAGTATTCATTTAATAAATATTTAGATAGTCTTATTAATTTTTAAATAAAATTAAATCTATATTTTACTTAATAGAATTATAAAAGAAATCTTTCAGGGGGCAATCAAAAAAATTGATTATTAGTTCAAAGGGTTAAGATTCCATTAAAAAAATTTTTTTTTGCTTCAAGGGCCTATTTAAATTTTCCAGGGGGCTCGAGCCCTTGCCCCCCCCCTTAGCGACGCCACTGACCAGAACCTATTTTAAAACGGAACTAGTTCTAACAATAAGGCAAGTTATTTAATTATATAAAATGTTGTATATTTCATTTTAGAAGGTTTATTTAGTATAAATGTTTTTGATTAATAATTTGGAACCCTTGGAACTAAATCAAATTTAGGAACCTGAACCCTTTAACGACCAGGTTTCTAATTCTGACTTTCTGCTTCCTCGTTGAAAGCTTTTCGGATTTATCTTTTGTTTTAATTTATGTTTTTAAGTTTTTTTAAAAAAATCGAAGTAGTCATTATTTTAAAAATTATTTATTTATACTTTAAAAAAAATAAGCATGGTGTTTATGACATATTGTATTCATCGTGAAAAACGTTGGGGGAAATTTTTTATTAGCTTAAAATAATATTTACAAAAACTCACAATTTCGCTTTTGGGGGTGGGGGTGTTCTTGCTTCTCCTACCCCTAACCTATCACTAATTGACATTTCACAACTTCGCTTTTCCACCTAATTTTTAAAAAATTCCTTTTTAATTATGATATTCAATCAGGCAGAAAAATGCAGGTCTATATTTTATTGAGGAAGTTACCTGGACGGTGCGGTCTTGTAGGAGTCTAATATACACTTATATCTATTTTTTAAACAAATCTTACAAGTCGATATCTGTAATGTAGTCGAAAGGAAAGTCAGCAGTCAATATTTTGCTAAAATGACTATTGTGAAATTCACTGATTCAAGGAAAACTCTTGTTGAATAATAAAAATTAAACTATTAACTTTGTATTGACCTTTTCATATTAAGCGTATTTGAATAATTGAGCGTAACTTTTATCTTTATATAATTTATAATTCATTATTTTTGTGAAGCATTCAAATTGTACAAAGATATTTTGTATATATACCAATGATATATTTTACTTAAAAAGTGATATAATATTTTTAGAAATAATATAATAAAATTTATTTATCCACCACCATTTAGCTTCGTTTTAGAGTACACCGGGTGAGGACTGGAAAACCATGGTGGTAGGAAAAATTTCTTCAATCTTCTTTACCTGGGAAATCAAAATTATTAAAAAATTTAAATTTAAACTAATAAAAATATATGGAAAAGTTATAGATAATGTTAACATGATTTAAAAATAATTCTACTCAATTTAAAGAACAAAATTTAGACATGCAACTCAATGTGATGATCAAGAAGCAGTATGGAAATTTGACAATAAGCTATAAATTTTATATAGTAAAATCAATGAGGATTTACAGGACGATTCTAAATGCATGTAAGAAGAAAAGTTATTATAAATTAAAATACCATTCCAAAATCAAGTCATAACATAAAATAACTTGTAACATAAATATTAATCATTCATAATGGATATAAATGAATGCATAGTAAACGTAGAAATATATATATATTAAACTATGAAATAAGAATTGATTTTCACCTGATTATATTTTTCAAATTTTTGATTTCTTGAATAATAATCAAATATTGAAATTAACTAGATGAATTCATAGGCACAATAAAAGTATTATGAATATAAATCATCTTTAATTCAACCATATAATCTTTATAAAAATCATAATATTGACAATTTTCAGTCTAAAACTCATTATAAAAAAAGTTATAATAGTAATTGTCATAATAGAAATAATAGTCCAGTTTATTATAAGAATAATCAATATAAAAATTATAATGAATATAATTATTGTAATAATAAAATTCATAATCATAAAATTTCCATAATAAAATTAATTATTACTATGGAACAACCTTATATTCATAATAAGAATGGAAATGTTCGTAAATAAAATAAAACTATAATAAAATATGGAAATAAAAGTTAAAAAATCAATTGATTTGGAATAAAATACCTGGTTGATTTATCGCTAATTATGGTTCTGATCTTTATCAAAACTACAAAAATGCTAATTGGATAAATAGGGATTTTTAAGGAACTTAAAATTAAAATGTTATGGACATATATCGTCTAAACTAATTAAAAATTTGAAAATTATAACTAAAAATTTTAAAGTAATTTCAAGACAATTCATATATGAAGATAAAATAGAGTCTTATAAATTAAAATATGCAAATCATATGATGAAATATAATGAAATACTTATTAGTGAAGAAATTAAGGATATAAATATTTAAAAAAAATTAAATTATTATTTCAAAATTGAATCTTAAAAATTGAGATCTATTAATCACATGTTAAAGTACAAAGAAACTCTTATAATTAATATTAAAGGTGATAAAGAATTTAGGAAATATAACACTTTGAAAATAATAAAACTTAAATCGTAATTAAAGGATGATACTTTTGTAAGAATAAAAGTATTACAAAGAGAGACAATGTCAAAACTAAACATCTATTAATTTTATAAAGAGGTTATAAAGAGATTATTTACTCGAAATTTGAGGATAAAGAAATTATTTTTTACGAAAAGCAATGATGATCTGAAGAAGAATTATAATATTAAGACCCTTTTTAAATTAAAAAATAATGGTAAGTCAAACTTTTTTTAGAAGAGAGGGAAATTTGCATAGTAATATTTTATTTGCATATTTCAACCTCGCGGATTGGAATTATTAATATAAACATAAATAAAAATCGACCTATAAAAAAATATATAAAATAAAAATTTAACACTAAAACGCGAAATTTAACATTAAAAAATATGATATAATAATCTTATTGATTTATCATTCTAATTGTCGATTTGAGATATTTTATATATTATTCCGAATTTCATATAATATTCCGATTATTCATTTATTCCAATATACAATTTGATCAATTATTATTCCTAATTATTCACGACTGATTGATGATGATAACAATTTTGAAAATTTATAATAATAACAACGCGGAGTACGACAAGCAAGCTAACATGACGAAATTACGATCGATGATAACAATTTACGATAAGGATATCAAGTTAAAGATTTGGACAAACCAACGTACAAGCTCAAAAAAGATTTGGACAAACTAACTTACAAACTTTAAAAAAACGATTTGAACAAACTAACGTATAAAATCAAATGTGATATAGACAAGCCAACGATAACGAATGCGACTTATGCAACAGCGAGAATCACTTTTTATATTTTTTATAATTCTTTATTTTTGTAAACATTCAAATGTACAAAGATTTTTTGTATATATACCAATGATATTTTTTTGGTATAATATTTTTAGAAATAATATATTAACATTTATTTATCCACCACCATTTAGCTTCCTTTTAACAACTCTTAAACCACATTTAGAATTATTTTTTAAATGATATTGTCATGAAGCGTTAGCCTAAATTAAAGATCCTGAAGTAATATTTATACTCTCATAAATTTTCCGTCATTTGAAAAATTCTTGATTTAATTACGAGTTATGACAATTGTTTTCAAAAAAATTACATAAATAAAATAAGCAAATGTAATCATTTATGGATATTATTTTGACATAAATTATATATTAATTTGTTTTTTAAATTAATTTATATTATGGTTTACAATCAAATCTCTTTTTGCAAAATTTTTCATTTTATACCTCAATTGCTATATTTGCTATATAATTCTGAAATTGCTAATTTTAGTCAAACATTTTTAATATTGTTAAAATTTATGGGGATACTAAGACATTTCTATAATTATATTTACCCTGTTTAATATTATACTAATTCAAAATTTTTCTGATAAATGTATTAATTCAAACGCAGCGCAGTCTATAACTATCAATTATTTTTTTAAATTTAGTAATATTGTAAATGAACGCGTTCAAATTGATGTTCGTGAACGAAGTTCTTTTATTTGGAAAAAAATGATGAACGACGTTCCTTTTATTTTTGACGAGCTTGAACCTTTTTTTTTGACGAACGCGTTCGTTCAATCTTAGAAAATCTTATTTTTATTCATTTGTAAACAAAAAACATTAATCCCAGCCAGTTTATATATTGTAGTATAGTTTATAATTAAATATTATTATTTATAGATTAGCGTAAGCGTGGATGTTGTTATTTCATCTTCTTATTCTCCAAATTTAAAAATACCTTATAGTAACATCCTGTATTCAATAAACTAATTCTGATATAAAAAAAAATTAATATTATGTATAGATATACAATAGTTAATTTTATTTAGAATTATTTATTTTTAGAGTAAATTTATAAAATATCAAATTTTAAACATGGCTAATATTGTGTTAAAAAATATATGGTATTTATTTATATTAAATGAATTTTAAAAAAAAATTTACTAATAGTTTTCAGAGTTGTTAAAAGATACTTTTTAAATGGATCTAGATACAGATACATAGTCTTAAAGGTTATCTAGATACAGATACAGCGTCTAAAAAGTTATCAAGATACAGATACAATTTTTAAATGTATCTGAATACAGATACATTTTTTATTATGCTCTTATAGGTTTGCATAAACCTAAATTAATATTATATTGTAAAAATTCATGAAATGAGCAAAAAAATTTATTGACGCGATATAAAATTTATCAGAATATAACTAAAATAATGATTTTAATATAATATATGAAAATATATGATTAAATAATTATAAATAATTATTAGATTTCAGTAATAAAATATTTTCAAAATTTTGATCATTTAGACATCCTCGTTTATCTGTAAAGACATTTTTAGCAACACTAAATAGTCTTTCCACAGGGGCGCTTGAAGGAATTGTAGTGTTATATTTAATAAATAACAATTTTATATCAGGGTATTCTTTAAAAATGCTAAAATCTCTACATTCATTTTTGAAAATTTTTTTTAAAATTTGTTGATTATCAAAATTTAAATCATTATTAGAAATTATATCTGATGTAGGGTACTGAAAAAAATCTGAAATTAAATTATTTGTTTTTTTTGGCAGGTTATTTGCTTGCAGTCAGTTGATGGGCATCCCCTTCCTTTAAGGCCTGGCGTAATTGCCTTCCAAAAATTAAAAATGGCGTAATTGCCTTCCAAAAATTAAAAACGCAAATCTTATATTGCTGATAAGTTTCAGCAGATAGAGGAATTATTAATTGCCTTCCAAAAATTAAAAATAGATAATTCATAAGCTAATCTTTGTATCAATTGTTTTCTTTTATTAAGATTTTCTTCAATTTGCAACCATGTCCAATCAAGTTTAAAAAAAGAGTGGAGCATGGTTGCTATAATATTATCATCTTCAAATAAGTTCACAATAAACCTAGAATCATTAAATATTTTTAATTTATTATATTAATTTACCTATCCTCAATCCCTTTAAGTAAGGCATCTAAGAGTGGTAAACAGAAGGTTCATTTCTTTAAAATTCTTTAATTTGATAAGTTGTGAAATAGTTGCACAGTAATAAGCTGTGTACATATACTTATCTCCCTGCAAAATATCAAGGGAATTAGCTATTGGCTTCATTAGCTAATTTAAAATAATGCTATATATATATATTATTGATAACTTACTAAACAATATTCATGAATAAAATCACATTCATTAGGTAAAAACCTAGGTAGTTTTATTCCATCACATATCTTATCCACTTTGTCAGATTTAGCTTTTAAAATTTCTGACATTAATTGTAAGGCATTATAGGTGGAGTTCCATCTAGTTATATTAGGACATATAAAATAACGACCAATATATTCCTTAATAATCTCAGATGAAATAGGAGACTTATTTTGCCTATTCCATATATTTTGGCATTTATGTAGTGTTGTGCTATATATCTAATGAAGAAAATATTACTTATTTAATTAAAATTTACCCTCTGATATTGTTTACACTGCATGGCTCCACAGTGACTATAAGATTCAATGTGTGACTGGCACGACATTGGTGATGAGGTAAACTAAATGATTCTGATAATTCAGAATCCTGTGCAGTATTATAAAGATTTGATATAGAAATTGGCATAACTGCTTCATCTTCCAGATCATCAATTGATTCACTTGTATTATTTTCAATTGGTATGAAAACTCTTTAATAAATTAAGTAATCAATCATATATTATGTTTATATTTATTTATAATAAAATAAACCTAAAACATTTTATAAAATTTTTGGCATTATCTGTAATGGTCTTTGAAATTTTATTTTGAATGCAATAATCCTTCGCTATATCTTGTAAATTTTTTGCTATTTTATCATATGTATGACCACCAGTCATTCTTTTACAAGCCAGCGCTATATTTTTTCTTTCCAAACTTATTGGATTTATATAGTGAGCGGTTACTCTTATGTATGAACTAAAAATGAAAATTTCTTAAAATTGCTGAAATAATTTATTCTTAATTAATTATTATACAAATTTAAATGTTAGCTATACCGGCGATAGGCACTCCAACAATCTGCTGTTGTACATATTAATGATGGTTCTATAAGACTTTTAATTATTTCTTTCTTTTCATTTTCCCATCTTTGGGAAATTCTACCAACAACTGTCTGTCGGCAAATTATATTTTGTGTAGAGCCAAAGTGTTGATCATTTTTTTAAAAGAAGGATTTTCAACAATTGAAAATGGCTGCATGCCATCTATAATAAAAGCAATAATTAAATCATCTAAAGTGCCTTGAGTTAAAGTCAAAGGTCTTTTAGCAAAAATATTATTGGAGGATGAGCCTTGTCCAATATTTTCTTTGGTAGTTTTATTTTCCTTCCCCTTTTTTATTTTTGTTAACAAGGTTGGGTGTTTTCTCTTAAAATTTAAACTAGAATTTTAAATATATAATATCTATACCCTTATGTGCTTCACGATATTGCACGTTGAAGTTATACTGACGGATATTTTTGTATTTTTAGGTAGACACGGCAAACATTTTACCATCAGAGAATTGTTTTCTTTGTTTTGAGATATTATTTTAAAATATGCTCTATAAATTGGCCATGGTAAAGCAATAGAACTTGTTGTTGCTTCCTCTTCTTCATCGATATAGATCTAAATAAATATATAAACTTAAAAATTTAGTTATAAAATAAAATTTACCATTTCCATATTGTAATATTAAAATTTGTATGGTTTATTGATAAACTCGGACATAATATTTAAATTAATGAATATTTATATATATTTTTTATATATAAGTTTTAATATTTTATGTATATATAATTCTTTATTATAGTATTAATAAATATTAATATATAATATATATATTTATTTATTTCATAAGCTCATATGAAATAAAATAAATTTTACAGTCAAATATTTTTATTTATAATAAAAAAAGGGGTATATCAAATGTATCTTAAAAGTATCTAAAAACATATACAGATACCTCTAAAAAAATATCTAGATACAGATACCTTTCTAAAAAATCTATCTAGATACAGATACTACATTTTTATATCTAGATACTTTAACAACTCTGATAGTTTTAAACGAACATGAACACGTTCCCTTTTTTTTAAGGTGAACGCGTTCGATTTTTGATAATAATTTTTTCTATATAAAATATAATTGAATCAATTGTTTAATTTTTAAAATTATTATAAGATTTTTCAGTCTCCAACTAAAATATTTTTAATTATTAGCCTTTCAGTCAAAATTTTTAAGGTAAAAAGAAATAGGAATTAGTGGATCAATTTTTTTTATCAATTTATAGCTTGATATAGGCAATTTATAAAACTTTCAATTTCTTTATTAGAAAATAAGACCTTTCCTTTATACATTAAAGTCAACTTAGCCTATGTTAATATAGCTATAGTAGACGTCATTGAAAGATATTTCATCTAAATGTATTTAATGGCGGACCTCAATGTAAGTGTACACTTTAATAAATGATTCGTAAATCTAGGTTGGTATTAATGTCAATGGGTTAGTAATTATTCTGAGTATCGGTTAAGATTGAGAGTATTCATTGATACCGTCTGTATCGATGTATCTCTAGTTTAAATATAAAATGAATGCCTGTTCGATGACCCAGGAGTATTTTCCTCGAAGTAGATATTGTTTAAAAAATAGCGATCAAATAGGTTTTTAGAAATAAAAATCATGATTTTTATAGAATTTTGTTAGCTCTAGTTTATTTGTTAAATGGTTTTTGTAACCCACAATCATTAAAATATGTCAACATTATAATAATTTTACTGGCACAACACAAAACATAACGAATAATTGGTTCGGATAAATATAGCGATTTGTGATTCAGGTTCGGTTCGAAAATATCCACTCAGTTTGAACCTTTAACCGGTATAGACCTTTTCGAATACAAGTATATTAAAATTATGTAAAAAGATATAATTTTAAATTTTATCACTATTCTCTATAAAAAATAAAATTGAGTTGTATATAATTAAAATATTTTCAAGATTCTCTTTTGTCAAATGATATCTATAAGGTTGAAGAATAAATTTTAAGGCTGAGAACACTTTTATATGCTAACTTGGGTAGCTGGCACGGTCCAATAACGATATAGAAAAATATCTAATAATTAATTATACTTTTTAGTCAAATCTCATTTTTAGTCATCAAAAGCATTTTTTAGAGGTTCATTTCAGATGACAAATCTTTTGCGGTAAATCGGCAAATAATTAGCGGTTAATACCGATTACAACCAATGAAACTGAAATAGCCCTAATTCGTTACTAACAGCAAATAATTAACTTTATTTAAAATTTTTGTTTGATAAGAATATTTAATTCTTTACTCTATTATTTTGGTAATAGAGGATTTTGGTAAAATCCTAAATATTTAAATTAAAAATGATCATCTTTTATTATTTTCAACACACAATATTACACGATAATCATATATAAATCAACAAATATAACATAGGAATTACTTGCATCTTTTTTTTATACATGAAATACATTAAAGTAACAAAAAAATAAATAAATAAAATATAGTTAAATATATAAATATACTACGTTTATGTTATAATAATTTATTTAAAAAATATAACAATCAAAGATATTATAATAAATTTGATATATAAAACAATATAAATGATTCAAAAAATATCTGCATAAAGATTAATTTTGATTCAAATTTTAATTTCCATTTTCACAATAAAAATCATTTTTACTTAATAATCACTGTACATATATTTAAATAGGATAAAAAGCTCTAAAAAAGCAGTATAAAATATGAATTGCTGGTAAAATTAAAAATTGCATTAATAAAAAATATATTTAAATAAGAATATAATAATAATTGAAAACGGGCTATAAAATATGTAAATTTACAAAATTAAAAAAATTATAATTTTCTGCAAAAGAACTCAATAAAATTTTTTTTATATTAATGTATTTTTTAAAAAATATATTTTAGTTCTAAAATTTTTTTAAATATCAAACTGCCATTAAAAAATTTAATAAAACTATATTTAAGATGATTTGATTCCTTTCATCATATCTCAATCATCGAAGATGCGAAAAGAGATTTAAGCTAGATTTAATTTCAGGCTAGATTATTTTTTGTGATAAAATATAAGAATGAGTTTGGAAATGGAGCTAAACTAAACTGTTAAAAAAATTATACTCTGTGATTTTAAATGATAAATATTTTAATTTTAGATTTTAGTATTTAAAAATAAATGTAAATAGGATATAATAATAGTGTCTTATTATAATTATTATTTTGTCAAATTGAAAAATGGCGTTAATATTATCTTAATAAAAATGGCCAACATACTTATGCATTATATTGACCAAAACTTAACTTCCAACTCCATAAAGTGGCTAAAAAATCAGACAAAGGTGCACTTTAAAAAAACCAAGAGCAAAACAAAGGATAAAAACTAAAGACAGAAAAATATAAGAAAAGTGCATTCTAAAAAATAAAAAAAATAAGAAAACCAATATTATAAAAAAAAATGCATTTTCCAACCCATTTTTATTAAAATCTATTAGATAATTCTTTAATTTTTCAAAATTATATTCAAATAAAAAGAGCCCTAAATAGAAAAACTAAAATCCAAACAAGATACTTAATAATTCCTAATTTTATGTTTTCGTCGCAGGCATCAATGTGGAACCTTGCTAATTTTTAGTTTAATAAATAGATTATATTAATTACTAAAATGAAATAAAATAATTAAATCTTAGTCATGGTTATCAATAAAACTTTATTTACCAAATATCTAAATCAATCAAAAATATATTCAATATAATAGAGGACTACAAACGGGCTTAAGTTTCAAATAAAATATGACAGGTTTTTAAAAAATATAAAATTATGCTTCCCCCTTTTTTATTAAGATAAAATGATAATTAAATTTTTTTTGGCATTGGAACTAAGTGATTTTTATTTAACTTTATAAAAATGCATTTATTATATTTTTCAATTCGGGCTGAGTACGAGGTTAAAATAAAAATTCAGTTAAGGTTCGGCCCTATAAATAAATAATATTTCGGGCAGGGTTTAAAAATTGATAAGGGCTCGGCCCGATAAAAAATTCAATTTACAAGGCTCTGCTAAGTAATGACCATTAATGAGTCACCTATTTAAAAATTGAATGATAAAATCCTTAAAAAAATAGTAAGAATAAGTTAAAATTTGCGTTGAACTGTTCTGTTGGAATATTATTTTAAACTATGATATACTTTTTTGTGAATATTCCTATCAAAAACGTTCCAAAATCGCAAAGTTTCATCGCCTGCGCCAGTCACGATAGACTTACCATCAGGAGATAAGGCCTAAATTGAAATAATTTTTAAAATCAAAAATAATACAATTTTCCAAATTTCAGAAATAAATTCTTAACCTAACTCAAAAGACATCAAGGTGCTTCAAAATAGAAGCGACGATGACATAAAATTTTTATTATTAAGTCTACAATGCTATCTATATTATAATTTGTCGAGGATTGTAAAGCATTATATGTAATTTTTAAGAAAACCCTATATTATATTTTTCTATTCTTCAAAATATATTAGATTCTTGTATTTCGTTACCGATTTCTATTCTTATAAATTACCGTTAACAAAATTGGTCTAAGATGGAAATCAAACTTAAGTCGATCGTTACATTATGAATGATGCCTAAAATTTGAAACCCTCGCTCATCATTCGATTAAAAAATGTGTGAATTAAATTTTATAATTTTGCTTAATTATTTTTGGCCTCTTGAAATAAGATTTTTTTGTCTACTAGATGTAAAAAACCCAAGTATGAATTTCGGGAAAAGGTTTGGCATGTCTAGCCATATGTATTATAACAACCTATTGTTATTTGAGTTATGAAATTTGATTTTTTTTTATTGATTTAATTGTATTATTTGCAAAGAAACAATTAATCGGTAAGTAAAAAAATGTAATAAATTAATTTTAAAAAAAGACAATTTTTATTAAATGACTTATTTTGATAAATATTTGTCTTTTCCCGTATTTTTGTAGCTGTAATAGCTAGGAGGCAATTTTGGATATTCTGGTTAGTCTATTTTAAAATAAAAAAAATTTACACTAGTCTTTATTTAATACACATATCTTTCAGGTGGATTCACTTTAAATTACTTTAATCTTGATTGAATTATTATTTTAATTAAGATTTAGATTCGACTATTAAATGTTTAATTGATATATATTATATAATATGCTAGTTTCAGACCCTTGATCCCAAATACTGCACAGAAGCCATTTCATTGGGGCCAATGAATTAAATTAACCCAGGTTTTTAGTATGTAAGGTCATAAAAAGTGACAATATTGAATTAGAAAGAGTTATTTGGAAATAAGTTTAGAAGGGCAGTACCATTCTTCATTACAAAGGAGATGATATGCCTATATATGATCTTCAAAAAACAATCTGAGATTTTTTTCAATGTATTACTAGATCAAGCGAGAAATTCGTTGGAGGAAGGTCTCCAGCAGTTAAAGCTCTTTCAATATAACAAAATTGATAATTGAGCCTGAAAGAGAGCTAAGAGAATATAGTCAATTAAATATTTAACAGATCAAGAGTTTTGGTATCAATTTTTTATGAATATCACATTGAAATGGTGAAAAAATTGTGGATCGGCATAGCTTGACATTAGTTTTACCCTAGCCAAAGGCTACACTGACTATTCTTCTTTTCTTTCATCTAACCCCCTAAGAGACTCTTTCTACCTGAAGGCCGGGCTATGGTAAAGCTTAGATTTTTTAAAATTTATCATACCAATCTTATATGATAGAATCATAAATCCTTGAAATCATATATATTTTTTAATGTATAAACCAAATATAAAACGCGATATGAGTGTCCAGTCAAGACGGTCATCTGGGACAAAGAAGGGTATTTCCATATAACTATTTGATTTTGAGAATATCCGTGTGTGCTAACCTGTTAAGAATTGTATTTAAAAAATTTTAAGCATTCAACTGTATTAAAAATAGAGAGTAATTGGTTTAATGTATGTAAAGATATAAAAAAAATAATAACATGACTTTGTACTAGTATAAACGGGGATACCCGCAATCTAATATATTATAATATAATATAGGAAAGTAATCATACATAATACAAACATGCGCCTTTTATTTTTATAATATAACATCCGGGTTCATTTAATATATTTAAAATTAACTAGTTGTCATCTGCAGGCGGCTGCTCCTAAAAAATTACAAACCCAGTTTTTAAATTTTAATTATATAAATTAACGCAAGAAAATCAAATAATTGATCATATAACATTCATTTTCTCAATACTTTCAATTTAACTTATAAATATCTAACAAAATAGAGCTGAAATTATTCAAAATGACAAAAATTTAAAAATCAGTGTTGGGCATAATAATAAGAAAACCTAGCAGTTAAAAAAATTATTAAGATAACTTATGCTGAACTTATAATGGGGAAATAAATCAAATCTGGACCAAGTCTAAAAATTTGACCTCTAAAGATTTCTGGTATTTATAGAATCTTAGGGTTTTTCAATCATTATAAAATATAATCGTATGTATGTTTTGCAATTCAATAATCTACAAATTTCTTTGATCTTTCCAAAATTATAAATGATATTAATGTCTTTTCTAGACGTGTGAAGTTGAGAGAAAAAAAAGGTAAATATTCAAATACTGAGAGGAAATACTACCTATCAGTAACTGATTCATAAAAGATAGGAATATATTATTATAGGGAGAATAACGGCTTTATTATGACGACTATTTATATTCTAAAGTTTCTCATATTTAGGATGCCACTTAAAAACGATTATTCGTGTTAAAAAAATTTAGAATATTTCGCCATTTTTAGTAAAAATAAAATAATGAACTCACAAATTCGTCCGGGTGAGCCATGGACCAGGCCAGATTACAAACCTGGCTGCCTGTATTGATGGCGAGTCTCGAGCCCTGCTCGGCAACAAGCGTGTTCCAAAAGCGGAGACTGCGATCAGCTGTCCCGCCCCCACTCACTAAGGAGCCTCGCTGGTGCGGGTTCCAGGTTATGGCCTTCACCGCGGCAGTGTGTTCTTTGTATATGTATAGCGTAATTGCAATAATTTTTTTTAAAAATGAAATATATTTTATATGACATAAGAAAATACAGTACTATTAGTTATTAAAACATAAAAAATGTTGCATCATGTTTCTCCAAATTTAGATACCTGGGTCAACTCAAATAATGATTTTTTAACATGTTATTTTAAAACATAAAAACACAATACTGACATTTTAACGGTAAAGAATAATGCTGCCCTATTATGGGGGGGGGGGGGGGTTCATCATCAATTGTTGGCCTGAGAGTTAAAGAATGAATATTGATATGAGAAATAAGTAATTGTTTTATTTAATAATTAATATAATATAATCATAAGAAATAGTTTTTTTCATAAAAAAAAATCTACGTCTTTTATATAAAATAAAAATGTAATTATAAAAGGGATATATATATAAATTTATATAATTATTTATGTAACGAGTTAAATTTAAATGAAATCAATTTATTTCCAATTATTTCTGTCGAACACGAATGCGTTATATTAAGTTGAACATGTTTGATTATTTTAGTTTACAGCACTAATATTACACGATTAAGTCATTTACCAATTATTTATATTTTTCTTTGAAATGTTGAAAATTTTAATATTATAATCTGCGCATTGTCCATAAAAAAAGTTATCAAAATATGCAAAAAAATTAGCCCCACCTCCTCCAGAGAAAAATCTCATTTATGGAACTGCCCTCCTTTTAACCCCATTTGGGTTACATGGAATAGGGTTGTATGTTGAAAAAAAGGAGAGGATATTATTATTCATATAACAAATTGCAAAATGAAATAAAATTTTAAAAAATATAAAAATGTCAGGAGAAAAGGCTGAGGTGATCTTTATAAAAATTCAATCTCGGGTGGTGGGGGAGTTAAGCCGGCAAACCACACTAAAATACTTGGTTTCCTATATGCATACTAAAATTTCATAACAATTATAAAAATGAAAAATTTGTCCTATCGGTATATTATAATTTTAATAACCTTTTTTAAAAATTGCTTTTTTCGTTTTTATTTAAAATTATAATTCCTTGCTAAGATAATCAATTACATAAAGGCCTACCAGTATATTCCCTCAAAGGTGTGACTGCTTGACGCAAATCCCATAATAACAACTTGTTGTCGTTTCCACCTGTCGCTAAGTGAACGTTATCAGGAGACCATTTCATACCACAAACCTTTTTTTTAATGTGCGGTTAAGTTAATAATAAACTATGAAGTTTTAAATTTAAGATGATTAAACACAATATAACAAATTAAATATATGGAAAATAATTAAAATAAATGAAGATTATGGAATGTTATATTTAAATAATCATTCGTGCGAGAAGTAACATAAGATACTAATTGACCGCCTTTGAGGGTCATGATGTAAGAATTTATTATTCGGATAAAAAGGAACATTACAATAGAAAATTGGTACGCCTCGTGCCAATATTTTAAAATAAAATCGCCTGATCATTCTTTTAAATGGGTATTTTTTTAATTGACAAATTCGATATAATAGATACGTTATTATTAGATAATAGAATTTTTATTTTAAATTGCAATCAATACATTTGCATTATATTATACATTTAATTTTTAAAATCAACAAAAAAACACAATTTTTTTTCAAATTTTGTTAAAAAATGTATATATTATAACTACGAATTGATTTTCTTTTCTCATAAAAATAATTACAAAAAATCAGTTTTTGATTATAATTTTAATGAAGACAAAATTTTATTTTTATATATTGTAAATAAAATAATTTTCATAATATAATATAATTTAGCTTTCGTTTAATTTTCCCTAAGAGGCATAAAAGCATGAAGCATCTTCAGAAAAAGTGTTTGGCCTTTGAAACGAGATATTTTTCTTGTGCATTAATTCCAGTGAGGTTAGCTTTACAAAAATTAAATAAGTCTAAGATATTAAATATTTGATTCTCATATGGATGCTGAAGAATCGCTTTTGTTACTAATTTGGTATGAGTTTCTATAAAATTATATTATTCCTTAAGATTACATAATGAGCCTTCTTCAATTGTCACTTATCACCTTTGACATTTATTGATATAAAACGTTTTTCTCAGGTATTATACGACTGTATTGGATAAAATTTCACAATAACAATTATACTATAATCTCGAAAAACATTCACAGGCTTTATATTTGGATTGGGCAAAACACCCTTTTCCTTGACAAAAAATTCTTCGTGTTTTTAGGGTCCAAAAATTTGGCAAAACCATCAATATCTTAATTTCGGAATGTGTTGTTTCAAATTTATTTTTCAATTGATTAATGATTTCACATTCATCGTTAATATTATAATTATCTTCTGAAGAAATTTTTAAAACATCTTTATTAATTTTTTCCTTACAATTATTTTAAAACAGGATATCTTTTTTTGCTTAAGCGTTTCTTCTTAAATGATGTCTCGCCCATTAATGGTAATGAATATTTAGATATTCGAGGGCACCATCCCTTATATATTCCTCATGAAATATGGATGTTGAAGGAAATGAGATACTGGTTGAAGCATTGAAGACAGATTTTCTAATTTTATCGTTAATTGTTAAGATTTAATCTGGTTAATCATCCTGGTAGCCTTCGCAACGTATGTTTATCCAAATTTAATATATTTTATGTACTGTTTAAAAAGAAGGAAGAAAGTTCAAATGTTATCAAGTAAATATATATCATAATTAACAATACCCCACCTCTATTTAAATACATAAAATATTTTTACAATTAATGATTTATTAAGAATTTTTACAATTTACTAATGAATAAAATGCCACATAAAACAGATCCTAGGTCCAATTTGAATATATTAATTGATCTTATATACGTAAAAAAAATGCCGATTTAGTTTTATGATTATTTCCGGTTTTGGGCATTAAAATTCTTTTGACAATATTTAAAATTACATCACTTTAAAGGCCCACCATTAGGCTGTATAAAGAAATTTGAATGAGGCTTCTAGTTCAATTATATATAGATATCTAAAATTAAGGGGAGTACATTTTCCCCAAATTGCCTTGTTTTTTACCTTTAGAGGCCCATATCTCGCCAATGTTTAATGTTGGAGGTTAAAATGTTATCTATTTCTTTATTATAATATATTCTAACTCTAGTAAAATTACTAGAAAAATCTGAAGGGATTGGGTTGAAACTCATGTTAATTTGTCATGAAATTCACCATATATTTCACATCGACAATTTTAATATTATGTTATGTAATTAGAAAAAATGCTGTATACATCTTTTTTATTTGGGTGAAGCTTGCATATAAAATAAAAATAATAAGCATTAAATATTCGAAGTCACTTCTTGTTTATGTCCTGTCAACATCTTCTTCCAGTCAGATTTATTATCATTTTCCGGGCTAAATAGTGGCAAAAAGGTTTTTTTTTAAATTATATGATTTTAATATATGGTACTTCAAGTTTATAAATATGATTTGGTAAAATATTTCCAAATCATATTCAAAACCAATTATCGAAAATGGCAAAATATACATAATATATGATAAAAACCTTGGCACAGGTACTCTGGTATCTAGATGGCAAATGTCGCGGTCCCGAGATCCCGTGCACAGTGAATTCGCGTCACGCCACGCTAAAGCACCTATACGCCCCTTATGCACGCGCGGGTAGCAGAGTACCTGCTTGAGGGCTGACGCATCCCAAACGTGTACGCGTCCCTGGTGGGTACCTATGGCTAGGAAGGCCGGATGACCCCATCCCCGACTCCAACTTACAGACGTTACCTAGTTTGTTTATTTATATCATTTTACGAAATACAAAAGGCAGTCAAAACTAAATAAAATTTTCCAAAATTTCTCAATGATACATTATTCTTATGTTTATATTAAATTAATCAATAGCTCTTTTTTTAAATTTAAGTTTTAAAATAGTTTGACGAACCTTATCGCTATCTAATCGATTGAAGTCATTATTTCCACCTTCGAGGGTGCTGTCATCCATAACATTCCCTGTAAATCCAGGCAAGGGGGTGGATCGGTTTTCTGCACCGTCATTAACATATTGTGACTCGCGTGTAGAGTGTAAGGGAGTAGATGCGTGAAGAGCAGGTTCGGCTGAGTCTCGGGATGGGTTAGACGATGAGTAGTACATAATGGATGAGCGGGATGGAAGTAGTGAAAAACGAACCTCGTGGCTCAGGTCACAAAGTTTGGTTACCTTGGTGTAGAATAAATATAAGAATTTAGAATTCGGAAGAAAAATATATGTAAACGACTAAATAGGTGTTGGTTGTTATTTTGGAACTTATTTTTATAGAACTAAACTATTATGATGTTGATACTAATACAGTTTTCATACTTGACTGGTAATGGCGTTCCATAAATAAACACAGCTGCCCAGTCCTACAGCTAATATGTTCGAGTCAGACCAATCCACGAGGTTAAGATAAAAATCGTCTTGCAAATCGGGGGCATCCAATATCTTGTAAGGCATAGAAGGAATTTTTCTAAAGCACTTAATAATGTTAAAATTTAATAATAAACAAATGGTTATATTTTGGTTATAGGTGATAGTTTTGTAACTAATTTATAGGTTCAGGCAAGGTGTCAGACCGAACCTTGAGCCGTAACTTCTGGACCATAACAATAACCGAAATAGGAGTAAAAAGGAAAGAATCAAACCGTTATAAGAACTTCAAATTGGCATAAACCAGTTTTTAAATTTATTTATTTAAATTGATTAACATTTATAATATTTATTAATTTAAAGAGAATATATTTCATCAATTTTCATTAAAAAATAGTATAAATTTATATGATGGTTATGTTATCAAACTTTGTTTCTCTTATTCCATAAAATCTTTATATATTTTACTAATATACTTTTAATAATTGTTTTATAATCAAATAAAGAAATTTATCTTTAATTTTTGTAAACATTTTTATTGGATGATTAATAGGGGCCAATTAAATATATCTTGTGATTAATTCAAAAATTTATCAAAACTAAAATGCAGTGAAATGAATTTATAACCAAAATGAAAAAATAATGGGAATGGAACTCAACCGTTATGCTAATGGTTTATACCTTAGTTAATCCAATAAAAATAATTATATAAAAGTGGTCATTGTTAAAATATTATAAATATTTTTAGATTACTTTTCTAGGGGAACTCATCAAACTTTCAGTATCCACAGTAAGATTTGACAAGGAAAGGGGGGATACTTTTATAGGGTTGTCTTTTCTTGGTGTGAACTGTATAAAAGAAATAAATATATATTTGATGAATAAAGAATAGTGTACATATAAATACAGAACAATGTTTAGCACATGGAAAAATTTAATTAATAAACAAATGAACACATACCCTGAATAGCTTTCGGGGAGAGTAGTCAAAACTGTCATCATGGCTGATGCCTGGCATAAGTTTAGTCTCGTTTTTAATGATAAACATGGATTTTCCATTGAATAAACCACTGCCCATTCCACTCTCATTAGGGCGGAAGGCACTCTTGAGAGGAGATACATAGAGATCCACCAGATCTACGTCTGCTGAACATCTTGTATAGTTGGCCATCGATAATTCGGTACAACCATCTGAGTGAATTTGATTGCCACCATTTCCACTACCGGGCAGCAGCAAAATGGGGCGATATCGGTCAGTTGCCCCAGGAACCATGTAGTGGGGTACCTCCAAACCACCAGCTCCACCTGCGATATCTCTTTCATAAACCAATGTGCGAGAGTGATGAATTCCGGTGCGAAATGAGCCAAGAAGGAAAAGTAAATTCTGATCTGCTCCATGACCCATGCGATCGTTAAATGCTGACCCCAGTATTTCGTTTTCAAGAGCTGAGGAATAGCGCTGATTGATAGCAACACCTCCAGAGCGATACTGTAGAGGGGAGGAAGAGGGTTCAAGTCCACCATCACCATCAAGATGACGAGGTGAAACTATGTGGCAACGACGACGACTATGAAACACACCACGGTGGATTACAGTACCAGCAGGTTCAATTAGTTCAGAGGAAATGTCCGAGTTATCGTGATGGGTTGAGACCACGTCACCTACTGGAAATGGGTAGGCCCGTTTGACAGAACGCTCAAAAATAGTGGCCAAGTCAGTAATGTTTTCTTGACTAAGAGTAAGTCCATGTTCGATGCCCTTATTAATGTCATCACCATTATTATCTTCAAAATGGTCTAGTTTATCATCGGTCATTGTGTGTTTTATAGGATTTTGAGATGCGTCAATTTCGAAACGCAACCTCCTACTAGCCGAGCACAGCGAGTTCATAAGAGTATCATCCGGAGATGCAAGCGGCAGTTGCTCGGTGCTCTCACTTATAGCAACCAGTTTTTGCATTAAATCTGTATCCTCGTCCCTGAAAGGACAGACACGTTTAGGGGCAGCAGGGAGAATGGGATTATCAGGTGTCTTAAATATGTCGCAAAATTCTTTGGTTTTGGTCCCTTTTTCAGAGAGTTGGGAAGGTTCTAAGGGGCAGGAGTGGGTATAGAAATCGAAAAAACTAATTAATTTTACATTTCAACATTTTAATAACATTAGACTCGGCCATGTTTTTTAATGAGGTTTGCAAAAATAAAAAGCAAAAGTTAAACTACAAAAAGATCACCTGTTTCTTGTTGAAGAGTTTGGAATCCGTTGGAATGGATTGATAAATCCTCTTTAACTGGCGGATTCCAGAATGAATGTGTTGGTGTCGAAATTCCATCACAATCTAGTGGAAAGATCTCCATATCCTGGAGGGAAATCAAATCATCCTGCTCGTTAGATATACATTCACTATTATTGACGTTATTTTCGTCATCTTAATTTTATTAATTGGTAAAAAAATTGTAGTAATTAAGGAGGGGAGAAAATAATTTCGCTTTGTTACTTTTTGAGGAAAAAATAATGGTAGCAAAACAAATTTAAGTAAAAGTAACTGTTGCAGATGTTTAATTAAAGATGTTTATTTATTTTCAAGAAATGTCAATCAGATTATTATTCTTTTCATAATATATTTTTATAAAAATAATTTTTATTCTTTAGTCGGAGAATTTATGGAATCAAAATCATTAATGTTGTAGATTCATGATTATTGGATTATTGTATCGAGATATATTATTATTGATTTGGAATTTAATCGATACATTGATTCATTAATTTTTATATAGATTCTTGAAGTGGTATTTTTTGGATTTAATAAAAGTGATTTTGTAAATTTTTGTGTGTACGATTAACAAATTGGTGATGTTGTACCAGGATAGAAATTCTAACTAGGAAATATTTAAATAAAGAGAAACAAATTTATAGGACGTGGTTCCTAAAGAAGATCATTTTTATTCGAAGAAGAAATTTTTCTGAAGAAGATCATTCGAATCCGGATAAAAAAGGTAAAAAAAAATGTTTAAATATCTTTTTGGTACACAACGTAGTGGTCTATTTTTAATGACAAAATTTTTATTATCAATATTCTAATGAGAACATGGTTTATTTTTTTATTAGTAATCATAGGAATTCTAAAGAAAATAAAATGCAAATTTATAAGAATAATTTTGTTAAATTATTTAATTCGAGTTAATATAAATTGGATGTGACCAATTGTGTGGTTACAGCTTTAAAATTCATTGATTTTTTTATACATTTAATTAAGATAATTAAGAATAAATATGTTATAAATAAAGTGAGTAAGTTATATGATTCTAATGTTATGGATTTGAATCCTATGACATCTGATAAATATTTAGATTTTTCTGAAGATCTAAAAAATAGTTTAAATTTGATTTTACTGGAACTTAGAAATTTGAAGATTAAAAAAAGGTAATTCCAGTGGGAATGAAAAGTCAAATACTAGTGAAGTACCTATTGTTGGTAAATATATTATGACATCAAAAGATATAAATGATAGTTTAAATTCATTTATGAGTGAAATTAAAGAGAAAATTTCTGAATTGTGATTAATAAACCTTTGTAAAAGATCATGATGTTATTAATAATGTTAAAAGAAATGAAAATGAATGTGTAATTTCAAATGATATAAGAGAAATTAGAGAAAGTTTGAAGAATATTTCTAAAGATATAGATATAATTAGAAATAAAAATCAAAATTTTAGTGAAAATTGTGATATTTGTGGCCGAAGGGGTCATAGTGGGAAAAACTGTTTTTCACGTGATCAAAAAATCAATGAAAATGTAAGTGTAAAAGTTAATGATAAAAATGATATAACTTGTCATCGATGTGGTTTTACAGGTCATATATAGAAAAATTGTATGGTAAGCAAATTTTAAAGATGGTTTTCCAAAGAGACCACCGGTATTGATAAATCCAGTGGTTCGTAATATAAAGGATTCTATTATTTCAAATCGAAGTGAAAAAGACGTGAGTAATAAAGATAATGACCGAATGTGTTTTAAGTGTGAGAAGATAGGTCATGTGGCTATGAATTTTGTTCAATCTTTGAGTGAATTACAATGATTATATGATTTGAAAGAGAACATATAAAAATTGAAAAATCTTATATTAATAATAAAATTTGTAATATATATAGTGTTGTTAAAAATAATTCCGATATATTTAATAAAAAAAGTATTGATATTTCAGAGGCCATTGAATTCAGAGTTGAATTTAGACATGAATATTAATGATATTAATGGTAATCCAAATATAATAAATATAATTCAGTTGATTAAAATGAATAAAATTTTAATGATTGAAAGAGAAATTAATCAGTGTTCATGTCCTCGTGTAAATATAAAATTTGATAGACAAAATATAGAAATGTTGTTTGACACGGGCAAGCATTTCAGTAATGTCTAGAGCAAATTATTATAAATATTGGCATGAGGGTACACTTGAGAAAGAAACAATGTGTGTTAGACAATCTGATGGATTTGAAATTGTGGTTTTGAGTAAAACCAAATTAGGAGTGATAATAGATGATAACAAATTTTTTTGATAAGGGTAACATATGGGAAGAAAAGTATTATTTATTTTAAGCCATGGAGAAGACTATTTTAATTTAAGAATTAAATTGTTATCAATTAAAGAGAACATTTATTTTAATAGATTCATGTGAATAATACCATGTGTCATGGTATTAGAAGGTTCAATAAAATAAAAACATTTATTTTAATAAATTCATGTGAATAATACCACACGTTACGGTATTAGAAGGTTCAATGAAATACAATCTTTTGTGTAAAATTAATTTTAAAAAAATAATAAAAATTTTTTTCTTAATAATATGTGATAAAAAAAACTTTTAAAATAAAAGTTGGTGGACAATAAAAGATTTTAAGCTTTGACCTTGTGGTTGAATTATGTAAAATAAAAGAGTTTGAAAAAAGGATGGAATGGAATGTGATGAAATTGTTTATAGTTTTAATAGTTCTAATTATTAATTTAAATATATTTTTGTAAAAAAATATGATTTTGATGATATTATATATATAAAATATGTTTTGTAGTTTTGTATTTTTGATATATGACATATCTTTTTATTTTTTTTGTGATTCATATTATTTTTCTAAATTGATATAATGATATTCAATGTATGTAGTTTTAATAGTGATAATTATAAAGATATAATGATATTCCATATATGTAGTTTCAATAGTGATAATTATAAATTATTGTTTTTATCCCTCTTCATATTCTTTATTTTGTTTGTGGCCAATTATATGTTTTAATTGAAAATTACGAAAAGGAAAAAATAATTGTAAAGGATTATTAGACATTAGTAATTTGATTGTTATATGTAATTTTCCTTGTATTGACTTATTAAAATAAAAGGATTGTTGAATCCAAATTTATATGTATTATGAAACAAACAGATTATATTATAATTATTCGCATTTCGGAAAAAGACAATTCAAGAGTTAAAAGTTGATAATGTTCAAACGATAAATGACGAGGAAATGATCAATGTCTTAAAAGAACGATAATTATATGGTATCTGGGCTTTTGAAGGGTGGGCGTGTTGCAGATGTTTAATTAAAGAGAAAAATAAAAAATGTTTATTTATTTTCAAGAAATGTCAATCAGATTATTATTCTTTTCATAATATGTTTTTATTGAAAAAATAATATTTATTCTTCGGAATTAAAATCATGAATGTTGTTGATTCATGATTATTGGAATATTATCGAGATATATTATTATTGATTTGGAATTTAATGGATAGATTGATTCATTAATATTTATATAGATTCGTGAAGTGGTATTTTTTTTGATTTAATAAAAGTGATTTTGTAAATTTTTCTGTGTACGATTAACAAATTAATTTTTTTATAGGTTTCGTTATAACAAGGATACACTCATTAACATTATTACTTCAAAGTGAAAGTGTGATAATTGAAAAAAGGGAGATATGATCTTTCTTTTTACAGAGGACAAAATGTTATCACTGATTGTGATGATAGTGTGTTAAAAAATCAATTAATACATCTTTCTCTAATCGAAAAATTGTTCAAATAATGGTTCCCAATTCCATCAAGCATTCTTGTAGAAAGATTATTAATTTGAGGGAATATTTTGAGAAAGCCAATTTTGATTACCAATTATTATTAAAAGTAAATATTGTATTAGTTAGTCAAAAACTCGGCCTGAATTCAAAAAAAAATTAAAACGGGTGGGGCCTGGCAATCTGTGCATAAATTCAGGCCAAGCCAGACAATTAATACATAAAAAATCAGACAGAACCTTGCAAATCTCAAATTTTTAAGTATAATTTTTATAGGCCAGCCCTGGCAATAAATTTTGATATTTAAATTAATGCTATTTGAAATAAATTACAATATTCTAATTTCTTTGTATTTTAAGAGTTGTCTAGCTAAAATACGAATTCTATAAATATAGAAAATTCACAAAAAATTAAACAATTTATTAAATAGTTGTTATAGAAATAGATGTCCATAGAGGAGAAATGAGAAATATAGGAGCCTTAACTGATGGGGAAAGGTAGATATTGAAAATTTGATGACACAAAAATTAAAATTTAAAAGGATCGGACCTGATTTTTCATAAAATTTTCAGGATGGGCCAGGCATGTTTTAAAAAACAACGGGCTGAGCCAAGCAAAAAATTTGAAGTGCTGGCCATCTTGTGCGTAAATTCTTGGCCGGCCGGAGGAGACGGGGCCGAGCTTTGCAAATCTCTAATACAGAGATGCACCTGGACCATTCTTTAGCCGATATCCAAGCCAATACTAATACAGTATCAGCCGATACCACAAATAATATATTTATCGAAAAGTAGCTATTTCTTTAATTTAAACTACCTACTTTTGAGAAATACTAGTAAGTAGAATAAGTTACTTGTGATAATAATTGGAATTAGTTACTTGCGAGAACATGTATATTTTTTAAAGGTAACTTGAACAACCTTATTTTTTAAGGACTTTTATAGAAGAGGTAACTTGAACAAACCTATTTTTATGTACAACGTATAAGTGATTTAATCTAATAATTAGTAGCCTTTAAATGTTACTGATAGTATAAAACAAAAAAGATCATTAAGAAAATGGTAGGCAATTCAATGTCAAAACGTTTCGGCCAATCCCTTTAGATTTTGGCAAAATATGGTACACAAAGTAAGGTTAATGTAACTAAGAATCATGCGCAATTTTAGATGCCTAACAATTACATTTTGGGAATTATTAGAGGCGCCACCATTATGGGGTTGATTAAATTAATAATTAGTAAAAAAAAAATTCTAGGGGGGGGGGGGGGGGGTTATCAGATGATATCCATTAATAATGTTATTAACACTTGCCGTTATTTGCATTATTCGTATTGCCATCCATATTGTTGAAGTTATCGGATAATCGACGAACGCTGAGTGAGGAATCGCTCGTAGAAGTAATATAACTTGGGCGCCAAGCCTTTCTACCGCTGAAAGTCGTTGGGTGAGATATTTTTTGCCGTTTTTTGGGTGTACTCCAAAGATCCTTTTCGAATTCGTATATGATAATATAAATGTTTTATTCTCTCTTCATTAAATCATTTAAAATATATACCATTAAATAATCTAGAAACCAGTTCCGGCTAGAGTCACTAAAATTTAAAAGAAATCCTGGTCATCTAAATTTTAATATAACACCTGCAGGCCGTCCCCGGAACTAGTCGAAAAATGGAATAATTGTTTAAAATTTTATTTTTAAAATAAATTAAATTTTATATTAAATCTGTAGCCAGGTTCACATCCTGCTTGTTTCGGATTTTAATTTTTTTCGATCCATAATCTTGGGCATGCGGGCCATTGCATCCCAAGTAGAGCATTAAAACTTATTATTTATTATCACCAAATTTCCCCCAAAAAAATCCTTATACCAGCTAAAGGTAACAAAAAAAATTTCTAAACCTCCACATCCTGCGAAAGAATATAGCTATTTTAAATACAATGCAATACGTTAATAATTTTGAAAATACGCGAAAAAATCTAATTTTTCGCAATTTTGTTTAATTTTGGAATATAATTTTCGATAAATACATTGAACTAACAATTATTAGGAATAATATCATTTACGAAAATTGGAAATAACATCTAAATCAAGATGATTGCAAATTGTTATCAATCAATTATTATGACTATAAAAAATTTGACATTGTTTTTCTATTTTTAAAGGCAAAATAATGGTTATAAGATTGTATATAATTGATAACACTGTAACGTTAAAAATAAATAGAGAATATTGTAGTACATAATATTAATTTATTAGTTTTGGCTTGCGCATTGTTTTTATTCTTAAACCCAAATTAGATGTTTAAAATTTCATTATTTTAAATAATTTGAAAATTGTAAATATGAGCAGCAAATCAATGTTAATTGATTTAATCAGAGATTGAAGATTTTTATTGCCTAAAATTTTTTTAAATCAAAATTGAAGATTTAATCATTCTTTTATTAACCGAATTCGTGATTAAATTATGGAAAAATATTAAGAGTCATATTAAAAAAATATTTATTTTGTCAATTTATTATCTATGAAAGCCATTTTATATTTGTTTATTACAGTATTATAAAAAAAACCAGTCGGAACGCTTCTTATTAAGCTTTCCCACTTTTAGAATAATAAATTAGTTTAAAATATGATTTTGATAATCATTTTGTTCAAAGGTTACATATAATTCGTAAAAATGATCCAAGCTCTCACATGTATAAACAGTTTACTTGTCTGATTGATTTATTAAATAAACATCACTAAATAAAGTACAAATTGGTTCATAAGATAGTGTTGGTAAAACCCCAATAATTTAGCCAATTATTAAAGAAGAACTAAATTTATCGCCAGAAAAATATTAGCTAAGCCTCGATATTTACCAAATGATGTTCTTCCGATAAAATCTCAAGGCTTAGATAATATTTCTTTGCAGTGGCGTAGCCAGGATTTTATCATGAGGGGGGGGGGGGTTTAAAAATTTTTTTTGGGGGGGGGGGCGAAGAACCCCCAAACCTCCTATTTTTTTAAACACTTAATTGCTTATATTTTTGGATTTGTTAAAATTGTTTTATATTTTCATATAACAAAATTTTAGGCTATTTTATTATATATTTTATATTCCTTTATTTAATCATATATATATTTTTATTAATTAAAATATTTTCAAAATGTTGATATTTTATATAATACAGATTTTAATATTAAAAATTATAATGTATAAAGACTCTATTTTAAAAAAAGTAATTTTTTATAATTATATAAAATATGTGTAATTCTTATGCAAATAATGGTATTTAAAAAAATATGATGATATTATCTTATAAATAATACTTTTTTTACAAAAAAAAAGTTGATTTTATATTAAAACTAATAAAATCTTATTGCTATTTTTTGATTTGAATTTAAAAAGAGAGATCTACTTTTCTCAGAGATTTTGCTAATTCATCTAGAATCAAATTTTTATCTAAAATAATCTCCTTGTTAATATTCAATAGGGCTAATCCATTTATAGGGTAAATTATTTAAAAAAAAACAAAACAATGTTATTTTATTTTTGCACAACCCTCAAAAAATAAATGACAATCAAATATATAATATATAACAAAACATTTAAAAAATACATACGGTAATTTTTTTGCATTTACAATTTTTATATAATTTAATTTAATTTTTTTTATAAAATACATACGGTAATTTTTTTGCATTTACAATTTTTATATAACTTAATTTTTTTTATAAAATAGAGTTTAATATTTTTTTCAAATGTTTAATATACGACAAATTTTATCTAGTAATACAAATTCATTTACATTAAATCCTGATCCTGTTTTATCTAATTCAAATTCAATACCTAATATTACAAATAATTTCCATATGATCAATTCTTCCTCTGTAAGTGGTGATTCTATATGAATGCACTAATTAATATTCTACCGAGTGATGCAGTTATTGTTATGGACAATGCATCCATCCATAAAAGCCACCTCATTGATTGTTTTAGAGCGCGAATAGAATATTTGCCACCCTATTCGCCGCAACTAAACCCGATAGAAAATTTTTTTGGAGTGTTAAAAAACAAATATAGGTCGATCAATCCCCAACCAAATACTCGAAACGAAATAATTAATAATGTAACATCAATTCTTAATGAATTTACTATTCCTTTTGATTTTTCAAATTAATCAATTTTTGGAGATTGGTTATCAAGGACAACCAATGAATTAAGGTAAATTTATAAAAATATAATTTATATTGAAATATATTTTAAAGGAATTTAGAAAAAGGAGAATATATATATAAAGAAAAAATGAAAATTAAAATATCCAATTTTTAATGTATTTTTTAAATCTGTTTTGTTATATATTATATATTTGATTGTCATTTATTTTTTGAGGGTTGTGCAAAAATTAAAAAACATATTGTTATTTTATTTTAATTGTTTGTTTTTTTTTAAATAATTTACCCTATAAACGTTTTTCACCGGTTATGTTTCTTAAATAGGTTTTTAACCTTTTTAAAGTTGAAAAAGACCTTTCATTAATGCAGGTACTAATTGGCAAGGTAGTTAAAATTAATAATGTTTTGATATTAGGCAGGGAATCTAAAATGCAAATACACATGGAAAGGGCCTACAGAGCATTTTTTGGTCTCAAAGAATACCCTATTCTGTCAAGATATTTATACCAAAATTCGACATCACAAAGTAACTTATCATATGAACCTACTAAATCATAAGCATAAAACTCTGAGATTTTTTTAATATCCTCTCGTTTCAAGTGTAATCAACAGTTTAGACTCAACCGGCAAAAGAAAATAAAAGCTTTGAAAATATAATTATGACTAATAAATCTTTCTTTTAATTGAAATGAAAATGTATCAATAAGGGGAATAAAAATGTTTATTTTATAAAAATCCTCAATCGTAGATGCATTAATATTTGATCGATTGGATTGTCTAGAGACTACTCTAGGTTTAAAAATTTCAATTCCAAACATAGTAGCAATCTCCTTTACTTTTTCATATATTTCATGAAATTTTTCATCCACATTCTCTCTGATATTTGTTGATATTTCAACAATATCTTTGCTCTATTCATAATCTCCCTTAAATCCAAATCAATTTTTTGTAGCATTTTGCTAAAATCATATGTATAATTAAATAAAAAATAAACATATTGAATTGAAATTAAAAACTGTGGCTTAATAATAGCCTGCAAAAGATTTTCGGCATATGCTGAATCTTTTTCCTTGCTTGATATATAAAATTCTAGTGCTGCAAAGACAACATCATATATTTCAATAAAGAGTTTCACCAACTCTTGTCTTTCGATGAATCTGGTCGGACAAAATCTTTAGTTTTTTTTTTGATTTTTTAAGTCAATATCATGATACGTTTGAATAAATAACTTCCTTTTTTTGGGTGGTGTGAAACAGCTGCAAACCAATAAATATAAAAATAATCAAATGTGTATATCTATTATTATTTATAATAAATTTAAAACATAAAAATCAAGCGTTTATTAAGAATTTATTAAATTTAAATTAAAAAATTTTTTAAAATAAATTAAAAAAATAAAATTTAAAAAAAAGGGGGGATTTGAATTCCCAAACCCCCCCCCCATGCCAACGCCACTGTTTCTTTGGGTAACATCTTAAGGCTAATTATAGGTTTTTAACAACATTCGTGTAATTAATTTATCGATAAATAGCTTCTTTGAAGGGAATTTTTTAACCAATCCGGACAGATACTCAGGATTGGGCATATCGCAAATACTTGTATCTTTATTTTGCATCTTGAAAAATTACTTTATATATTTTATTAATATTTAATAGATACAGAAGATATTTTAATTTTTAATTATTTTTTGATATATTTATTTAATTAATAGGGTTAAATATTTAATTTAAATTCAAGTTAAACTATTAAACATTTTTTTTAAAATAATTTCCCATCAATAATTCTTAACATCCTCTCCTCCCCAAATATAAATTTGTTAAAAAAAATTTAATAAATAGATATCAATAAATGTTAATAGTTTTCTTCTGATTCAAGGCAACACCAATAATAGCTTAAAGGATAATCCTAAGGAATATACTAAAACAATGCATCCCTTAGCAATAGCTATTGATAGGCTGCAGGGCCAAAATAATTGTTATTACAGAGATTGAGTCCCAATTTTATCTGTTGTAAATAGAAATATATACATCTTTTTACTTCAAGCCGACTTACGTTTTTTCCTACCACTTGTTAAAGCCGTAGAAATTGGGTTGAATAAAAGATTGGAAATATTTTCAATTTAATAATGAATATAAAATGGCTTTTTAGTCAATAAAATCATTGTTCTAAAATTAGATAGGTTTAATGATAGAAAAATATAGTTGCGAAATAGGTTGCTACGATTTTTTTATATGAATTAACACATTGTATTATAAACTACTTTTATAAAATTTGTAAACTATATATAATCATAATTGTAATATACTGCATTATATACCCTATATAAAAGTCAGAAATCGACAGAGGTATTTGCACGGCCCAGCCAGGATTTTTTTCAAAAAAATTTTTCGACCCGACCCGGCCCTAATTTTATATTTTCAGGCCCGGCCTGGATTTTTAAAAATATATTACATTTTTTCTTAATTTTTATAACTAATAATGGCGATTTAAAATATACGGCCCGGCCCGGGTATTTTTTTTTAAAATTTTTAAGTTCGACCCTGCCCGGGTACTTAGGACCGACCTGCAGGTCTCTGATAGAAATATATTAAAATGAAATGGATATAACTCATATCCAAATATATAAGGTCATATTATGTCAATTTTTTAAGATAAAGTATCTGTGTCTTATTGAACTTCTTGAAATAGTATTTTGTATCTGTATCTTAAATACTTATATATATTTATATCTGTATCTAAATATTTTATTTAGCCAATCCCTGCAGGAAATGCATAGGGCGTGTTATCATATAATTCATAATTCTTAACGGGTTTATATTTATAATAAAGAATACCCGAAATTAAAAATTCAATTCCCCCTCCCACACCTTTTAATTAAGTTTTCTAGCATTTTAAAAATGATAAATTTATTTTATAGCTATTTATAATATAGTAAAGGAAAGTTAAAGACAATTTTTAACAAAGTGCGTGAGAATAAAAATCGAAAACCAAAGGTATTAATATCAAATATTGAATGAGGCATGATTGATTGTTGACTAAAATGTATATAAATTTCGAATTTCTAATGTCTGATTATGAGAGAGGGGATAAAAAAAAATTTATATTTTTAGTTGGTATTTGACTATTGAGGGGAGAGTAAGTTGGAATGAATCAATATTCAAATCCGCTTTCCGCTATCTGACAAAGTCTTTTCTAAAAAGCATGGGTGAATTTCTTATGTAATTTATTACGCGTCCAGTAGTTTGTTTTTGAGGCTAGGAATTTCGAAAACTTCGATGAAAACAAAGAAATAAGCATTTCCCGACGACAAATAAAAATATAACCAAAATATTTTTTGAGGATTTTCCGTAAGTTTCAAATTTAGAAGGTAGGATTTTGACGAATAACTAAAATATTTTTGCTAAATTTTCAGTATTTTTTGATCAATTATTATTTTTATTTCAAAATAATTTGTTCAGCAAAAAATGGAGTTTCAATATAACTACTGCTGTAAACGTTACTTCAAAAAATAAACGCGTTATTCGTTACGACTGAAAAAAATAAGCATCACGTTACCGTTACTCTGTGAAAAAAGGAATGCGCGTTAATGACTATTCAAAAAAGTAATGAGTTATACTCGTTACTTAAAAAATTTTATTACAAAAATTTTTTTTTGCCTGTATATAATATAAATAAAATTATGCAAAAATAATATTAATAAGATATTTATTAATTTTTTTAAATATATAATAAGATATTTATTAATTTTTTTTTGATCCTTGTTTTCCAAATATCCATAGCCACGATTAAGGAAAGGTCTTCTTTAGAATTATGGGCGGTGGTTATTGGCTTTGTCAAGAGACTACTCGATATGAAAGTAGTTATTGCTAAGTCATGTGGAGATCTGATGCCGAGACCACCAAATTTGGTTGGAAGAGTTGCTTGGGCCCAAGAGGTTTCGTTGAATCTGATATTTACTTTTTTTTCGGATAAGTCCTTTATTCCTTTTTCGTAAGTTTGGAGAAGAATTCATAACGAGAATACCCAAAGGAGCGAGAATACAAGTAGCTAAATCTCTCAGCAACTGCATATTTTCTCTTTTGCAAAATTTTAACAATGAAGAAGAATTGTCGCTCCTGCAATGGACGATTCATCAGACACAAGCAATGTAATACAATCATCCAACATGCACTGAAATCCGCCCAAATTCCTTCCACTCTAGAACCACAGGGTCTTTTTAGATCTGACGGTAAACATCCTGACGGGATCTCTCAAATCCCATAGAGGAGAGGCCAACTTTTGGTATGGGACTATTCCTGTATTGACCCCTTTGCCCCATCCAACCACGCCATCAACATCCTTGACCAGAAGGATTATATTTAAAAAAAAAATCAAAACAATGGAAACTTGAACTTTAAAAAAAATTAATTGTTTTTCTAAATATATTATTTTAATAATTAATCCTTTTTTTATTTGAAACCTCTCATATTGAGCATCTTTCTCGCTCGTTGCTCGATTTTTCTGACATACATATTCATCATTCCTTCGCTATTTTTGCTCATCAATCAACAGACCTCTCACAGGCGCTTTTGCTTTATTATTGGCAGCATTTTTTTTTATACCTATGGCCATCCCCCATGAACGCAAAATCTGCCCATCCTGCCTGAAAGCAATACATTTAACAAATGATGGAAAATTTTTGTTCATGGACCAATCTCTAGCAAGTGTCCGCATTCAAAACACACGCCTCTTTCTCAGATCACTTACTCGCTTTCCCTCCCTCTCATAGATCCCCCCTAAACCAAGTAATTGTTCTCAGATATTTTTCTTAACACGACAAAACCAAGTATCATAACGAGAATACTCAAAGGAGCGAGAATACAAGTAGCTAAATCTCTCAGCAACTGCATATCTTCTCTTTTGCAAAATTTTAACAATGAAGAAGAATGGTAAAAATTTCTAAACTTCGGGCACAATACTTTCAAAATACCTGACATATCACTCCAAAAATCCTTAACTCAACAAATAAAAGATCCTGTTTAAACATCAACACTCATCTTCATGAGTCCCAAATTACCAGACATCCCAAAAACAAAAAAAAAATAACCTCACTTCAACAAAAAGCCTCATTGATTTCGAAGAAAATTGAGTCTTAATATCAAAGGGGCCCTCAAACTCATTTCAACCAAACACTCTGGCGGAATCCAATTTAGATACCTTAATTAAGCTTCGATCAAAGCATCCCACAACAACATTTATGCCAATATTGCCCCAACCCTACTCCCATTGTGCAGCAGACTTCACACAGGAAGAAGTAAGGAAAGCAATCCTATCTTTTCATCGGGATTCGGCTCATGGTCTAGATGGGATTAGACCAATTTTTTTACAGGACATTACCTCTCCTGTGATCTGTACACAGGTTTCAATTCTCACTAAAATCACAAACTTAGTCAACAAAATCCTAAATGGAGACGTACCCAGCTTTATTACCCCCTTACTCTTCGGTGCCAGACTCATCGCACTCCAAAAACCAAACAAGGACATTCGGCCCATCGCCATTGGTTCAACTTACCGTAGATTGGTCGCTAAATTAATCGCATCTAGAATCAAACACGATGCCGCACACATTCTAAGCCCCTACCAACTTGGTGTAGGGATACCTGGTGGGTGTGAAGCTGCTGTGCACTTAACAAGAATTCACCTTGAAAATAACCCAAAAAACGAATCCCTAGTAAAAATTGACTTCTCTAACGCCTACAACACTCTTTCGCGAAACACGTTTCTACATTCATCTTGCTTCCATTTCCCCGCTTACACCAAATTTCTTTTCTCTTGCTACCAAACACCAACAATCTTACAATTCAACAAAGAAAAGATACTTTCTGTCGAGGGTATCCAACAGGGTGACCCACTCAGATCCCTTCTCTTTAGTCTCGGAATCAATGACATGATAAAATCAATAAACTCTTCATGTACTCTATCGCTCCACGCTTGGTATATTGATGATGGAATCTTGAGTGGTCCCTGTGGTGAAATCGCCAAAGCAGTCAACATAATTAAAGAAATGGGCACAGCCATTGGACTTTCGCTTAACCAGAGCAAATCTGAATTCTCACATTAATTCTAATGCTCCCAACACTCACGATTTCAAATTCACATCAAGCGTTGAATTAACACATCTAGGATCGCCTGTAGACACGAGGCAATAAGCACCTTTCTTCATTCCACACTTGACATACTCCTTAAATTGGAGGACATCTTTACACTTCTTCCATCACACAAGTCTTGCTAAAAAATTTCTTTTTTACACTTCGGTCAACACCAATTTTTAAATATCCTATTCCTCTCCAAACTTACGAAAAAGGAATAAAGGACTTAACCGAAAAAATAGTAAATATCAGATTCAACGAAACCTCTTGGGCCCAAGCAACTCTTCCAACCAAATTTGGTGGTCTCGGCATCAGATCTCCACATGACTCAACAATAACTACTTTCATATCGAGTAGACTCTTGACAAAGCCAATAGTCACCGCCCATAATTCTAAAGAAGACCTTTCCTTAATCGTGGCTATGGATATTTGGAAAACAAGGATCAATGCTGATTCTCATCGCCCCACAACCCATAGACAGAAAGACTGGGATGCACCAGTGGTTGCTCGCTGCGTTGAAACTCTCTTATCTAGCATGCAATCTACCGACCGCACCCTATTCTCTTCCCTGCTCAATGGTACGGGTCATGAGTTTCTTGAGGCCATCCCATCTACCAATCTTCAGCTTCAACTATCCAACAATGAATTTACCTACGCCATCGGCATTCGTCTAAATTGTTCCATCACTCACCCTCACATCTGCTCAGGGTGCAACTCGCCAGTTGACTCGAAGGGTAGACAGTTTACATTGTCGCTCCTGCAATGGACGATTCATCAGACACAAGCAATGTAATACAATCATCCAACATGCACGAAATCCGCCCAAATTCCTTCCACTCTAGAACCACAGGGTCTTTTTAGATCTGACGGTAAACGTCCTGACGGGATCTCTCAAATCCAATGGAGGAGAGGCCAACTTTTGGTATGGGACTATTCCTGTATTGACCCCTTGGCCCCATCCAACCACGCCATCAACATCCTTGACCAGATGGAACAACTTAAAACTTCTAAATACACAGAAATAATGAACGATCATTGCTTCATCCCAATCATATCAACCACTCTTGGCACCTTCGGCAAACTCGCCTTAGCATTTTTCAAAAACTTAGGATCACAAATCAGCAAACTCTCAGAAGAACCTCGAGAGGTTTTTTTCTTCGTCAACGATTATCCATAGCGATTCTCAAAGCTAATTATATCAGTTTCAATGGTAGTCTAGCCAAAGAGCTATCCTAGACAACACTTACGTCCCTTTTTCATTTTTGTTTCCCTGCGTCACACCATCTCCGTTCTTTTTTTTATAGTATTATTATATTTTTCAAACATTTTTAAATATATTAAAACATAAAATATTATATTTTCGTTTTTTTTAATACTTTATATTATTTATTATTTGAAATTGAAAATAAAGGATTTTGGATTTAAAAAAAAAATATATAATTTTGTAAATAAAATCTACTCTCAACTTCTCCAAAACCGTTGTCTAACTATTTTCTTTATTGTATGCTCCCCACGCTTCTTCCTCAAGTACAACAGTATGTCCGAGAACAGTTAATTGGTATCTACTCCGCTCACCCTAATGTGTTCACAACTTGTATATTCGTTAAAATAACCGTTATATAATATTTATTTTTAAATTTACTAATTGCCTTAATCTCTTTTGTTTTCTTGTTTATAATAATACTTTTTATACTTCATGCATTTTTTAAATTATTTTTTTAATTTACCAACCGCCTTAAATTCTTTTTTCTGGTTTTTAATGTTTGAACGCGTTCGTTAACGAAGTTCGTTTTCATGAAAAAATGCTGAACGGCGTTCTTTTATTTTTGACGAACTTTGAACGTGAACGCGTTCCTTTTTTACTTTTATTTATTTGTAAAATTTAATATTAATTCCGAATTTTTTTTTAAAAAAAGTCTTATATTTTATAATCAACTGTTTTTCTTTCACATTTCATTTTTTTTAACACACCATTATTATAGTTTATTAATTTGAATATTATTGATTATATTTTAATTTAATAGATTAGCATAAGCATGGATATTATTATTTCATCATCATTATCTATAGACCTACAAAAATATTAATCGAATAATGGAATTATTCGTATTCGTTTAAATCGAATAATAAAATGATTATTCGATTTGATTCGTCGAATATTCGATTCAATTTGAAAATTTTATTTAACCGTAAATTAAAAAAGATAGCATATTAAATTTATTTTGTAAAATTTAACTATGGATAAAAGACAAACAAATTTTATTAGTATGATAAAATAGATACATATATAGTATATTTATATATAATGTAGAAAAATCAATATAATTTTCATATCATGTAGAAGACAAATATACCAACAACAAATTTTTTAAACGCAAAGTTTTTGCAAAAAGACAAATTTATGATTTCTCTATCATCAAACAAAGGAGAAATATCTGGTTCGCCCCTCATTCTTGACGGGATAGCTACTAGTTATTTATAATTGTATATGTGTTATAAATCATATAAATAAATACTTTCTTCGTCCATCATAAAACAATTTTCGGAAGTTATTTTGTATTATGAATTATTCGATTAAAAACAGCCGTTAATAACATTTAGAAATATAAAATGTTTCTTCATTATTCCACTAGGAAATTATATTAAATAGGAATAATTGCAAATAATTCCCGACGAATAATATATTTTGCTTATTCGAATTCGATTAGAATTTTCGAATCGAATAATTGTTTCGTATTCGTAAAATACGAATCGAATAATTCAAATCGAATCGAATAACAAATAATTCGTTTTAGGTATAATTATCTGATTCTGAAAATTCAAAATCAGATGAATTAACACTATAATGGCCCATGATAAATATTTTACAATAACATCCTATATTGAAGAAACTAATTCAATACTTACCAAATGTAAAAAAGTATTATATCAGTTACAAAATCTTTAAGTTCCAATTTAGGCTGCATTCAAAGTGGAGACGGATCCGTTTTTTACATCCGTTCTGTCAAAAGTCAATCTCATTAAAAATGAATTATATGTTTAAAAATATCTTTTTATTCGCTATATTATATTGTATTTATATAATTACTAGTAGATAGCCCGTCAAAAATGACGGGGAATAAAAATTTTCTTCTTACTTTTATGCTAGATGTTACCTGTTATTTGAAAATAATATCTAATCCCCCTTCAGGCCAGGTTCAATCCATTAAAACTAAATGCTATGGGTTTGAATAAAAATAAATTTAAAGCATTTACTTGATAATACCAATATTATTTGTTAAATATTACTGATTACTTAAACCTAATATTTAATATTAAAAAAAATTCCCAGGCAAAGTCCAAAGCCTATTAATTATGAAAAATTCTTCCAAGCCCAATGAAAGATCATAATAATTTGGTAGTTAAGAACTAAAATAAAATATTTAAATAATCATAATGAATTTAAAAATATAATCAAAATTCAGATTTTCATGGGCCTTGGTTTTTTGATCAGGTCAAGCCCAGGCCTGCAAAAAAATTTGTTTTGGGCCAATATCTGACCTATAATTAATAATAAAAAAATTCTCAAGCGTCCAAGCTCATAATAATTTTGCAAAATTTTCCCCAAGCCCAGCCCAATATAATTTATAAAAATATTTTCTAAGCCCAGCCCAACCCATAATAATTTTATAAAAAAATTTTCTCAAACCTGGCCAACCGATAGTAATTTTCAAAATTTTTTCCCAAGCCTGGAGATAGGTAAATCTCTTAAAACCATATCTATTTTTTAGTCTATTTTAACCCAGCTCACCCCAACCAAGGCCAACCTATTAAGACTAAGAGTGAGTACTATTTTTTTGAATAAAAATATATTTAAATTAGATTTTACCTGAGGGCCATATAAATATTCTGTGTTAAATATTACACCTATGTCTAATATTAAAAAAATTCCCAAGCCAGGTCCTCGCACTTAGTTTTCTTAAAATCACAAAAGACCATAATATTTTTGATAGTTGAGGACTGAAATAAAATATATAAAGTCACAATGCATTTAAAAATACTATCAGACTATGAAAGTTGCATGGGCCTTGGTTTTTGATCAGGCCTTGCCATGTCTTTAAAGGAAATTTTCAGGCCAATTTCTAGCCCATATTTAAAATTAAAAAATTTACAGGAATCTTAGACTATAATAATTATGAAAAAAGTCTCAAGCTATGTCCAAGTCCATATTAATGGTGAAAAATATTTCCCAAGCCCAGGAAAACCCAAATAATTTATTTTGATCCAGAAAAATAGGTCTGATGTAAGGGGTTTATAAGAATTAAATCTGTCTAATTTCAAAATTATTATCAAATGAAGGGTAAATATCTGATTTACCTATGTTTCTACTGGTGAGCTCCTGGTATTTATATGAAATTCATGAATACATATTAAAGTACCATTCTAAAAATATATTTATCCTAATTTAAATTTTAAACAAACCAAATGATTTATTACTTAGTTACAAAATATAAAATTTAATTTAAGAAATTGTTTTTAATTACAATAGAAAAAATAAAAAGATATGTCTAAGTTACCAAATAATAGGAGGTAAACTTCAATCATAGTCAAATTATATATAAGTAAAACAAAAAATGCTATAATAAGATATGAATAACATACATTCTACAATTATGAAGTTATGAGTAAATATACAAAATTTTCCTATCTTATGAGGTTTTATTTAAAAATTCATATTTATTTGGTTATTCTAAAATTTTTCATTATTTTTATAAAATTTGTTAATGATATATTTAGTAATTTTATTTATGTAATTTATTGTATTTGTAATTTATAATCTGAGAATTTATTCTTGCTAGAGTTTTGTGTTACCAAGGTGTGCTTTGTCCCTTCCATATCTCTCTTATCTTTTCTGAAACCCCAATATAATGGTATGAAATCCTATATTATACATAAATTCAAGAATTAAAATAGTATTTAAATAAATATCTTATTTCTATTGAATGGGTACTTTCCATTTAAAGTTCTATTTACCCCTAAATATTCAGGAATATGTATAATATTAGGTGTGTATTCAGTGCATTCAATGCACAGGCAAAATTTTAAAAATGTGAACTATTAAATAATTTATGAAAGTTGCATGGGACATGGTTTTTTGATCAGGCCTGGCTATGTCTGCAAATAAAATTTCAGACCAATCTATAACCCATATTTAAAATTCAAAAATCTTAAAGCACCTCTATTTTAATTTTATCCAATATGATTTCCATCACATTTTTAAATTTTGATATTTCTAATACATGCTCACAGTATACATTGCAACAATTTTACCTCTTTTACTCAATCTTAATATTTATATAAAATTTATTAATAAAGTATATTTAATATAATAAACGGTAGAATTTTGAAAATAATAGATATTAATTAATATCTATATAATTAATATTTTAAATTTAATCATATTCAAGGCATGCGTAAAGCATACGCCTTTGAAACTTTAATATATATAATTAATATTTTAAATTTACTTTATATTAAAGTTGGTGCATGCGGTAAAGCATATGCCTTTGAAACGGGAGGCTCGTGTTCGATTCTCGTAGAGAGCAAAAAATTAACGGTAATAGGAAAAAAACCCGGAAAAAACCCCCAGGAAAAAAACCCCGAGGAAAAAAAATTTTAAAAAAAAGAAAATCGTTATTTTTTAAAAAATTTTCATGTCAATTTTTCTTAATTTATTATTTTCTTCCAATTTTTGCTTTAATTCATTGTTAATCTTTATTTTCTAACCTTTTCTCAGTTTTCACTTAATTTTTTTAGTATAACCTAGCAATAATTTATTGATAAATAATTTTATAAGCGAATGCAACAATCATTAACAGCTATTAGACTCAAAAAAAACACAAAATATTTACGAAAAAATATTCGAAGTAATAATGTCTAAATGTCAAGAACGGAATTTATTTCCTGATCCATTATATATATATATACATGGATTTCGAGAAGTCTGCTATGAGCGCGGTTAAAACTGTCATTGGTATGATTATTAATATGTTAAATTATTATACTTATTTTTTCAATTAGGAGATCACATCATAATCAGAGGATGCTTTTACCATTTGTGTCAAAGTACCCATAGAAAAATTTAAAAGCTAGTTCTGGAAAGCCAATACAGAATCCATAAGCCCTAAGCTTCTTTTGTGGCATGATGGACAGCTTAGCATTTGTTCCTTTATGTGATATGGGCAATGCAATGGCATTCCTAGATCGGTTACTCCGAGCATGGTAAGGATATTCTTTAATATTTAGATAAAAATTACATCAATAGAGTATCAAGGGATGTCACAAGATGCAATTCTCAATCCCAGACAGGTCGAATTGGGCCTCGATTTCCTCCAGAAACTTGAATCAGAGCACTCTATCCAACTAATAACTCATAAATAATCAATGCGAAGGAACACCCATCAATCTGGGTATTGATTAAAAAAAATGAAATGCGAGGTGGATGCCGATGAAACCAAACTTGAACGATGGCGTGTAGGTAGTTGGGACACTGAAAACAAAATCGCAGTGCTTAAACAAGAAAAAATGCTGATATTCAAATTGGTACTGGGAAAAAAATATCCCAGTAAAATAACCCATGTATTACTTATTTTCGTAAAAATTTTTGCTTTAGTAATAAATACAATATCCATCCTTAATTACTATATTAAGTAGACTAAATTTGACAAAATTTGCAATAAGATGTTTATTTTATTGATAAATCATCATTATGTATATAATTTATTATTAAATTATATTTTTACAATTTTTTTTTCTAAAATACTAATTTGTCTATATCTTATATAAATCCAAATAAAAATATGCCGATATTATTTGATCTTAAGTAAATTCGAAAAAAAATTTCGGGGTTTTTTTTCCTGGGGGTTTTTTCCGGGAGTTTTTTTTCCGGGATTCAAAATTAACATTACACTATATAGTCTCCTTAAATTTAAAATACATTAGGGAGATACGAAAACGATCGTGTTATGATTATGGAGATTATATATATTAGATATTATCAAATTAAAGCTATATTATTTTTTAACATGGCTAATATATTGTGTTAAAAAATTTATTTAATACATTTATTTATATTAAATTATTCGAAAAAAATTTATCATAAAATTTTGAACGAACGTGAACGGGTTCGATTTTAGTCAATGAACGTTGAACAAGTTCGATTTTTTTAGAAATGTTTACAGCACTAGTTTTTAATAAAAATTTTTATACTATATGCATTTTTTATTTTTTTCCCCAACATTTGTCTTATTTTACTGTTTTTTTTAAAAAAAAAAAGAAACTAACTTATCATATACTTGTGTTTATCTTATTCGTCGCCTATCTATTAGCTATATTTTTTTTTCTCTTACTAAAATTTTGATTTTTCCCCTTTATTCCTTTAACCTTGTTAATATCTTTTTGTATTTTTCTCCCATCCAAAGTTATATCATGGTAAATGCTTGTTGCTAAGTGTGTTTAAAAATAATTTCACCTAATTTAAATGGCAGAAACAATGTTCACCCGCTTGCCTTAATTCTGGAAATTCCACTTCCCTTCTCTTCTAGATCCTTTTATTAGATCTCCTGAATCGCGTGACCCCAGACCTGATTATAGTTCCTCAAGCTCTTTTGATTTATTTCTTATTTCACATAAGCCCCCAGTTCTATCTAGAATCCCTATAGCAACCCGAGAATCGATGTCAACGATCCTCACGTCACTTATAAATAATTTGAATTCATTTTTCTCCTCAAAACCCTTATGGTTAGACCTGATTAGTTTTTGTTTTCGAGTTCTAGTTAAACCCAAAAATAAAATAAATAATATCAGGCTCAATTAAAGGGAAAGTGTCCAATTTTGATAATTCCATTATTGATGAATTTACTCCATCTAACTTTTCAAATCCTAACTCTTTCCGCTGTAAATTGCTCTCTCGAATTCCTTTTAGTCCAGAAGTTTTCTTCTTTTAATTGGTCATTTGCCTCTTTGCCTGGTTTCCAGGGAGAACTTGGATTTTCACCCCCCAATTTAATGGCAATTCGCAGTTATTTTCCTCAATATCATTTCCCGCTAATCTTGGAATTCCAAGAAATTAAAAAATGCATAAATATAGGTCCCTCTTAAATTCTTTTATTTTCCCCTCTAATCTTTAGTTTTGGGAAACCCCGGTTCCCAATCCTAAAAAAAATTTCGATAAGGACGAGGGTTAAAAACGAGTCCTTTTCCGTCAAACAAAAAATTCAATTTGAAATCCTAAAAAGGAATTACAATTGAAATAAAATATTATCAAAATACAATTGTGAACAATACTTCTATATATCTTTTACCTTTGTCTTGCAGTGTCTTACAAAATGAAATTATTTAAAGTCATTTTTTAAATATTATAATAGTTATCGTGAGAGATTTCCCAGATGCATTTTTTTCTTCTCTCTCAATAGAGAGCCGTAGTAACAGGTTTCATAACCTATAAAATCATATATATATATAGCCATACAATATTTATCTATGAACGACTTGTCATTATCAGAAAATCTCTGTAATTTGGATTTATCGCAAGATTTGTCAAATTTATGGCCATTCTCCTTAATAAGACGATATTAATATCACGGAGTTATAGAAAGAGTTCCATCTTGTTATAACCAGTATAATCAGATATCCCATTTTTTCCTTATAAATAACTGCACAGTTTGGAGGATGTTTATGTTTATTCCACAATTAAGGTTAAAATATTTGAGTTGGGACACAATTTACACTTACAAAATGTAAACTTTGTACCCTTAGTTTTCTTCATTGGCGTAAAAAATGTTCCATATTAAAGCCAATGCAGGCCTTAATCATCTTCATCTGAAGAAAATGTACAATTGACATAATATTCTTTATAAAATAAATTATATTCTTAATAAGAATATAAATTCAATATTAATTAGATTAAGAATCTTGACTAAAAATTTAACAACGAAAATTTAAAATAAAAATGAAGGAATTTGGTGGTTGATGTGAATTAAAAACTCGGTGTAAATTATTTATAAAATTAAAAAATATATAAAAGTAATTTTATAATACAATAAAATATGTTTTTTCCATATTTTTTAAGAAAAATTTGAAGTAACGAGTAACGTTTTGCCTTACTGTTACTCAAAAAGGAATGCGTTACCGTTATTCGTTACCTCTAGAAGGTAACGAATGGCGTTCCTTTTCATCAAAAAAGGTAACGCTAATAACGACGGTACTTTTAAGCAGGGTTGGCAAGTCAGAGTATTTGACCTGGTCAAATACTTTAAAATGTTATTGGTGAATAACTATATTGATTTAATTAACTAATATGTATTTAAAGTATGTTTATCAATCTAATTAGGTTACAATTTATTTTAAAATATATTTGTATCATCAAGGCATTGATTTAATCATAATTTTATATAAAAATATAAAATTTTCTTATTAAAATATTAGAATTTCATTTTGAAACATTAAAAAAAGAATTTTTCTCATTATTAATTTGATTGGATCTGAATATATAAATGAATATAATAATTTTACTTAAGCATGTTTGAGAAAATTACTAATTGCCAATTTATATCACATTATGTACAATAATCCAAACAAGATGGGCATAATCAATAAAATGTAAGGAGCAAATACAAATATGCAAGAAATCTCTGAAAGCTGCTGTAGAAGTTAGATATTTGTCCGTGAGAAATTACCAATAATATATTTAATGTATTTTGGGCAAAAATTTTTTTAAACTATTCATAAACATTTAGATAATCTTATTGACCTTGGCTCACGTAAAAAACGAGATGCTTAATTTAGGAAATATCTTGTCATAATTTTACAATTTACCAACCTGAAGAAAAAATATTAGTGTTTGAAAAAGAAAACAATCCAAATACATGCTCACACAGCACTACTGATTATTTATTAGATCCCCAATATAAGGGGAGCATTCTTGAGTTTGATGAAGCATATGATATATTACAAAAATTAGTCATTTTGCAAAGTGATGATTATTAAAATATTTTAAGTTATATCATAAATAATAGCCAAAATATCTGGAAACCAGCCACTTTCATAAAAAAACAATCAGATTTCGGGCTCAAGATGTTAGGATGAGCTATGTTTACCTTGAATATTAAGAGAAGTCTAATATTTTACTAACAATATCTAGTTATACTTCTTTTTCATAATGAAATTTGTCTGTCTGGGGTAATATTAATACAAGGAAAAGTAATCTGATTGAAGATCTCGACAACCAGAAAATAAATAATGATTAAAAAATGTTAAAGAAAATGATAATATTGAATATAAATTAGTATGAATTAGAATGAGACTCAGCCATGGAGAGCTAAATTAATTATAAAATTTAGGAAAATATAATTTGATATACATAGATTGATTTTTTTACTATTATACATAAAATAAAATTAGTATTGTCTTAAAAAACATTTATTTGAATTTGACCGGTCAAATATCGGTCAATTGACCTGTCAAATGCACAACCGTGCTTTTAAGCACTATTTATAACTAATAATGATATTGTTTAGTGATATAGGCTATTGATTCTTAGATGGAGGGTTAGAGATCTGTAAATTTTTGAAATCAACCTCTTGGACTAATTTAGGGGAAGTAAGGGCAAAAGGTTAAAATATAGTTTGAGGCAATAAAAGCCTAGGTAAATTGCAAACTTTTCAGGTAAAGTTTTAATTTATTTTTTTACACTATATAAAATAAGCTATTAAAATTAAATTACTATAATATAATATCATTTTATCTAATAATACATAATTAAAACCTCTAATAATTAGGCTAAGAAAATATAATTTTACAATATTTAATCCCATGTATTGTTATTTAATTATAAAAATATATTTATAATTTATATTTTCAAGTGAAGGTAGACCGGAATCGGACATATCTTAATTGAAAACCACAGTCCGGATTAGTCTTTTTATTTTTTATGGTTTAGACCGTAGCCCGAACCGGTCTTTCATTAATATTTAAGTTTGCTAACTATTCAATTAATTTATATTTTATTTTGTTACTTTTCTAGAGACGTTTTGTGAATTATTAGTTCATTTTTATTTTGCAATATGAGACCCATGAGTTTGTCAAAGAAGAATTTTACTTACAGTCCCAATAAACAAGGCCGGTCCTGGACCTATCTTTTTAAAGAGAGTGATCCTATCAGGTCCGACTACATCCGTCCGGACCAAAGACCGGACCGTGACCCCAACTAATTTTCATATGAAAAATCTCTTAAATCATAATTATGACTGTTATTTATTTCTTTCGAAATGCTGCCATTCTTAAAAAAATATTTTTCAATATAACAATATGATTGGTATTTTATTAATTTTACCAGTAAAAATAATATGTCAATATCTTAGGATTCAGCGTAAAATTTCAGTAATATTCGGTATTTTAATAGATTTACTGGTAACCTACAATTTTTTTCCCATTAATTTCAATTGATTTCCCAACTAAATATATTTTTTATCAATTATTTTAATAATATTAGCTGTAAAATAAATTCATTGTTATAATTAATTTTTGATATAAAAATAAATATGACCCAGATTATATTCGTTCGTATTGTGATATATTTTACATTATAATATTCAACAGAGGGACCTGCAGAAGTCGAATTTTAAGGTCCGGGCCAGATTTGAAAAAAAAACAACAAATTTCAATTTTAGGCTTAGGAATTTTTAACTATGTCCAGATTTACATTTTTTACCAGTTTGAAATGCTTTTTAAAATAAAAAATCTTTTATAGAAGATTTCTTTGAAAGTGCACATACAAGTTTTTTTAAATCAAATTTTACCTAAAATTTCAAATATTTTTTCTGAAAAAATCTTTTATAAGCAAATCTTTTGATTTTTATGCAAGACAAATCTTTCGCGATAAAATTATAAATCTATTTTAAAAATCATTTTGATCTTCTTAAAAGATCTATAAAAAAATTTTAAGATATTTTTGTACACTGATTTAAACAACTCTCCTTTATTTCTATAATTTATAAGTCCTATTGATATTTTCCAGTAAGCTTTCGAATAATGCAGTCTACGAAGTGGTAATTTTATAAATGTTTATACACCTGAATCCGATATTCCTAGGATAAATAAGGCCCGAATTTTTTTCAAAAATTAACAAATCATATTTAAAGAAATCGGTAGAAAACCATAGAATTGAAGAAGCTTTAGGACAAAATATGAATTCTGAAATCTCGCTTTTTTGAAAATGAATTAGTCAACAATTTAGAAGAGTGTGATTGTTTACCCAGAAAATTTGAAATAAAAACAAAAATTGTTATCAATTTGAACGCGTTATTTTTTTTGTAAATGAACTTTGAAAAAACGAATTTTTTTAAAACTGTTTATGGCATTACAAACATTTCCTATCATATTCCAAGCTGTTTATTCATAATTCTCATTTTAAAAAATGATGAAGTTAGTTATTTTATAACTTTTCTTGAGCTTTGGAAGGTTCCTTTAAAAGGCACCAAATTTATTTTCATCACGGGCCGCCGTCAAAAGCCTTTGCACGGCAATCTCCACTAAAATTTGAAAGCATTCTATCCTGGTTTAGCCTAAGCAACAGCTTTTGAACTAGGCTCCCCTACGATAACAGCTTTTAACTAGGACACCCTATTTTAGTTTGTTTTAAAAATTTTGGTGGCAATGTTATTTTTTTTTCTCGTTTTTTAAAAAAAATTTCTTTTATATTTAGGCGTTTAGTCGAAGCCAAATAGCCGGCTGTTTAGTAATAAGCCAAATCAGGACACTGCCTCATGACTTAAATTAATAATAAAACATCTCGGAAAAAATCTTATATTAAAAATTTTCAAAAAAAACAAGTTTTTATTTGGATTATATTTCACTTCCAAAATAACTTGGTATCGATAAGTTATGTCAAAAAAAATGGCATCTGAGTCCATCTCTGTTAGTAATTTTAAATTTCGAAACTGAAAATTTAATACTGACCCCGAAAACACTGACATATTATTTCTACATTTCGAATACAAAATGCTAGAGATAAATTAACAGCCAAATATTTTCTTTTATTTTTGCCCTCCTTTTTTATTGTTATTTATAACCATTGCTCTTCTATTTAATGCGTAGTTTATAAAATTTGAAGAGTAAATCCAAATGAAAATTTATTTTTAAACTATTATTTTCCTATAAAATTATTTTGAAAAAAAGTATTGTAGATAGAACAACTAAATAATTATGCAAACAATTTTGGGAAGAATTTTTGACAAGATCTTTATAAAACAACAATGATAAGCCCCCCCCCCCCACATAATCATTATATACTATATGGAAATTATTTTGATGATACTTTTACTTCTGAATATTCGTCAATTTACTCTTTTATTTGTATATTATATATTTTTTTAAAACTTTTAATTCAGTAATCGTAATCAGAGACCCGCATATGCCAACAGTTTAGGCCCAGCTCGGATTTGAAAATATAAAATTATTTTACAGCCCGTCCGGAATGTATTGCGTTATTCTATTTTGTCGAATTGTTTCAAAGGGAAATTGAAAATATGCGCAGTTAATATTAAATGGTCCATTATATTATTTTCCAACTGATAAATTGATATAATTTTAAGTAATAAATGGAAAATAACGCAAATAGTAAATGAAAAATATTTAAGAGCGGATATAAATTATTAAAAAATATTATAGCTATATAAACCCAAGGGCGGACTGACTATAAGACCAAGTGGGAATTTTGTCAATGAGGCCACGAGAAAATGTCGATTTTGAGGCAGATCAGAAGAAAAAACGGAAAAAGATGCCGAATAGAAAAAACATATTTTTTTAGTTTACTTTTTTCTAATTCATATATTTTATATATTGATGGATATTTTTAATTATATTTTCTTTTTTAGCATTTTATCATATTCATCATTTCTTGGGGATTATCATTTCAATATTGACATTTTTATGGGGGTTTTCCCCATTTTTTTCAAAAAAGAGCACATCCGTTTGAATCAAAGTCAATTGATTTATTTACAATTTTATATATTATTTTATAATTGAATTAGTTTTAAAATATTAAATGGAAAATTTGATAAATTCGCAATAATATTTATGGGAAAACAAATATTTGAGATAACACAGTTTTTAGGTAAAAACATATCCTAGCAAACGATCAAACCATAATGGGATACTTGGCAATCTTAATGGAAATTTAAAACATAAAAATATCCTTAAGATGATAAGAATTATATTGGCTATTTTTAGAAGCTAACGTAGAAAAAGAAACTAAATCTTTTCGATAAATCAAAATCCAAGAGAAGAGTTTCTTCAATATTTTTATGTTAAAGACAATTGTTAATAAAGTTATTAATTTATTCTAGGTAAAGTTAGGAATTTAATATTTTAAAAAAGGATATAGTTGGCAAACAAAGAAAGTTGAAAATATATAGTACATAAGAGATAAGCTGATTTCGACTCAAATAAAATGGATGCTCTATCCTTTTAGATAATTTATTTCGCCAAAGTAAGCTACGCAGGATTCAAATAATAGATGAAAAGTGTAATTGAAAAAACCCTTAGATGATTTTATGAGGAAAAGAGCTTACTCACCACCGTAAGTGCATTATAGTGTATGAGTAATAAATTGCTTGAGGTTAACCTATCATTAATTTAATCTTTGGTTGAGAATCTGTGCAAATTTAAGATGTTAAATACGCTTTAATTTGGAAATTTTTGAAATAATGTTGCAGTTCTAGTTATACCTTCAACTAAACTATGAGCTTGGAAAATGATTGATACCAATATTTTTTTCCCATCCATTTAAAATAAAGCTAAAAACATGACTACAAATTTAAATGAAAAGATTCCTGATTTATACTTATTAGATAGCATCTGTGTACAAAATGGATTGTCAAAAAAGAAAATAAGTCGAATAAAGATGATGTAACAAAAGTATTTGTAGAAAGTTTCATAATTGGATAACATTTAGTGACAAATTATGACATGAATTGTCTTGATTTTCCTGTATTTATAAATATTTAATATTCGGGTTAATATACTGATGATATAATTTGTATAGTGAGAACTGAGGAGTCTAATAAACGAAAATAAAATAATACAAGATAATAATAACTTTGTTATCAATGTCTAATTTGTGTCTATAAAATTCTTCAACGCTATAATATGCGCACAACCTGGGGTTACCTTTATTCAAAGAAGAAATATAAAGGCTGAGTAGCTGCCTTTACTTAAAAAAACAGATTAACGATTATTCCAAATTCTATTAAATGAAAGAAAAGAAAGTTTAATAAAATGAAATTTGATAAAAAAAATAGGCAGAGGAAAATATGGAACATGATAAATTAGGGACATTTTTGAATAAATTTTAGTTTAATTGCCAAATATCAAAGTTAATGTCATATTTGTTAGCTTAAAAATTACGTATCGTCCCGTATTTGTCGCTTTACGAAAAGGTGAAATTGAATTTACAAGCTAAATACCATTTTTCAATAATCAACCCAGCATAATACTTTGAGTTTATATAAATAGGAAGTATAAAGGTAACCAATTTTTTTAAAACTATTAATTAAATATGACATGGAGATATTTTATGCTATTATAATTACTTAATTATATTTATATAGATGGCTATGCCTAATCACTTTAAAAAGCATAAAGACTATAATAGCTTCACTGCTTACTTTACATGCACAAATAAACCATGCCTTGGATGCTGGATTGTTAAGAACAATTTATTTACTATGTCCAAAGAGTGCACGAGTATATTAATTATAGATAAATTTTATATTAATATATTATAGATGCAATCTGCCTTCAAAAAAATTATTTTTCTGTAGGATGCCAAAGTAAAACCTATTTATATCATCCTTTAACATTATTTACCTCTTTATTAAAGCTTCCATTTCATATGCAAGTATTGGGTGTCAAAGTAATACATTAATTATATCTTATTTACAAAATATTACAAATTATTCACCATGTAAAATACAATATATTTACTATATCAATTATAAAGCTATAAAATTTTTATTAGCTTAAAATGATATTTATGAAAACAGTCAAATTTGCGATGGGGGTGGGGATTTCCCCTCCCCCCCTATATCAATTATAAAGCTATTCAAGATGATATTCCTATTCTCACCCAAGAAGCTGTTGTCAGTGAAAACAATTATGCATCAATTCCATGTAAATATAATATGATTAATACATTTACTATATCAATTATAAAGCTATTCAAGATGATATTCCTATTCTAACCCAATAAGCTGTTGTCAGTGAAATCAATTATGCATCAATTCCATGTATATATAATATGATTAATACATTTACTATATCAATTATAAAGCTATTCAAGATGTTATTCCTATTCTAACCCAAGAAGCTGTTGTCAGTGATAACAATTATGCACCAATTCCATGTATATATAATATGATTAATACATTTACTATATCAATTATAAAGCTATTCAAGATGTTATTCCTATTCTAACCCAAGAAGCTGTTATCAGTGAAAAAAATTATGCATCAATTCCATGTATATATAATATGATTAATACATTTACTATATCAATTATAAAGCTATTCAAGATGATATTCCTATTCTAACCCAAGAAGCTGTTGTCAGTGAAATCAATTATGCATCAATTCCATGTATATATAATATGATTAATACATTTACTATATCAATTATAAAGTAATTCAAGATGATATTCCTATTCTCACCCAAGAAGCTGTTGTCAGTGAAAACAATTATGCATCAATTCCATGTAAAATTCAATATAAATAATATTCATTATATCAATTTAATTGCAATGATATTCAAAATTTATTTTCTTTTTAAATAGATCAATCACCATTCAATTTTCAAGATTTCTTTTTTTTAAAAAATCAATTTATAAATTAATAAAATCAAATTATAATAATGACTTTTTATATTCTAATAAGTATTTGTATATTAATGATAAATTAATATATTATAAATGCCATACAAAACATAGTAAAGGGAGGGGGATTTTAAATACTCATTTTATAATGACACAAAAGCATATTGATCATAATGGTGAAGAAATATATAATACACTCATCACGATCAATATGCCTAAAACAGAACTTCTGTTAAATAAAAATATTAGTATTAGAAAGACATACAGAAAGGTTATGAGAGACAGAAAACTCGATCCTTTCTGTATGCAAAACCCCAAAACGTTACCTACCTTTTTATCAGTTAAATCCATTATGGGACGTGTTATTCAATTAACACGACCCCCCCCCTTCCCCTTTCAAATGGTGATATTATATTAACCCAAGAGCACACAATTACCATGACTGGAACTAATTTTTTAGTTCATAGTTGTGATGATAAAAAATTGTTAATATTTTCTACAAGATCTCTTCTTTCACGCCTTTGTTTGGCTGAAAAAAATTTTTTGGATGGAACTTTTAATTCCTCCCCTAAATTATTTTATCAATTTTATACTATTAATATTTTAATTAACCATACCTTAATTGTATATGTTTATATATTATTGCCTAATAAATACAAAAATACTTATATAAATATGTTTAATTTATTAAAAAATTATTGTTTAACTTTAGGTTTAAATTTTTCCCCAAAATATGCGACCATTGATTTTGAAATTGGCGTATATTTAGCCTTAACGAATGTTTTTCCAAACAATCTTGTCAAAGGCTGTTATTTCTATTTTTGTCAATGTATCGTTAGGCGCATTAAGCAATGTGGTCTGACCATGATAAATATACAAAATAATGATGTAAAAAAATTTTTCCGTATAATTATGGCTATTCCGTTTTTATTAGAGAGAGATGTGCCATATATTATGAATGAACTAAAAATACAAGCTAGGATTCTTTTGGGTTGTATTCTATATACGACTTTTTAGATTATTTTGAAAATACTTGGATTAATAGTAATGCAAGATTTAACTACCAAATGTGGAATACATTTGATGTTAGGGGTGAAAGGACAAATAATCATGTCGAAGGTTTCCACAGATCTTTGAAAGAATATTTTCCTTACTCTCATCCTAACATTTATTTTTTTATTGACACTATAAAAATTATAGAACAGGACATAGATCTTAAATTATTACAATTAGATGATGGAAGGAAAGTTACAGAGAGAAGAAAAATATATTACAAAATAGACGATAAAATTAGGGAAAATATATTTCTTTATTGTGGGTATATTAATACTCCTATGGAATATTTAGAAAAAATATCAAGATATTTATATTCAAAAAAATCTAATCACATTTAAGTTTTTTTAAAACTACAATGTCTACTTTTGCCATATATTCTTTTTTCACGATTTTTTCTCCGTCATGTAATTATATTAATTGTTCAATAATTTTCATGTTGTCAATAAAATAACAGCTATTAGTCTAAGTATTTATATTCTAGTCGGGTCATACAGAAGTGGTATACGCCAATTACAATATTTATGGTCGTTCTTACATTTATAGCCTAATTTTATATTGTATTTATCCACAATTTTTGTGATTTTTTTATTTATTTATTAACGTTTTGTATTGCATTTATGCGCATTTTATATCCAATTATTTTTTTCTGTATTTAACGTTATTCGTATATTTATACTAAATGATACCCATATAAATAATGTATTATAAGATTATATATTTATTTGTGAAATTAATATTATTTAATAAAATAAAAATATATCCTTTAATGCTAATAAATATGTAACATTGCAATAAGTATTAATCCAACGATAAAAAATTTATTAAGGGATTTCCTACTAAGTTAGGTAACTTATATATACTAATAGAATTTCAAAAAAATTAAAAGATGTGAGGAAATCTGATGATTATATAAATAAGTATAAACAACGATAAAAAATTTATTCAGGGATTTCCTACTAAGTTAGGTAACTTATATATACTAATAGAATCTCAAAAAAATTAAAAGATGTGTGGAAATCTGATGATTATATAAATAAGTATAAATCCAACGATATAAAATTTATTCAGGGATTTCCTACTAAGTTAGGTAACATATATACTAATAAAATCTCAAAAAAATTAAAAGGTGTGAGGAAATCTGATGATTATATAAATAAGTATAAATCCAACGATAAAAAATTTATTTAGGGATTTCCTACTAAGTTAGGTAACATATATACTAATAGAATCTTAAAAAAAATAAAAGATGTGAGGAAATCTGATGATTATATAAATAAGTATAAATCGATAAAAAATTTATTCAGGGATTTCCTACTAAGTTAGGTAACATATATACTAATAGTATGTATCTCAAAAAAATTAAAAGATGTGAGGAAATCTGATAATTATATAAATAAGTATAAATCCAACGATAAAAAATTTATTTAGGGATTTCTTAGTAAGTTAAGTAATTAACATATACCAATTAATCATAAAGCAATATATTATATAAACCAATATTCTAAATATATTATAAATAATTATAATTAAATTTTATATATGATGAAATTATATTCAATATATAATTAAATTAATATATAAAATATATTATACTAACTATGTTAATAATATTAACTATTATATTAAATTTAAATATATTGATTACATTATATTAAATACTACAAACAATCATATATTTAATTATTTTATATATCAATTAATTAAATATTTAAATATATTATAATTAAATTTTATATATGATGTAAATAAATAATTATATTCAATATATATATACTAACTATGTTAATATTAACTATTATATTAAATTTAAATATATTGATTACATTATATTAAATTTTTTATATATCAATTAATTAATAAATATTTAAATTGTATTATTTACTTTATTAAATTACAAATTTATAATAATTCGTTATTAATTTAATATTAATTTAAATTATAAAATCTGTCTCATTTGTAATAACCGATTGAAATTTATTGGCGGCCATGTTTTAATTTTATATTTTAAAATCTCTCGCTTCAACCTTTAGGGGCCATATTGGTCGCCATTTTAGCTTATTTGTCTTTTTGATACTTTTTAATATTCGAGACAGCGGACCCAAATCAAAAATTATATAATATTCGTTTAATTCATTTATTTAAATTCTATTTTGAAACTATATTAGCATATTCCTAATTTTATATATACAATAAGTTTTATTCTCGGGACGTGTAATAATTTTGAATTTGCACTTAATATAATTTAAAATGTATATATACTATTTTATATGAGCAATTGAGATTATGTTTTTAAATATGTATTTTTTAAAGTTAATATGTTATTATTGTACAATGGTAGTGTTCTTTTAATAAAAATGTAAAAACAATAATATAGTGCATATCCCGTCATTTTTAGATATGTATTTGTCCAAGAATATAAGAAATAATAAAAACCAAGTATAATATGGAAAAACCATTAAAAGGGACCCGGCCACAAAATTGGGAATATGGGGGCGAAGTTCCCCATAAAAACGAGACCCCTAGTAAAAATTTGCACATGATACCGCAGCATCTCCAGTCCGCTCCTGTATAAACCGGTATGTAAATCACAATAAATTAAACATTATGTTGAGGTGTTGATAAATCTCAACATGCCTTAATCATCGTAAATATTTAATAAGCCTGGTGGATAATATTATTATTTATTGAACGACTGAAAGGGGAGCACTGGCGGTTATCTATAGTATCAATATTAAAAAATTATAAACTAAAGAATAAGATAATTTTTATTTATCAAATTGTTATCATTTTTTATAATGGAATCACCCAAAAAAAGCCCTTCAATTTTTAAAAAAATTTGTGTTGTACACTAATCAAAAATGTAAAATTTTACTTTTCAAATCGGCTTACTTCATGAGATATGGCCATCTTTAGAAACGCAAAAATTCCAAAATACACTACATTTAATTTTAAATATCTCAAAAAGTAATTAAGCTAAAAACACAATTTAAATCTTATTAAATAGCTCTAAAATAGCCATTTAAGTCTATTACCAAAAACCGGAAATGGCTATAGGATAAAATTGCTCTTTTTTTTCTTTCGTATTTTTTTTTACAGATAGACAATATACTTCCTAATATTTGTACAAAATTCTAGATTGGGACGAGTACTGGGCCAATAGTTATTACACTTTATATATAAGTAGTATGGCTTAAATCCTATATTATACCAAATGTATAGCAATTTACGAAACAAATAAAAAGAAAATTCATTTGGGATTAAGCCGATATATTTTTTATCAATCTTTCGGGCCATGTTAGAAAAATTAGGCCCTATGCAGATCAATAGAAGACATTGTGTCATATTTAACACATAAGTTTAGCTATTTTATTTTAGAAAGAAAATAATTGTAAAAATATTTATAACTTTATTTAGCTAATATTTATATTACATGATTATCAATGGGAAATTAATATTTTAAATAATCTAATGAATTGGAATAAAATTAGACTTTCATTTTTCTTTCCATTGGAATAAATGAATGATATTTTTGTGTGCTAGGAATTAGTTTGGCCGTTAAAAATCTATTTTCGAGATTGGTTTCCATTCTTAAATATTCAACGTTGCTGACAAATATGTAATTAATCCCCGGGATATTAATTCTCGCATAATTATATAAATCCATAAGTAAGTATATGATTTTCATAAGGACGTTGCAGGCTTACTCTAGCCGTCAACCTCTTAGTAATTCCCCCTAAACTATCGCAAAGAGTTTTGCCATGTGCAGTTGCAAAAAAATGTCATTCTGCCTTGATCCCAAAATCATTATAATGGTTGTAGAGGTTTACAAAGTTTTTTTTGTTTTTATACTAGGTAACAACTCCATCTGAAAAATAAAAAATTATTGAAATCTTATCAAATCTTTCTTTCAAGAATAAAATTAATTTTATTTGAAACAAATAAAAGTAACAAGTATTATGTTTTAGACAATCTGATATAACCACAACTTACATGTTTGATGATATCGCTTTCGTGGTAATAAATCATAAATGGATGAAGTGTTGCCTGATTATTAATCCAATGGAAACCTTGAGCGTGATCTTGGGCTACAAAAGCGTAGCTCTCTGCAAAATCGGATATTATTAGATATTCCCCATCCCCCAAATTCGATTTTAATGACTTAAAAAAATGAGATTGTTCTGAAGAAATAAATGTATGAGAAATTAAAATATTTAATTTTTCAATCAAATACTCCACAAATTCGTAAGCGGACTTGGTTAACGTTTCGTACGGCCGGCCGCCAACCATTGTTTAAATGTTATACAATCTATGGCATTATTATCAAACAATAAATGACTTTAAAATACATAGTGCCGGGACACATTTGGCATTTCCTTAAGTAGCAGCAAGGGTGAGCTGGATTGCATAGACTTTGTGCAATGTAATGTTTATAATCTTTTAATGGTGGAAAAGGATAGTTAATCATTTTTTGCATAAGAATTTCTTATATTTTATGTAATTGTTAAATTACATTTTTTTTAAATAGAGTTTGTATATAATAAAATTTTTAATATTATAATCTGTATATAACTACATTTTGAAATTATTTTAAATAATGCAGTTAACTTATATAATTTACCACCAATTATAATTAATTTGAAATTTGGATGAAATGTGCAGATGCACATTATATGCGTTCCAGGCCCGCCTGCCAAAATACAGTTTTTTGGTCTCATGATGGCAAACTTGCTAAAACATATCTTTATATTACAATTTATTTTTTTTAAATTAGTAAATAATTCTTTTATATTACATAAAACTAATCTCTTTGGCACTTGTTTCTTTTTTCTATTAACTTTCATTGATATAAAATTATTCATACTTGACATAAGTCTGCTGTTTTCGTCAGAATTATAAAATTTTATAACTTTATTTGCAACGTCATCAGGAATTATTCTACTTGGCTATATGATATTTGGGTTTGACAAAACACCCTTTTCTTCAACTTATTGTTTAGCTGTCCGGGCCATAAAATTTGTGGTAGAAAATTTTTGAATTTTATCAAGCGTCAAGATTTTGGTAACTGTTAAAATTTGTATTTTTTCATTGCGAGAACTTGTAGCAAATTTTTCTTTCAGTTATTTAAGATTTTTAATCTTTTTTTTGCTTGATCCTCTAGATTTATTTAAAATTTTTTTAATTTTCTCCTGATTTTAAAAATTTATTAACCTTTTCTTTTTAATAGGTGTCTCCCCTATGGCAAAGTTACATTTAAAGTTGAAATTGAAGTATTAAAATCTGTACAAGATTCGGGATTATTGCATGGTTGATCAGGTTCAGAATCGCTAAATGTTTCATTAATAGTTGAGGTAGAAGGTAAGTTAGAAATAGAAGTTAATGGCATAGGGATCGTAGAGGTAAAAGGTAAGATGGGATTTGTTGAATATTTTTAAAAAAATTTTTGACAATACAAATTTTTTGATTAATTAATAAGCTAGAATTCACTTGTATCATCCACTGTAAAACACATCCAAGATCGTAACGTACTGAATGAGATTTTATTCAAAAGGGGTTACAGCACTTTACTGGAATAAAAATAACTTTTGGTAAGAAATAAAAAATTTATTCATTTAAATATAATTTTTATAAATAAATAATTCGGATAATGAATACGTTAATTTTCTTAGAAAAATAATCAATAAAAATGACGGCTGTTGCGGTTGGAATTAATTTTGAATATGACTTTATGCCAAATAAAATTATTTTGTTTGAGATTAAAATAATTTTTTAAAATGAAAATATACTCTGACGATCAAAAAGATAATTAATTATCCGGCAATGAAAAATAAACTACATCATTCACTCACAGAGTTGCCAGGTCAAAAAACTCGAATTTAAGAAGAAATTTTTTGGGGGGAATAGATCGTTAGGTGGGGTGAGGAGATTATTAAGCTCACTTTTTATTATCATAGTTGTTACTTTTTACAAAATCTTATATTCCTTACAATACTTCCAAATTAAGGCGTTTTGCATTATATTTAAAATAATATAATACAACTTGGTAAATGTTATTTTGTGTTTTTTTTAAAATTTTTTTAGGATTTTAGTTTTAATGCTAATATTCACATATATTGCCCACTTTTTAAGAAAAAAATAATTACTCTATATTTGGTATAATATATAATTTAAACCTACTACTTATATTTAAAGTGTAATAACTATTGGTCCAGTACTCATCCCAATCTAGGATTTAGTACAAACATTAAGAAATTTAATGTCTATCTGTAAAAAAAATTTGAAAGAAAAAAAAACAATTTTTATTTCACAGCCATTGGTTTTTGGTAATAGATCTATTTTTAATATAATAAATTTTATATCACATTAGAGGGCTATTCTAGAGCTATTAAATAAAATTTAAATGATGTCTTTAGCTTAAATATTTTTTGAGATATTTAAAATTAAATATAGTTATTGTATTTTGAAATTTCCGCCTTTCTAAAGATGGACATATCTCATGAAGTAAACTGAGCTGAGAATTAAAATTTTATATTTTTACTAGTTAGTGTATAAACTACTATCATACAAATTTTTAAAAAAATCGAAGGGGGTCAGGTTGAATCTTCAGTTGATTTGATATGGAATACAACATATGTATGTTTGAAAAACAATCTAAATTCATACAAAGTGATATTTTAGGCCTATAAAATAACAAAATCAATTTTACATATTATTCATTAAACGTATTATTAACATTAACCAATGAAATAAATAATAATGATATTATCCACCAGGTTTAATAAGTATTTATGATTAAGGCATGGTAGAGGTTTATCAACACCTCAACATATCCCCCTTTTTAAGGAGTTCATTTTATACCCAGGAAATTAGGTCTCTTACCTTCTCTATCCCAGTATTCTCTGTAATTTCCTATTCTTCTCATTCGCTAGTATTATTTTCTTCGTTCCTTTAATTGATTTACTTGTCTCCTCTCGGCCTCGTTCTTTGTGCGTACCATGTAAGTTACAGGTCCTTTTTTCAATCACTCTGGCGACCCCCATTTCACATTCGTATTATATAACCGTGTCCATACTAAATCATCCTTCAATTGCAGTGTCCGTAACTTGCTGTTTATCGAAACAGCTGAACATTTTGGCCATAACTGATCCCAAATCACACTTATTTTGCATTTGAATACCATCTCATCTGGCCTTGCTCGAGTTTGGATGTCTAGTCTTTCTGTAATTCTATAGAAACTACTATAATACAAGTTTAGTGTCGTTTCATCGTATGCTTCTTTAACTGAATGTACGTATCTGGCCATTAGAAGCTGGGTGATTAAATACTTGCTGTATTCCTCTCCTTTTGCAGAACACCTTGTAACTCGTTGGAGCTGAATTTAGCCCCATCATCTCAAAATTTCAGAACCTAGCTAATATTTTAGTTAGTTTTTCTATTACTACTTTTGCCATTATTCTTTTCATTCTTTTTACCTCAATCCACTTTGATTGACTATCGACTACCATCACCATTTTGTATGGGTCAGGGTTGGCAAGTCGGTCAATTGACCGGTCAAATTCAGTCAATTGACCGGAAGAGTATTTGTCCTGGTCAAATGATCTAAAAAAATTTTAAAGAAAAAAAATTAAAAATATGTTTAAACCGGAAAAATCGATATAAATACATGTGATTACAATGTTGCTTATTTTTTGGGTCATTAACGAAAATGATAATATTGAATAAGAGTCAGAACAAGACTCTGCTACAGAGAGCTAAACGTTAGTTATTGAATGACAATGAATTTAAAAAATTAATATTATAGATTCATTCTATTATTATATTTAAAATAAAGTTAATATTGACTTAAAAAAACATATATTTGAATTTGACCATATTGAATCGTATTTGACCTGTCAAATATGGTCAATTGATCGAAACGTATTTGACCGGTTAAATGCACAACCCTGGTATGGGTCCATGATGTTCCATATGTAGCTTATTCCAAGGTTCCTCAGTTGCTTCCCAATTGTTTGGTAGCTTGGTGTAGCAGCATTTCTATTAGTGATCTGCATAGGGCCTAATTTTTCAAGCACGGCCCGAATTTTTTTTAAAAAATGTTTTGCCGGCCCGGCCCAAACCCTAAAATTTTTTTAAGAAAATTTACCAGCCCGGCCTGGCCCGAATTTATTTAAATATGAAAATTCATTTTTAAAATTACTCAAAATAAAAGACATATGTATATGGCGTCTAGTTCTATAAATAAAATAAAATATTTTTATTTTACATAAAAATTCAATATAAAATTGATAAATTTAAATATATTTTAAAAATTTTCCAAGACCCAACCAACCTAGCCTAAATTTTATTTAAAACTATTAGGCCCAACCCGACTCGAACCCAATTTTTTTAAAAAAGAACTACTTTTGCAAATCTCTAAATTCTATTGCATTCGGAGAAGCTTATATTCAAGCATTCAGGATAATACACGTAGTTGTTCATCAGTTCGATCATTCTTTTTATCCCGACATGCCTAATATGTAATTCCTGCATGATCGCAAACGTAATCGTTTAAGTATTACTACCCTTTCTTTCTATAATATATAACATCGTTTATGTATAAATAACCTCACCTTTTTGCAATATTGTTTTAATTCTTCTTGAACACATCTTCTTTCCTCATTTTTTTGGAAGCAGCAATTAAGATGATTTAGTATGAGCATGGATATATATTACGAATGTAAAATGGGGGGCCACCAGATTGATTGAAAAAAGGACCCGTAACATACACGGTCATGGTTGCCAGGTCAAAATTTTCAAATTGCGGGAGAAATTTGGTATTATGCGGGAGAAATATAAAAATTGCGGTGGAAATATAAATTGCTAAAAAAAAATTTTTTTGAATTGACTTAATTATCCGCCTTTTATTTTTTATTTATTTTATAAAAATATAAAGTCGGTAACTATTTTCAAAATAAAATAACATATTGATTTATTAAAATATATTAATTTATAAAAAAAACCAACGATATTTTTTATATATAAAAGAATGTAAACAAGATAAAATTTTATAAAAAAAACGATTTTAATTTTACAATTAAAAATATATTTTATGTGAATGTCCCGCAAAACGACCGCAATTGGAAATCTACCGTGTGTGTGTATAACATTATAGGGAAAGGCGCTTAATTATCACGTATCACATTAAAATACATAATAAGGTACTCCAAAAATAAGAAATAATACAGATGAAACTAAAGTTGCGGCAATTGTAATCACTTATCTTGTAGTACAACATTCACAGAGATAATTATCATCACAATGATGGTAGAATCTTTTTCCCATAATATTTAACGACTCTAATATAAATGAAAAGTATACTTGTAGAACAAAAATGAGCAAGGCTATCATCGATGTTTTAGGACCTAATTCCAGGAGGTCAATTCTTGACGATTTGAAAAATGGGCATACATATCCCTTGATCCTCCGCTATTTCATCAAAATTAAGGTCGTTTCAATAAAACTATTAATTTTTTCCCCTCAAATAGTGAAAAATCCAAAGACATAGCCATAGGAGTAGCCAGGATCTACCTAGGGGGGGGGGATTAAAAAATTACTGGGAGCTTTGCCCCCAGACCCCATTTTGGGTGGGCCTTAGGCTAGCTTTTGCCTGGCCTTCGGCCCTGTTACCTTAGTCTATATATAGTCATAAAATATTTTTACATGATAGGAGGTTAATTTTAACAAAAAAAAATAAGCCTGGAACAAATATGAAATATATTTTTATTAGTTTATATAAAATATAATAAATAACTTGTATATACATTAATATAAAAGCATGGTAATCATTTATTCCAAACAAGTATTAAAAATTTATTTATAAAAAGTAAGTAGACATATAGTTGATATTCCTCTGTTATTTAAAATTAGTTACAAAATACTAGGTAAAATTCCACTTTTACAGACATATTTGACAGTTAGAGATTATATTACAGTTAATATTTTAACAAATTTGACTAACCAAGGCTCTTGATAATAAAAATATCACAATTTACATTCAATTATTTAACGCCATCTATTTATTTTAAATATAAAATGATATTTAAAATTAATTTTCATATTATTCATTCTACAATGTCTTTAAAAGATATTTTCTGATGTCCTTATCAATATTTAATAGTTTTCTGTAAAATTTATAAATTAAAAATTACTTGGTTGTCATATGATAATTGATAAAATTATATATACTGTAAATCTACGACAATATTCCACTGTTTGTATTGTACTTTAATTTTTTTATTTAATTTTATAAATAGTTTTATAATTATATTTTACTTTTATTAAGATAAATAAATTAAAATTAATCACTTTATAAAAATTATATATATTATATTATTTAGTAATTTTATGGATCTATTATTAATAATTATTACATTTCACTATTGTCTTAAGACATATCTTTGGCTTATATTCCATTTCTTAAAAACATTTTTGGTTTACTTTTTTATATATAAATGCTTTTCTCCAAAAATATATAAATTATGATGAATAGTTTTATAAAAAAAATATCAACTTTTACATTCTTTCTTTCAAATTTTTAAGATATTTGCATACATTTTTGGGGGTCAGGGGGTAGGGGAAGGACTAAGGGGGATATTTTTATTAGCTTAAAATGATATTCACAAAAAGTGATAAATTTGATGGGGGAAAATTCTCCCTTTCCTCCCCATGGCTACGCCTATGTACATAGCTAACCATATAATGGTAAATATAGCAGATTCGAGATTATCAATAAATTGCATGTCAGATTTCTGATCTGATAATGCTTCAGTGAATTTGGTAAAAACAGAGTGTATTTACAGAATGAGTCAGCACAATGTTGGTTGCGAAATGTTCCTAATACACGCCATCGATAGAATTTTTAAATTTTATAAACCTTTAATAAGATATTTTCTTAAACAAAGATTATAAAAGCTGTCCTAATATTTTGAAAATTTTTTCAATAATGAATGGCAGAGGTATATTTAGGAATGATTTCACATCTAGGAAATCTACTACATGCTGTTAATGTGTAGTTGCAATCAGAAGAATCTTAACAAAGATTCACAAAATTTGCAGATGTGTTTATCTTTACAGTTAAAAATTGACAAAAATTTTATGGCGACATTGGTAAAACTTAATTATATTTTATTTGAGATTAAATAATAGAACTAAATGTTTACCGTCGTTATTGAGATATTTATAAAATTCCTGGTATGACATAAAATATATTTGTTTAACCATTAGCACGGCTTCTAATGTTGTTAAAGCAATCCGATTTCTCTCCTTTTACCAGGCAGTCCTCATCAGGTGCGCTCGGATGAGGCATTAGAATGAGGTAAGGAGAAGACACACTCGCATATTTTTTCCAAGCATGGGGATTTATCTTTATTACGAAAATATTCTACCCATTTCTCCTCTGCTTTTAGACCATCTAACTTTAAGTATTTTGGCGAATCATAAAATATAGAGAGAATTACAATCTCCTCAAACAAGAAATCAATGTCTTTCGGTATTTTTAATATATTTATTAAATTATAAAAAATATCAATTGATGGTTTCTGTTCCAAGGTCATAATATATATACATTTGTAAATAGTTATTAAAATCAAATTTTGATTGTAAATATTCAAAAATTGTCTTAATAAAAATATCTGCTTCATTTAATAATGTATTAGAGTATTATTTGAACATTTTATTATAATATTTTTAATAGCGCCATAAAATTTATTATCAATTTTTAACTGTAGAGATGAACAAAGCTGTAGCATGATTTTGTGAATCTATTTATAAAGAATATTCTGATTGCAACTGAATATTAACTGCATGAAGTAGATTTCCTACATGTGAAACGAATCCCAAATATGCTTCTGCCATTTCATACTCGAAAAAATTTTTCAATATTTTAGGACAGCTTTTAAAATCTTTATTTAAGAAGTATTTTTTAAAGGGTTTGTAAAATTTTAAAAACTCTTTATACATTAACTTTTTTAGTTGATGACTAAATTCGTTAAAACATTTCATCACAATTATTTCGACATCTACAGATAGTACATTTATTGCCTTCTTGCAAGAATTATGTAGTATATTGCATATACAGCGAATTGGTATTAATTCATTATTGTGCTGCCTCAATCCGGTAACTTTGGTTGTTGTCAAAATTTACAGAGGCATTATCAGCGCAGAAAGCTGACATGCTAATCATTGATCTGAATCAGCTATATTTACCATTATGGCTAGGTACATCGTTGGATTTTTCACTATCCGAGGAAAACATTTTAACAGTTTCATTGAAATGTTCTTATTCTTGTTGAAATAGCGAAGGATCGAGGGAAATGTTTTAATATTTCCCTTATTAGTTGCATCTGTTAGAATTGCATATGGGTGCCCATCTTTCAAATCGTCTAGAATTGACCTCTAGGAGGTACTAAAACACTTGTGATAGCCTTGCTCATTTTTGTTCTGCCACAAGTAAGGTTTGCACTTATATTGGAGTCGTTAAATATCATGATAAAAAGATTCGACCCACATTATGATGATATAGCTCTGTGAATGTTGAACTATATGATAGATGTATACGATTTCCGCAAATGTAGTTGCATCTGTATTATTTATTATTTGAGAATATTTTTGTATTGCAATCGATGTTGATATACTCCCCTGTACTGACTTATATGAACGAAATGATGTTGATTTATTATTGGATAAAAATAAAACAGGATAGAAAGAAATTTACAAACTAGACATGTTTTTCGAATAAATATTTAAAATTAATTTTAAAATATAAAAATAATCAATTAATGTCTCTCAAAATTATTATTTATACATTAAAAATGTTAAAATACTAAAAATAAATTGCGGGAGAAATTAAAAAATTGCGGTAGATTTTTGCGGGAGAGAAATTTCTGCGTGTAAACTAAAAAATTGCGGGAGTCTCCCGCTGATGGGGGGAGACATGGCAACCCTGTACATGGTACACATGGAGGCTGAGAGGAAACACGTAAATCAATCAAAAGAAAATACTAGGGAACAGAAAAGGGAATTCCAGAGAATACTGGGATAAGATATTCTAAAAGATGAGGTAAAAGACCTAATTTCCTGGGTATAAAATGAAGTCCTTAAAGAAGGGGGATATATTGAGGTGTTGATAAACCTCAACATGCCTTAATTATTGTAAATACTTATAATTTAGTAAGCTTGGTTGATAATATAATTATTATTTATTTCATTGATTATTGTTAATAATGTGCTTAATGATTAATTTATATAAATTGATTTTGTTATTATATGCACCGAAGATATCATTTTCTATTAATGTAGATTGTTTTTCAAACATATATTTAGATGAACCATTATAAAAAATGATAACAATTTATTCAATAAACATTTTCTTATTCTTGGGTCATTATTCCACATCAAATGAGCAAAAAAATGAGATTTTCGGCCGACCCCTTTCGATTTTTTTAAAATTTGGTAAGCAAAGAAAGGTCAATGTAACTATGAAATAGCCAAAATTTTAGCCTCCTACCTAACATTTATATTTTTGAAGATATTAAGGTTCAAAGTGGCAAAAATGACGTATTTTTACTATTATCTGCCTTCATTCAATTAAGCATATCTTAAAAACTACAAAATTGTAAATAACGAATTTAATATCAAAATTACGTACAAAGATTCTACTTTATAAAAAAAAATTTTAATTTTTTTTACCAATTTCCGGCCATTTTATTTAATATATTAAGACTAAAAACGATTTTTTGGAAATAATACGACCTTCAATTTTTTTAAAAAATTTTGTATAAATTATTAAACTCTTCCTTTATATTTATATAAATAAATTGGTTTGGGACGCGGCCATCAACATTCTCAAAATCGATAAAAATGTAGAAAGGTTATGAATACTTTCCCGAAAGGGGGCGTCTTTGTATAAAATTATATATTAATCAGTTTTTAATGGTTTTTCTTGGACTATTTGATATAATTTAAAGGATTATTCATCTTGTAAGTGAAAATAACAATAAATGGGGCTTTCGTTCAATTATATAAATTGTATATCAATAAAAGAAATTCAATTTATTACTTTATTTATAATTTATTATAAAAATTTTGCCCATATAGCATATATTTAATGAATATTAATAAAATATATTTAACCAAGTTTATAGTTCTTGAATATATGAATCAGAATCTTGTGCATTTCATAGACGCCAAAAAATTATATCAAAATTTTCTCTACTCAATTTTTTAAAATAATTTGATATTTTTAAAATATGACAAATTAATTTATTATTATTATGAAATTATATACAAAATAAAAGTATTATCATAAAATAACCCAAAGCAATATAAATATTGGATCGGATTTTCTAAAATCGGCATAGCCTTACTAAATTAAATAACAATAAATAAGTGTTTCAATCAATAAAATAAATAAAAATTTTAAAATTGATTAATCATTCAATAATACATGCCCACTATATTAATTCATTTTTTAATTAATTTATTGGTATTTTGATTTCTATCAACACCTAACCCCAAGCCTGGAAAAACTATAGACGAATATACAGTTAAAATTGTATAAGACTTTTATTGTATGGACGAAATAAGCAGAATCATGCCAGGCAAGAAAGATTGCGTTTCGATTTTGACTAAAGACGGAAAAAAGAATACCATACATAAGAGATTAATTTTAGATAATTTGAAAGAAATTCATATATTTTTTAAAGAAATGAGGCCTGATGTTAAAATTGGTTTTTCGAAATTTGCAAGCATTCGCTCAAAAATTGTATACTCGTTGGAGGTAGTCGTACACATGTATGTGATTGCAGCTACCATCAAAATTTTAAATTAATGATCATTGGATCAAATTTACCCAATTTAACCAATGATATGTTGCCCAAACATACAAACATATTTTACACTTAATTTGTAATTCGCCTCAACCATCCAATTTATATGGGCAAATGTGATAATTGTCCAGGGTCAACACATTTACGCGATCAAATAGAAATATTGTTTCTTTCTAAGGACATCGAATTTATAACATACAAACAATGGCTATCCGTAGATAGAACAACTCTTGAAACAATAACCAAACCAGTAGGTGAATTTATCAATGCCTTTTTTGAAAAAATGGAATCTTTATCCATTTTTTTATTTCAACGCAACAATCGTTGTATCAAAACAATCTAAAATTGAACTTAGACGAAGACCAATATTTAATTTTATGTGATTTTTAAGAAAACTATAGCTTTATACTTCAGGATGAAGTACAAAATTATCATTGGAATAGGGCTCAATCCTTGCTCACCCTTTTGTTATATATTATAAAGATAATTTTGCCAATATTTGTTGCCTAAATTATGTAATGATATCCAAATCTTTGCAACACAATACAATAGCAGTACATAATTTCAAAAAAACATTGGTAAATTTTTTAATTAATAAAATTTGTAGGTCAAATAAAATTTTTTATTTTTCCGATTATAAAAATCGTAAAAATTTTATTAATATTTGCCATCATGAGATGGATTTCGGGGTACAGGCGAAATGGCATTTTTCTCCTATAGCACACGGGAAAAGTGTTTGTGATGGGATTGGTGGCACTGTTAAAAGATTAACCGCTAGAGCTAGTTTACAAGGCCTTACTCAAAGTAAATAACCACATCATATGAATTGTACAAGTTAAATAAAGAAAATATTAATGTGATATATTTTGAATAGATGACCAAAATAAATTATGATTACGAAGATCTATTACTCAGGGAAAGATTTTCAAAAACTAGATCTATACCTGGAACACACAAAATACACACCTTGATTCCAACAGATCTACATCAATTTAAAAGTAAAATGTATTCCAATTCAATAGAAAGTACTATAGAATAGTTATCATATAATGATGAAAGTTTAATTATTGAAGAAATATCAGGATACCTAACGTATCCTATGATTCTAATTGGTGGTTAGCTTTGTTTTAGTGAAAAATTAAAAGCAGGAAGAAATATATATAAAGTTTTTAACCCATCCAGACAAAGTAGAATCTTTGTACGTAATTTTGATATTAAATTTGTTATTTACAATTATGTAGTTTTTAAGATATGCTTAATTGAATAAAGGCGGATAATGGTAAAAATACGTCATTTTTGCCACTTTGAACCCTAATATCTCCAAAAATATAAATGATAAGAGGCAAAAATATGGCTATTTCTTACTACACTACCCTTTCTTTGCTTACCAAATTTTAAAAAAATCGAAGGGGGTTGGCCGAATCATGGTTGATTTGTCATGGAATGACCCTCTTTGTCTATAACTTTTTAATACATTGTATAATAATTAAAAAAGTTGATCAAAATATTGTGCACAAATGGAAATTCAAATTTTTTATTTGATGTGCCAATTTTTCAATAAGTTGTTCTGTATAATAAGTAGAGTTAGTCCAAATCGATTTTAATCTCATTTGTGCTTGTACCAATTTAATTATTGTTGACAAAATTTATAGTAATCTTAATGTATTTGGAAAAAGTTCTAAAGATTATCAAATAAAATTAATCTTTCATACCAAGATTAAAATTCTGAAATTAATTGGCTTTCAGATACATTTATATCCACTAATAAAAATGACCAAAATTATTATATTTTTTCATAGGTAAATAGTATTTGTAAATTGGATAGAGGCATTTCATGAATCACAAATCGTTCATTGATTTAAATAAAAAATTTTTCCAAGAGTGGAATAAAAGGGTAATCTTATATGATGTTAAACCACTTGTTAGTAAACAAAGATCAAAATTCACTAAAATGCAATAAGACCTAGTTATTTTTTAATGAATATTGACATAATTGTGTTGTCGAGTTTATCTACTATATATCATCCCTCCAAAATCGGAACCACCAATTTAGCTTAAGAAAAAAAGATGGCCCTTGCTGGCGTTGAACCCAGAACCATTAGATTGTAATACATTTATTGAACAGGCTAGGCCAAATATGCTTCTCAAAATCATCAAATTTTTTTGAATATAAGGATAAAATTGCTATTCTATTTAATATTTATAAAAAACACAAAAATCAAGAAAGTTTAATGCTATGCATCATTACCCAGAATAAAAGTGGTTGTTTTATAAAAATCCTCTATTACCTCCTTGTTAATATTGATTTGTTTGTATGGGTGAAGTCAGACTTGTAAATCTCAAAATCATGCTCAACAATCTTATAAATATCATTAAATTCTTGGTCAATATGATGACATAATTTTCTAAGTTGTAATATAATATTATTTGTGATTTTTATAACCTAATCAAATTCAGATCTTTTTTTTTGAAAATATAGTAAAAAACTGTTGGGTATAAATTTATTAATTTATCCCAATGCAAAAAAATGGCTTTTATATTGAATCTTAATGTATCAGCTTCAGATAAAATACTTGGTTTAAGCCTCTGACATTTCATCACACTCAAAATAGGTTCTTCTAGATCCCAAAATATCATAACAGCAAGGCTCCAGGGTATGCATCTTACATTTTTTTTCTTCATGTAACCCAAGATATGTCAGAAATAACTTTATTTAGAAAATTATATCTCCTTGTATATCTGAATATTCAAATATTTTCCCCAATCATAGTTATTAATAGAATAAATAGAATTTTTTTAGTTGATAAAATTTTTTATATCCAGTATCTTTAAAAAATGTAAGAAAATATACTTTAAATTTTGGCAAGATAAAATTTTACTAAAATAAAATATAACCTAATTGAAATAGAATATTTTGCAATTCACAATAAAAAACAATGTAAATATTGGATTTGAATTCGTGTGAATTATTATTGAAAAATATATGATTGAATCATAGAAAATTATATAGATCTAACTTTATAAGAATATTTATATAATAAAAGTTAATCCATCCAATTAGTGTTCTTAATTAAAAAGGGCAATCACATTTAAAAGATTTAATCAAATCTACCTTGATATGACTTAAATAAGTAAATGACTTAATTAATTAACAATGCAATCCATATATATATATTTTAATACTTATTAATGTAGTTTTTAATATATATTTATCAGCAAAAAGTATCAAAGTTAGCAAACTCTTTAATTTTTACAATTATGATTATATAATTAAAAATATAATTGATTAACAGATTAAATTTTTATTTATAAATAAAATATATAAACTAATATATTTAAATGAATTTATTTATTATGCAAGCTTTGATGACATTATGCTAACTATATTATACTTTCTATAAAATCAATATAATTCTAGTGTCAAAGGATATATAATACACTGTCTAACTAGTCAACTAATAATGTAAGAAAGTATTTCAAATTTTAGAATTTGCATGATAATTAGCTTAAACTTAAATGACTTATATATATTTTTTTTATTATAACTATAAATTAAAAAATAAATTAGCAATATATTATATATAATGTCAAATACAAATTTTACATTATATATCCCTGATTTAAGATTCCAATCCAATCCTGTACGACAAGGAATAAAACGGTCACCAAAAATTTTAAATGGAGATGTAACCTTTATACTATTTTTAGGCTTCAAAGAACCCTATAAAATACATGTTTATTAACAATTACATTAATGATTACCGTATATTTTACATTTATTTTATGTAAATTTTCCTTGTTTGGAAGTTCATTATATGAGCCCATTTTCTTTATATTATAAGCGTTGCATACTATTTAAAGATAATAACTCTTTTCGCACTTCAATAAGTATATAAATGAAAGGAATAATAAAAATTTAAAAATTCATAATAACGTTACAAACAAAAAATAAGGAAGGATAAATATTGTATCCACAAGTTAAAATACTGAAATTTTTTTTTCAAATCATTTTTTTACATAGAATAAAGAAAAGAGGCAAGAGCAAAAACGTTTTATTTTTTTTTAAATGACGCTAATTATATTATCTTTTTTCAAATCATACTTTTATACATAGCATAAAGAGGCATGAGCAGCAACGTTTTCTTTTTTCTAAATGAAGTTAAATATTTTTTTTTTTCATTCTTTTTATTAGTATTTTTTTTAATTAAATTTTTCCTTATTTTTATCTAATTTTGCATTTTGCAGTATTCATTGAATATATTTAATGATTTTTTATCTCAGTATGCCTTAATCTTTACCTTATCTTATATTTTAAATTTGGAGTTTTTAAAATGATTTTCTATCTATTTTGTTTTCATTTAGATTGACTTGTATAACCACCCCTCTCTCCAAATGTTTTTACCTGTTCATTGATTTGTCATCTTTGAAGCAACTTAAGGGTTCCTTTCCCACTTTTCTAATTACTTTTTAAGCAATTTAATCATAGGCGTAGCCAGGATTTTCCTAGGGGAGGGGGAATTAAAAAATTGCTGGGGACTTCAACCCCATACCCCATTTTAGGCTTGCCTTCGGTCTGCTTTTACCCGGCCTTTGGCCGGATTACCTTGGTCTAAGTACCTTAATATAAAAGCATGGTAATCATTTATTCCAAATAAGTATAAGTTGTAATTCTTCTATTATATAGAATTGTTATAAAATACTTGGTATAATTCCACTTTTACAGACATATTTGACAGTTACACAATATATTACAGTTAATAATTTAACAAATTTTACTAATCAATGCTCTTGATAACAAATATAGCAATAATTTGCATTCAATTATTTAATGCCATCTATTTATTTTAAATAAGAAATGATATTAAAAATTAATCTTCATATTATTCATCCCATAATGTCTTTAAAATATATTTTCTGATATCCTTTCAATATTTTATAGTTTTCTGTAAAATATATAATTCGCTATATTGGTAAAATTAATTTGATTTTCATATGATAATTGATAAAATTAGATATACTGTAAATCTACTACATATAATATTACACTGTAAGTATTGTGCTTTAATTTTTTTATTTAATTTATGATTTAATTTTATCTATAATTTTATAATTATATTTTACTTTTATTAAGATAAATAAATTAAATTACACACTTTATAAAAAATGATATTTGATATATTATATTATTTAGTAATTTTATGGATCTATTATTAATAATTTTTACATTTCGCTTTTATCTTAAAACTTATTTGGCTTATCCTCCATTTCTTAAAAAAAACATTTTTGGTTCACTTTTTTTTATATACAAATGCTTTTTTCCAAAAATGTATAAATTATGATGAATAGTTTTAGTTTAAAAAATATCAACTTTACATTCTTTCTTTCAAATTATTGCTTAAGATATATGCATACATTTTGGGGGGTCAGGAAGTGGGGGGGGGAGGACTAAGGGGGATATTTTTTATTAGCTTAAAATGATATTCACAAAAAGTGATAAATTTCTACAACGGAATTTTCCCTCTTGCCCCCCCCCCCCTCAAAGGAGGAGCGTTATCAGAGAAAAACAAATGAAGAGGGAGGTGTCAATATGCTACAAGAAGGGCTAGCTAGTGTACATGATCCTTTTCCGAGAGTGATGATAAATTTAGGTGGGAGAATGGTTCCCATGTTTTGATACGGGAGCAGCTATTTCGGTAATTGGATATAATGGATATCAGAGTATTTGGCCCAGTGAAAGGATAGAGAATGAGGGGTTAAGAATAATACAATTCGATGGGACTCTGTTGGCTGAGATGGGTAGGGTGGAGATTGTAGCAACATTGGAGGAAAGAATTAAAATATTAGATTTATGGGTTATCAATCGGAATATAGAAGCGGTGTTGGGATGGGATTGGATAACTAGCATTAGTTAATGGTATAGTTTTTGGGGGGTATTTTCATGGTGGGGTATATTTGTACCAATAAAGATGAGGAATATGCCGTTATGACCTTGAGAGAGAATGTGTTCCCGGGAATTGAGACCACGTTTAATGAGGGAACCAGAGAAAATAATTCTAGGGGCGAAACAAGGAGCGATAATTCAAGGAGCGAAACATGGAAAAATAATTCAAGGAGCGAAACATGGAGCGATAATTTAAAGAGCGAAACAAGGAAAAACAATTCTAGAAGCGAAACAATGAGGATAATTTAAGGAGAGAAACAAGTAAAAACAATTCTAAGAGCGAAACAAGGAGCGAAGCAAGGAAAAATAATTCAAGGAGCGAAGTAAATAAAAGTAATTATAGAAGAGAAATAAAAAGAATAATGCTGGGTGCGGAGTAAAGAAAAAGGATTCTAATAATAAAGTAGTGGAAAGGAATTCTAGGAAAGAAATAAAGGAAAATGACGTTAAAGAGAAAATAGATAAAAATTACCCAGGGCACGTTGGACCTATTAAGGAGGGTCGTGATATTAAAAGTAGGAGGAAAGAGGAATTGGGAAAAGGGAGGTAGGACAGCAGCAAACAAAGCAAAAAGTGATGAATGCGAAGACTTCAGAAAATCAGAAAGTAATGAAGGACAGGACACTGCCCAGTGAAGAAAAGTTGATAACTAATGAAGAAGATGGAAGAAAATTGGCTATGACTCAAGTGCAAGAAGGAGTTCAGAGATTAGTACAAAGTTATCAGAAATTTTTCAACGAAGATATGGATGCCTCAGAGATTATGAAGTAGATATTAAGTTAAAAGATGGTTGTGTTCCAAAATTATTTCCCTTATGACGGTTACCGTTTGAGAAATAGAACTGGAATTGGATCAATGCAAAATTATTTCCCTTACAACGGTTACCGTTTGAGAAGTAGAATTGGAATTGGATCAATGGGTACAAAGAGGAATTGTTTGTCCTGTGGAATACAGTGAGTGGGCAACTCCACTTAAGCCTGTGAAGAAAGCCAATGGTAAACTTCGTTTATGAGCAGATTTTCGAGTAGCGTTAAATCCATGGGTTGTGAATAATTATCCGTTGCCAAGAATTGAAGAAATACTAGCCAATTTAAAGGGAAGCGTTTATTTTTCAAAAGAAGATTTCTATAAAGCATATCTGCAATAATGTGTAAAACCGGAAATAAAGAAATTATTAACTATTACTACGCCTTAGGGATTGTTCGTATTATGTAGATTACCATTCGGACTTAGTGTCTCAGCTCCTCTTTTTCAGCGTACAATGGCTGCTGTTTTCCATGGAATGGAGGGAGTTTTCTACTATATGGATGATGTGTTGGTGACGGGAAGAACTCCCGAGCAACATGAACGGAGATTGGAAGAAGTGTTTCGAAGAATCAAAGAAAAAGGATTGACAGCGCGGAGAAAAGTGTGTTGGGGGTTACCGAAGTGACATATCTGGGGCATAAGATCACTGGGAAGGAGGTGCGGCCTTTGGACAAGAATTAATAATATGATAAGACCTAATATTAAAACAGAGGTACAGGCCTTTTTGGGGATGGTAAATTATTATTATAGGTTCTGGAAGGCTTTGCTCTAATAGCAGCGCCCTTACATCAATTGTTAAAGAAAGGGCGGAAGTTTGATTGGACAGATGAGCAAGAGGAGTCCTTCAAAGAATTAAAATGTAGAATGGGAAAAGAACCGGTGCTGGTATGTTTTAATAATGAATAGGAAGACATATTAGCGGTGTATGCCTCTAATAAAGGTGTAGGAGGAGCGTTGTTGCATTATATTGATGAAGTTGAAAGGCCTGTGTTATTTATCTCAAGAATAGGGCAGCAGAGACCAGGTATGCAGTGATTGAGCAAGAAGCCCGTTATTTTCGGACTAACTAAGTGTCGTTAATATTTAATTAGACACAGATTTGTTATTTACATGAACCATAAGCCGCTTGTATATCTTTTCAAAAAAGACAATAATAAATTAATGCTATCACCCCGGATACAAAGTTGGTTACTGCTAGTGGGTAGTTTTGACGTCCAGTGAAATATCGCAGAGGGAGAGAAAATTATTTACCGGACGTTTTATCCAGATGCGGAGCGGGGAAAGATTTCGGGGAGAAAGAGCAAGAGGAACGGGAAAAAGAAAATGAGCAAGGACTGATTAGGACTATGGTTGGAACATCTAGAGGAGGCGGGCCCGTGACATGGGAAGAAATTAAAAGGGTTACTTTGAAGGATCGGGAACTGAGATGGATCAAAGCTTGCCTTATGGGACGGAAAACGTGGCAAGACGGAGACAAGACCTATAAATATATACAAAAGGAATTGGCAATAATAGATGATTGGTGCGAGGAAATAGGAGTGTTATACCGTCCAAGTTAAGGGAAGCTGTAATGGCGATGATTCATGCTAACATCAAGGAATGGAGAGGATGAAGCAATGGGGACGGGAATATGTTTGGTGCCAGGAATGAACAGAGACATTGAAAATATAAGCCGAGCTTATGTTAAATGTAATTCTTGGGCTCCGATGCCTCGAAAGGATAAGGAAAGTGTGTGGCCGAAAGCAACTCAGCCTTGGGAACGCATCCACTTGGATTTTTTTGACTTTGAGAATAGAATATATATATTGGTGGTAGGTGCTTTTTCAAAATGGGTAGAGTATGAGGAAGTGAGGATTAACCACTCAAGTCGTGATAAAAGTATTGAAAAATTTATGGGTTAAATTTGGGGTCAGTAGGACAGTAGTGGCGGATGGGGGTCCTGCTTTTATTAGTAAACAATTCAAAGTCTTTTGTGCGGAAAATGGAGCTAAACACATTTTAGCTCCGCCGTATCATCCAAGTTCAAATGGACAAGCTGAGAGGATGGTAGCGGTAGTCAAGAACTGGTTGAGAAAGTCAAAGGATGGGGCGGAAAGATGTGGATAGCAGTGGCGTATTATAACAACAGTAAAAAAAGGGAGGAGCCGTCGCCGGCAGAGAAGTTTTTAGGATGGAGAGAATTTGGTTGAATTCGCTGAAACCGACAAGACAGGGAAAGAAGCTGTCCGAGACCGGAAATGAAGCGGAATTCAAGGTAGGGCAGGCAGTATGGGTGAAGTAATAAGAAATGAGAATCCAGAGGATCATGGAAAGCATGGGACAAAAATTAAATCGTGTGAAATTCAACGACGGAAGAGAGGGAGTACGGCATCGATGAAAAGGGGCGTAGAACCTGGGAGGTTACGATCAGGATTATTAATAGGAGGATATAATTGATGGGATTATGAATAAGAGGATATAATTGATCGAAAATTCAGGGTGGAAAAATATTCATCTTAGTATGGTGCTCAATATATCCTAGGAAAATTGAAGGGAACAGTTAAAACAGAGGTACGCTAACTCAATACCGGGGTGATTTATAATAATAATAAAAAGCGAATCAACCATATAGGGGTTAATAGGACAAAATGGTTAATGGAAGGTGCAAATGATAAATGGAGCCAGGTCGAAATAAGACATGATTTCTACAAGGAATCGACAATAGCGGCACATAAAGGGAGGAGACTCAAGAAACTAACCACTGTATAAATAAATTTGTGAAAACACCATAAAGGAACGATAATTATGTCGGGTGAGAGGTGAAATGCGAAGCTGGGTTTTCAATTAGTGGGGGCGTGTATGTGTATCGTGTTTTAGGTAAAGTAGGAGTCACTTTGTTTGATAAGCATTTTATTTGTGATTAATATTTTTTAATTTTTTTGCGCATTCATTCATTTAATTTTTATTTGTGTTATCATATGTATCCTTAATACCTATTTAAGAAGTATATGTCTTTCTAATGGGCTAATATTAAAAATGGCTATATCATATGGATGATCATTTTACTCTAGTTTTGTAAAAGAATTTTAGTTATGAGTATAATATTGAGATTTGTACATTATCATCATTAATATTATTTTTAAAAAAATTGTTTGTGCACATTGTTGCCCTCTCTTTATTTTTACATTAAATATCTAAAGTATTCTTATCCTCTTATATATCATTTGTATGCTTGATTTTTTGCTTTTCCATCCTTACTATTACCAGGTTCTTTATAATAATAACTCTTCCAACTATTCTTACATATGGGAGGGAATTTTAATTACTAAGAGTAAATATTATAAAATGTTTAAAAATTAACCCCCCCCCTTCTTTATGCCACTGTATTTTACACATTTTTGCATTTTTTTTGTAAGATGACTAGGATTTTGAAATTCATCAATATGTGTATAAAATTTCCTTATTATTTTATTAGAAATTTTAAAATGATAGATAAATATTACGCCACTAGAAATTTGAAAGTAATAGATAACGAAACTAATTGATAAAGTAACTTAGTAGATGAATGTGATAAATAAATTTAATTAACCCTTTGGGGTCCATGGATAACTTTTGGAATCATAATTTTTCAGTAATTTTTTTTTTGCATATAAAATGGCCACTGATAATTTTTGAAATCATATTTTTAATTTTTAAAATTTGCTCTTTCGTATTTTATCAATAACTAGCTTTGTTTCGTATGTTATCATCTCTGTTCACACCAGACTTAGAATCTTCAATTCTACAATCATCCCCATATTACTTTTTGGAGGGCACTTATGGGAATTTAACAAAACAGAAAATAGGAGACTCCAATCTTTCATAAATAACTGCCTTAGAATCATAAATGGAATTTTTTATCCGAAGGTTATATCAAACAACAATTTATGGAGAGCGTCTAAGCATACTCCGATACACATCACCCTGAGGAAACGCGGTATTCAATTTCTGGCCCATATCATAAGAAACTCAGATCAAAATCTTGTCCATGATGCTATTACTTGGATTTACACCTATAATAAAAAAGAATATACAAAATACAAATCCCTTTGGTACTATAAGATCATAAAAGATATAATGGAGTTAAATTTAAATATGAAACAATTCATTAAATTAAATAACTGCAAAAAGTCCATTTAAAAACTCTTCAGGATAAAGGAAAGATATTTCAAATGAAAAAATCACCATTTTATATTTTTAATCACCAAAATCAAATATGGGACGTTTCTAAATTAGGACTAATAGCAAACTGGATTGGTATGTACTTTATTTAATCTTAATTTCTATAAAAATCTTAAACTAGAAATCAGCCACAACCCACCCTTAAAGTAATTAACTTAAACTGCAGTTCTTGGGCATAGGCTCTTTTTTTGTCCCGCTCCTTTTTGATTTTAAGCCTATGGACGTCTGCAACTTCTTCGGAATGTTGAGCGTACAAGTACGTGCGGCTTGCCCACAAACGTGTGGAGGGCTCCTCATATTTTATTTTTAATTAATACCCAAATTAACTTTGTTCCAATTAGATGGAAATGAGGAAAACCTAGCGTAGCTCTGTTGATACTCAACGTTAGAGGGCATATGCGCTATATATCACGTATCACGTAATATTTTTTTGATTTTTTTTTGCGCATTCATTCTTTTAATTTTTATTTGTGATTTATTTTTTTGATTTTTTTTTGCGCATTCATTCTTTTAATATATTATAAAAATTGCTATTTTTAGATTAATTAAATTATTAATCAATTTATATTTATTTTATAGTAGATATATATATATATAGATAAAAAAAGGAAATAAAAACAGTTGTCGTTTTTCCAGATTTTCTTCATCATTTGATTATTGTTGTTTATTTTTTTATAGAAATTTATTTTTTTTGGTTTCGTTCTAAAGAGAAAAAATTAAATTTTGGAGAAGAAAGAAAAAAATATTACAAGTAAGAAAAAATTATATATTTTATTGTAAAATTGTAGTAAGAGAAAAAGAAAATAAAAGTATGGATAATAAGTTAGAAACTTATTAATAGTAAAATTAATATAGCCAATAAGCCCTCCCATAATCAGATTTTTTATTTAATCGGGCTTGGGCTTTTTACCTCTCCTCTTATTTCCCATGGGCGTTCAAGTAAAGGGCTTACCTCTTGCGCGCACGGGTAACTGTGACCTGCCAAAAAACGTGGATGATCCTCTTATTTATTTCCTATCTTTTATTCTAGTTTGATGACCTTTTCATGAGAGAACCAAGTGTTGCTCTGTTGTATATATATCTCTGGTATATATGACGTTTAGTGCTAGTGCGCTTAATATCACGTATCACGTAAAGATTGTATTAAATCTTTGGATTACTACAATAAAATATCATGGCAAATCTCTATGAAAAGAGTCTTTAAAAGTTATATAAATAAAATACGGAATAAAGATGCTCAATAAGCTGAGAAAATGTTTGCGATATCTAAACTAGTTTTAATTACTTGGGATAAAAAAAATAAGGTTCAAATTTGTTTACAGATTTTTGAAGGAGGGGACGCTAAATGAGTTGTCAATATTCATGAGTGAAGAAGTTGGATTTTTTAGGTAGTGCCGATTTATAAAATTAGTTCAATTTGTTTAAGATAAGTGGTGCCGATTTATAAAATGTAGAAATCTTTTTGTATATAATAGTTTAAATGTTTTTAAGTTATGTTTTGTCGACGTTATAAATATTTTTATTAAAATAGTTTAAGTTTATTTAAAGAATTGTAAAGAGTCCTGAATATGATTTAGTTTTATTTAAAATTTTTTATTCTTTCCAGTTTAAATTCTAGGTTATTTTAAGTAACTGGTATTTTTTTAATAAATGAAACTAAATTTTTGGATTATTAAAATTCAATAATAGGTATTAGAAGTAGGGGCGCGGGTCTAATTTTTAAGTCACGACCTGTCCGCTCACGGTGGTAATAAATAAATTTCACGCCGTTTCACGCTTATTACTAAAAAAAAGTTTGACCCGATCCGCCCGCTCATGAAAGACAATATTTTGATATCACGCCCGAAAATTCACGATATTTTTAAATTTTACAAAACTTTATTGCTATGCTTTTATTAGTGTTGTTAAACGGCTCGTTTTGAGCCGATTTTTAAAAACGGCTAACTCAATATTTCATCTAGAATAATATTACGCAAGCCTGAATATTTTGTTTGTAGAAGGAACAAAAGTTTAGACATCTATTAGCGAAATCTTGAGGTTTAGGCAACAGTTTTCTGGCTAAAATATTGAGTTAAAAATCGGCTCAAAACGAGCTGTTTAACAACACTAGCTTTACTTTTTTTGAATATATTATGTCATAGTTTTTATTTCTCTTATCCCATAATAATAACACAAAATAATTACAATTTATAAATCAAAATTTTTATTTAGAAAAAGAATAATGTCCAGGTTTTTTTATTTCAATTGTGTTTGCCTTTCCTCTAGTTAACCATTGGCTATATAAAATAACCTTTTACTAGAAGCCGAACGGAGGTTACAAAATTTTACTAGCTAATTTTTTCAAAAAGGGAAATGAATTTTCCTGCTTCCAAAACTTAAAAATATTGTCATTATTATTTGTCTTATGAGCATTGATTTTAAGTATCCTCATAACTTTCATTGCTTCATCAGGATCCACTAGAAATTCTTTAAATGTTTCCTTTCGAATATACAGTTTTTTTATGTAAGTTTTGATGAATTAAAAAGGTTATAAACGATAATTGGCATTGACTTATGTATATTATAATTTCATATCCTTAGGCGACCAGAAGAAATAGATGAGTCATCTATTTAAATAGATATATAAAAGAGGTAGACTTCTATTTAGTAGGACTTACTGGATTGTTAGGGGGATCTGCAATAGAACAATAAACAATAAATTGCTTCTTTGAGTCAATTGTCTGCGAATATGCATACATTAGGAATAGTTAAAAAGTATGTGCATACTCTATAATCATCAAGCCAAGTATATTAATTATAATCATTATGCCGTAGATCATTCAAAAATTTTGTATTAAGGTATGCCCTAAATATATATTCAAACAATTGAGAGGCAATGGAAAGCCTAAAAAAATAGTATCCCAAGAATAAAATAAAAATTAATATTTAAATGAATACATATCTTTTAAAAAATTTGTTAATCTAAATGTAAAGGAAAATTATTGTTATTTATGCATATATTAAATAATTCTACTGAGTAATAAAATATTTGAATATTTATAAATTTTTAAAATTTGTCCACTATATTTAAAATATAAATAAAACAACAAACAATATGTTTATGACGTTTATATTAAGTATTTTAGATATGTAAGTAAATATGAGAGAGTTGAATTGAAACAATAAGTTATTATGATATTTAATCTTCTTATAAATTTTGACTGATTAAATTAGAGTGCAAATGATTAATATTTATTGTAAAGATAAATGAAAATTAAACAAATTTTATGAAATTTATTTATCACCAAATAACGAGAGTTGAGAGATTTATTATTTTTCATTTAATTAAAATTTTACAAGACGGAAAAATATGTGTTTATAAAATTCGAAAGATTTTTGTTTAAAAAAATTTTTATTTTCAAAACTAAATAAAGTTAGAAAATATATATTATAATTATAAAATTACAAATTTATATATAATAAACAATTTAAAAAACTAAAATTTCCGTGATTTACAGGTGTTCACATCACGCCCGGTAAAAATTTTGGAGAGACCCGTCATGCACAATCACGTCTAATAATTTAAAATTTATTCACACTCATGCCGTGACCCTCCGTGATCCATCGCGTAATTTCACGGCCGGCGCCCACCAGTCATAAGAACATGATCTTCAAAGATTATATTAATTGATAAAATATGTTAATTAATATTTAAGAATGGACTTTTACCTTTTTTCAAATCGATGAAATTTTATATAAGAAATTTGAAAAATTAATTGTCTTAAATTTTGAATATATTTTAAAAATTTTAAATAAAAAATTGAAATTATAATAATTAATTGTTATCAAATTTCAACATGCTTTATATTTTATAAAATTTTAGGAAAAAATTTTATTTACAAAACAATTAATGATACATAACGGGCCTCTCAGTCAGTGGAATTCTTTTCCATATATTAAAATATGGTTGACAAATCCCAGGTTTGCAAATAACCAATCAAGGAAACCTTCACTATTATTAGTATTGGAAAAGAATAGCTATGGTATTTTTGCACTATCTTTTGATATTTTCTGATTTATACATTTTATTAGATTGTTATTTTATGCAATATATATTTTTTGCAATATATAATTTATGATAATTAGATTATGTTATTTTATGCAATATGAGCCACCAAAGGTATTCTTTTGCTAAATATTTGGTTTTGCCAGCACTCAAATGTCCTTCGTGCAAATTTTGTAGCATTGACTTTCTTAAATCTTTCGGTATGATGATTTTATACAAAACACATACATTACATAATCTATAATATAATTTTCAATTGTCCTCACTACGTCACTAGTGACATTATGTCATCGGTACGTCATGTCATCAGTACGTATTTATTTATTTTGTTCTTTATATTTTCTTTCGCTTTTCCTTACATTTTCCTTCTCCTTTCCCTGGAAGAAGATGAAAAGTAATGAAAAAGAAGAGGGAATAAAAAAAAGAAGAGGAAAAAAAGAAGAGGGAATAAAAAAAAGAAAATAAAAAAGAAAAGGGAGAAGGGCATCCCTTTTTCCTTCCCTTCACATTTTTTCTTTGCTGCGTCGCTTTACATTTTCCTTTATATCTTCTAACTCCTTTCCACCTTTCTTTCTTTCTCCCCCTTCTCCCTTTATCTAACCCTTTTTTCTTTCCTCTTCCTTTTTTCTTTTATTATCTCTTTTCTTCCCCCCCCCTTTACCGTATTCTTTCCATATTCCTTTTTCTTTTCTATATATTTCTTTTTCGCTTTTCCTTTTTCTTTCTTTTATTCTTCCTTCTCTTTTCTTCTTGACTTTTCTCTTCCATTTTCCTTCTTTTCCCTGTTCTTTTCCTTTTACTTTCCTTTACCATTTTATTTTCATTACCCTTTTCTTTTCTTTCCTTTTCTTTTTTCCCCTCTTCCCTTTTTGATTTACTTTCTATATTTTCCTTTTTTTTTCTCTTTTCTTTCCTTTCCTTTCCTTTTTAATTTCTCTCTTATTACCTCTCCCTTTCTTTTTTTTACTTTTCTTTTCTTTTACCTTTTTTCTTTGCCTTTTCCTTTCCACTTTTCTTTTACTTTTCTTTTTTCCTTTACATATCTCTTTCCCTTTTCTTTTCATTTCACCTTTCTCTTCTTTCTCTACCCCTTTCATTTTCTTTTCCTTATATTTTTCTTTTTCTTTTCCTTCTACTTTTGCTTTCTTCTTTTCTTTCCCTTTCCCCCTTTCTTTCCCTTCCCCGCTTTTCTTCCCCTTTCCTCTCTTCCCTTTTTTATTCCTTTTTTATCTCTTTACTTTCCTCTCCCTTTTAATTTCCATATTTTCTTTCCATTTTCTTTTCTCTTTTATTTCCCTTCGTCCTTTATTCCCCCTTTTTTTTACCTTTTCCTCTGCCTTCCTTTCTTTTTTCCTTTCCTTTCCTTTCCTTTCCTTTCCTTTCCTTTCCTTTACATTTCTATTTTTCTTTTCCTTTTTGCCCCCTTTTTCTTCCTCTTTTTCTTTTTTTCCCTCTTTCATTCCTTTCTTTCCTAATCCTTTTTCTTCACCCTTTTCATTTCCTTCTTTCCATTTTCCTCTCACTTTTTCTCCATTTTTTCACTTTTCCTTTCTCTTCCTATTTCTTTCATCTTTCATTTTTCTCCTGCTTCTTTCTATTTTTCTTTTCTCTTTCTTCCTTCCTCATTCTTAGGAAAAGTTTAATTTCAACTAATTCTGGCTTTCCATTTTCTTTCAGCACCATTAATTTCTCGTTAATTTGATCTAAAAAAAGAAAGGTTCTATCAAAAAGGAAAAGATCCAATAAAAAGGGAAAAATTCCAATTCAAAAAAGGAAAATCGTTATTTTTTTTTAATATTTTTTTTTAAAAAAATTATCAAGGATCCTACATTATAGAAAGCTTGCCAAATTGGTTCTCCAAACAATATTTATCCTAATTCGCATATATACTTATCATTTTGCATATAGTAAATATTTATTTTTATTTCTCATTGTTCCTGCTCAATAAAATTATTAGGTATTGAAAATATATTCATTTATATTATGGCAATACATAAATTAATATTTTTTTAATATCCGTCCTTAACCCCATAACTATATTATATTTTTATTTAAATTCTGATATCTCATGATTTGTGATCCTTCGCCATTTGTAATTCCCAGGTTACACTCCCTCCGGCCAAAGGCCGCACTAGGGCGTAGCCCTATTTATAAACAATACGCATACTTATATAAATAAAAAAAATTTTAAATAAAATATGAGATGATTTATTTAGCAGAATTTTGATCGATCAAGAAATTTAACGATATAGAACTTGATCAAAAAATTAAAAACTTTAATCAGTCAACCTCCTACGTTGAACTTTTTCAATCCAGACTTACCCATTACCCACGGATGCGTCTAAAAGTGGCTTAGGAGCTATCGTATTTTAGAAAGAAGGATGCGGCAAAGAGAAATCGATTGCTAAGTCCTTATTAAAATCTGAAAGAAATTACACCAACATCGAAAGCGAGGCGTTAGCAATTTTGCGATGAAAAGATTCCAGGAGTTTCTAATCGGAACAAAATTTATAAATATCACTGATCATAAGTCTTTGATCCACTTTTTTTCAAAAATTTAAAAGAAAATTCATCTATGTCGATGAGATTACAGAAAGGGAACATTGCAACGGGAGCTAACGACTTCAAAATAAGACATAGAGCAGTAAACACAACAGGTACCAGATTGTTTATCAAGATTGCTAGTAACACTTTCGAAAGAAGAAATACACATTATGGATGATTCAAAAGAAAATAGTGACTTATAGGGCGTACCAATTAACTTCAAAATGATTGCAAAAAAAACTTCTAATGATAGATTTGTTGGAAATAATAAACGATACTAGAAACGGTGATGCGATAAAAAATAATATGATGACGGATTTGTGTATTATGGGAAATTGTCTATTTAAAGAAGATGTAATCTTCATACCGTAGTATCTCTTGTGCGTAAGTATTTTAAGTAAATCTCTAGTATCCTCATGAATTGGAATTTGAAGAAACGATTGTTTATAATTAATTTTGCGGAACTTCTTGCCTATCACTAATTTGGAATTAAATAGTTGATTCTGGGTATAGGGTATTTAAAATCTTCAAGAGCTGGGTTAACAATGTCTTTGAAATCGGCGCATAGCCCAGGGGCGTCGCTAGCCTTTACAATCTCAGGGGCTCAACTAAAAAAATTTTATGGGGGGTATTTTTTTAAAATTTACTAACTCTAAATAATTATTCTGAATGTCATTTATTATATTTTGCATACAAAATAAACTATCATATAAATCATTAAAATAATACAAGACATTTCTAAAAATAATATTTTTTAATACAAAATCTATTTATTACAGTATAAAATATTTTCGATTGTTGATATAAAAAAATTTTGCGCCTAAAGAATTATAAATGATAAAAAAGGTTAATTAATTCATATATATATGCCTCAATTGATAATGGTTTTTGAAAACTACATAATAATATATAATATTAGCAACTTACATTGACAAAAGGTCATGAAACTAATATAACTCCCGATTACCATTTTAGACAATGTTTTATAGAATGGACTAATAAGAAAAAATTCATAGACCTTACCAAATCAACAATACGTGAAGAAGAGAATATAAACCACCAATCCAAATCATAAAACTATATGGTGGTTAGAGCTTCCTCTTAGATGACATGATGGAGCTAGATAAGTAATCGAGAAAATTATTGTATGATATTAAATTTCTAAAAGATTATCTTCCATTTTTAATGATATATAAACGATTACACAGTTGACCATTATTGCTTATCTAAAATATGCGATCACATGCTCTCAGTAGCTGTAGTAATAATCTTAAATTACATAGCCACACAAATAATAGATGTTGGTTAATTTGCAGTCCTATTCATGACACTCAGGATGGTACCATATCAGAATTTATTCTGTTAGATCATAGGCGTAGCCAGGGGGGGGCAAGGGGAAATCCCCCCCCCTTCAGAAATATATCACTTTTCGTAAATATCATTTTAAACTAATAAAAAATACGTTCCTTAGACCCCTCCCCACTCCCTGTCTCTCAAAAATGTATGCATATATCTTCTTAAACAATAATGTGAGAAATAATGAGAGTTAATAATTTTTTAAACTTAAACTATTGACTATAATTTATATTTTTTAAAAAGATTTATATATAAATATATATAAAAAAAAGTGATACCAAAAATGAATTTAAAAAATTAAATATAAGCCATATATAAGTCATAAGACAAAAGTCAATTTTATATAATTACTATTAATAGATCTATAAAAATACTAAGTAAAATAATATATAAATATGATTTTTTATAATTTTATATAGTTAATTATTTTAATTTATTTTTCTTAATAAAAGTAAAATTTAATGACAAAATTATTAATAAAATTAATTTATAAATTTAATAAAAAATTAACATAACCATATTCCCATTTTTTTTAAATTTCCTTCCAATTTATTTTTAAAATATATTTTGCAATTTTTTGACCGAGCAACAAGCATTATATTTGTTTTAAGATTGATATGGACATCAGAAAATATCTTTTAAAGAATATAAATGAAAAAGGTAATTCTATATTTATTATAATAAACATTAATTTCCTACCAAGATCATCATCGCAAGAAAATTGATTCAATTTCAAGTGAAAATAGGCTATCAGAAATATTATGTAACAATCATGAAAGTATGTAAAAAAGGAAGGAAATTAGAATAAATTTAACAAGGATTGATGAACGTATATTTTATATTTATAATGAATTTATATATCTTTTTTTAGTGATGTTGCTGGGAGATAATAATTCTCTAAATATAAGAGACCTTGATTCAAGTAAGAACTATTTGAATATTAACATAATTATTATTATTAGTTGTTATTGATTCTCAAAAAGATGATCAAATATTAGAGATTGTGCTAGAGAATGAGAAAAGTAATCCTATCATCCAGGTAGTCCCAATAGGTATTTTATTTTAATATCATTATGTAATTTGCATTTTTTTAAGTTAATGTTGTTGATGAAAGATCTGCAGTAAATCTTATACAGTCAAGAGTTCAAAATATAGATAGTAAAATTTCTATTTTAAAAATATGTAAATAATTTATTTAGGTACTTTACCATTTGACATAAGTAATTATGTTCAATTGGATGTAGCCCCCAAAGACTTTAATATACTAGAGAGTATATATAGGCCACCCATTATAAATTTCCAAGAGATCTTTCTAGAAGGAAAATAAAATTTCAATTTAATTGGTTTACCACTTGGCCTTGGTTGGCTTACTCACTTTCACAAAATGGGGCTTATTGTAAATATTGTGTTCTATTTGGACCAAAATATGCTGGTAAAGGTGAACAAAAATTAAAGAGACTTGTGAATTGCCCATATAGACGTTGGAAAGATACAGGAGAGAATTTTGAAAATCATCAAAACAATTTATACCATAAAAATACACAAAATATTATATCATCTCTTAGAGCAATTAATGCTAATGATAGAGATTCTATCATTCATATAATAGGTAAACCATTAAAAATTATTATAAGAGAATTATTTATTTTTTATAAAGATCAAGGTAAAAAGAAAATAGCAAATGAAAATAGACGAAAAATATCTCCTATAATAGATGCAATAATTACATGTGGAAATCAATGTATGGCATTAAGAGGTCATTGAGATTTAGGTTGTATATTTAAGGATGATACAAATAAAAATGATGGGAACTTTAGAGCTATTCTTAGAAACCGAGCAATTGGAGATGATGAGCTCAGGATTAACTTGTTAAATGCACCGAAAAATGCTACGTATTTAAGCCCCACCATTCAAAACGAAATCATTGATGTGTGTAATGATTTAATATTAAGAAAGGTAGTTGCCAACATTAACAAGTCTCCATTCTCAGTCTTGGCAGATGAATCAACTGATATATCTGGCATAGACCAAATGTCCTTGTGTGCTCGATATTTATATTCTGAAAATGGTAAAATTTATATTTATTTTATATAAATTATTATCATTTATATAGACGAAGTTCAAATAAAAGAAGACTTTTTGCAATTTATTCCTATTCAAGATATGAGAGGTGAATGTCTTGCTAACACAATTGATGTTCATCTTAGAAAATTTAAAATTAATGTTAATTTAATGCGGGGACAAGGATATGATGGTGCCCCTGCTAGTGGACATTTAAATGGTGTTCAATCACATTTAATAAAAAAATATCCTACTGCAATTTATGTACATTGTGCATCGCATTCCCTAAATCTAGCCATTTCTGATTGTTGCTCAATTCCCGTTATTCGTAGTACCATGGGTTTAATAAACTTTTATTTTAATTATAATCATATATTTAAAAAGGCACAATAGGCAAGGTATATGATATGTTCAAGTATCCAAAAAGATCTAATGTCCTCAAAAACATTCTGGCAAAGGAAGAATTTGGCAATAATCATCATAAACTTGAGAAAATGTGCCCTACAAGATGGATCCTACGACATGAAGGTTGCAGTTTTTCTTGAATTATTTGACCCGATAATTGTTGCATTAGAGGAAATATGTGGATGGACAGATACATCAGTGGTGGCAGAAGCCAATGGAATCTTGAAAGCGATTCAAGATCCTGAGTTTTTATTGGCCATTAATTGCATTAACACTCTCTTCTGCCACACAATATTATTATGCAGAGCCTTGCAAAGAGTGAACCAAGATATGGGTCAGGCATTGATCTTAGCTGAAGATGCATATAATGCTATTTTACAGATAAGAAAAAAAGCTGATTGTGAATTTAGAACGATTTTTAACAAAGTTCAAAAAAAAAGTGCAATCTTATAATATGATAATAAGCATGCCAAGAATAGTATCAAGACACATAGGAATAATATTTCCTTACAATCAGTTGAGGAGTATTACAAAATTATTATTTTTATACCACTTATGGACACTTTTTTAACTCAGATTAAAGAACGTTTATTAAACCATAAACTTTTGCTAAGTAACTTTCATATTTTGTTATCCTCTAATCCATCTGTTAACATTTCGGATGACAGTAGAAATAAAATTCAGTATTTATATAATTTTTATTTGCAAGATATGGTAGGGACCGAATTAGAAAAAATAAGTGTCATAATTGGGAGACTTTGATTTGTAAAATTTGATTTTTCGTAAAGTCAGTATGTATTGCGTTTGATGAGTCATTGTTATTTTTATAATTTTATGTTTTAGTTTAATCGCGTTAACATTTTATTTTTAGATTTATAAAAGTTAATTATTGTAAAGTCATTATGATGATGGGATAATTTATAATTTCTAAAAATGTATTTTTATCTTATAATTTTAATTTGAGGCATTATTAGGTACTTTATAATTGTAAAAGAAGCTATTAGATTGTTAAATTTTAATTATTTATTTGTGATGATTATTGATTCCCTATAAAAGGGAAGAGAAAATTGTAAATTATCAATTCATTTTATTTTTTGAATTCATTTTTTGTTAATTAATTTTTTTTTTTTATTATTACTATTTGTTTTTGGTTTTTGATTATAAAATTATTTTTCTTGTTTTGTGAATAAAATTTATTCTATTATTAGATCATCATTCTAATATTGTAAAAACCGGTCACAACGTGATAATAAGTGAATTTAAATATTGGTTTGCCAATTTAAAAAGAATGGATATAAAGCCTGATAATGCATTAAATGCACTGAATATTTGTAAACACACACTAATTGAATTTCCGAACATAACAAAATTATTTCAAATTTTAGCATGCCTCCCAATTACGACATGTACAAATGAAAGAACTTTCTCTAATTTAAGAAGACTAAAAACATACTTACGAAATACTACCTCGCAAAATAGATTAAATGGTTTAGCGCTATTAAATATTCATTGGGAATTAACACCAGATAATACTAAAATAATTAATGAATTATCAAATTCTAATAGAAAATTAGATATAACATTATAAATTATTACCACGTTTTTGTATGATCTATCTTATATTACACTAAACATAAATTGTTACCACGTTTTTTATGATCTATCTTATGATATAACATAAATTAATACCACATTTTTGTGTGATCTATCTATATTAACAATAAACTAATAAAAATATATTTCATATTTTTTCCGGGCTTATTATTTGTTTAAAAAAATTTTAAATATATATAGGATTAATAACCCAGCCGAAGGCCGGGTAAAACTAGGCCAAAAATAGGGTCTGGGGGCGAAGCCCCCATAAATTTTGTAATTCCCCCCCCCCCCGCCCTTAGGAAAATCCTGGCTACGCCTATGTGTTAGATAAATTGATAAAACAAAAACACTAAAAACCTTTAGAAGAAATTATGCAAACATATTGAAGCCTTGAGTTATTTACACGGCAAAAATGCCATATTAGAAATGAAATTTTGTAACTACAAAATAAGAACCAGAGTGATATTATGAAAGCAATTAAGATTTTATATATTATTGTCGCACCATCTCTAGTTGGTATAATATATCTTAACTAGTTGATAACCCGTCAAAAATGACGGGGATGAGAATTTTATTCGTTCTTTTACGATAATTCTTTTTACCCCTCCCCCTCCTCCTTCAGGCCAATTCCAACCCATTAAGACTAAGAGAGAGGAATTGTCTTTTTTATTCAATGATTGATGAATAATATATTTTACCTTTATTTGATGATGGATGAATCAGACATTTTCCTTTTTATGAGATGTGATTTCGAAATTTATATTTTGAATTACAAAAATGAAACAATATCTCTTATTAGCACCCTAAATACTAACATTATTTACCAAAGCTCCTGTTAGTCAGAATTACTGTTCACTCCCCACCGCGTGAAGGTAGGAGATAGATTTTAGGGGAGCAAAGAAATGAAAAAAAGAATGAAAATAAGAAGGAAGAAATAGAAAAAAAGAGACAAAGATATGAATTATAAGAAAATACAATAAATATTTATACTTCAAGAGTTGATGATTATCGGGTTACAACACATATGCATTTGTAGCCATATAAAAAATATAATATAATAAATTTTATAATATAGAAAATTTTACCTAAAAAAAGAGATTTCAATCTCTTTTCTTTGCTCAAGGTGGTTTCGTGAAGATGATGTTGTGATTTCCTTGCTCGTAGTTTGTCGTAAATAACCTGAAATAAAACGTGTAAATTGAAATTAAATATAATATACTGTTGTTGGTGAGGAAGATGGTTTAGCGATGGTGAAGAAGTTCTCTTTTCTTTGCTCAAGGTGGTTTCGTTTTTGAAGATGATGTTGTGATTTCCTTGCTCGTAGTTTGCCGTAAATAACCTGAAATAAAACGTGTAAATTGAAATTAAATAGAATATACTGTTGTTGGGGAGGAAGATGGTTTAGCGATGGTGAAGAAGTTCTCTTTTCTTTGCTCAAGTTGGTTTCGTTTTTGAAGATGATGTTGTAATTTCCTTGCTCGTAGTTTGCCGTAAATAACCTGAAAAAAAACGTGTAAATTGAAATTATAAAACTGTTGTTAGTAGCGATGGTGAAGAAGTTCTCTTTTCTTTGCTCAAGGTGGTTTCGTTTTTGAAGATGATGTTGTGATTTCCTTGTTCGTAGTTTGCCGTAAATAACCTGAAATAAAACGTGTAAATTGAAATTATAAAATAGAATATACTGTTGTTGGTGAGGAAGATGGTTTAGCGATGGTGAAGAAGTTCTCTTTTCTTTGCTCAAGGTGGTTTTGTTTTTGAAGATGTTGTTGTGATTTCCTTGCTCGTAGTTTGCCGTAAATAACCTGAAATAAAACGTGTAAATTGAAATTAAATAGAATATACTGTTGTTGGTGAGGAAGATGGTTTAGCGATGGTGAAGAAGTTCTTTTTTCTTTACTCAAGGTGGTTTCGTTTTTGAAGATGATGTTATGATTTCCTTGTTCGTAGTTTGCCGTAAATAACCTGAAATAAAACGTGTAAATTGAAATTATAAAATAGAATATACTGTTGTTGGTGAGGAAGATGGTTTAGCGATGGTGAAGAAGTTCTCTTTATTTTGCTCAATGTAGTTTCGTTTTTGAAGATGATGTTGTGATTTTCTTGCTCGTAGTTTGCTGTAAATAACCTGAAATAAAACGCGTAAATTGAAATTATAAAATAGAATATACTGTTTTTGGTGAGGAAGATGGTTTAGCGATGGTGAAGAAGTTCTCTTTGCTTTGCTCAAGGTGGTTTAGTTTTTGAAGATGATGTAAAGTTGGTGATTTGATGGTGAATAACAAAGTTGGTGACTTTTTTAAATTTCTTACAAATTATGAATTTAAGATTTCATTATATACGATATTTTGTGTGAATGTTTTATCATTTTTTAAAATTTTTCCTTGTAATTCTGATGGCAAAATCATAATTTTTATATTATTTTGAGATTTACATCTAGTAAGAGCCACATATAGTTGTCCATGGGCAAAGACGAGCTCAGGGAGGAATAAGTCTACATGATCAAAAGTTTGTCCTTGACTTTTATTTATTGTAATCACAAAAGCGGGAATTATAGGAAACTGTCGTCTTTTTAAAGTAAATGGTAACTGAGAGTCACTTGGAGCTAGATCTATTTGTGGGAGAAAAACTCGATAACCCTTATTAGTGCCTGTCAATACCTCATCAAATTAATATGTAAATGTCGTATGATTAAACGGGTACCATTACAAAGTCCTTTCTTTGGGCTCAAGTTGCGTAATAGCATAACAATTGTACCAACCTTAAGTGTTAGCTTGTGAGGTGGCATACCGGATGGAGTTTGTGAATGCAAAAATTCTAGTGGAAAATTCATTATATCATCCTTATTATCGCTTTCAATGGAATCTGCACTATAATAATGTTTGATAGGGCCTGAAATTATATTAATGATATCGTTGTTGAGGGTAAGTGCAATTTTATTTTTGGTGGTTAATATTATTTTAGTAGAAAGACTATCTATATCAGCAATTTCTATAGAATTACCATACACACATTTTATTAATGAATCATTTTCAAGCAAATAAGGTGGGATTTCAACACTATTTGCAGGAAGATCAGAATTGCTGCGTGATAGCCCATCTCCAATTTTAAGTAACCAAGCATTGTAATCAACTTGATCTGATGAAATACGCATATTATCAATCAAATGTATTATTTTAAAATGACTCCATAAATATGAACTTTTTATACAGGACTCTATAATATCGACTTTGGAGCCTTTAGGCACTACTGGTAAAGTCTGTCTAAAATCACCACCTAATAAAATTACTTTTCCGCCAAATGGGTGGGAATTTTTCATAATGTCTTTAAGTAATCGGTCAATGCATCGCAAAGCGTGTTTAGTCATCATTGTGGCCTCATCAATAATAATCAATTTGCTATTTTAAATATCTAGAGCTAGCGAACTATGTAAATTCATATGGGATGTAGAAGTTTCAAAGATAGGCACAGGTAATTTAAATCCGCTATGGATGGTTCTTCCCCCCTTTAAAAGAATAGAGGATATGCCGGTGGTTGCAAAAGGCAATACAATTTGATTTTTTGCTCTTATATAACACATTAAGGTATTGTAAAGATACGTTTTACCTGAACCTCCAGGGCCATCCACGAAGAAATATCTTTCTGGAATATTTTCTAATTCAATCGCTTGTATAATTAAATCAAAAGCATATTTTTGTAATCGGTTTAATTTAGATATACGCTCGATTGAATCGGCAGCTTCAACATGGGCATCATAATGTTGTTTTGGGGGGATTTTTGTAGGTGAAGGAAGATCAAAACTTTGACAGCATAAACCATGATCAAGAAAAACGTTTTCAATGTCCATTAAAGCCATGTTTATTGCAATTACTTCTGAATATTGACGCAAATAATCTTCAATCATCATAAATCTGAACCTATTCCATAGATATGCAGGATTTTCAGGCTGACAAAAAATGCAGATAAAGGCAAAAGTACTCCGAAGTTGTGACGGCATTTGATATATTGATCCCTCTTCTAAGCATGATTCCCACTCTTTATCATCTGATAACAAATTTCTTTAATAGCTGCCTCTTTAAAAGTACTCATTAAAATTCCATTAATAGTTTTTAAATAATCAAAACTTGTAGCCCCGCAAACATGAAGTAATAATAATCGAAGGAAGAATCGTTCACCAGAATTAGGATGAAGGGAATACATTCTCGAAATTACATTTAATCGTTTTTTTCTTAGTTTCAAATGGTAATTTGTAAACACATAATGATAAGGTATTTCCCCATAAAGATATTGTCTAGCATTTAGATCTGTCTTATTTAACTCAAACCATGCCGTTAAAGTAGTATGTTTATTTTCTGATCTCAATAAAGCATCTCTTTCATGTCCAGCAGTGAAATATACTGGCTGTTGTAAAGGTAAATGAATTCCTAAGCGAATAACAGCGTGCGAGCGGTCATGCATATTATTTTCTAATAATCTCCACATTGATTCACATGCACTCACATATCGCGCATTTAAGTGTGATTTAATTTCGTCATGAATATTTATATTTGAAGCAACATTAATGTCAACATTAGTACAGTCATAGCCCTTGTAAATATACTTAAAGATATATTTTACCGATTTAACAGATGTACAAATTTCCACGTTAATATGAGCATTGAATTTTAACATTAGATATCGATTATATGGAATAACATAACGATTATCCGTAGGTTTACCGGAAAGAATTGTAATACCATTATCTCGCCTTTTATAATATGGATACCCATCAATATTTGGTCTTGTTTCCATTTGAAAATCCTTCGGAAATTTTTTGGTACATATGCCATTTTCCATGCAAGGCGATTTGGGGTTAAATATCCCGCAAGGACCATGTATCATAAAATGGGTAACAATCTGAAAAAGTTTAGGATCGAGAATTTTATCTGGCATTTCGGCACAAACAAATTTATCTATAGCTTGAGATGTTTCAATTTTGCTATCATCGTTTAAAATAATAAGTATATGGGCATGAGGCAAACCTCTTTTTTGGAACTCGATTGTATATATAAAAGCCATAGATTTACCAAATAAATTTTTTTTATTTATATCGAACAATAATTCATTTAATTTCAATTTAAAAACACGGGCTATTAAATCTGGTCTATCTGTAGGACTTTGCCCGGGAAATAGATTTTCCTTAATTTCACGCCAATTAGGATTGCATGTAAAAGTAATAAACAAATCAGGTTTGCCAAATTTGAGCACAATGGCCATTGCATCGTGATAGCGTTCTCGCATATTTCTTTGAGAACCTTGAAAAGATGATGGTAATATTACTGCTTTGCCGGGAATTATATTGTTTGACTTTGTTTCCAAGTAGTCCATTAATCCAGAATATTCATCTACTCGTAATTTTGGCTGATTTTGTCTAATAAAATTTAAATTATTCGCCTCGACCTGTAAATAGGAATCAACAATATATTGTTGTGATAATTTCCCAGCAAAAGGGATTGGGTTGAATTCATTTTCACGAATTGCTAATCTAAATATTTTAAACTGTAGTAGTGAGATATTTGCCCTTGTACGCCCTGTATCTTCACCCTTTAAATCTGGTTTCCAACCAGGGTCACCAAAAGGAAATAATAGAGGATATACCATTGGATCAAGATTAGGGCTTAATATATTTATATTTATCAGATCACTACCATCAACTCGAGGATAGACCTTGATAAATGGGGGTTCACCATCATCATTTGTAAAAATCATAGCTACTTCATCTATATTAGGAATGTTATATCTTCGCTTGTCACTTGAGCGATCTGCACAAAAAATCATATTGATTTTTTGAACTGGACGATTTTCTTGAATAGCCCTATTTTTTTCTTCTTTCTCAATTTCTCCCAAGGTTTTAAAACTAATAGAAAATGGGTTATTCTGTCTTATTAAAATATCTAATCTTTTTAAGAGATCCTCATTGCAACCAGAATTTTCTTTCATGTGTAACCTGCCATTAACAGCCTGGGTGGTCTCAAGGACATATAGTTGTGCAAATTTAGGAGGCATCCCAGTGGAAGGATATAAATGAGATGTTCGGTGATAAATTTGCCCATGAATTCTAAAACAATATGGGCCTGGGTTCAAACTATTAGAAATCTGTGCTCCCATGGATGCGAACGTAAGTGAACTATTATAAGATCTTATATATTTCATAAAGTTTGAATGAAATTCATTGTTAGAATTAGATAAAAGGTCTTGTAAAAAAGGAATATATCGGATTGATGGTATCTTAACTTTACCCTTATGACAGCAATTCTTAAATTTGCCATCTGTGGGTTTTTCCAATAAAAAATTTAGAGAATCGCAATAATCGCACTTAGTGTTGAGTAATCCACAATAATGTTCTTGTACTAATGATTGTTGTGCAGAAATATTTATCTAAAATAAATAAAATAAATTTGAGGCCTGCTAAAAATTATACATATAATTTAATATTTTTGTGATTATTCAGAGACCTGCAGACCCGGTGTAATTGTAAAATAAATACCATCAAAAATCAATACGTTATTGATTTTTATAAATCTTTGATTCGACATTTATATATGAATCACAAAATTTTATAAACTCAATCAATAAGGTCCATTTAATTTATTTGAATTCATAATATCATTTATAAAACTTTGAATCAACAATTATATAGCACTTCACAAATTACAAATAATGAGTAAACAAATATAAAATATATAGGATATCAAGAATTGTAAAATAAATAAATTCTCTGATAAATTATATAAAAGAATAGAAAATCATATTTATCATTTTAATATATTTAAAACTATTAAATCTATTTTAAATAAAATTTTTACAAATCGAAAATGGCCGCCAATATTTATAAAGCGATGAAAAAATATATAATAAATAAATATTTTTTAATTTTAATGGTCGCCAATATATTTGAAGCGATGCAAACATCTTAAAAATCTATACGGTATTGATTCTACAATAGCAATATATCACTACGGTATTGAATCTATAATGATATCAATACGGTATTGAAGTTACAATGGGTATTGATTTCACAATCAATACACCGGCTCTGATGTAAACATATGCCAGGCTTATAATAATTTTTTCTAAAATATTCCATGGGTAATTACGATTATGTAGCACATACTTATTTTATTATATTTTGCCCGTCAAGATGATAGTGAAATAAGAATTTTCTTTTTTATTAGTTGATGAAATATATTTTTTATTGTGGACATAAATTAAAATTAATAACCATATACTTCATAAATAAATAATAAATTTTGAATAACCCCTGATGATGGATAAATCAAAAATTTTCTTATCTATCTTATGAGATGTGATTCAGAAATTTATATTTATTAAAATATTTGTTATACATAAATTAAAATTTTTAACTTGGTTTGTTTTTATTGATTTGGGTAGATTATATTTTTGGTGAATAGTAGATTTTGGTAGTGTCTAATTTAAAAAAATGTATTTGTTAACATAAATTAAAATTTTTAATTTCGTTTGTTTCTATTGATTTGGGTAGATTAAGATTCTGTTGAATGGTACATTTCGGTAATATGATTCGTAGAATCTAATTTAAATAAATTTATTTGTTAATATAAATTAAAATTCATAACTTGGTTTATTTTGATTGATTTTGGTAGATTAAGATTCTGCTGAATGGTACATTTCGGTAATATATATCGTGGAATCTAATTTAAAAAAAATCTATTTGATAACATAAATTAAATTTTTTAACTTCGTTTGTTTTTATTGATTTGGGTAGATTAAGAGTCCGTTGAATGGCACATTTCGGCAATATGTTCCGTGGAATCTAATTTAAATAAATTTATTTATTGTCATAAATTAAAATTTTTAACTTGATTTGTTTTTATTGATATAGGATCACTGAAAAAATTATACTTAGATATTGCACCAAAGGTATCTTGTGTAGGAATCTAAAAAAAATAATAAAATAGATTTTAATGGCCCACAGTAATGTTCAACTTGTTCTTGATTTTCAGTATCTTCAAGATGATTGGATGTTGAAGCAAATTGTTTATTTCCAGTATCTTCAAGATGGTTGGATGTTGTAGGAATAGGACTTTGCTCGTTCCTTTTCTTGATACGACAAAGTGCCTGTCTCTTTCTAGCTTTCTCCTTATGTTGATATATTATTAAAATTTAAAAATATAAGAATTACTCAATTTTATAAAAATAAGTTTAGTTTATAATATTTATTATTGTGGACATAAAATAAAATTACTAAATATATACTTCATAAACATATTTATAAAAAAAATGGAAAATATTAGAATAGCCCCTCACCTAATAAATATATATTTCGGAATCACATCTTAAAAATATAAAATTTACTCTTGTTGAAGCAATAATGCCTTCTTTAGATTTTGGTAGTATGAAACGTTCCATTGTTTGGTTTTGTTGAATGGTATCTTGTGTAGGAATCTAAAAAAAATAATAAAATAGTATTTATAAAAATTTTAACTTACATTGCCTATGAGATAACCTTAAAAAACTTATTTAATATTATATGTATTTATTATGTAAGTTTGTATTTTGTGCAGGAATCTAAAAAAATAGTATTTATAAAAATTTTAAATTACATTGCCTATGAGATAACCTTAAAAAACTTATTTAATATATGTATTTATTATGTAAGTTTGTTTTTTGTACAGGAATCTAAAAAAATAGTATTTATTTAACTTACATTGCCTATGAGATAACCTTAAAAAACTTGTTTAATATTATATGTATTTATTATGTATGTTTGTTTTTTGTGCAGGAATCTAAAAAAATAGTATTTATAAAAATTTTAACTTACATTGCCTATGAGATAACCTTAAAAAACTTATCTAATATTATATGTATTTATTATGTAAGTTTGTTTTTTGTGCAGGAATCTAAAAAATAGTATTTATAAAAATTTTAACTTCCCTAAATCTGCCACTTAACGTGGGTAAAATAGAATAGATAAATGAATTTTCAAATATAAAATAAGATGCTCAGATAAAACGTAAGTATATGTAATGTTCAACTTGTTCTTGATTTTCAGTATCTTCAAGATTAAGATGTGTAAATTGAAAGTATATGGTTTTGCTAGATGTGGTGTCTGTTAAAAAATATAATTATTTACTGATGATTGAAGGTTTTGCTCGATGTTGTGTCTGTTAAAAAAAATATCAATTATTGTAATTATTATATTATTATATGTTTTGTAATTGTTTTTTTGTATTGAAATTCTTTTTTTGAAAATGGCGGTTCGATTTGGTTTATGAATGCGTGTTTGATATGTTTAAGCTATGATGATTTTTATTGAATATATATATTATAGATTTGAATTCCTTAGCTCTTGTAGGATTATCTGCAAACATTTTTTTCATACTAATGTTCCTTCCTGCCTATTGCCTCAAAATACTTCTGAAATGCTTTCCAAGATTTATAGGAGATTAAATCCATTTTGCTAATATGATCTAAATTGGCTTAAAATTGCTATGATAGATAGATAGATAAATTATAGATATATAGAAAGAACAATATATTTGACATCAATTAAGACAAAATATTTACATTTCAACTTAGAAATAATAATGCTATCTAAAATAAAATATAATATTATAGATGGCGCTAAATATCATGGAGATTAAAATTACAATTTAACATAACTTAAATACTTCCGAATTTGTTAATATTAATTAAATATTATTAAGAATCACTCCCTATTTAAGTAGGACAAACGTCCAATAATTAATAAAGAAGTTGAATATCACATAATATATTAACAAAATTATAATTGACTATTATCAGGTAAAATAATTGACTATATAATGTCACAGTTGTGACTGTGACTGCTATAATCATTTTGATTGGACAAATAATATTTAAAAGAAAACTATAGGCTAAATTTGATTGACATTTTTTGAGGATTATATATATAGATAATAGTAGTTTGTAATAATATTAAAAATATATTCGTATTAAAAATTTAACTCAAATCTATATTCCGAAGAAGAAGAAAATAGCTTCTTAAAAACACGTAAAAAAGAGAAGAAAAGATATCGAATTTATTACATCCATTGTGGGATGAATAATAATACCTTTAATTTTAATTATATTGTAAATAAATAGATGGCGTTAAATATTTACAAGCAAATTGTTACTTATATTAATTATCAAAAGCATTTATTAGGAAAATTTTAAAAATATTAACTGTAATATATTATATAACTGTCAGATACGTCTGTAAAAGTGGCATTTTACCTAATATTTTATAAAATATTATATATAATCGAGGATTATAAACTATATGTCTACTTACTTTTTATAAATAAATCTCTTATACTTATTTGGATTTGGACCTTGAAAATAATTTTAGGAAGAAACATGATAATTAAATTTAAAAATCAATAATATAGTTGATTAGTGATTCTTGGCTAAAATATTAAATTATGAATCAATTAATAAATGATATATTTATTATAAAAGTCAATTATGCTTCAACTGTTAATGCTAAATTAATATTTAGTGAGTGATATTGTTATATTTTTAACATATAATTTGTTTGCAAGCTGACATAGTATAATTTATATGTAAAAATCTAATCTAATAATTAAAATAGTATATAACAATTAAGATAGTCTTATTAATTTTTTAATAAATTAAATCTATATATTACTCAATATAATTATAAAAGAAATTAATTAGAGGGCAATTAAAAACATTTATTTTTAGCTCAAGGGGATATTAAGGAACCATTAAAAAAAAAATTTTTGATTCAGGGGGCTATTCAAACTTTTCAGGGGGCTCGAGCCCCTGCCCTCCCTAGCGTCGCCACTGGCTTAAACTTCCATTGTTTTTGAAGACTAATGTAAGTAGACTCTCCCATTTGATGTCTTTCATTGGCTCGATTTTGTTTTCTAGCCAAGTATTTAATTCTTTAGTAATAATGTCCATTCTAGTATGGTACCCTTCTCGGTAGTATAATATTTGGCTCAGCGTATGGTTTTAATCGTGATCTAGCTTGATTCTTCATGACAGGTTTATTAGTCAACTTCGATTCACAATTAGATATCAACTTCGCCAATTCGTCTTTATGATCCACATCTATCATGCCTTTGAATCTTTCAAGTATATTTTTAAAATGTTTTAACCAAGATCTTCCTAACAAAGGCATCTTTTTACTGTTTATGATTAACTCATTCAAAATTTGAAAATCCCCTTCGTATTCTACATTCACTTGTGCTATACCTATCACTTACAGGGTTGCCATGTCTCCCATTAGCGGGAGACTCCCGCAATTTTTTAGTTTACACGCAGACCTCTCTCTCCCGCAAAACTACCGCAATTGGAAATCTCCTGCAAAAATCTACCGCAATTTTTTAATTTCTCCCGCATTTTTTTTAGTATTCCTGGTAAATAATATTTATAATTTATAAAATTTTTATTTACATTTTTTATAGGTGAAATATTTTGAGAAGAAAATCCAAGAAAGCAAGACTCAAATAAAAAGCAACTATAATCCTGGTAAATAACATTTTTAATTTATGATATCAAAAATTAAATATCATTCATTTATTAATTCAACCCATATTCATTTTGAGAAGAAAGAGTAAATAATATTTTTTATTTATAAAAATGAGTTTTTACAAGGGCTAATATCAAAAAATAAATATCATTCAATTCTTTCAAGTAAATTAAATTATAAATGCTTATATTTTTTTTTACATTTAGAATACATCAATTTTAGCTTCTGATGATATTCCCACTCTTTCTAGAGAATTGAACCTAATATTGATTCCTCTTCAGGTTTAATTCATTAATATTTTTAAAATTATTCTTATGTTTTTATTTTAGATAACAAGCCCTGTCTTAACCTCTCTTAATGATTGTACAGATGCTGATTAAGCAACTATTATCCTGGTAAATTATTATTTTTTAATATTAAAATGAGTTTTTACAAGGGTTGATATCAAAAAATAAATATCATTCAATTATTAATTCAGCCCATATTTATTATGAGAAGAAAAGCAAAGTAAGGATAAATAATATTTTTTATTTATAAAAATGAGTTTTTACAAATCAAACAATCATCATACACCCTTAGTTTACAAAATGTATAACATCAATAATTTAAACTTACCCATTCCACACATTCAAAATTATTACAAATATTTATGAAAATAGTTTCAAAACACAAAAGATTAACCTTACCTTTTTTAAAACAAAAATGTGGTATAAAACAAGGATATGCCACCCCCCCTTTCAATCTACTAATTAGTGACATCACAAATACCAGTACAAAATGTAGACTGGCTATGCTACGCCGACAACATATATATCATTATTGAAGATGTCACTAACATTAATTATTTTAACAATAGTCTTAAATAATATGTGAAAAATCAGCCTGATTAAAATTTAAAAAAACTATTCTATCTTTCCTTCCCTTTTAATTTCTTTTATTATCTTCACCTACTTTTTAATTTCCTATTTCTTTCTCTTTAGCTTCATTTCCCTTTTAATTTCCCTATTTTCTTTCCATTTACAATACTTAGTATGATATTTTTTATAATTTTATATTTTTTTTTACATTTAGAATACATCAATTTTAGCTTCTGATGATATTCCCACTCTTTCTAGAGAATTGAACCTAATATTGATTCCTCTTCAGGTTTAATTCATTAATATTTTTAAAATTATTCTTATGTTTTTATTTTAGATAACAAGCCCTGTCTTAACCTCTCTTAATGATTGTACAGATGCTGATTAAGCAACTATTATCCTGGTAAATTATTATTTTTTAATATTAAAATGAGTTTTTACAAGGGTTGATATCAAAAAATAAATATCATTCAATTATTAATTCAGCCCATATTTATTATGAGAAGAAAAGCAAAGTAAGGATAAATAATATTTTTTATTTATAAAAATGAGTTTTTACAAATCAAACAATCATCATACACCCTTAGTTTACAAAATGTATAACATCAATAATTTAAACTTACCCATTCCACACATTCAAAATTATTACAAATATTTATGAAAATAGTTTCAAAACACAAAAGATTAACCTTACCTTTTTTAAAACAAAAATGTGGTATAAAACAAGGATATGCCACCCCCCCTTTCAATCTACTAATTAGTGACATCACAAATACCAGTACAAAATGTAGACTGGCTATGCTACGCCGACAACATATATATCATTATTGAAGATGTCACTAACATTAATTATTTTAACAATAGTCTTAAATAATATGTGAAAAATCAGCCTGATTAAAATTTAAAAAAACTATTCTATCTTTCCTTCCCTTTTAATTTCTTTTATTATCTTCACCTACTTTTTAATTTCCTATTTCTTTCTCTTTAGCTTCATTTCCCTTTTAATTTCCCTATTTTCTTTCCATTTACAATACTTAGTATGATATTTTTTATAATTTAAATAAATTTATATATCTATTTTAAGTATCCTACGTATTTTTAAAGCTATTCATTTTACCGGGCCGCACAATATGTCCTTTTATCTCTGATGAATATTTTGTCTAACTAACAGAAAAATATCCAAAGTAAGTTATTTTTAGTATTTAATTAAATTAATATATCAATTTTTAAGGATTCTACTTTTTTAAAAGCTTGCCTTTTGTCAGATCTACAATTGCTCTATTCTCCATGCTGATTATTTTGTATAACTCACCAAAAAATAAGTATATTATTTTTATTATAAATAATTTTATATCTATCCAAAAAATCGATATATATATATATTACAATATTTTTTTTATTTAATTAAAATTATATATTTATTCTTAAGGATCCTACCTTTTTAACAATACTCCTTTTTATTCTTACTAATTTTTTTGTATAACTCAATAAAAAAGACAAAACGGGGTTTTCTATCTTTAGGATTTTACATTTATTCTAAAACAAAATACATACTATGGTATTTATATTATTTAAATTATTCTATATCTATTCACAAGGTTCCTATTTTTTCTAATTTGCCAATTGGACTCTCCGATTGGTATTTTATTTTAATCCTACCTTATAAAATTAACTTGAGAATTGTTTTGTTTTTAATTATTTAACTATCCCCATCTTATTTCCTCTTTATAATTGTTCAAATATTGATATATCAATGTACAAATGCAAAATAAACCTTTAGAAGAACATGATTGGCTTGATAAGTCCCCAAAAAAATTTTTTGATTATAGCTCCCCAACTACTAGAAATATACTTCTAATATTGACTCCTCTACAGGTTTACAGTATATTAATGTTTGTTTAATTTCAACAATAGTTTATTTATATTTGTGGCTGATTTCTTTATTTGTCTAGGCTAACCCAATCTTAATCCCTCACATTGTTACAAAACATAATGAATCTATTATTAAAAGCAAAGAAAAGAATGCCGATTCAACAAACGCCTTACCCGTTCTAGAGTTACTGGTGGCCAAGATAATAAGGAACTGTGAACTCCTATGGAGGTTTATTTTGTTTTTTATCGAATGTTTTATATCTATATGTTTGTTTTATATTCACCCAGTTGCCTCCAAATGATATTTCTATCACCACTACCACAATACCTATGCCACCTCTGCCTAATTTTTAACAAATATAAGCATTTAATTCCACTATCATTCACCTCACTAGGAGTTAATATAAATACTACTTTATCCGATTCCCTGAGGAACTTTCATGAATATTTAGAGGGATGTTCAAACGTGAATGTGTAGTGCGGCCAATTTTCATATTGCTGTTAGTTTTTTTTTGTTAACTTTCTTATCTTGTCTTGCTCCCTCCATGTGCTTTACATCAGAGTGAGTATTGTCTTTGACTATCTTATGTATTGATATCAATTTCATCTAATTCATTACCTATAATTTAATGTTATCTAAAATAAGTAAATCTTTATTCTTTACTTTATTTCCTTAGATAAGCTTGACACTTTTATTTCCTCTATAACCCTGTCATATTCAACTAAGTTGCAATCCATGGGGCTGACAAATTCGGGTGATTCAAACTTAAAAACTTCCGTTCCTCTTTTGGACCGCAGCATTGAAATAGCTCATTTTCGTTTCAAGTCTTACCAGGCTGTAATAACCTGAGCATAGGCGTGGTTAGGGGGAGAGTCAAGTGGAAATCCCACCCCCCTTCAGAAATTTATCACTTTTTGTGAATATCATTTTAAGCTAATAAAAAATATCCCCCTTAGTCCCCCATTCCTCGACCATCAAAAAAGTATGCATATATTTTAAACAATAATTTGAAAGAAAGTATGTAAAAGTTGATATTTTTTTTATAAAACTATTAATTATAATTTATACATTTTTGGAAAAAAGCATTTATATATATAATAAGTGAACCAAAAATGCTTTTTAAGAAATGGAATATAAGCCAAAGATAAGTCTTAAGACAAAAGTGAAAGGTATTATAATTATTAATAATAGATCCATAAAATAACTAAATAATATAATATATCAAATATAATTTTTTATAAAGTGAATAATTTTAATTTATTTATCTTAATAAAAGTAAAATATAATTATAAAACTATTGATAAAATTAAATCATAAATTAAATAAAATAAAAAAATTAAAGCACAATACAAACAGTGGAATATTATATGTCGTAGATTTACAGTATATCTAATTTTATAAATTATCATATGACAATCAAGTAATTTTTACCAATATAGCGAATTATATATTTTACAGAAAACTATAAAATATGACATTAGAAAATATATTTTAAAGACATTGTGGGATGAATAATATGAAGATTAATTTTTAATATCATTCTTTTTAAAATAAATAGATGGCGTTAAATAATTGAATGCATATTGTTGCTATATTTATTATCAAGAGCATTGATTAGTAAAATTTGTTAAAATATTAACTGTAATATATTCTCTAACTGTCAAATATGTCTCTAAAAGTGGAATTTTATCTAGTATTTTATAACTTATTCTATATAATAGAGGAATATCAACTATATGTCTACTTACTTTTTATAAATAAATATCTTATAATTGTTTAGAATAAATTATTACCATGCTTTTATATTAATCTATATACAAGTAATTTATTATATATAATATAAACTAATAAAAATATATTTCATATTTGTTCAAGGCTTATTTTTTTAATTAAAATTAACCTCCTATCTTGTAAAAATATTTTATGACTAATAGACTAAGGTAACCCGGCAGAAGCCCGGCCTGGGGGGAACCCCCCAGTAATTTTTTAATTCCCCCCCCCCTCACTTAGGAAAATCCTGGCTACCCCTATGAACCTGAGCTTGTTGATTAGTGACGACGATTTCTTAAGATCGGCCTCAGTGCATAGAGATTGTAGTTTAATAAAGATGTCCTCTGGTAAATTGTGGAGTAGTAGTGGCATTATCGTTATATGTACTATTATTATATAATAGATTAATATTAAATAAATTGTATTTTGTTTTTTTTGGTTTATAGTTACCCTTTATTGTAATAGATTAAATATATAAACGATTTTTTAAAAGTTATATATAGATACATTTTCTCATTTTATATTATATTAATAAACACCACATTTTAAACACAACATTTGGCGAGGATTAATTTTTTTTTAAAAAAGAGACGTATTAAATATAAAGGTTAAAATTATACTATGCCTAAGCCTAACGAAGACTCGAAGAAGATATTTCTAAAGAAAAACGAAGAAGCGTCAACATCTAGTCAATTCCATATTCCAGAATTCGTCAAAGAATAAGTGAATATTCCGGACTATGTATATAATTTAGAACTTACAAAGTAAAAAATATTGTCGATCAAACAAAAAAAAAGATTTGTTATTAACATACATAGGTACGGATAACTTAATTAAAATAAAAAAATTCCACCACCCAAATAATTTAGAGAGCATTAATTATATAACTTTAGTTGATAGTTTGAAGAAAATATTTAAGAATATCTCTAGTATTTTCCTACTCGAAATAATTTTTATACTTTAAAAGAGGCGGAGATACTATCATAGATTTTTCTATCAAATTGAAAAGTATTTGCTCATTATGTAAATTTAAATCGCCTAATAAGCTACCATGCAATGATAAATGGGTTGCAGTTTACTATGAAATTTGATACTGGTGCTACGTGTAATATGATAGATGAGGTTACCTGGAGCGTTTAGGCAAGCCATCACTATCGCCTGTATATAAACTAGTGGGATATAATAATATCAAATTCTAAGTATTTGGTAAATTTTTAGTGGAAAAGTAAAAAATATTTCAAAATTTTTACCGATTTGGGTAGTTAAAGGTGAGAATTCCCTTTGAAAGAAGTTCGGATTAATAATATAAATATAAATTTTCCTACTTTAAATTCAATTGCCTCGAAATTTCCGCAAGTTTTTTAAATTAGGAGAAATAAAACTTTAACGAACGTATCCGCAAGCAACCGAACATATTACCTATAGCGTTATCAGCAAGAAGAGTTCCATTTCCGTTATGTCGAACCGTTGAAGCTGAGTTGGACTTTTAGACGAAGTCGTTATCGAGAAGGTGGATCCAACAACAACTCCAATCATATGGGCTACGCCAACGGTTAATATCTTAAATAAATCTGGTGCCGTTCGGATATGCGGAGATTTCGGTTTAACAATCAACAAATATTTAGCCATAGATAATGATTTAATATTAACTTTCGTCGACCTGACAAATGGATCGCGGGGGGTAAAATATTTACAATGATAGATTTAAGAGATGCATTTTTACAATTCGGAGTTGTCCAGAATGTAGGGACCTTTTAGTAATTTCTATTCATGTCGGTTATTACCGATATCAAAGAATCCCTTTTGGATTGACTAGCGCTCTGATAATATTTCAACGCTTTATGCAAAACTCGGATGATAAAACTGTTCGTCTTGGCTAACCATTTTATCCTAGGTACTTTCTTCGATATTTTGATAAGCAATATTATAGCTATCCTGAATCACCCACCGCGGGTATCTTCATTTTTGATGGCTTTCTTTCTCTCGCTCTGAGCTAAGAGAGGATTCATCTTGGCTCAAATCATTTTCTTCTTTTTCTTCATGATTATGTTGTTTTCATCCATATCCCAGTTTACCAGGACGTCGTTTTTCGTAACATTTTGAAGTCAAATTTTTTAATGTAACCGAGTTTACTCGAATTCGCTTTATCGGATTTTACATATTTTTCTGGTTATGAAGAACGAGTCATAGCTTTTTCCTTGAGCTATTCAGCCCATACCATAATTTGGTCGGGGTAGATAGCATCTTTGATAATTTTCCTACCTTTTTTCTCGCGTCTTGTTTTATGGTCACGATCATCCCTTTTAGGCTTTCCACCCTTCTTTTCGGCCGCCCTTTGGATATCTTGTAAATAAGCTTTCAAGACGGTTTCTATGTCCGAAGGACTCTCTTGTTCTTTCCTGGAATGTTTGGATCATCTTTTGGGTAGGGAGGATGTTATTTCCGAGGTTGTCCCTTTAGATTTTATCACTTTCTTTATCACGTTTCTTAGTTTTTTTGGAGGAGGGTTGGGCGAAGGATAGCATTAGTTGATTGAGTAAAGAAACTTACGCTAAATCATAATCGGCCGCCTGGTCACTGGAAGATTCTTCCAACTCGGATTCTGTGGAAGCATCGTCGCTGCTTTCACCGGGACTTAAGGGCGAGCGGTTTGCCCTTCCAACAGCAGATCTACGAATAAATTTCAGAGGGCCTCTCGATCAATCGGATGGCCGGATAGACAGATTTGATTGGCCTCTACGTATTCTTGCCTTAGGAGAGTTGGCCATTTTTTGAAGAGGAGTGAATCTTAGATAATGAGGATTTACGGGATTGGGGTGCGGGTTGTTCTGTCAGAACCTTTGCTACTTTATCCTTTTTATATTTTATTATTTACGAGGTACTCGAGGCGCTCTTATAGGCCTCTTTGTTTGATGATACCTTATTATTGTGCAATGTATGATTTTTTTAAACGTTGATAATTATCTATATTTAAGTTAATAATAATTTGAATCCGTGAGGATAAAATATTCAAATAAAATATTATTATGCACATTTCCCTCTCTTCTAAAAAAGTTTGAATTTCACACCAATTTTTTTCAATTTAAAAAGTGTCTTAATATATAATTCTTCTTCAAATAAAATTTTGTAAAAAATAATTTCCTTAGCCTCAAATCTTTAGAAAAGGATATATTTATCACATCTTTAAAAAAATCTCTACAATTAAGATGTTTAGTTTAAACATTATCTCTCTTTATGATACTTTTATTCTTAAAAGTATTATGCTTTAAAAGTTTCCTAATATTTTATCATATTTGTATTGTTTCATATAAATTTTGTTAGTGATCGCATTGTGTTATTTTTTTTTTCATTTATAAACGTAAAAATATTTCAAAGTATGTAATCAATTTTGAGTATAAGAAATTTTTTTATAAAGATAAAATTCTAAAATGACTAATAAAAAGAATATAAAAACATATAACTATTTGAATTAAAAATGATTCTCAATTAGGTTTTTACTTTGGAGTGACGGTAATTTTAATATTGGGTTATAGTTTTTTTTTGGAATAAAAATAAAAGGAAAAAGATGTAAATAAAATAAGATTGTTAAAACAAATGGAAATAGAAAAAATGAAAACTTTTGTAAATTTAAAAAAGAAATGAAGAAATTATTTAATGAAATGTGCAATATGAAATAGAATAAAAAAAAAGAATAGAATATTAATAATGGATATCTTAGCGATTCTGAAAAGAGAAAGTTTGGAATAAATATTAATAAACCAGATATCATTAGAGATTCTGAAAAATAAAAAGAAGAAATTGATACGGGGAAATAAAAATTAATAAAAATATTGGATTTGAAAATGATCAAATTGAAATAATAAATATGATAAACTGTATTGTGATAAAGGAAATAGAAATTGAAAATATTATGAAAAAGAAAATTGAAATGAAAAATTTAGAAAAAGAAAACAAAGAGAAAGAAAGTTGGAATAATATGATGATAAAATGGAAGGTTTAAGAGTGAACTTAAAATTCGCACATATTCTAATTTTCACATTAGTCTAGATCTCTAAGGGTACTCCATTGTGCTCTAGTTGTAGTCGGATCCACAGGTTCTAGTATTCCGGTTAACACTAATCGATTTAATTCAAGTTTAATCTATTGTCAAAAAGGGAACGGTACTCTCCTTGCGACGAAAGCCCTGGGAACAGCAGAATCATCCAAATTAATTTTCACTGCAAAATCTCTAATACATCCGGGTTTATCATCAAACTGTTTATACTTGTTAATCAACCTTTTTATTTTAACTCCAATTCTCTATTCATAGATATTATAATTGGCGGTGTCTTAATCAGGGACCCGAACCGTTATTTATAACGGTTCAATTTGGTTACGGTTCTTCTCTTCTCTTCTCTTCTCTTCTCTTCTCTTCTCTTCTCTTCTCTTCTCTTCTCTTCTCTTCTCTTCTCTTCTCTTCTCTTCTCTTCTCTTCTCTTCTCTTCTCTTCTCTTCTCTTCTCTTCTCTTCTCTTCTCTTCTCTTCTCTTCTCTTCTCTTCTCTCTCTCTTCTCTTCTCTTCTCTTCTCTTCTCTTCTCTTCTCTTCTCTTCTCTTCTCTTCTCTACGTTTTGATTACGGTTCTTAAGAAGAAATTTATAAAGGTTCGGTTCGGTTTAGCAAAATATAAAAAAGGTTCATTACGGTTAGAAATTTTTTTTTATTGAAGCAACACCATCTTCTAATTTATTTTTACTATAAGCATCTATGAATTATATATAAAAAAAATTATATAAGATTCAAAATAACTCATTTTTAAATATAGTATTTGAAAGTTTTAGTAATATATTTTCTAATATAAATGGATTTTTTTTTGTTAGTTGTGACGATAACACAAATTTTAGCCCCGAAAAAGCCCTTTCTATAGAAACTTGTGTTGCGGGAACCTCTAGTACTATAAGAGCAATTTTATATAATTCTGGATATTCAAATTATTTCCATTTCTAAAATATAAAAACTGAACTGGTTTAAACCGGTTTAACCGTTTTTATAAAGGTTTTTTTTACTCCAAAAAATATACGGTTATGGTTCAGATATTTAAAACGGTTTATAATGGTTTAACGGTTCGTTACGGTTCACTACAGGTCCCTGGTCTTAATGTTATCAATGTTTTCACCATTTTAATCAAAACTTGGCGTGGTATTTCCATATTAAAACTAATATCGAAAGCAATCCAAATAAAAGAGCCTTGTTTGTATTGTTTATAAACACTGATAATCTTTACGACCTTGCTCCGATTTGTGCATAAATTTTAATCTCTCTTTTATATCTAGGATCGGTCGGTTTGATATCTGGTTGCCCTATTTTTCTCAAAATATTTTTCCCAATTAACGATACCTGAGTACGAGTATCAAAATCAAATTCAACTTAAACCATTGACTTTTGTTACTAGTTTAGCTCAATTCTAACAGTTTTTATGTTAATAATCGAATCGTCAAATTCAGATGCCTCCTTAAAATAATTTAAATATGACTTTACAACATCTGGCATACTTACCTATCTGTTGCACTTAAAACAAGTCTCCTTAAAAGCAGGTCGTCTATCAATTCCGTCATTTATTTTGTCACAAAGTTGAAATCTATTTCCTCCCTTTTTATTAAATATAATTAACTAATATTGTAATTTATTGGTATAAAATTATCATAATTGTTATATTTCTAACTAGAATCGCTATCATTGCCTTTATATACCCTTTATCACTACTAGAATAACTTTGATGCTTTCGCAAATTTTGTGTCTAATTTCCTTATCATTTTTATATCTGCTTAATCTTATGGAAGCGCAAGATTGGGTATAAACTTGAAAGTAATATTTCCTTTAGGTAAATCCATGTCAGACATAAATTGATCCCTGAATTTGGTATAAACAATATCAGCATCCATACAATTATTTGGCCCTCAGTGAAGACAATCTTTTAACAAATTCCATAAAAGGCCCTCCTTCCTCTCCTTTTATTTGATTAAAGTCCATACGTGTGGCAAAAATACTTTGTGAGATTATATAGGTTTTCTCGCATATTCTTTTAATTTCCATAAATGTGAGATCCTCAAGTTTCCGTGGAAGAAGTTGTCTTCCATATTTTCTATATTATGATTACCAAAATAAATAAAACAAATCTTATCGGAATAGTTTTTTTTAACCGGAATAAACTTTATCAACATTTAAAATAACAAATAATAACAGAATTTTTTTTATATTTTTCTTATTTGATATGTTTAAAATCATTATCAATTCTTGCATTATTTGATAATTCCAAGAATATTATTTATAAGAATGAGTGTTAATATTGTAGAGTTAAATATATTTAGTTTTCGTAAAATATATTTATTTTAAACTAATAATTTTACTTAATAATCAAAATAGAATGTATATTTCTAGGTAATTAGCTTTTTCTTATTTTATTCATAAAATATTTCTAGCATACATTCGTTACTAATGCCGCGATCATCCCGACCATCAAAAAATTTGAATTCTCGTCCATCTAGTAATCAAGAATTATCTGAATATGAACTCATTCGTCAAAAAAATATAAAAGAAAAGTTAAAATTTCTTGAAACGCTTGGTGTATCTGAGGTTTAAATATCTAAAAATATTTCTTAAATGGATAAGTTTTAGATTAAAAATGATATTAAAATTAACTCTAAAAGAAGCATAAAGGAACCGAAATTTAAGATTATGTACATATAAATGTTGATAAATAATTATATGTTTAATAGAAAACCAGCTAAGGCCAAAATACCTTTAAGAAGAAGTAATCGAATACTGAATAAACCTGCAGAAATTGTACCAAATTCAGAACAACAACCTGAAGAAGAATATTTTGTATGCATATATTATATATGATGTATAGTAAATATTATATATAGTCAAGAAAAGAACCAAAATTATCATTTATTCAAGCCTGTTTAACCGAAACAGAAGAAAAACCAATTGAGGAGATTTTAGAAAATCTTAAGCATCAAGTTTTGAATAAAACAGATTCTAAAGAAAATAAGTCAAAATTAAGCAAAAAATTCTCATCTAAAGTTGAAGAGTAATTTTTATTAATTAATTTCACAAAAATATTATATTGAACCATATTTTAATGAATATCGAATAATTAAATTTAAAAAAATGCTTAATATTAAAAATTTTTTTATATATATAGATGGCATTTATTTTTTAAAATAATCAATGAGATAAGAATGTTGAGTTATTATACTTTTTTTCTATAAATCATATATGTATCAATATAAAATAATGTATCTCAATAATTACACTTGAGTTAAAGATCTGCAAAGTTGGCCCATCCTTGGAAAATTTAAAAAAATAATAACTGACCAGGCAAAGAATTATAACTGGTTTACATAAAAAATTTTTGGACCTGCTGGATGGATAATTTATATATAAAAAAAACTAGTCATAGCCTCACAAATATCTGATTTTTTTGGGAAATTTTGATAGGCCAGCCTAGCATTAATGTCTTAATTTTTTTAATTTCAAGCTAATATTTTGATTGATACTATTTGAAAAGAAATTATAATATGCTTATTTCTTTATATTTTAAGAGCTGCATAACCAGAATATGAAGTCTATATAATATTTACATATACACAATGAAAATATCAAACAGAATGGATTTATAAAAGGGCTGTTGTAGAAAGAAATAGCCACAACGATGAGATATAAGGGCCTTAATTTACATTGGGAAAAATTAGATATAGATATTAAAAATGTGATGGTCAGGAAATTTGTACAAATAAATTTAACAAATTAGGGCAGACTATTCTTAAAATTTTGATGAGCTTATACAATTTTTTTGAAAAATTATCTTGGACTAGGCTGGGCAAAAATTTTAACAAACCAGGGAATAAATAATGAGCCAGGCAGCCCTATAAATTTTTTAATGGGTAAAAATGGGCAAGGCTTTGCAAATCTCTAGCTTGAAATGCTTTAATAGTATATACAATAATTAAGCCAATTTGAAAGCTTAAAGAAACTTTAATTCATAACTAATCCTTTAGATTTAGGTCTATAGAATTTGATTTCTAGAATCAGGACTATAATTTGGATTATTAATTTTTAATGTTTTGTTCTATCTTTTAAAATTGGCTCAGGACCAGGGTTGCCAGGTCAAAATTTTCAAATTGCGGAGAGAAATTTGGTATTTTGCAAAATATGAAAATTATGGGAGAAATATGAAAATTGTGGTAGAAATAACAAATTGCTATAAAATTTTTTTTTGCAGGTGTTCAGGATTTTGAATTGACTTAGTTTTCCTCCTATTATTTTTATAATAATTAGTTTATAATACAAAGTCATTAACAAGTCATTAACTATTTTTCAAAATAAATTAAAATTTTTTAAATACTATCTTTACTATTAAAATAACATCTTAATTTATTAAAATATATTAATTTTATAAAAAAAACAATTTTACAACATAAAAATATATTTTAAGCGAAAGTCCCACAAAACTACCGCAATTGGAAATATACCATGTGTTTGTGTATAACATTATAGGGATATGCTCTTAATTAGACCTATATTGTACTTATTTCAATGATAATTATTTTATTTATTATAGTTCAATTATATTATTATCATTATAATAGGGGAGTGTATCTATATATATTGAAAAATAAAAAATATTCTCCAAAAATAAGAAATAATACAGATGCAACTACAGTTGCGGCTATAGTATACATTTATCATGTAGTACAACATTAACAGAGCTACATATCATCACAATATGGGTAGAATCTTTTCCTCATAATATTTAATGCCTCCAAGATAAATGAAAACTTTACTTGTAGGACAAAAATGAGCAAGGCTATCATCAATGTTTAAGAACCTGAATCCAGGAGGTCAATTCTTGATGATTTGGAAGATAGACATACATATGCAATTCTAACAGATGCATCTAATAAGGGAAATATTCAAACATTTCCCTTGATCCTCTGCTATTTTAACAAAAATAAGGTTGTTTCAATAAAACTTAAATTTTTTCCCTTAAATAGTGAATAATCCAAAGACGTAACTAACCATATAATGGTAAATTAGCAGATTTGAGATTATCAATGAATTGCATGTCAGCTTTCTGATACAGTGTATTTACAGAATTGAGTCACCCCAATGTTGATTGCGACATGTTCCCAATACCTGTCATCAATATAATTTTAAAATTTTATAAATCTTTAAAAAAATATTTCTTAAATAAATTATAAAAAATGTCTAACATTTTGAAATTTTTTTTCAAGAATGAATGGCAGAGGTATATTTAGGAATGATTTCACATGTAGGAAATCTACTACATGCTGTTAATATGAAGTTGAAATCAGAAGAATCTTTTTTAATATAGATTCACAAAATTATGCTGCAGATGTGTTCATAATTTACAGTTAAAAATTGATAATAAATTTTATGGCGCTATTACTAAAAATTTATTAAAATGTTTGAATATTTTAAAAATACTGATAGACATTGATGTCTTGTTTAAGGAGATTGTAATGCTCTCTATTTTTGATTTGCCAGAATATTCAAAACATTAATTTTACAATGTAATAATATTTATTTTTTGTGAATGTATAAATAAGATTTTATAAAATATATATGGAAAATTAAATAGTTATAATGTTTATTATATTTTATTTGAGATTTAAATAATGGAACTAAACGTTTATCGTCGTTACGAGATATTTATAAAATGCCTGGCACGACATATTATAATTTTGTTTAACAATTAGCTCGGCCTCTAATGTTGTTAAAGCAATCCGATTTCACCTTTCTTCAGGCTATCAGGCTAAAAATGCGCTCCGATGAGGCATTAGAATGAGGTAAGGAGAAAACATACTATTTCCAAGCATGGGGATTTATCTTTATTACGAAAAAATTCCACCTATTTCTCCTTTGTTTTAGACCATCTAACATATTCTGGCGAATCATAAAAAATAGAGAGAATTACTATCTCCTCAAACAAGAAATCAATGTCTATCTGTTTTTTTAATATATATTTATATATTAAATTACAAAAACCATCAATTGATGGTTTCTATTTCAAGGTAATATATAAATACTTTTGTAAATAGAGTTATTAAAATCAAATTTTGATTGTAAATGTTCTAAAATTTTCTTAATAAAAATATCTGCTTCATTTAAAAATATAATAATGAAAGTATTATTTGAACATTTTAATATAATATTTTTGGCAATAGCGCCATAAAATTTATTATCAATTTTTAACTGTAGAGATGAACAGAGCTGTAGCATGATTTTGTGAATCTTTATTAATAAAGAATCTTCTGATTACAACTGAATATTAACTACATGAAATAGATTTCAAAATGTGAAACTAATCCCAAATATGTTTTTGCCATTTCATCCTCGAAAAAATTTTTCAATAGGACAGCTTTTAAAATCTTTATTTAAGAAGTATTTTTTTCGTAAAATTTTATAATTCTATCTATGACTACCTGATAGGTACATATCGCAACAACTCACACCATTCCAAATCAGACCACTCCACCAACTCTTTTTTCATTAATTCTTTTAGTTGATGAACTAAATCGTTAAAACATTTCATCACAATTATTTCGACATCCCCGGATAGTACATTCATTGCTTTCTTGCAAGAATTATGTAGTATATGGCATATAAAACCAATTGGTATTAATTCATTATTGTGCTGCCTCAATTTCATAAATATTTGATTTTTGTCAAAATTCACAGAGGCATTATTAGCGCAGAAAGCTGACATGCAACTCATTGATAACCCTGAATCAGCTATATTTACCATTATGTCGTTAGCTATATCGTTGAATTTTTCACTATCCGAGGAAAATTTTTTAAACAGTTTTATTGAAATGCCCTTATTCTTGTTGTTAGATGCATCCGTTAGAATTGCATATGGATGCCCATCTTTCAAATCGTCTAGAATAGCCTCTTGGATTCAGGTCCTAAAATATTTATGATTTGCTCATTTTTGTTTTACTACAAGTAAAATTTGCACTTATATTGGAGTCGTTAAATATTATTGGGAAAAGATTCGACCCACATTGTGATGATAGATAGCTTATGAATGTTGAACTACATGATAGGTGTACACGATATCAGAAATATAGTTGCATCTGTATTATTTATTAATTTTGTAGAATATTTTTGTTTGCAATCGATGTTGTTATACTCCCCTGTACTGACTTATATGAATGAAATTATGTATATTTATTATCGGATAAAAATAAAACAGGATAGAAATAAATTTACAAACTATACATGTTTTTCGAATAAAAATTTAAAATTTATTTTAAAAATATAAAAATAATCAATTAATGTCTTTTAAAACCAAATTATTATTTATATATTAAAAACATTTAAATGTTAAAAAAAAATTTCGGGAGAAATTAAAAAATTACGATAGGTTATCGGGGGAGATTTTCATTTGCGGTTTGCGGGAGTGAGATATCGGCGCGTAGACTAAATTGCCGGAGTCTCCCGCTGATGAGGGGGGCATGACAACCCTGCTCAAGACCAGACTGACATATTTACTTTGTTAAACTAGATTTATAATTACTTTTTTTTATAAATTATAGCTAATTAATTCACTTTATGCCATATAGATGCTATACATCATATATATTAATTATATGCCCATTTCCTTTTTCCATAAGATTGATAAAAAGTTTTTCGCACATGGAATTACCCGAAAAACAGGCTAGAAAAGTTGTCCCAGAAAGAATTTTTTCCCTTTGCTGGTTCCCAAGAAGTGATACTAGACCCATGCTTTTTGCTGGTGATAAATGGGGCAGAATAGGATTGTGGAACATGGTAAATTTTTGTTTTATTAATAGAATTGGCTAATATTTATTTGAAAAGCATCTATTTTATAGACTAAATTACTAAAAATAAATAGCATTTTAAAAATTAAAAACTATTAGAATCTTATTTTTTATAAATTTATTTTGAAATTACAATTACTTATTCTTTTTATGATTAATTTTATTTTACATATGATTTTGACTTTTTACTAGTGTTGTTAAAACGCCGCGAGTCGCGACCCCGACCCAAAGTGCGGGTCGTTTTTTCGACCTCGACCCGAGTTCAAGCCGAAAAAAACGACCTCGACCCGAGTCCAAGCCGAAAAAAACGATCTCGACCCAAAATATGGGTCGTTTTTTACGACTCAGACTTGAAGTTTGGTCGTTTTTTTCGACTCAGACTCGAAGTTTATTTTTTAAGACAAAATAAAAATATATTTTGGAAAAGAATGATAAACATAGGATGGAAAATCCTATGAGGTTGGGAAATAGGGATTTCAGGATTTCTATCTTATTTGTCTGACAATATCTTGAAATTTACTGTAATAAATATATTTGGATATAGCTTATATCACTTAAAGCATAGCTTTGAAGCATCTAAGAATTTTTACCCAAAATATTAATAAAATAAGATTTAACTTTAAATAAATTATTATAGGTTTTGGACCTACGGTTTAAACTTTAACCTCTATTATTATATAGTAAATTTTTTAATTTAATAGTAATATAAAATATGATAAAATTAAAAGTGTTATTCTAATTTTTCTATCATATATCCCCTTTACCTTTTTGTTAAAGATTTTAGGTATTAAATTTAGTATTAAATAAATAGATCAAACTATAATCATGCGATAATAGTAATAATACCCAACCCCTGATAGTAATAAAAGTATTATTACTATTATCGCATGATTATTAATTAGATTAATAACCCCCACTAACTTCATTAAAAAATGTTAGAGGGGGGAGATCCTGACACAGAAAACAATAAAATTATTAGTAGGCTAACTCCTATTACTTTATATATTAGCAAGTAATTAGCTTTTGCATTAGCTACCCTTAAAACTATTATTTTCAAATTTTTTACTCTAAAAATTAAAGAGATATACATTCCTTTAAATAATAAAAAATAATATACCCCTCTTCTTACTAATAAAACTATCCATACTGACATCCCAATTGAAGAATACACTATGATCATCATAAAACTTCTTATAAAAATCGGCGCTAAGGATCTGATTAGTGCTCTCAACCCACAAACCATAATTGGTTTGTCTCAAGATCAAAAATAAGAGGCTGGCAGTTCTTTGTACCAAATAGTACAATAATAAACCAGGATTAACTTTTGCAATGTAGATATTGGTACAAAGAACTGCCAGCCTCTTATTTTTGATCTTGAGACAAACCAATTATGTATGGGTGCCAATCCTGCTTTCATTATGCTGGCAGTTCTTTGTAACAAATAGTACAATAATAAACCAACTTAAGATTCAACCCCCTCCCCCAAAATAATAAAAACTAAAAATAAAACTAAATTTAATGCTAACCCCTGCCAAAAATAAATAAAAGAGGTAGATCTAAATATATAATTTTAAATAGTGATTTTAATTAAGAATTTGAATCTTAATTTGATAGAATCTATCTTCACTAAAATAAGTAAACTTGGTAACTCAAGCTGTAAACTTAAGTGAGACTATAATATAGTCGTTTACTATACCTAGCCTCTATACAACAAACAGAGCACGCTTACTATTTAATAAATAAGATTAGATATTATAAATATTTAATAAGTTGAGTTTGTAACTCAAAGATACTGTACAAAAGTTTTAATCAAATTTTTAAAGGAAGATAGAAGTGGTCTTATCTCAAACCCCCAAAGTTTGTATTTTTTAAACTATCTTTAATATATTAAATTTACTAAAACAGCTGTCTCTACTCTCAGAAGAACTAAGAATACCCTTAACCCTAAAGGGTGGGAAGGGTGGGAGAAGACAGCTGTTTTAGTAAATTTTGATGCACCTTCCTCCTTGTTTACCTTGGTTATTGTGATAACTTACACAGGTGATATACTAATTTTATTCTTGTATTCATGCGTTTTGTCTCCAACCCCAATATGAACCCTATGCTAACTAAACTTTATAATGATAAATAAACTATTAGAAAATCTGAAATATTTAATGAAATTAACAAATTCATTATTGTTCTCCCCCCCCCCCCCAACATTAATTATTGATGAAACACAGGATCAATTACAGGATTTTTCTTTATATCCCAATTTATTACAGGGTTCTTTCTTTCTATACACTATATTTCAGATATTAATAAATCATTTTTTATAGTAGTCTCTATTGAGAATAATATTTGGGAAGGATTTTTATTACGCAATCTTCACTCTATAGGTGCTCCTTTATATTTATTTTTATTTATTTGCACATTTTTCGTGGTTTATTCTACGGATCATTTGTTATAAATTATATAGTATGATCCTCAGGGGTAATTTTGCTACTTCTAACCATAATAACAACCGGTATGTTCTTCCAAGGGGACAAATATTCTACTGAGGAGCAACTGTAATTACTAATATAATGTCCGTCATCCCTATTTTAGGAAAGCCTGTAGTTATTTGAATTTGGAGAGAATTTAATGTGAGAGATCCCACATTAAAATCGATTCTTTTCCTTATATTTTACCTTTTATTTTACTAGTATTCATAATAACACATTTAATTTTATTACATTTAAAGGGTAGCAACAATCCTCTCGGTATCCCTTCTTCTGCTTTTAAAATTCCATTCCACCAAACTTTTTCATATAAAGATATTTTTGGTTTTATGTTACCTCTATTTTTATTTTTTGTACTTATTTTTTTGTGCCCTGATTTGTTTACAGACGTAGTCAATTTTATTGAAGCTAACCCTTTATCCACCCCTCCGCATATTATACCTGAGTGATATTTTCTTTTTGCTTATGGTATCCTACGGAGTGTACCAAATAAATTGAGTGGAGTTATTTCTCTATTTATAAGAATCATGATTATATATGTCTTACTTATATCCTCAAAAAATCTTTTAATTTATAGTTCTTTACGTAAATTTATTACAAACCTTATTGCTTGTTCTTTTATCTTATTAAGCTATATCGGTTCTCAGGTTGTGGAACCCCCTTTCATTATTATAGGGCAAATACTTAGTGTCATTTACTTTTTATTATTTTTTATTATAGCTTCTATCTGAGTAAACTTATATTTGCCTTGAAAGCAAATCAAGATCCTAAAAATCATTACTCTTCAATATTCATTTAATATAATATAGAAATTATATAGAAATTTCAACTCTAAAATACTTAGAATACTTTAAGTAATGAATTTTTAGGTAAATATATACCTCTAAATTCTAAATTTAGTACACAAATTATGCTAACCTAAATTAAATTTAAAGTGGTCCTTTCCTACTAACTTTATACTATAACAATAAAAGATAGGAACCGATCTGGCTCTTGCCGATCTGAACTCAAATCATGGATAAATTTAATGGTCGAACAGACCATCCTTTAAAACTACTGCTTCTTAATAAAAAATAATTCAACATCGAGGTCGCAAACACTATAAATTATAAGATCTAATTTACTATAGTACGCTGTTAACCCTAGGGTAACTTTTTCTAAATATCAATATAAAATTGGATCTCTTTAAAATACACTCTATTTTAATATTTTATAGGGTAGTTTTAATTTTAGCCCTAGTTGCCCCAACTAACTGTAGCTATATACAGAAGCTCCTAGGGTCTTTCCTTCTTTTTATTAACTAAGATTTTTCACTTAAAAATTAAATTCAATTTTATTAATCAATAATAACTTAAAATAAATCTTACCATTCATCCTAGCAAACAATTAATTTGCAAATGATTATGCTACCTTTGCACGGTCAAATTACCGCGGCCATTAAATCTTTCATCATAGGGCAGGCAATACTAAAAACAACTGCTTTTAGCTAAGTATTTGTTAAACCTACATTTTAATCGAGTAAATTGATTAATTCATACATATAATTATTTTATTATAAAATATTACTTCTACTAATTAAAGCAAATTTAAACTTAATTTCTATAAGTTAAACCTAATTAATTTTGATTAATTATATTTAATATATAACGAACTACAATAAACATTAAAAGATTTTATCTCAATTTTATATTAGCATTTTCTCTATACTGGTTAACTTTATTTAAAAGAGCTCACCCCTATTAACTTCGAAGACTACTCATCGCATTCTAAAAGAATTATTATCATTAAGCCAGATATAAAAGAACAAAATGAATTTCACCATAATAAAATTTAAGTAAAAATTTGAAACTTTTTACTTAAATTTTATTAACTATCTTCATTATCTGGGTAGTTAACAATAAACTTTATTATTACCTTATCGTGTTGCAACAGGAAACCCTAATATCTTTATATTTAGGTCCTTTTCAGGACATCAACAATTTATTATCCAAAATACTATAATTAAATCTTTAAAATTTTTACATAATTCACCTTTTCAGTGTAAATGAAACGCTTTATTATAAAATTATTTAAGCTATATGTAATAGGCCTTCTTTCAAGAAGGCCTACTTTGTTACGACTTGTCCCTATAGGGAATGACGGGCGATATGTGTTTAGTTTAGAGCCTTTTCATTAAAACACTCTTATTTTAATTACTTCTAAATCCTAAATTTTAGTGTTAACTATTTTTAAATAGTTAAAAGTATATTATATAAAGTACTCCACTTAACTCTAAATATCCTAAACTTTGACTTGAAAAATTATTTTGTAAAATATTTATTTTTAATTTTTAAACAAAAAATATATTAAACAACAATACATAAAGAAAAATTTAGATAAGGTCAAAAGCGTGCTGTCAACTCAATAAGCTAGATCCTCTAGTCGGAAAAATTTTTTATGTTTCAAATTTTATAATACTTAGGTATTTTCTATTTTATCTATAATAATAGGGTATCTAATCCTAGTCTTAAAACAAAGCTTATAAAAATCCTGGATTTTGGATTTAATATCTTTAGGGATTCCACCCCCCTAAAGATATTAAATTCAGACTAATTTTTACCAAAATCAAATTAAATCTGTTTGTATAACCGCTAATGCTGGCACAAACTTTTTAAGATTTATATTTACTAAACCTTAATTAAAAGTTGTTTAATTTATTTCACCTCTTCCTAAAAATTAAGTTTTAATTTAGAGTATAAATATATAAATAATAATTTTACCTAACTTACACTAAATTAAAACTATCTGCTGAAACTATCAGCAATATAAGATTTGCAATCTAATTTTTAAATAGTTTAAAGTTTTAAAAGGGGGTATATATGATTAAATTATTTTTCTGGCATCCCCCTCCTTTAAGGCCTGGAGTAATTACCTTCCAAAAATTAAAAATACGTATTTTTAATTTTTGGAAGGTAATTAAAGATTCCTCTATCTGCTGAAACTATCAGCAATAAGATTTGCAATCTAATTTTTAAATAGTTTAAAGTTTTAAAAGGGAGTATATAAATTATTTTTCTGGCATCCCCCTCCTTTAAGGCCTGGCGTAATTACGTATTTTTAATTTTTGGAAGGTAATTAAAGATTCATCTATCTGCTGAAACTATCAGCTATATAAGATTTTCAATCTAATTTTTAAATAGTTTAAAGTTTTAAAAGGGGGTATATCATTAAATTATTTTTCTGGCATCCCCCTCCTTTAAGGCCTGACGTAATTACCTTACAAAAATTAAAACAAAACTGGTACTAGTTACTAAGTAACTAAAGCTTTCTATCAAAAAACTTACTATAGTACCTCAAACTTATCAAACCATTAAAATTCACAATCTTATAATTATAATATAAGGTAATAACCCCCCCCCCCCCCCCCCCACGAAAACCTTATTAACTTATCATATTGAACTCGAGGATATGAAGCCTGAATAAACAAAAATATAAGCGAAAATAATCTAGAAAAACCAATAATCACTATAAATCTTATCACGGCTGCTATTTTCACTGACTCTCACAAGTAGTGAAAATATCATAATTGAAATATATTCACATAAAAATTAAAGCAAAAAACCCCGAGTAAAACTCAACATTAAAACCTGATACTAGCTCAGACTCCCCTTCCATTAGATCAAAAGGAGTTCGATTTATCTCAGCCAATGAACAAATCAAAAAGGAAACTAACAAATATATAAATTTATACCCGTATATATTTATAGGAGTTATAAATTTTTCAAACTCATAACTTATCACTACTAACCCTATTAGTAAAAAAATAAATCTTATAATTAACTCATAAGAAACAGCTTGTCTTACCGCTCGTATACCTCCTAATATAGAAAACTTTGAATTTCTTAATCAACCCCCTATAATTAAAAAGTATACGCTCACGCCTATTAATATAATAAAGACCAGTAAAGAATAATCATTTATTAGAGCAAAGGATTCTTGGGTCAGCACAAATTCGAAAAGGACCAAATAAAGTCCTAGTGATAGGATTGGTGCAGCCATGGTCCTTTTCGAATTTCTGCTGACCCAAGAATCCTTCGCTCTAATAATGTATAAGACATTCCTACTTATAAGGAACCTTGGAAAAGGACCAGATCTAAAGACCAAAATAGGTTTATCCAAATCTTAACTTTTGAGCATAATATCTGCCACAATAGACTCTAAAGGAGGGGGATGCTAGCGTTGCCCGTCCCGCCCCCGCCCCCGCCCCATTCTTCTCTTCTTCTCTCTTCTCACCCCCCACCCACCCCTATATATGTTCACTGCGTTCATTTCATTTGTTTCACTTTATCTGGAATTAGGAGAATAGTCATTCTTTATAAATATGGATATTACAGGGTTGCATGTGTTTTATTTGGTGATATAATTAAAACAAAAACTATTAAGTGTTTAAAAAAACAGAAATACCACATTTATGTATTAGGAAAAAAATTTAACAATTAATAAAATTTTTTCATAAAACTTTTTAATTACAAAAATATAATTTTTTAAATTTAAAATGTTTAATATTAATAATATTTTATCCAATAATACCAATAATAGTTATAGAAATTCTTCTTTATATAATAATAATTCATAATCATTCCTTTTCCACATCATTTTCGCAATCTGCTATAAGTGCCAATTCTACTATAATAAACCCTATAAACTCACCGGCAATAGCTGGAATAGAGCCCTATCGACGAAATACACCAGGAGCAATTCGCATTCGCCAGGCTTATTGCCTTAAAATGCTAAACATTCATATGGAAAAAATGTTCTTCCTGAATGAAACAGGCATAAACCTACATGTTGTACCTGTATATGCTTGGGGCCCCTACAACGTCACACCAACTGTGATATCCACCTTCCAAAGGCAAGAACGTTAGCATTTTATGTACAATAGGAATTGGTGGCCTTATAACCTATCGAATTATTGAAGGGCCCTTTAATGGGTTGCTTTTCCTTGATTATCTGAGAGAATTAGTAACAATTCTTCTAAATGATGCAAATATCATTATGGATAATGCCGCAATACACAAGTGTCATCTTGTTGATAGCTTTAAAAATCGAATTGAATATCTTCCGCCATATTCACCTCAATTAAATCCTATTGAAAACTTTTTCGGGGTCATGAAAAACAACAAACAATAGAGATCAAATCATAAATAATGTTACTTCGATATTAAATCAGTACAGTACGTTTTACAAACTTTTATAAACATATGCATGATTTTTTGGAACTTGGTTTTCGGGGACAACCAATCAATTAAAGGTAATATAAATTTATATAATATTTTAATATTTTTATCTTTTCTCTATTTATATAAAAATAAAGATGCCAATTTCGGAACACTCAAAACAACGAGAATGCAATTTTAAAATATAATATTTTCTTACAAAATTAAATCATTATGTAAATTATTATTATTGTGTTTGTATTTGTAATTATAGATTATTATAATATATACAAAATAAAATATTCTTTGGTTGATAATTTTGATATTTCGTTCTTCTGAGCGCCTTTCTATAGAAAAAAACGAATGGCATTTACATTTATCTGCAATATAAGTTAATTACATTAAAGGTGGGTGGTCTTTATGATCAATATTGAGATTTAAGGTTCATAGAATCTGAAATAAAGATCATTAAATACATAGTATTATTTTTTGTTGATGATTTATACAATACAGTATTACCACTTATACTTCCAAATCTTCCAAAAAAATTAATTTTTTAATTACATACGATATTCTAGAAACATTTCATAGGTAAATTTTTATGTTACTTTTTTTAAAAAAATTATTGTAAAAATTTGAAAAAATATTCACTTAAACTATTTTTTTCCTAATACATAAATGTGGTATTTCTGTTTTTTTAAACACTTCAAACTTATTATTATACCACTTAATAGTTTTTGTTTTTATTATATCACCAAATAAAACACATGAAACCCTGTATATATTTTTAGGTTCAAGTTATAAATTAATTTATAACTTGATCCTAAACATATATAATATGCGATGAATTACATCTACCTCACATAAAGATATTGGTATTTTATATTTGGATTTTGGTCTGTATTTTTAGGGACCGCCTTAAGAATAATTATTCGAACAGTGACAATTGTCATCGTCATTTTTGAACTTTTTTGAATTTTTTTAAGGCAAGTGGGTAAAAATATATTTTGTAAACATGTTAAATTAAAATTTCATTGAAGATGTACCATAGGAAAGTGACAATTGTCATAATCGTCATTTTTGAACCTTTTGAATTTTTTTAAGGCAAATGGGTAAAAATATATTTTGTAAACATGTTAAATTAAAATATTATTGAAGATGTACCATAGGAAAGTGACAATTGTCATAATCGTCATTTTTGAATTTTTTTAAGGCAAATGGGTAAAAATATATTTTGTAAACATGTTAAATTATTTTATTTGTAACAAGATGATATGTTATTATTAGTCTAGTAATTTACCAAAAAGGTAATCCTTTTTATGAAGATCTTTTTGGGTTTGATGATGATAGTGCAAATCTAAATCATATAAAAAGCATAAAACCTTAAAATTAAATGTGTCTACACGTTGGCATACTATTTTGACAATGCTGGAAAGTGTGAGTGACAATAACAAAAATCCTAAAAATATTCTATTAAATAGAATGGAGAAACCGGATCTAAATTATTTAACTCCGATTGGAACTTAATGCATAAACTTTTAAATTTTCTTAAAACCTTCAAAAAAACTATTGAATTTTTATCCTTACGAAAAGGATTTACTATAAATTTATCTTTATTATTTCGTAGTAAAATTAAAAATCATTTAATCATAAAAGTATATGATACTTCTCCCATAGCATCCCTTAAACAAAATATGCTTTTAAATTTGATCATAGATTTTCAATAACCGATCTTCAGGTAGTAATTTAAAATACATAAATTAGTTTCTTTTAATATTTATCTTTGTTTTATTTTTTTTTACTTAGGTGTTAGGAGCACTTTTGGATCCTCATTTTCAATCTATAAACATAGTAAATGAATATTTAAAGGAAAAAAAATATTACTCCGGTGCAATTTTTATGTCAACACGCTACCACTCTATGGCCTTACAAGGAAGAATTAACCGAATGTGAAACAACGGAAGTTGCTTCAAAATTTATTCTAAGTCATTGGCTACGAAACATTCATCTTTTCATAACAATTATTTGAAACAACAAGACTATTTAACTAGTTTAGAAAAAGAGTGTTATCCATTATTTTTGCCTTATAATTTAGATAAAAGATTTCTTAGATTTTTGGAAAATAAGAGCATTGGATCTTCCTAAACTTTCGATATTGGCTAGAAAGGTCCTGTGCATTCCAGCTACGAGCACACCCAGCGAGCGTGTATTTTCCATAGCTGGGCTCACTCTGAACTCTAAAAGATAATTATTATGTCTTATGAATCTAAATAAAATAATATTTATACATGATAATGATAACTTAATAAAATCGTTAAATTATAGTTATAAACATAATAAAGCATAAATTTTATTTTAAAAGTGTTTCCAATGATAAGTTAGAAAAATATTTGAAGCCACCGCGCCGCCCCGATTTTATGGCGGCGTCTACATCGATTTCCCACAACCAGCCGATCGTTTTAAAAAAAGAAACGCCGACGCCGATATTGCTGTCGGCGCGCAGGTCTAGGTACAGGTAATTTAATCTGCTATGATCGTTCTTCCCCCCTTTTAAAGAATAGAGAATATTCTGGTGGCTGCAAAAGGCAAAAGCAGTTTGATTATTAACTCTAACATTAGGATAATGTCGTTTTTCCTTAACTCGGGCCATCTACAGAGAAATATCTTCCTGATATAACCTCATATTCAGTAGCTTGTATAATTATGTCAAAAGAATACTTTTGCAATCGGTTTAATTTTGATATGCCCATTGAATCGGCAGCTTCAACACGGGCATCATAATGTTGTTTTTGTAGAATTTTTATAGTTATCATAGAACACAGACCATGATCTCGTAAAACGTCTTCAATGTTCATTAAAGCCATGGCTATAGCAATTTTTTCTGAATATTGATCTAAATAATCTTCAATCATCATGATTCTAAAGAGGATAAGCAGGATTTTAAGGTTGGTAAAATATACAGATAAAGGTAAAAGTGTTCCTAAATTGTGAAGAAATTTTATACACTAATCCCTCTAAGCATAGTTCCTATTCTTTATTATCTGAGAATAAATTTATTTTAACAACTTTAAAAGTATTCATTAAAAATTTATTAACAGTTTTCAAATTATTAAAATTCTTAACCCTATTAACTTGAAGTAGTAATAATCAAAGAAATGGTCATTCACCAGAATTACTTTTCGACAGTATTTTATCGTTGTTTTCTCGGTTTCTAATTGTAATTTGTAAAAAACATAATGATAAAGTATTTTAACATTAATGATATTTTTCATTTAAATCTCTCTGATTTAACCCGAACCATGCTGTTAAAGTATATTTTTGATTGCCGATCTCACTAAAGCCTCCCTTTCACGTCCAGCCGTGAAATATACTGGCTGTTGTTATGGTAAATGAATTCCCAGGCTAATAGCATCGTGCAAGTGGTCATGCATATTATTTTTTAATATTCTCCACATCGATACACAGACACTCACATATCGCGCATTTGAATGTGATTTAATTTCGTCATGAATATTTTTATTTGAAACAGCATTACAGTCATAGCCCTTATAAACATGCATAATAATATATTTTACTAATTTACGTACAAATTTCTACATTAATATGAGCATTTAATTTTAACATCATATATTTACTGTTATGGAATAACAACGATTATCAGTAGGTTTGCCGGAAATAATTATAATACCCATATCTCGTCTTTAATAATATGGATACCTATCAATATTTAATATTGTTTCAGCTTGGAAATCCTTAGGGAATTTTTTCATCCAGATGCCATTTCTATGCCATGCGATTGACGGTTCAAAATCCCGCAAGGTCCGAGTATCATAAACCGGATAACGATTTCAAAAAGTATAGGCTCTACAATTTTATCAGGAATTTCGGTGCAAACAATTTTATCTATGACTTCAGATGTTTCAATTTTATAATTATCATTTAAAATAATAAATATACGAGCCTAAGGCAAGCTTCTTTTTTGTAACTTATTGTATTAACAAAAGCCAGAGATTTGCTTAATATTTTTTAAATATATATCATCGAACAGCAATTCTTTAATTTAAATTTAAATATACGAGCTATTAAACAGGTCTAATGGAATCCTTAGTTTCATGCCAATTGGATTACATGTAAAAGTAATAATCAAATCGGTTTTCCAAATTTGAGCATAATGTTTATTGCACCATGATAACGTTCTAACAAATTTATTTGAGACCCTTGAAAAGATGAAGATATTATTACTACTCTACCAGTAATTATATTTGACCTTTTTCAAGGTACATTACACCGGAATATTCACCCACTTATTATTTTATCTATTAAAATTTAAATTATTTGTCTTAACCTGTAAAAATGAATCAATAATATATTGTTGAGAAGATTTTACGGCAAAAAGGATTTGATTAAATATTTTACCAATTGCTAATCGGAAAATTTTAAACTGTATCATTGAAATTTTTGACATTGTACACCAATTACTCTCGACCTATATATCTGGTTTCCAGCCAGGATCACCAAAAGGGAATAATAAAGGATATACTATAAAAAACGTTGTCATGATTCAATGGCCATTGTGCTCAAATTTGAAACCCGATTTATTTATTACCTTTAAATGCAATCATGATTGACGTGAAATTAAAGAAAATGTATTTCCTGGGCAGACTCCTTCCTATAGATCTGTATTAAAACTAAACGAATTCCTATTCACATAAATAAAAAAATTTAAAGCAAATCTCTGGCTTTTATCCATACCATACAATTGAATTAAAAAAAAATCAAGCTCATATATTTACTATTTTATACGATCACTATAAAGTTAACACATGAAGCCATAAATACAATTGTTTGCACCGAAATACCTGATAAAATTTTGGAACCTGAACTTTTTGAAACCGTTACCCGTTTTATGAATCCTTGCGAGATCTGAACTTTCATTCGCCTTGCATGGAAATGACAACTAACTGCACCAAAAAATTCCCCAAGGATACAAAACCACATATCGATTAATATCAATAATATAAAAACGAGTTATATCTATTACAATTATTTCCAGCAAACCTACTGGAAATTGTTATGTTATTCCATATAATAAATATCGGATGTTAAAATTTAATGCTCATATTAACTTAGCATATCAAGTTATCCTTGCTCCAACTAAAAATATCCACGATAATATTAAATCACTTAAATGCACAATATGTATACGTGTGAATCGACGTGGAGATAATTGGAAAATAATATGCCTGACAGCCTACCATATTATAACAGTCAGTATATGTCATGACTAGACATGAAAGAGAGCCTTTATTAAGGTTGGAATTTTCCTGCATTTAAATAAAGTATATGCAAAAGAATATATTTAAATTTTTATTTAAAAAGTTACATATTTAATTTAAATCCAAACTATTTAACATTTTTTTAAAAATTTATAACCAATAATTATTAACATCCTAATCATATCTCCCTCAAATAATTATTTATTCACATTTTTTGATGGTAATATATCATTAAAATTAATATTAATAATATTTAATAAATATTTATATCATAAAAATAGATCTCAATAAATGTTTATAGTTTTCTTATGCTTCAATACAATACCAATAAAAGTTTGAAAGAAAATTCTTAAAGCAATGTATCCATTAATAATAGCTTGCAGGGCTGACATAATTGTTATAGAGATAGGGCCCTAATATTATTTTTTATAAAAAAAAGTATGTTTAATTTACTTCAAATCGACTTATTTTTGTCCACCACATGTCAAAGTCATCAAAATTCGGTTGAAAAAGATTTGGATATCTTTTTAATTTTAACTATGAATACTTTTTCAACCCCAGTTGAATGGTTATTTAGGACAATTGTAGTTTAGTTTTTATATACGAATTATCACATTGTCCTAATAAATTACTTTTATAACAAAATTTTTTCATATATAATAATTATTTATAACATACTACATTATACTCTATATGAAAATATATTAAGTGAAATATAGATAAAGTTTTATTTATCATTATATCTTATTTTTAACACACTGGGGTAATTTCATGCCAACGATAACTTTTTGGCCTTACCTTTTTAATTTCGATAAAATATTGCATGCTGAGAGAATATCATTAGAAAGCATCGAATCCAAAATTTTAGCCTCCTAGTACCCAGTTCCTGAGATATCAATGGTCAAAAGTGCCCAAAATGATCTTTTTTCGAAAACTACTATTTTTTTTAATTTGAGTTAAGTTAAAAAAAATAATGATTAAAAATATAAGATATATGTCATTTTGTAACTATTAAAGGTCTTTTATTAAATATTAAGGATTTTTTTAAAAATAATATTGTTGCGGTTTTTATTTACTTTATAAATTTTAAACATGAAAACTCGAGTTGTTTCGCTTTGCAATTTTTTTATTTAATATTTTCTTATTCTCTAACCTTATATCTATTCATAAAAATTTAAACTTGGGACAGCCATGGGTTTAGTTATTGCGATTTAAAAAATTAATATTATTTTCAAAAATAGATGGCGCTCCTTTAAAAAATGCGCGTTTTACTAAGATTATTATTTTTTAAAACTTTTTACCATTTTAAACATAAATTATAAGACTTTCCTGCATTAATATCATGAAAAAATATTATATAGATCGTTTGATAGGCTTACTTATTATTATTACTATATTGATAACTTGTAAAAATTAGTTGCTTTTATAATAATTGATTAAATTTCATATACGATTCCGATATCTCCTACAAGAAAATATAATAATAATTGTTGAAAGATAAAAGTAAGTTTTCATTCACCTATCCTGATATTAATTAATTTTTATTTTACAAATATTTCGATATTAATTTTTTTGTTCTTGAAATTATTTATAATGTATAATATAAATGCGCAAATCCTTTTAAAGAATCTAAACACTTTAATTATAAAAAGAAAGAGTCATGACGTGGATGACACAATTTCCAAACATTGAGACGGAACACCATATTTGTGATAAATGTCGTAAACGTTTATCACAAAAATTATTGAAAATATAAATTCTGATAGCCTATATGTAAATAATGTCACCACAGCATCCACATCAATAGATACAATTAATATAACTTTAAACGAAATTGGAATATCTCCTATTAAGAAAATAAAACTAACAAAAAAATTATCCAAAAAAAGATAGCGAAAATATAAAAATCTATTTCAGATATAATTAACAATCCAGAATCGGATACAAAAGACTAATGATATACTCATGAAATTACAATATCTTAATTTATCTAAAAATAAAAAGTATCAATTGCTGACCATTCTGCCTCCTAATTCGATCGCAAATAATATAAAAACGGAATTCAACGCTACATATCACATGGCATATAATTCCAAAATCATTTTAGAAGAAGAGGGGATTCTTTCAACTCCAAATCGAAAGCCTGCAAAATATTTCTATCAAAAAACAGTTGATATTGTTAAAAAAATTTTGAAAAAAAGATTGCATATATATCATTGAAAAGGGGGAACGAGTGAACGTTCAAAAAGATTAGCTCTTAATAATTTAAATGAATTATATAATCATTTTAAGGATAGTAATTCAAATCAAACATAAATTGGATTTTCGAAATTTGCTAGCTTAAGACCAAAAAATTGTATATTAGTAGAGGCTAACGGAACACGTCATCTATGCTCTGTAGCATAGACCAGAATATTAAACATATGATTTTAGACTCTGAATTAGCAACATTGACTAAAAATGGTGAGGATATATTAACAACTTATAGAGATGTTATAGGCAGAATTATTTGCAATCTCCCGTTACCCACCTATTATTTTGGTGACTGCAACAAGTGTCCCTCCTGACTCGGCACTCTAAGAACGCATCGAAAAATTATTTATAATAATGATATAGCTCTTGTTACATTTAAACAATGGGTTTCGGTAGATAGAACAACTGATTATTTCTCAATCTTTAGACGAATTTATTATTTATTTTTTCGATAAAATGAATATTCTCATACGCCATTCATTTACTTGTGAACAACAAAGTTCATTTCACAATAACCTTAAAAATAGAAAATAATCACTATCTAATTATTTGTGACTTTAAAGAAAATTATTCCTTTATTGTCCAAAACGAAGTTCAGGGTTATCATGGGACAACTTCGCAAGTTACGTTGCATCCATTCTCAGTTTATTATAAAATAGAAGATCAAATAAACAACCTAGGTATTGTGGTAATATCGGAAACCTTAATTCATAATACTGTTTCATTCCATTTATTCCAATCACATTTAGTTTATTTAATAAAAAATAAATTCGACACTTTACCAGAAAAATTCACTACTTTATTGATGGTTCAACAGCGCAATATAAAAATAGGAAAAACTTCATCAATGTTTGTTACCATGAAATCGATTTTGGTGTTCAAGCAAAATGGCATTTTTAAAAAAATGATTATAACCGCAACTAAATAATCATTTCATGATATTAATGCTGGAAAATCTTATTACTTATGTTTAAAAATGGAAAAAAGTTTTAAAAATAATAATCTTAACTAAACGCGTTATTTTATAAAGAAGCGTCCCAAGTTTAAATATTTTTTTCATGAGTAGATATAAGGTTAGAGACAAAAAAATATTAAATTAAAAAAATTTGGAAAACGAAACAACTGAAGTTTTTTTATGTTTAAAATTTATAACGTAAATAAAAACCGCAACAATATTATTTTTAAAAAATCCTTAATATTTAATATAAAAGGCCTTTAATTGAGTTACAAAATGACATATCATATTTCTAAAATCATTATTTTTTAACTTATCTCAATTTTAAGAAATCGTATTTTTCGAAAAAGGTCATTTTTGGTACTTTTGACTAGGACTGTGCCTATATTAAATATCGGATCGGCCCGATACCTGTAAAAAACCCCGATTCGATCCGATCTTTTTACTTTTCTTTTTGTTATTTTATGTATATATATTTTACATTAATAATATTTTCTAAATAATTTTTTTTTTAACAATGCAAATACACAACACCCCTTAAATTTTATTTATTTTTTAAAATAGATTCATAGTATTTTAAAAGTTTTTTTTATAAAAAATAGAAAGGAAAAGGAACACCCAAAGTTTTATTTATTTTAAATCTTTTAAAATAATAACGCCAATTTTATTATTTATACTTTAAATAAAAGAATTTTTTTAAATATGGTATCTGAATTATGGAAATATTTTCCAAAATACAAAGGTAATTTTGTAAAATGCGTTATCTGCGGAACTATTAATTTCACGGGGAGGAATAATATAAAATTCATTTAATACTACTAATATCCATAAACTTTTTTTAATTATTGTAGAATAAAAAAATTAAATTAAGTGCATAATTCGATTTTTTGAATAAAAAATTGATTTCTTAATTACATTTGGTTCAAAGGGTGGTGTTGAAAAATAAATATAAATATCGGATCGGGTTTGAACCAATATTGAAATATCGAATCGGTGAAAAATATGTGGATCGGCACAGCCCTACTTTTGACCATTGATATCTCAGAAACTATGAGTACTAGGAGGCTAAAATTTTGGATTCGATGCTTTCTAATGATATTCTCTCAGTATGCAAAATTTTATCGAAATTATGAGATCAGGCTGGAAAGTTATCGATTTGGTATGAAATTACCCATATTCAAAAATATAAGGTGTCACACATTATGCCAATTTTTTATCTTTTTGAAGTATTTTAAATATTTTTATCAGGTATTTGAACTTCTTATTAAGCTTGTTAAAAAAGTATCTTTGTCTCTATCTTAAATACTAATATTTTAAGAGTATTTATATCTGTATCTAAATACCTTTTTTTAAAATTTGCCCATCCATGCCTTTAGTGAGATCGGTTAATGGCATGGTTTGAATTAAATTATACAGATTTAAATGCAAGGCAATATCTTTATATGGAAATTTCTTATCATTATGTATCGACATATTACCATTGGAAACCGAGAAAGACAAAATACCGTCATTTCGAGAATAAATTCTGCTCACCTTAATTTTTGCAAACGATTCTTCCTTCGATTATCACAACTTCATGTTTGCGGTGCTACGAGTTTTGATAATTTGGGAACTGTTAATGGAATTTTAATGAGTAATTTATTTTTACCCCCAGAATTTGCAGTTTACCTATGCATTTGTAGTTTTATTTAAACTGTATATTAACCTTACCCCACAAGAGGTAATTTCAGTAATATATTTATCCCGTGATAGAGACAAATCTTTAAAATTGAAATCGAAGCCTGGCCCAGCCTGTACCTTATTTTTAAATTTTTTTTCTCAGTCGTGGGGCCAATCCGGTCTATGCAGGCATCTGAGAAACCCCACGAGCATTAAATAAATTTAAATGTATAAATATCTTAATAAATTTAATCAATGTTATTGGGTCTAAAGGGGATGTCTATTTGACCTCAGCCCAATAAACTTGAACAGGGTCTTGCAAGGCTCTAATAAATATTATAATGTTTTTAGTATTTCTTAGTTAATAGAATTATTCAACTAATGAATAAGAATATTAAATAATTATACCATTTGGATGAGTAATATATGTAATACGATTCGGATTAATATAAATAACAAATTTAATTATACAATAAATTATATTTAAAATGATCTAAAAATTACAAAGGGAGTCAAGGAAGAAGAAGAGCAGATTCTGGTGTTTCATCCCCATTCCAGTCCCATATGTTGCTTGTCTTTTCCACCCTCCCACCCGGATCGCATCTATTCGTGCAGTTATGATGGTTCAGTCAAAATTGGCGATTTGAATAAAATGACATTTGAAGAGGTTTGAAAAGAGTCAATTAAGAATTTATATTTTTAGCATTTTAACTTTATTCAATCTTTTACCATTTTGGCGAATTTTTTTAAATTTGAAAGTTATTTTTTTGTAATATTTTAAACAACGAATAAGATTTAAATTGACATGGGCTAATAAAAGAGACTTCGGCGCCTGTTTAGGCGGGCTTTTATTTGCACTATCAATAGAACTTGTTTTACATTAGTTTAGGATACATTGTCACTAGCACTGTACATTAAACAATTTTTTAATTAAAAAATCTCTCAATTTTGAATACCATCAATTGTCTATATTAGTAATACGATTAAGAACAATCAGTCATCAATTACCATCTTCCATAATAATTATTTTACCCATTGCCTTTCTAAATTATATTGTTAATTCGGTATATATATTTATTAGATTTACACTCAAAATTTTTCTGATGATTCCGATACTGCTGATCTTTTATTTTAAGGACTCAGCTTCTCTTAGATTAAATTATTTTTTGATCCTTGTCTTGTTTATTATGAAACATTTTTTAAATCATTTTTTAATTTAAAAATACCAATTAATTAACTTAATCACTAATATAAATTATATGAATAAAAACTTAAATTATGACCATTATTCTTACGCCTAACTAGTTGGTTTTCAACAAAATAAAAATTAACATTTATTCAATTACCTACTAAGAATCATACTATAAAAAATATTAAAACTAATAAGAAAATAGTATTTAAATTAGAGATCTGCAGAGTTAGGCCCGGCCGAACGGGCTTCGGTCCGGGCTCGGGCATAATTCTATTTAAAATAATCGGATTCGGGCCGGGCCAGGCTTAATATTTTAAAAAAAAATTTGGGCCGAGCCGGGTCGGGTCAGATCGTGGAAATTTTTTAAAATATATCTAAATTTATCAATTTTATATTGAATTTTTTATGTAAAATAAAAATTTTTGATTATATTTATTGAAACTAAACTTCATATAACATATGCCTTTTATTTTGAGTAATTATAAAAATTAATTTTTTTGATTATATTTATTGAAAGTAAACTTCATATAACATATGTCTTTTATTTTGAGTAATTATAAAAATTAATTTCTATATTTAAATAAATTCGGGCCGGGCCTTTTAAAAAAAATTTTGGGCCAGGCCGGGCTTGAAAAATTAGGCCCGATGCAGATCACTTATAATTTTTTTTACTTATATGAGATATTATTATTAATCATGTTCTAATATTTAAATTTTTTAGTTTTTTCTGTATGAATACAAATGTAAATAATACATTCATTGCAGTAGCCTATCTATCATATACATGGTTACCAGGTCAAAATTTAGCAATGCCAGCAAAGGTCCGGCTTTCAGCCATGATTCCCTTTTTTATTCATTATTACTTTATTCTACTTTGCAAAATCAGTCATTTTATTCTTTACTAACCTCCAAAGTAAGGCTACATTCATAGGGGAACGCGATTGCATATGAATACGATGTAAAAAATATAAAATATGTTATATTTAATCAGATGCAATCATAGTAAGATTTAAGTTATTTTACAGATCCAATTTTTGACATAGCATAAAAAATAAAACATAAATCGATTAGATTTTCGTAGTGAATGCAAATGGCTGACAAAAATCTTTATTATAAAAGTGATATGAATTGTAAAAATACTATTGAAAAGAAAAAATATGGAGAGAAATAGGAAATCAGCTTAATTTAAAAGGTATTAATAGATTCTCATAAATTTTTTATTTTTCAGTTGAAAATATAAACTCAACTTAGCAACTCTGATTCCAATATGATCTCAATTATATTTATTAATTATCAGTGTTGTTAAAGATACTGTATCTAGGTATAAAAATGTGGTATCTATATCTAGATACACTTTTATAAAAAGGATTATCATGAAAACAATGAATTATTTTATTATGTATCGTTTTAATTAACTTCTTCAGTATATATACCTTTTAAAAATCAATTAGTCATCATACACAATTAGCAAATATATTTGATACAATTAATCCTATTATCAATTGCCTTAATTGATTCTATTATATATCGATCTATATCAAGATATTACTTTAGAGATATCTATATCTGTTTCTAAATTTAAGATGCATTTTTATATATTTGAACGCTTTTTTTTTCTTTTTTTTTTTTTTAGCTAATAACACTATTCATTTAAAAATTAATTTTAAAATAATACATTGAACGTTAAAAGTAAAACATATATACGTAATTTAAAAATATATATTAAAAATATTATGTAAACTATTTGTAAATTAAAATCTATATAAAAAACTGTATAATAAAAAAAAATAATTAGTATGTAAATTGTATGTTGGGTGGGAGGAGGTCAAGAAAGAGAGCCGTGGATGGCAATGCAGTTAGATCTGCATATATCAATAGATAAGCGCTGTCTGAGATAGAAGCCTTCCTGTGGGTCACCAGTGATGGCGCGGATTTTTTTACCAAGGGATTTGAAGAAGGTTAGGGCATGATTGCCAAAAAAACTGGTTGTGTCGGATACGATTAGTATGAGATTGCAATTGGTTAAGGAAGTGTATTTATTAATTTTAGAGTTTTCAGCTCGCATGAATGAGTTCTTATTAAAGGAGGGAGCAAATCGGTCGATGCAGGTATAGTCCCATGCTAATGGAATTCCATTACTCCATGGTATTAATGTCAGCCCATCTGGACGTATATTATTCTCGGTTGAGAGGCCACAGGGTTCGAGGGTTGCTGGAATTTGAGCTGAGCGTAAAGCACGGAGAATGGTGCCGTTAACTGCACTGTGTCGAGAATGTCTACCTTTAGAGAATCGACAATGAAGAGGATGATGTCCAAAACAATTAACGGGTTGGGAACATAATGTACATGTGGAGTTGGCCAGTATTTTACAACCAAGACGGAGACCTATTGCTATGCGTAATTCTTTGTTTGTTAAGAGAAGTCCTAAGTTTGAGCTGGGCAAAGCTTCTAACCATTCATAGCCCAATAGGGAAGGCAAAAGTTGTGGAACTTGCAGTTGTGGGAGAGAGAGATGATCAACTGTTAAGGATTCATCAACTGTAATGGGAGATAATACATATGAAAGGATTGATGGGGATCCCTTAGAAGCAGCACTCGATATTAGATATTCAACGGAGTGGCGTATTAAGGGAAGATCCCAGTCATGTTGCTTTCGTGATGTGGGGATTGGAGCGGAGAAGGAATTCTCTTTCCAGATTGCTAGGGCGTGGGGAAGGTGGGGTCTGTGGGGTTATTGTTAAGTGATAGAATAATTAAGCAGGAGCTTGATTCTGAGGCTAAAAAGGCAGCAAGGCTGAGTGATGCGGGTGATCTTAAGCCAAGGCCCCCAAATTTCGAGGGTAAGGAGGCCTGCATCCAAGATTTAGGGCTGAATTTTATATTAAGGATGCCTTCTAAAGAGTCTTTGATTGTTGATTCTATTTGGGTGAGAATTTCCGGGTATAAGAAAAGTGGGGCAGAGCGGAAGGCGTGTTGGATTTTTGGTATAAAGAGAAAGTTTTTGAGAAGGAAGAAAGCTTGTTGGGAAGGAAGGATTTGAAGGATTTTATGTAAAAGGTGGAAATTACTGAGAAATTTTGTTTTGAAATATTCGATTGCTTTATTGTCGCCTATTGGAGATCCAAGATGTGTGAATCCGGATAGGTTAATGGGTGTGAAGTTATGAGGAATGATAAAGGTTTCATCTGGTGAATAAAATTCGCATTTGTTGTTATTAAGAGACAACCCTGTAATATTGGTTAGATTATTTATTATAGGCGCTATTTTTTAGGAGTTCATCATATGGACCAGCAAGGGTTCTATAATCCAAATACCAAACATTGAGGGTCAAACTTGTCTCACGATTTATCGATTCAATGATCGACTGGATACCTAGGCAAAAAAGGGCGGGTCCAAGGGAATCACCCTCTTGAATGCCTTGCCTTGATTCAATTATTGTATTGTTGAATTTAAGGTAGGATGAATTGTTATAAGAGGCAAAAGATATGGAGAATATTCTGGAAAAGCGTCGCAGAAAATAGGGAGAAAGTGTTCTCGTTTAAAAGAGTTAAAGGCGTTTTTAAAATCCACTTTTAGTATGCAGTTTTTAGTGGAGTGAAGTTTGATACGTGTGGCGTGGGAGGCTGCTTTACAACCGGAAGGTATGTTGAAGCCAAGCTGATGGGGAACTAATCGCTCGGTGAGCTTGCTTTTAATGTGGGTACAAATAATTTTAGATATAATTCGACGGAAAATAGAGTTGACGGCGATTTGGCATATGCCGCCATCTTTTTTGTTTAAGGCTATTAAGCGTGCACCGTGAATAAGAGGTTGTACTGTAGAAGGTATGTTGTCGTTTAAAATATGATTAGGTAGAGTTGTTATGTTGTGTATAAGTTCAATGTTGGTGATTGTTGATTTGGTAAGGTCCTGAAGGTATATAGCTCTAAAACCGTCAAGTCCTCCTGAGGAGTCTTTTCTGAAAGAGACTATTGCCTTAGTAACTTCTAGACAGTTAAAGGAGGAGTAGGAATGGATAGAGGTGGTGGTGGTAATTCATTAAAATCTTGGGAATGTATAGATTGTAATAAGAGTATAATGTCCAAATTTTCAGGGGATATGGTGTCTTCGGACACTGCTTAATTTAAAGCTGCTTTAATATTACATGCGTTAATTTTACAGCTGATAAGTTTAGCCTTTAAATTTGGGATGTTATGATTATAGTTAGGTCTTGAAGAGCAAGAGGCATTGCTGTTAGGGATTTGGTTGTTTAATTGAAACTTAATTTGCTTTGTTAAGTTCAATTTTGTTGATGGAGCCTTCAAGTGGGTAAAACAAAAGTCAAAGAGTTTTTCCAGTTGTCAGCATTGGTGATATTATTATTGAGGGATTGAATAGTCATATTAATTTATTGGCTGTGAGTGTTCTAACTCCTCGAGGAATCCTAGATATCGTCAAGGGTAGTGTGTTATATAAATGATCATTTATCCATACTGGGATTGGAGAATTATTGGTAGAGCATTCCAGAGGTTGGGAGGGTGCATCAAAACAAGTTTAATATCATTATTTAAAGCAGGGTAGCTTGTATGAAGGGAGGTCTATTTGGGCTATTGGTAGTGAGACACCTGAGAGAGGACATCTATTTTTCCGGGGGCCATGGGTCTCTATTTTCCCATTTTTGGTAACAGAAATGTTTTTAGAACAAACAGAACATGTTGTGTATTTAAACATATTTTGTATTTATCTGAAATGTCTTTATATTGATATAAGGATGAAATTGTGGTAATATTAAATTATAAGATACTATAGTTGATTATTAAGTGTTTTCTTGACAGCATCTTATTTTATTTCATATTCATTTATAGGTTAGCGCTTTTTTATATTCAAAATAAAAATATTTGAATGCAAAATTTATTTTATTTCATATGATCATATAATTTAAATAAATATATATTAAAAAATATTAGGACGAATATAATAAAAAAAAAATATATGTATATATATATAAAATTAAAAGTTATATATTAAATATCATATATATAAAATATTAAGACTTTTACATATAAGAATTATATAAATATTCATTAGATATTTTTTCCCCCATTTAAATCTATAGATATCAGTTTAAGATTATGAAGGACATTTTTATCATATACGTTAAAAAACCTATTGCAAACTCAAACGCTCAATTTGTTCGCACTTAAAAGATATATAAATCCCTGCTTAGCCATGACGTCCATTAATTATTAAAAACAATACCATTGATGCACAAAATTATTTTAAGCAAATAAATTTATTTCGAATTTTTTAAAATAATTATAGATACTCACCTGATAATAAATAAATTATAAGTTTAATGTAAAAATTTTTTTTTAATAAATGCTCCTTTTAAGGGAGAATTTGTTCAAAAAAATGACAAAAATAGGGGTATTGCCATTTTTTTATTATCTTGTTTACATATTTTGTGCTCTCATAATAATACTTTTGTTCAAGAACAGCGGCATAAAATTGTATCGGTTTACAGATACATTTGTAAATTATATCTTGATGCGTTTTTATATGATGTATCTATATCCATTTTAGACGATGTATCAATATCTAGCTTTAACAGAATCTTTCAATAACTCTGCTAATTATAATTAATATTAAGCTTCTTTGATAATAAAATTTCATATATATATATCAAATAATTCTGAAATCATTCATCGAGGTATTTGCTTATTATTATATCTGTATAAATATAATGCCTCTAAACCCCTTTTACCTCAATTAAAGGAAGTAGTAAAAAAAGGACAAAGATAATAAAAATTTTATATCTGTTTATAAGAAAATATAACCATAAAAGAGTTTTCTTTCAAAAAATATTAGAGATCGAGGATAAAAAAAAGTAAAATGGATGAAGAAAAATTGATGATGTAAAAGAAAAGGGTGCAACTCGTTTATTTATTAATAATGTGCAAAATGTCACTCACTATGTATCACATATAACATATTCACTTAATTAATTAAAAATATATTTAAGGATTTTATAATTCCTAAATCAAGCGTTTGGTTGAATGACATAGTCACTGTGATTGTTTGGTCGATTCCAGGCTCGCCATTGAATATATTCCTGATGGTTCATTCATTGTGGGTTGAGCTCCGCCAATATGTTTTCCATTTCAATTGTTTCTTCCATCTCACTCAGGTCAAGTGTTCATCACTCCTATTTCCTTTTCTGACTCCCAATTTCCACCCCACTTTTATGACATAATTAGTCAGCATGCTTCCTAACGACTCTGGGTCTAGAATCTACCCTCTAAGAATAATTCCATGCCTATTTACAATAAACTGTTCTTTCCATCCCGGCTTTAATTCATTCCTTATCTCCTTATCCAAACCAATTGTCCCGTTGGGAATTCTTGTTGCTTTAGATTTCTATCATGGTATTCCTCGCTCTTTCTTTTACTCTCTTCGATCTCCATTATCGGATTTAATCTCAACCAATCTAAATTGGTTTTTAAATTTTTTCCTAACATTAATTTGCCTGGAGATCTCTCAATAGCACTGTGAACACTTATTCTATAAGGTCATAAGTTTTCATATATTATTTCTCTTGGCTTATTCATCATCACTTTTGAGGCGTAATATTTTCCTTTTAATACGTTACACCTGTCCATTAGATTTGGGATGGCATGGCTTTCATGGATGAGTTGATTATTTTCTTCTTTGCAAAAATTTCTAAACTCCATGAAATTAATTGCGCTCCATTGTCAAACACCACCTCTAGGCGTGTCAAATCTCGCAAATCAACCTCAACACCTTCATTAAATTCTTGGATGTCGTTGATTTCAATAACTCAACTTCGGCTTATTTGGAATATTAATCCACTCCTATTAATCAAGAAACGAATCAATTAGCCCTTCAAAATCGATATGCAGCTGCTCCCGGGATTCCCGGAATACCCCAAAGGTATAACGGCGTTTCTGCAATTTCTGGTTGTGTTGTTTGACAACCTCGACACTGATTAACATAGCTCTCCACATCACAGTCCTAATTCTACCACCAAGATCAAATCATAATATCGACTTCATGGTTTTCATTCCCGGATAACCCCAATGGAAGTGTAATGAAAATTACATTTTGTACATTCCTTTTACCCTGATAATTACCAATCCAACCTTGTTTGCTGCTATTCTGATTATTTTGTTTATTGGACCAATTATTAACAGGCATGTTAACCCTTCAACAAAAAAAAAGGTTCCGGGATAAAATTTAAAAAAAGGTTTAGGGTTTAGAGAACATAAAGAAATATTTACTCAAAATAAATCTTTTTCCATTTATTAATTTTTTATACTTCATGTAAATACATATACATAATTTACTACTAAAAAAATATCTGGATTATTTATTTTTTATCATTCAATTATAATTGATAATCATGATATCATTTTTACATATTTTTAAATATTGCTATATGACAGTCTTTTTGAGCCGAAATATATTTATTTGTTATTTAACCCTAATTCGCTAATGGATATTACGACATCATTTATTGCTAAATGAATAGCCAAAAATTGCCTTCCGATTAAAATTTTTATCAATATTGGCTATCTAAAAAAATAACCTTAAATATAACCCTCTAACGAGTAGTTCTAGCTGTTCCTTGCTCGCAAGTCACGGTAGACACTAGCAGTAAGCAACTCCATTACGAACTAGATTAAACAAATGTACTTTAGACAATATTTTAATCATCAAACTTAATAAAAATTTGTTAAATAACCTTCTTTTGAGTTATGTCATTCATTTATTTATATTTATCATTTTTATATGGTGATTATTATTTTTTTTAGGATTTTAGTTATAAAGGCAATAATTTAAAATAAAAAATAGATAAATTATAAAAAGAAATTTTAATTCCTGATATAATTACTGAATGAATAGCAGGAAAAAACTAAAATAATATTCGTCAAATCAGAAAAGTTAGAACTAAAATGATACTAACTCTTTATTAAATAATAAGTTAAAAATATAATCAAACTAAATTAATTAAAAAAATTAAAATAATCAAACTATAATTAAGTTCGTAAAATCATCCTCTTTCTTTTTTTTAAGTAAAATATTTCCGATTATATATACTTTTCTATCATATTCATTTACATAATGTTTAAAAGACAAACTGAAATAATCTTGAACTTTTTTTAATCTGAATAATAAATATTTTTTTATTCATTTTTCTTTAACTAATTTGAATATTACAACAATCCTTCCCTCCCCGTATATAAAAACAAAAATAATTTTCTTAATCTAAATTTTAAAAATGAAATAAAGCGAATATAAAAATTTTATTTCATTATTACAGAGTTGTTAACGCTCCTTTTTAAAAGTAGCTAGCCAAAAGGAGCTAGCTCCCGCTCCCGCTACTACATTTTTAAAAGGAGCTAGCTCCCGCTCCAAGGAATGGAGTGCCACTCCATAACCGCTCCTTTGATTTTAATTTTTTTTAGACAAAATGATATTTTTTTTTTATCAAAACGCCTTATTTATATTAAATGATCTATATAAATATTTATAACCTTTTATTAGCTTTTAAAAGTAATAAATATTCTAAATTAAAATCTAACAAACATCCACGCCTCCCCCCTAAAACCTGTTTTGCAATAATAAATAGGCACTCCACAGGAGCACTAGAGGGAAGCGGAGTATTGTATTTTATAAAGATATTTTTTAATTCAGGGAATTTATAGTAATTTTTGTATCATTATTTAAAAAAATATTTGCCTAATATAAATTTGTTTGATCATTTGGATCAACATCTTTTAGAAGTTTAAAATATTTTTTGTATGATGGAAATGGAAATTCGATTTCTTCATCTATGATCTCTAAATCCATAATATCTAAAACTATTTTTTATTAATCTATAAAATTAATATTAATATGACTTACAAGATTTTCCAAAAAATTTTCACTATAAAAAAGAAAACTTGATGTTTAATATTTAAAATGATTAGATGAAAAACCAACATAAAACTCGGCTAAACATTTAATAATGGATAAATTTAAATAAAATAAAATTTCATTTTTATTTAATTTTAATTAACAAATATTATTAATATTTAAAAAATAATTTAATTTATACATTAAATTTAAAAGAGCGGTGGAGCGGCGCTCCTCCACTCCAGCCCTAAAAGGAGCTAGCTCCCTATCCCGCTCCCTAATTTTAAAACAGGTGTTTTTGAAAAAATGTAGCGGCGTTCCAGGAGCGCCGCTCCTTAACAACTCTGAATTATTATTTTTTATATATGTGCCGTAATACATATAAAACAAAAACATTAATAAATTAAATTCAGTATTTTTGTTTATTTTTATATTTAATTTTTTTTAATGAAATATATTAAAAATAAATGTTAAGGGATTCTCTATAAATTTGGAATCTTGTTCTAAGAGTTGTACAAAATATCTCCAAAGATTTCAGCAAGATCTAACTATACAAACATCTTCCTTTTATCCCTGAGTCCGAAAATATTTAAATTTAAAAAGCATATTAATTTTTGTATAAAGTTAAATTTAATACTATTGTCCTAATCCTAGAAAAATTCTAATTTATCCTTTATTTAGAAAATAAAGTGATTTTTCGAATCGTTGCAAAAGTCTTATGGCTGAAAATAATTGCTCAGTTAACCAACATAATAACTATTTAATTCTATTTTTTTTGGTGATTTTAAGCCCTAGGTCGACCCGATTAAAATTTTTTTAACCCAAAGTTAAGTTGCTTGCAGGGCTTTACTATCTAACCCAAAAAAACGCCATTGCATTTTGCTGCTTCTTTACTTTTGGTAAATAATTTTTATTTGTACTATTTAGAATAACATTATTCATATCAACCACGGGTCTGTGCTCAGGATTCGTGCTCAGAGCTGTTTTAATCAATTTTTACACCCAACCCCGGGTCTGTTTTACACAACAAACTAATAAACAACACTAGGACCGGTTTCAAAGATTCGACCTGTTGTGATAAAATCGGTACCCATCCTATTTCGTGCATCTACTGATGTTAATAATTTGTATTTTATTAATATTAGCCATTGCCCGATATTTATTTTTCAAAACTCCAAAAAAATTTTCGACGGGATTTAGCTGAGGTGAATATGATGGTAGGTATTCAATCCTATCTTTATAAGCATCGATAAGATGGCTTCTATGGATAGATGCATTATCCATTACATTAATTACATTTGGTGGTAAGACACTGATAAGCTCTGTCATAAAATTACGAAATAATAACACTATACGCTTCGATTATTTTATAATGGATTACGCCTCCAATTCCAATTGTACAAAGTATGCTAACATTTTTACCCTTAGAGGATGGGATTTTTATTATTGGATGGATATTCTATGGCGCCCAGGTGTAGATTGGTACAAATGCAAGTTTATTCCAGTTTCATCTAAGAAATATAATTTTTCTCTTGGGATATTTAAGATCTTTACACAATATTTACACAATAGATTTGACGAATATTAAATGCCCCAGGAGTATTTCTTCTATCAAGCAACTTGTCAGGTCTTTTTTTCTACATACCTATATTTTTGATGTATTTACTATTTGTTGTTTTCGTTTTTGGACTACCAGGGGGTAAAATTTTCTATTATTTCCTGGATAGTAAGAGTGTTATTTTCCATCGATAAGCTTTGTATCTTTCAATTATGGAAGACTCTTTTTTTTCCTTCCTCTTTTTTGAATACTGTGTGCTTTTAAAGGATCTCCATTTATATCTGGGAATGTGTCCCGTGTAAATTTATGGATCGTGCTGTAGAAATTTCGGCGTATTTTGCGATATCTTTAATTTTCATTTGTCCTTTTTCAGGCATTGATAGCATTTTAGTAACTATATTTATTTTTTTTGGTCTTTGTATTCCCGACGAAGATTAGGAGTTTTCATTTAAATTGGAAAATTAGTATTACTATTGGATAATAAAGATGCTATATTAAACATTTAAAAAAAAATAATTTAAGAAAAATTAATAAATATCAGAGACCTGCACAGGTACCATTTGCACGGCCCGGCCCGGTTTTAAATTTTTTAGGCCCGGCCCGGATATTTTTTTAAAAAATTTTTTACGGCCCTGCCCGGCCCGGATTCAAAAATTTAAGGCCAGGCCCGGCCCGGATATTTTTTAAAAAAATTTTTTACATCCCGGCCCGTATTTTAAAATTTCAGGCCCGGCTCGGAATTTTTTAAAATTATATTCGACCTGTTGTATACAAAAATTCACCTATGAGGTATTTTGCCATATTTTTCAGTGAGTATTATCGCTTATTATTTAAAAAATACATGTAAAAAGCTAATATTTTGAGAATATTATATTGAATTTATAAAAATTATAAAACTGTTATTTATAAAAATGGATATTTTGAGCATAATATTGCATTTATAAAAATAAAACTAATATTTAGTTTATAAAAATGGAAAATATTTTGAGAATATAATATATTGTATTTAATTTACTATTTAATTTATAAAATAAAAATAAATCGCTATTTAAAAAAATGCATGTATAATAAATAGTATTTTGAAAATATAATCTAATTGCACAATATTAATATAATTTATTTTATAATATAAATTTTTAACAAAAGAAGATAATTGTATTATATAATATTGTAAAAAAAAATAATAAAAAATGTTGGATTAAAAACTTTCATGACTCAAGGTAAAATATAATAAATGCAATAAATATTTGACAGTTTGCAAAGTAAAAAACCAGCATGATTGACGAAACCCTATACTCAAGAAAGGTATTAAAAATTCACAAATTATCATGAAGAAAGAGAAGCATATCTACCTTTTCAGGTTGAAGATTACTTCTTTTTTCTTCAAGAATTCTCCCAGTAGTGGAAAAATTCCGCTCACAGCTTGCACTTGAAGCAGGAATTGCCAATACCCGTTTTGCCAATTTTGCTAAAATTGGAAATTTGCTTTGATGAGCCGCCCACCACTCTAACAAATTATCCACCTTAAATGTTTCATCTATTTTTTTATTTATGTAATTATAATATTCATTATCGGGTATTGACATATTACCAGAATTACCATCGCCCCATTTGTCATAAAACGATTCAGTTTGTTTAACAACAGTCGTAATTTGACTGGTCGATGGTATTTCATTTACTTCCTGAGCCTCTTGTAATTTAATATAATCTTTTATATAGTTTTCCGTCATCTTGCGATCTGTCCCTGACAACATATGTAATTGCTTGAATTTTGGACAGAGAAAAAGAGAAATAAAATGATACTTGTGTAAAACAAATTTTTCAATTAAAAAATGCTTTATATTAAGTAAAAACAATTTTATTTTTCCTTTTTCGCTTTGAAAGGTATTACAAACTTCAAGAAGTGATATTCCTTTATTTGATTGTTTTGGTAAAATATATTCTAAAAATTTAGATATGAATTATAAAAAAATATATTAATAATACTTGAATATTGGGGCGTATTTAAGATATTCCTTTATTTGATTGTTTTGGTAAAATATGTTGTAAAAATTTAGATATGAATTATAAAAAAATATATTAATACTTTGAATAAATTTGCAGGAAATTTATAATTTGATCGATCTGTGGGTGTTAGGTAGTGTTAACCATCACCCAATATCAGTGACGAAGCGTCAAGTTTACTACTAGGGAATCAATCAAAAAAAATTTTTTATTTTTATTTTAGTCAAACTCAAACCATAAAAACATTAAGATTTACAAATAAGTGGTATTCGTGTTTGTTTTTGAGTAAAATGATCAAGTACTGCATTATAAAAGTTATTGCTAGATTTTAAATTTTTTAATAATTTTTTTTCAATCGAAATCAAAGATAGATTCGATAATTGATTTTGGGCCATCCTGTTTCTGCAATAAGATTTGATTCTTTTTAAAGATGAAAAACTCCGTTCTGCACATGCTGTTGTTGAAGCCAAAGTTAAGATGAATTTGCATAATTTAAAAAACTTTAAAACTTTTCATCAAATTGGTGCATATTAAAAATTCAAGTATTTCATTAACATTCTTTTTCTTTCTAAATTGAACATCCCAAAACACTACCTTTAATTAGGTTTCCAGCTTGTGTAAGTCGAAAAATTGAGAATAAGTGTCATTTAAATTATCTAATAAATATTTTGGGTAATTAATTATTTGGAATTTACTAATATCTAACAATTCGGCGAATTTAATATTTTTTGGTGTAAGACATATGAAATAGAATTAATCAAATCATTTTGAATATTGCTTGATAGTCCAATAAAAACTGCACTATTTCTAAATAATGTTTCAATAGTAAATTTTCCGCGAGCAAATAAATTAATACAATATAATTTCCTCTTCATCCTCACCATGGAATACGAGCTCCTGAATTCCAAGAAAACATATAGAGTTAGTTGATCAATATTTTCAATATTTCTCTATTTGATTTGACTTTAGAATTATGCTGTTCGATTGATATTTTGCGCATCGAATTTATCATATTTTCAAATGTTTTTAATTGAATCGACTGCAAATGAGCGGTTGATTCTTTGCCATTTAACTGCCTTTGAAAAATTATTCATATCCGAAAATCCTTTATCATTCCTAACATATTTTTCCTTTGGGAATAATAGGCATGACCAACAATATAGAGAATTAGAAAATTTACATCTAGTGAGCCATTAATATTTTTCATATTTATCGATAGAAAAATTATGGATGCAAGTTTTGATTTCTTTTTTAAGGTTTTGGTCTTCCTTTTTCAATAATCAATTTTTTCGCATCAAAATTTCTTGAGCTAAATGATGTTAATAAATTTTCAATAATACAATTACAATTATTAAACATTAATTAAGGATTTTAAAAACGAAAATTTTTTTATTTTAATAAAGTAAGGAAAAAAAATATTATATAAAAAAATTTCTTTCTCTTTTATTTAATAAAATAATAAGCATTTTTTTATTTGCTTCCCCAATACTTATTTTTTAAAGGTAAAATTATACAATACCATGGCATGATTTTCTCTTTATTTATTAAAAAAATAAGCAATATTAAATTTGCTTCCCTCGTGTATATTTTTTTTATCGTAGTAAAAATAATAGTAAATTTTTTAACGTAGTAAAAATAATAGTAACATTTTTAACAGGGATGTGAACCCTTCGACAAAAAAAAGGGTCCGGGTTCGGGTCCGGTAATAAATTTAAAAAGGACCAGGGTTCAGGCCGGGTTCAGAGGGAACATAAAAATAATGACTCAAAATAAGACTTTTTTTCATTCATTTTTTATTATACTTCATTATATACACATTTATAATTCGAAATGAGATAATTTATATTTTAAATATTTTATTCAATCGCACAATCATGATATCTTTTAAAATATCATCCTTCAGATTTCCACGTAAATTAGACAAAATTTATTTCAACGATGAAAATCCTCGTTCCACGCTTACCTAAAATAGATAGTCCTTTTTATAATACATAAATTATTGTACTTGTGTCGCCGGTACAGCCATGACGATTCTAGACAAGGTATATAATTCTGGATATATTGAAGAATTTTCCTTCCAGAATTTTAAAATGTTTGCATCTCTATTTATTCTCTTAACTTCCGAGAACTTTTCTATTAAAGATACAAAGATATTTTTTGCTCCTTATTTTTTTTCTCTATCTAATAGTAAAATTTCCAGATCATCAATATCGTTATCATTATCATTGTTATCGCTACAACCAGTAGATATTGTTGTAGCCTCCAATATATTGTAAATAATAGAGTTTTGGGTATGCCATAAATCTTCAAGATGGTCTATAGCCATTTGTTTTGGTCACTACTTAATAAAACCTGATATCGCGAGTCTAAATATATCAAAGCATATACAATACTATTTTGTAAATATTGTTGCTCTCTTATTTTTATATTTTCTAATACTTCATTTGAAAAAGAACTTATTAATCTCCCTAACTCTAATCGACATCTTAACCATATGCCATAAAAATCCGATAAACATAATAGTTCTGTTTGCAATCTTAATGTTGTTATTTTTAAAGGAACCAGCACACTAGTAAGCTCTTTTACTTGATTCCAATCATCTTCTGACAAAATGATTTCACATGCTCCTATGATAAAATCATTACAGAAATCTTTCAAACTTAATAATCGCTCTAGCATCATACATATAGAGGACCAACGTGTTGTGCAATCTAAAATTTCCATTTGCCTTTTCATGGATTTTAATATTCTTGATAACTTATAATAAAATTATATATTTGCAAAACACTGCCAATTTTGATTAATTTAAATTTACTGCTCAAAAAACATAACCTTAATATTTTAACACTGCAAAATAATCACTTAATAAAATTTTTATAAAAGATATTAATAAATTAGCCTTTAAAATTAAAATATTATTACTTGCAGTACAAAATAATTCCAATTATTTCACTTTCAAATCAAAATAGTCAAAGTATTTCTAATAAATTTACATAATAAAATATTATTACTTACACTATATTATAATGTATGGTATCAATATCTAAATAAAATGAAATGAAGTCCAGGAAGAAAAACGCGAAGATAAAATAAATGATTCCACGAAATAATTAATAAAATTATAAAAATTTTATATTATTTTTAAAAAAAATAAATAATTTAAGTTTAAAATTTTTAACACCCTGAACCCTTGGACCCTCTACTTTTTATAAGAGTCCGGGTTCAGCCAAAATACGAGGGTCCAGGAGGGTTCAGGGTCCGGGTTCACATCCCTGATTTTTAACGTAGTAAAAATAATAGTATTTCTTAATATAGTAAATAATATCAATTTTTTAGCGTTATAAAAATTATATTAATCTTTTTAACGTTATAAAAATTTTATTAATATTTTTAACGTTATAAAAATTATATTAATCTTTTTAACGTTATAAGAATTATATTAAATTTTTTAACGAAGTCAAATTAGTTTATTTAGCATAGTACAGAGATTATATTAAGTTTATTTAAAATTTTTGTAAGAAAAATTTCAAGGGAAGCAATGCTTCCCTTGCTTCTATGGACGCTTCGTCACTGCCCAATATTATATTAATCATAACTATAATATAATCTTATAACCATTAACTCATAATGTAAAGATTTTTATAAAATATATTAAGGCCCGGTCCGGCCCGGGTTTAACAATCTTAGGCCCGGCCCGGATATATTTTAAAAAAATTTTTTAGGCCCGGCCCGGATATGTTTAAAAAAATTTTTTAGGCCCGGCCCGGGTATATTTAAAAAATTTAAAATCCGGGCCGGGTTTAGGGCCGGGCCTGCAGATCTCTGATAAATATTTTACTATAACACATTTTTTTATTTTAAATTAAATTTTCAACATTTTTTTCAACGATTAATCTTGTTAATTAATTGCTTGTCCATATTTAAATTCAATATATATTAAATTAAAACAAAATTTTATTAGTAAGTTGATTATTAACACTCGTTTCACGTATTAATATATGATTGGTTCCTTTTCTGTTTGGTTAATATTTTATTTTAAAATAAATATATATTTTTCGAAATATTTTTTTTAAAATAAAGTTGTAAGATATATCTAAATATAAATATTATCACTTCCGAGTTTTTAAATTTTTAACATATTTAGAGCTATATTCTTAGTTCCGATTATTATTAGAGTATTTATATAAAAGACTGTGACCTGATCTATAAGCAAAATAAATGATTTAAGAATCGGGATAATATTCATGAATATCTTCTTGAATAGAGATATTTTCGAAAATATTGATTTAAATCGTTTTGATATTTTTATTCATTTTATTAATCATTGTATAAATTTTAATATTAAATTTCAATTTAATGAATAGAACTGCGTCATTTTTTACTATATTTCGATTTAATGAATAAAACTGCGTTTCATCTAAAAATTTAATTGATAACCCCCAAAATTCGATTTTTAATAATGATTGTATAAATTTTAATACTATATTTCGATTTAATGAAAAAACTTCGTTTCACTAAGGTTGGCAAGTCGTTAAATTGATAGGTCAAATTCAATTGATCGGAGGAGTATTTTACCAGGTCAAATACTATAAAAAAATCGGAAAAAGAAAAAAATTAAAAAAAAATGGTTGAAAAAAGAAAAAACGATATAAATACTTGTGATCACAATGCTGCTTATTTATTGGATCCCCAATATCAAGGGGAGCTCTTAATAGTAGTGAATTTAATAAAGTATATAATATAATACAAGAATTAGGCACTTTACAAGTTTAATAGCAAATTATGTGGAAAGCAGTAACTTCCATAGGAAAAAATCAGATTCCGGCATACAAGAATTAGGCATTTTACAAGTTTAATAGCAAATTATATGGAAAGCAGTAACTTCCATAGGAAAAAATCAGATTCCGGCCTCAAGTTAATGCAATGGGTTTTGCTCGCCATGCCCATTAACAGAAGTGGCATTTTATTAACAATTTCCTTTTTTATTTCTTCAGAAAGAAATTGATTGATGTGGGTTTATATTCTTACTAAAATAGAAATCGAATGAAGATCTCGGCAGCAGGAAAATGCTTAAAAAATAATATTAAAAAAAATGATAATATTGAATATAAACAGAACAAGACTGCCACTGAGAGCGAAATTTAAAAATATTATAAATAGATTCATTTTACTATTACGGACAATAGTGTTGTTAATCGGCTCGATTTTTAAAAACGACTAACCCGATATTTTAGCCAAAAATATTATGCCAGCCTGGAAATTTAGCTCATAGATAGCAGAATAGTTCGGACATCTATTAACGAAATCTTGAAGCTTGCATAATTTTTTTAGATAAATATTGTATTAACAAAAATCGAGCCATTTAACAACACAGCACTTTTAAATAAAATAAAGTTTATATTGTCTTAAAATACATTTATTTGAATTGACCATATTTGACTAGTCAAATATACAACCCTGGTTTCATTTAAAGATTAAATTGATATCTTACATTAACCCTAGCCTACCCCCTTTAAAAAATTTATAGACAAAATGCTCCCCCCCCCCTTTCCCCATCCCCATATATAAACGCTGTATGCATATTTTAGAAATAAATTATTTTAAAATATCTTTAAATAAAAATGATATATTTATTTTTTGAAAGTTGTGGTAAAGAACTGACTGAAATTATATAATATTAAAATAAATTTAAGAAGACTAATAAGTTAATTAAATGATTAAAATCTAAGAAAGATATCTTGATTAATTCCAAAAAACGAAGTATAATTAAATTTTACTTTATTTTATAAAATATATATAAACAAAAAAATAATCCAAATTATAATATTTTCTCTCCTTTTATACAAACAATTTAAAAATTTGAATAAGTTTAAATATTACTTTGCTAAAATCAGACGATTTACTTTTTATAAATTACTAATTTAAACATAAAAAACTATTTGCAAAATAATAAAAATATGAAATATCGATCTAAAAAAATTAAATAATCCAAAAATAACTACTTTTATGAGAAATATTTGCATAATCATAAAAACAAACTATTTAATTACAAATTCATTTAAATTCAATAAAAATAAGACGATATTTGCCTGAGTTGAGACAATTTCCCTTCGAAGGACTGCACTGCAGTATTCTACGTTATCTTACTGCCAGTTCTTCCGCCGATTTCCCCGAAAGTATTAACTGTTGTTCATTACTAGAGCTGTCTCCATGCAGACTCGGATATAATGATTATTACGCCCTGCAGCCCCAACATCTTTTCACCCTGTATGATACATACGGCCTCCTTGATACCTGTTCCTCTCGTTTGATTTGATCCCTGGCTATTGTTTTTAACTCGTTTATAATCTCTCCTTACTGGCGAGATGCTTCTTCTTTGGCCCGTTGTAACCAATCTTTAGATTCTCTTGAACCATCTATTTCTCGGATCTCCATCCAATCTTATTTTCTATTCGTACATAAGAGGCCATCTAAAAATAAAATTAGTATGCATTTATCCCTTCTTCTCCCTTTTCCTTTTCTTACCTTTATTTCTCCGTGACCCTTTAAATCTTTCATTTTGTTTTTCAATGCAAACCTATAGTGATGATTTTTCTACATCTATTTTCATTTTCAATAAAAACCTCCAGTTACTTTTAATTTGCTATCATCCAAAAATTTCTTTTTTCCATAAAAATCTCACTTCTATTATTTTGCCGTCATCCAAAAATTTTGTTTTTCAATAAAAACCTCAATTACTATTATTTTGCTATCCAAATTTTCTTTTTTCAATATCAATATATTATTTTGCTATTATCCAAAATTTTCGTTTTTCAATAACAATATTATCGAAAAAAAAATGACCCTTACTCTCAACCCTTCCCTCTCAAAAATATAACTTAACAATCCAAAACGATCCTTTTAATAATATTAAATAAATATAATAAACATTACTATAAGTCCACTTTATTTATGCACATATAACATTATATTTCATAAACATATTAAATCTTCCCCAATCAATCCCGTCTTCATCCAACATCATGTCTTCTTCACTCCAAATCGTAAACAAAGAAACTTTTATTGTTCTTTTCTAAAAACAACCCATGTCATCATCTCGTTTTGCTCTCATCCACAAGGAAACATTAATTCCCCTGTCAGAAAATAACTGACATTTTTTGTATTATATTAAATTTATTTCTTTTTTTTTCAAGAGCTACAACACGCCCACCCTTCACAAGCCCATCGTCCCTCTCTCTGTGGTGGTGTTGTATCGAATCGTCCCTTTGAATTGTATCGGTGCGCCTTGAAGAATTTATCGAATCGTCTCCCCTTATGATGATTTATAATATAATATCTTCGATACATTTAAATATATAATCGCGGAAACACATATTATCAATAATGACATGTACATTGGGGTATCTGCATTTATAATCTATGGAACATTAATATGGACAATGTAATATCAGCAAAACATAATAATTCATTCATTTTAAGACATTTGGGAAATAGGAGCTATAATATACATTATTTGGGTATTATTATTAGTAATTAGGAAATATTGATTTTACATATAATACTGTAATGTGAACACATGGTCTATGTGTGAAATGCAATTTCAACACATGTAATTGTCCTTGTTTCATGTAAACAAAATCAAAGCTACATTTTTATAAATATCTCCTAAAATAGATATAAAAATCTATTTTTAGGTATTTAAAATTGCGAAAATTTTCCGAACAAAGATTTTAACAAAATTACAAGACATATGTATAGAAATAAATTTAATATTTTGTAGGGAGGAAAAATATATAATATGTAGAAAATACAATATTTTCCATCTAGGAATCAGTATCCTAAGAAAAATATACCATTTCTACCTAACTCTGCCATCACAATTAGCACAAATTCACAAAAATGTAGAATGCAAAGTAACAAAAATTGATAATATAATGGGCTATATGGTATATATATAAAGAATTTTTAATATACCTTCACAATATAAAATAATTTGAGTCTTTTTAAAAAAAAATATATATTGTGAATTAGTTATATCTGATATATTCATTAACTTACATGATTAATAAAGTTATTATTTCATTTTGAAAATTTATTTTATATAGCTATTTTTATAAAAAATTTTACATTCTATTTTTATGAATTTATTTATTAACTATTAAAAAAGAAGTGTGCTGTTTATAGCTCTTTTTATATAAAATTTTACATGCTAACTATTTTTATGAATTTATTTACTCTCTACATATGCACATTATAAATCAAATTCAAAGCGGATAAATTTTAATATATATATGTATATAAACCCATTATAAATCAATTATATAAATTGAAATAAAGAATACTATAAGACAAGACGAGTTCGATAATTCAGACAACTCAAGGAATTTTAACCCTCAAGGGTTTATTAAAAGATAGACAATGGGCCTTGAATTAGAGGTGTGCATTGGGCAGGTTTTTCGCCCACCCGCTTATACTTTGAATGAGCATGGTCGGGTTTTTTAAAATATTTCCAACATTGGGCGGGTTGTAATTTTTTTTAAAGTAATGGGCGGGTAAATTTGTGATATTTTTTCAGGCTTAATGAGCAGAACAGACTTCAATTTATTAAAAATATTGGTTTTATTTCATAATATTGCATATTATATATTTTTAATAAAAAATACATTTAAATAAATAATGAGCTAAACCAGCCATTAAAATATTTTAAACATTAGCCGGGCGGGCGGATTAAACAAAATTTATAGATAAATGGGCAGGTAAATTTTAAAAAAAAATTATAATTGGGCTGGTTAAATAAATTTCAAAACGAACGGATAGATCTCTACTTTAAATAGGGGCCGTGTCATAAAATGTCAATAATAATATTTCGTATGTACATTATTTAACCATTAGATGTCAATCAAGATTGTAAAATTATGATTGGACCTGATATTACTATTATTATCATAGACAACATTAATTATAAAAAATATAAATAATCATAATTATTTTTTTTGGATTTTAAAATAAATTAATTAAACTAATCAGATATTCATTCGATTATTATTTGAAAGGTGACTAATAAAACAATCTAAAATGAGTAGTAAAACAACTGCTTGGATCGTTTTGCTAGATCCATTTCTACTACATCATGAGAGCAAAATATTTTAAAGCCAATAAATATAATCACCTAAACAATCAATCTCGTTAAGATTGTCTCAGACACCTGATTCATTTGAACCTCAAGTCCTAAAATTATTTAAAATAGTAGGGAAAACGCTACTTTTAATCATAAGAGATCCAAAAGAGGGTTATTATTTATGGCATAGAATATCTATTGAAATTTGCCGATCCAACTATATTTCTCCGCATGGGTCATTAAGTGCCAACTTAACTTAAATTGTTTTTTATTTTATAGATATAGTTATAGTTTTTTTGATATGTATATTTTTTTAATAGAAATTTTTTAAAGTCCCAATCAAAGTTCAATCAAAAAAGGAAAAGTGTCAAACAAAAAAGGAAAAAGTTCAATCAAAAAAGGAATAGGTCCGATCAAAAAAGGAAAATTGTCAATCAAAAAAGGAAAAGTCCCAAAGGTTAAGGAAAAAGTCCAATCAAAAAAGGAAAAGTGTCAAACAAAAAAGGAAAAGGTTCAATCAAAAAAGGAAAAGTGTCAAACAAAAAAGGAAAAGTGTCAATCGAAAAGGGAAAATTCCCCCAAAAAAAGGAAAAGGGTCAATCAAAAAAGGAAAATTCCCATTCAAAAAAGGAAAATCGTAATTTTTTAAAAAAATATATAAACTTTTCAATTTTTCTTAAATTTATTTATTTTTGTCATTCCTTCTTATTTTATTTCTAACTTTTTGCGATTTCTTTATTTTATTTGTATCTTTTCTCAATTTTTTTCTTCTCATTTTTGATAATTCTTTTAAGTATATTTAATTTTCACTAAATTTTTGGCAGACAATTTTTTTATTATAATTTTTTACATATGAAATTATTTAATTTCAATTACGATATATATTTAATATAGTACGAAACAAATTTATATTAATCATTAATAATTTCTCTCCTTCTACATTTTGGGATATAGTGTTAATGATTAATATAATTTTTTTTCGTACTATATTAAATATATATCGTAATTGTAATTAAATAATTTCATATGTAAAATATTATAATAAAAAAGTTGTCTGCCAAAAATTTAGTGAAAATTAAATATACTTAAAAGAATTATCAAAAATGAGAAGAAAAAAAATTGAGAAAAGATATAGTGAGAAAAGATACAAATAAAATAAAGAAATCGCAAAAAGTTAGAAATAAAATAAGAAGGAATGACAAAAATAAATAAATTTAAGAAAAATTGAAAAGTTTATATATTTTTTTTAAAAAATTACGATTTTCCTTTTTTGAATGGGAATTTTCCTTTTTTGATTGACCCTTTTTCTTTTGGGAATTTTCCTTTTTCGATTGACACTTTTCCTTTTTTGATTCTTTTCCTTTTTTGTTTGACACTTTTCCTTTTTTGTTTGACACTTTTCCTTTTTTGATTAAACCTTTTCCTTTTTTGTTTGACACTTTTCCTTTTTTGTTTGACACTTTTCCTTTTTTGATTGGACTATTTCCTTAACCTTTGGGACTTTTCCTTTTTTGATTGACAATTTTCCTTTTTTGATCGGACCTTTTCCTTTTTTGATTGAACTTTTTCCTTTTTTGTTTGACACTTTTCCTTTTTTGTTTGAACCTTTTCCTTTTTTGGATGGGAAACCCTGTAATATATTATTGAATGAGGGTTAAGTTAGTTAATAAAAATTTTATATAAGATCCGCTTTATTACTCTAATCTAAAGCTGAATCAAACACATAAAATTGTAAAAGATTTGTGGAATTTTTTAAATTTTTTTGATAGAAGTCAGGTCTGACCGAAAGAATATTTTCTTAAGTCTGGTTCGATTAGTGTTGTTAAACGGCTTGATTTATGTACATGATTAAATTAATATTTTAACCAAAAAATGTTATGCAACTCAAGATTTCGTTAATAGATGTTCGCCATCTATGAGGAAAATCACGTTTGCGTAATACTTTGGCTAAAATATGGTTAACCGTTTAACAACATTAAGTTCGAAACGAAAAACAAAATTTGGCATAGCCAAATCCAAAATAATCTCTGCCTGAGACTGGTCCGAGTTTAATCGGACTTGGGCAGATCTTTTTAGGGATCTAATAAATATTAAAATTTTTAAAAGGTTTATTCTACACCCCTCGAACTCAACAATTTATGCAAAAGTTTTGATTTTTTGACCCCTAACGGTGATGCCTTTTTAGTAGCTCAGCAAAATGGAACTGTTGTATTGGTGGATCATAGAGCTTCTAAGGAGTAACGCAATTTTGTTTGAATATAGAATTTATTTAGAGTTTTTCAAGTTATTTTTGTTAATATTTACCTGTCTGAAAATTTGACATGATAATTGAATCTTATATGAACATAACAATAGTAATAGAATTTATATAAAAAGCAGTGTATCATTTTATGTTAATTTATTTTGCAAAAATACCATAATAGCTAATAAATGAAGTAAGTTGGATAGAAGGCTAACTTTCATAATTTTTGTCAACTAATATTTTAGATTCAATTAAAACGATTCTTGATTTATTTCATTATTCATGTTCATAATTTATCTCAACCTAAAATTTAAAGAGAAATATGTTGGCTTTATATATTCATTTAATTTGAAGAAATGATTCTATAAAAAAAATAAAGAGGTGTTCACTCCAATGACGCCGAACCTCCTCACTGTCCTCTTTTACTAAAATATAAAATGATTCAATTATAAACATATACTGTTTAGAGATAATCAAACCCGTTTTGCACCTTTAAGATTTTTTTCGCGAAAGATGCCCTGCTCCCGTTATTTAAACATTTGTTAGGCCTGCGCATGCCGAATCTTTTTATACTAATTTTCCGGCCCAGCTCTTAAAACTTTACGAAAAATCCTAACCTGAACGTTAATTTTTTTAGCTATAACGTCTATATCTTTATATGATTTTTTTTCAATAGCAATGCTCTATATTATTTCTATAACCACCATTTTATAAATCAATTGTGTTTTGATATCTATATTTTTTAATAGGATCATATCATAAATGACTTGTTTAATTTTTTTGTGAATTTGCTATTTTATATATTATATAGATAAAGTATTTTAATTGGATAGCTCTCAAAATATAATAAACATATTGTAATTTATTTTTAAATAGTATCAGTCAAAATATTAGTTTTGAAATTCAATAAATATGTCAAAATTTTAATGCCCGGGCTGGAGGCATATTAAAATTTTAGCTAAAATAAAAGATTTATGAGATCCTGCCTGATATTTTAATTATAATGTTCAGCCCGGCCCGAAAATTTTTTATGAATTGCTCTGTCCGGATATTTTTTAATTGTCTTTAGGCCGGGTTTTGCAAATTTCTACTGGCTGTGTTTTGACTAAGAGCGTACTTCCTGAAATTTTGATAATACTCCCCCCTCCATTTGTAGAGAACCCTCTGTCCGCGTAGTATATCATTCCACTTAAAATTTCGATATCATTTAAAGCTATTTAATAATGAATGCAATATTTTAATGATTATTTATGAAAAAACAAAATTTTTGCCCAAAGAGGTCGACCTGCAATAAGCATGTTCTTGTATTTTGTTATTTATATATATACTTACCACTTCTTCTAAGATACATTATATTTATTCTATATTTTATTTATTATAAATATAGTGCCAAATTAACTCAACATATCTATGATTGCAGTAGACGGTCCCTCCGGACTCTTCAGATGCATCCCCTTAATGCTAACTTTTTTTTGACTTCATCTTCCGACACGTAATAAATCCATATTTATATTTATAAAAAATATACAGTAATTTAATGTTCCTGATAACTTCATAAGTGTATTTTTAACCTGTCAACATATAAAGGTGTATTTATTCTTTAAAATTGTGCCTAAAATAGATTCGGATATAAAACCCATTACTAATTAATTAATATCAATTCCATTTCGAGTGTCTTAAATAATATATAACTGATTTAATTACAAAGTAATGCCAGCATATGGGATCTACGCTATATGACGACATCCTCCGAATGTGAACCTTTAGTGAGAATGACGCACCCTAAAGGTATACACTCGGCATATTTCAGTCCCCAAACTGGTTCTAAAGTTTTAACGGTGTGTATTGATGATAGCCTTAGGGTATTCAACACTGATCTCTCATCCAGAATAGGGGACATCAATAATTATCTAATGAAAAACCTTCCTGGTCCTCCTCTGTTAACGCAAATCAAGTTGAAAAAGATATTATAACTATTTCGGTCGTTTTGAACTTCTCATTATATGACTAGGGATAAATTTATATAAATTTGGCCAAAATAATGAAAATCGCAGAAAACTATTATTTTTTTTTAAATTTAAAGTAGTGAAAAATTCTCTTATTGTTTTTTAGACACAATAATCATGTTGGAAGGTGGCTTACCAATTTTAAAGCTACTTGGCACCCTCATGTGGAAAATTTCTTTGCTATAGGAAGCATGGAACATCCAAGACAAGTAATATTTCCTTTAAAGCCAAAATTTTGTAAACATTTAACTAATTATAGATATCATTTTTATTAATAATATTTTTTATATCATATTATTTAAGATCCAAATATTTTCTACAGCCGGGGATTTGGTTTATAAATTTATGTCAGAAAATTTGAGCTCTATAACATCCTTAAACCTATTTCATCCTCATTTGAACATGCTGGCAGGTGGAAATTCTAGTGGCAAGGCATTCATATTTTCTTAAACATAAATTATTTATAGTTTCAATCATAAATTTGTATGTGTTATATTTATTTTTGTTAAATATGATTTTTTTAATGCTCTAGCTATTGATAATATAATTTTGTAGTCTTCTTAGTAATGGGTAGTAGCTTAGCGCCAACTTTTCACTCATATTATAATTTTGAATAATATATTGAAATATCGAAACTACTAAAATGAAGAATATAAAAAAAATATATAATGGATTAAGTTACATTTGGATTTTAACCACACCATTGTGCTAGGTTTTTAAATATTGCAAAGATCATTTTTTTAGAGACTTGTACAAAGTTTTATTTATTTTTTGATTATTATGATAAAGATGTTTATGTTAATTTTAAAAAAATCAACATAATCTAGCTTTAAAGCAATTACTAATTTATCTTAATTATATATTTAGTTTAATATCCAAAATGGATGAGGAAAAGTCTAATATAATAAGTATAAAATTATGTTAAGATAGATAAAATGCAAATAATTAACTTGTAGCTGAACAATATATATAAAAAACATTATTTTCAACCGACCTTGATATTTAAATGAAATTATATATACAAATTAAAGGATACTTAAATAAAGCATAATTTACGCATTCTAGCTCTTATATTTTTGGAGATATCGAGGGTCAAATTATTCATAATGACCTATTTTTACTTATATTGTCATTCAAGTAAAGATCACTAAATACCGAATAAATAATGATTCAAATACAAAATAAAATATGTGCATTCTATTTTTAAAAATATTTATTTTTTATAATGTAGGGATCCATATAACAGGGATGTGAAATCTTTAAAGAAAAAGGGTCCGGGTTCAGGAATAAAATTTAAAAAGGAGATTCAAGGTTTGGAGAACATTAAGAAATATTGACTGAAAATAACACAATTTTTTTACATTTATTTATTTAATCCGCATTATAAATGATATAAATTTTAAAGATTTTCTAAATACCTAGATTTGCTGAACCCCTAAAAATATAAAATTATTTTATTTAATTATCATATTGTCGTCATCCACTGTAAAATTTAATTAACCCAGAAACCAGAGGCCGTCAAGCCTTTACAATCTCAGGGCTCAAAAAATTGTTTAAAATTATTTTCAAAATTATGTTTTATCTAGTTAACATGGTATATTTTTTTTACAATTTTCAGGGGACTCGAGTCCCTGCCCCCCTCTCTTAGTGGCGCTACTACCAGAAACGTAAAAAGATTAAAAAATAATATTATAAACAACAATATATAACAGTTATATTTGCTTTAAATTTAATTGTAAAGAAATAAACTAGGACAGATATTATTTAATAAATATAAAATAGAAAGATGAGAACAGTGGCGTAGAGAAGGTGGGGGTTGGGGTTGAACCCCCCCCCCCCATAACCTCCGAAAAAAGAATTTTTTTAATTTAAAAAGAAATTAAAAAAAATTTTATTGCAAATAATTTTATTTAAAAAATGGTTTCAATTTATAAAAATTATATACCATATGAAAATGAAATATATTTAAATAACAAATAAAAATTTTTAATTTTTAATGATAACATGGTTTAAAAATATATATTAAAAATTATATGTAAAATATTAAATAACATTAAAAATATATTCTAAAATTTTTCTCGCATAGTTAAATTAGATATTTATAAATTTAATAATAAAATTGATATTGTTAAACTAATTAGATAGTTTTAAAAATTTTAATTAATTTTTTATAATTTTTAAATAAAAAAAATTATTTAATTTGGTAAATATAATGAGAAAGTAAAGGTGATCGTTAATATGTTTGGGATTAAAATTTTTAAACCTTTCTAGATAGTCCAATCGCTTAAATATTAATGCATCTACGATTGAGGATTTTTATAAAATAAATATTTTTACTCCCCTTATTGATACATTTTTATTTCAATTAAATGAAAGATTTATTAGTCACAATTTTATTTTAAACCGCTTTTATTTTCTTTTGCCGGTTGAGTCTAAATACACTTTAAATGCGAGAGGATATTAAGAAAATCTCAGAGTTTGAATTATCAGGATCGTATGATAAATTACTTTGTGATGTCGAATTTTGGTATAAAAATTTTGACAGAATAAAGTACTCTTTGAGACCAAAATATACTTTGCAGGCCCTTTCCTTGTATAATTGCACTTTAGATTCCCTGCCTAATATCAAAACATTGCTTTTTATCTTAGCTACCTTACCGATTAGCACCTGCACTAATGAAAGGTCTTTTTCAACTTTGAAAAGGTTAAAAATCTATTTAAGAAATAGCACGGGTGAAAGCCGTTTAAATGAATTCGTAATATTAAATATTTATAAGGAGATTATTCTAGATAAAAATTTGATTCTAGATGATTTAGTCAAATCTCAGATAAAAGTAGACCTTTCTTTATAAATTCAAATTATAAAATTGCTATGTTATTATAATATGATCTGATCTTAGTCATAAAATTTTTATAATGTAATTTTAATGAATTCTTAGTCATAATATTTATATATTATTCTATTTTTAATAAATATATTGCATTTGCACTAAGAATTAAGTGATCTGCATCGGGTCTAATTTTTCAAGCCCGGCCGTGTCCGAAATTATTTTAAAAAAGTTTTGCCAGCCCGAACCCAAAATTTTTTAAAAAAGTTTTGTCGGCCTGGCCCGAATTTATTTAAATATAGAAATTCATTTTTATAATTACTCAAAATAAAAGATATATGTTATATGGCGTCTAGTTTTTATAAATAAAATCAAATATTTTTATTTTACATAAAAAATTTAACATAAAATTGATTTATTTAAAAAAATTTCCAAGGCCCGACCCAACCTGGCCCGAATTTTTTTAAAAATAGTAGGCCTGATCCCGATTTTCCTACTTTTGCGGATCTCTAATAAGAATTATTTATGTTTTATTAATATACTCATTTGTATTAATTATATTATAATTGTTAAAGGTTTTTTAATACCGCACAAGAATTACTTATATTTTATTGTAATTCTATTTTTTTTAAATATAGTTATTTAGAATAAATTTTTAATATAATCTGTATAAAATTTATACATTTTGAAATTTATTTATTGTTATAAATAATAAATAAAATCTATAGTAAAATTCTCTGCAAAATTTTGTTATATGCAAAAATTTGTTATATGCAAAAATTTAATTAAAATAATTATTTTTAACATAGAATAAGATATATTGGTTAAGGTCCACCTCTTCGTATGAACATTTATGAAAAAACGTCAAATGGCCACAAATATATTTGAAGCGATTATAAATTTGTATAATTTTGAAACGTAACAGATTTGACAAATAAATTAAAAAATGCTTTTTATTTTAAATTTAAATAAATAAATGGTAATTAATATTTATATTATTACAAGAACAGTATATACTAAAAAAATAAATTGCAGATAATTTACAATATTTTAGCAAACTCTTAATACTCAAGATCTATTAATATATAATAGACAACACAATTTTATTATAAATATATTTTTGATATAATATTAATAATATTTATATCAAATTTCTCATAATAAAAATTTTAATTAATATATAAAAATGCAATCTCCTTTTATTTTGCATGATGATGTATAAATTGAATTAAATATTTGTTAGAATAGATAATATTTTTGTTGTATTTTGATTTCAAACTATATTGAACCATTTGATTGTTAGAATTGTTTTGAATAATAGCTTTGTTTAAAAATGATATAAATATCTAAAAGATACTATTTACTAGGACTAATGGTATTTCTGTTATGGGCATCTATTTCCTCCAAGACCTCTTGGTTCATAACTTTATTAAAAAATAGTTATACCAATATAATTAAAATTTACTTAGACTATTTGTGTTATCCAAAATTGGACTATTTGTGGGTGCGGGTCCTAAATATTCCCACAGCTGTTTTCGCGTTAAAAAGAAGAAAGATGGTGAATACAAACTAGACATTTTTAACATTTTTTTAAATTTTATTTTTAAAATTTATAAATATCAATAATTTACACAATTTTACTACTGAGAATAAAATTATTTATAAAAGTAAAACATATTAAATTTTTTAATTGTACTAATATAGAAATAATATTTAACTTTATATAAATATATATAACAATTATAAATAAAATATTTAAATATATATAAAATAATATTTATTTATATATATTTAGAAAGAATATTTAAACATATCATAATCCTCGATTAATATAAATGATTTCAGATAATAATAGAATAAACCGATAATCTTGCATCTATGTTTTGTCAGGTATAAAAGAAAGGTTATTGACAAACTGTCACATGACAGGTATAAAGATTTAATATGACATAAAATAATATAAATTTTTATCCACTATTTTCTATTTTTATCTAAGATAAAAAGCTTCAAAATATATTTTTTTAATATGCCCCACTGAGTATTTTGGAGAAGATATCTTAAAGCTCCCTACCTATTTTTTTCTCTCCCTTTCCTCATTCTATACTGTGTGTGTGCATTAGACTAAAAATATTTCAATTATTATCTTCGTATAGCCATTTATCTTTTACATTATTTTAACTAGATATACAAAAATACGAATCGAATCGAATAATTCATATTCGTAGGAATAATAAAATGATTATTCGATTCGATTCGTCGAATATTCAATTCAATTAGAAAATTTTAACCGTAAATTAAAAAAGATAGCATATTAAATTTATTTTGTAAAATTTAACTTTGGATAAAAGAGAAACAAATTTTATTAGTAAGATAATATAGATACATATATAGTATAATAATGTAGAAAAATCAATATAATATTCATATCATACAGAACAAATATACCAACAACAAATTTTTAAAGAAAAAAAATCTGGTTCGCCTGTCATTCTTAACGGGATAGCTAGTTATTTAAAATTGTATATGAGTTATAAATTACATATAAATAAATACTTTCTTCGTCCATCATATAACAATTTTCGAAGGTTAATTTTGTATTATGAATTATTCGAATAAAAACAGCCGTTAACAACATTTAGAAATATAAAATGTTTCTTCATTTTTCCTAGGAAATTTTATTAAATAGGAATAATTGTAAATAATTCCTACTAATAATATATTATTAATAAATTATTTTAATCGAATAATCTCGAATTATTCGATCGAATAATAGATAAAAAATTATTCGACGAATAATATATTTTCCTGTTAGAATTTTTGAATCGAAATTGTGTTATTCGTATTCGTAAAATACGAATCTAATCAAATCGAATATCTTATAATAAATAATTCGTTTTAGGTATAATTTTAACTATTATTATTATAATTTTAGACACATCAAAAAAGACACCAACTATCGATGATTTTTTTGGAATAATATTATTGAAAATCTTTTAGACGCATTTTTTTAAATCTAAAAATAATCGAATGAAAAATTTTGATGATTTTACTTATATAAAAAAATATGTATTAAATTTAATATTGCATTGCCCTCGAGTTCTAGGGTTGAATAATTTGGAGGCTATGTCTCCTACCCACCCCGGTCATGTAGACACTGATTATAGATATTACCAGATGAAATCCTTAACTACGCATATATTTAAAAAGTCCATGTTACTTATTTGTAATAAATTGTCATTTCTATTGTATTCTAACTCTTTAGGCTTTGTCTTCTGAAAATATCCAACCAAATCATTTTTAATTTCTGAACCCTTCAGATTCGAAGCTATATTAAACTTTACATTGATAGTGAAATGTGCATATATTTATCAAGATCTTTAACTGTGGATAACTAAATTTTGAAAAGTTAACATCATCCAGCAAATCACATTAAGAAATTATTTTTTAATAATATCTAAATAAAAAGTGTTTAATTATTTCTAATCTATTAAATTGTTGAGATTAGGTAAGTTTCAATTACATATTTATTTAAATTCTAAGTCTATATTTTTTGAATTAATCAGATTTTATAATTTTTATACCTATTATTGACCAAGACATGTGAAAAGTCTAATAATTAATTAATCGATTGTTTTAAGTTAAAAATGTGAAATTGATTTTATGAATATAATAATGATTATATTTATATTCTACATTTCTTTTATAAATTATCTTCTTCCATATATTTAGACATGATACAAAAAATATGAATAATAAAGTTTTATTTTAAAATATATTTTCAAAAATTATCAATTTATATGACAAAAAATTAAAAGCTACAAATATCCTATAATAAAATATAATATTTAATTATAAATAATATAACATTCAGATTCTATTTGTAATGTAAAAATTAATTGTCGAACTATAACATATTGAAAAAAACTAGACAAAAATTTTATGGATGAAAAAGATGTGATCGATTTCACCAATCTTTTCCTCACAAATAGAACAACATACATCCACAATGTAAATATCGATTCAGTCATATAATTTTACTTTTCCCCAAAAATAATAATTTCAACCTTTATAATTTAACGTTTTTTACGATTTTTAATAAAAATATATGCATAACAATTGAATCTGTTGAATGTGAATATGCAAGTTAATATCTAACATACTTTATCTAAGCAAAAGTGTTCAACTCCATTTCAATGCTATAACAACATTTCTTTCTGTGAAAACTATTATCGGAATATTATTAAATATGAATTTTACATTGACACATATTCACAACCAGCCTGATGAATCATAAGAAGAGAATTATATTTTAGTAACTATGAATAAACTTAAAGAACAAATTAGAGCTTACAACTATCAAAACATATAATCAAGTTATGCGTATTAGAAAAATAGATCCTCTCGTTCAACTCTATTCTAATGCTCATTTCTATCTGTCAAAACTATTATGAATCGTGTTATTAAATCATTGAGACCACCTTTGCCTCTTATAAATTCTGATATCCGATTATAAATTAATACTTGATAATAAGACTTTTTTTAATTTGTAATGAAAATAATGAATTATTAATATTTTCTACACATGAACTACTTGAAAGTCTCTGTAATGCCGACCAAATTTTGATGGGCGGCACATTTTTATTTAAGCAATTATACACTATTCATACAATAATTCTTTGCGCGTATATATTATTGCCATATAAAAATAAAGAATTCTAAAAATAACCATTGTCGATCTATAGGTATTTTCTTTTCTCCTTCTAAAGCCATTATAGATTTTTAAATGAGAGTACTTAGAAACTCGAATAAATATTTCCAACCTGCTATTTTCATTATGGTCAATGTATTTTAAGACGAATACAGGGTAATAGGTTGACAGCATATAGAATACTTAATCCTGATTTTAAGAGATTTTATTGCAGATTAATAGCGATACACTTTACCGAAATCTACATACCATTGGTATTGTCAGAATTAAATAATGAAGTAGAGGCCTTTAATTTAGATCCCATAAGAGATCTCTTTACATACTTTAAAAGTACTTGGATTAACCCAAACGCTAAATTTAAATATAAGATGTGGAACATGTATGATGTTCAAGGTGTAAGAACAAATAACCATGTTGAAGGATTTTATCGTTCTCTAAAAGATTATATAACATATTATCATCCTAATTTATATCCTTTTATTCTATAGCATAAGATGTAAGACATGTATGATGTTCAAGGTGTAAGAACAAATAACCATGTTGAAGGATTTCATCGTTCTATAAGTGTATATTACTTATTGTTACTTATCCTAATTTATATATTTTTATTAATATGTTAAAACAAATAAATGGGAAAAAAGTTACCGAGAGAAAAAAAAATACTGCAAAATAGACAAGAAATATTTTTATATTACACTACCTATACACCTTAGTAGTATTTAGAAAGTCAAAAAATCAAATATTCTACGAAGATATTTCTGTGAATTAAAATCTTTATTTTCGCATATCTTGGATAAGATATTTAATATCGAAAAAAAAAAATTTTAATGAAAAATAATCTAGTCAACAGGTATATCATTTTTTTTTGGATATTAAATATCTTGATATTTTATCTAAATACTGCATTGGTGTATAAGTAGTGTAATGTAAAAATGTTTCTTGTCTGATTTTCTCGTCTATTATACAGTATTTTTTTTTTCTTTCGGAAACTTTTTTCCCATCACGCAATTGGATAAATTTTATATCCATATCTTGTTGTATTTGTTTTAATATATCAATAAAAAGATATAAATTTGGATGAGAATATGTTATATACTCTTTTAAAGAACGATGAAATCCCTCAACATGGTTATTTGTTCTTACACCTTGAACATCATACATGTTCCACATCTTATATTTAAATTTAGCGTTTGGGTTAATCCAAGTACTTTTAAAGTATGTAAAGAGATCTTTTATGGGATCTAAATTAAAGGCCTCTACTCCATTATTTAATTCTGACAATACCAATGGTATGTCGATTTCGGTTAAGAAGGGTATCGCCATTAGTCTGCGATAAAATCTCTTAAAATCAGGATTAAGACGACTTATGCTGTCAACCTATTACCCTGTATTCGTCTTAAAATACATTGACAATAATGAAAGTAGCATCCCTTGACAGAAATGGTTGGAAAAATTTCTTCGAGTGCTGTAAGTGCTCCCATTTCGAAATCTATAAGTGCTTTAGAAGGAGAAAAGGAAATACCTATAGATCGGCAATAGTTTTTTAAAAGATTCAACATTTTTAGATACGTTTCTTTATTTTTATTTGGCAATAATATATATGCGCAAGGAATTATTGTATGATTAATCATTATATGAATAGTGTATAATTGCTTAAATAATATAGGACACGAATGTGCCGTCCATCAAAATTTGGTCGGCATTACAGAGACTTTCAAGTAGTTCATGTGTAGAAAATATTAATAATTCATTATTTTCATTACAAATTAAAAAAGTCTTATTATCAAGTGTTAATTTATAATCCCCGTATAATCGTATCAGAATTTATAAGAGGCAAAGGTGGTCTCAATGATTTAATAACACGATTCATAATAGTTTTGACAGATGGAAATGAGCATTAGAATAGAGTTGAACGAGAGGATCCATTTTTCTAATACGCATAACCTGATTATATGTTTTACGTTTGCTTTGATAGGGGTACGCTCGAATTTGTTCTTTAAGTTTATTCATAGTTACTAAAATTGCATAATGCTCTTCCTCAGATTCAGAAGGATGGTTGTGAATATGTGTCAATGTAAACTGCATATTTATTAATGTACCTCTTGCCGTACAATGACTTAGTCTACATTTAAATAAAATTCCAAATTTATGATGAACATATAGAAATTTATTTGAATATAACAAATTACGTTTTTTTTGGGAAATAATAAAATTATATGGCTGTTCTACATTTAAATATGAGATGTTATTAACTGATATTGGTAAAGTTACAGAGCTATCAGCTGCAATGGAGATATCGATTACAACTTCTTCATCTATAAAACTTTCGTCCAAAAATGGTAAAACATGGAGATCATCCTCTCCATCTTCTTATTCATGATTAATCACAGAAGTCACAATCTCTTCATTTCTACCCATCGATTCTTAAGGAAAAAAATATTTTTGATTAATTATGATGAAATTAAAAAGAAAATATACTAACAAAATATTGATTAACTATGATAAAATTAAAAAGAAAATATATTAACAAAATTTTGATTAACCAAAATCAGCATCTTCTCGAATAGGATTGATCATCGAGGATAGACCTTCTTCAAGGATCCCAGAAATCCCCACAGCACCTTCATCTTCTTGTTCATGATTAATCACAGAAGTCACAATCTCTTCATTTCTACCCATCGATTCTTAAGGAAAAAAATATTTTTGATTAATTATGATAAAATTAAAAAGAAAATATACTAACAAAATTTTGATTAACTATGATAAAATTAAAAAGAAAATATATTAACAAAATTTTAATTAACCAAAATTAGCATCTTCTCGAATAGGATTGATCATAGAGGATATCGACTCCGGACCTTCTTCAAGGATCCCAGAAATCCCCACAGCACCTCCATCTTCTTGTTCATGATTAATCACAGAAGTCACAATCTCTTCATTTCTACCCATCGATTCTTAAGGAAAAAAATATTTTTGATTAATTATGATAAAATTAAAATGAAAATATACTAACAAAATTTTGATTAACTATGATAAAATTAAAAAGAAAATATATTAAAATTTTGATTAACCAAAATCAGCATCTTCTCGAATAGGATTGATCATCGAGGATATCGACTCCGGACCTTCTTAAAGGATCCCAGAAATCCCCACAGCACTTCCATCTTCTTGTTCATGAATATTCACAGAAGTCACATTATCTTCATTTCTTTCCAATGATACTTAAGGAAAAATATATTAATTTGATTTTCATATTATATTGTAAAATACTTCCTCTCTTGAAGTCAAGTACTTGCAAATATCTAGAAAATAATAAATTACATCTTGTATATTAAAATCTTGCATATTAAATAATTTACCATTGCATTCTGCTGTCAGAGTAAATACATTATTTAATGTAAATCCTCTACCATGGCAGGTTGGAGAAGTACAAATATAATAAATTTTACATTTATAATATTTGGACTTTCAGTATGAAGTTGGTATCATTATTTAAGATTGCCACCATAACAGTATTGAAGTAAATACTTTAAAATATTAATATGTAAAAATTTTAATTAAAACAATTACCTTTTCCTTTTAGGAGATAAACAGATATACAATATTGATGTAAATTAATGAGTAACCAAAAATACAGTATTGAAGTAAATACTTTAAAATATTAATATGTAAAAATTTTAATTAAAACAATTACCTTTTCCTTTAAGGAGATAAACAGATATACAATATTGATGTAAATTAATGAGATAACCAAAATTACAGTATTGAAGTAAATACTTTAAAATATTAATATGTAAAAATTTTAATTAAAACAATTACCTTTTCCTTTAAGGAGATAAACAAATATACAATATTGATGTAAATTAATGAGATAACCAAAATTACAGTATTGAAGTAAATACTTTAAAATATAAATATGTAAAAATTTTTAATTAAAACAATTACCTTTTCCTTTAAGGAGATAAACAGATATACAATATTGATGTAAATTAATGAGATAACCAAAAATACAGTATTGAAGCAGAGTTGTACATTTGCTCAAAATAAAGATCGTAAAATTAGAAGATCTTTTATTTTTTTTAAATTTTGTGTAAGATCTTTGAAGATCGCTGCGATCAACGATCTTCAAAGATCTTCATGATATTTATTTTTTTACCCCTTTATTAAAAGCCCAGATGTTTTTCAATTTTATTAATATAATATTTCTTATATGTTTTATACCTCTCCTCCTGCCTTGATGAAAATTGAAAAATATCTGGGCTTTTAATAAAGGGGTAAAAAAATAAATATCATGAAGATCTTTGAACATCGTTACACAAAATTTTTAAAAAATAGAAGATCTTCAAATTTTACGATCTTCAAAGATCTTGCTCAAATTTTTGAGCTAGATCTCGCTCAAAAATCTTCAAAGAATATCTTTTGTACAACTCTGTATTGAAGTAAATACTTTAAAATATTAATATGTAAAAATTTTAATTAAAACAATTACCTTTTCCTTTAAGGAGATAAACAGATATACAATATTGATGTAAATTAATGAGATAACCAAAAATACAGTATTGAAGTATATACTTTAAAATTTTAATATGTAAAAATTTTAATTAAAACAATTACCTTTTCCTTTAAGGAGATAAACAAATATACAATATTGATGTAAATTAATGAGATAACCAAAATTACAGTATTGAAGCAAATAATTTAAAATATTAATATGTAAAAATTTTAATTAAAACAATTACCTTTTCCTTTAAGGAGATAAACACAAATTCAATAGTGAAGTATAGACTTTTTATAGGAAATATTTCGAAATTTTGAAGCGAAATGGTATAATGACAAAAGACAGACAAACGGATCGGACCGATACCCTATTTGTGTTATCCAAAACTGGACCTTGTAGATTAATAGCTTTGAAAAATTATTGTAAATATTAATTTGACATTTTACTTTTAAATTCTGCAGTACATACATTTGATACTATAATATAAATACACAAACGTTAATTCAGTAATTAAGGATATAATTTAAGATTAAATATTAATCAAAATTATCTACTTTGGATTGGTTTGCAAGTTTCTAAATGTTTTATGGTGATGCTAAATTGAGTAACAGTAAGTTTAGCATACAATCTTTATTATGTTTAGATTTCTTAAAAATATATATTATTTTAACCTCTTTAATTTTCATAATTACTTCAAATACAATTTTGGGAATCTTCGAGATTTTTTTGGGAATCTTGGCAATACGGCAAAACGCCTAATTCATAATCTTCATACGAATTGGAGGGACGATACCTTTTTACAGTGTTATAGTTATGATTTAATGAAACATGTTGACGATTATGTGTTTTGGTATACAGTGAAACAAGTTATATAAAGGGGTAAATAAATATAATAAAATTTTATTTTAATTTAATACATATAAAGTAATTAATTAATAAGATTAATGTTGAAAAGAAATTTAATTAAAAATAAGTTATAGTAAAAGAATATTTACTAATTTTTAAAATTTTTCTTAAATATGTAAAAAAAATATTTATTAATTTTTTACATTTTTCTTAAATAAAAAAAAATGTTTAAAAAAAGGTATCGGTCCGTCTTTCTTTTATCATCAAACCATTTGGAGTCAAATGGCAAATTATTTTTCCTAAAATTATAAAATTATATTTTTGTAGAAAATTCTAAAATTAATATCGGCGCTTGGAATAGGAATCTTTCTCGCATCCTTACATTTATACGGTAGACATAAATAAAGCCACGAAAATTCTAAAATTATAAATACAGTACCTCAAGGCAAAGGTAATTGGTTTTTATTAATATTTACATACACATTTTTGTTGAAAATTCTAAAATTAAGACGAAACCAAGCTAATATTAAATATAAATTCAGTACCTCAAGGCAAAGGTAATTGGTTTTAATTAATATTTACATACACATTTTTGTAGAAAATTATAAAATAGACTAAACCTCAAAAGCTATTTACATACCATTTTTGTAGAAAATTATAAAATAAAGACTAAACCTCAAAAGCTATTTACATACGCAAAGGATATTTGCCCTGTTGGCGCCTTTTTTAAACTCCATTTAAAAAAATAAATACAGGTTCATATTAATATATTTTACATTATAAATTTTATTTTATTTTAGAAAATAAAAGAAGAAGCTACAAATTTATCATTGATTCAAGAGGCTAAAGATTTATTATTGATTCAAGAAGCTAAAGATTTAAAAACAGGTTCATATTAATATATTTTACACTATAATTTTATATATTTTAGAAAATAAAAGAAGAAGCTACAAATTTATCATTGATTCAAGAGGCTAAAGATTTATTATTGATTAAAGAAGCTAAAGATTTAAAAACAGGTTCATATTAATATATTTTACATTATAAATTTTATTTTATTTTAGAAAATAAAAGAAGAAGCTACAAATTTATCATTGATTCAAGAGGCTAAAGATTTATCATTGATTCAAGAAGCTAAAGATTTAAAAACAGGTTCATATTAATATATTTTACATTATAAATTTTATTTTATTTTAGAAAATAAAAGAAGAAGCTACAAATTTATCATTGATTCAAGAGGCTAAAGATTTATTATTGATTCAAGAAGCTAAAGATTTAAAAACAGGTTCATATTAATATATTTTACACTATAATTTTATATATTTTAGAAAATAAAAGAAGAAGCTACAAATTTATCATTGATTCAAGAGGCTAAAGATTTATCATTGATTCAAGAAGCTAAAGATTTAAAAACAGGTTCATATTAATATATTTTACACTATAATTTTATATATTTTAGAAAATAAAAGAAGAAGCTACAAATTTATCATTGATTTAAGAGGCTAAAGATTTATTATTGATTCAAGAAGTTAAAAATTTAAAAACAGGTTCATATTAATATATTTTACACTATAATTTTATATATTTTGAAGAAGCTACAAATTTATCATTGATTCAAGAGGCTAAAGATTTATCATTGATTCAAGAAGCTAAAGATTTAAAAACAGAATTATGGTTTTGTAGAACATGCCAACTTTTATAATATTTAATTTCATTTTTTTATATTAACGTTTATAATATTTAGCTTATAAAATCTATATATATATAATTTAATATCAATTTTATAAAATTTGAACGGTTTAATAAAAAAATGCATATCATTATGTTGTATTTATTATCAAATAAAAAAAATGTCAAAATGTATATTTGATATTAATGAGATTAACAATGATAAAAGATTTTTTAAATTTATTAATTTCAAATATAGATTTTTAGAAATCATGACCTATCTTTCATAAAATAAAAAATTAAGGCTTTTCTTTAGGCTATCTATAAATAAGATTTTAAAAAAAATCCATATATAAAAATTATATAATAATCTAAGTCTTTGTCTATGTTAAGTATTTTAATGAAATTTACTAAATAAAATTTTATTTGATGTTTTTAAAAATCAAATTGATTTTAATTTGCCAGCTTTACAATAAACAGGTATGCTTCTAATAAGATTAACAAAGATAAAAGATTTTTTAAATTTATATATTTCAAATGATTTATGACCTTTCTTTCATATTGATTTTCTTTAGGTTATCTATATATTAGATTTTAAAAAAATCCAAGCCTAAAATATATTTAAAAATTGGGGGGCAAATATTATTTTATTTAAATGCTATTTACCAGAGTTGTTAAAGTATCTAAATACTGTATCTAGATATAAAAATGTGGTATCTGTATCTAGATAGATTTTTATTTAAGGTATCTAGATATTATTTTAGAGGTATCTATCTGTTTTGAGATAATTTTTAAGTGTTTACCAAAAAATACGAAAATTTCAGTTAGCATTACCTCAACTTGCAACATTGTAAAACATTTAAGGATCTAGATACTAAATAAATGTTTAAAATTGTAATTTTAAATTTTAAGAGAAAACATCAACACTGTGAATGAAAAAAACTATTAATACAAAGATTAGTTGATGAATTACTAAGGTTTTCACTGTATGCTTGTTAATCATGATTTAAATTTTGATACTCAACAAATTTTAAATCATTTTTTTTAAAATTAATGTCTATATTAGTATTTTTAAAGAATATCCTGATATAAAATTGTTATTCATAAAATATAACACCACAATCCCTAAAAATGTCTTTACAGATAAACGAGGATGCCTTAATGACCAATTTAGGTTTATGCAAATCTTATATAAGAGTAAAAAAAATTGTATCTGTATATAGATACATTTTGAAAATTGTATCTGTATCTAGATAACTTTTTAGAGGGTGTATCTGTATCTAGATAACTTTTAGACGATGTATCTGTATCTAGATCCATTTAAAATGTATCTTTTAACAACTTTGCTATTTACCCACTGGGGCAAATATCATTAATCAAGTGGGCAAATATAATTTTATCGTTATATATGCTATTTACCCACTGGGGCAAATATCATTAATCAGATGGGCAAATATAATTTTCTCGTCATATATGCTATTTACCCACTGGGGCAAATATCATTAATCAGGTGGGCAAATATAATTTTCTCGTTATAAATGCCATAAAAATTATAAAATCTGCCTTCTAAAATATAAATATTTATATATTAATTTGTGCTGTAAAGTAATGTAAAAAAAAGTAACGTAGTTACTAACGTTGTAACCTTGATTTTATTCATAAAAATATATATTTCAGAGGTGATTATAAGCAGTGAATATTATATATTTCAAATCTTACAATTATTATTTTGCTTATCAAATTTTTTTTAAATTTACAGATAAGAAATTATTATAATATATATAAATGATATATAAAAAAATAAGTTATATTATTCAAATGAAACAATATGTTCTCCAAGAAAACTTTTAAAAAATCACATAAATTTTTCAAAATATTTTGTTTTGTTTGGTATCTACGATTTTTTTGGGAGTGTATGTCTGAATCCTCCATTGGCCGATTTGTCCAGATCGACTGTTATTTCCATCATCATCTTTTCAATTAGTTCCTATATCTTAGGTTTTTTGTGGAGAATTTATCATGTTTTCTTTCTTTTCCTCGAAATTATTTTCCTCTTACAATTATTTTTATTCATAATAAAATAGTGGCGCCACTATGGGTAGGGTGAAGAGTATGTTTACAGAATAATTTTTTTTTTAAAGTTAAAGAATAAAAAAAATATTTTTTTTTCTATATACAAACAGGCAACGCTGTCATTCCCTTAGTTGTGATGATTTAATGAAACATGTTATCTTATCCATATAAAATTATTTTCTTTGCAAAAATAATTAAAATAAAACACTTGGAGACAATTATTTTTTTTTATGTACGATTTCATATTTTAAGAAAAGAAAAATAAAGAAATAAAATTATCGATTTTCGAGTTTCAAGAGGAAAAAAAAATTGAAGTAAGTAAAAAAAAAACAGATACATTAAAACGTAGTTGTTTGTTGTAATACCTGAGTGTTGTTTTGATAGTTAAGTAACTATATACAAACTAATAATTATATAAGATGATTTAACATAGTCTGGAAGAGAAAAAATAGTTAAACAAACAAACAGCCAAAATCATCGCAATTTGAACAAATATTTGAATGCTTAGTTAGAAAATGGAATTAATGTAGAAAAAAATAATAAAGCCTACTAATTTATAATTAAATTTAAATGTATAATAAAATTTGAAAGATTAGTAAATGAGATTTATTTTTTCTTAGTTTACCCAAGAGTAGAACTAAGCAAATTCAATTTAATTAAATCATAACTAAACCTGATTAAAAGATTTTTTATCCCGTAGCTGACTTGCTTGCAGGGCTATGCTATTTAAAAATTATAAACAACTCCGGGCCTGGACCCCATATTTGAACCTCGGGTTTGTGCTCATAGCAGGCTTGAGCACCAACTTGGTTCGTAAATTTTACGACCAAGCAAATTAACAACACTTGTGCTAATCATTTTTAAATTTTAGACGCAACACGGCTCGAAATTTCTACAAGAGCTTGGAGGGGAAAAGTTACTTCAAAATATATTTTTTTATCTGCCTGATTGATTAAATTTGAGGAATCTTATAATATTCGTTTATCTCTCCCTTTTCTCATTATATACTATGTATCCGCTTTAGACTCAAAATATTCTTAAAAATATTTAAAAAATAAAAACATTTAATTATACTATAAAATTATTAATTTTTTATACTGTTGACATTGAAATAACGATATACACTCTAAAATTATTTTAAAAATTAAATTTTCTAAGTGTAAGCTAATATGGAATAAAATGGGGGCAATCTTCAAACTCTGCAGCCATTTTTAAGGGAAGCATGGGAAAGAAGGAAATTAATAGATAGTCATATTAAGGATAATTGCATATGACGACTCTTATGACATATCTGAATTACAAAGATTTTCAGATAAAGACAAGTCGTTCAATGCGCGTTTCTTTTTAAGGTAACCGTAACGGGTTCCCTTTTTCAGATGTAACGAGTAACTGTAAGGCGTTTCTTTTTTGTAGTAACGTTTACAGCACTAGAAGTAATTAAAAAATTTTAATATGATATACTGGATTTTGTTAACTTTTCAATTTTTAACTATCCACTTAAAGATCTTCATAAATATATACACATTCCACTAACTATGTAAAATTTATTTTTGGGTTCAGAAATTTCAGATTAATCTTTTATACCTAACAATTAACATAAGCCAGATAGTCTACATTCTGTTATTAACAATAATCATTTATATTAATTAATTATTATTGTTAATATGACCGATTAATACTAACCTTTAAATTGTTTTTTTTATGTTGAAATAAATTGATTTTTTTATAAATTATGTAGATTGATTTTTATTATATAAATTTTTATATATTAATATGAAAATTATTATATTTTTTAGTTTGATAAAAAAAATGTAAAATTTTAAAATATATTATATAAAATTAAATTAATAATTTAAAATAAAATAAACAATCTTTATATTAGAAAACTTTATGGTTACATTTTTTTATTTAGAAAACTCGTATCATTACATCATTTATCCTAAAAAACTCTATGGTGGCAGAACTTTATTAATTATAAATTAACCAATTATTTTAGCGAATTTAAATACAATCTTCCTATATTTTATTTTATATTAGTTTATATATATGGTTTTTAATAATACTTTATTTATATATTTAAATATTACTTTTATAATATTTGATAATATATTGCATAAATTATCATATAACGATTTTAATTATTTATATTTAAATATTTCTTTATATATAATTTAATGTTACTTTATATATATATTTAAATATTACTTTATATATATATTTAAATATTACTTTATATATAATTTAATATTACCTTATATTTATATTTAAATATTACTTTATATATATTTAAATATTACTTTAGATATATTTAAATATTTTATAATATATTGCACAAATTATCATATAAATATTTTAATTATATATATTTATATATTTCTTTATATATAATTTAATATTACCTTATATATATATTTAAATATTACTTTATATATATATATTTAAATATTACTTTATATATATAAATTTAAATATTACTTTAGATATATATAATTATTTATTAAATATTACTTTATATATAATTTAATATTTTAATTATTTATTAAATATTACTTTATATATAATTTAATATTACCTTATATATATATTTAAATATTACTTTAGATATATTTAAATATTTTATATTTAATTAAATATTCATAAATATATATTGCATAAATTATAATATAAATATTTTAAAATTTATTAAATTTAAATGTTAAATGTGTCTTGTTTGTATTCACCACCTTTCTTTCATTTGACTCCAAACAGCTGTGGGAATATTTCGGTCCCGAACCTAAAAAAAAGGTAAAAAAAAATTTCCCGGAAAAAAAACCCCGGAAAAAAAATCCCAGAATAAAAAAAAACCGCATAGATAATAAACCCCCGGAAACAATTAAAATTTTTTTTTCAATTTATATTATTCTTCCCATTTTTGTTTTAACATTTTAAATCTTTATTTTTCTGATGTTTTCTCAATTTTTTTCTAAAAAAAATATATATGATTCAAAATAACTAATTTTTAAGATACGGGAAACGCCAGTACTATAAGAGCAAAATAATTCTGGATATTTAAATTATTTCCATTTCTAAAATATAAAAACTGAACCCGTTTAACTTTTTTTTATAAAAGTTCTTTTTACTCCTTCAAAAAATAATTATATAGGTTCGGTTACGGTTTAGATATTTATAATGGTTGGTTCACTCCGGGTCCCTGATTTTTATAAACCTTATTTTAATTTTATACATAATAATCGGGAAAAACTTGAAAAATAAAATTTTTTAATAAATGTAAATGCCATTCTTATTTTTCTATAGAAAGGTGCTAATCGGAAGAACGAAATATAAAAATTAACATCCTAATAAGAAAATTTAGTTTACAAATCTCAAACCAATAATAAATATTTATTTTTTATTGAAATTTTTTTATTTGAAATATTCTCTTATTTTATTACATTGAGTTTTATGTAAAGTGCTTGTAACAATTTTATTATGAATATATATATACTTGCGATGGTGAATGATTATGATACATAGTGTTAAACGGCTCGATTGGAGCTGATTGTTAAAAAACTCAATATTTAAGCCAGAAAAAATTTATGCAAAACTGAAGATTTTGGACATTGATAGCACTAAGGTTTATACATCGATTAGCGAAGTCTCTAAGCTTAGTTTGCTCATAACTCACTAGCCGTTAATTCTGCTGATATGCCGTTTAAAGATTCTTAATGTTCAATTAAAGGGCTACACATTGGCATAAGTATCGCTAATTGCACCTCACATTTACAAAGAATTCCGCTTATTTCCGCTTCTCAAATAAATAAATATAACTTGGTTACGCTTAATGATACGGATATCGCGTTTTGAGAATATTAAAGCAAAAATTGAATACTAAATAATTGCCAAGTTTCAAAAGTTATTCTTAATTTTTTTCGGTTTTGGCAAAGTGCCAACACTTTCTTATTTTGCTCATAACTCACTAGCCGTTAATTCTGCTGATATGCCTTTTAAAGATTCTTAATGTTCAATTAAAGGGCTACACACTGGCATAAGTATCGCTAATTGCACCTCACATTTACAAAGAATTCCTATCTTGGTTACGGATAATGTTAATGATACGGATATCCCGTTTTGAGAATATTAAAGCACAAATTGAATACTAAATAATTTCCAAGTTTCAAAAGTTATTCCTAATTTTTTTCGGTTTTGGCAAGTGCCAACACTTTCCTATTTTGCTCATAACTCACTAGCCGTTAATTCTGCTGATATGCCATTTAAAGATTCTTAATGTTCAATTAAAGGGCTACTCACTGGCATAAGTATCGCTAATTGCACCTCATATTTACAAAGAATTCCGCTTATTTCCGCTTCTCAAATAAATAAATATAACTTAATTACGGTTAATGATACGGATATCCCGTTTTGAGAATATTAAAGCACAAATTGAATACTAAATAATTGCCAAGTTTCAAAAGTTATTCTTAATTTTTTTCGGTTTTGACAAAGTGCCAACACTTTCCTATTTTGCTCATAACTCACTAGTCGTTAATTCTGCTGATATGCCGTTTAAAGATTCTTAATGTTAAATTAAAGGGCTACACACTGGCATAAGTATCGCTAATTGCACCTCACATTTACAAAGAATTCCGCTTATTTCCGCTTCTCAAATAAATATAACTCGGTTATAGTTAATGATACGAATATCCGGTTTTGAGAATATTAAAGCACAAATTGAATACTAAATAATTGCCAAGTTTCAAAAGTTATTCTTAATTTTTTTCGGTTTTGGCAAAGTGCCAACACTTTTATTTTGCTCATAACTCACTAGCCGTTAATTCTGCTGATATTCCCTTTAAAGATTCTTAATGTTCAATAAAAGGGCTACACATTGGCATATGTATCGCTAATTGCACCTTACTTTTTATTAATAATTCCACCAATTTCCGCTTCTCAAATAAGCAAATATTACTCGCTTTCGGTTAATGATACGGATATCCCGTTTTGAGAATATTAAAGCAGAAATTGAATACTAAATAATTGCCAAGTTTCAAAAGGTAATCTAATTTATTTTCGTTTTGGCAAAGTGCCAACACTTTCTTATTTTGCTCATAACTCACTAGCCGTTAATTCTGCTGATATGCCGTTTATAGATTCTTAATGTTCAATTAAAGGGCTACACATTGGCATAAGTATCCCTAATTGCACCTTACTTTTTATCAATAATTCCGCCTACTTCACTCGTCTCAGATAAATAAATATAATTCGCTTGCGGTTAATGTTACGGATATCCCGTTTTTAGAATATTAAAGCACAAATTGTAAACTAATTAATTGCCAAAAAGGTAATCTAATTTATTTTCGGTTTTGGCAAAGTGCCAACACTTTCTTTTTTTGCTCATAACTCACGAGCGGTTGATTCTGCTGATGTCCGGATAGAAATGCAATTAGGTGCAATTAAGGCTCTAAATTGTGGCATAATTTTTGTTAATTGCACCTCAAGTCGTTCTGCCAACTTCACGTTTTTTATATAGCTATAGCTCGGTTAAAGTTATACATACGGATATCCGGGTTTGAGAATATTATAGAGTAAATCAAATACTACATTATTGTTAAGTTTCAAAAAGGATCTATTTTATTTTCGGTTTTGGCAAAGTGCCAACACTTTCTTATTTTGCTCATAACTCATGAACGGTTCATTCTGCTGATGTCCGAATAGAAGTGCAATTAGGTTCAATTAAGACTTTAAATAATGGCGTAACTTTTGTTAATTGCACCTCAAGTCGTTCTGCCAGCATCAAAATTTCACACTTTCCTTATTTTGCTCATAACTCACGAACGGTTCATTCTGCTGATGTCCGGATAGAAGTGCAATTAGGTGCAATTAAGGCTCTAAATAATGGCATAATGTTTGTTAATTGCACCTAAAGTCGTTCTGCCAACTTCACGGAGTTGTATTTTTTTGCACATCTTTTCTTACAATTACAATGTATATATAGTAAGAAACAAACATTTATATTAATCATTAACAATTTCCCTTCTTATTTTGGTGTCTCCATTTCTGAAATTATTCTTTGCATTTTTCAGATATTCATCTTTCTCCATGCCATATAAAAGGAATTAATTTATCTTCGTTATTAGGATTTTGAATTCTAAAAAATCCTTCCATTGAAAAACCATATTTTCAATGGAATTAAGATAAGGGCTATGGTGGTAAATATTTTATTGTATGCCCTCTCCTTTCTATCGATTCTCTAATTGTATGGCTATGATGAAATGCGGCATTATCCATTACAAAAATCATAATACTTTCTTCAAATTGATTTAGTATTTCATTAACAGAGTTGTTAAAATGTATAGCCTTACAGGAGCCATCATGAACCTCAATCTTAAAAACCCGCTCTCATCTATAGATGATTTTTTTTATATAGGCTACATTCACAAATCTATTCGCGTATTCTTTGCGAATCTCGATATTTTCTCTAACTGAACGTAATGATATTCTTTTAAAACTATACCTAAATCCAGATTACCTTGATATATTTTTTGGCATTTCTACATAATATCTTTCTTTAATCATTCCACATAACTTTTTTAAAGATAAATTGCAATCCAAATTTATATAATTTAATATTTAATTTCTTGCGTGCACCCTTTGAGTAAACTAAATTTTATTTCATTTTTGAGATAGGAGTATTTTATATTTGTCACTATTGCATTGCTCACTTTTAAACATGATTCTATATTTATGTTACTATCCTTTTTTAACGCGACAATTATATTATATTTTTTCAAAACAAATAAATTTTATTTAGAATATATACTAATCAAATGGAATGAATGACAAAAAGACTGAAATTCTTTAGATTTTAACATTTCTCTCATTTTTACGTTTAATTACTCATAAATCAGAGATTATAGTAATTAAAATAATTCAAAAAAAATTATTACTTGCTCAGAATTATTTGAAGGCTAGTATAAATATTAAAATTTTAAAAATAAGAATATATTTTATTATTCACATATCGTTTGGTATTTTAGTTCAAATTTTTTAATTTTAAAAAGGTACATTATAACCAAACGATTTTTAATTCAGCAATTGTAAATAGCGTGCTCGAGTTCCTGAAAATATTTTTTAATACCTTTTTGAATAATGTTAGCTAAAAAAAAAGTAATTTTGGATGTTAACTAGAAAAAATAATTTAAAAAATTTTTTTTGAGCCCCCTGGGATTGTAAAGGCTAGTGACGCCCCTGAATTATAGTGAAATAATTTGATATGCAAAAAAAAATACTAATAAAAAAAATTGTCTGTCAATGAGAAATAAAGATGTAAAAAATTTTGCCATATGAAAATAATGGCTGATAAAAAATGTGTGAATTTGATATAACTTGTTTTCACAAACTTCTTCCATATCGAATTGTAATCCGAATCGATACAATAAATTATGGAAGAGGTATCATCGATATAGGGAACCAATAAAGCATTGGGATACCGATGTTTTGCCAACTTATCATTTATCTGTAGACATAAGAGTTTATACGGTATCTAGATACATAAATGTAAATGTTTTATCTGTATTTTACCTAAATATATTTTATCTGCATCTATTATTAGATACAATTTTAGTTCATGCTTTTAATTATATATCCTCATCCAGTGGCGTAGCCAGGATTAATCGATGGGGAAGGGGGGGATTAAGAAGATTTTTTTTTTTTGGGGGGGGGGCTTTGCCCTTAAACCGTATTTTAAAAATTTGCCTATTTTGTGCTTTATTGGTGCCTAACCACTATAGCCAGCATAAATGGATTAGTAACAAAATTTTGGCCAAATTTATGATTAATACGCGACTGAAAGCATTATTCTGAAAATTTTATCAATGTTTAGTCAATTGTAAATTAATTCAATCTCGGTGTAAAAGAAGAATAAAATCGCCCCCCCCCCAAACCTCCCATTTTTTATGGACTTTTTGAAGTGATCTTATTTTTTTGTTGTTTGTTTTATTTTAAATTTACCGTATGATATAATTAGATCTTTCCAACAAAATCATTTTAAAATACCCCCCCCCCCCCTCCATCTTATAACGATTTTTAAGCACATGTGGTGAATTCAGTCATTATTAAAATTATTTAAAATTTTTTTTATAATTAAAATATAAACTTACAATGATATAATTAGATCTTTCCAACAAAATTATAATGATTTTTAAGCACATGTGGTGAATTCAGTCAGTATTAAAATTATTTTAAAATTTTTTTATAATTAAAATAAACTTTCAACGTTCTGCCAACTTCACGGAGCTAACTTTCAAGTAATAATATAATATATATATTATATTTATATTTATTATTTAGGTTATAATGGCACCAGGTAAACAACTTACCGTGCCATTCAAATTAATAATAAAAGCTTTATTCCAGAAATATAGAAATGAAATATATATGGGACTATTCTTCGTCAGCTGAAATTTGGAAGACCCTTAGCAATGAATTGGAGAATCTGATGAGTCCAAAATCACTATACATTTATGCTAAGCAAAATAGAAATAACTCATTAGATGATTTATATATCCAGAAAGAGGTAAATATATCATTATTTATATCTATATCTTTTGGGGAAAGTCATTGTGACTTCACTTTTTTTACTTTCATTTTAATTCACTGCATATAATGAAGATGCCTGAAATTTAAACATTAAATTTATAAATCATAATATATTTAATAATTTCTCGTCTTAAATATCTAAATCTAGGTATTTTTTAATAAATTGGAATAATTTCTTACTATGTCCCTCCCTCATAGATATTAGGCCGGATATCTAGCCAGAACCAATACGTTTGGCGGGATCATTTTTAAAAATAATTATGTGCGTACTTCATCGGGAGGGACTAATAAATTTTGGCTGGACCATAATTTTGATATAGATGTAGGATAGACCAGAGCGCAATTTATTTTCAACATCAATATAATACTATTGCATTATATCATATAAAATCGATTTAAAAATATAAAATACTAGTTAATAAATACTTTTTTACATTGTTGTATAAATATTAAGATATTATTTGTAAATATATGACTATCCGTGATTCTACTAGTTTCTAGAAGGTATTATAATTAATACCTTCTAAAAATATATTAAAACATGATATATAGAGACCAAGGCTAGTGGGCGCATGGGTGCCGGTTCAGCGGATTTTTTTAAAAACCAGACATGTTTAGAAATTCAAATATAAATATAATAGTATTGTATAATATATAAGGGAGACTGGGGTTAGTCGAACTAATTTTTACAAAATTGGCTATAGCTCTTGTTCTTTTATAGAAAATATAAAAATATATGATTGGATACCTAAAACTATACTCTATAAAGGTGCCTTATAAAAAATCTTAAGAATATAATCATTATTTTTAAATTTTATTTTTTGTTAAAGTGAAAATTTTGTTCAACAAGCCTCAATAGCGGGGTGAGGCGAACCACTTCAAAGGGCTTCCTAAACCATTGGTTTTTTTAGGCCATATTAAATTGAAAAGCATTTTATTTATTAATAATCATATGTATAGAATAATTTTATTGTTTTATTGTTCAAATATCATAATACTTATAAATTGAAGCTAATTATATATAAAAATTGAAACTTAATTTTGGCTAATTTAATAAACATTTTTGACATAAAAAAATTTGAATTTTAAGGAGAGATTAAGATTTTTTAGCATCCTAAATACCAATCATAAACAACCATGAAATTGCCTTTTCAAGATTTTGAAATTTTTTCATTATTAACTGCCATAATTGTCGTGTATTGTTTAGCAAACCCCGCTAGCTTTAAATTGACAAATCGTGATTGAAATAATATCTAGATTTGATAAATATTCATAAAACTTACCCAAATTATAGAAGAATGTTTAAACTTTGCAATAAAATTTAATTAACATATAAATGATTAGATATTTTAATAAAAATTAAAATCCTGTCATGTAAATCTTTTGAAAATTTCATCAAAATTTTATTTCTTAATAAAATATTTAATAATTATATATTTCAACATATATTTTGTTCATATATGTATACTAATGAAAACTATATTAGGATAAAATTTTACCCTTCTGGTGTATAAAATTTTAAAATGAGATTAAGTGGTTTGCCAAGCCCTGGGGTTTACCTAACCTCAAAAAAAATATTATTGACATTATATGAAACTTAAGACCCTCTTTTCGCACATCAGAAAATTTTCAAGTTATATACAGAGATGTGAACCCTCCTGCTAAAAAAAAAATCTTAACACGGTTCAGGTTTTTTTAAAATTAATATTTTATTTTGAATAAAAAAAAAATATATTTTAAATAGGAACCCTTTTAAATAGGAAATCTTTTTATATAGAAAATCTGTTTATCTTTTTAAATAGAAAATCATTTTAAATAGGAAATCTTTTAAATTAAAATCGTAAATTGCTTTTATAATTTTTAACATATAAATTTAAAATAAATAAAATAAAAGGGTTTGCGTTCAACGGAATATTGGGGTTAGGGAGGCTTCGGGTTATCGTTCCTGGTTATATATATTTTAATATCTCATTAGAATATATAAATTATATTAACTATCGCTAGTAGATTCAGGACTGGTGGGATTAATCTTTATATTTTTATAATACATAAAACAAGTATTTAGGAAAAAATGATTAAAAATTATTTAAATTTATTTAACTTCTGTTATATTTTGTTAAATTTTTTTTATATAGATAGTATATTTAAGTCAATTTTATATGAAAATATTTAATGACACATGTTGACGATATTAAAAGTTATCATTTCTTCTGGTAGCCAATAGGGCATAAATAATTCACATGGGTACTGCTATATTAGATATATTCAGCGTCTACATGACAGGATTTACAATGGATGCAATTGATGATTAGCAATACAGCAATATATTTTACCCTATCCATAAAAATTTTATAATGCCCCATTAAAAGTGCCTACCCTCCTACCCCCCTTATAAAAATTAGGCAAAATGTACTTCCCCCCCCCCTGTCACCCCTATTCATGTAGATACTGGATATATTAATTGATTTATATGTAAAAATCTAGGATTATATATAGATTGTTTGCACATTCATATGACTTTCAAAGAATATATTTTTACTGGTTTCGAATTCTATATTTCATGGTTTCATTTGCTTTCAATACGCCAGGAACTAAATTTAATTTAGCACTTCTTCAATTTTTATCCCATTACGCGGTCTTTTATAATGATTATTATGCATATTTTAAGATATATAATTCACACATAAATTATATATATAAAGTATATATTCTTTTAATCCTTAACACCTCAGCTGAACACTGTTTACAAAAAAGCAAAAAACAAAAAAGCAAAAAACAAAAAAGCAAAAAACAAAAAAAAATTTTTAAAAAAGCTAAAAAAAGCTAAAAAAAACAAAAAAAAGAAAAAAAAATAGCAAAAATACTAAAAAAGCAAAAATACTAAAAAAGCAAAAAAAAGCAAAAAAAAAGCAAAAAACAAAAAAACCAAAAATAGCAAAAAAAAAAAAAAAGTATAAATTATAAATATGAAAATATAACCACTAAATGGCCATATTCAAAATCGAAAAAAACATCATTTACACCTTGCAGATTCACCCTCAGATAGAGTCAAGGCCTGTTCTGCTGACAACAGAGGGTAAATATTATTAAAATAAATTACGTTATTTTAAAATTTTCAAGCTGCAACAATACCTAGTCCAACCTCCCATTCCATTAAAATGTAATTAAATAATTATATGGAAGCAATTAAAATATTTTATAGCCAATACCATTTACATCACCTTGTAATTCACCCTCAGATAGGGTAAGGCTGTTCTAATAACAAATTCACCCTCAGATAGGGTCAAGGTCTGTTCTGCTGACAACAGAGGGTAAATAAATTATTAAAATAAATTACATTATTTTAAAATTTTCAAGCTGCAACAATACCTAGTCCAACCTCCCATTCCATTAAAATGTAATTAAATAATTATATGGAAGCAATTAAAATTTTTTATAGCCAATCTCATTTACATCACCTTGTAATTCACCCTCAGATAGGGTAAGGCTGTTCTAAAAACAAATTCACCCTCAGATAGGGTCAAGGCCTGTTCTGCGGACAACAGAGGGTAAATAAATTATTAAAATAAATTATTTTATTTTCAAATAGCTGCAACAATACCTCGTCCATCCTCCTATTCCATTAAAATGTAATTAAATAATTATATGGAAGCAATTAAAAATTTTTATAGCCAATCTCATTTACATCACCTTGTAATTCACCCTCAGATAGGGTAAGGCTGTTCTAAAAACAAATTCACCCTCAGATAGGGTCAAAGCCTGTTCTGCGGACAACAGAGGGTAAATAAATTATTAAAATAAATTATTTTATTTTCAAATAGCTGCAACAATACCTCGTCCATCCTCCTATTCCATTAAAATGGAATTAAATAATTATATGGAAGCAATTAAAATTTTTTATAGCCAATCTCATTTACATCACCTTGTAATTAACCCTCAGATAGGGTAAGGCTGTTCTAAAAACAAATTCACCCTCAGATAGGGTCAAGGCCTGTTCTGCGGACAACAGAGGGTAAATAAATTATTAAAATAAATTATTAAAATAAATTATTTTATTTTCAAATTTTCCTGCTACAATACCTCGTCTAACCTCCTATTCCATTAATGTAACTATTTGGAAGCAATTAAAATTTTTTATAGCCAATCCCATTTCATAACCTTGCAATTCACTCTCAGATAGGGTCAGGGCCTCTTCTGCTGACACCATAGGGTAAATAAATTATTAAATTATTTATTTGTAAAGATGCTCCATTTGTATATAGCCCAATAAATGTATTGTTTAATGTAGACGGTATTAAATACTTTTATTAAATGCTATGCTTGAATAAATCAAAACATTTATGGTAACAATCTAAAATATTAATATAAATATATATATATTATTAAAGGTCCAATATGCCAATAGGCAAATTTTCCTTTTTTATCAAAATAAGCCATACAGATTTCATTATGAAAGGTTGGAAACTTTCATTACTGTTTCAGGAAATCAGGCTGTATTGCAAAATGTAAATATGATCACACTTATAATTCATCAGGTATACATGAACACACCCTAATGTTATTTATTTTGAGCTCTTAAAAACGAAATAGTCTATAGAAAAAACTATTCCTCAAAACCAGTTGAAACGCGAATGAATATATATCCCAAAAGTATTTAAATAAGATGTTTAGAAACTCTATTTTGAAAATTATCCCGAAGCAATTCCCCCATTTATATCAAGGGGTCATCATATTGATAGGCTCCTGAAAAAAATATAGGCCTTCCATGCCCCATATTCATGATATAATTTGAACCCCATTTATACAAAAACCTCAAGATCTCAAATTCCCAACTGAAAATAGTAGAATATTGATATTCGGTAACGTTAAAATTGATGTCATCCGCTTCAACAATATGTATGGACGGAAATTTCTGTATAGTTCTTAGATTATATGTTCAGCTCTATACATTGTAAATAATGTATGAAAATGTAATGATCCCAGTTATATACAAGGGAGATATATATTCAACTTTTTCTCAATATCAAAAATTTTGGTGCTTCCGGCAATAGGACGCGACTGCTATATCTGCTCTTAGAATTTATTTTCAAATATAGTGAAAGGTTAATTTTTTAAATATTTTAATCTAAAGTATTTAAGATGCTTCTATTGAAACTCACAATCTATTCCTCACATGGCTAAGTGAAACTGCATTATTGGCTCATACTATATGGAAAAGGTATAAAAACTTGAAATAATTATAATCATTAATATTTTTCAATATTTAATTTAGGTATCATGTATATGGGCCTAACACTAATAACTAGCTCGAGGGATTCAATCATGTGCTTAAACCTAAAACACTTTAGTGAAATTCAAACGCTATATATCTCATACAAATTGATATAAATAATATATAATCTTAGATAGCCTGGGTGATATTTAGTAATAGCGTAACTCAAACGCTTAAATTTACATAAATTATAATTAAAACGACATCATGTCTGACTAAATAAATATATATACCGCAATTATAACAAATTATTCTTTATTATTGTGATTAATATAATCTACATTGTTCGCATTATGTAAATATATATTATATCTTACCTATGATTTGGCGAATTAAATAATAAAGCGACTAGTACAAAAGTCATAAAGGCCAATGCACCCATTTAAATTATATTACTGGTATCAGAGATAAATAATAAAATATGTGTGTCGCTGTCTAGATTTTCAAATTATAAAAATTTAATAGTTAATCACAAAATAATGGCAAAAGATGTATGTCGTTATTCTTGATTTTGTCTTAGTTGTGACGCCATTTTTTATTTAGCTATTAATATTTTAATTTTGGCTGCTAAACTGATTAAAGTACTTCTAACGGAGGACAGATGAATAATAGAAATTTTAACTATTCTTAATTTCTAAATTCAAAATTTGAGATTTAACTCGGTTACTATTAGTGATACGGATATCCCATTTTGAGAATATTAAAGCACAAATTATAAACTAAGTAATTGAAGAGCAAGCAATAAGATTTGTAATAAGTTTACGTAAAGAACTATAAATTAGAAGATTCGTTTCGTAAGTTATTCTTATTTATTTTCAGTTTTGGCAAATTGTCAACACTTTATTAATTTGCTCATAACTCACTAGCCGTTAATTCTGCTGATATGCCGTTTAAAGATTCTTAATGTTCAATTAAAGGGCTACACATTGGCATATGTATCGTTAATTGCACCTCACATTTACAAAGAATTCCGCTTATTTCCAAAAGTTATTCTTAATTTATTTTCGGTTTTGGCAAAGTGCCAACACATTCTTATTTTGCTCAAAACTCACTAGCTGTTAATTCTGCTGATATGCCGTTTAAAGATTCTTAATGTTCAATTAAAGGGCTACACATTGTCATAAGTATCGCTAATTGCACCTCACATTTACAAAGAATTCCGCTTATTTCCGCTTCTCAAATAAGCAAATATTACTCGCTTGCGGTTAATGATATGGATATCCCGTTTTGAGAATATTAAAGCACAAATTGTAAACTAATTAATTGCCAAGTTCAAAAGGTAATCTAATTTATTTTCGGTTTTGGCAAAGTGCCAATACTTTCTTATTTTGCTCATAACTCACGAGCGGTTGATTCTGCTGATGTCCGGATAGAAGTGCAATTAGGTGCAATTAAGGCTCTAAATAATGGCATAATTTTTGTTAATTGCACCTCAAGTCGCTCTGCCAAATTCACGTTTTTTAAATAGGGTTACGGTTATACATATGGATATCCGGGTTTGAGAATATTAAAGAGTAAATCAAATACTACATTATTGTTAAGTTTGAAAAAAGAATCTCTTTTATTTTCGGTTTTGGCAAAGTGCCAATACTTTCTTATTTTGCTCATAACTCACGAGCGGTTGATTCTGCTGATGTCTGGATAGAAGTGCAATTAGGTGCAATTAAGACTCTAAATAATGGCATAACTTTTGTTAATTGCACCTCAAGTCGTTCTGCCAGCATCAAAATTTCACACTTTCCTTATTTTGCAAATAACTCACGAACGGTTTATTCTGCTGATGTCCGGATAGAAGTGCAATTAGGTGGAATTAAAGCTCCAAATAATGACATCAATTTTGTCAATTGCACCTCAAATCGTTCTGCCAACTTCACGGAGCTAAAAAATATTAACTGGTTAAACCCCATCAATAACTTTTACTTTCTCGTTTCGACAGGTTTTTTTCTCATTCCAAAAGTCCTCCGCTTTATTTTCAAATTCCTAGTTCACTTAAGGAATCAAACTCCTTGGCTAGAAAAACTCAAGACTCAGAATTGTTGATCAGACTACCCCGATGGGCGACTTCTTTCTCTTGACATTATATTACATTCCCCCGATATCGCTTTTCTCGCCATAGTGTTAACCGTGTTTTAAACCCTTTGAGGAATTCTATTGTTCTAGTTACCTACCGATTTTCCTTATGTGTATTAAATACAGGTTTAAAAGAAGCTTCTTTGCTTATATAAAAAATAGAAGTTGCTGAATCTTACCATATTGATATTCATCATACTCTCGAATACCTTGACTGAATTTGCCATGCCTTAATTGTAAAATTGATATTTGTAATTGTATCAGCCTTATGGTTAGAATTTTTTTATTGATTTCGCCAGACCGATTTCATTGGCACATCAGGCTCAATGGCTCTATTTTACGCCTTATTATATCCTGGTTTTCCATGCATGTTTAGAAACGCTAACAATTATGATGAAATATTGTCACTTTCTTAATCAATAGATTAGTCTCTTATTTTTGTTGGATTACCATAAAGTTAAATATTAACTCCTATCTCTTATTCTACTCTAACATAATTTGTAGTGTTGTTAAAGTTACTTGTGAAACATAACTAGTTAATAGTTACATTTTTATAAATGTAACTAGTTATTAGTTACCGTTACATTATAAGTTACTTTTTTTACTATTTGGTTCTTATAAATTTTAAAATGGTTTATTAATTCTAAAAATGGGTTTCAGGTTATGTATTAAGAATTAATGTTTTTCACTCAAATATTTGCAAATATGATATATATATATACAGTTGTTGCAAATTATTTTAAACTTATTGCAAATATATTTTTTAATGTTAATTCAAATAGAAATGTATAATAATGGAGTTTTTTTTGTCAAGAAAATTGTGATAATAAGAATAATAAGGGAAGGGTATTAGATAATTTATTTTTTATTTAATTATATATGCATGCATCCTATTGTATAATTTGGAAAACACTTTAGATCATAGAATTTACCTATTTTTTTGGAGGACAATGACAAAAATACCCTAGATAATTCCCCAATTTTCAAAAAAATAAATAAGCCTATAGAATAAAGGTTATTTGAGTAATCTTTTGTTGAAGGAAATGATATTTGATATCTGCATTATAATATTTTGTTTTTCTTTCATAGTCTTTGTCTTTTTAGTAAGGAATGATGACTAATTTCGCATTTTATACAAAAATTATGTAATTCCAAAATAATCTAAATCTTTATCTTTCCTTATACTAAGTTTTATGTTCTAATTTATTAAAATTTAAAAAAATACATTAATAACTTATGAAATTCCAGAGTATAAATATTGCCAGCAACTTGAGAATATGGAAAATATTGTGCTAAATTAGTAAGGAAATATAATATTAAAAAATAGGTTTATTACTTGAATTTGGTTACAAAATTATAAAACACAGCTATGTAACAATTTAAGAAAAGAAAATCTATTTCGACATATCCTTTGCGAACAGAATCAGACATTTAAACAAAATTTTAAAATTAATTTAGCAAAAAGCTAGTCCCTTGCAACCAAGGTTTACCCCTCGCTTGGGATTATACATGTATAGATCGTTTTGCCAGATTTTTTACTGTTAACTCCATCACTAAACTGAAAATACAAAAAATAAATATAGCCACCTTAATAATCTTTTGTTTGTTTGGGTAATCTCAGACACCTATGGATCATTTGGACCCCAAGCCCTAAAATTATTCAAAATAATAGGGCAAAGGTTACGTTTAATTACATGTGATGCTTCTACCTAAGGCTATGAATATTAATAAATTTGTCGATCCAACTGTATATCTATATACATGGGTCATAAAGCCCCGCCGACCAAACCTAAATATATTATTTTATTTTTTATTTCTCATCTTTTAAATTATATATTTTTATAAAGTTATTAATATTCTTTTATTAAATGATCAATTCACATATTAAAGATAAAATTAATTATTTGAATATATTATATAGATTTATACATAAATATTTTTAGAAATAAATAGTTACTTTTGGCAGTTACATTTCAAAAAATATAACTAGTTACAGTTACTAGTTACAATTTTTAAAATATAACTAATACAGTTATTTTTTAGCAAAAATATAACTAGTTACAGGTAACTAGTTACTCTAACAACAACTAATAATTTGCTAGCATGATCAATCTTTTTTAAATAAAGTAGATGCATCCAGGAAAGATCGAATCCCTTTTTACAACAAAAATTTGCTATGGCTGGTATTAGTGATCTGCATCGGGCCTAATTTTTCAAGCCCGGCCCGGCCCGAAATTTTTTTATAAAGTTTTGCCCGACCCGTACCCGAAATTTTTTAAAAAAATTTTGCCGGCCCGGCCCGAATTTATTTAATTATAGAAATTAATTTTTATAATTACTCAAGTTAAACGATATATGTTATATGGCGTCTATTTTCTATAAGTAAAATCACATATTTTTATTTTATATATAAATTCAACATAAAATTGATAAATTTAGATATATTTTAAAAAATTTCTAAGATACCACCCGGCTCGGGCCGGGCCTACTTTTGCAGATCTCTAGCTGGTATTGCATCCATGTATCTTAGATTTATCTCTTCCTTCAAAAAACCTACTCACCTTTGTCTTTATTTAAAATAATCCCATCCTTTCGAATGTTTTATATTGGATATTTATTTTATATAAAAATTTACTATTTTATCTTATTGATCGATATTTAAAAATTAAGTATATAAAAAATTTTCGAATATGCTATCTTCAACAATTATTAGTAAAAATGAAAGTAACATTGTTTTACCTAAAACATATCATTAGTGTGGCTTCTTATTAAAAAGCCCCCTAATTTTACGATATTTTTTATATCCCTGGATTTTAGCCAGATATTGATAGGGGCCAAGATGATATTTGATATGTATAAAAGGATAAAGAAAATCAACAAAGCCATAATCCTTATTAATTTTTTCCCAAATCTCTCGTCTATATTTCTTATTAGGAATATGGGCGAATAATGTTGATTTGGCACGTTTGAAAAATGTTGCTGGATCTAAATTATATTCTGGTATATCTGGCAGAATTTTCATTTCGTATAGTAGATTACTTTTATTATGTTCCGGTAGATTTACCATATAAAGTCTATTAGCGTTTATAAGTTTTACATTAGCTAAATGGGCTAGAAATCCTGTCATAAAAACATCATCGATCCACATATATTTAAATGCGAAGAAATGTCTATAGAGTGGCAGAAGCGCGTCACCTGTCATAATATAACTGCTACCGGAACAATAATCGGGATAATATTTGTAGGGATACTCTCTCGGATCTATGGCCCATTTTCCTTTTCTCCAAACTTCCATCGATTTCCACACTAGGCACGTTATAGATGTTTTAGGGTATTCGTTGTGTTTTTCTAGAGATTTCAAATGATTGACCAGCGTCATCAAGTTTAATAACATATCGTCATCTGTTTTAATTATGAACTTCGGTAACCCTAAATTTTTATTTTCACCGTGTCTTTTGTTAGGGATCTGTTGATCTGCAGAGATACTATTATTAGCCAAAATATCTTTATGGCCGCAATTTTTCAGGGCCCATGTGATCCATGAAAATGCTTTGTAAGTAAGATTAGAATATGAGTCTCCGAAATTCATTTGTACCATATCCTCATAATGGTTAGCTTCCGCTATCAACGCTTTCTGTGAGCGAGTAAGAGAATCTTGGGTATTGGAAGGGGGTATACCCATGAAAAATCGTAAAACTATTTTTTTATTACCCGATAATTTTCCTATGCTAGATAAAGATGAGCGAGATCCCCAAGTTTCTCTGATAGCTGCCCTGCGTATCCAATTATTTGGCGAAGAATGGATTACTATCAATATCCAAGGAGACGTTTTTCGGTTGTATTTTTTTGTTCTACCGTATCTATTGGTCATATTTTTACCTTGGGACTTATCGATGAATCCTGATATCATGTTAAACACCTTCGATCCTAAAGTATTGTCTTGTAAATAGACAATTTCTTTAGACAGAGTTTCTCCGCATATCGGTAATTGAGGCTGTATGATAAATTTGAAGGGAAATCTTAATAATGAAATATTAATGTTTTTAAAATTGGGATTTTTAATCCTATATATTTTTTCGTATTCTAAGATATCTTTAGCATACATCTTGATTGCTTTAGCATATTCTTCACCACTGGCAAAATTTATATTTCTAATTTTAATGTTTTTATCATTAATACTGATGTTAATATTAACCGGTTTAGTTTGTAAACTATAAAGGACGTGGTTAAAATGAATATACACCATATAAAGCATCAATTTATGAGGTATTTTATGGAAAAGGCTGTTGAATAAAATATAACCCATATAAATTTGGTGTATTTCGTAAAAAATTGAACTAAAATGGTGGTTATCTGTTATTCATTCATATCTATATTTTTAAGAAAATCATTATACTTTAACGTTTTAATACATTGAGATACTTTTATTTTCAATAATCAAAATTTTTATTATAAAATATTTGTTTCTAACATATAAGAAACATAAAGTTGTATAAAACAAAAGCATTACATGAAGCTATATAAAAAAAAGAAGAAAAATATTTTCGAACCAAAATAATTTAAAAAAAACATAATTGGGTTCCTATAAAGGAACAATAGTTAATTTTAAAAATGTTTATTTGTATGTTCTGTCTAAGTAATAAGAATTCCCTAGGCTTAAGTTTCTGTAATTTAATTTTGTAAACTAAATTTCTATCAGTTGGTAGAAATTGCATTTAGCGAGAATATGGAATTGCTGAGTTTTTTCTATTAGTTTATTTTTTTAGACATTGCTAGAGTAAGCGGGTTCCTATTTATATTATTGGAGGGAAGAATAAGACACATGTATAATCCCAAATAGATTTGCCCATGACCCAGGGGATAGTGATTATGTCTTAGACCGTCATTTGTTGAAAGATTGCAAGGTTCTAGAATATTAGTTATACAAGTCTTTTAAGGAGGCTTAATAATCTATTTATTGAAGAGTGCCGTTGATGTCAACCTAAATTTTTAATGCAATTAAGTATGTCTTCCCTTGGCATTTACTAGAAGATTTCAATTCATGCAGTGATAAGGTTTAACTAAGTCGAATAATAATTTTTATAAATTATTGATTATTTAAATTTATTATAATAGAATCTGCATCATAGTTTGTTGCTGCTCAAATTGAATCTCAAATCATGGATCAATTGAATTCTTTTGATTTTATTAATTTTTATTTACGACTTCATTTTCTTTGAATCATGAGATTGTATGATGTTGATATTTAAATCAATTTAGGCTAAAAAAAGGTAAGAGTTAGGTTTAATCTACATTGACCCTAAATCGGGTTGGTATTTGGGACGAAAAAATTCAATGTTTAAATCAAATATTTATCATGGACTTTCTCATTCAATCTGATTAGAAAATAAAAAATAAAATTGTTCTTTCACACCGTATTAAAATGGCTGCCAAAATTTACAATATGAAATTGTTAAATACGTTCATTTAATTTAATTATACTAAAAGATATATAAAATAATTACAATATATCTGTTGGATTTTCCAAATATTTAACCTTGAAAAATTCAAATTTATGTTTTTCTATTACAAATATTTACGTGCCGGCTTAGAAATTATTTTGCGTGCAATTTTTAAGATTTTAGATGGGCCATTTTTTTCTGAACCGTGCTAATATCAAAATATTTAACATAGTGACATGTATATAGTTATATATATAAACCTTAATTCTTACTTTAAATCTTAATAGTTTTATTTTAAAATATATACAGATTATGAAACCTTTATTCCTACAATTTTCCATTTGGCCTAATTTTTTTTTCTAGACTTTTTTCCCAGGATTCGAACAGGGGGTATTCAATCATGAACCTTGTTTTTGTTTGTTTAAAGATAATTTTGGCTGTATTAGTCTTTTAGTTACTTCGTCTTCCAGGTGTTTCGCTGTCAGCTTTGTGCATCAAAGATTGCACGGGTAGGTACGATAGTTTGAGACAGATATGGAATTGACCTTTTCGATCGATCCTTCGTAGAAACTGACCCTGTCTCTAAGCCCGGCAAAGTTTTACATGAGCAGTGAGGTTTCCCGTGGAACTCCGTGAAGTTGGTGGAACGACTTGAGAATCAATTAACAAAACCTATGCCAATATTTAGAATCTTAATTGTTCCTAACTGATCTTCTATCCGGACGACAACGGAATAAAATGTTACTGAATTATAAGCAAAATAAGAAAGTGTTGGCACTATACCATAACCGAAAATATGAAAGATCATGTTTTGAAACTTGGCAACTATTTAGTATTCAATTTGTGCTTTAATATTCTCCAAACCGGATACCCGTATCACTAACGAAACCGACTTATATTTAATTTTAAAAGCAGCGTGATGTTGGTGGAACTATTTGTAGAAAGTGAGGATCAATTACCGAAATTTATGCCAATGTGTAGCCTGTTAATTGATCCTATCTTCAAACCGTATACCAGCGAAATGAGCCGCTCGTGATAGGCAAATTGGGTAAGATTTGGCATTTTGCCAAAATCTAAAATGGCAATCATTTTTTAGTTAATGCCAATATTTAGTGACTTAATTGATTTTCCGTATTCTTCAAACGGAATGTCATAAAAATTAAACGAAAGTGAGTGTCAACAATAAATGTTTCAAGGTCAAATTTAGACCTGACAAATTATGGATGTATTATCTATGAAACTTATATTATTCTAGTTCTCCGGTAGAGGTAAGTATTTTAATCAGTTTAGTAGCCGAAATTAAAATAAAAAAGTTAATAACGAAATAAACAAAAAAAATGGCGGCACACCAAAACAAAAACTAGAGTAACGACAAACATTATTAAAATTTCGTAATTTATTTGGTTAACCACCTTATAAATTTTTTATATGCTATATAAATATTTTAAGGTCAAATTTTGACTTCAGAAATTATGGATGCATTGGCCTATTAAAATTTTACGAAAAATCGTGGATTTTCGAGGCCAATAATAAAGTTCGTTATTAGAGTCCTATATGGTTGTCGGAGGCGTCGACGTACAGTGCATTGGTTACATGGTATCTCAGTTGGATAGGAATTGTAAAGGGTCGATGATGATCTTTGCATTCTTGAATGCTAGATATGAGTCAACAACTGGGGTTAGTTGGCCTTGATTCATCGTCACATAGTAAGGAGAGAAAAGCCTGGACATCCCAGTAATGGTATTTCAAAATAATTTACTACACAGAGGACTCTAACAGCTAATAATCAGCCTACTTGTGGATGTTGGTAAGAATGTTGCCTGAATATATTAAGGCATCTGGATAGCCGTCGTCTGGTATTGTTATCGGCTGAGAGGATCTTGGCGACTAGATCATTGATTATGCTGAAAGAAATGATTTATGGAATAGGGTCTTAAACTGATTTGTCGACAGCGATGGTGAGACCCCAGCCTTAGGATCTTGTCGACCATTTGAAGTAGAATTCAGTGTCTCCATAAAGGTCTGCCATGGTCGGGTGGTTAAAAAAAATTTTTAACAACGGGTGGGCGGGCGGGTTAAGAAATTTAAACAATGGGCGGGCGGGTTAGAAAAATTAAAAATTTTTATTTTAATTAATAAAAAATTGTTCTTACGAACTTAAAAAAAAAGGCTTTTTCTGGTATAACTTTTTATAAAATAAATCAACCTTTTTCTTCAATTAAAAAAACTTTTTCTACAAATAAAAACAAACTTTTTTCTATAAACAAATTAAAATCTCCTTTTATGGTAATGAAATAAAACTTTTTTTTAAAAATAAATAATTTTTTAGATATTGAAAATTAAAATTTCCTTTTTTGGGAATAATGAAAATTGTATTATTTTATTTTAGTAATGATTGTTTATCTTTATATTGCCCTTTTTATTTTCATTTTCATTTTCATTTTCATTTTCATTTTTATTTTCTTATATAATATATAAATTTTATTTTTTATAACATAATTTAAACAAAATAATATTTTTTAATTTAACTTTAAATTATGAATAAAGAATATATAGCTAAGAAAATAAAAAATAATTTTTATAAGATAGAAAACAATGAAGATAATAATAATAAACTTAAATCGTCAGTGTGGAAACAATTTAAAATTATTTTTGATGAAAATGACAAAAAGCTAAATTGGATACGCTGCAATGATTGCGAGTCCATCTTTAAATATAATAGCAAAAGTGGCACCTCCTTCTTCCTTCGGCATCAATGTCCATCTGCAAATTATGAAGATTTGATAGATAATAAAATAATAACTGGATATTTTGAAAAAGACATTTCTAAATTAAACAAAACGATAAAATCTGGTCTAATAGCGAATTTTGTAGAATATTGCGCTAGAGACATTAGGTATTTTAATTTAATAATTTATTCTTTTATCTTTTTTAGGTCATTTCAAGCAGTTCAAGGGCCTGGATTTATAAATATTTTACAAAGATTTGTCGACTTAGGGGCAACATATGGTAAATTGGATGTTAATAAGATCACCCCTTGTGCTGCAACAGTTAGCCGCAACGTATCCAAAGTTACTGAGGATCTTAAGGAAATATTATTTCCTAAAATTGTAGAAATGATAAAAAATTCCATTTGCTCATGTACTACTGATATGTGGTGTGAAGGATTTACCAAAACCGATTACATATCTCTATCAATCCATTATATACAAAATTGGAAATTAGAAAAAAAATTTCTTTTTATTTCAAAATTTCAAGATGAAAAAAAGACGGGAGAAAATATTCTTAAAGAATTATTAAAAAATTTTTTAAAAATTGGTGTTCCCCGAGAATATTTTTCCAAGCTCGTTACGGATCAAGGAGCAAATATTAAAAAGGCTTTAGAAGGGTAAATTTTTTATTAAATAAAATTTAATTATTAGGTAGATATTATAATAATTTCTGAGAGATTTTGTATACACCTAAAGAAAAAACATTCATATTTAAAGAACTATATTTTCCTTTTATTTTTTCAAATATTAGGTTTAATAGACTAAACTGTTCAGCACATATGCTGAACACAATACTTCGTAATACCTTCCAATCAACTTTTATTTTAGAAAATGCTCCCGAGATTAATAATATTTTGGTAACTGCAAAATCATTGACGACTTATTTCAAACAAAGTGGCAACGTAAAATATCTAAGCAAGACGTTACTACAAAATATTGATATAAGATGGAATACGAAGCATAATATGCTACAAAGCATTTATATAATGTATGATGAGATTTTTTTATTCTTACAATCTCGTGATATGACTAAAAAAATGGGATCTATGGGAAAGGAAGATTTAAAAACACTGATTGATTATTTGGAACCATATAAAGATGCAACTAATGCTCTTGAGGGTGATTGCAGGCCTACACTACAGAACGTTCTTATATGGTATGAAAATTAATATTTTGGGATTTATGCCCATTTTTTCTTTATTTATAAAAAAATTAGGTATAATCTTCTACATGAGCATAATGAAATAAATATGAATATAATGGAGAGAAAAACTAAATACGAAAAAGAAATAGATATAATAAAGAAAAGAGCTAAAAATTTTATAATTGAAAAATTTAAAATTCATATGCTCCATAAAGTTTTAACATTTTTAATACCAAAGTTCCGACAAATGAGGATGTTGTCGTCGGAAGAAATTAATGAAGTAAAAAAACATATTGAAAACTTGTTAGATTTGATTTGCATAGAAGAATGTAACATCGACGTAGATGAAAATTTGATTTTACCCATTTCCCCAAAAGCAAAGAGAATCCAATTAAAAGGTATTAATAAATTATAAATTCGTTTAGCCACTTATTGAATGTAATATTTGAAATATAGCATCCACATCAAAATTAAACCCCAACAGATGGGAGAATGAGGTTGTTACTGAGGATAGTACCATACATAATGACATAACAGAATATTTATATCTTAAAGTAACCATTTTTGATAAGTATAATTTAGCATAATTTTAAGATGCATATATTACAATTAATATAAATTTCAATTACTTTTATAAATTTATTATTATTGGTTCACTTTTATTTAAAGATTTCAATTGAGGAAGAGGATATACTTCAATAGGATGTCCTATTTTGGTGGAAACGACAAGAAAAAGATTTGCCAAAGCTATCAAGAGTAGCAAGAAAAATATTAGCAATTCCTGCAACTAGTGCTATTTCTGAAAGAGGATTTAACATTGCCTGAAGGTTTTTAGAACAAAGAAGAACGTGTTTGAATCCCGAAAATGTGGATTCATTATTATTTTTGCATTATAATTACTTATAATATTTATTTTATATTTATATTTTATAAATATTTTATTTGATAATCCATAATTTAAATTGAATATTTTTTAAGCTTAATATAGTAATTTCCTAAATTATAAAACTTATAGAAATGTAATGTTGAAACTATTTTCATTAGATGCTTAAAATAGCCGAGTTGGGTAAAAATTTTTTTATAAATAATGGGCTGGCGGGTAAAAAATTTCTGACTATGGGCGGGCGGGCAAAAAATTTTAGACTAATGGGCGGGCGGGTAAAAATTTTTAGATTAATGGGCGGGCGCGCGGGTATATTTTTTTTGAAAACTATGGGCTGGCGGGTTAAAAATTTTTTAAACATTTAGTGGGCGGGCATATTATCCAAAAACCCGCCCAATGCAGACCTCTATGTCTCCATAGATGAAGATATCGCCTAGGTAGACATTATAGTCCGCTTTCCTCACCATCCTAGCACATGCATCAAGGATGATACTTTGCAGGCAGTAAGGGCTGAAGGAGGCACACATGGGAAGCACTTTATATCGAAACTATTGTTCTTGAAAGCGAATCCCAGAGAATCGATATACCTGCGTTGCCAGCAGGATGGGAAAGAAGGCTAATCGGATATCAATCTTACAAGCAAATTTGACTCTTTCACGTTTCGCAGACTTAAGAAGAATTGATTTTAGTTGAATGGATATTGTTAAGTTTTTGGGCATCTCTGAAAAATCACTGCCCTAGGGGAACCCTGATTTTGGACGGATTTAATTGTCATCCGCCCGCTCGATAATTCCGGTTGCCAAGAGTTGATGAATTATCGGCGCATAGCTTACGTCTGGCTCGCGAGGGCGAATGTGACGGAAGTATCTACTTTCGTTGTTTTGGATTCGAGGGTAGTCGATCCTATGTTTGAATCCCCGTTTGGCGACCGCTTTCGTAAAGGAAGACATCAATGGACCCACCGTAAACTTGGCATCTGCAATGTTCAGTGTGGATCCAATGGTCAGCGCCTGACAGGAATCGGTGGTCATTCATATTAACTATACCGTCGAGGATATTGTTGATGGCAGGAAGGACCGTCGACCCTGCTTGGGGCGTACCAAAATCATGGTCGTTTTCTGTGAGAGAACTCTCCAAAGATTTTATGATAGCCGTTGCTTCCTCCTCCAGACAGGATCTGTCTGAGAAAGACCAGGAGGCCGTAGAAGGGATATCAATCTTCCACTCCTGGATCCCTGAATCCTCCGATAACAGCGACACTACATCTGATGAGGATTAGGGATTTTGGCTGGCGACGGTGGCATCTGGTGGTTGTGAAGGTGGTTGACTGCTGGATTCTGATCCACTAGAGCTCTGATCGTTGTTTGGAGAAAATAACTGACGCTTCAATTCCCTTAGTTATTGATTTACCTTTTTGATCCAGCCCGAAAATTGAGTTTTTCCCGCTCCGTGCCGGTGGTCCGCTATCCGGGACTTGGTTGCCTTCGATACAAGGTGGGTAGCTTTAAAGAGGTGTGTTGGGTATTAGTGGTAGGAAGCAAGGAAAGAGAAGAAGAAATAGGGGAGAAGAAAGAGGAAGAGACGGCATAAATATCCCATTCAATGTATACATTCTCTAATATAATTCAAAACGATTTCTATAAAGATTATATATTATTTTAACTTTAAAATATACTTGGGTCATAAATATCCCCTTCCATGTATACTACAAAGATTACATATTATTTTAACTTTGGGCGTAAATATCCAATTCAACGTATACATTCTCTAATCATCCAGGAAGCTATTGTTTCATTTTTTGTTTTTTGATTTTTTACATTTATTTTTGTCTTTTATCATTTTTTTTCTACATTTTTTGTTGTTTCCATTTGTTTTTTTTTGTTTTCCATATTTTTCATTATTTTGTGGCTTTTTCTTTACTTGTAAACAGTGTTCAGCTCAGAGGTGTTAAGGATTAAAAGAATATATACTATGTGTTTATTTATTTTAAAATATAATTGCATAATAATAGTTATAAAAGACCGTTTTATGATAAAAATGGAATAAGTGCTAAGTCAGATTTAATTCTAAACTGGCGTGTTGAAAACATATGAAACCATGAAATATTGAATTCAAAACCAGTAATCTATATTCCTTAAAAGTCATACGAATGAGCTGGCAATTTGTATGAAATAAACCTATCATTAAATCGAATTACATAAAAATCAATTAATAAATCTAAAATAGCACAACTCCCATTATAATCTATTTCCTATGATGAAATATTTTTATACAATTGGTTACAAGAACAAATTATAACTTTAAATAAATATTGCCGGTATTAAAGTAACTATTACACAAATAGATTTCATATGAACCTTAGTAAAAATAAAATGACCATATGATTAAACATCTAGGTATATTTTCTTATACATATGAGTAATCGATTTAAAATAAAAATCTGAACATGTGCCATAGTGCAGGTGTTATCAGAAGCAATGATATTAACCATATTTTGAATTAGCTGCATGAATGGACATATATAGGTGGTAAATTACACAAAATTGTCTAACTGATCATTCCTTAACTTTATTGGTGACTGTGGCTAGATCTCCAGGAAAATTTATTGATCCAAAGTCATACATTTTACATTTTAAAATAAAATATTAGTACAAATATTGCAGACTCCTAGAATTTTTATTAGATAAAAATCTCGTTATATCAAATTGATAAATATATGCCCCTGTTTATATAAAAAGCCATATTTATTTAGAGAATTTTACGTTGATATACTGATAATATCCGCTATAAAAAAGAAAAAATGTTAATAGAGTTTATTGTATTTAATATTTTTGGACTTGTCCTGACATTATACTGAATTGTAATAAATATCTCAAATGTTTAATCTTTGGATTAGAAAAATTAGACATAATTAAAGAAATATTAATTTAAAAATATATCTAATAATCTTAATTGTTGAATTTAAAGTATTAAAAATAAAGCCGTATCTAAATGTATCATATCATTGAAAGAAGAAATTTATTTCTATAACCCCGAAATAAGTATAAATTTATGTAATTTTTTAAAGATCTATTCTTTATAGTCCACAATTATGCAATCACATTATTATAAACAAGCTACAGACAGCTCATCAAATGTTGAATGTTATTAAAATAATTTAAGATTAGATAATTTAAATTCGTAATTGTTGCCTATGCATGACTATTGATAAAATTTTCTGCAAACATTTTGATTAAATAAGAGGGTTGCTTACTATCGCTGAAGCATTCAGTATCTCTTATATGATTAAGGAAAAAGACACTGTATTATACCACAAGAAATAGAGAATTTACAATATAACAATGAAATTTTATTCACGATAAAAGTGTCGATGAAGATGTATTAATTAAAAAGATAACCAATCAATAAAAAAATGTATTTCATATTATGGAGCGCATCAAGATTAAATTAATTTGTTAAAAAATAAATATCATATCACATATCAATAGACCTTAAAACAGTGTCGTCACTAGGGAAAGGCACGCAGGGGCTCGAGCCCCCTGAAAAACTTGATAGCCCCCTGAAGCAAATTTTTTTAATGGCTCTTTATTATCAATTTGAACTCAAAATAAAATTTTTTGATTGTCCCCTGAACGATTTTTTTTATAATTCTATTAAGTAATATACAGATTTAATTTTATTATTTAAAAATTAATAAGACAATCTAAATTTTTATTAAATGAATACTTAGATTAAATTAAAACATATAAATTATATTTTCACTATGTCAGCTTGCAATCAAATTCTGTATTAAAAATAGAATTCCAATATCACTCACTAAATATTAATTTAGCATTAACAGTTGAAGCTTATTTAACATATATTATATTATTTAAATTATTAAATAAACCTAATTATATATCTATATTATAATTTTCCGATGTCCTCACTACGTCATCGTGACGTCATGTCATCCCTACGTCATGTCATCCCTACGTCATGTCATCGTTGCGTCATGCCATCGGTACGCATTTATTTATTTATTTTTTATTTGTTTAATTAATTTATTTTTTATACAAACAGATGATCCTATAACTTAAATTTTCTATGCAACTATGGGAGACCATATTAAAACCAAGAAGTAATACATTATTTACTAAATATTACAAATTATTAATATTTTATATCTCTAGGCTTGGGAAATTTTTTTCAAAATTAATGCAACTGTAGGAGGCACAATATTAGGAAGCATATAATTATAAAAAAAGTTTATCAAGCCCAGCTACCCTTAATAATTTGTAAAAGATATTCCCATGTCCATTGACCAAGTCTTGAGTTTATACCAATGTTTATACATAGGAAAGTAATACATTATTTATTAAATATCACAAATTATTAAGAAAGCCCAATGATGGGGAATGAGATTTTTATTCATTTTTTACGATATTGTCATGCCAAGTATAAGCTCATTAGGAAGCATATAATTAGAAAAAAGTATATCAAGCCTAGCTCAACCCATTATAATTTGTTAAAGATATTCCCATGTCAGGTGCAAGCTAATATTAATTTTGAGGTTCTAAGCCCAGTCGTATCCAATATAATTTTGAAAATTTTTTCCCACCTCGGAGATAGTTATATTTTTAATTGATTTATCATCATATGAAGGGTAAATATCTGATTTACCAATTAGTTTAAAATGTAAAAAAAAATAAATAATAATATTAGGGCAGACCTTATTTTGTCATGATTCTCTTTTATACCAATGTTTATACATAGAAAAGTAATACATTATTTACTAAATATTACAAATTATTAAGAAAGCCCATCAAAAATGACGGGGAATTAGATTTTTATTCATTTTTTACGATAGTGTCATGCCAGGTCCAAGCTCACAATATTAGGAAGCATTATTAAAAAGTTTATCAAGCCCAGCTCAACCCTTAATAATTTGTAAAAGATATTCCCATGTCGGGTGCAAGCTAATATTAATTTTGAGGTTCCATGCCCAGTCGTATTCAATATAATTTTGAAAATTTTTTCCCACCTAGGAGATAGTTAAATTTTTAATTGATTTATCAACACATGAAGGGTAAATATCTGATTTACCCATTAGTTTAAAATGTAAAAAAAACATATATAATATTAGGGCAGACCTTATTTTGTCATGATTCTCTAATAATTGCTTTGTTCGGGCTTTCTCAGTTTCCCTTATTACCAATTCACATGATATTTTTCAAAATTAGTGCAACTGTAGGAGGACATATTAAAACCAATTGTCAAAGTAATACATTATTTACTAAATATTACAAATTATTAATATTTATATAGAAATTCATAACTGAGTTAATTCAATAAATTTAATATCTCTAGGCTTGGGAAAATTTTTTCAAAATTATTATGGGTTGGACTGGGCTTAAAAAATATTTCTCAAAATTAATATTGGCTTGGTTTTCAAAAATTATTAGGGATTGAAATGGGCTTGAGAAGATCTTTTTAAATTATTAAGATCTTGGATGCTTGGAAATTTTTTCCAAATATTGTAGGCTTGAACCTATATTGGGATTTTTTAATGTTAAATGTTAGTAATATTTTCTGGGAAGGCAGGTAAAGAGAAACCAAAAAAAATATACTTTAATATCTTTATTTAATTTTATAAAAATTACTACTCAAAATCTTTACAATTTTACAGCTATATATATATATTATTATTTACATATTAACATTAATATAAGAAAAGATTTTAAAGATTTTACAAAAGGTCATAAGTTACAAAGTAAAAATTTTCTAATTATATATTAACATTTCCCCCCTTTTTTTATGTCTTCTTTCCTCAGTTTCTTATCTTCACTTCCAGTCATTCGTTTCTCAATTGCTCCATTAGTAATTTGTTCGTATATCTTTAGATTGTTTGTTTGACCATCTGATTATCGTTAGTTGAATCGATTATAGAACATCATGAAACATCGTTAGTTGAACATCATTGTTGAAACGTCGTTGGTTGAACATTGCTTGTTGATTTGCTGTTTGTATTGATCATCCAATTTCTCTTTCAAAATTTTATTTATTTATAATAATCATTTTCTATGTCGTAGGTCATATTCTCCCTTTTGAACTTGACTTTGAATTTTCGAATTTTGAACTTGAACTTGTTCACTTCTTCCACCTCTAAAACTTTTTCTCCTTTGTAGAATTTTCATTTGATATTTTGTTGTTGTTTAGTCTCAGTCATATCTTTTCATTAATTTTAGCTTGTTATCCTTATCATCTAATCATTCGCTTGAACATCATCTTCACACTAGCTTGTTCATCTCGTTATTTATTATCATTTTTATCAATGTTTGTAAATATATATTATGATCAATATATCTCAAATAAAATAATTTTGGAATAATTGAAATGATAATGGAATAAATAATTTATCAGAATCATTCATAAGAATAAGAATCATAATTTGGAATGTAGAATAATAGAATATTTGGAATTGTTTCATTTTATATAATAATTTTTTTTATTTATTATTTAATTATTTTTATTTTTAAATTTTACTCCTTTATTTTTCAATTTAAACACTTTTTTATATCATAATTTCTCTTTACTTGTTCTTTATAACAAAATTTCTCTTTCTCCTTCCATTTTCAACATACGATCTCCATATCGTACTCCTAATCTCTCTTTCAACATCACGATATTTAATCACCTTTGTTTTAATTTTCTTTTCCAAAGTTTTTTTAAATTTTTTATTAATTATAAAAATTTTTATTTTTTTATTTTCTGCAATTTTTCATTCATTATTGTTTTTAATAACTATTATTTCTTCAATTGTTATCAAATGATTTATTTCTTCTAATTTATAAGAATTTATTTCTTTTTTTACATTTGTTATTAATTTACATAATTCAATTTTATTCAAGTTTTTATTATTATGATATTTATAATTATAATTTTCATGCTTTTTATTGTAATATGTACCTTCATAATTTTTACTATCTACTTTTCTATTTTCCTCGATTATATTTACAATTTTATTAAGTATGCCCCCAAAAACTTTTATCCACGTCCTTCCCAGAATTGCAATTTTGTCATTTTGGACTACAAAAGCATCTAAGTTTTGAGTTTTGTCTTCATACCTCACTTTTATTTTAACGATTCCTAGCACCTCTATTCTTTTTCCATCATAGCCAGTCAGTTTCGTATCCGATTTATTCAAGACTTTGATTCCTATCTTTCTAGCAATATTAATCGGCAATATCGAAAATCGTGACCCTGTGTTGATCTGCATGACTATTGGTAAATCATTAAGATATATCGTAACTTTGTAATCATCATTTGCCTTGTCATCATCATCCATTCTATTTACGTCAAATCTGTTGTTGTATGACTGATTATTGTTTTGATTATTATTGTATCTAGGTATGTATCTCGATTCGTTCTGATGTCTATAATATCTATAATTATTTTCATTATATTTGTAATTATCATTATTATTATATCTATAGTTATCGTAGTTATAATTATTTTTATTGTTAAATCTTGTAAAATTATTATACGGTCCTGGCCCATTATACCCCCTATCATTATCATAAACTCTAGGATTATAATTGTTTCATCTTGGTTCATAATTATTTGTATGTCTCGAATCTTCATAATTATTGTATCTCGGTTTCCACTGATATCTATGTACGTGCGACTTCATCCCCTTTATCGTGCTCATCGTATTTCAACATCTTAAAATTTTTTTACTAAATAATCTTCTAATTAATCTATGAATTTTGTCATCATTAATTTTATTATATTTTTATTCAATTTTATATTTTAATCATCTCTTACGTGTTTTTAGAATAATATTAAAATCATTTTCCATAATCCTCTTTCGTCTAGCTTCACCATGTTATAGTATAATTTGTAGCGTCTTAATTCTCTACCACAATGATATTTTACCATGATATTTTCTGGGAAGGCAGGTAACGAAAAAGTAAAAAATTTATTATATTTTATTTAATTTATCATTTTAATTTTATAAAAATTACTACTCAAAATCTTTACAATTTTACAGCTATATATATATTATTATTTACATATTAACATTAATATAAGAAAAGATTTTTACAAAAGGTCATAAGTTACAAAGTAAAAATATTCAAATTATGTTAATATTTTTATAAAGAAATATATTTTACCCGTAGACTAATTGGTAAATCAGAGATTTCCCCTTCATTAATTATAAATTTAATATCTCTGGGCTTGGTTTCAAAATTATTATGGGTTGGACTGGGCTTAAAAAATATTTCTCAAAATTATTATTGGCTTGGTTTTCAAAATTATTAGGGATTGAGGTGGGCTTGAGAAAATCTTTTTAAATTATTAAGATCTTGGCTGCTTGGAAATTTTTTCCAAATATTGTAGGCTTGAACCTATATTGGGATTTTTTAATGTTAAATGTTAGTCTTATGTTAATATTTTTTATAAAGAAATATCTTTTACCTGTAGACTAATTGGTAAATCAAAGATTTCACCTTCATTAATTATAAATTTAATATCTCTCGGCTTGGGAAAATTTTTTCGAAATTATTATGGGTTGGACTGGGCTTAAAAAATATATCTCATATTTATATTGGCTTGGTTTTCAAACGGTATTTATATATTATTTAAATTATTCTATACTTATTCATAAGGATCCTATTTTTTTTTAAAGTTTGCCAATTGATCTCTCCGAATGGTATTTTATTTATTCCTACCTTATAAAATTAACTTGAGAATTATTATTTTTTTACTTTAGAAAATATCCCCATCTTATTTCCTCTTTATAATTGTTCAAATATTGATATATCAGCCATTAATAATGAACAAATGCAAAATAGCTTTAGAATATCATAATAGACTTGATAAGTCCCCCCCCCCCCTCCCCAATGATGATATCCCTACAACTACTAGATATATGCATCTAATATTGACCCATCTACTGGTTTAGTATTTTAATGTTCGTTTTATTTCAATAATAATGTTTATTTATATTTTTGCCTGATTTCTTTATTTGTCTAGGCTAACCCAACCTTAATCCCTCACATATGAATCTATTAAAGATAAGCAAAGAAAATAATGACGAATAAACAAACATTTTGCCCGTTCTAGAGTTACTGGTAGCCAAAATAATAAAAAACTACGCTCAAATTAACTCCTCTGGAGGTTTATTTTTATTTTATCTTATGTTTTATATTTATATGTTTATTTTATTTTCACCCAGTTGCCTCCAAATGATATTTCTATCACCACTACCACAATCCCTATGCCACTTCTGCCTATTTTTTTAACAAATATAAGCATTCAATTCCGTACTATCATTCACTTCACTAAGAGTTATTATAAATATTACTTTATCTGATTCTCTGAGAAACTTTCATGACTATTTAGAGGAATGTTCAAACTTGGATGTGCAGTACGGCCATTTTCATCAACTTTATTAATGGAAAAATATGCAGTAGTTCTGTTATGGCCTTTATAACAATTCTTACTACCTTTTTATGGTTAAGTTAACATTGTCATTCATGATTCTATTTTAGAAGGGGCTACCAATGCTGACATTGACAGAAATATCATTTTGCGTTCTTCTTTTACCAGTATGCCAAGGCATAGGCATATGACTCATCTTTATCAGGAGGTATTGTGTTTTGTACATTGCTTTGGTAATCCGTCATTACTTTCATCTACAACCCTAAATGATATGAAATTGTACATTAATTATTTCCTTTCCAGACAACCTTCCAGATTTATTTTGTCGCTTTTTCCATCAAAAATAAAAATGTCAACAAGGATTTGCTCTTAATTTTATCAAATACACAACATAATAATTATTCCTCAATTAGCCTAAATTTATATGTCAATTAAAAATATATTATAATTTGCATATAAGTTTCATTAGTGTTTAATGTCATTTTTGTTATTTAAATAGATAGCATATTTTTTTACTTAACATAAAATATAAACAAATAATTTGGAAAATGCAAGACATACATTAAATTTATCCGAAAAGCTACAATAACCCTATATAATAAACAACAATTTATTTTATATATATAATTATAATTGATCATATTACCAAAAAGTATAAGAGTCGGTTATTTTTATTTTATTTGTCATGATTCTCTAATAAGTGGTTTGCCCAGGCCTTCCCAGTTTCCCTTAATACAGAATTCACATATTTTTTTTACATTTTAAACGAATTGGTAAATCAGATAATTCCCCTTCATGTGATGATAAATCAATTAAAAATTTAACTATCTCCGAGGTGGGAAAAAATTTTCAAAATTAAAATTTATATTAGTTTGCACCTGACATGGGAATATCTTTAAAAAATTATTAAGGGTTGAGCTGGGCTGGGTAAAATTTTTAATAATTATATGCTTCCTCTTATTGTGAGCTTGGATCTGGCAAGACATCTATCGTAAAAAATGAATAAAAATTTCATTCCCCGTCATTTTTGACGGGCTTTCTACTAGTATATAATAATTTATTAATTGACAATTAACAAATTTAATATTGCAATTAGCCGAGTTCAAAATCACTAATCAACTATTTTATTTATTTTTAAATTTAATTACCATGCCTCTTCCTAAAAATATTTTCTAGGTCCAAATAAGTATAAGAGATTTTTTTATTAAAAAAGTAAGTAGATATATAGTTTATAATCCTGTATTATAATTGGTTATAAAATATTAGGTCCACTTTTCCAAGCGTATTTGACAGTTATATAATATATTACAGTTAATATGCTAATGGATTTTACTAATAAATGCTTTTGATAATAAATATAAGTATCAATTTACGTTCAATTCTTTAACGCCATCTATTTATTTAAAAATATTATTAAAAATTAAATATCTTATTATTCATCCCACAATGGATATAATTAATTAGCTATCTTTTCTTCTCTTTTTACCTGTTTTTAGAAAAGCTATTTTTTATTTGAAAAACAGTTTTGAGTTAATTTTTAATACGAGTATATTTTTTATATTATTACAAACTACTATTATTTTAAGTTATAATAATATACCAACTAGAGGTGGTGCAACAATAATATATAAAATCTTAATTGTTTTCATCATATCACTCTGATTTTTATTTTATAGTTACAAAATGTTTCATTTATAATATGGTATAATTGCTGTGTAAATAACTTAAGGCTACAACAATGATATAAAATATATCATTGGGCTTTAATATATTTGCATAATTTCTTCTAAAGATTTTTAGTGTTTTAGTTTTCAATTTATCTAACATAATAAATTCTGATATGAGTTAACATCGTGAGTATCATAGCTGTGACTGCAATTTAACCAGCATCTATTACTTGTGTGGCTATGTAAAGGTTATTACTACAGCTGCTGAGTGCATATGATTGAATATTTTAGCAATAATAGTCAACTCTGTAATCGTTTATATATCATTAAAAATGGAAGATAATCTTATGGAAATTTAATATCTCACAATAATTTTCTCGATTACTGATCAAGCTTCCATCATGTCATTTAAGTGAAAGCTCTAACCATCATATAGTTTTATGATATGGATTGGTAGTTTATATATTTTCTTTCAAGAATTGTTGATTTGGTTAGGCCTATAAATTTTTCCTTATTAGCCCATTCTATAAAACATTGTCTAAAATAGGAGTTATATTAGTTTCATGACCTTTTGATAATGTAAGTTGCTAATAATTATATTATATTATGTGGTTTTTAAAAACCATTATCAATTGGGGCATATGTTTTATCACTTGTAATTTTTTAGACGCAAAATTTTTTATATCAGCAATCGAAAATATTTTATACTGTAATAAATAGATTTTGTATTAAAAAATATTATTTTTTGAAATGTCTTATATTGTTTAATTATTTATATGCTAGTTTATTTTGTATTTTAATATAATAATTGACAAAATATGAAATTCAGAATAATTTATAATAGTTAGCAAATTTAAAAAAGTATAATATATGTTAAATACAAGTAACAATGTTTATTAATGGATTTTGTATTGTAGAAGACTTAAGATTTAAAACGATATATTATATTATATTTAATATTATATTGATGTTTTTGAAAAGTTATACAATGATTTTTTATTTTAATATTAAATTGATATTAATTTTGTATATATACTAAAATGATATGATTACTTTCACCTTTTGTTTTTTTGATCTAAGTTGAAAATAAAATCATCATTCTTCCTTAATTATTCAACACAATCGCGCATAATTTATTCAATTCTTTAATTCATTATTTCATTCTATTATGGTGGAGGATAGGAATGATGCAAAGATCAAGGTATTATTGAAGACATTGGATCTAAAATTTCTTGCGGAGAATATTGTAGATGAAGCTACAAAAAAATATAAACTATTCGAAACATTGGATAAAGAGGTGGCTGTGAGTATGATGGATAACATTGATAATTTATCACAACAAATGAAAGATTTGATACAAAAGAAAGTTACAAAGAACAAAATTACACGTATTTTTGAATTGTTCAATGCTAAGCCTGACAGACTTGAATCTTCAAGAGAATATCTTAACAGACTTAAAGGTTATAGTTCTGGGCTCAATGAGGAATTAATAGCTATTCAGTTTATTATTAATTGTCGAAATGAAAAACTAAAAACAAGATTGATTGAAGAAAACACAATAGAGCTTAATATCACCGAGGACATTGTTATCAATCTATGGAAATAAATAATAATAAAATCTTTGTAGAAAAAGATTCACGGAGAAGAAATGATGGTGCAGATTGGCAAGGTTGTTCGTCGTGGAAAGATAACAAGCAGGGTTTTAAGGCAAACAACAACAACAATTGCAAAAAACAAGAGATAATACAAACACCTTACAATCTTAGACCAAGAAATAAGATTAACTTTATTAATGATTTTATGATTGACATACAACTTAATAATCTAAATTTTTCTTTTATGATAGATACTGGTTCTCCAGTGTCCTGCCCATTAGAGATGAAAAGCTGACCAATTATGAAGATGTTGAGTTGAAAAGTTGTTCGAGAAAATTATTCTCATATGAAGGATCACCGATCACAGTCATCGGTCAAGTAAGTAATTGTAAGTTTAAATATTTTAATACGATTAAATATTTAGATTTTTATGTTTTGGAAGGGGAAGGACCACCTTTATGTGGTCAAGACTGGATCAAAGAATTTGACATAATTAAATTCAACTCTGATAGTACCACTATTAATAAGCTAGATACAGGTGATAGGATGAATTTTTTAACTTTTGACAATCCTTGCAATAATAATGATAAATTTTATAAAGATAAAATCGTTATTCAGTCGATATTTACTGAAGAAGGGTGTGTTAAGGCGAGTTTTGATATTAATAGATTAATTAAAAGTTTTAATTGTATTTTTAATAGCAAAATTGGCAAAGTTAAAAATTTATAAATAGATATTTTGTTAAAGGATTATTTTAAACCAAGATTTTTGAAGGCTAGGAGAGTGCCTTTTGAATTAGAAGAAGAATTAGAGGTTACATTAGAACAATGGCGTCAACAGCTGGGGCGTCGCTAGCCTTCACAATCTCAGGGAGCTCAACTAAAAAAAAATTTATGGGGGGTTTCGCCCCCATACCCTTCAATTTGCGGGCCTTCGGCAGGGTTTTATATTAATATATTATACTTTTTTAAAATTTGTTAACTCTAAACAATTATCCTGATTTTCATATTTTGTCATTTATTATATTATGCATACAAAATAAACTGGCATACAAAAAATCACATAATGCAATAATATAATTCTTACCAAACTAATATAATTCTCTGTAACCATTTTCGACAATGTTTTATAGAATGGACTAATAAGGAAAAATTTATAGGCCTAAACCAAATCAACAATTTTTAAAGGAGAGAGTATAAACGACCAATACAAATCATAAAACTATATGGTTGTTAGAGCTTCCTGTTATATGACATGATGGAAGCTAGATAAGTAATCGAGAAAATTTGGTTTAATGATGCTTGGTACCTTAAGGTACCATCTATCAAATTTGAATTTTGTTATTTTTCATTTGGATAGGCACTACCAAATATATTTATAATATATATTTGAAAAATCGTAATTTTTGGAAAGCCTCTATGGCCTAGTCGGTTAGAGCTTCGCTTACTCATCCCATGGTCACGGGTTCGAATCCCGATAATAATTATGTTTTTTTTCTTATTCTAACTTGGTGGTTCCATCCTTGGGAGTATGATATATAGGAGGCCGGACTCGACAACGTGATTCCATATTAATATATTAAATAATAAGTCTTATTACATTTTAATAAATTTTGGTCGGTATTTAGCAAATTATGTTGGTATTTAGAATATTTCCATACATTCACTTGGTAATAAGCATCATTAACCGAAAATTTGTGAGATATTAAATTTCTAAAAGATTATCTTTCATTTTAAATGATATATTAATGACTACACAGTTGACCATTATTGTTTATCTAAAATATATAATTATATGCTCTCAGCCGTTATAGTAATAAACTTAAATTACATAGCAACACAAATAATAGATGCTGGTTAATTTGCAGTAATATGACACTCACGATGTAAACTAATATCAGAATTTATTATGTTGGATAAATTGATAAAATAAAAACACTAAATATCTTTGGAAGAAATAATTATGCAAATATATTGAAGCCTAGAGTTATTTACACGGCAATACCATATTAGAAATGAAACATTTTCTAACTATAAAATAATGACCAGAATGATATGATGAAACAATTAAGATTTTATATATTGTCGCACCACCTTGGTATATTATATCTTAAATAATAGTAGTTTGTAATAATATCAAAAATATACTTGTATTAAAAATTTAAATCAAGACTGTTTTTCGAAAAAGAAAAAAAATAGCTTTCCTAAAAAAACGTGAAAAAAGATAGGAAAAGATATCAAATTTATTACATCTATTGCAGGATGAATAATAAAATGTTTAATTTCAAAATTATTTAAAATAGATGGCGTTAAATACTTGACTTGAATGCAATCTGTTATTATATTTGTTATCAAAACCATTTATTAGTATAATTTATTAAAATATTAACTGTAATATATTATATAACTGTCAAATACGTCTATATAAGTGGCATTATATCTAATATTTTAATAACAACTGTATATAGTAGAGGATTATAAACTATGTCTACTTACTTTTTATAAAGAAATCTCTTATACTTATATGGACATAATAAAATTTCAAAATAAATATACAGTTGATTAGTCATTTTGAACTCGGCTAATTACAATATTAAATTTGTTAATTTTCAAATAATAAATGATTATATTTATTTAATTAGGGTTAAATAATAATTTAAATAATAAAAGTCAATTAAACTTCAACTGTTAAAGCTAAATTAATATTTAGTGAGTTATTGATATTATATTTTTAATACAGAATTTGATTGCAAGCTGACATAGTGAAAATATAATTTATATGTATTAATCTAATCTAATATTTAAAATAATATTCATTTAAATAGTCTTATTAATTTCTAAATAATAAAATCATATCTATATATTACTTAGAATTATAAAAGAAATCATTCAGTGGGCAATCAAAAAAATTTATTTTTAGTTCAAGGGGATATTAAGGAGCCATTAAAAAAAATTTTTTTTGCTTCAGGGGGCTATTCAAATTTTTCAGAGGGGGCTCGTGCACCTGCGCCCCCTAGCGACGCCACTGGTCAACAGGGTATAATAACCCCTGTGAGATTTTCTCAATGGGTCACCCCTTTAGTATTGGTTAAAAAGAAAGATAATGCGTTGAGAGTTTGTGCTGATTTTAGAGTAACCGTAAATCCACAATTAGAAAGGTTTGAATATCCACTTCCAAGGATAAGTGACATAATTTCTAAAGTAGGAATTGGAAAAATATTCTCGAAAATAGATTTTTCATCGGCATATTTGCAAATTCCTGTTTCTAAAGAAACTTCCAAATTTTTGACCGTTTCAACCCACAAGGGTCTTTTTAAATTTAACAGGTTACCTTTTGGTCTAACAGTATCTACTGCTTATTTTCAAAAGAACATGGACGAAATTTTTTCTGACATTAACAACGTTATTTATTATTTAGATGATTTGCTAATTTTTGGTAAGGATAAAGAAGATCATTTTAACAAATTAAGAAAAGTGTTTATAAGAATGTTGGAATATGGTTTTGGAAATATTTAAAAAAGTGAATTTAGCAAAGATAGGGGAGACCGGGGTATATTGAGTACAGGGGAACGTTAGGATACTCTAATTATAATTTGAGCTAATATTTTATAAGACTGGAAATTTGAGCCTAACATAGATAATTACGTCATACATGATTGGCTAAAAATGATTTGAAAAATATTTAGTATTTTAATTTTTACAGAATAAAATGTGTTTTGGCATACCAAAAGTAATAAAAAATATTTGCAAACTTTATCGTTTATATTTATATGTAAAGCTTTAAAAATCATAATAAATAGATTTTAGGAAAGTTTAAACCCTATATTCCATTCTGGCAAACTTTTAGAATCAACAAACATGAATTAATATGATTTTGGATGATATTTATAAAGTTAGTGGGCTCGGTCATAGTTGGTCATAGTGTAGTTGGGACACGCCATTTTAGCTCATTTTATCATTTACTAGTGATGGGAATTACAATAAAAAGGATTGTACAGAAGAGTATGAAAATGCTTTAATTTTATATCCAACAGCCTCAGTCAGAAAGTTATCATTACTTACAGGTAAGATTATTTATATTATTATATATATTTTTTAGGCATTCTAAAATCTAATATAGTAATATATTTATCAAAAAAGAGGAAAAATGAAAATAATTCAATTCACACAATGGGATATTCAAATCACAAATGTGTTTTTAATAAAGTGGAGGAAGAAAATACAGCTAATTACATATTAAAATCCTCTGAAAATTTTTATGGACTTACCAAAAAAAAGGTTAATAAGAGCATCTAATTACTAGATTTTAATTTAATATTTTATATGCAATGATTAAAGTAAAATTATATTCTATTCCTTTAGAGGCTTAATGAAATTTATTTATTCTTATCCTGAGATTTCTCATTTAAAATAATATCATTATTCACAATGAGAATCTATAAACAAGTTAATAAATTTTATAATTTATGTGAATAATGAATAATTTAGTATTGTGAATAAAGAATCATTTGGTATTGTGAATAATGAATTATTTAGTATTGTTAATAATGAATATCATTTAAAATTATTAATTTAGCATTGTGAATAATGAATCATTAAGTTTTGTAAATAAAGAATAATTTAGTATTGTTAATAATGAATCATTTAAAATTATTATTTAGCATTGTGAATAATGAATCATTTGGTATTGTGAATAATCAATCATTTAAAATATTCATTATTAAAATTTATTAACTTGTTTCATCTTTTAAATGAATATCATTAATCACAATATTAAATTAATAATAAAATGTTCATTTCATACTTAAATTTTTTAACTTGTTTATAGATTCTCATTATGATAATTTTCCCAATTATGAAATTAACATTTTATTATTAATTTGAGAAATCGGTATCATTATGATAATCCTATTTTTCACATAAATTTTTTTTTATAAATCATTTTAATTTATATATTATGTATTTTATTTAGGTTAAAGAATTGGCCTATCAAGTAGCAATAAAATATAATAAAAAAATTCCACCCATACAATTTGTTTTTACCAAAATAAATTTCCTAAATTTTGCTAAAATTTTTTTTATATAGTTATTGATTATGAATTTCAATATTATCAATAAAATCAAATGTGTCATAGTCTCTAGTATTACTGGATTACTGATTTTAAATTTATTTAGACCTCTATTTCATGAGTGTCCCAACTATCACATATGTGTGTCCCAACGTACACAGAGTCTGTTATGGTTGGGACAAAAATATTTTTTTTTAAATTCAATTTTCTAAAAAAATATAATCTTCATAAAATATATATTAATTATTTCAAATAGCCTATACTTCTGGGATTCAGAAGATGTTTTAATTATTCAAATTAGTCTATTAATATTAAAATTATTAAGGTTTGAACGAAAAATGTCCCAACCATCCCCGGTCTCCCCTTATTAAATATTTAGGTTACTTAATAAGTGACAAAGGGATACAGCCAATCAAAGAAAAGATTTATCCGATAAGTACCATGACTGAACCTAATAATAAGGATGAATTACATTCTTGGCTGGGTCTTATGAATTATTATTCGAGATTTATAAGAGGTTTTTCGAAATAGCAACTAATTTATATGAATTGCTTAAAAAGGGTAAAAATTTTCACTGGGGAGTTAATGAAAATGCTAGTTTTTACGAGATTAGAGAAAGATTGTGTAATGCACCAGTTCTTGCGCATTATGATAGAAATAAGAATTTGTTTATTTTAACTGATGCTTCAAATAAAGGCATGGGTGCAGTCTTATTTCACGTAGAAGTAGATGGTCATGAAAGACAAATTGAATTTATGTCCAAAGCTTGCTGGTGCTGAAAAAGGTTATTCTATTATTGAGAAAGAAGGATTATCTATTGTTTTAGCTGTTAAGAAATGGAGGGAATATGTAGTGGGGAGAAAAGTTAAACGGATCATTAACCTCTTGTTAATTTGTTTGGATCAGATCCAGTTAAACTATACAATATGTCTTCAAGGTTACAAAAATGGGACTTTTGTTTAGCTGGATTTGATTTTGACATTTATTATAGGAGGGATAAAGATCAGATTATTCCTGATGGGTTATCAAGGCTAATTGCTAAAGATGTAGTGTGTTTTTTTAGTGTTGATGATTTTGAGAAAGATGTAATAATAATTAATAATTTAGATCTGATAAAAAAAGAAACTTTGGTAGATTCTGAATTAATAAGAGTTAAGAAATTCGTTTTGAATGGAGATGGAGATCATTCGCAGATTAAAGGTTATAAGGCGTTGGTAAAATTGTTGAACATTAAGAATGATTGTATTTCTAAGGGAAAACAAATTGTTGTTCCTCATAGTCTAAGAAAAGATTTTCTTAAGGTGCTACATGAGGGTCATATTGGATTGCTTAGGATGTTAGATATGATGGAAAGATATTTTTGGTGGTCTGGAGTGACTAAAGATATTAAAGAAATGGTTTTAGGTGCAACATGTGTATGGTTAATGCGCCTAAATTACCGAAAGTTAAACAAAATTATTGGGTACAGCCGAACGTGCCATGGTACCGAGTTTATGTTGATTTTTTTGGTCCTATTAAGAATTTTTATGGATTTGTAATGATTGATGGGTACTCTCGCTGGCTGGAGATTATTAAGGTTAAGAACATTAACTCTTTTACCGCTATTTTGGTTTTAAATAATCAGATTTGGTCATCCAGTAGAGTTGGTTTCCGACAATGGACCAGCTTTTAGGTCTTTTGATTTTAAAAATTTTTTAATAAAAAAAGGTATAACACATATTTGTACTCCTGCATACCATTTTTTTTCAAATGGTATGGCTGAAAGAGTGGTACGATCTGCAAAAAATATGATTTATAAATTAGGTGGCTGGGATGATAAAATTTTAGAAGATGTTTTATTAAATTATCGTAATACCACACATTCGATAACTAAATTATCCCCTGCTTTTATATTATTAGGAAGCGATTTGAGATGGAAGTTGAGTTTTCTAAGAGACAATGACTGTGATTATAGAACTAAATTTTAAAGACTTCACAAAATTAATCCTCTGACCCAATATTTAAACAAAGTATAAAACATTACATGTTTCCCTTTCCCCCGTCACAAGATTAATCCTCTGACATAATATTATTTTAACAATTACATGTTCCCCTTTCCCCCTTCACAAAATTTTAATCCTCTTACTCATAGAATATTATAGAAACAAATTTTAGGACAAAAATTTCCCTTCCCCCATTCACAATGTGGTTGTTTATGAATCCTCTGACCCAACATTACAGAAACAAAATTTATACCAATACGTCTTTTTCCCCCTCACCTCTTTCACAGATTGATTGTTGTTATTACATATTAATCCTCTGACCCAGATAATATTATAAAAGTACTTTTAAATTACCTCCCGCATGCCAAGCGAGTGTATTTGTCACTTAGTCCAAAAAAAAAAATTTTTGAGTTGAGATTTTTTAAAAATTATTTCGTATTACCAATTGTATTGTCATTGCTTAATTTATTTTTTAATATTTTTTTTTTGGGGGTGATGCATGTTAAATACAAATAACAATGTTTATTAATGGATTTTGTATTGTAGAAGACTTAAGGCTTAAACGATATATTATATTATATTTAATATTAAATTGATGTTTTTGAAAAGTTATACAATAGTTTTTTATTTTAATATTAAATTGATGCTAATTTTGAATATATATACTAAAATGATTATGATTACTTTCACCTTTTGTTTTTTTAATCTTATTGAAAATAAAATCATCATTCTTCCTTAATTATTCAATACAATCGCGCACAATTTATTCAATTCTTTTATTCATTATTTCATTCTATTAATATATTAATATAGGGGGTATGGGGGGCTTCGACCCCATAAAATTTTTTTTAGTTGAGCCCCCTCAGATTGTAAAGGCTAACGACGCCCCTGCCTTAAAAGCTAGGATTTAATAGATATATATAAAGGCTAGCGACGCCCCTGCCTTAAAAGCTAGGATTTAATAGATATATAATTAACAATACATGCCTTATTAATAGTTTATCACAAGCATAAGCAATGATCTGCTGCGATAGCAATTATATAAAATGTTTTTTGATAATTTAGAAAATAATATATTTTAAGAGTTTATATAATATTTTGTTTCGAAAAGTGGTTTATTATTAAAATTGTTTGATAAAACTAAGGTTAATAATGATTTGTATAGATTGTCTTATGAATCAACAATATATTATATTATAGAAATATATTATGAACATACTTATACTGTAACCGAATTTTTAAATGAAAAGACTGGAGAATTTCTTAGAAATCATATGTTTGCCAATAGATTGTTTTGAAAGATTGAATTTTATAATTCAAGATGAATCTCAGATAACATTCTGTAAATCACGAACCTATATCCTTACTCCATAATTACCTTATTCATGAACAAGTTGTAAATAAAAATATTAGGTGTGGGAGTTTAAAATTAAAAATTTACTAGATTTTTATATTTAGGGGGTATCGAACAGTTTTCATTTAGCTTCATCAAAGATTTGTCATTAAATATTTCATTCCAGACGGTTAGATTGAACATGGGAAATATATTAAAAGTAATGAGCAAAATAGGTAAATGACATGTTATGAATAATTGTTTACGTGAACATATTATGGGCAGACTTAGCAGAGGATCAATTCATAAATTGGAAATATATTTTATATTTTGAAGCACATTTCTGATATATTAATAAAGAAAGACATTATAAAAAAAATTAAAAGTCAAGAAAATTTTTATTACCACAATAATTTTTACATTGGAATTACGACATAAGTTAAGTTAAAAAATAAGTAGGAAACTATTAGAGCTATTTATGAAAGAGATAAGGAATTTAAAAATTGTATACAAGTAGCTAACACATGTTAAATAAAATCGCATGACATGTAACTTCTTCTTGGCTATCTTCTTACATATAATTGATTTTGATAGATCATTATATATTTCTTATCTTTCCATCTAACCGTTTGAAATAACATATATAATGACCGATCCCTGAATTGAAGAAGCAACAGGATGAATAAATACTATAACAGCTCTTAAAGTATATAATGTATCTCCTAAATTTATAAATCTAGGGAAATTAATTAATTTAGAACTTTCACAACAAGTAGTGTCAATTATAATTTGTTCGTGAAATTGGTATTTATGGACTAAGGATAAGGGGTCCGGTATTTTACACGATTTACATCTTAAAAGAGTTAATGCGTCTTGAATTGCAATACCCAAGCTTTCAAAACCTATATTATTTATAATATCTAGATTTATTGGTAAACATATGATTTCTAAAAAATTCTCCGGTTGTAAACATTCTTTATTATTACATTTAAAAATATCGGTTACATTATTATCTTTATAACATTTTTCTATAATATATATATTGTTGATTCGCAAGACAATGTATACAAACCATTACTAATCTTAGTTTTATCAAATAATTTTAATAATAAATCAGACCTTATCTTATATGTATTATTATTACCCCCATGCTAAACAAAATATTCTATACACTCTTTAAATATATTAATTTTTAAATTATCAAAAAACGCTACTGCTAATGCTTGTGATAAACTATCAATAGGACATGTATTACTGATTATATATCTATTAGATCCTAGTTTTAAAGGTCTATTTATTGTGGTAAGATTCCCATTTTTCGACATGCTTAATTTAATCTTGGCCCCTTCAATTACATGCAATATTTCAGGGCAATATGCTCCATTCATTTTTATGGTTGGTTTATCTACTAAACCTTTCCAATAAATCTTCATCATAGGACACTTTTTTCTCATTTAAAATTTTACTACTAAAGTAGAAATTTGTAAATTCTCTGTTTCTTGTGGTATAATACTTTCTACGGTATCCTTTTCCTCAATTATATTAGAAAATGTTTGCAGAAAAATTTATCAATAGGTATAAGTAACATTATGAATTTAAATGTTCTATTTTTCAAATTATTAAAATAACTTTTAACATTTGATGCAGAAGATATAGCTTGTCCATAATTATAATGTGATTGCATAAAGAATAGGTCTTTAAAAAATTACATAAATTTAATTTCTGGGTTAATAATTTTCTTCTTTAAATGATATGATACATTTTGATATGGCTTTATTTTTAATACTTTCTATCCAGCAAATTACATTAATATATACATTTAAGTCAATGATTATTTCATCCTCAAGTTCATCTAATATGCTAATGTTTAATTCTTCCATTCCAGAGATTACATTTTTTAGATATTTTTTAGCATTCAGCGTAAGTCAGGACAAATTTTGGTCCCAAAAAATTCACTATTACATACAATAAGAATGGATTCTATTAGCATTTTCGCCTCTTTAAAAGAAGCGGATTTTATTAGAATAGCAACGGAACGAATATAAAATTCTCTAAATACACGAGGTTTTTATATAAACTAGGCCATCTACTTATCAGTTTGATACAATGAGCATAATTTATTCTAATAAATATCCTTTGGTCTAATATTATATTAAATGAATATTCAATATATGACTTAAGATAAAAAAATTTGCTAGCGATCTAGTAACAGCCCACAATAAAGCTAATGAATGTTCAATTACAACAAATTTAAGTATCTTAGCACCTCTATGCACCCATACATTCAGCCAATGTGAAATGTGATTAATATCATGGGCTTCTGATAACATCTACACTAGAGATTGCCAAGATTTTACTTTTAAATTGATTACTCCTAAGTAAAAACCCCAGATGTTTGATCATATGGTCGACTTAATTTTTTTACTAAGGTACCTGTGGAATCTATTAGTATTATGAATACATTAGTATCTTGGCAATATTTATTAAAAGTTATCATTTGTTCTGGTAACCAGTAGTGCACAAAAAATTTATCACAGGATATATTGATTATACTGGGTAAATACTTTTGTGTATATTTTAGATATGATAATTGATTGATTATGCTTTCTGATTTAATGTTATATTTATTTTAAAGAGATTGTTTGCACTTGCGTAGAACATCCAAGGAATAAAAATTAATGGGTTCTAATTCACCATATTTCATAGCATTTGCTTTTCTAAGACGCCATTAGGGCTAAATCTGTTAGTAATCGTTAGCCACTCCTTCCCTTTTTATCCCACTTAGTGGGCTTATGATAAATATATTAAACATACCGATCTAGTTGGAGAAAATTATTATGCTCTCTATTTTTTATGATTCTCCAAAATATAAGGTCTAAAGGCATTGGAGAAATGGGTATAATTTTTTCGTAATATTAATCCCATCAGGAATTCTTAGTATCTTATATGCATTAAAAATTTATATAATTTTAAATTATCACAATTTATTCATTTGTGATTTATTATAAGTTGTTTTGTTTATCCCATTCAAATTAGTTTTTCTGAAATTCGCATAATTTAAAATAACATATTTATATATTTTATTTTCTTAATTTTAACAACTTATTTCTAAATAATAAATCATTTATTGTTATTATAATTATATAGCAGACATGTCAAATCCAAATAATAATAAAACTTTTTTTTATGTTTAGCAAGAAAATAAATAAATTCTATTTATGGATCCTATACCCCCCCCCCCCCTCCACCCTGAATATAATATAAATTGTCAATATTTTATTTTAGTATATATCCACCTGCCATTTCTTCGAATTATTATTAATTTTGGAAAATTATTTTTAATTTTATATTTACCAGGTCTAAACAGGGTTGCCATGTCTCCCCCCATCAGCGGGAGACTCCCGCAATTTTTTAGTTTACATGCAGACATCTCACTCCCGCAAACCGCAAATGGAAATTTCCCGCAAAAATCTACCGCAAAATCTACCGCAATTTTTTAATTTCTCCCGCAATTTTTTTTTAGTATTTAAACGTTTTTAATATATAAATAATTTTCATTCATATAAGTCAGTATGGGGGGGGGGGGGAGTATAACAACATCGATTGCAATACAAAAATATTATCCAAAATTAATAAATTATACAGATGCAACTACAGTTGCGGAAATCGTATACACCCATCATGTAGTTCAACATTCACAAGCTATCAAGCATCACAATGTGGGTCGAATCTTTTCCCCATAATATTAAATGACTCCAATATAAGTGCAAACCTTACTTATGGTAGAACAAAAATGATAGGACCTGAGTTCATGTGCAATTCTAGAATTTGAAAGATGGGCATCCATATGCAATTCTAACAGATGCAGGGAAATATTAAAAAATTTCGCTTGATACTTCGCTATTTCAAGAAGAATAAGGGCATTTCAATAAAACTGTTAAAAAATTTTTCCTCATATAGTAAAAATTTAACGATATAGCTAACCACAGGTAAATATAGCTGATTCAGGGTTATCAATGAGTTGCATGTTAGCTTTCTGCACTGATAATGACTCTGTGAATTTTGACAAAAACAAAAGTGTATTTATGAAATTGAGGCACCACAATAATGAATTACCATTGGCTGTATATGTCATATACTACACAATTCTTGCAAGAAGGCAATGAATGTACTATCCGGGGATGTCGAAATAATTGTGATGAAATGTTTTAACGATTTAGTTCATCAACTAAAAGAGTTAATGAATTAAAAGAGTTGGTGGAGTGGTCTGACTTGGAATGGTGTGAGTTGTTGCGATATGTACCTATCAGGTGGTTATCATTAATACCTGCCATAGATAGAATTTTAAAATTTAACGAACCCTTAAAAAAATGCTTCTTAAATAAAGATTTTAAAAGCTGTCCTATTGAAAAATTTTTTCGAGGATGAAATGGCAGAAGCATATTTGGGATTAGTTTAACATTTTGGAAATCTATTTCATGCAGTTAATATTCAGTTGTAATCAGAAGATTCTTTATTAATAAAGATTCACAAAATCATGCTACAGCTCTGTTCATCTCTACAGTTAAAAATTGGTAATAAATTTTATGGCGCTATTGCCAAAAATATTATATTAAAATGTTCAAATAATACTCTTATTATATTTTTAAATGAAGCAGATATTTTATTAAGACAATTTTTGAATATTTACAATCAAAATTTGATTTTAATAACTATTTACAAATATTATGACCTTGGAACAGAAACCATCAATTGATATTTTTTATAATTTAATAAATATATTAAAAATACCGAAAGACATTGATTTCTTGTTTGAGGAGATTGTAATTCTCTCTATATTTTATGATTCTCCAAAATACTTAAAGTTAGATGGTCTAAAAGCAAAGGAGAAATGGGTGGAATTTTTTCGTAATAACAATAAATCCCCATAATTGGAAATAGTAAGTTTTCTCCTTACCTCATTCTAATGCCTCATCGGAGCGCATTTTTAGCTTGATAAGGACTGCCTGAAGTAAGGAGAGAAATCGGATTGCTTAACAACATTAGAGGCCGAGCTAATTGTTAAATTATAATATGTCATGCCAGGAATTTTATAAATATCTAGTAACGACGGTAAACGTTTAGTTCCATTATTTAAATCTCAAATAAAATATAATTAACATTATAACTTTATAATTTTCCATATTTTTTTTATATTTTATAAAATCTTATTTATACATTCGCAAAAAATAAATATATATTTTACATTCTAAAATCAATGTTTTGAATCTGGCACAATCAAAAATAGAGAGCATTACAATCTCCTCAAACAAGACATCAATGTCTATCGATATTTTTAAAATATTTGAACATTTTAATAAATTTTTAATAATGGCGCCATAAAATTTATTGTCAATCTTTAAATTATGAACACATCTGCAGCATAATTTTGTGAATCTATATTAAAAAAAGATTCTTCTAATTTCAACTTCATATTAACAACATGTAGTAGATTTCCTACATGTGAAATTATTCCTAAATATACCTCTGCCATTCATTCTTGTAAAAAAATTTCAAAATGTTAGGACAGATTTTATAATTTATATAAGAAATATTTTTTTAAAGATTTGTAAAATTTTAAAATTCTATCGATGACGGGTATTAGGAACATGTCAAACCAACATTGGGCTGACTCAATTCTGTAAATACACGTTTTTTGCCAAATCCACTTAGGCATTATCATATCAGAAAGCTGACATGCAATTCATTGATAATCCCGAATCTGCTATATTTACCATTATTTGGTAAGTTATGTCTTTGGATTATTCACTATTTAAGGGGAAAAAATTTAATAGTTTTATTGAAGCGACCTTTTGTTGAAATAGCGGAGGATCAAGGGAAATGTTTTAATATTTCCCTTATTAGATGCATCTGTTAGAATTGCATATGTAAGCCGATCTTTCAAATCGTCAAGAATTGACCTCCTGGATTCAGGTTCTAAAACATTGATGATAGCCTTGCTCATTTTTGTTCTACACCTAAAGTTTTCATTTATCTCGGAGGTTAAATATTATGGGGAAAAGATTCTATTCATATTGTGATGATATGTAGCTCTGTGAATGTTGTACTACATGATTACCATTGCCGCAACTGTTTGCATCTATATTATTTCTTATTTTTGGAGAATATTTTTTGTTTTGCAACAGATGTAAATACACTCCCCTGCACTGATTATAATCAGGGATCCAAACCAAAGCAAATATCGGGTCGGTTCAGCTTCGGATAAAAATAACTGTTCAAGGTTCAGGTTCGGTTCGCAAAAATAAAAATACTGGTTCGGTTCGAGCCTCTAAAAACCGTTTTGAACACTTTTATATTCAAACCTACATTCGAATTATGTGTAAGGAAGAATTTTTTATTTATTTCATAATTAAAATAAAAACACATACATAAAAACCTTTATTTTTATTAATTGCACATTATAAAATAATATTTAATTTATAAATATAACAAATAAATATCAATGATTAATTTTAATATGAACAATTACTTAAAATTTTTTTATTAAGCCGCACATTCAAAATTCGTCTCATATATATATTTAATTGTTGAAAAACATCCTTCCACATTAACTTAGAGCCGGCACTGCCAGTATGATATAAGTTTGATGTATCATTTATAATACTATATGTTGATAATTTATATATTGGGTTTAATTTTTCTCTAGGCATTATAATTTATGAGCTTAAAATATTTAAAAAATGTATAAAATGGCTATACACTAAAGTTTATAAAAATTATGACTGACACTTAGCAATCAAATGTCATTGATAATAATTTTTAAAACAATTTGAAATAATTAAAATTTTTGCAATATACTAGTAATAACTTACACATTATTTTATAAGTATAAAATTATGAGACTCGAACCGGTTCAGAGGCATTTTAGCGGTTCGGTTCAGGTTAGGCTAGAAATTTTTTTAGCGGTATAGGTTCGATAAAAAATTCCATTTTTTAGCAGTTTAATGGTTCGTTTCAGATTCAGTTTGGATCCCTGATTATATTAATAATATAACTGAACTATATTAAATAAAATAATTATTTGAAATAAGTATAATATCACCTTATTAAGTATTTAAAAGTGATATGTGATAATTAAGCGCTTCCCTGTAATGTTATACACAAAGACACGGTAGATTTCCAATTGCGGTAGTTTTGAGGGACTTTGGCATGAGATATATTTTTTACGCTGTAAAATTAAAATCGTTTTTTTTATATATAAAATTAATATATTTTAATAAATCAAGATGTTATTTTAGTAATAAAGATAGTATTTAAAAATTTTGTCTCGTACTAAAATTAACTATTTTATTTTGAAAAATAGTTAATGACTTTGTATTATAAACTAATTATTATAAAAATAATAAGAAGTCAATTCAAAATTCCAACCACCCGCAAAAAATTTTTTTTAGCAATTTTTATATCTCTACCACAATTTTCATATTTCTCCCGCAATTTGAAAATTTTGACCTGGCAACTCTGAGTCTGAACCCTGGGTCTGGGCTAGGGTTGTGCTTAGAGCAGTCCTGAGCACAAAATTGGGTTGTAAATCTTACGACCAAGTAAATTAACAACACTACTCGCAACAATGCCATCATCGAGATGCCAGGAATTAAGAATGGATTTGGACTTTCTGAATTATTTTGTGTATCCCAATGCAAAAGAGGGCAGGGCTTACGGGATCTCCTTGTTAGATCCCCTCTTGAGATTTGATTATGTTATTGTATTTTAAAAATGTACAGCTTGAATAGCTCTGGAGAATATATGATGAGTATTCAGGATATTTGTTGCAAAACAAAGGAACGAAGTGTTGACTTTCTATTTTATTGAAGGCAATATTAAAATCAAGTTTTAGAATAACGTCATCATTAATGCTATTTGCTATAGTTATGCAGGCAAGATGAGCAGAATATGCGCCTCCGGGAACGCCAAGCCCTAATTGGAGTGACGACAGGAATGAGGAAAGAGACTACTTGATTCGTGGCAATGATTTTAGAAACAGCTTTTCGGAAAAAGACCCTACTTCGATTGGGCGAATACCTTGGTTTTGATTATTATTATTTTAATTTTATTTATGTTACTCGATTTATATAACGATTTCTTTGAAAAAGAAACCAAACATGTTTTTTATTCCTTATTGTATTATATAAATAATAATATTGTAATGTTTATATTAAATGAAATGGTAATTGAAATCGAATAAGAAATCAAATTAATTGAAAATGATAAGTTTGACTTTGAATCATATCATATCATTTAATGATTCATGATAATAAGTGTTCTCGCTTTGAGCCGATTATTAAAAACGGCTAAATCAATATTTTATTCAAAAAAATATTACGCAAGATTGAATATTGCTCACAGATGGAATAAAGATTTCTACATATTTTAACGAAATCCCAAGGATTTTGCAATATTTTTCTAGTTAAAATATTGGGTGGCCGTTTTTAAAAATTGGTTCAAATCGAGCCTTTTAACAACACTAATGATAATGAATAAGATCATTTTTAATTTTGTTTTTTAAAAAAAATATACACCCCCCCCCCCCCCCCTCAGTTACACGTTTGATTTGTAAATATTCGAAATTATTCTTTAGTATTTAATGTTTCTTGCGAACTTTTTATTTTTTTTACCTTTTTTCCATATATATAAATCAGAGACCTGAGGTACCCTTTGCACGGCCCGGCCTCTATTTTTTAATTTATATAGCTAATAAACGCGATTTAAGATATTAGTACAAATCTTATCATTATCACTAAGTAATATCTTTTAAGGATTTATGTTTATATAAAGAAATTGAATATTAAAAAATCTAATTTAAATTATTAATATTTGTATTTACAATTGTAGTACAAATATCTTAATATATGATTTTAAATATAAAATTCACTGAACCGGATTGAACCCTAGTTCAAAAAACAAAAAAATCTTCGGGTTCGATGCGGGGTTTTAGAAATTTTATAAACGGGGTTCAGGTTCGGTTTGGGTTCAATTTTTCAAAATCCTTGTTTTTCTTCTTCGGGTTCCTGTTCGGTTCGAATCTCTGCATTAAACATTACAATATATTATTTATATATTAGAATAAGGTTGGTTTCTTTTTTAAAAAAATTGCCTTATTAGTCGAGTAACATAAATAAAATTAAAATAATAATAACTATAAATCAATTAGGCTTGGCTTGTCCCATAGTCGCGACTTGAGTTCACGACTCGAGTCGTAAAAACGAGTCGACTAATAGACTCAAAACTCGACTTGAGTCATGGTTAAGCCAACTCGGCTGAGTCGTTTAACAACACTAGGCCTTGTTTTTGAAGGACAATTGTAGGGACCTGTTTTTTCAAGTGTTCTTTTATTATAATAACTCTGTACTGGTTATCTTCGATTACAAGTGATAATATAAAATTTCAGTAAAGAGCCAGAAATACAAAATCTTTCCTCAAATAATTTTATGGAAGTAGGAAAAGTATTATTAAAACCTTAAGTCATTTGAATACCCCATACTATTGATAAGACCCCTTTCAAAGTCAAAAAATCAGTATATTTTGCAAACATTTATTAATCTAAATGTATATAATGCTCTTTATTATGCACAATTAAACGGCAAAGCGGAGCGCATAGTATAAACTTTTAAAAGTTAAAAAAATAAAAAAATGTGTATCATCGATGGCTATTCCATGTCAAATCGATCAAAAAAGGCACTTTTTCGGCCGACCCCTTTTAAAATTGTTAAAAATTTCTGGAATTATTTAGATAGGTAAAGAAATGAGAAAGCCGTTTATTTTAGCTCTCTAGCACACCTGGTTCTTGAGATATAGGGGCTCAAAGGTACAAAAAAGAGCCATTTTGGAATCTGTAAAATTTTTAAAATGCTTATATCTCAAAAACTATTTATAGTAAAAAAGATTATAATATATCATTTTGTAGGTAAGGAAATTCTCTAATGGGCTAACAAAGAATAATAAATATTGGCGCCATTATAGACTTTTAACATCCGGTACCTAAATTGCTTCTTTACCTGTATTTTTAAGCAAAATAGTGAGTTTGTTTTAGAATTTTTTTTTGCTTTTTATTTAGACACCTTTTATAAATATATATACGATGCCAAAACCTTGGCACACTATCGACTTTTCCATAATATACATTTTTACCAAAAATTAAAGAAAAAAGTAGATGGCCCTAATGGTTGAAAAATATTATTCTTAAGGAAAATGAAAATATTGATACGTTTATAAGAATTGTGATAAAATTTCCAGTTCTGCCCCCCCCCCTGCCCCTCCCACTATCCTTAAAATGTTTACATTTTTTAGATCTCTACTTTGCTACTTTAGCGAGCGAATGACTTATTAGCTCGATAATATATAACAGCTGCAGTAAAAATATTAGGCATATATTCGATTATATTTTACAAAATAAATTGTTTAAAACGATCTCTCTTTCTGAGAAATAATTTTAACCTGTCCGTTCAGATTAATTTTATCGTCTGTCTACCAATAACAATCTGGATTTGGAGAGTGCAAAAACATGTATTCTAGGTGTAGATCAATTAAAATTTTATTCTATATCACAGATGGACGTACCAAATATTAAAATGTTGCAACCCATTTAATCTACAGAGACATGCTTATTATCGCGAGGATCTAAGTGGATGACCTAAAAAAATTACCATTCATTTTAGATATGTTAATATGCTCTTCATGGCGACAAAAATTATCAAACATTCATTATACTACAAATGACAATGTAGATATTGATTCCCCCCTTCATATAATTAATCACGACGCTATTGATAACATTAATATATCCCTACAATCAAATGGGGAATCTCTCATTAAAAGAAAACGCTTATGTGAAAAGAAATATTCGAAGAAAAAAATATCTAGAGTAAAAAAAAAGTTTTAACGACTGAAATTATACCATTATCTTTCTTCATCAAATGATCAAAAATTCGATGAAATTGTAGATACCTTAAAAATTAAAAAAATTATATGAAAGATATTTATTATTGGAAATTTGTTACATTATTAAGTGTCTAATGGGCATATGCCCACTCTGCTCCTCAGTTAATTAGTATATTTAATAGAAAATCAAAATTTTTTAATATAAAAAGTGAAAATATCTGGTAATTGATAAATTAGCAGCAAAATTTTAACCATAATCCGTAATTTTATAAAGCGCCATCTATTTTTTTGTCAATTTTTGGAGTCGATAGCGTCGCCAAGGTTTTGATATTGTATATATATTTAGTAAAGGTGTCTAAATAAAAACAATAAAAAAAATTCGAAAACAAACTCACTATTTTGCTTAAAAATACAGGTAAAGCAATTTAGGCAAACCGGATGTTAAGCCTATAATGGCGCCAATATTTATTATTCTTTGTTAGCATATAATAATATTTTTTACTATAAATAGTTTTTGAGATATAAGCTTTTTAAAAATTTTACAGATTCCAAAGTGGATCTTTTTTGTACCTTTGAGCCCCTATATCTCGAGAACCAGGTGTGCTAGCCAGCTAAAATAAACGGCTCACTCTTTTGCCTATCTAAATAATTCCAGAAATTTTTAACAATTTTAAAAGGGGTCGGCCGAATCGTGATCGATTTGACGTGGAATGGCCCAGATGTAGGAATTTCTTTATTATCGAAATTCCGCAAATAACAACGAAACAATATCTTTGTTCAATTATGCTTAAATGTTTTAACCAATAGCTCCATAACAATTACTAAAACTCATTTATCCTTATCCATACATTCCTTAATTAACAGGATTTTTTAAAATGTAAACAAGATAATTTACCCGAAAGATTTTAAAGAAGATAAACGGGTACCAGGTATCATTATTAAAAAAAACATGATATTTAGCGAAAACAAATTAGGTTTATAAAGAAGTCTTATTAACCATTTGAAACATAGATTTGACGATTCTGAGATCTAGCCGGGAAAGGAAGTATTAATAGGAACAATTTAAAACATATCATCAATAGACTTTAATTAAAGTGATTATTATTCCTATCTAAACCTCGATAGCCGAAAACACTTTAGAAATCACAATAAACGAAAACGAGAAATCGCTCCTCATAATCAATTCGTAAAAAAAAGAAAGTACCTCTAGTTTGTCAATTATAAAACGCCCATAGCCAAAGTTAGAAAGATATATAAAAATGATCATTTTATTTATATTTCTTATGGGTTATATAATATTTTTACAAACTAAAATTAGAATATAAAATTAAAAGGTTAAGTTATAAAACTAAAATAAAAATATAATTTGAATAAACGGAATTAAATGAATGCGCGTTACATAAATTAAAACATAATACTATTCAATAACCAAAATATATAATATTTTAATTTATTAATTCCTATAATATAACAGTATTACAAGTAGGATTAAAGAAGTAAGTATGACTCTTAATACGAATAGATAGAATTGTTTAAATCGGCATCAAAAGGATTAATAAAAACATATTTTAACTTATAGGGAAGGAAGAAAATCATATCAATACACACTTTCCTATTATAGCGATCCATGTAAATTAGGGTTGTTCTTATTCAAGCTTTCGTTTAAAATATTACTTTTTTTGGAAAACCCAAGAAGCGAACTACCCGTTCAATGAAAAAAGATAATATTAAAATAATTTTAGAAAATATAATAAAATAAAAATTAGAATATAGAGTAAAAACAAAATAATTCAAAATAGCCAATCTTATCATCGGCAAAGAAACTACACTCATGAAAGTTATTTAATTTACGTTTTTATTTACATGAGAGCAAATATATGGCCTCATTAAAATCTCAATGAGTACTCTCAATTCATGTTTAGTATCCATTTTATTTTAGTCATCGGAGAGAGTGGGTTTCAGAATTACTGGCTTAGAAGTCTTGATGCTCTGTTCTACTTTATAAGGGCTTAAAAAATTTAAAAAAAAATATATAGGGGTTTTTTATACATTATTTTACCGCCGTGCCAGAACTTATAGCGGCTCAGTGTAAAAATTAATTCAACAGTCCTTTAAGAAGCCACAATTTGCCTAAGCTCTTATATATATTTTTCGCATTCTTACAACTATAAGCATAAATATGGCAAAATTTATTGAATATTGCACGGCCCGACCCGGATTTTTTAAAAATATTTCACATTTATTTATAATCTTTATGGCAAATAATGGCGATTTAAAATATTCGGTTTTAAAATATATACGGCCCGGCCTGGGTATTTAAAAAAATTTTATGGGCCCGGGTATATTTAAAAAAATTAAAATACGGCCCAGCCCGTGTACAGGGACTGACCTGCAGGCCTCTGATATTAATTATAAATATCAATAACGGATATTATAAAAATTACTATAATTAATATGGCTTGGGCTTTAGTTTTTCTGTTACGTCCGATATCATATCTCCAGATACTATGAGTTCCTAAAAAAAGAAAAGACTAGAACGTTCAAAAATGTACCTTTTATTAAACGATGGCTTTAAAGTCACAATTGAGGATAGAACATACTATAACCTGATAAGTTACAAAAATTTAGTTTTTCTATTAGCGAGAGTTAGAGGAAAGTTTACAACATAATATACAACACCAAATTATTCCTATTCATGTTATAATGGGAGAGTTGAGAGATTAGCTTATGTTTAAAATTGTATTAAAAAGAATACAAGAAATACATTTTTTATTCGCCTATCGTAAGCTTTAACCGCAGTAACTTCAATTTCTTTATTCAAAAAACACGAGTATAGGTCTGATTATTAAATGACGGTATTCAGGTTTTAAAGATTAAAAATCCAAATGATACCATGTGGTCAAGAAATTTTAAAGATTGAAGAAATCACAAATCCAGTTGGTTGCTGAAGTATTTGGATAGAATTGTCTATTATATATTATTGGAATATTCATGTAAGTCATAATTTTTCTTTTTATTTTATTATTACAAATTACATTTTATTTATAAGAATTACATTTTATTATTTTCTTTTAAACCAAAAAAAATTCCTTTTATATCTTTTTTTAACAATAAAAAAATAACCAATTATGTAAAATAAAAATACAAATTGATATCAAAAAAATGTAATATTAATATGATATAAAAAAAAGTTAATATAAAATAAAAATTATATCACCGAAAGGTATAACAAACAAAATCAGATTATTTAACATTCCACCCTCCAAAGAAATTCGACTTATGATTTCCTTGGATATGTTGAGTGGTAACGCCCTTAACGTTCATGATCGCCACGCAATACGCCACCCATGCTCATGGTGCAGTCTTTTTTCAAACCGAACGATGGCTTGGTAAGAAGGCAGCCCTTAGCTAACTTCCCAATCGGATCGCTTGTGCATGGTTTCATCGGACATCTAGATTCCTCTCTAGCAAGGTTTATGTTGTCCTTCAGCCAGCCATCCAATTTCTGAGTCGTTGCATCAATCTTGGCACATGGACTTCTCCTTGAAGGTATGATCTTAGGCACAACATCGGGCTTCAAGTGAACTTTCTCTTGTCTGATCATTTTGGGTTTGTAGGAGTAAGTTGATTCGAGGTCTTTTTTTTTGTTCAAGATTACCTTCTCGAGATCATTATCTACATTACCCACTAAGAACGTTTTTAATATGTTGTTGAAGGCGTGGAGCCACATACGCCCTAGCAGGGGGATTTTATTACAATCCACCACTATGGCCTCCAGCGTTTGTAAGTTACCTTTAAACTTAACGTTCACATTGACCAGACCTAATACCTTGATGGCGTTGCCATCATACCCTCCCAGTTTCATATCTGTCTTACGTATCGTGGTTATGTTTATAGTCTTAGCTGTATGCTTCGGAAGTATAGTGTTGTTGATGCTCACCGTTACGTTGTACGCGTCATATCTGATATCGTTAAGCCCCAGATTGTACACTTCCAAATTCTGCAGATTATATACTTTAAGGTCTGTGTTTGAGTCGTCATAGTAGTTATCGTTGCGATTGTCAAAACGGTTGCCGTTATAGTGACAATTATCGTAGCTTTGATCAAAACGATTGTCGTGGAAGTTGTCGTGCCTTCCATCAAATCGTTTGTCGCAGCAGTAGTTGCAGCGTACATCGTAACGTTCACAGAAATGTTGTCCGTGGCGATTGTCATTGATGAGCTGGGGTTGCTTGATAAGAGATTTACCATGTGCATGAGAGTCCTGAATGGGTTTTATGGTTACGTGGCTATTTTTGGCGCCCATGTGATTGACCTCTTGTACTCCAGGTGATTCATTCAAATAAAACAATTTTATCACGCCCTTGATGTCACTTGGCTTTGCGGTGTCTTCCTCTAGACCTAGATTGTAAATATCTTCTATAGTCATAGAGCTCCTGACCGCTTTCCTGACATCTTTGGAATTCTAAGCAACTCTCACTTTCTCAATAATGCGCTGAATGCGCTGAATGCTTTGCATTCTTTATTGAGTCGTGCTACGCGTGTGACTCAAGCCGAGAACGTCTCATCCTTGCCTTGAATGGCAGCATAAAATAATGAGAGTTTGGCGTTCTCAGTCTTTGACGGATGTTGTAGCTTGAATTTGCCAAGAAGAGCGATTGGGTCCTGGAAGTCCGCCTCCGTGCAAATTGCTCCAATGTTATTGAATTCGTCATCTGGAAGACTTTGGAGAAACAAAGCAGCTTCTCCGTTGGAGATCTTGCTAGTGTCAAAGAAATTTTGCAATTTCCCTATATAAGCACTGTCATCGCTACTAAATTTAGGGAAATCCAGCTTGACGAACTTGGCCATATATGTGGAATTATTTAATGCATCCATAAAGAATTTTAATCGATAAAAGCGTAATATAGAATTCGTGCTGATAACGCGAAGTTCAGACGTAATTTGGCCTCCATAAAGTATTTAGATAGAATTGTCTATTATATATTATTGGAATATACATGTAAGTCATAATTTTTATTTTATTATTACAAATTACATTTTATTTATAAGAATTACATTTTATTATTTTCTTTTAATCCAAAAAAAATTCTTTTTATATCTTTTTTTTTAACAATAAAAAAATAACCAATTATGTTAAATAAAAATACAAATTGATATCAAAAAAATGTAATGTTAATATGATATAAAAAAAAGTTAATATAAAATAAAAATTATATCACCGAAAGGTATAACAAACAAAATAAGATTATTTAACAGTTGCTATGAGAGATAATCGATTGACTAAGCTCTACGACCTATCTATCTCAATCTCAGAAAAAGAGACAAAAAAGAAACTTCTTAATCATGTACGAAATTGCTTTACAACTAATAATATTATACTTATTATAATACAGGATAATATAAGTTAGAAGTCTATCAATCCTAAAACAAAGAATCACAATCCTTATCTCAGTTTTCCAATTCTCGTTTTGAATTACTGTTATCTTATCCTCAACATCATCAAAATATGACCAGACTGCCCCAGGAAAATTATCATCAAGGGAAGGATACCTTTCGTTACTCTATCATTATCATTTTAATATAGTTATAATTCGAGTAAAAAAACTTTTAAAGTAAATCTTTTGTAATTTTGATGCATAAAAAAAACTTTCAAGATGAAATCACAATTTAAAAAAAATTATATATTAAAAGATTTTTTTTCAAACACAAATTTTAACTTAAGCAATCTAATTATTCCATAACATCTTAAGAAAAAAAGTATCCATTAAATGGCAGATTCTATAGTTTGGACTGTTTAAGGTGATTTGACCAAGGATCCGAACCATTAAATATGAAGATAACGGTTCGGATTTAGGAACGAAAAATAAAAAAATTTATTGTTCGATTAAGTTGTCTTTTTGTATTTTAATTTTAATATAACCTTCGTGTTATTTTATTATTTAATTTAGCCATTCAAATTTTATAACATATATAGATCGAAAGAAGATTATATTTCAATTTTTTATTTCGATATACCTTTTATTGTTTTGATTTTGTAAATATATTTGTCTTATGAAATGAATAGAGTTTAATGACTGCAAAAGTTTTACATTTTTAAAAGTTCCGGTTCGGTTACAGTTTTAAAAAAGTTATAAAGGTTTTTTCGTTTGAAATTTCTGTAATATTATATATTAAATTTATATTAAATAAATGTAAGAAGACACGCAAAATGTGAATTAATTTTAACTTGAAATAAGATTTATGATTGACATGAAAATATTGGAATAAATAATATCTTTAGAGATCTGCCAAGCCTGGCCAAAGCCAGGCTAGAGGACCGAACAAATAATTTATTTAACGAGGGGGTCGGACCGGAAAATTTGTACACAAATAATTGGGCCAGGCCTCGCAAATTTCTAATTTATGGTAAAATTTTAATGGGGCAACCTGGGTAGTAAAATTTTGATTTATTTTTTTGAATTATTTTTAAATAAATTACAGTATGCTTATTTCTTTGTATCTTAATAACTGTCTAACTAAAGTGCTAATTGAATTCACTCTGAAGAAGTTTTTTATTATATGATACAATTACACAATACATATATCAAAACACAATTGACTTATAAAAAGATTGGTATGGAAATAGATAGCCACACATATAAGTGTCTTAATTGGCATTAAGAAAAATTAGACATACATATTGTGCTGGCCAGAAAATACGTCTAAAAAAATATCGGTTCAGCCCTTACTTTTCATATTAACAGGTCGGAAAATTAGTTTAAAAAATTATCGGGCCAAAATGGGCCAAATTTTGTTAACGGACCGAGCCAGATAACGTGCAAAACATCTTGACGGGTCGAAAGGCCTGGCCTTGCAGATGTCTGTTTGATGTACGAGCATATTTGGATGCTGTGTAATTTATTTTAAGTTGATTGGCAAAAAAAATATGCATAACCACTATATTATTTTATATTATTTCAAATGTAATTTAACATATATTTAAAATTCTTATAGGAATATTAATATAAGAATTTAACAGAAAAAAAGTAATAACTCAATTATGGTGTCATCTATGAAAACAATGTTCATTTTATTGTTTTAATATTATTTTCATAATATAAAATTCAAATTTAAATAAACTTTTGATTACAATTATTTATTAATTAATATTTTATTTTAAAATCATTCAAATTTATCGAAACATTTAAAATAAGACCTGCTGATTATATTTATTTATTCCCAAGAGGGCGTTATATATTTATATGTTAATTGATATGTTAATTTATATGTTAATTTATATTTAAATGATTTTTTGGTCAAAGAAAAAAAAATTACATTGTTTGTTAAACCTAAAAGGCTGGTGAATCATAAAATCAGGACCAATAAAAATAAATTATTTTTTCCATTTGGTAAATGCTTGTTTTTTCTTCTTCTAAAGTCTGAAACATAAGATAATTATAAGTCAAAATACTAAAATATAATTGTGACTGATAGAATATTAAAAATAATTTTTGTTTTAGCTAATTAAAGCATTTTATGAAAATTTTATAAAAAAAGTATATAATTATAGTTTTCGTCATAAATGGCAATGGTCACGAATCTTTGAATAATTTGATAAACGGATTTTCAAAACTTATATGTTATATTCTAAATAATCTTGGAAATGCGGAGTATTTAATACCCCTTTGACTTATAAGTGTGAAGAGATTGCATCTTCTCCAGGTGAACAGGAGGTTGACACACAAATGGGATGAGTATATTATCATATTTTTTCCCCATTATATTTTATTAGGTCATTTCCTCAAAATATTTTTTTCAAAGCGAGAAAGACTAAATAAGTTTATTAAGAGTTTGGAAGAATATACATAGGGTTTATTTTATTCCTTTTTGAAAAAAAACGACGTTTGGAAATGGTCTTAACAATCTAAATCGATGTACATGTGCATGAACGAGGAGGTGTGTGTCATATATCTTTCGGAGAAGGGAGGGGCGTCTAAAGAGGAAAAAAATATTTTTAGGTGGTAGGTAAATCTAGGTGTTTCCTCCAATGTTTTTTCTCATGTAGATGTTTTGATGACAAAAATTTTTTTTAAATTATCAGACCTTCAAGCATTAAACTTTATAGTCCGTATTGGTTTTTTAAAATATATTTTTCATAAAATATTTTATAACGTCATAAATTAACCTAAATCATTATTTTCAGATAGCGTTGCTCAGAGTGTTGATATATTAATCAAGAAATTGCACCCGGCTATTCTAATCCACGGGATAGTTTTTTTTCCTCCTGATTACGGGCCAGAATTATATTAAAATTGGATGTTATTTCATTTTAATAAAATTGTGTATTATTAGTAAATTGCTATATGTATTGTTCTTAATTTTGTTAAGTTGTAATCACTGTCATAAATAATACATTTATCGGATAATGTCAATCATATTTTTATCTATGTTTTGTATTTAGTTAGAAAAATGTCAGTCATTTTTTCAAATATTAAAAATTAATAGATATCATATTTTTGTGAAAAAAGAAAATCACTTTTTTTTTATCACTTTTAAAATTTATTAATTTTTGATTTTTGTGACTTTTCAATTTTTGATAACCTTTTTTTTTATTGAATAAAACCTTTTGAAATTATAATAATATTTTGCGATTTTAATTTTTGACCCTTGTAAATTGATGAATATTTTTATTTAATAAAGATATAAATCCAAAAATTAGTTCGCGTGGCATTTAATTTATAAGTTTTAATTTAGTTCATTAATTGATAGTTTTCATTCTGAGTTGGTTCTTATATTAGAATTTCGTTTTAGTAATTTTTCTGATATAATTAACATTTGAACCTCTCTTGTTTCCTCCTTTTTGTTTTTTGTCATTGGTGACCGAGACCACCAGGATTGTTTCGATTCCAGGGTTATTCGGTATTTCAAGGTAAAAGAAAATATTTTATTTTATATTTTGTATCTTGCCTCAGAACACAACGCAATCACCTTTTTGTGTAAATTTTTAGAAATTTAACACGGCCGTTTTAAGGTAATATAAATTTTTCATATAATGAAATGGGCTTTATATTTAATTTTGATATTGAGCCTAGCGTATTTGATAAAATTTCGGAGTATCCGAGTATTACTTATCAAAGTTTGTATCAAATGGTTGATAAATTTGATGTAAATAATGCCGTAGTGACAATTTTATTGTTGGTTCTACTGTACGTGTTATATATTATAATAAAATTTTTGTTTGGAAAATGTACTCTGGTTGCGACTAGAGTATATGGTAATTGGAAAATAGACACTCCGGTGTCGGCTGATTGTTGGAAAAAGATTTCGGTCTTGGAAAGTAGTTTAAATGGAATTTTAAATGAAATCAAGAACGGCAGACCTGAAAAGGTGGAAATGATGAAAGATAATAACGATGATCGTTTGGATAGTGTGGAGAGATCTATAGTTATCCTCCAGGAATTGAAAGAATTAAAAGACATGATTAAGATTATATATCAGGATATGAATACGTTGGTTATGGCTAATAGTAATAGTAATAAAGGCCAAGTGCGTGGTCCGACATGGACAGATGGAAAAAATATTTCCATTGAAAAAAATGGCTTTTCAGGTCATAAGAAAATTTTTGAAGATTTGAAATGTACCCGTTGTGGGTATGGGGGTCACAAGGTAGAGACCTGCGTAGTCAAAGAACAAAATTTTCGTGAAGGTTTTCCGTTAAAGAGATTGGCATTAGAAAATTTTAATGTTAGAAAAATTTCTGGTACTAACACGAATAAATTTGATGTTTTACGACCGAATTATGGCAGATCCCGTTTGTGTTTTAAATGTAACAAACCGGGACATGTAACCATAAACTGTATCAAAAATTGACTATATGATTGCAAATGTAATCATATAGTAGGTAGGAGATCGGGATGGAAAAATGATAATAAAGTAAATAACCATGATAATAACCGAAATTTTTTAATTTATGATGATAAAAATAATAAAGATTCTAATGATTTTAAATGGGAGAAATATCCTAAGGGTATTGTTAAATATTCCGATGAAAGGAATATGAATATTTTCAGATGGGAAAAATATCCCAGTTATATGGCAAAAAACAATATGAATATTGTTAAGGAACCACTAAATTCCGAGTTGAATTTATGTTCAAATGAGAATTCTCATGAAACTGATGTTTCAAATGAGATTAATATTGATCCGTCAATTAAAACATATGATATTTTAATGACTGAGAGATTAGTCGAACCTCGTCCTTGTCCAAGAGTTATCGTAAGAGTTGACTCTAGGGATATTGACATGTTGTTTGACACAGGGGCTAGCATTTCTATAATGTCTCGAAGAAATTATTTTAAGTATTGGCCTAAAGGTAAGCTTGAGAAAGAATCTATGTGCGTCAGACAATTTGATGGGTCTGAGATAATAGTTTTGGGAAAAACTAAATTGGGCGTAATTCTTCATGATACCACATTTTTCCTAGATTTATGGGTAGTAAAGAAAGATGTGGAAACCATCATGGGGTGGGATTGGATTGTTCAGTTAGGTCCTTTCAGTAATTATTGGAATATTTTTGCCCTACATAATGGTTCGGTCATAATTAACCCGAAGGACCAAAATATTGCTTATAACGCTCGAAAAAATATCCGTGAAATAGAAGGGAAGGATTTAACCATAAAACAAAATGATTCAACCCGTAATTCTGATAGGTATGTAAAGTCCACGGAATTAATGGTTGAAAACAACATTAGCATTGATAAAACCCCAGTGGTGGCTATTGGTATTTCTGAATTACATAAGATGAGTGAAAATATATCTCGTTTAGTGAAGAAGTATGAAATAATTTTCGAAGACAACTTAGGTTGTCTTAATGATTATCAAGTAGATATAAAATTAAGGGAAGGATTTGCACCTATTTTCCTAGCTTGTCGTCGAGTCCCTTTTGAATGGAAAAAGGAGATTGACGAAGAATTGGATAAATGGGTTAAAGATGGTATCATTGTTCCAGTGGAATATAGTGTATGGGCAACCCCGTTGGTACCGGTTAAGAAATCAAATGGTAAATTGAGACTCTGTGCTGATTTCAGAGTAACTGTTAATCGATGGGTAGTAGAGGTTAAATATCCTTTACCCCGAATTGAGGAAATTTTGGCCCAGTTGAAGGGAGCGAAATATTTTTCAAAGGTTGATTTTTCGTCAGCCTATTTACAATTACCTTTGAGGGAGGAGATTCGTAAATTATTGACGATCACGACTCCCAAAGGGTTGTTCGCTTTTTGTAGATTACCATTTGGGTTGAGTGTGTCAGCGCCTATTTTTCAGCGCACCATGGCGTCCGTTTTTCAAGGATTAGAGGGTGTATTTTATTACATGGATGATGTGCTAATTACAGGGGTAACGCCTGAGCAGCATAACCATCGTCTGGAGGAAGTTTTTAAAAGAATTCATGGTAAAGGCTTGAGAGCCAGCAAAGAAAAAAGCATTTTGGGTGTAATGGAGGTCGAATATTTAGGCCATCAAATAAATGGGATTGAGGTGAAGCCATTGCAAAAAAATTAAAAAAATATATTAAATTTGAAGCAGCCCAATAATAAGGTTGAAGTGCAGTCCTTTTTGGGTATGGTAAATTACTATCATCGTTTTATAGAGGATTTTGCGAAGGTAGCTGCCCCGTTATATGATTTATTAAAAAAGGGTGTTCATTTCGATTGGAAAGTAGAGCAACAAGAAGCATTTGAAATTTTAAAGGGCAAAATTGGGGAAGAGCCAATTTTAGTCTGTTTCAACAATGATTTAGAAATTATTTTAGCGGTTGATGCCTCCAACAAGGGTGTTGGAGGAGCCCTATTACATGTAATTGATGGTGTGGAAAGACCCATCCTTTTTTTTCCCGAGTTTTTAGGGATGTTGAAACGAGATATTCGGTGATTGAACAGGAGGCCTTGGCCGTGATTTTCGGTTTGACGAAATGCCGTGAATATTTGATTGGTAAAAAATTTGAAATTTTTACTGACCACAAGCCATTAATCCACCTATTCCGAAAGGATAATAGGGAGTTAATGCTATCTCCCCGGTTACAACGTTGGTTGTTATTAGTGGGAAGTTTTAACGTGGAAGTTAGATATCGTCGGGGCAAAGAGAATCATTTGCCAGATATTTTGTCCAGGTTAGGTTTTGACTGTGCAGACCCGGAAATAAATATTAGTATAAGTGATAGAGAGAAGGCCTTAGTGCGTTCTCTGTCGTATATTTTAAAAGGAGGTCCTACCAATTGGGAGAATTTGAAAGCCAATACTGTGAATGACAAAGTGCTAGGTCAGGTAAAATTAAGTCTAACAGGAGATAAACCTTGGAAAAACAAATATGATGCATATAAAAAAATACAGAAAGAATTATCAATTGTTGATGATTGTATTATGAGGGGAAACAGGGCCGTAATTCCTTATAAATTACGGAGTAAAATTATGAAATTATTGCACGCCGGTCATCAAGGTCGAGACAAGATGAAGTCTTGGGCTCGAGAATATGTATGGTGGCCTGGTATGGGCAAGGATATTGAACGGATTACCAGGAAATGCGTTCCTTGTAATGCATGTGCTCCTATGCCCCGAAAAGAGGTAGGGCAAGTTTGGCCTAAATCAAAGAAACCTTGGGAACGTATCCACATCGATTTCTTTGATCTTGATAAAAGGACATATTTTTTAGTGGTTGACTCGTATTCTAAATGGATAGAATATGCATTAGTACATGGATACACCACAAAAATTGTTGTGAAAAAATTAAGAGAATTGCTCGGTTCGGTTTTCCGGACAAGATAGTGTCTGACGGGGGTCCCGCCTTTGTCAGCGAAGATTTTAAACAGTTTTGTGTTGAGTCACAGACAAAACACATTCTAGCTCCACCATATCATCCCAGCTCGAATGGACAGGCTGAGAGGATGGTAGCCATTGTTAAAAATTGGATCAAAAAGGCTGGAGCCCATAAAGAGGAGGCTTACATGTCTCAATTATATTACCTCAATTCTCGTAATCGAGAGGGAGTTACGCCTGTCGAGTTATTTTTAGGTAGGCGAACACGGGGTCCTTTGGATTTCTTAAAACCAAAGAAGAAGACTATTACCTCAATGGAAGTAAAATTAGGGGTACGGTTTGCCGTGGGACAAAAGGTTTGGGCCCGATTGTTCGACAATCGGGCAACCAAATGGGAAAAGGGTCGGGTCATATTGAACCGGGGTTCGAAATTAAGTGAAATTTTGTTAATAACAGGGGTGACCGTGGTTCGGCATCACGATCATATGAGATTGGGATAAATAAGAAGCGTCTTATTTGTTTGGGGTTCATATGGGTTCGGTTTCCGAATATATTTAGTCATATTGAAAATAGTTCAATATAGACAGGTTGTTGGTCATTTGCAGTTATAAGCATAGTTCTATTAGACGAGTTAACAAAATCGGTTTCTGAATATATGGGTCATATTAAAAATAAGTCAATATAGACAGGTTTAATAAATTTGTCAACATGGTAAAGATATATATATTTGGTCATAGTAAAGATAGGTCAATGTAGACGGGTTTAATAAATTTGTCAACATGGTAAAGATATATATATTGGATCATATTAAAGATAGGTCAATATAGACGGGTTTAATAAATTTATCAACATGGTAAAGACATGGAAAGTTTTCTTCGGTTTGGTTCGTTAAGGAATGTCTTTGTCTGTTTTGTCAAATGAAGATTTGTGTTAATGTTGTCTTGTATTAAATAAAGTTTGGTTTTCAAAGTAATAAAAACATGTTTGTATATTGTGGTGATGGAAAAGACAAGTTTTGTCTTTGTCTTTCATTAAATGAATAGAAAGTTTTTTTTTTAAAAAAAAATGTTATAGAAAAGAAATGGTTTGTCGTCTATTATCTGTTTTTACAGTCAGATGACTGTTTTAAAGAATAAGAAGATTTTTATGATATTGGTAAGGTTGGTGGATATTTTTGTTTAAAAGAAAATTTGTTTTGTCTGGCCAGTTGCCAGGGTAAGTGACAGTTTGATTTTAAAAAAAAAAATAAGAAAAGTTTATGAATAAACATGTGTGTGCCTCATATAGTTTACATCCTATAAGTAGGAGTGAGGATAAATTATTTTGAAATTGTCGTTTTTGTTTTTGGTTATTAATTATTTTTGTTTATGGGCAACAATGTACACACTATATATATGCCTTTATTTTGGTATATCCTCATTAAATTTTGTTTTAAAATAAAATATTTTTACAAAAAAAAAAAAAGTAAATTAATTTATATTAAAAATTTAAAATTTTTTTAAATTAATTTTATATTAAAAATAAAAATTTTTTTTTTAAAAAAAAATTAAGTTAAAGCGAATTAATTTTATATTAAAAATTAAAATTTTTAAAAGAAAATTTAAAATAAATCTCCCGTTGCAGCTGATCTCCACATATTCCAGACGATAAGACCCATGGAAACTACCAGTCGATTAGTCGATCTAGGGTCCTGCTACATTCAAATTACCTTGATCCCCAAGAATACCGGTATGACGATACCAGCCACGATGGTACTAGATAATTCGATGATGTCTGGAGGTCCCCGTATCAAGAAATGTTTCCATTGTCGAAGCAATGACCATATTCGAAGCCAGTGCCCAAGCTTAGGAAGAGACGGGCGAGCGCCTCTAGCCCCTATCAATGACAACACCATTGGGCGATCAACCAGGCAATATCGAAGGAGAGGGGAGGACTCCACGCGGGGAACAGCTCCATGCGCTCCCATACGACAAGCGCCGTCAGCCAACAGGGGTGCCCTGAATAGTACCTCCAGCGGAAGTTCCAGCAGCACGTCAAACCCCCCCCCCCCCCCATCGACAACATTCTTCAGCGAGCGGTCGATAGCATTCAAGGGCCTACGCCGACGACGTCAGCTTTTTCTGCGGAAGCTCCACGTATAGATGACATGGACTTGTGGGAGAATCAACTACTCTCATGAGGGCTCCACAAAATATCCGCTGCACCCAGACACCTGTTAAATTTATATTATTTTTTTTCGTTGTTTGGCGTGCCACAGCCCATAAAGGGGTGGCATGTCATAAATAATACATTTATCGGATAATGTCAATCATATTTTTATCTATGTTTTGTATTTAGTTAGAAAAATGTCAGTCATTTTTTCAAATATTAAAAATTAATAGATATCATATTTTTGTGAAAAAAGAAAATCACTTTTTTTTATCACTTTTAAAATTTATTAATTTTTGATTTTTGTGACTTTTCAATTTTTGATAACCTTTTTTTTTATTGAATAAAACCTTTTGAAATTATAATAATATTTTGCGATTTTAATTTTTGACCCTTGTAAATTGATGAATATTTTTATTTAATAAAGATATAAATCCAAAAATTAGTTCGCGTGGCATTTAATTTATAAGTTTTAATTTAGTTCATTAATTGATAGTTTTCATTCTGAGTTGGTTCTTATATTAGAATTTCGTTTTAGTAATTTTTCTGATATAATTAACATTTGAACCTCTCTTGTTTCCTCCTTTTTGTTTTTTGTCAATCACAAGATTCATTCTCTTACAATATTAAGCTTTACAAAATTTTAGAATAATATTAGTTTTATATCAAGCTATGCACATAAAATAAATGTAAAAAATTTCAATAAAATATATTCTGTAAAATATAAAAATAAGGAAATATTACATATATGACTAAATGGGTTTCAATTGAGTATTAAATTAGAATGGTTATGATAAAAAATAAGGAAGATCTGCCAACTCCATCGCATATTCCTCACAAAAATGTTTTTACTGGTCTCTGTAATAGAGTCAACTTCCAAAATAAAGACAATTGGTAATATGAGTATTTGTATTTAAATATATTTGTTAATTGTGTATGATTAATTGATGTATTTTTATTGATTTGTAAAAGATATATAAACTGAAGAAGTTAATTAAAAAAACATAATTCAATGTTTTCATGACAATTTAATGGCGCAGTTTAAATGGAAAAATTTAATATAAAGGAGTGCGAGATAGAAGTGTATCAAAGATGGAATTCATTTTTACAATCGTCAAAATAGACGACAAAAAATCGTTTTTATTGGTAAATAATTAGATAATTATTCATTAGCTGAAATATCATAAGATGATATAATTAGACTTTTAAAAAAATTATTACTCGAAGAAACTAATTTTATGGTGGAGTGATGTTATTTTTTCAAACGGAACAAGGAAAAGGAGAAACTATTAAAAATATACAAATAAATTAAGGATAACAAACACGTGTGATTTTAAAGAGATTAATACAGAGTTATGTGATAAATTAGTGTCGGGAATTACGAATGAAAAAATATTAATGAAGTTAATCAACACTCCAGACTTGACTTGGGAAAAGGCTGTTCAAATCGCTACATCCATGGAGACTAGGACGACGGTAATGTATACAAAATTATCTGCAGGAAATGAGATAAATAATTTCAAAATAAGTGACAAGGAGAAGTATGATAATTATAAACCAGTATCAAAATTTATTTGCGAAGTTAATAAAAAAAAATGTTTTACGCTGACCGTGTTATTTTTAATTCAAATATATTGAAAAAAATAAAGTTTACAAATTTATCTCTGTGTGTAGTTCTTACTTCAATATCAATTTTTGTTATCTTAATGTGTCAGTTCACGACAATTTTGTGCCGTTTAAAAAAAACATACTTACAATTACAAATAGGTTATTCGGCGTCCAATTACTACCTATCTATACGAAGGCCATAATAAAAGTAAAGTTCTGGGGTTAAAGGTATCCCTCTTTCATAAACATACCCAAAAATAATTTTTTTTTCCCTTTCATATATATTCCTCAGTCTTTTAATTTTTTATTTTCTCTAACCATTACATTTACAGGGTTCCCCATTCAAAAGAGGAAAAGTTTCAATCATAAAAGGAAAAGGTCCGATCAAAAAAGGAAAAGGGTCAATCATAAAAGGAAAATGTTCAATCAAAAAAGGAAAACTCCCAAACAAAAAAGGAAAAGTGTCAATCAAAAAAGGAAAATTCCCAAAAAGAAAGGAAAAGGTCCAATCAAAAAAGGAAAAGGTCCAATCAAAAAAGGAAAATGTCAATCGAAAAAGGAAAATTCCCAAAAGAAAAGGAAAAGTGTCAATCAAAAAAGGAAAATTCCCATTCAAAAAAGGAAAATCGTAATTTTTTTAAATTTTTCTTTATTTTTGTTATTCCTTCTTAATTTATTTCTAAATTTTTGCGATTTTTTTACGTTTTTTTTCTTACTGTATCTTTTCTCAATTTATTTCTAACCTTTTGCGATTTTCTTAACTTTTATTTTTCTTACTATATCTTCTCTCAATTTATTTTTCTTCTCATTTTTGATAATTCTTTTGTATTTTTAAAAATAATTTATAAATTTAGGTCCATTTTTTTAACAATTCTTTACGATTTTTTTTCATCATACATACAATATTCTTTTTATCATTTTTTTATTGTAATCTTTTACATACATTTCTAACCTTTTCAATCTCTTTAAGTCAAATCTTTATTTGCATATCTCAGTTTTTTTTTCTTCTCATTTTTGATAATTTTAAAAATAAGAATTTTAAATTGAGTATATTTTATTAATTTACATATCGTTTGGTATTAAGTTCAAACTTATTTAATTTTAAAAAGGTCATTATAACCAAACGATTAATTTACAGGGTTTCCCATCCAAAAAAGGAAAAGTCCCAATCAAAAAAAGAAAAGGTTCAATCAAAAAAGTAAAAGTGTCAAACTAAAAAGGAAAAAGTTCAATCAAAAAAGGAAAAGGTCCGATCAAAAAAGGAAAATTGTCAATCAAAAAAGGAAAAGTCCCAAAGGTTAAAGAAAAAGTCCAATAAAAAAGGAAAAGTGTCAAAAGGAAAAGGTTCAATCAAAAAAGGAAAAGTGTCAAACAAAAAAGGAAAAGGTCCAATCAAAAAAGGAAAAGTGTCAATCGAAAAAGGAAAATTCCCAAAAGAAAAGGAAAAGGGTCAATCAAAAAAGGAAAATTCCCATTCAAAAAAGGAAAATCGTAATTTTTTTAAAAAAATATATAAACTTTTCAATTTTTCTTAAATTTATTTATTTTTGTCATTCCTTCTTATTTTATTTCTAACTTTTTGAGATTTCTTTATTTTATTTGTTCTCAATTTTTTTCTTCTCATTTTTGATAATTCCTTTAAGTATATTTAATTTTCACTAAGTTTTTGGCAGACAACTTTTTTTTATAATTTTTTACATATGAAATTATTTAATTACAATTACGATATATATTTAATATAATACGAAACAAAAATTTATATTAATCATTAATAATTTCTCCCCTTCTACATTTTGGAATATATGTCTCCATATTTCTAAAATAATTTTTTGCATTTTCTTCAGATATTCCTCTTTCTCCATGTTCTATATAACGAATTAATTCTTCCTCGTTACTAGGATTTTTATTTCTGATAAAATCCTTCCATTGAAAAAACACATTCTCAATAGGATTAAGATACGGACTGTAGGTTGGTAAATATTTCAATGTATGTCCTTTTTTTCTATCGATTCCCTAAGTGAATAATTGTGATGAAATGGAACATTATCCATCACAAAAATCATATTAATAATGTTAGATTCTTCAAAATGATTTAATATTTCATTTATAAAGTTGCTAAAATATATAGCATTGCAAGGGCCATCAAGAACTTCGAATCGAAATGTTCCTGCAATTGTGAGAGCCGCAATGATAGTGTAATTTATTGTCTTTATTCCTTGAACATTTTTAATTGCCTTTTTATTTATTTGGGAATATCCATATAATCGCCTCATTGATATTGAAAACCCGCTCTCATCGATAAATATAAATTTTTCCTTCATATATGCTACATCTACAAACCAATTCGCGTATTCTTTGCGAATCTCTATATTTGATTCGTTATTTTCTCTAACTGAACGTGATGATACTCTTTTAAGGCTGTACCTAAATCCTGAGAGTAACCTTGATACCGTATTTTTTTATATTTCCACATCATATCTTTCTTTAATGATTTCACATAACCTTTTTAAGGATAAAGTGCAATCCAAATTTATACAATTTAATATATATTCTTCCTGCTCTTTATTTAATTTCTTGCGTGCGCGTGAACCTCCTTTGGGTAAGCTATATTTTATTCCTTTTTTGAGATGAGAGTATTTAATATTTGTCACTGTCTTATAGCTTACTTTAAAACATGATGCTATGCTTAACACGTTATTGTTCACGTATAAACCAAAAATGAAGAATTTTCCATGTATAATGTCAGCAAAGCAGTATTTCGGTTTCAAATCGGTTATCGGTCAAAACACGATATTTTTAAAATATTTTTTGGGATAATGATTTACACGTATATATAGATATTTAACGAAAAATGAACATTTTCCAAATAATATTACTACCAAATAGGGTAGATCGAATATTTAGTAAGTGGTCGGTTTTGAGCTCGCCATTCGTTCAAATCATAATATTTTCAAAAAATTAATTAGGATAATGCTTAACACGTTATTGTTCACGTATAAATCAAAAATGAAGAATTTTCTATTTATAACGCCAGCAAGGCAGTATTTCGGTTTCAAATCGGTTATCGGTTAAATCAAGATATTTTTTATTTATAGATAAATTAACCAAAAATGAACATTTTCCAAATAATATTACTACCAAATTTGGTAGATCGAATATTTAGTTAGTGGTCGGTTTTGAGCTCTCCATTCGGTCAAATCTTAATATTTTCAAAAAATTAATTAGGATAATGCTTACCACGTTATTGTTCACATATAAACCAAAAATAAAGAATTTTCCATGTATGTCATTGGGCCTTCAAATCGGTTTTCTGTCAAATCACGATATTTTTAAAATATTTTAGCTGCGATAATGATTTACACGTATATATAGATAATTAAACCAAAAATGAACAATTTCCAAATAATATTACTACCAAATTTGGTAGATCGAATATTGTGGTCGGTTTTAAGCTCGGCATTCGGTCAAATCATAATATTTTCAAAATATTTTTTAGGATAATGTTTAACACCTAAATATACACGTGTAAACCAAAAATGAAGAGATTTTGATCAATAACGCCAGCAATATGTTCCTTACAAACTTTCTACTATTTTTCGATTATAAACCTACTCATTAATTAAATCTCAAGGAGACCTCTATTTTTTAAATCTTTTTTAGGTTTTTCACATGTATTTATACCCAAATACAAAAAAAAAGCGCTATCCAATATTTATTCTTGTTTGCTAAGAATATATTTTGATATTTATGTATTTAACGCCCTCTTATGGATATAAATTTGTTAAATTTTGTAATTGAAAAATTAAATTTAAGTTGTAATAAGCTAGTAAATATATTTTTTTTCCAATAATATTAAGTAAAAATAGAATTTTAAATTATTTGATATTTAATATCAATTTTTTAATTAATTAAAAATTGATTTATGTAAAATAAAAAAAATGTTTTTGAAAAATTTTTTTTAAAAGAAATTATATCATCAAATTATGATCGATTATGATTAATTTCTTTTTAGCAATACAGTTTGGGCAAGACAGTTTAGCAAGGCAGTATTTAATCATACCCATTAATTTCTGACATAGGATCACAGTCTCAACTTTGTATAGAAGACGTTTATCTTAAAATCTTATAATAGTTTAATGATCGATATTCGAGGTAAATGTATGTACCCGTTAATTATAAAAATAAAATTATATATCATGAATTTATAATTGTAAACAATTTAATTTGATAGATAGAAATTTAATAAACAAATTAAATAATAATAAATCAATTTAATATAATTAATGGGGTTTGGGGGGGGGGATAAAATTGAACAAAAAATTTCATGATTATTTATTAAGAAATTAGGTTTACTAAAAGATTTCAAAGCAAGTTTATCAGTAGAACCCCACCCCAACTTTCAATGTCTTAAAAGCAGTTTGTGTGGAAGGCAAAACTAGAAACGGAGTTACAAAGACTGGAATCCATGGGAGTTTTAGAAAAACTAAAATATTCGAATATCGCCGATCGTGTGTATACTGAAATATGGATTCTTACGAATTTGCGGTGATTTCCGACAGACGGTTAATGCAAATATTTTGATTGATAAATATCCTATACCCATAATTAATAAATTATCCATAAATTTATCAGAAGCGTATTTTCAAATAGCACTAGATCAGGAGGCGAAAAAGCTGTTAGTGATCAACACGACGAGTGGACTGTATCGTTTCACACGACTTCGGTTTGGGGTAGCTTCAGCGCTAGCCATTTTTTAACAAGCCACGGATTCGTTATTAATAGGACGACCTGGAGTAGCGGTATATTTGGACGATATAATAATTACGGGCAGTGGCGTAACTAGCCTTTACATTCTCAGGGGGCTCAACTAAAAAAAATTTATGGGGGTGGCCCCTATACTTCCTATTTTGTGGGCCTTCGACTCGCTTTTTTTATATAAATATATTATACTTTAATTGAAATTTGCTGACTCTGAACAATAATCTGAATTTAATATTTTCCCACTTATTATATTATTAGCTGATAACCTGTCAAGAATGACGGGGAATCATAATTTTCTCCTTTATTAGATGATGGATGAATCAAAAATTTTCCTATCTTATGAGGTGTTATTCAGAAATTTATATTTATTTAGATAAGGGTTTTTATTCTAAAATTTTCCATACTTTTTATAAAATATATTTATGTCTAACAAGAATAAATATTTTAGATTATAAATTACAAATATAAATGAATAAAAATTTAGTTTAAAAGATTTTTGATAGTGCCCATAAATTAAAATTACTAACGATATACTTCATAAACATATTTTATAAATAATAATGGAAAATTTTAGAATAACCTCTCATCTAAATAAATATAAATTTCTTAATCACATCTCATAAGATAGGAAAAATTCTAATTCATTCGTCATCAAATAAAGGTAAATTTATTATTCATTCATCAGTAAATAAAGAAGAAAATTCTGATTCCTCGCAATTCTTGACGGGCTATCAGCTAGTAACTTATATTTTTGATAACGGGTTCTTAAAAAATCCCTAAAATATATGTAAATTTAAAGCAAGGTCACAACAGGCAATATTTTTTTTGTTATTTATGCTAAAATAAAAATGGATTTATATTTCCTCCATATATACACTTCACAATGGCTTTCTTTATTTCATTATGTCCAACAATTTCTTGAATCCAGCAATTATCAAAAAATGTTTTGCAAATGATTTAAATAAAGCATATCTTGGTTGGCCCATTCCTTTAAGTTCAAATAAAGTCAAATGGGAAATGTAATAATTCAGTTATTGAAATTAGAGACCTTCATGGGCCTTGATTTATTCATCAGCCTCCAGATCAGGTCAACAGTAAAAATAATTTGCAGGCCCCCATATTTAATAAAAAAATTCGAACCCAAGCCCATAAGCCCATCATAAGTTTTAAAAATTTTGCCCAAACCCATATCCAAAAATTTAATTTATTGTTTTAAATAAAAATAAACAATATAGGCACACTTTGTTTGAAATACTGAAATTTATCATTATTAGAAGGAAAAAAAATGCAATATTTTTTTAAGTTAGTCACAGTTTAATAGGATAAAAGAAAATTTTTTAGGCTTTTTATCAAAAACCCAGTCCTGACTCAGGCACGTTAGTAAATATATTATACCTGGCACCCCATGAGCCGCAAGCCTCTTCATGAAGATCTCTGATTGAAATTTTAAACCATTTTAAATCATTAAAATATTTTGTCACCTGAGTTAAAGGTTATTCTATCTCCATTTTTATCAAAAATAATTTTTTTGATAGATTGATTATTTAAGAATATATTAACCTATTTACATAAAAAAAATTTAGAATTTTAATTTATAAAATAAATTATAGCTAGTATTAAATTATTCTATCTCCCTATTTCTTCTTATTAAAATAATATTATTACATTTACAAATAATCAATCTATTCAGCATGATTCTTTAAAACTTTTTCAACAAACTTCTTCCAATGATAACAATTAATGCAAAATAACAGACCTATTATATTTCATATAAGTGATAACTCATAAAGTATAATGTTTTTAATTTAACAAATCCAAGGGTGTAACTAAACTGAGAATAATATAAATGCAAATATTTGCTTATATAACCTTTTTAAAATATATAATCATACAAAATGCAAGTAATTAAGCTAAATTCTTGGTTTGATAGATTTCTTTTTATTGATAATTTATCTAAATAAAATTTGTTAGATTTTATAGTTATGAAAAATGAATATAGCCTGCAGCCCAATATCTTAACGCCTTCTTTGGGTTGAGTATATAAAAGTTGATTATATTTCTTTTTATTGATAATTTATCTAAATATAATTTGTTAGATTTTAGTTATGAAAAATGAATATTTAGCTTGCAGCCCAATATCTAAACCTTCTATGGGTTGAGTATATATGAATTGATTATTTTATAAAAATAATATGACTAAAAGAATAACTATAAAAAATTTAACCTTATGAAGATGGTAAAATGTATTAGAAATAAGTTGGACCGAATACGTTATAATCATTTTTATTGGACGAATATTTTTTAAAAGAACACTATTGGCTAAATTTGATTGACGTTTTTGAGGACTATTATAATAGTTGCACACAAAATATAGACTAGCATATAAATAATAACAATACAAGACATTTCTAAAGATAATATTTTTAAATACAAAATCTATTTATTACAGTATAAAATATTTTCAATTAATATAAAAAATATTTTGCATCTATAGAAATAAGTGATAAAAAAGGTTAATTAATTCATAAATATGCCTCAAATTGATAAGGGTTTTTAAAAACCCTATAAGGCAATATAATTCTTAGCAACCTACATTGACACTTGGTCATAAAACTAATATAACGTTGTGTTACCATTTTAAACAATGTTTTATAGAATGGAATAGGGAAATATTTGTAGGCCTAACCAAATCAATAATTTTCAAGAAGAGAATATAAACGAATCTAATCTAATAATTAAAAAAGCACTCATTTAATAAAAATTTAGATAGTTCTATTAATTTTTAAATAATAAAATTAAATCTATATATATTACTTAATAGAATTAAATCTATATATATTACTTAATAGAATTATAAAAGAAATCGGTCAGGGGGCTATCAAAAAAATTATTTTTAGTTCAGGGGGATATTAAGGAGCCATTAAAAAAAATTTTGCTTCAGGGTCTAATCAATTTTTCAGGGGGTTCGAGCCCCTATTTCCCCCCCCCCAGTAACACTACTGAGAATCAATTGAGATTCATAAAAATAATTTGATAAATGTAAGACGTTAGAAATAAACGGTATGAAATTAAATCTAAAAAAATGTAATTTTTTAAAGAAAAAATTGAATTCTTAGGTCATACCATTTACGAAGGGGGAATCTCAACAATAAATAAGAATGTTAATGCAATTTAGACTCACCGTTACCTAAAAACGTTAAAGAGTTACAAGCTATTATCGGTATAAATAATTATAAAAAATTTTTCGACTATTGCTGCTCCGTTATATATGTTCTTAAGGAAAAATTTGCCATGGTAATGGACAGATAATGAAACAAAAGTAATTAATAAATTTAAAAAATTAATATTAGAAGCATCAATTTTAAGTCGATGATTCTAGCTGTTGATGCGTCACAACATAGAATAGGATCAGTTCTATCTCATATTAACAAAGAGGAAAAGCCGGTTGGATTCGCTTCTTGAACATTAAATGCCGCCGAACGAATTTATAGTCAGATAGAGCGTGAGGCTTTAACAGTCATATTTGATTGATCAATAAACAATATTTATTTGGTAAATATTTTACTATAATCACTATAACAGATATGTCGTCTGCAAATTTAACGCTACTATAAGGTGTTGCATGTGCGCTATTATATATTTAAATACTTAAATAATTTATATTTAAAGTTCAGTTAAGCTATTATATATTTAAATACTTAAATAATTTATATTTAAAGTTCAGTTAAACTATTATATATTAATAATTTATATTTAAAGTTCAGTGATATTTATTTGTATATCTCAAGGCAACAAAATATATATATAAATTAATATATATTTTCATTTTAGAATCACTTGTTTTTGCTTATTTTTAAAATAAATTATAAAAATATATTGGGAATTCCTCCGTAACTTATTTAATACAATCACGCACTTTATTCTATTCTATTCTATTCGTATTCGTATTTTATTCATTATGGTGGAGGATAATAATGATGTAAAGATCAAGGTATTATTGAAGACGTTGGATCTAAAATTTCTTGCGGAGAATATTATAGATGAAGCTAAAAAAAAATATAAACTATTCGAAACATTGGATAAAGAGTTGGCTGTGAGTATCATGGATAACATTGATAATTTATCATATCAACAAATGAAAGATTTAGTACAAAAGAAAGTTGAAAAGAACAAGATCACGCGTATTTTGGAGTTGTTCAATACAAAACCGGAGACTTGAGTCTTCCAGAGAGTATTTCGATAGACTGAAAGGGTATGGTTCGGGGCTCAATCCTGAATTTTTGTCGGTGCATTTTATGTTGAATTGTCGTAATGAAAAGCTAAAAACAAGGTTGATTGAAGAAAATACTACAGAGATTAATATTATAGAGGACATTGTTGTCAAATTTCAATCGTTGGAGATCAATAATAATAAAACATATGTAGAGAAAGATTCTTGGAGAAGAGAGGATAGAACCGATTGGCAAGGCTATTCGTCTTGGAAAGAGCAGACTTTTAAGGCCAACACCAACAACAACAATTACAACAACAACAGCAGCAGCAACAACAACAACAACAACAACAACAGCAATTACAACAATTTCAAAAAGGCGGAGATGATACAAACCCCTTATAATTTAAGGCCAAGAAATAAAATTAATTTTATTAATGATATTATGATTGACCTTCAAGTTAATCATTATGATTTTTCTTTTATGATAGATACTGTTTCTCCGGTGTCATCCTTGCCCATGAAAGAGTTTGAAAAGCTTACGAAGGATGAAGTTGTGGAGTTGAAGAGTTGTTCGAAGAAATTATTCTCTTATGAAGGGTCACCTATCACAGTCATTGGTAAAGTTATTAATTGTAAGGTCAAATTTCTAAATACAATTAAATATTTAGATTTTTATGTTTTGGAAGGGGAGGGACCACCTTTATGTGGTCTAGATTGGATCAAAGAATTTGATTTGATTAGATTTAATTTTGATTTTAATACTAAAGAGATAGGAGATAAGGTTAATTTTTTAACTTTTAATAATCCGTTATCGCTTCGAATAGGAATCGGTTGATTGTTCAATGACAATGATTTTGATTATAACATAAAATTTAAAAGAAATGACAATGACTTTGATTTATTACCTTAATTTTAAAAGAACTAAATTTTGAGAATTAACTTTCCGCAACTCCGTTTTTTTTTCAAAGTGAGCATCAATCAATTATGGCGTGGGGTATTGTCACTGAGAAGATCAGTAATGTCATTTGAAATTCAAATTTTCTAAGGTCAAAATTATTCATTTAATTATAATGGTTCTTTATTTATAATTGTTTTCTATGATAATACGCTTTTCTTATATTTTTTTTTATCACCATCTCCAAATTTTATCATATATTTTAATGTTTGTTTTTTTTTTGATTAAATAATTATCTTCATTATATTAATTTTATTACAAATATATTTATTGTTTATTGGCCACCTATAGTGTGAATTGTACCTATCGATAGTGTAATTTATACCTTTTGTAAGGGTAATTACATAAAAAACTATCATGTAAAACTATGGTGCCAATTCCCCTTTATACATATATTTTCATTTTTAAAAATAAATATAAATTACCTCTCGCATGCCAAACGAGTTCTTTCCTTCCCCATATTTTTGTACAATGTTGTGTTTTCAAGTTTTAAAATTTTTTTTTTATATATGTCGTATTGGGATATGGAATCATGTGGGATTCGGAATCCCAACGTGGAGATTCAAGATCTTAAATCCCCACGTTTTATTCGGGATCTTTTTTTTAAATATTCCGAATCCCCATGAAAAAAATAAATAAATATAATTACTTTTTCTTCTCTTTTTTTTGCGGCTGTCACCATATAATTAAGGCCAAAATAAAGGATTTAAAAAGAGAATTTTAAAAAAAAGTAATTAGTATAAAATTAAGGCATATAATAAATGAAAAGGGATGAGGTTAAGACATTTTTGTTTTTAAAAATATTAAAATATATTACTTTTTTTTGCGGCTGGCACCATATAATTAAAAGGCCAAAATAAGGGATTTAAAAAGAGAATTTAAAAAAAATAAATAGTATTAAATTAAGGCATATAATGAATGAAAAGGGATGAGGTTAAAACTTTTTTGTTTTAAAAAATATTAAAAAATATATTTATAAAATATCCGAATTATTGCAACAATTATTCAATGCAATAAGCATTTCGTTGAACATTTAAGCAAGGACCCGAACCGTTATTTATAACGGTTCAGTTTGGTTCAGCTATAAAAATTTATAAAGGTTCATTACGGTTAGAAATTTTTTATTATTGAATCAACATCATCTTTTAATTTATTTTTATTATAAGCATCTATGAATTATATATAAAAAAAATATAGAAGATTCAAAATAACTCATTTTTAAATATTATTTGATTTTATATGTTCGTTGTGACGATAACACAAATTTTAGTCTCGAAAAAGCCCTTTCTACAGAAACTTGTGTTGCGGGAACCTCCAGTACTATAAGAGCACGTTTATATAATTCTGGATATTCAAATTATTTCCATTTCTAAAATATAAAAACTGAACCGGTTTAACCGTTTTTATAAAGGTTCTTTTTACTCCTTCAAAAAATAATTATATCGGTTACGGTTATGGTTCAGATATTTAACAAAAATAAATTTTTTTAAAAAAAATATTGGGGATTCGGAATCTTTTTTTTAAAAAAACAATTAAATTATATTTTTTTGCCGCCTGGCTGGCACCAGAAAATTTTATTTTTTAGAGATATTTAATATGTATTACTTTTATGCTTTAAATCATTAAATACTCGAAAAAATGGTTTTAATATAAATTAAATGTAAAAAATAAATATTATTTTTAAATTAATAATTTAGACAAATTAGAGGAAAAGAAAGCGAAAAGAGGTGCGGGACTAATTTTTTATGCCCGCTCACGGTGGCATAATCACGCCCATTCACGCTTACCACTAAAAAATTTCGACCCGACCCGCCCGCTCCCGAAAGGCAATATTTTGATTTCCGTCCGTAAATTCAACGGTGTTTTTAAATTTTTCTAAATTTTAATACTATAATTTTTTACATTTTGAATTTACTCTATTTCTTTAATTCCATAATCCATAATAACAAAAAATAAATACATATTATAAATCCAAATTTTTACTTAGAAAAAGAAGAATGACTATTTTTAAAATTTCAATTATGTACGCCTTTCCTCTAATAGGCGATTGGCTACAGAAAATAACCTTTCACTAGAAGCCGAATTTGCCAGGGCTGACAAAATTCTCTCTAATTTTTTCAAAAAAGGAAATAAATTTTCCTGCTTCCAAAACTTCAAAATATTGCCATTGTTATTTGTTTTATTTTTTAAAATTTTATTTTGATAATATTGATATTGGTATAATTATAAAAAAAAATCAGACCCGATGGCTTAACTTGCACCCTCTGGTCCAATGGGAAATCCCTTATTTGAGATGCAATCTGCGTATCATCCTTTTCAATTAATACAAACCCTCTTACTTGTGGGGAAAATAAAAAAATTAATAAATATTCAAAATAAATAACTTTATATTTCGCCAATATTCATTTCATTTCAACTAACGGCAATTTTTCACAGTCTACATATATTTTTTAAAAAACTTTATCACGAAATTTTTTTAGCATAACAAACAAAAATCGCGAATCCTTATTTCTTAAACAAAAACTTCAATTGGAAATTTTTAAACACAATTATACTTGCTTTTTAGGTATATTTTCATTATTAAATTAAGCTCTTTTTAGAGCCTTCGATATATTTTTATTTAGTAATTTTATATATTTTTACATATTTTTCTATAGTTGTTTTAATATTTTAGTGTTTTATCATTTTTTTTATAAACGTGTTCTTATAGTACTGGCTGTTCCCGCAACACATGTTTCTGTAGAAAGGGCTTTTTCGGGGCTAAAATTTATGTTATCGTCACAACAAACAAAAAGGAATTATTTATACCTGAAAATATATTACTTAAAAGTTCAAATAATATATTTAAAAATGAGTTATTTTGAATCTTATATATTTTTTTTATATATAATTCATAGATGTTTATAATAAAAATAAATTAGAAGATGATGTTGCTTCAATAAAAAAAAAATTTATAACCGTAATGAACCTTTATAAACCTTTATAATTAGCTGAACCGAACCTTTACATTTCTTCTCAAGAACCGTAACCATTTAAATTTTTTACATAATGAACCGTAACCAAACTGAACCGTTAATAACGGTTCGGGTCCCTGCTTAAATGTTCAACGAAATGCTTATTGCATTAAATAATTGTTGCAATAATTCGGATATTTTATAAATATATTTTTTAAAACAAAAAACTCTTAACCTCATCCCTTTTCATTCATTATATGCCTTAATTTAATACTATTTACTTTTTTTTAAATTCTCTTTTTAAATCCCTTATTTTGGCCTTTTAATTATATGGTGCCAGCCGCAAAAAAAGAAAAGAAAAAGTAATTATATTTATTTATTTTTCATGGGGATTCGGAATATTTTTTAAATATTTTAAAAAAAGATCCCGAATAAAACGTGGGGATTTAAGATCTTGAATCCTTACGTTGGGATTCCGAATTCCACATGATTTCATATCCCAATACGACATATATATTTTTTTTGGAGGGAGTGCATGTGCGCTATTATATATTTAAATACTTAAATAATTTATATTTAAAGTTCAGTTAAGCTATTATATATTTAAATACTTAAATAATTTATATTTAAAGTTCAGTTAAACTATTATATATTTAAATATTTAAATAATTTATATTTAAAGTTCAGTGATATTTATTTGTATATCTCAAGGCAGCAAATTATATATATAAATTAATATATATTTTCATTTTAGAATCACTTGTTTTTGCTTATTTTTAAAATAAATTATAAAAATATATTGGGAATTTCTCCGTAACTTATTTAATACAATCACACACTTTATTCTATTTTATTCGTATTCGTATTTTATTCATTAAAAGGTAGTGTAGGATCGGTAGTTTTAATAAGATCGGCTCTGAGTTTTTATTTTCCTCTTTTTACAAACCTTGATTCAGAATTTTTATTTTCCCATTATTATAAACCTTTGTTCAGAGTTTTTATTTATGTTTTTCTTTTTTTACAAATCCTTTCTTTTTACTTTTTTTTAACTTTCTTCTTATACAAAATTATTAATTACACACAAAATACTAAATTTTAAAAACTAAATTTTTCTTTATTTTCCTTTTCAAAAAAATTTTTTTTTTACAAACTTTAATATATAATATCCTTTTTAAAACAAATTAATTATTTTTTTTAAAACAGAAAAATCTTTTCTATATTAATCATAATAATTAATGTTTATTTTATAATGATATATATGTCGTATTGGGATATGGAATCATGTGGGATTCGGAATCCCAACGTTCCCCACGCTTTATTCGGGATCTAATTTTAAAAATAGATCTTTTTTTAAAAAAAATATTTTTAAAAAAAATATTTAAAAAATATTCCGAATCCCTATGAAAAAAAATTCCGAATCCCCATGAAAAAATAAATAAATAATATAATTACCTTTTCTTCTCTTTTTTTGCGGCTGGCACCATATAATTAAAGGGCCAAAATAAGGGATTTAAAAAGAGAATTTAAAAAAAGTAAATAGTATAAAATTAAGGCATATAATAAATGAAAAGGGATGAGGTTAAGACATTTTTGTTTTAAAAAATATTAAAATATATTACTTTTTCTTCTCTTTTTTTGCAGCTGACAGTGACCCCTACAACGGGGGGGGGGGGGGTCGAAGCAATTGCTTCTAAAAATTTGAGTGGGGGTTATAATAATTTTTAAAATTTATTTTATTTGGAAATTTTGAGTGGGGGGGGGGGTACTTTTTAAAAATTTTTTTTTATTTTTTATTTTAAATTTTTATTTTAATATTTAAAAAAAAAACCAATTGATTTCTGGTTTATGTATGTAATAATAAGACCCCCTCCCTCACTTATTATTTAATTTAATTAGTATTGACGGAAATTTTGGTCGATGTTTAGTAAATTAGGTTGTTATCCGAGATTTCTTGTCATAAATTATTTTTCCAAAATATACCCAAAAATATTAACCAAAAAAAATAAAATGTGTTAGAAGAAAATAAAATATCTGACTCTTTTAATGATCATGAAATTTAATAGTGATATTATTGTGCATGAATCTTCACAGGCACACAGGATGGCCGATTATGGAAGACTTTCACACAATAAAAATTCCATATTACAATTTATAATACTCCAGAAAAAATGTGTGGATAACCTTTATCATAAGAATAATAATATAAGATGTCTAGGTTATTAATATCTCGTAACCAAGCCTTCTGGGGAACAGGCAACAATAAGGTAATATGATGGGCCTTATTAAACTCATTGCAGATTTTGAACCTTTCCTGGGAAAAATAAAAAAGAGGGATTAAAAACGAAAATATATTCAAATCTATTATCATATAATAACATAAATATTCTCATTGAAACCATGAATACTTTATAATTAGCTGAACCGAACCGAACCTTTATAAATTTCTTCTCAAGAACCGTAACCAAAACGTAACCATTATAATTTTTTACATACTGAACCAAGCTGACTCTTTTTAAATAACGGTTCGGGTCCCTTCTTAAATGTTCAACGAAATGCCATATTACATTGAATAATTGTTGCAATAATTCGGATTTTTTTAAATATATTCTTTAATATTTTTTAAAACAAAAAATTTTTAACCTCATCCCTTTTCATTCATTTATATGCCTTAATTTTATACTATTTACTTTTTTTTTAAATTCTCTTTTTAAATCCCTTATTTTGGCCTTTTAATTAAATGGTGCCAGCCGCAAAAATGAGAAGAAAAAGTAATATATTTTTAATATTTTTTAAAACAAAAAAGTTTTAACCTCATCCCTTTTCATTCATTTATATGCCTTAATTTTATACTATTTACTTTTTTTAAAATTCTCTTTTTAAATCCCTTATTTTGGCCTTTTAATTAAATGGTGCCAGCCGCAAAAAAGAGAAGAAAAAGTAATATATTTTAATATTTTTTAAAACAAAAATGTCTTAACCTCATCCCTTTTCATTTATTTTATGCCTTAATTTTATACTATTTACTTTTTTTTAAATTATCTTTTTAAATCCCTTATTTTGGCCTTTTAATTATATGGTGCCAGCCGCAAAATAAAAGAAGAAAAAGTAATTATATTATGTTTTTTTTTTCATCGGGATTTGGACTTTTTTTTCATAAAACGTGGGGAACGGTTGGGATTCCGACACATGATTCCATATCCCAATACGACTTATATATATATTTCTTATTATTAATATTATAATTATTATTTTCCTTACAATTACCAATTTAAAAATAAACAATTATATAAAAAAAATAACAAACAAAAACCGATTATTTTATATAACAAAAAAACTAATACATTAATACTAACTGACTGCCTACAGCAGCTCCTCCCTTCAGAAGAAATCCCCCTCCTCCCGCTCCGTGTCAGACGGAATATATTCCAAAAAGTCCTCCAGTGTCCCCAGCCACTCCGAATCATTTGCCAAGTCATCTAGTGTTCCAGGTCACTCCGAATCATTTGCCCACTCTTCGTCTACCATACCCCTTTCCTCCTGCCGACTTATCCGCTCCTCCGGAAGCAAACCCCTATCTGCCAACTCCCTTAATGCCTCAGTTTCGCTAATCTCGTCTTGTTTTGGCTCCAACGGACATTCATGAGGGCCACGCGCATTACTCCCCTGGGCAATTCTATCAGCTTCCGCGGCCTCTAAATTGTGCAACACCGTGGCTTGCGGTCTTTGTTCCTCCATACCAGTTTTGTTCCAATCTTCCCCAATCTGCTCCACCCCATCCGACCGTTACGATTCCGGTATTCCCATCATCATTTGCTCCACTGTTCCCAAATCGGTCTCCTCCCTCCGTCGCTCCATGGGACACGAACGCCGAATGTGAACCCGTTCTCCACATCCATAACACTGGCGTTCATCCCCTCGGGCTCCTCTAGGGTCATCTATCCGAATTCTGCGAACATTTCTTAATTCTCCTGTCCTGCGCGGTCCCAGCGCCCTTCTTGATGAAAATCCATGAAGAGTCGTTTGCCTTGGCGTTATTATAAAATGGATCTCGATCTTCAAAAACCCAATTCGGTCACATGTTGGTTATCTTTATTTACTTTTATTATTTACGTATACAATATCTAATACCCTCTCACCCTTGCTACCCATGAATTCTCCTTTTTCCCCTTAATTTTTTTTTTAAAAAAAATCCTAAAAACTTCTCCAAACTTAAAAAAAAAATTCCTATCAACAAACTAAAAAATAATTTCGACAAAAACTAATTCACGGGCCTTGCAAATTATATATTTTCTTTTCTTTTTTTAGAAAAAAATTTTAGAAGGACAAATCTTTTCTAAACCTTTTATACTTTTCCCCAAATCTAATTTTATCCTAACTTTCTCCTTTCTTTTTCTTTTGCTTTCCTCGGTTGTCACTTGATTTATTACTTTGTTATTCCCTTCCAAAATTCCTTTTTATTACTTTCTATTTTAACATCTAAAATTATCTCATTTTTTAAAAAATCTAATTTAACGCAGCTGTCTCCCTAACTCATTATTTTATTTTCTTACATATTTTTTTCAATTTAAATTAGTGACTCAATTACTTCTCTTCCATATTTCTTTATCTATTTCCCATATTTATTAATTCCTTATTAACTTAATTATTTACGGATGAATACTGCTTACTACCCAATACAGAATTAATTTAAAAGCTAATTATCTTCCTGATTTAAGAATAATCAATACATCACTATTTTGAGACATTTCCCCTTAATTATTTAAGAATTTTCCCAAATATCACAATCCTGCTAAGTAAAAATTCTTTCTTTTTCCTAATATCCGTACCCTCTAACTCGCAAAAAAAAATATTCGCTGACATTACCTACCTCTAGACCCTCTGGCTCATACTCTCCCCCTACAATTATTCATTACCTCCACTAATTATTGATGATATGCACTTCCTCTTTTCCATATTTTAGGTTTTATTAAATATGTACCATAATATATGTTACCTATTACTCATAAAAGTTACTTACTGAATTCTCATATTCCTCGACAAACCCCTCAATTTTTCCTGCTCTATCCGTCTGCGTAGCTGATCTCTGTGTCTCACTCCCTCTCTCCCGTAGGCGAATTCTACTCTAGTTACCCTGCTTCCCATATTTCCCACAACCACCCCGGGCTCATATTTTTTTTACTTCCAAATACTCTTGCCCATACTGCTTGCTCTTCGATAAATTCCGCTTCATTCACCGTTTCGAACCTTTCCTTTTCCAGACCTGCCGGTTTCAGTGAATCCAACCAAATTCGAGTTCTCCGTCCTAAAAACTTCTATGCCGGCGATGACTTCTCCCCTTTTTTACTGTTGTTATTATAAGCCACTGCTACCCACATCTCTCCGCCCCCATCCCTTAACTTTCTCAACCAGTTCTTGACTACCGCTACCATCCTCTACGCTTGTCCATTTAAACTTGGATGATACGGCGGAGCTAAAATGTGTTTCGCTCAAGTTTCCGCACAAAAGATTTTGAATTGTCTAATAAAAGCAGGACCCAAACGATACTACTGTCCTAACCACTCTAAATTTAGCCCATCGGTTTTATAATACTTTTATCACGACTTGAGTGGTTAATCCTTTCACTTCGTCATACTCTACCCAATTCGAAAAAGCATCTACCACCAATATATATATTTTATTCTCAAAGTCAAAGAAATCCAAGTGGATGCGTTCCCAAGGCTGGGTTGCTTTCAGCCATATACTTTTTCTGTTCCTCCGAGGCATCGGAGCCCATGAATTACATCTAACACAGGCTCGACTAATATTTTCAATATCCCTGTTCATTCCTGGCCACCTAACATATTCCTTTCCCCATTGTTTCATTCTCTCCATTCCTTGATATCCCGCATGAATCAACGCCATTACTGCTTCCCTTAACTTGGACGGTATAACACTCCTATTTCCTCGCACCAAACATTCATCTCGTAGTAATACTTATTAATTTCTTTACCTCCGGCTTTACACGTAATTGCAGATATGCATCAGAGAAATCTACTTTTGAAAAATAAACGCTTCCCTTTAAATTGACTAGTATTTCTTCAATTCATGGCAACGAATATTTGACCTCCACTACCCATGGATTTAACGTGACTTGAAAATCTGCGCATAAACGAAGTTTTCCATTGGCTTTCTTCACAGGCACAAGTGGAGTTGCCCACTAACTATACTCCACAGGACAAACAATTCCTCTTTGTACCCATTGATCTAATTCCAGTTCCACTTCCTTTCTCTATTCAAACGGTATCCGTCGTAACGCACAGAATTTTGGAACACAACCATTTTTTAACTTAATGTCTACTTCATAATCTCTGAGGCATCCTAGGTCTTCGTTGAAAATTTCCTGATAACTTCGTACTAATCTCCGAACTCCTTCTTGCACTTGGGTCATAGCCAATTTTCTTCCCTCTTCCTCCTTAGTTATCAACTCTTCTCACTGGGCAGTGTCCTGTCCTTCATTACTTCCCGATTTTTTTACGTCTTCGCATTCATCACATCTTGCTGCCTTCCCACCTCCCTTTTCCCAATTCCTCTTTCCTCTTCCTTTCTCTTAATATCACGACCCTCCTTAACAGGTCCAACGTACCCCTAGTAACTTTTATCTATCTTCTCTTTAACTTTATTCTCCTTTATTTCTCTCCTAGAATTCTTTTCCCCTACTTCGTTCCTATAATTGCTTCTCCCCGTTTTATTCCTCGAATTATCTCCCCTGGTTTCTTTCCTCAAATTATCGCTCCTATAATTGTTTTTCCTTATTTATCCCTCCTTGAATTATCTTTACTTGTTTCGCTCCTTAAATTATCGCTCCTTTAATTATTTTTACTTGTTTCACTCTTTAAATATCGCTCCTTGAATTATTTTTACTTGTTTCGCTCCGTAAATTATCGCTCCTAGAATTGTTTCTCCTTATTTCACTCCTTGAATTATTTTGATTTGTTTGGTTCCTTAAATTATCGCTCCTTGAATTATTCTTCCTTGTTTCGCTCCTTGAATTATCGCTCCTTGTTTCTCTCCTATAATTATTTTCTCTGGTTCCCTCATTAAATGTCTCAATTACTGGTAACACATTCTCTCTTAATGTCATAACAGCATATTCCTCACTCGTTATTGGTACGAATATACCCCACCATCAAAATACTCCCCAAAAACTATACCATGGACCAATCCTAGTTATCCAATCCCATCCCAACACCGCTTCTATATTCCGACTGATAACCCATAAATCTAATATTTCAACCCTTTCCTCCAATGTTGCTACTATTTCCACTCTCCCCATGGCTGCCAACAGGGTCCTATCAAACTGACTTATTTTTAACCCATCATTCTCTATCATTTCACCGGGCCAAATACTCTGATATCCATTATATCCAATTACCGAAATGGCTGCTTCCGTATCAAACAACATGGGAACTTTCTCCCACCTAAATTTATCATCACTCTCGGACAACGATCATGTACACTAGCCCTTCTTGTAGCATATTGACACCTCCCTCTTTATTTATTTTTCTCTGATAACGCTCCTCCTTTGTCCATTTCAACCGCCGCGCCCCGACCCATCTTGCAAATTTTTCGCCATCATATAGTCACAAATTCTCACTTACCTCGCTACATGCCCACCCTTTCGGTATCGAAAACATTCCATATTTTTCTCCCCCGCTTCATTAACATTGACTGCACGAACTCCTTCCATTTTCTCCCGCTCATTCGTCCTAGAGCATTCAGATCCATCCCTCTCTGTGGAAAACCGCTTCTGTTGTTGTAATTGCTCGTATTACACTCTTCCTTATTATGCCCAAATCGACCACAACCCGAACATCTCAATCTCTCTTGCTTACCTGTACAATAAGGGGCAATATGTCCAAGCTTCCCACAACTAAAGCATTTTGCTCACGGCAATCCCTGAGCATATGACCTGGTTTACCACAATTATAACAACTCATTACTCCTCTCCCTCGAGGCTCAAAACTTTGTCTTATTTCCAATCTCCTTCCCCTAGAATTTTCCCTTGGCTCTCGTCCACCCTTTGATTAACTCCTGAACCAGTAACCAGGTTACTTTCCCCATCATATCCTCTTCTCCATTATGCCCCTCAATGGTCAAAGTCTGTCCTTTTATTTTAACGCTGCGACTCAGGGGCGTCGCTAGCCTTTACAATTTAAGGGGGCTTAACTAAATAAAATCTTATGGAGGGCTTCGCCCCCCCCCCCCATTTTGTTAATATTTTGTCATTTATTACAAAATCCATATAAATAATTAAAACAATACAAGACATTTCTAAAAATAATATTTTTTATACAAAATCTATTTATTACAGTAAAATATATTTTCCATTGCTGATATAAAAAAATTTGCGTCTAAAGAATTACAAGTGATAAAAAAGGTTAATTTATTCATACATATGCCTCGATTGATAATAGTTTTTAAAACCACATAATGCAATAATATAATCTAAGCAACTTACATTGACAAAAGGTTATGAAACTAAACTTCTGTTACCATTTTAGACAATGTTTTATAGAATGGACTAATAAGGAAAAATTTATAAGCCTAAACCAAATTAACAATTATTGAAGAAGAGATAAACGACCGATCCAAATCATAAAACTATATGGTGGTTAGAGCTTCCTCTTAGGATGACATGATGGCTAGATAAATAATTGAGAAAATTATTGTGAGATATTAAATTTCTAAAAGATTATCTTCCATTTTTAATGATATATAAACGACTACACAGTTGACTATTATTGTTTATCTAAAATATGCAATCATATGCTCTCAGAAGCTGTAGTAATAATCTTAAATTACATAAACACAAATAATAGATGCTGGTTAATTTGCAGTCATAGCCGTGACTCTCACGATGTAAACTAATATCAGAATTTATTATATTAAATAAATTGATAAAATAAAAACACTAAAAATTTTGGAAGAAATAATTATTCATATTGAGTTATTTACACGGCAAGGATGCCATATTAGAAATGAAATATTTTATACCTATAAAATAAGGACCAGAATGATATGATGAAATTAAGATTCTATATAGTATTGTCGCACCACCTCTAAATGGTATATTGTATCTTAAAATAATAGTAGTTTGTAATAATATCAAAAATACACTTGTATTAAAAATTTAACTCAAAATTGTTATTCGAAAATGAGATAAATAGCTAAAAACAGTAAAAAAAAGAAAAGAAAAGATATCTAATTCATTACATCCATTGTAGGATGAATAATAAAATGTTTAATTTAATTATTTTTAACTAAATAGATGGCGTTAAATACTTGAATGCAAATTGTTACAATATTTATTATTAAAAGCATTTATTAGAATTTATTATAATTTAACTGTAATTAAATAACTGTCAAATACGTTTATAAAAGTGACATTTTATCTAATATTTTATAACCAACTGTATATATAGAGGATTATAAACTATATATCTATTTACTTACTTTTTATAAAGAAATCTCTTATACTTATTTGGACCTTGAAAATAATTTTAGGAATAGGTATGATAATTTAATTTAAAAATAAATATACAGTTGATTGGTCATTTTGAACTCGGCTAATTACAATATTAAATTTGTTAGTTTTCAATTAATAATTGATTATATTTATTTAATTAGGGTTATATAATAATTTAAATAATAATAGTCAATTAAGCTTCAACTGTTAATGCTAAATTAATATTTAGTGAGTGATATTGATATATTTTTAACACAGAATTAATAATTAAATAGTATTCATTTAATAAAAATTAGATAGTTTTATTAATTTTTAAATAATAAAATTAAATCTATATATTACTCAATAGAATTATAAAAGAAATCGTGGGCAATTAAAAAAAAATTATTTTTAGTTCAAGGGGTGTTGAATAACGATTTAACCTCGTCTTATTTTATTGTGTAGATTATTCTTTTATTTTGTAAAAAATACTTATTTAACTAGTTCTTTTAATATGTACTTTACATTTTATTTCACGTTTTTTTGTTTATATTCTAATTTTTAGATAGAAAATAGAGATATATTGTAAATGTTTGCAGAAAATGAATAGAGATCGAAATAAATTATTACGGAACGAATATACGTATTATTCTTACATGGTACCCCGGAATGGTAAAAAAATACTCACCATTTATCTATACATTTTTTTTGAATTTTTTTCTCTTCCATTTTTTTATCATAGTGAGATTTAATGTTTACATGTAAAAACATAAAATAAAAAATAATTTTCTATAATTCCTATGTAAAAACTTTTAATAACATTTTATTATAAAATTTTTATGTATTTCCGAGAATTCTGATGTACAATATACGAGAGGACCCGTTCATGGAGATATTCTTCGAGTTTTATAACTTGAAGGAGATGTTACGTTACTATGAGGCCTTAAATGGTAAGTTTTTTGCATACAACGATTCCGAATTCGTGCAAATAAGATGCATATTTGTGAAGATTTGAACAACATCATTTTTTATATTACGAAAACACACATTAACAACATTTTTGTTTAATATATAATATGTTAACGTAATATTTTATAAAAAAAGATAATAATAAACGGATATAAAATATTATACACCTTATAAGTTTCCTAAGCTTATTGGACCACTGACTGAGGTTTACATAGAAAGGGTACTTGACTACTTTTTCAGCACATCATCGGACTCCGTTAAAGTAAATACTTTACTTGCTAATTTATCTGATGTGTTTGACAATATTAAATCTATTTGTTCAAATACTGAGATTTTAGACCTTAATATAGTAATTAAAAAACTTGGATACCTTTTACCAACACAGGATAAAAATATTTCAATTAACAAATTTAATTTAGCATGACAAAATCCTAATGTAAGAATGGTATATTAGGCTATCTAAATTAAATAAAAAAAATTAAGTAAAAATATTAATTTAACCTTGATTATATGTTTTACCTTTGCTTTGATAGGGGTACGCTCGAATTTGTTCTTTAAGTTTATTCATAGTTACTAAAATTGCATAATGCTCTTCCTCAGATTCAAAAGGATGGTTGTGAATATGTGTCAATGTAAACTGCATATTTAATAATGTACCTCTTGCCGTACAATGACTTAGTCTACATATAAATAAAATTCCAAATTTATGATGAACATATAGAAATTTATTTGAATATAACAAATTACGTTTTTTTTGGGAAAAAATAAAATTATATGGCTGTTCTACATTTAAATATGAGAATTAAATGTTATTAACTGATATTGGTAAAGTTACAGAGCTATCAGCTGCAATGGAGATATCGATTACAACTTCTTCATCTATAAAACTTTCGTCCAAAAATGGTAAAACATGGAGATCATCCTCTCCATCCTCTTGTTCATGATTAATCACAGAAGTCACAATCTCTTCATACCCATCGATTCTTAAGGAAAAATATATTTCTGATTAATTATGATAAAATTAAAAAGAAAATATATTAACAAAATTTTGATTAACTATGATAAAATTAAAAAGAAAATATATTAACAAAATTTTGATTAACCAAAATCAGCATCTTCTCGAATAGGATTGATCATCGAGGATATCGACTCCGGACCTTCTTCAAGGATCTCAGAAATCCCCACAGCACCTCCATTTTCTTGTTCATGAATATTCACAGAAGTAACATTATCTTCATTTCTACCCATCGATTCTTAAGGAAAAATATATTTTTGATTAATTATGATAAAATTAAAAAGAAAATATATTAACAAAATTTTGATTAACTATGATAAAATTAAAAAGAAAATATATTAACAAAATTTTGATTAACCAAAATCAGCATCTTCTCGAATAGGATTAATCATCGAGGATATTGACTCCGGACCTTCTTCAAGGATCCCAGAAATCCCCACAGCACTTCCATCTTCTTGTTCATGAATATTCACAGAAGTCACATTATCTTCATTTCTTCCCAATGATACTTAAGGAAAAATATATTAATTTGATTTTCATATTATATTGTAAAATACTTCCTCTTCTTGCAGTCAAGTACTTGCAAATATCTAGAAAATAATAAATTACATCTTGTATATTAAAATCTTGCATATTAAATAATTTACCATTGCATTCTGCTGTCAGAGTAAATACATTATTTAATGTAAATCCTCTACCATGGCAGGTTGGAGAAGTACAGATATAATAAATTTTACATTTATAAGGACTTTCGGTATGAAGTTGGTATTATTATTTAAGATTGCCACAATAACAGTATTGAAGTAAATACTTTAAAATATTAATATGTAAAAATTTTAATTAAAACAATTACCTTTGCCTTTAAGGAGATAAACAGATATTAAACAAATATACAATATTGATGTAAATTAATGAAAACCAAAATTACAGTATTGAAGTAAATACTTTAAAATATTAATATGTAAAAATTTTAATTAAAACAATTACCTTTTCCTTTAAGGAGATAAACAAATATACAATATTGATGTAAATTAATGAGATAACCAAAATTACAGTATTGAAGTAAATACTTTAAAATATTAACATGTAAAAATTTTAATTAAAACAATTACATTTTCCTTTAAGGAGATAAACAAATATACAATATTGATGTAAATTAATGAGATAACCAAAATTACAGTATTGAAGTAAATACTTTAAAATATTAATATGTAAAAATTTTAATTAAAACAATTACCTTTTCCTTTAAGGAGATAAACAAATATACAATATTGATGTAAATTAATGAGATAACCAAAATTACAGTATTGAAGTAAATACTTTAAAATATTAATATGTAAAAATTTTAATTAAAACAATTACCTTTTCCTTTAAGGAGATAAACACAAATTCAATATTGAAGTAAAGACTTTTTCTAAGAAATATTTCGAAATTTTTAAGCGAAATGGTACAATGACAAAAGACAGACAAACGGATCGGACCGATACCGGTGGTTAGAGTTTCCTCTTAGATGACATGATGGAAGCTAGATAAGTAATCGAGAAATATTAAATTTCTAAAAGATTATCTTCCATTTTTAATGATATATAAACGACTACACAGTTGACCATTATTGCTTATCTAAAATATGCCATCATATGCTCTCAGCAGCTGTAGTAATAATCTTAAATTACATAGCCACACAAATAATAGATGATAGTTAATTTGCAGTCCTAGGCATGACACTCACGATGGTAACCCATATCAGAATTTATTCTGTTAAATAAATTGATAAAACAAAAACACTAAAAACCTTTAGAAGAAATTTGCAAATATATTGAAGCCTTGAGTTATTTACACGGCAAAAATGACATATTAGAAATGAAACATTTTGTAAGTACAAAATAAGAACCAGATTGATATCATGAAAGCAATTAATTTTTTATATATTAATGTCGCACCATCTCTAGTTGGTATATTATATCTTAAAATAATAGTAGTTTGTATAATATTGAAAATATATTCGTATTAAAAATTTAACTCAAATCTATATTCCGAAGAAGAAAAAATTAGCTTCCTAAAAATACGTAAAAAAGAGTAGAAAAGATATCTAATTTATTACATCCATTGTATGATTATATTGTAAATAAATAGATAGCGTTAAATATTTGTAAGCAAATTATTACTTATACTTATTATCAAGCATTTATTAGTAAATTTTTAAAATATTAGCTGTAATATATTATATATGTCAGATACGTCTGTAAAAGTGGCATTTTACTTAATATTTTATAAAAAATTATATGTAATAGAGGATTATAAACTATATGTCTACTTACTTTTTATAAATAAATCTCTTATACTTATTTGGATTTGGACCTTGAAAATGATTTTAGGAAGAGACATGATAATTATATTTAAAAATCAATAATATAGTTGATTAGTGATTTTTAACTCGGCTAAAATATTAAATTATTATTTTTCAATTAATAAATGATTATATTTATTTAATTAGGGTTATATATTAATTTAAATAATAAAAGTCAATTAAGCAACTGTTAATGCTAAATTAATATTTAGTGAGTGATATTGTTATATTTTTAACATAGAATTTGATTGCAAGCTGACAGTATAATTTATATGTAATAATCTTATCTAATAATTAAAATAGTTTTAATTTAATTAAATTAAAATAGTCTTATTAATTTTTTAATAAAATTAAATCTATATATTACTCAATAGAATTATAAAAGAAATTATTCAGAATGCAATTAAAAACATTTATATTTAGCTCAAGGGGATATTAAGGAACCATTAAAAAATTTTTTTGCTTCAGGGGGCTATTCAAACTCTTCAGGGGGCTCGAGCCCCCCCCCCCCCCCCCCTCCCCCCCCCTAGCCACGCCACTGGATACCATGATAATTATAATAACTATAACTACAACAAGTATCGCTACAACAATAATAATCAATCTAATTACGGTAGAAATAATAATAATACATGGCATGATAATAATCAGAGGAAACAGATCCAATATTGTAATCGAAACGCAAATTACCAATCCTATAGTAATAATTCAAATGATTATAGAGGTAGCGAAATCAGAGAAAGCAAATAATATAACAACAACCAGGGTTTCGAACCGTTAAGCATAACGGTTCGGTTTGTTCCGGTTTTTAGTTTAAAATTTTATAAAGGTTTTGTTCCATTTCTGTTTTTTTTAAAAAAATTCATATCGGTTCAGTTCGGTTTATAATTTATAATGGTTCATTTCGGTTTGTTCCGGTTTTTATAAATTTGATTTAAAAAGAAATTAATCATTAACCATGTATATATTAATTTTAGAGAAAAATCTTTTCAATTTATAATTTCTTATTTAATTTAACCATGATAATCTAATATTTATTAAACTTAGTAAATACAAATTAGACAAATTAATTTTTTTTATTTCATAAATAAATAAGATAAAAACAAACATGTGTAAATACAATGATGAATAAAATAACACATAAATATAATAAAAGGTATACTATTTATGTTTAAAAAGAGAATTAGAACGGATGACTAAAATATTTTCTAATATTTCAGGATTTAATTTAGTTCTCTGTGCAGAGAATATAAACTTAAGGCTAGAAAATGCTCTTTCTACGGATACCTGCATAGCTGGAACTGCCAGCACATTTATAGCTAACTTATAAAGTTCTGGCATACTATTCTTTACATTTCCCCAATAATTCAAAAGATTAGTATCTTTTTCTAATCTCTCTATATTATCAAATGACCGAATTATATATTTTATTTCTATACATTTATTATAATTTTCTATGCCCTGAGAATTATTCATATTAAGACTTTTATGCCACTTTAATATATCTTCAAAATCATCATCTAAATTATCTTTCGAATGCGAACACGTAGGCATAGTATTTAGAATTTCAATATTCTGATTATTTAGACTTTGTATCAAGTTCCAAGTTTTACAAAGATGTTTTCTGGCGATCTCTCCTTCTTCAAATGTTAAAAATATTATTTTAATAATAAATAATTTATAATGACTTAAATAAATATTAGAATTCTGAATTTAAAAAAACAATATGATTATAAATAAAAAATTATCATATCATTAAAATATTGCTGACCATTTTATTTATTGTCATTTAAATTCTATGATCCAAGTTTTTATAATGAGATAAAAAATAAACCATATTATATAAAAATGAATGTAAAAGTACTGATTTCTATTAGATGTTAGTTATTAATAGTAGATTTATTTAATTTTTTCCTAAACTATTAGTAAGTATTATTATAAAAGCTTATTAATAACTTATATATATAACCTGTTAATTTAGCCAAGAATAATTATGTGTGATTTTAAGATATCTTATCTAATTAACAGATAATTAGCCTATTCTCTAATAAAATAAGTATTTAAAGAAAAAAACAATAAACTTGGTATTAATTGATAAATAATGTTGATAATATAAAAATATTTAATTTGAAAAGAAATCACCAAATTTTAAAAATTCCCCCAAGGAAAATTAAAATTTCAAATTTAGGTTAATAATTTAAAATTAATTATTTTTTAAAACCGTTTTGAACCGGTTCAAAATATTTATAACGGTTCGGTTCGCTCTTTTTATATTTTCTATTAAGGTTGCGGTTCAGAAAATCATAACGGTTCATTCCGGTTTGGCGGTTCGGTTCGAAACCCTGACAACAACTACCATAATATGAATATTGAAGAAATTGTTAAAAAGTTGACTCTACAAAAAATAAAGATGATAACGATTTTAACATTAACAATTTATCTGGGGACATGCTTAATGATAAAAATAAGGTATTTATGACTACCTTAAAAGTAAATGATATTATAACAACCATGCAAGTCGACACGGGTTCCAAATACACCATTATACCTCATGAATTGGCTAAAAAAACTTGGTATTAGAGATGTTAAAAGATCCGAGTTACAACTTACCGCCTATGCAGTGGCGTCATTAGGGAGAGGCGCGCAGGGGCGTGAGCCCCCTGAAAAATTTGAATAGCCCCCTGAAGGATTTTTTTTTAATAGCTCCTTAATATGCCATTGAACTAAAAATAAATTGTTTTGATTGGCCTCCTGAACGATTTCTTTTATAATTCTATTGCGTAATATATATTTAATTTTATTATTTAAAAATTAATAAGACTATCTAAATTTTTATTAAATGAATACTATTTTAATTATTACATTATTAATACATATAAATTATATTTTTACTATGACAGCTTGCAATCAAATTCTGTGTTAAAAATAGAATATCAATATCACTCTATTAATTTAGCATTAACAATTGAAGCTTAATTGACCTTTATTTCAAATTATTATATAACCCTAATTAAATAAATATAATCATTTATTAATTTAAAATTAACAAATTTTATATTGTAATTAGCCGAGTGCAAAATCACAAATCACCTATATTATTCATTTTTAAATTTAATTACCATGCCTCTTCCTAAAAATAATTTCAAGGTCCAAATAAGTATAGTAGATTGTCTTTATAAAAAAGTAGACATATAGTTTATAATTCCCTATTATATATAATTGTTTATAAAATATTAGGTAAAATGCCACTTTTACATAAGTATTTGACAGTTATATAAAATATTACAGTTAATATTTTAATAAATTTTACTATTAAATGCTTTTGATAATAAATATAAGTAACAATTTGCATTCAATTCTTTAACGCCATCTATTTATATTTAAAAATATTATTAAAGATTAAACTCTTATTATTTATCCCACAATGGACATTAAAAATTAGATATATTTTCTTCTCTTTTTTTATGTGTTTTTAAGAAAGCTATTTTTTTTCTTATTTGAAAAACAGTTTCGAGTTAAATTTCGAGTATATTTTTGATATTATTACAAATTACTATTATTTTAAGATATAATATACCAACTCGATGTGGTGAGATAATAATATATAAAATTTTAATTGCTTTCATCATATCACTCTGGTTAAAATGTTTCATTTCTAATATAGAATCCTTGCCGTGTAAATAACTTAAGGCTTCAATATATTTACATAATTTCTTCTAAAGATTTTTAGTGTTTTTGTTTTATCTATTTATATAACATAATAAATTCTATGAGTTACATCGTGAGTGTCATAGTTATGACTGCAAATTAACCGGCATCTATCATTTGTGTGGCAATGTAAGTTAAGATTATTACTATAGTTGCTGAGATCATATGAATGCATATTTTATATGCAATAATGGTCAACTGTGTAGTCGTTTATATATTATTAAAAATGGAAGATAATCTTTTAGAAATTTAATATCTCACAATAATTTTCTCGATTACTTATCTAGCTTCCATCATATCATCTAAGAGGAAGCTCTAACCACCATATAGTTTTATGATGGTCGTTTATAATCTCTTCTTTGAGAATTGTTTATTTGGCTAGGCCTATAAAATTTTCCTTATTAGTCCATTTTATAAAACATTGTCTAAAATGGTAGCAGAGAGTTTTATTAGTTTCATGACAATGTATGTTGCTAAGAATTATATTATTATGTGGTTTTTAAAAACAATTATCAATTGAGGCATATGTATGAATTAATTAATCTTTTATCACTTGCAATTCTTTAGACGTAAAATTTTTTTAAATCAGTAATCGAAAATATTTTATACTGTAATAAATAGATTTTATAAAATTTTTGGAAAGTATCTTGTATCCAGTATCTAAGATACATATTATTTAAAAGTATTTGTATCTTAACCAACTTTGTATTAAAAAAGATACAGAAACTTTAAAAAAAATTTATATTGGTTAATTTAAATAGTATTAAAATTTTAAATGATATTGTTTTAAGATTTAAATGAAAAATTTAATCAAAATTTAGATATTTTAAGATAATTTTTGATATATGACGTTGGTCGTCATATAGCAATTTGCTAACAATTAGAACTAGCATATTTGAATCGTTTTATATCTGTCTATTTTAAAATTATGGAAGAAGAAAATAGAATAATATGTTTATCATCGTCTTCAGATGATTCTTCAACCGAAAATTACAACAATAAATTTAAACTAAGCATACTTAATGGCAAATTTTTTGAAGTACTTCAAGATGATCATAATAAAGAAATTCATCGTGACTTTGGTATTGACGAAAAAGTTATAGCAACTATTACAGATAACGGCTCTAACTTTAAGAAAGCTTTCAAGGAGTTTGGATATTCTATAGAAGCTGTAGAGAATGACTTTGACATCAATGATGATGAATGTATAGAATTCGAAATCATGAAAGTATTATTTAATACTTCTTTAAAATTTATTATGATATTGTAAATTTAGTAAAAAATTTTATTCAAATAAAATTATTTATTTGTTTATTTAAGGGTCTAAAAAAGCCTCAATAACATTGCCTCAACACATTCGTTGTTTGTGCCATACTATAAGTCTAATTGCCACAACAGATGTCGAGAGAGCTATTAAGGATTCTCCTAACATTTCTAAAATTCATCTGCAATAGCTAAATGTACTTGGAATGCAAATAATAGGCCTAAAACTGCAGAACTTATCAAAGCAGTTTTAGGAAAACAATTAGTTACACCTTGTTGCACTAGATGGAATAGTTTGTATGATAGTCTTCATAGTTTATTAAAATTTAAAGGCGAACTTCCTAAATTATGTCAAAAATTAGAATTTCCTAAATTAAGAGATATTGAAATTCAATATTTAGAAGAATATTGCAATATAATGGCCCCATTGGCTATAGCGATTGACAAAATACAGAGTGAAATCAATTGCTATTATGGAGAATCAGCTCCAATTTTAAATGTCGTTAAAAAAAATTACAGATTTAATTCAAACCAATCTACAATTTTGCAAACCATTAGCTGTTGCCATAGAAAATTATTTAAATAAAAAAATATAAAAATATATATAATTTTGATAACAATTTTAAAAGTGCATTTTTGGTAACTATTTCTCATCCCTATTTTAAAAATCGTTGGATTGATGGTGAAAAAAAAAAAACCTTCAGGATTTTTTATTACATGAAGTTTTAATTGTTTTTAAAAATAATATTGAAATTAATACTTCAACAAAATCTTCAATTGATGTGATGAAGATGATGATTACTTTTGCCTTAAAAGTACCACATACAATTCTAATAATTCAATAAATGATATTGAAATAGAGGTCCTAAATTATATGAAAGATGACAGGTGGATTATAAATATGTTAAATAGTTATAAATATATAAAAGAAATATTTATTAAATATAACACAATATTACCCTCCTCAGCCCCCGTTGAAAGATTATTTAGCTTTGCTAATATGGTTAATAGACCAAATCGTCAAAGATTGAACGAAAAATTAATAATATTAAAAAATAATGCTGATTTATGATGCTAATTTATTATTATTTACTAATTATATAATAATTAAATGGAATATCGCATTATCTTTTATAATAAATTTGTTATTTTCTACAATTTATTTTAAATATTTTTTTATAAATTTATATTATAGATAAGAAAATAAAGCTCTATACATTTTGATTTTGACTATTTAAAGTTTTTTAAAAAAGTATCTTGTATCTTAGATACTTTTTTTTAAAAAAATACAAGTATCTTGTATCTTATTGAAATTTTTCTAAAGTATCTAGTATCTTAAATACAAAATTTTATAAAGTATCTGTATCTGAATACAATTTTCTGAAAATTTGCCCAACCCTGATTATTTTAATGATTTATATGCTAATTTATTTTGTATGCATAATATAATAAATGACAAAATATAAAATTCATAATAATTGTTCAGAGGGAGCAAATTTTAAAAAAGTATAATATATAATAAAAAACCCGGCCGAAGGCCTGCAAGAATGGGAGTATGAAGGGCTTTGCACCCCCCACTCTACCCCCTATAAATTATTTTTAGTTGAGCCCCCTGAGATTGTAAAGGCTAGAGACGCCCCTGCGCCTATGATGGAAATTTAATTAAGATCATAGGCATTACGCAAGTTAAAGTGACTTATGAAGGTATCTCAAAATATTTACAAGCGGTAGTAGTTGAGTCTGTTGGGACGTACATGGATTAACGCCTTCAAAAATATTTTAAAAAATTTATAGTAAATATTGACAAATTACGATAATGAAATTAAAAAATTGATTAATGAGTGCGAATCCAAATTGACTAACGGTCCAATTAACAAAGCAAGTGTCAAGTTACATTTAAGAAGAGATGTACAATCTAAAATTATACCACCTAGACGTATACCTTATTCAAAAATTGATCTTGTGGGCAAAGAACTTAAAAAATGGATACATGATAAAATTATTGAGCTTGTGAATATGATGAGCAAGTCCTATTACCGCCGTCTACAAAGATGATGGGAGCATTAGACTTTGCGCTGATTTTAAGGACACCGTAAACCCAGCTCTAGAAGATTTCAGATATCCACCCACGAATTAATGATCTAATAGCTAAACTTTCAGAAGGAAAGAAATTTACGAAGATCGATTTTAAAAATGCTTTCTTACAGGTCCAGATTGATAAAAGTTGCAGAAATATTTTAACTATATCTAAGCACAAGGGATATTACCAATTTACTAGCCTATACAATTATCTTCTTTTGTTAAAAATTATATTAATTTAATATTGTGCAATTAGATTATATTTTCAAAATACTATTTATATTTATTTTACATGCATTTTTTTAAATAGCGATTTATTTTTATTTTATAAATTAAATAGTAAATACAATATATTATATTCTCAAAATATTTTCCATTATTTTATAAATTAACTTTTATTTTTTTTAAATGCAATATAAAATATAGTATATGCTCAAAATATTATTACCATTTTTATGAATATTAGTTTTATTTTTATAAATGCAATATAAAATATAGTATATGCTCATTCATTTTTATAAATAACAGTTTTATAATTTTTATAAATTTAATATAATATTCTCAAAATATTAGCTTTTTACATGTATTTTTTAAATAAAAATTAAAAATCACAATAGAATCTTTTATATTCAAAAATATTATTTGCACAAATTTTTTATAGTATCAATTTGTAATTAAATATCTGAATAAAATATGGAATATACTTATATCCGGGCCGAGCCTTAAATTTTTAAATCCGGGCCGGGCCGGGCTTTAAATTTTTTAATCCGGGCCGCACCGGGCCGTAAAAAATTTTTTTAAAAAATATCCGAGCCGGGCCGGGCCTAAAAATTTTAAAACCGAGACGGGCCGTGCAAATGGTACCTCTGCAGGTCTCTGGTTTAAATATAAAGTCCTCATCTGCAATCTTCCAACAGATCATGGACAAAATCTTCGGTGACATGAAAGATGTCATATTTTATATTGATGATTTACTTATAACAGGAAAAAAAGATGAAGCTCACCTAAATAACACAAAAAAATGTTTTATAGAATATCATCGTTTGGGTTAGTACCTAACTTCAACAAAAGTGTGTTCTTTAAAAATAAAGTGAGGTTCTCCTGGGTCATGATATTGACGCCAAGGGGAATCATGCTAATCACGACATAATTGAAGCAATAATTAAAATGCCATAACCAAAATCAGCTACTGAATTATCAAAATTTCTGGGAATGGCTGGCTACTATAGAAAATTTTTGAACAAATTTGCAGAAATAGCCGATCCTCTATATAATATCGACAACAAAGAAAAATGGGCTTGGAACTTAGAACACTCTAGAAGTTTTAATGATCTGAAGAAGTTGATTAGTCTTCCTCCTGCATTGACTTATTTTAATCCTGAATTATTTATAGGAATTGCCACTGACGCATCTAAATGTGGTTACTGAAAAAGACGGCAAAGAAAAACCAATAGCTTTCGCGTCGAGAACCTTATTAAAATCCGAAATAAATTATACCAATATTAAGCTTGAGGCTTTCGCTATTATGTTCGCTATAAAGAGGTTCCAGGAATACTTAATCGGCATAAAATTTACAATTATTACTAACCATAAACCTCTTGTTCACATCTTTACCAAGGGTCTTAAGGATAATAGTACTTTATCCCTAAGACTCCTGAAGTGGAATATAACATTAGGAGGATATAATTTCAAAGTATAAAGCGGGTAAATATAATGTTGTTCCTGATTGTCTCTCGAAATTGCCACAAGAATGTTACAATGAAGTTGTCGAAAATATCACAATTATAAATGACTTTGGGGATTTACCTATCAATTTTAATCAAATACGTGATGAAACTTTCAAAGATATTGAATTAAAACAAGTCATAAATGATAAGAACAACGTGCTTATAAAGAATAATATCTATAAAAACGTTGAATTGGAATTAAGTATAATTAAGGATTGTCTTTACAAAAGCAACAAAATCATAATTCCGTCTTCTACGAGAAAAAATGTACGACATTACATGAAGGTCACTTGGGAGCAGGAAAAATCAAATCCTTAGCCAAAGATTATATGTGGTGGTATAAATAATGACATAGACATGGAAGTAAAAAGTTGTGACGATTGTAACATATATCATGACAATCCTAAAAAGATACAAAAACCATGGGTTTCGGCAACCAAACCATTTGAAAGGATGATTTTCTTTTTAATTATCAAAATACTCCGCAAAACAATCACTAAGTTCAATTATAATTTCAACCCATAGGACCCTTACAATAAATAGAACCAATTTATCCTCATCCATACATAAAGGTTTTTTTTAATATAAATAAGATAATATATGCAAAAGAAAAAAGAGATATTTGGATACCAGGTATCATTGTTAAAAGAACAGAACCAATGACATTCTAACTAAATTAGGTTAATGGAGAAGACACATTAATTATTTAAAACATCGGTTCGACGATTCCAGTTTAAAAAATAGAGAGGAAGGAAAAGAAGAAGAAACTATAACATTAATGGATAAAATTGATTATAAAACTTGATAGTTAAAGACATTGATTCTATACAAAACTCGATAGCCAAAGACATTGATCCTATATGAGACTCGACAACTAAAGACACCATCATATATGAAAAGATTGAAATCGATAGTACGGATCAACCCACAGTAGGGAACGAAAGTACTAGCCGTTATATAAAATGGATACCAATTTATTCCGTTCCAAATCGAGCCTAAAAAAGAATCAATTATTATTGAAAATAAAGGCAACTGGTAATATAGGTAATTGTATTTAAATATATTCGTTAATTGTGTATGATGATTAATTGATGTATTTATAATGATTTGTAAAAGATATATAAACTGAAGTTAATTACAAAAATATAAAATAATTCATTGTTTTGGTGACAGTTCAATCTCATTACATTGTTGTACTTTATATCTTTATATAAAGCTTTCTAAAAAAATCACTTATCTCTGAAAAAGGATTTCATGATTAAAAATATAATATAGGATGGATCAGGTAACTTGTCGTATAGGATAACGGTTTCCAAACACATTATTTTTATAGGAGTTCAACGCGGGATGGCCTAATCATAAAATTTTTTGATTAGAGTTTTTGGCCCCATAAAATAATGTATAAGATGTTTGCTCAATAATAATGTTTTTATGATGAAGAGATTAATTTGCCTAATCTAAGCTTAAAAAAGTTACGAACTTTAGGATATTGATCGCTAATTCTTATATGAACCCTATTTGAAATATGTAGGAGCAATGATTTTAATTGGATTGAAAAAATTATGAGTGCTCAATGATGATGAATAATTTTGTGGTCAGTTTCCTTGGTCAAGGTCTTAACCCGATCCGAAATAAATTTTAAAATTAAGGTAATATACTATGATGGTAGTTTGACAATAGAGAAGAAAAAACATATTAGTAGATAAAGATGGTTCCACGTCACGGCGCAGCGACAATTCAGCGCACGACAATTCGGCGCGGCAATAATTCAGCTCAGCGACAATTTGGCGCGTATCTATTACAGTTGCAATTTATTATAAATTACTTAGTATAAAAATATAAGGATGATTAAATAGAAGTCATTTTGAATGTTGATATTATTATTATTTCTTCATATTTATTTTTAGAAAAATCTCAATTATATTTACTAAATGTGTAATATCGAAAAAATTAACTAATATTTATACCTATTTCTTTAATGGACCAACTTACCACATTATAAGGTATGTTGATTAATAGCCAATATTATGTAAACCTGGAGATTTTGCGCATAGAAGAAAGAAAAAGAAAGATTTGACCTCTATCTCTAATCTTATATATTATTTGAATCCCGGAAAATAATTCCCCGAAAAAAAAATCCCGGAAAATAAATCCCCGGAAAAAAATCCCCAGGAAAATAATTCCCCGGAAAAAAAATACCCGGAAAATAATTCCCCGGAAAAAAATTCGCCAGAAAATAATTCCCAGGTAAATAATTCTCCGGAAAAAAAATCCCCGGAATAAAATTCCCCGGAAAAAATTTCCCCACTATACATTGAATTGCTAATGCATTGCTAAACTGCATTGCTAAAAGGTAATCAATCATTGTCAATTATAAATCAATCAAAAATTTATTACGTATATTTTTTTAATGATAATTTTTTAAACTTTTTTTAAAATATATTTAAATCATTTTTTTATTATAAATGAAGAATACTGATTAAATGATATAGTATATAATTTTATTTTTATTTAATATTATTAATAAGAAATTTATTTTTCTAGCTTATTAAAACAAATATACATTTTATTCAATTTTAAAAATTAACAAATATATATCCGTAAGAGGGCGTTATATGTTTTAATATGTATCATTTTAGGAAACCGGAATGATGATTGGATAGCACTTTTTTTATATTTGGGTATATATATACATATGAAAAACCTAAAAATTAAAAATTTTTTTTAGGTTTCTTTGATGTTTAATGAGTAGGTTTAGAATAGTAAAACAATGGAAATTTTTTAAAGTAAATATTGCTGGCGTTATTTATCAAAATCTCTTCATTTTTGTTTTATACGTGTATATTTACGTGCTAAGCATTATTCTAAAAAATATTTTGAAAATAATTTGATTTGACCGATTGCCGAGCTCAAAACCGACCACTCACTAAATATTCGATTGACCAAATTTATTAGGAATATAATTTGAAAAATGTTGATTTTCGTTTTATATATCTATAAATACGTATAAAACATAATCCTAATAATTCTTCAGAATTAATTTTATCAAAATTTTTAAATATTTTATTTGAATTATTATTTCGTTGATATATTTATAGGGAATTTTTTCTCCTAATTTTGTAATTTTAATTATCTTAAAAACGGAGATTTTTTTTCCGGGGAATTATTTTTCTAGATTCTTTTTTAATATAGCTTACATTTAATATATTTATTGTAGCTTTCGTTCTCTTCGCTACACTGCACAAGGTACGATTCCCAAACAATTTATTTTAAATGAAATAGTTACATTTCTCATATTTAAATAAATAAATTATGCTAAGCTAACCTATCTCATATTTTACTTTTAATAAACCTTTTATCGGTCCGTTGTCTCACCCCCTCCTTCATTATTATATAGGATTTAACTTGTAATATACAATAAATTTATTGAATTTAAAACAAATTAAACAATAACATAAAATTTATCGAATTTAAAAACATTTAATGGTAAATCTAAATATATTTCCGCGAATATGAAGTTGATGATTTATTTTCAAAAAAGATACTCCAGCAGTAGTCCGCCAACATATTTATACGATTCTTGCCGGGAATTGAAATTGAAAACTTAAGAGTACCCAAAACGAAATTCTTTACCATTTTTCTCAAAAAGCAATCGATAAAAAATTATAAAAATTAATAAATTTATAAGGAAATATAAATCTAACACTATCACCAATTTTCAGGGATTTTCATTTGATACTTTTTAAAATATATCCGTATTACCATTTTTGAGATTTCGAAAAGTTGCCTTTATACGATAATATTTTTAAAACTTGACGTGAAGGGAAAACTTAGAAAACGAAATCGAACTCAATGTCAAATTCTGCACCAAAACTTGTTTTTATTTATTTTTTCTCCCATTTTTCTTGTCACACAGTACAATTAATAAAAATTGATAAAGACATAAATATTAAATAAAACCTATACAATAATTTTAATCTATATTTTTTCAACTTTTAGGTAGAGATATCAACATCCAAGGATGTTTTTATCATCTAACTCAATCAACTCATAGAAAGATTCAGGAATTGGGGTTAGAATCATCATATCGGAATGATCCAATGTTATGCTTATTTGCAGCTATGATCGATGGATTAGCATTCTTACCTATACACGATGTCAAACGAGGTATGGAGTATTTAAAAACCATTGTATCGGATGAAAACAAAGAATTATTGTTTTATTTTGATAAAAATTATGTGAATGGAGAATTGAGACATGGGAAAAACTCTCAAAGGCAAGTAGAGCCATTGTTCTCACCAGAAACATGGAATGTGTTCAATGTTACGATTGCTGGGGAAAATCGAACAAACAATGTATGTGAAGGATGGAATAACCGATTTAAGCATATTGTAGGCAATAAAAAACCGAAGATATGGGAACTACTCGAAAAAATAAGGATGGAAATAGCGGTTGATATGGGAAAAATCGGCCAATGGAATATTGGGACATACACTCCCAAAAAAATCGTATTTATGCACCGAAACAAACTATTTAAAAAAATTTATGCCTTGATTATTTAGAAGAGAGAAGGGACTTGCCCAATTTTCTCTCTTCATTTGGAGAACATATACGTTCTAGAATTGTTTCTTTTGAATAATATAATTTATTATTCTATATATCATTTAATAAAATTATAATTATTTCTTTTCTGTAACTTTTGAAAAAAATTCATAAGCAAAATAATAATTGTTAGATTAGAAAAATATAATACTCACTGCTGATAATCACCTCTGGATGTATTTTGATTAAAGTGGTCAGCATTTTTCATTACTTTTGGCAGTATTTAATTAAAATTGGGCAGTAAAAAATATAATTTTGCAAGTTTTATTGTGATTTTGTATTCAGTCAGTTAAATTCTTAAAGTAGGTAAATACTTCAGTAAAATAATTTTTATCAAATAGAGGGTATCAGATTGAATTGCTAATTTCCTATTTCGCCACAAAATTTATAAAATTATATTATTTAATAGCTTATCCTTGTAAAAACAAAAAGGGGCGCTATTTAAGAGTCAGTAAACTGTGAAAAGCCTTTTATCATATTTCTAAAAAAATGATTAAAATTTGTGTAAAAATAATTTTTCAATAAATACCTAAAAGTTGATGAAAGTGTGTAAAGGTGAACTAGATTTATTTAACTTTCGTTTTATTATTTAAAATCTCAAATCCTCGAAGAAATTTGACTTTAAAAAACATTTCTATTTAATTAAATACTGCAGAGCAGATCCGGGTCACGGGATTTTTTTTCCGGGGAATTATTTTCCCAGATTCAAATTTACTAGTAATATAATTTGAAAATTGTTCATTTTTGTTGTATACATCTATAAATACATATAAAACATAATCCCAAAAAATATTTTAAAAATATCGTGGTTTGGCGGATAACCGACTCGTATATGTTTTACTCGTAATTATAGATATATAAAACAAAAAATGAACATTTTTCGAATCATATTACTAGTAAATTTTATCAATCGAATATTTAGTAAGTGGGGTTTTGAGCTCGGCAATCAGTCAAATCAAATTATTTTCAAAATATTTTTTAGGATAATGCTTAGCACGTATATATATACGCGTATAATACAAAAATGAAGATTTTTCCATGGATAACGCCAGCAATGCAGTATTTGGTCATTCGGTCGGTTTTCGGGTCAAATCACGATATTTTTAAAATATTTTTTGGAATTATGTTTTATACGTATTTATAGATACATAAAACAAAAATCAACATTTTTCAATTTATCTTAATAGCAAATTTGATCAATCAAATATTTAATAAGTGGTCGGTTTTGAACTCGGCAATCGGTCAAATCAAATTATTTTTTAGAATAATGCTTAGCACGTAAATATACACGTATAAAACAAAAATGAAGAGATTTTGATAAATAACGCCAGCAATATTTACTTTAAAAAATTTCCATTGTTTTACTATTCTAAACCTACTCATTAAACATCAAAGAAACCTAAAAAAATTTTTAATTTTTAGGTTTTTCATATGTATATATATACCCAAATATAAAAAAAGTGCTATCCAATCATCATTCCGGTTTCCTAAAATGATACATATTCAAACATATAACGCACTCTTACGGATATATATTTTAATTTTTAAAATTAAATAAAATGTATATTTGTTTTAATAAGCTAGAAAAATAAATATTAAATAAAAATAAAATTATATACTATATCATTTAATCAGTATTCTTCATTTATAATAAAAAAATGATTTAAATATATTTTAAAAAAAGTTTAAAAAATTATCATTAAAAAAATATGGGTAATAAATTTTTGATTGATTTATAATTAATTATGATTGATTGCTTTTTAGCAATGCAGTTTAGCAATGCATTAGCAATTCAATGTATAGTGGGGAAATTTTTCCGGGGAATTATTTTCCAGGGGAATTTTATTCCGGGGATTTTTTTTCCGGAGAATTATTTACCTGGGAATTATTTTCCGGGTATTTTTTTTCCGGGGAATTATTTTCCTGGGGATTTTTTTCCGGGGAATTAATTTCCGGGGATTTTTTTTCCGGGGAATTAATTTCCGGGGATTTATTTTCCGGGAATTTTTTTCCGGGATTTTTTTTCCGGGGAATTATTTTCCGCTTACCATATTATTTTGGCTACAATCTTAATCAACCGTTTTTAAAAATAGACCCAAAACGGCTTACATAACATTGGCTACTAATCAACATACCTTATGTAGTAAATTGGTCAACAAAAGAAAATAGGTATAAATATTGGTTGTTAATTTTTTTTGATATTACACATTTAATTTTTGATTTATATAATAAAAAAAATTAGCCTAAGAATAATATTTTTTTTAAAAAGGATTAATAGAATTTAAAGATTTTTAATAAATCTAAAAAATGAATCAGTCTTAATATGATTTTTTTTGGATCATGGCTGGGTCTATTTTTAAAAATCGTCGATTTAAATTCTAGCCAAAATAATATGTAAGATTCGAAATAGAGGTCCAAACCTTTCTTTCTTCTATGTCCAAAATCTCGGCTTGCAAAACATTGGCTACTAATCAACATACCTTATGTGGTAAATTGGTCAACCAAAGAAATAGGTAAATATTGGTTGTTAATTTTTTTGATATTACACATTTAGTAAATAAAATTGAGATTTTTGTAAAAATAAATATGAAGAAATAATTAATAGGACCAACATTCAAAATGATTTCTATTTAATCCTTATTTTTTTATACTAAGTAATATATAATAAATTGCAACTGTAATAGATACGCGTTAAATTGTCGCCGCGCCGAATTGTCGTGCGCCGAATTGACGTGATACGCTAAAAGATATAGAAAAACGAAACAATAAAAAATGGTGTATATAAAATTATAAGATTTTAAAATTTATTAAAATATGCAATTATAATGTAAATATTCAAATAAAGTAACCCATGACCGGAAAAATTTTTTTTAATAAAATCGATACTTTAAAAATATTGCTAATTTTCTACAATACAAATATTTATTAATAATTATGATGAAAAAACAATTCATATATTTTTTTTAATGGTTGATTTGCATTGCACTTTGTATAAGAATCTGATAACAAGTGGAAATAATTGTTTAATATGTCCCCATCGACGTATATTTTAATAAAATTAACTTTCACCATGTTTTGTAAAATAACTCGTAATCAATTTCTGCGAACGAACCCTTGAATTGATATTTTTATTAAATTATGAAAAAAGTATTTTAAATAAAATTATTATATAGAAAATATAATATACCATATTATTAAAACAGTCCGGTCTGAACAGATGTATACTATTCAATAAAAATATTTAGAAAATTTCCACTCAGTTTACCTATAATATAATATCCCATATGTAAACAACGTTAAGTTTTTCAAAAGTAATGTTCAGAGATTTTAGATGAGAAATAATATTTAGGGTAACAAAAAAAATAGTGAAATCGGATGTATAATCCTATTCCCTCAAATTTTTTTCAAATTTCTTTAAAGGTTTATTATTTTAATATTGATTTTCTTCAATCGAACAAACATATAATTATTTATTTTATAAAATATGAACTTATCATTAAAACTAGAACTTTCCTGACCATACTGGCACTCGTCATCCTCATCGTCAACATATGAGACTACGTGGTATATGGGGCCGTCCAGGGTACATGCTTCCTCCATACTATTTTCTTCTACAAGTAGTTTGGGAGAATCCTTTTTGACTATGATTTCGGGGTGGAGAGATTTGTTGTTACTCATCCACCCTTTCAGGTAATTAGCCTGCATTTCATTCGTCTTAGTGTTTACTAATTTCAACATTCTCACTCCTGGAAAAAATGAATATTGTAAATTTTCAGAGTAACTGAAAAAAACGCAGATATTATGAATTAAATAATTAATATATACACCTAAATCGGACCTGTTTTTCAGGTCGAACCCGATCTGAGAAAAAATGATTGTATGAACGATACAAGAATTTTCTTCAATCCGAGTCCGATCAGTTTTTATTGAACTGTTGAAAAAACATTATTAAAAGAAATCAGAAAGTTTATAAGTGCCGAGGCCGTGTCAACACTCGGATTATTTCTGAAACTTATTTCTGCTTAGGATAAACTATTCAGCTTTGAGCCATAATACACCCTATTCTGGTTTGTTTTAAGTGAGTATGTGTAATTAAATAAATATTACTTGCTATTCATACATCTTTTTGGGGTACAAATAAAGTAAAGATATGGTAAATCATAATAGCCACTTTTTTAAGGCTATATATTTTATAGACGGCTGATAGCTGTTTAGAAATAATCCGTGAGTCTACACGGCTTGAAGGATAATATACAACTTTGTTTTTATTCCTGAAGATAGTTATCATCAAAACATTAGGAAATCCAAATCATTTAAATTTTTTTAAGAGATTAGAGTCCGAAATAAATTTCAAAATCAAGATTCAAATCCGAAAGAGTCAGAGAATATTTATTCCCAAGTCCGACAGTTCGATCAGATAGGTGTTGAATCTGTCAGTGCAGGCTTCTACTATTATATATATACACACACAAAATATATACACACGAATAACAAGCTGAAAAAAGTAATTCCTTATGCTTTCGATTAAATAAATCTGGTAATTTAAAGTATATAAGGGAAATTAAAAATAGTTACATATAACTACTTACTTAGCCAGATAGAATAAATATATAATTAGCGTATATAGATTTTTTAGTGGTATAGTTTTACCCAAGAGCCGAAGATATAGAAAATCTTCTTGATTTTCGACGATCTGTCTGTATGGCCTCTCTGTCTCCTCTCTCTTAGGTGGGTCTTTTGGTTTTGTAGACTGTTTTGGTTCAGGTTTGGTAAATAGCGATATAATTGTCATGTTTGAGTCCGGTACATCGCTCTTGATATCGTACGGTTCGAATTTTGGGAAATATTGAGATTTTTGAATCCTCAACCGTTGATCTTATATCATAATTAATCAAATCACGTGATAAATTTTTAATTAAACATAGTATCACAGGATTTCCCATTCAAAAAAATAAAAGTGGCAATCAAATGTAGTTATAAAGTCAATTGCGGTCAAATGAAATTTCCAAAAGTTTATTTATTTTATTTAATTAACAATAAACTGGTGAAAATGCGAAAACTTATATTGTAAAAAAGACAATAATAATATGGTTTTATTAAAAAAAACCAAAACATAGATTGTAACATTCAAAAATGAAAAAGTAGATTGTAAAAGGCAGATCCGTATCAAAAAGAATATTATAACGGTTCAAAGTTCAGGTTCAGTAAAATACAAGTATCGGCTCTGTTCGAACCTCTAAATACCGGTTTGAACACTTTTGTATACAAACCTACATTCTAATTATATGTTTTATTTGTTATGATATTATGATTTTATTGAGTTATAGAGGGTGGTTTTTAGTGATGCTCAAGAAAAGGGCCGTAACCAGGAATTTTCAACTAGAAAGGCCAGCTGCTTACTTGAGGGGGCCACAATTTTTTTTAAATAAAAGCATTCATAGAAATTATTTATTTTTATTAACAATTTACTAATGTAATATGAATACAAAATAATACTATAATATGAATATACAAAATAATACTTTATATAATACGACGATTTTTATTTTTAAAATTTAACATAAATGAATTAAAGGATAAATTTTGCGTTATTTTTTTCCATAAGCCATCAATACTAAATTTTGCTTACGTTGATCTTTCATCGACTCTCTAGTGCTCGATAGAACTCTCTTTATTGTAGAGAAAGAGACCAATCAAGAAGCCGTTGATACCCTAATGATGATGGCTGCTGAGTATAGCATTTATACAATTCTTTAAATGCATGATGATATTATTTTTATACATAATATTTAGGATATTTTCAAAATTATGTGTTTCTTTAACTTCTGCAGCTAATAATCCTTTTTTCATTTCATGATGTAACGTTTCCATATTTAAGTTTAATAATCATTCTAATCAGGCCATTTTATCCGATATAAAATAATCAGGGTCAAAGGGGGACAATGTATTAAAACATGATAGAAGGTTATAGTCATCTTGTGTAAATCTATCTAAAAAATGATCAACACAAAGTAATCAATAATTCCTTTTTAAAGAACTCCAATTGGAGTCTTTTTCACAATCAAATTGTAATTTGGTCTCGACTAAAAAATATTGAAAATTTATAGGCGTTTTACGTACCCTTGATGATTTGTGGGGAGTGAGATCAAATTTTGCTAAAAGTTTTTCAGCCTTAATTCTAATCAAATCAAAAGAATTATCGCTTCTTTTATTTTTTAATATATTGATAGTGGAATCAATACAATTTTTAGCATCCCCCAGATTAGTACCTACTGACTGTAGATACTTATTTAGTGGATCTATTGTTATTATATCTCATATGACTAATATAACGTAATTTATATTAGGCTTCGACTGAATCATGAGTAGAAACCTCCGAAGAAAAGTAAAATAATACTTCACCACTAGCCTCAAAATTATCATAAATGATGAGAGATGCTTCCAAATGACTAGTCCACCTCTGGTCTAAAAGTCTCCTAGGAGTATGGCCTGCATATTTACAGGATACGTTAAAGAGCCTAAAAAATTATACAACGCATTGTATAAATTAAAAAAATTAGAAATGATAAAAATATTATTATATCAATTTTGGATGCAACTTGTGGTTGTAACAATGTATAAAAGGAACTTTTTTATTAATTTTTTTTGAAGAAGGGTTTGCACTATTTCATTTCGGCCAGACATAACGTTTACCCCATAAAATGCCTGGCTTATTATATTCGCTGAATTAATATTTAACTCATTATTTTGCTTTAAAATGCAATTAGTAATGTTTTCAGCAGAAAGACACTGTAAATTAATAATTCCTATTAAACTTTTTTGGACTTCAGGAAAAATATAACGAATAATTATGTTCAGGTTTTCACACCTTGTGCATCTTTTGTCTCATCAGCCTAAGACAAATAAAAGGCATCTCACTTTTATTATATTTATCTGAAATATATTCAAGTACCATATCTGCCATAATAGATATTACTTCGTTTTGAATCTGGGATGATGTATGAAAACATTGTTATAAATAGTCCAAAAGAATAAATTATGTTTTCATCAGTTGCAGCATCCGTAATTTTTGTTGACCAAGTCCCACCAAAAGGTAGCTCCTGTATATACTAAGAAATAGCATCGAATTAAATATTGATAAAGAAATTAAAGATTACGGTTAATTTGTTGGCTTACCAAAATTGTTGTTTTTCAGTATTTTCTTCATAATTCTAAAATATGATATAGATAGATGGTTCCGTATCAGGTCAATTCAGCGAAACTTTTATCGTGAAACACTTTTTCGCGAAACTTTTATCGTGAATGCCGTTAATCGCGAAAAGTTTTTATAGCGAAGGTAAAATCGCGAAACCAATTCTGCGAATTTATCTCCGCGAAACATAGCGAAGACAATTTCGCGAAGCCATTGCCGCGAATTTATTTCCGCGAAACCTTAACCGCGAATTTATTAGAGCGAATACATTTTAGCAAAACATTTTACGCGAACACTTTACAGCGAATTTTTGATCGCGAATATGTTTGCGCGAAGTCATTATCGCGAGGGCATTACCGCGAAACAATAAAAATATTGCGAATGCATTTATTTAAAGGAACACTATTTATTTTTGATGTTTTTTAATAAAAAATGATATGCTACTATTGTAATATTATTTTTGTTACAATTTATTAATGATTGCCCTTTCTTGAAGTTCAAAAAGATTTTTGAACATATTTTGATAAAAATTCTTAATCTTCTTTGAAAATATATCCTTTTTGAGCAATTCTTTTGTGAAATTTATTATAAATATGCAATTTTTAAGTGAAATCTTTTATAGTTTTTTTTATCATTTTTGTAAAATTATCTATCTCTAAATTATATTAAAAGAGGTTTCTAAATATATTTATTTAAAATATTTATATTCAACTTTATGTTATTTTATATGATCTTTTTAAGGAAAATATAATGTGACAATTGTCATTTTAAAAAAATGAATTAAAAAAAAATGAATTGATAATTTACAATTTCGCTTCCCTTTTATAGGGAAGCAATAATCATCACAAATAAATAATTAAAATTTAACAATCTAAAAATATCTTCTTTTACAATTATAAAGCGCCTCATGCCTCAAATTAAAATTATAAGATAAAAATACATTTTTAGACATTATAAATTATCCCATCATAATGACTTTACAATAATTAACTTTTATAAATCTAAAAATAAAATGTTAATGCGATTAAACTAAAACATAAAATTATAAAAATAACAATGACTCACCAAATTAACTAAAACATAAAATTATAAAAATAAAATATACTCATTAAACGCAATATATACTGACTTTACCAAAAATTTTTACAAATCAAAGTCTTCCAATTATGACACAATCCTTGAGACCCCAATCCCTTTGATCACCCCTAGGAATTCTTCTGTTATTGTTGTAAGTGGACACCTTTGACCATCGATTGTTCGAACATATTTCCATAATTACCATTCCTCCATCGTCTTCTTCTATGAGTAAAGTGAACCTAAAATCCTTTTAATTTATTTTATTACTAAAAAAAATTTCGGACTCCCAGTGGATTCCCACTTTTGCATACACGCTGAAAAGACTCCACAACTCCATTAACACGCTGCAAATACTCATCCACCTCCAACTTTCGATTGTTCTGCTCTAGCGTAACCTCCGTTATTAATACATCATCCATATAATAAAACACTCCCTCCAATCCCTGAAAAACCGCCGCCATCGTCTGTTGAAATATAGGCGCCGATACACCCAATACAACGAAAACCTTCTAAAAGCAAATAGGCCCTTTGGCGTTGTTATAGTCAACAACCTCTGCCTCACCTTTTCCACCCGTAATTGCAAATATGCGTTCGAAAAATCCACTTTCGAAAAATATCTGCTCCCCTTTAAACTGGCAATATCTCCTCTATCATGGGTAACGGATACTTCACCTCCAACACACATGGATTCAACGTTACCCGGAAATCCGCATACAACCTCAACATTGGCCTCATACTCTTGGGCTAATCTCTCGACACCTTTTATCACAAATTCCAACTCCCCCATAAAATCCTCTGGTTTATTTAATTTACTACTCTTCCTTGTTCTTGGAACTCCTCTTCTTGTAATTCTCCATTTTCTATACCTCGCATCCGCGGTCCAACTATTTCCTTGGTTACTGTTGAACATCCCATTTCCATATTCATCAACATTTGACCTTCTCTCACCTCCTCTACACGATCCTCCATTGTCATCCCTTCGCTTTCTCCCCAAAACATGGGTGCTCCCTCATCCACTTCTATATTGTCTCGGTCCTCCATCCATTCACCATTTCTCCTGTAAATTTCTTCATCCTCCTTGATCATCCTTATAATGTCCTCTCTGATGCCTTCTATGACGGCCATAAATACTCCCCACGGCGCAAATACTCCACAAAAATCATACACCGGCCCAACACTCGTAATCCAATCCCTTCAATGGCTCTACTCTTCTATTAATTATCCACAAATCCAAAACTTGGCATCAGTCACTCCCTACATAGCCTATTTTCACTTTTCCCATCATCTCCATTTCGGGTCCATCAAATTGCCTCACTTGAATCCTCTCCCGAATTATTGTACTATTCGGCCATAGTCTTCTGAAATCTTCATATCCCATTACCGATATAGCCACTCCTGTATCAAACAACATGGATATCATTTTCCCATTTATATTAAACCACACTTTCGGACTCGGAAGATATACCTGTTCCTCTCTACCCTCCTCCCGCAACATTTTCATAACCATTTCTTGCCTCTCCGTTCTCCCCTCCTCGGCCTGAATTCTCTTTTCCCCACAATCATATAGTCATACCCTGTCGCAATCTCTCGCCCAATGTCCTTTTCCCGGCACTTGAAACATATAATTTTGCAATCGGCCCCCATTTCTCCTTTTGCTGATATCTCGGCCATACTCCTCACATTAATAGCACTCGAATTCTCTCCCCTTCGTGGAAATCCTCCTCTGGTTTCTACCCTTCCAACTCTGCAATCATCTCTGCGTGCCCAAATCTTCCACATCCTACGCATCGTAATCTATCTCTTTTACCCGGACAATACGTTAAAATATGACCCTTTTCTCCACATGCAAAACATTTGACATCTCTACAATTCACCGCCATATGCCCTCTACCCCCGCATTTAAAACAAACAATATTTCTATTCCTCGATTCCGCTCTAAACAACCTTGATGACTCTCCACGACCTCGATACATGTCCATTCTTCTATCTTCACCTCCTCGCCCATCTTCAAATCTTCATTACTTGCCCATCCATGCAACATCTTCTGCAGGGGCAACCACGTTACTCTACCATATCTATCCTCTTCCCCATTATGTCTTTCAATCAACAGCGTCTGTCCACGTATCCTAATACTCCTGTTTCGGCGACTTTACTTAATAGTTTCATTTAATTACACGACAAGAAAAATAGGAGAAGAAAATAAAAATTAGTTTTGGTGCAGAATTTGACGCTGAGTTCGAATCCGTTTTCCAAATTTTCCCTACACGTCAAGTTTTAAAAATATTACAGTATAAAGACAACTTTTCGAAATCTCGAAAATGGTAAAATTTAGGTCTTTATACGGATATATATTAAAAAGTATCGAATAAAAATTCCTGAAAATTGGTGATGTTAAACTTATATTTCTTTATAAATTTACTAATTTTTAAAATTTTTTATCGAATGGTTTTTGAGAAAAATGGTAAAGAATTTCGTTTTGGGGGTCTTAAGTTTTCAATTTAAATTACTATCTAAATTACTAACTTTAGAAGATAAATTTTATATAATTTTGCTTCAAATATGCTCAAGATTATATATTAATTCTAATTATGTTTCAAAGTACTCTATGCTTGAAAATTCAACCAAAATCTATAAATTAAAAAAGTCGGTACAGATATTTTGGAACTTTTTAATTTGTACACTTTTATTGAATTTTCTCTGCATAAAGCATTTTTAAAGCAAAATTAAGGTAATATTTATCTTTTTTAGTTGTATTTAGTAATATTTTATGCATTTATGATCAATTTATACCAAAATCAGATATCTGTACCCACTTTTTTAATTTGTACTCTTTTTGAATTGAGCATTTTTGAAGCAAAATTCATTTAAAATGCAATAATTGGTAATTTTTTCATATTTTTTATTAATATATCTTTTTTAGATGTATTTAAGAATGTTTGTTTTTTTAATCAATTTATATCAAAATATATAATTTTCCAATGGAGTACCTTGAACCCGTAGTATGGGCAATAAATAATAATGTCAAATAGCGAGTAGGAAGAAAGGATAAGAATTATTTTTTTTCGCGCTTAATTTTTCATAAACATTTAATTTCTTTCATTAATTTTTTTTTAAAATTTAATTTTAAATATTATTCAAATTCCCTCCTTATATAATATTCTACAAAAAATTAATGCCGAGGTCCCCTTGTTTAAAGTGTGTCTCTAAATTTTGCTACATCTGTGCGGGCTATATATTGCCCGCACAAAAATGTCCAATTCCTCCAATCATTCAAAGGATTTATGAAAATTATTACAATATTCCACTCTGCGATTAGGATAAACCATTTGCCCCTAATTACATATGTAAAACATGTTATAATTCTTTTAATTCATGGGTAAATGGAAAACGGTCATATTTGCTTTATTCGAAACCTGCATTTTTGGCACGTAGTAAGAAATCATTCGTGGGATTGTTATTTTTGCTCGATTAGTACATTTGGGTTTAACAAAAAAAATAAGAAGAAAATTCGTTATCCTGAAATTTCGTCGGTTGTTTATCCGGTAAAATATAATATGCATACAACAGTTCCTTTTTTTAATAGTTCGCAGCTGGAAAAATTACGTTGCCAGGACAATGACAATATAAATCTTGAGTATCATCCCGAAGAGGATTCGCCATTTATGTCACAAGAGCAACTAAATGACATAACCAGAAATTTACAACTTTGAAAAAGAAAGTCCGAATTTTTAGCCTCAAGGCTTAATGATTTTAAAATTTAAAAAAATGGAGTTTGAGCTTCATACCAATTCCGTGGAACATCGTTTAAAAATTTATACTCTTAAGAAATTTTTTTATACTATTCCAACAATCTAGGTCAACCTTTTTTTACAACTTAATATTGAATTGGTGCCCGATGAATGGCGCTTGTTCATCGATCCAAGCAAAAACAGCTTGAAAGCAGTTTTGCTTCATAACGGAAATTCTAAGCCATCAATTCCCATCGTCTATTCCAACCAGTTAAATGAATCATATGAAATATTCATTGTCAAAAATAAATTATTCCATTTACGAATTTAAGATATGCTGCGATCTCAAAATGATCGCAATACTGATGAAAGTAAAATATGAGATAGGTTAGCTTAGCATAATATATTTATTTAAATATGAGAAATATAACTATTTCATTTAAAATAAATTGTTTGGGAATCGTACCGTGTGCAGTGTAGCGAATAGAACGAAAGCCACAATAAATAAATATATTAAATGTAAGCTATATTAAAAAAGATTTTATAAATAAAGGTAAATTTAAAAAATATAGGTTGTTTAAAAATTGAGTAAGGATTTTATAAAAAAAATGTATAATAATAATAAGGAAGGTTTGCTGCAAAAATTAAGATATTTTTTAGTTGTAGGGATCATTAGAACCGAAGTTATAAACCTTCAAAAAGTGCTAAAAATGACCTTTTTGGCTACTTTAACCTAAAATAAATAAAAAACCTGGCTAGAAAGAAACTGACAGCGGATTTAGAATATGCATAAAAAACTGTCTTAAAACATGTTTATTTTATTTTCTCACAAAAAATCAAGTCGAAATTTGTCACACAGAGTTATTTAATAGTTTTTTTTATATATAAAGGATAAATTTATTATAGTTTTTCAGTTATATTGTAGTTAAATATTTTAAAAATATAATCCGCAAACTAACAGATGAACCTCGTGAAGGCTTCTTCGTAAGACAAAGACTCGCAATAGCAATTCACAGGGCCAATTACATCAGCTTCATTGGCAGCCTCATCTCACATGATGATTAGAATATATTTTATATTATTTTAATCGCGTAATTAATAATTTATTTATATATAAATTAATATAATATTTAAAAATTAATTTATACTCTTTGTATATAAAATTAAAATTTGTAATTTTATAATTAAAATTTTATAATTTGTGAAATTTTTCGAGATAAATTTAATTTTTTATAATAAAACTATAATATAGACGGGAAAACAAAATTTTAATAATTATTATAATTTTTGTACATGTTATAAATAAAAAAAAATGTATAATATTTGTTTAATAAAAGTTTTAAATCTTTTTGTAATATCTTGCTTTACTCCCTGCCAACCTTAACATGGTGGCGGCAGAATTTTAAAATCTTTTAAATTTATTTATTTTATACAAAATATAATTTAGATCAAATGGATAAATCAAGAATGAGGAGAATTACTAAACTTAATATCAAACTAGACGAATCTATCATGGATATGGAGTTGTTATAAATGGAAATGATAACTAAAATTGGGTATATGAACTTACAAGAACCAATATGATAGTTAGACAATAGGTTATGAATTCTATAGAGTAAAACCAATGACGATTCCAAAATATTCTAAATCCAAGTAAAAAAAAGAAGAAGTTATTAATGAGTTGTATAAAATAACTTATTAAATTAAATCAGTAATAATGAACATATATGAATACTTAGATAACCTTAAAAAATATTTGCTAAGTAATTAATTAACAATTAAATTTCTTGAAGACCTACCCATTGATATTTTTCGTATTTTTGATTTCTGGGATAATGACCAAATGTAGGAATTAACTAAATTGCCTAAAGATATAAATTCTTAGCTACAATTAAAAAATATTACGTAAATAGGCCATATTTAATTCAATTCCGAGATCATTATAGATTTCATATTGACAAAATTCAGTCTAAAAAAAATTATAATACTAGTGACATAGGTTATTATAATAATAATAGAAATATTAATTATAACAAAAGAAATTATAATGATTATAAATCTAATGAGCATTTTAAAAACAACTTTGGACGAAACTTTGTTAAAAGATATGATATTAATTATAATAAAAATTGCAATTTTAGATATTATGAAAATTATAATTATAGAGACTACAGAAATTTTAACTTTAGATGTCATAACTGTGAATCCCATGATAAGAAAAATGTTCATAATAAAAATTTTAATAAATCTAATAATGAGAATTATTATGAAAATAGAAAATTAGACAATAAATATGATAAAGAAACACATTATAATAAAAGAAATTATAATTGTAAATCTCTTGGTAACAAGAAATTGAAAAATATTTAATAAGAACCAAATATTCAAAATGAAAGAGATTCTTATAAACTAAAAGAGATAAATTATATAATAAAATTTGAAACATTTGTGATTATAGAAAAAAAGGAAATAAACTTTAAAGAAAATAAGGAAATAAACATTAAAGAAAATAATGAAATAAAAACTTTTATAATTGATAAAAAATTTAAAAAAACTGTGAAAATAAAGAAATGTAAAACAATTAATATTAAGAGAGGCAAGGTGAAAGTTAAACATCTTGATGATAAAAAAGTTTTTAAGAATATGATATGGAAATCATATATTAGAAATGGAAGGAGAAATAAAATTCTTTTTAGAAAGAACAATTTATAGATAATTTATGATATGAAAAAGTTGTTTATTGAAAAACAAGGGAGTAAAATTTAAAATTCAAAAAATAATTGAAATTTAATATTAATAAAAAAAATTACTATACAAAACGCTACAATTAAGGATATTTTTAAAAAAATGATGATAAAATTGAAATTTAATATTGATAAAAATTATTATACAAAAAGCGTAATTAAAAATAAATATAAAATCATATATTATAAAAAACGCGGAATTAAAAATGAATGATATATTATGAAATCTATTATATAAAACGCGAAATTGAGAAACGTAAAATGCTATTATCTAAAACGCAATATATATAATATAAAAATAAAACGCGACCAATCATTCATTTTATTTCGATTATTCAATATTTAATTTATTCTACTTCAATTATTCTTAATAAAATTCGATATTCATTAAATTAATTCTATTTCGATTATTCGACGATTCTTATTTTATTATGACGTTATTCAATAATACCTATATTCTAAAATCATTCAAAATCTTCGTATATATATTTAATAACAAACAATGATAATAATTAACAGAAGGATGACAAAGTCAAATCATATACTAAACCGTTTTTCAAAGATTTGGAGGGAGTAAGACAAGATAAGAAAGTTTACGAACAAAAACCAACTAACACTAGATATGACTATACCCAGATGATGCCATATATTGAGAACAACAGATATTATGATAATAATTACAAACATCATTTTAGACAACCATGGCAGATTTGACCATATTATGGCAACCAAAGATTTAACAACCAAAATAACTATCATTTTCCAAGACGAAACTATGACAGATTTTATGATCAAAATAAATGGGAAACCCTTGAACACGAAAGATTTACGTCTTATGAGAACCTAAACGGGGTTCCTTTAGAGGGTGGAATGTTAAACATGGATTATTATTTTATTATACTGGTTGTTATATAGCGCATATTACCTGTCATAAATGAGTGACATATTTGATGATATTTATTGCGTGAACATTAATAAATAAATTGTGCAGGTTCATTATTAGACCGTATTTTAATATTTTGTTTTATTTTATTTTTAGATATCGAAATTAAGTTTTGTTAAATCATAATGAGATTGTATTTTATGCGCTTCCCTATAAAAGGGAAGCGAAATATTATAAAAATTATTAACTATTTTATTTTTGTTTTTAATATATTTTTTTTGGTTGTAATAGTAAATTTTGAAATAAAATTATTCGTTTTTTTTGTGTGGGAAATTCAATAAAATTATTATACTCGGAGTTTTGCTTTCTATTCGGACTTATACGGCACAACGTGATAGTTGGTGCCGTGACCAAAAAATTAAAGTAAGAACAATTATTTTTATAAATTATTTTTGGGAAAACATTTTTGTGGAGTGTTGTGGTGGATAAGATTGCCAATTTGAAGAACCGTCAAGAACAAGTACCGTCAAGAGCAAGTACCGTCAAGAGCAAGTACCGTCAAGAGCAAGTACCGTCAAGAGCAAGTACCGTCAAGAACAAGAACCGTCAAGGACAAGTACCGTGTGTAATAAGGGACCGTTTGGGGTTGAAAGACCGTCAAGAACAAGTACCGTCAAAAGAGGTGACCTTCGAGTGAAAATTTTCAAAGACGTAAAGTACACGGAAGTGCTGCCCAAATTTTTGCCGATATAAATCTATTAGACGAAAATCGAAAATTTACTGAAAGACGTAAAGTACACGGAAGTGCTGCCCAAATTTTTGCCGATATAAATCTATTAGACGAAAATCGAAAATTTACTAAAAAAGTAGAGTACACGGAAGTGCTGCCCAAATTTTTGGTTATATAAATCTATTAGACGAAAATCGAAAATTTACTGAAAAAGTAGAGTACACGGAAGTGCTGCCCAAATTTTTGTCTATATAAATCTATTAGAAGAAATTCCAAAAAAGTTTATTAGAAAGCAAGTTACACGAAAGTGCTGCCGATTTTTTTTTTCAAAAGACGTCAATACACGTAAGAGATTAAAGATTAGCGGAAGGTATTGATTTTTTTTTGAAATTGATAAATGTATATGTGTATTATTGGAGTTTTTACCTTATTGATTTTATCTTATTGTCTGACATTACAAGTAGTTAAGATATTTTTGGTGAAATTAATTATTAATTTTTTGTGAATATTTTATAAAATTTAGTGTTGTTAGAGAAATAAATTAGGAAAAATTTAAATACTTAAATATTTTAATGAAGGGTTTTAAAATTACAAAATATGTGGAGTTGCAATATAATGTATTGGGAGCGGTGGTAGTGTTGATGATATGGTTGTGTAGTTTATATTTTGGAAGGAGAATGCGAAGAGAAAGGAGTATTAGGATTCGTGGGCAATCGTTGTTGGTAGAGGGGCATAATGGAGAGGATGATAGGTTGGGGAGAGTGACGTGGTTACCGGTTCAAGAAATAATGAAGGGTTGGGTCAATAATGAAGAAATTGACCGGTTAAAGAACGAGAGGATAGATGACAGACATTTGGATATATACCGTGGACGTCAAGATATGCCAAGGCCGTTCAACAGTGGGGGACAGAGAGGTCGGAATGGTAGATGTTATAAATGTGGGGAGATGGGTCATATTGCGGTGAATTGTAGAGATGTCAAATGTTTTGCGTGTGGGGAGATGGGACATATTTCGACATATTGTCCGGGCAGAGCAGAGAGAATACGTTGCACGGGTTGTGGAAGATTTGGACATGTGTTAAAGGATTGCCGAGTGGGAAAGGTGGAAACAAGGGCAGGTTTTCCACAGAGAGGAGAGTCGTCGGGGGTCGTGAATATGAGGAGTATGACGGAGATAGCTGGAAAAGAAGGAAAGGATATTGGAGAGGAGATGACGTGTTTCAAGTGCCGAGAAAGGGGACATTGGGCCAGAGATTGTAATAAAGATTGACTATATGATGGGAAGGAGAGTAAAATAATGACCGTGGCGTTAGGAGGAGGCAAGAAAGAGTTGAGAGTTAAAATGTTGCAGCAGGAGGTTCAAAGGGAGTTAATGTATCTGCCGAGTCCAAGGGTATGGTTCGATATCAACGGGAAGATGGTATCTATGTTATTTGATACCGGAGCAGCTATTTCGGTGATGGGATATGAGGATTTTAGAAGACTTTGGCCGGGTAGTAATATAATTAGAGACGTTATGCAAGTGAGGCAGTTTGATGGATCGGAGATGGAGATGATGGGAAGAGTGCATATTGGGGAGGTAGGAAGAGAAGGATGTAAAATGTTGGACTTATGGATAATTAACCGAGACGTTGAGCCGGTGATGGGATGGGATTGGATTACAAATGTAGGGCCGAGGTATGGATTCTGGGGAGTATTTGCCCGATGGGGAGTATTTGTGGCGATCGAAGAAGATATTCGGGAAGACTTGATAAATATGGTCCGAGTGAATGAAGAGAAGAGAATGTCGAGAGAAAATTTGGAATGGATGGAGGGCCGAGATAATATTGAAGTAGACGATGGAAGATCCATGTTTTGGGGGGAAAGTGAAGAGAATGCGAGAGAATATATGTTGGGGAGAGGTCCGATTTATGTAGATGGAGAAATAGGAAATGTCCAAGACAGTAGATATGGAGTATTGAGGCCGCTGGTTAGTGAGAAGAAGGGAGAGAATTTTGTAGAACAAGGAGTTGCGAAAAATTTGTGGGGGTGTGGAGAGGGAATAAAGGATGTCCAAAAGGAGGTGGAGAAGTTAGTGGAGAGGTATGGAGAAATATTTGAGGAAGAGTTGGGTTGTTTGAAGGGTTATGAGGTGGAGATTCGGATGAAGGAGGGAAGTGTGCCGAAGTATTGTGCTGTACGTCGTGTACCTTTTGAATGGAGGCGAGAGGTAGAGCAAGAGTTGGATAGATGGGTAAAGGAAGATATTGTATGTCCGGTCGAATATAGCGAGTGGGCGACACCTTTAGTACCGGTGAAAAAGGCTAATGGGAAGTTGAGATTATGTGCAGATTTCCGAGTAACATTGAATCCGTGGGTAGTGGAAGTAAAATATCCGTTACCGAGGATAGAGGAGATATTGGCGAATTTGAAGGGGAGTTTATATTTTTCGAAGGTGGATTTTTCTAATGCGTATTTGCAGTTGAAGGTAAGGAAGGAGATGCAGAAGTTGCTGACCATAACTACGCCCAAGGGACTATTTGCGTTTAAGAGATTGCCGTTTGGGTTGAGTGTTTCGGCACCCATATTTCAGAGGACAATGGCGGCCGTTTTTCAGGGTTTGGAGGGAGTATTTTATTATATGGACGATGTCTTGATAACAGGTATTACGCAGGAGGAGCATAATAGGAGGCTAGAGGAGGTATTTTGGAGAATCAAAGAGAAGGGATTGCGTGCTAGTAGAGAGAAAAGCGTGTTTGGAGTAATGGAGGTTGTTTATTTGGGTCATCGGATTAATGGAGTAGAGGTTAGACCGTTGGATAAGAATATGGTGGGTATTGCAAACATGTTGAGGCCGAAATGCAAGTCGGAAATACAGTCTTTTCTGGGAATGGTTAACTATTATCACAGGTTTGTAGAGAATTTTGCGGAGATAGCGGCACCTTTGTACCAGTTGTTGAAAAAGGGAGAGAGATTTGATTGGGGAGATGAACAGGAGGAGGCGTTTGAGGAGTTGAAGTGCCGGATTGGAAAAGAGCCCGTCTTAGTGTGTTTTAATAATGAACTGGAGGTGATATTGGCGGTAGATGCGTCTCAAAGGGGAGTAGGAGGAGCGTTATTGCATCGTATAGAAGAGCTGGAGAGACCGGTGTTATTTTTTTCTAGAATTTTTAGGGCCGCGGAGACGAGATATTCGGTAATTGAGCAAGAGGCATTAGCTGTAATTTTCGGATTGACAAAGTGTCGGGAGTATTTGATTGGGCGTCGTTTTGTAGTCTATACGGATCATAAGCCGTTGATTCATTTATTCCGGAAGGATAACAAGGAGTTGATGATGTCGCCGAGGTTGCAGAGGTGGTTATTGATGGTGGGTAGTTTTGACATGGAGATGAGATATCGTAGAGGCCGAGAAAATTATTTGCCGGACATAATGTCGAGATGCGGAGCAGGGGAGGATGTGGAAGAAGGTAGTACGGAGGAGATGTGTAAGAAGGAGGTAGCGATGGTCATGGTGGTATCGAGAATGTTGAAGGGAGGTCCGGTAACGTGGGAGGAGATTCGGAAAGAGACGCAAAAAGATAGGGATTTGAGTCGAATAAAAGAATGTATAATGGGCCGGAAGTCGTGGAAAGAAGGAGATAGAGCTTATAAAAATGTTGGAGGAGAATTGACGGTGATGGACGAATGTGTAGTCCGGGGAAATAGGGCAGTGATACCTGGGAAGTTGAGAGGAATGGTTTTAACAATGTTGCATGCAGGTCATCAGGGAATGGAGCGTATGAAACAATGGGGACGAGAATATGTATGGTGGCCGAGGATGAATGTGGAGATTGAGGAACTAGCAAGACAATGTGTAGTATGCAATACTTGGGCCAGGATGCCAGCAAGAGATAGAGAAGGGACTTGGCCGAAAACAACGGAGCCATGGGAGAGGGTTCATGTCGATTTCTTCGAGTATGAAAAAAAGGATTATTTTCTAGTGGTTGATGCATTTTCTAAATGGGTGGAGTTTGAAGTTGTAGGAGGGTTGACAACGCAAGTAGTGGTCAGAAAATTGAAGAATTTGTGGGCAAAGTTTGGAGTGGCTAAATCAATCGTGTCTGACGGTGGACCAGCGTTTAGTAGTGCAGAGTTTGCGAAATTTTGCAAAGAAAATAGGATACGGCATATTTTATCTCCTCCATACCACCCAAGCTCCAATGGGCAGGCAGAGCGGATGGTGGGGTTGGTGAAAGATTGGTTACGAAAGGCAAAGTATGGGAAGGGAGAAGTATGGACGTCGGTGATGTATTATAATAATAGTAGGAGGGGAGAGGATTTGTCTCCAGCAGAGAAGTTTTTAGGGCGCAGAACGAGGATTGGGTTAGATGCTCTGAGGCCAGAGTCTGAGGGTCCGAGGAGAGAACGGGAGGAGGAGGGACTAGCAAAGTTTATGGTGGGACAGTCGGTGTGGGCGAGGGTATATGGTGAAAAGGAGAAATGGCGAGCCGGAGTTGTGATGGAAAGGGTGGGAAAAAAGTTAAGTCGGGTCCGTTTTCAGGATGGTAAGGTTGGTGTAAGACATGAAGATCAGATACGCAGAGGAACGGAAGCGGGGCGAAAGTGACAGGGGCAAGAGGTCAACGAGAGGTCCGAAGTTCAAAAAATATATATAGGTCAAGGTCACGGGGGTGGTGTAGGTGGTCGTTCCGGAAGGCGGAAGGGAAAGGGGAAGTATGATATAAAGAGGGGTATATATATATATAAGGTGGGAATATAAGTCAAAGTATGATCGAGTCAAATTGTAAAGAAAAATTATAATGTATCAGAGTAAAATAGTAAAAGGAAAATTGTTTTTTTTTAATTTTTTTTTTTTTTTTGTGTGAAATTTGGTGGAGCTGAAATAAATATTAGAGAAATGTTTAAAAAATGTTGAATTAAATAAATTAAGGAGAAATAAATTATTAAAAAAAAAAATATTTTTTTGGAAGTTTAGGTTAAATAAAATAATGTAAAGGGAAAAGGGTTTTGAAAGTGTATATTAAGTAAAATAAATTTTCGAAATATATTTGGTGGAATAAACCGGTAACGAAGAAGGAATAAGCGGCGGAATAATATTGAAGCGAAAATAGTTGAAGGTTCTTGTGGTAAACGGAGGGGCGGAGGCAGGAATAGAATGGGTATGAATAATGGGAATAGGTGGATGGGATGATGTAATAAAGAGAAGTATTGAGAAAAATAAAAATTAATTTAAAAAAAAAAAAACAAAAAGTAATGGTAAAAAAAAATTAATAACGGGGTTAGGGTTGAGTGATTTGTATTATAATGTTTTTTATATTATAATGTTGTATTTTGTTGGCAGGGAATAGTGAATTCAAAGGAAAAAATAATAATAATAATAATAAGATGTTAATAAAGGGAGTAATGGTTGTTTGTTGTTTTTAATTTTTCTTAAGAGAAAAATAGTAGGAGTTAAGGTTAAATGATAAAAAATATAATAAATAAAAGTTTTTCTGTTAACGAAAATAGAGAGAGAAAGAGGAAAAAAAAAATAGAGTTAGGAAGATGGGGTATTGAAATATAAAGGAAATGATTTACGAGTAAGAGAGTGTTGAGAAAAGGAAAATTTTGAATAAGTAAGAGAAGAAGAAAACATAAAATTCATAATTTTATTCGGTAGAGGAAAATATCATTTTATTCGGTATGCCGATTATTAATAAGTAAGTCGTTATATATATATATGCAAGGAGAGTGATGAGGAAAGGGGAGGGAAGAAAAGGGGGAAAGCAGAATAAAATAAAATAATAATAAGAGAAGGTAAATGATTATGTGATATAGATATGTAGACCTGGGTACTCATTTGATGCGAAATACGATAATTAGTGCGGATATGGAACCGCTTGCTAGTGAATGGAGGGCTTTAGCCCAGGAAGGCACGAGATCAATGGAGGGGAAAAGAAGACCATCAGAGCACTCAAGGGAAACGGTACGTGAAGAAAGAGACAGGGTGATATGTTATGGTTGTGGAATGGCGGGACATATCCGCCGGTGGTGTCCCAAGGAACGGTTTGATACTATGGGAGGGCGAACCTGGAAGGAGTCGGAGCCAACGTCCGCATCTTCCGATAACAGAGCAATACAATCAGATCAACGAATGGCGTCGGACACGCCAGTGTTACGGGTAGGAGAAGATGAGTATAGGCAGTTGTTGGGGCCAACGAGGTCCGATAAAGGGGGGAAATGTCATAAATGAGTGACATATTTGATGATATTTATTGCGTGAACATTAATAAATAAATTGTGCAGGTTCATTATTAGACCGTATTTTAATATTTTGTTTTATTTTATTTTTAGATATCGAAATTAAGTTTTGTTAAATCATAATGAGATTGTATTTTATGCGCTTCCCTATAAAAGGGAAGCGAAATATTATAAAAATTATTAACTATTTTATTTTTGTTTTTAATATATTTTTTTTGGTTGTAATAGTAAATTTTGAAATAAAATTATTCGTTTTTTTTGTGTGGGAAATTCAATAAAATTATTATACTCGGAGTTTTGCTTTCTATTCGGACTTATACGGCACAACGTGATAGTTCTTGGTTGTAATAGTAAATTTTGAAATAAAATTATTCGTTTGTTTTTGTGTGATAGAAAGCAAAACTCCGAGTATAATAATTTTATTGAATTTCCCACACAAAAAAAACGAATAATTTTATTTCAAAATTTACTATTACAACCAAAAAAAATATATTAAAAACAAAAATAAAATAGTTAATAATTTTTATAATATTTCGCTTCCCTTTTATAGGGAAGCGCATAAAATACAATCTCATTATGATTTAACAAAACTTAATTTCGATATCTAAAAATAAAATAAAACAAAATATTAAAATACGGTCTAATAATGAACCTGCACAATTTATTTATTAATGTTCACGCAATAAATATCATCAAATATGTCACTCATTTATGACATTTCCCCCCTTTATCGGACCTCGTTGGCCCCAACAACTGCCTATACTCATCTTCTCCTACCCGTAACACTGGCGTGTCCGACGCCATTCGTTGATCTGATTGTATTGCTCTGTTATCGGAAGATGCGGACGTTGGCTCCGACTCCTTCCAGGTTCGCCCTCCCATAGTATCAAACCGTTCCTTGGGACACCACCGGCGGATATGTCCCGCCATTCCACAACCATAACATATCACCCTGTCTCTTTCTTCACGTACCGTTTCCCTTGAGTGCTCTGATGGTCTTCTTTTCCCCTCCATTGATCTCGTGCCTTCCTGGGCTAAAGCCCTCCATTCACTAGCAAGCGGTTCCATATCCGCACTAATTATCGTATTTCGCATCAAATGAGTACCCAGGTCTACATATCTATATCACATAATCATTTACCTTCTCTTATTATTATTTTATTTTATTCTGCTTTCCCCCTTTTCTTCCCTCCCCTTTCCTCATCACTCTCCTTGCATATATATATATAACGACTTACTTATTAATAATCGGCATACCGAATAAAATGATATTTTCCTCTACCGAATAAAATTATGAATTTTATGTTTTCTTCTTCTCTTACTTATTCAAAATTTTCCTTTTCTCAACACTCTCTTACTCGTAAATCATTTCCTTTATATTTCAATACCCCATCTTCCTAACTCTATTTTTTTTTTCCTCTTTCTCTCTCTATTTTCGTTAACAGAAAAACTTTTATTTATTATATTTTTTATCATTTAACCTTAACTCCTACTATTTTTCTCTTAAGAAAAATTAAAAACAACAAACAACCATTACTCCCTTTATTAACATCTTATTATTATTATTATTATTTTTTCCTTTGAATTCACTATTCCCTGCCAACAAAATACAACATTATAATATAAAAAACATTATAATACAAATCACTCAACCCTAACCCCGTTATTAACATTATAATATAAAAAACATTATAATACAAATCACTCAACCCTAACCCCGTTATTAATTTTTTTTTACCATTACTTTTTTTTTTTTTTTTTTAAATTAATTTTTATTTTTCTCAATACTTCTCTTTATTACATCATCCCATCCACCTATTCCCATTATTCATACCCATTCTATTCCTGCCTCCGCCCCTCCGTTTACCACAAGAACCTTCAACTATTTTCGCTTCAATATTATTCCGCCGCTTATTCCTTCTTCGTTACCGGTTTATTCCACCAAATATATTTCGAAAATTTATTTTACTTAATATACACTTTCAAAACCCTTTTCCCTTTACATTATTTTATTTAACCTAAACTTCCAAAAAAATATTTTTTTTTTTAATAATTTATTTCTCCTTAATTTATTTAATTCAACATTTTTTAAACATTTCTCTAATATTTATTTCAGCTCCACCAAATTTCACACAAAAAAAAAAAAAAAAATTAAAAAAAAACAATTTTCCTTTTACTATTTTACTCTGATACATTATAATTTTTCTTTACAATTTGACTCGATCATACTTTGACTTATATTCCCACCTTATATATATATATACCCCTCTTTATATCATACTTCCCCTTTCCCTTCCGCCTTCCGGAACGACCACCTACACCACCCCCGTGACCTTGACCTATATATATTTTTTGAACTTCGGACCTCTCGTTGACCTCTTGCCCCTGTCACTTTCGCCCCGCTTCCGTTCCTCTGCGTATCTGATCTTCATGTCTTACACCAACCTTACCATCCTGAAAACGGACCCGACTTAACTTTTTTCCCACCCTTTCCATCACAACTCCGGCTCGCCATTTCTCCTTTTCACCATATACCCTCGCCCACACCGACTGTCCCACCATAAACTTTGCTAGTCCCTCCTCCTCCCGTTCTCTCCTCGGACCCTCAGACTCTGGCCTCAGAGCATCTAACCCAATCCTCGTTCTGCGCCCTAAAAACTTCTCTGCTGGAGACAAATCCTCTCCCCTCCTACTATTATTATAATACATCACCGACGTCCATACTTCTCCCTTCCCATACTTTGCCTTTCGTAACCAATCTTTCACCAACCCCACCATCCGCTCTGCCTGCCCATTGGAGCTTGGGTGGTATGGAGGAGATAAAATATGCCGTATCCTATTTTCTTTGCAAAATTTCGCAAACTCTGCACTACTAAACGCTGGTCCACCGTCAGACACGATTGATTTAGCCACTCCAAACTTTGCCCACAAATTCTTCAATTTTCTGACCACTACTTGCGTTGTCAACCCTCCTACAACTTCAAACTCCACCCATTTAGAAAATGCATCAACCACTAGAAAATAATCCTTTTTTTCATACTCGAAGAAATCGACATGAACCCTCTCCCATGGCTCCGTTGTTTTCGGCCAAGTCCCTTCTCTATCTCTTGCTGGCATCCTGGCCCAAGTATTGCATACTACACATTGTCTTGCTAGTTCCTCAATCTCCACATTCATCCTCGGCCACCATACATATTCTCGTCCCCATTGTTTCATACGCTCCATTCCCTGATGACCTGCATGCAACATTGTTAAAACCATTCCTCTCAACTTCCCAGGTATCACTGCCCTATTTCCCCGGACTACACATTCGTCCATCACCGTCAATTCTCCTCCAACATTTTTATAAGCTCTATCTCCTTCTTTCCACGACTTCCGGCCCATTATACATTCTTTTATTCGACTCAAATCCCTATCTTTTTGCGTCTCTTTCCGAATCTCCTCCCACGTTACCGGACCTCCCTTCAACATTCTCGATACCACCATGACCATCGCTACCTCCTTCTTACACATCTCCTCCGTACTACCTTCTTCCACATCCTCCCCTGCTCCGCATCTCGACATTATGTCCGGCAAATAATTTTCTCGGCCTCTACGATATCTCATCTCCATGTCAAAACTACCCACCATCAATAACCACCTCTGCAACCTCGGCGACATCATCAACTCCTTGTTATCCTTCCGGAATAAATGAATCAACGGCTTATGATCCGTATAGACTACAAAACGACGCCCAATCAAATACTCCCGACACTTTGTCAATCCGAAAATTACAGCTAATGCCTCTTGCTCAATTACCGAATATCTCGTCTCCGCGGCCCTAAAAATTCTAGAAAAAAATAACACCGGTCTCTCCAGCTCTTCTATACGATGCAATAACGCTCCTCCTACTCCCCTTTGAGACGCATCTACCGCCAATATCACCTCCAGTTCATTATTAAAACACACTAAGACGGGCTCTTTTCCAATCCGGCACTTCAACTCCTCAAACGCCTCCTCCTGTTCATCTCCCCAATCAAATCTCTCTCCCTTTTTCAACAACTGGTACAAAGGTGCCGCTATCTCCGCAAAATTCTCTACAAACCTGTGATAATAGTTAACCATTCCCAGAAAAGACTGTATTTCCGACTTGCATTTCGGCCTCAACATGTTTGCAATACCCACCATATTCTTATCCAACGGTCTAACCTCTACTCCATTAATCCGATGACCCAAATAAACAACCTCCATTACTCCAAACACGCTTTTCTCTCTACTAGCACGCAATCCCTTCTCTTTGATTCTCCAAAATACCTCCTCTAGCCTCCTATTATGCTCCTCCTGCGTAATACCTGTTATCAAGACATCGTCCATATAATAAAATACTCCCTCCAAACCCTGAAAAACGGCCGCCATTGTCCTCTGAAATATGGGTGCCGAAACACTCAACCCAAACGGCAATCTCTTAAACGCAAATAGTCCCTTGGGCGTAGTTATGGTCAGCAACTTCTGCATCTCCTTCCTTACCTTCAACTGCAAATACGCATTAGAAAAATCCACCTTCGAAAAATATAAACTCCCCTTCAAATTCGCCAATATCTCCTCTATCCTCGGTAACGGATATTTTACTTCCACTACCCACGGATTCAATGTTACTCGGAAATCTGCACATAATCTCAACTTCCCATTAGCCTTTTTCACCGGTACTAAAGGTGTCGCCCACTCGCTATATTCGACCGGACATACAATATCTTCCTTTACCCATCTATCCAACTCTTGCTCTACCTCTCGCCTCCATTCAAAAGGTACACGACGTACAGCACAATACTTCGGCACACTTCCCTCCTTCATCCGAATCTCCACCTCATAACCCTTCAAACAACCCAACTCTTCCTCAAATATTTCTCCATACCTCTCCACTAACTTCTCCACCTCCTTTTGGACATCCTTTATTCCCTCTCCACACCCCCACAAATTTTTCGCAACTCCTTGTTCTACAAAATTCTCTCCCTTCTTCTCACTAACCAGCGGCCTCAATACTCCATATCTACTGTCTTGGACATTTCCTATTTCTCCATCTACATAAATCGGACCTCTCCCCAACATATATTCTCTCGCATTCTCTTCACTTTCCCCCCAAAACATGGATCTTCCATCGTCTACTTCAATATTATCTCGGCCCTCCATCCATTCCAAATTTTCTCTCGACATTCTCTTCTCTTCATTCACTCGGACCATATTTATCAAGTCTTCCCGAATATCTTCTTCGATCGCCACAAATACTCCCCATCGGGCAAATACTCCCCAGAATCCATACCTCGGCCCTACATTTGTAATCCAATCCCATCCCATCACCGGCTCAACGTCTCGGTTAATTATCCATAAGTCCAACATTTTACATCCTTCTCTTCCTACCTCCCCAATATGCACTCTTCCCATCATCTCCATCTCTGATCCATCAAACTGCCTCACTTGCATAACGTCTCTAATTATATTACTACCCGGCCAAAGTCTTCTAAAATCCTCATATCCCATCACCGAAATAGCTGCTCCGGTATCAAATAACATAGATACCATCTTCCCGTTGATATCGAACCATACCCTTGGACTCGGCAGATACATTAACTCCCTTTGAACCTCCTGCTGCAACATTTTAACTCTCAACTCTTTCTTGCCTCCTCCTAACGCCACGGTCATTATTTTACTCTCCTTCCCATCATATAGTCAATCTTTATTACAATCTCTGGCCCAATGTCCCCTTTCTCGGCACTTGAAACACGTCATCTCCTCTCCAATATCCTTTCCTCCTTTTCCAGCTATCTCCGTCATACTCCTCATATTCACGACCCCCGACGACTCTCCTCTCTGTGGAAAACCTGCCCTTGTTTCCACCTTTCCCACTCGGCAATCCTTTAACACATGTCCAAATCTTCCACAACCCGTGCAACGTATTCTCTCTGCTCTGCCCGGACAATATGTCGAAATATGTCCCATCTCCCCACACGTAAAACATTTGACATCTCTACAATTCACCGCAATATGACCCATCTCCCCACATTTATAACATCTACCATTCCGACCTCTCTGTCCCCCACTGTTGAACGGCCTTGGCATATCTTGACGTCCACGGTATATATCCAAATGTCTGTCATCTATCCTCTCGTTCTTTAACCGGTCAATTTCTTCATTATTGACCCAACCCTTCATTATTTCTTGAACCGGTAACCACGTCACTCTCCCCAACCTATCATCCTCTCCATTATGCCCCTCTACCAACAACGATTGCCCACGAATCCTAATACTCCTTTCTCTTCGCATTCTCCTTCCAAAATATAAACTACACAACCATATCATCAACACTACCACCGCTCCCAATACATTATATTGCAACTCCACATATTTTGTAATTTTAAAACCCTTCATTAAAATATTTAAGTATTTAAATTTTTCCTAATTTATTTCTCTAACAACACTAAATTTTATAAAATATTCACAAAAAATTAATAATTAATTTCACCAAAAATATCTTAACTACTTGTAATGTCAGACAATAAGATAAAATCAATAAGGTAAAAACTCCAATAATACACATATACATTTATCAATTTCAAAAAAAAATCAATACCTTCCGCTAATCTTTAATCTCTTACGTGTATTGACGTCTTTTGAAAAAAAAAATCGGCAGCACTTTCGTGTAACTTGCTTTCTAATAAACTTTTTTGGAATTTCTTCTAATAGATTTATATAGACAAAAATTTGGGCAGCACTTCCGTGTACTCTACTTTTTCAGTAAATTTTCGATTTTCGTCTAATAGATTTATATAACCAAAAATTTGGGCAGCACTTCCGTGTACTCTACTTTCATTTAATTATTTAATAGTTTTTTTTTATATAATAAAGGATAAATTTAATATAGTTTTTCAGTTATATTGTAGTTAAATATTTTAAAAATATATTTATTTAATAAAATTTTAAATCTTTTTGTAATATCTTGCTTTACTCCTTGCCAGCCATAACAATGAGCTAAAATATATATTGCTAACATGTTTAAATAAAATTTCAGTGAAATGTACCCTTGATAAGTGACAATTCATAATCGTTATTTTTAAAGTTTTTTGACTCAAATGGGTAAAAATATAGATTGTAAACATGCTAAATTAAAATTTAATGAAGATCTACCATTGAAAAGTGACAATTGTCATAATCGTTATTTTTAAAATTATTTGAATTTTTTAGATGCAAAAAGGCAAAAATATAAATTGCTAACATGTTAAAATAAAATTTCAGTGAAGATGTACCATAGATTGTCATAATCGTTGTTAATTTTTGAATTTTTTTGTTGCAAATGGATAAAAATATAGATTGTAAACATGTTAATTAAACATAAAGATATACCATTGAAAAGTGACAATTGTTATAATCGTTATTTTTAAAGTTTTTTGATTTATATGGGTTAAAATATAGATTGTAATCCATTTTAACCATAGTATATAAAATAAAATCTTAACGTTAAATTTATAGGATGTTGATTGTATCGTATCATATTACGAAATAATATTCATATGGTTTTTAAGTTTTTTTATAAAAATCCTACCCTGAATTCAGACTTAGCATTATTTTGCCACGAGTATACAAAAATATTTGTTAACTGTGAATGCAGGGTTATTACATTTTTATAATGTAGAATTAAAATTTATAAATCTAAGGAATAAAATTGTGAAACCATATCTTAAAAGTTTAGAATTTAACATAAGTTACAACTATCTTTAAAAATCACTTTGCATATTTTTATCAAATTTTAAGCAGGAAAAAAGGAACAACGATTATGAGCATGAAAATATCGATTTGTTTTTTTTTTGACTGAAATTTTATTTTAACATGTTAACAATTTATATTTTTGTCCAACTGCGTCAAACAATTCAAAAACTTTAAAAATAACGATTATGACTATTGTCACTTATCTGTGGTACATCTTCACTGAAATATTGTTTTAACATGTTAGCAATTTATATTTTAGCCCATTTGCTTCAAAAAATTTTTAAAACTTTTAAAAATAACGATTATGACTATTGTCACTTATCTAGGGTACATCTTCATGAAATTTTAATTTGACATTTTTACAATCTATATTTTTACCCATTTGTATCAAAAAACTTTAAAAACAACGATTATGACAATTGTCACTTATCTATGGTACATCTTCATTAATATTTTATTTAAACATGTTATCAATGGCTCATTTACGTCAAAAAAAGTTTAAAAATAAAGATTATTACAATTGCCACTTATCTTGGGTACATCTTCACTTAAGTTTTATTTAAACATGTTATCAATGGCTCATTTACGTCAAAAAAAGTTTAAAAATAAAGATTATTACAATTGTCACTTTTCTGTGGTACATCTTCATGAAATCTTAATTTAACAAATTTACATTCTATATTTTTACCCATTTGCATCAAAAAATTCAAAAAAACTTTAAAAATAAGGATTATGACAATTGTCACTTATCTAGGGTACATTTTCACTGAAGTTTTATTAATACATGTTAACAATACTTATTTAAGCAGATTTACGTCAATAAATCTAAAAAACCTTAAAAATAACGATTATGATAATTGTCACTTTTATATGGTGCATCTTAATTGAAATTTTTATTTAACATGTTTAAAATACATATATTTTACCGTAAAAAAATCTAATATGTTTAAAAACACCGATTATGATAATTGTCATTTTTCCAAGGAACATCTTCAATAACGAATATAAAAATTGTCAGATTAAATTATTTTTCTTAAAAAGATCATATGAAATAACAAAAATAAGTTAAATAAAAATATTTTTAAAAAAATATTATTTAGAAAACCCACCTTTTTTAATATACATAAAAAATAGATAATTTTACAAAAATGATAAAAAAACTATAAAAGATTTTACCTAAAAGATTGTTTATTTATAATAAATCTCACAAAAGAATTCCTCAAAAAAGATTTAAAATTTTTATCAAAATATGTTCAAAAATATTTTTGAACTTAAAAAATACTTTTTGTTTAAAATTTTGGTCGTGAAAATCACTAATAAATTGTAACAAAAATAATTTACAATAGTAGCATATCATTTATTTTATTAAAAAAACATCAAATAGAAGCAATCCATTTTATTTTTCATTTCATTTCTTCATTTCATAATATAAATAAAAAATATATATCATATAATATGTTAAATAAAATTTTAACATTAAATATTAATAAAATAAATTGTTTTAATAAAAATAAAAAATAATAATAGGCCGCGTTATATTTCGCGAAATAGTTTTCGCTATAATGTCTTCGCGATTTATGTTTCGCGATATTGACCTCGCTATAAAATTTTCGCGATAAAATTTACTCTAATGTATTCGCTTTAAAGGTTTCGTGATAAGAGTTTCGCTATAAAAAATTCGCGATATTTGTTTCGCTATATTGTCTTCGCGGAAAAGTATTCGCTTATGTGGATTCGCGATAAAAGTTTCGTGAAAAAGTGTTTAGCGATAAAAGTTTCGCTGAATTGACATGGAACCAGATGGTTCAGAGGTATCCCGAAATTAGTTAAATTTAGCCCGAGAAGCCACAAGGTTATATGAAAAATAATAAACAATTAGTGTTGTTAAACGGATCGATTTTTAAAAACGGTTTACACAATATTTTAGCCAAAAAATATTACACAAACCTGGTTATTTTGCTCATAGATGGCAGTGAGGTTTAGATATCTATTAACGAAATCTGGATCCTGAGGCTTGCATATTATTTTATCTAACCTCTTAATTTAAAACGCGCTGTTTAGCAACACTAAGAACAATTACTACGAAAGACAAAGAGGCCCAATAAAAAGATATGAAGGCCAAGGAACAATAGAACCCTGTATCCAATCAGGGTCAAAATGAGGCTGGGCGGAGATCACCTAATGCGATATTGTATCGAATCCGATATGGCCGTTAGCAACTCGTGCATATTTATAAAATTTTTATTTTTAAAAGAGTATACATATTTTTGATCGATATTTTATTATATAAAGAAAATTAAAGATTGCAATATTTTTAGATGGCATCGTTGGGCAAAAAAATAATAAGTATAGAAATTAGAGATAAGTAGTTCAGATATATCCTGAATTGGTTAAATTTGTCCTGAGAAGAAGCTACAATGTTATATAGAGAAATGATGAACAATACCGACGAAAGACAAAGAGGCCCAACAAGAAGATATGAAGGTCAAGGAACAAGAGAACCCTATATCTAATCACGGCCAAACGATGCTGGGCATGGGATGGAGATAACCTAATGCGATATTGTATCTAATCAGCTTTTATCGTTCATAACAACTCGTTACTAGCTGTACAAAATGAAGATGGACAGTAGATGAACACTCAGGCAATGAATACAATTCTGTACGAATAGATAAGGGGTTTTATAAGTTATTAAAAAACGTGAGATTTTCAAGTCTATAATATTAGATCTAGCCCAGTCTGTGGCCTCCACTGCCTGGTTTTTTTATAAGCATGTATGTAAAAAATTTCAAACTCAAAATATTAATTTTTTTCTCTATTTTATTGTTATATTTTAAATTTAAATATTCAATAATTTATTGATGATTATTTTATTCTATATTACAAAGTATAATATAAATTCCCACCTCTTGATCTTTTTAAAAACTTACTTATTTTTAAAATTCATTTTATAATTGTTAATATTTATTCAGGCAAAAAAGGAAGAATAAGAAGGAAATATAGCATTTATATTTTCTCGGATCATGGGCCTATATTTAAATGATGATGCTACCACCGGCCCGGGGGCGGCCTTGCAGAAATTTAATCTAAAACATTACCTTCAAGTCCTTTAAAAAATAAAATAAACTTTCAATCGCTGCCGCCTTTTTAGCCGCTTCCAATTCAGGCCTGATCAAATCCCAAGCATAATTCAACATAAGAACCTCATCGTTAGTTGCTCGTGGAAGGCGTTTGACGCGCGTCATTACGCGAAAATTGGATGACTTTTAATTTTTGCAGGTTCATAACAACAATAAAAATTAGTTTACGATAATTTACTATTGTAAAAATATCGTTTTCGCGTTTGCAATTAAATAATGATGGTTTACATAATTAACCTTAATTTTAACGGTAAGTAGGGAACCGGTTAGTTGACGGGACCGCAAATCGTGTGCCAAAGTCCGGCATAACTCGGCACAGATTTCATAGATTAGAGCAGAATCATGGCGGGCATCGCAGCGGGCTACTGTGCGTTCGACTCCTATACTCTTACGACGGCGGCACTCTGTTTAGTGGAATTATTTATATAAAATATTATTAGTAATATTTGAATAACCTAGGGGCCTCATCAAAAAAATATGATAAGGTAAAATTTTATGACAATTTTATATTGATATCCAAAAACTTCCATTTCTTTAAAATTGAACTTTCTATTTTAAAATATTCCCAAAAATTTCTTCTATTTTAAAAAATATGTGAGAAAATCCTAATAATCTATGAATAAACAATATTATAATCATATTATTTTTCAAATAGATTTTTTACATGGGACGCTCATATGACTTATATTTCCAAATGTGAAAGAACATTTAGCATAGAATTATTTTACTAACAATCGTTCAACCTTAGCGCTTGAGGGCAAAAAATAAAATAATTTATTGTAATCGTTTACAATTTCATCTTAATTAATCCTTATTTTGGTATCACATTTTAAAGATGCAAGTCAAGTTGGCTACTTTTATGCTACGTCTACAAATTATAAAAGTTATACATAAAGCCAGACATTGAATATGATAAAAAGTTGATTTTTTTATAATGATGGTTATTTTTATAAATATTCTGTTTACTTAATTTTTTTATAATTTTAATTTCTCTAGTACTCATAAAATTTTCGTTCCATCTTGAATCTTGATACAAATATTAGAAATTTCTTATTTTGCTAAATGTGTTTTTATTTGTACTGTGTACCAAAGGATTGAAACCTTAAACTAAAATGCATACTATTAGAATAATTTTTTTTTATTTTGCAAATAATGCGTTTTTCTTTAAAATTTCTATCAAACGGGTTGAAGCACTAAAATGTACAAACACGAACTAATTATTGATAAAAAGATACTTTTCAAATGTATCTAGATAAAAATTTATCTAGGTATCGATACATCGCCTAAAAATGAATCTAGATATAGTTACATTTTATCATGTCATAATTATGTAAGGTGTACATAAAGCGTAGTTAGGATTCTAATGTTAAAATTCAAAGTATGAAGTGATCTAAAAAAAATTATTCAATTTTTTAAGTCAATCAAAAATATTATATTCATTAAATTTTATTCAACGAAATTGTTCACTTTATCTAATACAACATTATATATGTTGTATTCAGAGTTAGGCAGGTCCTCCAGAAAAAGAATCTAGATACAGATTCTTTATAAAAAAAGATTCTTAGATATAGATACTAGTATCTTTTTAAAAATATCAAAAAGATACAAGATAAAAGATACTTGTATCTTTAACTAGAGTATCTACAAGATACTTTTAAATTATCATTACCAATTAAATAAGAATAGTTTATAAAATACAGTTTTTATTATTTATTTGTGAAGAATATAGCATACACATATAAGAATGAATATTTGCAATAATTAATAAAATATTTATTAATGAATTAATTATAATAACCAGGGAATTTAATATTAGTTTTTGCCCATTAATAGCTTAAACAGGAAAGGGAGAGTAGTATATTTAATGGGAGTTGAAAATTTGCAAATAAGAAAAAAAAATTAAATCAAATGATTTATTAGAATTTGCAGGTTATTTTCTGTGTTGTTTTAAATATAGCATATATTCGGAGTATATGGTTAAATGGCATCTCTAAAAAAAATATATTAGTTTTATTCATTATCTTTAATAAGTATTTATCATTATTTGTTTGTGATATTTATGTATTTTTTAAATTAGTTTATTTTCTAATATGACTTATTAATTCTTGCGTTTGTAATATCGTATATTTAAATATCATTTAAATCTCTTTTCAAATTTTTTTTATATAATTCTTGCAAAATCATTAATTATATATAAAAAATATGAAAATAATGTACAACATTATATTATAATTATTAAATACATAACAATTTTATTTAATGCATTTTAAATTGATTAAATTTTGTAAATAAATACTCTAATGTAATTTTACTTATATCAAAAATAAATAAAAGTAACTAATAAAGATAAATTCTACCTTATTATAATTATTTTATTAAGAGCCTTTTAAAATTATCTAATGTAAATATCAATTGTAGCTTAGATATTTCCTCTAATAAGAACTTGCTAAAATAATTATATATAAAATAAATTAGTGATGTGCCGATATTTTTTGTCGGATCAGGTCGATTTCATTCATTTTAAAATATCGGTTATCGGCCAATATTATAAAATTTGACCCGATATAAATGGGAGAGCAGTAATAATTTCTCTAATTCTTATGAGATTTTCAACAAAAAGTACCTTTTTTATACCATCTACTGTAACAAGATTGTGTAAACCATGACCCAAACATAAGTGGTGTTCATATTTAACTAATCGAACACCCTTTCTAACATTAGGCCCAGCATCTGTAACCATTTGTATTTTTTTCTTTTTTTAAATTAAATTCCTCTTCTATTTTCTCAATCTCAGTTAGAATAGTCTCACCTGTGTGTTTTTGGGTTATATATTGAGTTGCTAAGGTAAAGTAAATCATTTCAAATCATTTATTAAATGAAGTGTAAATGTAATTTAGTTTCTTCTTCTATATTGATCTGTCCACATATCCAATGTAATTGAGAAAAATTTTGGCCCTGAGTTAATTTGTTCTTGTACATATCCTTTCATTGATAGGTAAACATCATTAAGAGCAGTACGGCTTAGTGTTGTCCTGTCTAGCAAATCAGAATCATAGTTGATAACTTGATATTTCTAAAATTAAGTATTTTGAAATTTATAACAGAAAATTATTATATCTTTAATTTATATCAAACAATAAATTAGTTATTAGAACAAATTTAATATTATTTAAATCATTCATGTCTATGTGTAAATCATATTATTAGCATGGCTATGAAATTCAACTATTGTAAACCTAGTCCTCATCAGCCAATGCTATTTCAATAGAAAAAAAACAACATTCATTCCTATATTATCAATTGATTGAAAAGGTAATAAGTCAGCACAACATAATAACACATAGTTTCTTGCTAAAAGCCATTTTTTAGAAGTTTTAGAATTTGTCTGGAATTTTGGTTTGGACATAAAATATTTTTTTTAATCTTGTGATTTTGATGAAATATCTTCTTTAATATTATGATCAGAAGTCAAGTGTTTTAACAAATTTCCTGTGCTAATATTGATTTTTTGAATTCTATAGCTAGATTATATTTTACAAAACATATATTTTAATTTATTAAAGATTTTGGCTTAATATGAGGGTATAATATTTAAAAAAAATATACTGTGAAAATGACTTATTTGAATCCTCATCGTCTACAATAGCCTTTTCCAAGCAAGAATTACAATAAAATTTGTCCTAATTTATAGAAATTATTTTATTATCTCTTTTTAAATGTAAGAAACCAAAAAATTTCCAAACAAAAAAATTTTTATTTTTATTATTTACTGTTATAATACTAAAATTATTTACAGAATTATTAAATGTTGATGCATCCATTTTTAAAATATGTAAAATTATGGTAACTTTGAATGATTCAATTTTATAATGACATCAATATAATTATAATTTTAAAATTGTAGAAGGATATGGTAGAGTGAATTTTATGATGACATCAATATAATTATAATTTTAAAATTGTAGAAGGATATGGTGGAGTGAATTTTATAATAACATCAATATAATCATAATTTTAAAATTGTAGAAGATTATGGTGGAGCTATATATTCATAAAATAAATACAGAAAATTTAATGAGTGCGTGAAATATAATTTAAATATATTACTATTTAATAACTATTTTAATTTATTAATTCCTATTATATAATAAAAACATGTAGAATAAAAATTCATTAAAATCCTGATTGGCATTAATAAAATTACAAAAGTGATGTTGACCACTTATTAGAATAAAAAGGTATAAAATATGAAAAAAAATTCTGCGCCGGCCGTACGCCGCAATATGAAAATCGGCGGCGCGCTGGCGCAATTTTCATAAACGGCGGCGTTTTCGGCATACCCAAAAAAGCCGGCCGGCGCACAGGTCTAAGTATAGGTATTATTATGTTAATAATTATAAAATAAAAATGTATAATATATTTTAATATGTTTAACAAAGTTTGTCGAGGAGTTTGTTGAACCTTTAATAACTATTTTACTTGTGCAATTTTGACATTCAGCTTGTACCTTGTTCTTTTTCACATGAATTACTTTAGAAAAATTTTCCATCTAGAATTTTAAGATTCGGATTTGAATCTCCATAATTTCATCTTCACTACTATGATTGTTAAACATTCTACAAATTAAAAAATATTACATATAAAATATATCCTTCTCTTATTTAGTTTTGGTGTTGTTATTTTTAATCTATCTATCTTTATGACCTGTAAAATTTCCAACTAATTTTGGTTATCAATACAATATATTTTATTTATATAGCGGGAAAAAATAAAGAAAATAATACAAGATTTAACAAAGAAAATAAAGTTACATTTGTGATATGTAAATGTTTTAAACATGAATATTAAAAAGAATCTGTATCTGTATCTTTTTAAAGAAAATAAAAAAGATACAAGATTCTTTTTAAAATAAAGGATCTTAGATACAGATACTAATATCTTATTAAAAATGTCAATAAGATACTGAGTACAAGATACAAAAGGATCTTGTATCTTAGAAACAAGTATTCACGGTACTGCCCAACTCTGGTTGTATTCCATATTAAAACAACCAAAAAAAACTCGATTCTCAACCCGACCCTCTTCGATTTTTTTAAAAATTTGAATGTTGGTAGCATATACACTAATAAAAATGGGAAATTTTACTTTTCAAATCAACTTACTTTTTTATATATGCCCATCTATAAAAATGCCAAAATTTTAAAATACACTTCATTAAATTATAAATATCTCAAAAATAATTAAGCTAAAACAGCTCTAAAATAGTCCTTTAATATGACATAACATTTTATATAGTGAAAATCAACGAGACTACTCCCTATTATTTGTACAAAATCCTAGACTGGGACGAGTACTGGGCCAAGAGTTATTGCAACTTTAAATACTAGCTGGTATGGTTTAAATCCTATATTATACCAAATATATAGTTATTTATAAGTCAATATGCAAGAAACTAAAATCCTATAAAACCCTGACTATTTTGCGTTAATAATAAAAAGGGCTTACCATATTGTATTATATTACTAAAAAAAGTAAAACGCCTTAATTTGAAAGCACTATAAGGAAAAAATTATAAAGATTTTGGGTCATTACATGACAAATCAACCACGATTCGGCAGACCCAATTCGATTTTTTTAAAATTTGGTAAGCAAAGAAAGGTTAGTGTAGTTAAGAAATAGCCAAAATTTTAGCCTCGTATCATTTATATTTTTGGAGATATTAGGATTCAAAGTGGCAAAAAAGACGTATTTTTACCATTATCTGCCTTCATTCAATTAAGCATATCTTAAAAACTACATAATTGTAAATAACAAATTTAATATCAAAATTACGTACAAAGATTCTACTTTAAGATAAAAAAAATTTTTTTCCAATTTCCGGTCATTTTATTTAATATATAATGACTAAAAACAATTTTTTGGAAATAATACGACCTTCAATTTTTTTAAAAAATTTAGTAGACATTATTAAACTCTTCCTTTATATTTATAAAAAAAAATTAATCTGGGACGCGGCCATCTTCATTCTCAAAATCGATAAAAAGGTTAAAAAAGTGTATAAATATTGTCCCGAAAGGGGGCGTCTTTGTATAAAATTATATATTAATCGGTTTTTAATGGTTTTTCTTGGACTATTTGATATAATTTAAAGGATTCATCTTGTAAGTGAAAATAACAATAAATGGGGCTTTCATTCAATTATAGCAATTGTCTATCGATAAAAGAAATTCAATAAAAAGACTGGGATGCTCCTCTGATCGCCCGTTCCGTTGAATATCAATCCCAATAATTTGGTAAATGCAAACTCTGGCTACCAATGGTTGGAAGCCATCCCCAGCGCCAATCTTGGCCTCCTCGTGACTGGCGAACAGCTACGTATATCTATAGCCCGCCACCTCGACTGTAATGTCGTAGTTCCCTCCATCTGCATCGACTGTGGTCAGCCCATTGAATCGAAGGCTTACCATCCCTTGCACTGCAAGTTCGCCCGTGGACGACAACCTCGTCATAAATCTATTAATAACATTTTACTAGCCGCCCTCAAAAAAGTTAATATCCCATCTACCCTCGAACCAGTGGGTCTTTCAAACGAATACGCCATATGCCCAGATGGTATTTCTCTCATACCCTGGTCTAATGGTCTTCCGCTAACATGGGATTACACTTGCGTTGATTTTGCAGCCAAGTCTAACCTCTCATTTTCTGCTATCGAAAAGGCAGAAATTTTTTAAAAAAATACGCTGGCCTCGCTAACACTATGTTCATTCCTATCTTTACCAATACCCTAGGCATGTTTGGAAACGAGGCTCTCAATTTCATTAAAATCATAGGAAAAAAAATGATAGATCTCAGGGGACCCCAATGAAGGATTTTACCTTCGCCAGCAGATTTCCCTGGAAATTTGCCGGTCTAATTTTTTAAGTATTCACTCTTCTCTTGGATGATATATACCCCCCTTTTTTTTAAATATATATTTTTTTTATAGTCCTTTTTAATGTCTTCATAGATTATATACATATTATATATTTATTTTTTTTATATTTAATCTTTAATATATCCATTTTAATATATATTTTTTTAATCCTCTGTAATTTAATGATTATGAATAAATAATAAAGTTTTATCTCTCAAAAAAAAAAAATTATTACTATTTATAATTTATTATAAAATTTTTTGCCCATAAAATAATATATTTAATGAATATTAATAAAATATGTTCAATTAAGTTTCGAGTTCTTGAATATATGAATCAGAATCTTGTGCATTTCATATATGGCGCCCTAAATATTAAAAAAATTGATATAATTTAAATTTAAAAATCTAATAGACAACTCACTTTTAAAAGATTCTAATTTTTCAGTAGCGCATTTACTTTCTTGTGACAACAATGTATAACTACGGCCAGTAGCAGTTAACAGTGAAACTAATGTTAAGATATGACATTTGGGCAAGTAAAGAGTGTCGTCTATACTTGGAAATGTAAAGAATTAGAAGGTCCGGATGGGTTAAAAACTTTATATATATTTCTTCCTGCTTTTAATTTTTCACTAAAACAAAGCTAACCACCAATTAGAATCATAAGGATACGTTAGGTATCCTGATATTTCTTCAATAATTATACTTTCATCATTATATGATAACTATTCTATAGTACTTTCTATTGAATTGGAATACATTTTACTTTTAAATTGATGTAGATCTGTTGGAATTAAGGTGTGTATTTTGTGTGTTCCAGGTATAGATCTAGTTTTTGAAAATCTTTCCTGAGTAATAGATCTTCGTAATCATAATTTATTTTGGTCATTTATTCAAAATATATGACATTAATATTTTCTTTATTTAACTTGTACAATTCATATGTGGTTATTTACTTTGAGTAAGGCCTTGTAAACTAGCTCTAGCGGCTAATCTTATAACAGTGCCCACAAACACTTTTCCCGTGTGCTATAGCAGAAAAATGCCATTTCGCCTGTACCTCGAAATCCATCTCATAATGGCAAATATTAATAAAATTTTTACGATTTTTATCATCGGAAAAATAAAAATTTTTATTTAGCCTACAAATTTTATTAATTAAAAAATTTAACAATGTTTTTTTGAAATTATGTACTGCTATTGGATTGTGTTGCAAAGATTCGGATATCATTACATAATTTAGGCAACAATTATTGGCAAAATTATCTTTATAATATATAACAAAAGGGTGAGCAGTGGATTGAGCCCTATTCCAATGATAATTTTGTACTTCATCCTGAAGTATAAAGCTATAGTTTTCTTAAAAATCACATAAAATTAAATATTGGTCTTCATCTAAGTTCAATTTTAGATTGTATTGATACAACGATTGTTGCGTTGTAATAAAAAAATGGATAAAGATTCCATTTTTTCAAAAAAGGCATTGATAAATTCACCTACTGGTTTGGTTATTGTTTCAAGAGTGGTTCTATCTACGGATAGCCATTGTTTGTATGTTATAAATTCGATGTCCTTAGAATGAAACAATATTTCTATTTAATCTCGTAAATGTGTTAACCCTGGACAATTATCACATTTGCCCATATAAACTGGCTGGTTGAGGCGAATTACAAATTATTAAGTGTAAAATATGTTTGTATGTTTTAAATGGCAACATATCATTGGTTAAATTTGATCCAATGATCATTAATTTAAAATTTTGGTGGTAGCTGCAATCACATACATGTGTACCACTACCTCCAACGAGTTACAATTTTTGGGCGAATGCTTGCAAATTTCGAAAAACCTTAACATCAGACCTCATTTCTTTAAAAAATATATGAATTTCTTTCAAATAATCTAAAATTGATCTCTTATGTATGGTATTCTTTTTTCCGTCTTTAGACAAAATCGAAATGCAATCTTTCTTGCCTGGCATGATTCTGCTTATTTCGTCCATACAATAAAATTCTTGTACAATTTTAACTGTATATTAGTCTATAGTTTTTCCAGGCTTGGGGTTAGGTGTTGATAGAAATCAAAATACCAATAAATTAATTAAAAAATGAATTAATATAGTGAGCATGTATTATTGAATGATTAATCAATTTAAAATTTTTATTTATTTTATTGATTGAAACACTTATTTATTGTGTTTCTAATTTAGTAGGCTATGCCGATTTTAGAAAATCCGATCCAATATTTATATTGTTTTGGGTTATTTATGATAATACTTTTATTTTGTATATAATTTCATAATAATAATAAATTAATATTTGCAATATTTTAAAAATATCAAATTATTTTAAAAAATTGAGTAGAGAAAATTTTGATATTATTTTTTGGCGTCTATGAAATGCACAAGATTCTGATTCATATATTCAAGAACTATAAACTTGGTTAAATATATTTTATTAATATTCATTAAATATATGCTATATGGGCAAAATTTTTATAATAAATTATAAATAAAGTAATAAATTGAATTTCTTTTATCGATATACAATTTCACTTATTGTTATTTTCACTTACAAGATGAATAATCCTTTAAATTTTATCAAATAGTCCAAGAAAAACAATTAAAAACTGATTAATATATAATTTTATACAAAGACGCCCCCTTTCGGGAAAATATTTATACACATTTCTAAGCATTTTATCGATTTTGAGAATGAAAATGGCTGCGTCCCAAACCAATTTTTTTATATAAATATAAAGGAAGAGTTTAATAATGTCTACTAAATTTTTTAAAAAAATTGAAGGTCGTATTATTTCCAAAAAATCGTTTTTAGTCCTTATATATTAAATAAAATACCGGAAATTGGTAAAAAAAATAAAAAAATTTTTTTATCTAAAAGTAGAATCTTTGTACGTAATTTTGATATTAAATTCGTTATTTACAATTATGTAGTTTTTAAGATATGGTGAATTCCATATCAAATCAACCAAAAAAAGTCGATTCTCAACCTGACCCCCTTCAATTTTTCTTAAATTTTGCATAATGGTAGTATATACTATAACTAAGAAAAAAATGAAATTTTACCTCCCAACAAGGTTTACTCGCTAAGATGTGGGCGTTTAAAGCGCAGAAAAATAGTACATTTTTGACAAAATGTGCCTCATTTATTTTCAAATATCTCGAGAAATAATTAAGTTAGAAAAATAATTTAAATTTTATTATGTAGCTTAATAATAGTTCTTTAATATGACATAAAAATAAATATGATATAAATTTGATGAATGTCCAAAACCGGATGTATAATACCGGAAATGGCCATAGAAAAAAAAGGTATTTTTTTTTCAAATTTTTTTTTCTGTAGATAGATATAACACTTCTTTATATTTGTACCAAATCCTAGCCTGGGATGAAAAAGGGTCTAAAAGTTATGACTCTTTATGCTTAAATTGATCAAAAATATCTTCATTTAATGAATACTTATGAAATAATGTTTTTTTAAAAATTATGTCTAAATGATAGGCCCTAACTTTTTTTTATTTTTAATTGTTAACATATTGTGACTGAAAAATTACTTAACAAAATAATTCTAAACCAATTTATAACTTTATTTTTCTGAAATGCATAATTACATATAATATAATAATTCATAATTATGTTTACAATATATCATATATTAAATTATCTAAAGAATTGCATAATTACATACAATATAATAATTCATAATTATGTTTACAATATATCATATATTAAATTATCTAAAGAATTGGAATAAATTTTGACTTTAATTTTATTTTCGTCAAGGGGAATATAAGCATGGTATTTTTGTGTTCCCGGAATTCTTTTTGTTCTCAAAAATCTGCTTTCTAGATGATTTTCCATATTATTGTATTCATTATTGCTTACAAAAATGTAATTTACTCCATGTATATTATTTGTTGCAAAGTCGAATAAATCCATAGGTGTCAAAATATGGTTTTGATATGGCCGTTGCAAACTAGCTCGACCTGCTAGCCGTTTTTTAATACTTCCTAAACTGTCGCACGGACTTTTTCCATGAGCTGTAGCAAAAAAATGCCACTCGGCCTTTATACCAAAATCACATTCATGATTTTAGAGATTTATGAAATTTTTTTTATTTTTATATTGGGTTACGGCCCCATCAGAAAGATAATAAATTTTGGTCAATGTATCAAATCTTTCTTTTAAAAATAAGATCATTTTAGTTTAAAATAAATAAAAGGCACAGGCATTGTGCTTTAAGCAATCTGATATCACCACTAAACTTATATGTTTTATAGTGTTGTCCTGACTATAATAAAAGATAAAAGAGTGAATAGTGGACTGATTATTTGTCCAATGAAATCCCTGTGCATGGTCTTGCACTTTTTCCCAATAATATATTATGATTTTATTATTTTTTTAGTTTCTTTTTCCCAATAATATAATAATTTTATTATTTTTTCCGTTTAAGAATACTATTTTCGATTCGGAGAATTCATTTTTCTTTAATATAAATGAAAATTGATTATGATTTAAAGATGAAGTAAAAGTTATAGAGCTTACACATTAGGGGTTACGAAAACTACAATATGAATGTGAATTTATCAATTAAATATGATGATATTTGTTGAATTTTAATTATGATAGATTGTTTTATGGTAATAAATAAAAAAAAGTAAGGGCATATCATTTAGACATAATTTTTAAATAAACTTTATTTCATAAGTATTCATTAAATGAAGATATTTTTGATCAATTTAAGCCATATAAAGAGTCATAATTCCTAGACCCTTTTTCATCCCAGGCTAGGATTTGGCACAAATATAAAGCAGTGTTATATCTATCTACAGAAAAAAAATTTTGAAAAAAAAAATACCTTTTTTTCTATGGCCATTTCCGGTTTTGGACATTCATCATATTATATCATATTTATTTTTATGTCATATTAAAGAACTATTATTAAGCTACATAATAAAATTTAAATTATTTTTCTAACTTAATTATTTCTCGAGATATTTGAAAATAAATGAGGCACTTTTTGTCAAAAATGTACCATTTTTCCGCGCTTTAAACGCCCATATCTTAGCGGGTAAGCCTTTTTGGGAGGTAAAATTTCATTTTTTTCTTAGTTATAGTATATACTACCAGTATGCAAAATTTAAAAAAAATTGAAAGGGGTCGGGTTGAAACCTTGGTTGATTTGATATGGAATTCACCATATGCTTAATTGAATGAAGGCAGATAATGGTAAAAATACGTCATTTTTGCCACTTTGAACCCTAATATCTTTAAAAATATAAATGTTAGGAGGCTAAAATTTTGGCTATTTCTTAGTTACATTGACCTTTCTTTGCTTACCTAATTTTAAAAAAATCGAAAGGGGTCGGCCGAAAATCTCATTTTTTTGCTCACTTGATGTGGAATGACCCTTTTGTAAAGAGTTAATAAAGTAACAACTAAGATAATTAAAAGTAAGTCAACCCTCAATAATCTCTTCACTACTTATTACTATAATAGTTAAAGCAATCATGGGCACTAATAAAACAAGGAAAACATTGGCATAGATTCTAGAATTAGCGCTTACAAGTTCAGCTAACTTTTTAAAAAGGTTATAAAGAATAACCACGGAAAATTCAAAAATATCTATCAGATTAATTTTACATAAGCAGGACCCGGCCGAAGGCCGAGAAAATGATGGTTTGGGGGGAAATCCCAAAAATAAATTTGCAATCCCCAGCCCTTAGATATATCTTCGCTATTTCTATAAGTATTTTACTTTTATTACTATAATTAAAATTGATCCAATTGTAAAAAATATGCTCATCTATATAAATAATATTTAATCGAAACTTCATCTTATCTAGCCAAAAATTCCGGTAATAATATATAACACTAAAAAGACATTATATCTTTTTCGATCACCCTAAATTTTTGAAAGAGGAATAATAAATATTCTGAACAATAAATTTAGCTTTAAAAAAAATCAAAATGGCGCATTGATTACTTTTTAAAAAACAAAAAATTAATATCTTATGTTTTTTGTCCAAATAATATAATATAATTAATTATTATAATTTAATTTACCTGAGTCATCATCGGAATCGTCATCGCTACCTGCCTCGCTGTGTCCGCCGATAAAAACGGAAAGAATGAAGCGGCAAAAAATATCAGAATAGAGGAGTCCTATTTTGTCTCTCAGAGTCCAAATATCACCGCAGGTGTTTACGTTTATGGATTTCAAAAGTGCCGATGTTACCTTACCTATGCCGTTTATCTAAAATAGTAGATGGGAAAGGAAGGTCGACAAATTTATTTTATTAGATTGCATTTTTGCCGCTCGTGTAATATATTTCAAAAATTTTAAAAACTTGAACATCGAGTTCTCCGTCAATTTCTAATAAGTGATGGTAAATTTCTAAACTGGTTTAACTGATGAAAATCAGATTGTGATTTATAACAACCAAATGAATAAATATATGAAGAAAAAGGGTATCCTGCATTAGAATCACTTTTACCCGAATGCTTACCTTATTTATCGGAGTATTTTTTATGAATGTTTCGATTTGATTTCTATCGCTCTCGAGGATGAACTGTCCACAAGGTTTATTGATATCGGTGCAAATTTTGGCCAACAATGGAGTTGGGGCTATGCCTTAAATATATAAATGAGTAATTAAAAAAATATGTTCATTTATATAAAATATAGGCGTAAATAATAATAAATGACTGTTAGGGAGTAACTCATTTGGAGATATTTCGAACACTCATTTTTAGTATAGTTGCCAGCGATTCTGTAGAATATTCATTTAAAAAATTCCTCACTCATATTTCTTCGCAACAAGCTTAATCTAATTTAAATGATTGGGACTTATCTAATAATATTGAACTTTAGAGAGAACTAGGCGCTTGTAGTGATCAAGCTATGGGTTTCGACACTTAATATATTATAATTTCTTGCCGTGAAAGCGAGATCATCAAACATGTGTAATCATTTCAAATATAAAACACAACATTTGTGCATTTTATCTATTTCAAAATTTATTCTATTTTTGAAAGAAAGATGTGCTTAATTTCAAATTTTTGTTATTTATTCCGATGAAGCTGTGGATCAGTATAAAAACTAAAAAAAATTTATTACCTCTACATCCATGAAAATAATTTTGGAATCAAGGCTGAATGCCATTTCTCAAAATTGCACATGGAAAAACTCCTTGAATTGGTTTAAGAGGCAATACTACGAAATTAGCGCCAAAGTAAGCCTGCAAGCCCTTAGAAAACCAATTACTAATCCCTATGTAGGGTTGGCAAATAAAAATCAATATTTTTAAAATATTATATTTACTAAATTTGATCCAAATTGTTTGTGTTTTAACTAGTTTATAATTATTATGTTTTGTTCTAGTGATATGATTTTCTTATATTACCATTTATATTTTTGTTTTCTTTGTTCATTTAGAAGTGATGTGTTTTTCTCATATTATCATTTATATTTTTGTTTTCTTTGTTCATTTAGAAGTGATGTGTTTTTCTCATATTATCATTTATATTTTTCTTTGTTCATATATACCGAGCCTTTTTTGATTTCATCTTCAAAACTGGTTCTAGCCGGTTTTCGAGATGGACCAGGACATTAAATTAATATTCTTTTTTTATTATTGTTTGATTGAAAAAGGGGTTTATATAAGGACCACGAAAAATGAATTGTGATGATTAAATATTTGATTTTTTTTCTTTTGCTGTTACTGTGTGACAAGAAAAATGGGAGAAGAAAATAAAAATAAGTTTTGGTGCAGAATTTGACGCTGAGTTCGAATCCGTTTTATAAATTTTCCCTATACGTCAAATTTTAAAAATATTATTATAAAGACAACTTTTCGAAATCTCAAAAATGGTAAATTTTAGGTCTTTATACGGATATATTTTAAAAAGTATCGAATAAAAATCCCTGAAAATTGGTGATAATGTTAAACTTATATTTCTTTATAAATTTACTAATTTCTATAATTTTTTATCGATTGGTTTTTGGGAAAAATGGTAAAGAATTTCGTTTTGGGGGTCTTAAGTTTTCAATTTAAATTACTATCAAAATTCTTAACTTTAGAAGATAAATTTTATATAATTTTGCTTCAAATATGCTCAAAATTATATATTAATTCAAATTATGTTTCAAAAGTACTCTATGCCATGAAAATTCAACCAGAATCTATAAATTAAAAAAGTCGGTACAAATATTTTGGAACTTTTTAATTTGTACACTTTTATTGAATTTTCACTGCATAAATCATTTTTAAAGCAAAATTAAGGTAATATTTATCTTTTTTAGTTGTATTTAGTAATATTTTATGCATTTATGATCAATTTATACCAAAATCAGATATCTGTACCCACTTTTTTAGTTTGTACTCTTTTTGAATTGAGCATTTTTGAAGCAAAATTCATTTAAAATGCAATAATTGGTAATTTTTTCATATTTTTTATTAATATTTATCTTTTTTAGATGTATTTAAGAATATTTGTTTTTTTAATCAATTTATATCAAAATATATGATTTTCCAATGGAGTACCTTGAACCCGTAGTATGGGCAATAAATAATAATGCCAAATAACGAGTAGGAAGAAAGGAGAAGAATTATTTTTTTTCGCGCTTAATTTTTCATAAACATTTAATTTCTTTCATTAATTTTTTTTTAAAATTGGATTTTAAATATTATTCAAATTCCCTCCTTATATAATATTCTACAAAAAATTAATGCCGAGGTCCCCTTGTTTAAAGTGTGTCTCTAAATTTTGTTACATCTGTGCGGGCTATATATTGCCCGCACAAAAATGTCCAATTTCTCCAATCAATCAAAGGATTTATGAAATTTATTACAATATTCCACTCTGCGATTTGGATAAACCATTTGCCCCTAATTACATATGTAAAACATGTTATAATTCTTTTAATTCATGGGTAAATGGAAAACGGTCATATTTGCCTTATTCAAAACCTGCATATGGCACGTAGCAAGAAATCATTTGTGGGATTGTTATTTTTGCTCGATTAGTACATTTGGGTTTAACAAAAATAATAAGAAGAAAATTTGTTATCCTGAAATTTCGTTGGTTGTTTATCCGGTAAAATATAATAAATAAATATATTAAATGTAAGCTATATTAAAAAAGATTTTATAAATAAAGGTAAATTTAAAAAATTTAGGTTGTTTAAAAATTGAGTAAGGATTTTATAAAAAAAAATGTATAATAATAATAAGGAAGGTTTGCTGCAAAAATTAAGATATTTTTTTAGTTGTAGGGATAATTAGAACCGAAGTTATAAACCTTCAAAAAGTATTAAAAATGACCTTTTTGGCCACTTTAACCAAAAATAAATAAAAAACCTGACGTGCTAGAAAAAAACTGACAGCGGGATTTAGAATATGCATAAAAAACTGTCTTAAAACATGTTTATTTTATTTTCTCCCAAAAAATCAAGTCGAAATTTGTCACACAGTGTTACCAATTAAAATAAATACGTGTTTCATTAATTTCTCGACTTGAATGACAAAAATGATGTCCAAATCCGGTCCCCAACATCGACAGTGTTGGACAGACGGGTTCCACCGTCGGGCAGGGATAGATACTGTCCGTGTTCGGGGGTCCGAGATGGTCGATGTTGGGGACAGGATTTGGACATCATTTTTGTCATTCACAGGTAAGTCGAGAAATACAGGTATTTATTTTAATTGGTAATTAAACAGTATAATATTATAAACAGCAAAAGAAAAAAATCAAATATTTAATCATCACAATTCATTTTTCGAGGTCTTTATATAGACCCGTTTTTCAATCAAACAATAATAAAATAGAATATTAATTTAATATGAAATCAAAACAGGCTCGGCATACATGAACAAAGAAAAATATAAATGATAATATGAAAAAAACACATCACTTCTAAATGAACTAAGAAAAAAATAATATAAATGGTAATATAAGAAAAACATATCACTAGAACAAAACATAATAATAATTATAATACTAGTTATAACACAACACTCCTCCCCGCTTAACTTCTACTACCGCCGCACCGTCGGATCAGGGCAGATTGCAGGCCTAAATAAAAATTCATTTTACAACGCAAAAAAGAAAGAACGGCATACGCCGTACTGCTGAATTAGTGTGGTGTTCAGTACTAAGTTCACTACCTTAGGCATACAAAAACATCTAACAAAATAAACGGTGTCAGGGCGAATTTTAATCCTAAGTTAATTTAATTAAGCACATAATCAATAACCAAAAAAATAAAATAATAATAACGGCATATGCCGTACAGCTGAATTAGAGCGGTGTTTATCCTAAGTTCATTTACTTAGACACATAAAAACATCTAACAAATGTCAGGGCGGATTTTAATCCTACTAAGATAAAAAACTCGGGGAGGGTGGGGAAGAAGGTATATAAAAAAAAGGTAAAGTATATAAAAAAACAAAGGGGGAAAAAGGGGGTTATAATGGGATAAAAAAACGGTGTTTTGTTGGACTTCTATTCTCCTCCCCGCTTAAATCCTGCTATCCAGGGGAAGGTTTCCAATGGTCTTGCGAGTTCCCTCTCGTAGATTTTTGAGTATGCTCGTTTGGAGTCGCTACGGTTTGCCCTTGGATCAGGAGAGTAGATTGGTAGGATGTTGCAGGGAAACTGTTATATGTTTGTCTAAGTGGGCAAGCGATTTGGTAATGTCCACGGTTACCACAATTGTAACAAGTGGTATTATTATTACGTTGCATATTCCGGTGTTGTAGGTATTGCGTATTGTTATACCTTTCGGTTATATGGTTAAGGCCATTGTGAGTTTGGTTCCATGAATTGTTTTGGCTCAGAGATTCCGCTATCTCCCAAGTTTGGGCTATTTTTAACTTTCCCTTAAACGTTAAATCATCCGACGTAATTACTCGGCAATTCCAGATGATTGAATTCTGGCTCCGAACTAGGATGACATGAATAGATCCCAGCTGGGCCTAGGTTGCATTGTGTGGCTAACGTAATCAAGGCATTTTCATATTCGGTAATGGTTTCCCCATCTTGTTTTATACGATGGCGAAATTTATCAATTGCTAGTTTTTGGTTACCATTATTGTTGCCTAGAATAACCTTGATATCTTGCATTGATAGCTCCGTCATAGATTTTGGTGCATAGGCCAATTTTATTTTAGTATACAAACAGTGACCATAAGAAGATAAGAATACTGCTAAAAGATTTTCATCAGTCTGGTTACGGTTGATGAGCATAAACCGTTCAAGGTATTGGTTAGTGGCCTCCTATCGAGCCTGTTTTGATTTCATCTCGAAAACTGGTTTCTGGTTACTGTTTGTATACAAAAATAAAATTGGCCTATGCACCAAAATCCATGACGGAGCTATCAATGCAAGATATCAAGGTTATTCTAGGCAACAATAATGGTAACCAAGGAGTAGCAATTGATAAACTTCGCCATCGTATACAACAGGATGGAGAAACCATAGCCGAATATGATAAAGCTTTGATTTCGTTAGCCACACAATGCAACCTAGGCCCCAGCTGGGATCTATTCATGTCATCCCAATTCGGAGCCGGAATTCAATCATTTGGAATTGCCGAGTAATTACGTCGGATGATTTAACATTTAAGGGAAAGTTAAAAATAGCCCAAACTTGGGAGATAACGGAATCTCTGAGCCAAAACAATTCATGGAACCAAACTCACAATAGCCTTAACCATATAACCGAAAGGTATAACAATACACAATACCTACAACACCAGAATATGCAACGTAATAATAATCCCACTTGTTACAAGTGTGGTAACCCTGGACATTACCAAATCGCCTGCCCACTTAGACAAACATACAACAAAAATACTATAAGAAAAGACAAAGGCTTCAATTATTTTAGAATTAAACAATTTTTATATGAAAAATACCACTCATTATTAATTTGATAAAAAACATTTGATTTATTTATATTTCATTGTTTCAATTTTAGACATAATTGTTAATTGTATAATTCTAATCTCAATGTAGTGAAAAATTATTTAATAGTTTAACGGCTGTGAACCCTCCTTCTAAAAAAAGATTCTGGTATAACCAAACATTTTAAAAATGATTAATTGCTTATTTGATATGTGTAAATTGATCTTCAGAAAAAAAGATTAATTAAACCATATTTATCATTATATAATTGAAGAATTAGCCTCTATCAGCAGAAAAGGGGAGAGTAATTATGGGACATACCTAACAATTACTACAAAATTAATAATATGATTATTTTAAATTAAGGGTATTAACGAATATTTTAAATTTTAATAATGCATCAGGACACTCAATTGTGAAATGATAGTAGCTAAAATTAAAAATTATAAAACCACCATTATTTATTAGTCAAAAAAAAATGAAATTATAAATTTGGTTTAACAGTTTTATTTGAAAATATTCATAATAGTATTCATTTTAGAAGATGAATGATTTTCTTTCCGACGCATTGATATCGATTAGTTAAATTTTTTAAAAACAGTTTTTACATATCGAATTTTTAATTGAAAGTAAGATTTTCATCTGATCAATATATATTTTTCTCTCCTAAGGCATATTAACTTTTTACTTACAAAAATAAGATAAAGGTAAAATAAAATTATGATGGATATTTTTAAATCTAAATCTGTAACTTCTCTAATAAAAATATTAGTATTTGGTTTAAATCGCGATTTAAATTTAAAAATCGGGATTCAAATAATAATCACAAATTTTGTTAGTTATCCTTATGGATTTATTTAATTATGAATTAATTATATTTCAATGTTGAATATTTAAGTTTTGAACACTTTGAAAGCAAAACAAATTCCCGGAACATAAAAATTTCATGCTTTATTTCCATTAGACAAAAAATAAAAGTCAAATTATACTCAAATTCTTTAATTTAATTTAGCACATTATAATAATTATTAAAAATACTTTTTATAATAAAAATTTTACAATGATTGTTATATATATGATTAGCTAAATAAATAGAGTAATATGTTAGAATTTTTTTTTGTAAAATAAGATAGCTAAACCTAAGTGTTAAATACGCTTCATTATCCCCCCTCTTATTTATTTATACAAAAAATTACTAAATTTAGAACCTTCTATTTATATTAAATAAATTTAAAAAAATTACTACATATATAGGATTTTAGCCATATGACCAAAGTGTAATAACTTTTGTGATCGTCCCAGTCTAGTATTTTGGAAAATTACAAGGTGGCATAATGTCTAGCTATAAAAAAAATTTGAAAAAAACTTTTTATGTCTATTTCCGGTTTTTGGAATTAGGCTAATTTTCACTATATTAAATTTTAAATCATACAATAGGATTATTACAGAGCTATATAATAAATTAAATCGTGATTTTAGCCAAATTAGTTTGAAATATTTAAAATTAAATGGAAGGTATTTTGTATTTAGCGTTTTTAAAGTTCGTCATACCTCTGGGAATAAGCTGGGTTCAAAATTATAACTTTATATTTTAATTAGTGAAAATACATATAAACGTCATATAAATTTTTTAAATAAGTCGAAGGTGGTCGGGTTGGATATTCAGTTGGTTTGAAGTGGAATTCAACATATTAAAATTTATAAACTACCCTGCTTCATATAAAAGTATATCATGTCATCCCATTAGTATTAGTCCGAAATTGGATAGAACGAGTAAAGGTCCATTAAATAATTTTTAAAAGAAGAATTTCTAAAACAAAATATTCGTTTTTATAAATTATTATTTTATTATTAAATTTTTGTAATATTTCGCTTATATAATTTTAATCAAGGACATTTTAGACATTCTTATCAGCAAAGAATTTTAAAAACGAGATTTAAATATGACTTGAATTATACACACATCCTAAATAAACGAAAATTAAAAAAACAATTTGGCATTACCCAACGACCATGCCAATCCTACATATTGCCCATTGTACAACAAATCGGTTCAAATAACGAAAGCGGGTCTGCACCCCAAAACACCTATGAATTAAATTCCCCCTCCAGAATTCCAGGGCACCATTTCATATGGAGAATTCGACTAAAAATGGATATCTGATAATGTTGTAGAATGATCGCATAGAGCCCTGATTTTATTTAATTAAAATTTCACGGAATATCATAGTAGGATGAATCCTCTAACAGAATTTAAGATGTATATAATTAAATTAATCGGGAATTGTACATATAATAAATTCAATGTCTGGTAGAATTACGAATAAAAGTAAATAATAAATAAGGACGTAAATTAATAATCATAAAAATTTTAGACGAAAGTTATGAACAATTTTTTAATTTAATATTTGAAAATAATATATAATACTAATTTCATATTGATTAATAACAAAAAATTCGTATCACGTCAATACCGCGAAACTTTTACCGCGAAATGTATTATCGCGAATGTCGATTACAGCAAAAAGATATTATAGCGAATGCCCGCGAATGCATTATAGCGAATGTATCATAGCGAATATATTTGCGCGAATGCATTATAGCGAATGCATTACCGCGAAAATATTATAGCGAATGCATTACAGCGAATGTAATACCGCGAATACATTATCGCGAATGCATCATAGCGAATGTATTATAGCGAATGCATTACCGCAAAAACATTATAGCGAATGCATTACAGCGAATGTAATACCGCGAATGTATTATAGCGAATATATTAGCGCGAATGCATTATATCGAATGCATTACCGCGAAAACATTATAGCGAATGCATTACAGCAAATATATTATCGCGAATGTATTAGAGCGAATACATTACAGCGAATGCATTATCGCGAATGCATCATAGCGAATGCATTACAACTAACATTATCACAATGCAATAGTGATTTATATTTGACAAAATTATATTTAACCCATTTATTAAGTTCCTAAAAACCAGAGAACCAGCTTAATTGTCTATATTTATTTAAAGTAGCGTTTTAAAATTATTTACCTCTAAAACACATCACTTGTTATTTATGAAATTTGTATTTTATTAAAAAATATGTGGAATTTGGTATACTCAATTTTTTTAACAATTAGATTAAGTCGTTTTTTACAAAAGACCCTATTAATTAATATTTTATATTTTAAGATTGATTCTAGTAAAAGTTAATTTTTGCCCCAACAAGCCCCAAACCCCAGGCTTGTAGATTATATTGGTTTATTAAGTCTCCTATAGGATAATTGTTATTATCAATAATACACCATTTGTATATAAATAATTCATAAAAAATTTCAAAATGTGATATTATATTTTAAAAAATGTTTAAGTTTTAATGAATTTTTTAATTTTTTTTCTATTTCTTTTGATTATCAACCACCAGAAAAGGTGAAAGTTAAAGGGAAAAAAATAGTATTTAAAGCTATAATAGCCAATGAATACTTATTATATCATATTTTTAAGCATAATATAATTAATTCGACCTAATTCTACTAGCCCCTAGTTACTGAGATATGATTAACCCTTTCCAGCTCTAAAAAAATATGTTGATAATTTTTAAAAATTTCTAAATAAGATTAGATGAAGGGGAACATTGGATTAGGACCTCTATCTTATTAAATCTTTTGTAATCGTCAAAATTATTAATTTTATAGCTTTAAAACATAAAATCTTATCTTTTTTAAATTTAAACATTGTTAAATTTAAAAATAATAAATGCCAACTCCTGTTTCAAATATAAATCTTAAAATGATAAAAAATATATTTAATTATATATTTTGGTGGTTTCAATAGAGATGATATGTGAATTTAGTTCAAATTTAATATTTTGTAAGTTATTTTCAAATCATATTATTCTGCCTGAAAGGGAATGCCTACAATAAATATTTTTAAACATAATGATTATGAGACTTTCTGAAATGGGAAAAGAAGATTTTTTAATTTCATATTCTGTCTATTTAATTATTTCTAAATCTCACTGTGCAAATTGGTTTATTATTCATGATACGGTTTAAAACAATTTCAACTTTAAGAGAGACAGAAGGCCACAAATCCATATTTTTATGCCGTTTAATATTATAGTGAAAAACATTTTAATTATGCTTTAATATTATTTACTTATCTTAAATTCCGTATAAAACAATTTAAAATACAGAGAAAATATTCAAAATAACGAAATTTAAAAATCTAGGGCAGGGCTTTAAATAATCAGAGCTAAAAAATGCAGAAGAACACAGGTATATTAATTTATGACATTTATATTATTTATTTTATTACTAATTATGACATTGAAATATGTTAAATTCAATTTTGTCTGTACTGTAAAAAATAAATATTAATAAAAGTATACTAGAATCAAACTTAAAATATAAAATATTAATTAATGTATAACTTAAGTTAAGTGTTTGTTAATCTATCTCATGGTATTTAATAAATTCAATTATAAATTGTCAAGCTTATGATGATATAGACAAAAACGACTACTAGCCCTATTCCTACTATTGGAAGAAAGTTGATAATGAGATCAAAAATTTTGATTATTTACCGGGCGGCTAAAAAACGTCGCGTTTTGAAATCTTATTAACTCCGAAATGTGTCATTCGTTTTTTATGAAATCTCCTGTCTTAATATTCTCAAAATATATAATTTTATAAAGTGGTTTTTAGAAAATTAAGATAAAAAAAATGTAGTCGTACATATATATTTTTAAAGATTTCCTTTAATTCATAAACTAACATAAAAACAAAATATTTTAAATTTTATAAAGTGGCTTTTAGAAAATTAAGATAAAAAAATGTAGTCGGACATATATATTTTTAAAGATTTCTTCAAATTCATAAACTATAACATAAAATATTTTGGCATTATTAAACAAATCTCATTATTAAATACCACTAACAATATAAACATACGATAATTTTCTAAATTATGTATTTTATCAAAGATCTGATAATGATAAAATTTTGACATGAGAAGAAAAATTGGAATCAAGTTTAATTCCTGAATTCTCTAGGAAAAAGTGGAATATTAATCCAGTTCACCAAGCTAACCCCATGGTTATCATATAACTCATCAAGCTCCTTTTGTTTTTCAACTAAGATTTTATCAAGCAAAACCATAGATTCGTAATACGAATTCCACTAGAATTTATCAGATACCTACATATTGGTAGACATTTTTTGTTTGTTCCACAAAGTAAGACACTTTTGGAAAGAACTTTGGATATTCTTTTATGTTATCAGCTAAAGCTAAAAAATTTCTGATGCCCATAATTAGGGGAGACCGGTGTTATAATGAACCCAGGGTTATAGTGAGAGTGGCTTTATTTTCTAGAGTATTAAACTCTAAGAGATAATTTTTTACCAAAACTATATACTTATATATTGCATATGCGGCTATAATTTTTATTTCTATCGGACCGCTTGAAGAATTTTTATAATGCTTTATATCATTCGTACCTTCAAAAGTAACTTTTTACACTTTTACTATTTTTTAAAAATAAAGATTAATATACAATTTTACCACACAAAAATTATCTTATATAAAAGAAAAAAATCCTATTTTATAGAATAACAATTTACCCGAACAAAATTGATAATATAAATACTTCAAAATATGATCTTAATCAAAGTGGTGCTACTGGGGCTATTTTTATGGGGTTAGGTCGAACCTTTTTTTTTTGCTATTTTTAAAAAATTTGACATGCAAAAAAAGCCAAGGAGAGACCAACTAAAAGAAAAAAAATCGAAAAAAGGTTATTATATGATAAATAATTGTTTGGTATACAAATAAATTATATCAAGCATAACAATCAAGACTGCTTTCAATGTCAGTTATTAGTTACATGGCTTTGCAATTTTATTGTTTTTTTATTTGCAAAGATTGTGAATGTTTTAAATGATTTTATATAACACTTTTATGTTTTAAATCATTAAATATATCCTAATAAAAAAATATATAACTTTTATATATGGAAAATTAAGCAGAGTTTATAATAGCCTTGACCAAGGGCTTGTTCGTCCCTGGGTAGGGTTCACTCGGTTACCAAAAAAAATTCCAGGAAAAATGATATTTTGAAAAAATTATTAGAGATGTATTTTTGAAATTTAAACATATCATAAAACTAATAGAGCTGAACAAAATGAGATATTTTTTTATTAAAAATGATAAAGTACTTATAATTTTCTTAAGGTTTGCCATTAGGGTTCGCCATTACCCCGTTCTCCCTTACAAGTTTTCAATAAATTAAAAAGAAAAAACATGATGTTTAATATTTAAAATGATTAGATGAAAAAGAGAAATCTATTTTATTACTTAGAATCTTTTTTATATATTTTAAGTCAAAAAAAAAAAAAGAAAAGCCTTAGCCTTAATTTCAATAAAAAAATGTTTTTAGAGCCAATCCCCATTTTAACTTAATTTTCAGATTCAACTAAGTCAGTCGAAAAGTCGATAAATATAAAATTGTAACTTTCATGAAACTCCATTCGCGATATGATAATGCATTCGCTATAATGCATTCGTTATAATGCATTAGATATAATGCACTCGCTAAAATGCATTCGCTATAATGCATTTGCGATAATTTATTCGCTATAATGCATTCGCTATAATGGATTCGCTATAATGCATTCGCTATAATGTATTCGCGATAATTCATTCGCGGTATTACATTCGCGCTAATACATTCGCTATAATATTTTTGCTGTATTATATTCGCTATAATGCATACGCTATATTATATTCGCGATAATGCATTCGCTGTAATGCATTCGCTATAATATCTTTTCGCGGTAATCGATATTCGCGATAATGCATTCGCGCTAATACATTTCGCGCTAAAATTTTCGCGGTATTGACATGTAACCCAAAAAATTATATCATTTTATAGTTTAATCTTTATAAAATTTTAATAAATATAAAAATTTCTATTTAAAATTCAAAGGCTACCAATTCTTATTAATTACAAATTTTATTTTTTATAATTATATTTAATGTCCTGGATATTATGTCTGGGAGAGTATTCTGTCCAGTCACCTTAATATATATGAAGTGGGGTAGTATTTAGTATAAATGCAAAAAGTATTAAAGCTAATACAATATTCTATTATTTATTATTATTAACCTTGAAATTGTTAGTTAGGCTTAGGATAAATTGTCAATAAACCTGCACTACAGGTAATTCCGATTGCTTCATAAATCCGTGTCCTAATCTCCTTAATGGTGTCTTGAATCGTTACATCAAATGTCATCTTTATAGATTGTGATTTGTTTTGAATGTCTATAGAGTTGGCAAAGATTATAATTTTTTTTTATAAAAATCCAAAAAAACGATATATTTGATTAAATTGGAATTTTTTTAATTTAATTATATTAATAATAAAAATAATTATGAGCAATATGGCCCAAAGGAAAATACTTTCTGGAGTAAATTTATTAATCGATCATGTAATCATTTAATTCTACATTTGACTAAAAAATATTTTATCAATATTTAATGCATCTACCCATTTATAATAATATTAATTCAATATATCCTGATTCGGAGTAAATTTTATTAATTTTAAAATGTTTGATTATTTTAATTAAACTTATTTTAAAAAATGGAATTAATAGTTACACTTATAATTTGTAATTTAATCTGTCAACCCTAAATATCTACTTTCTAAAAAAATAAGTTTAATTGTAACTCAAAAGGTGGTATATTTGAATTTTATTTTTAAATATATTATTATCCAATAGATAAGGAGTAGGATTGGCATGATTAAATCTAATTTAACAATTTTTTTATGTAAAAATCTTGATAGTATTAATTGCTAATTTTTATTATTATAAATGATTTTATGATGTGTTCGTGAAATTTGTATAAACTTCAAAATTATTTTAATATTGTTAAAATTTAGGGGAATATAAAAATCTCTATAACTATTTTGCCCAGTTTATATAATATTGATTAAATATTTTGTTGATTATGATTAATTTAGAAGCATTCTATAAATATAATGCTAGTTTATAAAAAATATTAATTTTAAATAATCGAATATTCTTAACAGTAAAATGTATTTTCTATGATATACTTAGAATGTATCAAAATTTTTACAAATGTGCAAATATTAAATATTGATAACACAATAAAATATTTTTATTCCTAGTTTTACAATGGTTTCTTCAAAAATTTCATAGGAAAACCGATGTTTAATTTAATAAAATGACTGCATGTTTGATAATAACTTTGTCTAGAGAGCTATTTTCCCCTAGTTCATATTTTTATATTATATTATTAAATTTGATTTAAATTTCAGAATGTGATTTAAACATAAGTCATACCTAAATGAAATTCATAAACTCATTCACCGAACTTAGCTATTAAATAAGAAACTTGCAACCACTACTATTATCTTTGAGATAGAAATCTGCTATATATACAATATCTTATTTAACAAAAGATATAAATAATTTTATCCGTTTAATAATTTAGTACTTTTATATTTCTGATCGGCCATAATGCAACCAGGAATTTCGTAACCATTTTTGTGCATTTCCGCATATTCGGTAGTTCGCCTACAGCAGCAAGTTAAAAAGGCCGAATTTTGAGGGGTCGCTGATATAGTGGCATCTATGATATTTAAAAAAAATAGTATCTACATAACTTTCTGGATCTTGGTAACAAAGTATATGGTGCATAAGTTAAAAAGATGTGCATTTGGGGATATGTTTACCCGATTCATAATTGGAAGTGGATGGGAGATCGGTGAGGGATACCTTTTGTGAAGCATTGTGACAAAAGCATTGGCATATGCGTGTAAAGATGAAAGTTCTTTCTTCTAGAGTTAAGAAGGTGCGTTTTTCATTTAGGTAAGGCGTCAAATTTAGGTAGGCCTCGTCTAATCCCCCCGAGCTAAACTTGGAATCATAAAGGCTTAAAATCTGTTGGAACATTTTAGATGCTTGCTTATACTTGTGAATATTGTAATGAATAAATTGGAGATCAGGGCAAAGTTTCTTGCCTATGAATCCAGCCATACCAGCTCGAACCCCATAACGTCTGGCAATGTAATTTGATGTTGACTTCATTCAGAAAATAATGTATTATAAGGATTGAGGGTTTTAAAAAAATGAATGGTAGATAAAAAAAAATTAAATTTGAAATTTATGTCTAAAATATATTCTTTATTAGATAAATTTAATGTAGAGTTCTTTCTAACATATTAGTCAAGTTAGATGGTCTTTAGATAAACAAAAATTATTAATTAAATTATAAATAATGACTTAAAGGGTAAAATAATTAGCACTGTTCTGGAGCCAATTAGCAGATGTTAAATTTTTGGAAACAATGTAATAACCATAGTTATATTTAATAAATATAAATTTTATTTGGGTATATTTATTAAAAATATTTTTCATCTTTACACAAGGATCTTCATTCAGATACTAATCAAATTTATTTCTGTCTTTATCAGAATTTAATCTGAAATCATATTTTTACTATCATGTTTAGATTTTAGCTGCTGGACATCAAGGTAGAAATTTAAATTAGGGCAATGAACATTTAAAATGTATAAACATAGTGCACTTCTTTATTTGTGTAAAAAATGTTCATGTGGCCAGGGCAGAATTAAATCATATTCATCTGAAAAAATAAGTACTGTTGACATTAGAGGTCTGCATTGGGAGGGTTTCGGCCCGCCCGCCTATCTAAGTGGGCGGGCAAAAAAATTTTGAAATTATGGATGGGTTGGTTAAGAAATTTAAACAATGGGCGGGCGGGTTAAGGAAATTTAAAATTTTTGTTCAAAAACAAGCTAAAGAAAAATCTAATTAAATGATCAATAACAATATTTCTTTTTTATTCTACCAATCGTTTTTTTTAAGTGAAGAACAATTTACTAGTTTTTCGACTCTTTATCTAATTGTTCCCATCATATATAATGTCTCGTAATGGATTTCATTGATGTAATACCCGGATGTCCCGTATGCAATATATGTAAAACTCTTCTTTGAAGTACGGAATGATTAATCTGTCATTACATGAATACCGTCATCATTTTCTATTTCATCTATTCTTGTTCTAAAAGCTTGTAATTCTGGTGCTTGATTTTGTATATTTGTACCATTTATTAATATTTTTACTTTTCTTAAAATTGTATCTTTTGTGGTTTCCTCTCTAAGTTTTTTTCTTGATAGAGTTAATGTGTCATAAGTAAGATTTCTTATATATTTCGCTGTTTTATTTTCGCTTGTTATTTGCGATAAAGCATCTGCAATTATATTATTAGCACCATTCTAGTATATTATATCATAATCATTTGCAGATAATTTATAAGCCCAATGTAATAATCTTTGTTTTTTAATGAGCTTAAATCTCTGCAATTACCATTTAGCTTTATTAAAGGTTTGTGATCTGTTCGTATTTTAAATTTTCGTCCATATAAATAGTTATGAAATTTTTCTACGCCGTTTATTATTGCTTTTGTTTCTTTGTCTATTGTAGAATAATTTTTTTCAGCATCTTGTAAAGTTCTTGAGGTGTAAGCTATTGGAAATTTGTTACCATTATCATATTTTTGCAACAGCTACAAATCCTTGGTTAGATGCATCTGTTTCTAATATTAACTCAAGGTCCGGTTTATAAAACTATATAGTATTTTGTTCTGTTACTATTCCGAATGTATGAAAACGATTACAAAAACAGCACGGTATTTTATTTTGAGATGGCAGATTAATCATTCCGTACTCACTTCAAAAAAAGAGTTTTACATATATTGAATACTGGACATCCGAATCTCATTTGAGGAAGAGGATATACCCAAGCGAATATCCCACTTTGGAGGAAACGACAGGAAAAAGATTTGCCAAAGCTATCAAGATTAGCACGAAAAATATTGGCAATTCCTGCAACTAGTGCTTCTTCTGAAAGGAGATTTAGCATTGCTGGAAGGTTTTTAGAACAAAGATGAACGTGTTTGAATCTAGAAAATGTCTATTCATTATTATTTTTGCAATATATTTACATATAATATCAATTTTAATTTATATTTTTTTTATTAAAGATTTCCTAAATTATAAACTTTTTGTAGAAGTGTAATGCTGAAATATTTTTATTAGATGCTTAAAAATTGAAAGAATGGCCATAATTAAATTTTATAAGCGGGCTTGGGTTAAAATTTTTATAAATAATGGGCGGGCGGGTAAAAAATTTTAGACTAATGGGCGGGCGGGTAAGGAATTTTAGACAAATAGGCAGGGCGGGCGTGTATATATTTTTGAAAATTATGGGCAGGCTGTGGGTGCGTTAAATTTTTTTTAAAACATTGGGTCGCCCAATGCAGACCTCTAGTTGACATATATTCTTTATAAAATAAATTATAATATTAGAGAATATAAATTAAAATAGTTTCATTGATTAAATTTAATTAGACTTAGAATCCTGACTGTATAAAACTCAACAACAAAAATATAAATAAAAATGAAGAACTTGGTGATTGATTTGAATTAAACTCGGTTTAAGTTATTTATTAAATTTAAAACAAAATATAATATATAATAAAATTAATATTTTCCATATTTTTTAAGAAATTTAAAGTTTTGTGCTACCTCTAATAAAAAACGTGTCACTTGTTTCAAGTAACAAATGGTGTAGCTGTTAGTAACAATGTTGCTTTCATCAACGTAATTTTTATTTAAACTAACATACCTAATCATGTGTGGTCTACCATAAAAGGGTTTATTTTTTTTAAATATTTGATATAGTTATAAGACTAAATTAAAATGTTATTTATTGATAATATATTTTATTACGAGAAGCTAAACTAACTTAGCGGAAACCCAGGTGTAAGTGATATTGAACTAATTTAGGCATGAAAATTTTATTTTAGTCCACTCAGTTAGAATAAAAAACTTAATTTAGTGTAGGTGTTAAAAAAGTATGATATAGATCCCCAAAATGACTATTGTTAGCCATTTGTGGTGCCTGCATTTTTGAATGGGTTCCAAAATTAAATCATGTATGTTTCTAAATTTGTGTTAAAAAATAGAGTTTTATGGTTTATTAAAATACCTAAGTGTAAAATATAATGGAAAAAGATTATAAAATATTAAAATCTCTAAGGCCAATACCATTCAATATACAATGTGATGCCTTAAAACTCTAGGAGGTATTTATAAGAAAAACTATGAGCAATTAATAGGTATTTTTAATTAATAAAACCAGATTGTGGTCATGTGAAAATATTATCAATTAAAATGAAGGTGATAAGTTACACATTTGTTTAAAATATCAATGTAAAAAATGTTTAAATGGATTCCACAATTTTGTTAATAATTTTATCAAATCTAGTGAATCTCCTCACTTTGAAACCATTGGAAAAGCAAAAAAAAATGACCAAACAATTAGTTTTAATAATACCTATATAATAGATATTAATAAATAAAATAATAGATGAGAGTGGAGTATATAGCAAATTTAAGAATATCCATTTAGTTAGTAAACCTATATTAACTTTTGTCTCATAATTTCTAAAAATCTGGTTTAAAAATCAAAGGCTCATCTAGACACATGTTTGAATACCAATTAATTTGGATTTTTTTAAGATTATTTTCAAAATTGTTTAGCAATTAATACAGATATATAGTAAATAATTATTTAATAAAGTGAATTTAACTTTTGAAATTTATTTGGGGAAAATATTTAAAATTTAGCAAAATTGCTATCTATCTATATATATTGAGTAATAAAAATTAAATATACAATCATTTGCATTGAACCAATAGCTATAGGTTTCGATGTTAAAGTAGGATTGTCTCTCATCTCAACAGCAGCAAAAAACGCATCAAGGTCTATATGTACTATAACTTGTGATAAGTCTTGCTTATTTCTTAAATCTTTAAAAATCTTTTCCATCTTCCTAATGTTTAAAATTTATGTTTCAATATAAATATACTTTCAATTTCGCAGATTCAAATCGAAGATTATCACATGTTGATAAAAATATATGCTGATTTAAAATCCTTTTTTCAAGAATTGTTGCTCTTTTCAATTGAGTTTCATAGTATAACGATCCCAAAGATGCTTCTTGAATTTTCTATGTGGTTGATAAAAAAAACAATTTTAGTATAATAGAAATACTTTATTAATCTCCTCTTTATCAAGAGATATCATTCCAGCCTTGGTATCGTCCAAATTCAAAAAAGTGTTCATTATTTTTAATGAATGAATCAATTAAAACCACGCATAATACTTAACCGGCCAGCATATTTCAATAATAATTTAATAAAAGGAATGCTCATCTAAATTTTTTCCTGTCTAATATTTCATAACCTACGGTCCTCAAATAATATTGTTTTATCAAATTATTTATCAGCTGATATTTATAATAATAAAAAGACTTATGACGAATTTTCGTAAAAATAGGTAATAACCAGTTACGATGTGCAGTGTCTACATAAATGGGGGGGGGGGGGGGGGGGTAGAGAGTAGACGCTTTTAAAGGGGTGGGATAACTTTTTTTAGATGAAATAAGACTGTTATAAATGAGATATATTATATATTATTAATCTTATTAATGTCATATGCAAATCAATCATACAGTTTTATAATATTTGTCATGTGATAGAATACTTGATTTACATATACATACTATAAAGAAATTATATATAAAATATATTCAGGTACTATATCATTGGGTGCCTCACTAGCCTTTATAATTTCAGGATTCTCAACTTAAAAAATTTTGGAGTTCTTCGCCTCCATACCCATTTTGCGGGCCTTCAAAACGGTTTTGCCAAGCCTTCGGCCGGGTTTTATATAAATATATTATACTTTTGTAATTGAAATTTGCAAACTCAGAACAATTCTAAATTTTTGTCATTTATTATGCATACAAATAATGAAAGTAAAATAAAACAAGATATTAAACAAAATATTTTTTAATACATAACATTTATCTATTTATTACAATATTAAATATTTTCGATTACGGGTATAAAAAAATTTTGTGTCTAAAATACAAGTGATAAAAAAGGTTAACCTCTATTGATAATGATTTTTAAAACTATACAAGGTAATTGAATTTTTTACACGCAATTTGTAATTCTTAGCTAACTACATTGACAAACAGTCATATAATTAATATAATGTTGCATAGGCGTAGCCGGGTGGGGCAAGGGAAAATCCCCATCCCTTCAGAAATTTATCACTTTTTGTCAATATCATTTTAAGTTAATATAGAATATTCCCCTTAGCCCCCCCCCCACTCTCTGACCCTCAAAAATGTATGCATATATCTTAAACAATAATTTGAAAGAAAGAATGTAAAAGTTGATATTTTTTTCAGGGATGTGAACCCTTGGACAAAAAAAAGGATCCAGGTCCAGGTTTGGGTACAGGAATAAAATTTGAAAGGACCCGAGTCCAGGGTTCGGGTCAGGATAAAAATAATGACTCAAAATAAAAAAAAAATTTATTCATTTATTATTATATTTTGATATACATATATTCATAATTTACAAATTCAAAATTTAAAAAGATATAATTTATATTTTAGATGTTTTATTCTCGCACAATCATAATTGTTGTATATGTCTTTTATTTTAGTCAGCGTCATAAAAATTTATAATATTATTTTAGTCATCGTCATAAAAATTTATAATATTTTATTGAGTCATCGTCGTAAAATTAATATTATTTTCATTAGTCATAATTATAATGAAAAATATATTTTTTATTTGATAAATAATAAATTTGTAAAAATTTAAAAAATATAAAAATCCTAAAAAAAGGGAAAAATCATTCATTAATTTTTTATTAAATTTTTTAAAATTATTATTATTATTTTTTTTTTTTAGTTGTTTCCGCGGTTTATAGATTATTTTATATTTAAATTTGTGGGAAGTATATTTTGATATTAATAAAATAAAACAAAGAGTCCGAATTGTGTGTTACATTTTAAAAATTGTGTGTAATAAACTTAAAAGTGGTGGCCAAGACGTAGTGTATGGGATAATAATTTTTTTTAAAAAATAACGTTGAAAACCAATTAATAGGAAAGCGTTGTATATACGGAATAACGTTGAAAACTAATTTGTAGGAAAATCGTTGTATATACGGAATAACGTTGAAAACTTATTAGTAGGGAAAGCGTTGTATATACGGAATAACGTTGAAAACTAATTAGTAGGGAAAGCGTTAGATATACGGAATCACGTTGAAAACTAATTAGTAGGGAAAGCGTTGTATATACGGAATAACGTTGAGAACTAATTAGTAGGAAAAGTGTTGTATATACGGAATAACGTTGAAAACCAATAGGTAGGAAAAGAGTTGGATATACAGAATGACGTTGAAAACTAATTAGTAGGGAAAGCGTTGTATATATGGAATAACGTTGAGAACTAATTAGTAGGAAAGGCGTTGTATATACGGAATAAGGTTGAAAACCAATTGGTAGGAAAAGCGTTGTATATACGGAACACCGTTGAAAACTAATAGGAAAACGTTAGAGGATTGTGGAACACGTTTTTTTTACAAAAATACACCGAGTGGCCAAATTACACAGAAGTGCTGCCCATTTTAGTCGAAAATTATTTTTTTTAAAAAGAAGGGTCCTATTGTACGGAAGTGCTGTCCAAATTTTACCAGATACGGAATTTATCCACATTTTTGTCATATTAACCTGTTAAACGGAAGTGCTGCACAAATTTTATCAGTTATAAATCTGTTACACGAAATTTGCTCTAATTGTTGTCATATCTAGACTTATAAAGTGTGGATGTGTATGTGCATCATTGGATTGTTTACGCTCTTAATAATATCATATCTGCTGACATTGCAAATAACCAAGATTTTTTTTTTGAAATTATAAAAGATGAAAAAAAAAAGTTTTTTTTATCCCCCTCTTTTTATATGGTTAAGATGAAAAAGTTTTTTTAATCCCCCTCTTTTGTTTATGTTAAAGTTAAATAAAGTTTTTTTTAATGCCCCTCCTTTGTTTACAATAAAATGAAAGTTTTAAAAAAAAGGTTTCTCTTTTTGGTCCCTCTCTTGTTTTAAGTTAAACACAGTGAAAGTAAAACATATGGCTTTTGTGTTTTCTCTCACTTTACTGGATATCTTACTTTAGGAATCCTCAGTAAGGTGATCCGAAAATATGAGTTAGACCGTTGGGTCCGGGAGACCACCCTGCATCCCAAGGTATATTTTGAGTTTCGGGAAGAATAGGGGGTAGGTTTTATCCCCAATTATGTACGATAAAACTAACACAACTCGTTTCCACAAAAACGTTCTTTTTTTCACTTTACGCCAATTTAATTTTAATTTATAATTGCGCCTTTTATTTTCCCTATAAAAGGGACGAATTTTTTATAGTTTAGATATACTTTATTTTTTTTCCGTAAAATAATTTTGAAAATCATTACATACTTTTTTATGTTAAAAATAATTTTGAAAATCTTTATTAAATAAATTATTATGACTTCGACCTGATCTCAAAATCATTTAAATGAAGTGTCTCAAAATTCTTCACTGGCGCCCTGATTGGGGCTCGAACCCAAGACCGTTAGGCTTTCCGATGATATATAGAAAGGTATACTATTTCTAACTTACTGCGGACCAACATTATTTGCCAAATTAAAAAATACGTTCTATCCAGAGGCAATAGAGACCCAAGGGTTTCTAAAAATTAATCAATCAATCGACAAATTCGCCGAACCGCCCCCCGCTACCGACTAAGGAATCGAATTCAACATCTCCACGAATCGATAACCCAATACGCAGAAGCCCTGGTCGAAATCGCCCACAATTGCGATTTAAAGGAGAGCCACGATTTATTTATGGCTACCCAATTTATGTCTGGCGTTTATTCAACAGTAATAAAACGCAAGTTACTATCGCTACCCCCTACTCAGTTCCAAGAGTATGTGGAAATAGCAAAAACCGAGGAGCTTATCGAATTCGAATCCTGGTCAACATCAGATGGAGGAAATTATGATATTGCCCCACATCAGGATACTTATACACACCTAACATTCAAGTCAAACGCTAAACCTACCCATAGAGACAATTATCCAACCAAAAATTCATCGCATTGGACGCAATACAACCAACAACAACAATACCCAAATCACTCCAACAATTCATCTTATGTGCCCCCGTATCACCAAACCCCACAATACCAATATCCCACAAACAATTCATCTTAATGGCCCCCATATAACCGACAACAATATCAAATCCCCAAATGCCTTAATTGTGAACGAATAGGTCACCTAGAGCGAAATTGTCTAAGACCCACCATACAACCCGAAACAAAAAAAGCTATAACAAACAATGTAGTAAATGCAATAGAACAGCTGGAAAGCTATCCTTTACATCAGCAATCACTAAATTATTTAACTATAGACGATAATTCCCCAAAGGACCCCCTTCCCAACCTCTCATCCCTAAACATCAACCATGTTATTCTAAACCCCATACCCAAGGCTTACCACATCTCCCTAACAATTAATGAGATTCCAATAAAAATGGAAATTGATACGGGATCGCCAATAACTATCATAGGAAAAAATATATACAACACCCATTTTAAAAACCATAACTAAATCTATAATACAATTAACTTCATATTCCGGTCACTCCATTCCCATATTGGGCGAAATTAAAACCTGGTTAAAATATGATCAACAATCTGCTTTCAAGTCAGTATTAATCACCGACAATGATAATAAACCCATTATAGGCCATAGGAATTTTCCCCTCAATTATGTCCAATATATCGGCCGAAACAAACGCTACCAAACTAATAGCCAAATTTCCCAATATTGCCGACGATATTCTAGGGGAATTTCCAACTCCCATAGACGTACATCTAAAACCAGAAGCTCAGCCCAGATTTATCAAACCAAGACAAGTACCCTACGCCTATAAAACCCAAGTCGAAGAGGAATTAAATCGATGGGAGCAAGCCAAAATAATTGAAAAGTGTGGATATAGTCCATGGGGATCTCCAATTGTCCCAGTAACCAAAACAGACGGCACCCTCCGACTATGTGTAGATTATAAAGTAACCATCAATCCATGGGTCAAAAACGACTGTTATCCACTTCCCAGAATAAAGGATATCTTTGGCCAATTAGAAGGAGGTACTTTATTTACAACAATCGATCTTAAGGATGCCTATATGCAAATTCCAGTTACCTAGGAAACAAATGAAATCCTAACCATAAGTACACATCTTGGTCCCTACCGTGTAAATAGACTACCGTTTGGGGTCTCCGCCGCTCCCATGATATTTAAACGGACCATGGATATGGTAATTGCAGGCTTAGACAAAACTACCACCTACTTGGACGACATAATAGTTACTGGGACAACAGAAGATGAGCATTGGGACAACCTCCATAAACTATTTCAACGACTGCACAAATACAACCTGAAAATAAACCTACCAAAATGCAAATTCGCGCAACCGTCCGTTGAATACCTAGGACATGTAATAAATAGTAACGGTCTATCACCAAACAACAAAAACACCGAAGCCATTTTAAACTGTCCTATAAATAAATTATAAATTTTTTATAACGACGGGATAAAAAGCTTAAAATTTGTTAAATACTGGGAGATTCAATACAATATTTTTGGCGCATTGGTTATACTAGTAATATGGATGTGTAGTTTAATATGGGGAAGAAGGATGAAGAGAAGCCGCAGTGTTAGAATAAAAAGACAAACTTTGATAATAGAAGGACATAATTGAGAGGAAGATGTGATGGGAAAGGTGATGTGGCTACCATTTCAAGAGTTAATTCAAGGATGGACGGAGAGTGATATAAATGAATTAGTCCATAGACCAGAGAAGCGAGAGTCCTACGATGGTCAAATGTGAGGAATGCAGAGGGGATCAAGAGAGAATTCACAAGGAAGAAGAATAGAAATGAGACGAGGTTTTGATTCTTGTGGAATAGGATATATGAATTTAAATTGTTGTAATTGGGGAAGATAAGGACATATGGTTAGGGGTTGTCGGGAAAAATTTGGACAGATAGCTCCATATTGTCCGGGAAAACATGAAAAATTGTGCCGGATGTGGATGGTCTCAATAAAGAGGAGTGCAATTCGAGCCATTATAACACTAGAGGGGGTTTTCCGCAAAGAGTAATGGGTGAGAATGCCCCGAATGTGAGGACAGAGAAAGAAAATGGAGGGGATGGGTGGACATATTTTGGAGCAAAATATGGAATGCTTCAAATGTCGTCAAAGGACATGTGGCGAGAGAATGTGGGAATTGGTGACTATATGATGGCAATAAAATTACGCGGGTCAAGGCGAGGAGATTCAAGGAGACATGAAAAGGGCGGTCTCCCGAAAAAATAAAAATTATGGGATATATAAATATGATACAAGAAGGAATAGTACATGACCCTTGTCCGAGAGTAATAATAAATTTTAATGGAAGTACGGTGCCAATGTTATTTGACACGGGAGCGGTTATTTCGGTAATGGAATAGGATAAATATCGGAGTATTTGGCATGATGAGATGATCGAAAATAGAGTTTTGAGAATACGATAATTCGATGGATCACAAGTATCTGTGATGGGGAGAGTTGAAATAGAAGCGATATTGGGAGAAAGGGTGGAGATATTAGATTTGTGGATTATCAATCGGGAGGTTGATGCGGTAATGGAGTGGAACTGGATAACCAGAATTGGGCCGTGGTATAGTTTTTGGGGAGTATTTTCATGGCGGGGTGTGTTTGTACCCTTAACTAGACAAAATGTTTATGGGATATATCGGAGGAATACGTAGAATCATTACCAGAATTCGGGGCTGCGTTTAGTAGGAATAGAGAGGGAAGAGAGCGAGGAAGTATCGTAGAGATAAGGGAAGAGACTGAGAGTGAGAGGATAGTATTCTTAGGAAATGAGAGAATAAGCGAAGTGAAAAAAGGAAATAGGGGTTCATGATTCTAGGAGGGAAATAGGGAAGAATATTTTGGGAAAAGAAATCGGGGGAAGTAATAGGGGGACTAATTGGGGAGTAATCGGGGACTTATGGGGGAGAATAGGGGGGACTTATTGGGGAGTAATCGAGGGGACTCATTGGTGAGTAATTGGGGAGACTCATTGGGGAGTAATCAGGGGGACTCATTGGGGAGTAATTGGGGGGACTCATTGGGGAGTAATTGGGGGGACTCATTGGGGAGTAATTGGGGGGACTTATTGGGGAGTAATCGGGGAGACTCATTGGGGAGTAATCGGGGGGACTCATTGGGGTGTAAGCGGGGGGACTCATTGGAGAGTAATCAGGGGGACTCATTGGGGAGTAATGGGGGGGGCTCTTTGGAGAGTAATAGGGGGACTCATTGGGGAATATTAAAAAAAATGGGAAAAGGTAATTATAAGGGGATAATTGGGGCGAATAATTCTAGGAAAAAAATTGGGGAGAATAATTCTAAGGGAGAAATGGGGAAGATCTGTAGGGGAATAGACGATGGGAATTTTTTGAATGTAGAGAGGTTGCCGCAGATGTGGACGATGGAGCTCGAAGAGTTAGAACAAAAGGGGAAAGGAAAAGCGCGTATTTGAGGAGTTGAAGTCGAAATAAAGAAAACGGATCTGCGTGACAACGCGGAATTGCGAAATAAAGTAATGGAATTAGGAATAATCAAAGTGCAAGAAGGAGTATGTAAATTAGTGGACAATTATCAAGAGATTTTTGATGAAGGTTTAGGATGTCTGAGTGATTATAAAGTAGATATTAAAATGAAGGAGGGCTGTGTGCCAAAATTTTGTGGATTTTTCAGCGAACTATGGCAGCTGTTTTACAAGGCCTAGAAGTGGTGTTTTACTACATGGAAGAGAAGATGTGTTAGTAATGGGGGTGACTCCTGAGCAGCATACCCAGAAATTAGAGGAGGTATTCCGAAGAATTAAGGGTAAAAGATTGAAGGCAGTGCCGAGAAGAGTGTGTTGGGAGTATCGGAGGTGGTGTATCTAGGACACAAGATTGATGGGAGTGAGACCGCTGGATAAAAATATGGCAGAAATATCTAAAGGAGGACCGGTAACGTGGGAACAACTCAAAAAGGCCACATTAAGGGATCGCGAATTAACAAGTATCAAGGCATGCATAAAGGGGCGGAAGACATGGCGAGATGAAGACAAAACTTACAAATATATAGAAAAAGATTTGGCCATGGAATAGAGGTGTAGTGCCGCTCAAATTAAGGGATGCTGTGCTGACAATGATTCATGCGGGGCATCAAGAGTGGAGAAGATGAAACAATGGGGCAGAGAATATATATGGTGGCCGGGAATGAATAGAGATATAGAAAATATCAGTAGGAGTTGTTTGATGTGCAATACATGGGCCAAAATGTCCCATAAGGACAAGCATCGTCTACATGACAGTATATTCACTGGATGCAAACCCCCCTCAAAAATATATATCTATCCCCCTAAAAATACCAAAATGTTATCCATAGATAATTTAAAAAAGTAATGGAAAATTTTCTAGATTATTATAGCCTACCCCCCCATAATGCCTACCCCCTACCACCTACCTCCTACCCCCTATCCCTTTATAGATATTAGGATGCAAACTGTTCCTACCCCCCCCCTCCCCCGCTCATGTAGACACTGAGGACAAGAAGAGTGTTTGGCCAAAGGCGACGCAGCAGTGGGAGAGGATACACGTTGTCTTCTTTGACTTTGAAAATAAGATTTATATACTCGGGGTCGACGCGTACTCAAAATGGGTGGAGTATGAGGATATAAGGGGTTTAATGATTCAAATGGTAGTGAAAACGTTAAAAAATCTATGGGCTATTCGGAGTAGCGCAAACGATAGTATCTGACAGAGGCCCGGCGTTTACCAGTGTACAGTTTAAAGCGTTTTGTTTGGAAACTGGAGTAAGACATATTTTAGGACAACCATATTATCCGAGCTCCAATGGTCAGGCAGAAAGGATGGTGTCGGTTGTCAAAAACTGGTTAATAAAATCAAAGTATGGAGGTAGGGAAATTGGATAGCCATAGCATATTATAACATCAGTCGAAAGGGGGAGGAAAAATCTCCAGCCGAAAAGTTTTTAAAGGCGAACCAGAATACTATTGGATTTATTAAAGCTGAAACCACATCAAGAAGCGGAAAGGCAGATAATGGAATCCGCCTGAGTTTGGAGTGGGACAAACCGTGTGGGCAGGAATATATGGAAGTACAAGAAGGTAAGAATTCGGGGTGATCGTGGAAAACATGGGACAAAAATTAAATCGAGTTGATTTCACCGACAGGAGAGAGGGAATACGGCATCGGGATCAATTGAAAAGAGGCGTGGAACCGGGAAGATTACGATCGGGGGTATGAGGAGGGGCGATATATTATCTATAATTAGTAAAAGGAAATATATGTATATGATTAAAGGAAAAAATCTTATGTTGCAGGGGAATATCTATCCTGGGAGAATGCCCAATATAAATATATCTAAAATTAGTAAAAGGAAATATATGTTTATGAAGAATTTGACATTTAAAGGAAAAAATAATCTTATGTTGCAGGGGAAGATGTATCCTGAGAGAATTCCCAATATAAATACCTCTAAAATTAATAAAAGGAAATATATGTATATGAAGAATTTGACATTAAAGGAAAAAATCTTATGTTGCAGGGGAATATGTATCCTGAATGCAGAGTTGTACAAAAGATCTTCTTTGAAGATTTTTGAGCAAGATTTGGCTCAAAAATTTGAGAAAGATCTTAAAATGACGATCTTTTCATTTTAAAAAATTTAGATCTTTGAAGATCTTTAATTTAAAAATATTATAGAACAACGATCTTCAAAGATCTTCATATTTTAGAATGTTATAGTAAATTATTATTTTTTTGATATTATTTTTTGAAGTAAATGGGTTAGTAGGCATGTTAAATTAAAATTAAAATTCAATAAAGATGTAGTATCGACAATTTTCATAATCGTTATTTTTTAAACTTTTTTGACATATATGGGTAAAAATTTATATTTAAAAATAAATTAAAATTAAAATATCAATGAGATGTAATGTAAGTAACACAGAAAAGTGACAATTGTAATAATCGTTATTTTTTAACTTATTTGATTTATTATGTCGTAAATAGGTTATAATTTTTATTATTAAGATGTAAAATTAAAATTCCAATGAAGATGTACCATAGAAAAGAGACAATTGTCATAATCATTTTTGAACTTTTTTGAATTTTTTTAAAGCTTAGATATTATTAACATGTTAAATTAAAATTTCAGTGAAGATGTATCACAGGAAAGTTAAAATTGTCATAATCGTTATTTTTAAACTTTTTTGAATTTTTTTAAGGCAAATGGGTAAAAATAGATATTGTTAACATGTTAGATTATAATTTCAGTGAAGAAGTACCACAGAAAAGTGATAATTGTCATAATCGTTATTTTTAAACTTTTTTGAATATTTTTAAGACAAATGGGTAAAAATAGATGTTGTTAACATATTAAATTAAAATTTCAGTGAAGATGCACTACAGCAAAGTGACATTTGTCATAATCGTTATTTTTAAACATTTTTGAATTTTTTTAAGGCAAATGGGCAAAAATAGATATGTTAACATGTTAGATTAAAATTTCAGTGAAGATGTACCACAGGAAAGCGACAATTGTCATAATCGTTATTTTTAAACATTTTTGAATTTTTTAAGGCAAATGGATAAAAATAGATATTGTTAACATGTTAAATTAAAATTTCAGTGAAGATGCACTACAAGAAAGTGACAATTCTCATAATCGTTATTATTGAACTTTTTTAAATTTTTTTAAAGCATTAATATTGTTAACATGTTAAATTAAAATTTCAGTGAAGATGTATCACAGGAAAGTTAAAATTGTCATAATCGTTATTTTTGAACTTTTTTGAATTTTTTTAAGGCAAATGGGTAAAAATAGATATTTGTTAACATGTTAGATTAAAATTTCAGTGAAAATATACTACAGGAAAGTGACAATTGTCATAATCGTTATTATTCAACTTTTTTGAATTTTTTTAAGGCAAATGGGTAAAAATATATATTGTTAAAGTGGTGAACTCTATATGCTTAGTGGTAAGACTTACGGACTTTTAGTTAAGAAAAACAACGTACACAAATTTTCTTGTAAAAATGTTTTATTTCTTTCAATTTCAGTATAAAAAAAATATATTTTTTATAAAAGCAAAGAATGTATACAATAATTAATTTTTCTTTTCTTTTTTTACATAAACTTTTTCAAAAAAATCAATATTACCAAATATATATTTTTCTTTACACTTTTCATCAATAACCTAATTTCAACACAAAAATCTATACATTTTTACATCATATCACAACATGTAACCCCTTCTAAGGATAAAATCCAGGGTACATGCTAATAAAAATTTCCTTTTAATATGCACTACAAAAAAAACAACTATTATTCCGCTAAAATTTATTTATATAAAAAAAATATTCACACAACACAAAAAAAAATCATGGGACCGGAGCGTTTATGAGGAACTCCTCTATAGAGTCGCTCATTTCCACCTCCACTCCGCTATCGTTAAAATTATTATTTTTTTGACCCGTCATTTTAGAATTCCTAACTCCTGAATTTCCTTTTTACCCAAATTCTTCGTCACCCCACATGAAACAGTTTCGGCTGCTGGAAGGAATTTATACATCAGACGCCGTTCCGCAAAATCTTCTGCTTCCCTAGCTACTAATCGAGAATCGTCTATTATCCTCCGCTGTTGCCCCCCAGCCCAACGATTGAGCCCATTGTTCAACGTGTACGATGTGCTCACCCCGTTTGCTCACTCCCTTGCTTTATGTCCCCGTCCACCACATTTGAAGCAGTTTATGTTGGTTCCACTCATCCCCAGTTGCCGCATTAGAATAGTAGCCGGCCCAGACGCGTAATTTGCATGTAACGCCACCTTTCCTTGCGAGGACATAGGACCATACGATATGAGTATGTTTTTTGTGTTGCTCCTTCTCCTGTTTGTTGATCAATCCACAAATTATGCCATTTGTCAGCCAATGGGTTCGCCATATCCAAAGAATTCACCTGAATCATAGTTCTATGGGCCTTAATATAAAATGTCTCCATGAATTAAAAATAATTTTTCTTTTCTTCTTTGTTTTACAAAAATTTTCAACAAAAACTTCTTACCTTTCAAAACAATTTACAAAACTAGATTAAACCGATAACACAACAATTTCTTCTTTATTTTTTTTTACTACCAATAAAAATAATAAAATATTATTATTATTATTTCTTCCTTTTTAATAAAACACAATAACACATACCAAACTTGAAAATAACACAATTTTTCCTTTACATCTCTTTCTTTAACTTTAAAAATATTTTACATATTACTCTACCAGTTGTTTTTTTTTCTTTTTTTTAACCTCAATTCCTTTTTTTTTTTTTAAATTTCTCTTTTACACCATACGCCACCTAAATGCGTTCCCCCTTTTATTACAATTTTCCTTTTTTTTAACTCTCAGAAATTCTATTTTAACTTTTTATAACTTTTATTTTACCAACTTCTCTAATTAATTATCTCCTTTAACATTACCCTCAATTATTTATTCCCTTTTTTACAAAATTTCTTCTGAATTTGAATTAATTAAATAATTCCCTAATAATAACAGAATGAGTTAATGCAACACACATTCTTTATTCACTCCAAAATTTCAAAACATAATGGGTTAAATACAACACATAGCTAATTCTTTAGCGATTGTCCTATGGCCACTTAACCCCATATATTTAACCTTATTTCCGACTTTTATACTTTCTACCAACTCTCAATTTATACATATTTACATTAACGGTCAACAAATTAAGATTGGCTGCCCTTAAAGAGTCCCCAATTCTCCACCTTCTACTTTTATTAAATTTTTCCTAATTGATCCTTACATTTTACACATTTTTTTTTATATATATATATTACTACTCTTCATACCCTTGCTCTTAACTGATTTCTATGTCTCGTGACCTCACTATGGTCTTCCAATCTAATTTTCAGTATTTTATTTCCCACATTCCCTATAACTATTCCCTTTTCCCATTTTTTATTCATTCCATACATCCGAACCCATACCAATTGATTAACAACAAATTTCAAAACAACATTATCTCCAATTTCTACATCCATATCTACTGGTCTCAAACTATCCAAAAAGAAATTAATTTTTTTCTCTGCTGGTGATTTGCCATCCTTTCCAATTGCACTGTTGTAATATAATTGAGCTATCCACAATTCTCCTTTACTTTCTTTATTTTTTTTACCAATTTTTCATTATAGCTACCATTCGTTCAGCCTGACCATTCGAACTAGGATGGTAAGGTGGTGACATTATATGTCTCACATTCATCTTTACACAAAACAACACACTTATAAAAGCCGGTCCTCCATCGGACTCCATAATACTGGGAATACCAAATCTCGAAAACAATTTCTTTCAATGTCTTTTTACTAATCCCGCTGTTAAACCATGTACTTCTTCAAACTCAATCCATTTAGAAAATGCATCTACACTCAGAATAAACTTTTTTTCTTCCCATTTAAAAAAATCCAAATGCAATCTTATCTATGGTTCTTTAACTTTTGGCCAATTACTATCTTTTTCCTTCCGGGGCATATCGGACCAAGCATTGCAAACCTCACAACTTTTACCCAAATCATTAATTTCTTCATTCATTCTGGGCCACCATACATATTCTCTTCCCCATTGCTTCATTTTTTCTATTCCTTGATGCCCCACATGTAACATATTTAAAACTCTTTCCCTTAATCGTGGTGGTACTATAACTCTATTTCCCCTCATTATACAATCATCAATTATTACCAATTCAGTTTCTATATTTTTTAATTTATTTCCTTTATCATTCCACGCTCTTTTACCTTTTATAAATAATTTTATCAAACTTAATTCCCTATCTTTCAGAGTATATTCCTGTATTTCTTTCCAAGTCGTAGGACTACCTTTAAAACCCCCCGTTAATATCCGAATTAAAGCTTTTTCATCCATCTTATCCTCCATTATACAATTACTTTCTTCTCCCATACCTAATCTCGATAATACATCTGGTAAATGATTTTCTTTACCCTGTCGATATTTCAATTCTAAATCAAAGCTACCTACTAACAATAGTCACCTCTGAAGCCTCGGTGACATCATCAGCTCCTTGTTATTTTTCTTAAACAAATGTATCAATGGTTTATGATCAGTATACATTACAAATCTCCTTCCAATCAAATATTCCCTACATTTCGTCAAACCAAAATTAACCGCCAACGCTTCTTGCTCTATTACCGAATATCTTGTTTCTACCTCTCTAAATACTCTCGAGAAAAATATTACCGGTCTTTCCATACCCTCTATCAAATGCAATAAAGCTCCTCCCACTCCTTTACTGGAAGCATCCACAGCCACAATCACTTCCAATTCACTATTAAAACACACTAACACAGGTTCTTTACTAATTTGTAATTTCAACCATTCAAACGCCAATTCTTGTTCCTTTTTCCATTCAAAAGATACATTTTTCCGTAATAACTCATATAAGGGAGCTGCTATCCTTGAAAAATCTTCAATAAATCTATGGTAATAATTCACCATTCCCATAAACGATTGAATTTCTGCCTTATTCACCGGCTTTCTCAAATTCGCAATACTCATCAAATTTGTATCCAACGGTTTTACCTCTATTCCATTTATTTTATGTCCCAAATATACAACTTCGGTAATGCCCATAACGCTTTTTTCGCTACTTGACCTCAATCCTTTAACCCTTATTCGTCCAAAAACCTCTTCCAACCTTCGATTATGTTGTTCTACCGTTATTCCGGTAATCAATACGTCATCCTTATAATAAAAAAACACCTTCCTTGAAACACCGCAGCCATTGTTCTTTGAAAAATCGATGCCGAAACACTTAATCCAAATGACAATCTACAAAACGTAAACAATCCTTTAAACGTCGTTATGGTTAACAATTTTCTCGTAGACTCTTTCATAGGTAACTGCAACTACGCACATGAAAAATCAATTTTTGAAAAATACTTCGCCCCTTTCAAATTCGCTAAAATTTCTTCAATTCTCGGTAACGGATACTTTACTTCCACAACTCACGGATTTAAAGTTACTCTGAAATCCGCACAAATCCTTAACTTGCCATTCGCCCCTTATTGGAACTAATGGATTCGCTATATCCAATCGGACAAATTATCCCATCTCTTAACCATTTATCTAATTCTTTTTCCATTTCTGCTCTCCATTCAAAAGGCACTCTACGTACTGCACAATATTGTGGAATCTATCCTTCCTTCAAACGTATATCTACTTCATAATCTATTAAACGACCTAATTTTTCATCAAAAATATCTATATTTATTTACCAAATCCACTGACTCCTTCAAAATTCCTAAATCATGACTTACATCAATTTCTTCTATTATTACATTATCCTCAATTTTTTTTCTCACCAATTTCACCGGAAAATTTTGTGATACAGGCAATTTTTCCCTCTCTAAATTTGAATCTTTATAAATTTCATCACTTCTTACATAATTATTCTCTAGTCCCAATTTCTCTAAAATCATCTTTTCGTTTATCTCAAAATTAAAATTCTCATCATTTGTTTCCGTAATATTATCCATTTCCACATCAACAGAAATTATCAATATCCAAATCAATATTTTCCTCAATTCCTGAATCATCTATTATACCTATTATTTCATTTTTATTATTCAGACAATTAGGTTCCTCCTGACCCAATTTCTCATTTATAATTATTTTATTTTCCTGAATCTCCTCAAAATTATTTACCAAATTTTTAATTTTATCCCACCTTGTTATTTTATTCTCTAAAATTTCTTTTTTGTATTATCACCAATTTCCTGATTATCAATCTTTATATTTTCAACTTTAATTTTCTCCAAAATTAAATTTTTTTAAAATTCATTTTCCATTTTTTTGATACCCATTTCTTTTACCGAATCTGGTATTCTAATATTTTCATTATTTTTATTTTTCCCTTGAAACATATTCCAAAAATTATTTTTTAATCCAAACTTTGATATCCAAGACCATCCCATAATAGCACCAATTTTTTCTTTTAGTATCCACAAATCCAAATATATTATTTCTTCATTTACCAAAACCGGTAAATTAACCCTTCCCACTACCATAACTTCAGATCCATTTAATTGTTTTATTCTCATTTTATCCTTAATTATAAATTTATCCGGCCATAATTCGTGAAATTCCTCGTATCCCATAACCGAAATTGTTGCCCCGGTATCTAATAACATCCAAATTTCTTTATTTCCTATATTGATTTTAACCCTTGGACATTGATCAATTTCTACTATCTTTCAAATTAAAGATAGGTAAATTACATATTTGATTCCCTTGTGTTACATTTACTAACATATTTTTATAAACACCATAATTTTCATTTTCAATCACTCCATTCTCCATTTTTATTTTATTATCATTTATTGAACTTGTAAACATAACTTTATTTATCTGATCCTCTGTATTTTTTGATGTAACTCCTCCTAATGTCTTTATTTTGCTATCATATCTACTGTACAATTCCTTGCATAATGCCCAATATTACGACATTTATAACAAGTTATATCTTCTCTATTATTTCTTTTAAATGTATTTTTCTGTTCACTTCCTACGTATTCCACTGCTGGAAACGCTTTGAAAATACCTTGTTCATTTTTATAACATTTATCTTTAGTATGTCCCAAATTCCCACAATTTTCACAAGAAATTACATTTTTTTTGTTTCCCATTTACTAATTTATACGCCGGAATGTAACATTCTTCCGCATTATGTCCCTTTTTCCACATCTTTTACATATTTTCGGTAATATTTCTGGATTTACTCTGGCATTACATTCTCTACTTAAATGCCCATATTTTCCACAATTATAACATTCTTTTTGACTTTTATTATTATTAACATTATATCTTTGATTAAATTCATGCCCTTGTCTAATTTTACTTTCTAATTCTTCAATTTTTTAAAGCATTTCTTTCCTTTCCTTTCCTTTTCTTTATTTTCCTTTTCTAAAATTTCTTTTTCAATTTTCTTTTTTTAATATTTTCAATTTCTATTTCCTTTAATGCTCTATTTTTCAACAAATTTATTATTCCAATTTCATAATTTCCATATTCCAAATTTCGATTTTCCATTTTCACTTTTCTTTCTTCTTTTTCAGATTCTCTAACGAAATCTGGTCTATTAAAATTACTTTCAAATTTTCTCTTTTCAGAATCGCTAAAAATATCCGTTTTCAATGTTCTTTTTTTTCATCATCATTTTCCATTACATATATTTCCTTAAAAAAATTTTCCATTTTTTTTGAAATTTTTCTATTTTTTCCCTTTTTTCTTCTTCTATTTGTTTTAAACACCTTATCCTATTTGATTCTTTATTTCCACTTTTTCTATACCATTTATAACCCGCAACCCATACAATTATTATTACAATTATACCCGAATATATTTCTCCTTGTGCAAAATCTTTAAACTCAAAATAATTTTTAGTTTAATTATTTTTCTATTCCACATTTTTTTTTATAATTTTTTAACTATTTTAACACTATTTATTTTCTCAATTTCAATTTTTATATTATATCAAGCTTATTAATAATTTTATTAAAAATTTTTTAACTATTTAAAAGAAAAACAATAAATTATAACTATTATTATTAATATTATCAATAAACAATTCATAGAATTTATCTTAAAAAAAATTTTTACCTTTATTTCGAATTTTTGCTTTTTTTAAAAAAATACTTTTTGGCCTTTTATGTATAAAATGGTAGTCAATGGTTTTTTTCGCTTAACCTATTTACAAAGTAGGTATCTTAAAATATTCACGGCACCACTGTGGTGAACTCTATATGCTTAGTGGTAAGACTTACGGACTTTTAGTTAAGAAAAACCACGTACACAAATTTTCTTGTAAAAATGTTTTATTTCTTTCAATTTCAGTACAAAAAAAAATATTTTTTTTATAAACGCGAAGAATGAAAACAATAATTAATTTTTCTTTTCTTTTTTTACATAAACTTTTTCAAAAAAATCAATAATACCAAATCAATATATATTTTTCTTTACACTTTTCATCAATAACCTAATTTCAACACAAAAATCAATACATTTTTACATCATATCACAACAGTTACATATTAAATTAAAATTTCAGTGATAATGTACTACAAGAAAGTGACAATTATCATAATCGTTTTAAACTTTTTTGAATTTTTTTAAAGCATAGATATTGTTAACAAGTTAAATTAAAATTTCAGTGAAGATGTACCACAGGAAAGTGGCAATTGTCATAAACGTTATTATTGAACCTTTTTTAAATTTTTTTAAGGCAAATGGGTAAAATTACATATTATTAACATGTTAAATTAAAATTTCAGTGAAAATGTACCACAGAAAAGTGACAATTGACATAATTGTTATTTTTGAACTTTTTTGATATTTTTTAAGACAAATGGGTAAAAATAGATATTGTTAACATGTTAGATTAAAATTTCAGTGAAGATGTACCACCAAAGCGACAATTGTCATAATCGTTATTTTTAAACTTTTTTGAATTAATTTAAGGCAAATGGATAAAAATAGATATTGCTAACATGTTAAATTAAAATTTCAGTGAAGATGTACTACAGGAAAGTGACAATTGTCATAATCGTTATTATTGAACTTTTTTGAATTTTTTTAAGGCAATTGGGTAAAAATATATATTGTTAACATATTAAATTAAAATTTCAGTGATGATGTACTACAAGAAAGTGACAATTCTCATAATCGTTATTTTTAAAATTTTTTGAATTTTTTTAAGGCAAATGAGTAAAAATAGATGTTGTTAACATATTAAATTAAAATTTCAGTGAAGATGTACAACAGGAAAGTGACAATTGTCATAATCGTTATTATTGAATCTTTTTGAATTTTTTTAAGGCAAATGGGTAAAAATAGATATTATTAATATGTTAAATTAAAATTTCAGTGAAGATGTATCACAGGAAAGTTAAAATTGTCATAATCGTTATTTTTGAACTTTTTTGAAATTTTTTAAGGCATATGGGTAAAAATAGATATTGTTAACATGTTAGATTAAAATTTCAGTGAAGATGTACCACAGGAAAGTGACCATTGTCATAATCGTTATTTTTGAACTTTTTTGAATTTTTTAAGACAAATGGGTAAAAATAGATGTTGTTATCATATTAAATTTGTGAAGATCTTCTACAGAAAAGTGACAATTGTCATAATCGTTATTATTGAACCTTTTTGAGGCAAATGGGTAAAAAAAATATTTTTTTAACATATTAAATTAAAATTTCAGTGATGATGTGGAAAGTGACATTTGTTATAATCGTTATTTTTGAACTTTTTTGATTTTTTTTTATATATAACATAGAAAACTAACAATTGTCATATGTAAAATTTTTAAACTTTTTAAAAATTTAAACAAGGATAAAATAAAGATATTTTGAAAATTATGTATTATTTCAAAAATTATTGAAAATATATATTGTTAACCAAGTTACTTGTTAGAAAGGTCTTACCCCATCTAATTTTAAAAAATTACCGTACCCAATCTAATTTTTTTTAATAAAAAATATTGGCACAGAATCCTTCTTAAATCTTTGATGGCTTTAGATTATAAAATATTAAAAAGTAGTGCTTTGTAACTTCTATAATTAGAGCGTTATTTAAGTAAAAGTCATGCTTTTACAATTTACAACGACATTAAATAGCAAGCCTTTGCGCTTAGTTATCCGCTTATTATTTTTTATAAATATAAAATCGAATCTATTTTCCAAAATAAAATAGGTAATTATTTTTCAAAATAAAATAGCCAACTATTTTTCAAAATAAAATAGCCAACTATTTTTCAAAATAAAATAGCCAACTATTTTTCAAAATAAAATAGCCAACTATTTAAAATAAAATAGCCAACTATTTTTCAAAATAAAATAGCCAACTATTTTTCAAAATAAAATATCCAACTCTTTTTCAAAATAAAATAGGTAACTATTTCCCAAAATAAAATACGCAACTATTTTTCAAAATAGGTAATTATAGTACGACACAGTGACGAGGCGTCAAGTTTACTACTAGGGAAGCAATCAAAAAAATTTTTTATTTTATTTATTAGTCAAACCATAAAAAATAAAGATATATAAATAAGCGGAATTCGTCTTTGTTTTTGAGTAAAATGATCAAGTACTGAATTATAAAAGTTATTACTAGATTTTAAATTTTTCAATAATTTTTTTTCAATAGAAATCAAAGCTAGATTCGAAATCGATTTTGACGCATTCTGTTTCTACAATAAGATTTGATTATTTTTAAAGATGAAAACCCCCGTTATGCACTTGCTGTTGTTGCAGCCAAAGTTAAAATGAATTTGCATAATTTAAAAAACTCTAAAACTTTTCATCAAATCGGTATTAATTAAAAATTCAAGTATTTCATAAACATTTTTTCTCTTTCTAAATTCATCGTCACTAAACACTACCTTTAATTTGGTTTCCAGCTTGTGTAAGTCGAAAAATTGAGAATAAGTGTCATTTAAATTGTCTAATAAATATTTTGGGAAATTTTGATTAAATATTTGAAATTTACTAATATCTAACAATTCGACGAATTTGATATTTTTTAATGTATCAAACCGAAAATCAATTTCATTGATTATATTATCTATTATTTTAATTATCAAATTTTTATAAAATTCTCTTGTATTAGGCAATCCGGATCTATTACGTTTTTTATCTAAATTGTCTTCAATATTTCCCTTTACATTTAAATTTCTCCAAAAAACATCAAAGTTTTCTATGTTAGATTTAACTGAATTTCTGAAATCGTTAATACTTTTAAGACAATATGATATATCGTTAATTTTAGTTTGAAGTATATCAAATAATAAATCAGATTCTGGAAAAACTTCTTGAATAAAATATAACAAAATTAGAAAATTTGCATCATTTAATATATTTAAATAGCCACGAGATGTTATTAGAACATCATTATCCCAAACAATATCAGATTCTTCATCAATCATACTTTCAAAAAAAACGATTAGATCCTTCAAATAATTGAAAACTGTTTGAACCAGCCGACCATTGTATTCCCATCTTGTTGGGGCTACTCGTGGTAATCTTTTTTTAACATATTTATCAAATTCTGCTGTACGCTTAGATGATGTACTAAAAAAACTGGCTAAACCAGATAAAGTTGCAAAAAAAACCTTACATTCTTTAATTTTGCTGCAAGATTTTGATAATATAAGATTTAACTTGTGGGCAAAACAATGAATATAAAGTGCAGAAGGATTGACGTCTCTAATTTTTGCTTGCAGTCCATGTGAATCACCTGACATAACAGCTGCGCCATCGTAACTTTGACCATCAATTATTTCATAATTTTCTTATCATTCAAAAATTTAATGACAAATTTTGATAAAGAATTAGCATCACGATGCATTGTAACATCAAAGAATTCAATAAATCTTTCATATAATGTCCCGTTATTTAAAACATATCGAAGAACTACAGCCAGTTGGGATTTATTATTTATATCAATTGAATAGCAAATTTTCTTCCGCGAGCAAATAAATTAATTCAATATAATTTCCACTATTTACTGAATTTTCAAAAATAAATGGCAGAAGTATATCTAGGAATTTTACATATAGGAAATCTACTATATACTGTTAATATGCAGTTGCAATCAGAAGAATATAATTTAATAAAGATTCACTAAATTATGCTGCAGAAATACCAAAATAAGAATATTATTACTATTATCGGATAGTTATTAATAAGATTTAATATGATTTCATGTTTGAGGAGATTGTAATGCTTCTTTATTTTTATGATTTGCCAAAATATTCAAAATATTAATTTTACAATGTAAAAAATAAATTTATTTGATTTTATACCATTAACTCGGCCTCTATTGTTGTTAAGTTAAAGCAATTCGATTTCTCTCCTTTCTCCAGGCAGTCCTCATCAGGCTAAAAATGCCCTCCGATGAGGCATTAGAATGAGGTAAGGAGAAAACATACTAGCAAATTTTTTCCAAGCATGGGGATTTATCGTTATTACGAAAAAATTCCACCCATTTCTCCTCTGCTTTTAGACCATCTAACTTTAAGTATTCTGGCGAATCATAAAAAATGGAAAAAATTACAATCTCTTCAAACAAGGCTTCAATGTCTATCGGTAATTTTAATATATTTATTAAATTACAAAAACCATCAAATGATGGTTTCTGTTCCAAGGTCATAATATTTATACACTTGTAAATAGAGTTATTAAAATCAAATCTTGATTGTAAATATTCCAAAATTGTCTTATTTGCTTCATTTAAAAATACGTTAATTATAGTAATATTTTAACATTTTAATATGATATTTTTATCAATAGCGCCATAAAATTTATTATCTATTTTTAACTGTAGAGATGAACAGAGCTGTAGCATGATTTTGTGAATCTTTATCAATAAAGAATCTTCTGATTGCAACTGAATATTAACCACATGAAATAGATTTCCTACATGTGAAACTAATCCCAAATATGCTTCTGACATTTCATCCTCGAAAAAATTTTTCAAATTTTAGGACAGCTTTTAAAATCTTTATTTAAGAAGTATTTCTTTAAGGGTTCGTAAAATTTTAAAATTCTCTCGATGGCAGGTATTAATGATAACCACCTGATAGGTACATATCGCAACAACTCACACCGTTCCAAATCAGACCACTCAACCAATTCTTTTAATTCAGTGACTCTTTTAGTTGATGAACTAAATTCGTTAAAACATTTCATCACAATTACTTCGACATCTCAGATAGTACATTCATTGACTTTTTGCAAGAATTATGCAGTATATGGCATATTCAGCCATTTAGTATTAATTCATTATTGTGCTGCCTCAATTCGGTAAATACACTTTGATTTTTGCCAAAATCAACAGAGGCATTATCAGCGCAAAAAGCTGACATGCAACTCATTGATAACCCTGAATCAGCTATATTTACCATTATGTGGTTAGCTATATCGTTGGATTTTTCACTATCGGATGAAAAAAATTTCAATAGTTTTATAGAAATGCCCTTATTCTTGTTGAAATAGCGAAGGATCAGGGGAAATGTTTTAATATTTCCCTTATTTGATGCATCTGTTAAAATAGCATATGGATGTCCTTCTTTCAAATCGTCTAGAATTGACCTCTTGGATTCAGGTCCTAACACATTTGTGATAGCCTTGCTCATTTTTGTCCTACCACAAGTAAAGTTAGCACTTATTTTGGAGTCGTTTAATATTATGAAATGTTAAGAAATATGTGATAAAAAAAGGATGTTTGTATAAGATGACATGATTATCATAAAAACCATATGTGATTATATTTAGTATTGTCCAAAATAATATCTTTTTTATGAAAACAAAAAATTGATTTAAATCGAAATTTTGTAAATTTAAAATAAAGTAAAAAATTATCTAAAAAGTATGCCCTGGGAATATATTCTTGCAAAGTTATATTAAATATCTATTAATTTGGCCAGAACAGCCATTTGAAATCATTTATTCCGAAAATTTTTTCAATGTTTAGTGCTTAATATATTATTTTAATTTTACAGTAAGATAAAATTATTAGCAAAATAGAACATTTTATTACTTAAATCTGTTTGGTATATGGGATATTAAATCCTGAATCACGTATTATTTCTGTTTTTTATTCATTTATAAATTCTGTATAGATGCTTACAGTCCAATAATCTTGCAAGTAAGGTTTATGAAAGAGATTTCATTTTTTTCAAATTTTGACCAATCAAATTTTTAGCTTTGCTAATCGTTCAAGTCGTGTGGCCTTATTTATATCATAATTAATCGTTATTTGGTGTGCATATGCATTTTGCATGATGGTACGCATATTTTTAAAATGATAATATTTGGTAGATTGTCGTTTGTTATAACTGAGCTATTGTTGATCAATATATCTATTATATTTATAATCTTTTGCTTGACATATACTTTATGGAATAGTATAAAAGTAAGTAGTGAAAAATATTATTTAATCAATATTATTCATCCACTAACTTTATTTAAAAGAATTAGAGATTAGAATAATATCCACTTCTAAAAGTTCTATTCTTCTAACACAAAAATTTTGAAAATGTCGAGTGGAGCACTGCAATTCTAGATAACGATATAAAATATATTAAGTAATTTAAAATATATTTATAATAATTATACATACTGTTCTAACTTCTATTCTTTATAACACAAAAATGTTGAAAATGTCGAGTGAAGAATTGGAGAATTTTATAAAAAATATATTTTAGAGCGGAAAAATAAAATAAAAGAATTAGACATATTTTTTGAATAAATATTTAAAATTTATTTTAAAAATATAAAAATAATTAAATACTGTATCTCAAAATTATTATTTTTATATTAAAAACATTAAAATGCTAAAAAAAAAATTGTGGGAGAAATTAAAAAATTGTGGGAGCTTTTTGTGTGAGATTTCTAATTGTGGGAGTTTTGTGGGAGTGAGATGTATGTGGGTAAACTAAAAAATTGTGGGAGACTCCCACTGATGGGGGGAGACATGGAAACCCTGCTCCAGACCAAGTCTCCCTTCAAGATAATAAATAAATACTTTCAATCTAAGATATTTAAATTAATTTTTATTTGATACCCATATCGATATTTTGTGTTGATAAAAATGTTATTTACCCCCAATGACCTAGACTCGCCCTCTATGAGTGATTATTATTATTACAATAAAAAAATATTTTAATTACTTTTTATTTGATACCCATATCAAAAAAAATTATAATTTAACCCCCCCCTTCACCCACCCTCTCCAGACCAAGTCTACCATCAATACAAAAAATGAATACTTTAAATCTAAAGATATTTAAATTAGCTTTTATTTAATACCCATATCGATATTTTCTGTTGATAAAATTATTATTTCCCCCCTAAGACCTAGACTCCCATTCTATGAGTGATTATTATTATTATAATAAAAAATATTTTAATTACTTTTTATTCGATACCCATATCAAAAAATTTATTATTTGACCCTCCCCCCCTCCACCCACCCTCTCCAGACCAAGTCTACCATCAATACAAAAAATGAATACTTTAAATCTAAAGATATTTAAATTAGCTTTTATTTAATACCCATATCGATATTTTCTGTTGATAATATTATTATTTACCCCCAAAGACCTAGACTCGCCCTCTATTAGTGATTATTATTATAATAATAAAAATATATTTTAATTACTTTTTATTTGATACCCATATCAAAAAAATTATTATTTGACCCACCCTCCCTCCACCCACCCTCCACCCACCCTCCAGACCAAGTCTCCCTTCAAGACAAAAAATGAATACTATCAATCTAAAGATATTTAAATTAGCTTTTATTTGATACCCATATCGATATTTTATGTTGTTAAAAATATTATTGACCCCCAAAGACCTAGCTCGCCCTCTATGAGTGATTATTATTATTACAATAAAAAAATATTTTATTTACTTTTTATTTGATACCCATATCAAAAAAAATTTTGTTTTATCCCCCTCCCTCCTTTCACCCTCCAGACCAAGTCTCCCATCAAGACAAAAAATGGATACTTTCAATCTAAAGATATTTAAATTAGCTTTTATTTACCCATATCGATATTTTGTGTTGATTAAAATATTATTGGCCCCCAAAGCAGTGTCTACATGGCAGAAAATTTGATGAAGCAAACCCCTCCAAAATCTACCCATACCCACCTAAAAAAAATGACCTACGATGGTATAGTGATTTTATTTAAAAAATCTTATAATAAGCCACCATTTATAACCTTACAACATAATTCTATTTTACAATCTTTCAAGCCTATTTAGGGAAAAAAAATTTTTTTAATTTGTAGGTGATTTTCAAATTATATTTAAATGCAATCTTTTCATAATTTGGTTGATATTCACTTTATTTCCATAAAATATTGAAGAGAAAAATAATTTTAAGGAGAGTAAAAAAAATATATTTTATTAACTAATATCTTTTACTTTTCGTAAGGTATATATAACATTTTTTACAAATTAAAATTAGAATATAATATTAAAAAGGTTAAGATATAAAATAAAATTATAACTAAAATAAAAATATAATTTGAATAAATTGAATTGTAATAACAGTACAGATATAAATGAATTGTCCAAATTTGAATATATAACATTCTCCTTCCTCTAAAAAGCCTTCACATAAGCTTAATTATGTTATCGAAGTTAGTTTGTTCATCAAGTTGTTTCACAAGTCATCATATCGTTGGCATGTCCCAATCGTTGGTTTGTTTAAATCGATTTTGCACGTTGGTTTGTTTATATCGTAAGCTTGATATCCTTATCATAAGTTGTCCTTATAAATCGTGACTTTGTAATACTCAGTTGTTATTATTATCATTTTTCAAAATTGTTATTATCATCAGTAAGTTGTGATTAATGAGAAATAATTCATCAAATTGGATATAAGAATAAATGCAGAATGATAAATCAATAAGATTGTTATATAATATTTTCAGCGTTTTAATTTTTTGCGTTTTAATGTAAGCGTTTTAATATTTAATTTACTTTACGCATTTTAATATTGATTTTATATTTTAAGTTATGTAGTCTTTTAAATAAACAGGTTTTTGTTTAATTCGCACAAGTCTAGAAATAGGTGTTATATCGTTATTATCAGTAATTTTTATATTTTTGTCCACACTTCCCTCCTTAAAAGAATCCTTAGAGTCATAATTAATAAGTGTGTTAAAACAGTTTCTAATTCTTATTTGATCTAAATGTCTCCTCAAAATACCTTTCTCTGTCTTAATTTGGAACATCATGTCACTTTCTTTATGTGTGATCATACTTTTGCACCATTTATCATCACCTTGTACTTTGTACCAAACAAAATCTCCGACGTTAAAGGTTCTATTTCGTGGTAAAGTAACGTTTATTTTATTCTCCTTCTCCTCCAACGGTTTTAATAAGTCCCATTTAATTCTAATATCTGGATTAAACATTCTCTGAGATGGTGTAACTCCTGTAGTATCCGCGTATTTCTGTAATTAAATAAAAATTTGCCAAGTGCGATATCTAGGTCAATTTTAATTAGAGAACTGCAAAGTAATTTTTTCGCAACCCGAGCCCGAATTTAAAAATTTTTTGTCCGAGCCCGACCCGAGTCCGAGCACACATTTTTTTAGTCCAACCCGACCCGAGCGACCCGAATAAAATTTTGCAATTTAAGTTTTAATATTATAATAACCAAAAAAAAATTTATGTGTATTTATTCAGTTCAGCCACCTTAAATAAAAGTTTATTTGACGGCCATAATCTATTCAAGATATATATTAAGTTGCATTTTATTAAATTTGCAAAAAATATTATAAAACGATTAATATACAAGCGAATTTAAAAATTATAACGATTATATAATACAATAAGCATCATTTATGCGAATATAGATATGATATAAAAGTTAATAAATATATAAAAAATATAATGAACATATTATATTATATTGACCTCATCAATATCATTATCAAAATTATCACAAAGTGAATAATTATGATATATAAATAAAGAGGCGTCCAGTTTATCTGGCTTTAAACGAGTCCTTCTCTCCTCAAAGGCCCTACCAGCAGCTGAAAACGCCCTCTCACTGCTAGCCGACGAAGCGGGATAGCCAGGAATTTAAGAGCTAAAATACTTAAATTTGGAAACTCATAATGGTTTGTTTTCCACCATTTTTAAATATTATCGTCATCAATACATAATTTCGGATCTAGGTATTTTTTTAGCTCGTAATATATATAAGTGAATTAAATGAGATAACATATTAATATTTCTATAAAAAAGATCTAAAATATTGTAAAAAATATAAGACGAATAAATTTAAAGAGGTATATTTAGCTTGATTCCACATATCTATATTATACCTTTTAATAAATTAAAAACATGTATTGTAAATAGAGCTATTTATATAAAATATTAGAATAAAATAAATTATAGTATATTTTGCATAAAATTATAAAATGTTAAATTAAATTTACATATTTTAAAAGCGTATATATTCACTGTGAAAAAGATATATTACTTTATTTATTAATAATCTGGATAACCTTATATTAATGCAAATTGTGTTATAATATCATCAATTGTAAATTTTTCAAAAACATCAATTTCGCTAGATATTAACAGTAAATTTTCTAAAAATGGGTCCGAAATTTTATTCCGCATTCGAGTTTTGTTAATTTTTACTTTACTCATGGCTCTTTCGGCTGAACAGGAAGTTGTAGGAAAGGTTAATAAATATTTATATAATAAATTTAAATTAAAATAAGAATTTAATTGATTTAAAAATCGGTATGATCCATTTTCTTATTTTGGTCATGATTTCGCTGTTGATATTTTCTTCGGTAGTTTGATCGTTTGCAATACCTTTTATTATATAAAATTACAAATAAAATATCAATAAATTACTTTCATCAATATATAACGCGCCATTCTTTTTAACTTTCAATAGATCTTCGCAAAGGGAAAATCATTATATTCATTAACAATATTTTGGACATCCAATTGATAAGTATGACAAATTTCGGATATTTGCTATCCTTCTATTTTTTCATTATCCATAATTCCAGCGGGAGTAAAAATGGATATTTATGATAAAAAAATCATAATTAAATCGATCATTTAGGTGGTTAACTATTGCATTTAGCACAGGGAAAAATATTTCCGTTCTATATCCATAACAATAAATAATAATTTAAAATTTTTAAATTTATTCAACTTGTTTTTTTCTTTCAACATAATTATTGAATTCTGTTTGATCCAATTTGAATATTGATTTCATATTAAACAAATCAGTACATTATTCTTTTTCAAAAAACTATTAGATAAGGAATGTAATTTTAAAAATATATTGTCTCCATTAGCTATATTTTAAAATTATTTATAGAAATAGTAACTAATATTAACCCTTTAGTCTTTGTAATTTATTTTTTGTATGTTGTATTAATTTGGTTACCATAGCCAAATCATTACCAGCTGCCTGTATTTCAATACAAGCCTCATGTGTACATTTCAATATTTCTTCCAAAATAAATAGACTTAATATAAAATTTTCATCCTTAATTCTTGATAATCATCGGCAATGGAAGAGGTGCTTGGGTCATTAGAATCTTTTAATTCAACTAATGAGCTAAAATATGTTCATAGGATGATGACCAATTTCTGAAAATATATAAGTTTCATTAAAAATATTTTATTTACCTTGTTGTGTTTTTAATTCTTTTAAGAGATTTCTTGGACTTTGTCATTTGATATTTAACAAACACACCTTGACGTCTAACTCCATTCATAAAATTATATAACTCATCTAATATTCCCATTGCCTTTTTCATTTCAATTTTGCATCCACAATCATGAGCAACTACTAAATTTAGATGTGCATGGCACCAAATATAGATGGCTTTTGGAGCCTCTTTCAATATTAAAGCCTGCATTCTTTGTATAATCCTCTCATATTCCCTGCACCATCCATACTTTGTCCAACCAAATAATCAAGAGGAAGACCAAGATCATTAAACTTAGAAAAAACATGTTTCTTTATATTTTTCCCACTGGTTTCTGATGTTGTAAAAACATGTATGATCCTTTCTACAAGATGTGGATGCATATCATCTTCTATATATACCGTACAAGCAAAGCTATGCATTCTTTTTTAAACACATCATATGTTCTGTCTAATATGATGCTATAGGCACGATTCTCTTTAATTTTTTGAATAATGCTTTTTGTTATTTTTATCTTAATAATTTCAGTTATTTTTTTCACGTGGCCATATGACAATAAATTTATATAAGGTCTCGAAATTTTATCTGATTTTTTTCTCCGCAATTTTTCGTTGTTATCCATGTATGCACGTAAAGTTGGAACCGTTTTTGCCATTAATTTTATGAGACACATAAAATTACCTTCATTCGAATTAGAACCCCAAAAGGCTATATTACATTTTATAAGGTACATAATGGCATCGATAATATTATGAACTATATTACGAATTTCCATGATTATATCAAGCTTTTGATAGCAAATGATCTTGAATGAGTTTATTTGCAAGCCAAGTCATGTTTGCATATTCACGATCTTTATGAAGAGAAGATGCTTCGTGCCTCTCTAAGTCACGCTTTATGTATTTCCAATTATTTACTCCAAATTGAGTCCAAAAAGTATTGGACTTAGGGCCACCAAACATAATACAATATAGACAAAAGACTTTTTCTAAAGTAGTGCTATAAGATAGCCAATTTCTGGGGTTGAGGGAACCATCTATATTAACCTTTCTATAATAGGTTATATTCATGCTCCTGTTTAAAAAGTAAAAAAAATAAAAACTGGTATAGAAATAATGGATGGGTAAAAATTAATGAAAATTAAATACTATTTAAAACCTCTTGAGAGTAACAGGATATTGAAATTAATTTGTACATGGCTGATAAGGGCCTACAGCAATTATGAAATTAATCAAAATATTTGTCATCCTAAATAATTTGAAGTGAAATGGGCCATTTGGTTCCTTCTTTTTGTATAGCTGAATAAGACTTGGACTTTGAATATCCTCATAATTTATTCCCTTCAAAGTTATTATATAAATTAAATAAAATACCTCATGCAAAGTAAGCGCCTCACTAGAACTGGGGATTGGATGAGGAGATAATACAATTTGTGAATCTTCAATAACTGAGATTTTCTATAAATAAAGAGGAGTTTAATTTCTTTCCTTATGAAAAACTATATTTTTAATAAAATTTTAGCCAAATGGTAATTTTTTTCTTAACTACATTATAATTAAGTTTTAAATAAATGTTTTAATTCTACAAGAATACATGATTGAGAAAACAGGCATTAAAAATATTATGAAGTCCAACATAGAGTTATCAGGTTACAATGGCAAGATGATACAAGTGATAGGTACAGCAGTTAATGTAGAATACAAAGGGAATTCACAAATTTTGAACGCGTTAATCATAAACATTAATAAAATGTCTTTGTTAGGAAGATCATGTTAAAACATTTTGAAAATATACTTGAAAGATTCATAGGCATGATAGATGCAGATTAATATAAAACTGCGAACACATGAAGAAATCATAAAAGAATATTATAATGACTGTAAAAACAATAGTAAACTTATAAATAGAAAAATTAGTAAAAATAACATTGTGAAATTCATGATGAAAGTATATTATCTATAGCTAAATAAAACAATGATAATATTATAAACATACCTAATATAACACATAATGTAAGTGGATGAAATTTTTAAAAATAGTTGAATCCAATTCATATTATAAAATAAAGTAAAAGAACTTTGAAATCTTAATTCAATTAAAGATGAAAAGATTTAAATTTAAAAATTCCTAGAAATTAACATTACCTTACTTTTATTATTTTACTACATTATATTAACTTAATAAGTTTTTTTAATACTTTGGCTATAAATTTTTATTATTAACCTATTAAATATATTGTTAAATTGAACTTTATAAAGTATATATAGATATAAAAATAGTGTGATAAACAGTTAAAAAAAATATTTAATAATAAAATATATAATTTATTTTCTCTATACCCTTGACTACTTTAATATTAATATTATTCTGGTAAAATTTTAAATAAAAATCAGTTTCTATTAATTCACAAATTTAAGGTATATTTTCAATAATATTTATTGTCTTTAGTTACAATAATAAATAAAAAATATTACTTTTTGGAAGTAAGATGTTATTATCTTTTTTTGCAACTGGGTTTCAACTCCATTTGTGATATTATATGGAATATCACAATTTAAGGATACCCAATTATTATTATCTCTTTTGATGGCTATCTTTGTAAATTTTATATCAGTTGGCTTGACATGAGGATGTTTATGTTTATAATGTTCATGTATCTTGTCACTTCTTATTTCAGAAGTTTTACAGTAAAGGTAATTACACTTTACCTTAAATAAGGTTCTGTTACTTGGCATCTAGAAAGAAATAATTATTATAATATTTATTTTTTTATGTTTTTTATTATTCTTTGCTTGCTGATATATGTTTTTAAGTTTGACTCAAAAAATTACCTAAAATTTATCCTACTAAAATCTAGAAATTTTTTAAAAAACATAATATAAATATATTAACCTCTAAGAAAAGTACCAAATAGGAAATGTGTAAATATTAACTTGATAAAATGGTAAATGAAAATGGTTGACAAAGAAAGTTTATATTATTTATTAATTGACAAATATCTTTACTTTAATTGACATTTGTCAGAAAATCAACGATAACTATCATAATCGTATCAATTAATGGATTTAAAATGATTATAATTAAAATCAAAAATTCTCCCCCAAAAATCAATACCTACCCCCAAAAAAATAATGCCTACCCCCAAAAAATCAATATCAACCCCCCAAAATCAATACCTACCTCAAAAAATGCCAATATATTTTGAAGGCATTTGTCTCTTACCCCCCCCCCCCCGCCATGTAGACGCTGCAAAGACCTAGACTCGCCCTCTATGAGTGATTATTATTATTATAATAAAAAAATATTTTAATTACTTTTTATTTGATACTCATATAAAAAAAAAATTTTTTATCCCCCCCCCCCCATCCATCCACCTTCCAGACCAAGTCTCCCATCAAGACAAAAAATGAATACTTTCAATCTAAAGATATTTAAATTAGCTTTTATTTGATACCCATATCGATATTTTGTGTTGATAAAAATATTATTGACTCCCAATGACCTAGACTCGCCCTCTATTAGAGATTATTATTATAATAATAAAAAAATATTTTAATTACTTTTTATTTGACACCCATATCAAAAAATTTATTTTTGACCCCCCCCCCCCCATCCACCCTCCAGACCAAGTCTCCCATTAACACAAAAAATGAATACTTTCGATCTAAAGATATTTAAATTAGTTTTTATTTGATACCCATATCGATATTTTGTGTTGATAGAAATATTCCTGACCCCCAAAGACCTAGACCCGCCATATATGAGTGATTATTATTATTAAAATAAAAAAAAATATTTTAATTACCTTTTATTTGATATCCATATTTAAAAAAAAAATTTTAACCCCCCCCCCCCTAACCATCCACCCACCTGACCAAGTTATGCACATCAAGACAAAAAATGAATACTTTCAATCTAAAGATATTTAAATTAGCTTTTATTTGATACCCATATCGATATTTTGTGTTGGTAAAAATATTATTGACTCCCAATGACCTAGACTCGCCCTCTATTAGAGATTATTATTATTATAATAAAAAAATATTTTAATTACTTTTTATTTGTCACCCATATCAAAAAATTTATTTTTTGACCCCCCCCCCATCCACCCTCCAGACCAAGTCTCCCATCAACACAAAAAATGAATACTTTCAATCTAAAGATATTTAAATTAGTTTTTATTTGATACCCATATCGATATTTTGTGTTGATAGAAATATTCCTGACCCCCTAAAGACCTAGACCCGCCATATATGAGTGATTATTATTATTAAAATAAAAAAAAATATTTTAATTACCTTTTATTTGATATCCATATATAAAAAAAAAATTTTTTTTACCCCCCCCCCCCACCATCCACCCACCTGACCAAGTTATGCACATCAAGACAAAAAATGAATACTTTCAATCTAAAGATATTTAAATTAATTAGCTTTTATTTGATACCCATATCAATATTTTATGTTGATAAAAATATTCCTGACCCCCCAGACCTAGACTCGCCCATTAAGGGGAGAGATTGACCTCCAGTTGAATAGATCTTTTGATTAGCTATCGATTGATACCCTATATTAGACCTATCTTATTTCATAAGGCCAAAAAAACAACATTGAAAATAAATAACAATTAATTTTAAAAAAATAAAGCAAACGCGAGTAAAACGCGTTTTTAATTAAGATTCTTCTATATTCAAAAAACTGAATTCATTAAGGGATCTCTTTAAAACCCGTAATGATTCCGGATAGTTCTGATCCCTTTAAAAATTACGACAATATAAAAAATTAATTATGTTCTCAATTTATCATCATCTATTTAATGATAATATTATAAATTAATATCTTAATTATCTTTTTGCTAAACATTCTTAAGTTTGTTCATCATTTGAAATTTCATCCAATACATGGCCATACAATACTCACATCTCCATATTTTAATTAAGCGTCTTTATATGTCTATTAGATATAACTTTTAAAGTCCAATTTTTTGTGTGAATAATGCTAAATGCCTAAGGATAATATTTATTTAAATATCAATAATCTAAATTAGTAATTTTTTTATCAATGTGTAAAGTGATTTTTTCAGAAAAAGGTACTAAAAACAGTTATTTAAAATATTTTTTTTATTGGATTGCTCTATTCAATAAATGAACTTAGGTAAGCTGCACATCATAAATATACACATTTGGACCAATTTTGAGAGAAATCAGTCGGAAAGATAAAAAGTTAAAGGGTGGTGGCTAGTCTTCAAACATAGCCATTTATGGCGCATTTCCACTATATATTATATTTAGGGTTGGGGGGGGGGAGTCTAGAATCCATAAAAAGAATTGATATATTTTCTTGCTAAACATAAAAAAAGTTTTATGATTTGGCATGTCTGCTGCTATATAATTATAATAACAATAGCGAATTTCAGAAAAACTAATTTCAATGTGATAAACAAAACAAGTTATATAAGAGAGAATAAATTGTGATAATATAAAATAATATTTAATGTATATAAGATAATAAGATAATAAGAATTCCTGAAGAGAAAAAAATTTTTTGTCTAATTGCGAGAAAAATTTAGTGAAAATTTTTTTTGAGGAAGAATTATGAAAATCGATTTGATTTTGTGAAAAAGGCTTAATTACCCCCCCCCCCCCCCATTAAAATACTTAATATAATAATAATAACAAATTCAGTAACGTTTTGTAATATTTTTCAAAGAAAATACATGTTTACATTTTTTAGGCGTGGGGATTAAAGGTGTGAACCACGGTCTTTTCTCGGGGTTCGTGATCAGAGCTGGTTCAGTCATTTTTAGACCCACGGGTCTGCGGGTTACAAAACTAACCAATTAACAAAACTTAATCATTTTTTTTTTATTTAAATAGTTTTATCAAGAAATTTATTTATACTTATAATTGTAGATTTACAAATCAATCTCCTTACTTTCAAATTTTGTTTTGTTATGTTATTAAAATGTGTGCTCTCCTACCCTTCTGTTGTGATTTAATCTTGACAACAATGCATTTAAAATTTAAAAATTTTCATTGCTTTTGAGAAAACGGGTGAAATCATGTTTATATTCACGTCGATGTCTTATTATATTATGCAAATCAAATCTAAGAAGTTTTATTAATCCCATTAGCTTCTCCTAACGATAACATCCTCAACAGTTACCTGTACTTTGGTATTAAAAATGTTAAAATTATATAAAGCATATATTTAATGTTTACCTAATAAATTTTAAATAACAAATAAAAGTAAAAAATCTTAACCGGTCCGCTTGCAATTTTAACATTATCTAGCTAGCTCGCCCAATAAGATAAACGGGCCTAGGCTAAAAGCCAGCTTGTCAGTAAAATATTCAAAAAAGCTTAAAAATAACGATTGTTACTTTTCTATGGTACATCCTCATTTAAATAAATGTTTACAATTTATATTACCTTGTTGCTTCTAAAAAGTTCAAAAATTAATATTATGACAATTGTCACTTTCCTATGGTACATCTTCACTGTAATTTTAACTTAACATGTTTACAATAAATATTTTTACCTTTTTGCTTTGAAAAAATTCAAAAAAGTTCACAATGATTATGACAGTTGTCACTTTTCTAGGGTATCTTCATTGAAATTTTAATTTAACATGTTTACAATATATATTTTTACCAGTTTGCTTTAAAAGAATTCAAAAAAGTTGAAAAATATTGGCACTTTTTGATCATCTTCACTAATATTTTAACTTAACATGTTTAAAATAAATATTTTTACCTTATTTGCTTTGAAAAAATTCAAAAAAGTTCAAAAATAAAGATTATGACAATTGTCACTTTACTATGGTATCTTCATTGAAATTTTAATTTAACATGCTTACAATATGTATTTTTACCAGTTTGTTTTAAAAAATTCAAAAAAGTAGAAAAATAAATATTGTGAGAATTATCACATGGTACATCCAGCGTCTACATGAGCGGGAGGGGTAGGAACAGTTTGCATCCTATATTTTGAGGGGGGTAGAGGATAGGCTGCTTTAATGGGGTAGGATAAATTTTTTGGGGGGTTATCTATTAAATTTTGAGATGAAGACAAAATTTATTGCTGTAAAAATTAATACTTTTATTATAGAATTAATATAATACAATTCATCGACCAAATCTATAAATTGCAAACAATCATACACATTGTTTTCCAAATAAAACTTTCTGCTATCCTTTTAAATGTAATTTAAAAGGTTTAGATATTTCTGCACGCTCATAATGCCATAATAATTAATTCATTGTAAATGATGGAGGTTTTAATTGAAATTAATATCTAAAAAATAAATTCTGTATATTCACAAAATATCGATAGTTGGTATTAGAGATAGATTAATTTAAGTTATCCTAGATAAATTCTCTGAAAAGAGTATCAATAAATTAAAAAGGTGAAAATAATAATAGACAGACACCGCCGACGAAGGCGGCGAAATTTCTTAGGGGGTAGGCAAAAGTTTTTGATAGGGGTTTGCATCCAGTGAAAATCCTGTCATGTAGACGCTGGGTACATCTTAACTGAAATTTTAACTTAACATGTTTACAATAAATATTTTGATTTATTTGCTTTGAAAAAATTCAAAAAGGTTAACAAATAACGATTATGACAATTGTCACTTTCCTATGGTACACCTTCACTGAAATTTTAATATAACATGTTTACAATATATATTTTTACCTATTTTCTTTGAAAAAATTCAAAAAAGTTTAAAAATAAATATTATAACAATTGACACTTTTCTATGATACATCTTCACTGATATTTTAACTGTTAACAATAAATATTTTTACCTATTTGAAGAAATTCAAAAAAGTTCACAAATAACGATTATGACAATTGTCACTTATGGTACATCTTCACTTTTAATAAAACATGTTTAAATTTTTACCTATTTTCTTTGAAAAAATTTAAAAATAACAATTATGAAAACTATCACTTTCTATGGTACATCTTCACAATTTTAATTTAACTTGTTTATTTAAAAAAAATTTCACAAATAACTGTTATAATTCCGAACTTACTCAGGGTGTTTAATCAGTATTGGGAGAGCAATTTAAGAATTATAGGTTTGTTAAATCTTTCTAAAATTAAATAAAAGATTAATTCTAATAATAATGATGTTTAATTACTTACCCTTGAGTACCTAAAATATATATGTCATTTCGCTTAATAATTATAATTTATCAAATTGTATGTTTACCTTTTCTTTATTAACTCTTTCCTTTGGTTTTATTAATTTTATTTCCAAATATCGTTCGTTAAAAATAATAACATAAATTTCGCAGAATCCAAAATTATTCAAAACTGAACTTTTTTGAATTAACAATGTATATATATATATATAAAAAAATTAAACAATTTTCGAAGAATTAAATATATAAAATTTGCATATTTGAATATATATATAAAATTTATAGAAAAATATTATGTTCAATTTAAGATTATTTACATAGACAAATTACCCCAAAAATATTATCTTCGTCTACCATTTATTTATGAATAATCACTTTTCAAAATTAACATTCGAATTTGCATATACAACACCTCCTTCCTTTAGATCTCCCTTGCCCCCGAAGTGTTCGCTGATTCAACCATATTTCGCATCGGTAAATTCGTATTATTGTTCGCTGTCAACTCTACACTGGGACAATATCGTAACTTGTGTCCTCCCCCACAAGCCCAACATTCCACTCTCCTTCTTGTGTTATATGGTGCTATCCTGTGAACCCCTCTCGTTGGCGTCTCTTGTAGCCAATCTCCATATCTTTGTTTGGCTTCGTTCCTAGCGGCTTCTACCCATCTGTTGGACTCTTCTGAACCGTCAACCTCTCGGACCTCTATCTTCATTATTTTGTTACCCACTCTAACATAGGAGGCCATCTAAATCAAATACTTTATACACATATATATATATATTCTTCGACTTTCTTCTCTAACTCTTTATAAAATATAACTCTCCTAATTAAGTCTAACATCCCTTTTATTTCCTACAACGTATGATTCTCCTACTACGTCTATCATCACGTTATTCCTTTCCAAATTATGATTCTCCTACTATGTCTATCATCAATTTATTCCTTTCTAAATTATGATTCTCCTACTATGTCTATCATCAATTTATTCCTTTCTAAATTATGATTCTCCTACTATGTCTATCATCAATTTATTCCTTTCTAAATCTTCGTATATTTCTCATCTCTCTCTAAGGCCTTAAGCTTCTACACCTTACTTGCTTCAGGTGCCTTGTAAAGGTTCCTTCTTGTCCTTCAATCTTTACTTCTACTTTTTTCTTTCCTATATTTTTGCTTATTACCCCCTTCCCCCATTTAATAGGCCCATCAAACAACAATACCCACACCAAACTTCCTACTGGAAATCTTTCACTCTCTGCTTGTTCTCTCCTTATCACTTTTTCCTTTAAAAAATCTAATTCTGATCTCGTCTTTCTTCCTAAAAATATTTCCGCTGGTGACTTTCCTTTTGCTGTTTCCGTACTGTTGTATGCTAACAATGATAACCACCATTGCCCTTCTCCATATTTTGCCTTTTTCAACCAACTCTTTACTAAAGCTACCATTCGTTCAGCTTGTCCATTGCTTCTTGGGTAATAAGGTGGTGATAATAAATGTCTAATATTCCACCTATCACAAAATTTATCAAATGCTCTACCTTTAAACGCTGGACCTCCATCTGATACTATCGTCTTCATTAAACCATATTTGCCTACAAAATCCTTTATCTTGTCTAAAGCTACTCTTGTTGATAAACCTGAAACTTGCTGACAATCTATCCATTTTGAACCTGCATCTACCATGATAAAAAATCTTTTCTTCTCATATTCTAAAAAATCTACGTGTATTCTTTCGCATGGAATGTCTGTCTTTGGCCATTTATCTTCCTTATTCTTTGCTGGAACATTAGCCCACATGTTACAGGTTTCACAGCTCCTTGTTAACTCTTCTATTTCCTTATTCATCTTAGGCCACCACATATATTCTCTTGCTTTATTTTTCATTCTTTCTATGCCTTGATGACCTGAATGTATTACATCTAAGGTTTCCTTTCTTAATTTATTCGGTATCACTAATCTATATCCTCTCAATAAACAATTGTCTTCTATATTTAATTCACTCTTAACTTTTTTAAACGCTTTATCTTCATTTCATTCTATATCTCCTTTTAAACAACTTTAATTCTTATTAATTCTTCATCTTTTTGGGATATCTTATCTACTATATCAAATGTTATAGGTTTTTCTCTTGTATCTATTCTCACCGCTCTTATAATATTACAATTTACATTTTCTTCTTCTTCTATATATTCTAAACTATTGATTACTGGTTCTATGTCTTCAATGTCTTTATTAAACAATCTTGATAAAATGTCCGGTAAGCAATTTTGTTTACCTTCTCTGAATTTTATTTCAAAATCGAAATTACCAACTAAAATTAGCCATTTTTGCAACCGGGGTGAAATCATAAGTTCCTTATTCTCTTTTTTAAATAAATCTACCAACGGTTTATGGTCCGTATACAATAAAAACCTTTTTCCTATCAGATATTCCTTACATTTCGTAAGCCCGAATTTTACTGCTAGAGCCTCTCTTTCTATCGTTGAGTAATTTTTCTCAGTGCTATTAAATCGTCTCGATAAAAATAAAACAGGTTTCTCCACATTATCTATCATCTGCAACAAAACTCCTCCTATACCTTCATTAGAAGCATCTACTGCTAAAATAATATTTAATTTCTCATTAAAACAACTTAAAATAGGCTTCTCTACCATCTTTATTTTCAACTTTTCGAAACTTTTCTCCTGTGCTTCTCCCCATTCAAACTTTTTATTTTTCTTTAATAAATCATACAACGGTGTAGCAATTTCTGCAAAATTTTGAACAAACCGATGATAATAATTTGTTGCTCCTAAAAACGCTTGTACCTCCGCTTTATTATTCGGGGCTCTCATATTCATGATCTTATCTATATTCTTTCCAATTGGCGTAATCCCATTTCCCTTTATAACATGTCCTAAATACTTTATTTCTTTTACTCCAAAAACGCTCTTCTTCAAATTAGCTTTTAAACCATTTTCTACTATAATATTTAACACTTTAACTAATCTCGAATTGTGTTCTTCTTCTGTTCTACCAGATATCAAAACATCATCTAAATAATACATTATTCCTTTTATTCCTTGAAATAACGCCGTCATCGTTCTTTGAAATATTGGCGCTGATATTTTCAAACCAAAAGGTAATCGACAGAATGCAAACAAACCTCTATGAGTTGTAATCGTTAGTATCTTACTTGTCTTTTCACTCACCTTAATTTGCAAATACGCATTCGAAAAATCAATCTTTGAAAACAGGGTGTCTCCTCTTAAATTCGCTAGCAGTTGTTCTATTCTAGGTAGTGGATACTTTTCATTTATTACGCACTTATTAACTGTTACTCTATAGTCTATACACAATCTTAAACTGTTATCTGGTTTTCTTATGGGCACTAAAGGTGTTGCCCATTCACTATGCACTATTGGTTTTATTATTCCGTCTTTTAACCATTTATCTAATTCTTTATCTATCTCTTCTATCCAAGAAAACGGTAATCTTCTTATGCCGCAAAACTTAGGCCTATAATTTTCTTCTAATCGTATATCTACTTCAAAATTTTTCAGAGTACCTAATTCTTCTTTAAAGACTTCCTTATACCTATTCAAAATAATCTTTATTTCTTTGTCAAAAATATCTTCAACAACATTCTGGTCTACCATATTATTAATTTCTTGTTTAATTTCGACTGAATTTACCTCTATAGTCTTTATATCTCTTGTTTTCTTAATTTCTTCTAAGTTGCTTCTATATTTAATCAAAAATTCTGGTGTTCGATTTTTAAGTTCATCTAGAACTATCTCTTGATTGACTCTTAAACAAGGTAACTCAGTCTTCTCTTTAACCTCACTTCTTATTATCTCTTTAGTTGTTTTGTTGTTCTCTTGTATATTTTCGAATAAAGACCACCACTTATAATCCGGTCCTATCTTCTTAATGTCATTCCAACCTAAAATTGGTTCCGTATTTATTGTCGTTATCCATAACTTTATTTCCTTCTTTATATCTATCAATTTTATTATATAAAAACCAAGAATTTTAATCATGCTCCCATCTATCTGTCTCACCTTTATTTTCTTTGTGATGAATCTATCTTTTGAAAAATATTTATTAAATTCTTTTACACTCATTAAACTAATTTCGGCTCCTGTATCTAATAAAAAGCTAATTTCCATTTCACCTCTATTTTTCCTTATAATATTTTCCAACTCCATCTTGCATATGTTTTCTGTTTCGAAATTTTTTTTATCATTTATCTTATATTTATTCAAATATTCTAAATCATTTATATTATTATCATTTATTCCTAATTTACAATTAAATTTATAAAAATCAGATATACTATTACTATTATAATTTATATACTTATTCTCTCTTTTATATAGTCATCTGTTACATGTTTCCTGAACATGTCCTTTTAGTCCACATTTTAAACATATTAAACTATTATCTGCAAAACTTCTACAATTTGTTACTAAATGGCCTTTCCGTCCACATCTCGTGCAATTTAAATGTCCAGTTAAATCACATTGCCTCGAAATGTGTCCGAACTTTCCACAACTGTAACATTTAATTGTCCCTACATTATTTATTTGACTTATATTACTTTCTTTTCTTATAGCGTTCTTTATTCTTTCTAAATCTTTATTTTCCAATCTTATTACCGAAGTATTTCTACCTATTATTAATCCTATCGAGAAACTTAAAATTAATAACAAAATTATAATTATACCTATATATTCAAAAACTAAACTTAATAAATTAATCTGTGTAATATACATTATAAAGTACTCAATAACCACTTAATTAATAAAATTTTAAATAATTTAAAAAAATTGTATACATATAAAATTACTACTATCATAAATAAAAGTAATAATAATTTATATACCATAAAATAAATCTGTTTTTACCTTTTAATTCCTACGTGAATATCTAAAGGTCCCTGATTTATTTCGGTCCAAATTGTTATAATTCCGAACTTACTCAGGGTGTTTAATCAGTATTGGGAGAGCAATTTAAGAATTATAGGTTTGTTAAATCTTTCTAAAATTAAATAAAAGATTAATTCTAATAATAATGATGTTTAATTACTTACCCTTGAGTACCTAAAATATATATGTCATTTCGCTTAATAATTATAATTTATCAAATTGTATGTTTACCTTTTCTTTATTAACTCTTTCCTTTGGTTTTATTAATTTTATTTCCAAATATCGTTCGTTAAAAATAATAACATAAATTTCGCAGAATCCAAAATTATTCAAAACTGAACTTTTTTGAATTAACAATGTATATATATATATAAAAAAATTAAACAATTTTCGAAGAATTAAATATATAAAATTTGCATATTTGAATATATATATAAAATTTATAGAAAAATATTATGTTCAATTTAAGATTATTTACATAGACAAATTACCCCAAAAATATTATCTTCGTCTACCATTTATTTATGAATAATCACTTTTCAAAATTAACATTCGAATTTGCATATACAACAATAACTATTATGGGAATTGTCATTTTTCTATGGTGCCTCTTCACTGAAATTTTAATTTAACATGTTTACAAAACACATTTTTACCTTTTTACTTTAAAAAGATTCAAAATAATTCAAAAATAACGATTATGACAATTGTCATTTTTCTATGGTACATCCTAATTTAAATTATAATTTAACATGTATATTTTTACCCATTTGATCCAATAAAATTATTAAAATAACTAATATGAGATTTGTGACTTTTCTATGGATTATATTCTCTAATATCTCAAGTAGTTCGACAAAAATTTGAATTAGTCCATTAAGCAAGTAGACTAAATGGGTAGACTAACTAACAACTTAGTCGTTTTAGTCTACTAATAGACTTATTTAGTTGCCAAGGTTTTTAGTCGATTAACAATGTTAAAGTTGAAATTTTTTGAATAAAAAGAATTTTTTATTTTATGATTTTAATATTAAAATGTGAGACGAATATTAAAATTATTGTTAACGAACTTGAATGTACTGAGAATATTATTGTTAATTTTAATTTTGCATATAAAAATTTTTTGAATATTAATTTATTTTTGTGAATATTTAATCTGTTAACATATATAAACCCCGAATTTGTGAATCGATAATAATTCATTTTTTTTGTCTTATTGAATAAATTTGGAACTCCATAGTTTGGATTATTAAAATTGGATTACTAAAATTGGATTACTAAATAAACGTACTCAGGGACCTCAGATCTTCAGTCTAATAAGTATACAATACAATTATATCTAAAAGAAATAAAGTGTGAAGAAAAGTCAAATTGGTTATACGATCGTATTTAAGGTAAAAGATTTTGTATTTAATGTCATATTCTTGTTATGTATGTATAATAATATTAGTTAGTTTTCTTTACGTAATTAATTTCGGTCGTATTATTAAATTATTTCTTATTAAGGATTTAGTAAATTCATTATAATGTACATTAGTCAAATGATTTTAAGGAATCTTTTAGTAGAAAATATAATGTTAATAATTTTGGCGGTTATGGTATGGCTTTTATATTAGGTTCAATTATAGGAAGAAATACGACTTACGTTAGGATAGAGAGTAAAGAGTTAGAAAATATTAAGAATATATTAAGAGAGGAAGATAAGAAAGGAAATATAGACAACTTCAGACTAACGGATAATTACAGGCAGATAATTTGCTATAGTTGTGGTCAGCCGGGCCACATGTCACGCCAATGTGAGTTAACGAAGAATCTAAGATGCGCGAGGTGTGGCAAGAATGGCCATGTGGCTATAAGATGCAGAGTAAACAATTTGATTTTAAGGTGCAATAGTTGTGGCAAGAGGGACACACACAAGAAAATTGCAATAAATGACTAAGAGAGAGATATAATTTTAATGATAAATATTGTAATAATAATAATTTTTCTAATGTTTATATTTTAATTCAAGTAAGAATAGATATTTTAATTTTAATGATAAATTTTGTAATAATAATAATTTTTCTAATGTTTATAATTTTAATTCAAGTAAGAATAGATATTTTAATTTTAATAAGTTTTGTTATAATAATAATTTTTCTAATGTTGATAATTTTAATTCAAGCAAATAAATATTTTCATGATAAATTTTGTAATAATAATAATTTTTCTAATGGTGATAATTTTTATTCAAGTAAGAATAAGTATTTTAATGTTAATGATAAATCCTGTGATGATAATGAGTGTTTTAATGCTGATAATTATAGTTTGAGTAATAATAATAGAAGTATAGGTAAAAGGAGAGATATAAAGATAGAAAGTAGGAATTTTGAAATATATAGAATAAAAGGTTCAACTTGTGTAGATGTACGAAAAATCAAATTGGATGATTTTTTAATGAAAAATAGATGTCCGAGAGTCAAGATAAAGGCTGAAGAAGCAGAGATATGTTTTTTATTAGATACAGGAGCTGAAATTAGTTTGATGAGTATTAAGGATTTTATGAGATTTTGGCCAGAAGAAGAATTTGTTGTAAAAAAGATAAGAGCCAAACAATTAGATGGTAGTGTTGTGAAAATTTTAGGTTATTATAGGTTAAGGTTACCAGGAGTTAATAAATATATAAATTTATGGATAACTACGTTGAAGGTTGAGCCAATTGTAGGATGGTGCGATATAAGAACGATAGGTTCGGTTTATAATTGGTGGAATTTTTTTGAAACTATCTCTGTATGTAATGGTGTAAATAGTTAAATAATAAAGAGTGATGTCGATAAATTTAAGTTACCTAGTATAGAAGATAAGCAAGAGATAGTTTTCGATAAACTTAGAAATCGAACACGTTTTTGATTAAATATAGAGACAAAGAGAATAAGATTTCAAGAGATATAAAGTCTTTAGAGGTAACACCCGTTGAAATCAACAAACAGATAATTAAGAAAACAGTAGAACAGGAAGAGATTATCGAAAATAAATACAGCCATGAAATAAGTATGATTGTAGATCAATACTTGGAGGTCTTTAAAGAAGAGATAGGGACGCTAAAAGATGTTGAAGTAGATATAAAATTATTGGAAAATTACCAGCCTAAATTTTGTGGAGTACGGAGGTTGCCTTTTTCTGGTTAAAAGAAGTCGATAAGGAATTAAATAAATGGTTAAAGGAAGGCATAATACGACCTATAGTGCATAGCGATTGGGCGATACCGTTAGTCCTCATTAGAAAAGCAGATAATAGTTAAGATTATGCATAGATTATAGAGTTTCGTTAAATCCATTGATTAGCACAGTTAGTTATCCATTACCGAGGATAGAGCAATTATTGGCAAATCTAGAAGGAGCAACAATTTTATCTAAGATTGATTTTTCTAACGCTTATTTACAGATTAAAGTGAACGAGAACACGAGTAAGATGTTGACAATTACGACGCATAGAGGATTATTTGCATTTGGTCGCTTACCATTCGGTTTGAAAGATTAGGCTGCGATATTTCAGAGAACCATGACTTCTTTATTTCAAGGATTGGAAAGAATTATGTATTATTTAGATGATGTTTTAATATCAGGTAGAACCGAAGAAGAACATAATTCTAGATTAATTAAGGTGTTAGATATAATATTAGAGAATGGTTTAAAAGCTAATATGAAGAAAAGCGTTTTCGGAGTAAGAGAAATAAAGTACTTAGGATATTTTATAAAAGGAAACGTAATTACTCCGATTGCCAAGAATATAGACAAGATTTAGAGCGCCAAATAATAAGTCTGAATTACAGTCGTTTTTAGGAGCTACAAATTATTACCATCGTTTTATTCAAGATTTTGCTGAAATTGCTACACCATTATATAGTCTATTAAAGAAAAATAAAAGGTTTGAGTGGGGAGCAGCACAGGAAAAAAGTTTTGAAAAATTGAAAATAAAGTTGATAGAGAAACCTATTTTGAATTGCTTTAATGAGGAATTATATTGTTTTAGCAGTGGACGCCTCTAATGAAGGTATAGGAGGGGCTTTATTACAAATAATTGATAATGTAGAAAGACCGATTTTATTTGTGTCAAGACAGTTTAATAAGGCTGAAAGAAATTATTCAACTATAGAAAGGGAAGCCTTAACAGTCAAGTTTGGTTTAACCAAATGTAGAGAGTATTTGTTAGGCCGATGATTTTTGTTATATACGGATCACAAACCGCTGGTAGGGCTTTTTAAAAGAGATAATAAGTAGTTGATGATGTCACCAAGGTTACAGAAATGGCTTATGTTGTTAGGGAATTTTGATTTCGAAATAAGATTCAGAGCGGGTAAACAAAATTGTTTACCAGATATATTATCGAGATTGTGTGATAAGGACTTGGAAGGCAAGGATATAGAGCCAATAATAAATAGTTTAGAATATAGTGAAGAAGAGGAACTAAATAGTAATGTGATAAGAGCTTTAAAGGTAGACACAAGAGAAAGGCCGATAACTTTAGAGCTAGTAGACAAGATTTCCCAGCAGGAAGAAGAATTAATGAGAATTAGAGCCTGTTTGAAGGGAGATAAAGAATGGGAAGGTAGAGACCAGGCCTTTAAAAACAGTAGAAGTGAATTGAATATAGAAGGCAATTGTTGAGGATATCGTTTAGTGATACCAAGTAGGTTAAGGAAAGACATGTTAGCAGCCGTACATACGGGACATCAGGGCATAGAAAGAATGAAGAATAAGGCAAGGGAATACATTTGGTGGCCCAGAATGAATAATGAAATTGAAAAATTAGCTAAGAGTTGTGAAACATGTAATAAGTGTGCGAATGTACCTGCAAAGGTTAGGGGAGACAAATGGCTAAAGGCAGATGTACCATGTGAAAGAATACACGTAGATTTTTTAGAATATGAAAGGAAGAAGTATTTCATAATGGTAGATGCGGGTTCAAAATGGATAGATTGTCAACAGGTATCTGGTCTGTCGACGAAAGTAGCATTGAATAAGGTAAAAGACCGTAAGTAAATATGTTAATGAAGACCTTAGTATCAGATGGTGGTCCAGGATTTATAGGCAGAGCATTTGACAAATTTTGTGATAGATGGAAGATTGAGCATTTATTAGCACCACCACATTACCCAAGAAGTAATGGACAAGCAGAGAGAATGGTAGCTATAGTTAAGAGTTGGTTAAAAAAGGAAAAATATGGAGAAGGATAATGATGGTTATTTCTATTAGCGTACAACAATATCAAGAGAAGCAAAGGATACTCACCAGCATAGATATTTTTAGGTAGAAAAATATAACTGAATTAGATTTTCTGAAAGAAAGATGTTATAATTAATGATAGATTTAAAATCGGAAGCCTAGTATGGATACTACTTTTTGATGGCCCAGTTAAATGGGGGAAAGGTATAGTGACGAAGAATATAGGAAGAAAGAAGGTTGAGGTAGAAATTGAAGGAAGAGTAGGAATAGTTTCGAGGCATATTAAACAATTAAGACCTAGGTGTATAGGTTAGGAATATAAGACGGTATGAATCGATTAAATTGCTTTGATTTGGGAATGCTGATAGACATAATTGATTTGTTTTTTAAACAAGTCTGCGAGTTATGAGAATCATGATGTTGGGAATGCTGATAGACTTAACTGATTTGTTTTTGTAACAAGTCTGTGAGAGTTATGATAATCATAATGCCGACGTATGATGTACACAATTATGGGAATAGGTCGGCTGAAGGGAGGAACAATTTGATATTACATCTGACATAAGGTAAGAGAGAGGTATAAGTTAGTACGAGAATAATTATGAGTATTTAGAATTAGGAAGTAGGTGAATACTATGAGATAAATAAATGATAATATATAGTATATAATTAGCTTAATTCCGTTATAGATGGGTTCTTATGTTCGAGTGGGCAACTTTATTATTAAGTTAGAAATTAGGATGGTTTATGGATCGGCAGAATCTAGAAGATGGGTAGACGCAGCCAGAGAAGAGGCGCAGACCAGGTATGGAGATATGACGGTAGACAGACCCGCAGGCTGGTCATACAATCGAAGAAGAGAATGGGATTGGGGAACAAGAAGAATGTCGTGTTGATATTGTGGGGGGGGGGATCATATTTTACGGAGGTTTCCCACGATTAGTGTGCAATCAATAACATATTAGCAGTACAGGAGGAGGAACCGATGGGAAGACAAGGTAGCTGTTTATGAGTGGTAGAATCAAGTCGAAGTGAAAAGGTGTTAAAGTTATGAAGTTTTTTGAATGAAAAGAATTTATTATTTTATGACTTGAATATTAAAATGTGAGACGAATATTAAAATTATTGTTAGCGAACTTGAATGTACTGAGAATATTATTGTTAATTTTAATTTTGCATATAAAATTTTTTGAATATTAATTTTTTTTTTGTGAATATTTAATCTGTTAACTTATATAAACCTCGAATTTGTGAATCGATAATAATTCATTTTTTTTGTCTTATTGAATAAATTTGGAACTACATAGTTTGGATTATTAAAATTGGATTACTAAAGTATTAATTTATTAACATTAATATTTATCTTTCTATTCCTACCAAAAACATCGAAATTTAACAAACACTACTCGATGTCAATTTTTAACTTAGTAAAAATAATACATTTTTTAACGTAGTACTATTAATAAATTTAACAACATAAAATTATATTAATTTATTTAATATATTTTTAATAAAAATAACAAGGAAAGCAATAGCATTCTATTATTAAAAATTATTAATTTTAAACTGATAAAAATTTAAAAAAAATATTCTAAACATAGACTTAAGTAATTTTGTTATTTAAGCTAGTCAAACACTTAAAACAACGATCGAATAACATAAAAACCTATTTGATTCAAATATAATAAATCTAAAATATTCTGATACGATTAAAATATTTGCCAGGAGAATTACTTTCAACTGTGCATAATATTCTGATTCAATAATACTTTGCCAAACAATTTACAATAATTGTAAGGTTCAATGAATTTGATTTAGGTAAAGCTTTAAAAATTCGGGTATGTAACGGAGATATTAATTGAAACGATTAATAATTAGTTTTATATCTATTGCATATTTAATCCAAACAACAACCAATATATTATAATATTTTTGATTAAATAATTAATTTTGTAACAAGTTTTTAAAACATTATTTTCAACATATTTAACAAATATCACATCTGATAAATCAATGAGGCGAATGGAGCAATATATTCATAATTTTCGTTTCTTCCGTCGATTGATTAAAGTCGTTTATCTGGCTGATATAAAATATAGATATATTTATATAAGGGTGAATAATTATTATCAACAAGTATTTTTACTATGATATTATTTATATTTTGAAAAATTAAATTATATATTCCGCTTCCCTCTTTTCTAGATACTCAAACCAGCGTAAAACCAGTCGATCTTTTTAAAAAAGTAACGATCCTTTTCTTATTTTATATATATTCTGAAGAAAATTTATGCTCGATGCAAATAACTAATATAAAAATAAATTAAATAGTGTAAATTTATTGTAAAGAATAATATAATATATATAATCCCAAAATCAAAACACGATCGTTTTCGTATCTCCCTAATGTATTTAAAATTTAATGTAATGTTAATTTTTTGCTATCTACGAGAGTCGAACCACAAACTTGCTTAAAGCATACACCAACTTGAATATAATTAAATTTAAAATATTAATTATATATATATATTAATTAATAGCTGATATTTTTAAAATGCCGTTTATTACCATAACTAGCTGAAGGTGTTGAAGGGTAATTATTTAGTTTATGTTTATGGTACTAAATATATTTTATTAATAAATTTTATAAAAATATTAAATTTAGGAGAAAAAGAGGGAAAATTGTTGCATACACAGTGAGCATTAAGAGTATTAGAAATATCAAAATTTAAATTTGAGATGGAAATCATATTGGATAAAATTTAAAATAGAGATGCTTGAAGATTTTTGAATTTTAAATATGGGTTAGACATTGGCCTGAAATTTTTTTTTGCAGTAGGCCTGATCAAAAAACCAAATGCAACTTTTATATTCTGATTTTATTTTTAAATGAATTATGACTTTTACATATTTTATTTCAGTTCTTAACTCCCAAAATTATTATGGTCTGAGCTTGAGAAGATTTTCTCAACATGATCATGAGCATGAACCTGTTGGGAATTTTTTTTATATTAGATATTGCATAATATTTATATGGGTATCAGGTAAAAGCTAATTTAAATATGTTTTTACTCAAAAAATAGTATTCACTATTAGTCCTAATGAGTTGGTCTTGGTCTGAAGTAGGATTGAGCGGGATTAAAAAGAATAAAAAATGAATATGGTTTTTAGAAATTTACCTATCTCCAGGCTTGAGAAAAAAATTTCAAAATTATTACGCGTTGGCCAGGTTTGAGAAAAATTTTTTAAAAATTATTATGGGTGGGGCTGGGCTTGGAAAATATTTTTATCAATTATATTGGACTGGCGTAAGGAAAATTTTTCAAAATTATTATCAGCTTGGACGCTTGGGAATTCTTTTATCAAGTATGGATCAGACATTGAAACAAATTTTTTTTACAGGCCTGGGGACCTGGCCTGAAGTGGAAAGGGGGTTATAAATAATAAAAAGATATTATTTTTAATAACAGGTAACAACTATCATAAAAGTAGGGAGAAAAATAACTAATTACCCCTCAACCCCCTCATTCTTGATGGGTTATTAGCTAGTAATATTATATTTATTTATAATCAAAATTAACCTTTAATAATAAAAAAATTTCTAAATTATCATTCAAACATCCATGCCTTTCATTAAGAAAATGTTAACTTTACTAAACAAGCACTCCATGCGTAGGTGTTATATTCAATAAAAAAAAAATTTAAATTTACATAAATATAAATACTAAAAATAATCGAATCATTTGAATAAAAAAAATTTGATTCGATTAACACATTATCAGCTCTTTGTTTAGATTATTAAAAATTTGTTTTTGCAAAGAAATTAATGTGTTTGGCAATATAATTTTTAATTAGTTATGCTTTTTCTTTATACAATGAAAGAGGGATATTTATTAAGATGTTGAAACAAAATAAATTAACTTATTTTTTTGGTTGACGTTTCTTATTTATTTTTTTATGTAATTTTAATAAAGGATTTGTTGTTTTTAAGATTAGTTAATTTTCTATATTATTTTTATCTAAAAAATTTTTTTGAAGTATTTTTTGCGTCTATATAAGGGCTGGAGGCGGGGGTAAAGCATTTTGCCTACAAATTTATTGAAGGTAGGATAAATTTTTCGGGATTATCAATTAAATTTTTAGAAGAAATAGTGCAAGGTATATTAATATAAAAATTAAAATCGAAATGTATATAATTACTAGCTAATAACCCGTCAAGAATGACGGGGTTGAGGAGTAATTATTTAGTTTGTGCATATGGTACTAAATATACTTTATATTAAAATTTAGGAGAAAAAGAGGTAAAATTGTCGCAATGTAACCCGTGAACATTAAGGGTATTAGAAATATCAAAATTTAAATTTGGGATAGGAATCATATTGGGTAAAATTAAAAATAGAGATGCTTCAAAATTTTTGAAATTTAAATACGGAACAGACATTGGCCTGAAATTTTTTTTCTGAAACCTAGCCAACCCATAATAATTTTGTAATTTTTTCCCAAGCCTGGAGATAGGTAAATCTCTGAAAACCATATTGTTTGGAAAAATTTTTCAAGCCCGCTATAGACCATATTAATTTTGTTAGTTGAGAATAGGCCTAAAACGAATTATTTGTTATTTGATTCGATTCTTATTTTACCAATACGAATAACACAATTATTCGATTCGAATATGAATAATGAGGAAAATTATTCGTATTATTCGAAAATATTTTATTGCAAGTAAAATAAATCTCGATTTTATAAACTCTAACAGTGCGATTGAGAAAATAGAAACTTATTATAACTTAACAAATATTCACACTATAATATCAACAATACTGGATCCTAGACTAAAAATGTAATTTTTTGAGCAACTACTAACTACATATAACATAGACACGAAAAATCTATTAGAAAAATTTAAAGATGTATATAATGATTACAAAATAAAATATAATATCAAATCAACATCAGTTAACCCAATAGTACAGTCGAACGTGGATAGAATTTTTAAACAAAATAACATCGCATCAGTATGTGAGGTGGAGACATATCTTAACGAAATAAGAATCAGTTCAAATAAGAGTCCCTTAGAATGGTGGAGATTGCATGGGGATCGTTTTCCTGTGTTGTCGAAAATGGCAACTGATATATTGTCAATTCAGGGATTTTCGGCTTCATGTGAGCGGTTGTTCTCAATAGGAACAAATATGATAATGAAAATAGAATGTCTTTGAAGGAGGAAACTATTAGAAAGACTTTATGCTTAAAAAATTGGATATTATCAAATTCGGATTTACTATAATTTTATATTTTTGTGTATTATTTTCTATTTTTATAAAATGAGATTATTGTACATTTTTAGAAAATTTTAATAAAATTTGAATATTAGATTGAAGAAATAGTTTAAATATTTTTTTATAAGCAATTCTAATTCTAAAAATCGGATATTTTGGTCAATTTGTTTGGTTAACGTTATATGAAATCATTGGGTTTTATTTCGTTTATTTTCTATAAATTTTTATATTGTAATGACAATTAGTTTAGAGAATCCTTAAAAGTGTCATCTTTAAACATCTGTAAAAATTTTTATAAGCTTTAGAAAAATTTTCGAATCGAATCTAAACGAATAATGATTTTATTATTCGTACGAATACGAATAGCGCAATTATTCTACGAATAATAGTATTATTCGATTCGATTCGTTTTTTTGTAGGCCTAGTTGAGAACTGAAATAAAATATATAAAAGTCATAATTCATTTAAAAATAAAATCAGAATATGAAAATTGCATGGACTTGGTTTTTTAATCAGGCCTGGCGATTTCTGGGAAAAAAATTTTCGCCAATGTCTAGCCCGTATTTAAAATTAAAAAATTCAAGCATTTCTATTTTATATTTTACCCAATATGATTTATATCACAAATCTAAATTTTATTCTAAATATAAAATTAAATTTAAGACATTTTTATTAAATTACAATAAAAATAAATGGCAAAATTTTATGAAAGTTGGTTTTTTGATCAGGCCTGGCTATGTCTGCAAAAAAAATTTTCAGGCCAATGTATAACTCATTAAATTTTATCCAATATGATTTCCATCACAAATTTAAATTTTGATATTTTTAATACATGCTCCGATATACAGCAACAATTTTACCTCTTTTTCTCCTAAATTTTAATATTTATATAAAATTTATTAATAAAGTATAATTAGTACCATACATACAAACTAAATAATTACCCTTCAACCCCGTCAGCTAGTATGGTAATAAAAGGCAAAATTTTAAAAATATCAGCTATTAATTAATATTTCAAGTTGGTGCATGCTTAAAACATACGCCTTTGAAACGGGAGGTTTGTGGTTCGACTTTCGCAGAGAGCAAAAAAATAATATTACACTATATAGTCTCCTTAAATTTTAAATACATTAGAAAGATACGAAAACGATCATGTTTTGATTATGGAGATTATATATATTAGATTAATAAAATATATAAAAATATTAAAACTAAACATTTAATTCAATATTTTCGAAAGTATCTATATTACGACACCTAAACAGTATTTCAATTTTTTTATTTCCTTCTACCCGCATTATGAAATTGCAACAAGTATGTTCTGTTTCTGACGGTGCTAATTGATTTGTTTCATCATGAATATATACACATACTTTTAGAATATTCATTTTTAAAAGAAGAAATAATAATTTAGTATGAAAGGCCATATGCTCTAATAATAATTGAACTAAGAATTATAGCTCAAAATATGTAAAAAAAATTTATAAATAAAATATCTAAAACTCGGAAGAGATAACATTTTTATTTTAATATCTTAAAACACCTGAAAATATTTCTAAAATATATAAAAATAAAATATTAACCAATATAAAAACAAAGAGGGCGGGTGGGTTAAAGTAAAACTATGGCGGGCGGGTTAAAAATTTACTGTTAAAATTAGATTTTCATCCACGTTGATGTTATATTCATCCATGCAAATCAATTCTAACATGTTTTCGATATATTTTTTACCTAATTAATTTTCGACGAAAACATCTCAGTTATCGTACTTTGGTATTAAAAATGTTGAAATTTCAGGGTATTTTTTTTAATGCTTACTTAGATCATTTTAAGTAACAACAAAGAGAATTCAATTAAAGATTATTAAATTATAAATGCAATGTTTGAAAAAGATAGCATCCACGTCAAAGTTAAACTACAGGTGGGGAAATGTGGCTATTACAGAGGAGAGCATTACCTAATGACATAACAAAATATTTAAATCTTAAAATAACGAGTTTTTGTATAATTTAGCTAGATTTTAGGCTACTTAATTTAGTTTACAATTTATAAACAATTAATTTAAATTACTTTTTTTCATTTATTATTAATGGTTTCACTTTTTATATAAATATCTCACTTGAGTAAAGGGTAGGGTATACTTCAAACGGATATCCTACTATTCTTTGATGGAAACGACATGAAAAAGATTTAAGCTATCAAGATTAACTAGAAAAATATTGGTAATTCCAGAAACCAGTGCTTCTTCAACGAGGAATTATCATTGTTGAAAGGTTTTTAGTATCAATAAATATTAATTTTATATTATTACAAAAATATTTCAATAGATCAAACAAATTATTTATCCGTAATCCAAATTGAATATTTTTTTATACTTAATATAGCTCAGAGACCTGCAGAGGTACCATTTGCACGGCCCGGCCCAGTTTTAAATTTTTTAGGCCCGGCCCGGATATTTTTTAAAAAATTTTTTACGGCCCGGCCAGGATTTAAAAATTTAAGGCCAGGCCCGGATTTAAAAATTTCAGGCCCGGCTCGGAATTTTTAAAAATTATATTCGACCTGATATATACAAAAATTCACCTATGAGGTATTCTACCATATTTTTCAGCGAGTATTATCGCTTATTATTTAAAAAATAATGTAAAAAGCTAATATTTTGAGAATATTATATTGAATTTATAAAAATTATAAAACTGTTATTTTTAAAAATGGATATTTTGAGCATATACTATATTTTATATTGCATTTATAAAAATAAAACTAATATTCATAAAAATGGTAATAATATTTTGAGCATATACTATATTTTATATTGCATTTAAAAAAAATAAAACTAATATTTAATTTATAAAAATGGAAAATATTTTGAGAATATAATATATTGTATTTAATTTAATATTTAATTTATAAAATAAAAATAAATCGCTATTTAAAAAAATGCATGTATAATAAAAAGTATTTTGAAAATATAATCTAATTGCACAATATTAATATAATTTATTTTATAATATAAATTTTTAACAAAAGAAGATAATTGTATTATATAATATTGTAAAAAAAAATAATGAAAAATGTTGGATTAAAAACTTTCATGACTCAAGGTAAATATAATAAATGCAATAAATATTTGACAGTTTGCAAAATAAAAAACCAGCATGATTGACGAAACCCTATACTCAAGAAAGATATTAAAAATTCACAAATTATCATGAAGAAAGAGAAGCATATCTACCTTTTCAGGTTGAAGATTACTTCTTCTTTCTTCAAGAATTCTCGTAGTGGAAAAATTCCGCTCACAACTTGCACTTGAAGCAGGAATTGCCAATTTTGTTAAAATTGGAAATTCGCTTTGATGAGCCGCCCACCACTCTAACAAATTATCTACCTTAAATGTTTCATCTATTTTTTTATTTATGTTATTATAATATTCATCATCGGGTATTGACATATTACCAGAATTACCATCGCCCCATTTGTCATAAAACAATTCAGTTTGTTTAACAACAGTCGTAATTTTACTGGTCGATGGTATTTCATTTACTTCCTGAGCCTCTTGTAATTTAATATAATCTTTTATATAGTTTTCCGTCATCTTGCGATCAGTCCCTGACTACATACGTAATTGCTTGAATTTGGGACAGAGAAAAAGAGAAATAAAATGATACTTGTGTAAAACAAATTTTTCAATTAAAAAATGCTTTATATTAAGTAAAATCAATTTTATTTCTCCTTTTTCGCTTTGAAAGGTATTACAAACTTCAAGAAGTGATATTCCTTTATTTGATTGTTTTGGTAAAATATATTCTAAAAATTTAGATATGAATTATAAAAAAATATATTAATAATACTTGAATATTGGGGCTTATTTAAGATATTCCTTTATTTGATTGTTTTGGTAAAATATGTTGTAAAAATTTAGATATGAATTATAAAAAATATATTAATACTTTGAATAAATTTGCAGGAAATTAATAATTAGATCGATCTGTGGGTGTTAGGTAGTGTTAACCATCACCCAATATTATATTAATCATAACTATAATATAATATAATCTTATAACCATTAACTCATAATGTAAAAATTTTTATAAAAAATATTAAGGCCCGGCCCGGGTTTAACAATTATGCCCGGATATATTTAAAAAAAATTTTTTTAGGCCCGGGCCGGGTCTGCAGGTCTCTGATATAGCTATTTCCTAAATTATAAACTTTTTTGTTAGGAATGTAACACTGAAACTAAATCATTTCTTTTTATTAGATGCTAAATTGAAGAGCTTATTTAAATTTTATATGGGCAGCGTGGGTTAAAAATTTTAGACTAAAGGATAGGAGGACATATTCTATTAAAAAACTATGTGCGGGTTAGGCGAAGAGTTAAGTTTTTTAAAAATATTGGACGGGCAGGCTTTTGGGCTAAAAACCCGTCCATTGCATCTAATACAAATAATGTATAAATATTTTTTAATTAAAAAATTTTAAATAATTTTTTGGTTATCATAGATGAAAATACAAATCCTTAAGCATCATCGATTATTCTTAGGCCCAAAAGATAATACCATTGTTGAAATAAAGAAAATTTTAGCTATGCCAGAGGAGGAACAAATGAAGATTAAGGACATAGCTAAATTTGCTAAAATGTCGAAGGTCTCTATTCATAAAATAAAAAAGAATACATTCTTAAAAATTATTGGTGAGCCTTTAAAAGAATTCACCCTTAAACAAAGAAGGACAAAAATTAAATATGCATCAAATATAGAAAGACAAATTATGGAACTGTTATGGGCTAACAATACTTTCACAGATATCGATATTATTGAGAATTTGCCTTCAGGTTCGCCAAAAAATATAGGAACCATGAGAAAATATATCAAAAATCTGCGATGGTCTAAAAAAAAAGCTGGCAAAGAACCGGATAGCAGGATTACGCCGGGAGCTATCAATATTCAGCAGATTTATCGCCTAAGACTGCTAAACATCTCTATTGAAAAATTATATTTTCTAGATGAAACTGGCATCAATTTACATGTTGTACCTCTCTACCTGGGCAACCACTCAATGTGAGGCCAACAATAGAGGTTCCACCCTCAAAGGGTAAAAATATAAGTGTACTTTGCACCATAGGAATTCGTCGAGTTATACATGATAAAATCGTCGGAGGATCAATGTAAATTGATCCCTGTTTCGTCTAGTGTTGCTAAATTACTCGATTTGAGCCTTAAAGACAGCTTACTCAAGATTTTAGCCAGAAAAATATTGCCAAAGCCTTGAGATTTCGCTAATAGATGTCCAAACCCTTTGTGCCATCTGTGAGCAAAAGCTTCAGGCTTAAGTTATTTTTTTTAGGCTAAAATATTGAGTTAGTTTGTTTCTCCTCTGGCATAACTTAAATTATTATTACGTTGTCAATTTTTTCTTGATTCCAACAATGAGATTCTCTTTTGGGTCTAGGAATAATCGAGGATGAGTAAGGATTTGTATTTTCATCTATGATAACCAAAGAATATTTGTAGAAATGATTGAATTATGATTGATAATATTTCATCACTTCTAATCTGAGATGGGCAAGGTATAATTTACATTTGAAATAATTGGGAATAAAGGAGAGCTATTAGAGTTATTTGAAGGTATATAATCTATATTAAACATTTTAAAATAAAATTATGTAAAATTATTAATTTACTATAAATATCGTTTTTTTTAAGAAAATTTTTTTAATTACAAACTCAAGCATTTTTAAAAATATTGTTCAGTATTTGTTTGTATAACATAAATTAATGTTTAAATATGGCAAAAATAAAAATATAATATGATCATTTTAATTGTTTCAACATCTGGTAAAAAATATCGACCCTTTATTAAAAGAAGAAAATTTGTTTATTCATGTTGACATTAAGATTAGCAAATAAAATTTGAAGTAATTAATAACTTACTTTTAGGTATCTTATGAAGTGGTATGGTGATTACTATTAATCAGGGTTGTTTATTTGACCAGTTAAATATGTTTTGGTCAAATGACAAATATTTGACTGGTGAAATTCAAATAAATATTTTTTAAGTCAATATTAACTTTATTTTGTATATTTTTTAAATTCATTGTTATCCAATAACTAGTGGTTAGTTCTCCGTGGCATCTTGTTCTGATTCATAGTCAATATTATCATTTTCTTTAATATTATCAATTTTCCTGTTGTCGAAATCTTCAATCAATTTCTGTTTTAGTAAGAGTAATAACCAAATCGACCAATTTCTTTCTGAAGAAGTAGAACTAGGAATTGTTAGTAAAATGACACTACTCTTAATGGGAATAATGGGCAAAGCTCATTCCACTAACTTGAAGCTGGAATCTGATTGTTTACTGTGGTGGAAGTTACAGCTTTCCATATAATTTACTATTAAACATGCCGCTTTTACTACTGAAATGTATATCACTTAAAATATTTTGATCATCACTTCCTTGTAAAATGCCTAATTATTGTATTATATCACATACTTCATTAAATTCAGTAATGGTGAGATGTTCCCATTGATAGGAGGCCCAAAAAATAAGCCGCATTGTAATAACATGTATTTAATGGTTTTTTCTTTCTTCAAAAATATTTTTGATTTTTATATCTTCAGATATTTTTTAAGGTATTTAACAGTATTTGATTAGGCCAAATACTCCTCCGGCCAATTGATTGAATTTAACTGGTCATTAATGGTATTACCTACATTATGATTGAAATATTTTAAATTAATTCTATTCGAATCTATTTATGGAGGAGCAGGGTAAAAGGTTCTCATTTATTATGGCCTTCAATAAATATATGTGTATTATCTTAAAGATCTATAAAAGACATTAATAAAAAGATATAAAAATTTATTTTATTTTTAATTCAATAAATAAAAATTGTAAATCAAATCGTTATTGTCGGTAAATTTATGAGAAAAATATAAAATATGGAGAATGCTAAAATGTGATGGAAATAAAAAATATTTTAAAACAATATTCCAATTTTTATATACTTTTTAAGTAAAAAGATATTTTTTAAAAGGATCGAATATTAAACAAAATGATCTCGATCCTCAATTTAAGAGAAAATAAGAAACACTTTAACAATTCTGCATATAATAAAGCCAGCACAATTAATGATGAGTATATCGTGCGCTTAAAATTATCAGGTCAGATTTCTTTATCTAATAAGATTCCGCCTATAACTACTTTACATATACAATTTGGTCGATCCCCATTTAATTTGTCATCACTCTTTAAAGTTGATCCTTATTATTTGTCCGCCTCTTATCCTAGTTTCCATTGCCCTATTTTTAGAAACTGTATTGTGTTATACAACAGATCTGCCTTATACACCATGTATGTAGCCTTTTTTCTTTTAACTTTATACCAAATTTCCTCAACCCTTTTTGTAGAATATTTAGTAGCTTCTGTTCATTCTTGTCCTTACCACATAATTAATAGACACCAAATGTTTTAGGAATCGGTATCAAACAATACTTAAAATAAAAGGTCGAAGGGATGTGTGAGAGGCCGAAGAAAAGGTTGTTTTGGGCAAAAAATGAAATTACTCAGATAGATATTGGTGGAGTTGTTAAAGGATTGAGATCAAAAGAGAAGAGTGTAAAAATTTATATCATCCAAGAGGTGCCCAAATAATCTAATGTTAAATTATTTGGTTTCTTTTCAGAAATTGTTTAAAATTATGATTTAAAAAAATTATAATATAAAATTTACCATATTTTCGTCATCCTTTGCTTAAAATAAAATTTGTCTGGTTTGTTTTTGTAGCGAAATAAACTCGGACATATTATTAAATGAATTAATTAATCTCAATATCTCAAAATTTCACACAACATTAAATAATTTATAAAATTCAATAATTAATTAAAACATTTGCCAAATATACCAAAATAAGGTAAAAAAATGTTTTTACTTGAAAACAAAAACTAATAATTATTTGAAATAAAAGCAAACAAAAATTGATCAACCCAGATAGGACCACAAACATTGTAAGAGAATTTTCAAGGTCTTGTATGTAATTACCACTGCTGATTGTTGGAGTGGTTATCGAAGCTATTATATTTTATTTTAGGGTAGGAGTTACTGCCGATTGGCTGGACCAATTAACCCTTAATAGAAGATTAGCAGCCTTGGCACTGAGTTGTATAATTGGAAAGGAAACGTATATTGTTTTGGCCGAAGAAATAATGTATATTTATTAATTGAACGAAGTTCGCTTTTTGAAAAAATAAGGACGTTCCTTTTATTTTCAACGAACTTTGAACGTGAGAGTATTCCCTTTTTTTTTGTTCGGTTTTACGTTCGGTCAATTTCAGAAAATCATCTTATTTTTATTCATTTGAAAATAAAAAATATTAATTTAATATTAGTCCAAATTTTTCAATGAAAAAGGGGTTAGTTTTTAATGAACTGTTTCTCATATAAAGTTTGAATTTTTTAACCAGCCACTATTTTTGTTCTATAGTAGTTTATTGATTTAAATATTAATAGATTAGCGTATGCATGGAATGTTGTTACTTCATATTAGGCCTATTCAAAAAAAATTCGAATATTCGTTTCGAATAATTCGAATAGAAACGAATAATTACGAATACGAATAATAAATTATATGTTTTATCCGAATACGAATAATCATTTATTCGATTCGAATAAACCGAATTATTTGAATAAAACGAATTATTCGTAATATTTAATAAATTGCTTTTTTTTAAAATAAATCTAACATTTGTCATTTCTATTTGATAACCTGCCAATCTGACAGGTGATGTGTTTATAAAAAGACTAGCAAAAATTTTAATTTTAATTTCCCGTATTTTTTCAAAATTAATTATATTAAAAATTACAAACCAAAAGTATATAAAAATATATACAAACCAAAGGTATATAAAAAAATATTATATCTTTATAATAAAATATTGTTAGCTAGCCTAATTATGTTAGAAAAGAATGATTCTGATGAAATAGTTATGGTTGATGTTGACAAAATTCTTCACAAAAAAGAGCGATTATATGGGATCAATATCAACTCAATGGTGAAAAGGCTGCTTGCAATCATTGCAAGAGCATTATTAAATGCAAAGGCAAAACAACATCGCCTCTTATTAATCATTATAATAGGTTTCATTCACATCTCTGTAAAAACAGTAATAAAATTGACACTTTTTTAAAGCCTATATCACCTTTTTCTTTATCTAAAAAAATTTTGTTAATTCACCTGATTTTAAAAATTTTATAAATGATCTTGATTCTTCTATAAAATCAATATGCTCCAATACTCTTAAATTGCATATGTATAATACATTTGCAGAAAAAGAACAGTTGGTAAAGGATATAATATCCAAAAATAAAAGTCAGATTAATTTTTCATATGATATTTGGACTTGCCCAACTCAGATTCCTTTTTTAGGGTTAACAGCCCATTTTATTGATGATAATTTTAAAATAAATAACATAATTTTGGATGTTGCTCCAATAAATGAACAACATTCAGGTGAAAACATATTTAAAGCCTTTATTAAAATAATTAAAAATTATAATTTGGAGAATAAAAATTCTTATATAACTTTAGATAATGCTACTAATAATAAAACATTTATTGATACATTTTCTTTAAAATCCATCAATAAAAATAGGGCACATTCGATGCTTTGCTCATGTTATTAATTTAATATCCAAAGAAATTTTAAAAATTTTAAATCCATCAATTTTAAAACTACGAAACATTATTAGGATGATACGTAATTCTCCTAAAAAATTAAATTTATTAAAAAATATATGTAGTTCACTACATCCTCCTATAAATTTTTTAAAACCCAAATTGGATTGTGAAATAAGGTGGAATAGCACCTACCAAATGATTGAAAGGGCCTTATTGTTAAAGCCTGCTATAAAAAAATTAGTTAATTAAGTTATAACTAATATTATAATTCTTCAAGAAAAACAATTATCAGAGGTAAACTAAAATTTATAAATAGGTAATTAATACTTTATTAACATAACATACAGGAATGGGACGATCTTGTAAAAATTAAATATATCCTATTGCCTTTGTATGAGACTACAAATATGGTTTGTGGGGAAAATTATCCTACTTATAATTTGGTTATACCCTATAATATTCTAATTCTTGAACACTTAAAAAATGAGAAACCTTGTTTCCATAAAACCTCTAACAATGATTTCAAAGTGGCATGTGATAAATGCTATTACAATTTAACTGCAAATGATGCAATAATACTACAATATTGGATCCCAGGCTCAAAATAGAATATTTTAAATCAATATCTCTTGATTATGATATTAATATATCCAGGTTAACAGACAAGTTTAAAGAGATTTACAGCAGGTATACAGGTATTTAATTTACCCCCATTTAAATACATATCATTTTATTTTATAAGCTGCTGATAATTACAACTGCCAAAATAAGGATGAAAGTCAACAAAACAGGCTTGACATTGTTTTTAAACAAAATTATGTTCAACTATGTGAAATCGATTTTTACCTGAGTGAACCAAGATCAAAGAGTGATATTAATCCATTAATGTGGTGGAAGACAAATGCACATAGGATACCCATACTCTCAAAAATGGCAAGAGATTATTTATCTATACAAGGAACATCAACTGCGTGTGAAAGACTTTTCTCAGTTGGCACTAATTTGTTGTCAAAAAACCGCATGTCGTATAAAGAAGAAAATATAAGAAAAACCCTTTGCCTTAAAAATTGGCTTAAAATTATAAATTAAATGAATAAAATAATATTTTAATTTTGTTTATAACTTGATTATATTTATTTGTCATCGAATTATTATAATTTTTTCTGTTTGAAATCAAATTTGCAATAAAAAAATTTGTCAATATATTTGAGATTGATTTATTTTATTAAGAAAATTCATTTCAATTATTCGAATCGAATACAAATAGTAGATTTTATTATTCGTACGAATTCAAATAGTAAATTATTCTACGAATAATGCACTATTCGATTCGAATACGTTTTTGAATAAGCCTACTTCATATCATCTGATTCTGAATTATCATGACCCAAATAAAATAAATACTTTATAGTAACATCATATCTTATAAAATATTCCATCCCTACCAAATGTAAGTGTCCAAAAAGTATATAATCAATTTTAAAATTTTTAATTTCTAATTAAGAGATACTTGATTGTAATATTTATTATGTTATCAATATAACTAAAGTATACTGTTAATAATTTATTTTAGATCATTATTTTAATAGATATATAAAGAAAAATCATTAAATATTACGTCGTATATACCAGGGATCCAAACGGAACCTGAACCGTTAAACCGGTATTTTTTATCGAACCTAAACCTCTAAAAAAAATTCTAGCCGAACCTGAACCGAACAGCTAAAATGCTTCTGAACCGGTTCGAGTCTCATAATTTTATGCTTATAAAATAATGTGTAAGTTATTACTAGTAGTATATTGCAAAATTTTTAATTATATTCAAATTGTTTTAAAAATTATTATCACATTTGATTGATAAACGTCAGTCATAATTTTTATAAACTTTAGTCTATTGCCATTTTACAACATTTTTTAAATATTTTAAGCTTATAAATTATAATGCCTAGAAAAAAATTAAATCTAATATATAAATTATTTACATATAGTATTATAAATGACACATCAAATCTGATATCATACTGGCAATGCCAGCTACCCAAGTTAGTGTGGAAAGATGTTTTTCAATAATTAAATTTATATTATCTCCTTATAGATGTAATTTGAGTGAGACGAATTTTGAAAATATATTAATTGAGCAGCTTAATAAAAATTTTTAAGTAATTGTTCATATTAAAATTAAAATTGATATATTTATTTGTTATATTTATAAATTAAATATTATTTTATAATGTGCAATTAATAAAAATGAAAGTTTTTATTTTAATTATGAAATAAAAAAAAAATTTCCTTATTCATAATCCTAATGTAGGTCAGAATACAAAAGTGTTCAAACCGATTTTTTAGAGGTTCGAACCGATCCGATATTTTTATTTTTTGCGAACCGAACATGAACCTTGAACCGTTATTTTTATCCGAACCTGAACCGATATTCGTTTCGGTTTGGATCCCGGGTATATAGATAGGTATAAAATAGTTAATATATTTATTTTTTGTGGGATTATTTGAAATTTCATTATTTTTAAGTTTTATTAAAGGTTGCATATTTTAATAGTTGAACACTATTTAAAGTATTATGATTTTATATATTCAATAAGATTTATGAAAGTTTTTTTATATTTAAAAATTAATAAGAAATTTTTTTAAAAATAAATTAATATAATTTTTTATTCACTTAAAACTATTAATTTTATACATGGTTTAATAAAAAATATATGGTTATTTATATTAAATTAAATTTTAAAAACGAATGTGAACGCTTCCTTTTTTTAAAAGGTGAACTTGAAAGTAAATGCGTTCAATTTTTGTAAATGAACGTTGAACGATTTGATTTTTTTAGAAATGTTTAGAGCACTAATATTTAGTGAAGATGGAGACTGACAATGGGACCAACGTTGTCAAAGCCTACAAGTACTGTTTATACTTAACAAAAATTTATATAAAATAAATTATTTCTAAAGTAATATACTGAAGTTTTAAAATTAGTAAATTTGGATAGTATATTATCGACCGATGATGCAAATAACCCTACCATTAACCTACCAAAATATCAATGAGATCAACTTTTGCTAAGTGTTTAGTCCTAATTAACAAACCAAATGTGTCATCTAAAATGGCTGATATTCTTTTGGAAAAATTGGGATCTTATAGCTCCTAATAAGACCAGATGAAACCTATTTCCTTGATAAAATTAATGGACAATATGCTAACTGAAAAGTTTATAGAAGTGGAAGAAATTTGTGATCAAATTGGGTTCATAATGTTTAAGCAAGGTGCCTCTTTATCAAGGAATGTGCATCGGTTATAATATGATATATTTATGGAACCCTTAGCGACATCGTTAAAGATTTTAGAAGGTAGGATACAATGGATATCTAACCCAAGAATAAAAGAGAGAATCTAAAAATGTGTATTCAATATTTGGGAAATTTTTTCCATTTTGCTGATTTTCTCAAAATTTTCATTCAAATATTTTATTTGCAATTTTTTTTTACTATTTTGTTATTTTCTAAATATAATTTAATATTTTTTAAGATCTTCTAAAAAAATGGGGAATTTTTTTCTAAGGAATTATTTTCCAGGGAATAATTTTCAGGGGAATTATTTCCTTAGATTTATACATTAGGCTTATTTAAAAACAAATACAAATCAAATAATGAATTATTCATTGATTCTTTTAAACAATCGAATACTATTCTAATTTGATTGATATAATTATGAATAGTAAATTATTTGATTTATATTCGTTTTAGAATAGGCATAATATACATAATAAAGTAGAAAAGACTAGGGTTGCTGAGCTACTGCTCTTTTTAAATACAAATATTCCGTTATATATCTTTTTGATGGTGAGTAATTATTTGAGATATGTAATTTTTGGGCTGAGAAAGTTTGTAAGGTGCAATTTTATTTTTATTAGGGCTGTGCCAATCCATAAATTTTTGACCGACCCGATCCAATATTTCCCGATATTACTATAAACCGATCCAATTAAATTGATTTTTATTTACATCTCTCTTTAAACTAATGTCACAAAAAACAATATTTTCTATTCAAAAAAACCAACTAGAACTTTCAAAAATAATTACGTGTATGTTATTTTTTTATTCTCCAAAAGTAAATAATTTTTTTAAATAAGGGCAATGTATATAGTTGAATGAAGTGTTTTTAAACGGTTCAGTTTGGCTTATTTTTAAAAATGAATTATTATCTACGCCTAGAACTATCGGCAATAGATATCCAAATCTCTATGTCATCTGTAAGCAAATATCCAAGGTTGGGTAATTTAATTATGGCTATAATCTTGAGTTCGTCCTTTTTAAAAATAGGCGAAATCTTAGCCGTTTTACAACACTGGCTGAATGTGGGTCGTTAGATATATTTAAATCCCCTTCTTGTTGCAGATAATATAATAATAAAATAATATCAAATTAATTTGATTTTTGGTTCCTTTTATTAATTTATTATTATGTATAAAATAAAATATATTATATAATTATATACACTACCGGCCATAAATGACTGCCCACCCTGCATTTTTACATAAAAATTTAATAAGTTAAAACTTATTAATTTATTTAAGTAAAAGCGAATTGATTAATTAATTTAAGATGTCTAGACATATTTAGAAATAAAAAACTCGGAATTTCTATAAATTTTTCTATGAAATTTTAGCCTTTGAAAACTTATGTCAAAAATGGCCAATTTGGTAAAATAGGGTACATTAGTTTTTTTCAGCAACAATTTTAAGTTGCCCATTGTTTTTTGGTAGAAAGTCATTAATCACATTCTAATCTACTTATTAATACCCATTTTTAATTATTTTAAAAAAAATTCCTAGATTTTTTTTATTTTAAAACATTGTTTAAAGAAACTATTAGTCTTTATAAATTCTAACGAACATTCGACCAAAATGAATAAAAGAAAAGAAATTTCTATTCCAACTAAATGCAAAATAATCAATTTACACATAAGTGGTAAAAGTAATCGCCGAATTGCCAGAGAATTAACCGTCGACGAACTGTCGATTGTATACTTAAAAGATTACGCAACAATAATACAATATCGAATCCAAAGAGGCCTGGAAGACCCCGCAAAATGACTAAGAGATGATAGGTATATAGCAAGGATCAGTAAACGCAATCGACGCCTTGTCGCCTCAGAGATAGCTGCGGAGATTAATTTGACTCGGGAAAACCCAATAAGTGTCACAACTGTGAAAAGGCGCCTTAGGATCTTTGAACTTTATGGTAGGGTAGCGGTCAAAAAGCCACTCTTGAGCAAAAAAAATAAACTCAAGCTATTAGACTGGGCACGAAAATCAATTTTGGACATCTGCCAACTGGTACCACGTCTTATGGAGTGATGAGTCAAAATTCGAAATCTTCGTTCTATAGAAGGCAATATATCCGCCGCTCAGCTGGAGAGCGATCACTGAATAATTCCTACAATCAAATTCGGGGGAGGGTCTGTTATGGTGTGGGGGTGCTTTGGCGCTGGGGCAACCGGTGATATTATCTAAATTAAAAGAATCCCTAACAAGAAGGGATACTGGCAAATCATTTCCATGTGATTTCATCAGGAAAGCGTTTTATCGGGAATAACTTTTTATTTCAACAAGATAATGACCCAAGCATATATCCAGGCTATGCAAAGATTATTTACAAAATCTACAACAACACGGTATTCTCGAGTTGATGACTTGGCCATCCCAGTCTCCCGATTTCAATCCAATCGAACTTTTATGGGATCACCTTGATCGGCAAGCAAGAAAAAGCCCTCTAACCTCTCATTCGCACCTTTGGGAAGTATTACAGAGAGAATGGAAAAATATCACTTCCGAATATTTAAAAAATCTAATCGAAAGATTACCAAAAATTTGTGCAGCAATTATTAAGAATAAAGGTGGTCATATGAGAACAAAATTTGATCTTAATTAATTGCTATGTCTTTTATTTTTTGTAATTTTATGCAATAATATGTAAACTTAAATTTGATAAACCTCATATTGTGTTATTTGTCTTATTTTAAGAAAAATGTTAAGAAAATGCAGGGTGAGCAATCATCTATGGCCGGTAGTGTATGTTAGCGGCAATGTGTTATTTTTTCAACTTTAAAAATCATTTTTTGAGCGCGTTTTTTTAAATTCAAAAATTTGATTTTACCAGAAATGTACATGTAAATACCAATCTTATGAATTGTGGATAATTTTATCGTTAACTTTTGAGTCATTTATAATTTATATGAAAATCTATAAAAAAACTAATATGTATAATATTAAGTTCATGTTCATGGCAAAATTATCTGAAATTCATAAGGTAAGTATTCCAAACATGATGAAATACATTTCCGGTAAAATCAGATTTAGAAAACGAGCTCAAAAAATGATTTAAAGTTGAAAAAATAACACATGGCTGCTAACATATATTCAAATCATAAAATAACCATAAACAATGAAAATATCGGATTGGATCGTGTTTTTAAAAATATATGAGCCAGATCCGATATTTTGCAAATACTAATTAATAAATGGTAATAGGAAAAAAAACCACCGGAAAAAAACCCCGAGGAAAAAAATTTTTAAAAAATATTATGTCAATTTTTCTTAAATTATTTTCTCAATTTATTATTTTCTTCCAATTTTTGCTTTAAGTCATTGTTTTTCTAACCTTTTCTCAATTTTCACTTATTTTTTTTAGTATAACCTAGCAATAATTAATATTGATAAATAATTTTATAAGCGAATGCCACAATCATTAAAAGCTATTAGACTCCAAAAAAAACACAAAATATTTACGAAAAAATATTCGAAGTAATAATGTCTAAATGTCAAGAACGGGATTTATTTCCTGATCCATTATATATATACATGGATTTCGAAAAGTCTGCTATGAGCGCGGTTAAAACTGTCATTGGTATGATTATTAATATGTTAAATTATTTATATTTATTTATTCAATTAGGAGATCACATCATAATCAGAGGATGCTTTTACCATTTGTGTCAAAGTACCCATAGAAAAATTTAAAAGCTAGTTCTGGAAAACCAATACAGAATCCATGAAGCCCTAAGCTTCTTTTGTGGCATGATGGACAGCTTAGCATTAGTTCCTATGTGATATGGGCAATGCAATGGCATTCCTTAGATCGGTTACTCCGATCAATGGTAAGGATATTCTTGAATATTTCGATAAAAATTACATCAATGGAGTATCAAGGGATGTCACAAGAAGCAATTCTCAATCCCAGACAGGTCGAATTGAGCCTCGATTTCCTCCAGAAACTTGAATCAGAGCACTCTATCCAACTAATAACTCATAAATAATCAATGCAAAGGTTCGAATCATCGTTTTTCTAATCTGGTTGGGAATAAACTCCATCAATCTGGGTATTGATTAAAAAAAATGAAATGCGAGGTGGCTGCCGATGAAACCAAACTTGAACGATGGCGTGTAGGTAGTTGAGACACTGAAAACAAAATCGCAGTGCTTAAACAAGAAAAAATGCTGATATTCAAATTGGTAATGGGGAAAAAAATATCCCAGTAAAATAACCTATGTATTACTTATTTTCGTAAAAATTTTTGCTTTAGTAATAAATACAATATCCATCCTTAATTACTATATTAAGTAGACTAAATTTGACAAGATTTGCAATAAGATCTGTTTATTTTATTGATAAATCATTATTATGTATATAATTTATTATTAAATTATATTTTTATAATATTTTTTTCTAAAATACTAATTTGTCTATACCTTATATAAATCCAAATAAAAATATACCGATATTATTAGATCTTAAGTAAATTCGAAAAAAAATTTCGGGGTTTTTTTTCCGGGATTCTTAATAAATATATTATTTTAATGTTTATTTCACTGGCAAATGGGTGATTCCACGTCAAATCGACCAAAAAAACGAGATTTTCGGCCGACCATCTCAAAAATGAATGAAACTTTGCATGTTAGTTATTTATGTTGTAAATGTTAATAAAATCAAAATTATAGAGTGCTAGCTCAACCAGATCCAAAGATACCTTCAAAGTCGAAAATCGCGAAGTATGTGATTTTGCGTGATTTCTTTAAATGGTGTTTTTAAAAAAAATACTTAAGATAGAGTTATAACTTATATATCATTTTATAGCCCTTAAAATTTTACGTTGGAAAATATAAAAAAAATTATAAAATTTCAAGTGTTTTCTTATTTCCGATAAAAATAAAAAAATTGTTAGGAAGGGATTTTTTTTCGGTGTTAATATTCACTAAAAATGTTTATTACCTTTATATTAAACGATTTAATAAAAAATCTCGATAGCCATTTTTGTTTTTTTAATTTGATTTTTTATTATTTTTATAAATAAAAAAATGTAATATATATGGCGTTATATTAAAATATTTTTATAATATATAATTTTTATTAAAATATGTTTATTTTACAATATAGCGTCAATAAAATAATATCTGTATGGGCTGCCTGCTTACATATCGCCCCAGAACATCATTCTTGGTTATACTCAATTGATTTTTTAATTTTAATCACAATACTATTCATATTTTTATTAAAAATTATATATTATAAAAATATTATATTACATTTTTTTATATAATAAAAATTCAAGTAAAATTAAAAAAACAAAAATGGCTATCGAGGTTTTTTATTAAATCGTTTAATATAAAGGTAATAAACATTTTTAGTGAATATTAACACCGAAAAAAAATCCCTTCCTAATGTTAATTTTTTATTTTTACCGGAAATAAGAGGTTAATGATGCTTACTACCAAGTGAATGTATGGAAATATTCTAAATACCAACCTAATTTGCTAAATACCGACCAAAATTTATTAAAATGTAACAAGACCCTTATTATTTAATATATTAATACCGAATCACGTGGTCAAGTCCGGCCTCCTATATATTATCCCCCCTCCAAGGATGGAACCACCAAGTTAGAATAAGAAAAAAAAACATGATCATTCCCGGGATTCGAACCCGGGACCATGGGATAAGTAAGCCAAGCTCTTGCCTACTAGGCCATAGAGGCTTTCCAAAAATCACGATTTTTCAAATATATATTATAAATATATTTGGTAGTGCCTATCCAAATGAAAAATGAACAAAATTCAAATTTGATAGATAGTACCTTAAGGTAGTAAGCATCATTAACCAAATAAGAAAACACTTGAAATTTTTTATTTTTTTTTTGATATTTTCCAACGTAAAATTTTAAGGGCTATAAAATGATATATAATTTGTAACTCTATCTTAAGTATTTTTTTTAAAAACACAATTTAAAGAAATCACGCAAAATCACGCACTTCGTGACTTTCGACTTTGAAGGCGTATATCTTTGGATCTAGTTGAGATAGCACTCTAAAATTTGATTTTCTTAACATTTACAATATAAATAACTAACATGCAAAGTTTCATTCATTTTTGAGATGGTCGACCGAATCATTGGTCGATTTGTCATGGAATTTTACCCAAATTTAAAAAACTTTTTTTAATAAAACAATAAAAAATTTATAGTTTCGAATTATTTTATAACAGAAAATCCATTATAATATTTGAATAAAAAAAAATCGACCTCTAGCAAAAATCATATGGAAATCCCTGGAGAACACCCAATAACCATTAATTGAATTTAGATAGGAATATATTAATATTAGTATTGTTAAACGACTCGATTGTGACATCTATGACCAAAATCTTCAGGCTTGCCTAATGTTTTTCTGGCGTAAAATATTGAGTTAGCCGTTTATCAAATTGGCTCAAATCGAGCCATTTAACAACACTAATTAATATATAATAATTAAAAAAAATTAAAAATACTGGAGAATATTTAAAAAATTTAAATTAATTAGGGATGTACCAATATTTTTTATCGGATCGGGCCGATATTTCACCTATTATAAAATATCGGTTATCGGCCAATATTATAAAATTTGCCGATCCGATCCGATATAAAATGACGTCCTTAACAAAAATAAAATGCTATAAATTTTTTAAAAAAAAGTTATATCTAAAATCATTTATTTTTATAAATAAAATCAAAATCCATATTTTTTTAATAATAATAATTAATTAATAAACATTCTGCAATATTGTTAATTTTTTGCGCATTCTGTTTATAAAAGTGTGCAATAATCTCTTCAGAATCTGTTTTTAGTGAAGCTGGTGATATTGACAGTTACCATCGCCGCAGGCTGATTTCTGATAAATTGGAAATTTTGATATTTCTAAAAAGAAATCTTCGATATATTAATGTTAAATATTATTTTAAATATTTATTTAAATTTCATAATATATTTGTTTATTGCTTATTATGTATATAGATTAATGTTGTTACTTATTATATAAAAGTGATTTATAATAAAAATATTTTATATACTTTTAGGCAATTGAATTGAATAAACTATAACTGATCATTATAATATATTTAAATGACATAAGTTATGGTATAATTAAATTATAGATGTTATACTAATAAAAAGTATATTACAAATTAAAACCATTGGTTTACAGAAGATATGATATCGGATCGGTTATCGGCCGATATCAATTTAATATCTGGAATATCGGATCGGCCTCCAAAGAGTGGTATCGGTACACCTCTAATTATATTTAATCTTTTTAAAACCTTTTCAATTCTAACGTGATATTAAGCTTGAGACTTATATTGTGATCTTCAATGGTTGAGGTAGCTTCAATTCCTTTCACGGCCGAGACATCCTGTACCGTTATGTCATCGATTTGCTGATTCGCGATTGAAGAGGAGGTGACAGGTCTAAGACGGAAATTTATCTCTTCATGGCTATTATATTAATATATAGAAATAAACTGTATTCAAATGATTGTTTATGTTAGAATTATAATAGTGCTCTATAGTAACGTGGTAACTATAGCATTACTTTATTCAAAAAAATATGGTATAATCATTATTATTGAAAAAGCAATGGATTAAAGCAACATGTTACTTTATATTATTATTATATTATATATATAATTATTTATTATTGTTTAATGTAATTATCTAAAAAATTGATTCATTACTAGATAAGACAAGGTGACAACTAGCAGCAATTTTAAAAAAGAATATCAATAGAGAAGAATTACCTAGTGGAATCCAAATTGGCCTCTTTGAGGTTGGTCTTATTTTCCATTTCCTTATCCTTTTTGTGTTTGGTAGCCTTGTTTTTCTTGTGTTTTTTCTCCTTCTTTTTCTTGACAATGCTTTCTTCAGCTTCTAATTTATTATCTGGCTCCTTCTCTTTTTTGGTTTTTTTATCCTTTTTCTTCTTTGGTTTTTTCTTGGTTGTGTCAGTAGATGATATGGGTTTAGGGATGAAGGTGGTTACGGTATTCAAGTCGTTGGAGTTGTATGTCGGACGAATGTGTTCGTTTTTTATAGGAGCAATGGCCCTACCCAGGCAGCTGTTATGTAATGTAAATTCATTCAAATAAAAACATGCATTTTATTGGTGCATGTATGGTATAGACACCATGGCAAAACTGATCCACATTTTACTGATATGGACTATAATCAACCAATCCATTTACATTTACATTGATTAATAATATCTACTAAACCAATTTATCAAAATTTAGTATATTAGAATTATTGTGGCCAATGGCAATGGCATTAAAGACAGTTTGTTGTGGTCTGCAGTGCTTAGCCCAACCGTTATTTAAAAAAAATTTGATTGGTTGGCTTGATATTTTGACATATATTATTTCGTTCAAAATATAAACTAAAAGGCTAAGAATTATTTTTCAGCATTTTCTCAAAAATAAAAATTTACTAATATCCTCAGAATTTTTTAATTATTTACCTTACATTATTTATATATTTTTTGATGGGCGAAATTAGGCTTTATAGGGGATATGACCTATAAATTTTTTATAGCATAATTAAATTTAAACTAATAAAAAAATTGAGTAATTTTAAGGTCTTCGAATCTAAGTCGTGAGAATGGGAGGAGGGGGATTTCAAATAAAATATCTCGAAATGTGTATTAAATGAAAGCATATTGATATTTATAATAATGGGAATCAAAATAAGATATTTCTGTTTTGTTTAATCATCCGTATCACTAAATCAAAGGAGATGGTGCTGATTTTATATAAATCTTGTAAACAAAATGTTACAGATTAGTAACAAATTGTGCTTACTTAACAATTTACGTTTTATTTTATTATATTTCTTTGTCTTTTTATCATTACTTGTATTTACCGAATCAATTTATATTACTTTATTACAAAATGTTATTGGAGGTAGTAAATTAAATATAGATTTATATATATATACCGCGTAAAGATTACAAAAAAATATATAGTTTTATATAACATAATAAAAGGCATATTATATAATTCATTCAGAATCAATATTCTTTTTAACTACTGCATTCAGAGTCAATATTCTACACAGACTAATACCCATTCTACAGGCTAATCCCCCCCCCCTATACCGACTAATAGAGAGACTATAACAATTCTCATGGCAAGACTTTCCACTCTTGTATTAAAAAATATCGTGACTTGTATTTTAACTTAATAAAATTTCAAAAAGAATTTTTGATTGTTTTGTTAATATCTTTAAATTGAGATTATGCTGGGGGTAGGGAGAAATTTTGTTTTAAACATGGGTATTAGGTGAAAGATTTATTGATGGAATCTAATTAAGCTTAAAATTTTAATGATAACATCATTAAAAATTACAATGGGTTAGCATAAAAATTGAAAATGAGTCAACCAATTTTTTAGAAGACCATCTCAAAAATGAATGAAATTTGGCATGCTAATTATTTATGGTGTACATTTTAATAAAATCAAATGACTACTCTCACATTCATCATAAATAAAATAAAAATGGTGAAGTCTCTTACAATATTCATATTTTATTCTAAGCCCGCCATATTGCCCTAAAAAAGACAGTAGACTACATCCTATTGCAATAGGCTCTCTTCTTAACCGAATACCTACAAAAATCATAAAATTTAGAATTCAGATGCTCTTGAGCACATGTTTAAAACAAGCTGGCGGTTGTGAAGCAACCTCTAAAGGAACTCACATTTTTCTATTAATTCCACACAATTGCATTATAAAACTAGATTTCAAAATCTTCATAGAAACCACTTTACCCTTGTTTTCCTCAACATCTTTCCCAAATATACCAACTTCATATTGAATAGCTATGCACTCAGACCATTCCTCAAATTCAAAGATTATATTGAAAATCAACAAGGGATCCAACTAGCCCTTTAGGACCTGCTCTTTTGCATGGGTATCAACAAAATCATCGACAGCATAAATAAAAGGTTAACCTAGACCTTAATATTTGGTACTTTAGATTATACATTATTCAAACGAACTACTAAATGTTCCTATAATTATTAAAGATTTGTCTCCTGAAACTGGCTTATCTCTTACTTAATTTTGACAAATGTGAAATTAATTCAAATATCTCTTTTGAATCATGTGATATCCCCTTTAAAATAGTAGATAGAAAAAAGGGAAAGCTGGAGAATTAGTTTTTCATTCTAAATATTTTAATAAATTTTTTTTATTAAATTTGTTATTGGTAAAATTTACATTTAAGAAATACTACATATATATTTGAGTGTTAATTAGTGTTAGAGATATAAAATAAAAAAAATTTAATATTTATTCTTAGGAATAGGGCACTTATTTATTAATTTTAAATAATATCAATATCTAGTAAAATGTCAAGTAATTTTTAAATGATAATTATTGTTTAGGGGTTATTGGCAAATGAGCAAAAAATTGATATTTGGCCAACCTCTATCAATTTCGATAAAATTTATAAGCATGTTATAAATGTAAATCAAAAACAAAACTTAAGTTGGTAAAGAGAAGGGAAATTCTACAATTGGATTACCTGAGATAATGGAGATTATAGGCACGAAAATCGGATTTTTTTTAAACCTTTATTTATATTAAATAAATAGTTTAACCTAATAGTTCAAATATTGAATTTAATCATTAATAATCATGTAGGAAACAGCAAATGATTTTTTTTAAAATGTGGCTTTTATGGTTAATAGATTTAAAAATTACATTTTGAAATGAATAAGAGCTCCAATTTGTCGATATTTTTCACTTAATTATTCGTTTACTATTTTTTTAAATTTGTCAGGCTGAGTAATTATTTAAAATTAAAAATATATCGCGAATAATGTAAAAAGCGCGATATATTTAAAGTTTTAAAAATAAAAACTTTTTAATCGTTTAAAATTATTTTAAGGCATAATAATTTATTTATGTAAAAAAATTTTTATTAAATTATTTTGTTTATTTTAAGTCTGTGGTTAAAAAATAGATAAAAAAAAATTTCCAATGTTCATATTACTTAAATCAATCAATTATAATGCCTTAAATGATTTTATACGTTTTAATACATTATGCGCGATATTTTTATTAATTACCCAGCTAATTATTGAAGAAAGTGTTAGAAAATAAAAATTGAATTGGAGCTCATTATATATACGAAATACTAATTAATTTTTAAATGGACATAAGATGATCAATATTTTTTAAAAAAATTAATTTTTATGTTTACCACATAATTATCACTTATTGACAGTTATTAATATTAGATTCAATATTCAAATTAACTTTTGTTTTAAAACTAATTATTAAACATCAGTAAAAGGTTAAAAATGCCTATTTTGTATTTTTAATCCTCAATATCTCATGGCGCAAAATATATACCGGCGGATGTGACAATTGGAGAAAAATAAAGTTAACCAATGTTTTGTAATTATTTATCTTTTTTGTTTCGGTTTGAATAAGAGCGTTGCTATTGATATTAGTGGGGAAGGTAGTAAAACAAGTATAATCCCAGGTGAAAGATTTACCCATTGTCCATGGGATAATTGAGACCATTATCTGATGAAAGGTTACAAGGTTCCAAGATATTAGGGATTCGAAATTTTTTAAGAATAGGGTGATAAGTTTACTTGTTGATGGATGGCGGTGTTGACGGCCCTGCTTTAAATACAATGTAACCCATGTTTGCCCTTATAACTGGTAAATTCTAATTCGGGCAAGGTTGAACTATGTCACAGCAGAGTCTATGACCTAAAGTTACTCTCAGTTGTTCATTAGTTACGACTTACGAGATTCTCAAATCTTTACTAGGCAAAGCTTCTAACCATTCATGAACATTATTTTTAAAAAGGATGTCTTCAAGTGGAGAAGACGTGGATAAAACGGTGTAGGAATTCGAAAAATGGTAAAAAGATATTTTTGTGATTTATAAAAAGCTGTATCTAAAATTTTGCTGTATTAATTGCAAGAGCTTGATATAGTAAGTTATCATTAGGGAAGATTAAGCTAAATATTACGAGTACGAGTTGTTTAATAGTCGGGATGAAAGGAAGGGTGAGTAACAGAGTATGAAGGGATGATAGGTCATGCCACCCGTTTTGATGTAATATTTTAGGAAGATATCAGATAAGCATTTGAGAATATAGAAGCTCTGATGAGATGAGAGAATGATTAGGAATGGGTCCAAACCAATATGTTGTCAAATATTTTGACTAGAGATTCTTCGGATGGAAGAATGTTAGATAAGTGTTACTTAAGCTGAAACAAAAAAGATAAATAAATACAAAACATTGGATAACTTTTTTTATTTCAATTGCCACATCCACTAATCGATATTTTTTCCCCAATACCTTCCTTTTTTTAAACTTTGGCCCATAAAATATGAATGTGCAAGAAATCCTTTTCTAAAGACAAAAAATACAAGCAGAAATATTTAATATAATTATTGCGCTTTTTAAGCCCTACCCCCTTTTAGCATAATTTTGTATTTGATATATATGTATTCTTTAATTGTTAAAATGCATATTTGAAATAGAAATAAATAATTTGGTTTTATCTCAGGTATAATTGCTAATGAGCTAAAATTTCTTTTATATAACTAGAACACACATAAGGTGCTTACTTTTATCGAAGTTGAAAGAGGTCGGGTGAAAAATGTTTGATTTGACACAGAAATGACTGTTAGTTGAAATAAATCACTTGATTTTTATTTCCAAACCCTGAAATGGGGGAGGGAGTAAGATTTACTTGGGTAGTTTGGACAATACCGATATTATCATTGTTTTTTATTCTATGATTGCAAATATAATTATAATTATTTAACATAATTTCCTAATAATAAATAAATGAAACCAGATTCAATTTATCTTTGATATTTTAAAAATAAAGAGTAACTAAAAATGGATATTATTTTACTTACATTGCAACAACAAAAGGCACTTAAAAATATTTAACGAATCACACTCAGCCATAAAATGCTTATATTTTAAATGAAATAAATAACTTTCAGATAAAAAACCAAAAAAATAATCATTCGTGATAATGCATATATTGCCTTGATGAGAAATAGATAATTTTTAAAGGTTTTGTTTTGCCCATTTACAATTAGTTATTCTTTGCAAAAACATTGACTTTATTTTTGATTAAATTGGTTCAAAGATAGATGATAAATAAAAATAAATATCAGAATGGTATCTGTTTTCCTTTATTAAAAAATTTGAAAATCAGCATAATCCTATTTTTTTTAAATTAAGTTAAAGAAAAAATGATTATCATTAATATCTTAGATGATGAGGATGAAAAATTATAGGAAAATATTAGCAGTGAAAATGACGTTAAGTTCTTTTTAAAATGCATTTTAAAATATAAATTTATTGTCATGCAAATATTAGCCTGGAAATATTTTTCTACCTGGTTCATAAAATTTTTGCTCCAGCCAAGTCCAAATATTATTTAAGACATGTTGCCCAGCCCGACCCAAATTTTATAGTTCCACCCCTTAACTATATTTTTTAAAGAAACATAAATTTGCATTTTCCAAAAAATATATTGCATAAATTTGCCAGCTTGGCAAATTATTTTACATATGTTGTCCAGCTCAAAATACTCAGCCTGACCCACCCTGATAATTAGTAATGTTAAAAGGCTCGATTTGAGCCGATTTTTAAAAACGGCTAACTCAATATTTTATCCAAAAGAAAATAACGTAAGCCTGAAGATTTTGCTCATATGGCACTTTGGCCATCTATTAGCGAAATCTGAAGGCTTTGGCAATATTCTTCTTGCTAAAATCCTGAGTTAGTCGTTTTTAAAATTCGGCAAATCGAGTAACATTACTGATATATATATATTATAGGAGTATTTAATGTTTCCATAGCATTAATCTCAGATGCACTTGAATTCCTTCCTCCATCTGCTTAAATTTGCTTAACAAGACTTACAATGGTAAACGTTATATCCTCTGGGTTTATGTAAAGACATAGCTATATTAGTAATAGCTATTTATTTATTCTACGAGAATATATTTTTTAAATAATCGATAATATGGAATTCATAAAAAAGATCCAATTTCTTTATTTGGTGCTGTAATTAACTTATTTAATAATTTCATATTAAATTTTAAACAAAAGAATTTTAAAAAGTTCTTTATTAATCTCTTATATTATTTTTATATTGCAAGATGCATTTAAACATGTTAATATATTATATCTAGTAAAGAAAAAGAATCGGAAATTTTTTAGAACCAACAATATCCAAATATTGAAGATTCGGATCTAGGCTGGTAGTGCAATACATCTCTAATTATTCATTGAGGTGAAGTGGAAGGGGGAATAATTTTTATCAGCTTAAAATTTTCTAAATGAAAAATTTGCCAAGAGGTTGATTTCCCCGAATCTCTGGAAAAGTCCCAGATGAGTTGATATCAATGATATACACAATATCTTATAACATCAAATCTTTGAAAAAATGGGAAGAATTTTATAAATACCTGGTCTGAGCTGCCTTGGTAGCCAACAAAAACTTAAGAGCAGAGAGTGGGCTCATCTCCCTGTCTGAATCTCTCTCCTCGAGTTCCGGCATTTTTCGATCTGCTCCATCTAAACGAACTGCCTTGCTGGTCACAGAAAAAGATTCTGCTTTTCGAGAACTCTCTTTGTTCTCCTTTTGGTGCTTTGTGTGCCTGTCCTCAGTCAATCGGGATTTGGAACGTTTGTGGCTCCGTTTGTGACTTTTGGATTCATTTGTGTTAGTTTATAATAATATACTTGATATGTGATATGATGCTTGTTGCTTAGTATAAAATATGATCTCAAATGACAGAATAAAGGATGATCAAACTGGTTTTTTTAGAAAACCGACCCGTTACCCAAACCTTTTTTTATTTTTTATTAATCGGAATATAGAAAATATAAAAACAGTAAGTTAATTAAGATATTGTAATGTAATCTTAATAATATAATTAAATAAATTTAATTTTAAAATTAAATATTTATTTAAAAATTTACATCAATATCACTACTTTATTTTTTCTCACAATCCCTGTAATTTAAATTCAAACCCATGAATTAAAATATAACAAAGTTATAGATAGTAGCTAAGTTGTAATTATAAGTATATCAGTATATGAGAGAGAGGGATATGGTGATTGATGTTAGAAAGTGTTGTGTATTTTTTAAAAATTAATAACGTTTTTTGTTTATTATGTTTGACAGAAAAAGGAATAAAAATGAAAGTGGAATATATTTTTATTATTGATATTTTGATAATTGTAAATGGAATATAATTATATTTTTAATATGAAATTTTGGATTTAAGTTTAAATTGAATAAATAAATTATATTTTTTATACGAAGGTTTTGGATTTAATTTTAAATTGAATAAAAGAATTATTATTTTTGAACGAAAAATTATCATATTGGAATTCTGCCCGTGGAACTATAAATTCCATATTTTATTTTAAAAGATTTATAAGCTAGGAAATAAGGTAATTTCTACCAACTTTTATATGCAAATTAATATCCAATTTATTCAGACATAAGTATACCTGTTTTGTTTATGATCTTATATTGGCTCAGACCCAGCATGGAATGGGTGGAAAAATGATATAACTATAAAAATAAGGGCTGGACTTAAAATTTAAAAAAAAAATAAAGAATCATGGGTCAGACAACTTACTTTTAATTTTTTTTAAATTTAAATCAATCAGTGGGAAAATATTGGAATATTTTATAATGGAGCATTTAATATACATTTACTGCTAGTTTTAAAAACAGCTAACTTAATATTTTAGCCAGAAAAATATTGCCTGAGCCTCGATATTTCGCTATTAGATGTTTAGACCTTTAGGCCTTCGATGAGCAAATCAGACTTGCGTAATATTCATCTGGGTAAAATATTTTAAAAATCGCTCAAAATGGAGCCGTTTAACAACACTATTTACAATTTCCTTGCAAGCAGGTAGGGTCATGAAATGATCAAAAATAAAAAAAACCAGACTAGAACATTTTTTAAAAAAAACAATCTTAAGCCAAGCTTGAAAATATTTTTTCCTTTATCTGGGCCAGTTTAGGCAAAATGAAATTTTTTTCAAGGCCTAAAATTTAGATCTCTATAGTAGTGTTGTTAATTGGTTGGTTGTATAAAACCAGACCCGGGGTTTGGGTCTAAAAAATCGACCAAACCAGCTCTGAGCACAGACCCGGGGTTCAGACCCGGGGTCGTGTCGTGTAACGATTTAATAAACAAGTTAATAATTAAATATTTTTTTATTTCAATAATAATAATGACTGAAAGAGGGCAGGGCGGGTCTAGGTCTTGGGGGGTCAGGAATAATTTATCAAAACAAAATATCGATATATGGGTAAAATATAATCTAAACTAAATATCTTTAGATTGAAAGTATTCATTTTTTATCTTGATGGGTATGACTTGGTTTTGGAGGTGGATGGATTAGGGGGGGGGGGGGGAGGGGGTGAAAGTGGGGGGGGGGGGGGTGAAAAATTATATTTTTTGATATGGAAATAAAAATATTTTTTTGTAATAATAATAATAATGATAATGATCACTCATACAGGGCGGGTAGAGGTCTTGGGGGGGGGGGGGGGGAAGGGGGGGGAAGGTATATTTTTATTAACACAAAATATAGATATGGGTGTTGTTTAATTGGTTGGTTGTGAATCCCAAACCCGAGGTGGGTCTAATAAAATCACTGCGATCTACATTAGCAATATTTATATAAGAAATAAGCCAGCATTAACTCGAACCCCATAAATAATGTTGTTTCAAATATTTTAATTAAAAATTATTTATCAATAATATCGAACCTAAATAGGAAAATCCTGCAAGCAACTCAGCTTATGACTAAAAAATTTTTAATCGGGGACACTTAGGGCTTGGAAATAATTAAAATGAATTATTATGTAGGTTTGCTTATAGATTATTTCTATACCATCCTGATCTTAGTTCAGAATTAGATACGAACTTTCTGACCGGATTTATTTAATTTCATAAACTATGTAGCTAATTTTTTTAATAAAATCCCCTATTTTCTTATGTGATAAAAAAAGTAAATTATATATTTCTACATGATTTTAAAATCTAAAATAAAGATGTGATTGATATTAACGAGTGGCTGCGTCTCTAGTTTTTATAAATATAATAAAAATTTTTATTTTACATAAAAAATTCAACATAAATATGATTAATTTAGATCTATTTAAAAATATTTCCGTCAACATTCTCGATGGAAACAGTTATAATTATAAATTTAATGAAAATTAATTTCCATTTTTTTAGATTTCGGAAGAAAAGGAAGTTTTTCAAAAAAATTTTTAAAACACATTTGTTTTCAATTATAATTTTATTCGTATTCGTAAATATCATCATCATCGTCATAGCTTTTCTTATTATGTATAATATAATTATAATAAGCATATTAAAACTGAAACAGAAAATAAAATATAAAAATAAAATCACATAATTAGTAATCACTATTTTCAAACTTCAAAGATATGTATTATATATAGATCGAATTTCCTTTTCGAATATCATATCGTATGTGAGTTAAAGAGGCTGTGTGTGAAATATATTAAATCAAAAAACTAGTAATTACCTCAATTATATGGATCTTGTTTTGTTATTTGGTTTGAAGAACCATTTGAAAAATAATTATTTAAGTTAAATTACAGGAAGTTTTTAAAAAATAACAAAAATTTTCTCAACAATTTCTTTTAAGTTTTTTAATAGTCATTTATTTTTATAAATAAATCGAAATCCATTTTTTTAATATTAATAATTAATTAATCATTCTGCCATATTGTTATTTTTTTGCACATTCTGTTTATAAAAGTGTGCGTTAATCTCTTCAGAATCTGTTTTTAGTGAATTTGGCGATATTAACTTGACAGAAGAAATCTTCGATTTATTAATGTTAAATATTGTTTAAAATATTTATTCAAACTTCATAATATATTTGTTTATTATTTATTATATATAGATTAATGTTACTTATTTGTATAAAAGTTATTTAACAATAAAAATATATTATATACTTTTAGAATTGCAATAGAATTGAATATAAACTATAACTGATCATTATAATATATTTAAATAAATGACATAAAAATTAGATATGATATCGGATCGGTAATCGGTCGATATCAATTTAATATCGGATCGGATAGGCCTCCAAAAAGTGATATCGGTATACACCTACTTATAACCCAAATTTATTAGTTATACCTTTAAAACCCGTGGTGATCCTGGATAGTTGACATCCCTTTAAAAATTATGACATATATAATATTGGGAATATAACTTTAATATAATAAAGAAAAACTTTTTATTGGCCATTATTTTATCACAAATTATAAATTTACATTTCTTTTTATTATTTATACATGCATGAATGACGTTGAATTTTTATATTGGTCCTTCCACATTTAATTACAATATCAATATGTGTTAAAATAAAATTTTACTTTTTTATTTTTTTTCCGTCATGCATGGGCTACTCTTTTTGAATATTTATTACATATATTTTTATTTTACCATAAAAATTTTTTATCAAAAGAAAGAAAATGGTAAGAAAATGAGAATAAAAAAAAGCTTTATTAATTTAAAATGAATAAGATAAGAATAAGATTTAATTTAAGATTAGAAAATGAAATTTTTTTTTTTACTTTTCATTTATCCGAGCCCCAGGTGTAGGTCTGAACCCCGGGTCGGCCTGAGCACAAAATTTGGTCGTAAATTTTATGACCAAGCAAATTAACAACACTACTCTATAGGTCTAATAATTTTTTAATGTGATGTTTTTTGGTCTTTAAATATACAAAAAATAACTTTTTTATTTTATTTTTGAAAATCAAAACTTTTGTTTTTGTTTCCTAACCTATTCAGTCCTCAAGATTTTGAGGTAAAAATCTGAAGATTTCTTTTAAATCAAACATGTGCATAAAAATCTAAAATTTACTTATAAATGATTTACAAAAAATATTTTAGATTATAAGTAAAATTTGATCAAAAAACTTGTTTGGGTATTCTCAAATAAATCTTCTTTAAAAGTCTTCAGATCAAAATATTTGCAAATATTTCATTTTAAAAACATTTCAAACTCTCTTGTATCCCCTACCATTCTTCATCTCCATAGCAATATTAAATTTATATTATGCCTCATCCTCTCCTCCAAAAAAACCCAGCATACCTCTTTGCCATACCTTCATTCATTTTAAACTCGTTCCCTTCTCACTTTACCTAAAATTTACCACCTTATACATAATGTTAATGTAATCTAATAAATACTCAAAAATAAAAAGAACAAAAATGTATTCAAAAAATAGATTATAAAAATATCTCTTGATTACTTGCTGTTACCTTGTCTCTGGTTTATCTCAAGTTTCAAGATATAAAAAACTATCATGTGGGTCTGATATAAACTCTAATATATAAATATAATATTTCAAGCTTATTAAAGGATGAGATTAATTTAGGAAGTGCTAAGTAGTCCATGACAAAAAAAATCGGGATCCTTAAATTTATTCTCTGCTGATGTTTACGCAACATCATGCATCATACTGGTTATGCCACTATTTAAATATCTAAAAAATTGATACTCTTGACAAAAATTCGGTGCTCTGAGTTTATTTATTATAAGTCTAAAGATGTGGCTAAGCCCTCATTTATAACAATAATAGCTATTTTTAAATTAAAGCAATGTGATGGGATGCCACTAGTGTTGCGTAATCGGCTAAAAACTACGCCTAAGCCTAAAAATCGGCTAAGCCTAATTAGGTAAGCTTAAAAATCGGCTAAACCTAAAAATCGGCTAAAATTAAATTAGTCAAAATTCTTCATCGATGCTTAATTATTATTTATTTATTTTAGTAAAATAATTTATTTTATTTATATTTAATGTAAATATTTTATTATTATCAACAAATAAACATGATATGATTTAATATTTTTTATTTATATTATTATATTTTGAAATGAAAATAAATTTATTTATTTGATGTTATTTTAATAAAAAAAATAATATGCTGCTATATTGTAAAATTGTAATTCTTTTTAATATAATTTATTAGTGATTTTCACAATCTTCTTTATAAATACATCTTTTATTGAGGAATTATATTGTAAATTTTATTAGATAAATAAACAATCTTTTAGGTGAAATCTTTTATCATTTTTTTAAAATTATCTATTTTTTATTAAATGAAGTGGATTTTATGAAACTTTTTTGATGATTTTATATGATCTTTTTAAGGATAATATTTTAATGTGACAATTGTCATAATCGTTATTTTATAAGTTTTTTGAATTTTTTTGAAGAAAATAGGTTAAAATAAGTATTAATAACATGTGTAAATATAAATTTAGTGAAGATGTACCAATGAAAAGTGACAATTGTCATAATCGTTATTTTTAAAGTTTTTTGAATTTTTTTGACGACAATATGTTAAAATAAGTATTAATAACATGTTTAAGGCTGTGTCCTAAATATCAAAAATTGCATAAAAATTATCTCGCGCAATTTACGCGAATCTAACGAAAAAAATAATATAAGCTATTTTTAATGGTAAATTAAAATGTTGGCCTAAATGATTTTTTCGATTTTGCGCAAATCATGTGATTCTTAAAAATTATACGATTCGTAAAACTTTAATCATTTTTTCCTTAAACTTTTGCGAATTGAGGGAATAAAAATGGCTAACGAATTTCAATTGATGATGCTATATCCAGAAAATCAGGTATAATTATAAATATATATAAATATTATTTTATATTTTAGGTTCAGGTGTTAATATTTTGAATAGCAAGCAACTCAAATTTATTGAGGATTATTATTGGCTAAAAGAAAATGTTGAAGATATTTGTAAGCATTCTGAAGCTAGTTTCAGTTTGAAACTATCTAAGGATTCTATTAATGATCAAACATCATCACATTCACAGGTATTATAACATGAAATTAGATCTATATAATAAACTATGTTTTAGAATGATGAACCTAGTGCACAATATATCTTGAATGATATAGTTAATACATTTAGTCCTATAGACATGAATATGTCTGAGAATGAAATATTAGAAGTTAAATATTTATTATATATTTTATTAATTTAATAATAGTTAGACAATTCTAATATTGAAAATGTTTATCCTTGTTCCTCTAAAAGGAAAAATTTTGAAAAATCTAAATCTAAAAGAATTAATAAAATTAAAAAATATGATACTGAGAAGATGGATATATTTATAGGTAAATATTTATTATATTTAATAATTATTTATTTTTGAAATAGATTTTGCAAAAAAAATGTCATGATGATGATATTCATCATGTTCAGGCATTTTTTAAATCATTCCAAACAACCTTTAATCTAATGACTGAAAAAGAAATATACCAAATGAAAATGAAATTTTTAGAAAATATATCTTTATATATGTAATCTTATATCTTTATTTTTAATACCATATTTATAAAATGTTCATATTTTGTATATTTTTATAATAAAAATTATTATATTTAATGATTTATTAAAAAATGTAAATTTATTAAGCAGTCTTCCTCATTAAAATAATTAAATAACTTTATTCAATATAATCAAAACAACACTTTTTATTGCACTTTTTATTGAATATTTATAAATAAATTATATAACTTTGACAAATGAAAACATTCATAATAAGGTTATGAGAATTAAAAAATAAATGCTATACATAAATTTTATATCAAATTATTTACAAATAAGTTTAATTTTTCTCTGATATTATTAGAGCTTTCAGTCCATCGCTGGAAATGAGATTGTGTAAAATTTGAAATTGGATATTCTTCATGTACTGGTGTACAATCATTTCCCTCAAGATCAATAATAATATTATGCAAAAGGCAGTCAGTCTTAACTATTTGTATAGTGTTTGTAATATTTGTTTCTGAAGGTTTGTAAAGATGTCTGAATTTAGCACTCAATATGCCAAAGCATCTTTCTATTGATACTCTGGCTTTTGATAATTTGTTATTGAAATTATTTTTATTGTCATTTAAATTTGTTTTATATGGTTTCATAATAAAATTTAATAGGGGATAAGCATCATCACCTACAAATATGTAAGGTGATAATATATCTGTAGAAAGTAAGAAATTTGGATTGGGAATTTTTATAATTTTTCTGATCATCCCTTCATAAAATAGGCTTTTTGTAAATATGCTTCTATCTGATATATAACCAGGAAACCCAACCTCAATCAACATGAATCTAGAAAAGAATTAAAATTTAAAAAATATAAAATTACCTAGCTTTATCATCTGCAACACCTTGAATCACAATGGAATTGAATTTTTTATAATTATAAAATGTGGATCCACTTTTTTTAGGTTGTTTTATTTTCACATGTTTTCCATCAATAGCACCTATTATATGAGGAAGACCTGATTTCCTGAAGTAACCTGCTGATATTTCAAGCATCTGTTGAACTGTTGGTAAACAGAGATGCTTGGGTTGAAGACCAATCCATATTAATCTACAAGTTGATGTAACTATTGTACTTACTGATGTTTTGCCAATCTTAGCATATAAAGCTATTTTTTCTAAAGCTCATACCAGTTGTCAAATATCTATAAATATATAGATATTATATAAAAAAATAATCATTATACATGAGTGTTATATATAATCTATGCTTCATACTGATAGAGTTTTTATATATAACTATAGTGGTGTCTATAGATTCCAATTTTGTAAGAATGTAATTAAATGTTTCAAAATGCATGTGGAACATCTGACGAAATTTGTCAGGACAAGATGGAATACTATCAAATATTTTAAAAAGTCCTTGATCTCTAGAATTAATACATATAATATAAATAATATCATATATACAGGCCTTCTAAAAATCTATGCCTTCTTCTACCCTCAGTCGTATCAACAAATAATATAAAAAATAGAAATAGTAAATCATTCATATCAAACATTTTAAAATTGAAAATAAATGTATGAATCGGGACATGTTTCGTATCTCTCAAATCTCCCGTAATTTTTGCGATTCGCAAAAATTTTAAGAAATTTTTTTTTTGATTTAGGACACAGCCATACCATAGAAAATTGACAATTGTCATAATCGTTATTTTATAAGTTTTTTGAATTTTTTTAAAGAAAATATGTTAAAATAAGTATTAATAAGATGTTTAAATAAAAATTTAGTGAAGATGTACCATAGAAAAGTGACAATTATCATAATCGTTATTTTATAAGTTTTTTGAAGAAAATGTTAAAATATAAGTATTAAAAACATGTTTAAATAAAAATTTAGTGAAGATGTACCATAAAAAAGTGACAATTGTCATAATCGTTATTTTATAAGTTTTTTGAATTTTTTTGAAGAAAATATGTTAAAATAAATATTGATAACATGTTTAAATAAAATTTAGAAGATGTACCAATGAAAAGTGACAATTGTCATAATCGTTATTCTTAAAGCTTTTGGAATTTTTTTGACGAAAATATTTTAAAATAAGTATTGATAACATGTTTAAATAAAAATTTAGTGAAGATGTACTCTAGATAAGCGACAATTGTCATAATCATTATTTTTTAAGTTTTTTGATTTTGTTGACGAAAATATGTTAAAATGAGTAATAATAACATGTTTAAATAAAAATTTAGTGAAGATGTACTATAGAAAAGTGACAATTGTCATAATCGTTATTTTTAAAATTTCTTTGATGTAAATGGGTAAAAATATAGATTGTAAAATTAAAATTGCCTGAGTATATGCCATAGAAAAACATATGGTAATAATAGATTCTTCCCCAAAAACAGGAGCAAATTGGCATTTTATTACATCCGTTCATCGGGTCAGAAATTAATATGCGAAATTTATATCATAATATCTAATCCTAAGTTAGAAACTATTATTTTTTTACCAATTTTCACCAGACAATATTGTTTAAAATTTAGGTAAACTTTTTTTTCTATTTTAAAATCAATATCGATGCAAGTTAACTATTTTCGTCAAAAAAAATCAAAAAACTTTAAAAATAACGATTATGTCAATTGTCGCTTATCTAGAGGACATCTTCACTAAATTTTTATTTAAACATGTTATCAATACTTATTTTAAAATATCTTTGTCAATAAAATTCAAAAAACTTTAAAAATAACGATTATGACAATTGTCACTTTTAATTGGTACATCTTCACTAAATTTATATTTACACATGTTATTAATACTTATTTTAACATATTTTCGTCAAAAAAAATCAAAAAACTTTAAAAATAACGATTATGACAATTGTCACTTTTCTATGGTACATCTTCACTAAATTTTTACTTAAACATGTTTTTAATATTTATTTTAACATATTTTCTTCAAAAAAATTCAAAATACTTTAAAAATAACGATTATGACAAATGTCACTTTTCATTGGTACATCTTCACTAAATTTATATTTACAGATGTTATTAATACTTATTTTAACATAATTTCTTCAAAAAAATTAAAAAAACTTTAAAAATAACGATTATGACAAATGTCACTTTTCATTGGTACATCTTCACTAAATTTATATTTACACATGTTATTAATACTTATTATAACATATTTTCGTCAAAAAAATTCAAAAAACTTTAAAAATAGCGATTATGACAATTGTCACTTTTCATTGGTACATCTTCACTAAATTTATATTTACACATGTTATTAATACTTATTTTAACATATTTCCGTTAAAAAAATTCAAAAAACTTTAAAAATAACGATTATGACAATTGTCACTTTTCTATGGTACATCTTCACTAAATTTATATTTACACATGTTATTAATACTTATTTTAACAAATTTTCGTCAAAAAAATTCAAAAAATTTTAAAATTAACCATTATGACAATTGTCACTTTTCATTGGTACATCTTCACTAAATTTATATTTACACATGTTATTAATATTTATTTGAACATATTTTCGTCAAAAAACTTTAAAAATAGCGATTATGACAATTGTCACTTTTCATTGGTACATCTTCACTAAATTTATAATTACACATGTTATTAATACTTATTTTAACATATTTTCGTCAAAAAAATTCAAAAAACTTTAAAAATAGCGATTATTACAATTGTCACTTTTCATTGGTACATTTTCACTAAATTTATATTTACCATGTTATTAATACTTATTTTAACATATTTTCGTCAAAAAACTTTAAAAATAACGATTATGACAATTGTCACTTTTCTATGGTACATCTTCACTAAATTTATATTTACACATGTTATTAATACTTATTTTAACAAATTTTCGTCAAAAAAATTCAAAAAACTTTAAAATTATCCATGTCACTTTTCATTGGTACATCTTCACTAAATTTATATTTACACATGTTATTAATACTTATTTTAACATATTTTCGTCAAAAAAATTCGAAAAGCTTTAAAAATAACGATTATGACAATTGTCACTTTTCATTGGTACATCTTCACTAAATTTGTATTTACTGTTATTAATACTTATTTTAACATACTTTCTTCAAAAAAATTCAAAAAACTTATAAAAGAACGATTATGACAATTGTCACATTAAAATATTATCCTTAAAAAGATCATATAAAATAACATCAAAAAAGTTTCATAAAATCCACCTCATTTAATAATAAATAGATAATTTTAAAAAAAATGATAAAAGATTTCACCTAAAAGATTGTTTATTTATCTAATAAAATTTACAATATAATTCCTCAATAAAAGATGTATTTACAAAGAAGACTGTGAAAATCACTAATAAATTATATTATAAATATTACATTTTTACAATATAGCAGCATATTATTTTTTTTATTAAAAAAACATCAAATAAATAAATTTATTTTCATTTCAAAATATAATAATATAAATAAAAAATATTAAATCATATCATGTTTATTTGTTGATAATAATAAAATATTTACATTAAATATAAATAAAATAAATTATTTTACTAAAATAAATAAATAATAATTAATGCTAAGCATCGATGCAGAATTTTGACTAATTTATTTTAGCCAATTTTTAGGCTTAGCCCATTTGTAGGCTTAGCCAATTTTTAGGCTTAGCCGATTTTTAGGCTTAGCCTAATTAGGTTTAGCCGATTTTTCCACCTAAAATCTCGGCTAAGCCGTTTTTAGTCGGCTAAAATTAGCCGATTACGCAACACTAGATGCCACACTATTATCATATTTACTGATGCAAGCTAGAAATATGAAAATAAAAAAATTTCAATTGTAAAATTTTCTTAATAAGTGAATGTTTTTAACAATACCTAAAAAAATTTAAGGTGCATGTTCTTTAAATTTCATCATAGTTATAATATATATGCAATTTTATATATTTGTCTGCAATGGGTAGGCCTTTATTTACCTGCCAACCCATTCTTCAAAAAAAAATTAATTCAACCACCCAAAGTTTAAAAAAAAATTAACTGACCAGAGTTATTAAACCCTATTTTTAAAAGTAGCACACTATTGCTATTGCTACCCATCAAAAAAAGTAGTGCACTATTAGCTATTATTTTCTAAAAGTAACTTGACTACTTTTTAGGCTACTTTTTGTAAAAAAATTTAGAAATAAATTTGTTTTATTTTTTGGTTATAATGTAATTGTATAGTATATAATATATATAAAAATCAACATTTATAAATATTTAATATATTAATTTTGATTATAAAAAAATTTATGTAAAAAGACTATAATATATATGTAATAAAATAACTATGGTAATATTCATTTTTTATTTATTTTGTTGCATTTTAATAATAAAATCATTTCCATACTATCATTCCTAAGTCTACAATCAGAAAGTACAAGTTTCGCCTAATTAAATAATCTCTCAACACTAGCACTTGAGGGCAAGGCAGTATTTAATTTTTTATATATATAATATAAGAAAAATTATCAATAAAAATCGCGTTTAAAGGATTTTCTATTATATTAATATCCTTTATTTCAAAAAAATTATCAATGAAAGTCGTTTTGTGGTTGTAACTAGGGCTTCTTTGTTTGATATGAGACTATTCAGCTTTATCTAAAGCCTATCACATTGATTTTTTGCATCATTGGAATCAATATATGGCCAGTTAGTTTAAAATTGGAATGAATCATAAATTTTATTTGCAAATACAATGTATGTATGGCATCCTATTATCCTTATGAGGGCTAATGTAAAGGATCTTCTTTTGAAAGTCTTAGGGTCTAGCCATTGGCCTGTGATTCCCAAATAAGCTCTAAAAATATTAATCAATTTTTAATATAAATTAGTTTTTACCTTCTGTGTGTGGTACATATATAGGATATCTCTGACAACTCTACTATTAGAGAATTTTTCATCACTTCAAAGTTATCTGCTATCTTAATCATTAGTCTCTGGTGACATAAAATTGTTGTAACAGGGGAGAGAGCTAAATCATCATGATAAATGATGTATTATTAACCTAGGAAATTGGCTGATCTGTATCAATTATATATCGACAATAACTTCAGCCAGTGAAATATTGACATGTGCAATATTATTAATCAATTTAGCTTGAATTGAATTGGTCTTTTTGGATGTAGTCTCCCTTATACTAAAATTATTACTGTTTTTCTATCTCTTTAAAACTGTTGGTATGAACATTCTTATAAAATAAATACTATTAGAATTTAAAAAAGAAAATTACTATTAGGTGTTTTTTGAAGTTATATCTACTAGATTTATTTGAGGATATATATTTTTTACATCTTAAACAAATAAATTTGTAGCCACCTTTTGTTTATACATTTATTTGAAAATATTATTCAAATTTTGAAAATGAAAATGCGTATTATTGTTATCAAGAACATTTTCTTCCAGTGTACTTTCCATTTCATTAACATCATCATTGTCTGACTCACTTTGATTTGGATATCCATTTGTGATGACGTTTTAAATTATTTACATTAGATGAATTAGTTTATAATACAAATTGAAAAATAAATTTTAATTATAAAATTAAATAATAAATCATAAAAATATTAATTATGATAACATATTTAAATTTTCATGTTTATAGTTATATTCATTATATTTTTAAAAAGTAGTCAAAAAAAGGAGCTCGCTAAAAAAATTAATAATTGAAAAAGTAGCACACTATTAGCTATCGCTATTAAAAAAGATACCATGCTTACTTTAACAACTCTGAAACTAACCCACGCATTCATTTAATTAGCCCACCTCATAATTGATAAGTTGGATTAGTTCTATATTTTATTTTAATTAATTGTTATTATTAACTTTTAATCATGCAGTACTTTGAAAGAAAATTATTTACAATTAATATAAGCCCATTCTGCTCCTACCCACTAGTGTTAAAAAGCTTGATGCAAATAGAGATCCAAACCTTGTTGCCATCTACGAGCAAAATCTACAAGTGTACATAATATTATTTTGGCTAAAATTTTAATCATAAATCAACCCAAATGGCTTTTAACAACATTACTACCCCAAAGTCCAATGTTTACAAAATTTTATCCTGTTAGTTGTATACCATAAATATAATTGCTTATTCTATGAGTAACAAACGAATATTTTTCTAACATAATTGAAAAAAATTCTAGGAAAATAAAATTATATTTACCTTCGTGATGATTGACTCTGCTCTCTATCTTTGTTAAGAGATACCTCTCTGTGATTTCGATTTTTGCTTCTGTCTCTACCCCTGGATCTTGACCTAACTCTATCTCTTTCTCTATCCTGGTCACAATAATCATTGCTATGATCTCTCTCTCTTTGTCTACTGTAATGTGAATCTATGGAAATATATATTATAAAAAAAATTACTTATGAATTTATCAACCTTTTATATTTAATCTATGAAAACTAGATATTATTTACTATAGAACACTATTATTAAATCATTTTACTAAAATATGAGTCAATAAATTTTACTGATATATATGTTATTTGTTGCTTTATTGGTTAATTAATAATTATTATAAGATACAGTAAAATCATATTCAAAATTATTTTTTTTGTGATTATTTTATATAACAAAAATTATATTATATGTAATTTACTTTCTCTGTCTTTCATTTCTCTGCTCTGTTCTATATTATAATTATCATTATTATAGTCATTTAGTGCATTTTGTAGAGGAGATAAATGTGTAGATGAAGGTTTATGATGACTGAGTTTTTCCATAATTGTATGTTGTACAGGCACAGGTATCCTTGGAAATAAAGTTGCAAACCATTCAAGCTTAGTCAAATAACTTTTTATAACTTCTCCAATAGTCATAATACATCCTCCTCCAGCTTTTACATCAATTTCCTAAATAAAAAATAATAGATAAATTATTATTTAAAAAAAATTACTTTAAATAAATAAATATATATTATGTAACTAAAATGTTTACTGATAGGGAATTACATATTATGGTAACGTACGTACTTCAGGATCATCTAAATAAGGTTCATACCAATCCCAAAGATCTATTGGGGGTTGACAATAACTATAAGATTGTGTATATAAAATATTCAACAGTTATTACCTAATATATGAGAACAATGAATAAAAAATTTACCGTATGAACATAAACCCAATACCACGAATATGAGGAGAATCTTTGTGATTTATTAAGGTACAAAGTTGTCTCCTGGTAAGTTTTAATGTAAATAGTTTAAATAAAATACAAAAACATGAGGAAACGACTCCACCAGCCCCAACTCCCCTAACCTATAAATTCTTTAATTATTCAATTTAATCATTAAAAATACTCCTCCACACATTCCAGTCTGTCCAGCTGTTTTTCTACTTCCTTTTTCCCAAGGTTCTAAATGAGTAACCTATTATTTAAGTAGTTGATAAAAATATAAAATTAAAATTAACATGATAATATATTTCATCCACGACTTCAAAAAATGTTTTCATTTCAGCTAAATTAACTTTGAAGTAACTGGATCCTTGAATATTGGCGAGAATAAGATGATTTAAATTCATTGATTTGTCGTTTCCCCATATTGGGAGAGTATTGCTATTCTTTCGAATATCCTGAATGGTAGCTTTCTTGGAGTAGTCCATAATAAGAAATATTTGTATGCTTGAGGAAAATTGGAAATTAATAAGAATTCCGATTTACGGAGGGAATATAAACCCAATTTCTTAAGAACAGTAGTATGTAGTTTTTCTTTACAAGATTTTTTGACAGTATCAAATTATAGAGATAAAAAATATAATTAAAATTATTCATAGGATTATTTCCTTTAAAATACAAATATCCATTCCAGTTCTGTAGAGACGATCAACATCATCAATAAGATTTAGGCCATATATGATCCAGATAAATATTAATATTATTTGTATATACAACATTATTTCTTATGTTTATTTTGTGTTATTGTGTTTTTATGTAACATAAATAATTTTCAGATGTAATGAAAAGAATATATTATTTTAGTATGTGGGTAAACTTTAATTTTTACTGTGAAATGTTATCATTTCACTGATTTTTTTAAGCCAATAAAAAAGATATATACATTAAATTGTAAATTAATTAATTGTATCGATAATTGCAGAGATACCTTATATTTTTTTAATTAATTTTGTATCAAGGTTTCTTGGGGTTCAAATTATCATTATCATTGTAGTAATGTGAAAATTATATGTATAATTGAATTATAATACATATATAGTTATTATTGATATAATGGAAATATATGTATGAATATATGGCACTATATTATTTATATATTATGATAGTATATTCATTAATTAGATATGTTTTACAATGATTATATATGTGTATAATATCGGAGGGTATTGCTCAACTGCCTAAGATTATTAGAATGTATATACTTCTATTATATTTATATATTTGATTTATATTATTGATTGTTTTGTATGTAAAATCTGTATATATATGATTTGAAATACAATATTGGCAGTATAAATTTATAAAAATCAAAATCTATGAGCATAACAATTATAGTGTGAATTCTTTTTGATTTTTTTTTATTGAGACTGGTGGAAATTTTGTTGCTGATTTTAGAATTAATGCATCCTATTGTTCGGATAATTTTAACGAAGATGCAGTATTGTCACTGAGGTGAAATCACGGGCGCTCAAACCCCCTAAAGAAAAAAAATAGCCCTCAGAACAAATTTTTTTTAATGGCTCCCTGAAAGCCGCTTTAACGTAAAAATTATTTAATAGCCTTTTGAGCGATATTTTTTTAGAATACAATTATAATTATTATTTTTACGTTAAAAAAATTAATATCACTTTTACTACTTTAAAAAAAAACACTTTTACTAAGTTAAAAATTTTTTAATATTATTTTTTTGTGAAAAAAAATTACCAGTTTAAAAATTTTTTAAAGTAATAAATATTATATATACACTATTAAATTAAAAATATATACTAAAAAACAAGGATATATTAAAAATTAAATTTAAATAAAATATATGTAAATAATCTATGAAGAAAAACGTAAAATAGAACTATAAATTATATATTAAAAAAGGGTACATATCACCTTAGAGAAGAGTGAATGTTTAAAAGCGAGCGGGAGACCTTTAGTCCAGGGAATGAGGGATATACCATCGAGGCCTATGGCGTTTTCGTTTGATAGGCTTGCTGGTTCGAGGGTGGATGGAATATTAACTTTTTTATGGGCAGCTAGGAGAATATTGTTGATAGATTTATAAGATTGTCGTTCACGGGAGAACTTGCAGTGCAAGGGATGGCAAGCGTTCAATTCAATGGACTGGCCACAATCGATGCAAATGAAGGGAACTACCGCATTACAGCCAAGGATTGTAAAATTAATGTTCCTTTTGATGTTACATATTAGTTATCTACGAGTTTATTTTTAAATTGCTTTTATTTATATTAGTAAATTAATTTTAAATTATTAATGTGTTTTTTATATTATTTAACAATGATATGTGGCTATATATGAATATACATAATTGATTTACTAATATACAAAAAGACGATATTGCATTCCTATTTAGATTTTTTATTTATCTTCTAAATATTGTGCTCACATATTCATTTTCGAATTTACTTATATCTCAATTCAATAAAGTTAATTCCTACATTATACTCATTCTATAATTTTTGATGAAGAATAAACATTAAGAGACCAAATATAATGCTTATTGTTTTAATATATAGAGAAAAAATCATGCGAATGTATTGTATAATTTGACTTTTTAAAAAATAAGTGTTTGTAAAGCAAATAAAAAATGCTTATTTTTTTAATAGATAGAAGAAGAAATTTTTTTATATTATATTTTTATCCCTTGGTTTTTAAATAAAAAATTTCTTTATTTTTAAAAGAATTAATGTCTAACAAATGCAATTGTATTATTAAAAATATTATATCGCTCAAGAAATTTTGCTATGAATCAATTTTACAAAACTTGAAAAAAGAAATCAAAACTTTAATTAGTATTTTTCTATCGAAAATGTGAAAAATATGAGTGGATCACTGAATGTGAATTTTTTAATTCTAGGATAAATGTTTGAAATCTATATTATAATTTTTCGATGTCCTCACTACGTCATCGTGACGTCATGTCATCGCTACGTATTTATTTTTATTTTTTTATTTGTTGATTTTATTTATTTATTTTATACAAACAGATGATCCTACCAACAGTCTTAATTTATTTTTAAATAGATTATATTTTTTATTATTTTTAGCGATTATTATTTATTTAGCGATTTAGAACGAGAACCATATTTGTTAATAACATTTTATCACATTTGATTTTGCAAAAATGAATAGATATTTATAAATAATACTGCTTTGACTATGGTTCAACAAGTTAATCATTTTCCTTGAATTCCTGAAATCGGAGTGCCAGTTATTTAAAAAAATTCTCTAAATAAGGGCACTCTAGGATTTTAATGTGAAACAGGCTGAAGGCTATGGATCATACAAGTAGTGTTGTTAAATGGTTCGTTTTTTTCGACCACGACCCCGAGTCGAAGTCGTAAAAATTGGCCCAACCCAGAGCCAGGGTCGAAAAATCGACCACGACCCAGCCCGACCCATTGGGCCTGTTGAGCCGATCCAGGTTGGCATTGGGTCGGCCTGCTGGGTCGTTGGGTCGGCCTGCTGGGTCGTTGGGTCGGCCTGCTGGGTCGGCCTGCTGGGTCGACTTGTTGGGTCGGCCTGCTGGGTTGGCTTGCTGGGTCAATTTGTTGAATATATAGAAAATTAAACTAGTTTGTTTTAATCCGGGTTCATTGTTTTTGATATTAGAAAGATGTTTTTTTTAATTTATTTATAATAAATTATAACTTTTTATATCTTCTTATCTTATCTATCACATTGGTCATAGATCTGCCGAAAGTAAGCGAATGTGAATTATAAGGAGGCCCACCCTCCCTATAATTTTGCTGAATTTTTTTTCTCAGGGATACCATCACTTGTACAGATGTATATTTATCAAAATGAGTGGAATTACCCCCTATCCAATTTGTAGTTCTAGAGTGAGGTATAGTTATGGGTGTGAAGGATAAAAAGGTAAGAAAATAAAAACTATATCTTCTAAATACAAAATAGCTATTAATTATTTAGTTAAAAAAAAATTCATTTTAGATATTGTATTTTAAACTAAATATTATGTAATCAGTAAAATACATATGACTTGATAGATTTTCCTTACGTTATATATTCTTAACTTCACTTTGTAATCGGAAAAAATTTATTTTGCTTCTCATAGTTTTTTTCTAACATCAAATTTATATACCTTTATCATACTATTTGGGTCTATAAGGTAAGGTGCCTAGTCATGATGAATATTAATCTTATATGGATGTATAAAATAACATTATCATAAAAAATAAAATTTTATCGGTAAGATATAGTTTTTTTAGAGATGTATAAAATAACATTATCATAAAAAATAAAATCGGTAAGATATAGTTAATTTAGAAAACTAGAAAACATTAATTTAGAAATTAACAGTCAAGAGAGTAATAGATATATTTTATTTATTTGTTATAAAATATCTATAAATAATCAAAAAGGGTGTAACAAAATGCCAGAAAAATATCTTAAAAGGAAAAAAATATTTTGAAAAAAAATTGATATTTTTTTTAAATTATAAAATGATGTGAAGTTTTTTTTTGTTCCTCTGTTTACATTTTCGTTTGAATAAAGATAATTTTCTTTGCAGCCCGATATATAAACCAACATATTTTTATTTTAAAATATAATATTTTTATAACTTTTATAATATGTTGTGATGATTTAATGAAACATATTGACCATATTTTTCAGTTTTATAAGCATTATTGAAATTTCTTTTATTTTTTTTGTTGTACATTTGTAAAGATTATAATTATATATGCATGTGTTTAAATTACTTTTATTAAAATAAAATTTTTATTACTTTTATTAAAATAAATTTTTTTTTAATTTTAAAAAATTGATTACTTTTATAAATTATGGATCAGGATAGTGTTGTTAATTGGTTGGTTGTATAAAACCAGACCCGGGGTTTGGGTCTAAAAAATCGACCAAACCAGCTCTGAGCACAGACCCGGGGTTCAGACCCGGGGTCCAGACCCGGGGTTCAGACCCGAGATCCAGACCCGGGGCCCAGACCCGGGGCCCAGACCCGGGGTTCAGACCCGGGGCCCAGACCCGGGGTTCAGACCCGGGGTCCAGACCCGGGGTTCAGACCCGAGATCCAGACCCGGGGCCCAGACCCGGGGTTCAGACCCGGGGTTCAGACCCGGGGTTCAGACCCGGGGTTCAGACCCGGCGTTCAGACCCGGGGTTCAGACCCGGGGCCCAGACCCGGGGTTCCAGACCCGGGGTCGTGTCGTGTAACGATTTAATAAACAAGTTAATAATTAAATATTTTTTATTGCAATAATAATAATGACTGAAAGAGGGCAGGGCGGGTCTACTAGGTCTTGGGGGGTCCGGAATAATTTATCAAAACAAAATATCGATATATGGGTAAAATATAATCTTCTAAACTAAATATCTTTAGATTGAAAGTATTCATTTTTTATCTTGATGGGTATGAATGACTTGGTTTTGGAGGTGGGTGGGGTAGGGGGGGGGGGTGAAAGTGGGGGGGGGGGGTGAAAATTAATATTTTTTATATGGAAATAAAAATATTTTTTTGTAATGATAATAATAATGATAATGATCACTCATACAGGGCGGGTATAGGTCCTGGGGGGGGGGGGGGGGTCAGGTATATTTTTATTAACACAAAATATCGATATGGGTGTTGTTTAATTGGTTGGTCTTGGTTGTGTAAATCCCAAACCCGAGGTGGGTCTAATAAAATTACTGCGATCTAAATTAGCAATATTTATATAAGAAATAAGCCAGCATTAACTCGAGTCGAACCCCATAAATAATGTTGTTTCAAATATTTTAATTAAAATTATTTATCAATAATATCGAACTTAAATAGGAAAATCCTGCAAGCAACTCAGCTTATGACTAAAAAATTTTTAATCGGGGACTCTTAGGGCTTGGAAATAATAAAAATGAATTATTATGTAGGTTTGCTTATAGATTATTTCTATACCATCCTGATCTTAGTTCAGAATTAGATACGAACTTTCTGACCGGATTTTTTATATTTTAAATATTTTTTAGGCTGGAGTCTATATCCACGAGCAAGATGAGATGCATTCGATTCGTGTTTATGAAAAAATTATATAAATATAATTAATATTGTATTTTATATTCTATTGTATATATTTTTACTTAAATCAAATTTTAAAAATAAATTTATTTCTACTAGCACTTCACCCCCATTTAGTATATATATATATATAAATATATGCATGTTTCTTTCACGTGGACAAAGCCGCGAAATCAAAATAAAATATTTTTTTAAAACCAAGCTTAATAAGCTGACATTAAAATTAATAAAAAAGAAAAACTATTGACGATATTATATTTATAACTAAGAAATGAAAAATAAATAAAATAAAACATTTGCAATTTATAAAAAAAATTAAATCAATTTATATAGTTTATTTTATTTAATTAAAGTTAAATAACTTTTTAAATAAATGTGTTATTTATTATAATTAATTTTACAAACAAAAAAGAAAAAAGAGAATAAAATAAAGCTTTGAATTATTAATTTAGAAGGTATAATAATATTAATTTAATTTAAGATTAGATATGAGATTTATTTTATCTTACTTTACATATATCTGTTCTGAACCCCGTGTCTAGATTCCGGAATAAAAAATTTAACATATAAAAATAATATGAACCTCGGGTCTGAACCCCGGGTCGGCCTGAGCACAAAATTTGGTCGTAAATTTTACGACCAAGCAAATTAACAACACTATGATATAGATCGAATTTCCTTTTTGATATATCATATCGTATGTGAGTTAGTGTGAAATATATTAAATAAAAAACTAGTAATTACCTCAATTATATGGATCTTGTTTTGTTATTTGGTTTGAAGAACCATTTGAAAAATAATTATTTAAGTTAAATTACAGGAAGTTTTTAAAAAATAACAAAAATTTTCTCAACAATTTCTTAAGTTTTTAATAGTCATTTATTTTAATAAATAAAATCGAAATCCATATTTTTTTAATAATAATAATTAATTAATCATTCTGCCATATTGTTATTTTTATGCACATTCTGTTTATAAAAGTTTGCGATAATCTCTTCAGAATCTTTTTTTAGTGAATTTGGTGATATTAATTAACTTGAAAGTTAACATCGCCGTAAACGTAAATTGATTTCTGATAAATAAGTAAATTTTGGTATTTCCAATAAGAAATCTTCGATTTATTAATATTAAATATTGTTTAAAATTTTATTCAAATTTCATATTATATATGTTTATTATTTATTATATATAGATTAATGTTACTTATTTATATAAAAGTTATTTAACAATAAAAATATTTTATATACTTTTAGAATTGCAATAGAATTGAATAAAAACTATAACTGATCATTATAATATATTTAAATAAATGACATAAAAATTAGATATGATATCGGATCGGTAATCGGTCGATATCAATTTAATATCGGATCGGATAGGCCTCCAAAAAGTGATATCGGTATACATCTACTTAAAACCCAAATTTTTTAGTTATACCTTTAAAACCCGTGGTGATCCTGGATAGTTGACATCCCTTTAAAAATTATGACATATATATTATTGGGAATATAACTTTAATATAATAAAGAAAAACTTTTTATTGGCCATTATTTTATCACAAATTATAAATTTACATTTCTTTTTATTATTTATACATGCATGAATGACGTTGAATTTTTATATTGGTCCTCCACATTAAATTACAATATCTTATGTGTTAAAATAAAATTTTACTTTTTTATTTTTATTCCGTCATGCATGGGCTACTCTTTTTGAATATTTATTACATATATTTTTATTTTACCATATAAATTTTTTATCAAAAGAAAGAAAATGGTAAGAAAATAATAATAAAAAAAGCTTTATTAATTTAGAATGAATAAGATAAGAAGAATAAGATTTAATTTAAGATTAGAAAATGAAATATTTTTTTACTTTTCATTTATCCGAGCCCAACCCCAAGGTGTAAGTCTGGACCCCGGGTCTGGACCCCTGGTCTGAACCCCGGGTCTGGACCCCGGGTCTGAACCCCGGGTCTGAACCCCTTGTCTGAACCCCGGGTCTGAACCCTGGTCTGAACCCTGGTCTGAACCCCGGGTCGGCCTGAGCACAAAATTTGGTCGTAAATTTTACGACCAAGCAAATTAACAACACTAGATCAGGATGACATTATATTCACCCCATCAGACAGTTTATCATTCTTGGATGATTCCACAAATTTCTTTGAATCTTCACTATTGAATAGTCAATCTTTGTATATTTCTGTTAGCTATGTTATAAAATCATATAAATGATAATTTTTTAAAGATTTTAGATGAAAGTTTGATCCCGTTGAAATCTAGCAATGATCTTTGCAAAAAAATATTTGTGGAAACACCGAAGAAAGGGCATAGGAAATGCTCCCTTAGAACATATTGCATAAGTATATCAACAAGTAATTTAATTTTAATATAAAAGACATAAAATTATTAGGCCGAAAATTTGTAACGAACGATGATTATAATTAATATATTTTTTTTACCTTGTTTAACCTTCGTTTTTAAGTAATAAGATTAGTATTGTTAAATAGCTGAGCCAAACCAACTTAACCCTAAACTCAGTCAATTTTTGAGTCGAAAAATTGACTCAGACTCAAGTCGGCTCAGTAGTTGGCTCAAGCCGACTTTTGAGCAGAAATTTATTTATTTGTGAATAAGAATTTTAATATTATAATTATGTAGAAATAGTGTGCCATCTCTATTTTGAGGGGAGAAATTTAAGCTAGCTCGATGAGCAACATGAGTGAGCTAGCTAAATTTGTTCCATAACTTTTAGATGGTACTATACCCCTGGCTCGAACCCTATTTTTTAAAAAATAATTTCGATTAGGGCCTAATATATTTTTTTCGAACAGGGTCCGGCTTAAATTTTTATCTTGCGATATCATTACATTTTGTCAAATAAATTGATATATTTAATTTTTGTTAGAAGCCAGGCGCTATTATTCTTTACAGAATATATTTTTTATTTTAAATATGGATATAACAAAATTTTAGAGAATATTTCATCATATATTTTTATTATTTAAAATAAATTTCAAAATGTAGATATTTTATACAGATTATAATATTAAAAATTTTAGCTGTATGAAAACTCTAAAAAAAAGTAATTTAACAATTAGGGGAGACCGGGGTTATATTGTCCATAAAAAATTGAGAGGCTGTGAAAAGGAGGATAAATAATTTATCAAAATAATTTTGATGTTATTTTATTCTTTATATAATTATCTATAGTAGAAATTAATATCTAATAAAAAAATACATATTTGGCTTAAATTTCAAATCTTAAACTTTATTAATTTTTAAATTATTTGAGAAGGAAATACCTACCCCGGGAACACACTATCCCCGGTCTCCCCTACATAAAATATAAGTGATTCTTATGCAAATAATGATAAAAATAAGGCGATATTTTCAATATACGCAGTTATTTGTATTTGACCGGTCAAATACGAAAATTCAAATAAATGTTTTTTTAAGTCAATATTAACTTTATTTTGAATATAATAGTAGAATGAATCGATATTATCAATTTTTTAAATTCATTGTAATTCAATAACTAACGTTTAGCTCTCAGTAGTGTTCTGATTCATATTCAATATTATCATTTTCTATAATATTTTTAATCGATTTTCCTGATATCAAGATCTTCAATCGATTTCTATTTTTGTAAGAATATCCCAAATCAACCTATTTCTTTCTAAAAATAAAACTAGGAATTGGTAGTCTCTTAATTGGGCATGGTTGGCAAACGGAATTGATTATTTCTTACGGAAATTACTGATTACCATATAACTATTAAACATGTCGTTTATACTTCTGAAATTAATTATATCACTTAAAATAATTTGGTCACCACCACCTTCGGGGACCTAAAAATATTACATTATGATGACATGTATTTATATCATTTTTCTCTTTTTAAACATATTTTTAATATTTTTTTCTTCAGATTTTTTTTAGAGTGTTTGACCAGGTCAATTGACTGAATTTGACTTGTCAATTGACCGACTTGCCAACCCTGATTAATTGCATAAATTTTATGAGTTAATACAAAAATTATATAAATGATATAATTAAGAATTCATTTTATGAAAAAATTTGATTATGAGGTTACTTTTCTTTGAGATTTGGATAATTCATTTAGAATCAAATTTTTATCTATAATAATCTCCTTATAAATATTTAATAGGGTTACATTTAAATGTTTTTTACCGGTGGTATCTCTAAAATAAGTTTTTAACCTTTTTAAAGTTGAAAAAGATCTTTCATTAGTGAAGATACGATTTGGTAGGGAAGCTAATAATGTTTTGATATTTTAGGCAGGGAATCTAAAGTGCAATTACACATGGAAAGAGCTTGCATAACCTTCTTTGGTTTTAAAGAATACTCTATTCTGTCAAGATTTTTTTTACCAAAATTCAATATCACAAAGTAATTATCATATGTGAGACTACTGCATCAGCGTAAAAGATTTTCTTACTATCCTCTCGTGTTTCAAATGTAATCAAGAGTTAGACTCGACCGGCAAAAGAAAATAAAAGCTTTTTAATATAAAATTATGAATAATATTCTTTTCTTTAATTGAAATAAAAATTTATCAATAAGGGGAATAAAAATGTTTATTTTATAAAAATCCTCAATCGCAGATGCATCAATATTTGAGCGATTCGATTGTCTAGAAACTACTGTTTATATTTTAATTTCTATATTAAAAAATAAATTATTATGTAAAAAAAAATTTAAAAGCAAAAAATATATATATGAGGCAGCTTGGCATGCTACACAAATTCTAGATTATTTTATTATATTCTTTCTAAATAGTAAATATAAATATAAACTTTGGCTCAAAATTACACTCGAGAAGTTTCAGTGCCGGCTTGATCCAACTCCTGAGTGGGCTTGAGCCTTAGCAAATTTTTACGACTCCGACTCAAGGTCTGAGCAGTAACTCACTTTTTAACAACACAAGATTTTAGGTTTTTCGCAATTTCAAAAAATTTTAGTATTTTATTGTGTCATAATTAACATTTATTTCATATAGGGTGTTAATTTTTTAAATATTTTTTATTTCAAAATGCACAGAAATATCATAATACATTATTAATAAGCAGAGTTGTTAACGCTCCTTTTTAAAATCCCGCTCTTGCTTCTACCTTCTCAAGAGGAGCTAGCTCCCGCTACCGCTACTACATTTTTAAAAGGAGCTAGCTCCCGCTTCAAGTAATGGAGTGCCACTCCATAACCGCTCCTTTGATTTCCATTTTTTTAGAAGATATACGAAACAAATCATATTTTTTTATTAAAAAGTTTTATTTATATTAAAATCTATCAAAATATTTATAACCTTTTATTAGCATTTAAAAGTAATAAATTTTCTAAATTAGAATCTAACAAACATTCATGCCTCTCCCCTAAGACCTCTTTTGCAATACTAAATAGGCGCTCCTCAGGAGCACTAGAGGGAAGCGAGGTATTATATTTTATAAAGATATTTTTTAATTAAGGGAATTTCTCAAAAATAGTAATTTTGGTATCATTATTTAAAAAATATTTGTCCAATATATTATCTTACTGATGGTCAATTTCATGGAATCCAAAAAAATCTTCTAAATCATTTTGTTAAAAGAAAGATTTTTTACTTTTAGATGCTTTTTTAGATTGAAGCTGCTCACTTTTGAAAATTAGATAGTTTTCAAACACAAAAGACATTTTGCCCTTAAATTTGTTTTATCATTTGGATTAAAATCTTTTAGAAGTTTAAAATATTTTTTGTGTGATGGAAATGGAAATTCGATTTCTTCATTTATGATCTCTAAATCCATAATATCTAAAATTATTTTTTGTTGTATATCTATAATATGAATATTGACTTACAAGATTTTCCAAAAAATTTTTAATATAAAGAGGAAAAACTTGATGTTTAATATATAAAATGATTAGATGATAAATCAATTACATGCTCATTTCTTGATCCAAGAATCAAAAAAAACTTTTTACCAATTTTCCTAAATAACCTTGGCTATTATGAAAAATTTAAAAGAATATTTGATGACTACAATACATCGAAATCAATATATGAATTCGAAAAAGAGGAAAATAACGAATCAAATTTAATGTCTATTAGTATTTTGAACGAGCTAAGAAGGTAAATATAAATACTTAATTTAGAATACTCAATATAAAACCTCCTAAATAACATTTTTAAAACTTAATTGGAGAGACTAAATTTAAATATTATGCTTACATTTAACAAAATTATAACAGTTATTGGAGTTAATAAAAATATTTATTTAAAAAAATACAGTCCTAAGTATTTATAAAATTAATAAAACATATCTTTGCAAAATAGGCATTTTTAAAATAGGTTTGTTACAAGGTTCTACAATAGATTCTACGATATAATAATTAGTTAATTTAAATATTTTATATTAAGGAATGCGTACATTATACCAAATCTAGCTACAGAAGAAATCGAAGAATACCTAGCAGATCCGGTAGCTCAAACGTCCGTTGATATAGTGGATTGGTGGTGTAGAAACTCGAAACGTTTTCCAAAGCTCTCGACAATGGCAAAAGATTACTTATCCCAACAATCTACGCTATAGCTAGCGAACGTATTTTTTCCAGGACCGGCGCCACTATTACTAAGAAAAGGAATCGAATGTCAGCGACAACTTTGAAACAATGTCTATGGACTAATTCGTGGGATGTTAACATTTTAAATTTGCGCGAAGAATATTTTATGTAATTTATTTTATGAATATAAATTTTTATTTTTTATTTATGAAAATAATAAAGATATTGAAAATGTGGCGTATTATATATTTTGTATTTGCAAATTTTTTACTTATAAAATGTAAAAGAGCCTATTTACGATAAATAAATAATTCTAAAGACATCTTATAAATTAAAAATTCTTATTATAATTTCCAAAAAGAAAGGGAGAGGGGTTCATAAATAAAAATAATTTAATTCATAATTAGTAGCATCTCTTAAGATCTAAATGTTTCAAAATTTTGTCTATGATAATATTTTTAAGCACGAATATTATGCTTTTGGATAAGTCATTCACACAATTACCAAAGAAAAAAAAATCAATTTAAAATTATAATTTATAATGAAGCACTGGTAGATAGTTTATATGTAATAGGAATTTATTATGATTTATGATTACATATTATAGATATTGATGATAAGTTTTTTATTGATTATATATATAGATATTTATGAATTTAATAATTTGTAAGGTTCAATACCTAACAGATATAAGGGGAAAATTGTTATTTTTATGATGTAACTTTATGAATGAATAATGGACGTCCGAGAATTGCATGTATGTAATTTTAATACACTAATATTACGAATGAATGGAACATATAAATTGGCGTATTATGGCAGAATCAACTCGTGATTTAAATAATATGTAAATATAATAAATGTTTGCAAAACTCATAAATTATAAAAAGTAGTTCAAAATTTGTTAAAATTATTTCCAAGATCTTAAATCAAATAATTATAATCTTGTGTTTAAAATTTTCCAAATTTGATGTAAAATATGTATAGTAATTATATTAGAGACCTTCATGGGTCTAGATTTTAGGAACAAGCCCGGCCCAGGCCCATCGTAAAAAAAAATTTTAAGCCCAGGCCCGGCCCGGTTTTAATATTTAAAAAAATTCCCAAGCCCGGCCCAAGCCCGCTATAATATTTAAAAAATTTCCCAAGCCCATAAAATTATTTTATGTATACTTAACTTATGCTGAAGTAATACTAATAGAAATATAATATTTTATTTAGTAATAATATATATTTATATAATATTAATAAATGATATAAACAAAATTTTAATTTATATTTTCAAATTATCATTTAAAAATAATATATTATCTACAATTTCATTATTTAAATTTGTTCTTCTTTCTTCAATAACCCTTCCAATAGTACTGAAATTCCGTTCACTGGAAACATTAGATGCTGGAATTGCATGAATTTTTTTGGCTAATCTTGCCAATTTTGGTAAGATTTTTTCATGCTACTTCCACCAATCTAGGATGCAGTCATCATAGTTGATATCCTCTTCATTTAGCTGAATATCCATATATAAATTAATCTCAAAAATAATCACCAGAGTATTGAAGGGTTAATGGATAATTTTCTAATCTTTTTAAATTTAATTTAAAAGCATGCCAAGCACTTTCTATCTTATAAAAATTTACTCATTTTAAATGAAGGGTTTTTTAATTATTTATATTTTAAATAATAACTCATTTACATTCACAATTTATCTTAACTATTTATACTTTCCATAGAAGGATATCATTTATATTTGCACTGGATAATATATAATATTATAATAACTCAACCATATAGAAACAGAATAAATACTTTATTAAAAATTCATATAAAATATACATCTCAACAATATTTATAAATAATATGTAAATTAAAAGTGAATGGAATATTTACATTGTAATTGTATGGATAGATTTATTTATTAATTGTTTAAAGGAATATTATACATTATTTGCAATTTTCAATTTTGCATCTAAATTACATTTATTACAATAAATATAAAACTCTAAAAGAAAATCTTTTTGCAATAATTTGATTATGATATTTATGTACCTTGATTTGATTTGCAAGATATATCATGTTTAATACTTATGATATTTTATATATATTTATGTCCTTTTTGAGTTTTCTAATTAAAATTTTATTTTCAAATATTATAAAAAGTTTACTTGAATATCTATTTGTCTACGTCTAACAATTGTTTTTAAATTCTACTGTTGGGATTTTGCTTTGAATTTGACGCTAACTTGGGAAAATATGTCATATCGAAAATGTTGGCCATCTTTGGGAACATTTTTGGGAATATTCCCTGATTTTCGTATTCCCTGATTTTCGCTGTTTCTTTTTTCGCTGTTTCGTGCCCAGGCCGTTGTGTTAAGTTAAGTAAAATTATACCAATTTCCGATTTAAAAAATATATACTCTCCCAAGGTGTATAGGAAATTTGATAAATAACACTAATAAAATCAGAATGATTTGTTATATTTGTCCTATTAAATATCCTTAAAATAAGCTAAATTTGAATTTAAAAATTTAGGCCCAAGCCCTATTGAAAAATTTCCACGAACCCAAGCCCGGCCCAGGCCCGCTAAAAAATTTATAATTAAGCCCAAGCCTGGCCCATGAAGGTTTCTAAATTATATAAAAGAAATTTAGCATATTTTAAAATTAGGGGAAATTCATTCATCCGAATGCCGTAAATTTGAAAATGGGATCCTTGCTGAACTTGTCCCGTCTTTTCTTATTAACTACCAATCTCCTAAATAGTTTCAAATGATATACTACTCATATTTTATACCCTCAACCCAAGTTAAAAAAAAAAAGAATAAAATAATAGCAGTATCAAAATTTTACGAGACTCTAAGGCTTAGAATATTTTTCTAATATCAAAAACTTTTTGCATGGCTCAAAACAAGTATATAATATTTTATTTCTAGATTTTTATGCGTGGAGTTAAAAAGTAATGAAATTAGAAATTACTTAATGAACCCAAAAGTTTTAAAACATCTTTCCAATATCAAATTTATATAAATAAACTTAAAACAAAGATATAAAATAAAATTTTTCGTCGTCAAATAAATTATAATGGCAGTGACACCATATTAATGCTCCAAATGTTTAACAAAATCTTTAGAATATCAGAAACTTTTTATTGGGTTCTAACATAAAGAAATAGTTTTTTTTATCATTTTATATTTCACACATGGAGTTTAGAAAAATGGCACTATAAATTTATTTATAAACATAAAAGTTTTGAACATCTTTTCAATATTAAAAACTATTAAATAGGATAAAAACAAAGTTTTATAATTTTTTCCTCGTGGACTAAATTATTATAACAGTGATAATTTCTTACTAAGCTCAAAAGTTTCAGAACATTTTTTGGTATTAAAATTTTAACTAGGCTTAAGACAAAATTTTAAATTTTTTTTATAATTTTGTTCCTCGTGGTAAAATATAGCGGATGTGCCAATTTATTTTTATTGCAAGGCGGCCAATTTTTAGTTTATTAATTTTTTTATCGTTAGAAGATTTTAGGAAATTTAAGGTTTTAAATGCGTTATAAAGATCATTTTTATTTTTAAAGTTTTGTATGGTTGATTTTAGCATAAATATATTTTCTCTTGTCTTTTCTAATACATTTTTTAATTTTATTTCGAAGATTTTATATATATTTATTTTTCCTTTTTTTTAAATTTTTATTAGGTAGTAATTTAATAAGATTTGGTGTGGCTGGGCTAATCCAGTCTGGATAATGAGTTTTAATATTTAAATTTGAATTGGCGGCTTTTATTATTGAGTTAGAAATGTTTATCCATGAGTCATTATTTTTTATTTGTTTCAAACTGTTATGAAAGTTGATGGATGGAGTGAGTAGATTTATATTGTTGATGTTATATTTTTTAGAGGTTGAAGGTGTATAATTTATGGATTTATTGAGATTATGTAATAATTTGTGTTTGATAATTAGAGTGAGAATTAATGGTCTGTGGTCAGACAAAAAATCGATATTATTAAGACTCATTTTTATGCTTATAATAAAAAAATCTAGTGGCTTTTATATAAAGAGTTGTGTTTAAAAAAGGTGAAATAATTATTGTTTTTTTGTTTAAAGAAATAATTCATGATTTTTAAATTGAAAATTTTACAGATTTCAATGATTTTTTTACCATTATTATTTGTTTTTTGATTTAAGGTAGCGTTACCTATATAAATGTTTGTTAATTTATTGCCTAATTTCATGTTTAGATTACACCAATTATGATAAATGATTTTTGTTTATATGTCTAAGATAGTTTTTAGGTCAGTTATAAATTTGAAATATTCATTTGGTTTAACAGGTGCATATACATATATTAGATGGATTTGTCTTCCTTTGCTATTAAGTGTAATGGATGATATTCTGTCGTTGACGGGATTGAAATTTTTGGAGGATTTTAGAAAGTCGTCTCTTATAATGAATGATAAACCATTCCTATTATTGGAGGTGCTTGATGTAAATATGGTGTATCTTCTTAAATTTTTGATTATGTTATTGTTAATCATTGTTTCTTGGGTCATAAATATTTTTATGTTATTTTCTTCCATAATCCTTCTTAGAATCGTAATTTTACTTAAAAGTTTTGGAATGTTGAATGAGTAGATTTCAAGTTTATTTTTAAAAGATATTTTAAGGTTTATTGAAAAAATTAAAGAACAAAGAATTTTATGTTTGGATAGAAAAAATAAAAAGCAGAAGATTTTATGTTTCAAGGAAAAAATTAAAAAGCAGAAGATTTTATTCATGTTTATTTTTAAAGTATTTTGTTTGTTTTTAAAAAATAATAATTGAAGGGGGTTATAAATTAAAGATTATTTTTAAGTAAAGAATTAAATGAGTAGAAAAAATTGTTTGGTTATTGAGCTTAGTAAATTATTAAATTATATTTGAGTAAGTAATATATTTGTAACATATAATGGATTGATGTTTATCCGTTAAGGAGAATGTTATTAGTATAGAGTATATATGAATATTTTTGATAATTAAAAAATAAATTTTCAATTTATAAGATTTGATTAGATTTAGAAGATTATTATGGAAAAATTTTTAATTATTTAATTGATAGAGAAAAAAATTGTTCTACTATAAAGATATGGGTTAAAATATTTTATATATAAAAAATTGAAATTTTTATAAATATGTAAGTATAAAAAATATATAATAAAGAAATCTAGAATGTGAAATTTAATGGTAAAATTAGTAATTTATGATATATTACTTGATGATTATTACTTAATTGTAGATCGCCTAGCGACATTTTATCACACGACACTTTATCATGCGACACTTTATCATGCGACACGACGACACTTTATCACGACGACACTTTATCACGACGACACTTTATCACTCAGTCGTTTGATAACGCGACGCTTTATCACGCGACATTTTATCATGATATACTTAAAACTTAATTTATTATAATTGAAAAGTTAAATTTTGATAATATCTCATTTTTTGACTTTCATCATGATATACTTAAAACTTAATTTTATATATTTCAAAAGTTAAATTTTGATAATATCTCATTTTTTGACTTTTCCGTCTAAATTTAAATATTTAAAAAATTTAAATTAATTTTTTTTGTATTTTTTTTATTAAGAAAAACTCATATTTTAATTTACATAAATATAATTTTTTTTAACTTAATTATCATCTTATATAGGGAAACAGGAGACATAAGCAATAATTTTCTATTTATACTTTTTATTAGTAAGTAACTATAAATCAATAAAACACCACACTTAAATTAATGTGTTTATCTATTGATATTTTTTAAGCTAATCGTTTTTTCACAAAGATTTATAATTTTTACAAATTAAGGTTTTGTATTTACCCATAAATATAATAATATATTTTTTTCTATATATACCTCAATTTTCTATATTATTATATATTAAAGAATATTTTTTTTATTAATTATAATGTTTGAATTAGGATTTACATCGAAAAATAAACCTACCCTTTTATATCAAAATTACGAATATACTAAATTTAGGACAAATAAAAATGAATCAATATGCTGGAGATGCGCCAAATATAAATCTCTAAAATGCCATTCTTTCATTACAACAAAATTGAATGATATCTTAAAAGGTCCCCTTGATCATACTCATGAGGGTAACATTTCAAAATCTTATGCCCGAAAAGCAATATCAGAAATGAAATCCAAATTAAGTGAATATTCTAGTCCTTCTTTGGTCCATGCAATAACATTGTTAAATTATGATAATAATACCTTGATGGTTATGCCAAATAAGTCTGCCCTTTATCGATCCTTACAAAGGCATAAAAAATCGATCTCTACCATTATATTGCCTCCTATCCCTAAGGATCTCACTTTCTTATATCCGGAATGTTACAGGGATATGCTGGCCAGATGATAATTTAAGATGTTGAGCACGGACGAACTACTCGAAGGATTATCAAGATCGGATATATGGATATGTGATGGTACCTTTAAAATTGTACCTGAAATATTCTTCCAACTTTATACCATCCACTTTCAAACGTGATAAAGTGTCGCGTGATAAAGTGACTCCAAATCTTGTAGATATTGAAATTATGTGTATATTATGGAGTTACATAATATGTATTAACTTTTATTTTTATTATTACTCAATTTATATTACTTTAAAATTGTTAATATGAGTTTGCAGCTATGTTTTATAACCGTAATTGATTTACATTTTATAAAAAAAGATATATTTTTTATTATATATAAAGCTCATGAGAAAATTATTGTTTGATAGTAACAGATTTTATTTTTATACTTAATTGATAAAATAAAGAAATCTTCCTTATATTTAAATTGAGCTTAATCCCTACTAATTCTCTCAAGACCGGCGTCTAATATTCTATTTTAGACAAGACTTTTCCCCGCTTGTCTTTATATGGTAAAAATTTAATTTTGATATTGAAATGTATTCAGAACAATAATATAAAGTGATTTATTTCATATAATAAAATATATATATATGTTTTTCTATTTTTAAAAAGAAACGTTTACTGAGTACCATTATCTGTGACAATATAACAAGGTAAACCAAATCTAGCGAAATAATTACGCTGATTATTTATTACACTCGTCGAATTAATATGTGTTAAAATTGCAACTTCGACCCATTTCGTGAAAGCGTCTACGCAAATTAACCAATACTTTCCAGACACGGGGCCTGTCAAATCAATGTGTATTCGTTCCCAAGGTCGGGTAGGAATAAATTGCATAACGGTACTTCTCTGGCTCCCGGTCTTCCTTCCTGACAACTTTTGCAGTTTTTTACGAATTCTTCAACATCTCGGTCAAGATTTGTCCAGAAGACATAGTGTCGGCATAAGGATCCCACTATCCCCGGATGTCCTCGATGGATAACATTCAAAACCTCTTTTTTTATCAGGAATAATGATTCTATCATTATAAAATAATAGCCCTTCTTCGAAAAAAATATTATCTTTAATTAAGATGAATTTTTTTAAACTTTCCGAATAATTATTCATATTATCAATATGCCAATGATTTTTATTATTTTAATGATCTCTTTTAGATTTATATCATTGATCGTTTCACTTATAACTTTACTTCGAGTGAATGATAAATCTTCTATTAAATTGATCTTTACTTCTCTAATTTCATTTTCAAATTTTTTTTTAACTTCTTTAATTTTTCCTCTCTCTACCCCCAAACGGGACAGAGCGTCGGCGCATCTGTTTTGATTACCCGGCCTATGAATTATCTCATAGTCGTAATTTAAAAGCTTCGTTGCCCACCGTATTAAACGGTTATTTGTTATTTTATTTAGGTCTCTTTTATCACCTAAGATATATTTTAAAGGTTTATGATCTGTAACCAAAATAAAATGTCTTCCATAAATATATTGATGAAACTTCTCTATAGCGAACATGATCGCCGAAGCCTCCCGATCAATGATGGCGTAATTCTTTTCAGCCGCCGAAAGTGTCCTCGATGCGTAAGCATTCGGTTTCTCCTGGCCAGTAAGAAATCGGTGTGCAATAACAGCTCCTAGACCATTTTCGGAAACGTCACAAGAAATCACGACAGGAATATCGGCTGAATAAGGAATTACTGTATCTTCTTTTGATAATATTTTTTTTACTCTATTAAATATTTCATCTTCTGTAGCTGACCAAAACCAACTCACATTTTTACTCGTTAGTCGGTGTAAAGGCGCACAAATAGAATGTAAATTTTTAATAAACGATTCATGATAATTTACCATTCCCAAAAACGAACGTAATTCTTTAACATTAGATGGTGTTTACAATTTTTTATAGCATTAATCTTATCTTCGGTCGGATGAATTTCGAATTTATCAATAACATGACCTAAATAAGTAACTGACTTTTCTCCAATTTTAATTTTATCGGTCGTAGTTGTCAGTCCAGCCTTATCAAATCTTCTTAATAATTCTTCTAGATTTACTATATGATCAAAATTATTCTCGCCTGCAATAATTACATCGTCTAAAAATACACTAACCATAGGATATCCCTTTATGTTTTGCATAAAACGTTGAAATATTATCAGAGCGCTAGTCAACCCAAAAGGAATTCTTTGGTATCGGTAATAACCGACATGAGTCGAAATTACTAAAAGGTCTCTACATTCTGGACTCACTCCGAATTGTAAAAATGCATCTCTTAAATCTATCGTTGAAAATATTTTACCACCCGCGATCCTATTTGTCAGGTCGACAAAAGTTGGTAGTAAATCGTTATCTATCGCTAAATATTTGTTGATTGTTAAACGAAATCTCCGCATATCCGCACGGCACCGGATTTCTTTAAAATATTAACCGTTGGCGTAGCCCAAGTAATTGGAGTCTTTGTTGGATCCACCTTCTCGATAACACCTTCATCTAAAAGTCTTCCAACTCAGCTTCAACGGTTCAACGCAACGGAATGGAATTCTTCTAGATGGCAGCGCAATTGGCACTGTATTTGGTTGCATCTTGATGACGGCTTTCTGTAATTTTATTTTTCCTAATTTTTTTTTTAAAAACTAGAGGAAATTTTGAAACAATAGTATTTTAACTGGAATCTTTCATATTTATATTATTAATACGAACTTCTTCAGGAAGTTTTATATCAAATTCTTTAAGAAAGGGCATTCCAAAAATAAAAGAATTCTCACCCTTAACTTTCCAAATAGGTAAAAATTTTGAAATATTTCTTATTTCGACTTCCACTAAACATTTACCCAATACTTCGATTTTGATAGGTTATATCCTACTAGTTTATAAGCAGGTGATAATGGTGGTTTGCCTAAGCGACTCCAGGTAACCTCATCTATCACACTACACGCCGCGCCAGTAACAAATTCCATAGTAAGCTGCAGCCCATTTATCTTCGCATCGATTGTAGCTTTATTAGCAAAAGACAGGCGAGGTGTCCGTGGTAAAATCATTTGTATAGCATGCGTTCTACACTCTTTCGCTATGTGGTTTGCTTTTCCACACCTAAAGCATATTACTTTTTTTGACTGAAATTAGGTTTAAAACTTGGTTTATAAAAATTATGGTTGAATTTGTTAGCATTATAATAATTATTATCATTGAATTTGTTTACGTTGTTATAATTATTCCTAAAATAAGTATTTTTGGAATTGCATAGGCTTATGTTTAATTATTTTATTAACTTCTGCCAGGGTTTCCTTCTCCAATAAAGACAGCGCGATAGCTAGACGCACAGTATTTTCAAAAGTAATATTTCCTTCGGCATATTTTGACCGAAGTTCTTTGTCCAGCTCAGGTAACCCTACTCCTAAGATGAAAATATCTCGTAAGAGTTCATCAACCGGCGATTTAAAATTACATAAAGAGCAAACGCTTTATAATTTGATTGAAAAATCGATAATAATTTCACTGCCTCTTTTTAAGGTATAAAAATTGTTTCTATGTAGAAAAATACTCGAGACATCCTTAAATATTTTTTCTAAATTCTCGAGTAAAATTGGATAATTTATGTTATCTAAGTTATTAGGAAAGTAAAAAATTTTAATTTTATTTAAATTAGTGCCTATATAGGCTAATAATAAATCTTTTCTTTTATTTTGATCAACAATATTTTTTACTTTGAAAATGAGTTCTATATTATATAGGTAATCCAGAATATTAACTTTTTCTTTTATGAATTCAGGAATATGAAATTGAGTAGGTTCTTCAATCTTCTTCAGAGGCATGGTATAATTTTAATCTTTTTATTTAAAATAATTCGTCTTCGTCAAAAATGACTTGAAACTAAATCGTCGTGAAATGAAATGTATTCAGAACAATAATATAAAGTGATTTATTTCATATATATATATATGTTTTTCTATTTATAAATTGTAATAAATTGTAGCTTTAAGCAAATATAAAAATCAATTTATTTAATATATTACAGATATGAGGGAGAGAAATTATCAATTTACAATATTTGTAACATACCAAAATATTGTCTTGTTTTAATGAGTGAGGTTAATAAGGAATCTGTAAATAAAGTATGATTAAATGAAGAAATATTTGCCTGATTAGTGTATGATATAGTAGTTGTTTGTATAATAATTCATGTTTATATCGTATTCATGAGCATTGATATAAGGTGATGATTATTTAATTGTAGATATTGAGATTCTGTATATATTATGGTAATAATTTATTTAAATTTTGATATGGGGGAGAGAAATTAGCAATTTAAATTATTAGTAATGTACCAAAATGTTGTCTTGTTTTAATGTAGCGAGGTTTATAAGGAATCTGTAAATAAAGTATGATTAAATGAAGAAATATTTGCCTTATTAGTGTATGATATAGTTTTTTATAATAATTCATGTTCATATCATTTTGTAAAAAAACAGACGATCTCACACCTGTAAAGTCTAATTATTGGCATAAATAAAAATTGGAGCGAATATACTGTAAAAGTATTTTAATGACATTTATATACCTGCATTACGGTAGATTTGTAGACAGTTCAATATATTTTTTCATTATTTTTTAAATATTACACGAGAAACTCTTGAAAGGCAATCAAGACATTGGCATGTAGAAGAATACCTGCAAAACATTCATTTGATAAAATTGCAGAGTTATTGGAAGACGTCTATAGATAGTATGGGATTTCTGATAAACTAATTGCTACTGTTATGGACATTTGCCAAGTCATTTATTGAATATGGTGTAAAATTAAATAATCTTGACAATGATTTAGAGGAAGACCTATTAGAATTTAATTAAATTAATAATGGTTAGTAGAGAATATTTTTAAAATTTTTTAGGAAAATGTACAAAATTATGAAATGACAATGAGCCGTCTTCTGAAATCAACTGAAAGTTCCTTGTATAACCAGGTAGAATAGCCTACTTTAATGTTAAAATATAAATCACATTTAAATTAATTATTTGAAACAATTAATTGTCCCATTTTTAAAGAAGAGGATATTGTTTATATTGAGGAATATTGTACTGTAATTGCATGCATTAAACAAACTAAAAGGGCAGTGTAGTACATTTTTTGTTAGTACCCATACTATTTATGTTTAAAAGGGATTAGATAAATTTAAAAATTTTAGTTTTGCAATATTGTCTAGCTTTATTAAAAGCTGTCCAAGATGGTATGGGCTTTCTATGATGATGAATATAAAGAGGCTTTGTTTACCACCATTATCATATCCATATTTTAAGAACTTATAAATTGAGTCAGATGATAAAAAAATATTACAAAAAGAAGCCCTCAATGTAGTACCAGCTATATACAATCAAGCTCAAACTATAACACTAATAGATTTAACATAATATAGGAAATGATGATTATTTTTCTTTTTGTGAAACAAATATTGCTGAGTTTAATAATATAAATAACATCGAACTAGAGGTCTTAAATTATATTAAAGACCATCGAAATACATTAGAGGGGCTCAATTATTATTCTTCCATTAAATTTTTTGGAAACAAATACTGCAATCCTTTTATCAGGATAAGTTTAGAAACAATGATAAATACGCCGAAATTACAAAGGCTTAGTGATAAATTATTTGAAAAATTGATTATCTCAAAAAATAATGATCTTATTTAATCTATTTTAAATACTATTTTGCAAATTAATATTCAACTGCCATTAAAATTACTAGTCTCTCTTCCCTGATTATGCTATAAATGGGGTAAAACGTTAAAATCCCTGATATAATTAACTCGTCATTAAATATTTTATTATTTATTGCGAATATTCATTCTTATCACATGAATGACCTTCATTGGTAATGATAATTTTGTAAAAGTATCTTGCATTTAAGATACTCATAGTTAGCTAATGATATTATCGCATTTAGCAAAATTTTGATATCAATCTACTTTGAAAGAAATTACAAGATATATTTTTTTCAAGTTATTAGGTTTTCTTTTGGCCAATGAACCATTTATTTCTTTAATTGATATTTTAAAAGAATTGAATCATTGGAAAAATGTTGACGATAATATTTAAATATCATATAGTTAAATATTTCCAGATGTCACTCGATTCAGAAATTAAATCTATTTAAAAATATAATTTAAAAAAATCTAAAACTAATAAAATTAATAGAACAATTTATAATTTCTCTAGACTCGTTAATGAAATGAATAAATTTTAATTATTAAGAATTTAGCATAGTGATTGGGGAAAAGCAAATAAAAAGATTCTGCTAGAGATTTGAATTAAATAAATATGAAACTATTGAGGATTCCTATAATATATCGATGACAGTGGCGTCACTGGGGGGGGGGGGGAGCGCATGGGCTTGAGCCCCCTGACAAATTTGAATAGCCCCCTGAAACAAAAATTTTTTTTTAAAATTGTCTTCTTGAACTAAAAATAAATTTATTTAATTGCCCCCTGAACGATTTCTTTTATAATTCTATTGAGTAATATATAGGTTTAATTTATTATTTAAATTAATAAGACTATCTAAATTTTTATTAAATGAATACCATTTTAATTATTAGATTAGATTAATACATATATATTATATTTTCACTATGTCAGCTTGCAATCAAATTCTGTGTTAAAAATATATCAATATCACTCACTAAATATTAATTAGGCTTAACCGTTGAAGCGTAATTGACTTTTATTATTTAAATTATTATATAACTCTAATTAAATAAATATAATCATTTATTAATTTTAAATTAATATTGTAATTAGCCGAGTTCAAAATCACTAATCAACTATTGATTTTTAAATTTAATTATCATGTCTCTTCCTAAAATTATTTTCAAGGTCCAAATCCAAATAAGTAGTGTTGTTAAAAAGTTGAGTTCACCCGACTACGACTCAGAGTCTCTAGTCATTAGTCAAATAAGTCAACCAACTTAAGTCGTGAACTCAAGTCTATAAACTTGAGTCGACTAGAGGACGAATAGTTCTATGAACTTGATTAGTTATTATTAATTAATAAAACATTTGTTCTGTTTTTTTTATTTTAAACTTTATAATTCCTACTTGAGTCGTGAATACTAAATATAATATACTTGTGTCGACTAGAGGACGAATAGTTCTATGAACTTGAGTCGACTTAAGGACGGAGATTTTAAATTAGTTATTATTAATTTATAAAACATTTTTCTGTTTTTTTATTTTTAACTTTAGACTTCCAACTTGAGTCGTTATACGAGTTATATACTTAAGTCGACTAGAAGACGAATAGTTGTGTCGTTTTTTCGACTCAGACTCAAACATCGGGTCGTTTTTTACGACTTAAACTCAAAGTTATGGTCGTTTTATTCGATCTGATCCAAAATATGGGTCGTTTTTTAAAGGACGATCTAAGGTTTGGGTTGCTTTTTTTCACTTGTCCCATTATCCAGATCATTTTTTTTGACCAAGACTTCTATGGTTGACTCCAATAAATATAATAATAACATTAAGTAAATATTAAAATTATGGGAGGGTATATTTATAGCTTCTTTTAATTATAATGCTCTGACTTACTATTATTACACTGGCATTTGTCATCGTTATTTTTTTAAACAGTGATTATGTACCATAAAAAAGTGACAATTGTCATAATCGTTATTTTTAAATTTTTAAGGCAAATGGGCAAAAATATACATAGTAAACATGTTAAATTAAAATTTCAGTGAAGGTGTACTATAGAAAAATGACAATTGTCAAAATTATATTTGATTTTTTTTAAAACAAATGGGTAAAAATAGATATTGTAAACATGTTAAATTAAAATTTCAATAAATATGTATCATAGAAAGGTGACAATTGATTTTAAAAAGTGCGAGTGGACCGGTTAAAAAATTTAAATGAGGCATTTTAATGAAATAAATAGTAAAGGTTTCTGTAAATGCCTTGGAAAAACTGCCACAATTCGTAAATATATTGAGCGTTGTTAATATGGAAATTTTGAATAAACTTTATATATTTTTTTCTTTTTAAATTAAATTGACCTTTTAGTAAATTTTCTTTTACTTTTTATAAAATATAAGGGCGAACTTTTCGAAATTCTTTTTTTTATATAACTTTAAAAAAAACTTATTATTTCAATATGTAAAAAATGTAAATTTAAAAGGTATATATATATAGAGCACAAAATGTTAAATATTTTAGTGTTAAAAGTGTTAATAAAAAATAAAATAAAAATTTAATTGTCTTTGTTGCGCCTTCTATTAAATTATTATGGTGTCAGAATATTTGTTAATTATTACACTACCAATTGAAATAAGTATAAAAAGAATTTTTGATAATAACAAAAGAGATTGCACATATAAAGTACATGAAAGCAAAACTATAATTCTAATACGATATGATAGACTTGACGAAGGCCTATGGACTTATATATGGAAAGGAATATATTGATGCCAATGGGAGATTGTTTATACTGAAGGCAAAACGATATCAGAGACTTTAAAGAAATTATCAATATAATCGTATTGTATTTAAATAAATATATATATATATGATAAATTATAGTTATAAAATATTGATGTGATATAATAAAGTATAATTAAACCTTTGGTAAAGGTAAAAAATACTATTATTGAATGTCCAAATTATAATAATAGTGTTGAAGCTTTTTAAAAAAAATTTGATAATATTTTTAAGGATCCACAATATTCTGATGCAGAAAAAGCTTACGCATTCACGCAAAAATTACCTGAAGAACAATACTTTAAACTAGAGGCAATATGTACTCCAACAGAATTTTGCAATCCGTTAATCGTTCTTGAAAGATTCAAACTATTACACCCAGACAAATCGTATATAACGTATCTAAAAGAATTTAGTGAAGTGATGCAAGATAAAAATGAAACATTCAGTAATTTGATAACTAGATTATGTATATTAAGTAATAAATGCAGATTCAGTAATTATAGTAGAGCAATCGAGAGAATAAAAATATTTTCAACTAATAAAGAGATACGTCAGAAAATTTCACATATAGAAAGTACAGATATATCAGAGATAATAAAAATAGGAAAGGAGATTGAGGAAAAAGAAGCATATGATAAAATAATTAATAAAATTGATAACATAAAAATAGAAGGAGACACAACGGAAATAAAACAAATAGAAATGCAGAAGATAATCAAGCGGATACGGATAGAAGGATGATAAAATACGATGATCGCAATAGAGGGATAGATGCGCAAACGAATAACGTATACAGAAGTCAATGGAAGCCTAGATACGACAATCATCATAGAAATAATTATCAAGGGAATAATTTTAATCCGCTTTTTCAAAACAATTTCAATCCACGATATCAAATTAATTTTAATTCGAGACATGCAAATAATTATAACCAAGATATCGAAACAATTATAATCCTAGAGTTTACGATAATGATAGGGGGTATAATGGGCCAGGACCGTATAATAATTTCACAAGATTTAACAATAAAAATAATTATAATAACAACTACAATAACTATAGATATAATAATGATGATAATTATAAATATAATGAAAATAATTATAGATATTATAGACATCAGAACGAATCAAGATACATACCAAGATACAATAATAATCGAAAAAATAATCAGTCATACAACAACATATGTAAAGACAATAATAATAATCTATCCAGATATTCGAATAATATAAATACTATCGATATAGAAGAAATAAAAGAGGATAATAATGATAAAAAGGAACACAATTTATTTAACGTTGATGTGAATAATATGGGAGATGATGACAAGGAAAATGTGCTTATAAAATACTTTAATGAGATACCGATAGTCATGCAGATCGTCACCGGGTCTTTTCAATATTGCCCATTAATATTGCAAGAAAGATAGCAATTAAAGTCTTAAATAAATCAGATACGAAACTAACTGGATATGATGGGAAAAGAATAGAGGTGTTAGGAATCGTTTAAATAAAAGCGAAATATGAAGACCAAAACTTAAATGAGTATGTACTCCAAAGTGACAAGATTGCACTTCTGGGAAGGACGTGGATAAAAGTTTTCGGAAACATACTTAATAAATTTGTGAATCTAATCGAGGAAAGTAATAATGATATGATAGAAAAATTGATAAAAGAATGCAATTCAAAAATTAATAAAAAACCTATATATCGTAGTGATGTTAAATTACATTTGAAACAAGATGCAAAACCAAAAATTATACCACCAAGACGCGTTCCATATAAAAGACTTGATTTAATAACAAAAGAATTACAAAAATGGATTGTTGATAAGATAATACAGTAGATGAAGTACGATGGGCAAGTCCACTCACTCCAGTTTATAAAAGTGATGGATCACTAAGGCTATGTGCTGATTTTAAAAATACGATAAACCCTGTATTAGAGGACTTTAAATATCCGATACCACGTATTGGTGATTTAATTTCGAAATTATCGAAAGGAAAAAAATTTACAAAAATTGACTTCAAAAACGCGTTTCTTCAAATACCAATACATAAAGAATCTAGAGATTTACTTACAATATCAAAGCACAAATGTTATTATAGATTTACGAGACTACCTTTTGGTTTAAAAACGTCATCAGCAATTTTCCAATGTACCATGAATAAAATTTTTAGAGATATGAAAGATGTCATATTTTACATAGATGATTTATTGATAACTGGTGATAATGATACAGTACATCTGAACAACATAAAAAAAGTCTTCGACAAAATAACAAAATATGGACTTACACAAAACTTCAACAAGAGTGTCTTTATGAAAAAGGAGATAAGATTTTTGGGACATGATATAGACGAAAAAGGCATACATCCGAATGAAGATAAAATCAAAGCCATTACAAACATGCCAAAATCAACAACAAAAGAGGAGTTAGCAACATTTTTAGGCATGGCCAGTTATTACAGAAAATTTTTGTGTAACTTTGCAGCCTTAGCAGACCCGCTGTATAAAATTGTATAAAAGAGACGTGGATATGGGAAGATTCACATCAGAAAAGTTTTGATGATTTGAAAACGTTGATTAGTAGTCCGCCAACTTTAAATTTTTACAATCCTGAATTGCCTATAGGAATTGCTACTGACGCTTCGAAAAAAGGATTAGATGCAGTATTATTTCACATTGAAGGTGATGGTAAAGAAGAACCTATAGCATTTGCGTCGAGAACTTTATTGAAAGCTGAAACGAATTATACAAATATTGAAAGAGAAGCTCTATCTATAATACATGCTGTGAAAAAATTTCAAGAATATTTGATTGGGACAAAATTTACGATAATAAAAGATCACAAACCGCAAATATATTTGTTTTCAAAAACACTCAAAGAAAATACTTCGATATCAATGCGATTACAAAAGTGGAATTTAGCAATGGGAGCTTATGATTACACATTTATACATAGACAGGGGAAACAGAATTTAGTGTCAGATTGTTTATCAAGATTACCTTGACAAATACAGAAAATGCGATAAAGAATATAGAAGGTGAAAAAATTGATGACAAATTATGGGACATCCCAATAAACTTTAATAGAGTAATTAAAGAAACATATAAGGATGAAGAATTAATGGAAATAATTGATAATATTAGGAATAACAACCCGATAAAAAATAAAACGTACAAAAATATGGAGATGGAATTCAGCTAGATGAAAGATTGTCTTTTTAAGGAAAACAGAATAATAATACCGATGAACATGAGAAAGGAGATCTTACGTGAATTACACAAGGGACATCTAGGAGCAGGCAAAACAAAATTGTTAGCAAATGATTACTTGTGGTGGCCTGGTATAAATACAGAGATAGATCAAGAGGTGAAAAATTGTGATTCATGCAATAAATACACAGATAACTCATACAAAACCCTTAGGAGAAAGCAACTAAGATTTTTGAACGAGTACACATAGATTTTGCACAATTTGAAAATAACAATTTTATGGTATTTGTTGACGCATATAGCAAATAATAATACGGATGAAGAACATAACGACTGAATCTACGATAAAAGAATTGATGAGAATCGTTAGTTTATTTGGAATACCATACTAAATAGTGACGGATAATGGTACTAATTTTACTAGCTATTTATTTAAAAAAATTTGTAAAGATAATGAAATTAATCACATACTCACAGTACCGCATCATCAACAATCAAATGGGCAATGTGAACGCATGAATAGAACGATGAAAATGAGCATGAAAAGAAATATGGAAAACAACAAGAAAATAAATTAGAAATACGCCTAATGATACAACAAATATGATACCTAGCAAGTTGATGTTTTCAAGTACAATGAGGACTAAATGGGATTTAATGAAACCAATGGAGGAAAACGAAAATATATTAAAGAGGAAAATATCGGATAATAGAGATATAGACGTAGGAGAAAAAATTTGGTACAAAACGTTTAAAGAAAATATTTGGGACAAAGGAACAGTGATACAAAAAGAAGGAAACTTAACGTACAAAATAGATAATGGACATCATATTATTAGGAGACATATAAATCAAATAAAGAAAAGAGCAACGAATGTAACAAAAGATAATACTGAAAAAATTTTTAGAGGGGGAAGAAGTGAACAAGTTCAAGTTCAAGGTCAAAATTCGAAAATTCAAAGTCATGTTCAAAATTCAAAAATTCAAAGTCAAGTTCAAAAGCTAGAATATGACTTACGACATAGAAAATGATTGTTAAAATAAATAAAAAATTTTGTAAAAAAATATATACATAAAATTTTTAAAAAGAAATGGGATGATCAATACAAACAGCAAATCAACAAGCAATGTTCAACCAACGACGTATCAACAATGATGTGCAACCAACTATGTTTCACGAAAGATGTTCAATAATCGATTCAACAAACGATAATCAGATGGTCAAACAAACAATCTCAAGATATACGAACAAGTGACTAATGACTGGAAGTGAAGATAAGAAACTGAGGAAAGAAGACATTTAAAAAAAGAGGGAAATGTTAATATGGAAATTTTGAATAAACTATATAATTTTTTTCTTTTTAAATTAAATGAACTTTTCGTAAATTTTCTTTTACTTTTTATAAAATATAAGGACGAACTTGTCAAAATTCTTTTTTTTATATAACTTTTTAAAAAACTTATTATTTCAATATGTAAAAAATGTAAATTTAAAATGTACATATATAGAGCACAAAATGTTAAATATTTTAGTATTAAAAGTGTTAATAAAAAATAAAATAAAAATTTATGTTTTTGTTGCGCCTTCCATTAAATTATTAAGCGTTAAATTACATAACGAATTGTGTTCATTTATCAGTATATTCAAAGATTTAATAGCAGAATTAAATAAAATGGATGATGATATCATATGTACAAGTGAGGAATTAAATGAAGAAGATGGAATATTAGAATATGATTTGATAATAAATGTAATAGGTGTTTAATAGGCGTGTATGAAATCATTACAAGTTACAATATGCAACAAAAGTGCATACATTAATTTTTTGACATAAGAATACATTTTAATTTTGTCATTTGCGGAGGTTAATTGCGAGAGAACATTTAATAAATTAAAAAATTATAAAAAATAGGCTGAGCTAATATAGACCAAGAAAAATTAGACTTTAATTATATCAGTTGAACGAGAAGTATTAGCACAGACTAGAAGATATTCTTGTTTATTTGCGCAAAGGTTCAAAGTTATTGAGAGATTAAAAATTATATATTATCTTAATTCTTTTAAATCAATTTTTATATATTTACATATGATCGGTGCCTGATTTTATAAGTGCAGCAATTATATTCTCTGTGCAATATTATATATTGCAATGATTTTATCTGTAATTGATTTTATATATTGAGAATATATTATTTTATATTTAACATGTGATCTATGATTTGATTTTATAATGCAATATCGTTCTGAATCTAATATATATGTGCAATTTTAATATATGACTTACTATTCCTTTTTTATTAAAAAATATAAATCGTTTGAACATATCAAAAATTTATTTATATAAATAAAAAAAATATTTTTAAATAAATAAATATTGTTAATGGTGGAAAAAACAAGAAAATTTTACTTTTTTATAACTTTTTTAAAATAGCCCAAAATTTATTTTGAAAGAGATAGATTTATTTTGGGAGAAAGAAACAAGAGGAGGGATTGGTTAAAAAATATCCAAAAATTTGGTGGTGCCAGCTAGGCGCTAAATTCTTTCAAAATTAAAATAAGAAACATAATATTAATATGTGTATTGTGAATTATGACTAATAAATTGAATTAATTTAATTGTATTATTTTCCTTTAATCTTTTTTAAAAATATAATTGTAGAATTTTTAGATTTTAATTTCAATGTTATAAGGGATTTTCAATCATGAAGAAAGAAGGAATGTGAAATTATAAGTATTTTTTGTATATGCTATTCATCTGCCCCCCCCCCTCATTTTTTATAAAAAAATCTAAACAACCCTTGACTTCATATAATATTTAAGAATCCTCATTCTTTCAATTTTTTTAAGCATATAATAAAAATGATTCAGTTTCAGGGTTACACACCTACAAAAAGTTCTATAATTTAGCAAGGATAAAAATATTGAATTTAAATTATCAAGATTATTATGATAATAAAAAATTATTATTTATTAATATTATATATAATTAAAATTCAAGAATAATAATTAATCCACTATTCTCTTTGAAAAATATTACAAAACGCACTAACGTTGTTATATTTTTATATATAAAACTAAAAGTAAGAATTGAGGTGTGGGGGGTTACTAATAATTTTTAATTATTTATTTCTTATATTTTATTAATAATTTTATTTTTGCACAATCATATTTAAAATTATTTTATATGAAAAAATATTTGAAAAAATCATTTTCCTTTCATACTAAAATGTCGTACCAAGATAGTGATGAAAATAACAGCAACCCTCTACTAAATAACCCTTGACTCGGAGGTTAGATTATGTAACAAATTTTGTAATTATAAATGTGATTAGAAAGACCTTGCATACAACCAAGATCTTCTGGATGATCAAGATTAAGACATCAATATGAGTCAGATATCAGTAATATCTGATTCATCAGTTAATACATCGATAGATAGTACTTCTTTTAATACAAAGAGCAGGTTTGAATTAAGCCCTAACAAAAATCGAAAGATGTGTAAAATGTATAATAGATATTTTAGCGTTCACACTGCAACAAGTATTATAACAAATAAAATTATGAGCTATATTAATATTTATAGCCAATTTAAAAAATTACGTTAGAAGAAATCATCCAGATTTAATTGGGAATGGAGAGAGCGAAGATATACCCAAAAGCCTAGTTGGCATTCGTAGATTATTACCTAAGGAAAACGAATGCCTTAACAAATTAATTTTGAAATTTATTATAAAAAACAACATTCCTTTCAAAGCTATGGATAGTAAAAGAAGTTCCGAAATATATTTTCCTTCATATTCAAGCATAAGAAAATCTGGACAAGACAGACAGCTTGTAAATACATTAAAAAAATGTATAAAATTTCAAAATTACAACTCATAAAAAATTTAAAGAATATTAAAAAATGGCTATCACAACTGATACGTGGACATCCATTAACTCATCGTCTTTTTGTGTAATTACATGCCACTATACCGATAAAAAGTGGAAAATGGAAAGTTGTCTTCTAGATATAATTCAGCTACCCTATCCTCATAGTGGTGAGGAGATATCACAATATTTGTTAAAATCTTTCGATGAATTTGAGATCCAGGACAAGATTATTTCCATCACGCATGATAACGCACCAAAAATAGTAAACGCTGCTGAAAAAATGATTACACTTTATCATGAAAAATATAAAACAAGCTTATACAGCCACCGATGTTTAGCCCATATTATAAATTTGATAGTTAAAGAGAAAGAAGTTATTCTTCACCAAAAATTTTACAAAAGTACTTGGAGCTCTCAGGAGGAACGAGGATTCCTTAAGATGTAATAACTAAATGGAACTCTAAATATTTAATGATATCAACAGTAAACAAAGTAAGTTAAACATATTTTTCATAATGTCTTTTATGTTCTTCTTTTATAACCTTTTTGAGATATAACATTGCATTGTTAATAATATATTTAATTTATAAAGAATTTAGATGTAATTAAAGAGCTAGGAAAATGTATGACAGAGCCTTTATCTTTAAAAGAAGTCGAAAATTTTTTAAAGCCTTTTTATAAAATAACACTCGAAATATCGTCAGATACCATTACAATTGGAACCGCTGTTTTATTTATAGCAAAGATGGACAAAATTTTAGGGGAGGCTTCCAAAAAACATCCAGATGATGATATTAAAAATGCGGATGTAAAATGCAGATAAAATGTGGAACGTATAAAAACTATCTGAGCACATTCAGCAATTATGTATCTACCATGTTAGATCCGAAAACTAAGATGAAATATATGCCTCATTTTGTAGCAAAGCAGGATTATAATGAAAAATTCAATTTATTATATAAAACCTACGGGTGGCAACACAAAGCAAATGTGTATGACTTCTCTCTAGATTATTTGGAAACACAGCCTTATTCGGTCTGTATGCATCACGAATTGAGAAAGTAATTATAAATATTTGGTTATATTAATTTATAATTTTAGAGTAGCTTGTGAATTTCCAGATCTCACAAGAGATTAAATTATAGAATATGTGAAAGAACCGGTTGCACTAGTGTCAACTGTGATTTTTACCCAACCTTGTGACTGATAGCTAAGGATTACCTTGCTCAACAAACGTCCAGCTTTCCAAGCGAAAGAGCATTCAGCAAGACCGCTGATTTTTTGACCAATAAGCGAAACAGGATGTCACCGACAACACTTAAACATTGTATCTGTTTAAATAATTGGGATGTTTCAATATGAAATCATTATCTATTAATATATACATTTGTATCTTATTGATTATATTATATATCTTGTTATTTGTATTATACAGTTATCAATAAATATTTAAAATATAAATAAATATTGTGTAATTTATATATTATTTTGAAGATATTAAGTAACAATTAATTTAATATAAAATTATAAGCCTCTTAAGATCAAAAATATTTTAATGTATGTTTCTCTATTTTAATAAATAATTTTTATGTAAAGTTAAAATAAAGTTAAACAGCGAATGTATTTTAAAAATACCTCAGCTTAGAGAATTCTCAAATATCATAAATTATGTCTTGCGTAATTTTTATGAGAATATTAAATATAGAATTATCAAATAAGACATTTGAATAACTAAAGAATCTACGCGAATAAATTTTTTATTAATAATTAAATTTTTATAATAAATAAAACAATAAAATATGTTACTTTTTTTTTATAACTAAATAAAAATAAAAAATAAAAAATACAAATCTTATTTATTTTAAAAGTACCATGAAAACAAATAATATATGATTAAAAAGAGGAAAAAGGGAGTGTTTCGAAGAAACAAAAAATAAATTCAAATTTTATTAATTATTGAAAAAACATTTTCAGGCCTGGATAGGAATATAAAATTAGTGAGCCAGCTAAATTATTTTCGTGGGATAAAAAATTATCCCGATAAGAAAAATAGGTCTAAAATAAAACCAATGTTTGTCTTGACATAATAGAGCTCTGGTTCTTCTAAAATAATTCGGCAATATACATCACAGTATGAATAGGTCTTAAGCAGTAACACCCCCCCCCCCCATTCGCGATTTTTATAATAAACATCTTGTTGGTATAAAGTGTATCGCTATATTATATTGTTATAATGTTTGTTCACAATTCTGATAAAAGCTTTAAAAAAATATATTAAAAATTCTAGTCTAACACGATATTCCCCATTCCTGATAATTTATTCGTTCGCTAATCGACATATAACTCGTATTCACGCACGACTCAAGTTGGAAGTCTAAAGTAAAAAATAAAAAAAACAGAACAAATATTTTATTAATTAATAATAAAATTTCAAATCTTCGTTCTCTGGTCGATGACTCAAGTTCATAGAACTATTCGTCCTCTAGTCTACTAAAGTATATTATATTTCGTATAGCGACTCAAGTTGGAAGTCTAAAGTTGAAATTAAAATACAAATGTTTTATTAAAAATAACTAATTTAAAATCTTCGTCCTTTTGTACTTTGTTTCATAGAACTATTCGTCCTCTAGTCGATTCATGTTGATAGACTTGAGTTCACAACTCGAGTCAATTTTGGGTAAATTTTTTCGGCCCAAAACTTGACTCCAGTAGTCGACTTAGTCGATTAACAACACTAGTATAAGAGATTTATATATAAAAAGTAAGTAGGCATATAGTTTATAATCCTCTATAATATATAATTATTTATAAAATATTAGGTAAAATGCCACTTTTACAGACGTGTTTAACAGTTATATAATATATTACAGTTAATATTTTAAAATTTTATTAATAAATGCTTTTGATAATAAATATAAGTAACAATTTTCATTCAATTATTTAAAGGCATCTATTTATTTAAAATATTATTAAAATTAAACGTCTTATTTTTCATCCCACAATGGATGTAATAAATTAGATATATTTCTTCTCTTTTTTTACATGTTTTTAAGAAAGCTATTTTTTTTCTTCTTTGAAAAAGAGTTTTGAGTTAAATTTTTAATATTAAATATATTTTTGATATTATTACAAACTACTATTATTTTAAGATATAATATACCAAAATAGAGGTGGTGCGACAATAAGATATGAAATCTTAATTGCTTGCATGATATCACTCTGGTTCTTATTTTATAGTTACAAAATACTAATATGGCACCTTGCCTTGTAAATAACTCAAGGCTTCAATATATTTGCATAATTTCTTCTAAAGATATTTAGTGTTATAATTTATCTAACATAATAAATTTTGATATGAGTTACCATCGTGAGTGTCATGGCTATGACTACAAATTAATTAGTGTGGCTATATAATTTAAGATTATTACTACAGCTGCTGAGAGCATATGATTGCATATTTTAGACAAGCAATAATGGTCAACTGTGTAGTCGTTTATATATCATTAAAAATGGAAGATAATCTTTTATAAATTTAATATCTCACAATAATTTTCTCGATTACTTATTTAGCTTCCATCATGTCATCTTAGAGGAAGCTCTAACCACCATAGAGGTTTATAATTTGGATTGGTCATTTATATTCTCTTCTACATATTGTTGATTTGGTAAGGTTTATAAATTTTTCCTTATTAGTCCATTCTATAAAACATTGTCTAAAATGGTAACAGAGAGTTATACTAGTTTCATGACCTTTTGTCAATGTAACTTGCTAAAAATTATATAGCCTTATGATTTTATCATTAATTTATATTTGAAGTATTAGGAATTGTAAAAAATATTTTTTCCATTATCAATTGATGTATGAATTAATTAACCTATTTTATCACTTTGTTTAGACGAAAATTTTTTTTATATCAGCAATCGAAAATATTTTATACTTTAATAAATAGATTTTGTATTAAAAAATATTATTTTAAAAAATGTCTTGTATTGTTTTAATTATTTATATGCTAGTTTATTTTGTATGCAAAACAAAATATAATAAATGACAAAATATGAAATTCAGAATTATTGTTTAGAGTTAGCAAATTTTAAGAAAGTATAATATATTAATATAAAACCAGGTCAAAAGCAGGCCAAAGGCACGCAAATAAAGGTATGGGGGCCAAATTTTAAGAAAGTATAATATATTAATATAAAACCCGGTCAAAAGCAGGCCAAAGGCACGCAAATAAAGGTATGGGGGCTTCGCCCCCATAAATTTTTTTTTTTAGTTGAGCCCCCTGAGATTATAAAGGCTAGCGACGCCCCTGATAGATGATGATATTTCTAATGAAAAATTTAAAAGTTCCTTAACTGCATAGATGTTTTGTCCTCATGAAAGGAGCTATCATCTTACAAATTTGGTCATGGTTGTTAATTGAACGAGTTTAAGTGTAGATAATTTGTAAAACCTAACATTCATCATATTAATGAACCTTCGATTTCAGGGTCAATTTCAGATTCATATATCAAAATATGGAAAAGAATCATTACGGGGTGATAGAAATATTTTCAAAAATAAATGCTGCTCAAAGAAAATAAAAAATAAAAGATTTATTTGAAATTTATTCATATTTTTATTCATATAGATATCGGCGGCACTATGACATCATTTTTAAGTTTTAAATTAGACCCCCCCCCCCCCCCTCCGTCATATTTTTAAGCAATACACAGCTGATAATAATGTTTTTTATTTTTTACTTTTATTGTTTTGGAATTATTAAATGATAACATATTAAATGAACATTTTTTTGTTATTATTCAGCGTTCATTATCTTATTTTGTTGTAGAAACAACAATAATATAATTTTATATAGAATAAATTAAATCATTTTTGGATTTTGAAAATTTTATTAATTCATTATTATGATTACCAATTGAGCTCAAATTGTAATTAAATGAAGGTGCCCACTTTTAATTTTCAAACTCAGAAGTTAAATATAAGGTGTAGGTAACTAAATTAAAATGGGAATATTACTAAATAAAACAATAAATGTTTTATATTAATCGAATACACGACATAAATTTTATAAGATGCTTAATATTTACATTAATTTATTGACCTATCTTCATAATAATATCTAAAACATGTAGACTATACCATACTTGATTTAATGGTATAATTTATCTTAATAAAGTAGATGCCAGTTTTTTATATGTCTAAGCTGTAAGCCAAGATATCTAAAGAATATGTAAATAATACATAATCCTATGATGAAACATATAATACTTTTCTTCTGGATGTAATTGTTAACATATAAAAATGTTATTTGTAATTAAGCATATAAAATGTTTTTAAAATGCTGATATTTTAAGATATATAATAGCGTAAAGCATATCAGCATGCAGAAATAAAAAAACAGCGAAAATGTATTGACCTATGTATCCTTCCGCCATTTTTATTTTTAAATAAGATGGTGGCAAAAATTATTTTTATTGGTGCTCTCCTTTAGCCAAATAACGGTTTCTAAAAGATAATGGAAGTTCCTAATCTAACATCGTTAACTGGCTATGAGCAAAAGTATGAAAATATTGGGTATTTAATTTAGTTTACAAATTTTAGGAATTAGTATATTCATATATTATTTAATATATTATATATAGAGAAACGAAAAATCAAAATATTGAAGTTTTAGCAGAGAAACATGTAACTTTATTTCTCAGGCTTTAAATCAATATTTTATTTTAGCCATATATGATAAAACCAGGGGTTGTTCAACCTCCAGTTAAATTGGAATACCCAAATAAAGGTAGGTCAACTAATCAACTAAACTATCTACTCAAACAGATTATACCAACAGTTTGGAAACACCATTTTGCATGGCCCTTTCAAAAACCTGTAGATACAGTTGCCTTAAATTTACCTGTATAATTTATTTAATTTTTTTATTATAACAATAATTTATAGGATTATCACAAAATTATTAAACATCCTATGGATATAAGCACAATTAAGAAAAGATTAGAAAATCATTATTATTATTCATCAAAAGAATGTGTAAATGATTTCAATACAATATTTACCAATTGCTATGTATATAATAAACCTGGTGAAGATGTTGTCTTAATGGCACAGGCAATAGAAAAAGCATTTCAGGCTAAATTGACACAAATGCCTTTGGTAGAAACTGAAATACCACTTCTAAATAAGGGGAAAGGTAAAAGAGGAAGATCAATTAAAGGTTTTTATATTGGGTATAAATGGAAATATATTTTTTCATAGGGTTTAACAACCAAATAATAGCAGAAAAAATTAATCTTCCAACAAAAAATTATGATATTATAAGTGGTGATGATGAAAGCAATGATGATTCATTATCCCAACTTAATAACAATCTGATAATTTCAACAGATTTATCACCCTTAAATCAATATCCTATACTAGACAATCAATTGAAGCCTCATTCATTATCATTCGAAGAAGTATCATTAGTTACTAGTTCAATATTAATAATGACAACATCTATTATATCTCATGCTTTTTCAAGCAGTAATAATACTAATACCAATAACATTGGCAATGCTTTCACCATTTCCACTAATTCTATTTTAAAAAATTATCCACATCCTGCATCATCTATCTCCAGGGGATCACTGATAAAATCATATATTGTTCCAAATTTAGATGCTCAAATCCTTAGCATAACTGGAAAATCTAATATCAATAAATCCACTTATCCAGTGCAGCATAAATCAGTAGTAAGGCTCAAATATATTATTATTTATAACAAAATTTTGTCCATTGTTGGATATTGCATTTTTATATTACACAATTTTGTGAGGTTTTCTATTTTTTGTTAAATAATTTCTAAATTAATTTTTTTTTCTTTTTAATTTATAAAGATAATTTGTATATAACTCAGACATGTAGCCATTATAGTTATGGAAAGGTTAAATGTTGACTATTTTGGCTCAATCTACAAGCATGTCCCTGAGAAAATCTGTTAACATTAAGGCCTTTTAATTTATATTAGTTTCTTTCAAATTTGAGCTTTCTTTTTTCTAAGAAAATCCCCTATGCTAAAATGATAGCCTTCGGCCAAAAACAATTCTAAAAATATATTAATCACTTAACTTAAATAGCCAGCAATAATGTTGTTAAATGGCTCAATTTTAGCCAATTTTTAAAAACTGATAACTCCAGAAAAATATTACACATGCTTGGAGATTTTGCTTATAAAAGGCACAAAGATTTGGTGATCCATTAGCGAAATCTTGAAGCTTAGATTATATTTTTCCGTTTCCCTAACTTTCATATAAAAACCTTTCATATAAAAAATTGCAACTGAGAATAATTGCGACTTTTTTTATGATTGGTTGTGATAATTGCGACTTTATACCCATTGGTTATAAAAAATTAAACATATTTATAATATATATTTGAAAAATCGTGATTTTTGGAAAGCCTCTACGAGGCAAGAGCTTGGCTTACTTATCCCATGGTCCCGGGTTCGAATCCCGGGAATGGTCATGTTTTTTTTCTTATTCTAACTTGGTGGTTCTATCCTTGGGGGGATAATATATAGGAAGCCAGACTCGACCACGTGATTCCGTATTAATATATTAAATAATAAGAGTTTTATTACATTTTAATAAATTTTGGTTGGTATTTAGCAAATTAGGTTGGTATTTAGAATATTTACATACATTCATTCATTAACCATATAAAGTCACAATTATTTATATGAAAGGTTTTTATATGAAAGTTATACCAACCATATTTTTCTGGCTGAAATATTGAGATGACCATATACATAAATATATACAATCTATTGTGTTTAAGCTAATTTTTAAAATGATTTCATTAGTGTTTGGCAGGGTTGTTACTTCAATTTAGATTATCTTTAAAATTGGTTCTAAACTAGTCTGGGGTAAATAATATTTGGTTGACTAAAATCTTAGGTTAATAGAACTAATTTTTAGTGTCAAGTTTTGATTCCTAAACAAAATATGCTGATATAGGAATATGTCAGAAGTGTCCTAGAGAAAAATACCTTTGGACAAAAAGTAAAGAAAAGGACAAAGCTTAAAAGAACATGTTCATTTTTTATTAATAGAATATTTAACTAATGATAATGTGCATCCACTATAGATTTTGCACAATTTATAAAATATTATGCCCTTATTCTAAATACTAGGGAAATGTTTAGAAGTGGGCTAAATGTATTTAATGCAGAGTTGTGAGCCTAAGAGTTCAAGAATTTTAAACTCTTTTTAGCAGGAATTTTGACAACAGGAACTTTACTGATTTTACGATACCCAAACACATAATAATTTCTTAACCTAATTTGGGTTCACCCCTGGTTTTATGGCAAAACCTAATGTGGACTAGGGTTAATTTAAGCATAAAAGTAGATTATGAGAAATAGTTAATTTTATTAGACACTAAACACACTATATTCGGTAAAATTCAGTTCCGGACTGGTACTGAACTCATCGACCATGTTAGCATTTAGCTAGAAGCCATGCAACTAAGGTAAGGGTTAGTATTTATATTAGATGAGTAGGAATATTAGTTTGACACCAAATCAACTACATTGGTTTAATCTAAGATACTTAGAGCATAATGGAGCAATGGGTAATTCCATGACAAATCGACCAGCGATTTGGCCGACCATATCAAAAATGAATGAAACTTGGCATGAGTTACTTATGTTGTAAATGTTAATAAAATCAAAATTTTAGAGTGCTAGCTCAACCTGATCCAAAGATGTATGCCTTCTATGTCGCAAAAATCGTGAAGTGTGTGATTTCATTAAATCTTATTATTTTAAAAATACTTATGATAGAGTTACAAATTATATATCATTTTATAGCCCTTAAAATTTTACGTTGGAAAATATTAAAAAAAATTAATAAATTTCAAGTGTTTTCTTATTTTCGGTAAAAATTAAAAATTAACATTGTTAGGAAGGGATTTTTTTGGGTGCTAATATTCACTATAAATGTTTATAACCTTTATATTAAACGATTTAATAAAAAATCTTGATAGCCATTTTGTTTTTTTAATTTTATTTAAATTTTTATTATTTTTATAAATAAATGTAATATAGATGACGTTATATTTTTTATAATATATAATTTTTAATAAAAATATGAATAGTATTGTGATTAAAATTAAAAAATCAATTGAGTATAATTAAGATTGATGTCCAGGGGTGATATGTAAGCCCATACAGATATGATTTTATTAGGATGCTATATTGTAAAATAAACATATTTTAAAATTTTATACACAAACAATATAAAAATAAATACCTCTTGTTTTAATCTTATACCATTTTGTGCTTATTAATAAAATTTCTTGAGACAATAATTTGTAGGTATGTCCTGTTTTTGATTAATGGGTGACCATATCTTTTTCCTCAATTGTGGGGTAAAAGAAAGATGGCGATAGTCCACGGGGATGTAAAAAGGAAATTTATATCTCCTCAGTAATTTCATTCTTTTTTAGTATTGTAGCTAACCACCAAAAATCGTCTTAAATATATGTTACGAATCCTTATCGGCAAAAGACAAATTATTGGCATGTGAGATATTGTTAATTGAAAGTCCTCTGCATATGAATATATTTTTGATTTAAGCTTACTTAAACTCAAAGGAAATACAGCATATATTTCCTGAGTTCCTGGAATGGGACGAGCTAAATTGAATCTTCTCATGGTTTAATTTCATGTAAATTGTATTGTTCGTTGGTTATATATGTAAAATTTACTGATGGCATGTTTTGTTTTGCAAACTGATATAAATAAACGGGCGTTAAAATGTGTGCAGAATTGATGCGCTGAAGGCTTGAACGTGCTGCTAATCTTTTTAATGTTCCGCCAAGGCCATCACATGGACCTTTTCCATGGGATGTAGCTGAAAAATTTTATTCAGCTGCTATACCAAAATCTGATTCATGATAACACAGATTTATAAAAAAATTTCTGTTTTTATATTGTGCAGCTGATCTGTCAGAGCAGTAATATATTTTGTTTGGCTTTTTGCTGAATTGATTGGTCAAAAATTTTATTATTTTAGTCTGGTATAAAATAACATCATGTTGAAGTGACTCTGATATTACCATATAATTAAGGTTTTCTATATTGCCATTATTATAATATGCTATCATAGGATGGATTGTGGCTTGATTATTATTCCAATGGAATCCTTGAACAGTGTCTTGCATTATAATTGCACAATTTTCAGATAAATAACAAATTATCATAAATTCATTTGGTTGTAAAAAATGTTTAAATTTTGAAATATATAGTGTTGTACGAAGTTCGTTTTTTTGAAAAAAGGTGATGAACGGCGTTCCTTTTTTTTGACGAACTTTGAACGTGAACGCGTTCCTTTTCTTTGATGAACGCGTTCAATTTTAAAAACACTTTTTATTTTTATTTATTTCAAAAATTAATATTAATCCGCATTTTTTAACAAAAAAGTCTTATATTTTTATTTATTTGAAAAATTAATATTTAATCCAATTTTTTAACAAAAAAGTCTTATATTTTTTAATCAGCTGTTTTTACCTTTTCCTCTTTCAGATTGCAGTTAACGTATCATAACGTGCTACTGCTAGAGAAGATAAAATTAAAGTTTATTAATTTGAATATTTTATATTTTAATTTAATAGATTAGCATTTGCATGGATATAAATATTTCATCATCAGATTCTGAAAATCAAAATTCAATATTAGATGAATTAGAATTACCATAGCCCAAATATCAAAAATATTTCACTGTTTTAAATCAAAAGGTAATTCAATAGTTACCAAATGTAAAATGCGTCCAAAAAGTATTATATCAGTGTCAACATCTTCAATCTCCAATTTAAAAAGACATATTATATAATATGTATAACTATATAGCCAGTTAATAATTTATTATAATTGTTCCAAGTAAAAATAATTACATAATATATAGCTAATTATAATAAGGCATTTTAATATTAGTATTAGTCCATTCTTAGCATAGATATGAAAGGGAAACTAGTATTTTTATGGGAGCTAATTTTGTTTGTCAATGTATTTAAAATAGGGGAAAATAAGATATATACTGTGATATGTAAAATTTTAAAAAACATAAATATTAAAAAGAATATATCTTTTGTCAAGAAAATGAAAAAGATTCTTTTCAGACTAGTTAAAAATGTCAAAAAGTACTGAGTACAAGATACAAAAGGATCTTGTATCTTAGATACAAGTATTTGTGGTACTGCCAAACACTGATTTTAGAATTATTTTATAAGTCATAACTTTGTTATTACCAATATAATAAAATAATATTATCTGTAGCATAATATATCAAAAATTCCTTAATTTTTACAGAGTTCTCATGATAGTATGATGCAAGAAATTAATGATCATTTAACAAATTATAGTGATACAATTAAAAAAAAAGTAAAAGCTGAGAAATTTAAACAACAGACACTCTTAAATTATAAAAAAAATGCATCAAATGTGATTCAATCACAAATTGATGATGCAATAATTAACTTCATTATAGAAGAACTAGAGCCTTTTAATATTGTTGAAAACCCTGCTTTTGTAAAAATGATAATCACATTACAACCAAATAAAAAGGTTATGTCACGCCCCCCTTGTGTCAAAAATATCAAAAGATTATAATATCATGATAGATAAAATAATAACTTGTTTAGGCAATCAAACAATTCCTTGCATCACAGCAGATTCATGGTCATCATACCATCGGTATTTTGTACATTAAACTTTGAATATATCAATTTGTTTATATTATTAGTTCGTTTTTAGGCATGACTCTACACTGGTTAGATGCTGTCACTTTAGAAAGAAAATCGGCATGCTTAGCTTGCCAAAGGCTAACTAGCAAACACACATATGATTATTTAGAAGAAATTTAAAATACATAATAAGGTAACTTTATGTGTCACTGATAATGCAAGAAACTTTTTAAAGGCCTTTAGGTATAAATAAATAGTCTATATTTTAATTTTTATATTTAAAAAAAATTATAGATTATTTGAGAAAATATTTGAAGATGAGGAAGATGAAATTGAATCATCATCATTAAATGAGGTGCTTGAAAATCAAAATAGGGAGGAAAACTTTATCTATCTCCCCAAACATCACTATTGTGCTTGCCACAATCTTAATTTAGTGGCAAGTGTTGATGCTGAAAAAGCATTAGAAGATGTATCTTTTAAAAGAATATCAAATAGTGCATTTGATAAATGCGCATTTGATAAATGCAAAAGTTTATGGAACAACAGTCAACATCATTTGCTGCAGACTTAAAGAGTAATTTGTCAAGATTACTTATTAGGCCTGTTATTACCCGATGGAATTCTTATTATAATTATTTAAAATTAATAGATTCCTTAGTAAAAGAAAATTCTAGTTTGTTTGACAAAGTCTGTGATATGGGAGGATTAGCTAGACTCTCAAACAATGATAAAATATTTTTGGAAGAGTACTGTATTGTAAGTCCTAATAAAATTTTTTAGAATAAATATTATAATGAATTTTTTTAAATATTAAAATAGATCATGGAGCCTATTGCAACAGCTCTCACTATTTTAGAAAGTGAGGAAAAGATGCATTTGGGATATTTGACCCCGACAATAACAATAGTTATTATAAAATTAAACAAACTCAGTGGTCTAAAATATGGGCAACCATTGATAGATGCTGTATTAAATGGGATTAATAAAAGGTATTAAACCTATTACTATCAAATTAATTACATATATTTTATTTTTTTAAAGATTTCAACATATATATGAAGATCAATATCTTCTTTCAGCAATTATACATCCGATATTCAAACTTCAATGGCCTTGAATAAAGCTTCCACAAAATGAACCTTTAAAGAATAAACTTATAGCTCTTTTGAAAGCATTGAAACCCCAAGAATTGATAATGAAAGAACTGTAAATTCCGAGATATCTTTTTTTTTGACGAAGAAGAAGAGGGCAGATTGGAGGATGATAACATAGCTCAATTTTTTGAAACAATGGATAAAACATTAAATGTTTTTAATAAATTCCCCCTTAAAGAATTGTTTATCAAGTATAACACCGCAATCCCTTCATCTGCCCCTGTTGAGCGAGTTTTTAGTATAGCTAATGCTGTATTAACTGCTAAGCGTTCATGCCTATCAGATGAAAATTTTGAAAAGCAATTATTATTAAAAATTAATAAGAAAATTTTTTTATAAATTTATTTTATGTTACCTTATTATGTATTTTAAATTTCTTTAGAAGGTTTGAAATTGTTTCAGCTAAATAATCATATGTGTATTTGCTAGTTAGCCTTTGGCAAGCTAAGCATGCCGATTTTCTTTCTAAAGTGACAGCATCTAACCAGTGTATAGTCATGCCTAAAAACGAACTAATAATATAAACAAATTGATATATTCAAAGTTTAATGTAACTTTTTTTAATTTTTCAAATAAATAAAAATAAAAAGTGTTTTTAAAATTGAACGAACGTAAAATTGAACACGTTCATCAAAGAAAAGGAACGCGTTCACGTTCAAAGTTCGTCAAAAAAAAAAAGGAACGCCGTTCATCACCTTTTTCCAAAAAAACGAACTTCGTTCACGAACGCGTTCATTTTGAACACGTTCGTTTACAACACTAGTTTTTACCAAATGCTGTTCATAATAAAGTCTAACACCAAGCTATCGGACTGCATTAGTTGCTAGCTTAGGGCTATGCAACAAAGATATGGGTTGGTGTTTATAATACCAATTTTATTAGACACTATACCCACCATCTTATGTAAAATCTAAAAAATAGGGCTGTGGAGCAGAAGCTAAGGCTATGCAACAAAGATAAAGTTGGTGTTTATTTTCGATCAGGAAAAATATTAATTAATTTTATAAAATAAATATCTAAATTATGGGGTCCCTATTTTTTTTGGTAAAGAAAAACTTATTAAAGAAATATTCTATTTCTTACTTATTTCTTTTTTCATCAACTCAGATGTTTTTTTAAACTTGTGGAGGTTAATAAGGTTTAGAAATTTGTAAAATATGGGTATATATATTCATTTATACTATTGAATTTTTCATTTTTGTAAATAATTCCATTGAAAATGAAATATGATTTATTTTTTCAATATTTATTTTATAATAAAAATTTACCATATTTATGCCTGATTTCTAATATGATGCTAAACTTCGAGCTTAATAAATTAAATGATTTATTATAAAATTTCCTGTTGTCGTAAATATAGAAAAATTAAAAAAATAAAAGATAAAGGATTTATGACAATAATTGTTAAAATCATAAATTGTTGTTTTCTGAATATATTTCCCTTGAATAGGTAATTAAGGGTTAAAGGATGTGAGAGAATGTAGAAAGTTAAAAAATGCTGGTTGAATGAACAATACACAAGGTAAGGTTAATAAGAATGAAATCATTCTATGATATGTATGAGGGGAATGTTTAATATGGTATTTTTAAAATTTTTTAAAAATTTCTCTTTCAAAGCATTTGGTAAAATCTAATAAGAGTATTTTTGTCCAGCATATTTTTGTACAAGATTCAATTGATATAGCAGTCAAAATATATAAGAATTTTAATATATTATCAAAATACTTTTAGATTTGTCAGGATTTCTTGCTGAACTATTTCATTTATTATTTTTTATTTTTCTTACTTTCAAAAGATTTACATACAAATATGATATGTCTTAAATTTAATTAGATCTCATTACAATATATATGAACTAGATATATGTGTTTTACCTCCATAGAGATACAAGTAAAAATAAATCTGTTGGCCAAAATCTTAATGGGACTTAAAAAATCGTGTAAAAAATAAAAAGTTATATATTTTTGGAAATTTATATTGTTAAAAATATTGTTCAACCTTTTTTAAAAAGTGATAAATGTATATTTTAGCCAATAAAATATTATACAAGCCTCAATATTTCTGCAGTGATGATATTTTGAGGATTGGATCATATTTCGACTAAAAACTAGATTTTAACCATTTTTAAAAGTTTAAACCAATATGGAATAAAGAGAATTATTTTATAATATTCTTATACTGCTCCTGCAATATTTGAACATTGGATACGGCCCAGGGGCTAGTCAAGGTATGCAATTATCATATTCATAAAGATCTATTTTGACTAAGAACTTAATTATCATTTAAAATTTATCCATATTTCCTCTAATTTCTTTAAACTTGAATACAATACTTTATGCGATTTTTATGTCATCTAAATCAATATAATTTTGAGAGATAATAGTACCTAAGTCTAGTAAAGTGTCTTCTTCTGAAGAGAGGTCCTTCAGGCCATTCTGTCATTTCACTAAATGCACTTAAGCTTCTCTAACCATAAAATATGTGATTATTTGATTGTGAAGGCTTGTAAAAAAATATTTTAATTATCTGCATTTTTTAGCTTTTGAAGGGAAGATTGCCCTATCACCCAGTCACCATTAGCTACACATCAGATAACTTCGTTATTTTAAATGTTTTTAGCAGCATGAAAATGTTATCTATCGATTTATAATGTTTTTTAAGGTTGAAAATTTTATTTAAAATCACATATATTAGAATTTAGAATTATAAATGATCTTCATATATGTGTAATTGATCGAATATTTTATAATTATTTTAACTGTTTTTTTATATTTAATTAAATTATAGTTAATTAATACAATTTAAAGGCTATGTTTCCTTTGTCCAGTAAATTACTCAAAATGGACAGTATTTTTATTATCAACGAATTAATCCTTTGGGCAGTATTTATAAATTTTTTGGCATTTTTCAAAATTGACAATATTTTTTCATCAAAAAAAATTGAGCAGAAAAAAAATTAAGTTGATTTGACTAAAATTGTATTGTACAGTATATATTTGAAAGTTGTTTAGTATTTATATTAATATCTTTTTATTAGCTGTATATTATATGAAAATTAATATATCAAATATAAAAAAGTTAGCAAATTGAATAAAATAGCAAAATAGTTATGGAATTGCAGTTATTAAAAATAATTTTTATGTCAAAATATTTAATTTAAACTTACATATTCTACAACAAAAACTATTTATACAAATATCTTTTTTTATTTTAAGTTATCAAGAATATTTTATGAAAATTAACATAAATATATATAAATTAGTAATACCCAAAGTAAGTCATTGTTCATGACTTTTGCAGCATCTGATATTAATACTTATATTTTAACACAATGTCCAGATATCTGTTTTACACCATTAATTGAAGATTTAAAAATAAATCATGATTTTTTGTTTTTTTGATTACAGCACTCCAATTTCCAAATAATGGAAATGCCTATTTGCATCAGAAGTACCTACAACTATTAATGGGAACCTATGCCACATTTATTTCAGAAATTAGTATTAATGATTTTTCAATAAGCCATTCTTCCAATTCCCCTTAAGCCTATATTTGATGGCCAATATTTTTTTGTCTTTAGTCTCATTAAAAAATTTCTTATATTGAATGTAATATTAAGAAAATTTTTTGTAAATTTTCCATGATCATTTAGGTTTGAGGCCTATTTTAAATAAAGTTTCTATCTTTAATTGTACATCACAAGGCATTTTGAAGATTTTAATTTCAATAAGTTCATGATTATGATATTGAGATGTGTATGTTACATCATCATTATTAGAAATATAAAAGAAATAAATTCTTGCAGCATATTGTGCTCCTCACTTTTTAAAACTAAATCAAATCTATTATCCAACCCTCTGTATCATTTGTGTATGGTTGTACCCAGGAATTACTATTTAGATATTTTTTGACTTCAGAATTTTTGAGGATCTCTTTCTTAAACCAGCAATATCTTTGATTTTTTATTTTTCCATCTAAAAAAATTAGAACTGCCCAATAAGTATAAAACTGGAGAATTATTTATTAACTGATCAAAAATTTAAATACCTGCCTCATTTTAAAACTGCCTATTTATTTTAAATACTGCCTAAATCAGTAAAAGAACTTGAAAATTAAATATTAACTGCTCAGAAATTTAAAATACTACTGCCCATTTTATTTGTCGTCTAATTTAAATATTGTCAAAATATGCAATTGTGTTGATTAAAGGTCTGCATTGGGCGGGTTTTTGGACCAAAAGCCCGCCTACCCAATGTTTTAAATAAAATTTAATCTGCCCGTGCGCCTCTGTTTTCAAAAAAATATAAACCCGCCCGCCTTGCCCATTAGTTTAAAAATCCTTAGCCAGCCAGCCCATTAGTCTAAAATTCCTTACCCGCCTGCCCACCCATTAGTCTAAAATTTTTTACCTGCCCGCTCATTATTTATAAAAATTTTTTAACCCAAGCCCGCTTATAAAATTTAATTATGGCCATTATTTTAATTTTTAAGCATTTAATAAAAAAAATTACAGCATTACACCTCTACAAATAGGCAATTAGACCCGATTTTATAGTTTTGTTTAATAGAGAACTGTCTTTTTGAAAATTTATGGTTATTTTTTTATTATCTATTAAATCTTCATAATTTATAGATGGGCATTGATGCCGATGGAAGAAGGATGTGCCACTTTTGTTATTATATTTATAGATAGATTCACAATCATTGCAGCGAATCCAATCTTGATTTTTATCATTTTCATCGAAAATGATTTTAAATTGTTTTCACATTGAAGATTTGAGTTTATTGTCTAATTCATTATCTTCTTGTAAAAATTATTTTTTATTTTTTTAGATATATATTCCTTATTCATAATATAATTTTAAAATAAAAATTAAATTAAAAATATTTTTTTATTAAAAATTTAATATAATTTTAAAATAAAAATTAAATTAAAAATATTTTTTTATTAAAAATTTAATATAATTTTAAAATAAAAATTAAATTAAAAATTAAATTAAAAATATTTTTTTATTAAAATTATGTTAAAATAAAATTATGAAAAGGGCAAATATAAAGATAAAAATTATTACTAAAATAAAATAATACAAAGCAGATTGCAGACCCAAAAAAGAAAATTTTAATTTTCAATATCCAAAAATGATTATTTATTTTTAGAGAAAAGTTTTATTACATTCCCATAAAATTTAATTATAATTTTTAATACACAAAAATATATTTAAAAAAAACGATTGTACAATAAAAAAAGAAATATCGTTATTTGATCATTTAAATAATTATTATTTTTTATTACTTTATTTTTGAACAAAAATTTTAAATATCTTAACCCGCCTACCCATTGTTTAAATTTCTTGACCCGCCCGCCCACCCAAAGTTTCAAAATTTATTCAGTTGTTAAAGATAAAAATATGAAAATAGGATTGGATCAAATTTAAAAATAAAACATTATGCGTTAATAATTTTTATAAAATACGAAATTATTTTTATTATATTTATACTAGATAATAACCCGTCAAGAATGACGGCGTTGACGGTTAATAGTTAGTTTGTGTATGGTACTAAATATACTTTATAAATATATTTTATAAAAATATTAAAATTTAGGAAAAAAAGGTAAATTTGTGAATCACACCTCATAATATATTCTTAATTTCTGATTCATCTTTCTTGATGGGCAAAATGAAAAATATAATAAGAGTACCAGAGCTCCCGTTAGTCAGCATTACTGCGCCCGTCAAAAATTACCGGGAATAAGAATTTTCTCCTTACTCTTATGATAGTTGTTACCTGTTATTTGAAAATAATATCCAATTTTTATTTTTTATAACCCTCTTCCACCTTCAGGCCAGGTCAAATCCATTAAATAAAATTAAGTTGAAATGTTATGTTTTGAGTCAAAATATATTTAAAGCTATTACTTGATACCCTAACAATATTATTTGTTAAAATATTACTGATCACTTATGCCTAATATTTAATATTGAAAAAATTCCCAAAAGTTCCAAGGCCATAATAATTTTGAAAAGATTTCCCCAACCCCAACCAAAGATCATAATAATTTTGGTAGTTGATAACTGGAATAAAATATTAAAAAAATTATAATGAATTTAAAAATACAAACAAAATCAGATTTTATGGGCCTTGTTTTATTTGTTTTAGGTCAATGTCTGATCTATAGTTAATAATAAATAATTCCCAAGCTTCCAAGCTGATAATAGTTTGAAAAATTTTCCCCAGGCCCAGCCCAATATAATTTATAAAAATATTATCCAAGCCCAGCCCGACCCATTATAATTTAAAAAAATTTTTCTTAAACCTGGCCAACCGAATAATTTTGAAATAATTTTCAGCTTCCAATAAAAAAAAATATAAAAATATTTCCAAGCCCAACCCGACCCATTATAGTTTTAAAAATTTTTTCTCAAACCTGGCCAACCGATAATAATTTTGAAATTTTTTTCAGCTTCCAATAAAAAAAATAAATATTGATATAATTAAATTACTTTATCAAAATATAGTTTCATAGGTAAGAAGAATTGTTTTACAAAAATTAATATAGAAGGGGACTGAGTTGGAAAGAAAGAACGTTTACCTATTGAACGTTAAGTCAGTGGTTCGAATCTCGTTGACGTATAAAAAAATTTTAAAAAAAGTTTTCTTTTTAAAATAAAAATAATTTACATTAGAGGTATTTAGTCTCCTTCGATTTATTAACATTTAGATGATAGGAAGTTGATATAAAAAATAAAATTAACATTAAGATGATAGGAATTTTGATAGAAAAAATAAAATTAACATTAATATGATAGGAAATTTGATAGACATAAAATTAACATTAAGATGATAGCAATGTTGATAGAAGATGATAGGAAAGTTGATAGAAAAAATAAAAATAACAAAGGTTATAGAAAACGTTCATTTATTGATTACGGCGATTATATATTGAATTGAATATTATTCAGATTTTGTTTTTACTTTTGTTTCATTTCTTTGCTTTTGGTTCTTTTAAAAATACGCTTATTTACTTTTTGGTTTTGTTTTAAGGTCCACTTTTGTTTTTTTTGTTTTACTATTGGTTTCCATTCATAAGTAATTGTTATTAGACCAATCGAAAAATTCTGGACAAAGAGATGCTGACAGAGGGCAAAAATACTTATGAACAAAAATATCTGAAGTTAAAAATTACATAAAAAACGTTTTTGCTTAGAAAATCTGCTAGTGTTAATCTATATTAGATAGTCTGAGAAATATTTTAAACTAAATAGAGACTATTGCCCGATATCGACGTTAATATATGTGAGGGGACTTGGATAGAGCCTTTTTAATTCAAATTTCAGCCTAGGCCTAACTTAATTATTTAAAATATTTTGGATATAATTTGCTGTCGAAAATAGTATGTCTTATAAAAAGAAACAAGGAAAATTATTTGTCTTAAAAATTGACTTGGCATTATAATTTAAATTAATCTGCATTTTAATTTCGTTAATAACACGATTGAATGTTATCACCTAATTTTTTTTTCTGTTTAAAATTAGATGTGCAATAAAAACTTTTTTTAGTATGAATTATTTTTATAAAAAACTAATTATTCAAATGATTCGAACTGAATACAAATGGTAAATTTTATTTTTCATGCGAATACCAAATTATTCTATTTATCAAACGAATAATGCACTATTCGATTCGTTTTTGTATATGCATATGAAAATAAGAAAAATTTAGGAAAGTTAGCCTTATGTCTTGAAGAATAACTTTAAATAAATTTATTTTAAAAATAGTTATTTCTATATTAATAACATTTTACGTACAAATATGAATTTGATGTTTGAATTTATACCAAATATATAAGAGTTTGAATTTATACCTAATATATAAGAGTTGAGCTGATTAAAATTACCACGAGTCTGGCCAAAAAATTTACCAGAAAATTTCAAGAGTTCGGATTGGACCACACTGACCTCTATCTTATATATTACCTGAGATAATGAGGTTAAAGACAAAGTTATTAATTAAAAACGAAATCGGGTTAGATATTGAGATATTAATCACTAATTTAATCATCTTTAATTTTAATTATAGGGTCATTCCACGTCTAATGAGCAAAAAAATGAGATTTTCGGCCGACCCCCTTCGATTTTTTTAAAATTTGGTAAGCAAAGAAAGGTCAATGTAACTAAGAAATAGCCAAAATTTTAGCCTCCTAACATTTATATTTTTGAAGATATTAGGGTTTAAAGTGGCAAAAATGACGTATTTTTACCATTATCTGCCTTCATTCAATTAAGCATATCTTAAAAACTACATAATTGTAAATAACATATTTAATATCAAAATTACGTACAAAGATTCTACTTTTAGATAAAAAAATTTTTTATTTTTTTTTCCAATTTCCGATCATTTTATTTAATATATAAGGACTAAAAACGATTTTTTGGAAATAATACGACCTTCAATTTTTTTAAAAAATATAGTAGACATTATTAAACTATTCCTTTATATTTATAAAAAAAAATTGGTCTGGGACGCGGCCATCTTCATTCTCAAAATCGATAAAAATGTGTAGAAAAGTGTATAAATATTTTCCCGAAAGGGGGCGTCTTTGTATAAAATTTTATATTAATAAGTTTTTAATGGTTAATTAAAAGGATTATTCATCTTGTAAGTAAAAATAACAATAAATGGGGTTTTCATTCAATTATAGAAATTATTGATAAAAGAAATAAAATTTATTACTTTATTTATAATTTATTATAAAAATTTTTGCCCATATATAACATATATTTAATAAATATTAATAAAATATGTTCAATTAAGTTTCGAGTTCTTGAATATATGAATCAGAATCTTGTGCATTTCATATATGGCGCCCTAAATATTAAAAAAATTGATATAATTTAAATTTAAACTCACTTTCAAAAGATTCTAATTTTTTCGGTAGCGCATTTACTTTCTTGTGACGACAATATATAGTATAACTACGGCCAGTAGCATTTAACAGTGAAACTAATGTTAAGATATGACATTTGGGCAAGCAAAGAGTGTCGTCTATACTTGGAAATGTAAAGGAATTAGAAGGTCCGGATGGGTGTAGAAACTATATATATTTCTTCCTGCTTTTGATTTTTCACTAAAACAAAGCTAACCACCAATTAGAATCATAAGGATACGTTAGGTATCCTGATATTTCTTCAATAATTAACTTTCATCATTATATGATAACTATTCTAAAGTACTTTCTATTGAATTGGAATACATTTTACTTTTAAATTATGTAGATGTTGGAATCAAGGTGTGTATTTTGTGTGTTCCAGGTATAGATCTAGTTTTTGAAAATCTTTCCCTGAGTAATAGATCTTCGTAATCATAATTTATTTTGGTCATTTATTGAAAATATATGACATTAATATTTTCTTTAGCTAACTCGTACAATCATATGATGTGTACTTTGAGTAAGGCCTTGTAAACTAGCTCTAGCGGCTATTCTTTTAACAGTGCCACCAATCCCATCACAAACACTTTTTCCGTGTGCTGTAGCAGAAAAATGTCATTTCGCCTGTACCCCGAAATCCATCTCATGATTGCAAATATTAATAAAATTTTTACGATTTTTATACTGCGCAGTGGATCCACCGGAAAATAAAAATTTTTATTAATTAAAAAATTTAGCAATGTTTTTTTAAAATTATGTACTGCTATTGTATTGTGTTGCAAAGATTCGGATATCATTACATAATTTAGGCAACAAATATTGACAAAATTATCTATATAATATATAACAAAAGGGTGAACAGTGGATTGAGCCCTATTCCAATGATAATTTTGTACTTCATCCTAAAGTATAAAGCTATAGTTTTCTTAAAAATCACAAAATTAAATATTGGTCTTCGTCTAAGTTCAATTTTAGATTGTTTTGTCCGTCTTTGGTCAAAATCGTAACGCAATCTTTCTTGCCTGGCATGATTCTGCTTATTTCGTCCATACAATTAAATTCTTGTACAATTTTAACTGTATATTCGTCTCTAGTTTTTCCAGGCTTGGGGTTAGGTGTTGATGGAAATCAAAATACCAAGAAATTTATTAAAAAATGAATTAATATAGTGAGCATGTGTTATTGAATGATTAAAACCCTTTCGCGCCCGAAATATTTCCCATGAACAAAAAATACTTGTACTTAGATATAATAAAATAATCATTTTGATATAATAAAATAATGATTTTGATAGGTTAATGATAAAATATGAAATAATAAATATTGTTTTATAAATTAATATCTCTAAGTACTAACCATTAGTTTCTTTAAATATAAAAATTAATTGATTAAAAATTTTAATGACAAATGATCTCGCTGGGCGCGAAAGGGTTAATCAATTTTAAAATTTTTATTTATTTTATTGATTGAAACATTTATTGTTATTCTAATTTAGTAAGGCTATGCCGATTTTAGAAAATCCGATCCAATATTTATACTGTTTTGGGTTATTTTATGATAATACTTTTATTTTGTATATAATTTCATAATAATAATAAATTAATATTTGTAATATTTTAAAAATATCAAATTATTTTAAAAAATTGAGTAGAGAAAATTTTGATATTATTTTTGGCGTCTATGAAATGAACAAGATTCTGATTCATATATTCAAGAACTATAAACTTGGTTGAATATATTTTATTAATATTCATTAAGTATATGTTATATGGGCAAAAAATTTTATAATAAAGTAATAAATTGAATTTCTTTTATCGATAGACAATTTCTGTAATTGAATGAAAGCCCCATTTATTGTTATTTTCACTTACAAGATGAATAATCCTTTTAATTATATCAATAGTTCAAGAAAAACCATTAAAAACTTATTAATTATTAATTTTATACAAAGACGCCCCCTTTCGGGAAAATATTTATACACTTTTCTAAACATTTTTATCGATTTTGAGAATGAAGATGGCCGCGTCCCAGACCAATTTATTTTTATAAATATAAAGGAAGAGTTTGTCTACTAAATTTCTTAAAAAATTGAAGGTCGTATTATTTCCAAAAAATCGTTTTTAGTCCTTATATATTAAATAAAATGACCGGAAATTGGGAAAAAAAATAAAATTTTTTTTTTCTAAAAGTAGAATCTTTGTACGTAATTTTGATATTAAATTTGTTATTTACAATTATGTAGTTTTTAAGATATGCTTAATTAAATGAAGGCAGATAATGGTAAAAATACTTTGCCACTTTGAACCCTAATATCTTCAAAAATATAAATGTTAGGAGGCTAAAATTTTGGCTATTTCTTAGTTACATTGACCTTTCTTTGCTTACCAAATTTTAAAAAAATCTAAGGGGGTCGGCCGAATCGTGGTTGATTTGTCTTGAATGACCCATAATGGTAAAAACTAAAATGAAAAATTTTATTTTATTGGTTGTTAATTAGGCAAAACATTACAAGGTTCCTTTTATTTTTAATCGTATTTTTTTTCTTTATAAATTATTCTTATTTTTTAAAATGTATAATTTTCATGTTATATTAAACGGAAATCTTAAAATATTTAGATAATATTTTCAAATGTTAAAAAATTTATAAAAAACAAGATGAAAATATATTCTACATTGTTTTGTTATTATATTATTTTAAAATTATAGTTTAAGAGTTTTAAACCAATTTTTAAAAATCCTACCTCAATTTAAACAAGACTGCTTACTTTATTTCTCTTGAATCGCAGCAAAATACAATCGTGCAATTTGGAAGCACTAACGATAAAGAAAAAAAGGGATAAAATTTGAATAAGATTGCATTTCAATATTGCTGATTTACTAACGCTTAAAAGATAAAATAATTTTGCAGTAATTACTTAGTTTCAGGGGGGTCGATCATAAATTTTTTACATCAAAAACCTCCCATACAACAAAATAACGATCGAGAAAATAAATACAATTTATTAAATTATTTATAATTTATTATGAAATTATTAGCCTGTAACAGATTATAATGTATATTAAATTTAAAAAATATTTTCAAAGTTTAGCGTTCCTGAATACATGGGTCAGAATCTTGTGTATTTCGTATATGGCACCTTAAATATTAAAAATTATTGTATAATAAATTTATGTCTGATAAATTACTTACTTTCTTTCTTACGACGAAAATGTATAGCTACGGCTACTACCAGTTAATGATGGAACTTATGTAAAATATGAGATTTTAGCATAAAAACTATACTTTTTGCTTTTGATTTTTTCTTAAAACAAAGGTTAGTCACCAATTTAAATCAACATATATTAGATAACGTATCCTGATATATTTCCAAAAATTATTCATTCATCCAATATGAAAAATAAATTTTTTGGAATGCTTTCTATTTAATTCTATTAAATTTTACTTTTAAATTTATATAGATCTGTTAGAACATTTTGTCTATACAATAAAACTCTTGGACAATTCAGGCTTGGGTATGTGCAGATAATCCTTTTTCCGCTTTCAGTAATTTGGCTTGCTTTGCCATGTAATGCGTTGTATTAAATTATCTTGGACTTTGTCAACTTTTCTGGTTAATATTGATAAAATTTTATATTTTTAGTTTTGGATAAGAGTATGATTTTTTTTAAAAATATTGATTAGAATACCATATTCTTTAGCTGACTCAATTTCATATATAATTAGATGTTCTATCATTTTTTTATTTTGCTATTTTTTTATATTGGATATCCTTTTATCTGTCAACTTTTTTTTAATTGAGGATTCCTCAATTCTATCAATGATTATTTATCGATTCAATAGCTAGGTTCTATTCTGTATGATGAATATTAGGGCAGGGTCCAAAATGCATCATTCGACTTAGGAGCTTTATCGAGTTTTTTTCGATGCATATTTTATCACCTGGGTGAAGTGATATCAGCCATAGTCATGCTCGATTTTTAGTAACTATTATATTGTTTTATTTCAAATAACACCTTGTTTTTTGAAGAAGATTTTTGTTTATTTTATCGAAATTCTACATCAGAAAAAAAATTAATTTATCAAAATATCAGTATTTTCGCTAATTTTTTACCTTTCAATTGACAAGCATAGAAAGATGCACATAAATTAGAGATCTGCAAAGTCTTGCTCCTCCGGGAAATTCTTACATAAAAAATTTTCGAGATAAACCATACAATTTAGTTAAAATATCAGGCCGGCCCTCGCAAATCTATCACTTTATAAAATTTTAATAACCATCCCTACTACAAAAATACGTCGAAATTCCGATCGAATAATTCATTATTCGTATTCGTACGAATAATAAAATTATTATTCGATTCGATTCAATTCGAAAATTTTATTTAACCGTAAATTAAAAAAGATAGCATATTAAATTTTTTTTTTTTTAAATTTAACTATGGATAAACAAATTTTATTAATAAGATAATATAGATACTATATTTATATATAATGTAGAAAAATCAATATAATATTCATATCATGTAGAAGACAAATATACCAACAACAAATTTTTTAAACACAAAGTTTTTGCAAAAAGTCAAATTTATGATTTCTCCATCATCAAACAAAGGAGAAATATCTGGTTCACCCGTCATTCTTGACGGGATAGCTACTAGTTATTTATAATTGTATATGTGTTATAAATTACATATAAATAAATACTTCTTCGTCCATCATAAAACAATTTTCGGAAGTTAATTTTGTATTATGAATTATTCGAATAAAAACAGCCGTTAACAACATTTAGAAATATAAAATCTTCATTATTCCACTAGAAATTTTATTAAATAGGAATAATTGCAAATAATTCCTATAATATATGATTATTTTTCGATATTTATTAATATAAATTATTTTAATCAATAATAGATAAAATAAGTCGTTTTAGGTATAACCAACCCTGACACTTAAAATGTTGATATATTTTTTGAATTTCAAGCTTATATTTTGATTATTAATACAATTTGAAAATAAATTACATTATTTCTTTATATTTTAAGAGCTGTCTAATTAAAATACTTACTGTAAATTGAATTATTCATTTTGGTTATTTTTGTAAAATGTTTATTTTTATTATTATATTTTATATATGAATTTGAATAGAAAAGAAAATGTGATTTAATAACGAATAAAATAGATATATTTCAAGAATGAAAGGTTAAGAGACATAGTCGAAATAGGAGAGACTCAGTTTGGCTTTATGCCTCGAAGATCAACGACTGATGCAATCCACGAAATTAGGCAAATGAGAGAAAAATACAGGGAAAAGAACAAAAAGCTACACATAGTCTTTCTCGATCTAGAAAAGGTCTTCGATAGAATCCCAAGAAAACATATCTGGTGGGAGCCATGCCACAAAAAGGTTCACGATAAATATATAAGAATAATACAAGATATGTATATGGGCCATACAACAATGATTCTTAGTAAAACTGGTACTTCAACAGACTTCACAATAGCTAGGGGGGTTTATCAAGGGTCGGCTCTTAGCCACTTCTCTTCATAAGTAATAGATGTATTATCACAGTCTATACCGCAAACAGTCGCGTAAAATATGATATTTGCAGAAAATATTGTGATACTTGCCGAACCCAAGGATGAAATGAAAGAAAGATTAGTGAATTGGATAAATATTCTAGAAAAGCACGGACTAAAAGTAAATAGAGAAAAGACGTAGTATATGGTGATAGGAGGAGATGAAACAGAGCGCATTGATATAAATAAATGGCAGATATCGGCAATTGAAAGCTGTAAATATTTGGGCTCCACCATAGAAACAAACGGCACAATAGAAAAATAGATAGAGTAAAATTAATCAAGGGTGGTTAAAGTGGAGATCTTTATTTGGAATGCTCTTTGACAAAAATATCTTAAAATTGAAGTGAAAAATTTACAGTTCCATAGTACAACCAACTATTCTATATAGATCGGAAACAGGGGAGAATGCTGAGGATGATTACTAGAAAGGATAAGGTGTGAAGTACAAGAATACTAGGAAGTTTAAAGGTAGTGCCTACTAAAACTAAGATTATGATGAACAGACTTAGGTGGTATGCGTACATAATGAGAAGGCCTATGAACTATATAGAAAATAAAGTTGAGAGCAGAAGTTGTAAACGCTCCTTTTTAAAAGTAGCTAGCTCCCGCTCCCGCTACTACATTTTTAAAAGGAGCTAGCTCCCGCTCCAAGTAATGGAATGCCACTCCGTAACCGCTCCTTTGATTTTCATTTTTTTAGAAGGTATACGAAACAAAATTTTTTTTTTATCAAAAAGCTTTATTTATTTAAAATGATCTATCAAAATATTTAAAACCTTTTATTAGCTTTTAATAAATTTCCTAAATTAGAATTTAACAAACATCAACGGCTCTCCCCTAAGACCTCTTTTGCAATACTAAATAGGCGCTCCACAGGAGCACTAGAGGGAAGCGGGGTATTGTATGAAGATATTTTTTAATTCAGGGGATTTATCAAAAATAGTAATTTTGTTATCATTATTTAAAAAATATCTGTACAATATATTATCTTCCTGATGAACAATTTCATGGAATCCAAAAAATATCTTCCAAATCATTTTAGATTGAAGCTGCTCACTTTTGAAAACATGTATCGGCCCGATTCGATCAAATATTTAATATCGGCAAAGCCCTAAAAAACACGATATGCCTCAAAATTCATCAATTAAATATTGGCCAAAACCACCAAAAGTATGGCACAGAATACATATTGATTATGCTGGCCCATTTCAAAATCATTATTTGTTGGTAGAGATAGATGCTAGCAGTCGCTGGCCAGAGATAGTTCTCATGACTAGTACTACAACAGAAAGCACGATAAAAATATTAAGAAATATCTTTACCAGATTTGGATTTCCTAAAATAATCGTTTCTTATAAAGGGCCACAATTCAGTAGTAAAGAATTCAATAATTTTTGCGAAATAAACGGAATACAATTAGTGCACCGAAGTCTACCATCCTCATATTAATGGCATGACCGAACGTTAGTTCGAACCTTTAACAAAACATGAATAAAGAAACGAGGGGGATTTTAGAAACCAGTTTAGCTATTTTTCTCTACAATTACCAAAATACACAAGGGACAAAAAATGAACAAATTCAGCCAAAATACTACTAAGAATTAAACCTAGATGATTGTTGGACCGAATATTCGAACGGGGGAACAAAAAGGGGAAGTTAGAATACTACAGTCAAAAATTCGAGATAAATGAAAAAGTGAGGTCGCGCATTTACAATGAAAAAAATGGGAAAAAGTCCTTATTAAAAGTATACTTGGATCACTACTATATGAAGTATAGAGGGTAAAACGATTATACTTCATACTGATCAATTAAGGAAAATACCGAAAATATATTATCTGAAGAGTACGAAGTAGAAGAGATAGTAAACAAATAGGACGTAGTAAACAATAACGATAAAGTAGAGGGAGGAAAATGATACAAGTCAAGAAGCTGAAGGAAGTATTACACAAAAGTTAGAAACTACAAGTCAAGATCGATATCCGAAAAGAATACAAACGAAACTAATTAGATTGGAGATAAATGCTATGTATTGAATTATTTATTTTTGTATTTTTTGTAGAATGTTTATTTTCATTATTACATTTATTATATGAATTTGATTAGAAAAGAAAATGTGATTTGATAACGAATAAAATAAAGATATATTTCAAGAATTACTTCTATTAATACATTTCACTAACTAAATAATTATATATTCGCAAAAAATTAAGTTATTTATGATATGAACCAATTACAAATACAAAATATAGATATCAAAAACAATTGATTTATAAAACGGTTATTGTAGAAATTAATAGATAGTCATAAAGGTGTGTAAGAGCCTTAATTGACATTTGGAAAAAATTAGATATATACTAGAATTTAATAGCCAGGGCGGATTTGTCATAAAATTAACGAGCAGGACAAATAAAAAAATTATAACCATCAACATGATGTGCGAAAATTCTTGCGCCAACACGGGGATGGCTTTACAGATGAAAATATAATTGCAAAGAATTGAGAATTAATTTTCTGTGACCGCGTGTGATTGACTGATTGATTAATCAAACAATTGAATTTTTTTAAAGAAAATTTATTTCTGTAATTGGAAAAAAATTAAATATTATTCATTATGTAAATGATTATCTTCAATTTTATAAGGTGTAGGATTTTTTTACTTGATTCACAAATTTCTTTTACTGATTAAAGTTTACACGTGTAAGATGAATAATCCTTTAAATTATATCATATATCTTAAGAAAACATTGAAAACTGATTAATATGTAATTTTATACAAAGACGCTCCATTTTGGGCAAATAATTATACACTTATCTAATGTTTTTTTTTATTTGAGAAGATCAAGACTGAATTTTATTTACAAATATAAAAGATTAGTAAATTTTTTATAAAATAAAGTATTATTTCCAGAAATAGTCTTTAATCTTAATTCATCTACAGGGTTGCCAGGTCAAAATTCTCAAATTGTGGGAGAAATTCGGTATTTTGTGGGAGTAATATAAAAATTGTGGGAGAAATATGAAAATTGCTAAAAAAAAAATTTTTGCGGGCCGAAGGAGAATTGACTTAGTTATCCGCTTATTATTTTTTATAAATATAAAATCGAATCTATTTTCCAAAATAAAATAGGTAATTATTTTTCAAAATAAAATAGCCAACTATTTTTCAAAATAAAATAGCCAACTATTTTTCAAAATAAAATAGCCAACTATTTAAAATAAAATAGCTTTTCAAAATAAAATAGCCAACTATTTTTCATAAAATATCCAACTCTTTTTCAAAATAAAATAGGTAACTATTTTCCAAAATAAAATACGCAACTATTTTTCAAAATAGGTAATTATAGTACGACACAAAATTTCTTAAATACTATCTTTATTATTAAAATAACATATTGATTTATTATAATATATTAATTTTGTTTAAAAATAATAACCAACGATCTTTTTTAAATACAAAAGAATGTAAACAAGATAAAATTTTATAAAAAAATTGTAATTTTACAATGTAAAAAAATATATTTTATGCTAATGTATAAATAAGATTTTATAAAAAAACAAACAATTTTAAATTTACAATGTAAAAAATAATTATAATCAATGCGGGGAAGTTGTTCTACAGTATTTAGTTAATACAATGGGGGAAGGGAATATGATATTTTGAGGCATCAAAAATCTTCAAAGCATAAATCAGTACAGGGCAGTCTATCAACATCTATTGCAAAACAAAAATATTCTTCAAAAATAAGAAATAATACAGATGCAACTACAGTTGCGGAAATGGTAAATACCTATCATGCAGTACAACATTCAGAGAGCTACTTAACATCACAATGTTCGTAGAATCTTTCCCCATAATATTTAACGACTAATATAAATGAAAAGTATACTTTGTAGAACACAAATGAGCAAGGCTATCATCAATGTTTTAGGATATAAATCCAGAAGGTCAATTCTTGACGTTTTGAAAGATGTGCAAACATATGCAATTCTAACAGATGCATCTAATAAGGAGATATTAAAACATTTCCATTGATCCTCCCCTATTTCAACAAAATTAATGTCATTTCAATAAAACTATTAAAAAAATTTTCTCCAGATATGAAATATCCAAAGATAGCTAACCATATATAATGGTAAATATGGCAGATTTAACATTACCAATGAATTGCATGGCAGCTTTCTGATCTGATAATTCCTCATTGAATTTGGCAAAAACCAGAGTGTATTTACAGAATTGAGTCAGCATAATGTTGGTTGACAGGTTCCTCCTAATACGCGCCATCGTAGAATTTTAAAATTTTACAAACCATTAAAAAATAAATAGATTATAAAAGCTGTCATAATATTTTGAAAAAAATTTTCAAAAATAAATGTCACAAGTATATTTAGGAATTTTACATATAGGAAATCTACTATATGCTGTTAATATGCAGTTGCAATCAGAAGAATATAATTTAATAAAGGTTCACTAAATTATGCTGCAGAAATACCAAAGTAAGAATATTATTACTATTATCGGATAATTATTAATAAGATTTAATATGATGTCATGTTTGAGGAGATTGTAATGCTTCTTTATTTTTATGATTTGCTAAAATATTCAAAATATTAATTTTACAATGTAAAAAATAAATTTATTTGATTTTATGCAAATGTATAAATAAGATTTTATAAAATACAGAAAGTCAAATAGTTATAGTTAATTATATTTTATTTGAGATTTAAATAATGGAACTAAACGTTTACCGTCGTTATTAAGATATTTATAAAACTCCTGGCATGACATTTTATAATTTTGTTTAACCATTAACTCGGCCTCTAATGTTAAAGCAATTCGATTTCTCTCCTTTCTCCAGGTAGTCCTCATCAGGCTAAAAATGCCTCCGATGAGGCATTAGAATGAGGTAAGGAGAAAACATACTCGCAAATTTTTTCCAAGCATGGGGATTTATCGTTATTACGAAAAAATTTTACCCATTTCTCCTCTGCTTTTAGACCATCTAATTTTAAGTATTCTGGCGAATCATAAAAAATGGAAAAAATTACAATCTCTTCAAACAAGGCTTCAATGTCTAGCGGTAATTTTAATATATTTATTAAATTACAAAAACCATCAAATGATGGTTTCTGTTCCAAAGTCATAATATTTATACACTTGTAAATAGAGTTATTAAAATCAAATCTTGATTGTAAATATTCCAAAATTGTCTTAATAAAAATATTTGCTTCATTTAAAAATACGTTAATTATAGTAATATTTGAACATTTTAATATGATATTTTTAGCAATAGCGCCATAAAATTTATTATCTATTTTTAACTGTAGAGATGAACAGAGCTGTAGCATGATTTTGTGAATCTTTATCAATAAAGAATCTTCTGATTGCAACTGAATATTAACTACATGAAGTAGATTTCCTACATGTGAAACTAATCCCAAATATGCTTCTGACATTTCATCCTCGAAAAAATTTTTCTAGGACAGCTTTTAAAATCTTTATTTAAGAAGTATTTCTTTAAGGGTTCGTAAAATTTTAAAATTCTCTCGATGGCAGGTATTAATGATAACCACCTGATAGGTACATATCGCAACAACTCACACCATTCCAAATCAGACCACCAATTCTTTTAATTCAGTGACTCTTTTAGCTGATGAAATAAATTCGTTAAAACATTTCATCACAATTACTTCGACATCTACAGATAGTACATTCATTGCCTTCTTGCAAGAATTATGCAGTATATGGCATATACAGCCAATTGGTATTAATTCATTATTGTGCTGCCTCAATTCGGTAAATACACTTTGATTTTTGCCAAAATTAACAGAGGCATTATCAGCGCAGAAAGCTGACATGCAACTTATTGATAACCCTGAATCAGCTAAATTTACCATTATGTGGTTAGCTATATCGTTGGATTTTTCACTATCGGATGAAAAAAATTTCAATAGTTTTATAGAAATGCCCTTATTCTTATTGAAATAGCAAAGGATCAGGGGAAATGTTTTAATATTTTTCTTATTTGATGCGTCTGTTAAAATAGCATATGGATGTCCTTCTTTCAAATCGTCTAGAATTGACCTCTTGGAAGGTCCTGACACATTTGTGATAACCTTGCTCATTTTTGTCCTACCTCAAGTAAAGTTAGCACTTATTTTGGAGTCGTTAAATATTAAGGGAAAAGATTCGACCCACAGTGTGATGACAGATAGCTCTGTTAATGTTGAACTACATGATAATTTTGAAAATGTCGAGTGGATAATTTTATAAAAAATATATTTTAGAGCGGAAAAATAAAATAAAAGAACTAGACATATTTTTTGAATAAATATTTAAAATTTATTTTAATATAAAAATAATCAAATACTTTCTCTCAAAATTATTATTTATATATTAAAAACATTAAAATGTTTAAAAAAAAATTGTGGGAGAAATTAAAAAATTGTGGGAGCTTTTTGTGGGAGATTTCTAATTGTGGGAGTTTTGAGGGAGTAAGATGTATGTGGGTAAACTAAAAAATTGTGGGAGACTCCCACTGATGGGGGGAGACATGGCAACCCTGTTCATCTATCCATCCCAAATGGCGAAGATTTTCCGGTTCATCTTTTGGAAGAATATAACCTAACAAATGAAATGGAATTTTGATGTCTATGGATTCAAATATTCTTAACTAATTCCTTATCATGAATATAACTATTCAAGATTAAAAAACAAATAAGAAATATATGTCTTTATATTATTAATTTATAAATTACAATTACAATATCGGAAAGGGTAAATTCCACTCATTTAGTTAAACTACAACTGGGTACAAGGTTTGTTGGTATCCTTGAGAAAAAAAATCGGCATAATTTTATGAAGGGTGGGCCTTCATAAAATTCACGTTCGCTCATTTTGGGCAGGTCTATGACCAACGTGCTAGATAAGATAAGATAAGATTAAATAAAATGGCCGGAAATTGGAAAATTCAAAAAAATTGCTAATTACGGTCATGTAGCTTTTAAGATATTAATAATTGATTAAAGGCTGATAATAGTAAAAATTAATCATTTTTGCCACTTTGCCACAAAATAACTACAAAAATTTAAAATTTAGAGTCTAAAATATTCTAAATTACATTAAACTTTTTTTGCTTAACAAATTTTCAAAAAGTCAAATTGGGTCGGTCTAAAATCTCAATTTTCTTGCCCATTTGACATGGTGACCTACCCATTGGTTTCGAACCATATTGATATGATATAACAGGTTCGGTAAAATGTTCCGAATAAGAATAACCTTTAAGCAGTGATCTCTGGGGCGTTTTACACTTTAGTTGATGTAATAATTAATAATTCACTTCTTTAAATCTCAGAAACGTGGGATCAAATGCCAAGCTGACACAACTACACCTAACGCCATAACCAACCTCGACTTACTATTAAGTGATACAACTGAACCGATCCTGAAAATGGATTATAGGATGCCTCTCGACCATTTAGGGTCCGATTACATGAATTCTAATAGCAGGAGGGAGAGTGGAAGGGCTATCAAAAAACCCTCCAAAGATTTGCCTGATTCTCAACAAGTTTTAAACTTTATAAATTATTATATCTTATTCATTGAAAAAAAAATATTTACATGAAATATCTTTGTGTATTAATGTTTAGTTTTTATAATTTATTTTGATTTTGCTTTATTTTATTACATTTTTTATGTTTTCTTTATCAGCATTTGAAGAAAGGAGACCTGATTTCATTGCCCGTTCAAATGAAATATTGCGCTGATTTAATCAAAGATCTCTTTTCTAAAAAACATCATGTAATAAGCCATAGAAGACATTTTTAAAAATAATTATTTATATTTTACATTAAAATATTCTTTTAACCAGGATTTCCTATATTTTCTGAGTTTTTAATTTATTAGGCATACACTTGGCCATTCTACACTCCAGTAGATGCTTTGGAGTTGAATCTCCCAGATTATCACGATATAATTAAAATACCTATGGACCTGAGCACTGTAAAAGTAATTTCAAATTTACTATATTATTAAATATAAGTTACTAATTTGGCCTTTCTCTCCTGATATCATTTTCACGCACTTAAACTTAATTTTTTTAAAACATGAATTATTTTTGAAGAAAAAGGTCGAAGCTAGAGATTACAAAAACCCTGCTGATTTTGTCAATGACGTCCGCTTAATATTCGCCAATTGTTACAAATACAACCCACCCGATCATGACGTAGTGGCTATGGCCAAAAAGTTACAGGTAATTGTTTGATTTTATTAATGGTTGTAATGGAATTTTACATCTAAAACAAAAAAACATTATTTATTTTTATTTAAAGTTTAAGAGTAACCTATATATATTCACCAAATAAATAATCATATATCTATCTTTCATAGTTGTATGCAATAATACTTCACAGTACTAATTTATATACGTTGTATTTGGTTCCAACAAATCTTATAAAACTAGATTTAAATAAATGAAATTTGTCATGGTAGGTTTATGATCTATTTTAAATTTTATTAAAATTAAAATTGTAGAACTCTAGCTTAACCAGCAGATCCAAGAGTATACTCTTTTAAAGTCTAAAATCGTGCATATCGTTTTTCATTAAATTCTCTCTATTGCACTCTATGCCAATTGAAATGAAAATTTTATAATACTCATTTTTTTTCTTTACTATCTATATTTATGATGTAAATAACATGTCAATTTTTTTTAGAATTTTCTAGATATTTCTATGTATTTTACAGTATGTCAATTGGAATACACAATGCGCATAAATGGGTAATATTTACACTTTTTATTAATCAATAATCGAAATTATATAAAAGATGAGATATATATTTTTGAGTTTTGATGAAAATTGTAAAACAATTATTAGTTAGTAGTAAGACACCCCACATTTTCACTTTAACATTTTTCACCTTACTTTTTTCTTTATATATTTTCGGGATTTTAAATGTTCTATAAAGCGCTATTACCGAATCAATAAGACACTGTCCATATATATAAATTTTTACGATTGCAGGACATTTGAGAGTGGGTATTTGTCGATTTTTACTGTCAAATCGTTAAACATCTGATATTGGATGGGGTCCACAAAGCTGCTCAGTAAATTAACTGATCGGTTGTCAAACCACGTTACTGCAGTTACTTTCAATATTAACAGGTTCGAGATAAAGAGATTATACACATAAAAAGAGAATACCATTGAATAGCTGTAATTCATCTAGTGTTAAATTAAGGGGTCTTCTTGGATCTTTTTGAATTGCATACAAATTAGATTATTATTATACTATTGGTAGAAGTATATTTCCCAGTAAAATCCTGAAGATATTTCGGACTAATTTTTGTTTTTAATCATTAAAATATAATAGAATATATTCATAAATGCATATAATATTATAATATATCTGGAAGACTTACTTGGAAAAACTAGTATGGAGAGAATGCATGGGATAATGATATTAACTGTTCATGTAGAAAGACGGTCCTGGCTATAGAGTTTGCAAAGAATAAGTTAAGAAAAAGTAAAAGGTGATCCTTTAGATTGCTGGGTTTATGCAGCCATTAAACTTTTGGAATATTTTATGAAGTTGATAGAGTGTAAGAGAAGTGGAAAAGGAACAAACGAAAATCTATGAAATGAAGTCTGGTTTTACACCTAGGAAATGCACAGCAGATATAATTTTGTGGTTAGACAGATACAGGAAAAGTATCTAGCAAAGGTAAAGAAACTATATTATGCTTTTGTTGTTGCGAAGACGTTTGATAGGATGTCGCAGGGTTACTAGATGGGTCTTGAGAAAATAAGGTGTAAAAGAATAGTAGTGATCACACTATACTACCCAAATTCAGAAATAACCGGTTTTTACTTTTAGGGTGCAATTTAATATTAAACGCTTTATTAAGATAGGATAAAATATTTTGTTAATCATAATAATTTTAAATTTGATTTAGGATTTTAACCGTTAGGTTAGACAAACAGGATTTTTTTGGCTCTCATACAAACTTAAACTCGTTTGGTAAAAGGTTAAATCTTTATATTTCTGTGCAAAATTTTTATCGTTTCTTTGGTTAATTGTTGGTAGAGTTTTTAATTTATTAATATTGTTTCCGTTCGTTTCTTTGCTTAGGTTGTGTTTTTCGACTATAGCGGTAGTATTCATCCCTTCTTCACATAAATTAAGAATTATCCTGTGTTTAATTTGATCAAATGAAATTGGACTGGACATTTTATATTAATAATAATTGTGAAATGTTTGACCTTGTTTTTGCAGATGTTCAAACGAAGCCAATCCTCAAATACTAATAAAACACTAAATTAAAAAACGGCATTTTTGAATTAAAATAATTTTCTATAAATTGCCATAAGTCGGAAATTAGTGATCTAGATTATTAAATCATTATCGGAATCGAAACTAAACTTAATTTATTATAATCAAATCTCAAAATATAACTGCGTACAAAATCTTTGAAAAGATTGGTAAAAGAGTTATTTTGAATTTGTGTAGTATATAGGAACACAACCGCAGTCTGGATGAACCATAGAGATAATGAATGATTTTAAAAGTATCCAAGGATCCATTCTGACCCAGTTATTATTTACCTTATTAATGATCGTGGGGGCTATAGAAAAGACTTTCATGGGAGCTATTATATGCTGATGACCTTATCAAACAATGAGGAAGAACTGAAGAATAAAATTAATGATAGAAGATGTCTATGAACACAAAGGGTTTAAAAATGAATCCAGAAGAGACAAAGCTGATGATTTATGGGGACACCGTGGAAGAATTTCGGACTTGGCCTTGTGGTTTCTGTGGAAAAAAGGTTTCTAGAAATTCAATCTAATTTGAAGATAGTTGGCTTGTTATATAACTGTATATGCTTGTGAAAGGGGCCCATAATGATGATATCATAGGTAACGGTGGATTGGATATTATAATGAATCAATTTTGTGAAATGTGGGAAAATTTTTTTATTTGGGTGGCAGGCTAAGCATAGATGGAGGTGTTAATTTTGCTGCTTCTCAAGGCGATCAGATAAATATGGAAGAAGTTTATAAGAGATGTCCTCTATTTTAGCAAATAAAAACATCTCTCTTGAAGTTATCGAAAAAATTTAAGTATGCTGTGTGAGAAGTTATATAGATTATGATATCGAAACATGATCAATGTAAGTGTAATACGAAATTAAATTAGAAAGTAAGGAGATGAGAATAGCTAGAAGGATGTATGGAGTATCTTTAAAGGAGAGAAAAGCAAGGACTGTGAAAAAAGAGAAACGATAGGAGTGTTGATGATAAGAAATAGACTGAGATGGTTTAACATATTGAACGAAAGATGAAAGTTAATTTAGTAAAGAAGTGCACCTTGATGAAATAAGGAGATCAAGGCTTCGTGGAAGACCCAAAATCACGTGGATGAAAGGTGATAACGGATGACATAAGAAAAATATATGAGAATGGTTAGATCCCAATTTTTAATTTTTATGGTCTTAGACATTGCTATCTGTTGAGATCCATTTTTCTTATTTAATCCATTATCACTTTTCATGCACGTCATTTTGGATCTTCCTCGAACAGTAGCCCCTACACTTTATGAGCGATGGAAGCAAAATATAGTTAATTATTTTTTGACCCCATAAATTTTAAAAATAATTATTGCATCAATCTTTAATATATAATATAAATAAAATGTAAAATAATATACTTTAAAAATATTATTTTTAAATTAATAATTTAGACAAATTAGGGGAAGGGAAAGTGAAAAAATTTATAATTTCATCGTTATTTAATTATTTAAATAAAAAAATTTCCATTGATAAAATGGTTAAATTATTAAGAAATAGATCTTTCATGGTACTACGAAGTCTTGTTTTAATTGATTTAATTTTGCTCATGACCCTTTGGCAGTGCATGACGAAGTAGGAATGGTTTATAAATATTTATATAAAATTGTTAAATTAGGGAACACATCCAAAAATTTCCTTATTTTTAAAAAATATGCTGGAAATCAGAAAACACTCTATTTTTGATTTTTTAAAATTCTCATGTGGAATCTTATTGGCTACAAAATGATTTACAATTTATAATTTGTCTAAATATTTTTGAAATAAATGAAGTTTAATGAAATCTTGATTTGTGTGATTTCCAACTTTAAAGGCTTATATCTTTTGATCGGGTTGAGCTAGAGTTTTAAAATTTATTAAATTGCACAACTTAAATAACTATCATGCCAAGTATCATTTATCTTAAGGAAGTTCGTCTAAAATAAGCTTCTATATAAATTATAATTTAATTAGCGATCTTCATATAAAACCTATTATGAATATTGTGGTGCAGGATGTTTTTGAAAAACGATATGCCAAGATGCCAGATGAGTCTACTTTCAGAGCAATGGATGGGGATGATGCCTCCACCACTGGCGGATATTACAATATCAATCGAAGCACAGGAAGTGCCTCTCCATATTCGTCTCCTCGCTCACGTCCGCATACTCCTCCCCTGTCCTCCGCGTCTTCTTCCACATCATCATCATCATCATCATCAACTTTCAGCGCGTCTTCGAAGCAGAAGCATCTGACTGTATTGCAGGCTCAGGTGTGACCTAATTTTGCTTTATCTTTAATTTTTGGTGTGATGTTTCTTGAAAAATTTAGATAAAAATGATTATCTCACCTATTTTTTGTGTTCCGCCCCCTGATTATTACTGATTTTCTGCCAATTTTCACAGCTTCGTAGCATCCACGAACAACTAGCCGCCCTTACAGCCAAAGCCACATCAAAACACAAGAAAAAAAAGAAAAAAGGCCAGGACAAAAAAAGTAGCAGTGAAAAAGATACTCCGCAGTCTCAGAACCCTTCTAACATCTCGATTCTCTACCCTTTGATTGTTAACTCTTCCACAACAATTACTTCACATTTTAAAAAAAATGCTAAAAGTTCAGCCATTGATATAAGCCACAAGACGTCCCTCGGCTATCATCCATCTCAGCAGATAAATCTCCAGGACGTCACTCCCGTCTCATCTCACAAGCCTTTACCAGGTTGACCTTACTTTGTATCATAAAGATATATTTATTTATAAAGAAATCAATGAGCTCTTTACTAATTTAACTATTTCTTTACTAATTTAACTATTTCTTTACTAATTTAACTATTTCTTTATACATTGATACTGGGTTTCCGTTTAAAAAAATAAAAGGGTCTGGTTGAAGGTTTCAATAAAAAAGTCTTGAATAATAAGGTAAAGGGTATATTCCAACGAAGGAAAAATTCCAGGCCATAAAAATGTTCTTGATTTTTAATTTAGCTTGTCATATTTACTTTTTCATATGTTTATTCCCCATAAAGTCAAATCTGCAACAAAATTTTAAGTAAAAAGATAGGAAAAGAAATAATTTCTTTAATGTTTTAAGTTATTATATAAAAATGAAATATAGGCATTCAATAAACAGTATGCAATAGACTTAAATTTTACTTTTAGATGCTTTATTATCTGTTTATAAATTTATTGATCAACTTTTTTAAATGATGGCATAATAGATTAATTTTAAAAAAGTTATATGGGAAAATTATTATTTTGGGTTATCGGCTTATACCGATACCTCAGTTTCGGTGCTCTTCTTAACACTAAAAATATCTAAAAAGAAAATTAAAAATTTTTTTTAAAACTAACTGTGTTTTTAGTGACAGATTTCTAAAAATTATTTCAATAATTGGCAAGAAGTTAATAGATATATGCGGCGAACTAGACAAAGCTTTCCTCAAACAGATTATTACAATTCATCTTTTTATATAAAATTAATTAAAAATATAATCCTTTGATTAATAAAATGATTATAAGAAAGAAATTTAATGTAAATTTTGTTAACACTCAAAATTTATTTCATTTCTAATGTTGTTATTAAAATTTCGAACCATATTTTTTTGGACGCGACTTTTTCACTTTTTCATGAACTTTTCCTTTTTTATGATTAGACGTTTCTCCCTTTTAATTGAAACTTCATTTTTTGATGATTCCTTTTGGGTGAGAAACGAAGTCTTGTAATATTCTTAAAAATAGGCGAGACTGTCATTTTTATTTATGTATTGAAAGACATTTTTTTCTTATTCAATATATTTACCCAAATAATTACATTGTTAAGACTTCCATCCTTATGACGATCCTAACATTCTCACCACAAGTAGCTCTCGCAAACGTGCTGGTTCTAAAAAGGCTCATGGTGGTGGTAAAAAACAAGCACTATACGCTTCCGTTAAAAAAACCGCTTCTATCTCTACCTCTTCTCTTTCAAGAAAAAGTGGCGGGGTTAGTAGATCTACGGATTTATCTAAAGGTGAACGACTGAACGACACCGTATTCATGACAACATTGGCAGAAGAAGTTATCCCAGTCGCCGTCAAAAACAAATTCACGTCTTCCACTATCACACTCGGCTCTATAGATGCACTCGCCATCGCGACTTCTTTGTCTTACTCTTTCTCCTCTCTAGCGCATTCCACTGACCTTAACACATTTGCCACAAATGGTCACTCCATTGTCAGTTTCAAGTATGGTTATATTTTGCATTTATGAAAAATTTTAGAAAAATTTATTTAATAGGCCTCTACAGCCTCTCAAGAAAAACGTTAACAGCAAGCGGAGCGCTTCTATGGAAACCGCTTCCAATTCCTCGCCCACTCCCACCATCTTAAACACTTCTTTTATTCCGCCATTGCTGTATGACAGTGACGACGAAGACAACGCCAAACCCATGTCATATGACGAGAAGCGTCAACTCAGCCTGGATATCAATAAGCTACCAGGTTTTACTCTTATATTTTTAGATCTTGTAATAGCCACCACTTCTTATTAGTTCTTTAGTGACCTAGACCTCCTGATTATAAATGATTTTTACTATAAATAAAATATTGCAGTCTTGAGTAATTATTAGGGTTTAATTAATTTTGGTTCACATACATTAGATCAATAGACTTGTATATTTGACCATGAAAATATTCTGATAGTCTGACTACACTTTATACCTGGACTATATATTTTATAGGTCAAATATGGTCAAAAGCAGGAATTTGAACTCGATAAAAAAGGGTCGGGGTACAGGAATATAATTTATAAAAAAATAGATTCAGGGTTTGGAGAACATATAGAAATGTTGACTTAAAACAACATAATTTTTTTTATATTTATTTATTTTACACTCTAAATACTTATACATAATATACAAGTAAAAAATTATAAAAATTAATATTTTAAGTTTTGTTTAATCGCGCCTTAATATCATTAATAAAATATTATTACCCACACTACAAACATGGGAAATCCAGGATTTTTCTAGGAGGTGGCACTACTAGGTGAGTTTTTTACCCATAAATTTTATTAGAAATCTTTAGGTCCACTTTTTGTAGTCCTATGAATATATTAGATTTTTATAAAAATAGCTTTAAGTTAACACTTTTTTATAAATTATAATGCCTTTATTTTGAATTATAGTCTTTATTTCAAAAGTATTTATTGGAGGGGGGGGGAGTAGTGAGGGGTGTGTAGGGAGGAGATTTTTAGTAGCTTTAAATGATATTTAACTCACAAATAATATAATTAACCCCTTGTCATATGATTAATGATATAAATAAGTAAATAAAAAGGGGGGTAAGCCAAAATAAACAGTTGGTTTGTATAGTTATAGATGGGCTTGCATGACAGGCGAGAATATATGAATGCGCTAATGGCATAGACCTCCGGGTCAGGCAGTATTTTATTTTTCAAAAAAATACCAAGGCTGGGTCCGCCCAAGCTGGGCCATATATTTTAAAGGCGAATATTTTAAATGACCAGTATTAACTATAAAAATTAAAAATAAATGTAATATATTTTAAAAAAATCCAGGCTGGGCCATGCAAATGATACCTCTGCAGGTCTCTGGCTAATGGAAAGTAGAAGGGACGACCTTATGCCTCGCCAGATTTAATTAGAAAGGTAGCCTGTAGCCAAGACACAAATTTAAGGTTGTGTATCTCTTTTGTGAGGCATTTAATCTCAAGCTCATGTGCAGCGAGGATGACATCATATTGGAAGATTCGTGAGGATCAGAGTCTATACAAAGTCTTCTGAATTAGAAGGTAGTTAATCAGTAGGAAAGAACATAGCACATCAGAGATATCTCCAGTGAAATGTTAGCAAGGAACTTCATGAAGGACTTGTCTTTACCTAGTGTAGATCCCAGTTATGTAAAAGAGTTTTATGTATGAACATAAGGTCGTGGTTAAGGTTGATAATCACAAGGGGACAATATTCATTCGTCTGGATTAATTCATGGTCCCAAACTGCTCTTGCTGCTAGATTTTATTATCCTTATGACCTTATTCACTTTTCCAATGGGCCGTTTAATATATTGTCGTCAATATACCAATTATGTAGGGTTAGCTTACATTGGTCGTTTATCATTCGAATTAGGCCATTAATGCCTAGACAGAATAAAAAGGAGCATAGAGGGTGGTGGTTTTAAATTCATATCATTGACACCTTATGGAAACTTTCGAAACAGTTTCTATTTTTATTTAGACATAGTGGTACGTTGCATGATTTGCACGACCACCTTGTTCTTCTGGGATTTAACTTTGTACTACAGAAGGTACATCTTCGTGAGGTTCCTGCCTGAGGTTGATGAGCTGAGTTTTTTAGTCTAATTTCTGGAAGGATATAAGGTTTATTATTTTTTCTTTGCATTGATATATAATTATTATCATTATGAATATTATCATCCCTATTAACATTTTTACAGTATGCCAATTCGCTAGCAATTATTTGTCTTCGGAATTCTTTCGATGAGAGTTTATTATCTGTAAGAATATTGTATATTATGAATGAATTGATAATCGCCCCATCTATCAGCCAAAAGAATATTGGTAGCCACCATTTTCGCCACTTTCGCGAAATTTCATATAAAGACTTTATAGGTCGAAATGGTCAACAGACCCCATATATTTATTATACATCTTTATCATTATTGGACATTTTACGTCAAATACTTCCCCTTTTTTATTTTTTCTCTTCACAGTATCCACTGATCTCGGATCAATATAATTGGACATTATAAATACGTCACGATTATCTCGCCATTTAATTATACTTATATTATTTTTGTCACTTCTCCAGTCAAACTCACCTCTTTTTAATTTTGTTTCCATATTCTTTATGGGCAAGTATCTCCTATTTTTGTTTAGTGTTCCGGTAGCATATATACCTTTCTTTTTTAAATCGATCAATTTCAATTTGATAAGGTGTATCCGATTCATAATCATCATTATCAATTTGGTAACGTGTATCCGATTCATAATCATCTTCGGAATCAGTGGATGAGTTGTCTAACGAAGAACCTTCAGATGGAATGTCCAGATAATCATCCATATATATAACAAGCTAAAATTATTGCGAAATGAGTTGGCAAAATTTATCAATTATTTAAAAAAATAAATATTAAAAATATTGTTGTTAAGTGGCAGTGGTTAGTTTAATATACCACATTAAAAAGATCAAAATAATATATAAATATTATTTATTTGAGCAAAAATAAATATTAGAAAGATAGATAAAATAGTGAGGAATATATATATTTAAAAATATTTGATAAATATACTTACTTATAATTAAAATTGGAATTTTAAGAAAAATCACCGTAAAAAACGTATTTTGAAATAAAGGTGCGAAAAAAAAAATTAAAAAGTAACTCCTCCACAAACATATGAAAAAGAATATCTTTTAATATATATTCGTGGTGGTTTCATTTTATATGATCAACTCCTTTAGAAGATATAAAGGTTAAAAGGTGGTTTTATATTTGCACTACCGCGACCGAAAGGGTTAAGGAACAATCTTTGAAAATTATCGCTCCTAATATATATCAAACCCTTATTTCTGCTAAAAAATTAACCATGTGTTTTAAACAAACCGGTATGAATCAATATTTAGACAAAACATTACAACAAGATATCGAAACTAGATGGAATTCAAAATTAAATATGTTGAAATCTATTTATAACTAATATGATGACATCGTCAATTTTTTATCATTCAAGGGAGATATTAATAAAATGGAAAACTTGGAGAAATCTATTTTGAAAAATTTGATTGATATTTTATATCCTTATGATAAAGCTACTAAAGAACTAGAAGGAGATATTAATCCTACTTTACATAAAGTACTGCTATGCTTTAATAATATTCTTCACGAGGATTTAAATGATTCATTTTATCAAAACAATGAAATAAAAGAAATAAAAACCAATTTAAAATTTTTTTTATTATCTAAATTTAAAATCAATATTTTGCATAAAATAGCGATATTTTTATGCCCCAAATATAGAAAATTAAGAATGTTATCATCAATGGAAATATTAGAAGTAGAGAATTCAGTCAAAAATATAATTAATTCTGAAGAATATTGTCCTTCAATTGATATTATAGATTTGGATATTCAAGGCGTTTCTCAAATTGTGGAATCGCCTAAAAGATCTAAAGGTACATTTAAAATTGTTCTATTTATATTATTTTTATATATCAGGCAATGAATATGAAAGATATGAGGAAGAATATGAAAAAAAAGAAACAGATGAGCTTGAAATTTATAAGAATTTAAATATAAAAGAGAATAATGAAAATATAGATCCAGAAAAAGATATATTAAAATGGTGGAATAAAAATGAAATTAGATTACCAAAGATGACAAAATTGGCTAGAAAAATTCTAGCAATTCCTGCAACGTCCACAACTTCAGAGAGAACGTTTTCAAAGACTGGAAGGTTATTAGACGAAAGAAGAAATAGACTGTCACCAGAAAATGTTGATGCTTTGATATTTTTAAATGATTATTATAAATATGAATCTAATATATAGTTGTGTAATTTAACATTATAATTATTGTTTGGTTTATAGGTATTTTTGATAGTATTTTAAATAAATAATTAAATACTAAATAAATTTTCTGTTTACTAAGATATTTTTTGGAAAAACAAAATCTTAAATATAAAAAATAAACTAAAAGCTAAAAAAAATATAAATATTACTTTAGGATGAATTAAAAAAAATTCGGGTTCGGGCCGTGCCGGCAAAAGTTTCTAAAAAAAATTCGTGTTCGGGCCGGGCCGGGAAAAATTTTTTTAAAAAAATTAGGCCCGTGCAGATCACTAGTATCGATACCATTTTTTGGAGGCCGATCCGATATCCTGTAAAATTTTTTCTGTAAAGATACCAATGGTTTTAATTTTTAATTTGACGTTAATAAGACCTATGTCCACTGACTCGTATTGTAGTATTAAATTTATTATATTTTTTAAAATTATTACGTATAATTTATAGTACCAAATAATTTAATTCTAGTCGAGGGAGACTTTTCGGAAGCCAACATCGATGAATCAGACAAAGTAGAAGATATTTTGCACACTCTTTACTATGATTCTCCTTCAACTTCATAAATTCCAACATCTAATAATCTTCAAGTCGAGATAGAAGATCCAGAAAATAATATTATTATCTAATAATGAAATGGAGACAGGTGATATCCATAAATTGAACACAAATTATACTGATACATTTTCCACTTCAACCAAATATTAAACCCCATATAAATACTTTAAATTATTTATTTCAGATAATATATATGAACAAAGTAATTTATACAGATTTCAGCAAATAAATCGATGGCTAAATCTAGATATAAATGAATTAGAATAATTTTTAGGCATACATCTTTTTCCTTCTTTCTAAGGAATTAGCGTTCCCTCAGGTTATGGAAACTAGTGATCTGCACGGGCCTAATTTTTTAGGCCCGACCCAGCCCGAAATTTTTTTTAAAAAATTTTTCCCGGCCCGGCCCGGACTGAACACGAATTTTTTTTAGAAACTTTTCCCGGCCCGGCCGGAACCCGAAATTTTTGCCGGCCCGGCCCGAACCCGAATTTTTTTTAATTCATCCTAAAGTAATATTTATATTTTTTTTAGCTTTTAGTTTATTTTTTATATTTAAGATTTTGTTTTTGCAAAAAATATCTTAGTAAACAGAAAATTTATTTAGTATTTAATTATTTATTTAAAATACTATCAAAAATACCTATAAACCAAACAATAATTATAATGTTAAATTACACAACTATATATTAGATTCATATTTATAATAATCATTTAAAAATATCAAAGCATCAACATTTTCTGGTGACAGTCTATTTCTTCTTTCGTCTAATAACCTTCCAGTCTTTGAAAAAGTTCTCTCTGAAGTTGTGGACGTTGCAGGAATTGCTAGAATTTTTCTAGCCAATTTTGTCATCTTTGGTAATCTAATTTCATTTTTATTCCACCATTTTAATATATCTTTTTCTGGATCTATATTTTCATTATTCTCTTTTATATTTAAATTCTTATAAATTTCAAGCTCATCTGTTTCTTTTTTTTCATATTCTTCCTCATATCTTTCATATTCATTGCCTGATATATAAAAATAATATAAATAGAACAATTTTAAATGTACCTTTAGATCTTTTAGGCGATTCCACAATTTGAGAAACGCCTTGAATATCCAAATCTATAATATCAATTGAAGGACAATATTCTTCAGAATTAATTATATTTTTGACTGAATTCTCTACTTCTAATATTTCCATTGATGATAACATTCTTAATTTTCTATATTCGGGGCATAAAAATGTCGCTATTTTATGCAAAATATTGATTTTAAATTTAGATAATAAAAAATTTTTTAAATTGGTTTTTATTTCTTTTATTTCATTGTTTTGATAAAATGAATCATTTAAATCCTCGTGAAGAATATTATTAAAGCATAGCAGTACTTTATGTAAAGTAGGATTAATATCTCCTTCTAGTTCTTTAGTAGCTTTATCTAAAGGATATAAAATATCAATCAAATTTTTCAAAATAGATTTCTCCAAGTTTTCCATTTTATTAATATCTCCCTTGGATGATAAAAAATTGACGATGTCATCATATTGGTTATAAATAGATTTCAACATATTTAATTTTGAATTCCATCTTTCGATATCTTGTTGTAATGTTTTGTCTAAATATTGGTTCATGCCGGTTTGTTTAAAATACATGGTTAATTTTTTAGCAGAAATAAGGGTTTGATATATATTAGGAGCGATAATTTTCAAAGATTGTTCCTTAAAGGTATTTCGAAGAACAGTATTTAATAGATGTGCGCTGCAATTTAATCTGGTGTATTTTTCTAGGGCTTTAATTATATTAGCTCCTTGATCAGATATAAATATTATATTTTTCACTTGATCGGGAATTATTCCAATTGCAGCAAAATTTTGTAGCATTTCCTTATGTATGTTCGCGGCGGTTTTTTTCTCTTCTTTAAACTTATTCGTAAATAAAACATGTTTATATAAGGTTTCACCTTCGATATAATGAATTGAAACAGTTAAATAGGAAAACTTTTTAAAAGAATCTGTCCACATGTCTGTTGTAGCAGAGCATTTTTTATCAAATAATTGAACATTTATTTTATTAACCAAATTTGTTCTAATATGATCCGTCATAACTATAGCATTTCTCGATAAAGTAGTTGGATGGGGAATAATTTCGCTACAGTCAATATTACCGTAAATGGAGCCAATTTGAATAAAATTTTGAGCCATTTTTATAAAGCCATCTCCAGTTATCGAATCAAAGGCACGCATGTCCTTGGCGCAATAATAGATCAAGGTATCACATAGTTTCTTTTTAATAGTTAAGGAAGAATTTAGATCTATTTTCTTTTGAATATACCTAGTTATTTTAGGAATAGAGGAATCGTCATTCTTAACGCACTTGTGACGTCTTAAATGAGAATTTCCAGATGTGCTTTTATATTGTAATATACTATTACATTTTTTACATTGGACGTAATCAAGTTTTTTGTTTTTATCATCAAATATGTCTTCAAAATTTTCCCATATATTGCTTTTACCTAAATGGGGCATACAAATATATGTTCCATTTTGTATTTGTTTTTTTAAAAAAATTAAATTCATTTTTAAATTATATAAAATTTAAGTTTTATAAAAAAACATTTAAATTATTTTACCCATAATAAAATATATATGACATATGGCGTCTACTTTCTAAATAAGTAAAATTAAATATTTATATTTTACAAATAAAAAATGTTGCCGCCTTGTTTCTTAAAAAAAAAGTTTAATTATATATTTATACCAAGAATAAAAGATACATGCCATCATATGGCGTCTAGCTTCTTCAAATAAAATTAAATATTTTGATTTTACAAAAAATATTAGTGCCAATATTAAAAAATTTTTTAAGGCTCGGCCCGACCCGGCCCGAATTTTTTTAAAAAATATTAGGCCCGACCCAACCCGAACCCTAATTTTTTTTTAAAGTAGGCCCGAACCCGGCCCGTTCGGGCCGGGCCGGGCCTACTTTTGCAGATCTCTAATCGATACACCCCTAATTTAAAATAAGTAAGCTTCTTTTAGGCTCAAGTTATAATAATCCCTATCATATTTAATCGAAGCATAATAAATTAAAATAAAAAAAATATTTTATAAATTTTACTGTTAGTTCTATCTTATATCTAAATATGAATATAAATGGAAATTATTTCCTTGAAATTGGGGTCATTTAGACCACATTAGAGCACTAGCATCGTTTTTTCACCGGAGTATTGAAAAGTAAAGAATTTGCTCTACAATAATGATTACAATGCCATATCTCGTAAACTTGAGCTCAGAGTTGGGCAGTACCGTGAATACTTGTATCTACGATACAAGATCCTTTTGTATCTTGTACTCAGTATCTTATTGACATTTTTAATAAGATACTAGTATCTGTATCTAAGATCCTTTATTTTGAAAAGAATCTTGTATCTTTTTCATTTTCTTTAAAAAGATACAGATACAGATTCTTTTTGATATTCTTGTTTAAAACATTTACATATCACACAATGTAACTTTATTTTCTTCGTGAAATCTTGTATTATTTTCTTTATTTTTTCCCTCTATATTTTAAATATATTGATAACCAAAATTAGTTGGAAATGTTATAGGTCACAAAGATAGATAGATTAAAAATAACAACACCAAAAGTAATATTTTTTAATTTGTAAAATGTTTAACAATCATAGTAGATGAAATTATGGAGATGGGTTCTCCTGAATCAAATCCGAATCTTAAAATTCTAGATGGAAAATTTTATAAAATTCATGTAAAAAAGAACAAGGTACAAGCTGAATGTCAAAATTGCACAAGTAAAAAAGTTATTAAAGGTTCAACAAACTCCTTTACAAACTTTGTTAAACATATTAAAGTATATTATATTTTTATTCTATAATTATCAACATAATAATACCTATACTTAAGTCCCTCTTAGATAATTGTTATTAAAAATTTTTTATAGAAGATGGTTGATTACAAATTAAAATCATTTTGAATATTTATTTTTTAGGGGTGTGTCGATACCACTTTTTGGAGGACGATTCGATATTCCCGATATTAAATTGATATCGGCCGATTACCGATCCGATATCATATCTAATTTTGTATTCTCTAAAGATACCAATGCTTTAAATTTTTAATATACTTTATTAGTATAACATCTATAATTTAACTATACCATAGCTTATGTCATTTAAATATATTATAATGATGAGTTATAGTTTATATTCAATTCAATTGCAATTCTAAAAGTATATAAAATATTTTTATTATTAAATCACTTTTATATAATAAATAATAACATTAATCTATATACATAATAAGTAATAAACAATTATATTATGAAATTTGAAATAAATATTTGAAATAATATTTAACATTAATATAACGAAGATTTATTTTTAGAAATGCCAATATTTCCAATTTATCAGAGGTCAGCTTGCGGCGATAATAACTGTCAATATCACCAGCTTCACTAAAAACAGATTCTGAAGAGAATCTCGCACACCTTTATAAACAGAATGCGCAAAAAAAATAACAATATAGCAGAATATTTATTAATTAATTATTAAACAATAATTTTCTTTAATGCATTTTAAATTGATTAAATTTTGATACTGTAATGTAATTTTACTTATATCATAAATAAATAAAAGTAACTAATAAAGTTAAATTCTACCTTATTATAATTATTTTATAAAGACCTTTTAATATTATCTAATATTTTTATATATCAATTGTAGCTTAAATATTTTCTCTAATAAGAACTTGCTAAAATAATTATATATAAAATATATTAGGGATGTGCCAATTTTTTTATCGGATCGGATCGGGCCGGTTTCACCCATTTTAAAATATCGGTTATCCGCCAATATTATAAAATTTGATCCGATATTAAATGGCTTCTTTAACAAAAATAAAATGTTATAAAATTTTAAAAAAAATTATATATAAAATCATTTATTTTTATAAATAAAATCGAAATCCATTTTTATGTATATTTTTTTTAATAATAATTATATATTTAATAATTATAATATAAAGTTGTACATTATTATGATATTTTTTATATATAATTAATGATTATGCAAGAAATATATAAAAAAAATTTGAAAAGAAATTTAAATGATATTTATATATATGATATTACAAACGCAAGAATTAATAAGTCATATTAGAAAATGAACTAATTTAAATAATACATAAAAATCACAAATAAGTAATGATAAATACTTATTAAAGATAATGAATAAAATAAAACTAGTATATTTTTTTTAGAGATGCCATTTAGCCATATACTCCGAATATAAGCTATATTTAAAACAACACAGAAAATAACCTGCAAATTCTAATATATCATTTGATTTAATTTTTTTTTCTTATTTGCAAATTTTCAACTCCCATTAAATATACTACTCTCCCTTCCCTGTTTAAGCTATTCATGGGCAAAAACTAATATTAAAATCCCTGGTTATTATAATTAATTTATTAATTATTGCAAATATTCATTCTTATATGTGTATGCTATGTTCTTCTTCACAAATAAATAATAAAAATGGTATTTTATATACTATTTTAATTTAATTGGTATTTATAATTTAAAAGTATCTTGTATTTAAGATCTCTAATTTAGTAAAAGATACAAGTATCTGTATCTAAGATTCATTTTTTTATAAAGAATCTGTATCTAGATTCTTTTTCTGGAGGACCTGCCCGACTGAGCTTGACCCAACTTGAAAATTTGCGCTATTAATTTATACCATATCTTTACATAAAGGAAATTAAAGAAATAGAAAAGTGCCGTTTTGATTTTATGACATTTAAATTTTTTACCAATATTTAATATAAAATTACCTTAAGTTTACCAATAAGCTATAGATAAACATTTAAATGAATCTCCTAGCTTAACTATATCCAAAGATATCCAAAATTATAAGGAGTGCATTTTCCCCAAAATACCCTACTTTTCGGCATTTATAGACCTATATCTCAGCCGCTGCTTGGAGTTGACCGGTAAGGTTTCATTTTCTAAAATATTATCTTTAAAATGATACGCGTTTAATTTCCGTTAAAGGAATATTTTTATCTATCTTTGCTACCTTAATTACAAGGTATGATGTTTATAGCATACTTCCCGTTAAAGAAACATAGTGATACATTTTTCGTCTCAATTACAAATTTAAAGTTTTGTTGTATCATAATTCGTGAGCGATATGCCGTAAGGTCTATTAGTTTTTATATTTTAAAGAAAATTATCCTATGATCATATAATATTAATTATGACATGGGCAGGGATAGTTTATCCTTGCTTTTTTATCCATCCCACTTTGGCTGTGTTCGTTATATTTTTAATAATTTAATGTAAAGTATTTTGCTTTTTGTTGATAAATTATAACACTTATAAGAAATGAACAATCCTCGTACGAATATACCTCACCATGAAAATACTCCCCAAAAACTATACCATGGACCAAGCCTAGTTATCCCATCCCAACACCGCTTCTATATTCCGATTGATAACCCATAAATCTAATATTTCAACCCTTTCCTCCAATGTTGCCACTATTTCCACTCTCCCCATGGCTGCCAACAGAGTCCCATCGAAATGTCTTATTCTTAACCCCTCATTCTCTATCATTTCGTCAGGCCAAATACTCTGATATCCAATTACCGAAATGCCTGCTCCCATATCAAACAACATGGGAATCATTCTCCCACCTAAATTTATCATCACTCTCGGACAAGGATCATGTACTAGCCCTTCTTATAGCATATTGACACCTCCCTCTTCATTTGTTTTTTTCCTGATAACGCTCCTCCTTTGTCCCTTTCAACCGGCGCGCCCCGACCCGTCTTGCAAATTTTTCGCCATCATATAGTCACAAATTCTCACAGTCCCTCGCTACTTGCCCACCCTTTCGGCATCGAAAACATCATATTTTTCTCCCCCGCTTCTTTAACATTGACTGCACGAACTCCTTTCATTTTCTCCCACTCAATCGTCCTCACATTTGAAGCATTCGGATCCATCCCTCTATGTGGAAAACCGCTTCTGTTGTTGTAATTGCTCGCATTACACTCCTCCTTATTATGCCCAAATCGACCACAACCCGCACATCTCAATCTCTATTGCTTACCTGTACAATAAAGGGTAATATGTCCAAGCTTCCCACAACTAAAGCATTTTTCCTCACGGCAATCCCTGAACATATGACCTGATTTACCACAATTATAACAACTCATCACTCCTCTCCCTCGTGGCTCAAAACTTTGTCTTATTTCCAATCTTGCACATATACATGCACACTTTATAGATTAATATCTGACAAAATCCGTGTAAATTACTTGTAACAGTTTTATATCTAACAAAATTGTGTAATCAGTTATCATGATCAAAATTCGGGTGAATTTCGTCTAATAGGTTTATCTATGCAAAAATTTGGGCAGCACTTCCGTGTAACCAGTCGTTGATAACAATTTGGATAGAAATCTCTTGTAACCCTTCTTTTATTAAAACTTCCGATCCCCTGGTAGCCCAATTTCCCAACTTAACTAAATTTTCAAAAACAACGTCCGCACACGCGGGTAAACTAATTTACTATAAAAGTCCGCACACACGGGTAAACTAACTTCCTATAAACGTCCCCACACAAACTAATTTCCTATAAACGTCCGCACACACGGATAAACTAACGAAAACTGCATCTTGGCCATCAACTGACAAATTTAACGCTACAAAGGTAGTGTAGGATCGGTAGTTTTAATAAGATCGGTTCTGAGTTTTTATTTCATTTTTACAAACCTTGGTTCAGATTTTTTTTAAATATATTTTTCTTTTTTTTACAAATTCTTTCTATACAAAATTATTACACACAAAATACTAAATTTTTCTTTATTTTCCTTTCCAAAAAAATTTTTTTTTTACAAACTTTAAAAAAAAATATAATATCTTTTTTAAAACAAATTAATTATTTTTTTTAAAACAGAAAAATCTTTTCTATAAATCATAATAATCAATGTTAAATGATATATATATATATTTCTTATTATTATAATTATTATTTTCCTTTTACAATTACCAATTTAAAAATAAACAATTATATAAAAAAAATAACAAACATAAACCGATTATTTTATATAACAAAGAAACTAATATATTAATACTAACTGACTGCCTACAGCAGTTCTAACTTATTTTTTTTTGAAATATTTAATTAAATTAGGTGTATTTTTAAATTTGTCGTTTATAAAGATGTTATCAAAAAGGTAAGCCGATTTGAATAGTAAAATTTTACATTTTTATTAGTTAGTGTCTATACCATCAACATCAAATTTTAAAAAAAATCGAAGAGGATCTGGTTGAGATGAGAACAGAGTTATATTTTTTGAAAGAATATATTTTTTAGATTTTTGAGAATATTTTTTTATATACTATATTCTTTTATCATATTGAATTCAAATATTTATGTCTCAAGAGTTTTCATTTATTAATACTATAGAGATTTTTATATTCTCAATTTCCATTTTTAAAGAAAATTAACAATTCCTTTTAAAATATAATGAATATTTACGAAGAATAATACAAATAATTTCTAATTATTTGATCAAATATGGTATTATTCTTTGAATGATTTGTCTATTATTCTTTTGAAATTCGAATAATCGAATAGATTGTTATAGTAAAAAATAATTCATTATTGCGCCATATTCGAATGTAAAGGTAATTATATGTTTAAATATCTCAAACCATAGGAGACAAGCTAGGAAGGGTTGTCCACATTATCCAATCTAGAGAACCCTCCCTGAGAGACTCTAACCCGGACGAGATAGAAATCGATTTCGAAACCCTCAAGCCGTCTACGCTCATGGAGCTGGAGGTTTACGTTGCATCATGCTTGCGAAAAAGAACACGGAAACCTTATTGTAAGTTATTCAAAATAAAATAGTATTAATCTTATTTTGGTGAATCTAGTATTCTACAATTTTGATTTAACTTAATTTATAAAAAATACCTTTTGTATTGGTGAAATGAAAGACATAAACTTGTCAATTGAACAGTTTTGCTATATAATTATGTTTATTTTATAGGCAATTTGGTTATATTATTTTGATTATATAACAGCTAAAAAAGTAGCACAAAAATCCAAAGATGAGATAGTTAAGGAACGTCGCGAAGAGCTTGAACGACGCCTTTTGGACGTAAGTGGGGCACTTGGGACTCCGCTATCTAACGTCCTCTCTCCTGCTTCCACTTCAACGTACTCAGCTTTCCCATCTGTAGTCACCATATCTTATGCAAACTACCTAGCACCATCTCAAATAACTTCCATCACTTCCATACCATATTCACTTTCAGCGATGGTGACTAATGGAGTTAACATATCTAATCCGCCTTTTTCCCACACTCTTTTCACAAACCACGGCAGCTCTAGCTACCCAGCTTTAGGCGCGACTGGCATTTTTGAAGTCAATAAAGGTTTGTATTTTTCTGGTATCTTATCTAGTGTTGTTAAATGGTTGGTTTTTTTCGACCAAAAACCTGAGTCGAAGTCGTAAAAATTGGCCCAACCTGAGTCAGGGTCGAAAAATCGACCTGCTGAGTTGGCTTGCTGGGTCGACCTGCAGGGTTGGCTTACTGGGTCAACAAAATATTTAGAAAATTAAACTAGTTTGTTTTAATCCGGGTTCAATGATTTTGATATTAGAAAGATGTTCAAAAATCTTTGGTTCTAATAATAAATTAGCGCTGCCATTATATTATATTCCCCGAGGAAAAAAGAATTTTTTTAAAAATTATATGTTTTATACCTAGTTAAATTTTTATGATGTTAGAAGATATTCTAAAACCTTTTGGTCTAGTAATTAATTGGCACTGCCATTTTTACACCACGAGGAAAAATGCGAAAATTTTTTAAAATTTATCTTAGGCTTAGTTAAGTTTTTGATACTAGAAAGATGTTCTTAAACCTTTAGGTCTTGTTATAAATTGGCACTGCTGTTATATTTTACTCCACGAGGAAAAAATTATGATTTTTTTAAGACATTGTTTTAAACCTAGTTAAATGTTTATGATATTAGGAAGATGTTCTAAAACCTTTGGGTCAGTAATGAATTGGCACTTCCACTATATTCTACTCCACGAGGAACTAATTTATATATTTTTTTTTAAATTTTGTCATAAACTTAGTTTAAAGTATATGATACTAAAATATGTTCAAAAACTTTTGGGTTTAATAATAAATTAACACTCTTATTATGTCTAAGAGGAAAAAAAAATACGAAATTTTATTAAAAATTTGCTTTAAGTTTTTAGCTAAAAGTTCTTGATACTAGAAAGAGGTTCTAAAACCTTTGAGTCTAATGAATTATTTTATTTTACTCCATGAAGAAAAATTAATTATGGAAATTTTTTTAAATTATGCTTTAAGCTTAATTAATATTTTTTGATACTAAAAAATGTTCAAAAACCTTTGGTTCTAGTAGTAAATTTGCACTGCTATTATATTTTACCCCTGATAAATTATTTAATTTTTTTTAAAATTTATTTTAAGCCTAGTTAAATATTTTTGTTACTATAAAGATGTTCTAAAACATTTGAGTTCAAAGAAATTTCTAGTGCTGATATTTTTTAACCCCAGCGTAACATGTGAAAATAAAATTATATATTTATGTTTTGAGCAAGGTTCATATAGTATTAAATCCACACTGCTATTTCATTTTATTCCACGAGGAATTTAAAATATAAAATTTTTTAGAGAAGCCTTAAAATCGTATTTTCTTTCAATTAACAATCCACAAATTATCAGAATTTTTTTGAAATGATTTAAAAAACGCATATCTGTGATTTGCCCATTCCTTGATGTATAAGTTTCATTAAAAAAAATTAAATCAGTTATTGAAATATTAATTAATTTAAAATCATTAAAATATTTGTTAACCAAAAGAAAAATGAAATATTTTTCCATTAAAAGTAAAGGCAATATTTAAAAGGAATATAATTAAAATGGACAAAAAATTCAAGTCGATGCTTTAAAAGATATGTCATAGACATTGCATGTAATGAGTTGATCTTAGGTCAGAATCTCTAAAAGAAATGGATGGAAATAAAAATTCCAATTCCAAGTAGTCACATTTAGAAAAGTCTATATAATCTTTGAATAATAAAATTTTTTGTTTAGTCAAGTTGTTTAACCTCAGACAAGTTTATAGATAAAAATAGTCAAAAATAATTAATAAAAAATTAGACATCCGAGGATTTCTGCTAATCACCCTCAGGGTTATATTATAAATAAAATAAATTTTAATAAATATAAATAAAAATTATGTAATGCTGACGCATAATTAGCCGAAATCCTTAGCCAATGCCTAATTAGTTTAGCTGATTTTTAGGTTAAGTCTAATTAGCATAGCTTTTGCCAATTATGTAACACAAGATCAGACCACAATAAAGCACTTATAAAATTTGAAAATAAAAATTTCAGAAAACCAGGATTACGTTAAGTGACGCAATATATTGCCAAAAGAAGCTCTTCTTTTGATTTTAAAAATGGGAAAATTATATTATATTATTAAGGTATGTAATTTACGATATTTTAAATTTTTTTCGTAAAATTTGCACACAACTGATTATAATAATCTCGATTATTTTTATGAATATTTTAACATTATAATTTACGCAATTGAATGGTGAAAGAACGTTTAGTAAATTTAAAATAGGCTAAGGGCAAATATGAGATATAATAATTTATAGGCATTTTTTATTGAAATCCTTAGTAAATTGTTGCTAGAAATAATTATTCACGTTAAAGTTCTAAATTAATGAGATATAATAGTTTTAAGAATTTTATCATTCTTTTAATTAATTTATTTAAATTCTATTTGGGAAATGCGTGATTTTATACAATCAATCTTATTAAAGGTTTAACATGATTTGTATTATTTAAATTTTTTAGTACTATATGTAATAATTTTAAATATGATAATTTTAATTGTGCAATTTAGTGTTGTTAAATGGCTAAACCGAGTCGACTTAGCTGCGACTCGAGCCTAGTTTCTAGTCGAAAAAACGACTCTGATTCGAGTCGACTCCCGAGGCGATTTTATAACAAAAATAAAAATATAAAATTATATATATAATATTTCATAATATAGTTTTTAATATATATCAGACCTGCAATGATACGATTAGCATTAAAATATAAAATCATCCTCTTTTATTTAAATCTCTTAACCTTATTCCTATACTTTTTTAGACATCCTCTTTCAAATCAAATTGTTGCAAGAAATTATATCTTTGCATTTCCTTAATAAGCCTAAAATAAACTCAGGTAAAGCATTAATAAAATTTATTTTATGCTAATAAAAAATTTCTAAACCATCCCTCCCTTCGCAACCTCTTCTCTCAAAAATGTTTACAATATATAAAAGAATTTGTAATTTTTTAAATAACGACCATAATTTAAAATTTGTAGAAAAACCCTCCCTTCGCAACCTCTTCTCTCAAAAATGTTTACAATATATAAAAGAATTTGTAATTTTTGAAATAACGACCATAATTTAAAATTTGTAGGAAAAAGCATTTATATAAAAGATAAAATCAAAAATACTCACATCATCGACTCGCTGGGTCGGCTCAATTTTTTTAAATTTATTTATAAGTAAATTTTAATTTTTTATACTTTCTTATCTTATCTATCACATTGGTCATAGACCTGCTGAAAGTGAACGAATGTGTATTATAAGGAGGCTCACCCTCCCTATAATTTTGCTAATTTTTTTCTCAAGATACCAACAAACCTTGTAAAATTATCAAAATGAGTGGAATTACGCCCTATCCAATTTGTAGTTTTAGAGTGAGGTATAGTTATGAGTGCAAGTAGAAAAGGTAAAAAAAAGAAAAACTATGTCTTCCAAATACAAAATAAATTTTTTCCCGTTTAGGTATTGTATTTTGTAAACATTTAGTAATATAATGTAATCAGTAAAAGACAATATTTTAACTTCATTTTGTCGGAAAATTTATAAAGTTTTATTTGCTTCTCATATCTAACTAATAATCAAATATCTCTCTTTATCATACTTTATAAAATAACATAAACAAAATTATATCGTTAAGAGGAAAACTAGATAACATTTAGAAACTAAGAGTATTAGATATTTTTTCTTAAAATATTTTCCTCTTAGCAGTCATCATTCATTTAGAAAACTAGATATCATTTATTAGAAAACTAAAAGTTCAATATAGTATTAGATAAATTTTCTTGAAATTATTTTTTCAAAAAAAAAAATAAAACTTTTTCTTCACTTTTTTGTCGACTAGCTGGCACCACAATTTTATTTTTTAAAATTTTTTCTTCAAATATGTATAAATAAATAGGGATTTGACTAAACTCTTTTATTTGTAGTGAGATCCATTTTCCTATGATATAAATAACTTATAAAAAATTAAATTTTTAGATATATTTAATAATAAAGAAATATACATTAATAGTTGAATTATCTTTTATCTCATAATAAATCGTTTAAATCTTTTAATATAATTATATTAAAAATATTAATAATTAAATTTTAAATTCCAATCATATTAAATCCGCAAGATGGCGTATTATTATTTTATAAAAAAATTAAAATTATTTTTTGTTTTATTATATTCTAATATTGTATTATTACTTAAAAAGTAAGCTAAATTCCATTTATTATCTATCATTCGAAAAATTTCAAGAACAAATATAGGTTTTTATAAATTACATATGATCACATTTTAATTAATTTTTTAAAATAATTTTGCATACTTGATATTGATCATTTTTATAAATAGCCACTATTGCCATTATTACAATATTACCATACAATAATATCATTCTAATAAATTAGATAGCATAGAAAAATTTTATCAAAAATATAATGTTTATAAAAGATTATTTTACACCTAGCATAAAAATGTATATAATGTATAAAGATTTACCATTTTTAGGGGAAATATATAATTTAGATAAGGGATTCCGGTAATTTTATAAATGTCGTTATATTTTATTTGTAAAATGATATATTGGTTTTAAGTAAAGAATGGAGAGGGGGGATTGGTGTATTTGTTCGAATTTTCAGTTGATTTCGAAAGACTTATTTGCTATTCTGAGATATAATGACTTGGGGTTTTAACGTCGGCTAATATCTAATGAGAATTGTTGGTAGGTTAAGCGTCCATGTATTTCTTTTTCTACAAATTTTGTTTTGTTAAGTTAATCGTTAAAGTAATATAATTTGATTGTTTAAATGACCATGAAAAGGGTCTTTGGATTTTGTAGCGAACTTTTGGTTGAGTGGCCCTAAAAAGGACCTTTGGGTGTTATGGCCCTAAAATGGGCCTTTGGGTTTTATGGCTCTATAAAGGGCCTTTGGATAAATTAATTCTGAAATAAATTAGTGCCTACTGGTTAATTTTTATGTAGGAACTATAATAACTAGGCTCTAGTTCTATCTGATCTAGATCTTTTAGATTGACACGGTTTTTTAGATCCTGTAGGGTTGAATTAATATCAATAATTTTTTTTCGTTTATTTGTACTATGTGATTTAAGCACATTTAATATTATTTTTTTACGTTGATCATCACTTATTGGTCCCATTTATGACGAATTTTTGTCACATTATACTTTTTTGTTAAATAATAATTTCCCATACCAAGAAGGGCTCTTTCAAAATCTTTTTCTTGTGCTAAACTTAATTCATAAATTTTATTGACCATCATATGCACAGGCGTTGTAGAATCTCGGTCAAACTTTATTTTTAACACATTATTTAAAGATTCGCAGTTATTGTTAGTATAAAGATACGATATCTCCTTATTTTTTAAAGGTAAATATACATATAAAAATTATTTTTTAAACTGGCATCTATATGTTTCAATAATTTAATAAACTGTTTACTACAATAATCTCGCAATTTTTCAACCTTTTCTCCAAAGATTTTATCGCTTAATGAAAATACAAGTCCTTCTTTGCCAAAAATTTTAGTTACAATATTTTCCCTTATCCTTGAATCCATTCCCTCTTTATCCTGTAAAAATAAGTTTAGATTCTTTTTCATATGATAGGTGCATAATATATGTGTAGAATTACTAATATTCTTTCTTAACGAAGTTATTAAACCTAGCTCCTCATCGCTGCCGAATATAAGATTTTCAACATTTATTTTATTCTTTTTGAAGACAATCATCGCTATACACTAATTTTTTACTCCTTTCTTACAAAATCATATTCTCTTTATTACTTATTGTAAATATAACATTGTTTTTGATACCGGTTGGTATTGATTATAGAATATTTATGGGATTTAATAACATATTCATAATAATATCCGTGTCTAGAAAAGGTAAGCTGCTACTAACAATTGATGATAAATTAGTAATAGTTGGAGAATTATTGTTAACTGAAGATGGAAATATGAATGGTGGATCATTAAGGATAGCTGGCATCAAAACGGGTGGTAAACAAGTGATACTAGATGGGGAATTGATTAGAGGTTGAAAAATATGTGGAGGATTATTGTCTGCTGATGATGAAATATGTGATAAATGACTCATACTAGACAGGGATTTGTTTGAAGGTGAGATAGGTGGAGAATCATTGTCAACAGAAATTAGAGAATCGAATAGTAAATCATCATCAGATAAAATAGTTGGTAAATAGCTAATAATAGGCGGATATTCGATTGGAGGTGGAAAAATATGTTGGGAATTATTTTCAACTAATGGAAATATAAAGGGTGCTACATCTATTCTAGGTGACAAATGACTAATAATTGGTGGAGGACTCGATGGTAATGATTGTAGGTAACAGAAATGATTTGGTTTAAAATTCGCCAATTTATCGGGGTAATTTAAACTCGACCACATAAAAACTAAGTTAATTGAACTTACTGGTGTGGTATAGGCGCTATACATCCCACGATTAGAAGGTGGACAATAAGATTGAAATGCTTCTCCCAAAGCTGCACTTGATGCATCATTTGTGCCCAGCCTCCTACCATCAATGCATCATTTAAAATATGAATGTAATAAGTAGTGGAAATTCTTTCATCACTTATTGTTTTATTACTACTGTAAAATTTATCATCTATATCATAATACTTTCTATTAATTATTATTTCAATTGCTGTCAAGAGTCTCATGTAGAGATGTTTCTCCTCATGACCAAAAATTGCTAGAGACAAGCAACGATAAAAACAATTGCCATCCCCAATAACTTTTATGGGTGAATAATCTTCTAAAAGATGCTTCTGAAATGATTATAACAACCTTTGAGAAATAAGGTCTTCCTCCCCAACTAAAAAATTATCATTACATTTAGTTGATAAATTGTAATGTAAACTGATAAGGCTCAATTCATTTACTGCTGAATTAACTAAAAAATTATTCTGTAATCTAAGCAATGAAGAGCATGGCTTCACATCTATCTTCTCCATCATTGCCTTTTTGAAATAATATTAATAATTAAAATTATATTAAAATGCCTGATATATTAACTCATCATTAAATATTTTATTAATTATTGTAAATATTCATTCTTACTAAATGAATATGTTATGTTCTTCACAAATAAATAGTAAAAACTATATTTTATAAACTATTCTAATTTTATTTTGATATTTTGAAAAAAATACTAGTATCTGTATCTAAGATTAATTTTTTCACATCTGTATCTAGATTCTTAAGGACCTACCCATGTAATATAAATATTTTCTTACGTGATTATCCATTTCTAATTGAATATATTAAGATATATGACAACTAATCTATTGTTATTGAGGTAAATGAATGAATGGCATCATGTGAAATATTTATATAAATATGATTCTAATTATATAAATATAAATTAATCATTTACTATAATATTTAGATAAATCAAGATAAATAATATTTAAATTATTTTATTTAAATAGTAACTTGGTATTATTGAATATCATTTGACACAAAATAATATTTTATATGGTAATATTTGTTGTAATGTACACTTTTTTAATGTATATTTTATTTGATAAAGTGATTTATTTTAACAGATGTATTAATTTTTATGTAAATGACTGATGATATTTATTTATTACATTAACGAAATTGTAAAAATCACTTTTTTATTTTTATATAAACTTTTTTGATTAAATTTAATTTTATAATAATAAAAAAAATATAAAGAGAAAGTTAACAAAATTTTATCTCAGTATCGCTATCAGAGGCGATACTCTTATTCCAATAAAATATATACGTTAAATTAAATAAAATTTCAATAATGATATCTGAATCCCCATTAATTATAAAATCATGTAGATTCTTTTATTCAATTTAAGAAGGTTTATTCTTTTTAAATTATAAATATGAAAATATTAACAATACACTTTACCGGCATGATTTTGTTTTAAATATTATACATAGTCCTCCACCATGCGTATTATGATAATTCAGCTTATTAAAATGAATCTTTAATGTTTTAGGAGTAAATTCTGATATATAACATTTTTAAATCGGTTTGACTAAACTGCGAATGCTTAGGTAAATTTTTTTATATATTATCTTTTATTTGTAGTGAGATCCATTTTCCTATGATATAAATAACTTATAAAAATTAAATTTTTAGATATATTCAATAATAAAGAAATATACATTAATAGTTGAATTATCTTTTATCTCATAATAAATCGTTTAAATCTTTTAATATTAAATTAAAAATAGAACTATTATATTTTCCAAAAAAAAAGGGGGAGTGGTTCATAAATAAAAAAATTTTTTTAATTCCTAATTAGTAGCGTCTTTTAAGATCTAAATGTTTGAAAATTTTGCCTATAATAATATTCTTAAGCACGAATATTATACTTTTGGATAATTCATCCATTCAATTACCAAAGGAAAAAAAAATCAATTTATGAATATAACAATTTGTAAGTCACTACCCAACAGATATAGGGGGACCAATCATTATCATTTTTTGATGTAATTTCCTATGAATGAATAATGGTCGTCCGAGAATTATATGTAGGAAATTTAAATACAATATTATTATGAATGAATAGAATATATAACTTGTCTTATTATGACAGAATCAACTTTATTATATCGTGATAAATATGTAACATGATAAATGCTTGTAAAACTCACAAATTATAAAAAATGTTCAAAATTTGCTAAAAATTATTTCCATGATCTTAAATCATATAATAATTATAATCTTGTGTTTGAAATTTTCCAAAGTTGATGTAAAAAATTTATAGTAAATATTATAAAATTAATTTTAAAATGGGATCCTTAGTCAACTTTTCTCGTCTTTTCTTATCAACTGTCAGTCTCCTAAAAAGTTTCAAACAGTGTCAATATTTTACTAGACCCTAATGTTTAGAATATTTTTCTACTATCAAAAACTTTTACTGGGCTCAAAACAAGTATAATATTTTTTTTATATTTCCGGATTTTTACGCGTGAAGTTAAAAAGTAATGGAATTAGAAATTACTTAATGAACCCAAGGGTTTTGAAACATCTTTCTAATATCAAAGTTATTTAAATAAGCTTAAAACAAATATCTAAAATAAAATTTTTCTTCTTGGAATAAATTATAATGCCAGTGACACCATATTAATAGATCTAATGGTTTTAGAAAATCTTTATAATATCAGAAACTTTTTATTGGGTTCTAAACATAAATAAATAATTATTTTTTATTTCTACATTTCACGCTTGGAGTTAAAAAAGATGCCACTATAAATTTATTTATAAACATAAGTTTAAAACATCTTTCTAAAATTAAAATATGATAAAAACAAAGTTTTATAAAATTTTCGCAATTTCTTCGTGGACTTAAATATAATAACAGTGATAATTTATTACTTAACCCAAAATTTTTTGAACATTTTTTTAGTATATACTTTAAACTAAGCTTAAAACAAGTTAGTTCCTAGTGGAATAGGCTAATTCATTACTAGACCCAAAGGTTTTAGAATATCTTTCTAATATCACAAACAATTAACTAGGTTTATAACAACTCTTAAAAAAATTTACAATATTTTTTCCTCCTGTAGTAAAATATCACAGCAATACCAAATTATTACAAGACACAAATGTTTAAGAACATCTTTCTATTATCAAAATCTTTAAGCCTAAGATAAATTTTTAAAAAATTTTGGCATTTATTTCCTCGTGGAGTAAAATTTAATGGCAGTGGCAATTAATTACTAGACCCAAAGGTTTTAGAATATCTTCTAATATCATAAACATTTAACTAGGTTTAAAAAAACATCTCAAAAAATTCATATTTTTTTTCCTCCTGGAGTTGAATATAATAGCAGTGCCAATTTATTACAAGGCCCAAAGGTTAAAGAACATCTTTCTAGTATCAAAAACTTTTAACTAGATTTAAGATAAATTTCTAAAAAAATTTCACAATTTATTTTTTCCTTGTGGAGTAAAGTATATGGCAGTGCCAATTAATTACTAGACCCAAAGGTTTTGTAATATCTTTTTAATATCATAAACATTTAACTAGGTTTAAAACAACGTCTTAAAAAAAATTCATATCATAAATTATTTTCCTCGTGGAGTAAAATATAACAGCAGCTCCAATTTATTACAAGACCCAAAGGTTTAAGAACATCTTTCTAGTATTACAAACTTTTAACTAGGCTTAAGATAATTTTTTAAAAAATTTTCGCAATTTATTTTTTCTTTGTGGAGTAAAATATAATGGCAGTGCAAATTTATTACTAGACCCAAAGGTTTTTGAACATCTTCCTAATATCATAAACATTTAACTAGGTTTAAAACAACGTCTTAAAAAAATTCACAATTTTTTTCCTCGTGGAGTAAAATATAATAGCAATGCCAATTTATTACTAGAACCAAAGATTTTTTAACATCTTTCTAATATCAAAAAAATTTAACCCGGATTAAAACAAACTAGTTTAATTTTCTATAAAATCAACAAATTGACACAACCCAGCAAGCCGACCTACCGATCCGACCCACCTGGTCGGATCTGATCGCTGTCCAACGAGGTTGGCTCGGGTTTAGGGTCGTTTTTTGGGCTCAAACCTTCCTGGGTTTTCGGCAAAGCCGACCCGACCTAGCAATTTAACAACACTAATCTTATCAATACATTAATTTTTGACCAATGCGACATTTATTCAAAAAATTTCAGAATTAAAATCTTTAATTAAATCCAACTTATCTTATTATCTCCACGCTCACTTATTTCTCGAAACTATATTTTTATATGCCCATATCCGATTCAAGATATGATACACATCACCTCTAGCCTTATCAGTCAAGTAACCCTCTCCCTATCAACAAGCGTAACAGCCATAGCGAGTACTAGGAGTCGTTTGAGTGCCAGCAGTTCTAGCGCCGGCTCTAGCTCTACTTCCGACTCTTCCTCAGACTCCGCATCATCCTCCAACAATGACTGCAACACACCCCTCGAATATTCTCGTAATATTTTCATACGATTATTCTACATCTTAACGTTGAATTCATAGTGGCGAGATTGCAATCGATATTTAGCTTTAAAATCTGTTTATGAGATCAATTTTTATTTATTAATATTAACTATAATTCAATTCATATTAATAATCTAAGAAATTATGATTTTAATAAAAAAATATTGATCTCAAACAGATTTTAAAAAACTGTCAGCTGTTAAATCGTAATCGCGTCACTATGAATTCAAGGTAATTTGTATTATAATTAAATGGTCTTATATACACCATAATATGTTTCATCGATTATGTTCTTGGTTATTTTATAATTATTATTTTTGAGCTTTCGATAATTTCTTATTTTTTTGTGATGATGCGTACTTATTGTCACTTAATTTTTGCGATATATGACCTTTTCTATCCTTGACATATGACACATTTTATTTATAAATTTATTTATTTTTTATACCAGATAAAAGAAAATCGAAAAAGGATAAACAAGTAAAACGATTTATTAATGATGTCATATCGAATATTCTTTATTTTTTAGAATAATTCCTTACAAAATGAACAAAACTTAAAGAAGAACCACATATTACCCATAAGCCTTTTCTCAGTTATTAAATCCACAGGTACCTTTTCTCCCAAATTTAATTTTATATCTTTATTAAACCTCAAAAACTGACCATATATTTCCCTGATTAATTAAATGTGTATTTGTTTATGCAAGAATGATACATAAACTACTAATATATAAATTTTTATAATTAAGCTTAGGTTCATTTTATAAAATATTATTAAATTGTTCAGATATGGAATCTATTTCAAAAAATTGAATATAGTATAATATTTATTTAGGTACACTGCACACTACCGAAATTCAAACTCAAAACTCGTTTTCCAATGTTACACTTTCTTCTATGAAATATACAACTTCACTGTTTTCGCAAGTGAGTTTTTTTTTAGATTAATAACGTTGGATTTTTAAACTTTTAACTTATTTTTTTAATACCCCCCCCCCCTCTCCCTATCATTGTTATTAATTAACTACTTTTGAATGATTATTTTCTATTCCCGATGGGTTAGGGCAAATTTTTAGACTGAATAATTTTCATATTATAACCAATGGATGAATAAAACATATTCTAAATCCATTATAGGCAGTGGTGTATTTCTTGAAAACTAGGCGGGAGAGGGGCTACAATTTTCTATAGATATATTCGAAATCAATTTTTTTTTATTACGAATATGAATTCTTTCTTTTATATTATTTTTTATAAATTTAAAAATTTTTAATAAATCTTTCATTTCTTATTTTCTTTGGGCTAGATTTTTCTTTAAAAATATTTCATTCGCCTACGATCATTCCTTTTCGATATTTTAATACATGGATTTGGATCCATTTATATAGTTAAGAAATTTTTCATCAGGAATAACTTCATCTACATATTGACGAAACCCATCATATTCATTAAATTTGAGTTTTTGCAGACTCTTTTTGTTTGCTTTTCACCAAATCGCCCATTAGGTTCTTAAGCCAATTCCTTTTTGAATAAAGTATATAATATTAAAATTTATTTAAGTCATTTTACCCTTGTTTTTTAAAGATATCCATCTTACTATTTTTGAATATTTTTAAATAAAACTAATTTCTGAATTGAGCGACATGGTAGGAGCGATTACCTCCAATTTTTTGAATGGGTAAGGGATTCGACATCCAAGGGGGGGGGTGGTAGGGTATAGTTAAAATAAACACTATTTGTAGAAAATAACTGATATAAATTTTTTAATTAATTAATATTATTAATTTTTCATTCATTCACATAACTTTTGAAGTCATACATGCTCATAGCTAATATTTAGGATACGGTTAGTAACAACTAGTTGATTATCACCAACTAATGATTATTTGTTATTACTGGCCTAAATAAGCAGGAGGCTTGAAAGTTAATTAGAATTGTTTTTAAGGTTATAATGGTGGCTTATTATACGATTTATTAAATTAATATCATGGGGTTTTAAAGCAAAATGGGTGTGTAAATCCAAAGATCACTGAAAGCTTTCATTGTAAATTAAAGCATCCTGCTATTTGAAAATTTCGGATTTCTATTTTAACTTTTAAAAGATTTTGTTAAAATTGGACTATTTTTACCTGTAATATTGTTAAATCGGCTAAACCTAACAGTTGAAAAAATTCGCTAAGCCTTATTTTTTTCAAGATTTAGCTATCCTTTAAATTTAAACCTCGATTGAGGATACCATGGTAGCTTTTGCTTAAAATTTTAGTTTATCATTTTTAACCTGTTAAAATGGAGTTATTTGTCACCATTACTTATTGGTCGGGAATCTCATTCTCTACAACAAAATAAAAATAAAAAGGGATTTAAAACATTTTTGAAAAAATATTTGTAAAAATTTGAAGAACGGGCTAAAAATAAATTAGCTGGAAACTTATTCCTCCCCACCTTGCAATGCACCCTTGGTAGCTATTTAAAATAGTTGATTTTAAAAAATATTTTGAAAAAAATAAATATTATCTTGTTAATTACCAACCTACCCATAAAATGAAAAGCTAAATATAAAATTTAAAAAAAAATCGATATTGTTTTAAAAGAGGCATACAAAAATATAAATATTTTCGTTTTTTGAGGATTTAATTTTGGTAAAAGATTAAAATGTTAATTCATTAGTTTTATTTTGTTTTATTGATGGATTATTAAAATTTTGACAATCCTCAATTATTTTTGGCTGCATTTATTCTTCATTTTGGCAATATATTAGTTAGGTTTAATAATATTTCAAATTTAAACAGTAAACACAAATTTTCAAACTGTAAAAATTACTTGCACTTTTGTTAGAACCAGTTCTGGAGGTTCCTAGAAATAAAATGGGTTCTGGTTCCTATAAACTTTAAACGGGTTCTGGTTTCGAAGTAATTTTTTTTCTAACCAATTAAATAAATTTATGCATCACCTCAAATTTAAATATAAAAATACGCTAAAATGGTAGTGGACTAACATATTTCTTTAATGCCATTTTTAGAGCTTTATTATAATTATAAACTCATTTATTTTTTGTTAACTTTTTGTATTCTACTAAAACCCATTTTATCCTGTAAAAATTAAAATATTTTTCAAACGGTTTTCTATGATTTGATACAATTTGCTATATTATGTTTAAATTTCCCCTCTTATATGATAGCTTCGAAATAAAATAGTGAAATAACGTGCTCTCTCTTATTTATCTATGATAACATTTTGTAATCGATTTAGATAGTGCCAATTTTATAGGAGGAAAAAACAATTTATACCGTAGGTGCCCATAATTTCCACCCCTTCCTTAAATCCGCCTCATTTAAACGCTTTTAAAAACGCCGATAAAAGCGATAAAAGTCCTACGCATTTTTCTTCGCTTCCACTTTTTTCGAGACACACGAATTTGAACGGACAGACCCACATTTACGCAAGCGGAGGCCTAAACAAAACGGTGACTTCCACACCTCGCACTACTAACGTCCTCAATTCTATTGATGGTAATTTTGGTTTGTTTATATAACGGTGCAAGTCTGACCTGATTTTAAGTCTATAATTTCCACTTGATCTAAGGTTAATAAAAATTGGCTTTTGCATTATGGTTAGTTATTATACCCACGTCCGAATTAATCAGTCATAATTAACATCACTTTATTCAAAATTCTTATATATTTAAATTTTATTAATTCTAATCAAAATATGTTATATTAATGTTAGTATAATAATTATATTCAAAAAAATATATGTAAAAAGGATTAAAAAAGTTGGGTTGCTACCTAGGAAAAAGGTTTCCAATGAAACTGATATTTTGTTTAAAAAGTACTTGGAAGCCTTTTTAAAAATTTTTCACTACTCAAACGACTCCTGAAATCTTGGTTTGCATTATATAAAGCTCGAATCTGGCCAGAAATTTTAATTAAATATATAAATTTAATAGCTTAAATTAATGTATTTTTATATTTTTATTAATTTATAAATATTTTAATAATAAAATAATTATAATATTTAAATATATATTGAATTTCATATCAAATCAACTAAAGATCCTTGGGTCCCCTTTTATTAAGGCTTTGCAGATTTTTAGTCTTAAAATATTTAAATGTAATTCTATATTTTTTTAATTTAAAAACAAATACAATTTATAATATAAGAACATATAAGTTATATAAAAATAAATAAAGATTTTATAATAATAAAAAATATGTTTAAAATACGTGAGAAGGTGACTCTAGATAATGGCTCCGTGGATTGATATACCATGTTAAGCTACATATTTCCATTGAAATTCATTGACATAGGTTAAAAAAAAACCTTTGAGAATCATCCGAAACATTTTTTGACTTTGACGAAATCTCGGACTCTGGATCTTAATAAATTGTTTATTAATAAAATAAAAAGATATTTTTGATGAACGCGTTCCGTTTGAACGAGAACGAAGCATATTTTTTTCGTCGGAACAGGAACACAAAATGTTTTTATTCTGAGTCATTGCCTGTAACAAATTTTCTTTCAGTTAATGATTTTGGTTTTATCTTTACCTGATAATTTGCCGACGGTTTACCAACCTAGCAAATTATTAACATAAATATGATAAAATATTTCATATTTTGATATTTATATAAAATTTTATAAACACGACCAATATTTATAGTGCGATAGCTCTTGAACCGGAGCTCGTCCCGTCTAAGATTGCATACAAATATAAGGCTGTATGGATAAAAAAATTAAAAGACAAAAATTCTTTTTATCGTATTTCCTCTCTTGCGCGGCGGCGTCAAATATTTTTCTAACTTAAATTTTTTTAAGTAAATTTATAAATTCATTGGAAACACTTTTAAAATAAAATTTATTATTTATTATGTTTATAACTATAATTTAATGATTTTATTAAGTTATAATTATCATGAATAAATATTATTTTATTAAGATTTAAAGACATAATAATGATCTTTTAGAGTTCAGAGTGAGCCCAGCTATAGAAAATACACGCTCGCTGGGTGTGCTTGTAGCTGGAACGCACAGGACCTTTCTAGCTAATATTGAAAGTTTAGGAAGATCCAATGCTCTTATCTTCCAAAAATCTAAGACATCTTTTATCTCCAAATTATAAGGCGAAAATAATGAATAACACTCTTTTTCTAAACTAGTTAAATAGTGTTGTTGTTCTAGGTTATTGTTTTGAATAGATGAATGCTTCGTAGCCAATGACTTAAGATAATCGAGTTTTGAAGCAACCTCCGTCGTTTTACATTCGTTTAATTCGTCCGTGTAAGACCGTAGAGAGGTAGCGTGTTGACATAAAAATTCAAGCGAAGTAATATTTTTTTCCTTTAAATATTCATTTACTATGTTTATTGATTGAAAACGAGGATCCAAAAGTGCTCCTAACACCTAAGTAAAAAAAATAAAAGAAAGAATAATGTATAAAAAATAATTTATGTATTTTAAAATACTACCTGAAGATCGGTTATTGGAAATCTATGATCAAATTTAGTAAGCATATTTTGTTTAAGGGATGCTATGGGTGGACTATCATTTTCTTTTACAATTAAATGATTTTTAATTTCACTACTAAATAATAAGGCTAAATTTATAGTAACTCCTTTTTGGACAGATAAAAATTCAACAGTTTGTTTGAAGGTTTTAAGAAAATTTAAAAGTTCATATACCAAGTCCCAATCGGAGTTAAATAATTTGAGATCCGGTTTCTCCATTCTATTTAATAGAATATTTATAGGATTTTTGTTATTGCCAGTCACACTTTCCAGCATTATTAAAATACTATGCCAACGTGTAGGCACACTTAATTTTAAGGTTTTTTTTTGTTATTGCCAGTCACACTTTCCAGCATTATTAAAATACTATGCCCGTGTAGGCACATTTAATTTTAAGGTTTTATGTTTTTTCTCATATGATTTTTGATTTTCACTATCATCATCATACCCCAAACGATCTTCATAAAAAGGATCATTATCATCCAAATCTAAAATATCCGATGTATATGATATCAATTCAAAACATTTTCTATTTTCTATATCGTTTATATTTTCAAAATCCGCTGTTTTGAATCTTAAGGCAACTATAACTTCTCTAACTTTTTTAATGAGATTTTCAATTTTATTAACTTTTTTTATTCCATCGACTGTCACTAGATTATGTAATCCATGCCCCAAACATAAATGATGGTCATATTCTCCTAGACGAACACTTTTCTTTACATTGGGTCCTGCATCCGTAACCATTTGAATTTTCTTGGACCCTAAATCAAATTCATTTTCAACTTTTTCTATTTCGGAAAGAATAGTTTCAGCGGTATGTTTTTGGGTGACATGATGTGTCGCCAATGTATAAAATACAATATTAAAATTATTATCTATTTCGTGAAAAGTAAAGGTGATATAATTTCGCCGTCTATATTTGTCTGTCCACATATCAAATGTTATAGCACAAAATTTAGGACCTACATTAATTTGTTGGCATATGTATGCTTTCATTGATAAATAAACATCATCTAATCCACTCCGGCTAAGTGTAGTTCTGTCAGGTAATTCTTTGGCATCTGAAATAATGCCATATTTCTACATAATAAAAAGTTAATAATAAATGCCATAAAAAATTCAAAATGTGGGATGTTATAAAATAATTAAATATCTTAACAAATAAAAATTAAGATTGCCCTATAAAAAATTATAATGATTTTACAAATAACCTTTAGAAAATCTTGCATTCCAGTATTATTTATTAAAAGAAATAAAAGAAAGGACTTATATCAACTATTACTATTTAAATTTAAATCAAATTTATTACTATATATTTTTTATCTAAAAACATTATATATATATAAAAAGTTAATTGAACATATTAAATAATCAACTTAAATAGTTAATATATAAAATAAACAATATTCAAATAAAACTAAAATTAACTATTCAAATAATTTATTTAAATATATAATCAATCAACATTCCCCCTCTTCTACAAATAACGAAGCTTCTTCTCAGCAGTCATCGAGAGCTTGTTGTCCTAGAAGTTTTTCCTGTTTCGATTGTACTCGGTTTTATCTTGGTTAGCGCATAAGTCTCAAATGTTTTCGTAGGCTTGATTCTATCACGTAGGTTTGATAAAATCGTTTATTAGAGTTGCGTGAGTTTCTACGTTTTCTTGTAGGCTTGAATCACTTACGTAGGTTTGATAAAATCGTTGAACGTTATCGTTGGCTTGATATCCTTATCGTATGTTGTTCACATTTCTCAAAATTGTTATTATCATTAATCCAGTTGAATATTGGAATTTGGAATAAATCGGAATATGTAATTTGGAATAGTTGATCAAATCAAATATATGAATAATATGCACGAATAAAATTTTGAATTTCGGAACAATAAAATATGTAATAAGGAATGATAATTTATGGAATAAGGAATAAAATCCAGAATAAGGAATGATAAATCATAATGATTATTATATTATTTTTTATTAATCATAGCGTTTTATACTTTTAGCGTTTTAAGCGTTTTATATTTTTAAATTTTAAGCACGTAATCTTTTAAGTAATCAGGTTTATTTTTAATTCTTATTGGTCTAGAAATTGGTATCTTAATCTCATTCTTCGTGTCCACACTTCCCCCCTTAGAGGAATTTTTAGGGTCAATTTCATAATATTTTAAACTGTTGTAACATTCTCTTTTCCTTAACTGATCAAGATGCCTACTTACTATCCCTTTATTAGTATAAACTTGAAACATGGTGTTACTCTCTTTAAGCTTGATGCTGCCTTTGCACCACGTATCATCACCCTGCTGTTTCTTATACCAAACATAATCTCCTCTATTAAAAGTTCGATTTCGTGGTAACGACATGAAGACTTCACCAACTTTATCCTCCAAAGGTTTTAATAAATCCCACTTTATTCTAATGTCGCGGTTAAACATTCTTTTGGACGGTGTAACTCCCGTAGTGTCATTCGGCGTGTTTCTATAGTTGAACAAAAATCTGTCCAGCGCAGTTTCTAAGCCAATCTTTATGTTTCTTTTCATATGAGCTTTAAATGTTCTCACCATACGTTCAGCTTGTCCATTAGATTGCTGATGGTAGGCCGACGTTAGTACATGTTTTATACCATAATTGCTACAAAATTTTTCAAAATCTTTGCTCGTGAAATTGGTACCATTATCTGTAACAATGGTTTCAGGTATACCAAATAGTGAAATAGTTTTATAAATTTCTTTTAACGTGAATTCAGTCGTAATACTCTTTACCGGAACTATAACCGGAAATTTACTATAAGCATCAACGATTATCAACCAATTCTTTGTAAAAAACGGACCCGCATAATCTATGTGTATCCTTTCAAATGGTTTAGTTGCTGCTACCCATGGATTTTGTATTTTCTTTGGATTGTCATGATAAATATTACAATCATCGCAACTTTTGACTTCCAAATCAATGTCGTTGACCATACCAGACCACCACATACGATCTTTGGCTAAGGATTTAATTTTACCTGCTCCCAAATGACCTTCGTGTAACGCCTTCAGTATGTTCTTTCTCAGACTTGACGGAATTATTATTTTGTCGCTTTTGTACAGACAATCTTTAATGATACTTAGTTCTTGTTCAATATTTTCATAAATTTTATTTTGGATAGGCACATTATTTCTTATGTCATTCATAACTTGAGATAATTCAAAATCTTTGGATGTTTCATCACGTATTCGGTCAAAACTAAGAGGTATATCGCCAAAGTCATTTATAATCGCGATATCATCAATAACGTCATCATCAATTACTTGTGGTAGTCTTGAGAGGCAATCGGGAACAACATTGTATTTACCAGCTTTATATCTGATGTTAAAGTCGTAACCCCCCAAAATTATACTCCACTTCTGTAACCTTAATGACATGGTGCTATTATCTTTGAGCCCTTTGGTGAAAATATGGATTAGCGGCTTGTGATCCGTTATAATAGTGAACTTAGTCCCTATCAAGTATTCTTGAAATCTCTTGATAGCAAACATAATGGCCAAAGCTTCACGCTCAATATTGGTATAGTTTGTTTCAGATTTGGCTAAAGTTCTTGATGCAAAAGCTATCGGTTTTTCTTTGCCATCTTTTTCAGTGTGGAACAAAACAGCTCCTAAACCTCTTTTAGATGCATCAGTCGCAATTCCGATAGGTAGTTCAGGATTAAAGTACGTCAAAGCTGGAGGAAGACTAATCAATGTCTTTAGATCATCAAAACTTTTGGAGTGTTCTAAATTCCACTCCCATTTTTCTTTGTTAACAATCTTGTATAAAGGATCAGCTATTTCAGCGAAGTTGTTCAAAAATTTTCTATAGTACCCGGCCATACCTAGAAACGTTGACAATTCCGCGGCTGATTTTGGTTCCGGCATTTTAACGATCGCCTCGATCTTTTCATGGTTGGCGGCGTCGATGTCGTGTCCTAAGAACCTTAGACTTTTTTTGAAAAATAAGCTTTTTGCAAAATTAGGCACTAAACCATGAGATAGTATTCTTTCAAAAACCTTCTTTATGTTGTTGAAATGAACTTCGTCACTACTTCCCGTAATTAGTAGATCATCAATATAAAATATGACATCTTTCATGTCACTGAAAATTTGATCCATAATTTGTTGAAAAATCGCAGATGAAGTCTTTAACCCAAAAGAAAGTCTGGTAAACCGGTAGTACCCCCTGTGTGTAGATATAGTTAATATGTCTCTGCAGGTTTCATCGATGGGAATTTGTAGGAACGCATCCTTGAAATCTATCTTGGTGAACTTCTTCCCTTCCTTGAGCTTAGCGATAAGATCATTTATTCTTGGAAGTGGGTATCTGAAGTCCTCAAGGGCTGGGTTGACAGTGTCTTTGAAGTCGGCGCAAACCCTAACGCTCCCATTATCCTTGTAGACAGCGGTTATCGGACTTGCCCATCGGACATCTGTTACAGGCTCAATGACTCCATCCCCTATCCATCTCATAAGTTCTCTAGTAACGGCGTCTATCTTTGAATAAGGTAACCGTCTAGGTGGTATGATTTTCGGTTTGGCATCGTTACGTAGATATATCTTGACATTCCCTTTGTTGATCGGTTTTTTAGTCAGTTTAGATTCGCAATCTTTTATTAATTTCTTTATTTCATCTTCATAGTTGGTATCAATGTTTGCTATAAATTTGTTCAAAATATTACTAAAAGCATTAATCCACATACGTCGCAATAACGCATTTTTATTAGATTTAACGATCACGGCTTGCAAGTGTTTGGTGATACCTTCGTAGGTTACTTTAACTTGAGTGACGCCAATAATCTTGATTAAGTTTCCTTCATAAGCTGTGAGTTGTAGAGTGGACTTTTTAAGATCTTTAATACCTATTTGTTTAGCCATATCATGAGGTATAATTGTAAACTTGGATCCCGTATCAACCTGCATAGTAACAACAGCATCATTTACTTTTAAAGTGGTCATGAACGCATTATCATTAAGTTTAAACTCAGTTAAATTGTTGATATTAAAATCACTACCATTATTATTTTGTGTAGGGTTATATTTTTCTTCAACAATCTCTTCAATGTTCATGTTACAATTGATGTTACTTTGATTCACGTCATTATATTGTAATGGTTTTCTTTGATTAATATTTTGATTATAATTTTTCCACGTATTATTTTCTCCATTATTGTTGTTATTATAGGATTGATATTGATAACCATATCGATTATTATATTGACTCTGATTTCTTTGATTGTTGTAAGACCAGGAATTGTTTCTCCCATTATAATTATTGTTTTGCCAAGTACCTCTACCATAATTGTTTGAATTGTTATTGTATTGCCAGGCATTATTTCTATTATAATTGTTGTTGTGCCACATGGAGTTTCTTCCGTAATAGTTTGAATTGTTATTCGAAGATTGGTTATTACGAAAATTTCTAGAGTTACCCTCACTGTCTCGAAAAATATTGTTTTGATAGTTTCTACTAGCACTATAATTAGGCCTAAAATCATTATAATTCCTCTTCTTAAAATCAAAATTTTCCTTATGAGTGTTACGTCCATTATAATTAAAATTATTTTCTTTAAAATTATTATGTTCATAATCATTAGAATTATTCTCATTATTACTAAAAGTACTTTTGCATGGTATTTTATCCATGTTTAAATTGTAAAATTTTTTATTTTTATCCAATTTTTTATCATTATCTACATAATTTGTATCGCTAACGTCTGGTTTAATATTGCTGCCATCTAACTCCACTCCTAATTTCATCATCTTATCTAAACCTTCGTGCTTATGTTTATTTAACTTCCTTCTAATATTATCATTTAAAGAACAAGTTATTAATTTCTCAATCATTCTTGTATCGTTATCAAAATCGCATTTTTTATGAAGTTTTGAAATTCCAAAATAAAAAGTATGGAAGGACTCCTCGGCACCTTGTACTGCTAAGTTAAAGTTCTTTATATTTACATTAATGTCCTCACTTGGAATTAACAGTTTCAATTTACCAAAAACAATATTAAAGTCTTTTAACTGTGCTTTAGAACATATCGACGTAACTTGGTCTACAATCTCAATTGGTAAGCTGCATAGTAGTGTCCTAACTTTAGATGAGTCTGACTCAATATGTCCTTCAAAGTATGTTTCTATTAAGTTAAGATAAGTCTCAGATAATTTTCCTGATAACTTGGGAAATTTAGGAACATATTGAGTGTGTGTAAGAGTTAATTTTTCGTCCATGATATAATTTTATTTGAGTAAAGTAAACTTTCAATATTTAAAATCGTAAAAGCAAAACATTGTAGTTCATTAAAATCAAATTTAAGTTGTCTAAAAATTTTAATTTTAATCAAGAGAACATGGTCCACTAAGTTTTAATAGTTTATCTATAAAAATTCTAATTCGAATTCGTAAAGAGGATTTAATCCACTAAGTTTCAATATAATTTGTCTGTGAAAAATTTAATACTAATTCGTGACTAAGTTTTTAGAAAAAAAAAATTTATTGATATTCTATAAGTTAAACATTGCGTAAATTTATATTTAATAATGAAATATAGGGAAAATTTTCTTTACCCTATAAATATAATGTCAAATATCTAAAGCATAAAGATATTTAAATTTTAATATTCAATAATTTTACAAAATATAAAAATAAAATTATTGTCATCAAGAATATATGGTTTCCCATTTAGAGACATAAATGCATTAATCATTCTTCGTAAAGATTTAAAATAAAAAACAATTTCGTTTGTCCTATTATCACGTACATAAGAAAATTCTTTAGATATTCCCATTTCATTCAACATATTATCAATAATAACGTGTTGAGGTATATCATAAGTTTTAAAACAAAACATCACAATATAAAATTTGAAAGATTTTGATGAAAAATATTTTTTATCATATAACTCTCTTATTTATATATATATATACTCTTTTATTTTTTTTATATATATTTTTTTTACCTTTTTATAATTTTGTAAATTTGGATAAAATTTTGACTATCGAAAAGAAAAGTCAAAAAATTTTATTTGTCCTTTATCATCTCCTATATCGAACGACGAATTTTCTTTTTATTTTTACAAAAGAAATCAAGGTAAGGATATTTTTAATTTTTTTTTTAAACTTTTATCATTTAACTTTAATTTAAAACGAAAAACGTACCACCGTAACCGGGGCACCATAAAAGAAATAAAAGAAAGGACTTATATCAACTATTACTATTTAAATTTAAATCAAATTTATTACTATATATTTTTTATCTAAAAACATTATATATATATAAAAAGTTAATTGAACATATTAAATAATCAACTTAAATAGTTAATATATATAATAAACAATATTCAAATAAAACTAAAATTAACTATTCAAATAATTTATTTAAATATATAATCAATCAACATTTATAGAAGAGAATGGCATTAAATCCTTGCAACACATGAGAACATAATTCCTTACCAGAATCCATTTTTTATCTTTTATAGGGTCAGTTGTATCTTTTACAATGGGTTTGAAAAATAACTTTAAATTTTGTTTAGATATTTCTTCTTTACATGATAAATCATGTTTGTCAAGTAAATGTTTTATTATATTTGATGTGCTGATATTTTTTGAAAAAGATTTGATTGGATAACTAATTAAAAAATTTACTAATATTTATAAAATAATCAAAAAATTTACTCTGAAAATGAAGAATTATTTTCATCCTCACCATCTTTATCAAGTGCTATTTGCAAGCATATATTACAAAAGACTTTATCTGTAGCAACACTGGTTCTCTTATTATTTGTGTCAGTTTTTAATATTAAGGATCCAAAATGTTTCTATGCAAAAGAAGGTTTTGCTTGCAAGGATATACTATATTTTGTTACAGGGTATTGCAATGCTGCATCCATTATAATTGTTTTAGTCCTGGTATTTTTATATATGTTATAATGGCAACAAAATAAAAATCATTTATAAATATTTCTATTATGATAAAAAATAAATTTTATATAACGAGTTGTAACTTATTTGAATCAAAATAAAAGAATAAAATATAGATTTACCTTTTCAAATTTAATGTCTTAATCTTATTTTATCTAGCACGTTGGTCACAACCTGCCCAAAGTGAGCGTATAAGGATTGTTACAAATCAAATTTATACCATAAATATTTATTAATTTTAAAAAATAAAATCGCATTTTTTAATAATTCAAAAAATATTTAATATTTTTCTTATATTCATAAATAATATATAAAATAAATAATAAAAAATATGTATCACGCCGCCACGCCGCCGAATTTTTACATCGGCGGCGGCGTGTTGAGCGCCGACAATTTTTTGGCGCGCGGCGTCGGCGTGGTCAAAATCATCGGCGGCGGCGCATTTGACCGGCGGCGCACATGTCTAAATATAGTGCATTTGGAAGTTTTTCGCTAAAGATGGAAATATTTCTAGGTGTAAGTCGATTTGGAAAGTAAAATTTTGTATACCCTCATCTAGTTTTTTTAGTTGATTTATATGAAATCGTGAAAGTTGGTTGGTTTTTTTTTAAACAATATTGATATTTTTGCCTTAGTTCAAAGATAGATGGTAAATAAAAATCAGTATAAATATCGGATCAGGTTTTTAGTAATATCGGATCGGTGAAAAAATTGTGCATCGACACAGCCCTAATTTTAAAAAAATAAGCAGAAATATTTTTAAATAACTAAACCTACCAATCAAATTATTTCTAAATCGCGGGCGCACATTTTTTAATCATGTCGGACAATGAATTTTTTTTCCACCATTAGCGGACAGGTTGTAATTTATTAAAACCGTAAGCTGGCAGATCTCCAAGCTAAAACTTGCCTTTGCAGACATCTAGTCTGAATTCATTGACTAAATAAAAAACTTAAGTATTCATTTTTCAGGCATTGCCTGGTTTTTAAAAAATAAAGTAAATATTTTCATAAAGCGTAATCAATATAAATATATTTTAAAATTTGACTAAAAAATGTTGCAAAACAGATTAATTCGGATGTGGGTAGGGTATTTTTTATAATTTTACAGGAGATCTATTTTAAAAATTATTATTTTCAATAGGATTGTTAACCTTTTGGGATTTAATTTGAGTTATTTAAAAATATTTCGGATTTTTTAATATAAAGAGAATGGAATAATTATAAAATATTGACTTATTGTAAAAATGTCATTTTTGACAAAAAGTAGATATAGAATTACTTAATTCTCATACAACTAAATATTTTTTAGCCTAGTAGTGCGTAGAAAAATATCAACAATTTTAAGTGTAGTAGAAATTCGGAGTATGATATCAATTTAAAACCTAAATCTTTAACAAACAAACTTTCACCTCTTTCTCGAGTTATTAACACTCAAGTATTTATAATTTTACTATTAGTTTGTTAAAATAAAGTTGGGTTATAAAGGCCTTATGAGGCTAGAATACAAGGATTTAAGGATTTGACTCTGCATTAGATTTTGGCGTTAAGAAATTAATAAATATTTGCAAATTTTATTTTTACTTAAATGCGCCAAGGGGATAGAGAGAAAAATTTAAATATTTTGATTTTTCTATTACAGCCAAAAACCTAGTCACAACAATTTTCAACCCCGCCGTTAACGCGCCCACCTCAAACTCGAGTCCCATATCGATGATTTATACCTCTGATACAGGCTCTGGGACAAAAATAAAAGATTTCGTTCACAACAGTTTCGAGGCATTTAGGAAACAAGCTTTGGAAAAAGAAGAAAGGGTTAGCGTAGCAGCTCTCTAATATAAATTATTTGTTGATATTTTTTTTATAAAATATTTAAATCAGAGACTTGCTAGCTCAGCCAAAAAAAATGGTTTGAATTTTAAAAATCCTAGATAATTTAAAAAAAGAAGGTTTCTATTAAATCAGGTGTAAAATGTTGGAGAATTATATAATGGAGCATTTTGTATTTATTCATTTACTTATCATATTTTCAATTTCCTTTTAAAACAGTTTGCAAATGCAGCTGAAATTATTCAAAATAACGAAATAAAAATTTGGATAAAGCAAGACCAGGCGCGTAACAGTGCGGCAGGGAAGGGTAAATCCTCCCAAGTTAAAAAATCCAGATGCCGGCTAAAATTTGCTGATTCCTACATCTTATCGCTAATCCAATTTACTTTTATTTTTCACATTCAGAGCATAAATAAATACGCTACTAATTAATTTTATGAATTAATATCGATTTCAAATTTTTCTTAGCATTATGTTTTTCTATCATTTTAAAATTTCCGACCAAATCATTTGAAACTTTTCTGCAAAACTAAAGTAAAATATTTCAAAAAGATAACGTCGATTTGATTGAGATTAAGAGAATAACTGAAGCTTTATATTGGAACTTAAGGAAATTAGGTCGACGGACGAATTTTATAAATAATAATTGAGTCAAAAGCAAAATTTTGTAAATTTAATATTTGTCTGCCTCGACTCGCTGCGCAATCCCGAGAATACAAAAATAAATCGCTTCTCTTAGATACTCAAATGAATGGAACTTGATTTACAGGTCCCACGAACAAATTTGTAAATATTATTACCGCCTAATCCCTTCTAATCTATTTCAAATCTTGATAGAGAAAATATTAAATATAATTTTTATTGTAAGGATGTAATCTAATGAATTACTAGCTGAATGCAAATTACTGTATAAAAGGTTAACTATGGTTGATAATGTTCCAAAAGGTGCTTAAAATAATTTCACAGACATTTTATAGTATTTTTCTAATATATAAAAATTATTATATATTTTAACAACTCTACCTCTTAGTTTACCAATGAAAAAACATTTTCTTCACTGACAAGAATAAAACCATACCTGAGAAGTAGTGGTGTTAAATGACCATATTTTTCTGGATAAAATTTTGGGGTTAGTCGTTTTTAAAAATCGGTTTATATCGGCCCATTTAACAAAGCTTTTGAAATGCACTACCTCAGAAAATATATGGGATGGGTTACCTCTTAATATACATAGTGATTGACACCAAGCATTAATAAAATCATTGAAAAATGATCTCAGTCCCAAAGATTAAATTTCAGATTATAAATTTATAATATAATTCTTTATATTTTCCACATTTTTTAAAGCACCATATTTTTTTCCATGAGACTTTGTAAGTTAATATGCTTGCAATAATTTTAAAGAATATTTTTATGCATTAATCTATTTCTATATTTTTTAACTATAATTTGAATTTATATATCAAATTTTAAATGTTTAACAAATTTATATTTTTTTTACAAAGTTCTTTTTCAGGAAATTTATTTATAATAAATCTACCGATTATATATGTTAATGTCTGTGTTTTTTTTCGGAATGTTATTTTTAAACTTTAAATAATATTTTGAGCGCGTTTTTTTAAATATAAAAATCTGATTTTATCGGAAATGTATTCCAACACCTATTTTATGAGTTGTATACAATTTTGTGTCATTTATATTTTATATAAAAAATTTATAGAAAAACTAATATAAATATTAAGTTCACGGCAATGATGTAATACATTTCCGTTAAAATAAGATTTTTAATTTAAAGAAAACGCGCTCAAAAAAAATTAAAGTTGAAGAAAAAACACATTGATATAAATTAGCCTTAATGTATTTTTTTAGATTTAAAATTTTATTACTGGAAATGTTTTCTATCATGTTTGGAGTACCTACCCTATAAATATGAGACAATTTCGCTATAAACTTTTTAACATAATAATTTAATATTAGTTTTTTATATATATTTTATATGACTCAAATGTTAACAGCAAAATTTTCCAAAATTCATAAGATAGGTATTCTAAATATGCTGGAATACATTTCCGGTTAGATCCGATTTTTAAATTTAATAAAACACGTCCAAAAAATTATTTAAAGTTGAAAAATAACACATTGACGCTAACTTGTAAATTTAATATTTTATCATCAATTTATATTTGAATTTGTATATTAGTAATTGTCAACATTTTATAGCCAGTCTTAATAAATTTATCAAACTTAAAATACTCTTAATAATTTTTTTCCAATTTTTTCCCTACCCACAACGAAATCCTGCGTTATCGTCAAAAAATCCCGGACGAACTTGATAATTAAATTTTGTGTCAAATCTCGGCCCACCAGCTGCACGTCTTTGATTTAAATTGAACGAAGAACATTTATAAGTTAAGATAATTTTTTAAAATCCATTTTGATTAACATAGCATTTTAAATTCTTTTATAGAATTGTCCCTAGTGATTATATTTAACTAATTAATAATAAATTCATTTTACCACCCATCAATTGGTTGCCTTACAATTTTTCAAACTCATATTAATATTTTTAGCAAAAACAGTTCAAGGAACAGGAGGAAAAGAACAAACAAGTTGAAAAAAACAGCTTGGAAAAACTTAAAAAAAAGTACTATTACTTCCCTTAGGGTGATATCTTCTTACCTTCCTCAATTACTCTCTCTTATATATATATGTTGAACATGGAATCAACAAAAAAACATAATTTTCAACCCGACCCCCTCAGATTTTTCTAAATTTTTTACAAGAGTTTGTAAATATATTAACTAATAAAAAAATAGAATTTTAGACTCGGCTGAGATACGGGCCTATAAATGTAGAAAAAAGGCATTTTGGATAAATGCATTCCCTTTATTTATAAATATCTTTAAATATAATTAAGCTAGAAGCTTCATTTAAATTTCTTTATATAGCTTAATAAAAGGCCTTTACAATAACATAATGTTAGTTATTGTTAAAAGTTTTAAATTTGATTATAGAATAAAATCGATATGTTTATTCTCTAAATTTTTTTATGAAGCTATAGGATTAGTTAATATGCAAAATTTCAAGTTAGCCCGAGCACAGGTTTAGGAGATAGGGTATTTTAATCATTTATTAAAAATATTCTTAATAATATTTAAAAGAATAGTTATTTCCAGAGTTGTTAAAAGATACCTTTTAAATGGATCTAGATACAGATACATCGTCTAAAAAGTTATCTAGATACAGGTGGAATTTTTTAAAATGTGTCTAGATACAGAAGCAATTTTTATTATAATCTTATATAGGTTTACATAAATCTAAATTAGAATTCTATTGTGAAAATTCATGAAATGAGCTACAAAATTTATTGACTCGATATTACATTTAAATAGAACTAAAATAATAATTAGATTTTATATATGAAAATATATGATTATAAATAATTATTAGATTTCAGTAATAAAATATTTTTAAAATTTTGGTCATTAAGGCATCCTCGTTTATCGGTAAAGACATTTTTACCTACACTAAGAAAGTCTTTCTAGCGGGGGGCTTGATTGTGGTGTTTTATTTTAATATTTTATGAATAACAATTTTATATCATAGTATTCTTTAAAAATACTAAAATCTCGACATTCATTTTTGAAAAAATTATTTAAAATTTGTTGAGTATCAAAATTTAAATATTAACAATCATATCTGCTGCTGTAGGGTACTGAAAAAAATCGGATATTAAATTATTTGTTTTTTTTCGCAAGTTATTTGCTTGAATCAGTTGAAGACCTTGATAACCATGTCCAATCAAGTTTAAAAAAGGATGGAGCATAGTTGCTATAATATTTTCCTCTTCAAATAATGTCCCAATAAACCTATTTTAGATTAATTTAATTTATCTATCTTCAATCCCTTCAAGTAAGGCATCTAAGAGCGGTAAACAAAATCTCATGTTAATTTGTTTAAAATTCTTCATTTTGATAATCAGCTGTGAAATGGTTTCATATTAATAAACTGTTTACATATATTTATCTCCCTGCAAAATATCAAGAGAATTAGCTTCTGGATTCATTAGCTAATTTAAAATAAGGCTATATTTATAAATTTTATTTATAACTTACTAAACAATATTCATGAATAAAATCACATTCATTAGATAAAAAACCTAGGTACTCATATCTTGTCCTATGCCAGATTTAACTTTAATTATTTCTGACATTAATTGCAAAGCATTATATGCGGAGTTCCATCTTGTTTATTAGGACATATAAAAAACGGCCAATATTTATTTTTTAAAATCTCAGATCAAATTAGAGATTTATTTTGTCATTCCATATTTTTTGACATTTAAATAATGTTGTGCAATATATCTAATGAAGAAAATATAAAATATTATAATTAAAATTATAGTTTTACCCTCTGATATTGTTTACACTATTGACATCCACAGTCGCAACAAGATTCAATGTGTGACTGGCACAACCTTTATGATGAGGTAAACTATGATTCTGATATTTCAAAATCCTGAGCAGTAGTATTAAAACTTGATATTGGTACAAATACTTCTTCATCTTCCAGATCATCCCTATATTCACTAGTATTTTCAATTGGCTTGAAAACTCTATAATAAATAAATAATCATATATCATGTTTATATTTTTAATAAAATAAACCTTAAAGATTTTAACGTAATGGTCTTTAAGATTTTATTTTGAATGCAATAATCCTTTGCTATATCTTGTAAATTCTTTGCTATTTTATCATATGTATGACTACCAGTCATTTTTTTACAAGCCAACGCTACATTTTTTCTTTCTAAACTTGTTGATCTATATAGTGTGCTTTAACTCTTATGTAAGAATTAAAAATTAACATTTCTTAAAACTGCTCAAATAATTTGTTCTTAATTAATTATTATACAAATCTAAATGTTAGTTATACCGGCAATAGGCACTCCAACAATCTGCTGTTGTGCATATTAGCTATGGTTCTATTAGACTTTTTATGATTTCTTTCTTTCCTATCTTTGGGAAATTCTACCAACCACTGTCTGTCGGTAAATTATATTTTTTGTGGAGCTAATGTTTTGATCATTTTTATAAATTTTTTTAACAATTAAAATGGCTGAATGCCATCTATAATAAAAGCAGTTATTAAATCATCTAAAGTAGTTTGTGTTCAAGTCTGAGGTCTCTTCACAAAAATATAAGTGGACGATGAGCCTAGTACAATATTTTCTTTAATAGATTTATTCTCCTTCCCCTTTTTTATCTTCATCAACAGTGTTTGATATTTTCTCTTAAAATTTAAAATTACAATTGTAAACATTTATTTAATATCTACCCTTAAATGTTTTACAATGTTGCAAGTTGAGGTAATGCTAACTGAAATTTTCTTATTTTTTGGTAGATATAATAATTTTAATATCAGAGATTTGTTTTCTATATTTTGAGATATATTATAAAATATGCTCTATAAATTGGCCAAGGAAAAACAATGTCTGAACTTGCCGTTGCTACATTGATTATTACTTCTTCCTCTTCATCACTATTAATATTAATCTAAAATAAATTTTTAAAATTAATATAAAAAAATGGAATTAATCAATTCAAATTGAAAATAAAAATTGATGATTCCTTGAGATGGATTGTAATATCAAAATTTGTCTTATTGATAAACTCGGACATAATATTTAATGAATATTTATATATTTTTTTTATATAGTTTTAAATATTTTATATATGGTAATTCCATATCAAATCAACCAATTCAACCCGACCCCTTTCAATTTTTCTTAAATTTTGTACACTTGTAGTATATACTAACTAAAAAAAATGAAATTTTACCTTCCAACACTCTTTACCCGCTAAGATATGGCCGTTTAAAGCGCATAAAAATGGTACATTTAGCACCTCATTTATTTTTAAATATATCGAGAAAATTATGTTAGAAAAATAATTTAAATTTTATTAAGTAGTTTAATAATAGTTCTTTATTATGACATAAAAATAAATATGATAAAAATTTGATTAATATCGAAAACCGGAAATGGCCATAGAAAAAAGGGTATTTTTTTCAAAATTTTTTTTCTGTAGAAATCACACTGCCTTATATTTGTACAAAATCCTAGACTTGGATAAACATGGGTTTAGTAGTTATGACTCTTTATATGGCTAAAATTGAACAATTTTAACCAAAAATATCATCATATTTAAATTTAATGAATAGATATGAAATAATGTTGATTTAAAAATTATGTCTAAATGACAGGCCCTTATTTTTTTATCTTTATCATAATTTTTGAGAAGTGGCTAGGATAATGAGCTTTATTTAGCATAAAATGATCTACCATAATTAAAATTCAACAATAAATTTTCCCCCACATTTTTAAAATTATAAGAAAGGCTTAATATATTTTTTGGCGAGTATTCCATAGATTATATAATATTCAAACAGTGGATAGTCGTTGATCGAACTACCCTCGAAACACTGACAAAATCCGCCGACGAATTTGTAGATTATTTAATTGAATAATTAAACAATTTGATTTCTTGTTTATAGCTAATTAAATTTTGCATTAAATAATTTTTATTTATGATATAAAAAGGCGTTAAATAAAAGTATATCTTAAAAGTATCTTAAAGCAGATACAGTTACCATATTTTTATATATAGATACTTTAACAACTCTGGTATTTCAGATCTAAAAAAGTAATGTGGGGGGGGCTATTGTTATTTTATTTGATTATAATTTATCTCGTAATAATATCTACAAATTCCAAATCAATCTTTGATTATAATTTTATTGAAGATAAAATATAATTTTAATTTATATGTTGTAAATTAAATTTATTTTCACAATAGGAATAAAATTTAACTTTAAATTTATTTTCACAATAGGAATAAAATTTAACTTTAATTTTATTTCCTATAAGAGGTATAAACTCATGAAACTTTTGTGTTCCAGAAATGTGTTCAGCCTTTTGAAACTTTTGTGTTCCAGGAATGTGTTCAGCCTTTTGAAACTTTGTTTCAAGATATTTTTCATGTTCTATTCAAAAATTAAATAAATCTAAAGTATTTAATATCTGGTTCTCATAAAGATGCTGAGAGCTAACTTTGCTTCTAACCTTTTGATAATTCATCCAAAACTATCACAAGCACATTTACCATGGGCTGTTATAAAAGTGTCATTCTGCCTTGATCCCGAAATAGAGTTCATGATGGCATAGATTATGATTTTTTTAAAATTTTTATATTGCATACTGTGCCATCAAATAAATAAAATATTTTTCATATATTTTGCTTTAAGAAAATGAATAATTTTATTTTGAAATAAATAAACAGCCACATGCGTTGTGTTTTAGACATGAGAGTATCACATAGTTAATATGTTTTTTAATATTATTGTCACAATAATACACCATTAAGGAATGGAGAATAGGTGGCCCTTTATCACAAAAGCATAATTTTCAGAAAAATCACATATAACTGAAAATCTATCAACATTTAAACTTGATTTTAATGAATTATGAAATTCTAACTGTTGTGAAGATATTAATGAATGTTGAATTAGCGTATTTTTTCGAAAAATAAATCTATAAAATCGGACGTCGACCTAGAGTCTAACCTTTTTTTGAAAGTTATATTATTAATTGCAAACAATACCCCCCCCCCCCCCACACCCTTAAATCATTTCTTTAAATACAAAATAATAAAAGGTTTTAGCTTATATTACAATTTAATTATTAATCAAATATTTATTACGAATATTTACAATTGACTAATGATTAAAATGCCATATCTCCTAAACCTAAGCTCGGCCCAACTTGAAATTTTGCACATTTATTAATTAGCCTATAGCTCTCACAAAATTAATTTGAGAGAAACAAAATGCAGATTTGATTTTATGATAATTTTCGGTTTTCGATATTTCGATTTTTTAAACAATCTTTAACATTATGTAACTTTAAAGGCCTACCATTAGGCTATATATAGGAATTTAAATTGCTTAATTATATACAAAATTAAAGGGAGTGCATTTTGCCCAAAATGCCCCTTTTTGACCTTTAGAAGGCCCATATCTCAGCCGATGTTTTGAGTTAGAGGCTAAATTTTATTTTTTTCTTAGTTATAAATGCAAACTCTAGTGAAAAATCTAGGGCGTTGGGTTGAAATTCATGTTGATTTGTCATGGAATTCATATATTCTTGTTTATATGTTATTCATTTTTTTAAAATCAATTCATGTTCATATATTTTATTTTTGTCTAAAAAGAATTTAAAAACAAGAAAAGGACTTATTCATTAAAAAAAAAGTTGAATCACGTGATTTAAATTTTACATACCATTATTCTTTTAATTCAATTTAATGTTCACAACTTTTTTTAACAACCTTTATTTTATTTTTATTTAATATATATTACAATGCTAATTTAACTTTTTATTTAGATATAAATTATTTCATTTAATCTCAATTTGCTCATCTCAGCAGATGAGTAAAATTTGCTATTGGACTAGGCTTAACTGCAAAATTGTTTTGCCTTACCAATATGTAAACAACAGTCAACACTGTTCAGTGTAGACTAGTGTTGTTAAATCGTGATACGGGTCGATTTTTTAAAACGGTCCGATTACGATTATAATTAAAATATTATTATAAGCCTGGAGATTTTGCTCATAGCTGGTAGAAAGGTTTGGACATCTATTTGCTAAATCATGAGGCTTACATAATATTATTTTGGCTAAAATCTTAATCGGGCCGCTTTAAATATAGACTCAAATCGGGCTTTTTAATAACACTAGTGTTGACAGCAAGGGGCAGCATTACCTATACAGTCGATTTTGACCAAGCCGTTTCCCATTACTACAAAGTCATCAATCTTGTTTTGCAAGCACTTAGATCAGCGGGAATCTTCTCTAGACTCAAACCAACCGTCATCTTTAGGACCGATAGGAATGTCTTCAAATCGTCCACATTGACCCAAATGCCCCATCCAACCAAAATGCCAATTTTCTCACAATTCCGAATTTTGGAAAATAACCAAAGATAGTTTCATCAATTCTTTTTACACATTCATACTCTGCCTAATCCAATCTCTTTCGTGTGCAAAACTCATTTTTTTAGATGATTAGAAAGACCACCCACGAAAGGGTTAATTAACCCAAGGAATCTCTTCTTATGACAAATGCTACCGCAATTATTCGCTCTAACTACCTTAAGCTAATCTATTCGATCGAATGATCTCTCATCCTTTTTCCAACATGCCTTCTTCTCTTCCCAAGATTTTCTTTGTTAGTTTCTTGATATTTTCGTAGGCTTTTTCCATTTATTCTTTTCTTTACATTTAACGCCTCTATTAATTTTATATTTTAAAAATACATACTAGACCTATTTACATGTATAAGGAAAAAATTGCACAGAATTTTTTTTAAATTTCGTGATTCTATAAATTGACCATTTTTATATAAATGAGATAAAATATTTTTCTTATACTATTTAAATATATTATAAAAACGATATAAAACAATTTAGACTAGTATTTTCATACTTACCTAAACCTTATATGGTGACAAGGAAACCCAAAATTTCAATTCTATTTTTTTGTTGGTGAACATAAATAATAAATAGGATAAATAAATTAAATATAAATAACTAAAAGATAATGAAAATATTGTCCCATATAAAAAGACACTGCCCTTGCAACTTGCCTTGTCCACCCACATATGTAGAAAGGGTTTAGCCCAGAAGCTACCACCACTGCAAATACGATTGTATATATTAAATAAAAAATAATAAATAAATACATTTTTGCATTTTATATTTAATTGAAAAATTATGATACAGATCAGAGACCTGCAGTGGTACAATATGCACGGCCCGGTATATTATATTATTTGACTTCAAATTATTTTAATTATTGAATAATTTAAAAACTATTTAACTTTTCTTTTATAAACTAGTTAAGATATACAAGAGTTATAAATGTTTGAAATAGAAATATGAGAAGTGAATAAGTGGTATATCATTCTATGATATAATTTAAAATAAATTTTTATTATATTTGATAATTGCGAGTTTTAGAATGCCTCGGCTTGGCCCTGATTAGTTTTAAATAAAATTTATATTGCCCGGCTCGTATCCTTAGGCCGGACTTTGGTCCTGGCCTGCAGCTGAAATAAACTAGTTATTTTCATTAACCTTTTTATTGTTATCTCCAAAGTTATTTATTGACGTGATAATAGATTTGCTAAATGAATCTATTATTAATATCGTAATTTTTTACACCTGAACTAATACCCATCTTCATACATAGCCACCACATAAAATCACAAAATTTATAAAATATAATGTGTTATTTAAGATTTTTATAATTATTTTTTTTATCAGAATCGGGAAAATTTTTTTGCATTTCTTTTAGATCTGAAACCTTTTCTTTTTATTAAGCAGAATTTTATTCCGTTTTTAGTTATATATTTGAGATAATGGCTCCTATATAATGCACATACATGACTTGATTTTAGATTTCTAATTATTTTAAGGATATGGAACATTATAATAAAAATATATTTTAAATATGGACATAGAATAATATATTAAGGTAAATCCAAATAATTTTAAACTCCACCTTTTATTACTAATATAGAACAATTTAACGCTGAAGAATAGATTTATTAAACATGAGCATAAAATCTTTGAAGATTTTTGAGCAAATGTTAAATTCTGTAAAAAAAAGGTGACTACTATGGAACAACACGACAATCCTCAGCCGACGACGTATCTATATTTAAGATACCATATTTTTTATAATGATGTGTGGGCTGTTCACTCTCAAGTGGGTCGCAAAGGCTTTATAGGGTGAAATGTATTAACTTTGAATAAATTGTATTTTGTTAGGAACAATTTATGATAATTGATTATGGTAAATGTACATTCGATATGAATATAATTTAGAACTCATCATAAAGTAAAAAATATTGTCGATAATAATAAAAAAGATTTGTTATTAGCGTCATAAGTACGGATAATTTATTTAAAGTAATAAATTTCCATTTCTCAACGATGACCTATAAAATTAAAATTGGATAAAAGTCAGTTACTTATTTGGGTCATGTTATTGACAAATTTCGAAATCACCCTGCAGAAGATTAGATTATTGCCATATAAAATTGTAAAACTCCGTCAAATATGAAAAAATTAAGTTCGTTTCTTGGGATGCTGAATTACCATGAGTCGTATATACAAAATTTACATTTTTGCTCGCCTTTACACCGACTAACGAGTAAAAATGTTAGTTGGTTTTGGTCAGCTCAAGTAAATGAAATATTTAATAAAGTTAAAAATATATTATCAATAGAGGATACAATATTTCCTTATTCAGACTATATTCCTGTCTTTATTTTTTATGACGTTTCCGAAGATGGTATTTGAGCTGTTATTGCACACCGATTTCTTACTGGACAGGAGATACCGATTGCGACAGTTGGCGGCTGAAAAGAATTAGCCACTATTGATTGGGGGCTTAGGCGATCATGTTTGCTATCGAAAGGTTGCATCAATAAATTTACTGAGAGATGCTCATGTACGAGCTAAGGAAACACCCGGGTCATTCCATGTCAAATGAGCAAAAAAATGAGATTTTCGCGACCCCCTCCGTTTTTTATAAAATTTGGTAAGGGTTAGTGTAGTTATAGCCAAAATTTTAGCCTCGTAACATTTATATTTTTGTAGATATTCGGGTTCAAGGTGGCAAAAATGACGTATTTTTTCCATTATCTGCCTTCATTCAATTAAGCATATCTTAAAACTACATAATTGTAAATAACAAATTTAATATCAAAATTACGTACAAAGATTCTACTTTTTGATAAAAAAAATAATTTCCGGTCATTTCATTTAATATATAAGGACTAAAAACAATTTTTTGGAAATAATACGACCTTCAATTTTTTTTAAAAAATTTAGTAGACATTATTAAACTCTTCCTTTATATTTATAAAAAAAATTGGTCTGGGACGCGGCCATCTTCATTTTCAAAATCGATAAAAATGTAGAAAAGTGTATAAATATTTTACTTATATATTCATCAGTTTTTAATGGTTTTTCACTATTTGATATAATTTAAAGAATTATTTATCTTGTAAGTGAAAATAACAATAAATGGATCTTTCATTCCATTATAGAAATTGTCTATCGATAAAAGAAATTCAATTTATTACTTTATTATAAAAATTTTTGCCCATATAACATATATTTAATGAATATTAATAAAATATATTCAACCAAGTTTATAGTTCTTGAATATATGAATCAGAATCTTGTTCATTTCATAGATGCCAAAAATAATATTAAAATTATAATTTGAAAAAAATTTATATATTTAAAGAAATGAGGCCTGATGTTAAAATTGGTTTTTCGAAATTCGCAAGCATTCGCCCAAAAATTGTATACTCGTTGGAGGTAGTGGTACACATGTATGTGATTGCAGCTACCACCAAAATTTTAAATTAATGATCATTGGATTAAATTTAACCAATATTTGCCCTTTAAAACATACAAACATATTTTACACTTAATAATTTGTAATTCGCCTCAACCATCCAGTTATATTGGCAAATGTGATAATTGTCCAGTGTCAACACATTTACGCTATCAAATAGAAATATTGTTTCGTTCTAAGGACATCGAATTTATAACATACAAACAATGGCTACAATCTAAAATTGAACTTAGACGAAGACCAATATTTAATTTTGTGATTTTTAAGAAAACTATAGCTTTATACTTCAGGATGAAGTACAAAATTATCATTGGAATAGGGCTCAATCCACTGTTCACCCTTTTGTTATATATTATAAAGATAATTTTGCCAATATTTGTTGCCTAAATTATGTAATGATATCCGAATCTTTGCAACACAATTCAATAGCAGTACATAATTTCAAAAAAACATTGGTAAATTTTTTAATTAATAAAATTTGTAGGCTAAAAAATTTTTATTTTCCAGTGGATCCGCAGCACAGTATAAAAATCGTAATTTTTTATTAATATTTGCCATCATGAGATGGATTTCGGGGTACAGGCAAAATGGCATTTTTCTGCTACAGCACACGGGAAAAGTGTTTGTGATGGGATTGGTGGCACTATTAAAAGATTAGCCGCTAGAGCTAGTTTACAAGGCCTTACTCAAAGTACACATCATATGAATTGTACGAGTTAGTTAAAGAAAATATTAATGCCATATATTTTGAATAGATGACCAAAATAAAATATGATTACGAAGATCTATTACTCAGGGAAAGATTTTCAAAAAGTAGATCTATACCTGGAACACACAAAATACACACCTTGATTCCAACAGATATACATCAATTTAAAAGTAAAATGTATTTCAATTCAATAGAAAGTACTTTAGAATAGTTATCATTTAATGATGAAAGTATAATTATTGAAGAAATATCAGGATACCGAACGTATCCTTATGATTCTAATTGGTGGTTAGCTTTGTTTTAGTGAAAAATCAAAAGCAGGAAGAAATATATATAAGTTTTTACACCCATCCGGACCTTAAAATTACTTTATATTTCCAAGTATAGACGACACTCTTTGCTTGCCCAAATGTAATATCTTAACATTAGTTTCACTGTTAAATGCTACTGGCCGTAGTTATACATTGTCGTCACAAGAAAGTAAATGCGCTACCGAAAAATTAGAATCTTTTAAAAATTTAAATTATATCAATTTTTTTAATATTTAGGACGCCATATATGAAATGCGCAAGATTCTGATTCATATATTCAAGAACTCGAAACTTAATTAAACATATTTTATTAATATTTATCAGAGACCTGCAGAGGTACCATTTGCACGGCCCGGCCCGATTTTAAATTTTTTAGGCCCGGCCTGGATCTCGGAATTTTTTAAAATTATATTCGACCTGGTATATACAAAAATTTACCTATGAGGTATTTTACCATATTTTTCAGCTAGTATTATCGCTTATTATTTAAAAAATACATGTAAAAAGCTAATATTTTGAGAATATTATATTGAATTTATAAAAATTATAAAACTGTTATTTATAAAAATGGATATTTTGAGCATATACTATATTTTATATTGCATTTATAAAAATAAAACTAATATTCATAAAAATGGTAATAATATTTTGAGCATATTCTATATTTTATATTGCATTTAAAAATAATAAAACTAATATTTAATTTATAAAAATGGAAAATATTTTGAGAATATAATATATTGTATTTAATTTACAAAATAAAAATAAATCGCTATTTAAAAAAATGCATGTATAATAATTAGTATTTTGAAAATATAATCTAATTGCCCAATATTAATATAATTTATTTTATAATATAAATTTTTAACAAAAGAAGATAATTGTATTATATAATATTGTAAAAAAAATAATGAAAAATGTTAGATTAAAAACTTTCATGACTCAAGGTAAATATAATAAATGCAATAAATATTTGACAGTTTGCAAAGTAAAAAACCAGCATGATTGACGAAACCCTATACTCAAGAAAGATATTAAAAATTCACAAATTATCATGAAGAAAGAGAAGCATATTTTCAGGTTGAAGATTACTTCTTCTTTCTTCAAGAATTCTCGTAGTGGAAAAATTCCGCTCACAGCTTGCACTTGAAGCAGGAATTGCCAATTTCGCTAAAATTGGAAATTCGCTTTGATGAGCCGCCCACCACTCTAACAAATTATCCACCTTAAATGTTTCATCTATTTTTTTAATTATGTAATTATAGTATTCATCATCGGGTATTGACATATTACCAGAATTACCATCGCCCCATTTGTCATAAAACGATTCAGTTTGTTTAACAACAGTCGTAATTTGACTGGTCGATGGTATTTCATTTACTTCCTGAGCCTCTTGTAATTTAATATATTCTTTTATATAGTTTTCCGTCATCTTGCGATCTGTCCCTGACTATATACGTAATTGCTTGAATTTGGGACAGAGAAAAAGAGAAATAAAATGATACTTGTGTAAAACAAATTTTTCAATTAAAAAATGCTTTATATTAAGTAAAATCAATTTTATTTCTCCTTTTTCGCTTTGAAAGGTATTACAAATTTCAAGAAGTGATATTCCTTTATTTGATTGTTTTGGTAAAATATATTCTAAAAATTTAGATATGAATTATAAAAAAATATATTAATACTTTGAATAAATTTGCAGGAAATTAATAATTAGATCGATCTGTGGGTGTTAGGTAGTGTTAACCATCACCCAATATTATATTAATCATAACTATAATATAATATAATCTTATAACCATTGACTTATAATGTAAAAATTTTTATAAAAAATATTAAGGCCCGGCCCGGGCTTAACAATTTTAGGCCCGGCCCGGGCTTAACAATTTTAGGCCCGGCCCGGATATATTTAAAAAAAATTTTTTAGGCCCGGCCCGGATATGTTTAAAAAATTTTTTTAGGCCCGGCCCGGGTATATTTAAAAAATTTAAAATACGGCCCGGACCTGCAGGTCTCTGATATTTATTAAATATATGTCATATGGGCAAAATTTTTTATAATAAATTATAAATAAAGTAATAAATTGAATTTCTTTTATCGATAGACAATTTCTATAATTGAATGAAAGCCCCATTTATTGGTATTTTCACTTATACGATCAATAATCCTTTAAATTATATCAAATAGTTCAAGAAAAACCATTAAAAACTGATTAATATATAATTTTATACAAAGACGCCCTCTTTCGGGAAAATATTTATACATTTTTATAAACATTTTTATCGATTTTGATAATGAAGATGGCCGCGTCCCAGACCAATTTTTTTTTATAAATATAAAGGAAGAGTTTAATATATGAAATTTTAAATGTGGTTTTTGTAAATAATTAATTTGTGAGATAGCAGTAGATGTGTTATTTGCATGACACTAATTTTTAAAATATAAAAATTTTGACCCGGCTCCTATTTTCAAAAAAAAATTAGGCCTGGCCAGGATTTTTAATAGGTTTTTTATATATTCAGGGCCGGCCCGTCCTAGATTTTTTTTAATGTTGTTTTATGGTAAATATATTATCAATACTTATTTTAGCCTATTTACGTCAAAAAACTACGATTATGACAATTGTCACTTATCTATGGTGCATCTTCACTAAATTTTTTAAACATGTTATCAATACTTATTTTAACATATTTTCGTCAAAAAAACTATAAAAATAACGATTATAACAATTGTCACTTTTCTACGGTACATCTTCACTAAATTTAATTTAAACATGTTATCAATACTTATTTTAACATATTTTCTTCAAAAAACTTTAAAAATAACGATCTTTGGTACATACATCTTCATTAAATTTTTATTTAAACATGTTTTCAATACTTATTTTAATCTATTTTCGTCAAAAAAAATCAAAAAACTTTAAAAATAACGATTATGACAATTGTCACTTTTCTACGGTACAACTTCACTAAATTTTATTTAAATATGTTATCAATACTTATTTTAACATATATTCGTCAAAAAAACTTTAAAAATAACGATTATGACAATTCTCACATTAATAAATATTATCCTTAAAAAGATCATATAAAATAACATCAAAAAAGTTTAATATAAAATATTTTTAAAAACTATTTTTAAAAAAAACACCTCATTTAATAAAAAAATAGATAATTTTACAAAATTGATAAAAAAAAATTATAAAAGATTTCACCTATAAGATTTACAATATAATTCCTCAATAAAAATGTATTTATAAAGAAGATTGTGAAAATCACTAATAAATTATTTTAAAAAGAATATTACATTTTTACAATAGCAACATTTATTTTTTTTATTAAAAAAACATCAAATAAATAAATTTATTTTCATTTCAAAATAAAACAATATAAATAAAAAATATTAAATCATATCATGTTTATTTGTTGATAATAATAAAATATTTACATTAAATATAAATAAAATAAATAATAATTAATGCTAGGCATCGATGCAGAATTTTTGACTAATTTATTTTAGCCAATTTTTAGGCTTAGCCGATTTATTCACCTAAAATCTCGGCTAAGCCGCTTTATAGTCGGCTAAAATTAGCCGATTACGCAACACTACAACCATCTTCTTTCTCAAGATCTATAAAAATGTTTAGAAAAGTGTATAAATATATTTCCGATAAGCGGCATCGTTGTATAAAATTATATATTAATCAGTTTTTAATGGCTTTTCTTAAACGATTTGATATAATTTAAAGGAATATTTATCTTGTAAGTGAAAATAACACTAAATAAGGCTTTCATTCAATTATATAAATTGTCTATCGAATTCAATTTATACTTTATTCATAATTTATTATAAAATTTTTTGCCCATATATATTTAATGAATATTAATAAAATATTTTCAACCAAGTTTCGAGTTCTTGAATATATGAAATCTTGTGTATTTCATATATGACGCCAAAAATAATATCAAAATTTTCGCTACTCAATTTTTTAAAATAATTTGATATTTTTAAAATATTAATTTATTAAAAATATATACAAAATAAAAGTAAAAGTATTATCATTATAAAATAACCCAAAACAATATAAATATTGGATCGGATTTTCTAAAATCGGCATAGCCTTACTTGTAAATAAGAATAACAATAAATGAGTGTTTCAATCAATAAATTATATAAAAATTTTAAAATTGATCATTCAATAACACATCTATATTAATTCATTTTTTAATTAATTTCTTGGTATTTAAAAAAACTATAATAAATTCTAATTATCCTTATAATATCAAAGGTAAAAAAATTATTAGTAGGAATGTATACCATTATTTTTCATCGGATCTGGTCGATTTTTTTCGATATATTTAATTTTTTGATTTAAGTAAATATATTTATTGAGTTAAGAATTCTTATATAATTGAAGTTTTAATTTTTTTTAAAAAAAACTAAATGATTAATAATTAATATTGTGTTATAAGTAATTTATGGTTTTAAAACTAAATAATTTTTTCAAAAATTAACAAGTTACATTGATCATGATAGTAGATGGGATACTACTTTCTACATCAAAATAAAGTTTTAGGAAAAAAAAAAATTATACCACATTTTTAATATATTTATATATATTACATATATGAATATAATTGAATAAATTGTCCTGGTTAATTAAAATTTTATAATTATTAAAAAAAAATTTATCATAGAATATCAATAAAATGAACAAAAATCTTATTCGAAATACTAGATGCTGTAACCCTTTTAAAATACTGAAACATAATAATGTAACAACAAATCTTAGAAATATACAATCTTGGATGTCACTTCACGCAGATGATAAAATATGTGGTAAATGTCGAAGAAAACTCGGAACAGCTCATAAGTCAAATGACGCATTATAGACCCTGATATTCATCATACCGAAGAGAAACCGGCTATTGAATCAATTAATACATCATTGATAGAGATTGGGGAATCTCCAATAAAAAAGAAAAGGTGAAAAAAGTTATCCAATTAAAAAATTAACAAAATAAAAAAGGCTATAGAATCTCATTTAGATATAAAATTGATTGAGACAGCTACTATCGAAAAGATGATGATATTCTAAGAAATATAAAAAAAAATCCCAGGCTTTTCTAAAACTTATAAATATAAAATCTTGCCGATATTACCAGAAAATTGGACAGTGTTCAAAATAATGACTGAATTTAATAAAACAAAATACATGGCAAAACTATCTAAATTATTGATAGCGGAAAAGGGATTTTTATCAACACCTAACCCCAAGCCTGGAAAAACTATAGACGAATACAGTTAAAATTGTTCAAGAATTTTATTGTACGGGCTAAATAAGCAGAATCATGCCAGGCAAGAAAGATTGCGTTTCGATTTTGACCAAAACGGAAAAAAGAATACCATACAAAAGAGATTAATTTTAGATAATTTGAAAGAAATTTATATATTTTTTAAAGAAATGAGGCCTGATGTTAAAAATTGGTTTTCGAAATTTGCAAGCATTCGCCCAAAAAATTGTACACTCATTGGAGGTAGTGGTACACATAATATATGTGTTTGCAGCTATTACCAAAATTTTAAATTAATGATCATTGGATCAAATTTAACCAAAGATGATATGTTGCCCTTTAAAAAATACAAACATATTTTACCCTTAATAATTTATAATCCGCCTCAACCATCCTGTTATATGGGCAAATGTATTAATTGTCCAGGGTCAACACATTTACGCGATCAAATAGAAATATTGTTTCGTTCTAAGGATATCGAATTTATAACATACAAACAATGGCTATCCGTAGATATAACCACTCTTGAAACAATAACCAAGCCCTAATATGAATTTATCAATGCCTTTTTTAAAAAAATGTAATCTTAATCCCATTCTTTTATTTCAACACAAAACAATCTAAAATTGAACTTAGACGAAGGCCAATATTTAATTTTATGTGATTTTTCAGAAAACTATAGCTTTATACTTCAGGATGAAGTACAAAGTTATCATTGGAATAGGGTTCAATCCACTGTTCACCCTTTTGTTATATATTATAAAGATAATTTTGCCAATATTTGTTACCTAAATTATGTAATAATATCCGAATCTTTGCAACACAATACAATAGCTTACATTATTTCCAAAAAACATTGGTAAATTTTTTAATTAATAAAATTTGTATTCCTAAAATTTTTTATTTTTACGATGGATCCGCTGCACAGTATAAAAATCGTAAAATTTTTATTTGCCATCATGAAATGGGTTTCGGGGTATTGGCGGAGTGGCATTTTTCTGCTTACAGCACACGGGAAAAGTGTTTGTGATGGGATTGGTGCCACTGTTAAAAGATTAGCCGCTAGAGCTAGTTTACAAGGCCTTACTCAAAGTACACATCATATGAATTGTACGAGTTAGCTGAAGAAAATATTAATGCCATATATTTTGAATAGATGACCAAATAAATTATGATTACGAAGAACTATTACTCAAAGAAAGATTTTCAAAAACTGGACCTATACCTGGAACACAGAAAATTTAACACCGTGATTCCAACAGGTCTACATCAATTTAAAAGTAAAATGTATTCCAATTCAATAGAAAGCATATTATCATATAATGATGTAAGTATAATTTTTGGAGAAATATCAGGATATATAACGTGTGTTTATAATTCTAAGGTGGTTAGCCTTTGTTTTAGGGAAAAATCAAAAGCAAATAATTTTTTACATCCATCCGGACCTTCTAATTCCTTTACATTTCAAGTATAGACGACACTCTTTACTTGCTAAAATGTCATATCTTAACATTAGTTTCACCGTTAACTGTTACTGGCCGTAGTTATACATTTCGTCACAAGAAAGTAATAGCGCTACCGAAAAATTATAATCTTTTAAAAGTGAGCTTTATATTTGAAGAATTTTGAGACATTTCGTTTGAATGATTTTGAGATCGGGTCGTAGTCATATTAATTTATTATCAAAATTTATTGTTTAACAATATAACTAATAAAATTTTTATCAAAATTTTACAAAACTAAAAAGTTTAAATTAATAAAAATTTCAAAATTATTTTTAAACATAAAAAAGTGTGTATTAATAAAGATTTTCAAAATTATTTTACAGAAAAAATAAAGTATATCTAAACTATAAAAAATTAGTCCCTTTTATAGGGAAAATAAAAGGCGCAATTATATATTAAAATTGAATTGGCGCAAAGTGAAAAAAAGAACGTTTTTGTGAAAACGAGTTGTGTTAGTTTTATCGTACATAATTGGGGATAAAACCTACCCCCCCCCCCCCATACTTCCCGAAACTCAAAATATACCTTGGGATGCAGGGTGGTCTCCCGGACCCAACGGTCTAACTCATATTTTCGGATCACCTTACTAAGGACTCCTAAAGTAAGAAATCCAGTAAAGTGAGAGAAAACACAAAAGCCATATGTTTTACTTTCACTGTGTTTAACTTAAAACAAGAGAGGGACCAAAAAGAGAAACCTTTTTTTAACTTTCATTTTATTGTAAACAAAGGAGGGGTATTAAAAAACTTTATTTAACTTTAACTAAACAAAAGAGGGGGATTAAAAAAAACTTTATTTAACTTTAACATAAACAAAAGAGGGGGATTAAAAAAAAAACTTTTTCATCTTAACCATGAGGGGGATAAAAAAAACTTTTTTTTTCATCTTTAACACTCCCCCCCCCTCTAAACAGGCCACGGAGATGGGGGGATGATCCCGGTCTTGACTAAGCTTCAAAATCCTAGGTTTATTACGAGTTCCGGAAAACGTCCCCCCCCCCCCCAAAACACAACCAATTCCCTAGAAAGGTATAACTAAATTATCATTGCAATCACACTCCCCCCCCCCCCTCCTAAATAGGCAACGGGGTAAGGTGAAATGGTATATATATTGATTGGGGAAAAAAAATTAATAGTTAATAAATTGAATATTCGGGGAAAACGTTTATATTTATAAAAAGAGGAGGGGAAAAGAAAATATTGGTAATTAATTGTTCGATTTATCGGAGGATCGTCGTTTTCTAATTTGCTTATCATGATAAATCCTTATTCCTTGTTTTGTTCTGACTTGATACATGCGATTTCCTAATGTTTTCTTTGTAAGTCCCAGTTTCCATTGGGGGGATTTCTTATGGGTGTGTACCCACATCCTTGATCCTTTTTGTATTCGACTTGTCTTGGGGGTGGTTGTGGCTTTTTTCGACGTATGTTGTTCGTGCAGTCGATCTAAGGGATTTCGAAGTCGGCGGCCTAAAAATATTATTGCTGGGACCATTTTCGTTGTCGTGTGTTGGGTGTTGTTGTAGTTATGTAGGAAATTGGTTATTTGTTCCTGTACGTTTAGAGGGTTTATGCCTTGTATTGGATTTTGAAGGTTCGAACGAATCTTCCAACCATTCCATTGCTTTGGGTCATGTAAGGCGCGGTAGTCAGATGTTTTATGTGATTTTTATCACAGAATTCTTGGAAGCTTTCGCTGGTAAATTGAGTTCCGTTGTCAGATACTAGGGTAGCTGGGAACCCCGTATATTTAAAGGCATTTGTTAAGGCTTTAATTATATTGATGGAAGGTTGATGACGTCGGCCCATCTAGAATAGGTGTCAATTATGATTAGCCATGATTTATCGAATACGGGTCCTGCAATGTCTATGTGTATTTTTTCCGCGACTTTGTTTGTACTTGGCCAAGGGGAGTCTTTTATACGAGGTGTGTTTTCTTTGTACATATTGCAGTGCCTGCATAATTCATACACGGAATGTATATCTTTATTAATCGAGGGCCACCATACGTAGGTACGCGCTGATTCTTTCATTTGAATTATGCTAGCGTGTCCCCGGTGTAATTCGGTGAGAGTCTGACTTTGTAATGCTTGAGGTATTATAACTCGGGTATTCTTTAACAAAATAGAATTCTCTATCGTGATCTCATGCTTTAGACGTTGATAAGGTAGTAAATTAATATTGGTTATTTTATTAGGCCATTCCGTGGTTAAATATTTTAAAATTTGGGATAGGATAGGATCTGTTTGAGTTTCCTGTGACAAGTTTTTGGAATTAAAGGGTAATTGGTGTATTTGTTTGATTATTAAGAGTTTTAAGTTCTTGTCGTCTTTATTGATGGGATTAGTTTCAGGTACTGTAAACGAGAGAGCCCATCTGCATTTTTATTTTTTAGACCTTCTATGTATTGGATTTTATATTGATAACTGGATAGGATTATTCCCCATCTTTGTAAACGGGATGAGGCTATAGTGGGAATATCTTTTTGAGAGCTAAATAATGAGATTAAAGGTTTATGATCTGTTTTCAATGTGAATTGTCTTCCTAATAAAAATTGACGAAAACGTTTTACTGCAAAAATTATGGCTAAGGCTTCTTTGTCTATTTGGGAATAATTTTTTTCGGCGGTATTAAGGGTGCGTGAAGCATAGGCTAGTGGATGTTTGCTATTGTCCGAAAATATATGAGATAAGACTGCTCCAACTCCATTGGAAAAAATTTTTTTTTTACCTAAAAGTAGAATCTTTGTACTTAATTTTGATATTAAATGTTATTTACAATTATGTAGTTTTTAAGATATGATTAATTGAATGAAGGCAGATAATGATAAAAATACGTCATTTTCGCCACTTTGAACCCTAATATCTCCAAAAATATAAATTTTACGAGGCTAAAATTTTGGCTATTTCTTAATTACACTAACCTTTCTTTGCTTACCAAATTTTAAAAAATCGAAGGGGGTCTGCCGAATCGTGGTTGATTTGTCATGGAATGACCCACCCATAACAATGACAAAAGATTTGGACAATACAGAACATACTGGAAATACAACTCTTAAAAAAGAGTTTCGAAACCCCCACTACATTATCATAAAGAATTCAATTTGCAATGGGAAGAACTGTAATGTACTAACTTTAAATAAGGAGAATTTAAATCGAAAGTACATTTACCATAATTAATAAGTTACCATAACATAAAAAAATACAATTTATATAAAGTTAGTACATTACATAAGGGCCTTGTCTTTTTGTATGAGACAATATTTTCATTACTTATTTAATTTATTTTTATATGCCTTTTTTATCTAATTTGTATTCAACAATTAAAAAAATTGGAAGAATGGGAAATTTTTTCCCGTTGTCACCACCAGGGTTTTGTAAGCTATGGTCTAAATTAATATCATTTTTATTTTTAAATATAATATATATATTTGATCTTTATTAAAATTGTCTATTTATGCAAAAATTATAAAATTAAAAATCAATAGAGTATATAAAAAAAAATCTTTATCATGCTGATCCCAACAATAGTCTGCATCTTAAAAACGCACCCTATCCTTGCATATAGCTCGGCTTTGTGCCATTTCAACGATAATTTTTTTATCCAACATGTCCCTTCGGATACGAAAAATTAAAGTTAGTTGTGACCTTCCTCTAGAAGTATATATAAATAAATAAAGGTTAAATTAAATTGTGAATATAAATGGTATTAGAAGTATTATAAATTGAATATGTTGAATTTAAATATTAATTCAATTATATTATTTTTTAAATATTTAGCTTACTATTTTTTATTGCTTGCCGAAATCTTATAATGTGAAATTACTAAGATTGATTTTATTTTATCATAGTATAAATTTGCAGAATCACATCATGCACCCATATTTACCTTAACGTTTCTACAGCTACATACTTATATGCTTTTTATATATTAGCCCTCCTATTTCGAATTTTATATGTTTTTATTTCGTTTGTACACAATTTTTTCTACCCCCCCCCCCAATTTTTAGTGAATCCGATCTTCCCGCCTCCCCTCACATATCCCATTATTCCGGCATTTCAAACGGCATGATTGCAGTTCCTCCCCACTTTACCACTCTTTCCTCTACCCTAGGTGACCTACCGTCCTTCAAAAAATCTATCATCCCTCCAACGACTACCTACTTACTCGACGACCCTCTCAACTTGAATTCTCCTGACTTGGCCCGAGAACGTCAAAGACTCAAGGAAATGGAGAAACGTCGGAGGGAAATGGTGAGTGCATCTTTTCGCCTATATATTTTTCTAAAAACTGGCTAGGATAAATAAATTCTCTGAATTGCTGCATTCTTTTGAAAAAAGCATCTTTATGATTTTGACTGGTCTCTCACCTCTATAATTTCAAGATGAGTTAATCATAAAAATTTTTATCTCTGCATAGACATTTATAAAGGCTATTCCAATGATTTTTTTTATAATAAGTGAAAAATTCTCTTTAATATTTGATTATTTTAATTACATTCTCGATAACATATGCAAACCTTAAGAAAGCTGGATTAATCGATATCAATAGGCAGAGCGACATCATGTCCTCCTTCGAGAAGATGTTATAATTCAGACATTTCTCTTTTTGGTCTCAACTTATTGTAGATTACGTTCGCGTTAATATATTAATTTATATACCTATCAAGTCGAGTCATATTATTTTACATTATGCCTTTGATATATTTATATAAAAAATATTTTTGCTTTATCTATTACGTAATGTAGAACTATTTTTAATAAAAGACTATTAAAAAAAATAAAAATCATGATACTATTAGATCTCCTTATAAATTTTATGATTTTTTTTATTGCAAGTTTATTTTTGTAAAATATCGTGTTTTGAATGTTCTCATTTATTTATTAAATTATTAAATACTCTTTTTTATATGAAAAAATTCAAAGTTATTTGAATTTGTTTTAATAAATATTTTTTTAAGTAAGTGGAAGTTAACATGTTGTTATTGATTCTTTTTTTAAATTTTAATAATGCATATTCCAAATAATTAAAATTATTTGCGCTATAAAAATATAGAAATTAATTTTTCGCATTATGATATTTGTTGTTCAAATAACTCATTTAATGATATCTGAATTTCCTTTTACAAATAATGAATTGATTTATTTAATTATGAATAACTTCTCCATCTTCTCTTAAATGGAAGATATGAGATGCTTGTCCATCTGACCATTATTGTTATGAAATATTAATATTTTTGTATATTTTACATCAATTTTTAATCAAAAATCTTAATTGCCATATAAAATGCACTTACTAACAATATATATATATATATGTTATAAAACTAAAAAATTATTAAAATAAAAAACATTAATTGTTAAAAATATAGTTACCATTTGTCGTTATTTTCATTTTTTGATTATTATATGTTATTTTATTATATTTGCATTTATGCCCTATAATTTATACACCCTTAATATCCTTACAATATGTAATTACTTAAGATTTAATGTTATGAAATTTTTTGTTTTTTTATTATCAATTAATGTAATATAATTGTTTAAATTATTATGAATTAATGTAATAAATTGTTTGAATTTTTTCTAAAATTAAATTTATATTATAGTATCTAATTTTACAATTATGAGATTATCTTTTAGTAAAGCATCAAGTAATATAATTTTTTATTTGAGAAATAAAAGATTTCAAATAGTTGGTTTCTAGTTTTTAATTTTATTTTCGTTTTCAGTATAAAAATTTTCAGTAAATATATTTATTTTCAGTATTTTAATAGATTATCCGATAAATATATATTATTTTCCAGGATTTTAATTGATTGTGCAGGGATGGGCAAATTTTCAAAAAAAATGTATTCGAATATAAATACAATTTGATGTTGATGTTTATATTACCCTAGTAATTTCATATCAAATCGATTACTTTTCAGCCCGACTTTTAATTTTGATAAAATTTTGCATGCTGAGAGAACATCATTAGAAGGCATCAAATAATTTTTGCCTCTTAGTGTAAATAGTTCTTAAGATATAAATGGTAAAACATGACTTTTTTGAAATATATTTTTTTACAATTGAGATAAATTAAAAAATAATGATGCTGAAAATTAAAATAAAAGTTTTGTAGCTCTTAACGACCTAGTAAATACTAATGATTTTTAAAGTAATGTTGTGGTTTGTATTTATGTTATAAATTTTGTATTTGAAAACTCCAGGTGTTTTGCTTTTTGAATTTAATATTTATTATTTACTTACATTATATCTATTTACAAGAATAATTTAAAATTCATTGGTTTTTATAGTTATTCCCAGTTTTTGTATAATTTTTTTTAAAAAAATTCCCACATAAAGAATAAGATTTGCACATTAATATCATGAAATGATATTATTTCGCCGAGATTATAACCATCTTTTACTAAAAAATTAAATTTTTGAAAAATTATTTCTTATCTCCAAATCAAGCTTGCGTCAATCAAATAAACAATTGATACTTGTTAAAAAAAAATTAGCGGTTACGTGCTAGCGCTACTTTAAGCTGTCATAGCCAAGTAGAGCACTAATAGCTACCGCTATTTTGAAAAAATTACTAATAAATCTTTTATTTTTTTATTATAATTTATTCTATTTGTGGATCTATAAAAATCAGCATTTTTAAATATTTAAAAGTTTATTAATTATAAAAGAATTTACATATAAAACTATAAATAATTATTTATAATATTTTATTTTAATAATAAAATCATTTTAATATTATTCCCAAAGATCGGCCACCACCAAGTATAAGATTAGTCTTACTAAATAATCGTTCAACACTAGCAATTGAGGTAATGGGGTATTTTATTTTAGAAATAATTTTTTAAATATGAAAAATTATCAAAAATACTCATTTGCCTGTTTAAAATTATAAAATAAATTTAATGGGTTTTCAATATCTGACTCATACGAATTTATTACCTCGATATCCATTTTGCTTCGACAATTTTAATATTTTCTACCAGTTGACTTGGGTTTATTTCTAAAATTGTAGGAATTAGCTTGGGTTCGATAGATTGGAATAGAATTATCAAAGTCTAAATCATAGCGATAATATTTTTAGAGCGAATTCGCAAAGTAAATATAAGCGAATAAAAAATACCAGTCTGAATCTTAAAATGATATTATTGAAATATATATAAATAATTTTGTTCCTCTTGTTAATATCAATGTAAAATAAACAATTTAAATGTAATATTATAAAATTGCAAACTATCAAGATCCATCAATTAAAATTAAAAATTTAACATCCAATAAAATTTACAATACATGTGAAAGTGATGATATAATTTTAATAATGTTTTTTCCTTAACCCTTTAAATTCCTGTGAGCTAATTTGACATATATTGCATATTGTTTTTTTTTTAATGTTTAAAACCACTCAATGATTTAATTTAACATTTTAAAATAAATATAGAATGTATCCAATCATACAATAATCAAAAAAATATATGCTTTTGTTTTTATTTTATTATCACGTAACTTTCGACTATATTTCCGTTTCGATATTTTCTAAATTACTTGATTTTACATATTATTTAAATATATTTTAATTGAAAAATTCTGAAAACTGTTAATTTTATAAAGAAGACAAAATATTCAAGTATGTCCTCATAAATTTATATTTTTAATAATTTTTGTAAATATAATTTTAAAATTATGATCCCAAATTAATTCATTGGGAACTTATAAGTTATTTTATTAACATTGAATTTATATATTTTATTTTTATAGATGTCAAATAAAATATTATAATTGAAGGTGATATTTCGGAAACAGATATTGATAGTGAGGATAATTTTAATCATCCTATTGTCAATATGGATATAGATTCGCCCACAAATGCACTTCACACCAATTGCCTAAAAGGTTGCAATTTGAAAAGCGATCGCGATCTCAAGAAAAAGAGGAGAGGTAGTTTCGACTACAAAATTGACATTAATAATAATATAATTGTCAAATGGTTTAACCACAAATTTGTTCATGTTATATCATCCTTCAATAGTATCGACCCAATAGAAGATGTGAGGCTATGGTTCTTGACGGAAAAAAAAATTATTCAGATCCCTAGACCTTGTATTTAAAAAAATATATAATGAAGGAATGGGAGAGATTTACAATATATGCTAGTGGAATGCTAGAGAGTAGATATCAAAGGTAGAAGGTTCTATTTTCGAATAATATTTCAATTGATACCTGCATTGTGAATGCATGGTTATTGTATCGAAGACATTTACTTCGAAAAAAATGAATATAAAACTTATTTTTTTTAATTCTCAAATAGTTACTGCTTTATCAATGGCAGGTAAAATTAGTAAAAGAAAAATACAAAAAGGATCTAAGTTACCTCAGATAATATCAGACGTTAGATACGATAATATAGAGCACTAGCCAGAAGCTTCTAACACTCGAAAAAGGTGTAAATTATGTGTTAGCGCATATTCAAGGAAAAGTGTAAAAAATGTGAAATTTATTTATTTAACCATGATAGAAATTGTTTTAAAACATTTCATAATAAATAAATATTTTTTTATAATTTATTATATTTTATATAAAAAAATATATTTCATATTTGTTCCAGGCTTATTTATTAATTTTGTAAAAATATTTTATGACTATATATAGACTAAGGTAACCTGGCCGAAGGCCGGCCAAAAGCAAGCCAAAGGCCCGCTGAAAATGGGGTCTGGGGACAAAGCCCTCAGTAATTTTTTAATCCCCACCTTAGGAAAATCCTGGATACGCCTACGGATTAGTAATTGAAAATTTTATAAACAAGTTTATCAACGATCTCTAATTTGATTGATGTGCGTTATCACAACCTTATGGTCTAACTTGATTTCCCACATGACATTCTGATCCTTACCAATGACAGTCCTCGCATACCAATCTTGATTTGTGCCCACCTTCACAAAAACAGAGTTTCCTATAGTTAATTCTCTACAATTAGTTCAGACCTACCATCACAGTCTTTATTTTCTAACAAACTCCATTTACATCTCAATTCCCTACCCATTAATCCTGCAGGTGATAATTTTGTTATCGAATGCGCCGCATTGCGATAATTTAATAAAAATCTGCCATCTAAGCTCATCCCAATCCCTTAATTTATGAATCATTTTTTTTGTTGTGCGAACAGATCTTTCTACCATTACCTTAAAAATGTAAATAATATCCTTATTATGCAAAAAAAATTAAATTCATAAGATCTAAATGATGGTTCATTATCTGTTACCAATTCTATAGGATAACCGAATTTAGAAAAAACTTTATTATTATAGTGGTAATGCTATTAATGTTATTAACCTTGATAATTCCCAGCCATCTAGAATACCCATCAATAATTATCAACCCGTAAAAAAAAATTCTTAATAGGTCCAAAAAAATCAATATAAATTCGATACCAGGGGTTATCTGGCTGCACCTAATGATTTTGCATAACTTTTAGTTATGTAGGTGCATTAATCATACACTACATCTAAACACTATTTCCATAATGTCTTATATAACTCCTGGCCACCAAAAATATCTTTTCACCTACATGAAGCTCAATGAGCATATTTTTCCTTAGTTTTTGAGGAATAATAATCTGTCTTCCCTTAAGCATATAATCATTTTTTATATTCAAAACATTTACATGTGTCTTATATTCTTTTATTTGTAAATAATTACCACCTTGATTCAAAACATATTTTTTAATTTTGATGAGTTCCGAGTCTACCAATGTTACTCTTTTTGTTATATCTGAATCACTAATAATTTTTTGATCATTATTAACATTATCCACATTAAAAAAACAAACGATATCTTCATTAATTAATCTAGATAGCCCATCAGGAATTTACTTATCTTTCCCCTTCCTATAATTACTATTAAAATCATATCCGGCAAACACAAAGCCCATTTTTGTAACCTTGGTGGCATATTATAAAGTTTCACCAGATATGCCCCATATAAATTAACCAGCGGTTTATGATCTATATAAATCTCAAAGATCCTACCAACTAATTATTCTCCCATATTTTAATTGCTAAATAATAGCGAATCCTTCTTTCTCAATAAACGAATATTTTTTTCATCACCTGACCATTTGGACATGAATTCAATAGGCCTCTCATGACCCTCTTCTTCAACATGGAACATTACTGCTCCCATACCCTTATCCGGAGCATCAATCGAAATAAACAACTATCATAATGTGCTAAAATAGGCGATTACACAATCTCCTTCTAATCTCACAAAAGTTTGCTCTTTCATTAATCCCCCAATAAAAATGTTTCCTCTTCTTAAACAAATCATATAATTATGTACTAATTTCGAAAAACCTGGAATAATAATTCATGAGTTCCAACCAGGATGTAATTCATCCACATCTTTAGGTTCAGTCATTATACTAATCGGTTCAATTTTTCTAATTGGCTGTATGCCTTTACCTTATTAAGACCCAAATACTTAATGTTATCTTTACCAAATTCATTCTTTTTAATATTTCCTATCAAACCAATTTCAACCATTCTTTCAAAAACCTATTTCAATTTTATAAAATGATCCTCAATATCCTTACCAAAAACTAATAAATCATCCAAATAATATATGACCCTATTTATGTCAGAAAAATTTCATCCATAGTATTTTGGAAAAATTGTCAGCCCAAAAGGTCACCTATTAAATTGACACAGACCTTGTTAGTAGAAACCATAAGAAATTTTGAAGTTTCTTTAGAAACAGGTATTTGCAAATAAGCTGAAGAAAAATCTTTTTTAGAAAATATCTCACCATTTCCAACCTTAGTATTATGTTACTTATCCTTGGTAAAGAATTCAAACCTTTCTAACAACGGATTTACTGTCTAAAGTCAGCACAAACTCGCAAGGCATTATCTTTTTTTTAACCATACTAATGGTGTATACTAATGGTGTAGCCCATTGTGAAAATCTGACAGGGGTTATTATACTCTGTTTACCCCATTATGCAAGCGTGCTTTCTAACTCTTCTTCTAATTCAAATGGTACTCTTCTATCTTAAAAAATTTAAGCTTAGAATCATCCTTTAATAGAATATTTATTCTTAAAATTTTAACTTTTCCTATTTTACTATTCAAAACACAACCAAATTATAATTTATTAATGTTAGAACTAGGTTCAGAACAAACTTCTTCCATATGAATTAACGGAATCAAAATATTCCCTTTACTGACGTTTAAACAATTATCATATTTATTATCCTTATTTTTAAACGGATTATTAAAAGTCAAAAAGATTAATTTATCGCCTAATTCTTGTTTATTAATACTGTTTGTATCATAATTAAATTTAATTATCTCAAATTCAATAATCCAATTGACCACATAAGAGTGCTCCCTCCCCATCTAATACATAAAATTTTTAATATTTAATAACATTTAAGCATTACAATTTATAACTTGCCCAACGACTGTGATAGGTGAGCCTTCATACGAGAACAATTTTCTGGAACGATTTCTCATCAATATTTTCATAATTGGTGAGCTTTTCAAAATCTATGATCGGCAAGGAAGTCACTGGAGATCCAGTACCTATCATAAATGAAAAATTAAGATTATTTAATTGCATATCATTAATAAAATCATTTATAAAATTGATCTTATTCCGTGGCCTTAGATTATACGCTCTCTGAATTATCTCTTGCTTTTTTTGTTGTCATTTGTCGGTCCCCTTGAAAGCATATTTATTGTCTTTCCAACCCGTATTGCCTTGCCAAAGCATATTTATTTATTTATCTTTCCAACCCATATTGCCTTGCCATTTCGCTCCATTATCTCTTCTCCATGAATCTTTCTCTGCACAGATTTTATTATCAGTAACTTCCATTGATTTACATTTACCACTCTATCATCAATAATGTTCAAATCCGTCGTATTTTCCTCCATCAATCTTATTTTAAGTTTTTCATTACGACAATTGATCTTGAATTGTACCGAAATCAATTCTGTATTCAGCCCCAACCACAGCTTTAAAGTGGTTCCAAATATTCTCTGGAAGACTCCATTTTATCTGGTTTGTAATTAAACAGTTCAAAGATTCTAGTAATCTTATTCTTTTCAACTTTTTTTTGTATTAAGTCTTTCATTTGCTGATAAGATAAATTATCCATAATAATCTCCTAAATATCTATCAATCGTCTCGGAAAAGTTTAAATTTTTTGGTGGCCTCATCCATAATATTTTCAGCTAAGAACTTAAGGTCCAAAGTTTTTAATGATTTTGATGTAATTACTATCCTTCATCATGAAGGGATTAGCTGGGGTTCGTTAGATTGAAATAGAATTAACAAAGTCTGAATAATAGCGATAATATTTTTATAACGAATTTGCAAAATAAATATTATAAGCGAATAAAAAATACCGAACTCTGAATCTAAAAATTATTGATACTAGTAGAAAGCCCGTCAAAAATGACGGGAAATGAGATTTTTATTTTTATGATTCGTTCTTAAATGAAGGCATAAATTGCATCCAGTCCGGGCTAGGTTCAAGCTCACAATATTAGAAAGCATCCAAGATCTTATAATTTTAAAAAAGTTTATCAAGCCCTCAACCCTTAATAATATGTAAAAGATATTCCCAAGTAAGGTGCAAGCTAATATTAATTTTGAGGTTCCAAGCCCAGTCCTACCCATTATAATTTTGAAAATTTTTTCCCACCTCGGAGATAGTTAAATTTTTAATTGATTTATCATCACATGAAGGGGAAATATCTGATTTATTAATTAGTCTAATATTCAAAAAAAACATGTAAATTCCGTATTAAGGGAAACTGGGAAGGTCTGGGCAAACCACTTATTAGAGAATCATGACAAATAAAATAAAAATAACCGACTCTTATACTTTTTTGTAATATGATCAATTAAAATTATATCTAAAAAATAAATTGTTGTTTATTATATAGGGTTATTGTTGTTTTTCATATAAATTTAATGTATGTATTGCACTTCCGAAATTATTCAAAGAATCTGATAGAGATATATATATTTTTATGTTAAGTAAGAAAAAAAAATGCTATCTATTTAAATTACAAAAATGCCATTAAACACTAATGAAACTTATATGCAAATTATTTATATATATTTTGGGATATTTTTTTTATTGACATATAAACTTAGGATAATTTTTTTTAAAAATAATGAGGATTAATTATTATGTATTTGATAAAATTAAGAGCAAATCCTTGTTGACATTTTTATTTTTGATGGAAAAAGCTACAGAATAAATCTGGACGGTCGTCTGGAGAGGAAATAATTAATGTATAATTTCATATCATTTAGGGTTGTAGGTGAAAGTAATGACGGATTAACCAAGCAGTGTACAAAATACATTACGTCCTGATAAAGATGATATGCCCATGCTTTGGGATACTGGTAAAAGAAGAACGCAAAACGATATTTCTGTCAATGTCAGCATTGGTATCCCCCTCTAAAATAGAATCATGAACGACATTGTTAACTCAACCATAAAACGGTCGTAAGTATTGTTATAAAGGCCAAGACAGAACTACTTCATAATTTTCCATTAATAAACTTGATGAAATTGGCCGTACTGTACATTCAAGTTTGAACATTCCTCTAAATATTCATGAAATTTTTTAAAGAGGATAAAGTAATATTTATATTAACTCCTAGTGAAGTGAATGATAGTACGGAATTAAATGCTTTTATTTGTTAAAAAATAGGCAGAGGTGGCATAGGGATTGTGGTAGTGGTGATATAATTATCATTTGGAGAACTGGGTGAAAATAAAATAAGCATAGATATAAAACATAAGATAAAAAAAACAAAATAAACCTCCAGAGGAGTTCATTTCAAGCGTAGTTCTTTATTATTTTGGCTACCAGTAACTCTAGAATGGGTAAGGGGTTTGTTTAATCGTCATTATTTTATTTGCTTATCTTTAATAATAGATTCATCATGTTTTGTAGCAATGTGAGGGATTAAGGTTAGGTTAGCCTAGACAAATAAAGAAATCAGGCAAAAATATAAATAAACTATTGTTGAAATTAAACAAACATTAAAATAATGTAAACCAGTAGATGGATCAATATTAGATGCATATTTCTAGTAGTTGAAGGGCTATCATCCAAAATTTTTTGGGGGTACTTATCAAGCCTATTATGATATTCTAAAGGTTAATTTTGCATTTGTTCATTATTAATGGCTGATATATCAATATTTGAACAATTATAAAGAGGAAATAAGATGGGGATAGTTTTCTAAAGTAAAAAAAAATTCTTAAGTTAATTTTATAAGTAGGATTAAAATAAAATACCATTCGGAGAGAACAATTGGCAAACTTTAAAAAAAATAGGATCCTTGTGAATAGGTATAAATTTAAATAATATATAAATACCGTAATATGTAACTTTTTTTGGAATAAATATAAAATCCTAAAAATAGAAAACTCCGTTTAGTATTTTTTATTGAAAGAATAAAAAGGAGTATTGTTAAAAAAGGTAGAATCCTTAAGATATAATTTAAATAAATAAAAATTTCAAACACTAACAAAACATCCTGACCCTTTACTCCTACAAGCAATTGATCTATGGAAGTCCCTCTCATTAGTCGATTCTCCATCGTCGGCATTACAGAAGGATTGAGATAAACCTCTAGTTGGCAACTCCGTTGCATTCCTTAAATCGAGGAGCCAACCAGAGGACAATCTCTACTCTTCTCCATTTCCGAAGGTAGTGGATACGAATTTCTTGAGGCTTTCCCATCCCGAAACCTTGACCAGCTCCTAAGCAATGATGAGCTACGTCACGCCATCGGTCTTTGACTGAATTGTGATATGGTAATACCTTATCACTGTATCCTCTGTCAAACGTCGGTCAACTCCGAAGGCCGTCACTCTCTACACTGCAAGCGCTGTAGAGGCAGATTCATTAGGCATTCAAAATGCAATGATATCATTGCCAGGGCCTTAAAATCCGCCGGCATCCCATCAACCATGGAACCTACTGGCCTTTACAATTCCGATGGTAAGCGGCCCGATTGTTCGACTATGATCCCTTGGAAGAGGGGGGAATTCCTAACTTGGGATTTCTCATGCATCGATCCTCTTACCTTTTCCAATATAAAAATTTGAGCAACGATCTTCAAAGATCTAGATCTTTGAAGATCGTAAAATTTGAAGATCTTTTATTTTTTAAAAATTTTGTGTAGCGATCAACGATCTTCAAAGATCTTCATGATATTTATTTTTTTACCCCTTTATCCAGATGTTTTTCAATTTTATTAATATAATATATCTTTTATTTTTTATACCTCTCCTCCTGCCTTGATGAAAGAAAAAAATATTGACACAGCATGTTTCTAAAATTTTTGATGGCTTTATTATTAGATTGCAAAATATTAAAAAAAGAGTGCCTACAAGAATATTTTTTTTGATTGATATAAGAGTTTTTAATATTATCATTGAAAAGTGAAATAATTTTTATTTATTTGAATTGTAAAAAAAATATTTAAAAATTTATTGAAAAGCTTCCTTTTCTTCCGAAATTTTTATAAAAAAATAAAATTATAACTGTTTCCAATGAGAGTGTAGGTAGTGTTGCATATTATATAATAGTAAAGATGTGCTAAACCCATATTTTTGGGTTTGGGCTTTGTCGGTTCTAAAAAAAATTTTTAAAAATTCCGGCCAGGTCGGGTAGTGCTTTGGAAATTTTTTAAAATAAATATAAATATGTGAATAATTATAAAAAATTAATTTTTGCTGGCTGTGCTGGTAAAATTTTTTTAATCGAGTTCGAGCCGGAAAACATTTTTTAAAAATTTTGGGTTGGGCTTGAAAAATTAGGCCCTATGCAGATCACTATAATACATTATTATAATATATTTTCCTCTCGCTAATTAATAAGTAATTACTATGTTTAAGATAACACATTTGCATTTTATATATCCAGTAATAAATTTTTATTTTATTTTTTTTAAAATTTTTAAATCAAAATATAAATCTTTTATTTTGTGAGTTTTAGAAATAATTTCCGGTATTGAAAAAAAGGAATCAAAAAAACAGACCGGTCTATGGGTCTTGGAAACTTTCTTAGAAAGTGTGTCAGCATACCCTGGCTTAATAAATTAGTATCGCTATGCCAATTCCCCTTACTACTAGTTCAGAATGAGGTGCTAACTTTCTTTTAATTTCATCGCTATTTTTTAATATTGATTTTTTAAATAATTTTAGAAATGTATCTATTGGACATATATATTTGATAACATTAGTTCCTAAATTTTATTGAGATAATTAGAATACTTTTGGATATTCGTATTATTTAAGGGGGGGGGGGATGTGCCTATTCTAAAGTCAAAATATAGTATAATTTATAATATCAATTTATACTTTTTATCTTTTATTAATTAATAAAGTTTAATAATTATTATTAAGGATAATTTATATTAATGAGGGTCTGAACCCCGGGTCTCTGCTCAGAACTGGTTTGGTCGATTTTTTAGACCCAAACCCCAGGTCTGGTTTTATACAACCAACCAATTAACAACACTTTAATATTAAGTAAAAGTCATGCTTTTACTATTTACCACGATATAAAATAGCAAGTTGCGATTTTAAAAATAAAAGTAAAACAAAATTAACACTTTCCCAAGATGTCTAGGAAATGTCATAAAAACCACCAATAAAATCAGAATGATATGATATATTTGTCATATTATATATCCTTAAAATAAGCTAAATTTGAATAAAAAAATTAAGCCCAAGCCCAGCCCAAGTTAGTTGGGTCTAGAATTTAACAACCCATAATTATATCAGAAACATGGATAGGGTATAGACCTAAATATATATTTTCTAGCGGGCCTAGGCCGGGTTTGGGTTCTTTGGAAATTTTATGCAATATGACTTGGGCTGGGCTTGGGCTTAATTTTTTTTCAAATTTAGCTTATTTTAAGAATATATAATATGACAAATATATCATATCATTCTGATTTTATTGGTGGTTTTTATGACATTTCCTAGACATCTTGGGAAAGTGTTAATTTTGTTTTACTTTTATTTTTAAAATCGCAACTTGCTATTTTATATCGTTGTAAATATTAAAAGCATGACTTTTCTTATTATTAAAGTGTTGTTATTTGGTTGGTTGTATTAAACCAGACCCGGGGTTCAGACCCGGAGTCCAGACCCGGGGTTCAGACCCTCATTAAGATAAATTATCCTTAATAATAATTATTAAACTTTATTAATTAATAAAAGATAAAAAAAAAGTATAAATTGATATTATAAATTATACTATATTTTGACTTTAGAATAGGCACATCCCCCCCCCCCCTTAAATAATACGAATATCCAAAAGTATTCTAATTATCTCAATAAAATTTAGGAACTAATGTTATCAAATATATATGTCCAATAGATACATTTCTAAAATTATTTAAAAAATCAATATTAAAAAATAGCGATGAAATTAAAAGAAAGTTAGCACCTCATTCTGAACTAGTAGTAAGGGGAATTGGCATAGCGATACTAATTTATTAAGCCAGGGTATGCTGACACACTTTCTAAGAAAGTTTCCAAGACCCATAGACCGGTCTGTTTTTTTGATTCCTTTTTTTCAATACCGGAAATTATTTCCAAAACTCACAAAATAAAAAGATTTATATTTTGATTTAAAAATTTTAAAAAAAAAATAAAAATTAATTACTGGATATATAAAATGCAAATGTGTTATCTTAAACATAGTAATTACTTATTAATTAGCGAGAGGAAAATATATTATAATAATGTATTATAGTGATCTGCATAGGGCCTAATTTTTCAAGCCCAACCCAAAATTTTTAAAAAATGTTTTCCGGCTCGAACTCGATTAAAAAAATTTTACCAGCACAGCCAGCAAAAATTAATTTTTTATAATTATTCACATATTTATATTTATTTTAAAAAATTTCCAAAGCACTACCCGACCTGGCCGGAATTTTTAAAAATTTTTTTTAGAACCGACAAAGCCCAAACCCAAAAATATGGGTTTAGCACATCTTTACTATTATATAATATGCAACACTACCTACACTCTCATTGGAAACAGTTATAATTTTATTTTTTTATAAAAATTTCGGAAGAAAAGGAAGCTTTTCAATAAATTTTTAAATATTTTTTTTACAATTCAAATAAATAAAAATTATTTCACTTTTCAATGATAATATTAAAAACTCTTATATCAATCAAAAAAAATATTCTTGTAGGCACTCTTTTTTTAATATTTTGCAATCTAATAATAAAGCCATCAAAAATTTTAGAAACATGCTGTGTCAATATTTTTTTTTAAAAAAAATTTATTTTTTTCTTTCATCAAGGCAGGAGGAGAGGTATAAAACATAAAAGAAATATTATATTAATAAAATTGAAAAACATCTGGATAAAGGGGTAAAAAATAAATATCATGAAGATCTTTGAAGATCGTTACACAAAATTTTTAAAAAATAAAAGATCTTCAAATTTTACGATCTTCAAAGATCTAGATCTTTGAAGATCGTTGCTCAAATTTTTTTATAAATAAAAGATCTTCAAAGTTTACGATCTTCAAAGATCTTGCTCCTCAAAAATCTTCAAAGAAGATCTTTTATACAACTCTGGAATAAACTAGATAAATATTCGCCATCTCTTCCCGCCAATTATACATTCCTACCATTAATCGCCACTACTCTATCGTCGTTCGGCTCTCATGCCCCAGACTTCTTTAAAGAGCTGGGAAAACGGATCTCTGCTAGGACCGAGGATCCCAACGAGCGATTCTACGAACACCAATGATTAGCCATAAACATAGTAAAATATAATTATCTCGGCTTTATTCTTTCAATATCCGAAACCCCGTAATTGAACATCCTATGCATAGTATAGACTTTGGCCGTTTTGTTGCCTATAATGTTAGCGTTAAAAGGGAACTTGAATCTCAATCAAAAAAAAATAGCAAGAATTAATGACTTTATATAATTGTGATTTACTAATATTATATTTTTTTTACTATTATTATAACATACCTTGATATAAATTGTCAATATAACGAAATTATAATTGTAATTAATGAAGAATATTGATATTGATTTTTTGAAATAGATATAAAATCCTATATAAAATTATTTATAATAAAAATAATGTACTATGTATATTTTTTTGAGCATTATACAAAATATTCAGCAGGGATAATAGAGCAATGGTGGATCCAACAAAATGGTAAGCTTTTAAAAAAGTAGGATCCTTAAAAATTGTTATATTAATTTAATTAAATATTAAAAATGTACTTTGTATATTTTTCAGTTAGTTAGACAAAATATTCATCAGAGATAAAAGGGCATATTATGCGGCCCTACAAAATGGATAGCCTTAAAAATATGTAGGATGCTTAAAATAATATAAATTTAATTAAATTATAAAAAAGTAATCGATTTTTTGGAATAGATATAAAATCATATATATAATTATTTATAATAAAAATAATGTACTATGTATATTTTTTTGTGCGTTATACAAAATAATCAGCAGGGACAATAGAGCAATTGTGGATCCGGCAAAATGGTAAGCTTTTAAAAAAGTAGGATCCTTAAAAATTGTTATATTAATTTAGTTAAATATTAAATATACTTTGTATATTATTCAGTTAGTTAGACAAAATATTCATCAGAGATAAAAGGGGATATTGTGTGGCCCGACAAAATGGATAGCTTTAAAAATACATAGGATGCTTAAACATTATAAATTTGTTTAAATTATAAAATAATATCATACTAACTAAGTAAATTCTAACAATTTATTTTTTATAATGCTTAATGATTTTTATACTTTTTTTGTACTATGATCAAGGATATAATTATATTTTGATTTTATAAATTTATAAAATGCTTTTATAAAAAAATACTATTTAAAAATAAATTAAGACTGTTGGTATTTTATTGAGTAAATGTATAAAATATTGATGATATGAATAATTTGTAATATTTTGTAAAAAAGATATATCTAATGTATTACTTTGATATCCAATACTCATGAATATTGTAATATAATGTTATAATGAAAATAATATGTACATTTATAATTATTTTTACTAATAGCAGCTTCTTGAGTAATAATGCTTAATGGTTTTTATACATTTTTTGTACTATTGGGAAAAATTTCTAAGCAACCAAGATCTTAATAATTTAAAAAAATTTTCTCAAGCCCACCTCAATCCCTAATAATTTTGAAAACTAAGCCAATATTAATTTTGAGAAAAATATTTTATTATAAGAAATAAGAAATATTACCTCGAATTATTGGAGATAACTCCAAAAATTAAGTTATGGAGAAAAAATCTCTGATGTACAAGTTAAATTGAATTTCTATATAAAATATTAATATTTTGTAAATAGATATATTTAATGTATACTTTGACATCCAATGTAAAATTTTGTAATGATAAATTATAAGAATATTTAAGGTTTTAATATGTCATACAGTTGCATAGAAAACTTAAGTTATAGGATCATCTGTTTGTTTAGAAGAAAAAAATAATAAATAATAAGTTGTAATAAATTGTAAATAGATATATTTAATGTAATACTTTGATATTTAATACTTACATAGGTTGTAAAATTTTGTGATGATAAATAAGAATATTTAAGGTTTTAATATGGCATCCTTCAGTTGCATAGAAAACTTAAGTTATAGAATCATCTGTTTGTATTATTTTTTTTTTGTAATGTCTATTTATTTATATTTTTAAATTTACATAAAACCTAATTAAAAAAATTATAATTTATAAATTTATAATTATATAATTAAAAATAAAATTCTATAATTGAATCCTCAAAAAGGAACCATAATTGTGTCTAAAAATTTTTATTTGAATTTTTTGTCGAATTAAAAGAAATTCTCTGGGTTCATTTGTGAAAAGTCGTATTTTATTACCCAGATTTTTTAAAAACATAAATGTTGAAAAATGCCCGTTAGTAGAAGTCACTACTAGAGTGAATATGAAGTTTTTAAAATTTTTGTGTTTGTCTTTTTAATTTCTGCCTGTGTTATTAAATTGAAATTTATGTTTGAAGGGAATGATGAGACACAACGTGGAGTCCCATATGAGTGATTTGCCGAGAGCCCAAGGTATGGTTGTCATACCATCAGGTCTTAAACCATCTACTTGAGATAAATTTGATGGTTCAAGATTGTTTGGAATGTGTGCAGCTGTTAAGCTTCTATTTATTATACGGTTTACAGCTGAGTGGCGTTGATGTCGCCCCTGACTAAAAATACAATTTACGGGTGATTTGCATTTGATGCAGGCATGAGGCTGTACTAGTGTTGTTAATCGGCTTAGCCGAGTCGGCTCGAACAGAGCTCACCCAAATTTTGGGTCGTTTTTTTCGACTCCAACTCAAAGTTTTGGTCGTTTTTTACGACTTCGACCAGAGTTCAAGCCGAAAAAAACGACTTCGACCCAAAATATGGGTCGTTTTTTACGACTCCGACTTAAAATTTGGGTCGTATTTTTCGACTCAAACTTGAAATTTGGGTCGTATTTTTCGACTTAAACTTGAAGTTTGGATCATATTTTTCGACTCAAACTTGAAGTTTGGGTCGTATTTTTCGACTAAAACTTGAAGTTTGGGTCGTATTTTTTGACTCAAACTTGAAGTTTGGGTCGTATTTTTCGACTCCAACTCAAAGTTTGGGTCGTTTTTCTGACTCAGACTCAAACATCGGGTCGTTTTATTCAATCCGACCCAAAATATGGATCTTTTTTTTTAAAGACGACTTAAAGTTAGGGTTGCTTTTTTTCACCCCTAACCCAATTATCTAGATCATTTTTTTCGACCAAAAGTCAAATAACATTTAGTATATATTAATATTATAGGCGGGAAAGTTACTTAAAGCTTCTTTAAATTATAATGCTCTGATTAACTATTCATCATAGTTATATTTTAAAATTTTTAAGTGATGTACCATAGAAAAGTGCCATTTGTCATGATAATTATTTTTGAACTTTTTTAAATGAAATAGATAAAAATATATATTGTAGACATGTTTAATCAAAATTTCAGTGATGATGTACCATAGATAAGTGGTAATTGTCATAATTGCTATTTTTGAACTTTTTTAAAGCAAATTGCTAAAAATATATATTCTAAACATGTTAAATTAAAATTTCAGTGAGGATGTATCATAGATAGATGACAATTGTCATAATCGCTATTTTTTAACTTTTTCAAATTTTTTTAAAGGAAATATCTAAAAATATATATTCTAAACATGTTTAATTAAAAATTCAGTGAGGATGTATCATAGATAGGTGACAATTGTCATATACGCTATTTTTGAACTTTTTCAAATTTTTTTAAAGGAAATAGCTAAAAATATATATTCTAAACATGTTAAATTAAAAATTCAGTGAGGATGTATCATAGATAGGTGACAATTGTCATAATCGCTATTTTTGAACTTTTTTAAATTTTTTTAAAGGAAATATCTAAAAATATATATTCTAAACATGTTAAATTAAAAATTCAGTGAGGATGTATCATAGATAGGTGACAATTGTCATAATCAATATTTTTGAACTTTTTTCAATTTTTTTAAAGCAAATAGCTAAAAATATATATTCTAAACATGTTAAATTAAAAATTCAGTGAGGATGTATCATATATAGGTGACAATTGTCACAATCGCTATTTTTGAACTTTTTCAAATTTTTTTAAAGGAAATATCTAAAAATATATATTCTAAACATGTTAAATTTAAAATTCAGTGAGGATGTATCATATATAGGTGACAATTGTCATAATCGCTATTTTTGAAATTTTTTTAAAGGAAATATCTAAAAATATATATTCTAAACATGTTAAATTAAAAATTCAGTGAGGATGTATCATTGATAGGTGACAATTGTCATAATCGCTATTTTTGAACTTTTTCAAATTTTTTTAAAGGAAATAGCTAAAAATATATATTGTACGCTATTTTTGAACTTTTTTCAATTATTTTAAAGGAAATAGGAAAAAATATATATTCTAAAAATGTTAAATTAAAAATTCAGTGAGGATGTATCATAGATATGTGACAATTGTCATAATCGCTATTTTTGAACTTTTTCAAATTTTTTTAAAGGAAACATCTTAAAATATATATTCTAAACATATTAAATTTAAAATTCAATGAGGATGTATCATATATAGATGACAATTGTCATAATCACTATTTTTGAACTTTTTCAATTATTTTAAAGGAAATAGGAAAAAATATATATTTTAAAAATGTTAAATTAAAAATTCAGTGAGGATGTATCATAGATATGTGACAATTGTCATAATCGCTATTTTTGAACTTTTTCAAATTTTTTTAAAGGAGATAGCTAAAAATATATATTCTAAACATGTTAAAGTCACCTATCTATGATACATCCTCACTGAATTTTTAATTTAACATGTTTAGAATATATATTTTTAGATATTTCCTTTAAAAAAATTTGAAAAAGTTCAATAGTGATTATGACAATTGTCATCTATATATGATACATCCTCACTGAATTTTAAATTTAATATGTTTAGAATATATATTTTAAGATGTTTCCTTTAAAAAAATTTGAAAAAGTTCAAAAATAGCGATTATGACAATTGTCACATATCTATGATACATCCTCACTGAATTTTAAATTTAACATGTTTAGAATATATATTTTAAGATGTTTCCTTTAAAAAATTTGAAAAAGTTCAAAAATAGCGATTATGACAATTGTCACATATCTATGATACATCCTCACTGAATTTTTAATTTAACATGGTTAGAATATATATTTTTTGCTATTTCCTTTAAAAAAATTGAAAAAGTTCAAAAATAGCGATTATGACAATTGTCACCTATCTATGAGACATCCTCACTGAATTTTTAATTTAACATGTTTAGAATATATATTTTTAGCAATTTGCTTTAAAAAAACTCAAAAAAGTTCAAAAATAGCGATTATGACAATTATCACTTATCTATGGTACATCATCACTGAAATTTTGATTTAACATGTCTACAATATATATTTTTCTATTTCATTTAAAAAAGTTCAAAAATAATTATCATGACAAATGGCACTTTTCTATGGTACATCACTTAAAAATTTTAAAATATAACTATGATGAATAGTTAATCAGAGCATTATAATTTAAAGAAGCTTTAAGTAACTTTCCCGCCTATAATATTAATATATACTAAATGTTATTTGACTTTTGGTCGAAAAAAATGATCTAGATATTGGGTTAGGGGTGAAAAAAAGCAACCCTAACTTTAAGTCGTCTTTAAAAAGAAAGATCCATATTTTGGGTCGGATTGAATAAAACGACCCGATGTTTGAGTCTGAGTCAGAAAAACGACCCAAACTTTGAGTTAGAGTCGAAAAATACGACCCAAACTTCAAGTTTTAGTCGAAAAATACGACCCAAACTTCAAGTTTGAGTCGAAAAATATGACCCAAACTTCAAGTTTAAGTCGAAAAATACGACCCAAATTTCAAGTTTGAGTCGAAAAATACGACCCAAATTTTGAGTCGGAGTCGTAAAAAACGACCCATATTTTGGGTCGAGGTCGTTTTTTTCGGCTTGGACTTGGGTCGGAGTCGAAAAAAACGACCCATATTTTGGGTCGAAGTTGTTTTTTTCGGCTTGAACTCGGGTCGAAGTCGAAAAAAACGACCCAAACATTGAATCGGAGTCGAATAAAACGACCCGAGCTTTGGGTCGGAGTCGCGACTAACAGCGTTTTAACAACACTAGGCTGTACTATATCGCAACCTAGACATAAACCAATGGTAACTCTCAATTGTTCATCTGATAAGAGATTACCAAGGTTGCGACTAGCGAGTGATTCTAATCATTCATGACCATCAAGTCTGTCAGATAATTGAAGGAGTTGAATGCAATCTAAAGGTGGATTGACTGATATATCTGTTTGGTATTTTGAGATTAAAAATAAATAAATAAAATCAACAAATAAAAAAATATAAATAAATACGTACCGATGACATGACGTAGCGTTGACATGACGTAGAGATGACATGACGTAGAGATGACATGACGTAGAGATGACATGACGTAGAGATGACATGACGTAGAGATGACATGACGTAGAGATGGCATGACGTAGAGATGACATGACGTCACGATGACGTAGTGAGGACATCGGAAAATTATAATATAGATTATTGAAATATAAATAATTAATTTTGTTTCTCTTATTAATATTGTTATATTTATGTGTTTATTCCATTTTTTATAATTACGCCATAATTTGAATAATAAATATACAATTAAAATACGGAATTATAACAAATATCAAGGTAAATTATATGTAAATTACATTAACTCTCGCTTGATAATTAAATCATCCAATTAACAAAATAAAAATAATGTAAACAATTTGAATGTAATATTATCAAATTGCGAACTATATTGCAACAAAAATAATATAAAATAAGCAATTTAAATATAATATTATAAAATTGCAAACAAATTTAAAAATAAATAATAAAATTACGATTCATATTGATATTATATTAATTTTTGTGTTTAATGTTATATTTTTTAAAAGTAGCTAAATAGCGTGCTAACTCAGTGTCTGTTTTTAAAAAAAAAGTAGTGCGCTATTAGCTATAGCTACAAAAAAAGATATCGCACTACCTTAACAGATTGGATATTACCTGGAAAAGAAATCCTTTATTTATAATTGAAAAAGGCGACGAAACCCAAAAAAAATTCTCAATAATTTAAGCCTTACAAATATGGTATTTAAACAACCGACCTAATAATAATCGCTTTAGACAGTTTAACCCTGTTAAGCTCTTCATTTAGTAATAACATCAAGTTTGGAGAATATCTAGAATTTTTTTTAAAAAGCTCTTCATCTTGGAACACACCTTATTTCTTTTATCAGCATATCAGTGCTTATTCTTAATTCATAATTGTCTACATTTCAGAAAATATTTAATATTCCGTTCTTCATTCTTCTCAAACAACTTCAGGACACAATCAAAAAATTCGTTGAAGAAATTTAAATATTGATTTATCACCATTCAACTGGTCACTCGTGCAATTACCTGCTAAATCAGGGGGTTTAAATATCCTTTTGCTTAACCTTCTAGCAAGCATCTACATGATAGGATATATTAATTGGATGCAAAACCCCCATTTTATATATTCTTTATTTATTATTTTTTTCCTCCCTCGATAATAAAGACATTTTTTATTTATTTTTTCCTTTTTTGTTTACTACCTTACCTCTTTTCACACACAATTTGTGTGTGAAAAGAGGTAGGGTATTTTTTTTTTAAATGTAAAATGATAATTTTTTATCCAAGATAAAAAAATTAAATAAAAAAAATATTAACAATTTTTTTGTCAACTTTAAAATTATTTTTAAATGTCATACTTAAATTTTTTTTATTTAGAGAGTCCGAAAATAATATTGATATTCTTGAAAATGATCAAGATAACAACAGCTCTCTACTTGATAACATAGACCTTGAATTGGAGGTATAATTTTTTTACTGATTTATTTATTATATAATTTAAAATGTGTGTAGCGAATTTTTCATATAACCAAGCAAGATCTTATGGATGATCAAGATCATAATAAGAGTCAGATATCAGTAATATCTGGTTCCTCAGTTACAACTTAGATAGATAATTCTTCCTTTAATACAAAAGGCCTTTTTTAATTAAGCCTGATAAAATTACCCGACGGCAACAAATTCAAATCTTAAGCTATATTTATTTTTACAGCCAATTTAAAAGATTTTATTAAAAGAAACCTGCAGATTTAATTTAAAATGGAGAGAGCGAATATATACCAAAAATTTACTTTCGTAGATTATTACCTAAAGAGAATGAATATCTAAAACTCATTTTGAGATTAAAGAATATTTCTTTCAAATCTATGGGAGTTTGAAAATATTTTCTCCTTCATATTCAATCATGACAAATCTGGACAAGCCAAACCACTTGTAAATATATTGAAAATAATATCTAATGCTCCAAATTAAAAAATGTTAAGAGTAAATTTGCTATCATTGTAAGGGAATTGTCCATATTGCATCCAGTAAATCACAAATTTAAAATAATAAAGGTAACGTACAAAATATTAAAAATATATAATTATAAAATAAAAGTTAAAAAATTGGAAAAATAAAAAAGTATCAAACAAAAAAGTGAATAACTCTAAAATGTAAAAATAATAGTAAAAGATCTCCAAAATTATTTCAAGCAAAATATATTAAAACTTTCCTAATATTCTGAGAATAACAATACTTTCAAATTTAAAATAAAAATCTAAGAATTTGGTGGTTGATCTGACTTAAACTCGGTATAATACAATAAAATATGTTTTTTCCATATTTTTTAAGAAAAAATTTTAAGTAACGTTTTGCGTTATCGTTACTCGAAAAAAAAATTAATGCGTGACCTTTAACTTTAGAAGAAGGTAACAAATGGCGTTCCTTTTCCTCAAAAAAGGTAACGATTTTTTTATGTTACTTTACAGCACTTTTTTCTTTTAAATTAAGCATTCAAATTTATAATAGTCCAAATGTATCAAATTAAATTATATAATTATGTCAAATTCTAACACCCCTTTACCCTCAATGCAGCTAACATTTCTTTGAGCCATTTGCCTATAATCGCCCTTTCAATATTGATCATCTTTTTGTCTTCCAATGCGGAATTTATGCCAAAAATTCCCTTGATAGATTGTACCAAAAAAATTTTTAATTCTAAATTTATACCAAAAATATCATCTTTTTTTGTGCCTTAGCGCATTTATTTCATCATACTTCAGTGACGAGGCATCCATAGAAGCAAGGGAAGCATTGTTTCCCTCGAAAATTTTTTAAAAAATTCTTAAATAAAATTTATATAATTCTTTTTACCATGTTTTTTAAAAAAAATGAATGGCTTAGTTTAAAAAAAAAATGAATGCCATTTTTATAACGTTAAAAAAATTTACTATTATTTATATGCTACATTGTGTGATTTTTTATGATGTCAAAAATGTAAACATTGGGGAACCAAATTAAAAATTGCTTATTTTTGTAATAAATGAAAATCATGTGAAGAATTGAGTAATTTTACGTTTAAAAAAATAAGCATAAACAAATAAAAAAATGGAGGAAAATTTTTTTTTATATATTACAAAATGTCTAATGATTACAATTGTATTATTAGATAGATTTAAAAATTTAGTTCAATAAATTTTAATGTGAAGAAATTGATTATTGAAAAAGGAAGACAAAAATTAATTTTATAAAACTTGAAAAAAAGAAATCAAAACTTGCATTCGTAATTTTTCTATCTATAAAATATGAAAAATATAAGTGGTTCACTGGATATGAATTTGCTAATTCTCTATATTGTTGGCCATGACTATTATTCCCAAAGGAAAAATATGTTTGGAATAATAAAGGATATTCGGATATGAATAAATATTTGAATGAAGTTTATGTGCATGAAGAATCAGCCGGTCATTTGCAGTCGATAATTCAATTAAAGGCTAAAATCGAATTAAAATTATGATAGATTCAATGTGATAAATATCAATTGAAACTTTACCCATCCACTTATTTATAAATTTTAATTTTTTGTATTTGGCTAATGTTTTTTAATTGCTTCCCAGTAGTAGATTTGATGCTTCGTCACTATCATACTTTATGAACCTTAAGACGCGCCCGTTTTCCCAAGAAATCTAAATTCATATTGCTTTTTACTATCTAAGCTTCTATTTTTCATTAAAAACTCAAATTTCTATCCACAATTCTTTATCACTTTTTTAAACATCAGATTCTTCTTTTTCAAATCTTATACCTGTGGTGATCTCTATATGCTTAGTGGTAAGACTTACGGACTTTTAGTTAAGAAAAACAACGTACACAAATTTTCTTGTAAAAATGTTTTATTTCTTTCAATTTCAGTACAAAAAAAATATATTTTTTATAAATGCAAAGAATGAATACAATAATTAATTTTTCTTTTCTTTTTTTACATAAACTTTTACAAATAAATCAATAATACCAAATCAATATATATTTTTCTTTACACTTTTCATCAATAACCTAATTTCAACACAAAAATTAATACATTTTTACATCATATCACAACATGTACCCCCTTCTAAGCATAAAATCCAGGGTACATGCTAATAAAAACTTTTAATATGCACTACAAAAAAAAAACTATTATTCCGCTAAAATTTATTTATATAAAAAAAATATTCACACATCACAAAAAAAAATCATGGGACCGGAGCGTTTATGAGGAACTCCTCTATAAAGTCGCTCATTTCCACCTCCGTTCTGCTATCGTTAAAATTATTATTTTTTTGACCCGTCATTTTAGAATTCCTAGTTCCATCCTGAATTTCCCTTTTACTTAAATTCTTCATCACCCCACATGCAGTTTCGGCTGCTGGAAGGAATTTATACATCAGACGCCGTTCCGCAAAATCTTCTGCTTCCCTAGCTATTAATCGAGAATCGTCTATTATCCTCCGCTGTTGCCCCCCAACCCAACGATTGAGCCCATTGTTCAACGTGTACGATGTGCTGACCCCGCTTGCACACTCCCTAGCTTTATGTCCCAGTCCACCACAATTGAAGCAGTTTATGTTGGTTCCTCTCATCCCCAGTTGCCGCATTGGAATAGTAGCCGACCCAGACGCGTAATTTGCATGTAACGCCACCTTTCCTTGCGAGGACATAGGATCATACGATATGAGTATGTTTGTGTTGCTCCTTCTCCTGTTTGTTGATCAATCCACAAATTATGCCATTTGTCAGCCAATGGTTTCACCATATCCAAAGAATTCACCTGAATCATAGTTCTATGGGCCTTAATATAAAATGTCTCCATGAATTAAAAATAATTTTTCTTTTCTTCTTTGTTTTACAAAAATTTTCAACAAAAACTTCTTACCTTTCAAAACAATTTACAAAACTAGATAAAACCGATAACACAACAATTTCTTCTTTTTTTTTTACTACCAATAAAAATAATAAAATAATATTATTATTATTTCTTCCTTTTTAATAAAACACAAACATAACACATACCAAACTTGAAAATAACACAATTTTTCCTTTACATCTCTATCTTTAACTTTAAAAATATTTTACATATTACTCTACCAGTTGTTTTTTTTTCTTTTTTTTTAACCTCAATTCCTTTTTTTTTCAAATTTCTCTTTTACACCATACGCCACCTAAATGCGTTCCCCCTTTTATTACAATTTTCCTTTTTTTTAACTCTCAGAAATTCTATTTTAACTTTTTATAACTTTTATTTTACCAACTTCTCTAATTAATTATCTCCTTTAACATTACATTTATTTCCTTTTTTCCACAAAATTTCTTCTGAATTTGAATTAATTAAATAATTCACTAATAATAACAGAATGAGTTAATGCAACACACATTCTTTATTCACTCCAAAATTTTAAAACATAATGGGTTAAATACAACACATAGCTAATTCTTTAGCGATTGTCCTATGCCACTTAACCTCATATATTTAACCTTATTTCCGACTTTTATACTTTCTACCAACTCTCAATTTATACATATTTACATTAACGGTCAACAAATTAAGATTGGCTGCCCTTAAAAAGTCCCCAATTCTCCAAAATTTCCTTCTACTTTTATTAAATTTTTCCTAATTGATCCTATATACATTCTACACATTTTATTTATATATATATATATATTACTACTCTTCATACCCTTGCTCTTAACTGATTTCTATGTCTCGTGACCTCACTATGGTCTTCCAATCTAACTTTCTGTATTTTATTTCCCACATTCCCTATAACTATTCCCTTTTCCCATTTTTTATTCATTCCATACATCCGAACCCATACCAATTGATTAACAACAAATTTCAAAACAACATTATCTCCAATTTCTACATATCTACTGGTCTCTAACCATCCAAAAAGAAATTAATTTTTTTCTCTGCTGGTGATTTGCCATTCTTTCCAATTGCACTGTTGTAATATAATTGAGCTATCCACAATTCTCCTTTACTTTCTTTATTTTTTTTAACCAATTTTTCACTATAGCTACCATTCGTTCAGCCTGACCATTCGAACTAGGATGGTACGGTGGTGACATTATATGTCTCACATTCATCTTTACACAAAAAATTTTAAACAACACTTATAAAATCCGGTCCTCCATCGGACACCATAATACTGGGAATACCAAATCTCGAAAACAATTTCTTGCAATGTCTTATTACTATTCCCGCTGTTAAACCATGTACTTCTTCAAATTCAATCCATTTAGAAAATGCATCTACACTCAGAATAAACTTTTTTCTTCCCATTCAAAAAAATCTAAATGCAATCTTATCCATGGTCCTTTAACTTTTGGCCAATTACTATCTTTTTCCTTCCGGGGCATATCGGACCAAGCATTGCAAACCTCACAACTTTTACCCAAATCATTAATTTCTTCATTCATTCTGGGCCACCATACATATTCTCTTCCCCATTGCTTCATTTTTTCTATTCCTTGATGCCCCACATGTAACATATTTAAAACTCTTTCCCTTAATCGTCGTGGTACTATAACTCTATTTCCCCTCATTATACAATCATCAATTATTACCAATTCAGTTTCTATGTTTTTATATTTATTTCCCTTATCATTCCACACTCTTTTACCTGTTATAAATAATTTTATCAAACTTAATTCCCTATCTTTCAGAGTATATGTATTTCTTTCCAAGTCGTAGGACTACCTTTAAAACCCCCCGTTAATATCCGAATTAATGCTTTTTCATCCATCTTATCCTCCATTATACAATTAATTTCTTCTCCCATACCTAATCTCGATAATACATATGGTAAATGATTTTCTTTACCCTGTCGATATTTCAATTCTAAATCAAAGCTACCTACTAACAATAGTCACCTCTGAAGCCTCGGCGACATCATCAGCTCCTTGTTATTTTTCTTAAACAAATGTATCAATGGTTTATGATCAGTATACATTACAAATCTCCTTCCAATCAAATATTCCCTACATTTCGTCAAACCAAAAATAACCGCCAACGCTTCTTGCTCTATTACCGAATATCTTGTTTCTACCTCTCTAAATACTCTCGAGAAAAATATTACCGGTCTTTCCATACCCTCTATCAAATGCAATAAAGCTCCTCCCACTCCTTTACTGGAAGCATCCACAGCCACAATCACTTCCAATTCACTATTAAAACACACTAACACAGGTTCTTTACTAATTTGTAATTTCAACCATTCAAACGCCAATTCTTGTTCCTTTTTCCATTCAAAAGATACATTTTTCCGTAATAACTCATATAAGGGAGCTGCTATCCTTGAAAAATCTTCAATAAATCTATGGTAATAATTCACCATTCCCATAAACGATTGAATTTCTGCCTTATTCACCGGCTTTCTCAAATTCGCAATACTCATCAAATTTTTATCCAACGGTTTTACCTCTATTCCATTTATTTTATGTCCCAAATATACAACTTCGGTAATGCCCATAACGCTTTTTTCGCTACTTGACCTCAATCCTTTAACCCTTATTCGTCCAAAAACCTCTTCCAACCTTCGATTATGTTGTTCTACCGTTATTCCGGTAATCAATACGTCATCCTTATAATAAAAAAACACCTTCCTTGAAACACCTCAGCCATTGTTCTTTGAAAAATCGATGCCGAAACACTTAATCCAAATGACAATCTACAAAACGTAAACAATCCTTTAAACGTCGTTATGGTTAACAATTTTCTCGTAGACTCTTTCATAGGTAACTGCAACTACGCACATGAAAAATCAATTTTTGAAAAATACTTCGCCCCTTTCAAATTCGCTAAAATTTCTTCAATTCTCGGTAACGGATACTTTACTTCCACAACTCACGGATTTAAAGTTACTCTGAAATCCGCACAAATCCTTAACTTGCCATTCGCCTTCCTTATTGGAACTAATGGAGTTGCCCATTCGCTTTATCCAATCGGACAAATTATCCTATCTCTTAACCATTTATCTAATTCTTTTTCCATTTCTGCTCTCCATTCAAAAGGCACTCTACGTACTGCACAATATTGTGGAATCTATCCTTCCTTCAAACGTATATCTACTTCATAATCTATTAAACGACCTAATTTTTCATCAAAAATATCTATATTTATTTACCAAATCCACTGACTCCTTCAAAATTCCTAAATCATGACTTACATCAATTTCTTCTATTATTACATTATCCTCAATTTTTTTTCTCACCAATTTCACTGGAAAATTTTGTGATACAGGCAATTTTTCCCTCTCTAAATTTGAATCTTTATAAATTTCATCACTTCTTACATAACTATTCTCTAGTCCCGATTTCTCTAAAATCATCTTTTCGTTTATCTCAAAATTAAAATTCTCATCATTTGTTTCCGTAATATTATCCATTTCCACATCAACAGAAATCAATATCCAAATCAATATTTTCCTCAATTCCTGAATCATCTATTATACCTATTATTTCATTTTTATTATTCAGACAATTAGGTTCCTCCTGACCCAATTTCTCATTTATAATTATTTCCTGAATCTCCTCAAAATTATTTACCAAATTTTTAATTTTATCCCACCTTGTTATTTTATTCTCTAAAATTTCTTTTTTTGTATTATCACCAATTTCCTGATTATCAATCTTTATATTTTCAACTTTCATTTTCTCCAAAATTAATTTTTTTAAAATTCATTTTCCATTTTTTTGATACCCATTTCTTTTACCGAATCTGGTATTCTAATATTTTCATTATTTTTATTTTTCCCTTGAAACATATTCCAAAAATTATTTTTTAATCCAAACTTTGATATCCAAGACCATCCCATAATAGCACCAATTTTTTCTTTTAGTATCCACAAATCCAAATATATTATTTCTTCATTTACCAAAACCGGTAAATTAACCCTTCCCACTACCATAACTTCAGATCCATTTAATTGTTTTATTCTCATTTTATCCTTAATTATAAATTTATCCGGCCATAATTCGTGAAATTCCTCGTATCCCATAACCGAAATTGTTGCCCCGGTATCTAATAACATCCAAATTTCTTTATTTCCTATATTGATTTTAACCCTTGGACATTGATCATAATTTCTACTATCTTTCAAATTAAAGATAGGTAAATTACATATTTGATTCCCTTGTGTTACATTTACTAACATATTTTTATAAACCCCATAATTTTCATTTTCAATCACTCCATTCTCCATTTTTATTTTATTATCATTTATTGAACTTGTAAACATAACTTTATTTATCTGATCCTCTGTATTTTTTGGTGTAACTCCTCCTAATGTCTTTATTATCATACAGTCATTCTACTGTACAATTCCTTGCATAATGCCCAATATTACGACATTTATAACAAGTTATATCTTCTCTATTATTTCTTTTAAATGTATTTTTCTGTTCACTTCCTACGTATTCCACTGCTGGAAACGCTTTGGAAATACCTTGTTCATTTTTATAACATTTATCTTTAGTATGTCCCAAATTCCCACAATTTTCACAAGAAATTACATTTTTTTGTTTCCCATTTACTAATTTATATGCCGGAACGTAACATTCTTCCGCGTAATGTCCCTTATTTCCACATCTTTTACATATTTTCGGTAATATTTCTGGATTTACTCTGGCATTACATTCTCTACTTAAATGCCCATATTTTCCACAATTATAACATTCTTTTTGACTTTTATTATTATTAACATTATATCTTTGATTAAATTCATGCCCTTGTCTAATTTTACTTTCTAATTCTTCAATTTTTTAAAGCATTTCTTTCCTTTCCTTTCCTTTCCTTTCCTTTCCTTTCCTTTCCTTTCCTTTCCTTTCCTTTCCTTTCCTTTCCTTTCCTTTCCTTTCCTTTCCTTTCCTTTCCTTTCCTTTCCTTTCCTTTCCTTTCCTTTCCTTTCCTTTCCTTTCCTTTCCTTTCCTTTCCTTTCCTTTCCTTTCCTTTCCTTTCCTTTCCTTTCCTTTCCTTTCCTTTCCTTTCCTTTCCTTTCCTTTCCTTTCCTTTCCTTTCCTTTCCTTTCCTTTCCTTTCCTTTTCTTTATTTTCCTTTTCTAAAATTTCTTTTTCAATTTTTTTTTTTAATATTTTCAATTTCTATTTCCTTTAATACTCTATTTTTCATCAAATTTATTATTCCAATTTCATTATTTCCATATTCCAAATTTCGATTTTCCATTTTCACTTTTCTTTCTTCTTTTTCAGATTCTCTAACGAAATCTGGTCTATTAAAATTACTTTCAAATTTTCTCTTTTCAGAATTGTTAAAAATATCCATTTTCAATATTCTTTTTTTTCATCATCATTTTCCATTACATATATTTCCTTAAAAAAATTTTCCATTTTTTTTTGAAATTTCTAAATTTTTTCCCTTTTTTCTTCTTCTTTTTGTTTTAAACACCTTATCCTATTTGATTCTTTATTTCCACTTTTTCTATACCATTTATAACCCGCAACCCATAAAATTATTATTACAATTATACCCGAATATATATCTCCTTTTGCAAAATCTTTAAACTCAAAATAATTTTTAGTTGTAATTATTTTTCTATTCCACATTTTTTTTTTAAATTTTTTAACTATTTTAACACTATTTATTTTCTCAATTTCAATTTTTATATTATATCAAGCTTATTAATAATTTTATTAAAAAAATTTAACTATTTTAAAAGAAAAACAATAAATTATAACTATAATTATTAATATTATCAATAAACAATTCATAGAATTTATCCTAAAAAAAATAATTTTACCTTTATTTCGAATTTTTCCTTTTTTTAAAAAATACTTTTTGGCCTTTTATGTATAAAATGGTAGTCAATGGTTTTTTACGCTTAACCTATTTACAAAGTAGGTATCTTAAAATATTCACGGCACCACTGTGGTGATCTCTATATGCTTAATGGTAAGACTTACGAACTTTTAGTTAAGAAAAACAACGTACACTAATTTTCTTGTAAAAATGTTTTATTTCTTTCAATTTCAGTACAAAAAAAATATATTTTTTATAAATGCAAAGAATGAATACAATAATTAATTTTTCCTTTCTATTTTTACATAAACTTTTACAAAAAAATCAATAATACCAAATCAATATATATTTTTCTTTACACTTTTCATCAATAACCTAATTTCAACACAAAAATCAATACATTTTTACATCATATCACAACAATACCTTCTTAAACCAATCTTATAACTCTTGTAAATTATCTTACCTTAATTAGAACTCAAAACCAATCTTTATAAAAAACCTTATTAAAAAACAAATTAAGATAATTTTACCATTTTTTCTTTGGTATTTCAATATCTTCGCTTGTTTTTCTTCCTACTAATAATAGATTAATGTTGTATAATTGATCTCAAATCTTATTAATGATCTATAATAAAATCCAGATCTTTAATTGAGCTCGATTGTGGCAAGATTTTTGAAATGACGAAAGTTGTTTCTCTTTCTGAAGGTTATGGTTAATCAACAATCTAATATTATATATTATCACTTAGGCATATATTTGTATATACCACATCGTTGAGGATGTTTTTTCGCATCCCATAAAATAATAGTTAAATGTAAATCTTTTAATTTCAACATCAACATATGTTTTAACAATAATTGTATATTAATCTTAGTCTTCTAACCTTAATCTCCGAATATTTTCAATTTTAACCAAATCTTAAAATTATTTAATTGTATTATATCATTATCATTCCAAAAATTATGTTCCTTTTTCTTTTGATTTGCCACAGTTATCTCTAGTTATCTAAGATAATTCTAAAACATCTTATAGTCTCAGTTAGATTTAGCTAGTTTCTAAGTTTACCATAAACTTCTGTTAAATGTTAATCTCATAAAATACCATTTAACAATTATGACAACTTCATTATATCTTATCTGCTATGAATGCTGCCTTTATAAATCTTTGTTCCTCATTTCAGCTAACCATTAGTTGCTACACAATCTTGGAACTTAATCTTATCAATATTTACAAAAACATAGTTCGAGATCTAAATTAGCTCGATTGTGGCTTCTCCTCTGACGGAAAGCAAATCATCTGTGCATAACATAAAATAATAGGTAAATATTCCTAAGATTTTATTTATTGTATATTGGTCTTTTTCAATTCTCATTACTTTTAAACGATGATATTTTTCCTTCCAAATGCTTTATATCTTAATCTTTGATTAAGATTGCAAAAAATTTTCAATAAATTATATGTAACTTTTTCTCAATAATCGCTATTAATTTCTTTATATTTTCATAATCACTTTGTTTCTATCTTATAAACAAATACTTATTTTATTTACAAAAATCGCCTATAATCTTTTTATCTTTCTAAATTTTCACGTTTCATCTCATCTTCTTTTGATTTTTGTTGAAAAATTTTAAAAAAATTCTTAGTAAATTATCTGTAACATTTTTTTAATCACTATTATTTTCTTTATATTTTTATTTTCATAATCTCTTTGTTTCTATCTTATAAAAAAATATTTATTTTATTTTCCAAAATAACTTTAAAACTTTTTATAAAAAAAATATATACAAATGTTTTCTATTGATTTATTGCTGAAAATTTTTTATGATCTTCTTAGTATTATCTATGAATTTTCCATAATCGCAATTTCTTTAGATTCTCAATATCTTTTTGTCTATCTTATACAAATATTTACTTTTTTTTCAAAATCCGCTTTAATACCTTTTTAATCCTTCTAAATTTTCAACTTGTTTCATCTCTTCTTCTTTTAATTTTTTTGTTCTTTAATTGATATTTTTCTTCATGCTAACCACAACTATATTTCTATGGCTTTAGAAATATCTATTTCTTTCTTAACCATCTATCTTTATAAATGGGTCTTCTTTCTAGATTTTCCAAAATTTTAATTTCTATTTTTAATAACAATAGATATTAATTCTTTTTTGCACCTAAATAATTATGTCTTTTAAAATATATATTAATTTTCCTTCATATTGTTGAATTTAAGAAAATAGTAAAGTATAAAAAAAATAACCTATAAAGAAAATAATTATCAATAAGTATAATTACTTTTTAACAATAAATCATATTATCATTTATATCTTCATTTATTCTATCCGATTATTATCATAAATTTAAAAAATAAAAGTAAACGTACAAAAAATTATAAATATAAAATTATGAAATAGAAGTTAAAAAAAATTAAATTGAATTTGAAACATAAAAAAGTATCCAAAATAAATTGAATAACTCGAAAATGTAAAAAAAATAATAGTGCAACTGCAAGATCTCCAAAATTATTTCGCGTATAATATTATAGTCCTGAACATATTATTTGCAAAAGCAAAATATATAAAAACTCTCCACTCTTCTGAGAATAACAATGTTTTTAAAACGAAATTGTATGCCTGATTAACTAATAATTAACTTTTATTCAATTAACCTAATTATCAAAATACCAGCTGTTAAAGACAAATTAAATATAACACAAAATTTAAACTTTTAACTTTATCAATTATAGAATATAAAATTACAAAAAAAACTATTGATCATTGATTACAAACTTCGTAACTTTTATACACTTTAATATTGTAATACAACATTTTTTTTTAAACACAAAAACATTTAATTCATCTTTATTTGGCTATTAACTTTATATTTTTAACTTAAATGGTTATTCAAATTTCATCATTACTTGCAACACCTCTTCCCTTAGATACCTCTATCTAGGGAACTTTATACAGTAATCTGGGTGTATCCTTTTGTAATATTACCGGCTCATGTTGATTTTCATTACTTGATTGGTACAATATCTCATTAGATGATCTCCTCCACACGCCCAACACTGCCTGGGTCGAGGAAGATCATATGGATACATTCTCATACTTCGCTCTAATCTCTCTGATGTTTACATTCTCATTTCGTTCATCATTTCCCCATATAGTCTTGTAGCTTCTTCCCTGGCCAATCTTAGCCAGTTTCTTAAGAGCATGGAACCATCTATTGTCCTTATCTCTATCGGCACTTTATAATTTCCCACTCGTTTATATGTGGCCATCTAAAAATAAAATTACTATGCATATAACTTTAACCCTTCCTTTCTTTTAATTCTCTGTCTTATAGTTTTCCGCTTTGTTTCCCTAATAACCTCGATTTTATGATCAAAATTTGCTTTCATCCTAAAATTTTATTTTCCATCACGTTAAATTGTACTTTCACCCCAAAATTTGATCTTTCCATTACCACAAATTTTGCTTTCATCCCAAAATTTTATTATTTTAAAATTACTTTCTATTCTCGGTCGTATTTGTCTTACATGTATCGACCATGTACCTACCTGTCCTTCAATTTCTATTTCCAATTTCTCTTCCTATATTTTTTCTTACTATACCCTTCCCCATTTAATAGGCCCATCGAACAACATACACAAGCAAGACTTCCCACTGGAAATTTCTCAATATCTATTTGTTATCTCAGTATCACCTTTTCCTTTAGAAAATCTAAATCCTATCTTGTTTTTCTACCTAAAAATATCAGTTGGAGATATTCCTTTTAACGTCTTCGTATTGTTATATACTAACAATAACCACCATTTTCCTTCTCCTGAATTTTCTTTTTTCAACCAACTTTTAACTATCGCTAACATGCTCCCAGCTTGTCCATTGCTCCTTGGGTAATAGAGTGGTGAAAATACATCTTTAATCTTCTATCTATCAAAAAATTTATCAAATGCTTTACCTTTAAAAGTTTGCCTCTATCTGATACTAAAGTCTTCATTAATCCATATTTACCTACAAAATCTTTTATCTTATCCAAAGCTACTTTTGTTGATAAACCTTTAACCTGCTGACAATTTATCCATTATCTAATATTCTAAAAAATCTTCGCATAAAATATCCGTAACTGGCTATTTATCTTCTTTGTTTCTTGTTGGAACATGTGCCCGCATGTTGCATGTATCACAACCTTTAGCCAATTCTTCTATATTGCTATTCATCTTTGGCCACCAAATATATTCTCATGCCCTATTCTTCATTCTTTCTCTGCCTTGATGTCCGGCATGCACGACTGCTAAGATATCCTTTTACACCATCGTAACTAAACAATATCCGCTCATTAGATAATTTTCTCCTATGTTTAATTCACTCTTAACCTTTTTGAACGATTTGTCTTCGCTTTTCCATTCTCCCCTTTCAAACATGCTTTAATTCTCATTAATTTTTCATTTTGCTTGAATACCTTAACAACTAGTTCAAAAGTTATCGGGTTTTCTCTTGAATCTACCTTCAAGTCTTATAATAACATTATTTACTTCATCCTCTACGAAAAATTCTTCTAAACTGCTAATTTTGTGTTCTATTTCTTCCCTTTATGTTTCCTTTACAGACAACCTTGATAATATATCTGGTAAACAATTTAGTTTACCTGCTCTGAACCCTATTTCAAAATCGAAACTCTCTATACCAATAACAACCATTTTTGCAGCCGTGGTAAAATTCTTTATTGTCCCTTTTAAACAAATAACTAACGGCTTGTGATCCGTATATAATAAAAAGCTTCTTCCAATCAGATATTCTTAGCACTTGGTTAATACAAACTTAACTGCGAAAACTTCCTTTTCAATTGTTGAATAATTTCTCTCAGAGCTATTAAATTGTCTAGATAAGAGTAAAATCGGTTTCTTAACCTTATCTATCGTTTGTAATAAAGCTCCTTCTATACCTTCATTAGATGCATCCACTGCTAATATAATATCTTAATCCTCGTTAAAACAATTCAAAATAGGTTTATCTACCATTTTTATTTTGCATTTCAAAACTTGCCACTTGTTCTTTTTTATATTTTTCTTTAAAAACTTATTCAACGATGTCGCCGAGCAAAATTTGGTATAAACCGATGATAATAATTTGTAGCTCCTAAAAAAGCCTGTAATGCTGTCTTATTACTCGGTGCTCTCATTTTCATAATCTTGTCTATATTCTTTGAAATAGGATAAATTACATCTCCTTTTATTACATGTCCACACTCCAAAAACACTTTTTTAAAATTAGCTCTCAAACCATTCTAAAATAATATCTAACAAATTAATTGATCTCATATTATGCTCTTATTCTGTTCTACCTAATATCAAAACATCATCTGAATAATACATAATACCACTTAATCCTTAGAACATAGCCGCCATCGCTCTTTGAAATATTGGAGCCGATAGTTTCAACTCAAAATGCAATCGGCAGAATGCAAACAAACCTCTATGCATCGTAATCGTTAATATTTTAATTGCTTTCTCACTTACCTTAATTTGTAAGTAAGCAAAAGAAAAATCTCTTTTCGAAAAAATTATTGCTCCCTTTAGATTAGCCAATAATTGTTCTATTCTTGGTAAAGGATACTTTAATCTTATTATCCACAGGTTTACCGTCTTAATTCCTTGGTGTTTGACTTTGACTGAATCCACCTTTTGTCCTTATATCTTTTAATACCTTATTCTCTTCTATGTTACTTCTATCTAATCAAAAATTATGGTGTTCGATTTCTCAGTTTATCGAGAACTAAATCTTGTTTAACTCCTTAACTAGGTAACTAAGTCTTATCATTATTCTCGCTTTGCATTATATCTCTATTTACATTGTTGTTCTCATGGACGTTTTCAAATAAAGACCACCAAAATCAAAACCTATCTTAATTTCATTCAAGCCTAAGATAGGCTCTATCTCTGATGTTGTGATCCATATCGCTATCTCCTTATTTATATCTAACAATTCATTCACATAAAATCCTAAAATCTTAACAATATTACTAGTGCTGTAAAGAAACCTCAAAAAGTAACGTCGATACCTTTTTTGAAGAAAAGGAACACTATTCGTTGCCTTCTTCAAGAGGTAACGAGTAACGGTAACGCCCTTCTTTTTTTGAGTAACGGTAACGCAAAACGTTACTCGTTAGTTTAAATTTGTTCTTAAAAAATATTAAAAAAGAAAAACATATTAAAATTACTTTTAATTATTTTTTAATATAAATAATTTAAGCGGAGTTCTTATTTCATATTAACCACCATTCCTGCACTTTTATTTTAAATACTCGTTGTTAAATTTTCAGTTGAATGTTAATCTAATTAATATTCAATCAAAATTCAAAGTAATTGTTAATAATTATATTATTATTCTATTTTATAATTTATTTTAAGAATATTATGACCATAGTACTTACTTCTTCAAATGAAGATGATTTAACCCTTCCCTGGCTGCAATTTGAAACATATTTTACACCATTAAAGAAAATTACAAGTACAAAGCCTACACTTTATAAATGTAAATTATATTCCAACCCAAATATCTTAACCTCAATTCCCAGCAGTTTAAACTTAAAAAAGCATATGAAGGTAAAAAGATGAATTAATATATAATTATTTTAAACATTACTTTAATAAAAGAATATTAAATCATGGGTAATATAAAATAACCATTAAAAAAAGTATTCCATCATAATATTTTGAAAAGCTTAATCATGAAGTTAAAATATAAGCAATTAAATTATACTATAGTATAGGGCTGGGAACCAACATTAAAAACCCAAGATTAACAAAATATTGGTATTGGTTCAAAATATTATATTGGGTTTAAACAATATCTTCCATTTCTTGTTTTAGTATTGCTATTAGTTTAACTTCAAATCGTTTAAATAGATATGTATTTTTAAATATTTATATATATGGAATAAAACTATAAGCAATATTGTTTTAGGGAACTGAACATAAATATTTTTCCTTATTCCTTTTTAAATGATAATTCTGAAAAGGTTAAGAAATTAAAAAATCATCTTTGGCAATCATAATTTCAATTATTAATTGACAATAAGCTTAGCAAGGAATTAAAAAGTGCAATTAATTTGTAAAAGATTTATCTTCAATTATTGAAAAAGCTAAGTTATTTTTAACAAAAAATTCAGGAATTAATAATTTAATTAAAAATGTACATTCCTCAAAAATGAAAGAAATTAATGAACATTTGAATCGTAATAAAATAAAAAAAATTGAAGCCAATCAATTCACTCAGTGAGCTGCAGAATCCATCTACATCAAAGATAAAAATAACACAATCAGCTGTTGATGAATTAGTTTTTAATTTTGAATGAAGAATTACAACCATTTTCAATTGCAGAAAGCACTGCATTTATTAATATTATCATAAAATGGTAGCCAACTAAAAATGTGATGTCTACTCCTACCTTCGTGTTAAAAATTTACAAAGCATATGACACATGACAAAGGAATAGTGGATTTATTATGTATCCCAAAAATTGTCTGTACAACTGTGGATTCTTGATCAGCTTATCATCGGTATATAAAATATATTATAGATTGATAATATTGCCTTTTAAAAAAGTTCTTATATAGGGATGACGGTACACTAGCTACACCCAGACACTTTTGAGAATGTTTCAGCCTCCTTAGCTTGTAAAAGAGAAACCAAAAACACTCATTTGATTATCTAGCAAAAATAATCTTTGAAATTTTTACCACATATAAGACACAAAATAAAGTGACCAAATGCATTACCGACAATGCTAGAAATTATTTAAAAGCTTTTAAGTAAAAAAAATTATATTTATTAAAAATTTATTAGAGTATCGGATGAAGAAATAGCTCCTTATTTGATCTATTTGAATATAGTATTGTATGCTTACCTAAGCATCATTCCTCTTCAGCACACATTTTAAATCTCATTGCAAGTGTTGACATTAAAAAGGCAGGTAAGGATGTCCATTTTCAAATCATTTCAAAAATTACATTTTTAAGTATAAGCTATTGTGGAATAAACAAGCGCAATCTTCAATTTTTAAGGAAAACATAGGAAAATATCTGATTAAACCGGTTATATCAAAATGGAACTCTTTTTATAATTCCGTGAAATTAATAAATAGTCTTATTAAAGAGAATTGCCAAAAATTTGACGAATCTTGTGATAAATCTGAATTACAGAGATTTTTAAATAACGACAAGTCGTTCACGGTGAATATTGTATGGTTTAGTGTTAATTAAGAAATATGATATATATATATATATATATATATATATATATATATATATGTAATTTTATAGGTTATGGAACCGATTGCTATGGCTCTTTCAGTTTTAGAGAGCGAAGAAAAAATGCATTTGGGATATCTTACTCCCACGATAACTATTATAACATTAAAACTTAAAAAAATAGCTTTAAATAATTTCAGGTTTTGTAAGCCACTTATTAATTCAATCCTGGAAGGCGAAGATAAAAATAGTTCAAATATTGCTTACAATTTATATTTTGATTATCTTTTATTTTCAGTAGATTCAAACACATCTATTTGAATATATTCTATCAACAATAATTCACCCGCAATTTAAATTGATATTGATAAAACATGATTTAATTTATTATTTTGCAAGGAAAAGTGTATCTTAAAATAAAAAGCTAAATACACTGGTCAATATTTGTATCTTAGTCGGAAAAAGTTTAGTCAATATTTTTTTTAAAACGAATATCATTGTGAAATTCCCTGATCAGGTAAAACCGTTAATTAAGATTAACTCTATTTTTTACTAATAAGACGATGGTTGTTTTAATTTTAATTTATAATATTTCCCAACTGGGTATATTGATGCATAACTAAGGTTAAAGTGCAAGGGAACATTTCATTAACTATTCTTCATTTTTTGAAACCTTGATCGTGAGTTTGTTTTTTTTAGCAATTATTCGGTGTATCCCCAAGATCAATATCTTTTCTATTAGTGTTGTTAAAGTAACTAGTTACCATTTTTGCTAAAAAATAACTGCAACTAGTTATATTTTAAAAATTGTAACTATAACTCTAACTTATATTTTTTGAAATGTAACTGACAAAAATAACTAGTTACTTTAAAAAAAATATATATAAATCGAAATAATATATTCCAGTAATTAATTTTATTTTTAATATGTTTTTTTAAAAATAATATAACTATTTATTAAAATTATAGTAGTATATCTATATCTATGTAAAAAAATATAATTAAAAGAAGAGAAATTAAATAAAATAATGTATTTTGGTTTGGTCGGCGGGGCTTAATGACCCATGTGATTAAACATGACTTTTACCCTATTGTTTTGAATAATTTTAAGTCTTGGAGTCCAAATGATCCACAGGTGTCTGAGAGGTGGCTATATTTATTTTTTTTGTATTTTCAGCTTTCGTGATAGAGTTGAAATAAAAATATCTGGCAAAACGATCTACACATATATAAACCCAAGCGAGGGGTGTACCTTGGTTCAAAGTAACTAGCGTTATTCTATCAGGGCTAAAGCCAGAGGGTTCCAGTGTAGAAGGAATATTTGCAGATTTCAAGATTCTATAGATGATCAAATTGATGGCATAGTGCCTGGATATTTGCCTTTTGTAAAACGACAGTATGGGGGGGGTCTAAGGCTATCGATATGAGTTTCACAAGGGACACATGATGTCGGCGTTACGATTTCACAAAACGAAGAACTATAGCTATTCTAAATTCTTTGTTGGTAAATAAACAAGCCTAAATTAGAACTAGGTATAGTTTCTAACCATTCGTAGCCAAGATGACATATGGCTGAGGCTAGAATTATTTGATCCAGCAAAAGAGTTTGTTGTCATTCTATATACTTGGGGTTGGGTTTAAGGGGAGAAAGAGCGATGGAGATTTTCTTTGAACAGCTTTGAAGTGTAAGTATACAACGCAATGCTGTATCAATGGTAAATTCCAGTTTCTTTGTCTTAAATTTGGATATGAGCGGCTTGGAGAATCTTTTCTCCAGAGGTTTAATGCTGCCATATGATGTGGATTCGATAGTATCCAAGATTCCAAGTATGTATGGAAATTTAACAACTTAGTTTTATCTACTACAATAAAATTTTCAGGTAAGCAATCTGATTCAAGGGTGTAATAAATTAATTTTAAATTTTGTTTAAATGTTTGATTGTGTTCACAAAGGATATGCAACAATAATATAATTTCCCGTCCAAATAGATTTTCTTTTCTTAAATTCTTAAATTGCTGGGTTTCATAATTTTGTAACCAAATTCAATTAATAAACCTATTTTTAATATTATATTTCTTTACCTATTAAATTAAATATTAAATTAAATACAATATAATATTAATCAATCAGTTAGAATATCATATAATAGAACATTTAAGATGTTAGTAATTTATGTAATACTAAAATAAAAATATAATCATAAATTCAATATTAATTAATGAATAAATAAAATAAAATAAAATAAAAAACTTTACCTATTTAGCACAAAATATTCCATATTTTTTGCCATCGAGTTGGTGTAATATTTATGAAATTTTATATAAATCTATTTTTTTTAAATTTTACTAAATTATATCATAGAACTTAGTATATGGAACGACAAAGACTTGGATTATTTTAGAATTAAATAATTTTTGAATAAACTACTAAATTAATATTCATTACTTACTAATAAAAAAAATTTTCAGGCCCGGCCCGGATTTTTAAAAAAAATATTATATTTATTTTATATTTCTAATGAACAAGAATAAATACTATAGAATAAATTGTGTGTGATTGTATTGCATAATTAAGGAGGAATATTGAACAAGAATAAATACTATAGAATAAATTGTGTGTGATTGTATTGCATAATTAAGGAGGAATATTGAACAAGAATAATTACTATAGAATAAATTGTGTGTGATGTGGTCTTTTTATTTGATAATATGGTTAAACAAGTGGTCTTTTTATTTAATAATATGGTTATACAAAAGAAAATAAATTGTATTAGAAAATGAAAATATATATCAATATATATATATGTTTAATCACCTTGAGATATATTTATGTACATGTTAATTTCATTGAATAAAAAGATAATATGAACATATTTAAATATACAATTACAACAAATTAAGCGAACATGCAACATGCACCACCTCCAAAAAAATATATATAAAAAAAATTTAAGTCTTGAAAACACAACATGGTACAAAAAAGAAGGAAGGGAAGAACTCGTTTGGCATGCGGAACTCTTATAATGTTAAATGAGTAATAGGGTTAATATTTAATGTTACAATAAGGGGTTCATTATTAAAATAATACCCAATACTTACATAAAGATTAACGGAATTATATAAACAAAACTATATAAAAAACTTAAGTCTTTAAAACACAACATGGTACAAAAAATGGGGAAGGAAAGAACTCGTTTGGCATCCGGGAGGTAACTCTTATAATGTTAAATGAGTAATAGGGTTAATATTTAATGTTACAATAATAGTTTCATTATTAAAATAATACCCAATACTTACATTAAGATTAACAAGGAATTATATAAAAAATAATATATATGGGGATAGTAGGAACTACAATTGGGAAGGGGGAATTATTGTCATTATTTCCTTATATTGGAATATAATAAACAATTACAATTGGGAAGGTGAATTATTGTCATTATTTCCTTTTTTTGGAATATAATAAACATTACAATTGGGAAGGGGGAATTATTGTCATTATTTCCTTTTTTTGGAATATAATAAACAATTACATTTGGTAGGGGGAATAATTGTCATTATTACCTTATTTTGGAATATAATAAACAATTACAATTGGGAAGGGAGAATTATTGTCATTATTAACAATGTAACTTAATAGTCACAATTATAATAACTAGGAAAAATGGAATATGTATGATGTTTTAATATTTGTAACCAACAATATATAAGTAAAAAAAATATAATGCAATATATTCCTATTGATAATTTCTAACGTGATCAAAATGAACAAAGAGAAACTTATCATCTACCTGCATTTCCCAAATGACGTTACTAATTCTCCCAACGACAATCCCCACACGCCATTCTTGATTGGAGCCCACTTTGATAAAGACAGAGTTGCCTAATGTTATTTCTCTGATTCTTTTTACATTGGGTCTATTATCACATTCATCGTCTTTTAAAAAACTCCATTTCCATCTTAACTCCCTTCCGAATAATCTAAAAGCAGGTGATGACTTAGTAACCGCATGTTTCGTGTTGCGATAATTTAACAACACATCTTCCAAAATGTTATCCCAGCCTCCTAATTTATATATCATATTTTTTGCTGATCGTACAGCTTTTTCAGCCATACATTTGACGCAGGGTGGTATGCAGGAGTATATATATGTAGAATTCCCTTTTCTTTTAAAAAATTATTAAAATCAACAGACCTAAAAGCTGGTCCATTATCTGATACCAATTCTACTGGATACCCAAATCTGGAAAAAATATTATTTAATACCATAATGGTGGTAGTCGAATTAATGTTTTTCACCTTAATCATCTCTAACCAGCGAGAGTACCCATCAATAATTACTAATCCATAAAAAATTTTAATAGGTCCAAAAAAATCAATATAGACTCGGACCTGGGTTTGTTAGGTTGTACCCAATAATTTTGTTTAACTTTTGGGTGTTTAGGCGCATTGATCATGCACATATTACATCTAAAAATCATTTCTTTAATATCTTTATTGACTCCTGGCCACCAAATATACCTTTCCATAGTATCTAACATCCTATACAGCCCAATATGTCCCTCATGTAACACACTAAGAAACTTTTTTCTTAACCTTTGAGGAATAATAACTTGTTCGCCCTTAAAAATACAATCATTCTTAATATTCAACAACTTTCCGAATGCCTTGTAACCTTTAATCAGCATATCATTTTCACCTTTTTCCAACACAATTTTTTTAACTTGGATTAATTTTGAATCTAAAATGGTTTCTCCTTTAATCACTTCTAAATTGTTGATTATTCTTACATCCTTCATATCATTATTAACATTAAAACAAATGATATCTTCCTTAATTAACCTTGATAATCCATCAGGAATGATTTGATCGTTACCCCTCCTATAATTAATGTCAAAATTAAAACCGGCTAAACACAAAGCCCATTTCTGTAATCTTGGAGACATATTGTAAAGCTTAACAGGATCTACTCCAAACAAATTCACCAGTGGTTTATGGTCCGAAAAAATTTTAAATCTCCTACCTACTACATATTCTTTCCATTTTTTTACTGCCAAAACAACAGACAATCCTTCCTTTTCAATAATTGAATATCTTTTTCAGCTCCAGCCCATGCCTTAAACATAAACTCAATTGGCCTTTCTAAACCATCTTCTTCTACCTGAAATAAGACTGCACCCATGCCTTTATTGGACGCATCCGTTGAAATAAACAATTCCTCATTTCTATCATAATGTGCAAGAATTGGTGCATTACACAATTTTTCTCTAATTTCGTAAACTAGTTCTTTCATTGATTCCCCAACAAAATTTATTACCCCTTTTAAGTAAATCATATAAATTAGCTGCTAATTTAGAAAAATCATTTATAAATCTAGAATAATAATTCATAAGACCCAACCAAGAATGTAATTCATCCTTATTCTTAGGTTCGGTCATTGTACTTATAGTAGATCAATTTTTTCTTTGATTGGCAATATGCCTTTGTCACTTATTAAATAACCTTTATACTCTCTTTGTAAAACTCACTTTTTTTTATATTTCCAATCAGCCCAAATTCCACCATTCTTTCAAACACTCTTTTCAATTTATAAAAATGGTCTAACTTATCTTTACCAAAAATTACAAAACCATCTAAATAATAAATGACCCCCTTAATATCAGCAAATATTTTGTCCATAGTCTTCTAGAAATAAGCCGTTGATACTGTAAGCCCAATAGGTAGTCTATTAAATTGAAAAAGACCTTTGTGGGTGGAGACGGTCAAAAATTTGGAAGTTTCTTTAGATACAGGAATCTGCAGATACGCCGATGAGAAATCTATTTTTGATAAAAACTTTCCATTACCTACTTTAGCAATTATGTCATTAATCCTTGGAAGCGGATATTCGAACCTTTCTAATTGTTGGTTTACACTAACTCTCAGCACAAACTCTCAACGTATTATCTTTTTTTTAACTAACACTAATGGAGTGGTCTATTGTGAAAATCTGACAGGCTTAATTACTCCCTGCTGGCGCCATTGCTTTATAGTGTTTTCTAATTCTTCTTCTTCTTCTAACTCGAAGGGCACTCTCCTGGCCTTCACAAATTTTGGCTTAAAGTCATTTTTTAATAAAATGTCTATTTCCAAATTTTTGATTTCCAATTCTATCATTAAAAACACAATCAAATTTCTTAATTAGTTTGCTGATGTCACAACTCTCTTCAAAACACCCTTTTTTAGTAAATAACGATTGAATGACATAATTTTTTTTTATAAAATTTATCAGTATCTTTGAAAGGATTGTTAAAAGTTAAAAAATTTACCTTATCTCCTATCTCATTCTTATTAATAGTGTTTACATCAACGTTGAATTTGATTATGTCAAATTCTTTAATCCAGTCTTGACCACATAGCGGTGGTCCCTCCCCATCCAATACATACAAATTTAAATATTTAATTGTATTCAAATATTTAACCTTAATATTCGAGACCTGACCAACGACTGTGATAGGAGTACCCTCATAAGAGAATAATTTTTTAGAACAATTTTCCAACTCAAATTCTTCATAATTCTCCAATTTTTCAAAATCTTTAATGGGCAAGGATGTCACCGGAGAACCCGTATCTATCAAAAAAGAAAACTTTAGATTATTAAGTTGCATATTAATCATAAAATCATTAATAAAATTTATCTTATTCCTTGGCCTCAAATTATATGGCATTTGTATCATTTCTTGTTTTTTGAAATTGTTGTTGTTGTTATTGTTGTTGTTGGTGTTGGCCTTAAAATCCTGCTTGTTCTCTTTCCAAGAAAATAGCCTTGCCAATCGGCTCTATTTTCTCTTCTCCAAGAATCTTTCTCTACATATGTTTTATTATTATTAATCTCCAACGATTGAAATTTAACAACAATGTTCTCTATAATATTAAGCTCTGTAGTATTTTCTTCTATCAACCTTGTTTTTAACTTTTCATTACGACAATTCAGCATAAATTGCACCGACAAAAATTCAGGATTGAGCCCCGAACCATACCCTTTCAGTCTATCGAGATACTCTCACTCAAGTCTGTCCGGTTTTGTATTGAATAATTCAAATATGCGCGTAATCTTGTTTTTTTTAACTTTTTTTTGTATTAAATCTTTCATCTGTTGATACGATAAGTTATCTATGTTGTCCATAATATTAACAGTCATATCTTTGTCAATTGTTTCGAACAGTTTGTATTTCTTAGTTGCCTCATCAACAATATTTTCGGCTAAAAATTTCAGATCCAATGTTTTCAATAGAACTTTGATTTTGATATGATTCCTACCCTCCACCATAATGAACAAGAATAAATACTATAGAATAAATTGTGTGTGATTGTATTGCATAATTAAGGAGGAATATTGAACAAGAATAAATGCTATAGCATAAATTGTGTGTGATTGTATTGCATAATTAAGGAGGAATATTGAACAAGAATAATTACTATAGAATAAATTGTGTGTGATGTGGTCTTTTTATTTGATAATATGGTTAAACAAGTGGTCTTTTTATTTAATAATATGGTTATCAAAATAAAATAAATTGTATTAGAAAATGAAAATATATATCAATATATATATGTTTAATCGCCTTGAGATGTATTTATGTACATGTTAATTTCATTGAATAAAAAGGTAATATGAACATATTTAAATATACAATTACAACAAATTAAGCGAACATGCAACAATTTCTATAGCTAATAATCGCTATTTAAAATATTTGGTTTTAAAATATACGGCCTGGCCTGAAATTATTTTTATACATCCCGACCTGTGTACCCAGACCGGACTTAGAGCCGGGCCTGCAGGTCTCTAATAAATATATTCTATTTTCCGATATTTTTTTTCGGTTTAATTATTTTTTTATATAAATAAATTGTATATTTTTTCAAATAATTTATTATAATTATTATATCCTAATTATTTTATATTAAATAAATGCATTCAATAAATAAATAATGAGTTTATAAATGATCTATAAAGTAACTTATTATATAACTAGTTACTTTTGAAATATAACTGTAACTAATAACTAGTTATATTTTTACCAATGCTTGTAACTAGTTATATTTCAAAGTAACTTTTAACAACACTATTTTTATTATGTTTATGTTTGTTTTTTAATTATATATGAATATGTTTTAAATTAACCAAAAGAGCAAGAGACCTTTTTTTATTAATTCGAGGGGTTAAATCAAATATTTATAAAATATTATTATACAATCATTTACGAATCAAAAGATAATAATAGTAAAAAAAAAATATTAAGAAAAACATAATTGTGTTCCCAAAACGAACAATAGTTAAATTTAAAAATATTTAATTATATATCTGTCTATTTTTATATTTTTATTTTGTGAGCTAAATTTTAACAAAGCAAAAGTGATCGGCGTAAACTGTCTGTTAGGGAAGGTAACGATTACTAATTGTGAAGATATAAAATTTCCAGGTTTTTATAATTTTTGACTTTTTTGGTCTCTGCTACTGTAAGCAGGTTGCAGTTTATAATTGTTAGGAAAGGATGAGACGCATCTATAATTCTAAATTAGAAATTTATTATATTTTTTCATGTGATTTTATATCATATCTTAATTAATTACTAAAATATCATAAAATTGAATAAATAATATAAATAAATATAAGTATTCAATTATAATTAAAAATTTTAGAAGGTCAAGTTATATCATTTTTAAAATTAACAATGGATTTTTATTATGTTAATTTTATCTTTTACTCTGGATTTTTAATTTAATGTTTTTGTTTTATTCATAATTTTTTGGATTATATTATTAAATTTTATGTTCCGACAAATTGGTGGACTATGCAAATGTTGATAAAGGATTATACTATATAAATTGCTTTTTATATAAAAAATTATCATTTATATTTTTTTTCTTAAAAAATAAAGTTTAAATTGATTTAATTATTTTGTAGTTAATTATTTAAATCTTCTTTAAATTTAATTCGTTCCATTCAGTACCACGACTTTGATAAGTAGTGCCGGAGTGAGGAAAGTAAAAAGAAAAATTATACCAGGGACCTTAAGATTTCACCATATATAAAAGGATATTAGTAAAAAAAAACAATAATTAATATATTATATATATTAGTATTAAGCTTATTAATTTTCTTATATGCAATCAATTTTTTAAAATTGATTAAATTAATATTAATTCCTTAGCTAGTTTTTCACCGAACAAAAATTTTACACTTCCAGATACGATAAATTTTATTCTTTTAAAATCAAAAATCTCAATAATGAACATTTATATAAAAATAAAAACAAATTAACAAAATTAACATATTATTATTTTAATTATTTAATTGTAATTTTGAACAACTGCAACACGCCCACCCTTTATAAGCCCAGTGTACATATCCATCTTCATATTCATCCCATCAGGCGCGTACGCAGGAATTTGGTCTGGGGGGGGGGGATAATAAATTATTTTAAGAAATATTATTGTTTTTTAAAAATATCAGGCATAAATTTATTAGGACAAATAACTATTTATAATACACAATTTTAAATTTATGTGAATTATAAAAAAATTATATGTAAAGAATCACTTAAATGACCCAAAATATAAATTTGAATTTTTTGAGCCATTACACAAAAAGTTTCTTAGGAATAATTGCATTTTATATGTTATATATTTACAATCCAATCTTCGTTGTGATTGAGCTAATTTTTCAATTATCTCATCCTTGCTTGTCGTCAAATGCCTATGAATATTCAAAAGATCCAAACCTTTCAATCTACTTTCAGATGTTGTACTTCTTGGTACGTTTTTCAGAGACCTGCAGGCCCGGCCCCCGGGCTGGACAGTATTTTAATATTTTTAAATATACCCAGGCCGGGCCCAAATTTTTTTAAAAAAACACCCAAGCCGGGCCTGAAAATTTTATTTAAAAAAAGCCGGGCCGGGCCTGAAAATTTTTAAAAAAAAGCCGAGTCGGGCCTAATTTTTTTTAAAAAGCCATCAGGGCCGTGCCCTGAAAATGGTACTTCTGCAGTCCTCTGTTATTCTTCTTAAAAAAGAGAATGTTTTCTCATTAGTTTACTAATGGGAAGAGTTTATAAACCCTTTTAATATATAGGGAATTTAATTTAAAATGTGTTTGAAATAATGCCGAGCATTCATGGCATTTTTTGGGACTATATCAACCATTGTTAATCTTATAAACATAGTTATTCAGCTAGTAAGTCATAAGATACTTTAACATCTTCATAATAAAAATCTAATAAATATTTTTTTTTCTATCAGCATCGGAAAAAGGTTGGGAAGGCTTTTGTGGAAGTAATATTTGCAGATTAGTAAATGCTGCATGATGAATTAAAAATTCATTTATTTGGGTTATAAATGTATCTGTATTTAAGATATACTCTTCTACTTATCCTATATTAATGTTTTAACGATGAGCTTGCCTTGCTACAAGTCGATGGAGCAAAATATTAAACACGTATAGCTCTGCTTTTGACTCAACAATAAAATATGAAATTCTTCATTAACATTAGCCCTAATTTCCTTGAGTTCTGATAAAATGCTCTCCGCTATTCTCATCTTCTTAATCAAGTCAATGTCATGTTTTTGAAAAGTAATACTTAAAATAGTTGTATAATTAAATAATACATTCTAATGAGAAATAAAATTTGGAATAAGCATTGAATCCAATAATTTTCTTGCTTCTGAGGAAATATTTCTTTCAGGCCATTGTGATATTTTAGTAATAGCAAATAATTGGCTCTTCTAACTCCTTAAAAGCTGTTACTGCTTGATGGCAGAGACTCTATCTCGTTGGACAAGGTTGCAATTTCTTTTTCCCTGTTGGACAAGAAGTTTCAGAAATAATAATTATTTGACTAGAAATTTGAAAATGGTAGATAAATATTACGCCACTAAAAATTTGAAAATAATAAGTAAATATTACGCCGGAAAACTTGAAATCGAAATTAATTGATAAAATAACTTAGTAGATAAATGTGATAATAAATGTAATTAAATATATATTTAATATGAGATACGAATAAATATTAACAAATATAAATTAATATAAACAATAATATTTTTGAAAAATATATCCGGCATCTGCATTTTTTGGCTTTTTTGGGTGGGGGGATTTGTCCCCCTGCCCTCCCCCCGCTGCGTACGCCAATGGTTGGGTCTTATGAATTATTATTCTAGATTTATAAGAGATTTTTCTAAATTAGCAGCTAATTTATATGATTTACTTAAAAGGGGTAATAAATTTTGTTGGGGTATCAATGAAAGAACTAGTTTTTACGAAATTAGAGAAAAATTGTGTAATGTACCAATTCTTGCACATTATGATAGAAATAAGGAATTGTTTATTTCAACGGATGCGTCCAATAAAGGCATGGGTGCAGTCTTATTTCAGGTAGAAGAAGATGGTTTAGAAAGGCCAATTGAGTTTATGTCTAAGGCATGGGCTGGAGCTGAAAAAAAATATTCAATTATTGAAAAAGAAGGATTGTCTGTTGTTTTGACAGTAAAAAAAATGGAAAGAATACCCAGATGATTGGTAGGACAAGAATAGCAACGTGTTTTAAAATTGATGATAGAAATAATTGATTTGTTTTTTAACAAGCTATGCTAGAATTATGAGAATCATAATTTTGTTGTTTTTCACAACGTATGTTGGGAAGATTATGAAAAATTTAGGAAGTTGGTGTTCAGGGAGATAAGAGAGAAATAAGGAGAAAGAATATATATATAGGTTAATTCTTTTGTAGATGGCCTCCTATTTTAGAAGAGGTAACAAAATAATAAAGATGGAAATCAGAGAAGTGGTTGGATCAGCTGAATCTAAAAGATTAATGAATACCGCAAGAAGAGGCTCAACAGCGATATGTAAAAACGATTTAAGATACTCCAAGACTTCCGTACTCAGACAGAAGAAGGAAACAGGATTGGGATAAAAGAAGAAAGATATCTTGCTGGTCTTTTGGAGGCAATCATGTAATGAGGTGTTGTCCGACAGCAATATTGACGAATAACAATAATGCATTATTATCGGCGCAAGAAGAAGTTTAAGGTATGTTAAACCCTGGTTAAATGGCCCGATAGTAATAAATCAAGTCAAGAAAGAGGGTGTTGTGATGGATTTTTATTATGTTAACTTATGTTTTACTTTGTGTGGATTATTCTAATATTTATGTTTTTGTTCTATTCATAATTTTTGGATTATATTATTAAGTTTTATGTTTCGTACAAACTGGAGGATTATAAAATATTGATAAAGGATTATAATATATAATATTCCCTTTTCCGTTAAAAATCGTGAAGCGTTTCTTAGAAGGACAACTAATATCTCAAGAAGTCGAGATCGTGAAGCGTTTCTTAGAAGGACAACTAATATCTCAAGAATAGTAAAGTAAAGTAGATTTGGAATAGGTCAGAATTTTTTTGCTTTTAAAACCTATTTTCTAATTGGTGTCCAAGTCTTAATTAGTCTTCTCAAAACAGGTATATTTTTCTTCCTTTTATCTTTTTATCTATTAATCATAATGTAGCACAAAGTTAGCCTTAATCTAAGATTATATATACTCATATTCTCTGGTTAGGTAATATGTCAGTAATTTGTCTTTACCTTGTTATATTTTATCAAAGTTATATTCTATCAATTTTAAAATTTCTTAAAATGTTTTGCCTTAATATACTTTATTGTTTTTTCCCTCATTACTATATTATTCTCTTACCTTAATTTTTTATCAATCTCAAGTAGGTTTTAGCTCCATGTATGTCAGTCTGGTATTGACTTAATATTGCCTTAATACCCTATTAGTTAAAATAGGTTTTAATCTACATATTACAACTATATTTTATACATGTGTATCTTAAATTAGTTTTAATCGACATATTACAAGTATATTTTGTCAATCTTAATACTTTGAATAGTTTTAAAGCAGGTTTAATCTCAATATAACAAATTTATTTTTATAAACATACATTTATCATATCAATTATTAGCTCTTTTATCTGTTTTTCTTTCAGCTTCACATAATAAGTTCATATTATTTAGCATATTATAACATTAATTGTATGTTATCTTTTGTAAATTTTCTTTCAACTTCACACAATAAGTTCATCTTATCTAGCATATTATAGCATTAATTATATGTTATCTTACCTAAATCTTATATTAACCTTTCTTAATCAATGATTTTTGACTTCCCAACTTTTATATATACTACATTATATATATTAGTTAAATTTGGATAATTATCTAAATCAATGATGTTTTGACTTCTTAACATTAAATATATACACTACATTATATATATTATTTAAATAACAGTATATATATATATATAACTTATTCTATTAGCATTAAATGTTTTCAGCTTCATGTCAATCATTTTTGAATATTTTATTAGTTTTTAGTATTATTTCTAGCATATAAAAACAAGCAGTATTTTTTGGCTTATAAAAACAAGTATATTTTTATCAATTTTAATACTTTTACTAGTTTTTAGATTTTTGTTAATATAAATTATTACATTACGTTGATAATAAGATATCAATTTATATGATATATATGAATTTTGGTTTTTAACATCATATGTGCATTATATTATATATATATATATATTAATTTATTTATATTACATTATATATATTATTAATTTGATTTTAAACAGCATATGTATTTCTTACTATAGATATTTGTTTAATCAATAGAAAATTTGTAACAATTATGTTTAGGTTTAATTTTTCAGTTTTATATTCAGTCTTCTCTTAGATAATATATTACATTATTCATATATTTAGTGTAATTTTAAACTTCAGTTCTTCTGGTTAAGTTTTAAATATACCAACTCCAATATGAACCCTTTCTCATACATTATATTTATATATAATAATTCCCAGTGCAGTGTATAATATGTTTTCTCTGTGTATAACTTGCTTTCTCTTTTATTACTTTCTTGAAGGTTTTAGAAGTAATTAACTTGCTTTCCCTTTTATTACTTTCTTAGAGGTTTTAGAAGTAGTTAGATAGCTTAACTTTACATTAATTAGTAATTTTATTAAGTATGTTTTCCCTGTGTATATTGCTTTTACTATTCACTTTCTTGGAGGTTTTAGAAGTAGTTTTATAGCTTAGCGTTACATTTATTTGTCATTGTATTACGCTGTTCGGCGCATTTTCTTTCAAATTTTTATTGCTAATTCTTTAGGCGCCGCCTGATTAATATTTGTTTTTTTATGAAATATACATATTGTTCTTTTGTTTTTCTGTTAAGAAATATGCACATTTTCTGTTTATAAAATATAAAATTTTTCAATTTTCTTTTCTCTTTTTCTTGTCTCATAATGTTTTCTCTTGTTTCCTTTTATGAAATATGCACTTATATATAAGTTATACTTTTCTGATTTTTCAACATATATATTTTACTTCCCTTTTACTTATCAAATAATTTTATTAATTGTGTTAGGCGCCGACTAGGCAATGATTATAGGTAATTTTTTTCTCTCAAATATTATTTTCATACATTCGGCGCCAGAAATTTTGAATTTTACATTTTCTTTATTTTATTATTATTATTTTCAATTTTCTACACTCCTATTTGTTTTATGAAATCTTTAAGAGTTTCACACATCTTATTATTAATACTCTATACTTTATGCCATTACACTTTTAATGTTTGTATTTGAGTAGAGGGGATATTTCCCTCAAATTTGATTTATTAAATAGTTTATTAAAACATTGATGTGTGACAGTAGCTTTTATTAAAATTAAAAGGAAGTTTTAGACGTAGGGAATCCCACCCACATATTCCTAAGCCTTTCACTGATTTCTTTTCTACCTTTCATATTATTATTTTAGTGCTTGATTATACTTAAATCTAATTTACTGTGGCTAATTTTTCTTTATCACTCCCAACACGATCTTATATTTTAATTTTAACAAACCTGTATTCACGAGAGTATACCGTAAACTGGGGTAACATATTTTTTATTTTAATTTGTGTCTTATTAATTTTCATTAGTTTCACATTATACAATAAATTTTCTTGGTTTAAAATATACTAAGAGAATGATCATACCCTTTGTCCACTCCCCTCAAATCACCCATTTGGTGTCCACACCTTTCCCCTGATCTTGCAGGATGAGCAGAAAACCTTTAGCCCCCACTTTTCGAATTATAATTAACCTTGGCTAGTAATGGTCAATCATGTATAAAATTAGTTTCTCCCTCTCATAAATATTTGGTATTATATCTTTCCTGCTCTACTTACTTGTTTTATTTATTGCTACCTTTGTACCTTTTTCTTAATTTCTGTTTCCTCTAGGAATATTTCACCGGCAAATAAATAGGGCATCCCTCTTATATAAATGAGTTAAAACCAATAAGTGTTTCTTAGATATATCAGGAGTAAAGGATTTAGATATCATAGACAAATTTTCCCATTTTCTATAAGATCTGATATCCCGACAATTACTTTATTCATTAATTGTTACTCTAAAAATTTAAATTCCTTAGAAATTATAATTTTTTTGTTTTGTAGTTTTATTTATATTTATTTTTTATCTTACTGTTTACCCAAACACCCGGATTTAGAGAATTTTCTATTGAATTAAGGGAGAATAATTATAGCAGAAATATGCATAATCTTAAGGGACAGCTACTTATTTCTTCACTAAATATTAATGGCCTATGGAATAAACTAGCTATTTTACTAAGATTAATGGCAGACGAGAAAATAGACATAATTGCTCTATAGGAGACCCTAACCGAGACAGCGTTACTGCAACCTTTAATCACTTTATTTTATACTGCTCTGGTACTACCTCTAACAGTTGGTCAGGTGTTGGATTTTTGATAAACAAGAAAATATACAGCCATATAAATAAGTTTACACCTATTTCAGAGAGATGTGGGTTATTATATATCAACACAAATTTTAGGCCAACAATACTGGTGAATGTATGCACCCCCAAACAGGAGAGATAGATTACTTTTTCTCGACGATCTGGAAAATATAATTAACGCTTTACCCAGAAGATACAACATAATTTTGATGGGCGATCTAAATACCAGGATTGGTTCGGAGGAGATTTATAAAAGGAACAACATTATTGGAAATGCAGCCCTTGCTCAGCCTAATGGAGACGACAGTAAGAAAATACTTTCTTCTATCATAGAGAGAATAATTAAAAGGGGAAATTACAAATAGCAAATAGATTTTTTTATTTCAAACGTCCACGGCTGGTTTGAAGATGTAATGGCCATGACGAGTGTAAATCTTTCTGACCATAAAATGGTCAAAGCCAAGATCCTGATAAGGAACATATGGAGTACCTCAATTGGACCAAATAACACCTCTAACCAATCGGCAAATCTACTCAGAAAGCAAAATATCAATAATCTACAGGTACCAGAGATTAAAGAGCTCTTCGACCGAAGATTATGCGAGAATGCAATGAATTTTGAAAGCATATCCCGGTCCAAAACTGTGGAAGAATGCTGGATGATTTTCAAAAATGACATTCACGAAGCTAGCGAGGTTTTAGGAAGAAATAACCCTCTCGCGAGAAATGATTGGATATCCACGGCAACTATGGAAAAAATTGAGGAGCTGCGTTTAAATGGCCACTTTGATAGGGAACTTTGGAAGTCAATACAGAGATCTCTAAGAAGCGACAGAAGGATCTTCACTGTCAGGAAAGCTTGCGAAATCGATGCAGATATGAGAGGAAATAGACTTTTTGACGCTTATAGCAAACTTAAATATTTTTGCAAATCAAAAACCTTCGAAAAACTTCCTATCATTCGTCTGGAAAATAACAGAATCATAATTGACCAGGATGATCAGTTGGTACTCTGGACTGATTATTACATGAGGATCTTTGAATCTAGGAGACCAATAAATACACCACCGAAATTGCAAGATACTCCTCAATCCACCCCACAATTCTCACTAATTAAGATTTCCACTGCACTTAAAAAACTTGGAAACCATAAAGCCCCTGGCCCAGATAATATTACTAGTGAACATCTCAAAGCGACAACAACTGCTGTACCACGCTTTTTGCAAATTATCTTCAATAAAATCTGGTCTACAGGGTTGATACCAAAGGATTGGAATCTTTCCACCCTTTGCAACTTCCCCAAAATCTCAAATCTCACTAAATTCGGTGACTATAGGGCAATAGCACTCACCTCTACGGCATCTAAGGTCTTTATGGCCCTCCTCAAGATTCGTATTCTGTAAACATCACAAAACCTCTTTGCCAAATATATTTGCGCTTATCGCCCAGGCAAAAATATCATGGAGCCCTTTCTTGCTCTCAAAATTATCATCCAAAAATTTGATAGGTATAAGCTACCCTTCTACTTCACCTTTATCGATTTTAAACAGGCGTTTGATAATGTCAACCATGATGCACTCTGGAAAACATTATCAGTGGTTGGAATTGACCCAAATATTATCAAGATTTTACGACACCACTATAATAATCTGTTTACCACGTGCAGAGTAAACAATTAAGTTTCTCCACCATTTAGGATTAGGAAAGGAGTAAAACAAGGCTGCGTCCTTTCGCCAGTCCTCTTTAACATAGTAATGAACAAAATTCTAAAAGACACATTGGGCGCGGCTAATCTACTGGAACTTAACACATCAATGAGTAATACGTTTCATCTAGAGAATAGAATTATTTCCTACGCTGATGATGTGGTAATCATTAAAAAGGACCTTGAGGAAACCGTGAATCTCATTCAATTGTTGAAACTGTTAAGCTTGAAAGTTGGGTTAGAAATAAATTTTAAGAAAACTGATTCTCTTAGCAAGACACACGCCTCCTATAGAGAATATTAATATCTGATCTGAGACGATCAAGGTGGTTACTCAAATAAAATATCTTGGAATTACCTTAGATAATAGAGGGGGATGTAAAGAGGAACTCAGGTTAAGATTACAAAAAGCCAGGGCAGCTTTCTATAAGTATTTCACTTTGGAAGACGAGAGAGATTCCTACCTTCACTAGACTACGCATCTTTAATTCAACGGTGATTCCTGTTCTATTATATGGTTGTGAAACATGGGAAATCACTAAAGCAGACAACAGAAAATGCCAGACGTTTATTAACAAGTGCTTAAGGATAATTAACGTCGTCTTCTACCCTAGTCTCATAACGAACGAAAGATTATGGAGACAATCGAAACACACTCCGTTCCACATCATACTCAAGAAAAAACGAATTCAATTTTTAGCCCACATTTAAGACATCCTAACAGTAATCTGGTTCATGACGCTTTAACTTGGCTCTTTACCTATAGAGGTAAATCATACAGCGGATATAAGACGTTATGGTTTCACCGCGTTTTGAAAGATGTTGCTGATCTGAATATAAACTGGAAACAGTTCGTTAGATTGAATAACAATAAAAATTCTATCAAAAAGCTTCTTAAGATTAAATCTAGGTACCTAAGATGAAAATTCCTCATCCGTTACCAAACCTTTCTCCCCCTATATATACTGAATATCTTTATAGTACAGGTTTCTTTTCTCTTATTTAATAACATTTTATTAAAAATGACTCGCTAAATATTAACTTAAGGCAGCCTCCCCCTTTCCAATAATGATTAGATACAAATAGGATTATAGATATGGGTATGGGCTGTCTTTTTAGCCCTTTCCCTCTTAATCAGCCCAAAGACGTTTAAATGATAGTCCTCGGACTATTGTGCGTACAAGTACGTGCGGCTTGCCCACAAACGTGTAAAGGGCTTCTCATATTTTCTTCCCCGATAACTTTAATAATCCAGTTAGATGGAAATGAGAAAAACCTAGCGTAGCTCTGTTGTTCCCACAACGTTGAGAGGGCGAATGCGCTTTATCACGTATCACGTATATTGCTTTTTATATAAAAAAATTATTATTATGTTTTTTCCTTAAAAAATAAGTTAATTATTTAAATCTTGTTTAAATTTAAATTAATTCCAGTTCCACGACTTTTAAAAAATTAATATATAAAATATTAAGATTTTAATTGTTTAAAAAAAATATAAAAGAAGAATAAATTTTATCAACAAGGGTAAAAATTGCATTTAGTTTTTAATAAAATAAAATGTCTAAGTTATGCCTTGTAAATAAAAAAAAGTCAAAATCCCCTTTAGGAAAATAAAAGCAAGCGTATAGTTGGGTTTTTTTCTAAAGAGAGAGGGAAAGTGGAGGGAGGGGAGGGGGAGGGTATAATATTTTAAATTAACTTTTTTTGGAATATGAAAAACTTATTAGAACTAATAATCATATAAAATTTATTAGAACCAATCATATTTTAAAATATGCCACTTTCAAACGCAAATAATAAAAAAACAAAATATTTAAAAGCGAATTAGTTTTAAAAAAGTTATAGTTATCAGAAACTTGCAGAGGTACTATTTGCACGGCCCGGCCATGATTGATTTTTCCGACCCATTTTAATTTTTTTGGCCTGGCTCGGGTTTTATATTTTTAGGCCCGGTTCGGCCCGAATTTTTTTGAAATATATTATATTTATTATTAATTTTTATAGCTAATAATGGGATTTAAAATATTCTGTTATAAAATATATAGCCCGGCCTATGTTTTTTTTTAAAAAAATTTAGAACAGGCCCGGGTATATTTTAAAAAATTAAAATATGGCCGGGCCCGCTACATGTCTCTGAGTTATATAAACCGGTATATAAATCACATAATATATTTATTATTTTTTTGCAAATAAACCCTATTTATTAACAAAATAAAACATAGATAACAATATATCAAAATAAAATAAAACATTATTTTATAAAAACGGAGGTGGGACTACAAGTTCCCAAAAAACATGAATAGTTATATTTTAAAATAGTTATTTGTAGGTTTTGTTTTAAAAAATAGTATTCTTTTGGTTCTGATGTAAGGGCTCTTATCTTATCGCCTATATTTTTTAAGAATTTTAAAGTTCCGCTTAGCATATGTCCAAGGGAAGAGTTAACGATCGGTGTAAAAATATAATTTGTGAATTTGAAATATTTCATTGTTTTTTTTTCTCGGCTATAACAATCGGATTAGAATTTAAATTTTTTGGGAAAGAAGATACGCATGTGAAGTCCCAAATTAAGGATTTCCCTAAAGACCAAGGCACGGAAGTTAAGCCATCTGGTCTTAAGCCATCATCTAATGATAAATTTGTAGGCTTCAGGATGTTTGGTATTCGGGCCCTGGTAAGAGAACGGCTAATAGTTAAATTAATTGCTGCATGCCTTGCATGCCTGCCTTGACTATATATACAATTTAGACCATGTCTACCTTTGGAGTCAACTAATATTTTACATTTGATATGTATGTGGTTGAACAATGTTACATCCAAATCGATGGCCTATGGCAACTCTTAGTTGTTCATCTGATAAGAGGTTACCTAGGTTACGACTTGGTAATGCTTCCAACCATTTATAACCAATAGTACAGTCATTCTGTAATAGTTGAATATACTCCAAAGGGGGGTTTGATGAGATTATTTTAAAAAAATTTTTAATTAAAGGTTCGAAAATAGATTGGTGAGTTAAGATTGCGGGTAAAACAGCTTCAGGTGGAGCTAAGGATACTCAGGCTGTCAAGGCTGAGTTTAAAAGGTTATCTTTAGGAGAGATAAAAGAAGATATCATGGCGTTATTCATCAAACGCGATGCCAAAAATGAGGAAAGAGATATAAGATTTAAAGGATATAAATCTAAACCACCCATTTTTGAGGGTAATTGTGAGAAACCCCAATTAAAATCTTCCAACTTAATATTTAAAATATTTTCTAATAAACTTCTAAAAAATTCATGAACACGATTAATAATTTCATTATTTAAAAAAAAGGAAGAATATCTAAAAAATGTAAAATCTTTGGTAAAAATAAATATTTTTTTAAAAGAAAAAAGCTCTGGTGTGAAGGAATTTCTTTTAAAATAGTTTCAAGTCCTATTAAGCCTTCGAAAAAATTTTCCACGAACACACAGAAAAAACTGCTTAAAGGTGAACCTAGAAGATTAATTTTACTTTTTTAAATGATTTTAAACCCTTGGACTTCGAGAATATTTGAATTTAAAAAGCATATTTCAGATTTAGCTTTATTTAGAGTAAGGCCTATGTTTAAGCATATATTAAGAAAGAAAAGCGTATGCTTCTTTCGTATGGATATTTTTCATCAGTTTATATATAGTTATATTAGTTGTACTTTTCAAATAAATCTAGATACAGATATCGTTTAAAAATGGATCTAGATACATAACCATATTCTAAACATGGATCTGACCTAGATAATTTTTTACAAATGTAATGCACACAGATACTTCTTTTTTGGAAATATATCTAAGTATAGATATAATTTCTGCAAGATACATTTTTATTATAATTACGTAAGGTGTAATGCCTAATCTGGGGGAGATGATAGACTTACGCCAAATTCCCTATTAGCAAGAAATAAAAGCTATATTTTTTTTTATTTATACGCATTTTCCGAGTTGATAAAAAGTTTCGAAAATATATTAACGAAGTTAAATAATTTCACACTTATAATATTTTTTTTTAAAAAAACCAATTTAGGAACATCCGGAAAATGGAGGATTTCAAAATTACCTGCATGCAATATTTACTAAAATAATTTATATGTCGGATTAGTTGATTACGATAATGAAAGCGATGTGGTACATAATAATGTACAAGGATATGTCTTAAGTAAATTAATTTAATGATACAATTTTTTTGTTTTAGAAATCTCGATTATTTAACTATTCATCATCGATACTAGTAACTAGTATCTTTATATGGAACAAAAGTCTATTTAAATGAAGATGTGTTGTATGTAAATTTAGATTATGGGTCAAGGGATGATTCTTAATTTCTTGACTAAAATAAACTTTTACCTGGAAATGATTAATATAACCTAATAAATCTTATTAATTTAAACCTATTATAACTTAAAATCAATGGAACAAACTATGTAGCATTATCATCTTTAAAATCTAAATTATTATTTGAAAATAAGTTGTTTCCCTTTTTTTCCCCCATCTAAACTTTAGATTCTTAATTAACTCAATTCCTTATGTATTATTTTTTCCTTAATCACCTTATTAAATTATTCTCACATTGGACTTCTAATTGGAAGTGACCAATATAAACTAATAGATCTTATTATTAAACAGAAATTATAACTCAAAATCACCTAATAGGTTAAATTAATTCATTGTAAGAATAAACTATAAGTGTTTTTTCTTCACTATGTTTAAAAATTATCTCTCTAGGCATTTCAATTAAAATAGGTTGATAAAAACCTAAGTATAGTTTAACTAAAAATTATATTAATTAAAAGGTGATCCAAAATTTTCATTAAAGGCTAAGGTCAATATTATAAATATCAATCATTTTAATAATAAATAAATAAACATTTATTAATTTTTTACTAACACCCTAGCCTAAAACCTCTTAGCATAAAGCAAATTTTTCTAATTTATTCTTAATTAAATTTAATATTAAATATATTTTAGTCCTATATATATTCTCCTTAACTGATAACCCACTCAAGGAGTCTGTTAATTCATATCTTCTGAGTTACAAAACTTTTTTGTTGAGTTTTAGGACATAAGTTACCTCTTTTCACTCTACATAATTAATTATTAGATTAAAAATCATAATGTTATTCAGGGACCAACTTTACAATTATAGGGATTTTAGATGGAACATATATAACGTTAACTTTCAAGAAAAAATATTTACCAAAATATCAGAATTATTTTCTTCTCTTAAATAATCTAACCAGGCATCAGGTACATTATTATCATTGTTATGGCTTTATTACATGACCTTACAATTTTTTAACACTATTCTGCAGGCAACGGAAGTAATATATCATCACCTTCTTACTCCTCTTTTCTTTACTATGCTTGACTACATAGTGGTACCTTCCACTTCTTAATTAATTTACCAAAATTAATATAATTTTCTTATTAACCATTTGGAAAATATTTATACTTAACTGACTTCTTGAGATTTTCTTATGGTTCTTCCGGGTTTCTAGTTAGGTGGTCCATTCTTCTGTCTGAATTAGACATAGTCGGTTTGGCTACTTATATAAAGGACTGACCTAAAATTGTCCTTAATTTTTTGAAATTACTTCAAACTTGAGTTGATGATTAAAAAAAGGATTAATTCAGATTTAAAAAAACCAAATTTATTTTTAAAATGTGGAAAAATTTGTATAAGCAATAGAAATTAATCTAAAGTAAACATAATAATTGGTTATATGCTGTTGTAATGAAATGTATCTAAAAAATCATGATCAATATCTATATGTAGTCTATATATTTATTGATTAAAATATGCTTATATAATATAATCCTCAAAATAGGATAAATATAAACAAATATACATAAAAACTAGACATACAATCAACTAAAATGCTTTTAGTAAAAATATTAAATATCAAGATTTGTAATTAATTTTCAAAATCAATAATATTATTGGATTCAGAATAATTTGGTCATATTTTTATATATAATCCATCATCATATTTAAATGGCGGATACATTTTTCAGCAAAATGAAGCACCATACTTAGCATACACCATTATCGGGGTATTGAGAAATGTGGCAACACTTCGTATTTCAATATCCGTTGCCCATTCAGCATTTTTATTCACTTTTTCTAATATATACCGTTACACATCATCTTCCTGCGTATTTTGACCTTGAGTATAATATAATATATTTTTTTGCAGCATACTGTAATCTCCATACTTATACATCTAATTATTTTTTTAATATATTTTTTAAGATCTTGAAATATATTTAAATATCTATGAGTACTTTAGCATAATTCTCTTAAAGTAAAAAAAAAGTATAAATAATTTTGAATTAATATAATCAAAAACAAATAATGTATATATGAGCGCATAATTATAATCTATGTTAAAATGGGACAAAAGAAATATGTGCAAAAAATTTAAAAAATAACAATAAAGACCGGGGATGGTATAAAGCGAGGAAAAAAAGAAGGGGTCTATTATAGCTCTTTATCTAATACACTAATTGATGATATAATTGGCTTTAAGGATAGTTATGACCTTTGCCAAAGAAAAATCCCTCTTGAACTTCACCTGAGTTTGCTTATTTGTGATCCTAAATTTTTGAAGAATGCTAAGGCAAGTTTACCGAAGGTGGCAAGTGTGGTTGAAATGATAGGAATGAAACAATGGTCATTTGAAATATCTGTGTATTTTAAGATTTAAAGTTGACCCGTTGGGGTTTGTGGCCAGGGGGGTCAATGCATGAATAGTCCCATACCAATAATTGGCCTATCCTTCACGGAATATGGGTGATCTTGTCAGGACGTTTACCGTCTGATCTATAAACACCCTGGGGTTCTAGTATGAATGGTATTTGAGCTGTTTTCAAGGCACGTTGGATGATTGAATTACATTGTGTATGTCTGATGAATCGACCATTGCAGGAGCGACAAAATAGGCTTAGCCGGGGGGGGGGCAAGGGGAAATCCCCCTCCCCCTTTAGAAATTTATAATTTTAAGCTAATAAAAAATATCCCCCTTAGTCCTCCCCCTACTCCCTGACCCCCCAAATTGTATGCATATATCTTTACGAAAGTAAGAATGTAAAAGTTGATATTTTTTTAAACTAAAACTATTCATCATAATTTATACATTTTTGGAAAAAAGCATTTATATATATAAAAAGGTGAACCAAAAATGTTTTTTAAGAAATGGAATATAAGTCAAAGATAAGTCTTAAGACGAAAGTGAAATGTATTATAATTATTAATAATAGATCCATAAAATTACTAAATAATATAATATATCAAATATAATTCTTTATAAAGTGAGTAATTTTAATTTATATATCTTAATAAACGTAAAATATAATCATAAAACTATTGATAAAATTAAATCATAAATTAGATAAAAAAAATTAAAGCACAATTCAAACAGTGGAATATTATATGTCTTAGATTTACAGTATATTTAATTCAATTATCATTTATGACAATCAAATAATTTATACCAATATAGCGAATTATATATTTTACAAAAAACTATAAAATATTGATAAGGACATCAGAAATTATCTTTTAAAGACATTATGAAATGAATAATATGAAGATTAATTTTAATATCAATTTTTATTTATAATAAATAGATGGCGTTAACTAAATGAATGCAATGGTTGCTATATTTATTATCAAAAACATTGATTAGTAGAATTTGTTAAAATATTAACTGTAATATATTGTCAAATATGTCTGTAAAAATGGAATTTCACCTAGTATTTTATAACCAATTCTTTATAATAGAGTAATATCAACTATATGTCTACTTTTTATAAATAAATTTCTTATACTTGTTTGGAATAAATTAATACCATGCTTTTATATTAACGTATATACAAGTAATTTATTATATTTTATATAAACTACTAAAAATATACTCCATATTTTCTCTAGGCGTACTTTTTTATTGAAATAAACCTCCTATCTTGTAAAAATATATTATGACCAGTACTAACGTCAAAAAAGTAACGTCCTTACTTTTTGAAAAGGAACGTCATTCGTTACCTTCACCTAATGGTAACGAGTAGGTAACGCGTTTCTCTTTTTGAGTAACGGTAACGCAAAACGTTACTTTACTCTTTACTTTATATTTTTTCTTAAAAAATAACAATAAAAAGAAAAACATTTTATTGTATTATAAAAAAAATTTTTTTTATTTTTTATTTTTTAATTCTTAATATTAATAATTTAAGCCGAGTTTTAATTTATATCAACCATTTCCAACATTTTTTTAAAAATTCTCGTTGTTAAATTATCAGTCGAAATTAATATTCAATCAAAATTCAAAGTAAATATAATGATATTATTTATTAATTTATAATTTATTTTAAAAGAATATTATGTCCATAGTACTTACTTCTTCAGATGAAGAGGATTTAACCCTTCCCTGGCCCCAATTTGAATTATATTCTAAACCAATTAAGAAAATTAATGGTACCAAGTCTACACTTTGTAAATGTAAATCATGTCCCAACGCTAGATAAAAGGTATGCAGTTCAAATATTGCTTATAATTTATATTTTGACTATCATATTTTCATTAGATTCAAACACATCTATGATGATGAATATATACTATCGGCAATAATTCACCCACTATTTAAATTGGATTGGCCCTGGATAAAATTAGAGGTCAATAAAGGAAGAATGCTGGAACTTATTTCCAGTTTGAGAAAAGATATTGATAAAGAAAGAACAGGCTTGATTCCTTAATCCAACACACACACTAGAATATTTTCAGATATCGATAAAAAAAATTTTGATGAGGAAATGAATGAAAATCTCTGTGAAGATGATCTTTCAAGCTTTTTTCAAAATAAAGATATTTCCTTAAATATTTTTAAAAAATTCCTTGAATTGAAATTTTTTTTTATTATAACACCACTCTCCCAATCTCTGCGTCAATCGAACGTGTGTTTAGCACGGCGAAAGCTGTGTTGAGTACTAAGCGCTCATGTTTATCTGATCAAAATTTTGAAAATTAATTGTTGTTAAAAATAAATAAAAAATTGTTACATAAAGATGTTATCTTATAATATATTATTTTTGTATAATTTTATTCATATTATAATTATACATGAAAATTTTATTATAAAAAGATCTTATCTTATATGTTCTTTTTATATAGCAGTGGCGTATCCAGGATTTTCTTATGGGGTGGGAAAAATGATTTTCTTATGGGGTGGGAAAAATTTTTTTGGGGCCTTCGCCCCCAAACCCCCCTCCAGCTTTCCCCCGGCCTTCGGCCGGGTCTTATGTTTTAGCTATTCCATTAAATTATTCATAATTTAATAATAATTATATTTATATTTGTAACTATTATTTACTAATTCGTGCTAATGGATATTACAAGCCTATTTTTTTATTATTTTTAGTTAGGTATATTATATTTAATAAAGTTTTTTAAATGTAAAGTTGAAATAAATTTTTTTGTCATTTTTTTTATAAAATTTGCTTTAAAGCTAGCCTTAGCTTAAATTCTCATATAATATAATTTTTTTATTGAAAATACTAATAGTAGTGTGTATAAAATATTAATGTTGTTAAGGCTCGTTTTGAGCCGAATTTTAAAAACGGCTAAATCAATATTTTCGCCAAAATATCAACTAAGCCTCGAAATTTCGATACTATATGTCTAGACCTTTGCTTCTTCTATGAGCAAAATTTTCAGGCTTGCATAATATTTTTCTGGATAAATAACTGAGTTAGCCGTTTTTAAAAATCGGCTCAAAACGAGGCGTTTAACAAAACTAGAAAATATTGACTAGAAAATAATTTAAAAAACAAGTTTTATTAAACTTCTTATCAAATACAGTATTATACAAAGTTTTTTATTAAATACTATAATTATAATGTGATTTTTAATTTTCGTGAGAATGTTGCCAATTCATCAAGAATTTTGTTTGTCGTTGGAACCAAATCTCTGTGGATATTTAACAGAGCTAACCCATTTAGCCGAGATTCGGAAGTAGTACTTCATAAATATGTTTTCAACCTTCTTAAGTTGGAAAGTCCTTACATTCGTACCTGTTATAATAGGCAAACATGGTAGAATATAAAACAACTTCAAAATATTAGGAATTTGAGCCAAGGTTTCTCTACACCGATTGAGCGCATCAATAGCATGCTCAGGTAAAATAGCTAAACGTAGTAAATATTTATACCACAATTCGAATTCACTAATTAAATTTATTTCAGTATCAATATCATAGGAATAAAATTTTGCTAAATATTTAATTTTACCAATAGTGGCATTAGAAAACCAAGATGGATCTTTGGGTATTAAAACTTGAAGATTGCTAAAGACTTGTTTTTTATCTAAAAACCGTACTTTTATTTGCAAAAAGTATCTAAGAATGGGATGAAAGTAGATATTTTATAATATTCTTCAGTTGAGCCAATATTTATTTTACATCTCATTAATTGCCCAAGTGCTAGACGAGGTTTAATTAGTGTTATATCATAAAATTTAGCCTTCGATTCAACGTCTATATATATATTATGAAAATATTCATCTACATTCATTCTTATTGTATCAACCTGTTCATATATATTTTCCCCCAAATCAATAACCTGAACCAAATCTAAATTTGGTTTTGTAAATTTCTACAAAGTAGTGAGCTATAAGAAAATAATTTATTGATGCAACTAGCAGCAATGATAAACTCTGATTCATCAATTGAATTCAATATGATATCGCTTCTGACGACACATTACTTTTTTTCATGCTCAGCCTTATTTAACTTTTGTATTTCTATTTCTTCTGTTCTACAAAATCGAAATAAAAATAAAATATTTAAAAAATTATAGATATTTATTAATAATTAATATTAAAAATACTTATTAATTCTAACTTACTAATAATTTTGAATTTAATAAAATAATTATATATAATAATAAACTAAATTACAATTTGATTTCAATCTCTTTGACTTAAAATTTTTCCATTTTATTAATATTTTTGAATAATGTTAATGTACTCACAAGGAAAGGAAATTTTAATAAAATATATTTATAAAAAATAAGATTTATGTTGGAAAATTGTTATTCAAATATTTGTAAAATTTTGATTGGGGAGGGGGGAGGGGGTGGGGGTAAAATTTTTATTAGCTTAAAATGATATTTAAGAAAACAGTCAAATCTGCGATGGAGGGGGGGAATTTCCCCCTTTCCCCCCCCATTGGTTACGCGCCTGGCTCGGAGCCTTGGATAACTAGAGTAAGCCACTCTTTAGCTGAAGATAGAAGGGGCTCGTCCAACTCGATAAGCGAGGAAATAGAATCGTTAAAGGATATTTGAAATGAAAGAAAGCACACAATTGCCATTAGGAATGGGGGTGAAAATCCAAGTCTACCCCGGTAAGCGGGCATAGAGGCGAGGGACCAATTGAAATCGGAAAAATATAAGACTAAAAGGGATCGACAAAATGTTTAAATTTTAATTCGAAGGCCTTAAGGAGGGTATTTTAGTGGAAAACAGGGGAAGTAAGAATTTCGGTAGAAAAAGACATTTTTTGGTGAGGAAAAAGAACTGATGCTTGGGGAGCTAAGGAAGATTCTTGAGTGAATTGGAAAGGGATTGGATCAAATCGTCAAAAATTTTTTGACAAAAGGAAGTTGAAAAACCGATAGGGGAACCTAAAAGACAGTTCCTCGTGCGGAATGATTGTAAAAACTAAGGGAGGAATAAAATCCTTATTGTTGAGGGAGGAAATTTCTCACTTTTTCCTAATTAGGGAAATACCAATTTTAGAAGCTTCCATTTCAACGTACTCTATGGCCGACATAACTTTGGATAAAGATCCGCCAAAAGAGTCATCGTCGAGATACCATAAATTAAGGTCTAATTTGCTTTAAATTTTTGATCAAATCCTGAATCCCTATAGTAAAGAGCAAGAGGCCTAGTGGATCACCTTGCTGAATCCCCTCTCCAGAGGATATGAAAAATTCCCCGAATTTGAGTAAAGAAGGCAATCCATAACAGGAATTAAGGAAATCCCAGTATTTTGGGAAATGATGTAAAAAAGATGGTAAGAATGCCCTCCTATGGATTATGTTGAAGGCATTTCTGAAGTCTAACTTGCAGAAAACCTTATCGACCTCATTATTTATAAAAATACGCTCAACATGTGAGGCCACTTCACAGCCACCTCTCACTCCAAATCCTAACTGTGAGGGAAATAAGAGGGAACTGGCCTTAGGCCGGATCCTATTTACAATAGCCTTGGCGACTAAACGACGAAAGAATGACCCTATGGCTATGGGTCTAATGCCTCCATCCGGTGGTTAAATAAACAAGACGTGCGCCAAAAAGAATAGGACGAATACAAAGAGGAATTTCGCATAAGAGGATATTATTGCAAAGTTCAGTTAATGATTTCAGTAAAGGGTAAAAATTTTGGAAGCCTACATTGTGGTGAGTACAAAAAGTGCATTGATTAGTAGGGTGTGGCTTAATGCGTTTAAAGGCATTTAAAAAAAATTTAGTAGGGAACGTTGATAATAACTATAATGATAAACCAATGCAACCATTGAAATATGAGAAAATGGAAGCAGAAACTTTGCGTGATAAACACATTAATAAAACCACTATCAGAGCATTGGATTAAATCCACAAAAAAACTGGGTCTGAAACCATCCAACCCACCTGTCGTCCCTTTTTTAAAGAACTTAAGTACTTCATCACAGGTAAAAGGAATAAGGGAAGAGGCATGCGAGTGAATGTTAAAAGGGAAGCCAGTGGATGTCGAGAAGTTGTTGAAAGATAGTAACGTTGATAGGTGAAATAGTATCATCGGAAGTCAATAATCAGGCAGCACCGCTAATATCTCCAGGATCTAATTTTTCAGAGATCAATTTACAACGGAAAGAGTTGGGATTTAAAGTGTTAGATGGAGAAAATTCATCGATAATCGTATTTCCAAAATTAGACACTTTCTCTTTGATTGGGGCAGATAAGTTATTTATTCTATTCTTGGGCTTAACTAAAACTCGAAAGCAGAAACTAATTAAATCTAACCACAAGGGTATTGAGGAGAAATTTGAGTTTAAATTATTCATAAGAGACGTAAGGAACCTTGAGATAGAGTCTCGAGCGGCTATAGGGATCCTAGAAAGAATTGAGGGCTTATACGAATTAAGGAATAATTCAACAGAGCTTGAGGAAAAACAAATCGGACTGGGGTCATACGAGTGAGGGGCGTTAATAAAAGGATCTGGGCGGGAGGAGAGGGGGAATATGATTTAATGAAACATATTGACGATCTAATTAAAACACATACATATATAATTATAATCTTTACAAATGTACAACAAAAGAAATAATAAAAGAAATTTCAATAATGCTTTGTTTATATTTTAATTATTTTAGCAAATATTATCATTTTATATAAATGGGTTTGAATTTAATCATCAATATGTTTCATTAAGTCATCACAACACTGTATAACATTTAATTTTTTTAAGTAACAAGTAGCCCATTACTTTTTTGAAAAGCCGGTAACGCGCGTTCCTTTTGTAAAATGGTAACGAATAACGGTAACGCGTTCCATTATTCAGATATAACGAGTAACGGTAACGCGTTTCTTTTTTGTAGTAACGTTTACAGCATTAATTATGACTATATAGACGGCCGAAGGCCCGCCTAAAATGAGGTCTGGGGACGAAGCCCCAAGAAATTTATTAATCCCCCCCCCCCAATTCTGGCTACGCCTATGAGCGACAATATAAACTATGTCTTCCATTCGTGCCAACGTTCTAGACAACCTGAACAAATGTGAGGGTAGGTGATGGAGCTGTTTAGACAAATATCGATGGCATGGGTAAGTTCGTTGTTGGAAAGTTGAAGATTAACAGAAGGAATTGCCTCGAGAAACTCATGCGCAGTACTATTGAGCAGAGAAAAGAATAGGGTGCGGTCAGTAGATTGCAAGCTAGATAATAGTGTTACAACGCAGCGAGCAACCACAGGAGCGTCCCAATCCTTTTGTCCATGGATTATGGGGGATAATTATCAACAATGCTCCGTGTTTTCCAAATATTTATGGCCTCAATTAAGGGTGAGTCTTCTTTAGAATGATGGACGTTGGATATTGATTTGACAAGAGGCTACTTGATATGAAAGAGGTTATTGCTAAATCGTAAGGAGATCTAATGCCAAGGCCACCGAATTTGGTTGGGAAGCTTATGTCCAAGCGGTTTGAATCTGAGGCTTATTATTTTTTCGGTTGAGTATTTTATTCCATTTTCGTATGTTTTGAAAAGGTAAAAATTAGTGTTGAACGGAGTGCATAAAGAATCTTTGGTATAAAAAAGAAATTTTAATTTAAGGTAATGAAAGAAACAAACCATATCCTATGAATATTAGTAAAAAAAATAACCATAATTTATAAAATAAAATATGAACCCGGAATTTGTAAAATAAAATACGAACCAATATAATCAGGCAAATTTTTTTATTTTTAAATTGCCTGTAAAAACAATTCCCATCTAGTTCAATTGTTTCCAACCGTGATTAAGCAGTTAGCATCCTTCCTGTATTTTGAGGGACTTTCTTTTTTGCTGACATAAGCAGTTAGCATCCTTCCTGTATTTTGAGGGACTTTCTTTTTTGCTGACACTAAATTTAAGCGAGAATCATGATAATTCCTCCAAATATTGGTAGTTGGATTATAAAAATGTTTAAATGTACGTTGAATGATTTTAACGAGTGTAACGAGTGGGTCATCGAAGTATTTAAAAAAATTAAATTAATCACGATTTTTAAGAATTACAATTAACTGTAAATAATTACAAAGCCTTACTAACTTTGAGTTTGAGTCTACTAGGTCCACTTGGAGATCCTTCCAAATACATAAAGAAGATTTTTTATCAACTAATTAAAAATGTTTATAAATTTGTCTCTATATCAACAATTTACCTTTGGTAAAAATTTTTTGTAGGTCAACAAGGTTTTGAGAATTAAGGTCTTGTTCTTGATAGATAATAACATATGTTGTAGTTAAATCATGGTGTCTATGAAATTTTAACTTTTTATTTATATGATTTTCTTTGGAATTGTAGGCCTTTTCTATATAATTTACTATTAACAATAAGTCAATGTATCTTTTTGTGAATCCAATGCTGTAAATCCTAATTTGTCAAAAGCCTGTGCAAACCCTTTAAATATGGTTATACATATAAAATTGTTTAATATGGTATAGCATAAATTATAATTTTATTCATTCATACATTTAACTTATCTATTATGTTTCATATTCGATCAATTTATTTTTGGGTTAATGATGCTTACTACCAAGTGAATGAATGGAAATATTCTAAATACCAACCTAATTTGCTAAATACCGACCAAAATTTATTAAAATGTAAAAAGACCCTTATTATTTAATATATTATAACGGAATCACGTGGTCGAGTCCGGCCTTCTAAATATCATTCCCCCAAGGATGGAACCACCAAATTAAATTTAAAAAAAAACATGACCATTCCCGGGATTCGAACCTGCGATCATGTAAGCGAAGCTCTCGCCTACTAGGCCATAGAGGCTTTCCAAAAATCACGATTTTTTAAATATATATTATAAATACATTTGGTAGTGCCTATCCAAATGAAAAATAAACAAAATTCAAATTTGATAGGTAGTACCTTAAGGTAGTAAGCATCATTAACCTTAATTTTGTGTGTTTAAATTCGTAGATAGTTAGTTGTTAAAATTTTAAATAAAATATTATTTTATTTTTTATCATTTGTTGTACCTATTTCTTGCCTATTTCAACCTGGAGGCAGGGGTTTACAAGCTTTTAAACATTTTAATTCTTTCATAAAAATTTAGATACTATGATAACAAAAAGACGATGATGATTATGGATGCAATCATATGGGCAGTGGAGTTGATACACAAATGGAAACATATATGGTCAGAATAGATGAAAGAGGATTTCTAAAAGATTATGTTTATTTAATTCTAAATCACGTAAGAGATGATAAAAGTATATCATAAAGTGGGAACGTTGCAATAAAAATCGAATGTATGAAAAGTGAGAAAATTGCGATAAAAATCGAATGTATTAAAATGTTCTGCAATTCAACTTCATTCAAAATAAATTTTATTTAAGAAAATTTCATATATCAATTATTCATTTCCAATTCATATATATATGTATGTATTTTTATTTACAAAATTAAATTGAATATAAACTAATGTCCAATTTGCATATCACATTCTAAAAATATAGCCTTAAGCAGAACATTAAAATACTAATCGAAAATAATATTATTGAAACATTAAAATAAAATATTATTTATCAACAATAATATTACATGCACCACTTAAAATAAAAAAAAATTATAAAAAAAAAAACTCTAAAATTCAATACCTTCAAATTTATATAATAAATAACAGTGATAACATAATTTATGATGGGGAAGTAACTAAAATTAATGATAGAGGAGAAAGAGTTCTATTGGCATGAGAGAGAAATTAATTGTACCTTTATAATATTGTAAATGAGGAAATAAATAAAGAAAGAGAAATATTTCATTATTATAATTTGGTGTGTCCTTACTTGGAATATAATTATTATATTGGAAAAGAGAATTAATGTATCTTTATATTATTGTTGTTTCCTCATTTTGGAATATAATCAATGATTACATTAAGGAGGATCAATGTATTTTATAATATTGTTGTTTCATTATTTAAGAAAACAATCAATAAATACATTCAAAAAGGGAAAAGTGGGAATAAATGTTTCTTTTTAATATTGTTGTTTACCTGTTTTGGAAAATAATCAATAAATTTGTTTGTAATACAATTATTATAAGGGAAGGGGAATTAATATATCTTTATAATATTGTTGTTTATTTTTTTTTGGAAAACAATCAATAAATACATTAAAAAGGGGAAATGTGGGAATAAATGTATCTTTTTAATATTGTTGTTTACTTATTTTGAACAACAATCAATATTTTTTTAAAAAAAGGAAAGTATTGAAATCAACATAATGCAAAAGAGAATAAATAAAGTTATTTGCAAGGAGGGAAATCAATATAATGAAAAAGAGAATCAATGAAGATAAAGTTATTTGCAATAAGGGGAATCAATATAATGAAAAAAATAATATATGAAGTTATTTATGATAGTACAATAAAAACTACGCATACTCTATAAAATATTAAATAATATTCAACAAAAACAAGAAATGTTAAATGCCAACATTAAAAAAGGGAAAGGAGGGAAAAATTTCATCTTAATTTCCCACACGACATTACTGATCCCCCCCCCCCCCCAAAAAAAAACAGTACCCACTTGCCATTCTTCAATTGAACTCACTGACACAAATACTGAGTGTTTCTAAAGTTAATTCTCTACAATTTATTCTTTTAATATCCGGACTCACACTTGGTAAAGTAGGTGTACCATTATTACACTTAAACAAATATTTATTATACTTATATGAACACAAATTATTAAAAGATTAAAATTTTAATTTATATCAATCTCTTGCTTATTAAACATGTTTATATCAAAATTACATTTGATTATATAAAATTATCCAATCCAATCTTGACTACATAAGGGTGGTCCCTCCCCATTTAATATATAGAAATTTAACCATTTAACCTTACAATTAATGACTTTCCCAACTACTGTAATGGGAGAACTTTCATAAGAGAATAACATCCTAGAACAACTTTTCAACTCAATATTTTCATGATTCGTGAGCTTTTCAAAATCTTTAATCGACAAGGCTGTCACCGGAGAACCAGTATCTATCATAAATGAGAAATTAAGATTATTTAATTGCATGTCAATAATAAAATCATTCATAAAATTAATCTTATTTCTTGGCCTCAGATTATACGGTGTCTGTATAATCTTTTGTTTTTTGAAGTTGTTGTTATTGGTCCCTTTAAAAGCATGCTTGTTTTCTTTCCATGCCGAACTGCCTTGCCATACCGCTTCATCATCTCTTCTCCATATATCTTTCTCTGCACAGCTTTTATTATCAGTTATTTCCATCTATCGATATTTGACCACAATATCATCATTAATGTTTAAATCCGTCATATTTTCTTTATCAACCTTGCTTTAAGTTTTTCTTTGCGAAAATTTATCATGAATTATACCAAAATCAATTCCGAATTCAGTCCGAACCACAACCTTTAAGTCTATCCAGATATCTGGGAAGACTCAAGTCAGGGTTTGAATTGAACAATTCAAAGATACGTGTAATTATATTTTTTTCAACCTTTTTTTTGTATTAAATCTTTCATTTGTTGATACGATAAATTGTCTATAATGCTAACTGCCATCTCTTTATCAATCGTTTCCAACAGTTTATACTTTTTGTAGCTTCATCAACAATATTCTCCGCTAAGAATTTCAGGTCCAATGTTTTTAATGGAACTTTGACTTTGATATAATTTCTATCCTCCACTATGTTGCAAAGTGGGACAGTTCAATAAAAATTGAATGTATGAAAAGTGAGAAAATTGCAATAAAAATCGAATGTAATAAAATGTTTTGCAATTCAGCTTTATTCAAAATAATATTATTTAAGAAAATTTCATAGATCATTTTTTCATTTCCAATTTATATATATATATGTATGTATTTTGATTTACAAAATTAAATTGAATATAAACTAATGTCCAATTTACTAAAAATATAGCCTTAAACAGTAAACATTAAAATACTAATCGAAAATAATATTATTAAAACACTAAAATAAAATATTATTTATTAATATTTATAATAATTACAAAATAGATTTTTAAATTTATAATATTAAATTTATACAAAGAAATTTAAATGAACTATCCAAAGTGGGATCAAAATAATATAGAAAAATCTATTAATAAAATTGAAAAATATATGTAATATTATGACATTAAAGATACTAGAAAGCTAATGTTTAATTTATCAGACAATTTATTTGAGGTAATGGAAGCTATGGAACCAAGTGATAAAAGTTCATAAATCACTAACGAAGATAAAAGAAACACCTACATCAATTCATACATCTAATTATCATAATAATAATCTTCAATCTAAAACTTATAAAAATAGTTATAATAATAATTATCATAATAAGAATCAAAATAATTATAACAATAATCAATATTATCATGAAAGTAGAAAATCAGTTATAAAAAGACAACAACAATTTATTATTATTATAAATTAATAACTTCTACAAAAATGGATCACCAAAATAAATCTTGCAATAAAAATATTGAGATAAATAATTTAGTTGATTTAGAGAAAATACCTTGTTTATTTATGATTGATTCTGATTCTTATCAAAACTGGAAAGATGTTAATTGGGTAAATAGGAAAAATTTTTGTGAAATTAAAATAAAAAATATAATGGATATATTTCGTATTAAACTATTTAAAAATTTGAAATTATAACTAAAAATTTTTTAGTAATTTCAGTACAATTCTTATGTGAAAATAAATTAAAGTCTTATAAATTAAATGTAATAATCATATTATAGAATATAAAGAAATAATAATAATTAAAAATAAGTGTTAATAAAATAAAGAATAAAAGTAATATAAAGAGTGTAGAAGACAATATCAATACTAAAAGTGTTACAGAAAATTTTAAAGGTGTGATAAGGAAATCATTTTCTAAAAATTTGAAGCTTAATAAATTATTTTTTATAAAAAGCAATGATCTGAAGAAGAATTATTATATTAAGACACTTTTTGAATAAAAAAAACAAGGGCATTCAAACTTAAAAAAAAGAGAAGAGAGAATGCATAATATTTTATTTGCATATTTTAACCTCTTGGATTGTAATATAAATAAAAATTTAAATGATTATCAATATAAACATAAATAAAAATCGATTTATAAAAATAAAAATTGAAATTACTATTAATATTAATATAAACATATAAAAATAAATATAAATAAGATTTAAAAAAAAACGCGAAATCCATTCAATTTCAATTATTCTTATTCGATCTAATATACGATACAATTCATTTTATTAAATAAATTATTCTGATTCTATTTGCTAATTAAAATTATAACAAATGATAATAATTAACCATGATAATGATAATTGACAAGCTTATTCAAAAATTAATGATAACGATTCTAAAATAATAATGGGATCGAGAATAAAAGTAACAGAACAACATACAAAAGCAACAAAGATTTGGAAACAATTTCTACCACAATTACAAGGAACATTAAAAAGTCAAAGGAAGAAAACAGATGGGAGAATGTTAAATATAGGATTTATATATAAAATTATTTTTGTATAGCATAAATTAGAATTTTATTTATTCATACATTTAACATTGTTTCATATTCGATCAATTTATTTTGACCGTGACTGCTACTACCGCCCGTGATATTTAGTGAGAAAACTAAATATTATACCTGCGATATTTAGTGAAAAAACTAAATATCAGACCCTCATTTATTTAATATTTTTAACTCCATTGCCTGCGATATTTAAAATCATCCATTTTATAAAAAAATGACATCTTCGTTTTTTTAATTGACAAATGGCTTTAATTTCATCCATTATTTATTATTCCTGAAATAAATAAATTTATTGGTTGTATCTATGTAAGAAATATAAATTATCATTATAGTACAGTTTTATCCTGTAAATAATATATTATGAATTCATTTATAAACATAAAGTTTTATGCCTTAAGCATTTTTTATATTTTAATAAAAAGTAGTCTAGTCAACTAATTGTATTTGTGCATAAAAATATATTTGTAGACTATTTTTATCATGTAAATAATATAATTATCAATTCATTTATACAAGTATTTATCAATCAATACCAATTTATTAAAAAAAATTATTGTTAACTCTTTCATATCACAGGTGAAAAACCTTATAAATAACATGATTAGGTGGGGTCTATGCAATCCCATGCTCCAAAAAATCATTATAACTGCTGAATAATCAAACAAAATTAAAAATTATTTTTTACAGATATATACTTTACCTACAAGTATTAAGCTACTAAAAAATCTTTATAAAAAAAATAGGTAATAACTTTTTTATACAACTAGACTATGTATAGCCTCCCCCCTATCAGTATTTATCCACGTATAATAAATCTATCAATTGAGGCATATGTATAATAAATCTTTTTATCACTTGTAATTCTTTAGACGCAAATTTTTTTTATATCAGCAATTGAAAATATTTTATACTGTAATAAATAGATTTTGCATTAAAAAATATTATTTTTAGAAATGTCTTGTATTGTTTTAATTATTTATATGCCAGTTTATTTTGTATGCATAATATACAAAATATGAAATTTAGAATAATTATTCAGAGTAAAATTTAAAAAGTATAATATATTAATATAAAGCCGGTCGAAGGCCGGGCAAAACTGGCCGAAGGCCCGCAAATTTAGTTGAGCCCCTGAGATTGTAAAGGCTAGCGACGCCCCTGCAATAATGCAAATATAATGAACCCTTGAGTTATTTACACGGTATGGATTTCATATTGGAAAGGAATCATATGGTAACTAGAAAATAAGGACCAGTGATATTATGAACTCAATTAAGATTTTATATATTATTGTCGCACCACCTCTTGGTATATTATGTCTTAAATAATAATAGTGTGTAATAATATCAAAAATATACTTGTATTAAAAATTTAACTCAAAACTGTATTTCAAAGAAAAAAAAATTTCCCTAAAAACATGCAAAAATAGATATCTAATAAAGATAACATCTATTGTGGGACGAATAATAAGATGTTTAATTTTTAATAATATGTTTTTATTAAAAATAAATAGATGGTGATTGAATATTGTTACCTATATTTATTATCCAAAATGATCGATTTAATTATGATTGTTTAAATTTTTTATCACAAATATCCATATTTACTCCCGCTGGAATTATGGATAATGAAAAAATAGAAGGATGGCAAATATCCGAAATTTGTCATACTTATCAATTGGATGTCCAAAACATTGTTGATATGCAAATAAAATATTATTCACATTTCCCTCTCTTTAAATAAAAAATTTAAATATCACACCCTAGTTTTAATTCAAAAAGTGTTATTTTTAATAAAAATTCTTCATAACATAATTTTTAGAAAATGATCTCATCACATCATTTAAATATTTATCTAAAATGAAGATGTAACATAACCACTTATCTTCAAAAGCTTTATTTCAAAAACATTTTTATCATATTAAGTATTACTTATAAGGGTTATTTAAATCAATCCCTTTTAATTCTAATGTTTTAATTACATTTTAATATATTTAAAATTAAAGTTTTATCTTCTTGTTTAGGATTTTTAATGGTTTATATTTAATTATATCTAAGAATTCATCTTTAGGTTTAGTTGTTAATTTACAACAATTGGTCATCATTCAAGAAATCAAAAAATATCAATAAGAATTTAAGTAAATAATTTTTTAAAGGCTTTTTGTGTGGTCTATATCCATTATGATTTTACATTTTAGTATCAATATTTCACTAAGAAATTATAAATAATTTTTTAAAGGCTTTTTGTGTGGTCTATATCCATTATGATTTTACATTTTAATATCAATATTTCACTAAGAAATTATAAATAATTTTTTAAAGGCTTTTTGTGTGTTCAAATATATCCATTATGATTTTACATTTTAGTGATTTTAAAAATTTATAACATGCCTTTATCCTGGCATAAAATCTTAATTTATAATAACTTTTCTTATTACGTGGATTAGAATAATAAGTAATCATCATTGGTCTCACAAAATAGAATTCATAACCTATCGTTCAACTTCCATATCAGTTCTTTCTAGGTTGTCACATTAGGTTAGGTGCTGGTTATCATATTCCAGTCCAACATCCAGAGCCAGGACACCATGAAGAAAGAAGCTTTTTGCATGAAAGAACGTGCTAAGGTTTGATTCTTGGTCATCTCCATAGATTAGGCATTGGTCATATCAATAGATTAGGCAGTCACAATAGATAAGATAGTCATCTCAATAGGTAGTCATCTCCATAGGTTAAGCAGTCTCTATAAGTTAGATAGTCATCTCAGTAGATTAGGTAGTCATCTTTTTCTAGTCCACCACCCAGAGCCAGGGCACCATGAAAAGAACGAAGGACACTAACGATATGGCGCGAGGTGCTAGTCAGTAAAAATATATTTTATTGACTAACTTCTTTCTCTTTTACGATTATGACAATTGTCACTTTTCTATGGTACATCTTCACTGAAATTTTATTTTAACATTTTTACAATATATATTTTTACCTATTTACTTTAAAAAAATTCAAAAAAGTTAAAAAATAACGATTATGACAATTGTCACCTTTCTATGGTAAATCTTTACTGTAATTTTAACATCTTTACAATAAATATTTTTACTATTTGTTTTAAAAAAATTCAAAAAAGTTCGCAAATAACGATTATGACAATTGTCACCTTTATATGGTACATCTTCACTGAAATTTAATTTTAACATCTTTACAATATATATTTTTACCTATTTGTTTTAAAAAAATTCAAAAAAGTTTACAAATAACGGTTATGACAATTGTCACTTTTCTATTATACATCTTAACTGAAATTTTATTTTAACATCTTTACAATATACATTTTTACCTATTTGTTTTAAAAAAATTCAAAAAAGTTCAAAAATTACGAATATGACAATTGTCACCTTTCTATGGTACATCTTCACTGAAATTTAATTTTAACATTTTTACAATATATATTCTTACCTATTTACTTTAAAAAAATTCAAAAAAGTTCATAAATAACGATTATGACAATTGTCACCTTTCTGTGGTACATCTTCACTAAAATTATTTTTTAACATTTTTACAATATATGTTCTTACCTATTTACTTTAAAAAAATTCAAAAAAGTTCAAAAATAACGATTATGACAATTGTCACTTTTATATGGTACATCTTCACTGAAATTTTATTTTAACATTTTTTGAATATATATACTAACCTATTTGTTTTAAAAAAATTCAAAAAAGTTCTAAAATAACGATTATGACAATTGTTACCTTTCTATGGTACATCTTCACTGAAATTTAATTTTAACATCTTTACAATATATATTTTTACCTATTTGTTTTAAAAAAATTCAAAAAAGTTTACAAATAACGGTTATGACAATTGTCACTTTTCTATGGTACATCTTCACTGAAATTTTATTTTAACATTTTTACAATATATACTTTTACCTATTTACTTTAAAAAATTCAAAAAAGTTCTAAAATAACGATTATGACAATTGTCACCTTTCTATGGTAAATCTTCAGTGAAATGTAATTTTAACATCTTTACAATATATATTTTTACCTAATTGTTTTAAAAAAATTCAAAAAATTTCACAAATAACGATTATGACAATTGTCACTTTTCTATTATTCATCTTCACTGAAATTTTATTTTGACATTTTTACATTATACATTTTAACCTATTTGTTTTAAAAAATTCAAATAAGTTCGCAAATAACGATTATGACAATTGCCACTTTTCTATGGTACATCTTTACTGAAATTTTATTTTAACTTCTTTACAATATATATATTTACCTATTTGTTTTAAAAAAAATCAAAAGTTCGCAAATAACGATTATGACAATTGTCACTTTTCTATGATACATCTTCACTGAAATTTTATTTTAACATCTTTACAATATACATTTTTACCTATTTACTTTAAAAAAATTCAAAAAGTTCAAAAATAACGATTATGACAATTGCCACCTTTCTATGGTACATCTTCACTGAAATTTAATTTTAACATCTTTACAATATATATTTTTACCTATTTGTTTTAAAAAAATTCAAAAAAGTTTACAAATAACGGTTATCACAATTGTCACTTTTCTATGGTACATCTTCACTGAAATTTTTTTTTAACATTTTTACAATATATATTTTTACCTATTTGTTCTAAAAAAATTTAAAAAATTTCACAAATAACGATTATGACAATTGTCACTTTTCTATTATACATCTTAACTGAAATTTTATGTTAACATCTTTACAATATACATTTTTACCTATTTGTTTTAAAAATATCAAATAAGTTTACAAATAACGGTTATGACAATTGTCACTTTTCTATGGTACATCTTCACTGAAATTTTATTTTAACATCTTTACAATATTTAGCTATTTGTTTTAAAAAAATTCAAAAAAGTTCAAAAATTACGAATATGACAATTGTCATCTTTCTATGGTACATCTTCACTGAAATTTAATTTTAACATTTTTACAATATATATGCTTACCTATTTACTTTAAAAAAATTCAAAAAAGTTCATAAATAACGATTATGACAATTGTCACCTTTCTATGGTACATCTTCACTAAAATTATTTTTTAACATTTTTACAATATATATTCTTACCTATTTACTTTAAAAAAATTCAAAAAAGTTCAAAAATAACGATTATGACAATTGTCACCTTTCTATGGTAAATCTTTACTGAAATTTAATTTTAGCATCTTTACAATAAATATTTTTACTATTTGTTTTAAAAAAATTCAAAAAAGTTCGCAAATAACGATTATGACAATTGTCACCTTTATATGGTACATCTTCACTGAAATTTAATTTTAACATCTTTACAATATATATTTTTACCTATTTGTTTTAAAAAAATTCAAAAAAGTTTACAAATAACGGTTATGACAATTGTCACTTTTCTATTAAACATCTTCACTGAAATTTAATTTTAACATCTTTACAATATATATTTTTACCTATTTGTTTTAAAAAAATTCAAAAAAGTTCAAAAATTACGAATATGACAATTGTCAACTTTCTATGGTACATCTTCACTGAAATTTAATTTTAACATTTTTACAATATATATTTTTACCTATTTACTTTAAAAAAATTCAAAAAAGTTCATAAATAACGATTATGACAATTGTCACCTTTCTGTGGTACATCTTCACTAAAATTATTTTTTAACATTTTTACAATATATATTCTTACCTATTTACTTTAAAAAAATTCAAAAAAGTTCAAAAATAACGATTATGACAATTGTCACCTTTCTATGGTACATCTTCACTAAAATTATTTTTTACCATTTTTACAATATATATTCTTACCTATTTACTTTAAAAAAATTCAAAAAAGTTCAAAAATAACGATTATGACAATTGTCACCTTTCTATGGTAAATCTTTACTGAAATTTAATTTTAACATCTTTACAATAAATATTTTTACTATTTGTTTTAAAAAAATTCAAAAAAGTTCGCAAATAACGATTATGACAATTGTCACCTTTATATGGTACATCTTCACTGAAATTTAATTTTAACATCTTTACAATATATATTTTTACCTATTTGTTTTAAAAAAATTCAAAAAAGTTTACAAATAACGGTTATGACAATTGTCACTTTTTTATTATACATCTTAACTGAAATTTTATTTTAACATCTTTACAATATACATTTTTACCTATTTGTTTTAAAAAAATTCAAAAAAGTTCTAAAATAACGATTATGACAATTGTTACCTTTCTATGGTACATCTTCACTGAAATTTAATTTTAACATCTTTACAATATATATTTTTACCTATTTGTTTTAAAAAAATTCAAAAAAGTTTACAAATAACGGTTATGAAAATTGTCACTTTTCTATGGTACATCTTCACTGAAATTTTATTTTAACATTTTTACAATATATATTTTTACCTATTTACTTTAAAAAACTCAAAAAAGTTCTAAAACAACGATTATGACAATTGTCACCTTTCTATGGTAAATCTTCAGTGAAATGTAATTTTAACATCTTTACAATATATATTTTTACCTAATTGTTTTTAAAAAATTCAAAAAATTTCACAAATAACGATTATGACAATTGTCACTTTTCTATTATTCATCTTCACTGAAATTTTATTTTGACATTTTTACATTATACATTTTAACCTATTTGTTTTAAAAAATTCAAATAAGTTCGCAAATAACGATTATGACAATTGCCACTTTTCTATGGTACATCTTTACTGAAATTTTATTTTAACTTCTTTACAATATATATATTTACCTATTTGTTTTAAAAAAATTCAAAAGTTCGCAAATAACGATTATGACAATTGTCACTTTTCTATGATACATCTTCACTGAAATTTTATTTTAACATTTTTACAATATATATTTTTACCTATTTACTTTAAAAAAATTCAAAAAAGTTAAAAAAATAACGATTATGACAATTGTCACCTTTCTGTGGTACATCTTCACTAAAATTATTTTTTAACATTTTTACAATATATATTCTTACCTATTTACTTTAAAAAAATTCAAAAAAGTTCAAAAATAACGATTATGACAATTGTCACCTTTATATGGTACATCTTCACTGAAATTTTATTTTAACATTTTTTGAATATATATACTAACCTATTTGTTTTAAAAAAATTCAAAAAAGTTCTAAAATAACGATTATGACAATTGTCACCTTTATATGGTACATCTTCACTGAAATTTAATTTTAACATATTTACAATATATATTTTTACCTATTTGTTTTAAAAAAATTCAAAAAGTTTACAAATAACGGTTATGACAATTGTCACTTTTCTATTATACATCTTAATTGAAATTTTATTTTAACATCTTTACAATATACATTTTTACCTATTTGTTTTAAAAAAATTCAAAAAAGTTCAAAAATTACGAATATGACAATTGTCACCTTTCTATGGTACATCTTCACTGAAATTTAATTTTAACATTTTTACAATATATATTTTTACCTATTTACTTTAAAAAAATTCAAAAAAGTTCATAAATAACGATTATGACAATTGTCACCTTTCTATGGTACATCTTCACTGAAATTTTATTTTAACTTCTTTACAATATATATTTTTACCTATTTGTTTTAAAAAAATTCAAAAAAGTTTGCTAATACAATTATGACAATTATCACTTTTCTATGGTACTTCTTCACTGAAATTATATTTTAACATCTTTACAATATATATCTTTACCTATTTGTAAAAAAATTCAAAAAAGTTCACAAATAACGAATATGTCACTTGTCACTTTTCTATGGTACATTTTCACTGTTTTAACATCTCTACAATATACATTTTTACCTATTTGTTTTAAAAAAATTGAAAAAAGTTGACAAATAACGATTATGACAATTGTCACTTTTCCATTGTACATCTTCACTGAAATTTTATTTTAACAACTTTACAATATATATTTTTACCTATTTGTTTTAAAAAAATTCAAAAAAGTTCACAAATACGATTATGACAATTGGCACTTTTCTATGGTACATCTTCACTGAAATTTTATTTTAACATCTTTACAATATATAAAGAGAATCATGATAAACGTGCAAGTAAGTAAAAATGTATATTATTATTATTAACTCCATTTTCTCTTTTTACACATAATATATATACTATATAAAATTAGAATATATATGATTAAACAAAAAAACAAAAAGTAAGGTTACGAAAAATAAAAAGTAATATAAGTTGAATTACGAAAAATAAAAAGTTGAATTTGAATTCATAAAATTCTCCTTCTTCTAAAAAGCCTTCACACTATAATTATGTTATCGTAGTTTTGCTCAACAAGTTGTTTCACAAGTCCTCATATCGTTGGCTTGTCCCAATCGCTGGTTTGTTTAAATCGATTCTGCACGTTGGCTTGTTTAAATCGTAAGCTTGATATCCTTATCTAAGTTGTCCTTATAAATCGTGACTTTGTCATATAGCTTGCTTGGTTGTACTCAGTTGTTATTATTATCATTTTTCAAAATTGTTATTATCATCAGTAAGTTGCGAATAATAAGAAATAATAGTTCATCATATTGGACATAAGAATAAACGAAGAATGATAAATCAATAAGATTGATATATAATATTTTCAGCGTTTTAATTTTTTGCGTTTTAGTGTAAGCGTTTTAATATTTAATTTACTTTATACAATTTACTATTTATTTTATATTTTAAGTTGTGTAGTCTTTTAAATAAACAGGTTTTTGTTTAATTTGCACATGTCTAGAAATAGGTGTTATATCGTTATTATCAGTAATTTTTATATTTTTGTCCACACTTCCCTCCTTAAAAGAATCCTTAGAGTCATAGTTAACAATTGTGTTAAAACAGTTTCTAATTCTTATTTGATCTAAATGTCTCCTCAAAATACTTTTCTCTGTCTTAATTTGGAACATCATATCACTTTCTTTATGGTGATCATACCTTTGTACCATTTATCATCACCTTGTACTTTGTACCAAACAAAATCTCCTACGTTAAAGGTTCTATTTCGTGGTAAAGTAACGTTTATTTTATTCTTCTTCTCCTCCAACGGTTTTAATAAGTCCCATTTAATTCTAATATCTCGATTAAACATTCTCTGAGATGGTGTAACTCCTGTAGTATCATTATGCGTATTTCTGTAATTAAATAAAAATTTGCCAAATGCGATGTCTAGGTCAATTTTAATATTCCTTTTCATATGTGTTTTGAACGTTCTCACCAAGCGTTCTACCTGGCCATTGGATTGCTGATGATACGCAGATGTGAGCACATGTTTGATACCGAAATTTTTGCAAAATTTTTCAAAATCGTTACTCGTAAAGTTAGTGCCGTTATCAGTAACTATAGTTTCAGGTATTCCATATAGCGAAATAGTTTTAAAGATTTCTTTTAAAGTAACATCAGTCGTAATATTTTTAACAGGAATAATAATTAGAAATTTGCTGTAGGCATCGACTATTATCAACCAATTTTTTGTGAAGAACGGACTCGCATAATCTATGTGTATCCTTTCAAACGGTTTGGTTGCCGAAAGCCATGGTTTTTGTATCTTTATAGGATTATCATGATATATGTTGCAATCGTCACAACTTTTCACTTCCATCACTATGTCATTATTTATACCAGGCCACCACATGTAATCTTTGGCTAAGGATTTGATTTTTCCTGCTCCCAAGTGACCTTAATGTAATGACTGTAGTATATTTTTTCTCATAGAAGACGGAATTATGATTCTTGCTTTTGTAAAGACAATCCTTAATTATACTTAATTCCAATTCAATGTTTTTATAAATATTATTCATTATAGGACTGTTGTTTTTAATATCATTTATGACTTGTTTTAATTCCATATCTTTCAAAGTTTCATCTCGAATTTGATTAAAATTAATAGGTAAATCCCCATATTCATTTATTATAGTGATATTTTCAATAGTTTCATCATGACATTCTTGTGGTAATCTCGAGAGACAATCAGGAACAACATTATATTTACCGGCTTTATACTTTATATTAAAATCATATCCTCCTAATGTAATATTCCACTTCTGGAGTCTTAAGGAAATGGTGCTATTCCTTAAGACCCTTAGTAAAGATGTGAACTAGAGGTTTATGGTCAGAAATAATTGTAAATTTTGTGCCGGCGAACATAATGGCGAGAGCCTCACGCTCAATATTGGTATAATTCATTTCGGATTTTAATAAAGTTCTTGACGCAAAAGCTATAGGTTTTTCTTTACCATCTTTTTCAGTATGAAATAGTACAGCTCCTAAACCACATTTCGATGCGTCAGTGGCTATTCCTATAGATAATTCAGGGTTAAAATATGTCAAAGCAGGTGGAAGACTAATCAACTTTTTAAGATCATTAAAACTTTTAAAGGGTTCTAGGTTTCAAGCCCATTTTTTTTTGTTGACAATCTTATATATAGGATCGGCAATTTCTGCAAAATTGTTTAAAAATTTTCTATAGTAGCCAGCCATTCCCAGAAATGTTGATAATTCAGCAGCTGATTTTGGTTCTGGCATATTAATTATTGCTTCAATTTTGTCGTGATTAGCATGAATCCCCTTAGCGTCAATATCATGACCCAGGAACCTCACTTTGTTTTTAAAGAACACACTTTTATTGAAGTTAGGTATTAGCCCAAACGATGATATTCTATCAAACACTTCTTTTATGTTGTTAAGGTGGGCTTCATCGTTTTTTCCAGTTATAAGTAAATCATCAATATAAAATATGACGTCATCCATATCACCAAAAATTTGATCCATAATCTGTTGAAAAATTGCAGATGAGGTCTTAAGCCCAAAAGGAAGTCTAGTAAATTGTTAATATCCCTTGTGCATAGACATGGATAAAATATTTCTGCAACTTTTATCAATTGGTATCTGTAAGAAAGCATTTTTAAAGTCAATCTTCGTAAATTTCTTTCCTTCTGAAAGTTTAGCTATTAGATCATTGATTCGTGGTAGAGGGTATCTGTAATCTTCTAGAGATGGGTTTACAGTGTCCTTAAAATCAGCACAAAGCATAATGCTCCCATCATCTTTGTAGACAGCGGTAACAGGACTTGTCCATCGGACATCATTCACCGGCTCAATTATTTTATCATGTATCCATTTTTTAAGTTCATTGCTAACAAGATCAATTTTTGAATAAGGAATGCGTCTAGGCGGTATAATTTTAGGTTGAGCATCTCTTCTTAAATGTAACTTGACACTTGCTTTGTTGATTGGCCCATTAGTCAATTTGGATTCACATCTTTAATCAATTTTTTTATTTCATCTTCGTAATCAGTGTCATGCTATAAATTTATTTAAAATATTTTTGAAAGCATTGATCCATGTACGTCCCAACAAGGCATTTTTATTCGATTCGACAACTAACGCTTGTAAATATTTTGAGATACCATCATACTTTAACTTGAATGGTGCCGATGATCTTGATTAAATTTCCGTCATAAACGGTAAGTTGTAGCTCGGATTTTTTAACATCTCTAATACCAAGTTTTTTAGCCAGACCATGAGGTATAATAGTATGTTTGGAGCCTGTATCAACTTGCATACATGTAACAATATCGTTCACTTTTAAAGTAGTCATAAATGCGTTATCTTTGTCATTGAGCATGTCACCAGATAAGTTGTTTACATTAAAATCATTATCATCTTTGTTCTTTGTAGAGTCAACTTTCTCTTCAATAATTTCTTCAATATTCATATTATAATCATTGTTGTATTGTATTTGCTTTCTATTATTGTTGTCGATACCTCTATAATTATTTGAGTTCTTGTTATATTGTATTTGTTTTCTCTGATTATTGTCATTACCTCTATAATTATTTGAATTGTTGTAATAAGATTGGTAATTGTTACGATTTCCATCACCGTATTGGATCTGTTTTCTTTGATTATTATCATGCCATGTATTATTTCTACCATAATTAGATTGATTATTATTGTTATAGCGATAGTTATTATAGTTATTATAGTTATTATAGTTATTATAGTTTTAGTTGTTATAATTATCGTGGTATCTCGAATTATTATTACCGTAATTGTATCTAAAATTATTATTGTAATTCCTATTTCTATTTCTATTATCATAATTATTTCTAAAATTATTTCTGAAAAGGTTGCAGAAATCAAAGGCAGAAATCAAATGTTATAAACGTATATTACGTCAATTTATTGATATTTAAATTTAAAAAATATATGATCACATAATTCAAAATAGTTTCCTATATATATTGACAATTTAATTTAATGTAGTTTATAATAAATTGATCTTATTTTTTAAAGTTAAAATAAAAAATTGAACATTAGTTTATTAAGTAAATTGATTTATAAAATATAAAATTTAATATTAGTTTATAAACAAATTGATTTTTAAAATATAAAAGTTGTTTTTAACAAAAAGAAAGAAACAATTCTTATTACATTTGAAACATATTAAGTTACGCCATAAATAGCTTAAGGATGTAAAAGAAAAACAATTTTTTAAAGTTAAGATAAAATACATGAGTGTCACTGTTTAACATAACAATTTTTTAAAGTTAAGATAAAATACATGAGTGTCACTGTTTAACATTTCACACTTTTTTTTTTTATTTGCCCTCTGTCTATAATTTTGTCGTTTGTCATTCTTGCTCGTTAACCCCTTCGTTGATCTTTTTTTGTTGTACGTTTTATCTATTTAGTTCCACACACAAAAAAACTAATTTTGTTTTAATATAAGGAAGAAAAAAAATTTATTATCAAATTTAATTCATTATAAAATTTTCAAATTTTCTAGGCAACACACTATTTCTAACTGGTCTTTGAACGTTGCGATTCTGATCATTCACTTGTACATTTTGGTTTCTTGGTTCATCACCTCCCCTTCTAAAAATCAATGTATAAGGTGATGCATTATTATTAACATTCGCTTTAAAAACTGTTGCACAAAGTTCTACATTAGTTGATCTTTTTTTTATTTGGTCCAAGTGTCTTTTTATAATTTTGTTCCCAGTATCTATATCATACAACAAATTTCCGTTTTTGCGCATTATTGTACCTTTTTCCCAATTATTATCTTTAAAAGTTTTATACCATATGCTGTCTCCTATTTCTATATCCCTATCTATTGATATCTTGCGATTTAGTATATGATCTGTTTCATCCCTCGGTTTTATCAACTCCCATTTTGTCTTAATCATTCTGGAGAACATTACTTCGCTTGGTATTTTGTTGGTCGTTGCGTTGGGTGTATTACGATAATTAAAAAGAAACTTTTCTAGAGCTATGTCTACGTCTATTTTATTATTATTTTCCATATTCCTTTTCATATTCATTTTCATTGATCTAATCATACGCTCACATTGGCCATTGGACTGTTGGTGGTGAGGTGCGGTGAGTAAGTGTTCGATTTCGTGATTTTCGCAAAATTTCTTAAATAATTTACTGGTAAAGTTAGTTCCATTATCACTGACTATTCTATTAGGTATACCAAATAAACTTATTATTTTCATCAATTCTTTAATCGTTGATTCCGTAGTTGTGTTTCTCATTCTCCTAATAATAGGAAATTTGCTGAAAGCGTCAACACATACCATAAAATTATTATCTTTGAACTCTGCAAAGTCTATGTGTACGCGCTCGAATACTTTCGTTGCTGTTTCCCATGGGTTTTGAATATTATGAGGATTGTCTGCGTATTTATTGCAAGCATCGCAATTCTTTACCTCCTGATCTATTTCTGCATTTAAACCAGGCCACCACAGATACTCTCTCGCTAATGATTTTGTTTTTCCAGCACCGAGATGCCCATTATGCAACTCTTGCAAAATCTCTTTTCTCATACCTTTCGGTATTATGATCCTATTCTCTTTAAAAAGGCAACCTTTGATTAAACTCAATTCCAATACCATATTTTTATACGTTTTGTTCTTTATCTGCTCATGATTCCTTATATCGTTGATTACTTCCATTAGTTCTTGATCAATATTAGTTTCTTTAACTATTCTTTTAAAATTTATTGGTGTGTCCCAAAAATTGTAATCAATTATTTCGTCATCTAACTTTTGTACCATCTCTTCTGTATTCATTAGTGGTAATCTGGACAAACAGTCTGGTACAATATTTCGTTTCCCGGGTCTATGAACTATCGTAAAGTCATGCGCTCCCATAGCCAAGTTCCATTTTTGGAGTCGCATTGATATGGAAGAATTGTCCTTGAGTCCCTTCGTAAATATATACACGAGTGGCTTGTGGTCGGTAATTATTACAAATCTTGTGCCTATTAAATACTCCTGGAATTTTTTAACCGCGTAAATTACCGACAAAGCTTCTCTTTCGATACTGGTATAATTTAACTCTGATTTCAAGTGCTCTTGACGCGAAAGCGATGGGTTTTTCTTTGCCATCACCCTCAATATGAAATAAGACTGCGCCTAAACCTTTCTTTGAAGCATCAGTTGCAATGCCCACTGGTAGATCCGGGTTATAAAAATTTAACGTAGGCGGAGTGCTTATGAGTTTTTTTAGGTAATCAAAGCTTTCTTGATGTGTACTATCCCATTACCACTTGTCTTTATTTACTATTTTGTATAAGGGATCGGCGATGTCAGCAAAATTGCACAGAAATTTTCGATAATAGCTCGCCATCCCCAAAAAAGTTGCCAACTCTTCTTTTGTCTTAGGTTCCGGCATATTTGAAATAGCCTTTATTTTATCTGCGTTCGGATGGATTCCATTGTCGTCTATATCGTGACCTAGAAACCGTAGTTTTTTTTTAAAAAATATACTCTTTGTGAAGTTTGGTGTAAGCCCATACTTTGATATTTTGTCAAATACCATTTTTATGTTGTTCACGTGAGCTTCATCATCCTCCCCAGTAATCAATAAGTCATCAATATAAAACACGACGTCTTTCATGTTCCCGAAAATATTATCCATAGTTTGTTGGAATATTGCTGACGAAGTTTTTAATCCAAACGGAAGTCTTGTAAACCTGAAATAGCCTTTATGAGTTGAAATAGTGAGAAAATCTCTTGATTCTTTTGCCTTTCGATAACTTTGCCATAAGGTCATTGATGCGTGGAATTGGGTACTTGAAATCCTCTAACGCAGGATTAATAGTATTCTTGAAGTCAACACATAGCCGAATTGAACCATCGCTCTTGACAACAGGAGTGAGAGGACTGGCCCATCTTACCTCTTCAACAGGTTCGATTATTTTGTCGCTTATCCACTTCTGTAGTTCTTTTGTAACCAAGTCAATTCTTGAATAAGGTACACGCCTGGGAGGTATGATTTTCGGTGTAGCACCTTGTTTTAGATGTAGTTTGACATAGTTGCGTAGTATTGGTTTCTTGCTAAGTTTTGACTCGCATTGTTTGATCAGTTCTTGAATAGTATTGTCATAATCTTCTTCGACTAAGTTTACAAATCTATCTAGTATATTTCTAAAGACTGCTATCCAGGTCCTTCCTAACAGTGCAATCTTATCACTCTGGACTACATAAGCAGTTAAGATTTGACTTTTGTCTTCGAATTTTGCCTTGACTTTGGTAGTTCCTAAAACATTTATTGTGTTTCCATCATAACCAGTTAATTTAATATCTGATTTATTTAAGATTTTTACTCCAATCTTTTTCGCGATATGAATCGGTAGAATACTATACTTTGACCCGGTGTCGATCTGCATCAAAATAGGCATGTCGTTCAAATATACCGTGACCTTATAAGCATCGTTAGCTGTGTAATTATTATCGGTATCCATATTGTTTATGTCTAAATTGTCTAAATTGTATAAATTATATTCTTTTCTTTCTAGTTTGTCATTATCATCTTCTTTTATCTCTTCTATATTTACAGTGTTTACTTTATTTGTATATCGTGATTGATTATAGTCGTTGTTATGATATTTACAATTGCATACTTGATTAGTTCCTCGATTTCCAATATTATGATTATCATTATATCTTTGAATACATCTTGAATCGTTATAATGTCTGTTATATCTGTAATTATAATCATTATTAAATCTATTATTATTATAGTCATTTTTATTATAACTAGCTCTATTATCAAATCTCGAAGAATTATTGTACGATCCTGGATAGTTTGCTCTGACGTTTTAATAATTCGCGTTATAATTCTGATATCTAGGGTTGTAATTATTTCCTTGGTAACTGGGGTTATAACTATTTCCTTGATAAATATTTCTTTGAAAGTCATGGCCTCTTGCTGTCCATCGTTGTCTTTTATCGTTATTCGATCGTGGATTATGTCTATCGTCGTATCTGACCACCTGTTTGTTTTCTTCAACTTTTATGCCTCTTTGTCTTTCCAAATGTTTTACGCTTGTTTCTTCTTCAGTCTTTTCACTTAAAGAAATGTTTTCAACTTTAGCTATTATATTTTCTTTTAATTCTGTCTCCTCAAAATTATCTCTTAAACTAAAGACTTCTGCTAACGTAATATTCTCTTTCAACGTAATTTTCTGCCTGATACTTCTGCTATTTGATGAAATTTTTACTTTTTCAATGACTCTACTATCGCTTAACGAACATTCATTTTGTAAAATACATAATCTACTTACCCAATTGATGTAACTTTCATTTTTACCTTGTACAGCTGCATTGAATAATAACAATTTCGAACTTGTAGATTTCCTCGGGTGTAATAACCTAAATTTTTCAATCAATATCGATGGATTGATGAAATCGGTAGGTGAACATATCGATTTGAGCTTGATGTATTCTTCGTCTGGTAGTCTTCTTGTGGAGGATCCTGCTTTTTCGATATCAGAGATCTGAGCATCGTTGAATATGTCTTCGAAATGACTTAGAAAAACATCGCCATTACCTGTGTATGTTGGAAATTCAATATTAATATTAACGTTATTGTTTGAGGTCTGTTTCATAATTTATAATTTACAATATCCTTGAATTTTTCTATTTTATAGTATTGGATTTTATAAAAATTTTAAGAAGTTAATTTATATTTAATATTTTAGAAAATTTTAATTTAGGATGCTGCCACCATGAAAAGGTTGCAGAAATCAAAGGCAGAAATCAAATGTTATAAACGTATATTACGTCAATTTATTGATATTTAAATTTAAAAAATATATGATCACATAATTCAAAATAGTTTCCTATATATATTGACAATTTAATTTAATGTAGTTTATAATAAATTGATCTTTTTTTTAAAGTTAAAATAAAAAATTGAACATTAGTTTATTAAGTAAATTGATTTATAAAATATAAAATTTAATATTAGTTTATAAACAAATTGATTTTTAAAATATAAAAGTTGTTTTTAACAAAAAGAAAGAAACAATTCTTATTACATTTGAAATATATTAAGTTACGCCATAAATAGCTTAAGGATGTAAAAGAAAAACAATTTTTTAAAGTTAAGATAAAATACATGAGTGTCACTGTTTAACATAACAATTTTTTAAAGTTAAGATAAAATACATGAGTGTCACTGTTTAACAATTTCTAAAATTATTATCAGGTCTAAAATAATTATTGTTGTCGTTTCTATTTTTATTGTAAAAGTTTTTATCTTTATCGGTCTTTTTGTCGTTATTTATATAACTTATATTATCAACATCTGACTTATCGCTGATGCTGTCTAACTTAATCCCTAACTCCACCATCTCATTTAATGTTAAGCTAATATTTTTACAAAATTTATATTTTATTTTATCATTTAAGGTAGATGTACGTAATTTTTCTTTTAATCTACTGTCGTCCGATTTTATGCAGTTTAGATACTCTAATGTACCACAGTATGAAACTCTCAGACGAGTTCTGCTGTAATAAATTAAATTTATTAATTAAAGTGTTTTTATCTTGCACAGGTAAAAGGTAAGTTAATTTTTTAGTTACAATTTTAAGATCTAGTATGTCGGTATCAGAACAAATTGATTTAATATTGTCAAAAACCTCGTCTGATAAATTATTAAGCAAAGTATTTATTTTAATAGAGTCCGATAATGTGCTGGTCGAAAAATAACTTAATATTCTATCAAAATAAATCTCAGTAAGTGGTCCAACTAATTTAGGAATTTTGTGTATATACTCTAGTTTTATTTCCATATTTTATTAGTAAATCATATATATTAAAATTATAACATTTTGTATTTTAACATTTTATATTTTGACAAACATACAATTTAATTCGATGAATTCTGACTCATTGTACACGTAATGTTTGCCATTTAATAACTCAAAACAATTTATCATGTCTTTGAGGTTTACAAGCTCAAATAAAACATCTTCGGTACCCCGTATTCTAGAGTAGTTTACATCGCAGTTATAAGTTAAATCAAACAATATGTCGTAAATAGAAATTTCATGAGGAATGTTGAAGAGTTTAAAAGCAAACATGATAGAAATAATATCAAAAATGATTTTACCTTTTTTTTTTCTTTTTTATATAGAAATTATTTGTACCGTTTCATAATTTTTTTTATTAATCATATTTACAGAGAAAAATTTTATTTTTAAAAAAAATGAAGCGAGTTTTTTTATGCCTAACATGGAGCACCATGAAGAGAATCATGATAAACGTGCAAGTAAGTAAAAATGTATTTTATTAACTCCTTTTTCTCTTTTTACATATAGTATATATACTATATAAAATTAGAATATATATGATTAAAAAAAATAACAAAAAGTAAGGTTACGAAAAATAAAATGTAATATAAGTTGAATTACGAAAAATAAAAAGTTGAATTTGAATTTGAATTCATAACAATATTTTTACCTATTTGTTTTAAAAAAATTCATAAAAGTTCGCAAATAACGATTGACAATTGTCACTGAAATTTTATTTTAACTTCTTTACAATATATATTTTTACCTATTTGTTTTAAAAAAATTCAAAAAAGTTCACAAATAACGATTATGTCAATTGTCACTTTTCTATGGTACATCTTCACTGAAATTTTATTTTTTTACAATATATATTTTTAGCTATTTACTTTAAATTAATTCAAAAAAGTTAAAAATATAATGATTATGACAATTGTCACTCTTCTATGGTACATCTTCACTGAAATTTTATTTTAACACATTTACAATATATATATTTTTACCAATGTACTTTTTAAAAATAACGATTATGACAATTAATGTTTTTTTATGATGGTACATCTTCACTGAAATTTTATTTTTACATCTTTACAACATATATTTTCACCTAAAAAATTTAAAAAATGTTCAAAAATAACGATTATGTTATGTTTATGTATGACTTAATTTAGCCACTTTATTAGTTCTTTTAGTCGACTTAATTACTTCTTTTAGTCGACTTAATTACTTCTTTTAGTCGACTTAATTACTTCTTTTAGTCGACTTAATTAGTCGTTTTAGTCGACTAAATTAGTCGTTTTAGTCTATTAGTCGTTTTAGTCGACTATATTAGTCGTTTTAGTCGACTATATTAGTCGTTTTAGTCGACTATATTAGTCGTTTTAGTCGCCTATATTAGTCGTTTTAGTCGATTATATTAGTCGTTTTAGTCGACTTTAGACTAATTTAGTTGCTAAAGTTTTTAGTCGAATTTAAAACTATTAGTTAGTCGACTAAATTTAGTCGATTAACAACACTACTGACCAATATGAAAGTTCTACTAAAGTTGATGTAACACAATTCAAAACATTATTGGGAAATCTTTTTTAAATGGAATTTTTAAATCTAACCATCAAAATAAAAAAACAAAATATTTTTTTTCAAATATGTAAAATAAATTTATGTTTAGAACACATTAGTGTTTTATGTAATAAATGTTTTGCATGTCAAATTTAACATATTTCAATGTTCTATATTTTTTTTATGTTTGAATGTATTAGTGTAATTTTTTTTATATTGAAGAATAAAGATCCATATTATGAATTATCATGATTATATGATAAATAAGTTAATTTTTTAATTTAATATTTGAAATTTAAAAAAAGTAAACATTTTTTAGAAAATTTTGGCACAAACTATAATTATCCTCATTTAACCTAAGCTTAAGAAATAAAAATAAATAAATATTTTAACAAGTTTAAGGTTATTTCTATCTTATATCCAAATATTAAATAAAAATAATGAATATAACTGGAGATATATACATCTGAAATTGGGGTCTATTAAACCCCACGCTAGGCCTATTCAAAAATAATCGAATAATTACGAATACGAATAATAAATTATTAGTTTTATCTGAATACAAATAATCATTTATTCGATTCGAATAAAACGAATTATTCGTAATATTTAATAAATCTAACATTTGTCATTTCTATTTGTTGACCTGCCAATCTGACAGGTGATGTGTTTGTGTTTATAAAAATTCTAGCACAAATTTAAAAATTTCTAGTGAAAATTTAAATTTTTATTTGCCACATTTTTTGAATCTCACGAAAAGTTTATTTTTTGAATCTCATAATAAATTATATTAAAAATTACATAAACCAGAGGTATATAAAAATATATTACATCTCTACAAAAATTATTGTTAGCTAGCTTAATTATGTTAGAGAATGCTTCTGATGTTGAAGATGAGAATTTCCTCACAAAAGAGAGCAATCATATGGGATCAATATCAAATCCTTAAAGACGGTGAAAAGGTTGCCTGCAATCATTGCAAGAGTATTATAAAATGTAAAGGCAAAACACTCCTCTTATTAATCATTATAATAGGTTTCATTCACACCTTAGTAAAAAAAATATAATAAAATAGACATTTTTTTAAGGTCTACACCAAATTCTTCAAAAAAAAATTAATTTTAAGGATAATTTATTAAAATTATTAATAAATAATAATATACCTTTTAAAATTAATAATTCAAATGATTTTAAAAATTTTATAAGTGATGATTGTTCTGTAAAATCAAAATGCTCCAATACTCTTAAATTGCACATGTATAATATATTTGCAGAAAAAGAACAGTTGAGGAAAAATATATAAAAATAAAAGTCAGATTAATTTTTCATCTGACATTTGGACTAGCAACACAGGTTCCTTTTTTAGGGCTAACAGCCCATTTTATTGATGATAATTTTTAAATAAATAACGTAATTTTGGATGTCAGTCCAATAAATGAAACCCATTCAGGTGAAAATATATTTAAAGCCTGTTAAAATAATTAAAAATTATAATTTAGAGAAATTTTTTTTTTATAACTTTAGATAATGCAACTAATAATAAAACATTTATTGATACATTTTCTTTAAAATATCCATTAATAAAAATAGGGCACATATGATCAGGGTTGCCATGTCTCCCCCCATCAGTGGGAGTCTCCCACAATTTTTTAGTTTACCCACATACATCTCACTCCCACAAAACTCCCACAATTAGAAATCTCCCACAAAAAGCTCCCACAATTTTTTAATTTCTCCCACAATTTTTTTTTTTAGCATTTTAATGTTTTTAATATATAAATAATAATTTTGAGAGACAATTTAATTATTTTTATATTTTTAAAATAAATTTTAAATATTTATTCGAAAAATATGTCTAGTTCTTTTATTTTATTTTTCCGCTCTAAAATATATTTTTTATAAAATTCTCCAATTCTCCACTCGACATTTTCAAAATTTTTGTGTTAGAAAGAATAGAAGTTAGAACAGTATGTATAATTATTATAAATATATTTTAAATTACTTAATATATTTTATATCGTTATCTAGAATTGCAGTGCTCCACTCGACATTTTCAAAATTTTTGTGTTAGAAGAATATAACTTTTAGAAGTGGATATTATTCTAATCTCTAATTCTTTTAAATAAAGTTAGTGGATGAATAATATTGATTAAATAATATTTTTCACTACTTACTTTTATACTATTCCATAAAGTATTAGTCAAGCAAAAGATTATAAATATAATTGATATATTATTCAACAATAGCTCAGTTATAACAAACGACAATCTACCAAATATTATCATTTTAAAAATATGCGTACCTTCATGCAAAATGCATATGCACACCTAATAACGATTAATTATGATATAAATAAGGCCACACGAGTTGAACGATTAGCAAAAGCTAAAAATTTGATTGGTCAAAATTTGAAAAAAACGAAATCTCTTTCATAAACCTTACTTGAAGGATTCTTGGACTGTAAACATCTATACAGCATTTATAAATGAATAAAAAACAGAAATAATACGTAATTCAGGATTCAATATCCCATATATCAAACAGATTTAAGTAATAAAATGTTCTATTTTGCTAATAATTTTATCTTACTGTAAAATTAAAATAATATATTAAGCGCTAAACATTGATAAAATTTTCAGAATAAATGATTTCAAATGGCTGTTCTGGCCAAATTAATAGATATTTAATATAACTTTGCAAGAATATATTACCAGGGCATACTTTTTAATCACAATGTGGGTCGAATCTTTTCCCCATAATATTTAACGACTCCAAAATAAGTGCTAACTTTACTTGTGGTAGGACAAAAATGAGCAAGGCTATCACAAATGTGTTAGGATCTGAATCCAAGAGGTCAATTCTAGACGATTTGAAAGAAGGACATCCATATGCTATTTTAACAGATGCATCAAATAAGGGAAATATTAAAACATTTCCCCTGATACTTCGCTATTTCAACAAGAATAAGGGCATTTCTATAAAAATATTGAAATTTTAGCTAACCACATAATGGTAAATATAGCTGATTCAGGGTTTTCAATGAGTTGCATGTCAGCTTTCTGCGTTGATAATGCCTCTGTTAATTTTGGCAAAAATCAAAGTGTATTTACCGAATTGAGGCAGCACAATAATGAATTAATACCAATTGGCTGTATATGCCATATACTGCATAATTCTTGCAAGAAGGCAATGAATGTACTATCTGTAGATGTCGAAGTAATTGTGATGAAATGTTTTAACGAATTTAGTTCATCAACTAAAAGAGTCACTGAATTAAAAGAATTGGTGGAGTGGTCTGATTTGGAATGGTGTGAGTTGTTGCGATATGTACCTATCAGGTGGTTATCATTAATACCTGCCATCGAGAGAATTTTAAAATTTTACGAACCCTTAAAGAAATACTTCTAAATAAAGATTTTAAAAGCTGTCCTAAATGAAAAATTTTTTCGAGGATGATATGTCAGAAGCTAATTTGGGATAAGTTTCACATGTAGGAAATCTACTTCATGTAGTTAATATTCAGTTGCAATCAGAAGATTCTTTATTGATAAAGATTCACAAAATCATGCTACAGCTCTGTTCATCTCTACAGTTAAAAATAGATAATAAATTTTATGGCGCTATTGCTAAAAATATTATATTAAAATGTTCAAATAATACTCTAATTAATACATTTTTAAATGAAGCAGATATTTTTATTAAGACAATTTTAGAATATTTACAATCAAAATTTGATTTTAATAACTCTATTTACAAATGTTTAAATATTATGATCTTGGAACAGAAACCATCATTTGATTGTTTTTGTAATTTAATAAATATATTAAAATTACCGATAGACATTGAAGCCTTGTTTGAAGAGATTGTAATTTTTTCCATTTTTTATGATTAGCCAGAATACTTAAAGTTAGATGGTCTAAAAGCAGAGGAGAAATGGGTGGAATTTTTTCATAATAACGATAAATCCCCATGCTTGGAAAAAATTTGCCAGTATGTTTTCTCCTTACCTCATTCTAATGCCTCATTGGAGCGCATTTTTAGCCTGATGAGGACTGTCTGGAGAAAGGAGAGAAATCGAATTGCTTTAACGAGGCCGAGTTAATGGTTAAACAAAATTATAAAATGTCATGCCAGGAATTTTATAAATATCTTAATAACGACGGTAAACGTTTAGTTCCATTATTTAAATCTCAATATAATTAACTATAACTATTTGACTTTCTATATTTTATAAAATCTTATTTATACATTTGCATAAAATCAAATAAATTTATTTTTTACATTGTAAAATTAATATTTTGAATATTTTGGCAAATCATAAAAATAAAGAAGCATTACAATCTCCTCAAACATGACATCATATTAAATCTTATTAATAATTATCCGATAATAGTAATAATATTCTTACTTTGGTATTTTTGCAGCATAATTTAGTGAACCTTTATTAAATTATATTCTTCTGATTGCAACTGCATATTAACAACATATAGTAGATTTCCTATATGTAAAATTCCTAAATATACTTCTGCCATTTATTTTTGAAAATTTTTTTCAAAATATTATGACAGCTTTTATAATCTATTTACTTTATAGAGGTTTGTAAAATTTTAAAATTCTACGATGGCGCGTATTAGGAGGAACCTGTCAACCAACATTATGCTGACTCAATTCTGTAAAACACTCTGGTTTTTGCCAAATTCACTGAGGAATTATCAGATCAGAAAGCTGCCATGCAATTCATTGGTAATGCCAAATCTGCCATATTTACCATTATATATGGTTAGCTATGTCTTTGGATATTTCATATCTGGAGAAATTTTTTTTAATAGTTTTATTAAAATCACATTAATTTTGTTGAAATAGGGGAGGATCAAGGGAAATGTTTTGATATCTCCTTATTAGATGCATCTGTTAGAATTGCATATGTTTGCACATCTTTCAAATCGTCAAGAATTGACCTTCTGGATTTATATCCTAAAACATTGATGATAGCCTTGCTCATTTGTGTTCTACAAAGTATACTTTTCATTTATATTAGTCGTTAAATATTATGGGGAAAGATTCTACCAACATTGTGATGTTAAGTAGCTCTCTGAATGTTGTACTGCATGATAGGTATTTACCATTTCCGCAACTATAGTTGCATCTGTATTATTTCTTATTTTTGAAGAATATTTTTGTTTTGCAATAGATGTTGATAGACTTCCCTGTACTGATTTATGCTTTGAAGATTTTTGATGCCTCAAAATATCATATTCACTTCCCCCATTGTATTAACTAAATACTGTAGAACAACTTCCCCGCACTGATTATAATTATTTTTTACATTGTAAATTTAAAATTGTTTGTTTTTTTATAAAATTTTATTTATACATTAGCATAAAATATATTTTTACATTGTAAAATTACAATTTTTTTATAAAATTTTATCTTGTTTACATTCTTTTGTATTTAAAAAAGATCGTTGGTTATTATTTTTATACAAAATTAATATATTATAATAAATCAATATGTTATTTTAATAATAAAGATAGTATTTAAGAAATTTTGTGTCGTACTCGTACTATAATTACCTATTTTGAAAAATAGTTGGATATTTTATTTTGAAAAATAGTTGGCTATTTTATTTTGAAAAATAGTTGGCTATTTTATTTTGAAAAATAATTACCTATTTTATTTTGGAAAATAGATTCGATTTTATATTTATAAAAAATAATAAACGGATAACTAAGTAAATTCTCAATCCCGGCCGCAGGCCGGGCCGGCCCGCAAAATTTTTTTTTTTAGCAATTTTCATATTTCTCCCACAATTTTTATATTACTCCCACAAAATATCGAATTTCTCCCACAATTTGAAAATTTTGACCTGGCAACCCTGCATATGATGCTTTGCCCATGTAATTAATTTAATATAGAAAGAAATTTTAAAAATTTTAGATCCTTCAATTCTAAAACTAAGAAACATTATTAGAATGATTCGTATGTGGTGAAAGGCAAATGCATATCGGATCCCCATACTCTTGAAAATGGCAAGGAATTATCTATCTATACAAGGAACATCAACTGCTTGTGAAAGGCTTTTCTCAGTTGGAACTAATTTATTGTCAAAAAACCGCATGTCATATAAGGAAGAAAATAAAAAAAAACTATTTGCCTTAAATTATAAATTAAATTAATAATATACATTTTAATTTTGTTTATAACTTGATTATATATTATTTATTATCAGATTATTGATTACATATTATGTTTTCTGTTTAAAATCAAATTTGTAATAAAAAAAATTTTTCAATATATTTGAGTATGATTTATTTTATTAAAAAAATTAATTCTAAATATTCGAAATACAAATAGTAGATTTTATTATTCGTACGTATTCAAATAGTAAATTATTCGATTCGTTTAAACAAATCGATATGAATAATGCACTATTCGATTCGAATTCGTTTTTGAATAGGCCTACCACGAGTACTAACGTCATTTTTTTCACCGGAGTATTGAAGGGTTATATATTGTATCTGAATTATGAAAATATTTTATAGACAAAGATAATTTTGCAAAATGCGTTATCTGCAGAATCATCTGAGTTTACCTTCAATACGGCAGGGAATATAGACACTCCATATCGTAGAAGCTTATTGCCAGAAAATCTAGAGGCTCTCGTATTTATTTAAAAAAATCAATTTTATATATTAAATACAATTTTATAATTCATACCAACATATGGATATATTATCAAATATGTTTTTTTAATTATAGTCGTAATTGTAGAAATAAAAAATTAAATGCAAAATTTGATTTTTTACATAAAAAATATTGATTTCTTAATTACATTTGGTTCAAAAGGGGGGGGGGGTAGTAAAAAATCAATAAATATCAAATCGGTATCAGTATTGGATCGGTTTTCAAACAATATCGGATCGGTGAAAAATATGTGGATCGGCAGACCTAAATATAAGCAATTAAATTATACTACAGTATTGAGATGGGAACCAACATTAAAAACCCAAGATTAACAAAATATTGGTTTTGGTTCAATTGAGTTTTTTTATATCTTCTATTTCTTGTTTTAGTATAATTAATAAATTTAAACAATAAAAAATAGTGATTTTAAAAAAACTTTGTTTAAATAATATATAAATGAAATAGTGGCATAGCCAGGATTTATGCAATAACAAAATTTTACAGAGAATTTCATTATAGATTTTATTTATTATTAAAATACTATATATATAACATCCCATTATTTAACCAGCTGTGGAGCACTAAGCGCTATTGTTTGTCTAATCAAAATTTTGAAATTAATAGTTGCTAAAAATAAATAAAAATTGTTACATAAAGATGTTATCTTAATTATTTTTGTATAATTTTATTTTTATTATAATTAAATATTTTTTTCTTAAAATTATTTTTGTACTTTTTTGAAAGTCGGTAACGCGCGTTCCTTTTTCAGATGTAACGAGTAATCTTTTTTGTAGTAACGTTTAAAGCACTAAAAAATACTGATTCCACATGATATAACATATGAAACAAAACGAGTTTAATAATCAGTAAATATTTAAAATATAAATTCATAAGTATCAGTGGCCATTTAATGTATATAATTATTGAAAATTGTGATTCCAAAAGTTATCCATAGGCGCAAGAGGTTTAAAAATATAATTTTAAGAAAGTACTAGCTATTAGATGTAATATTTATATATTGCCAAATGAGAAATCCAATAGGAGAAAGTCTAAAATTATTTTATGGTAGGCGTAGCCATGCTTAAATTTATTATATGATTGTAATTTTTACAAGAATGATCAAATTAAATATAGTTCCCTCTCCCCAAATGACAGTATAAGTTGAAAAATAGGATAATAGCTAATGAAGAGGTTATAAAGTACCAATTCCCATTTCTGAAAAAATGGTTTTCTATTTAAAAATACAGTAAACATGTCCATTTTAAGAATAGTTGTAACCAAGATTCTTGCTCTCAAACAGTTGCCTAATTTGTCAACTTTTATTGTTTAATATGAAATTGATTGGGAATTAAGGATTGCCAATAGACAAGTTTTACTGTAATTTAATATTAATTATGATGACAATGTCATGTAAAATTTTATTATTCATTCATTTACAAACATATTTTTAGCAAAAGTTATCAATGCAGTTAGCTCATTTCATAAAAGAATCGTAACTTAGGTTTATGAAAACCTTATTTAAGAGCATAATAAAAATTGTATCTGAATCTAGATTGCCAAAGTTAGCATATGTAATTCTAATATTTAAAAAATTACTATCAACAAATTTATTGTTTATTCCATTGATTTATGTAAAATATTATTTTATTTAAGGAAAATAAACAGATTGATTCAACAATAACAATGTTCCAGTATTAACAAAATAAATAATTTATGTTTCCACCATAGATTGCTGATTTTTTATATTTGCCAGCTTAACCTTTATTTTAGCTTTTCTTTGTTTCAAAGTCAATTTTAACTTATTCCACCTATAAAAATAAGTTAGGTGTATGGATTTATGTAAAATACCTTTTAGAGGGATTCTTATATTCTTTCTTAGGCTTTGCTACATGTGTAGGATTAGCCCTAATTGCAGCATGAACTTTTTTATACATTTCTTCTATCTAAATCTTTATTATAAAAAAAGAGATATTAATATTTTACAGTATCAGGGTCCACATTATTCTTAATGTATTGAGAAAAATGTTTATTATATTTATCATCATTATTCTCTTGCAATAATTTCATATAATTTGAAATATGAAGTCCAAATATACGTTCTCGATGCACATCTGGATTGTATTCTTTAGATTCTTTATCATAACCAGGAAAACGTTTATTACTATATAATGGAGTAACATTAATTAGATTTAAGTATTGAAAATAATACCTATGTGGAATGTCAATTCCTCCATCACATGCTCCCTTCATAGCTGCAAAGATTTTTGAGCCAGTGGTAGTTCTAGATAGTCCTACATCTAAATAACATTTGAAGGCTGAAGGGCAACTCTCAATATCTTCTACACAATAATCAGAACCATCAATAACTTCAGCTCCTTGATAATGTTTATCTAATTTAAACTTTTGAAGTATCTAAAAGAAATTTAAATGCAATAAGTTTAGAAAATAATCAGGATATTCATACTCTTCCTATATATAATTCATATTTGTCATTTAAAAAGTTTAATCATTGAAAATCTAAAAACATACTCTTCTTGCTAATAGTAGTCCAGTACAATATGCAGCTGCATAATTAGTAAGACCAGCTTTTAATCCATATTCAGATAATTCGTGTGAATATGCGGACGCAACAATAACATCACCTTCAATTTTGGCATATGCAATCTTTACAAAAGTTTAATTTTTATAATTATTATATATTACCTGACAAATAATATCATTTCTTGTTATCCGAACTATCATTCTATACTTAGGGGTATTATACTTATTCTTGTCTTGAACAACCAGTTGTTTTCGCGCAGCATAATCCGTTTTTCCCTCTCTTCTCCTTTTAAATTTTACCTGATATCTTTTGAAGTAAGCCTTATTTTTTAATACTTTAACAAAACCCTAAAATTATGTTAAGCACATGATAAAAGATAAAATATTTACCATATCAAAATGAGGAAATAAGTGTAAACGTTGAATATAATTACTCGGATTTATATTATTTATAATTAAAGCTTTATAAAAAATAATATAAATTTATACATTATTTTTTAGAAATTATTTATAATGTATGTAGTATTATGAGTTATATTATAACAACTTAACAGTTCTTATATTTTAAGATTTATCTAAATGGAAATTGGCTGACTGGTTATTTTTATTTTTTAATAAAAAAGTCTATTCCTGCAATAAATAAATCTCAATTATATTAAAAATACTCAAGTAGTTTAATATTATAAATAAATTTTAGGATATATTAACATATATATATACTCATGTTTATTAGAAAGTTAATTACACTAAACAATTTTCCTATGTGTAAAAATAAGATAGAGTGCATGTTATACATCAAAACATATTAGATTTAAAAAAACTATAAATGTAAATATGACTTCTTTTAAATATATATAAAACCAAAAGCGTAACTCAGATGTAACGTCTAGAGAAGCATGGCTTCCCTTGTTCATTTTCATATAAAAATTGTATAATAAATTAATATAACTTTTAAACCACATCAAAATTATACTATTTTTATTACATCGTTGAATAATTTCACTAGTTTTAAATAGTTAAAAAAAATACAATTTTAAAATTAGTTAAAATGACACCATATATATATATAACATTAAATGTAATACTGTTTTTACTAGTACAAAATAAATAATACTATTACTAAATTATACTCTACAAATGTTAAAAAAAAGTACTTTGGGATGAGAAGCATATTAATGAATGTCTTTTTTTAAAAATAAATAATACAATAAATTATTTTATTGTAAATTTTTTATTAGACCTCCTTAAGGGAATTCAACGAAAAATTGACAATTTTTTTTTAATAAATAAGGAAATCAAGTGTATACTTATTTTTTAAATAAATTTAAGAGAAATGAAAATATGATTTTTAATAGTACATAACAATAATTTTTTTTAAAGTTATCTCTCTTCATTTTTTTAGAAACAATAATGAAAATTATCTTTAAATAGAGAAATCTTAATATGAAAAAGTTAATTATTGAAAAGCAAGACTAACACCAATTTTAAGTTATTTAAAGATAAAAACAAAACTTTTAATTCTAACTTTAGTTTCAACACCTGCAAGGGCCGAACTGGGATTTTGATTTTTAAAATTATTAAAATTTATTGTAGGAACAGGATGCCAAAATCGATTTTTCAATCAATCACTGATTTTAATTGAAATAAATATTTAAAAATTTAAAATCTAACAATATATAATTTAGTACTTGGACCTTAAACTAATTACCAATCCGGCTCATTTATATATTTTAATATTTAGTTGGATTTTCAGGGAGTGAGAGCACTTCTCCCCTGGAAAAAAATACTCGTTTTAATTCCATAAATATTATTAAAAGATAATTAAATCTATGATTCTTAGAAAGATAATAATACATTTATAATTATTATTCATTATTACAAATTAAACATCAACCCCCCCCCTTCCACAGGTTACTACATTACTATTTAAAGCAACCTATTAAAGTAACTTTCAGAGTGGTTTAAGCTGAATAAGAAATATTTACATAAGTTTAATGGTTAAATGGAAACAAATATATATTATAAAATAACTAGTGATGAAATCATGTATATTTTAAAATTAATTAATTAAATTACGCGAAAAATTAAAAAGTATTTTCGAAATCAATTTATAATAAAAAGGTTAAAATTTATATAAAAAATTAAAGACAAAAATGATAAAATGTTAAAATATATATCATTACAATATATACCTTAGTTAAAATACAAAAATAATTATTAGCCAGCAAAGATTAATGTTGTTTCCAAATTTATTCTCAATATTGCATCATCTTTCCCCTTGGTCATTCGAACTCTTTTCATTTCTTTTCTGGCCTCTTAATACTAGTCCCAGGGTTACTTTTTACTTATTTATACTATATTTTATTATTATTTTTACATTTTAATAACTTTTATTTATTATTATTTAAATTAATCTTTTTACATAGTATAGCAAAATGTGACGACATTAAGTTTTTAGTAACGTCAAAAGCCCTATATTTATTAATCTAAAAAAAAATTCTAAAAATTTAAGATATTATATATTGTCTATAAATAACTAGTTTGAAAGAATTTATTATTGCTCAAAGATGCAAGCTGGGTTTACCAATGGAAAACCTTTAAAGACCCGGCCTACGTAAAATTCTCATCCCCAAAACGAAAAATTAGCAGATTTATGTAAAAATATATAGAGCGGAGAGGCTCGGTTTTAAGGATGATTAAATGGATTATAAGAATATCAAGATAGTCGAATACGGGTATTGAATTAATGATAATTTTAAAGAAATAGTTAATTTGAATATAAAATTTGTAAAGATAATTGAAAAATTGTAAAGTTAAATTGAAAGATTTAAATTGTAAACAAATTAATGGACAATTATATAAAATAATTATCGAGGTTATGTAAATTTTAATAGTACAAATATAGAAAGAGAAAAAAGTAGCTTTTTTATAATTTTTTAGTTTGTTATATATTTTTAGTTGATTTTGTACTTTTACCTTTTAGTTTATTTATGTTATTTTAGAATGATTTTGATAATATTTAATAAATTAAATTGGCACAATTCGTGTTCATATTAAATTTAAATTTTCAATAAAGATTATCAATGAAATATCAAGATCCTTTAACATGAATACCCAGAAACCATATTAATCGAACTAGAATTTTAATACTCAGTATTTGGGGTACAACTATGGCTACAATTGTGTTGGTATCACCCATATCAGAAGATCTACAAAGTTTATTTTTTCTAATAAGTTGTGACTAAATAGAACTATGATAGCCTATCAGAAGATCTTCCAAGTTTATTTTTTTCATATAAGTTGTGTCTAAATAGAACTATGGTAACCTTACTCTAATTGTATTTCTCTTATAAACTTTTAGGAATATCAGTGGCGTCGCTAGGGGGCGCAGGGGCTCGAGCCCCCTGAAAAATTTGAATAGCCCCATGAAGTAAAAAATTTTTTTGATTGCCCACTGAATGATTTATTTTATAATTCCATTGAGTAATATATAGATTAAATTTTATAAAATAAAAATTAATTAGTCTATCTAAATTATTCAATTAATACTATTTTAATTATTAGATTTGATTAATACTTATTATATTTTCAATATGTCAGCTTGCAAACAAATTCTGTGTTAAAAATAGAATACTAATATCACTCACTAAGCATTAATTTAGCATTAACAGTTGAAGCTTTATTGACTTTTATTATTTAAATTATTATTTAACCCTAATTAAATAAATATTAATTGAAAATTAACAAATTTAATATTGTAATTAGCGGAGTTAAAAATCACTAATAAACTATATTATTGATATTTAAATTAAATTACCATGCCACTTCTTAAAATTATTTTCAAGTCCAAATCCAAATAAGTATAAGAGATTTATTTATAAAAAGTAAGTAAACATATTTTTTATAATACTCTATTAGATATAATTGGTTATAAAATATTAGCTTAAATACTACTTTTACAGGCGTATTTGACAGTTATATAATATATTATAGTTAATATGTTAATATATTTTACTAGTAAATGCTTTTTAGAATAAATATAAGTAATAAATTGCTTTCAAATATTTAACGCCATCTATTTATTTAGGATATTTAAAAAAATTTAACATCTTATTATTCATCCCAGAATGGGTGTAATAAATTAGATAACTTTTCTTCTCCTTTTTACATGTTTTTAGGAAAGCTATTTTTTTCTTATTTGAAAAACAGTTTTGAGTTAAATTTTTAACACGAATATATTTTTGATATTATTACAATCTACTCTTATTTTAAGATATAATATACCTAGAGGTGGTGTTACAATAATATATATAATCTTAATTACTTTTATCATATCATTCTGGTTATTATTTTATAGTTACAAAATGTTTCATTTCTAATATGACAACCTTGCCGTGTAAATAATTCATAAATTCAAGATATTTGCATTATTTCTTCTAAAGATTTTTATTTTTTTTATTTTATCAATTATCTAACATAATAAATTCTGATATGGGTTACCATTGTGAGTGTCATGGCTATGATAGCAAATTAACCAGCATCTATTATTTGTGTGGCTATGTAATTTAAGATTATTACTAAAGCTGCAGAGCATATGATTGCATATTTTAGATAAGCAATAAAGGTCAACTGTGTAGTCGTTTATATATTATATAAATTTAATATCTTACAAAAATTTTCTCGATTACTTATCTAGCTTTTATCATGTCATTTAAGAGGAAGCTCTAGCCACCATATAGTTTTATGATTTGGATTGGTCGTTTATATTCTCTTCTTCAAGAATCGTTGATTTTTATGACCTTTTGTCAATTTAACTTGCTAGAATTATATGCCTCATGTGGCTTTTAAAAACCATTATCAATTGAGGCATATGTATGAATTAATTAACCTTTTTTATAACTTGTAATTCTTTACGCAAAATTTATTTATATCAGCAATCGAAAATATTTTATACTGTAATAAATAGATTTTATATCACAATTTAAAGTTTTTGATATTAAAAAGATGTTCAAAAATCTTTTGTTCTAGTAATAAATTGGCACTGTCTTATATTGTATTCCACGAGGAAAAATGGATATTTTTTAAAACTTTGTCTTAAACCTAGTTAAAAGTTTATGATACTAGAATGATGTTATAAAACTTTTGGGACTAGTAATAAATGGGTACTGCCATTAGATAATAATCCTCGAGAAAAAAATAAATGTGAAAATTAAAAAAAATAATTTAAACCTAGTTTAAGGGTTCTGATATTATAAAGATGTCCTAATACTTTTGGGTCTAGTAATAAATTGACACTGCCATTATATTATACCCCACGAGGGAAAATAATTAGGAAATTTTTTATACATTTTGCTTTAAGCCTAATTAAAAGTATTTTATAGTTAAAAGATGTTCTAAAACCTCTGGGTCTAGAAATAATTTAACATTGCTATTATATAGCATTCAACGAGGAAAAAAAGAAATTTTTTAAAACATTGTTTTAAGTCAAGTTAAGCGTTTTTGATACTAAAAAGATATTCTAAACCTCTGGGTCTAGTAATTAATTGGCATTGCCATTAAATTTTATTCCACTAGGAAAAATATTTTTTAAAATTTTTTAAAATTTTGTTTTAAGCGAAGTAAAAGTTTATCTATAAAACAAGGAAGGCAGTGAATAAACAATAAATTAAATTACTTTTTTATTTATCTAAATTATATATCTATACTTTTACAATTTTCATTCTATATATATTTATTATTTTTTTATAATAATTTACATATGTACAAAAAAAGAATTTATAAAATTTTAAGAAGATTTATTTTAAAGTTAAAGAAAAAGAATTTAATTTAAAGTTTTTACAAATAGAAAAAGAAAAGTAAGAAAGTAAAAAAATTTTAAAGGTTATATTATTCATTTTATTCTTATATTTAACATTTCCCTCTTTTTTTAAGTGACTTCAGTCCTCAGATGATTATCTTATCTATTGCTCCTTTAGTCATTTGTTAGTATGGCTTTAGTTTGTTTGTCCGTAGAATCGTCGTTTGTTGAACCTTTCTTGATTTGCTGTTTGTATTTGATCTTCCCATTTCCATTTCGCTTTCAAATTTTTATATATTTCAGATATTTTATTTATTTATAATCAATCATTTTTTTCTAGGTCGTAAATCATAATTCCGATTTTGAACTTGAATATGAACTTGTGAATTTTGATCTTGAACTTGTAATTTTTGAACTTGAACTTGATCTTCACTTTCTTCACTTCTTCTTTGAAAGGAATGAGACTACACTTACGCCTGCTTTTTTTCTTCTTCCCCTGGAAGTTGAATGACAATTTATGCTTTTGGCACTGGTTACCTTTGGAAATAATTTTGACCACTGCTTTCTTATAGATACACGATATCGACAACAACGACAGCAACCATTAAAGTGTGAATATTAAATTTTTATCTTTGAAAATGTATATATTGTCTAATTTACGTGGAAATCTCAAGGATGATTTATTAGTAGATATTATGATTGTGCGATTGAATAAAACATTTAAAATGTAAATTATTTCATTTTAAAATTTTTCATTTGTAAATTATGAATGTGTATATATTGAAGTATAATAATAAATGAATGGAAAAAAAATCTTATTTTGAGTCATTTTTTTTATGTTCTCTGCTGAACCCGGACCCCTTTTTAAATTTTATTCCTGTACCCAAACCCTAACCTGGACCCTTTTTTTTTGTTGAAGGGTTTGCATCCCTGGTTTTTTCATTATTTTGAAAAAATTGAAAGCAATTTAGAATAAGAATTAGATATGGAAAAGAGCCATTACATTTTGAAAATCACCTAATATCCAAATAAAGAAATAACTGCACAGGAAAATAACAAAATAATTGTTATTGACTAAATTCGGTGATACTAATCATTTGTAATATTAAGCATGATTTATGTAATTTAAGGATGATTTATGTAGTATTTTTATATATTATTTTATAATTCACTTTTAAATGTATGAAAATGGCAAGAAAACTAAATCTGCCAATTCATTCATTACCACGCCAGTTAGGAGTTGAAGTGTGCATCATGTATTTTCACTAATATATAGATCCTATACATGATGTCTATCCGTTTTATTATAGTGGACGGTACCACTGTGTAGTCAGCAAGCATAGTAAAGAAGAGGGGAGTAAGAAAGTAGTGTTGTCAGCAGAATAGTGTTAAAAAATTTTAAGGTCATGTAATGAAGCCATGAGAATGATTATAATGTACCTGACGCCTGATTAGATTATTTAAGAGAAGAAAATAATTCTTATGTTTTGGTAAATATTCCTTTTTAGAAGTTAACGTGTCTATATGGTGTGTCCTATAGGTGAAAAAAGAAACTCTTGTTTTTTATATCCTACGTATATGTTCCAGAGGTTTCTAAGGTCCCTATAATTGTAAAGTTGGTCCTTGAATAACATTATCAATTTTAATCTAATCCTTAATAGCTTATTTTTTTGTTTTTAATTGGTAAGTCGATATCATTTGTCCATGTAAATTCTTTGATTGTACTAAGCTATGATGCTTGGGATCCTCAGTATTATTTTAATCATTATCATTTATCATTATGGTGAGCGGTATTTGTTAACATTATTATTATTATTACACTCTTTGATAATATTTCGTACTAATTTAAAGGATACTCGGGATCCTCGGTATTATTATATCATTATGGTCAACGGTATTTGTTATCATTATAGTTATCTTTATAATATAAATCATTGTACTTGTGTCGCCGGTACAGCCATGACGATCTAGATAAGATATACAATTTTAAACATATTGAAGAATTTTCTTCTCAGAATTTTAATTTGTATCCTTATTATTCTCGTAACTTCTGAGAACTTTTCTATTAAAGATGCAATAGGCATTTTTTGATCCTCCTTTCTATCTGATAATTTGATTTTTTTTTCTCTATCTAAAAGTAAAATTTCAAGATCATCAATGTTGCTATCATATTATTATTATTATCACTACAACCAATAGGTATTGTCATAGACTCCAATATATTGTAAATGAAGTTTTGCGTATGCCATAAATCCTTAAGATGGTCTTTAGCGATTTGTTTTTGCTCAATACTCAATAAAACTTTGTATCGAGGGTCTAAATATAAAGAAGCGTATACAACACTATTTTGCAAATATTTTTGTTCTCGAATTTTCATGTTTTTTAATATTTCGTACAAAAAAGGACTGTAAATTTTCCTTAATCGGAATCTAATTCATATGCCATAAAAATCAAATAAACATAATTGTTCTGATTGTAATCTTAATGTTGTCATTTTTAAAGGAACTAATACACTTGTGAGGTCCTTATTTGGCACTAATCATTTTCCGACAAAATGACTTCACATGCTCCTATAATAAAATCATTACAGAAATCTTTCAAACTTAATAATCGTTCCGGACCCACATGTTGTGCATTATCATTTAAATTAAAATATTATTACTTGCACTACAAAATAATTCACTTTCAAAATAATCAACGTATATAACATGGCATATTAATAAATTTACATATTAAAAGATTATTATTACCTACACTAGAAAATAATTTATGATATCAATCTCTAAATAAAATGGAACTCCAGGAAGAAAATTGAAGGAAAAAAGCGAAGATAAAATAAATGATTCCACGAAAAAAAGTTAATAATAAAAAAAATTTATATTATTTTTTTAAAAAAATTTTATTTTAAAATTTTTCTATGACACCTAGAACCCTTAGATCCGCCCACTTTGAGAAAGGGTCTAAATTAGGGTACAGCCAAAATACAAGGGATCAGGAGGGTTCAAGGTCCGGATCTGGGTTATGGTGCACATCCCTGGAAAAGACAACTAAATATAAATTCCTGTTTTTCTCGGTAAAATCAGCAGTAACAGAAAGACAAGTGTCAAGATCGTGAAATTTCATTTTCAACAGACAAACACTATATCTAGTACAATAGAATCAATGAAAAAAATTTAAATAAAATTTTTTATTATTAGTATCAGCATATTAGAAGATAACAAAAATGAAATGCTGATGATTTTATTAAAAAATTTTATCGCATATTATATTTTTTTTCATTACAATTTTATATATATTATATTTATAAAAGATAGCGAAAATTTATATCAAAATATTAGTCTTAATTAAGGCCTGCATAAACCATACTTTAACCTAATATGCTCGAAATATGCAAAAAATGTCGCTCCCCTATCCTGCTCCACAAGCAAAATGTTTTAGTTACGGATTATCTTTATTTAGAAAACAAGAGATCTTCAGAAGCAATAAATAAAACTACAAGTATCTTAGATTTGATCTGAATTATGAAAATCCTTGTATTGAGCAGTTTTTGAATTTGACACTTGTGAAAAATTTAATATGTGACATAAGCGGGGTGGGGGATTTCGCCACAAATATTGGGTACTTTACCCCCCCCCCCTTCCCCCCCCCCCTGCCCCCCCCCCCCCAACCACCCTTCCCCCCTCGAAAGCCTTACAACGGATTACATTTAAAAAATTCATACTTTTTTTAAAAAAGTCTTCATCCTTTTCACAAAGCGTGAAAAAAAATGATCATATTAATAGGATAAAATGTTTTTCATGCGATAGAAAGACTATTTTAGATTTTTGAGGCTTGTTTTTAGATTTTTGAGGCTTGTATTGCGGTATATTTTAAAATAAACATTTTTATAATTTTTTATAATAGAAGTATAATCGTTAAAAAGCAATTTTTAGGTTACACTCTTCCCCGCGAATTTGTGGTAACTATAGATGCAGAGTTATATTCAAATATTTATCCGTTATAAGGAATAATAAAGAAAAAATTAATAAAATTTTCATTATCCAAATATAAAATCAATTTCTTAAGATGATCCCATTTTTTTGAGTATTAAATCATTATCAATAATTGATGTTTTGGTCAATATTTATTAAATTTTGAGCAGTAAATATATCAAATGGGTAGTATTTTCATTAAATAAAAAATCCATATTTTGGGAAGCATTTATAAAATATTGATTAGTAAAGAAATAAAAAATATTCATTTATTTATATGCATCCCTTATTATTTAAAAAGTTATCATATTATATAAATAAATTGAACTCAATAATTCTCAACTGAAATTGTTCTTCATTATAAATTTTTGATAAATATTTAATTTTGTTTATATTTGTTGAAACTGCAAATGATACACTATTTATTAATTAAAATCTGATTTATCTTCCTATAATAGAAAGAAGTCATTATTAGATAGTATAGATCTTAATTGGAATAATAAAATATAAAATTCAATCCGTCAGGTGACGTTTATTGTTTCTAATATCATACATAAAATAATTTATAAATGGTAGAAACTCTGTATTACTCACAAACGTTAAAGGTTCATTATAATCGGTTAAATCGAGTAATAAATTGTTAATCAGGGTCGTGGTTTACCAAATTAAGGCCACTAAATTTCATTAAACCATTAAATATATATTAACGCTATTTCACATCTGGAGATCTTTTAATCTTAACCCTAACCGCGTTCAAAAAATATTTAAAAAATTTAAATAAATACGCAACCTTTTGAAATAAACATCATTGATTTCTTATTTTCCTAATCATATTATTTTAGGTATAATTTTATTAAATGATTGAACCATTAGATTATATTGTTGGTAAGTCAACATCTTAAATTAACATTTTGGTAGTGAGTGATTTTTATATATTGATAGTGTTATTTGATACCCCTAAAGTTTTATTTATATTTGGATAAATTAACATTTTAGTAGGATTGAACGTGATATTGTTAATTTATAAGCCTTAAGTATTATTTTGTATTAATAGATTGTTATACATATGTATATTGAAAAATAAAAGATTATTTTGATTTATTCATCGATGATTAGATTAATTAAAGTAAATTCGTATGGAATGATAACTTTTAATATATATAATATAAATTTATCATTAAATATATCCAGCAATTTAATTTTAATGATTGATTATATTATAAGAAAATAAGTCAGAACTTAATTTATAGGAGCACAGAAATAATTTTCAACATTTGCAGTTCTAAGCACAACCCTATTCAATATTGTTAAATTAAAAATTAAAAAAAAACTTCCTAAAAGTCAATAAAAGATTTGGAAATTAATTAATAATGCCAAAAAATTAAATATTTACCAAATGATTACTATTGACCATTTAATTTAAATATTCCTAAAGTAATCAATATGCCCATTTCTTATTAAAATCCCGTAGGTCATACAAGCCTCAAAAACCCAAAATAAGATTTTTATCACATGGAAAAAAATGTTTGACAACAACAAAAATAAATTTACTTATTTAAAAAAAAGATTGCTCATAATATATATTTCATTTTGGAAGAGGGAGTGGAGAAAGTGTAGGGGAACATTTTTATTATCTTAAAATTTTAAAAACTGACAATTTTGCGAAGCCCCCCTTCCCTTCCACTTATGCCAATTATATGTGATAAAAGAAACAAATTTTTAAATTATATGTGCGTTGGCATAATATTTTGATGATGCTCAAAAGTGTGAGTGGAACAAACAAACGTCTGATTCATGCTGATAGATTGAAGAGGCATTAGCTCAAATTGTTTAATTCTAATTGGGATTTAATAAAAAATCCTTTAAATTATTAAAATCATTCAAAAATATGAGTGATTTTTACATCCTCACGCCAAATGTAACGCCTCTGTTTCGTGGTCAAATATCTAATCACTTGATCATCAGTGTTAATGAAAAATTTAAAACGTCTTTAATAAACTGGGTCGTAAATTTTCAATTACTGATCTTCTGATTTTATAATATAGATTTTCGTTAAGTAGAGCCCCTTTATAGCAAATAACTCAAGTTAGCTAGTCACTTTTTAGAGGTGGTGAAAGAATTTTTTAAAAATAAATAGTTCAAGTTTTTTTATAAAAATTTTTCTTAAAACGAATTTAATTAAAACAAAGGTCATATAAAAAAACAAATCACGATTATAAAAATAGCGCATATATCTATAAAAAAAAATTTTAATTAAAAAAAAAAATTAAATTAGGTAATGGTTATGAGGTTAAGGCATTTGAGTTAGATTTCACATTTCTGTTAGATATTATTATTTATAATTAATTATAGTAATATATATAATATAGAAAAATCAGAATGAAGGCCAGGCCAAAGCGAAGGTCCTCTAAAGGAGATATAGGAAGTGAAGTTTCTCACAAATTATATATAAAGAGAGTAAACAAATGTTTTAAAAGTAAATTGGCACTTTTTAGCGTTACCTATTTTAAAACCTAGCTAGATCCTTGGCTGTAAGTAATTAATCATGTGTAAGATTTTCGATGATAAGATGGGCAAAACGATTATCAATAGCAAAATGAGTTTGCTTAAAAAATTTCATCAAATGGTCCCATTTCTAATGATTTTTAATATTTTTCTAGTCACTATTTAGAATAGAGGTGGTTAATATAAAGAGGAATAATAACATTCATTTTAATAACTATATACAGAGATGGTAGATACAAAGAGATGGCCGTTTTACTGTATTTTATATTAAATATTTATATTTTAGCTGCTAGCATCACTTTTAGACCCTCGATCTCAAAAAATGAATAATATAAACAGTTACCATAAAAATATTTTTTGTACTAGTTTAAGTTATAAGCCTGTATGGTAAGCTACCATATTTTTGTGTGATATGGAAATGCGCAGCATATACAAGAAGGTTTGGGGATGAACTACTCAATCCCCCATGAAAAAGACTGAGTAAAATCTTATTAATATCTAGATATGCTTTCATTTTTTATAGATTAGACCCTTCCTTAATTTTCACTTCTATTTTCTTCTTAAAAAAATGCGTAAAAAAATCGTAAAAATTTATAATTTTTAATATTTTTACATTTAAACAGTTATAAATTATATGAAAAATTTAAAAAATGGAAGATTCCCAACAATGACTCTATAATTTGTATGAGATCGATCTTTGATCTTTTCTATTTCTAATGGTAAAAGGGCACTGCACGAGGATAAATATTTATCTATTATGCTTGTTTTCAATTTCACCTCAACTAATCTATCTTATTTTAATATCAATTTTCTAAAGATGCCAAAAATCAATTTGACTAACTTTTGTGCTATTGCTGCTATATTATTAGAAACATAGCTACAACCAGAGACATCGAGTCTCATATTTAAAAATACGATAAATGATTTTTTACAATGACCCCTACAAACCCTGATCTATGAAGCAGAATCAGAGCCGTAGCCAGGGCCAGCTGCTTACTTAGGGGGGAGCACTATTTTTTTTAAATAAAACAAATAATTAAGCATTCATAGAAATTTTTTGCTATTTTTATTAAAAAATTATTAATGTTATATGAATACAAAATAATACTATAATATGAACATACAAAATAATACTATAAATATAATATAATACGACGATTTTTATTTTTAAATTTTAACATAAATGAATTAAAGTGTGTTAATTATTTTTCATACATCAATATTAAATTTTGCTTACTTTGATCTTTCATCGACCCTCTAGTGCTCGTACAACTCTCTTTATTATAGGGAAAGAAGCCACACAAGAAGTCGTTGGTATCCCAATGATGATGGCTGCTGAGTAGCATTTATAAAATTATCTAAATGCATGATGATATTTTTTTTATACATATTATTTAGGATATTTTTAAAATTATGTGTTTCTTTAACTTCTGCAGCTAATAATCCTTTAGCTATTTTCATTTCATTATGTAAAATTTCCATATTTAAGTTTAATAATTATTTTAATCGGGTCATTTTGTCCGATATAAAATAATCACTATGAAAGGGGAACAATGCATTAAAACCTGATAGAAGATTAGAATCATCTTGTGAAAATCTATCTAATAAATTATCAAAAAGTAATCAATAATTCCTTTTTTAAAGAATTCCAATAGGAGTCTTTTTCACAATCAAATTATAATTTGGTCTCGACTAAAAAATGTTGAAAGTTTATAGGCGTTTTACGTATCCTTGATGATTTTTGAGGACTGGGGAGTGTGATTAAATTTTGCTAAAAGTTTTTCAGCCTTATTCTAATCAAATCAATAAAATTATTGCTTCTTATATTTTTAAAATATATTTATAGTGGAATTAATACAATTTTTAGCATCCACTTGATAAGTACCTACTGACTGTAGATACTTATATAGTGGTTCTATTGTTATTAATATCTCATAAATTATAATGGCTAATATAACGTAATTTATATTAACGTATTGAGATAAATAACCAGAGGCTTCGACAGAATCTTGTATGGAAACCTCTGAATTAAGAGTTCTATTAGAAAAGTAAACTAATACTTCACCAATAGCCTCAAAATTAACATAAATGATGCGAGATGTTTCTAAATGACCAGTTGTCTCTTAAGAGTATGGTCTGCATATTTACAGGATACGTTAAACCGCCTAAAAAATAATGCATTGCATTGAGTAAATTAAAAAAATTAGAAATGATAACAATATTATTATACCAGTTTAAACCACAAGATGCAACATGTGGTTATAGCAATGTATAAGGAACTTTTTGATTAATTCTTTTTTGAAGTAAGGTTTGCACTCCTCCATTTCGGCCAGACATAACGTTTGCACCATCATATGCCTGGTTTATCATATTCGTTGAATTTATTTAACTCATTAAGTTGCTTTAAAATGCAATTAGTAATGCTTTCAACAGAAAGACACTGTAAATTAATAATCCCTATTAATTTTTGGACTTCTCCAGAAAAAATGTAATTAATTATGCTCAGGTTTTCACAACTTGATGCATCTTTTGTCACCTCCGCCTTAAGACAAAAAAAATCATCTATTTTTTGTTATATTTATTTGAAATATAATCAAGCACCATATCTACCATAATAGATATTACTTCGTTTGAATCTGGGTGATGTATATCGCGTATTTTTGTATATAAATTTCGTAATTTTATTTAATTCAGGATCTTTTTGGATGGTGTATGAAAACATTGCTATAAATAGTCCAGAAAGAATAAATTATGTTTTCTACATTCATTGTTGAACCAGTCCCACGTAAAGGTTGCTCCTGTATGTTAAGAAATATCATGAAATCTTGATTTAAGATAGTAAAGATTACGGTTAATTTATTGACTTACCAAAATTGTTGTTATCTCACTATTTTCTTAATAATGCTAAAATATTCACCGCTGTTTTAAATAACTGGTAATATCGCGCTTATATAATATTATTTTGTGTTTAGCAACACTGCACAATAATTACCAAATTTTATAAAAATTTAATAAAAACCTTTTTTATTTTAATAAATATTTTATAGAGAATTATTTTATAGAGAATTATTTTATAGAGAATTATTTTATAGAGAATTATTTTATAGAGAATGTATTTTACAGAGAATACAATTATAGAGAATGTCATTTATAGAGAATGTCGTATATAGAGAATGATTTTACAGAGAATTATTTTATAGAGAATGATTTTATAGAAAAATTTTTTATAGAAAATGATTTTACTTTAATAGAGAATGATTTTCTAGAGAATAATTTTATAGAGAATGATTTTACAAAGAATGATTTTATAGAGAAGTATTTTATAAAGAATGTATTTTATAGAGAATTATTTTATAAAGAATATATTTTATAGAGAATTATTTTATAAAGAATTTTACTTAATATAATCATTATAAAAATGAAAAAAAATGTTATAAATTTAAAAAATATTTTTTAAAATTGGAAGAAAAGAAATTCAAAATATTTTCTTTAAATGAATAATATAGACAAATTAGGGGAAGATAAAGAGAAAGAATTTATATCGTCGATATTTAATTGTCTTAATAAATTTTGTTATATTGATAATAAGATTAAAATTAAGAAATGAAGCAAACAATAAAGAAAATAAAAGAATAGTTTTTCCAGTCTGAATCATAGCAATGGATTGATATTTTTGATTATTTGACTTCCAGGTCATCTGTAACTATTACACCTCCCACCCCCTCCTTTTAACCATCTATAAATATTTCGAATGGAAATTTTTTCGAAAACTTGACTTGATATCAAATGGCAAAATTTACAATTTCATCTTTATCAAATGTCTTTTCAAACAGTCATTTTAGTTTAATAAACGGGGTTTGATTTGAAAATATCATGGATTCGTTTTAAATATTTCATTAATACATTAATATCAAATCAAGTGCAGTCTAAAACACGTTGGTTTTAAAGCTTAAATAAAATATAATATTTAAATGAAAGTATATATATACCATTATTTTTGGATTTAAATGTTTGAAGCTTAGAACTTTCAAAATTAGAAAATAAATTGCTTCCCTTCATAAAATTTGAGCCTTAGAAAAAACAACCAAATATTCAGTTTTATTCTCTAAAAAGATTAAAAAATGATACAAGACAATAACTTAAATTTTTTTTCTCAACTGAATCAGACACTCATTTACCAATTAAATTTGAGATATTAACCTTATATCCTTTGAAATGGTTCCAATTATGAAGCTAAGCTTGTTATCTTTAATATTTCATCCAAAACACAAAGTAATAAATAAAATAAGATTTTTCTATTATGAAAACTATAGTATTAACCATAGTAGAAATGGCAAAATCTTCAGATTTTATAAGACCTAACATATTGCCTTCTTATTGCGTGTTCCCCCAGAAGGCTTGATTATGAGAAAGAAACAAGCATGGCATCATATTCTTATGGTTGAGCGTTTATTATTAACACATTCTTTTTGGGGTATAGATATCTTAATACCAAATTTTTGTAATGAACAGTTTTCCTAATCAGCCATCTTATGTGCCTATGAAGATTCATGTACAATAATATCGCGATTGATATTCTGACACTTATCTAACCCTTCACAATAAATAAAATAAATTTTTTTAGTATCCTCAGCATCATCGGGGTATAATATTTTCCTATAAATCTATTGTTTTAAAGATCTTTTCCCCCAAGCAAATTTTAGGAAGCAGTTACTTCGCATCCCAACCTCCGTTGTAGGCGCCATTATTTCCTAATATTTTTTATCCATGAATAAATAAATTTATATATTTTTTATATGTTTTTAAAATATACTCTATTTTTTGAATTTTTTTAAAAAACTATATTGCAGGTAATTTAGATGTTAAAGTTGAAAATGGCTATATTAATTTATTTTTCAGAGTTAAGTATCTAGAAACGGTACCCAGATACATAAATATTGTATCTGGATATTATCTAGATAATTTTTGGTATCTAGATACTTTTAACGGTATATTTTTATTCGATACATTTTGTTACAATTTTTTTAATATTAAAATATTTAATCCTAATTTTAGGTTAAATTTATCTTCCTGAGTATTTCACAATCAAAACAAACAGGGCAAATAAAATATATTTTATTTTGATATCGTTTATGTTGTATCTTATTTCTAAATTGAAACCAATAAAAAAAAATAAAACTTAGAAAAAATATGAACATAATCGTAACTAGTCCTAAAAATCTAGAAAAGCAGAATGAGGCAAACTTAAAAAAAGTCTAAAATAAAAACAAAAATTGCTTTGGAATAATATTTTAAGAGTGATTTTTTATTTATAATAAAAAGGCATATGAAGAGTTAGGGTGTGAAATATAATTATATTTTAGAAACAATCTGTCAAAAGCATGTAATGAAAAAATATAAATTTCAAAATCAGAAAAATAAGCATTTAAATATGTATATTAACAAATAGATCTAATATAAATAAATTAATATTCTATCAAATTGAGGCGAATAAACTTCAAATGGAGGGATTAATTCCACTCTTTCCCCCTCACTTCACCCATTCATAGGGTCCGCAGCCCTTTTTATATGCCGCTGATATGTATAAAATAATTTTATTGTATGAATTATACATTGGTTCTAATATAAAATAAAAGCGATTACAATTATCCATTTCTTATATGGTATTATAATAAATAAATAAATTTAAAATTCAAACATTTTTGAAGAATCTTTACAATGGATAGGTGTTGGAGTTTTCACCTGACAATTTTTCTTTATAGCTAGGTATTCATAAGTGGATAGCAGTTCCAGCATTCTATAACATTATACATATATTAAAAAAAAAATTAAATATACGAGTATTTATATAAACACGAATAAGTAATTAAGTATAAATTACTTTTAAAAAGTCAATAGTTACAGTTATAAGTTATATTCTTAAAAAGGTAATTAGTTTCAGTTACTAGTTACATTTGGAAAAAATAGCTTGTAACTAATTATACTTTCTTACATTTTAATAGTAACTAGATAAATTTAAAGTAGCTTTATAAAATTTTTATTCAGCATTCTTATTTTTATTATATAAAATAATTTTCAAATTTTAATTAAAGAGATTTAAATAAATTAAAATTTAAATAAAGAAATAATTGCATTGAAAAAAAACTAGTTTCAAAAGTGTGGCTACTATAGCCTATATCATACAAGAGTACTTAAGGACCAATTTTAGGAGTGATAAAAAATATTTTTACCCAAATAGAAAATATTTTAGGCCAGCTCAAATTAAATTTATGCGCGCTTAGTAGAACTTTGCCTGTCCAACTTAAAAGATATTAATGTCTTAGATACCTGCTTTAATATTTTTGGCAGAGACCGGTCTGCCATAATAAAAAAATTACAAACTCGTGCTGATTTTTTAAGAAAGAATAAAATTAAATTATATCCATTAATTTGGATGAAAAATCATATGGAACGATTAACATTCATTTAATACTAATATTTTCAATTTCCCTTCGGAACAATTTACAAATTACAGCCAAATATTAAAAATAGCAAAATTTAAAAATTCCAGGCGGCACTTTTTTTAACACCTTAAGCGACCATATCGTAACCACGGGATAAACTTGAGACTAAGGATTTTATTTTGTTAGTTATCAGTGGTATTACTAACAATATACAAAAAAAAATCTGAGTGGATGATGCCAAAACTCTTGTTGATTTGTCGAATTCGCCATAAGGAGTTATGAGTTTTATTGCAGGTAATACTTTCATTTTAATTGGTTTATTATTATATTTAGTAAATAAAAAGTAGAACAAAGTATTGATAACATCAAGAGGAAATTGGAAGTGAGTTAAAAATATGACAATTTAAATAATTATTTTTTTTGCCAAAAAATATTTTCCCTTTTTCCCCTCGGTTGCAACTCTAACATAAATAAATATTTAAATTCTAATACATAAAGGAAATTTTTAGATCTTAGAATTTATACTATACATGGCGCAATTATATAAATTTAAATTAGATTTTTTTAAATAGGCTCAGAGTCAGATGTTATATCTATATTTTTGTCCCAAAGTGGGCATACTTGCAGAACTTTTAGTAGGGTTAATTTATATTAAGGGTATTTGCCATTTCGCTGCATCTGCCCATAACAAAAGAAAAATCTTAGAAGAATATTCTTAATTTAAATAAATATAATTTTATTAAAAGTTAATATGGTATTTGTCAAAGCCCTAGTAATTGAATCAGACTAATCTGCATAAGCCTTAGTGTAATCATACTTGCACTAAATTGGCACAAACCCTAACATGTTAATATTTTGTATAAAATTTAATAATAAAATTATTACGTGGGATGTAGATACGAGCCGATCAATTTATGATCACCGGAGCGATAATGTTATTGCAAATATATGTAATAATATTTTTAAACATTTATTTTAAAATCAAATATTATTTTAAAATAAACCTGAAAAATTGATATGACTTGTTCAGGTGGCATCAGGATTTTATGAGAACGATTTAAAGCTCTCGCAGTCACCCCTTTTTTAGATATCTTGTAGAAAAAGGTAATTTTCAAAATTTATACTTTAAGATAGTTATAAAGAATTATCCCCTCCCACATTCAGATTTTTGCCATACATTATTGTGATTACATTGTATTTCCTTCTTAAATTCTTCCCTAATAAATAATTTATTCTATCAACGGGTCATATTGCAATGAAAGGATTCATATTTAAGGTGGGCAAAAATCATAATTTATTTTTTAATATTTATAAATCGTGATTTAGATCATATATAATTTAAAAAAGAAATCATATTAATTGCATTCATGCTAAGATCTTATGATGCTTATAATAGAACACCTCGGTTATTTTGTAAGAAACCTTAATTTCAGAATTGTTAACGCTCTTATTTAAAAGTAACTAGCTCCCGTTCCCACTCCTACCTTCTCAAAAAAAATAAAAAAAATAGGAGCTAGCTCCTGATCCCGCTACTAAATTTTTAAAAGGATCTAGCTCCCGCTCTGAGTGCCACTCCATAGCCGCTCCTTTGATTTTCATTTTTTTTAGAAAGTACACGAAACAAAATCATTTTTTTTATCAAAAAAGTTTTACTTATATTAAATGATATATCAGAATATTTATAACCTTCTATTAGCTTTTAAAAGTAATTTGAATCTAACAAACATTCAAGCCTCTATCCTTAAACCTGTTTAGCAATACTAAAGAGGCGCTTAACAGGAGCACTAGAGGAAAACGGGGTATTGTATTTTATAAAAATATTTTTTAATTCAGGAAAAATATTTGTCCAAGATATTATCTTCCTGATCATCAATTTCATTGAATTCTAAAAATTTTCCAAATCATTGCAGGGTTCCCGTGAACTAGTAGCGATTTTAGCATCAGGAGTTTGTTTTCTTAAAAATTTAATTAATTTGTATTTTATATCCATATTTTTTTCATTTTTCATTTTTCATTCCCAATTTAATTTGTATACAGGATGAATAATAGCCGCAATGATATTTTCATCATTACAAACATTTGAAAATCTGCAATAAAGTTATTTTCCTATAAACCTTTTATTAATACCGCTTATAATAGACTCTACAAGAGAGGTTGGCAAAATAAATTTGCTAAGTCATTTATTTTTGAATATTAGTTTCATTAGCATCATTAGGATCTAACTCTTTTAGAAGAGAAAAATATTTTTTGTATTATGGAAGTGGAAATTCGATTTTTTCTTCTATGATGTCTGAATCTATAATATCAAAAACTATTTTTTATCATATATTTATAAAATGACTATTAATAAACTTACAAGATTTTTCAAGAAATTTTCAATATAAAAAGAAAGAAAAATTTGATGTTTAATATTTTAACTGATTAGATGGAAAACTAATATAAAACTCGACTCAACATTTAATATTGCATTTAAATAAAATAAAATTTCATTTTTATTGAATTTTAATTAACAAATAAATAGATTTATTAATATTTAGAAAATAATTTAATTTATACATTAAATTTAAAAGAGCGGTGGAGCGGCGCTCTTTCACTCCAGCCCTAAAAGGAGCTAGATCCTGCTCCTGATTTTAAAAGGAGGGTTTTGAAAAAAATGAAAAAAAATTAATTTATCTAATAAAAAGTATATTCAAAAATAGAACTAATTTTTTATTTATAGATATAAAATATCTAAGTTTTAAATGGATATAGAATTATATTTTTTTAAATTATAAATATTTCCTAAAGAAGTGAATAATTATGCAATCTCAAGAATCTATAACAAAAGGTATTCAGGATGGTATTTATGAATTTAAAGAAAATAGCATACTCACGGGCTTTGGGCAGATTTTTTAGAAAATCTCAGGCCTTCAGGCGATATTTTTTAGAAAATTTCAGACCGGGCTAGGCTTTAAGGAAAGTTGTTTAAGATTTCGAGCCAGTCAGTACAAAAAATTTAGCGACGAAAAATTGTAGAGGCACTACAGGAGCGCCACTCTTTAACAACTCTGCGTACTTTATTTTACCATGGGCTTAGCCAAAATTTTGCTAAGTATTTAGGATAGTCTGAATAAAATTTTATGTAGCCAGAATTTACGAGATAGGAGGGGGGTGGGGGAGATAATTTTCTAAATGTTGAAATGATAATTTTTGTAACATTAAATTTATCAAACTAATCATCATATTAACCAATCAGAGGTCTGCAGGCCTGACCTGTTAAGAATTTTTTGAATAATCCGGCCCGGCTGGCTAAATATTTTGTCCTGACAGCCCCGAAATTTCAAACAAATTTGCCTAAAGCCCAGCCCGGTCCGAATTTTTTTAAAAAATATCGCCTGAAGCCCGTGAGTATGCTATTTTCTTTAAAATCATACCATCCTGAAAGCCATTTGTTATAGATTCTTGAGATTGCATATATTCACTTCTTTAGAAAATATTTATAATTTAAAAGAAATATAATTCTATATTCATTTAAAACTTAGATATTTTATATCTATAAATAAAAAATTAGTTCTATTTTTGAATATACTTTATTTATTGGATAAATAAATATTTTTTCATTTTTTTAAAGTAAAAAAATTAGTTTTCCGAGAATACTATTTTAGGATAGCAATAATAAGTTGATCCTCAGATATGATTCAAGTATTATCTATCAGATTAATTTAAAAAAATTCTACGTCCTTGTGAAATTTTAAAAAGGATTTCTTGAACAATTGAAAATATGGATATCAAACATTAAAATATTGTTCATATTAAAAATATGGTAGCCCGAAAATTCGTACAAAAAAATTTAACAAGAGATATTACTTTGAATTTAAATAACATAATATTATTTAAAAAAATTTCTAAATAAAATTCCCAAATCACAAACTATTGAATAAAATTAAAATTAATTTTGAATATTAAGCTATTAACAGATCTAGGCAAAAATATCGAAAGAATTTTAAATAATAACATTTTTACTCTGATTTGTTTAGATAAATTTTTTTAAATATAATATTATGAATATGAAATAATGGCAAAGAGCCAGGCGTGTACGCAGGGATTCGCTGTGTGGGAGGGGGGGGGGTGATTAAGTTTTTTATAAAAATTATTCTAGGAGTCAAAGTATATCTTTATTTTCATAAATTTATTAAGACATGTAGTGACTAATGAGGCCTGCAATGGGCGTATTTTTTAGCCCGTCCCCACCCATACTTTAGGAGGGTGTGGTCGGGTTTTTTAAAGGTGAGTTAAAAATTTTCTTACAGTAATTGGCGTGAGTTTATAATATTTTTCAGGTAAAATCTTCAATTTATTAAAAATAATTATTTTATTTCAAAATATTGCATATTATATATGTTATAAAAAATAAATAGCCATTAAATTTTTTTTAAACATTAGGCGGGCGGGCAGGTTAAACAAAATTTATAGATAAATGGGATAATTTTTTTTAAAACAAGTGGGCGGGCAAGTTAAAAATTTTTTAGAACAACGAGTTGGCGGGCTTTTTGGTAAACTCCTCCATTGTAGTCCTCTAGTTTGAGCATCCAATAGCGAATCGAGGCTTAGGCAATATTTTTCTGGTTTTTTAAATTCGGCTCAAATTGAGCCATTTAATAACATTACTTTTCAGGTATGCCTATATTCTTGTTAAAGAAGTAAATGCCCTTTTATTGGTAAAAAAATATATTATAATTTTTATAAATTGGGAAAATGGTCCTAAATGTGTTTGAAATTATGCGAAGCATCTATAGCATTTTTTTTGAACATTATCAACCATAATTTACATTCAGCTAGTAATGCATCATGGGTTACTTTAACACCCTCACAATAAAAATTTGCCAAATATTTAATTTTTCTCTAACAAGATTTGAAATAGATTCGGAAGGATTCGCCAGTAATAAAATTTGTATATTTGTAAGTTCTGATAAATTAAGAATCTTTCGTTCATTTTAGTTATAAAAGCATCCAAGAGGGTGATAAAGAGCTTTATTCTATGGCATTCTTCGGCTCCAATACTAATATTGGAACGATAGACCTGCCTTGCTGCGAGTCGAGATAGATAAATATTAAATTTATTGAGCTCTGCTTTTGATTCAACAATGACATAATTTCTGAAATTCGTCTTCTATATTCGCCCTAATTTCCTTACTTTCCAATATCGTAAAGGGGAGGTTAGACACTTCCTACTAAAAACTTTAAGACTACGCTTAATTAAGATTTGCTGTTTGGTAAGTCTAAGGAAGTTTATAATTTTTAAGTAAGCCTAATTATGCTTAGCTGGTTTACTCAGCCTATTGCGAAAAATATATTTATGCATAGGAAAAATTTATAATTAGCTATTTGAAATGGGCAATAGAGAAAGAAAAATCTTTTAAACAAAAAGAAATTTATTAAGAAAATCGTAAAAGAACCCACTCTGAAATAATAATAAACCGAACCAAACGCATTGGAATAAATTATTATTGTTTATTGAACTTTACATATATATATATTCTTTATTATTCCAGAACATACCTTTCCGAGTGGGTTCATGTAACGTTATTTTATTAAACATTCCATTTTCTAAAAGGCATTTCGGACCCTGAATAAAATATGAAATATTTATACCCACTTTAAACCAAATCAGTCAGCCTGAATATTTGTCATATTACCTTTTATTTACATTTATATACTAGAGCCCCTAAGCAGAGATTGGACAATTTAAGGAGCGCTATTGAAATAACAGACTATGAAAGGCTGAAAATAGAGAAGTAACATATTTCTTAACCAATCTAAAAATAAAGTTTATTCTTCTTTTTTTTATATCCTTACCCCCTCAATCTTTTCATCTTTATTGATTATCTTTATAATATAATGTAATGTTTAATATTTACGAATATCAAGTTAAAAGCTCCCTTGATTTTAATATAATGTAATTTTTAATATTTACGAATATCAAGTTAAAAGCTCCCTTGATTTTTATGCGTTCTGTTTCTCCTAAATCCTTTTAAAAATGAATAAAGTTTTAATTAACATAACAAAACGATAATAATATCTGTTATTAACATAATTTTGTAAGTTTTACAATTTATAAAATTAGATATATCATTTTTTTTATAGCCAAAGACCTGCAGGTACCATTTTCACGATCCGGCCTGGATTTTTTTTAATTTTCGACCCAGCCCGGATTTTTTAAAAATATATTGAAATTATTTATAATTTTTCAAACTAATAATGGCGATTTAAAATATTTGGTTTTAAAATATACGGTTTACAAAAATTTTTTTTTGCCCGGCCCGGGAATATTTAGAAAAATTAATAAACGGTCTAGCTCGCCCGGCCCTACAGGTCTCTGGTCATAGCCTTCCCCTATAAGGATGTCCCTTACTCATAAACTGGTTAATGTGAAAAACAAATGCGCATTGAAGATAACTCCTCCTCATTTGATAACGCTTCTGCATGATACCAAAACTATAAACTAATTTCATAACAATAACTATCCTACCCTTACATATACAATAAAAAGCGCGATTGAAAGTGTATTCATTCGACAAATTTAAAAAAATACTATTTCAAAACATTTGGTACACGGAAAATTTATAACTACGAAAACATGCATTATAATGAGAAAATAATGATATGAAATATTGTAGTAATGTTAGACTGTGAAATCAGCTGTTTTATTCATGCTATGGGCTTAATTTTATTTTATTTACATAAAAATTAATCAAATTGTATTGTGTACGTATTTTGTCAAGTTGCTATCTTGTATTGTTTGCTCTTGTAACTAAATAAAAAATATAAGATTATTTTAATCGGGTTTACTATTACTATTCCTAAAACAGGTAATAAAGATATGAATTTTTTTTAATGAATGATAAAAAGGGTTGATATTATTGAGATTGTTACATAATTTATATTCCTATTATGAACTTTAATCGGTAGCTTTAAATATTTAAGGGTTTGCCAGAAAATTGATCACTGGAATGAACAAAAGATCCAAAAAAATGAACCCTCAAAATTTTAACCCTCCTCCTGTGAAAATTGGTCTCCGGTTAATTTGTCCACTTAAAAAATTACTCCCCTCCATTAAAAATTTAATTCTGTTAAGTTGAGAAGAATAAGAATAATTTAACCAGCGTGATAAATTTTTTAAGATTTTTTTATTGACAAGTGTCCAATTTCTATAAAATTAGCATAGAAAGACACTGTTTTTTTTAAAAAGGTCACCATATTTTAAAAAGGGGCACTATGTGACTAAAAACTACATATATTTATTGTATATATTATAAATATTTTTAACTAATACTCGAATTTATAAATTTATAACCAGAGACCTGCCTACAAAGGTCAAAATTTTAGCTCAGCAGTCAAGCTCTGAAGAAAATTTTTTTTGGTTGGGGGGGGGGGGAGGGTTTATTATTCCTATCCGAATTTTTAAAGTTTCTTTATTTATAATAATTTTAGCTTTAACTCATTTCAAAGAGAAATTAAAAATATAAGCAATATAAATGAAGGTTAAACAATTTATTTATATGATTTTCCAGCTGTAATTTAAATTTTTTTCCAAAGACTCTGCCAAAAAAATTGAGCTCAATTTATTCTAGGCCTGTAATTATTTTATTTTTTTTAAAAATCATCTTAAAAAAATATATTTAAAATTATATTTTAAGTTAAAAAAAAAGATTGATACAAAGGTATATTTTTATAAAAAGAAAAAACATTTAAAAAAAAAATATCAAGTGGCGAGGTAAAAATTATTAATTGTAATATTAGAAAAATAACACATTGTCTGATTTAACCAGGCAAGTGTACAATGACGAAATAACCAATTCACCCTGCCTACCCATTATAAAACATTGCCAAAAAAATTAGGCAATGTACAGCCGAAATTCATCTACGGTAACATAAACAACAATAAAAATAATTATTTATTTTCATTTATATATTTCCTTTTGCCGTTTACCTCTTCTCTTTATAAAAATTGTCGTTTGATTTTTAAGGTAGTCAACACTATATAATTTCCTTTCAAATTTATATATATAATTAGTAAAGAGCAACAAAAACTATTATTTCGTTTGTGCAACAGTTGTTGACTCGAATGAATTTAAATTTAACATTTTTTTTTTATTATACCCGATGGCATATTCTGTCACCCACTATATTTAATGTTTATAAATTAAGGATTAACATAATTATGGAACAACATGATAACTTAAACCAGGGGTTGTTAAGATATATTTTTTAAAGTATCTCGATACTGGTCTTTTTAAAAATAAATGGTGATACCAATACTTTTACATTACCAGAAACTTTTTATATAACGCAATTTTGTAAATTTTATATTATAAATGTATGTTATTGCCTGATAATAAAAAAAAATATTGCAATGCTAAAAGTTTTTTATATCGGGATCATTATTTGTTAATGTATCCGTGTCGAATAATAGGCATCTACAAAGTTTTTCAATCGTGGGGTTGATATATTAAAAAGTATGGTTAAAAAGGCTGTAAAATAGATTAGAAATTAAAATACTTACCAAAATAGTCAATCAATTTATAAGCTATTTCAAATTCCAATACTTCCCTAAATTATATGTAAATAAATATTATAATTACACTTTAAAATAATAAAATATATGGATGAACAAACGAGATAAAATAAGTGCATATTTACTATTCTTAATATCAATAAAACCAAGCTTCTTCTATTTTATGATAATTTTATTGGTAAATTATGAAGTTGTTATTTATAAAATAACATATTACCTAAGATATAATTTTTTCAATATATTTTATATTTGCTATTTGTGTAGATAAAATTGGTTACCAAAAATCTTTAACTATTTTTTAAAAAAATAAATTTTTACATATTTTAGGGATTTTTAGAAATGTTTCATTACTTGAATGGTAGTGATCCATAATATTGACTTCACACCTCATTATATATAATATGGACATAAAATATAAATTATATATTGAAAAATTTTTACTACTAACTATAGAATATTACCTTGGCCTAAAGGCCATATCGATTGCCAAAGAGAAATCTTTTCTTCGTTCATTTTGATTAAGTTATCAAAATATTTATCTTCAATGAATTGAGCCTTTTGATAACAATTTATTAATATAAATTTTTAAAAATTCATTAAACTAGTTTAAAAGGGTGTCAATATTATACAAAAAAAAGATAAATGTTTAATAAAATAAAAAAATATACAATAAAGATAGATAAAATATTATCAATTATTAAATATCTAATTAAATTTAATAAAAAAATTTAATCATGGAAAGGGCACAAAGTAAATTTTATATAATATCTGCAGGAATAGTAGAACGGACCCTTGCCAATAGCGTGCCCATTCTACATTCCAAAGATTTGATTATTATTAAGGTTTTATAATATTAATGTTTTCATGAAATAAACATTACCTTACAACATATATATTATCAGTAGCGTACGCAGGAATTTCATGTGGGGGGAGATAATTAAAATTTTTTAAAATAAAATTATTGTTATTTAAAAATATCAAGCATAAATTTATTAGGACTAATAACTATTTCTAATATACAAATTTAAATTAATATGAATTATAAAAAATTAAATATATAAATCGGTATATAAAAATAAATTTGATTTAAAAAATATTAAACGGATATAACCGGCGGCATATAAATACTTTAAATAAATCTGAATTATAAAATATTAAGTGGATATAACCAGGATATGATGACTATAAAATAAATAATCCATAATAGAAATTTATATTTTTTTGAGCCTTTAAAATTTATATATAAAGTATAAAAAATCTAAATGTTGGAAATATGAATAATTATATTTTTTATGTAAAAGATAAATATATAAGACATTAAAAAATGTTTTCACAAAAAATATTATAGAAACATTATATTTTTATAATGTAAAATCCAATCTTCGTTGGGAGTGAGCTAATTTTTCAATTATCTCATCCGTGTTTGGCATCAAATGCCTATGAATATTCAAAAGGGCCAGACCATTCAACCTACTTTCAGAAGTTGTACTTCTTAGGTACGTTTTTAATCTTCTTAAAGAAGAGAAGTTCTCTCATTAGTTGCAGTACTAATGGGAAGAGTTGCTAATATATATAATAATTTCAATATTTTGGGAAAATAATCTAAAAGATGTTTAAAATGATGCAAAGCATCCATAGCATATTTTGGGATTATATCAACCATAGTTAATCTTTTATACCATAGTTGGCTTCAGCTAATAACGCATCATGAGATACATTAATGTCTCCATGATAAAAATCTTTCAAATATTTTATTTTTTTTCTATCACCATCTGAAAAAGGTTCAGAGGGCTTTTGCGGAAGAAATATCTGCAGATTGATAAGTGCTTCTTGATGATTTAAAAACCTTTCATTTACTTGGGTTATAAATGTATACAAAAGAGGTATAAAGACATTTATTTTATAATATTCTTCTATTGACCCTATATTAATATTTGGACGATAAGTTTGCCTTACTGCAAGTCGAGGGAGACAAATATTGAACTCGTATAGCTCTGCTTTTGATTCAACATTAACATATAAAATATGAAATTCCTCATCAGCATTAGCTCTAATTTCTTTGAGTTCTAATAAAATTGTCTCTGCTATTCTCATCATCTCAATCAAATCAATATCAGGTTTTTGAAAAGTATTACATAGTATAATTAAATAATTTATTAATACATTCTAATGCAAAAAAAATTTGGTATAAGTATTGAATCCAGTAACTTGCTTGCTTCTGAAGAAATATCTCTTTCAGACCATTGTGATATTTCTGTAAGAGCATTAATAATCGGCTCTTCTAACTCGATAAAAGCTGTTACTGCTTGATATCGAAGACTCCATCTTGTTGGACAAGCTTTTTGCAATTTTTTCTCCTTGTTGGGCAAGGAGTTTCAGATAAAATTCTGTTCAAAATATTTTGACGCTTGGGGTATCTAAACATCTCATAGATGCTAGATATTTTACCTGATATAAATATAAAATTTTTAATTTTAATAATTAAAAACCTAAGCAATTTGATATCAATGGTAAAGAACATGAATCCGATATTGCTAAGTTGAGTGAATGGGCAGCACAGTGGATATATATAGCTGTTGGGCATTTTTTTTAATAAATGCCTGAAGCCCATTAAATTGTTCACTCATTGCACGTGCTCCATCATACCCTTGCCCACGTATCATATTTATATTTAGCTATATTTTTGAAAATAATTATATAATAAGATTAATTATTACTTTTAATTTTTTAAGATTCACAAATATTACATCAGCTAAAGCAGACCCAATCATGCTTGAAACAGGAATAAATTGGAGAAACATTTCCTTGATAATGTTTTTATGAGTATCTACATATCGCGCACACAACGACATCTGCTCAATGCCAGCAATGTCCGTGGTCTCATCTGCCAAAATTGAGAAGCATGGGGCAGAATTGATTTCAACAATCAATTTTTCTAAAATGATATTGTTGCAAATATCAATTATCTCATTTTGTATCCTAGGGCTGAGATAAGTAGCATTTTTATTGGTGCTAATGAGGCTCTCCATTAATACAGGATCTCCTAATGCTTTAGATTTTAAAAGTCCACGAAAATTACCTTCGTTATCATTATTATTAAAATTTAAGCTTCCTGAATCCTTGTGGCCACGAAATGCTGACTATCTATTATTTTTTCAACAATTCTTTCATTATTAGCAATTATGGGAGGGGTTTTAATTGCTAAAAATATTTTAAAATAAAAATATTATTAAATTATTATACTATACTTTTTTGCTTTTTGGCATGATTTTCACCTTCAGAGTTTTTTAAAAAAAGTCTAATATCCATGACTAGAAATTTGTAAATTATAATACCGGGAAATTTAAAAATAATAGATAAATATTACGCCACAAGGAAAACTTGAAAATGAAATTAATTGATAAAGTAATTTAGTAAATGAAAAAGGTAATAATATAAAAATTTAAAAAGAAATAGATGAATAAATATAATAAAATATAAAAAATAATATTTTTGAAAAATATGTCCGGCATCTGAATTTTGGCTTTGGGGGGGGGGAATTCATCGGTGTTGTTAAGTCATATCTTTAATTAACTCCAAAAAACTTCTAATATATTCGTGTATTTGTAAGCTTTTAATAGGACACACGCATAATTTATTTTATCAAGGTTTAAATATTACGATGAAAACATGCATGAAATCTGTTGGGAACCACTTATGATGACCAGATTTTGTAACTTAAAATATAATTTAACTATAATCTGACCATTCAGTGGAGATTTAAAATCTTACCGATCCCGTTAAATCCTCCAAATTCATTCAAGATTTGTTTAAAAAAATCGGCAGAAAACTGTTATAAATGACAAAGTCCCTTTGCAAATTCTGTCATGGTATTTTACATTTCTTAAATCACTGCCAAGAAGCGGCGCCAGAATCTAGAAATTGTTAATATTAAAGAAAGACTATAAGATATGATTTTGGAGTATGCAGTAGACAATCTAAAGAAAATTAAGAGGATTTCATAGTGTTCCTCATTTTATTGTAACATAAAATTAGTGCTGTAACATCACTTCAAAAAAGTAAATAACTTGTTAGTTTAAAAAAGCAACGCGTTATTGTTACTTAAAAAATATTATATATTATATATAAATTTTCTTTTTATTTTTTTTTCCCAAATAAAAATAAAATTATACAAAAATAATATATTATAAGATAAGTTCTTTTTGAAATAAATTTTTATATATTTTTAATAAGTGATTTTCAAAAATTTGATCAAATAAACAAAGCTTAGTGCTCAACATATCTTTTGCTGTGCTAAACACACATTCAATTGGCTAAGGGGATGGGAGGTTTGTATTATATTTAATAAATAAAAATTTTAAATGGAGGAATTTATTAAAAATATTTAATGAAATATCTATATTTTCAAAAAAACTTATTAGAACATCTTCATAAGAATCTTCATTCTGATCCTCGCCCGATATTTTTTTAATATTTTTATCTGAATATATTATGAATTCTTACTTTATAAAATAAATTATAATACTAGAGAATATAAATTAACATACCTTGATTGATTTAACCCTTTAACGTATCATGATTTGTTTTGCCATCAAATAATATAATTATATATTTTAAATTTTATAAAGCTTATAGATTTAATTTGACATCATATAATATAAAAAAATATGCTAAAAATACTTTCGTATTTTATTAAAATCTTAACTAATAATATTTTATTTTAATAATTGGTTTTTGATTATTATTTCACTCATTCATTAATCACGTTTTCGCGAAAATTTAAATTTCATCCGGTGGAAAATTTGAAGTGATAGAATTGTATCGTATGGGTTGAATCAGGCAAATATTTTTTTATTTTAATCATATTTATTTACAGATTCTATAAACATTATATCTCAATATTGATAGTAATCATAACTTACACAAAGAAATTAAACTTAAAATCAGGCATCACCCACCTTTAAAGTAATTAAATTATACGGTAAGTCTCGGGTATAGGCTCTTTTTTTGCCCCAAGCCTATGGAGGTTTAAGCAATATTTTTCTGAATGTTGTGCCTACAAGTACGTGCGGCTTGCCCATAAACGTGTAGAGGGCTCCTTATATTTTTACCTTTATACCAAAATTAAATTATTCCAATTAGATGGAAATGAGGAAAACCTAGCGTAGCTCTCTTGAATCTTCAACGCTAGAGAGCAGAAGCGGTATATATCACGTATCACGTATTTTAAAATCGTCGCCAATATACAATTTCTTTATTTAGTATGTGTATGTAAATCAAGTATTCTATCACATGACAAATATTATAAAACTGTATGATTGATTTGTATTGACATTTATAGCATTAATAATATATATAATATATATAATATATCTCATTTATAACATATCCCCACACATATGATCTTACAACTTCTCAATCAGCCGATTTGTAGGTTTCCTAGCTCTTTGTGATTTCCGCGTTTCTAGTTTTCCGTTATCTTCAACATTTTCTAAAATCTCAACTATATCCGATTCTCTATTTTTTATATTTTCTTCCTCTCTCTCTGACTCCATATTTTCGCCATTTTCTTAATCTCTCTCTGACTCCATATTTTCTTTATTTTCTTCCACTGGCCCAGACTTCTCTATTTCTTTAGCTACCTCACTTTTTTGAAGTTGATCCGCATGCTTTCGTACCATTCTAGTTTTGCTTTATACCAAATAAAAATAATTACCAGTTCTGAATTTTATAACTCCTTCTCTCCAACCTGAATTTATTTCACTATGCACCCATACCGGTAATGCAATCTCAAATTCCCTCATTGACTATGTTCATCATGCGCTCCTTTTTGTCATATAATCGATCGTTCCATTCATCCCTAACATTTGGATGTAACCAATTTAATCCCGTTTTTAAATTTCGCCCCAATAATAACTTTGCCAGTGAACGTCCAGTTGATTGATGTTCACCCATTCTATATGCTATTAAAACTTCTCCCATGGCTTCCTCAGGCTCCCTGATGTCTTTCCTAGTTGAAAAATATTGACTCTTGAGGGTTCATATCGTTCTTTCCGTTAAACCGTTCGTTTTTGGATGGTACGGTGTTGTATGTATCAATTTAATATTTTTCTCGAAAAATTTTCGAAATTCTCCAGAAATAAATTGAGGTCCATCATTTGATACAATTTGTCTAGGTGTTCCAAACCGTGCGAACCATTTCCTTAAAGCCCTTCATTGTCGTGGACGTGGTCTCTCTTATTAACTCAACCTCAACCCATTTAGTATGTGCATAAATGAATTCGTTCCCATGGCATATTAGATATGTTCCACGAATATAAAGGAACCTCCATTCATAGCATTTATTCCTGGATGCCCTCTGTGTATAATCCTTAATATTGATTTCCTCAAAACGGTTGGAATTTCCAACTTCCCATTCTATTCAATAACATCATGATATACTGACAACTCCTCTCTACGATTATAAAAACAAACTAACTCTGTATCTTTTTTCGACTCCACCCACTCACGCACAATGTTTTTAACTACTTTTTTAAACAAGCTATCATTCCTTGTTTCCTTTTGGAGTTCAACTTGACTAATATTTATATCGTGAAAATTTATAGCTCTGATTTTTAACGCATTTTTTTGATCGTTATTTGATTCTATGCCTTCTACTAGCCTAGATAAAGTATCAGCTACTTTATTTTCTTTTTCTGGAACATATTCAATATTAAAATCATATGCGGACATTTTCCAAGCCCAGCGCGTTAATCGACTATTGGATATTTTTGGTAGTTGCCGTTTATCACCAAATAATTTTTCCAAAGGTTTGTGATCTGTTAGCAATACAAATTTTCGACCAAAATTGAAAGTATGAAATTTTTCCATTCCAAGCAAAAGTGCTCGTGCCTCTTTTTCTATTGGTGCATAATTTTTCTCTGATTCCAATAATGTTCGCGAGGCAAATGCGATAGGTCTGCTAATACCTTTTTTTTACTAAAGGACACAACACAGCTCCAAAACCAGTGTTGGACGCGTCACATTCCAATATAATTAGCAAGTTTGGCGAATATGGAATTAGCATTTTATTTGTTGACAAAAGCTGTTTTATTTTATCAAATACCTCTTGTTCCCTGTCCAACCCCAGCAATATTTAATGCTTGTTAATTTATGCAGTGAACGGCAATTCTATGCAGATGTGGCAAAAATCTCTCGTAATAATTCACAAGTCCTAAAAAAGATCGTAATTGATATTATTAGTAGTTGGTATCCTTCGAATAGCATCTATTTTTCTTTCGCTGGGTGTATTCCATTTATGTCTATTACAAAACCTAGAAAAGAAACTGATTCATTTAAAAAGCGTATTTTGGCCCATTTTGTACTTTTTTTACGTTATTCAAATGTTCTACATCATTTTTCCCCGTTATGATATATCGTCAAGATATACTCCGGTCATTTGGCAGTCTTGTAATAAATTATCCATATATCTTTGGAAAATGGTTGGCGCACTAGAAAGACCGAAAGGCATACATTGATATTGGAAATAACCAACATGGGTTGATATGGTTAAGTATTCTTTTGAACTCTCTTTTATTAGTAATTGTAAATATGCATCTTTCAAATCTATTACCGTAAATTTCAACCCATCTTTTAATTTGGTTAAAAGATCATCCACCGTTGGTATAATATGATAATCGTCTAAAATATATGGGTTTAATGTTACCTTAAAATCCGCACAAATCCTGATTTCTCCATTTGCTTTGCGTACGTTTACTGTTGGAGTAGCCCATGTCAAACGTTTTTTTGTTAGGTCAATCTCCTTCAATATTCCCGATTTAACCAATTTATCGAGTTCCATTTCAATTGGTTTTCGTAATGGAAAAGATACTCTACGAGCTGGCCATGATTTCGGCCTTGCTGCCTCACTCAGTAGTATGCTAACTTCTACGTCCAGGCTTGTCATCAAAAACACTGAAAAATTCTGTCGTCATGCAAGCAATTTGTTTATCGGTTGTCATAACCTCTTTACTTGTGATACTACTTATAGTAACTTGTCGTGGGATAAACATATTAAATGCCAGTATCCAAGGTAGTCCAAATAATGGTATGTCATTTGAACGAGTCACCACAATCGGTTGTGATCTGTTATCTTTTCAAAACGAACCCTTACCATAGTCTCACCAAGTACATCCAGCGGTTGGTTACCATATACTGACAAAGGTTTGGTTGGTCCAAGCTTGGGTCGGCCAATTTCATCCCAGTATTGTTTCCCAATCATCGATACCTGTGTCCCCGTAACATAGTCAAATTCTATAGGTACTCCATTTATCTTAACAGATATCTTCGCACTATTTCTACCAATTTGGGAAATATTATTAATTGAATCTGATGAGTCATTGTCATCTTGATGCATAGCATCTAACTTCCGTCCCTTAAAATATTTAGCATAATGCCCTACCTTTTGGTAATTATAACATTTCACCCTTGATGTAAAACATTGAAGGGGGGAGGGTGAGTTCTTCCACATTTTGAGCATTCATTGTACTTACACATATAATTATCTGTTATCTCTGAACTTAAAATTAATATTATTATTATTGTAATAACTAAAATTTCCTTTTTCTTTATTATTATTATATAGATACCTTTGATTAGAAAAATTTCCTTGATTATTCTCTATCTGCTCCTTAGGTTTATTGACTTTTGTTACCATCATATTTATCACTTCATCCTCAGCCCTTTCCATTGCCAAAACCATATTTAAAACCTGTTGAAAACTCACCCTTTCTCCCATGTCATTTATTCCATCTGGAAATCTGGTGCAAATATCTTTCTCCAATGCACCCATTTTGATTCCAGCCACCATCTGATCCCTCATCTCCCATCCAGGTCAGATCCAAATTTACACTCTTGTGCCAATTTTTTAAGCCGGTTTGCAAACTCAGCAACTGCTTCACCATCCTCTCTTTCTATCCGAATAAACTTAATTCTTGAGATGAATAACGTTGAAATAGGCTTAAATACATTTTTACCCACTTCAATTATCTCCTCATAATTAAGTTCTTTCAACATTTTTGGATAAAAGACCTCATCTCTAATTACTAATCCCCATATAAGCAAATAATATTTTTTTCTTGGTTTCATTATTTCTTAATGTACCTCTTACCTCCAACACATCATCTATATATTCACTTGAAAGTTATTTTGTTTATCATAATTTTCAAATTTCATTTGTATATAATTATTTACTTGATTAATATTATTCGTTTCATTTGATATATTCAATTCACCACTAGTAATTGGTTTATCTTCTTTATTCATAATAAGAACGTCGCCAATATAAATTTCTTTATTTAGTATGTATATGTAAATCAAGTATTCTATCACATGACAAATATTATAAAACTGTATGATTGATTTGTATATGACATTTATAACATTAATAATATATCTCATTTATAAGAGTAAGGTTATAATATTATGATTAATTATTTAATTAAAAATGACTGCTCTTTTTTTATATCAACTTAAAGTGTATGATGCCAAAATAAGTCATAGGTATTTTAGAATATCTTTTTTAAACATTTTTTTATTTTATATTTATAGTGATTTTCTATAGTTATAATTATATTTTGCCATAAAATGTATTCTAAATTTAATCAAACCACCAATTTTGAATTTGACACTTACAAGACCTATTTCCTCTGCATATTATAATTTTACATTTATTATATTTTTTAAAATGATTCTATATAATTTATTGATGCCAAATAATTTAATACTATTCAAAGGGGACTTTTCGAAATTACGGCATCGATGAATCTGACAATGAAGTAGATATTTTGCACACTCTTTATGATTAGTCTCCTTCAATTTCATCAACTCCTACATCTAATAATCTTCAAGTCGAGATGGACCAGAAAATATGTGTTGATGAAGTAATCATCCCGTTCAAAAGGCGGAGTACTTTAAAACAATTTATAAAATTGAAGCCTCATAAATGGGGTATCAGATTTGCACTGATAAGATTCTCCGGTATTGTGTATGATATATTAAGATTTATGAGGGAAAGCACATGAATCCGAAAATTCAAAAGCATAAACTCTTGCTATAACTACTTTTCTTAATAGCATTGGCTAAAAAAATTAAAAGTAATAGGTATATATATGGTAGGAACTATTAGAAGTAATCGGATGAAAGATTGAAAGTTAAAATGCGATAAAGACTTAAAAAAAGAAGGTTGCGAGCTATGTATGTGAAGTTGATAAAATGTAAAATATAATAATTGTCAAATGGTATGACAATAAGTTTTTGCACGTCATTCTATCCTTTGTCGACCTTCATCCGATAGTAAATATAAAAAGATGATAACTAAGTAGCAAAAAATATATTGATGTGCCAAGCTAAATATATTAAAAATATATAATGAAGGTATGGGGGGAGTCGATTTACATGATATTCTAGTTGAGTACTATCGAGTAGATATTAGAGGAAAAAAAATACTTGAGAATCATTATTCATCATTGATATGTGTGTGGGGAATTCATGGCTTTTGTATAGGCGGAAAATATACCATGAAAAGGAGAATAAATTTATGAAGCTTATCCAATCTTAAACACATATTGTTAACGCATTGTTATCGGCAGGGAAAATTAGTAAAAGAAAAGCAGGGAGATCTTTGAATGAACAGATAATTAAAAAAAAGTTTTTCTATAATGACGCCTATATCTGATATCAGATATGACAACATAAGTTAGTACGTTACTTTCTTCGACGTTACTTTACAGCACTACATAAAATAGCTTCTGAATTAAATTCAGTGGCCCAAGAATACTTGATGCACTATGGATATCTAGTAGTCTTAATAATATAAAAGTAGTTGGGAATCATTATAAGGCCCTTTATCGCATTTCAAAAATTTAATTGGATTTTACAACAGTTTTAAATTTATCGTGCTGCCTATTGGTATATTATTTAATCTTTATAACTCCCACTAAGAATAATTAATATGCTGAAAACTGAAAATAAATAGAATAATTCTTGTCGTTAAGGATATGCTCAGAAGGTCTTAAATTAATTTTTTATAATTATTAATGTTTATACAATTTAAAAGAAAACTATTATTTAGACTAAAGCTTGAGAATTTTTCATCAAATGGGATAGTAGAATATAATGATAATTATAGTATACTGTAAAGTAAAGCCAAAAACGGCGTTACCTTTTTTGAAGAAGAGGAACGCCATCACCTTCTTCTATAGGTAACGAGTAAAGGTAACCCGTTTCTTTTTTTTGAGTGACTGTAAAACGCAAAAAGCCACTCGTTACTTCAAATTTTTTCAAAAAAAATTTGGAAAGAATATAAAATTATTTTTTAAATTTTATAAATAATTTCAGCTGAGTTTTTAATTCACATCAACAACCAAATTACTTCATTTTTATTTTAAATTTTCAGTCAAGATATATAATTTAATTAATATTGAATCAATCAATGTATTTAATTTTATTTATATTCTTTTCAATATTATAATTTATTTTATAAAGAATATTATGTCAATTGTACATTTTCTTCAGATGAAGATAAGTAAAACCTGCCTTGGCTTTTCTAGCATTTTTGCACTAACTAATAAAGAAAACTAAGGGTACAAAGTTTACATTTTGTATGTGTAAATTGTGACTCAAATATTTTAACATAAATTGTGGAATAAACATGGAAAACTTCCAAACTTTGCAGCCATTTTTAAAGAAAAAAAGGATATCTGATTAAACTGGTTATAACAAGATGGAACTCTTTCTATAACTTCGTGAAATTAATGTAGTCTTGTTACGGAAATGGTCACAAATTTGACGAATCTTGTGATAAATTTAAATTATAGAAATTTTGAAAATGACAATTCGCTCATAGATGAATATTGTATAGCTAAATATATGATTTTATAGGTTTTGGAACTACACTCTTTATTTTAGAGTGGGAAGGGAGAATGCATTTGGGAAATCTCACTCCCACGATAAATATTGTAATATTTTAAAAACGGCCTTAAATAATTTTATTTTGTAAGATACTTATTAAAGCTATTCTGCAAGACAAAAATAAAAGGTATACAGTTGAAGTATTGTTCACAATTTATATTTTGTTAATATTTTACTTTATTTCAATTGAATATATATTATCAGCAATACACCTGCTACTTAAATCAAATTGGCCCTCATAAAACTAGATGTCAGCTAAGGAAAGAAGCTTGAACTTGTTTTCTATTACAACATAAGTATAGATTATTTTCTAATAAAGATAAAAAAAAATTGGATTATGATCGGAATGAAGATTCCTTTGACTATGAACTAAGCTTTTCAAAATATAGATTATTCTTTAATTTTTAATAAATTCCTCCAATCAAAATTTTTATTTATATAATATAATATAACCCTCCCATCCACTGCGCCAGTTAAACGTGTGTTTAGCACATCGAATGCGGTGATGCTAAGCACTCTTGTTTGACTGATCAAAATTTAAAAAATCAATTGTTGTTAAAAATAAATAAAATTTATATATAAATTTATTATAAATAGATATTCCATTATATATTATTTTTTCCATAATTTTATTTATATATAGGGTGTTACTTTTTTGAATAACCAGTAATACGGGTTTCTTTCTTCAGATATAATGTGAGAAACGAGTTTATTTTTGAAGTCGTTTATAGAACTAGAGAAGTGTAATCAACATCTCTTTGTTCTTATGGAGTTCCAAAGTTTTACATAATTCTATTAAATATCGTCAATCGGGTTTGCATGAAAGCCAGATATCATATTTCAGTTTACTAACGATTAACGTAAACGGGCTTATTATCACTCAGTAGAATTTTTTTCCATATAGGAAAAGTGAATGATGAGCCTTGTAGTACAATTTCGACGTTTGAAGACATATTACAAAAAATACCAAAAATGAAACTAGGTTATATTAATGTACTTATTTAATGAATAACATAATATTTTCAATAGGATTTTGGGAGAGTGTGAAATAATAATGAATGCTTCATCTTACAATGACCACTGAAGGAGGTTAAGATAAGAAGGTGATACCATAAAGATATAGTCGCCTATATAGAGATTTAAGAAAAGTTAATTTTAATTACAATTTGCAAATGGGGAAGTATGATATATAATAGGATTGATAAAAGAAAGAAAGAGGATGGGGTTAACAAAGGATGAGAAAAAAGGGGAGTAAAGTTAGCGTATTTCCACATAAAAAAATAATATATATTTCGATAAGGATTTTGGAAAAATAAAAATTATACGTATAATTCTAACCTTTCGTGCATATTGAAACGATGCATGGTGGTGATTTCTAAATTATAATAAAAAGATTGCTATAAAATATTTTGATTTTTTATGCCGTTGTATATATTTTGTATAAATTAACCCCGTTAAAAAATCATGCATTTCAGATCATTCATCTCAGTAAAGAAAGTGATTGCAAAAATCTAATTGATGGTAATAGGAAATACAAGTGATAATATATCTTATCAGTCAAAATGAAAATATTAAAAAAAATTTAGTTCAAAATAAAATTTATAAAAATTAGGCGTCCCCTTAAAATAAAGATATACAACCATTCATATTTTGCAAAAAAATATATGGTAACCGAAACGCGTAGTAGTTCTATATATTATCATTCTTGCACCCTAAAAAAGATTTACTTTTCCGATTTCTAAGGGCAAGGGGTCCGTAAATGGAAAACTCCCATTACTCAATAGGGTCTCCCATAATTTTTGGATAATATTATTTATCTATATTGTTTTATTTCAGTTAGATACAACGGTATAAGTATATATGTATAGTATAAAATAAATTATTTTTAAAAAAAATCAAATTTAAATTAATCATAAAATTTTAATTATCCATAAAAATTAGTTCCTATCCTTCTTTCTTTATCTCCTTTTCTTCCTCCCGGCCCTTTTATATTACTGTTATAAACTTTATTAGACTCATCCTTTATAATATAATAGGAGAGAATCGCATCTAGTATATTCGAATCATCATTGAGTATGACATTAAGGCATTTGTGCTCTTTATATTTGTGCGTCAAATGTTTCATATTCTCGTAAATGGACGAACGAAAGTTCTGATACTTAAAATGGTAATGTGAAGCGTAAAATTCGGCGAATATAAGCAACAAAAAATATTGAATATCCTTTAAATTTTAGAGGGGGGGGGGGAGGGATAGGAAAATATTATTTTGAGTTATAAATAATAAATTAATTTATTCCTATCCTTAATAAAAAGAAATCTTAAAAATAACTAAAATTAATTCAATAAAAAACCATCACCTTAAATTTTTTATAGAACATAATTTTTAAAATTAAAAAAAAACACATAAAAGGGATTAATTTTTTTTAAACTAGATTTAGGACATTACAATAGCATTTACGTATATAAAAATTTCTAAGTAATTATATTGTGATTTAATAAAAACCACCATATTTAATCCAACGATATATATCCATAAGATAGTTACTGATGAATGGGAAATTGAAAAATCGCAAAATATCTCTGCTGAACTAAAAGCTTGTAAATATGACATATTATTCAAAGATTGAATAGTATAGGTAAATATTGTATAGGAAAGTTACGAAAAAGCAAGAAAACTTATGAGATGATAATATCATCGTTAAAATAATAGTCTAGTCGTGTTATTTAAAGAGATGGATAAAGTTTATTTCTTAATTGTATAACTGTCAAATTTATATAAAGTGCAATAATCTGGGATTGACTGAAAAAGGAGGCATTGCAAATTTTCATAAATACCAAGAAATATATTCTCAACAACTTATTCAATCATGTCACATGTTATTTTAAGAGGGAAAATCCTTGTTACATGCTATCTCATCAAAATTTACAAAAGCGGTTTCATAAATACCAAGAAATTTATTCTTAACAACTTATCCAATCATGTCACATATTATTTTAAGAGGGAAACCTTGTTACATGCCATCTCATCAAAATATATAAAAGCGGTTATCAGATAATAGACCAAAAAAATTAATAGCCCTCAGAGGGAATGAGAGCTGTGCAGCTAAAAAATCCGATTCAAGCTAACTGTGATATGTCTGAATATTCATTTATTGCAGTTATGATAAAACGCGATGATGAATATATTTTATTAACAATAGGCAGAGGAGTTGTTGTATAATTTTTGTATTATTTTTATTATTCGTTTGTCTACCTTCTTAATTAAGATTATAATTCCAATAAATAATGAAATTTGTCACAATAAAAAAAAAGAAGCAGATATTTGCATTACTTTGCTATAAAAATTGAAAAAATTAGAAATTTTGGAATTTTTATTTTTTAATAATTTCTAAAATTAATTTTTTTAAAGTTTTTATATAAATTGGGAATCTTTTTAACTTTTATGTTAAATTAAATATATCGATATTTAATATTCTTTCTATGTTAAGAGATTTAAAATTTTGTCACGCTTTGTGATCTAAAATTTATTAATTTTTTTTAAATAGAATTTAAATAAAATATACCGATATTTATATTCCTTTATCAAAATTTTTTTTCGTTTTACGGTCAAAATTTTTTTAATTTTTTTTAAACAAAATTTACTTGTAAATTATACCCATAATGACATTGGGGTTTAAATTTTTTTTAAAAACAAAATTCAAATGACACATACCAAAACGTGGGAATTTCGAATCCTGAAATATTCCATATACCTTTATTACTAATTTGTTGTTATTAAAAATAAAGCGCCTAAAAGCTAATCCAAAAATAGTCGAAATTTTTTATGTGTTTTTTAAATTAAAAGATTGCCATAAGATATTTAATCTGGTATTTTTTATTATTAGATATATTTTATATAAAATAGTGTTGTCAAACGGATTGATTTGAGCCGATTTGCTCCCTGTCTATGACTATAATCTCCTAAATAAATTTAATTCTTTTTTTAAAAAAGAATATGAAATTAAAATATACAATACAAATACAATTATTATAATTATAATAAATTCATATTTTTAGGAGGATTTTATGACATATTAATTATGATTTGTTTTTTTTATTAGTTTTTAAAATCCGATATAATATTATATTCTAAAACTGGGATAAATGAAATATTCATATTTTCGCTCCATAAAGTTTTCAGCTAAATATTCTCTACGAAGTGACTTTTGATTTTAAATTTGGTATGAAAAATATGAAATACATAGTTTTTCATAATTACTGGCAATTAGGGTTGTTAAAAAGTCCGATTCAGATAGATTTTTAAAAATGACCCTATTAAGAATTTAGCCAAAATGATATTATGTAAAGATTTGGCAAATAGAGGTTCATATCTAGCACCTATGAGCAAAATCTTGAGTCACATAGTATTATCTTGGCCAAGATCTTAATCAGGTCATTTATTAAAATTGACCCGTATCAGACTTTTTAACAGCCCTACTAGAAATGTTCTTTTAAGAAATTGCCATTCATTTCTAAATTTGATAGATATGTTTGTAAGATATTTTTAATATTTATTAATTATTGATTCTATTTTCCCGAATTTGAACTTTATTTATCAAGTGTCATATAATTAAATAAATAAGTATTCACAGTTACGCCATAATTTATTAAGTTTTCAAAATAGTTCCTAATTATCTCTTTTAGGAGAATTTAAACCTGATTAACAAAATCTACTTAGTTAGTATTTCTACCGAATCCAAAATTCCTTCAAAATTTTTTACTATAATAAAATGAGAATGGCAATAATAATTTTTATTATATAAACTAGTAATTAGCCAGCTGAAGAAGCTATTATATAGCCTACACGCAGATTATACGTTTTTATTTTAAAAAATTTAATTCAATTTTTTCATGGTATATTTGTTAGCTTTCTGTGATGACTAAAATATAAATGTCATTTATTTGCGACCCGGGCCGTGCCCTATATTAATTTTTTTAAATATACCCGGGGGGGCCTAACCTAAATTTTTAAAAATTTTAAATCACCACTATTAGCTTTAAAAATAAAAAATAAATGTAATATATTTAAAAAAAATCTTGACCGGGTGGCGCAAATGGTAGCTCTGTAGGTCTCTGATATACATATAATTATGTCAAGGACAACAGAAAACAAGGGCTAGGTAGATTTTAATTCCATCATTACACTTAGGTTTTTCGAAATGTAAGTCAGCATTCTATCAGCATAAAAAGCTAATCTTTAGTATTTTGACTCTATTTTTTTATGGAAGTTTACTCGAAACTCCTAATTTCTTTGTAAATTTGCCTAGCAATATATTGAAAATGTCCTAATATTTTCTTCATTGGATATGTCTATTGATAAAGATAAAAAATATATCACCTGAATAAAAATTCAAGAATTAGGTTTTGTAAAATGAGATTTTTATTATCCGCAAAAAAATAAGGTGGAATAATACTCGGAGCGTGTAATAATGCATAAATTCAAAATTAGGAGGTTTACAAAATAGATAAGTCTGGTACCCAAATAATCATGTATAGATATGTTACCTAAAATTTAATAAGACATTCTTATCCTTAGTAAACTTGATAATGTTTTATGACAGAATTTTGGCTCTTAAAACGATTGGTTATTAATTTTGTCGGTTAAAATAAAAAATCATATTTTCAGGATAACCTTTTACCATATATCAAAAATATTTTACAGTTATTTTATTGCCAATCGATTTTAATATTTTTATAAAATTGTAAATTATAAAAACTTTAAATTTCTTATATCCCTAGCATATGTCCTCTGAAATATGAGGAGTTTGTCAATGATTTGGGCATTGAAAATCGTAATATTGATATTTGATTCCACTTTCAAGCCATAAATGTTGGCTCTGTGGTGAAGAATTTCGGTTAGATTTTCCTATGAAATAAAAATAAATTATAATATATAATAATATGTCCTTTTGTTTTCTCTCTCTATCTCTCCTCTCAATGTTAAATAATTCTTTAATTTTTCAATTCCCTAAGAAAGTTAACTATATTACACATTTTATTTCTTAATGAGAATAAAAGAATTAAATAGTCGCTTAAAATTAGGGACAAATTTAACAATTTGAGGTAAATGATGGAGCATATTTATTAAAATAAAACACTTATATATTTAAGTTAGGAAATAGACAACGATCATAAAATTAGACTAAATTTTCTTATAAGTATCCAAATCAAATACAAATAGAAACCATTTTCAATTTTTTATTGTGCATAATTTTTTGAAATTAAACAAACACGTGAAATGATATTTTAGGATCTTATATCATGCTATCCTTTACCTATATAGTAAACTTCAAGATATTTAGTTGTCTACAGCCATTTCAGAATTATGAATTAAAAAGTTAAGGGTTATAATAAAAAAATGACCACATAAATCTATGAACCTTCGTAAGGTTTATCAAAATTCAGTTGAGTTATTCTCTATCTGTTGTGTTGAGTATTTGTAATGCTCTTCATAATTCCCATTGGAATGAGGTCGACTCTGATAGATCATTCCAATATTTAACCATTGTTTGTGATTTAGATGAATGGCATGGAGCTACATCCTACTGAAATAGGTATTCCCCCACAAAAAACATTTCTCTTGTTTGGATACGGTACTTAGAAAGTATTAATGAGTAGTTTTGAGAATTTAAAATTCGAATAAAACATTTTCTGCACATCATTCATAATCCCAGATAATTATACTTTTTCGGGAATTTTACAGTCCATTTCAATTTCATTTTCCGTCCTCAATACTCATTATATATAAAATAATTCAATCTCATATCCAAAATATCAGTTGATTCATGGAGTACAGTTCCAAAGTTTAATCATCTAATCAAGATTTTTTGAGCCTATACTGTTTTTATATCTATAAATGAAGAGGCGTCAATTGGGAGATTATGAGCTTCATTTATATTTAGGGCATGGAGTTCATAATTTAGTTACAGTTGATGGCATAAAAAAAGTTACCAGAATTAATATTCTCATTAAAAAAATTAGAAAAATCATTTCAACCCTCAGATATCTAATAGCTGATTTGGTGATGAAGATGAGCATGCAATCAATTTATGAAACAGACCATATTTTGATATTTGATGATTCTGATCCATACCTTGATGAACATTTTGATATCTCTGGTGAGGCTGATAATAAAAATTGCATTGTATCAAAAGATCTAATTAATAAGAAAAATAATTATTCAATAGTATTCTATATGTATTAAAAATTGCCACTGATAACTCTGAAATCATATTTTTAATTTTTAGTATTTGCTATTTGCTATTTCCTATTTTATTATTATCTTGCTTTGTTTCATATGTTATGATAGTTATAAAAATTCAATTTTTTTGTACCATTTTCGCGCCAAACAAATTTAATACATATTAATGGTTATTAAAACTTTTAAAAATATAAGTAAATCCCCCGGGAAGTCAGGCTTCTTGCGGCTAAATCATATAATAAAACTATTAATACTACCCAATTTTAACTCCCCACAGCACTGGAATAAATTTTTATTATTTGGCTTCCATGCCTTTCAGGTTCCAACTGACAAAAGCAAGCTGTCCCTCACTCAACAAATTAAGAACAGGTTAAATGATATAGTCAACATTTCAATGGACATAACCTCCCCACCTAAGTTATCCATAAATCCTTTTAAGATAAAAGTAAATTTAGTGGGGAAAAATATCGATAATTTAGATATAAAAGGGGTACTTCATCTGGCCTCTTCATCAGACACACTAGCCCCCATTAATTTCAAACTTATACCCGATTGGCTATGAAGCACCCCACCCCCCCCACATCAGGCATCGACAACTGAATTACCTGGTGTAAATCCCACATCTTATCCAATAGAATTTACCCAGAGGAAGTGAGAAAAGCAATCTCAACCATCCAAAAATATTCTGCACATGGTTTTGTAAGCACGAGACCGATATATCTTTAAGACCTAACCACCTCTTCTAAATTCTCAAACTACCCTACTCAACAGTATAACTCTCCTTTGTAACAGGATCTTACATGGTGACGTTCTTATCTTCGCCCAGCCAATTAAGTTTGGGGCAAAAATAATCGCTCTTACAAAACCCAACAAAGACCTACGCCCAATTGCCATAGGCACCCTCTTTAGGAGATTAGTATGAAAATTAATTTCGGCTCGAATCAATGAGAAAGTCTCCACAATTCTCACTTCAACTCAACTAGGGGTTGGTGTCAAAGGCGGCAGTAAGTCTGCCGCTCATATAACCCGCATTTATCTTCAAAATAATCCTCTAAATAAACACCTAATTAAAATTGACTTTAACAATGCATACAACACCTAAATTTATTAATAGCTTCCCATGCTACTCCAACTACATTTTCAGCTGCTATGCGAATCCCTCCATCTTACAATATGGTGAATATAAGCTTTCTTCTTCAGAAGGAATTCAACAGAGTGACCCCTAAACTCGATATTATTCTGTCTAGGAATAGACAATCTAGTTAAAAAAATTAAAAGCAGCTGCCTGTTAGATCTTTATATCTGGTATATAGATAACGGGATTAAAGGCGGCAGCCCAGAAGAGATAGACAAAGCCCTAGAAATTTTGAAAAAGTCTTAAACGTCGACAAAACAGAATTCTGTCAGCTCACCTCTCAATCTCCCAACTGCCACGCCTTTAAAAAGGTTATGGCCGAAGAACTAACACATCTTGGCTCACCAGTTGGAGGTTAATTAGCAGTTGAAGCCTTTTTCCAAGCTACTTCGAATAATTTAAACAATATGGAGGAACTACTTATACAACTTCCCACACATAAATCTTTCTTCTTAATTAAAAATTTCTTCAATATACCAAAGATCCTATATTCTCTACTGTCAACTGCTGTTTTTAAACATCATAAACTCTTAAAAGCATATGAATCCATGATAAAAAACATCATGGAAAAAATAACTAACCTCAAATTTAACTCAAATTCGTGCAAGCCACTCTCCCCTGCAATAAAAGAGGCTTAGGGTTACGATAACCCATAGCCTTATCAATTAGTGGTTTCATCTCGTCCAGATTGGCAAGCTCCAAAATAATAACTGATAACCTGTTCTTGACAGATGCACTGCTTGACGAAGCCTATGTCATAGGCAAAGACTCAGTCGGAGATTAATGTCAACCACCAGCCTCCCATAAACAAAAGGATTGGGATAATTCGATGATTGCAAGGTCCGTTGATTACCTCTTTTCGACCCTGCAATCTGATAATCATGCCCTATTAGCTTCCCTCACCCAAGGTTCAGGACATGAATACTTGGATGCCACCCCCTCTAAAAATCTTGATCTCGAACTTTTAAATCAAGAATTCAGTTTTGCTGTAGCCATTCGCTTAAATGTGACAGTCTCAGTTTCATATAAGTGCGCCAAGTGCAAAATGCCAGTAAGTCAAACTTGTCGTCCTTGCCTCCAATGCATCTTTAGCAGTGGGATCTCAATCCGGCATAACAGATGCAATGCTCTCATAAAACCAGCTTTACAGTTGGCAGTCTTTCCTGCCACTTTAGAACCCCCAGGTCTCTTTACGGATGGGAGACGGAATTACACATATTCCTTGGGAGAATGGTCGATTTCTAGCGTGGGATTTCTCCTGCGTTAACCCCCTCTCATCTTCCAACATTAATAAGGACATTTTAAAATACACAGAAGATTTTAAAACAAATAAATATGTGGATATTCCTGATGAGTATAAATTCGTACCATTTGTCACGACAACTTTAACATCCTTTGGAAGTCAGGCTCTTAGCCCAATTAAAAAGATTGGCAGAGCCTTAAGAACTAAATAAGGATACCCAAAAGTAGGCGTCTACTTATGTCAACGTATAGGAATTCAGATTATAAAATCTAATTTCACATGCTTCATAGGTTCATTCCCCGAGGAGCCAGATTAATCTAGATTTTCTTCTTTTTTCATAAATTATTTAGAATACCCCCCCCCCCTCTTTCTCATATAATCATTTGCATTAATTATATTTCCATTATATTTATTATTATACTTTGTTTTATGAAGTCGTTGTTAAATTTTTTGAATTTTCTAGAATTATACTTTGGACATGATTTTATTTTTATATTATTTTAATAAAGTTTTTATTTATAATTTTATTATAATATATATATTTTTTTTTTAATTTAAAAATCATCTTTAATCATTGTGATGGAAATTTAGCACACATCAATGGTCATTTCTTATGCACTAAAATATTTTTATCAATAATTGGAAATTTTAGGTAAATTATTTAGGATATATAGATTTAAGGTTGTTGAAACGGGAAGAGGAGGAGACGGTAATTAGATTAGATTTCGATAATAGTTACTTATATTGATTATCTAATGTCTGCTAGTTTTCTTGGATATAGGGAGAGGTTCTAATTAAATATTTTATATAAATAACATATATTATGAGATATTTTTTATATCAATATGAATTTAGATATGACCACACTTATCCCCTAGATTGATATATCTGAGGCTGATTAGAGTGCTCAGAAGAATCATTATAGCCTTTGCTGGCAGATGATTTGCCGACATTTTATATTACAAATGAATTAAGTCTAAATTGGAAGATAAAATCGAAGATACTTCTATAACTAAAATAAAAGATAACCCTCTTTGGTTTAAAAGGAAACATGAATACAGAGTTCATCCCTATGTTGGAAATTCCTGAACAGGATTCAACTCCTCCAACTTATTTTTACAAATTTTTGGACAACCAGATATTTAGCAATTTTGTCTGAAATTAATATTTATTCCTTCAAATGTTGTGGTAAATCTATAATACAGATAGCGATGAATTGACAAATTTATTGTGATACCCTTATATACTAGCTTAGTTAAGATACCTTCTATGCGACAGTATTGGTCGTTTGAAACATCTATTTCACAAGTAGCGGAAACTATGTCCCGTTATCGTTTCTTTTTGATTCAGAAATTTTCCCATATTAATAATAACCAATATATGGTAAATAGGGAAGATAAAGGATACAACAAATTATTCAAAATTCAACCCTTCATAAGTCAACTAAAAAAATTTCAAAAAAAATCCAACTCTTGAAGAGAGGCCAGCTGTAGACCAATTCATAATTCCCTTCAAGGGACTCTCTAAATTACGACAATACATTAAATCGAAGCCTCATGAATGGAAGATAAAATTGTATGCCCTATGTGGCTCTTCCGGGTTTATATATGATTTTAAAATATGCCAGGGAAAGTCGACTAATATCATAAAATTATGTTTAGGTATCAGTGCAGTGGGTGTATGGTTCTTCGCCTGTCGGAAATAATACCTTCAAATAAAAAACACAAAACTTTATAGGTGTTTTACCTACAACCAAAGTTAAACGATAGTCTGTTTCCAATAAAGTCTTTATAAAAGTAGAAATGCCCGCAATAATTAAAAACTATAATGAGAGAATGGGTGGAGTTTCAGGATATGATGGTGGAGTTATATCGGACAGGAAACGATAATGGTTTTCCATTTGTTGAATTCTTGTGTAATAAATTCTGGCTCCTTTATAGACGCCATATGAAAGCATTAAATTATAAAATTTATGACATTGTTGGTATTTAAATCGCAGATAGCAAAAGGATTGATGTTAGCTGGAAAGGATAATAGTAAGAAGACCGGAAGACCTTTCAGCATATTTGTAAAAAGAAGAAAAGCTATCAATATTGGGCCCATATAAATATGACCAAGTAGGTCATTTCCCAATGCCCGTAACCATTAAGTAAAGGTGTAAGTATTGCGTAGAAGCCTATTCAAGATTCGTCAAAAATTTAATACTAATTTATGCTTAAATATCAAAAGAAATTGTTATTTGTCATTTCATTTCATATAAAATAAAATATTTTTTAAATAAAACTTGCATTTTGCCTATTGATGACAATTGGAATTGATGAATATCTTTCGTTAGAAATACTCGAAATAAGTTTTTTTAATGAAAATGTGTTACTTATGTCTATAATTTAAAAAAAAAATTAGCGCGAAAGGATTAAATTACCCTACCTGCTGGTACAGCATATTAATTATGCTAGAAAGTCTCCAAAGTGTTAATAAGATTCCTTTAAATAATGTTCTAAATAAAATAGGAAAATAATCCTTATAACATTTATAACTATTGGATATGAACTTTACACATTATTAAATCCATTCTGAGAATCGGTGAAATTTCTTTCCTCCCAAAAAGGATCAACAATAAATTTATGATTATTATTTCCCAGTGAAATAGAAACACATACTAATCAATAAATCTGATTGCTCAGATATCATTTGCCTAAAAGAAGATATGCAACAATTTCCAATTACCAAACTTCAGTAATTTTTTTTTGTATTATATTTTTAATAATAAAATTATATTTTAAACATTAGATATTAGATAACACTACCTGATTTGAGATAATCTTAAAATTGTTTTAGAATATTTAAATTCGAATTTTACGACATCATTTGCAATTTTTAATTAGATATTTAAAACTTTTGGAGCATGATAGAAATGGTTAGAGATGATGGGCAAACATCCAGTTCATATTTCAAATTTAGCTAAAATTGCACAAGCAATGATTATAACAGCATTAGGAGCAAAAATGGCATATTTTGTTCAGCCAACATAGTATACCAGAAGAGGATGCACTAACTTTTTGGATAAAAAGGCGACTGGAACTTCCTAGGCTTGCTAATTTAGCTAGGGAGGCTTTTTATATACCTGCAACTAGTACACCCAGGTGAAGAATTTTTTTCATCGCTGGATTAATACCCAATACAAAAAAGACTTCTTTATGTTCCACATATCTTGTTAAAATACTATTTATTCATGACAATTGTAATTACTAAATCTGATTTCTAATTTATTTATATTTCTCACTTTATATTTTACTTGCATTTCAAATTTATATTTTAATTTGTTTTAATAAAAATCAATAGAATATTATTAATGTGTGTTGATTATGTAACTCTGATCTGAAAATGCAATTCCTTAGTAGTTTAATTCATTTCTTATTATTTTCTGTCTCACTACTATTTAAATTTATGTATTTTTTTCTTATTCTGAGATTAACAATGTTAGAACTAATATTGCTCAAATAAATGAAAAAAAAAATGTAATACATTAAATTATAAATTAAATTCATTAAAAATTTTTTTTTAAATAAATTACACGCCGTGGCCACCGTTAATTTATTAGGGGCGGCGAAAATTTAAAAAATTGGCGCCGTCAATTGAGGCTTTGTTGCACAGGTCTAATTAATGTATACAATTAGAAAATTGATTTTTCAAATTAATTTTGTTTTTCAAGTTAAAAGAAAGGGGTAATTTGGATAAAGAACCACATAAAGGAGTATATATAAAAATTATGTTTTAACAATAAAATATCCTTGTATTAAAAAAGATAACGGGAAACTTAAAAGTCTAATTTTATGATATAATAAAAAAGAATTGTCAAGACTATCATAAGATTAAATTTCATATTTTAGACTAAATTGGTGATAAAATAAATAGGATTGGACTTATGCACAACAATAAATGGGATCAAATTCACGTGCCCCTTGGTCTGATTTTCCCCAGTCTAAATTGCATGCACTTAAAGGATTGTATTATATAGTCCTTATCAGAAATTATGTCTTTCATGTTTTTTTTTCAATTATGCTTAGTAGGTTTTTATTGGATTTGTTATTTGTGTAAACTATACAACATAATATATTATATATAAATATACAAAAATTACCATTAAATATGATTCGAGTTCGTTTATCGAAATCTCCATATACTGTGAGGGCGATTCATCGAAGTTGTGATCAATAAATATCTAATAAATATAATTTTATATAAATTTAGGACTCTTTATTTAATATATGAAAAACATGCGAATGCCAATTTCCAGAGGAAATGTTCTTCAAAGTAAAAATTCTTGAAATTTTTGATTTCTGAAGATTTTTTTAATTGTTATCTTCAAAGATTTTTGTTCTGTTTTTAAATAAAAATTTTCAAATTGTCAACTAATAATTCATTATTGAATATTAATAATCATTATTCGATTTGTGCTCAAGAATGTTAATTTGAAAGGATAATATTCAAATATCATTTGCTGTTATACCCAGGAAGTCGTAGGGAACTTAGCCGTCTAGAGTTGGCTACAATTTGCCATTCTGTTCATGGTTTGGAATATTTCAAAAGTTGAACTCAGTTGTGCTTTTCTATCTTATTAACTTTTTTTCCGAGTTTACGATAGGCCACCTAGTCTTTCCTTCTTTATAATTCGCCTTATCTTATTTTTTTAAATCCTTGGCCTCAGCTGTCTTTTAATAATAACTTGACAGGCGAAAGTTTTCGCACCCGTCTTATCTTATTTTTTTAAATCCTTGACCTCAGCTGTCTTTTAATAATGACTTGACATGACGTTTGTTTACAATTTTTAACCCAAAAAACCCTATTCAGGATATTTTTGTAAATTCATTGACATTATTTCGCGAAAATATAATAAACAAATATTTACCTACCCAAGTTCATTAATTTCCTTTTGGAAGAATTGTACTAGTGAAGTCTGAATGGATTGGCGGGGCTAGACCAGGCGCTTATCCACAAATTGGCTATGGGAGGTGAGGGATAATTAAATTTTTTCTAGAATTATTCTAGTAATGTATATAATATATTTTCTACACCATATATTTTTTGCACGAATATACTTTGTAAGTTTATATATGTGCAAAAACTTTTAAAAATATTTTTGTGTAATAATCTTTATTTCCAACATATCTTTTCAAAATATAATTTAAATTTAAATTTAGATGCTTATAAAATTTATATTTTTTTACAAATATTATAATTAAAATACACAAAATAAATTATTTCATCTTCTTTGGGATTGATCCAATTTTTCAATGATTTTGTTAATGCTTGGTATCAACCTCCTATGTAAATTAAGAAGGGCTAACACCAATACTTTCTATTTTCAGAGGTAGTACTTCTCAGTATTGTTGTTAAAAGGCTCGATTTGAGCCTATTTTTTAAAACGATGAATTCAATATTTTATTCAGAAAAATATTATTAAAGCCTAAAGATTTTGCTCATAGATGTCACAATGGACCTTCTATTAGCGAAATTTCGAGGCCTAGGCAATATTTTTCTGTATTGAGTCATCTGTCAAAAATCGGCTCAAATCGAGCCATTTAACAACACTACTTCTCAGCTCAGGTATGTTTTTAGTCTTATTAAAAAGAGAATGTTCTTTCATTGGTAGAAATAATAATGGGTAGAGTTGCAAAGATATATAATAATTTTAATATATTAAGGAAATAGTTGAAAATATATTTGAAATTATGCGAAGCATCTATAGCATTTTTTGGTAATTCTATACCTAACCTTTTATACCATAACATAGTTTGTATTCGGCTATTAATGCATCATATACTTTAACATCCTCTCAATAAAAATCTGTCAAATATTTGATTTTTCTCAAGATTTGAAATCGATGGCGGTAATAATATACCTGATTAATCAAGAACCTTTCATTCATTTGAGTTATAAAAGTATCCAAGAGGGAGATAAAAGAGATTTGTTATAGTATTCTTCGACTCCTTGTATTAATATTGGAACGACGGGCTTGCCTTGCTGGAGTCGGGATAGATAAATATAAACTTCATAGAGCTCTGCTTTCGAGTCAATAATGACATATAATTTATAAAATTTGTCAACTACATTTGCCCTAATTTCTTTATGTTCCAATATAATGCTTTCAGCTATTCTTTTAGTTTCCATCCGATTTCATTTTTTGGGAATATTTTACTATAGTTTTGCAGTGAAAAAATCTCCAATGATTTATTTAATATGGTAGATAAATATAACGTCAAGAAAAATTTGAAACCGATATTGATTCATAGAATAAATTATTAGCATATTTATTTCTGCTGTTTATGTGAGAAATAAATATAAATTGTTGGCTTCCGTTGGGGGTGGGGCTTGTCCAAATATTTTTGACTTTTGGGGAATTTGCCCCCCTCCCATAACTGCGTTAGCATCTAGGATAGGTAACGTATCACAATATGAGATATAAGAGACACTAATCTAAAAAAATTTATAATGAGCGATCATTTATAACTTTCAAATAATTCTAACAATTTCAGATCTCATGACTATTTAGGCCTAGAACAAATAAACATTAGTTGATGATAATCAACTAGTTGTTGCTAACGTATTCTAAACATTAGCCACGAGCGTGTACAACTTCAGCCTGTACTTAAATGTTACCTGTGAATGAATTGGGAAATAATATCTATTAACATATTTATTTTTTAATCAGTTATTTTTATTTTTAATCTACAAATAGTGTTTATTTTCCCTACCCTTCTTTGATGCCTCCTCTGACCCCCCCCCCCCCCCCATTTAAAAAATTAAAACAAATCACTCCTACCCACTTTTTCATTATATAGATAACTATTTACAGATGCCACTCGATTCAGAAATTACACTTTTATTGATTGATTTAAAAATTTTCGTATATTATTCAAAATAAAATATTAGTTTAGGAGCTAATAATAATACCAAAATTATCCTTGCCTTAAAGCATATTAAGGGAGAGCAAATATTAAATTAAATGTTTTAAATAGATTTCCATCAAATTGTTTTCCCATTTCAAGTTTAAAAACTTTATTGAAATAAAGATTTAAAAGCTTTTTAAAACATTAGTCTAAAATAGAGGAGCTAAGCTAGATTCACTAACTGCCCTTAATTACATTTTAATTTTGATCATTATCAATAACTTTATATAAAAAAAATCTACCTTTAGTATTGCAGGACGGCATCTTCGACGAGTTTAAAGTCTTTGAAGGTGCCTCCCAGCCTTTGATATAATTCCAATAGTTCCGGTATGTAATCATGAGCCAAAACACTGTGAGCTCTAACCGGTGCAGGTCTGAAATCCACTTTAATGGCAAAATTTGGTGGATTCAATGTCACTCTTTGAACCATTCTATCAGGATCATTAATACTATAATACATTTTGAAGGGCAAAAGATTGGCGAATTCCATAGTTAATTTTGTCAACAACCTTGAAACATTATTTAATAATTTTTGCATCTCCTTCCTCTCCCCTCTTCTTAAACTTTCATTGATGTTGGTAGAATTTTGAGGAGCAATCATTATCATTTTCCCAAATTTATGGACATACGATGATATTGGTTCAAACAATATAAAGTTCATTTGATCATATGAATTAAATCTGGTTGAGGTTTCATGATTTATACAGGAATGGTAAAATATTTGCAAATTTTTGAATTCTCTAGTGAGATCTTCTCCATTAAGAGAGTTTTCGTGATTTTTATCTTCTGTATAAAAATAAGAAGATAGGACATATACTTTTTAAAATTTTTTGAGAATAATTATTGGATAAATTTAAAAATCCTCGTAAAATATTTTATCTTAAAACTCAAATGTTCTGAAAAATCTTATTCATTTTTTTTAATATATTGATAAGTTTTTTTTAAAATAAAATAATCTATGACGTACTTTAAAACAGACTGTGGTATTAAATCAATATTCACTCGTTTTCCTTTTCATTTTAACTTTATATGGTTTTGTGATAGTTTAATCTTATTAACTTTATTATAATTTTTTTTAAAATAAATGACCTTTTCATCCAGCCTGAAAAAGCTCATGAAACATCAGGTGTATGGAATAATAGTTGGTATATTACTTAGGAATAAAAACACCGCTTTCCTCAACCAACAACCTCTTGAAATTTTATTTAGTCATCACCATTTCTTATATGATCTAATGTTTTCTGGCATATTTCCCCAAAACTTGTCTTTTTAAATTTTTTAAGCCATAAATTTTATTGATATGATTAAACTAGACTCGATTTATTTATTAAAATTGTTGCATTTTTGCGTTACAAAAAAATGCATTATTCAAATTGTAATAATATTCAAACAAAAAAAATGTTTTATTAAAATTATTATTTAGAACCCCGTCTATGTAAATGAGATGAAATCGCGTGATAATTGTAGATTTTTCATACTTTAAGAGTTTTATAAAGTGGGATGATAACTTTTTATTTTCTCTCGGAAGACTTTTTAATTTTTTTATTTTTACATATAATTTTTAATTTTTTAATTTTTTAATTTTTAATTTTTACTTTTATTTTTATATTAATTTCATTTTTCTTTTATTTTGATTATGTTTTTCACTTTGTATTTGATTTAGTTATTTATTTAATAAAGATTTAGAATCATATTTAGTATATATTTTTATTTTATATTTAGGTTCTTAAGTTCACAATCCAAATACTCCCACAAAAATATTTTAAGAATGTGGGCAATGTGCATACATTGAAGCCGCAATTGAAAGACATTCAGGTGAAATGAGAAACGAATTTAGAGAATATACTTTATAACATAATCATCAATCCGAGTTAGTATTAATGTCATTGGATACGTTTGTAGGTTACCAATTTTTTAATTACAGTTCGATTGCCCAGATATGCTAAACCAATGTGTTTTTTCTAACGCACTATTCAAACTTATTTCAATTTTTTTTAAAATTCGAATCACATATTTATATCCCTGCTATATAGCTTTTAAAATAAATTCGGACCAAATTTTTATACCTCTTTTGCTAAAACATAATAAAAAATTTCTAGCCAAAATTAATAACTAATTTAATTTTAGTAAAGCTATTAGTTTTTTTTCAAAATGATTTCCAAATCCACCTATTTTGCATTATTCTTCCAAACAATATATCAATAAAAAGTTAATTTTTTGCATAATATAATAATGAAAATAATAATTAAACAAAAGATGATTTAATTAAATAAATTTTTGAATATTTTTTTTTCAATAATTTTTTGTTAAAAAAATTTAACAAATATAAAGTATCCACAAAACCAAGTGTTGCATAATATATTATTAAAAAAGATTCACTTAATATTATATTGTATTTTTATATAAGCCTTTAGCCACAATTGATTGACCATAAATTGATTTACGATAGATATATATATTGAGATTTTGTGAAAACGAATTAAAAATTGTCACTTGTTTTTCTTATATTCGATTCTATTTTTATATAATAAATTATTCTGGATTAACACTTTCAAATAAAGACGATATATTTAAATTATTCTGGATTAATACTTTCAAAATTACTCTAAATTGAACACTTTTCTCCCTTGTTCAATATGGTGGAGGATAGTAATAATAACATAAAAGTCTTACTCAAAACCCTTGACCTAAAATTTTTTGCCGAAAACATAACTGATGAACCTACTAAGAAATGTAAACTGTTCGAGACTATAAATAAAGATTTGGCGGTGAGTATAATGGATTCGATTGATAATTTATCTTATGAACAAATGAAGGATTTAATACAAAAAAAGGTTGAAAAGAACAAAATTACTCGTATAATGGAAGTTTTTAGTATTAAACCAGATAGATTAGAGTCATCCAGAGAATATCTGGATAGGCTGAAGGTGTGCGGATCTGGCCTTAATTCAGAATTGATAGCAGTTCAATTCATTATTAATTGTCACAATGAGAGATTAAAAACAAGATTGATAGAAGAAAACACGACAGACTTGATTATCATTGAGGAGATTGTTGTCAAATGTCAATCATTGGAGATTAATAATAAAAAGTCCTTCATTGAAAAAGATACATGGAGAAAAGATGTCAGATATGGTACACAATGCTATACGACCAGGGTTGCCAGGTCAAAATTTTCAAATTGTGGGAGAAATTCGATATTTTGTGGGAGTAATATAAAAATTGTGGGAGAAATATGAAAATTGCTAAAAAAAAAAATTTTGCGGGCCGGCCCGGCCTGCGGCCGGGATTGAGAATTTACTTAGTTATCCGTTTATTACTTTTTATAAATATAAAATCGAATCTATTTTCCAAAATAAAATAGGTAATTATTTTTCAAAATAAAATAGCCAACTATTTTTCAAAATAAAATAGCCAACTATTTTTCAAAATAAAATAGCCAACTATTTTTCAAAATAAAATAGCCAAATATTTTTCAAAATAAAATATCCAACTATTTTTCAAAATAGGTAATTATAGTACGAGTACGACACAAAATTTCTTAAATACTATCTTTATTATTAAAATAACATATTGATTTATTATAATATATTAATTTTGTATAAAAATAATAACCAACGATCTTTTTTAAATACAAAAGAATGTAAACAAGATAAAATTTTATAAAAAAATTGTAATTTTACAATGTAAAAATATATTTTATGCTAATGTATAAATAAAATTTTATAAAAAAACAAACAATTTTAAATTTACAATGTAAAAAATAATTATAATCAGTGCGGGGAAGTTGTTCTACAGTATTTAGTTAATACAATGGGGGAAGTGAATATGATATTTTGAGGCATCAAAAATCTTCAAAGCATAAATCAGTACAGGGAAGTCTATCAACATCTATTGCAAAACAAAAATATTCTTCAAAAATAAGAAATAATACAGATGCAACTATAGTTGCGGAAATGGTAAATACCTATCATGCAGTACAACATTCAGAGAGCTACTTAACATCACAATGTTGGTAGAATCTTTCCCCATAATATTTAACGACTAATATAAATGAAAAGTATACTTTGTAGAACACAAATGAGCAAGGCTATCATCAATGTTTTAGGATATAAATCCAGAAGGTCAATTCTTGACGATTTGAAAGATGTGCAAACATATGCAATTCTAACAGATGCATCTAATAAGGAGATATCAAAACATTTCCCTTGATCCTCCCCTATTTCAACAAAATTAATGTGATTTTAATAAAACTATTAAAAAAAATTTCTCCAGATATGAAATATCCAAAGACATAGCTAACCATATATAATGGTAAATATGGCAGATTTGGCATTACCAATGAATTGCATGGCAGCTTTCTGATCTGATAATTCCTCAGTGAATTTGGCAAAAACCAGAGTGTTTTACAGAATTGAGTCAGCATAATGTTGGTTGACAGGTTCCTCCTAATACGCGCCATCGTAGAATTTTAAAATTTTACAAACCTCTATAAAGTAAATAGATTATAAAAGCTGTCATAATATTTTGAAAAAAATTTTCAAAAATAAATGGCAGAAGTATATTTAGGAATTTTACATATAGGAAATCTACTATATGTTGTTAATATGCAGTTGCAATCAGAAGAATATAATTTAATAAAGGTTCACTAAATTATGCTGCAAAAATACCAAAGTAAGAATATTATTACTATTATCGGATAATTATTAATAAGATTTAATATGATGTCATGTTTGAGGAGATTGTAATGCTTCTTTATTTTTATGATTTGCCAAAATATTCAAAATATTAATTTTACAATGTAAAAAATAAATTTATTTGATTTTATGCAAATGTATAAATAAGATTTTATAAAATATAGAAAGTCAAATAGTTATAGTTAATTATATTGAGATTTAAATAATGGAACTAAACGTTTACCGTCGTTATTAAGATATTTATAAAATTCCTGGCATGACATTTTATAATTTTGTTTAACCATTAACTCGGCCTCGTTAAAGCAATTCGATTTCTCTCCTTTCTCCAGACAGTCCTCATCAGGCTAAAAATGCGCTCCAATGAGGCATTAGAATGAGGTAAGGAGAAAACATACTGGCAAATTTTTTCCAAGCATGGGGATTTATCGTTATTATGAAAAAATTCCACCCATTTCTCCTCTGCTTTTAGACCATCTAACTTTAAGTATTCTGGCTAATCATAAAAAATGGAAAAAATTACAATCTCTTCAAACAAGGCTTCAATGTCTATCGGTAATTTTAATATATTTATTAAATTACAAAAACAATCAAATGATGGTTTCTGTTCCAAGATCATAATATTTAAACATTTGTAAATAGAGTTATTAAAATCAAATTTTGATTGTAAATATTCTAAAATTGTCTTAATAAAAATATCTGCTTCATTTAAAAATGTATTAATTAGAGTATTATTTGAACATTTTAATATAATATTTTTAGCAATAGCGCCATAAAATTTATTATCTATTTTTAACTGTAGAGATGAACAGAGCTGTAGCATGATTTTGTGAATCTTTATCAATAAAGAATCTTCTGATTGCAACTGAATATTAACTACATGAAGTAGATTTCCTACATGTGAAACTTATCCCAAATTAGCTTCTGACATATCATCCTCGAAAAAATTTTTCATTTAGGACAGCTTTTAAAATCTTTATTTAGAAGTATTTCTTTAAGGGTTCGTAAAATTTTAAAATTCTCTCGATGGCAGGTATTAATGATAACCACCTGATAGGTACATATCGCAACAACTCACACCATTCCAAATCAGACCACTCCACCAATTCTTTTAATTCAGTGACTCTTTTAGTTGATGAACTAAATTCGTTAAAACATTTCATCACAATTACTTCGACATCTACAGATAGTACATTCATTGCCTTCTTGCAAGAATTATGCAGTATATGGCATATACAGCCAATTGGTATTAATTCATTATTGTGCTGCCTCAATTCGGTAAATACACTTTGATTTTTGCCAAAATTAACAGAGGCATTATCAACGCAGAAAGCTGACATGCAACTCATTGAAAACCCTGAATCAGCTATATTTACCATTATGTGGTTAGCTAAAATTTCAATATTTTTATAGAAATGCCCTTATTCTTGTTGAAATAGCGAAGTATCAGGGGAAATGTTTTAATATTTCCCTTATTTGATGCATCTGTTAAAATAGCATATGGATGTCCTTCTTTCAAATCGTCTAGAATTGACCTCTTGGATTCAGATCCTAACACATTTGTGATAGCCTTGCTCATTTTTGTCCTACCACAAGTAAAGTTAGCACTTATTTTGGAGTCGTTAAATATTATGGGGAAAAGATTCGACCCACATTGTGATTAAAAAGTATGCCCTGGTAATATATTCTTGCAAAGTTATATTAAATATCTATTAATTTGGCCAGAACAGCCATTTGAAATCATTTATTCTGAAAATTTTATCAATGTTTAGCGCTTAATATATTATTTTAATTTTACAGTAAGATAAAATTATTAGCAAAATAGAACATTTTATTACTTAAATCTGTTTGATATATGGGATATTGAATCCTGAATTACGTATTATTTCTGTTTTTTATTCATTTATAAATGCTGTATAGATGTTTACAGTCCAAGAATCCTTCAAGTAAGGTTTATGAAAGAGATTTCGTTTTTTTCAAATTTTGACCAATCAAATTTTTAGCTTTTGCTAATCGTTCAACTCGTGTGGCCTTATTTATATCATAATTAATCGTTATTAGGTGTGCATATGCATTTTGCATGAAGGTACGCATATTTTTAAAATGATAATATTTGGTAGATTGTCGTTTGTTATAACTGAGCTATTGTTGAATAATATATCAATTATATTTATAATCTTTTGCTTGACTAATACTTTATGGAATAGTATAAAAGTAAGTAGTGAAAAATATTATTTAATCAATATTATTCATCCACTAACTTTATTTAAAAGAATTAGAGATTAGAATAATATCCACTTCTAAAAGTTATATTCTTCTAACACAAAAATTTTGAAAATGTCGAGTGGAGCACTGCAATTCTAGATAACGATATAAAATATATTAAGTAATTTAAAATATATTTATAATAATTATACATACTGTTCTAACTTCTATTCTTTCTAACACAAAAATTTTGAAAATGTCGAGTGGAGAATTGGAGAATTTTATAAAAAATATATTTTAGAGCGGAAAAATAAAATAAAAGAACTAGACATATTTTTCGAATAAATATTTAAAATTTATTTTAAAAATATAAAAATAATTAAATTGTCTCTCAAAATTATTATTTATATATTAAAAACATTAAAATGCTAAAAAAAAAATTGTGGGAGAAATTAAAAAATTGTGGGAGCTTTTTGTGGGAGATTTCTAATTGTGGGAGTTTTGTGACAACGATAACAACAACAACAACAATTTCAAAAAACAAGAAATTATACAAACGCCATATAATTTGAGGCCAAGGAATAAGATAAATTTTATTAATGATCTTATGATTAATATGCAACTTAATAATCTTAATTTTTCTTTTTTGATTGATACAGGTTCTCCAGTGACATCCTTGCCCATTAAAGATTTTGAAAAATTGGAGAATTTTGAAGAAATTGAGTTGGAAAATTGTTCTAAAAAATTATTCTCTTATGAGGGTTCTCCTATCACAGTCGTTGGTCAGGTCTCGAATATTAAGGTTAAATATTTGAATACAATTAAATATTTAAATTTTTATGTATTGGATGGGGAGGGACCACCTCTATGTGGTCAAGACTGGATTAAAGAATTTGACATAATCAAATTCAACGTTGATGTAAACACTATTATAAATAATGAGATAGGAGATAGAGTGAATTTTTTAACTTTTGACAATACTTTCAAAGATACTGATAAATTTTATAAAAAAAATTATGTCATTCAATCGTTATTTACTAAAAAAGGTTTTTGAAGAGAGTTGTGACGTCAACAAACTAATTAAGAAATTTGACTGTGTTTTTAATGATAGAATTGGAAAAGTTAAGAATTTGGAAATAGACATTTTATTAAAAAATAACTTTAAGTCAAAATTTGTTAAAGCCAGGAGAGTGCCCTTTGAGTTAGAAGAAGAATTAGAAAACACTATAGAACAATGGCGACAGCAGGGAGTAATTAAGCCTGTCAGATTTTCACAATGGGCCACTCCATTAGTGTTAGTTAAAAAAAAAGGTAATACGTTGAGAGTTTGTGCTGACTTTAGAGTTACTGTAAACCCACAATTAGAAAGGTTCGAATATCCGCTTCCAAGGATTAATGACGTAATTGCTAAAGTAGGTAATGGAAAGTTTTTTTCAAAGATAGATTTCTCATCGGCGTATCTGCAGATTCCTGTATCTAGAGAAACTTCCAAATTTTTGACCGTCTCCACACACAAGGGTCTTTTTTAATTTAATAGACTACCTTTTGGGCTTACAGTATCGACTGCGTATTTCCAGAAGACTATGGACGAAATATTTGCTGATATTAAGGGGGTCATTTATTATTTAGATGATTTATTAATTTTTGGTAAGGATAAGTTAGACCATTTTTATAAATTAAAAAGAGTGTTTGAAAGAATGTTGGAATTTGGGCTGATTGGAAATGTTAAAAAAAGTGAATTTTGCAAAGAGAGTATTAAGTATTTAGATTATTTGATAAGTGACAAAGGTATACAGCCAATTAAAGAAAAGATTGATCCTATAAGTACCATGACTGAACCTAATAGTAAGGAAGAATTGCATTCGTGGTTAGGTCTGATGAATTATTATTCAAGGTTCATAGAAGGTTTTTCTAAATTGGCATCTAATTTATATGAATTGCTTAAAAAGGGTAAAAAATTTTATTGGGGAATTAAGGAAAAAACTAGTTTTGATGAGATTAGAGAAAGATTGTGCAATGCACCAATTCTTGTACATTATGACAGAAGTAAAAACTTATTTATTTCTACTGATGCTTCTAATAAAGGTATGGGTGCTGTTTTATTTCATGTTAAAGAGGATGGTCTTGAAAGGCCTATTGAGTTTATGTCAAAAGCATGGACAGGTGCTGAGAAAAGATATTCAATTATTGAGAAAGAAGGTTTTTCGGTTGTTGTGGCTGTTAAGAAATGGAGGGAATATATAGTAGGGAGAAATTTTAAAATTTTTACGGATCATAAACTTCTAGTTAATTTGTTTAGAACAGATCCGGTTAAACTTTACAATATGTCGCCAAGGCTATGGGCTTTTTGTTTAGCCGGGTTTGATTTTGACATTAATTACAGGAGGGGTAAAGATCAATTTATTGCTGATGGTTTATCTAGGTTAATAAAGGAAGATGTTATTTGTTTTTTTAATATTGATAATGATTTAAGTGACCAGAGAATTTTGAATAATTTAGATATGAAAAGAAGAGAGACTGTGGAAGATTTAGAACTTATCAAAGTTAAACAATTTATTTTGAATGAAGTGGGAGATTTTACACAGATTAAAGTATATATGGAGCTAGGTAAGTTGTTGTTTATTAAAAATGATTGTATGTTTAAGGTAGAGCAGATTGTTATTCCCCAATCGCTAAGAAGAGAGATTCTAAATGTTCTTCATGAGGGACATATAGGTTTGTCTAGGATCATGGATATTATGGAAAGATATTTTTGGTGGCCCGGGGTTAAAAGAGACATAAAGGAAATGGTTTTTAGGTGTAATATGTGTATGGTAAATGCTCCAAAATTACCAAAGGTTAGAAATAATCATTGGGTAGATCCGAGCAGACCCTGGTATTGTATATTTATTGATTCTTTTGGACCCATTAAGAATTATTATGGATTAGTAGTAATTGATGGATACTCTCAATGGCTTGAGATTATCAAAGTTAAAAATATTACTACTAAGACCACTATCATGGTATTAAATAATATTTCTAGATTTGGTTACCCCGTAGAGTTGGTTTCTGATAATGGACCAGCTTTTAGGTCATATGATTTAAAAAATTTTTTATTAAAAAAGGGAATAACACATATATTTTCTCCTGCATACCATCCATCTTCAAATGGTATTGCTGAAAGAGCGGTACGCTCAGCTAAGGATATGATTTATAAATTAGGTGGATGGGATGATAGGTTATTGGAAGAGGTGTTATTGAATTATCGCAATACCACTCATTCGACAACCAAAGATTCACCTGCGTTTAGATTTTTCGGCAGGGAACTAAGATGGAGATGGTGTTTTTTGAAGGACAGTGACTGTGATTTGCTACCTAAAATTAAAAGAATAAAGTTTAGAGAATTAACATTTGGCAATTCTGTTTTTTTCAAAATGGGCTCCAATCAAGAATGGCGTGTGGGGATTGTCATTGGGAGAATTAGTAACGTCATTTGGGAAATTCAGGTAGATGATAAGTTTTTCTTTGTTCATATTGATCACATTAGAAATTATTAATAGGAATATATTGCATTATATTTTTACTTTTATATTGTTGGTTACAAATATATCTATCCTAGTTGTGATAATTTTGATGAATAAGTTACATTGTTAATAATGACAATAATTCCCCTTCCCAATTGTAATTGTTTATTATATTCCAAAAAAAGGAAATAATGACAATAATTCCCCTTCCCAATTGTAATTGTTTATTATATTCTAAAAAAAAGGAAATAATGACAATAATTCCCCTTTCCAATTGTAATTGTTTATTATATTCCAAAAAAAAGGAAATAATGACAATAATTCCCTTCCCAATTGTAATTGTTTATTATATTCCAAAAAAAGGAAATAATGACAATAATTTCCCTTCCCAATTGTAGTTCCTACTATTCCCATATATATATGAATTGTTATATAATTCCTTGTTAATCTTAATGTAAGTATAGGGTATTATTTTGATATCATTATTGTTGTAACATTTTGGTATAATACTTTTTTTTTTATATTTTCTTTTCATCACCATCTCCAAATTTTATCATGTATTTTAATGATTGTTTTTTTTGATTAAATAATTTTCCTCATTATATGAATTTTATTCCAAATATATTTATTGTTTATTGGACACCTATAGTTTGAATTGTACCTATCGATAGTGTAATTTATACCTTTTGTAAGGGTAATTACATAAAAAAAACTATCATGTACAACTATGGTGCCGATTCCCATTTATTCATATATTTTCAAATCAAAATAATACATAATCCGTTCCCTCATTATTAATCTATGTTTTCCCATTTGACTAACCATATTTTTTTTGTTAAGGTCAAAGTTTGTTATAGCTCCTTTTGCATTATTGTTATTATTTTCTTCTTATAAATAAATCTAAATTACCTCCCGCATGCCAAGCGAGCCTCTATTCCCTATATTATAAATTTTAGTTTATATATTTTTTTTGTTGTTTGTTTTTTTAGAGGAGGTGCATGTTGCATAATATATTATTAGATATATTTAAATTACTCTAAATTGAACACTTTTCTCCCTTGTTCAATACCAAGTATCATAACGAGAATACCCAAAGGAGCGAGAATACAAGTAGCTAAATCTCTCAGCAACTGCATATCTTCTCTTTTGCAAAATTTTAACAATGAAGAAGAATGGTTAAAATTTCTAAACTTCGGGTACAATACTTTCAAATACCTGACATATCACTCCAAAAATCCTTAACTCAACAAATAAAAGATGCCTGTTTATACATCAACACTCATCTTCATGAGTCCCAAATCACCAGACATCCCAAAAACAAAAAAAAAATAACCCCACTTCAACAAAAAGCCTCATTGATTTCGAAGAAAATTGACAGTCTTAATATCAAAGGGGCCCTCAAACTCATTTCAACCAATGACACTCTGGCTGAATCCAATTTAGATACCTTAATTAAGCTTCGATCAAAGCATCCCACAACAACATTTATGCCAATATTGCCCCAACCCTACTCCCATTGTGCAGCAGACTTCACACAGGAAGAAGTAAGGAAAGCAATCCTATCTTTTCATCTTCGGCTCATGGTCTAGATGGGATTAGACCAATTTTTTTACAGGACATTACCTCTCCTGTGATCTGTACACAGGTTTCAATTCTCACTAAAATCACAAACTTAGTTAACAAAATCCTAAATGGAGACGTACCCAGCTTTATTACCACCTTACTCTTCGGTGCCAGACTCATCGCACTCCAAAAACCAAACAAGGACATTCGGCCCATCGCCATTGGTTTAAATTACCTTAGATTGGTCGCTAAATTAATCGCATCTAGAATCAAACACGATGCCGCACACATTCTAAGCCCCTACCAACTTGGTGTAGGGATACCTGGTGGTGTGAAGCTGCTGTGCACTTAACAAGAATTCACCTTGAAAATAACCCAAAACACGAAACCCTAGTAAAAATTGACTTCTCTAACGCCTACAACACTCTTTCGCGCAACACGTTCCTACATTCAACTTGCTTCCATTTCCCCGCTTACACCAAATTTCTTTTCTCTTGCTACCATTCACCAACAATCTTACAATTCAACAAAGAAAAGAAACTTTCTGTCGAGGGTATCCAACAGGGTGACCCTCTCGGATCCCTTCTCTTTAGTCTTGGAATCAATGACATGATAAAATCAATAAACTCTTCATGTACTCTATCGCTCCACGCTTGGTATATTGATGATGGAATCTTGAGTGGTCCCTGTAGTGAAATCGCCAAAACAGTCAACATAATTAAAGAAATGGGCACAGCCATTGGACTTTCGCTTAACCAGAGCAAATCTGAATTCTCACATTTAAATTCTAATGCTCCCAACACTCACGATTTCAAATCCACATCAAGCGTTGAATTAACACATCTAGGATCGCCTGTAGGAGGACACGAGGCAATAAGCACCTTTCTTCATTCCACACTTGACATACTCCTTAAACTGGAGGACATCTTTACACTTCTTCCATCACACAAGTCCTTTTTTTGCTAAAAAATTTCTTTTTTATACCAAGGATTCATTACGCACTTCGGTCAACACCAATTTTTAAATATCCTATTCCACTCCAAACTAACGAAAAAGGAATAAAGGACTTAACCGAAAAAATAGTAAATATCAGATTCAACGAAACCGCTTGGGCCCAAGCAACTCTTCCAACCAAATTTGGTGGTCTCGGCATCAGATCTCCACATGACTTAGCAATAACTACTTTCATATCGAGTAGTCTCTTGACAAAGCCAATAACCACCGCCCATAATTCTAAAGAAGACCTTTCCTTAATCGTGGCTATGGATATTTGGAAAACAAGGATCAATGCTGATTCTCATCCCCCCACAACTCATAGACAGAAAGACTGAGATGCACCAATGGCTGCTCGCTGCGTTGAAACTCTCTCTAGCATGCAATCTACCAACCGCACCCTATTCTCTTCCCTGTTCAATGGTACGGGACATGAGTTTCTTGAGGCCATCCCATCTACCAATCTTCAGCTTCAACTATCCAACAATAAATTTACCCACGCCATCGGCATTCGTCTAAATTGTTCCATCACTCACCCTCACATCTGCTCAGGGTCCAACTCGCCAGTTGACTCGAAGGGTAGACATAGTTTACATTGTCGCTCCTGCAATGGACGATTCATCAGACACAAGCAATGTAATACAATCATCCAACATTCACTGAAATCCGCCCAAATTCCTTCCACTCTAGAACCACAGGGTCTTTTTAGATCTGACGGTAAACGTCCTGACGGGATCTCTCAAATCCCACGGAGAAGAGGCCAACTTTTGGTATGGGACTATTCCTGCATTGACCCCTTGTCCCCATCCAACCACGCCATCAACATCCTTGACCAGAAGGAACAACTTAAAACTTCTAAATACACAGAAATAATGAACGATCATTGCTTCATCCCAATCATATCAACCACTCTTGGCACCTTCGGCAAACTCGCCTTAGCATTTTTCAAAAACTTAGGATCACAAATCAGCAAACTCTCAGAAGAACCTCGAGAGGGTTTTTTTCTTCGTCAACGATTATCCATAGCGATTCTCAAAGCTAATTATATCAGTTTCAATGGTAGTCTTCTAGCCAAAGAGCTATCCTAGACAACACTTACGTCCCTTTTTCATTTTTGTTTCCCTGCGTCACACCATCTCCGTTCTTTTTTTTATATAGTATTATTATATATTTTTCAAACATTTTTAAATATTTTAAACATAAAATATTATATTTTCGTTTTTTTTAATACTTTATATTATTTATTATTTGAAAATTGAAAATTGAAAATAAAGGAATTTATTATTAACTTTATATTATAATTTTTATGAAAAATAAATTTAAACAATAAAAAAATATAAGATGAAAAAAAAACTATAAATATAATATAAAATTATGCTATAAAAAGGAGCGCTCAATTAGGAAAAATTGGTTCCTAAGAAGGATAAATTATTATATTTAAAAAATTTTATTTGTATTTTTTTATTTTAAAAAATGAATTCTTTGCCTCCAATATTTGGATTCAGATTTTATGAGCCATAGTTTTAAAAAAAAATTAATTTGTCAGAAGCAAATTGTCCACGGGTGGATGTGGCTATTTGGGTAAAAATAAATTTATTCCGCGTTTTGTATTTATTTATCTTTTTAAATTTGCTTGTATTTATACTTTATATTTTAATGGTCTTTTATAATTTTATATTATCCATTTTTATGTTGTTTTGCGGCTATTATAAGTTAACATATTGAAAAATTTATATATTAACTTTCTTTTGGTTAAAAATAATTATATATTAAATTGACCTAATATAATTTATTTTCTTGTTGAAATAATATTCAAATGTTTTTACGTAAAATTAACTTTAACCGAAATATATAAACATAACATACTGATAAACTGTGATATTTTTAAAAATTAGAAATACCATTCAGGCATTTATAACCAGTATAAAGCAAACTCTACCACAATAATAAAAAATAATCCGGAATATTAGCTTCATTTAATGTCATTAATAAAATAAATAATTACTCAAAATAAAATTGAAATGGAGTAGTGGGAAAATGAGTGGTAGGCCCAAATCTTTTGAAAAGATAAGGGAGATAACAGATGGTAATCAGTTAAAATTTACTTGCATAATCAGATGAAATAGCCTATACGATAGTATGACATAACTGTGAAAATCATATTTTAATTTATTTTTTAAAACAATTGATTGTCCCATTATTAAAGAAGCGAATATTAATAATATTGAGGAATATTATTAAGACAAACTACAAGAGCAGAGTTGTAAAGGATTAGTGCCCATACTATTTATGGTTAAAAGGGACTTGGGCTAATTTATGTTAAGATGGTATTGGCAAATGATTTGGGAAATTAATTTCTTATGATGATGAATATAACGAGGCTTTTTTGGCATTATTATCACATCTATATTTAAAGAACCTATGAATTGTCGGATGATAAAAAAAATACTTTTATAATATTAAAAGAAGCCCTAAATGTAGTGCAAGTAGTATATAATTTATGCTTAAACTATAACACCAAGATTTAATATCTAATACAGAAAATGTTGAACATTTTTCTTTTGGTAAAATAAATGTTGCTGAGTTCAATGATATAAATAACATTGAGCTGGAGGTTTTAAATTATTTAAAGACCGTCAATACATTATAAATGCTTATATTATCCTTCCATTAAAGAATTTTTTTTTAAATATAATACTGCAATATCTAATCAGCTCCAGTTATAAGGTTATTTAGTTTTTGGCACAATGTTAAATATGCCGAAAAAGGAAAGGCTTAATGATAAATTATTTGAAAAATTGATTATCTTAAAAAATCAGAGTTGTTAAAGTAGCGAGCTACTTGTAGCACGCTACTTAGCGCGCTATCCTTTTTGGTAGCTATAGCTAATAGCGACTACTTTTTTTATAATTATAATTTTTTAGCGCGCTACTTTTTTTGTCAAAAAATATAATGAAGGTAAATATAAACATGAAAATTTAAATATAATATTATAATTAATTATAATTTTTATGATTTATTATTTAATTTTAAAATTGAAATATATTTTCAATTTGTAATTTATATTTTCATTTGTATTATAAACCTAAATCACGTGTAATAATTTAAAAGGTCTTCGCCTATGGATATCCAAATCGTTGAAAGTGATTCAGACAATGTTATTAATGAAATGGAAGATACCAGGGAAGAAAATGTTCTTAATAGCTATAATACAAATTTCCCATTCCCTAGATTTAAAAATTTTTTCAAAATAAATATAAAAACCAAAACTGGTTTCAAATTTATTTGTTTAAAATGTAAAAAAATACTTCCTTAAATCAATCCAGTTATAACCTTAAGAAACACCTAAAGGTAAATTGTCATTTTTACATATAGGATTTCTTTTATAAGATTGTGCATGCCAACACTTTTAAGGAAATTGAGAAACATCCAAATAATTTTGGTAAAAGACTAATTCAATTCAAACCAAATTAATTTATAATACAAATGCCAATACTTCTCAGAAATTGGCTGATAGTTATTGTTGATTTTATAATTGATACAGTTCATCCAATGTCCTTGGTTGATAATCCATCATTTACCATAATAATTAAAACTATCCCCTGGTACAACAATTTTATGTCGCCAGACACTAATGAATAAAATAGCAGATAACTTTAAAGTGATGAAAGATGCTCTAATAGTAGAGTTATCAGATATACCATATATGTACCACGATTGATGGTTGGACACATAACACAAGGTAAAAACTTATAAAATGCAGCAAATTACCATAAATATTTATTTTTATTATATAATTTTTTATAATCAAAACTAACTAAATTTTAATATTTATAAATGTTGATTTTTATATATTTACTATACAATAACATTATAAGCAAAAAATAAAAATTTGTTTCTAAATTTTTTTATAAAAAGTAGCTTAAAAAGTAGCTAAAGCTACTTTTAAAAAATAGTAGCTAATAGCGTGCTACTTTTTTTGATAAATAGCGATAGCGGTAGCGCGCTAATTTTTTTGATAAATAGCGATAGCGTTAGCGCACTATTTTTAAAAGTAGCGATTAACAACTCTGTAAAAAATAATGATTTAATTTAATCTATTTTAAATACTCTTTTGCAAATTAATAATTGAGCTCACCTAAAAATACTAGTCTCCCTTCCCTGACTATGCTATGAATGGGCTAAAACTATTAATAAATGGCCTGATTATTATAATTAACTCGTCATTAAATATTCTATTAATTATTGTAAATATTCATTATTATTATATGATATGAGTGATAATTTTACAAAATTATCTTGTATTTAAGAAAATCTCATTTGGAAGTATCATTTATCTTATATTTTTTCGACATTTTGAATAAGATACTAGCATCTATATCTAAGATCCATTTTTTTTTATAAAGAATCTCTATCTGTGTCTAGATTCTTTTTTCGGAGGACTCGCCCAACTCAGGTTCTTATGTGACGGAAATTGTTGTGATGTAACTCAAATTAAATATTTATTGTACTTTGATTTTTAAATTGTATATTTGATTATTATTGTACGGGAATTTTTAGATTTAATATTTAGTTTTTATATTTTTGTATATTTTATTTATGAATATATTTGAATGTTTAATGTAATATTAAATTATTATAAAGTTATGAATTTCGAATTTTTTAATTTTTTAATTTTTTACTATTAATTCTTATTGTAAAAAAGGAAAATATATAAAAACCCAAACATTTATAAAATAAATACATTATTATAAAATTTGGTAATTACGTATGTTTTGGAAATTATATAAAGTTGTCATGTATGTACATAAATATTATTGGTGGTTCGGTATTCCGGTGAAATGAACTAAAATTGTTATTCTCAATTGCAATATTAGTACTGTTTTGTATGTGATAAATCATTAATAAAAAATAATATATATCATACTGATCAGGCAAATTTTTTTATTTTAATCATATTTATTTACAGATTCCATGAACATTAAATCTCAATATTAATAGTAATCATCAAAACTTACACTAAAGATTTTAAACTTAAAATCAGCCATCACCTACCTTTAAAGTAATAGGCTAATAATTGTCAAAGAGCCTTTGGCTAAGAGGCTAATTCATCTATCACATTTTTTGAGGCGATGTGAATAGCTCCGTTAAAATTTGAGGGATCTGCGTGGTCAAATCTTTAAGGTTGCTTAAAAAATGTTTTAAAATATTGAGGTATGTATCTTCGAAATGAGAATTAGATTTCAGAAGAAATTGCAAAGGATATGGCTATAAAACCACCAAGTATAACAGCTGAGAATTTATTGAAGGAATTAATGGCCTGAATAATTTATTCATTAGAAATAGTGATAGGATTGACTGAAGGAATTGACGGCAATAAAGTGTATAAGGCAAATTAAAAGGCAGCAAAATACATTCACTGATAACAGCTAATCTACTATCAGTGTAGATTAAGTTGAGATCACCTCTTAAGTCACTTTCAACATTTTTTTGGATATCCTAGTGTAATGAAGTTAGAGATCATATTCATTGTAACTCTTAAATAAGTAATTAATTATATGAAGTAAAAATTATATAAATTGTGTTTGAACTGGTCAAATGGATTTGGAGAGAATAAGAATAATTATTACATAATTTGATGTTATTAAATCATTTCTTACATCAAATAATTATAATTTGCAATAGTTGCACTTTGGGTAGGTGTTTTATAATAAGACTCTTTTTCCATTCTAAAGGCTGTTTGAAAAGTTATCATCATATGTTTAATAGGTTCTTTGATAAAATTAGAATTTTATCAGGCATGATTACAGAATTTTCACATAGCTTTTGAGTAAATAAGCACTGAGGGTCCTATTTATAAAAAAAATAGGTTTTTATAATTTGATAATTCTTTTACTCACAGGGCAAAGGTCTTGGAAGGCCATAAGATATTTAAGTAATATAAATATGTTTAAATGAAATTAATTAAATTACAAAATTTATTAAACTTTAATTCAGGTCAGTTTACTTCCTTTTCTTACATAATATATCAATTGATCAGATGTATTTTAAAATATCAAATGGTTCATCATTTTTCTTTGATAATGTAATTACATTTTTTTTAAATTTTTCATTCGCAGTATATATGCTTTTATGTGCTAATTTGGATTCCAGAGATTTATAATGCTTTAAAATAATATTTTCGGGCATTTTTTATATTAAAAAGTTTTTGAAAATATTTATTAGGATCTATTCTTCTAATTTTGCAGCCCTAGAAAAAGTAATTTTTTTTAAAAAATTATAAAAAAAAATATTCCATCTTTTCAGTTTTAAAAAACAGGGTTATGAGGCTATATCTGACAGAGCCCTTCCATCGGGTTAATTTAGAAGTCAGCGCAACCCAGCCCAAAATCTAGGCTCGTTAACCAGGCCAGGTAAAAAGATTTTAGAGCTAGGTTGAATAATCTATATGTTTATAAACTGGGTAATATCAGAAGTTCGTAAAATTTCAAGCTTAGAATTAGACAAATTTATATTTTTTCCTTCAAAATATTATCATGGGACAGGCTCGAAAACTATTATAAAATTATTTTACGAGCCGGGCTAGGTAAAAAATATACCGGCCTAATCGAAAAGCCCAGTAAAAATTTATACGGGCTGGGTGAGCCTACACCAACCTTTAGTTAATTACTGTTGTTTGAATTTTATATATTTAGTAAGATTTAATTTTAAAGACTTTTATGCATAGTTAATCTGGGATGATCTATTTAATTTTGAGTTATATTTTACCACCCTAAAGAAAGAAACACTATTTTTTTGTTTTTTTTACCTAAGATCTTTATCAACATATCGTACTTTCTAATTCTATGATCTTCAGTATAATTCAAAATATTGAGAGGAAAACTGAGTTCCAAGTACGTTTCACAGGTCTGATTTATCTCGCGTGCCATTGTTTTAGAGCTTTGCTTTGATTTATCTAATTGCCAATAGCCAGAATTGCTTTTCACACGAGGGGGCCAAGAAGGGCCCACTATATTTTTGAAAAAATAGAATATAAAAATTTACTTGTACACATAAATACTAGTCATCAGTGTCTAAATGAACGTGAGAGGGTGAGTGGGGGGGGGGGGTAATCTGCCCCAATATATATTTCAAATCCTAAGCTCAGGGGAAAAGGAATAAAAATATTTTATGGAGTAGGGAATAGGGAGACCTGTGCACTGATTGACGAGGGTTAGGGGGAGTTTTGCTTTAAAACTATCGACGATCGGTGGGAGCTGATTTTCACGCCTTCTTTTTTTATCAGCAATTGCGCCAAATTTCTTACCTTGTCATAAAACTAGAGAGACAACCCCGAATATATAGCCACTCCACCACCCCTGTAATAAATAAAGAATAAAATAAATATTTTAAATTTGATATTTCCTTCCTATAATCTTTTTAAATTCGAGTTGAGCCAAAAGTTTTTGATTTGGCTAACTAACTCAAAATTTATATAATCTGCGCAATCTCATGATCTAGATATATTAGATCATCATATGAGGAGCGGATTAAGGAGTAGTTTATGCTAAGCTAGGACCTTGTAGAACTTTCGACTTTAAAAAAAATCAGTAAGTTGTCATTCCATTAGTGGAAGAAGACTAGCTGTTATACCAGAAAACGTAGACTGATCAAACATATATTTCGTTATTTCAATTTATGTAATGATAATTCTATAATTGTATTTAAATAAAGATATCAGTATGGCATTTATAATTTGAGAAAAACTTTGAAAAGAAAAGTATCTGGCTTTTAGCCCGTTTAAAAAAAAATTATGAGGTCCTAAGTAAATTTTAATCCTACATTGAGCTTGTTTTTTCAGCGGCCCTATCCGAAAAAAAATTAAAAAATATGTTTGTCCGATCGATCGGACCTTTTTTCGTAAATCCAAGTCCAGTTTGAATAGAACTTAGATGTAGCTAGAGTAAAGTTTTGCAAAAGGGAGGTTGGGTCACTTTCCACATAAATATAGTCGGGAGGCCGAAGGTACAGCTTTCTATCGTTTGAATAAAATATTATATTCATCAGTAGGAATTGGGGGGGGGCTATTGGCTTAAAATAATTTTATAAAATTTCCACCTTGGATGAGTCTGCCTATGGATCTGAACTATTATTAAGAGAGAATTCCTATTAGTTCTTATTTCAAATCCTGTAAGAATATTTATAAAAATATTAAGAAGACAAATAGTTAAAATTTTTGATCGGGATTCGAATCCGACCAAGTCTCGGACACACCCAAGTTTGACCCGGTTCAAATGGAAATTTTTAAAAGATCTGGCCAGACCAATCAGAGTTTTATTAGATCAAACTATTGAAATCTAAAATAATTCTTCAATAAATATCAGAGACTTACAGACTCTGCCCTAATCCCGGCTCGAGTACATGGGTCGAGCCTTATTTTAATTTTTTATATATATCCGCCTTTAATTTTTTTTGAAATAATTCCCTAGCTGCCTAAAAATTTTTTAAAAAAATACCTAGTGCCTGCCAATATATTTTAAAAATAAATATTTTAAATCGCCATTATTAGCTACTAAAATTAAAAATAAATAAAATATTAAAAAAGATCCAGGCCAAGCCGAAAAAAAATTCCGTAAAAAAAATCTAGGCCGGGCCATACAAATGATACTTCTGCATGTCTCTGATAAATATATACTTAATATAATATCATGAAAAATACATTAAACAAAAACAAGATATATAGTATAATATAATATAATTATTCTTACCATAAAATAAAATAATACAGAGCGTCTTGAAATTCATCTGGAATATTTCTGTTCTTTCTAAATTAATTAAACAGTTTAATCGGAAAAACTTTACTCAAAAAAATAACTCATGATTTTAATTCATATTTACAATTAAGAATTGATAAAAATTTATGTTATTAAAAATTATATGACCTAACACTTAAAAATATGAAATACCTCGTTAGGCTCGCAATTTTTTTTAACAAATATAAATAAAAATGTTTTTCTCCTATAACTAAAGGTTAAAGGTCAATTCATACTATATTTATGAATTTTATCATAAATATACCTGGAGTATAAACCTTTATATATTATTCAATTTAAACATGTTTTCGAAAATTTATTTTAAGTTTTTCTTTTTGTTTAAGTAGATGCCAGTACTACCTAACCCCGCGGTTATATCCTCTTGAATAATAATGCAATCATTACCTTCTAGTTTCAACACTTAATCCTATTTTATTTGAATTTTTTTATATGGTAAGACTAACAAATATCAAAAAACTAATTTTATAGAAAGAAGCAAATATTTTCTTTTGATTTATGATATAGCAAAAATAAATAAGATTATCAGCTAAAGAGTTTAATTTATATAATAGTATTAGTGATAAAGCTAGGATTTATCCAAGGGAACTTCACGAAAAAATATTTAGGGGCTGCCCATAAACTTTTATTTTGCCCAGCCTTGGGACAAGTTCCGTCTAAGAGAAATTATGATTAAGTATTGTTAATTTTCCATGGGTTATTTCTATTTTGCTTAATTTAAATTATATTTTATATTATATCCGTTTAAGTTGTGGAAACACTAATTAATCTATGCCAATGTTTCATGCTTTATAAGTGCCACTAAGTGCTTTAACCAATATAGTCATCAGCATAAAGGAAAAAATTGTTACCAACAAATTTTGGTCAAACCAACTATTTTCTTAGAAAATTTTAATATTGTAAATTAATATGATTAAACGAATTTTTTATATAAAACTCATTTAAAACCATTATGACCTTTTATACTAGTAGTCAGAAGTCTATGTATCGCATATCTGGTCAGATATGACTTTAAATCTTTCTTATTCTAATCAGTCATCCATATATGGATGGACCTTATTTTCCATCGTTTGACCAAGGCCTAATCAAAAAAGAATTATAGTCTAATTTGACTTTTCTCTAACAAAATTAATAAAATAATTTATTAGTTGTATTCGTCATTTGATTTTTTTTAATAGGTCAAACTTCTTCAAAACAAATGTTGTTAACATTCTTACTAAGATTTTGTAATCTTCGACACGTGAACATTAATTCCCATACACAGTAATGTAAGTTTTTGGCATTTCCTTGCTTTTTATCATAGGTATTTAAATTTTTCAAAAGTCTTTTTGAAAGGAATGTTAATTATGTAAACATAAAAAATATTAAAATTTTTGAAATTGCCCCTGCTTTTCCTTCCTTTAACAAATATTAAGTGCTGATTCAAAATAATAGTCGACCATATATGTAAAGTAAAGCCTTAAACAGTTTGACAGTAAATATATTGTAAATAAATCGACAACGCATCCAAATAAATAAAAATACATATCATTAAAATTTATCCATCCAAATTTTAAACCTACTTACCAAGAAAATATAGCAAACGTTCTTTCTTACAATAATTTTGTAAATTTTTACATATTGAATATTAATTCCATTACGCTTTGCATGTTTCACCGGCGACAGACATTTCCTTTAGTAGAATGTTAGCCACAATCTTTTTGTTGTAGTTAGGCTTATTAAAAAAATCGAATATTCATTAAATAATGAATACGAATAAATTTATTATTTACTTTGTTCAAGAATAATCGATTATTCGATTAGAATTAATTTTTGAATGGATCGGGTTGAAATATTGGGAAATTCGGATATATAAAGATTACTGATTAAAATAAGAAGGTTTAAAATCATATCAGCCCGATATACGAAGTATAGGCTTCTGACTATAGTTGAGTAATAATCGATAAAAATCGGTTTAAGCTTAGTCTTAGGCGAAAAAAAATTGGCTAGGTTGAGCTAAATTTACTTCTAATTACTAGAAATAGTCAAAGTCGTTTAAAACAAGTTCTTATTAATCAAAACTTTTTTTTATTTGCCCTGAAATTATCCTTAGGAAAATATCAAAATTATATTTAAATCGTTGTATTTTCGGTAAGGTAAAAAAATATTTTGCTAATGTCAAAATTTGAAACAATGAAAATATGTTTATTACCAATATATTTATATATTTAAGTAAAAATATTATTGGAGAAAGTAAGAGTTTAAATTTTATTTAGTTTTTACAGATTTGTTAACGCTCCTTTTTAAAAGTAGCTAGCTCCCGCTCCCGCCTTTTTAAAAGGAGCTAGCTCCCGCTCCCACTACTACATTTTTAAAAGGAGCTAGCTCCCGCATAATGGAGTGCCACTCCATAACCGCTCCTTTGATTTTCATTTTTTTTAGAAGGTATACAAAACAAAATCATATTTTTTTAATCCAAAAGCTTTATTTATATTAAATGATCTATCAAAATATTTATAATCTTTTATTAGCTTTTAAAAGTAATAAATTTTCTAAATTAGAATCTAACAAACATTCATGCCTCTCCCTAAGACCTGTTTTGCAATACTAAATAGGCACTCCACAGGAACATTAGAGGGAAGCGGGGTATTGTATTTTATAAAGATATTTAGTTCAGGGAATTTATCAAAAATAGTAATTTTGGTATCATTATTTAAAAAATATTTGTCCAATATATTATCTTCCTGATGATCAATTTCATAGAATCCAAAAAAATCTCCCAAATCAATTTGTATTCAAAAGAAAGATTTTTTACTTTTAGATGATTTTTTAGATTGAAGCTGCTCACTTTTGAAAATTAAATAGTTTTATTTAAACACAAAAGACATTTTGCCCTTAAATTTGTTTGATCATTTGGATCAAGATCTTTTAGAAGTTTAAAATATTTTTTGTATGATGGAAATGGAAATTCGATTTATCTATGATCTCTAAATCCATAATATCTAAAACTATTTTTTATTATATATCTATAAAATAAATATTAACATGACTTACAAGATTTTCCAAAAAATTTTCAATATAAAAAGGAAAACTGATGTTTAATATTTAAAATGATTAGATGAAAAACCAATATAAAACTCGGCTAAACATTTAATAATGGATAAATTTAAATTAAATAAAATTTCATTTTTATTGAATTTTAATTAATAAATATTATTAATATTTAAAAAATAATTTAATTTATACATAAATTTAAAGGAGCGGTGGATCTCCAGCCCTAAAAGGAGCTAGCTTCCGTTCCCGCTCCTCAATTACGAATTCAAATAATTATTATTGTGTATAGTTAAAAATAATATCATTTTTTTTTATTGAGGTATAAAAAATATATTTTAAAATTTCAAGTATATAATAATTTTATTAATAATAATATAAAATTCATATTTTTATTTAAAAACATTAGAGTTAAAATATACTTTTAAATAGTTCAAGATACATAACACATTTTTGTAACTTGAAACATTATCTAATGACCTATATGATTTAATCCTTTATTCGCAAAAATAATAACCAGAGTTTCAATTTACTCTTAAAAGGGTCTTCCGAAATTGCGGTATTTGAGCCTATTGTCATGGTTAGTGTTGTTAATCGACTAAATTTAGTCAACTAACAGACGATTAACTAATAGTTTTAGCCGAAAAATTCGACTAAAAACTTTAGCGACTAAATTAGTCGACTAAAAACAACTAATTAGTGGACTAAAACGACTAATTTAGTCGACTAACCAGAAGATAAAAAAATAGAAGTGAGAATTTGTCATTAAAATATATGAGTCATATATAAGTTATTTTTAAATTTGAAAATCAACAAAGAGTTCTCCCGAATTTCTTTTTCTTTGAAGGAACAGGTTAAAATTATAAATTGTAAACAAAATTTCAGTTAAAAGTGACATAATTGTTATTTTTGAACTTTTTTAAATTATTTTAAAGCAAGGTATAAATATATATTGTAAACATGTTAAATCAAAATTTCAGTGAAGATGTATCATAGAAAAATTGACAATTGTCATAATCGTCACTTTAAAAGTTTTTGAATTTTTTTAACACAAGTGGGTATAAAAATAGATTGTAAACATGTTAAAATAAAATTTAGGCGAAGATGTACCATAGGAAAGTGACAATTGTTATAATCGTTATTTTAAGTTTTTTTGAAACTTTTTGAAGCAAATTGGTAAATATATATATTGTATGTTAAATTAAAATTTCAGTGAAGATGTACCATAGAAAAGTGACAATTGTCATAATCGTCATCTTTGAAATTTTTTAAAGCAAATGGGTAAAAATATATATTCTAACAGGTTATATTAAAATTTCAATGAAGATATACCATAGAAAAGTGACAATTGTCATAATCGTCATTCTTAAGTTTTTTTGAAATTTTTTGAAGCAAATGGGTAAAAATATTTATTGCAACCATGGTATATTAAAATTTCAGTGAAGATGTACCATAGAAAGGTGACAATTGTCATAATCGTCATTTTTAAGTTTTTTTGAAAATTTTTAAAGCAAATTGGTAAAAATATATATTGTAAACATGTTATATTAAAATTTCAGTGAAGATATACCATAGAAAAGTGACAATTGTCATAATCGTCATTTTTAAGTTTTTTTAAAATTTTTTAAAGCAAATTGGTAAAAATATATATTGAAAACATGTTAAATTAAAATTTCAGTGAAGATGTACCATAGAAAAGTGACAATTGTCATAATCGTCATTTTTAAGTTTTTTTTGAAATTTTTTGAAGCAAATTGGTAAAAATATATATTTGTAAACATGTTAAATTAAAATTTCAGTGAAGATGTACCATAGAAAAGTGACAATTGTCATAATCGTCATTCTTAAGTTTTTTTGAATCAAATGGTTAAAAATATATATTTTAAACATGTTATATTAAAATTTCAATGAAGACCATAGAAAAGTGACAATTGTCATAATCGTCATTCTTAAGTTTTTTTTTAAAAATTTTTTGAAGTTAATGGGTAAAAATGTAAATTGTAAACATGTTATATTGTTTCATTGAAGATGTACCATAGATAAGTGACAATTGTCATAATTGTTATTTTTGAACTTTTTTTAAAACAAATAGGTAAAAATATATATAGTATATATATGTTAAATAAAATTTTGATACAATTGAAAAGTGACAATTGTCATAATCATTATTTTTTTTTTAACTTTTTTGAAGTAACAAACAGAGTAAAATAAATTGTAAACATGTTTATTTAAAATTTAAATGAGGATGTGCCATATAATAATTAATATAATCGTTAATTTTAAGATATTTAGAATAATTGCTGAAACGAGCTATGTTTTAGTCTACACCCTTCCATCTAATTTTAAAAGTGCTAACGGACCGATTTAAAAATTTAAACTCTTATTAGTTATTTAAAATTTATTAGGTAAACATTAAAAAATATATGCTTCATTTTTAACATTTTTAATACTAAAGTACCGATTACTGTTTTGGATATTATTGTTGAGAGAAGATAATTAGATTAAAAATACTTTTTGGATTTTTTTGCATGTAACTAACATCGACGTGGATAAAAATTTAATTTTACCCTTTTTCCCAAAAGCAAAGAAAATTCAATTATAAATGAAATTTTTGAAATAGATAGCATCCACGTCAAGATTATATCACAAAAAAAGTGTGTAAATTACAATTTATTTAAGTAATCAATATGATAAATATTTTTTAATTATCAATTGATTTTTTTAAAACTTATAAATGTTTAAAATAAATAAAACATCTTTGAAAACTTAGAAAATAAATTATACAAAAATATCTTTTTCAATATTGATATTGAATGAGGTTCAAAATCAAAACTATATAGTGATTATGAACGATCATCTGATTTATCTGATGATTGCAACTGCTAATTCATTTTTTGTTCTTTATCCGGTATCTGGTTCCACGTGAAAATTGGTATCTATGACTTAATTCAATAAATAACCATACCATACCTTAATTTTACAAAAATAATTACTTTTTCAATTATTATGTTTTTAAAATCTAGATTGCAATGTAATATTATTTTTAAAAAGAATAAAATTTAATTTAAAAAATAGTATGTTCTGAAATTTTCATATATTTTCCCTTATTTTTATAAATTGTTTTGTTTATTTGTTTGCCTAAATTTAATAATTCATCACATTTTGAGATTTTATTTCTTATTTTAAATAATTTTAGCGCCTATTTGGCACCATTAATTTTTTGAATATTTTTAATATATAAAAATATCTTATCTTATGATATATTATTTTATAATTTTATTTATATTATATATAGGGAATTATTAAATATAATATTTTATTTTTAACTATCAAGTAACGTGTTACTTTCTAGCCAGTAACGTGTGTTACTTTTTTCACAAGGTAACGGTAACGCGTTCCCTTTTTTTGACGTAACGAATAATACCTTTCTTTTTTGAAGTAATGTTCGGCACTATTTTTATTGTATTCAACAAATCTTCGCTTGAAAATGAGGTTATTTCAGGTGTGTAACTGGGGGGGGGGGGGGGTCCTTCATCGCTAATTTGCCTCCCCCTACACCTCCTCCCATTAGTCGACTAAACCTTTCTGCCATCCATAAATAAGCAAAATTTTCTGGCTTACACAATATTATTTTGGCTAAAATATAAATGGGGCGGTTTCTAAAAATCGACCCAAATCAGGTCGTTAAATATTACTACCCTCCACCCCCCTCTTTCAAAAAAAAAGTATACAATTATCATTATAAGGAAGAATTTGAGAGAAAAAATAATAAAAGTTAATTTTTTTAAATAACACATAGACAATAATTCAAAATTTTTTTTAAAAAAGGATTTTAATATAAAAAGTCGAAACCCATATTTTTATAGAAATCTAATATAGTCCTATAAAAAGTGGACCTATAGATATCCCCATTAAAATTTATGAAGGAAAAGTCACCTAATAGTCCCCCTTCCCCCCAAAAAAAATCCTGGGTATGCCTATTTTGTCAAAAATGACTTTTTCATATATTAATTTTTTAATACCATTCTATTTACATCAAAAAATCCGAAATATTTATAGAATAACTTAAATTAACTATGGTAGTATTTGGTTAACAATCCCATTGAAAACAAAAGAGATTTAACTTTTAAAATTACCCTCTTGTAAAATTATAAAACGTTGAGATAGAATATTTTAATTTTCAGGTGACGTATAAATGGTACCACTGCAGAACTCTATTTTAAATATAGTAAAAATAAAATAATTATTTTTTTCAATAAGAATTGGTAAGTTAAGTTATGTACATAATCAACCGATAAAAGTTGAGGGTTTTTATTGCCTAAGGGTGCCATTAGATGTGTGATGCACACTTTCTTAGGACGGTAGGATCTGAAATCATTTTGAACATTGCTGCTTAGAGATATCATTCATTCTTAAGAAAATGTGTTTTTAGACCTATGTTTTCATAAGATTTAATTATCTAATTGTCTGGTAGACTTAGTTGGGCAAGCCGATTATTATTCCATCATCTATATACCACAAATATAAATGGAACCTGCACTAGTGATTGATATCTTTTATCATTTATCTATTTCAAGACAAAAAAGTGTTCGCCCAAGATAGTAACCATGTTGAATGCCCTATAATGGTGAAATTAATTTATATCTGAATACAAAGTGTGTTGGCTTGCAGTAGAGAAATTTTGGATAATATGAGTGAGTAGACTTCAGGAATTTACGGTGACTCAGACTGTTGAATGTATTTGTGAATTCAAGTCAAGGACCTCATCAGAGGGATTGGTATCTAAATTGAGCCATTGAAGAAACAGCTTCGCCACCGTCTTTCTAATAGGTTTGAACAGGCGTGTACGCAGCGGTGGAGAGGGCTGGGAGACAAATCCCCCCCCCCCCATCCCAAAGCCAAAAAATGCAGAAATATTATTGTTTATATTAATTTATATTTGTTAATATTTATTCCTATCTCATATTAAATATATATTTAATTACATTTATTTATCATATTCATCTACTAAGTTATTTTATCAATTAATTTCGATTTCAAGTTTTCCTTGACATAATATTTACCTATTATTTTCAAATTACTAGTCAAATAATAATTATTTCTAAAACTCCTTGTCCAACAGTGATAAAGAAATTGCTAGCTTGTCCAAAGAGGGAGTCTCCGCCATCAAGCAGGAACTGGTTTTATAGAGTTAGAAAAGCCGATTATTAATGCTATTACTGAAATATCACAATGGCATGAAAGAAATATTTTCTCAGGAAAAAATTATTGGATTCAATATTTATTCCAAATTTTTTTTATCACTAGAATGTATTATTTAATTATACAACTATTTTATGTAATACTTTTCAAAAACATGACATTGACTTGATTAAGAAGATGAGAATAGCGGAGAGCAATTTATAACTCAAGGATATTAAGGCTAATGTTGATGAAGAATTTCATATTTTATATGTTATTGTTGAGTTAAAAGCAGAGCTATACTTGTTTAATAGATGTATCCCTCGACTTGCAGCAAGGCAAGCTCATCGTCAAAACATTAATATAGGATCAGTAGAAGAGTATTATAAAACAAATGTCACCTCTCTTAAGTAAAACTATTCATACTGATATCCCAATCGAAGAGTACACTATGATCATTATAAAACTTCGTGCTCTTAAACCTAGACAAACCATAATTGGTTTGTCTCAAGATCAAAAATAAGAGGCTGGCAGTTCTTTGTACCAGATTTTACCTGCACATCTTTCGTAATTTATTCTATGGATCATTTGTTATAAATTATATAGTATGATCCTCTGGGGTAATCTTACTTCTTTTAACTGTACATTTATAACCCAAATAAATGAATGATTTTAATTCATCATGCAGCGCTTACCAATCAGCAGATATTACTTCCACAAAAGCCTTCCGAACCTTTTTCAGATGGTGATAGAAAATTAATATTTGTTAGATTTTTATCATGAATTGATGTCTTATTAGCTGAATAACAATGTTTAAAATATTAACTATGGCTGATATAGTCCTAAAAAATGCTATGGATGCTTTGCATTATTTCAAACATATTTTAGATTATATTCCAAATGTATTAAAATGCTTATATATATCAACTCTTCTCCACTGGAAAACTAATGAGAGCACACTCTCTTTTTTAAAAAGGACAGAGTCCTGCCAAGGTACCATTTGCAGGGCACGGCCAGGATTTTATTTTCAAAATTTTTTTCGGCCCGGCCCGGGTTTTTTTAAAAAAAATTTTCAGGCCCGGCTTTTTTTAAAATAAAATTTTCAGGCCCGGCCCTGATTTTTTAAAAATAAATTTATTTATTTTTGATTTTTATAGTTAATAATGACGATTTCATATTTGGTTTTAAAATATATAGTCCGTCCCTGATATTTTTTTTAAAAAAAGTTTAGTCACGGCCCGAGTATATTTAAAAAAAATAAATTACAGTCCGGCTCAGGGGCCGGGCCTGCAGGTCTCTGAAAAACATACCTAAGAAGTACAACTTCTTAAAGTAGATTGAATGGTTTGGATCTTTTGAATATTCATAGGTATTGGAAGCCAAGCAAGGATGAGATAATTGAATAACGAAGATTGGATTTTAAATTGTAAACATATAACATACAAAATACAATTATTCTTAAGAAAATTTTTGTGTATTAAATTATATTTCCAACATTTAAATTTTTTATACCATTTAAGTGATTCATATGGTGGTTATATTCACTTTATATTTTATAATTCACATTTATTTTATAGATTTTCATATGCCGCCAGTTATATCCGTTTAATATTTTTTAACTCTTTCATTCACGCTAGACTAAATACACCAATTTTTTCAAAATTTTGCACAATAGTACAAAATTTAACCAACTTTTAATTTATTTCATTGTTACACATGTTTAAAACATTATTTATTTTCTAAAATAAATAAATGATGTGTATTTAACATTTAAAAAAATAAAAATAAATTTAGCCTTATTGAGATTTTTATTCGTATTTTTGTATTTTTTTCCAGATTTTTCCCAAATGGATATTTTAAAATATTATATTTCTAAAAGTATTTAAATTTCTAAAAGTATTCAATTTGTTAAGCTAATATTAGATATATATAATGCTTTTATATTAATTTATATATGTATATCACTTTTTTAAAATATAATACATCCCATTTTTAATAATTATATTATTTATAATCGGTTTCAATAAATCCACTATGCAGAATGTCGTCAAGTGATGTGATATAAGTTCCGATTATATTGATGAATCCTTTGACTCAGAAGATAATATGCCTCTTGTAAATTTTTATTGGCATAATTTATAAAAAGAATTAAGGCAAAGACTTATTTATGGTTGTAGCACAGTAAATTCATGATGAAAAGTTTTACCGACCTAGAAAGCAGTTAGAAATATGGTTAGAGGCGAGTATGATTGGGTGATAAATCAAGATGGCATCGTTGCCATTAAATAGATTGATAAACAATCTAGTCAACTTCTCTCGAATTATCGATGTCGTGGAGATTGAAAGGAAACAGAAAGATGGCAATAAAATTAAAATAAACTGTCCCAAATAAATATGTGATTATAATCAAAATATGAATTGTGTTGATGTTTTGATCAATTAAAATCATATTATGAAATGAATAAAAAAACAAATGGTATAAAAAAATTATCTATTATTTTATTGATGTAGGTATTATTATTTTAGATAATTCTACTAAATTATCTTTCAGACATAGTTAACTCATATGCAATATATAAAATGATTGAAAACCTTGTATGCCTATGAAACTTTAGAGGGGAATTAATAACTGGTAGCTGGCAGAAAGAATAGTTTATCTGGTTAGTTTACCAATAGAGCCCAGCCATCCAACACCATATAATAAAAAGAAAGTGTTCTTGGAGATTAGGATATGCGCCTCACATTTACCTGTAAGATCAGTACAAAGGAGAAGATGTGCTCATTGTTCAACAGTTGTTGATGAACATCGTTCAGATTGGACATGATCAGTATGTGACGTGGCGTTATGTCTCTTCAAAGAACGAAACTGTTTTCGTATCGTGAATAATAATAAAGATGTTTATTTGCACAATGGGATAGCAGATGCCCCACTTTAATTTAAGTAATATCTTATGAAATATTTATATATTTTTAAAAATAAAATTATAATGAAATTATGAGATTTTTACTAATTTTTTATTGAAACTGTGCAAAATCGGACTTTTCAATTTTAAATTTCTGTGGATGAAAGAGTTAATTCATATTTATTTCATGATTTTATATATATATTTTTTTTTATAATTCACATTTATTTAAAATTGTGTATTAGAAATCGTTATTAGTCCTAATAAATTTATGCTTGATATTTTTAAATAACAATAATATTTCTTAAAAAATTTTATTATCCTCCCCCCTCCCCCTAGACCAAATTCCTGGTCTCATATTTTAAAATATGATGGCATCTTTTATAACAGAGATCCAAACCGAATCTGAACCGAACATTAAAGCTAAAAACCGGTATTTTTTATCGAAACTAAACCTAACCTGAACCGCCAAAAAATTTCTAGCCGAACCTGAACCGAACTTCTAAAATGCCTCAACCGGTTCGAGTCTCATAATTTTATGCTTATAAAATAATGTGTAAGTTATTGCTAGTATCCTATCCTATCAAACACTGGAAAGACATCCCACAATTAAGTGGGCACTCCACCACCCCATAGAGGGCGTCTCCAGTGCAGTGAATTTGCATTCACTGTTGGCAGAAAATTTATTTAATTTAAGAGGGGTAACGGTACCTCTCGTGGATGAGCAGTGATCCACTTGTGAAAAAAGTCAGCAAATTACCCTACTGACAGAGCCCGTTTAATTAAAGAGGACTTACGGTACCTCTCACGGAACAGCTGGCATCCGTTAAGAGAGAAAGTAATAGATAAATTGAGGGTTAATAAGTAAAAGCGAGGAAAAAAGAAGGAGGGGAGATAAAAAAGAAAAAGAAAATGAGACTGAATAATGTTTTATTTTTTTTTGTTTTCTTTATTGTTTTTTATTATAAATTTTTATTGTATTACTATAATATTTGACAATTGAAATGAATATAAAAAATATTTAGCAAAATAAGGTGTGAATGATGGTTTTATGATTAATTGGAATTAAGGGGGAAAAGAAGGGATTAATTTATGATGGCTTGATTTAGCCAAAATTTTAAGTCTGGTTTATTTTGATACATTGATTAGAAATAGGTTGCTAACGTTGTTAAGTTTCAAAATATAAAGAATATGACCATACCAGGAATTATGGTATAAATGGTATTGTTTCTTGCTTTTTGAATAGGAGGGTTTGTGAGAGATAGCATCTGAAATGGTACTATAGTGGTCATATCTAAGAGTGTGACATAGGAGTTCGATTTTCCTGTAGGTTAGAAGTCAATAGTGGGGGGGGGAATGTTACATATATTTAGGAGATTGAAATTTGGAATAATTAACGGATATCTTATATTTAAGATATTTCTTAAAAATTTATTGATGAAAGTTTGAGTTTTATGTAGAATCTAGAATTATCAGAAGATTCTATCCCATATGCTAATGAAGGGATAATAAAGGATTTGAAGACTTGAACTTTAAATTTATTAAAGATGAGATTGGAGTGCCAGAATTTGTTGAGGGAGAAAGTTTTTTTTAAAGCTTTAGTAATAGCAGATAAAATATCTGGTTTAACTGATCCTTTAGAATTAATTGTGATACTAAGATAATGGAACAAATTATTGAAAAAGAAAGTTTTATTATTAAAGGATTGGTAACCAATTAGAATATGGTGTTAAAAATTTTTTTGGAATGGATTTAGCAAGAAATGATTATATATTTATGTATAGTTTTTGAAAACAATGTTATATGTATAAAATAATTGATATTGGTATTGTCAAGATGTTGTTTTGTTTTAAATTTAAAGAAAAAAAAAGAGAAAGTATGGTTAAAAATAAAAGAAAATAAAAGAAAAATAAAAGAAAAGTAAAGAATAAAAAAAAATTAAAATTAAAAAAAAATTAAAAGTTAGAGAAAAAAAGAAGTTTTAAAAAAAAATAAAATAAAAAAAGTAGGATATAGAAAGGTATTTCGGTGTTAGATGATTAGTGGGTAATATCCAGATGGGAGGTGAAATGATAGGTTGAGATTGGAGGATTAGTAATGAGGTAAGTACAATGATAATGATACAAAGAAAGGATTGTGAATGAAACAAGATGGATAATGATTTGGAGGACAATGGTGAATTAGATGTGGATGATGAAGAATGGTAATGGAGAAATGATTAACAATGGTAATGGTCAAATTGGGATTTGGGGATGATGATGAATGATGGGTATTGTGAATGAGACAAGATGGATAATGATTTGGGGAATGATGGTGATGGTAATGGGAGTGGGATGATGATGAATGGTAATGGGCAAATGGGAGGCAGATGGGATTTGGTCGAATAAATGGAATGGTATGTTGTTGGACTAATGATTGGAATGGTATGATTCTGGAGGAAATACTTATATATGGATCTTGCAATGATATGGGATTGGGATGATGATGAATGGTAATGGGCAAATGGGTGGCAGATGGGATTTGGTCGAATGAACGGAATGGTATGTTGTTAGACGAATGATTGGATTGGTATGATGCTGGAGGAAGGCAAATGGGAGGCAGATGGGATTTGGTCAAATGAATGGAATGGTATGTTGTTGGAATAATGATTGGAATGATATGATTCTGGAGGAAATACATATATATGGATCTTGCAATGATATTGGATTGGGATGATGATGAATTATAATGGGCAAATGGGAGGCAGATGGGATTTGGTCGAATGAATAGAATGGTATGTTGTTAGACGAATGATTGGAATGGTATGATGCTGGAGGGTGAGTATGAGATGGAAAAATGAAAAATTGTTTGTAAAGGGGGGAAGTGTCGTGATGACGTTGAAGAAGTGAAGGACTGTCAATTATTATTATGACGTTGAAGAGGTCATGGGCTGTCATTTATTATTAATAAATAGTTTTATATAGAAATACATATATGTGAATTTAAGATATTCTTATTCGTAGTTATATTTGATATATTCTTTACAGTGAATATATATATATATTTTCCAAATGATACCAATAATTTTATTATTAAATATATATCTATATAAATTTAAATTATAAAATATTAAATCATTTAATATACTCCTTTCCTTCAGTCATGTCCCTATCATCTCATGAATTCCCGGGCAATTCTTAATCAAATGATCCTCCTTACCACACTTAAAACATTTTCTATACCCCTAACGAATAAGAATATCTTGAATTCACATATATGTATTTCTATATAAAATACGAATAAGAATATCTTGAATTCACATATAAGTATTTCTATATAAAACTATATATTAATAATAATTGACAGCCCATCACTTCTTCAACGTCATAATAATAATTGACAGCCCACCACTTCTTCAACGTCATCACGACACTTCCCCCCTCTACAAACAATTTTTAATTTTTCCATCTCATACTCACCCTCCAGCATCATGCCATTCCAATCATTCGTCTAACAACATACCATTCCATTCATTCGACCAACTCCCATCTGCCTCTCATTTGCCTTCCTCCAGCACCATATCATTCCAATCATTAGTCTAACAACATACCATTTCATTCATTCGACCAAATCCCATCTGCCTCCCATTTGCCCTTTACCATTCATCATCATCCCATTCCCATCACCATCCTAGCTCTTGCAAATCAAATACACAAATCAAATTTGATCATTGCAAATCAAACTAGACCATTGACAAATCAAATTTAACCATTGCTAAATCTCATTCGAATAGACCATTACCATTGTTAATCATTTGCCCATTACCATTCTTCATCATCCACATCTAATTCACCATTGTTCCCCAAATCATTATCCATCTTGTCTCGTTCACATTACCCATCATTCATCATCATCCCCAAATCCCCATTTGACCATTACCATTGTTAATCATTTGCCCATTACCATTCTTCATCATCCACATCTAATTCTTCATTGTTCTCCAAATCATTATCTATCTTGTTTCATTCACAATACCCATCATTCATTACCATCCCCAAATCCCCAATTGATCATTACCATTGTTAATCATTTCTCCATTACCATTCTTCATCATCCACATCTAATTCACCATTGTTCCCCAAAACATTATCCATCTTGTTTCATTCACAACCATCTCCATTTCTTCCATCTGATCCTTTATTATCATTGTACTTACCTCATTACTCATCCTCCAATCTCAACTGATCATTTCACCTCGCATCTGGATATTACCTATTAATCATCTAACACCAAAATACCTTTCTATATCCTTATTTTTTTTATTTTATTTTTTTTTAAAACTTCTTTTTTTTTTATTTTATTTTATTTTTTTTAATTTTAAAACAAAATAACATCTTGACAATACCAATATCAATTATTTTATACATATAACATTGTTTTCAAAAACTATACATCTTCTATACACCTCCAAATTTTTCACTTCACCTACTACATTGCATTCCCTACTAATAGGACCCTCTCTGCCACATCTAAAACAACGTATTCGCTTTTCTTCCCGAACCTCCATCTCCTCCCTTCTTTCCACCCGGAATCCTACATTACAATTCCCCTCACATACTCTCCTCACACTTATTCTTCTTATCCTAAATCCCACATAATACACTATTAAAACTATTACTAACACAATTATTGCTAATTCATGTAACTGACTAACGGTATAATAGATAAATTTTGCCATCTCCACCCTATTACTATAATAAAGAAACTAAAAACTTAATTAAGTACTGATTTGATAATATCAAAATCCCTGTTAAAACTATCAATGTATAAAATATAACACATTAATTTTAACAAATTAACCTAATTTATAGTGAATTCTTCTAAATATGCGCAAGGTTCCGGGTTTCAGGTACCACTGTGAAGATTATATCAAATATAACTACGAATAAGAATATCTTGAATTCACATAAATGTATTTCTATATAAAACTATATATTAATAATAATTGACAGCCCATCACTTCTTCAACGTCATAATAATAATTGACAGCCCATCACTTCTTCAACGTCATCACGACACTTCCCCCCTTTACAAACAATTTTTCATTTTTCCATCTCATACTCACCCTCCAGCATCATACCATTCCAATCATTCGTCTAACAACATACCATTCCATTCAATCGACCAAATCCCATCTGCCTCTCATTTGCTCATTACCATTCATCATCATCCTAATCCAATATCATTGCAAGATCCATATATATGTATTTCCTCCAGCATCATACCATTCCAATCATTAGTCCAACAACATACCATTCCATTCATTCGACCAAATCCCATCTGCCTCCCATTTGCCTTACTCCAGCATCGTACTATTCCAATCATTCGTCTAACAACATACCATTCCATTCATTAGACCAAATCCCATATGCCACCCATTTGCCCATTACCATTCATCATCATCCCAATCACATATCATTGCAAGATCCATATATATGTATTTCCTCCAGCATCATACCATTCCAATCATTCGTCTAACAACATACCATTCCATTCATTAGACCAAATCCCATCTGCCTCCCATTTGCCCATTACCATTCATCATCATCCCAATCCCATATCATTGCAAGATCCATATATATGTATTTCCTCCAGCATCATAACATTCCAATTATTAGTCCAACAACATACCATTCCATTCATTCGACCGAATCCCATCTGCCTCCCATTTGCCCATTACCATTCATCATCATCCCAATCCCATTCTCATCACCATCCTAGCTCTTGCAAATCAAATACACAAATCAAATTTGACCATTGCAAATCAAACTAGACCATTGACAAATCAAATTTAACCATTGCTAAATCTCATTCGAATAGACCATTACCATTGTTAATCATTTGCCCATTACCATTCTTCATCATCCACATCTAATTCATTGTTCCCTAAATCATTATCCATCTTGTTTCATTCACAATACCCATCATTCATCATCATCCCCAAATCCCCATTTGACCTTTACCATTGTTAATCATTTGCCCATTACCATTCTTCATCATCCACATCTAATTCTTCATTGTTCTCCAAATCATTATCTATCTTGTTTCATTCACAATACCCATCATTCATTACCATCCCCAAATCCCCATTTGACCATTACCATTGTTTATCATTTCTCCATTACCATTCTTCATCATCCACATCTAATTCACCATTGTCCTCCAAATCATTATCCATGTTATTTCATTCACAACCTTCTCCATTTCTTCCATCTGATGCTTTCTTTGTATCATTATCATTGTACTTACCTTATTACTTATCCTCCAATCTCAACTGATCATTTCACCTCCCATCTGGATATTACCCATTAATCATCTAACACCAAAATACCTTTCTATATCCTTCTTTTTTTATTTTATTTTTTTTTAAACTTCTTTTTTTTTCTTCTAACTTTTAATTTTTTTTTAATTTTAATTTTTTTTTTATTCTTTTTTTTTCTTTTCCTTTATTTTTTTCTTTTAAACATACTTTCTCTTTTTTTTTCTTTAAATTTAAAACAAAACAACATCTTGACAATACCAATATCAATTATTTTATACATATAACAATGTTTTTAAAAACTATACATAAATATATAATCTAATCTTGCTACATCCATTCCAAAAAAATATTTAAAAACACCATATTCTAATTGGTTACCACCAAATAAATTATCTAAGAATATTTATATTTTTTCAATCACTCATTAACATTAAATATATATTATCTTCTCTTTTTTTTTTACATTATACATATTAATACTTAATTATATATATACAAACATACATTCCTTCCATTTTCCCTCATCACCATCAACATCTACATAAGACAATTTATTTAACATAAATTAAAAAAAAAACAATCGAACAAATATCAATACAATTAATTTTCAACAATGCTTCAAATCACAATATTTCCAAAACCTCCAATTTAAATCTAAAATAAACCAAAATTACATTACAAAACTACAAAGCAGAATTTCTTCTATACAATAATTAACCTTAATTATAATTAAATATAACCCCAACCAAATATTTATCTATTTAACCAACTCCAACAAAATCTTATCCCTTACTAATTCTAATATAATTTTCATTTATATATATTATTACGGAATTTCTCCATTACAATAACTTTTACTTCGCTTTTCTTTTTACACATAATATTATATTAATAACCCATTTAATCAATATCCTTTCATCTTACCATTACATTACGAAACATATACTATAATACGTGTTACATTACATCTTTTTAAAAAATAACATAACATTACCCCCAAATTAACGCTAGTATAAAACATTTAACTATATGTTACGTTATCTTATTTCTATTTACATAACATTCACATTTTTCCCATGAATTATACTTTAATATTTTCCTATATTATCCACAAAATATAAAACAGCTGCATCTTTCCTACCACTTTTTAACGTTTTATTATTCCCAACAATATTTACACGATAATTCTCATTCAACCTAATTATATATAAGAATTAATTCGAAATATCATTAATGTCTTGATAAAATAAAATATTAAATTAGATCCTATATATACTCTAATGGTCCGATTACCCTCCATCTATTAAACTTCCTAAATCTTTGTCCTTATATTTATATCTTAATTATTCAATTAATTTTAAGCCCTTCTTAAAACTCTCTTCTTTCCTTTCTTTTTATCTAATATTTATCATACTTAGTACTAAATCAGTTACCCATTAAAATTCGTAAAAATCCATCTCCCTTTATTAAAATTCAATCCCCACTACAATATTTTATTCAATCTCCCTATACCCATCTCTTTAATATTTTTCCATACTACGATATCCGCCTTTTCTAAAATATCCTCACCTATTTCTTCCTATACTCGTATTTTTAATTGCCTAATGTGTCTAACTACGGTATCCCCTCCCTCCTCCAATATTACCTCTACCTTTTTACATCCAATATTTTTCGTTACAACTCCCTTTACCCACTTACATGGACGATTCCAGACCAATACCCATACCTTCATTTTCACTTTAAACATCAACTCCTAACTCCTTTCTGCTTTCCCCTTCTCTTTCTCTCTTAATATATCCAATGGCCTTCTAGTTACCCTTCCCAAAAATAATTCTGATGGTGATCCACCTACCCCTATTGACTTATTATAAAATAACTGTGCTAACCACACCTTTCCCTCCCCATATTTCTCCTTTTTCAACCATCCCTTTACTATCTCCACCATCCGTGCTTGATCATTTGAGCGGGGATAATTAGGTGGAGACATAATATGTATTATTCCTAACCTCCCACAGAATTCTTTGAATCCTTTACCCTGGAAAGCAGGACCTCCATCAGAAACAATCGTTTCAATATACCATAATTTCCACAAAAATCCTTAATCTTTCTATAAGCTATCTTCGTGATCAATCCTGTCATATTATGAAAATCTATCCATTTGCTATACGCATCCACCATTAAAAAATAAAACCTTCTATCCAACTCAAAGAAATCGACATGTACCCTCTCACCAGCCCTCTGAGCCTTTTCCCATCTATCTCTCTTATTCCTACCCAGCACAGCTTTCCACTCATTACACGTTTCACACTTATGCACTAACCCTAAAATCTCCGCATTAATACTGGGCCACCATATATACTCTCTTGCATCTTTCTTCATCTTACTTACCCCCTGATGCCCCATATGCAACATTTCCAATATAAACTCTCTCAAAGACATCGGTATGACCATCCGATACCCTCTTACTACATTTCCATTCACCAAACTTAACTCTTCCTTCAACAACTCATACCTCCTATCTCTTATATCCCATTCACGCTCCCCCTTTAAACTGCTCACCACTCTACTAAATTCCATGTCCTGTTTCGTTGCCTTCACTAACCCCCCCCCCCCCACTTCACATAATCTTTCTCCCTCTTAACCCCTATTACATTTATCTTCTCCTCTCTACCGTCCCCATCTTCTACCATTGGCTCTCCCACACATAGCCTGGACATAACATCCGGCAAAAAATACTCCTTCCCTTTCCTATACCGCAATTCCATGTTAAATGACCCAACTAATAACAACCATTGCTGCAAACGTTCTGATAACAACAATTCCCTGTTGTCCTTCTTAATTAACCCCACCAACGGCTTACGATTAGTGTATGCTACAAAACTTCTGCCTATTAAATATTCTCTACATTTTACTAACCCTACCTTTAACGCTAATGCCTCTTTCTCCATGACGGAATAATTCCTTTCTGCTTTACTTAGAGCTCTTGAAAAATACAATATTGGCCGTTCCCTCCCCTCTATTATATGCAACAATCCCCCTCCAATCCCCTCATTGAAGCATCCGCAGTTAATATTACCTCATATTCTTCATTAAAACTCACTGGTATAGGACTCTTACTAATCCCTTGCTTCAAAACTTTAAAACTCCTTTCCTGCCTATCTCCCCATTCAAACTTACTATTTTTCTTAATTAACTCTTACAATGGAATCGCCACCCTCGCAAAATCTTCAATAAAACGATGATGATAATTAATCATCCCCAGAAATGACTGCAACTCCTATTTATTTTTCGGCATTCGCATCTTCAATATACTATCAACATTCTTATTCATGGGTCTAATTTCATATCCTTTTATATCATGTCCTAAATATTCTATCCCTTGTACTCCAAAGATACTTTTCCTTACATTAGCTCTTAACCCTTTCTCTAAAATCCTTGCTAAAGCTATTCTCAATCTATCATTATGTTCTTCCTTTATCTTGCCCACTATCAACACATCATCTAAATAATAAAATATCCCTTGGATTCCAGCAAACACTTCCGACATGGCCTTCTGAAATACCTGGGCCGATAAACTTAATCCAAAAGGTAATCGCAAAAAATTAAATAACTCCTTCGGTGTATTAATCGTTAACTTATCACTCATTTCCTTATTTACCTTTAATTGCAAATAGGCATTACTAAAATCCACCTTTGAAAACCATCAAACCCCTCCCAAACTATCTAGGATTTCCTCCACCCCTGGCAAAGGATATCTCACCTCAACTAGACTCGGATTCAAAGTTATCCTAAAATCAGCACACAAACCTAACTTACCATCTGCCTTACGAACAGGTACTAATTGAGTAGCCCACTCACTATGTACCACAGGTATTATTATCCCTTGCTCTTTCCACCTATCTAACTCGTTATTAATCTCCTCGCGCCATTGGAAAGGAATTATCCTTGAAGGTAAAATTCTAGGCTTGTAATCCTTCTTTATATTCATACTCACTTCAAATTCTTTCAAAGTCCCTAACCCTTCCTCAAATATTATCTTATACTTCTCCAAAATCTCCTTTATTTCCCTCTCAAACATTCCATCCTCTTCTTTACTCTCCGGCCTTATATCATCCATCATCAATCCATTTTCCCCTTCATTCTGCATAACTTGAACCTCCTCTACCACCTCCTTTTTACTCATCTCTTTCTCAATCCCCTTAAATTCACTCCACCAATTATACAATGGCCCTACCCACCATAAATTGTCCCACCCCAAAATAATCTCCTCCCCCTTGGTATTTGCAATGTCAACTCTCCCCTACTGTCAACTGTCTTCCCATTCAATAGATACAACACCTTATCTGATTTCTCTAAAATTTCTTCTCCGGCCAATACTTCAGCACCTCCCCTATTGCCATTAAACTCACTGTCGCCCCAGTATCAATTTGTATCCCTTCCATGTTTAAAACCCCATGTGGACATCTACTAACCTTCTCCCCAACCCCGGATCTTACATTTGACCCCTCCCCAAACATCCTTGCTGTCTCACCCACCCGATCCCTCTGTTTGGACTCCCCTTGTGGACTCAAAAATAACCCTTGCAACTTACTCCCCCTAGTCAAACTACTAATGGACTTTAGACCCTGGACTATGCCCCTAGGACTCAATACTTTCTCCAATACTTTGGACTCCTCAACAAGACTTGCAAAATTTTTAATTATATTCAAATTGTTATAAAAAATATTATCAATCACATTTGATTGATAAGCGTCAGTCATAATTTTTATAAACTTTAATATATTGCCATTTTACAACATTTTTTAAATATTTTAAGCTCATAAATTATAATGCCTAGAGAAAAATTATCCAATATATAAATTATTTACAAATAGTATTATAAATGATACGTCAAATCTGATATCATATTGGCAGTGCCGGCTACCCAAGTTAGTGTGGAAAGATGTTTTTCAACAATTAAATTTATATTATCTCCTTATAGATGTAATTTGAGTGAAACAAATTTTGAAAATATATTAATTGTGCGGCTTAATAAAAAAAATTTTAAGTAATTGTTCATATTAAAATTAATCATCGATATTTGTTTATATTTATAAATTAAATATTATTTTTTAATGCGCAATTAATAGAAATGAAGGTTTTATGTATTTGTTTTTATTTTAATTATGAAATAAAAAAAAATTCTTCCTTATACATAATTCGAATGTAGGTTTGAATACAAAAGTGTTCAAACCGGTTTTTAGAGGTTCGAACCGAACCGATATTTTTATTTTTTGTGAACCGAACCTGAACCTTGAACCGTTATTCTTATCCGAGCCTGAACCGGAACCAAACCGATATTCGTTTCGGTTTGGATTCCTGTTTTATAATGATAATAATAGTAAAACTTATTTTATATGTTGTGTTTAATTAATTTTTTTAATTGCTTTTATACTTCTAGAATCTTCGTTCTATCTTGAATTTTTATAGCAATTTTAGAAATTTTCTTATTTTGCTTATAACTGTTTTATTTAGACTATGCCGGATTGAAGATTAAAATAGTATTTTTTAAGCATTACATATTAGCCTAAGCTTTAGAATTAATGCTTTTAAAAGCTTGGCAAACTTCATGTTTAAAACTGCATCTTAATATCTGATTTTATCAATTAATGAGATTTAAATTACCTCTATATTTATTAAACAAACTGAAAAGAAAAAATAAGACTTTTGTAGATCATAGAATTATTAGGTTCAAAAATATCTTGAAACGGGGGAAGAGAAATCTTAATGCATTCAGACCAAACTGATTTTTGATAATTTAAAATTCGATATTTAAACAGCCTAAGACTTTGCCGTAATTTCTTTTCCACTTATAACTGGTTATTTATTTATTGGCTAAAAAAAAACTGATAGATGAACTAGCAAGTACTAATAATGCATTAAATATTGTTCATTGCTTCTATAATTTTCCTTTAATTTTGGCAATTTTTTTATTTTGCAAAAAAAGGTTTTTCTTTAAACATATACCAAACGGGTTGAATCAGTTAAGAAGTATGAAATACGCACTAATTGTTGACGTAATTTTCGAGATAATACCTCCAGATGTTTGGCTACCTTACTCTTAAAACGTAATATCATAGTTAGTTTTTGGTTCATAATTCGCTTACTTTTTTAATGGCTGGATAAATTGATTAAAAAATTAATAAGACAGTAAATATTACGCAAACCAGATAGAGAACTTATATATTCTCCGTTCTGGCATGATATTAATTTTGAATTTTTTTTATTTTTTACCAATAATTCTTTTCCTCTTTAAACCAACTACCAAAGAGAATAAAGAAATAAAATATACTAATAAAACCCTATTTAATGGTTTAGTATAAGTTTCAGAATTAGTGTTTTCAGGCTGACTTCACGCTTAGAGCATGACGTCATAGTGTTCATTTTGGATATATAATTTTTTATACTTTTCATGCAGGATTTGGCAATTTTTTCTCTCTTTATACTATCTACCAAATTCTAAATTCATAAAGAATTATGATCTAAACATTGATAAAATTTACTGAATAAATGCTTTCAGCACTTTTTAATCTTAAGGTTGGCCAAGATCTTGTTACGAATAATTTGAGATTATATAAATACCACCAAAAAATTAATAATATAAGAATTTGATGCCCCCCCCCCCATTAGAAAATGGCTACGCCACTGTTATAAAAGTATTACATATTAATATAACCTACATACAATACATCATATTGTACCGATTGTATGCATATAAAATAAGGGGTATTGCAAAATAGTTTCCCAAAAAAATTTAAAAAATAAATCACGAATATTATATAATTTTATAATCTAGCATTAATTCTCAACTGGCTCAAATAAAATATTCGAGTTCTATTTGCATCAACAATCTTTATCAACTGGAATTAATAAAAATGTCTCCAATTAATCGTATTCCATATTTGCCCTAAGCATATATTTTAAAATTTAAAATTTACTCGATGTTCTTCCACAATTTACTAATAAGTTAGCAATAAATAGATTAATGTGTGCCATTGCGTGCAAAATTAGGCAGAAAATTACAAATAGAGTTACGTTACATATAAATATCCCATTTTAAAAATATAACGAAGAGCTTCTATAACTATTAAATTTGTTTGTGTAACTTAAAGTAATGTTTATTTTCGTTACTTTTAAAACATTTTTACTATTTTTTTTAAACAAAAGTTATTTTTTTTAATTTAAAAAATATTTTTGATAAAATTTATTAAACGCTAAAATGAAATGTCTGATTGTATTGGTAACAGAAAGCAAGAGAATTATATAGAACTGCGAATAGGATTTCTTCAATTTCAAATTTTTCATTGTGGGATTTTGTTAAGCCATTGAAAAAGTAATTATTTCAGTATAGGTTGTCGTCGATATATTTTGGTAAAAACAAATTTTGTAAGATTGTGAACAACAGATTATTTAAAGTTTCATTTAAAAACATCACTTTTTTTATATCATATTAATTTACAAGATTGAACCGATAAAAATGATTTTTTTTTATTTCCACAGTTGTAGTACAAAGATAAATTGGAAAAACCTATATCTCGATCCATCATTTGAAATAATAATATAACATAAATATTCAATAATATAAATATTTATTTATTATAATGCATAATTACCAATCCCTTATAGCCCTTTTAATTTGCAAATTTGAAAAACCAAACAGAAGACAAAAATTATTTCATTACTGAATGAATGCTTTAAATTGATAATTTTTGATTTTTATTAAATTAGACAATAAAATATTAATAAATTAGTTTTCGTTTCTTTATTATATTACTTTTTATTTTATAAAATTCTTAATCGCATAATCTATTTTCATTTATTCTTATTTTTAAATATATAACGAAGAACATTTTTGTAACTGTTACACAGTGACGATGGTAACTTAGCCGCTATATTTCATAACGGTAACCGTTAACTTTTATTAAGTAGCACGCCAAACTCTGGTGTGTGCATATCATAGCATCAAAGAGTCTCCTAGTTGCATATTAAGCATTGATCGTAGTATTTCAACGGTTATTATACTCCTCAATATCACAAATTATATCATAAATATTTGTATTAACTTGATTATTAAACTTTTGTAACGGGCAAATGAAGACAATTCATGTCATAATCTGAATAATTTTCTAATTGTGAAACTTTCTTCAAGGCCTGAAATACCTTAGATATATATTTAATCAAAATAAAAAATTTAGAGAAAATGGTAAAAAAATTGCAAATATTGCATATTCGTTATAAGCTCTTTATTCACTGAAATTTTATGGTTGTTAAACTATTTATAATTTGATAAATTGTAGGACGAAATGCTTTATAGAGATTAATCGAATCTTCGAGCGTTCATCTTTGCATTTATCACTATACATCCTCCTTGTAAGACTTATTAGAGTTTTTAGCACTTCATTTTGTATCCAGATGTTATCTGGCAGCTTTAAATCAGGAATATTCTGATTTAAATTTTCAGCCATTTTAATAGCTTTATTTCGAGTGGAGGTTAAAGTTATAAAGGATACAGAAGACTTGGCATCTTCAATCATTTTCCAAGCTCATAAATTTTCAGTTTTTTTAGCTTTAAGATATAATAAGAGTCACCCTATTATTTCAAAAAAATCAAAGCTGATTTAACTAATTTCCTCAGATTCTCAATCATAGATTTAGCTACTGATAATTTTTGCCTTATAGAGATCGGGAGTAAGCTCTCATAATCATATAACTATCTAAGGTCTGGTGGGCACGCGAGAAAGATGACAATCTCCTTTAACTAGATAAATTATTTTCGCAAAGATCAACTCTTGTACTATATATTTGCAATATCTCTCTTTTTTAATTTTAAATTCCTAATTTTACTTATAACAGTATTAATAACTTAATAAAAACTTGGCTTTCATTTAAACGGACAAGAATTGTATTTGAAAGAAAAACCTATAAAATATTAATATCTAAATGATAATCATCATAAAATATATTAATATGATATTCTAATAGAAAGGAAAGATGATAACTTTTAATATAATATATAAAATATATAAATATGATAAGAGAAATGTCATAACTAATATATGATAAAAAGAAATAATATATTTTTTTCTAATCGCCCTCTTTTTTCCATTTTTTTTTACTGATCGACCTCCAAAATCGACATTTCTCGAGGTCTCGTTGGCAAAATACCCACTTGGTCTTGTGGTCATTCCGCCCGTTTGCAATACTTTAAATTTTCACACTCAGGGTTATTTTTTTTTCACTTTGATAAATTAGCGGAAATAGTGGAAAATTGATAAATATATGTTTTTGACAGTATTGCTGGATTTTCAGGACGAATTTTTCTTTGGATATTTATTTCCGTTTTTTTCCAAAAAATTTATTTCGTATATGTTCATAATATATTACTAATAGTTAATCTATCTAATTGTGAATGTAATCAAAATAAATTTTAGCCTTATATTTTTGCTAATTTTAGTGTGTAAATATTAGGAAAATATCAATTTTCTATTTATATCTTATTATTATAAAACGATTTAGTATGTACACTAAACTATTTAAGGTAAATTTTTATATACTATTAAAGAAACTATAAGATGCACTTAGGTCTTATCTATTTAAATTTTTAAAAAAGCTCTTAATTTAATTAAATAATCAGCTATAGTAATCAGACAAAATAAAATTGCTTAGACCATTGCCTCCTATGGAATTTTAACTATGTAAAACATTTTTTTGTTTTTAAATAGATATATTCACTTTGATAATGATATTATGTAAAACCAAAATGAAACAAGGAAAAAATATAATATTTTCATCTGTCTGTTAACACATTATCACCTTAATTTTATCATATAATATCTTCTTTCTTTTTCTTATCTAATATTATAGTAGGGAACGAAGAAAGTTAAAGAGAGCAGATAAAATATAAAAATTTTGATATATTACGATCGTCTCCTATCGGTAAAATATGTGACCCATATATTGCTCAAATATAAAATTCAAAAAATCTCAACTGAAGTCCAAGAAAGATTTATTTTATTTTATTTTATCATAATTATAATGATATTTGTACAAGACCAAATTGAAATTCGTATATATTTTTAATAATGACCAATTTTCGAAAAATAAAATCGAATTATGAAGATCAACTAAATAAATATTCTTATTAAAAGATCAATAGGCACGATTCAATTATCATATCAAGATAGAATAATAACTCATAGATTGGTTCCCTGATTTGCAATGAATTATTCTTTTTATTTACAATGGCAGAATATGTCATATTTACCCCACAACTTTTTACCCTGTTTTTTTATTTTTTAAAAAAAAAAAAATCCTGACTTCAAGCAAGGGCGAGTTTTTGTATATAGTTTTATACAAATACATTAAATAATAAATAGTGTTGTTAAAGTTACTTTTGAAACATAACTAGTTAAAGTTACATTATAAGTTACTTTCTGGTTATAAATTTTAAAATGGTCTATTAATTCTAAACATGGGTTTCAGGTTATGTATTAAGAATTAATAATTTTTTCACTCAAATATTTGCAAATATGATATTTATATATACAGTTGTTGCAAATAATTATTTTAAACTTATTGCAAATATATACATTTTAATGTCAATTCAAATAGAACTGTATAATTTTGGAGTTTTTTTTGTCAAGATGTGATAATAAGAATAATAAGGGAAGGGTATTAGATAATTTATTTTTTATTTTATTATATATGCATCACTTTAGATCATAGAATTTACCTATTTTTTTAGAAGGTAAAAAATCCTGAACAAGAGGACCATGACAAAAATACCCTAGATAATTCCCCAATTTTCAAAAAAATTAAATTAGCCTATAGAATTAAGGTTATTTGATTAATCTTTTGTTGAAGGAAATGATATTTGATATCTGCATTATAATATTTTGTTTTTCTTTCATAGTCTTTGTCTTTTCTTATTAGTAAGTAATGATGACTAATTTAGCATTTTATACAAAAATTATTTAATTTTAAAATAATCTAAATCTTTGTCTTCCTTATACTAAGTTTTATGTTCTAATTTAGTAAAATTTAAAAAAAATACATTTATAACTTATGAAATTCCAGTATAAATATTGCCAGCAACTTGAGGGCAAAAAATATCGAAAATATTATGCTAAATTTGTAAGGAAATAATATTAAAAAATAGGTTTATTACTTGAATTTGGTTACAAAATTATAAAACCCAGCAATGTAACAATTTGATAAGAGAGAATCTATTTGGACATTTACTTAGCGAACACAATCAGACATTTAAACAAAATTTAAATTTAATTTAAAATTAGTTTAGCACAAAGCTAGTCCATTGGAACCAAGGTATACCCCTCGCTTGGAATTATACATGTGTAGATCGTTTTGCCAGATCTTTTTATTTTAACTCTATCGCGAAAGATAAAAATACAAAAACAAATTAATAATCTTTTGTTTGTTCCGGTAGTCTCAGATACATGTGGATCATTTGGATCTCAAGCCCTAAAATTATTCAAAACAATGTGCAAAGGTTAGTTTAATCACAGCTGATCCAAAAAAGGCTTCTACCTACGATAAAGAATATCAATCAAAATTTGTCGATCCAAATGTATATCTATACATGGGTCATTAAGCCCCGCCGACCAAACCTAAATACATTATTTTATTTTATTTCTCTTCTTTTAATTATATATTTTTACATAGGTATTATAATTTTAATAATTTTTTTTTTTTATTTTCAAACATCTTTTATTTTTAAAAATATATATAGAAATAAAATTAATATTAAAATTAACATATCAAATATAAAATAAAACAATATTATATAAAAACGGAGGTGGGACTACAAGTTCCCAAAAAACATGAGTAATTATATTTTAAAATAGTGATTTGTAGGTTTTGTTTTAAAAAATAGAATTCTTTTGGTTCTGATGTAAGGGCTCTTGTCTTATCGCTTATATTTTTTAAGAATTTTAAAGTTCCGCTTGGCATATGTCCAAGGGAAGAGATAACGATCGGTGTAAAAATATAATTTGTGAATTTGGAATATTTCCTTGTTTTTTCTTTCTCAGCTATATCAACCGGATTAGAATTTAAATTTTTGGGAAAGCAGATACGCATGTGAAGTCCCAAATTAAGGATTTCCCTAAAGACCAAGGCACGGAAGTTAAGCCATCTAGTCTTAAGCCATCATCTAATGATAAATTTGTAGGCTCCAGGATGTTTGGTATTCGGGCCCTGGTAAGAGAATGGCTAATAGCTAAATTAATTGCTGCATGTCTTGCATGCCTGCCTTGACTCTCTATACAATTTAGACCATGTCTCCCTTTGGAGTCAACTAATATTTTACATTTGATGCATGTATGTGGTTGAACAATGTTACATCTAAGTCGATAGCCTATGGTAACTCTTAATTGTTCATCTGATAAGTGGTTACCTAGGTTACACTTGGTAATGCTTCCAACCATTCATAACCACTAGTACAGTCAGCATTCTGTAATAGTTGAATATACTCCAAAGGGGGGTTTGATGAGATTATTTAAAAAATTTTTTTAATTAAAGGTTCGAAAATAGATTGGTGTGTTAAGATTGTGGGTAAGGTAGCTTCAGGTGGAGCTAAAGATACCCAGGCTGTCAAGGCTCAGTTTAAAAGGTTATCTTTAGGAGAGATAAAAGAAGATATCATGGCGTTATTCATCAAACCCGATGCCAAAAATGAGGAGATATAAGATTTTAAGGATATAAATCTAAACCACCCATTTTCGAAGGTAATTGTGAGAAACCCCAATTAAAATCTTCCAATTTAATATTTAAAGTATTTTCTAATAAACTTCTAAAAAATTCATGAACACGATCAATAATTTCATTATTAAAAAAAAGGAAGAAGACTAAAAATATGTAAAATCTTTGGTAAAAAAATATATTTTTTTAAAAGAAAAAAGCTCTGGTGTGAAGGAATTTCTTTTAAAATAGTTTCAAGTCCTAATAAACCTTAGAAAAATTTTTCCACGAATACCTCACAGTTGGAAAAACTACTTAAAGGTGAACCTAGAAGATTAATTTCACTTTTTTAAAATGATTTTAAACCCTTGGACTTTGAGAGTATTTGAATTTAAAAAGCCTATTTCAGATTTAGCTTTTTTTAGAGTAAGGCTTATGTTTAGAGAATTCTTCTCTATATATTCTATCGCTGCTAGAATATTTTTAGAAGGTCCGCAAATGGTACCATCATATAGATACCATATGTTTAAATCTAAATTAAAAAAGGATTTTAGACAATGAACTAGGTTATGTAAACCTAAGCTAAAGATCAGAGGGCCCAAAGGGTCTCCTTGTTGAATACCTTCGTCAGAGGGAATTGTATATTCCCGAAATTTGAGAGAGGTTCTACAGCCATAAGACTGTTCAATAAATCTTGCATAAACTGGGAATTTTTCATAAAAAATGTTAAAAAATGCTTTTCTGGATAAAGAATTAAAAGCATTTTCAAAATCAGGCTTACAGACTATGGCATCTGGAGGAGGATCTTCGATATATATGCGAAGAGAGTGAGCGGCTATTTTGCATCCCCCTTTAGTACCAAAGCCTAGTTGATATATTTGGAACATTTTTGAAGCACCAGGTTTGATACGCTCAACGATTATCTTAGCTAATAATCTCCTAAAAAAAGACCCTATTGCAATTGGCCGAATTCCACCACCAGGCTTAGAAAAGCAATTAATCTTGCGCCAAAAAGAATTTGGTGAACTTGACTAGGTAAATCATTGAATATATTTTCACTAAGTATTACCAATGAATTTACAAATGAATCTTGATAAGGATTTTTAGGGTTAATTAAAAATTGGGAATGGAATTGGCTAAAACCGTCAATTCCCCCTGCAGAGTTTTTATTAAAAGATAAAACTGTTTTAATTAGTTCTTCCTTACCTATTTCGATTAAATTAGATTTTATAGGGATGGGAAGATCTACAGGAAAAGCCTGAGGATGCAATTCTTCTAATAAAGTAAAAGTATGTTCATCAAATGGAGTCAATTTATCATTAGATGAAGTTAATTTAAGAGCTCCACATACGTGCCCTTGGTCTATTTTTTTGACATAATTTTGCATTTATGGGCAAAATCAGATGTAGCCCTTACATCAGGAACGTAATTTTCCATTTCTAAGTCATAAAAATTCTATTTTATATTTTATACATTCATGCAAAATAGTTTTTTCATTTTTATCTGTAGGTTTAATTAAGACTTTAAAAGGAAAGGTTAAAAGATTCTCCCAAGCTTTAAGGGAATTTAAATTTGAATTAACTTCCATAATAAGTGTTGTTAAAAAATTAGAAATTAAAGACTTGGATTAAGGTTGGTGGCATTTTCCCACTTTAAAATTATCATAAAAATCAGGATAAAAATTTTGAGTTACAATGGGGGTTGTCTCAATTTTGTTGTACAAAATTTCATTTGAAGGGGGCTTACCAGAGTTTATACATGATTTTGACCTGGGCCCATGTTTATAAAAACAAATAGCTTGGGTCAAAGTTATATTTCTATGGCAGGCATTACAAATACTTGACATACCCATTTTAGAAGAAAAAAAAAGGAGGTGGGGGGGGGGGGGAGGGGGTATATATGAATGAATGACTTATTTCTAAAATTCCAAAAATGTTATTTAAAAAAAAATAAAAATTATAAAATTAAATTAAAAATTTAATTTTTTTGTAACAATATTCATGAATATTAAGGTTTAAATAATTGAGTAATGTTTAAATAAAAATTTATATTTTAAAAAATATAATACAAACTAACTTAAAATCTATATTTTTTTTAAAATATTTATTAAAATTTGAGGTTTAGATGGTTGTGGAATTTTGGAATGTTTAAAAATATTTTAAAAAAAAATTTTTTTTTTTTCAAATTAAATATAATGATCAAGTAGATAAATTAACTTAAATCTATATATGATTGAGATAAATATTTTCATCATTGATTGAATCAAAGAAATCTTGGTGGTAAGTTAGTGTTGAGCAAGCCACAATAATGTTCTTGTACTAATGATTGTTGTGCAGGAATATCTATTTAAAACTATATATGATTGAGATAAGTATTTTCATCATTGATTGAATCAAAGAAATCTTGGTGGCAAGTTGAGCAAGCCTTTAATAAATAGTTATATTATTTTTAAAAAAACATATTAAAAATAAAATTAATTACTAGAATATATTATTTCGATTTATACATATATATTTTTAAAAGTAACTAGTTACTTTTGGCAGTTTACATTTCAAAAAATATAACTAGTTACAGTTATTTTTTGGTAACTAGTTACTTTAACAACACTAATAATAAATATAAAATCCATATTGGTTAAATGGTGTTTTGAAAAATTATTATATTATCACCTCACCTTGGACAACAAAATGCTTATATATATTAGTGGATATTTTATTATAATAGAAAAAAGACAGTGTTCAACCAAATATCACTAAAAAAACATGAAAACAATTTTTTAAAAATATATTAACCACCTGAATAGTTCCATTTTAATCACAACTTAACCCACAATAAACATTTCCCATGCAAAAAATTGTCGCGAAATTTATCAATAATAAATTTTTGCGAAAGAATGACAATGGGGACACCATGGAATAAGGAAAAGATTTGAATTGATGTACCATAATAATAACTTATTATCTTTATTATATTGTGTACATTTAAAATATAAATATTATATATAAATAAAAGAAGGTAAAGTAAACATTATTGTGAAGAGAGGAGATGATGTTATTACGAAAAAAAAGTTTAAAGAATGGATTCACGAAGATTCGAATTCGAATTAGATTACGTCCTGTCCTTGATTGTTTGATTCTATATTATTATTAAATATAAATATTTATTGTTTTTCTGGATATTATATTAGTTTATATATATATTTCGCAGGTCAGGTTTTAATTTATTCATATGTAGGTATTCTAATAAGGTATTTTATTATCTAATTAGGGAATGACATGACCTTCCTGCTACTACATTTTGCAGGCCAAATAATGCTGGTTCTTTTTATTTATTTATATAAATGTTACTATAATTATAGGAGACAGGAGAGGGGCATTCCTGAAAGTACTTCGCTCATTTATAATAAACTACTTACTTTCATATATTTAATCGAATTGTATCCTACCAGTTCCTTCAATACTATACTTTTAGAGCCCATTTGCAAATTTCTAGTTGTTACATATATTTTATAGGGTAAGCCCTCCTTGTTAATCTACTTAACTTTTAATGTAGATGATATATATTATAACAAACTTTTTAATAATTGAGTGAATTAAATAAGTCTATACCTATTCGTTATAATGATTGCAACGTATGTGTGCAGAATAATTTTTTTGGCCCCAAATCTGGCCCCTAGAAAAAAATTTTGATCCCAAAAATTAAAAATAATTATTTAGTTATTAAATTTCAATTAACCATTAAATATTAAATCTAAATAAAAATAAAACAAAATTTTAAACAAGTTGTGAAAAGCTGATAATTATTTGTTTAATTTACAATGTCTCTCTGCTGAAAGTATTACTATTTGTATTTTAAAGCAACTTAATTAAGTTCTAATATAATAAGCCAGGCATATGTGCAAACATATTGAAATTGGCCAGACACACACCCCGCTTCAAAAAAAATTTAATAATAAATTGCCTTATATACATTGCTACAACAAATTGCATTTTTTGGTTCAAAATTGATAATATTGTATCATTTCTAATTTTTTAATTTATCTAATGCATTGTATAATTTTTTATACTCCTAAGAGCTTTTAGACCAGAGGTGGGCTGGTATTTATAAATATTTCGTATCTTTTATAGGAATTTTGGGGCTATTGGTGAAGTATTATTTTATTTCTAATAGAAATCTTAACTCAGAAGTTTCCAATCATGCTGTCGAAGCCTCTAGTCTTTTATCTCAATGCATTAATATGAATTATTTTAATTTATGAGGTATTAATAACAATGGATCCATTAAATAAGTATCTACCGTCAGTGGATTTGTATTAATTCCACAATTAATATATTAAAAAATAAAAGATGTGAAAATTCTTTTGAATTGATAAGAATTAAAGCTGAGAAACTTATATCAAAATTTAATCTCATCTCTTAAAAATCATAAATAGTGCGTAAAATAAAACGCCTATAAATCTTCAACATTTCTTAGTCCATACCAAATTGTGATTGTGAAAAGGACTTCAATTCGAGTTTATTAAAAAAAAATTATTATAAAATTATTGATTACTTTTAGATCGTTTTTAGATAGATTACAAGATGATTATAATCTTCTACCATGCTTTAATACATTGCCCCCCCCCCTGACCCTGACTATTTTATATCAGATAAAATGACGTCATTAGAATCATTATTAAACTTAAGTATGGAAACTTTACATCATGAAATGAAAATAGAAAATAAATTATTAGCTGCAGTTAAAGAAACATAATTTAATCGTAAGTATTATGTTTAAAAAAAATATCATCTTTCATTTAAAGAATTGTATTATAAATTCTACTCAACACAACGGCTTTTGTGAAGCCAAATTCTTTACACTAAAGAGAGTTTTTTCGAGCACTAGAGAATCGACGAAAGAACATCGCAAACAAATAATGCAAAATTTAGCTTTTAATCATTTGTTAAAATTTTTAAAAAAATCGTCGTTTACAAATTTTTAATAAAAATAGCAAAAAATTTCAATAAGTGCCTAACTATTTGTTTTATTTCAAAAAAATATTGGCCCCCCTAAAACAGTTACCCTCTCCCAGCTGGAAATCTTAGCTACGGCTCTGGTGTGCACATTTATAATTTAATATAGCTATAGCCCGATTAGGATTTTGCAATTTATCTAGCTACTATAAATTGGCCACATGATTCGTAACTTAGGAAAAATCGTTTATAGGATATGGTTCTAGAATTACATTGTGCTGGGCTATATGATCTGCCGTATAGTTATTTTTCTAGTGTTCATAAACTGGTACAGAAACCGATGTCATAACCATAATATTTACAATACTTTTATTCTGGATATTGCTGATATGGAGTTTTCTTTATATTTATTTGCAAACCTCAGTTCTGAGAGAGGTCTCACCAACTGTTTTCAATTGTATAAATTATATATAAAATTTATTCTTTAAAAATATTCTTTTATATAATTTCCCTGACTTGCGACTAGTTTGTAAACATTTTATAAAGTTGTTATTTTTTGTTAGTATTTATCTCAGAGACCTGCAGTGGTACTATTTGACACGGCCAGGCCCGGATATTTTTGGAAAAATTTTTTTTGCCTCGGCCCATTTTAAAAATTTCTACCCAGCCCGGATTTATTTAAAAATATATTACATTATTTTTAATTTTTTTATCTAATATTTGAGATTGAAAATATTTGGTTTTAAAATATACGGCCCAGCACGGTTGTTAAAAAAATTTTTTTAGGCCCGGCCCGGGTATATTTAAAAAAAATTAAAATACTGCCTGGCCCGTGTACCCGGGTCAGGAAGGTATTTAACCCTAGTTGTTACAACACCTTTTATGCCAATTGTTCTCTTTTGGTCTTTTTAATTTCAGATTGGTCAGAGTAAATTATGATGTAATCAAAATCAAAATATTGTCGTTTTATGTCTATTACAGAAAGTTTCATTCTGATTCAGTTATTTGTCAGTTTCAAACTTCCATTTTTTGGGGGATAGAGATCATATTTGTTAAAGTTTATTTTACAATAGGCACAGAGTAATTAACCGTTTAGTAACTGTTTTTTCATTCTAAACTATGTGCATAACAATAATTTTATGATTATATTTAGCCATAAAAATAAAATTTTATAGTATATTTGACCAAATCTGGCAGGACAAATTTAGTACTTTTGATTTGACTGGTAAGTTGACCGGCTTTTCATCCTTGATTGTATAAAGTTTTAACAGAAATCACAGAATCTGTTTATTTCTATTTAACTCTGCCATCTATGACCAATATCTCCAGGCCTACACGATCAAATTTTGTCTCGGGACGTTTTTAAAAATCGACTCATATCTAGCTTTTTAACAACCCCAATAATGATTATAAATACACAATTTATTATGATTATTTTAGATTAAAATATTTTCATCATTTACGATAAATTTTTTTTAGGAAGTCAAATTTTATCAGACTGTCAGTCTTAACTAGAGTCCTGAAGACCAGCCCGGCCGGTGGTAATATTTTCAATAAAATATAGGCCTGGCCCTTGGCACAAAAAATATTAATGTTATACCTCTTTTGCCTAATTGAATAACAATTACAAAATGAATTTAAAAAATAAGAAATGTTTAAAAAAAAAAATCACCAGGTGGAAAATATAGACTATTCATTTCTATAATATTTAATGTAATAAATAGAATAATACAGATAAACATAATCAAGTTATAAAAGTTATTGCTGAATATTTAAATATAATGCATAACAATAAAGTAGAGAATAATTTGAGAGTTCTTCCCTAGAAGCTTTTTAAAAATTCAAACCAAAAATTTTCTTTGCAGGTTAAGTGTTTGCCCATTATTACGATACAAATCATCTAATAATTTATCCAAATTTCATCATTTTGGTCAAAATTATTATATGTTAATATTATATAAATTCACAACAAACCATGAGATATCTCAAACCCTTGTCTATTATATAGACTATTTTTAATTTATTTAGTATTTTTTTTCAAGTTCAATTTTAAAACAAGGGGATGATAGAATCATCGATGAGAGTAGTTGGTTCAAGTGGTTTATTAAGTTTCCAATAAGATAAATTAATATTTTTCCTTTTATTTTGGTACACAATGATTTATTAATATATTACAAATTACATAATAAAATATTTATGGGATAGTACCATTGTTTAGTGTAAATTTTAAGAAAAAATATTTAATACTTTTTAGATTGCATATTTAATTTATAGAAAAAATATTCATATAGTGTTATCTATATAACGGCCAAGATCATAACCAAGGTGACAAAAGAAGACCCCTAAATAAATGATTTCCCTAGCGGAATTTTCGGTTTAACACTGAGCCAGCCTATTTTTGCTGAATATTTTTTTATTCATATTATAGAATTGATATTGTATTTAACAAGTACTAGTTGACTTATTTTATATAAATTTTTTCCCAATTTTGTGAGCAGATGACAAGATTTATGGTTCATACCAACCTACAACATAACATGCTTCAAGCCCTCCATATTTATTACAATTTAATTTAGGGTACTTAGAAAGGTTTATCAATTTAAGCAGAGATTTTTCTAAAATTTATTAAAGATTCTATAAAAAAATTTTTAGGGGAGACCTGGGCTGGTCGGTGCAATTTTTGTTAAAATTATCATAAAATTAAAAATAATTGTCTATGAAGTTACAAAATCGAGAATACTTGTATCTAAGATACAATATCCTTTATCTTATATTCAGTATCTTTTTGACATTTTTAATAAGATACTTGTATTTGTATCTAAGATCCTTTATTCTGAAAAGATCTTGCATCTTTTGCATTTTCTTGACAAAAGATACAGATACAGATTATGTTTAAAAAATTTACATATCACAACCAAAATTAGCTGGAAAATTTACAATTCTCATTAAAATAGATATAAAAATTAACAACATCAAAACGAAATAAAGAATATATTTTATATATAAATTAAATGTAACTCGAAATATAATTGCCAATTTTATATTTTTTAATAGGATGATTAACACTCATGATAGTGAAGAAAGTAGTGAAAGGAAAATTATGGAAATAAATTCCCCTGAATCAAATCCCAATCTTAAAATTTTAGGTGTAAATTTTTTAAAAAAATTCAAGTCAAAATAATGTATAGACTGAATGCCAAACCTGTAAACACAAAAAAAAATGATAAAGGGTTCAACATACTCCTCTACAAATTTTGTTAAACATATGAAAGTATATTATTTATATGATAATCTTAAGTTATAATATAATTTTTTTTTAAAAAGTAGAAATACCATTTAGGCATATTTATAACCAATATTAAGCAAACTATACCACAATAAAAAAAATTCAACCCATATCAGCTTCATTTAATGCCATTAATAAAATAAAACCAATAATTACACAAAATAAAATTGAAATGGAGTAATGATAAATTGTACAAAATAATGGAATGTAAGTGGAAGGCCCAAATCTTCTGAAAACATAATGGAGATAACAGGTGGTAATCAGCTTACTATTTCCATGCATAATCAGGTGAAATAGTCTATGCGATAGTATGACTTCACTGTTAAAATATAAATCACATTTTAATTTATTATTTAAAACAATTGCCAAATATTAAAGAAGCGGATATTGTTTATATTGAGGAATATTGTTAAGACAAACTACAAGAGCAGAGAAGTACAGAATTAGTGTCTTTATTATTTGTGATTAAAAAGACTTATGTAAACTTAAAATTTTTTCTAATTATGTCTACCTTTTATTAAAAGTTGTCAAAGATGGTATTGCCAAAATATTTGGAAATTTTTTTCCTTCTTAGGATGATGAATATAAAGAGGCTTTTTTGGCATTATTATCACATATATATTTTAAGTTATGAATTGTCGGATAAAAAAACACTTTTATAATATTAAAAGAAGCCCTAAATGTAGTGCAAGTAGTATATAATCAAGATCAAACTATAACATCAAGATTTAGTATCTAATACAGAAAATGTTGATCATGTGAAACAAATGTTGCTGAGTTCAATAATATAAATAACATTGAGCTGGGGGATTTAAATTATTTTAGGATCTAAATACATTAGAAATGCTTACTTATTATCCTTCAGAATTTTTTTAAAATATTATACTGCAATATCTTAATCAGCTCCAGTTGACGCCGAAACGGCAAAAGCTTAATGATAAATTATTTAAGATTATCATAATAATGATTTAATTTAATCTATTTTTGCAAATTAATATTTCAACTCACCTTAAAAATACTAGTCTTCCTTCCCTGACTATCTATGAATGGGTTAAAACTAATAGTAAATGACCTGATTATTATAATTAACTCGTCATTAAATATTCTATATCATTGTAAATATTAATTCTTATTATAAGCTTATGTTATGATCTAAACCAATAAATAATATAAATTGTATTTTATAAAATTATTATAAATTGGTAATGATAATTGAGGTCCATTTTTTATAAAATATCACTAATAACTTGTAAAAATTATATTATGATATATGATTGTGAAACTTTCCGAAATAGTAAAAGAGGGGTTTGAATTTTATATATTTATACAGTTAATATTTAATGTCACTTAATATCGTATTAAATAGCTGAGGGATATAAAATATTTTTTGCCTAAAATACACCTATTATAGAATGATATTACATAATAAAATTTGAACGTTAATCTAAACTTTACTATTTTTAAAATAAAATCCCATGATCCTTTGTCAAATTTAATGAATTTTTAAGTTAAAGTAGCATATACATGATTTTAAATGGCATATTAGATAAAAAAAATTTCCCTAACTAAAATATTGTAATAATAAAGTTCATAAAACCTTGCCAACCCTGATAACATATCATTTTTGAAATAAGCATACTTAATACTTTCGTAAGAGAGATTAGTCAGTTCTTTTTTTGAAGGGGGGGGGGGGGGCGGGGGTTAAAGTTAGCAGAATTATTTTATCTGAGGGCTTAACCTATGTAAGTCTTTAGTCGGTTTACATTTTTTTTATTAAATTGGTTTTATTTCCCTTTTTCTGAAAAATTTGAATTATTCTTTATTTTAAAAAGTTATTAATTATTTGAAAAAGATATTGTTTACAATTACTTATTATATTATACTCTTGAAATAATTATCATGTAACTTTTAAAATAAATGTATTACAGTAATAATATGATTTGTTGTAAGTTGTAACACATTTCTATAATATGAAAAAACTTTCTAGTTAAATAACTTTCCATAATTATTGTAAAAAACATTTTGATAAAATTTTTTAAAAAATATTTTTGATATAAATTTTTTTAAAAAATTTTTAATAATAAAAGTTTTTAAACTTTAATAAGGGCTAACGTCAAAGTAGGGAATAGAATATAGTTTTTTTATGTTTTGGACAAAAGTTTAAGTGGGAAAATGAGAATTTTAAAAAAAAATTTATAAGATTTTTACAATAACTTTTTTTTAAAAATCATAAATTTTTTTAAATTTAAAATATTATACAATATATTAATTTTACTTTTAGTTATCTAAAGAATGGAAATCAGGATAAGAAATTTGAATAATTTCATAATAAACATGAGTGAAAATTGGAATTTAGGGTTTTCAAATAACTCTTATTTGTTTAGATTTTTTTATGATCAATTCGAGACACCAAAATTAAAAAGAAACCATTTATTATTTATTTATTCGATGTAAATAAAATATTACACAATATAATTCAATTATAAATTCAATCGTTTATAGGAATGCATCGAATTCCATTCTCATTGAAATTTGTGGTGTGAGAATAAAAATTTGAAAAATTGTATGTAAAATAACTGCTCAAAATACTCTTAACAATTGCAATAACTTCTATTCGGTTAATGGGTTTAAGAGAATTCAATCGGTATTGATTTTTAATAATTCCGAAAAATTTTTTCGATCGAATTTAATTTTGGCGAATAGAGTGGTAAAAATATGATACTTGGATAATTTTCACTAATTATCCTTGCTCTATTTAAGATAAAGTGTATCTAAAATTATATATATAGTTAGTAAATAATCGAATATTATATTAACATGAAACTGGAGATAGATTAAAAATACTAGCGATAGTAAAATTTGACATTTTCTGAAAAAAATTATAACTAGGAAAAATTATTAGAAGTTTAAAATTAAAATTGTCGCAAAAGTTTTAATTTAAGTTAAATTACCGGAAGTTTTTAAAAATAATAATTTTTTTTCTCAACATTTTTTTTTTCAAGTTTGTAAAAGTTTTTAAAAAAAATCTCAACAAGTTTTTACAATAATTATGGAAAGTTATTTAACTATATAAGAATGTTTTTTCACATTATGGAAATGTGGTACAACAAATCATATTTTTACTGTATATTATATTCAATAAATAAAAAAAACATGTAATGGATGCTTTATAAAATGAGACTAAAAAAAATTATAATTTGGGGAAATACTAACTTCAAATCCTTAAAAATATTAAAGAAACTTAAATTTTATTCATTAAAAGGAAAATATAAATTCAACATATTTTTTATATTACATCAGATTATTTAAATTTTTTATGTATTATATTTTGTTTTAAAAGTTCGTCTGTAATTTATTTGCTTTTTTAAAAACATTACGTTGCTCTATTTACCACATCTTCGTTTCAAGTATTATATCGTATTAAAAGAGGGTTTCAATTTTCGAACCGGTTAGTATGGTGGTTCAGTTCCGTTTTGGTTCTTAATTGAAATTTTCAGGTTTGTTTTATTTTAGTTATTTCAGAAGGTGTTAAGGCTCAAAATTGATATCTAGTTTTCCTGTTCGTTTTGGTACATCGTAAAAATTGATTTTTATAAAAATGAATCATAATACATGATAAACATTAGACAAAAAATTTTAATATATATAATTTTATATTTTTTGTAATTATTTCTTATCCAATTTAACAATGATAGGGGAGACTGGGGTTAGGTAAACCCCGGGACTTGGCAAACCATTTAATCTCATTTTAAAAATAAATACACCAGAAGGTTAAAATTTTATCCTAATATAGTTTTCATTAGTATATATCTATGGACAAAAAATATTTTGAAATAATTAATTACTAAAAATTTTATTCAAAAAATAAATTTTTGATGAAATTTTTAAAAGAATTTTACATGACAGATATTTAAATTTATATTAAAATATATAATCATTTATAAGTAAATTAAATTTTATTGCAAAGTTTAAACACTCTTCTAAAATCTGGGTAAGTTTTATGAGTATCAAATTTAGATATTATTTCAATCTTCATTTGTCAATTTAGAGCTAGCGGGGTTTGCTAAACCATACACGTCAATTATGGCAGTTAATAATGAAAAAAATTTCAAAATCTTGAAAAGTCAATTTCATGGTTGTTTATGATTGGTATTTAGGATTTATGCTAAGAATCTTAATCTCTCCTTAAAATTCATATTTTTTTTATGTCCAAAATGTTTATTAAATTAGCCAAATAAGTTTCAATTTTTATATATAATTAGTAGTGATGTTAAAAGTTACTTTTGAAACATAACTAGTTACAGTTACTAGTTACATTGGCAAAAACATAACTAGTTACAGTTACTAGTTACATTTTTACAAAAGTAACTAGTTATTAGTTACAGTTATTTTCAAAAGTAACTAGTTACTTACTTTATACATCCTTCATATGCGCATTATTTATTTATTAAATGCATTTATTTAATATAAAAAAATTAAGATAAACAAAATAATCAGTTATTTAAAATAATATACAATTTATTTATATAAAAAAATATCGCAAAATTGAATATTTACATCGAATATAAAAATATATATTTGCATTGAAAAAAAAACATTTATTTTTCATAAAAATTAGAATCTAATAAATGTTTATTTGCTTTTAACAACAAATTAATTTCAAAGTTATTATCTAGGAGACGTGCTCGTTTATCTCCAAAAATGAGCTTACCTAGACTGAATAAACGCTCTACGTGAGCACTTGATGTAAGAACAACATTATATTTAATAAAGAGTAATTTTAAATTTGGAAAATCGTTATATAAAGAAAAAGTGTTGTTATTAGATTTGATAAAGTTTTCTATAAGTTCATTATCCATAATATTTTGGCGCTTTAGGTCAAAAAATCCAACTACATCAAGTGATGTTGGTTTTGAGCATGATTCATCCGTCTGGGATTCACTTTGAGGTATTAAGGTATTTATTAAATTTAAAATTTCCTCCTTTTTTGCTTTATTTTTTTCTTGCCTAATCCAAGGCCAGTCAGTTTTAACTAAAGGGTGAAGAATTGCAGCAATGATGTTGTCATTATCATAAAGATTATTAAACCTATAACATGATATTATTAATTTATAAATAATTATTTGATTTTAGTTACCTTTTTTCATACTAGCTAATATAGTATCCTTTAGAGGTTGACAATATTTTAATCCCTGCACATCTGACATACATATAAGTATTTGTGTTATTGTTGGGAACAATCAGACATTTTCACAAAATTTTAAATTAATAAATTTAATTTAAAATTAATTTATCACAACATATTAAAAATAAAATTAATTATTTGAATATATCTTTAAAAGTAACTAGTTACTTTTGGCAGTTACATTTAATTTTTTTTAACTAGTTACAGTTACTAGTTACAATTTTAAAAATATAACTAGTTACAGTTATTTTTTAGCCAAACCTTAACATCACTAATAATTAGCTTCAACTTATAAATATTATGATATTTTGAAGAATAAAACAATAAAATTATTCTATACATATCATTATTAATAAATAAAAATGCATTTCAATTTATTATGGCCTAAAAAAACTAATGGTTTAGGAAGCCCCTTGATGTGGTTTGCCTCACCCCGCGATTGGGGCTTGTTGAACAAAATTTTCACTTTTACAAAAAGTAAAATTTAAAAAAAATGATTATATTCTAAAGATTTTCTATAAGGCACCTTTATAGAGTATAGTTTTAAGTATCCAATCATATATTATTTTTTATATTATCTATAAAAAAACAGGAACTAACCCCAGTCTGCCCTACTATGATCGATATTTTATTAAACTCAAGCCCGCGCAAGCGCAGCTAGGGCGAAGGCGCCAAACCGCCAAAATAAGGAAATTTTAGACAAGGATTTCTATACCACTGAAGGGTATGACAAAATATAGGCATTGAAATTGCAGGAAAGTAAAGAGTTATGAAGATGCTATCGTAAATTGAATAAAAGTGGTGGAGAGGGGGGGGGGGGTGGTTGTACTTTGATTTTCATTTTTGTATTGTGATTTTTCCTTATTTTGATTTCCTTTTTTTGCTAATTTTGATTTGAATTTTCTTATTTTCCTGATTTTTATTTTGTTAGGGAAGTTTGGAGTAAATTGTCATACCTGATTATAGGGATAGCTAAATTTTATTTCTTGTGCAATATATAAGGAATTTTTGCGCTCCTGTTCTATTCTTGTTTCGGCAAAAAAAACATTCCTTTTTCTTTAGGTTACTCGTTTTGGAAGGTTCCGGATCGCGTTCCTAAATTATTCTAGATATATAATCATTAATCTGTATAATATTGATCAATTTTACATCCTATGTATTAATTATTTCCAAAAGGCGTGCGGAAGAACCCCTTCGACACAGGCTAGTATTAATGTCATTTACTTATGCTGCTCATCAGTAAAATAACTATAGTATATATCAAAGACCTGCAGAGGTACCATTTTACGGCCCCTGCCCGGATTTTTTTTAAATATATTATATTTATTTGTAATTTTTAGAGCTAAAATTGGCGATAATTTTTGGTTTTAAAATATAGGGCCCAGCCCGGTCCGGATATTTTAAAAATAATTTTTAAGCTCGGCCCGGGTATTTAAAAAAATTTAAATAAGGCCCTGCCCGGATAGGGCCAGAAATTATAATAAATTAAGGCAATCATATAATATCAGAATTTGTAATACAATAAACTATATTAGATAGGGTGAGTTTCAAGTTAAAATCTTATTTTAAAAAAAATAAATTTATTATCGAAATTTATGAAATAGAGTTTGGAAGCATAATGTAAATGCGTTAATCATTTTTTTTTGAAAATTTTTATGGCAAGATTACAGAATAATATTTTAAGTCCTGAAATTATTATAACAGAATTAAAATTTTAGGTCTCGACTTTATTAATAATATCAAATTATTCCCCACACCCCTTTATAAAATTATATTAATATCAATGGGGGAGCGGAGTTAAATGTAAATAATATGATCTTATTAAAGAAGAAACATTACTAGGAATTTTTAAATATATGAAAAACAAAACAGTATGTGAAAATCTGTTCCTTCTTTAAGATTGGGGTAAAAAAAATATCATTCCTAAACAAAAATTTTCTGAATTCCACATTGAATATGGAATTGAAATTAGTTTGAAGGTGAATGTTATATTATATTTATTATATTTCAGGCCAATGTCTACCCCATATTAAAAAATTTCCAAGCATCTCTTTTTTAAATTTTATTCAATATGATTTCTATCACAAATTTAAATTTTATTCTAAATATAAAATTAAATTTAAGACATTATTATTAAATTACAATAGAAATAAATGGCAAAATTTTGGGAAAGTTGCATAGGAAGTGGTTTTTTGATCAGCCCTAGCTGTGTCTGCAAAACAAAATTTTGAGGCCAATGTCTAGCCCATATTTAAAATTCAAAAATTTTGAAGAATTTCTATTTTTAAATTTACCCAATATGATTGCTATCACATATTTAAATTTTGATATTTCTAATACCCTTAATGCTCAAGGGTTAATTGCAACAATTTCACCTCTTTTTCCCCTAAATTTTAATATAAAGCATATTTAGTACCATATACACAAACTAACTAGACTTGGTTTTTTGATCAGGCCTAGCTATGTCTGCAAAAAAAAATTTTCAGATCAATGTATAACCCATATTTAAAATTCAAAAATCTTAAAGCACTCTATTTTAAATTTTATCCAATATGATTTCCATCACAATTTTAAATTTTGATATTTCTAATACATGCTCACGGTATACATTGCAACAATTTTACCTCTTTTTCTCCTAAATTTTAATATTTATAAATAATATATTATTAAAGTATATTTAGTACCATTCATACAAACTAAATAATTACCCTTCAACCTCGTCAGTTAGTATGGTAATAAACGGCAGAATTTTAAAAATATCAGCTATTAATTAATATATATATAATTAATATTTAATTTAATTATATTCAAGTTGGTGCATGCTTAAAACATGAGACTTTGAAACGGGAGGTTTGTGGTTTGACTCTCGTAGAGAGCAAAAAATTAACATTACATTATATAGTCTCATTAAATTTTAAATACATTAGGAAGATACGAAAACGATCAACGATCATGTTTGATTATGGAGATTATATATATTAGGTATATATAAATTTTAAAAATATTAAAAAAGAAAAAAAACTGAATTATAAATGATTAAACATGTCTAATTAAAATTGTGAATATACCTGCTGCTTATTTTAATAGCCATAAAAGATAGAACTTGTTGACTACCAAAACAAATTACTGATCATATTTTTCTTGTTGACTATTCAATTGAAGTTTCACATTTACACTAGAGGTTTAGCTGTATATTAATATGATCCCTTCCCCATCTGAACTGTTATTTGGAATGATATAAAATATATTAATTTTTCATCTTCTTTATCTAGATTCTATTGTTGAATTAGGAATGGCCAGAATTCCCTTAAATCTTTCGAATTCCTGTTATATCCCTATAATATTCTTTTCTGGAATCCAAACCGTCTTATCCCCTCAGATCCACTTATGTCTGTAACTCCTATATTCTTACGTTTTTTAAACTTTAGATACTTTCCTTAGGTAGGGGAGACCGAGGACAGTTTCTCCATAAAAAATTGAAGTGCTGTAAAAAATAGATAAAGCAATTTTTCTAAAATGATTTAACATAATTTTATTCTTTACATATATCTCTATAGTAGAAATTAATATTTAAAAAGAAATCATTTAGTTTTTAATTAATGCGAAATTTTAAAAAAATGAAAATTTAAGTTTTATGAAAAATACCCGGGGTACCTATTATCCTTTCACGTTACGTGTCATCGCTTTTTTATTTTTAGATTTTTAAATTTTTTATATAAAGGTGATTCTAAGTAAATAATAAAAATAAATTGTCAAATATTTTAAATTTATTAGGGTTCATCTATATCACATATATCACCCGGAAGTACTTGTTGTCACTTAAATCTGTCATATAATTGCAAAAAATAATCAATCATTCAAACTAGTGACTTCTAATGTTTTTATAAATTAGTTGGATTTATTTTAATTCAAAATAATCCCTGCTTAAAAATGGCCAATACGTACCCCTCCAAAACCTGCCTCAGGTCTTCACAATTAATTAAAATTTAATTTTAAGATATTAAATTACCATAAATTGTGTCAATATTTTTATATATGATAAAATACATATTTCTTTATCATATAGAATTAATATTAAGTCTTAACAACGTTTATAAAAAACGTTATTAGTGAAAATGTAAAATTTTAAAAAGTTACTTTTGGTATGTTAAAATTTAAATTTGCATTTAAAATTTTTCATGAGCAATTTTGTCCGAAACATTTTTGGACCTACTTAAGCACCTTATTAAAATACATCTTAAATTTAAAAACTAAAACTTTATTAATTTTTAAATTATTCGAGAAGGAAATACCTACCCCGGGAACACACTAAACGTTACGAATCTGATTTATCTATATTCCTATTGGTCATTTCTTTCTTTCAAATATTATAACAAAAATTAAATGTTTGCAAGGTTTAAGTTTATTTATTCGAATAATAATAATTATTGTCACAAATTTTTTTTTTCTCATGCCTTCGCTTAGTAGAATTAATTTCTTAAAAATATAAGTGAAAAAGATAATCATAATTAACGGGATGAAAGCAAAGAATATATACTTAGCAATAGGTCATCCAGCATAAATAATACCATATATAGTTTCATTGATTTCTGATTTCATTATAACTTTTTCAACCTTAGGATAATTCCTTACTTACTTCCTACGGTAATGACATCTTCAAACCACTTTTTTACTTCAATTGAGATCTTTTGCCTCTTTATACCGGTAGACAGGCAACGGTTCCTCAGGCCTTTGTGTGTTATGTGACCCAAAAAGGCCTTTAGATATTGATAAAAAGACCTATACTTGCTCTTAAGAGAGTAGTTGGGTGTCAATAGTATCTGAGGAAATTCCTCTTCTTACTCTTAGAAGGGGTCGATTTCTTTACCCCTTCCCGCCTAATGCTTTACCTCGGTGTTGCATGGAGGGTATCTCGAAATAAATTCTCGTTAACTGACTTGAATTTTTTGCCATTTAGATATGGTGCCGTGTAGAATGTATTTTATTGTGGTAACCAATTCTTTGAATTGCTAGGACCACGATTCGATATTTTTCCATAATAGTGTCTACAATACCATATTTTGTTTTATTCATTCTTGCTATGAACTCTCGAATATTTTGGTTCGATTCTGTTTCTTTGAGCTGAATATTTTGGTTCATGCCTTCCTTTATTCCTGAAATATGGTTTATATATCCACTTTTTACTGGAGAAAATGATAGAAAGAAAATAATTTGAAAGGAACATCGTTCTTGTCGGATTGATAGGAGTGGAGTGGTTTTCATGGACATGAATCTGAAGTTATCACTTTCAGATTCTTCTTTTGCCAAAAGGTTTAAGGGGATCAGGATTCTCGAGTGTTCATACGTAGATGATTGGCAGTGACCCCTATAACGGGGGGTGGGTTTGAAGCAACTGCTTCTTTTAAAAAATAAATTTTTAAATTATTTTATTTTTAAATTTATTTTAATTTTTGTATTACCACACCTCCATAACCAAAAGATTTCTTGTCTTATAAAATTATTTTTCTAATTTCAAAATATTCCCTAAAATATTAACTAAAAATACACAAATGCTTAATTTATAATTGTACACGGCATAATATAAGAGATGATAAAAGGACTGGATAGACCTTAATAGAAAAAGATATGGTGGGCAAAATTTTAACACATAAAGAAAAGCTTTGAAATAGTAGCTTTTGAAGACATTATTGAACTAATTGCATATTTGGAACCTGTCCTCATATTGTATATTCATAAAAATGAAGAAAAAAAAGAAGGAAGAAAAAAAAGAAGGAAGAAAAAAAAGAAGGAAGAAAAAAAAGAAGGAAGAAAAAAAAGAAGGAAGAAAAAACAAAATGGATTATTTTTATTTGGCGCTATTGTCATTGATTAAATCTAATTATTGTTCAATTATGTCAATTGATAAAAGCACTATAAATGTTTTAGGGATCTTAGACTAGATTCACGTGTATTTCAATGGTGTTAAAATATATGCAGTGCTCAAAGCATGTCAGAGTGATGTACCGACAAAATCGCAACAATCTTTACGCATCAAGAATACCACTCGGGGTAATATTATCTTATTTGTTTAAATTAAAATGTTTATTTTATTTTTATAAAAGCTGGCTAACATCATATAAAGCTATTGTAAACATTTTTTCTACTTACAAATAACTTAACGGCAACTTTAAAAAATTTAAAGGATTCTGAAGATTCTGACACTTATACCATGGTTAGTGCTTAAGTTTTTAGAAAAGAAAAATTTGATTTTATTTTAGTACTTTATATTTTGGATAAATTTTTATTGATAACAAGCTTGGCTTGTACAAAATTTCAAACTATTTTGAAGGATAGGGTTTTCAATAAATCAAATTCAATTGGCAAAAGAGATGCCTGATTAATTTGAGAAGTATATTTTAAATTATTGTCTTGTATTATTTTTAATCCTAATAGATAAAAACACTGAATTTGTGAATGTTTTTTCAAAGGCACAAGATTTTATGAAGGGGAGAAATCTGCCTTTTGATTTTGAAAGTTTTATACTTCAAACAATTACAATCCAAAAATTATAATATATTTTATTTTAGTTATAAAACAAGTTTATAACTTCACTTGATTTGACATTTTGCTGTTTAATGAAAGATTTAACGAATCAATTAAATTTTAAAATCAAACATCATTTACAGCATAAGGAAAGGTGGAAAAGACATTTGTTAAGGATGATATTGAGGATATTTGAAAATTTTACCATTTAAACTTAAATCAAGCTTTAGAAAAAATGTATAAGTTTCGAAATATTTATATTATGACTAAAACTAGGGATGTAAATATTATACATATCCTGAAAGTTAAAGAATCTAAAGATTTGTCAGATTCTGAGAATGGATATTATATTTTATTAAAATATTTATATTTATACATTATTTAGTTTCTTCTTCTGTTGATGATGATTCTGAGATCCATGATTCAGACTAGAAAAATTATTCATTTATTTTACCTTATAGTTTACTTAAAAAATTTTCTGCTTTTCCTAATTTATTAATTATGTATAAATATTTATTAATCATTCCTACTACCTCATGTACTGCCAAAAGGGTGTCAAAAAAAATTAACCGTTTTATTGAAGGGGGGGGGGTTCGGGGGAGGTATTCTGCTTCCATTGCCCAGAAAGTGTAGTCCACTGGGTTGGTGCAAATTTTGGGAGTAACTGTGTTTAGCGATTGCTATGTTTTTCTATTATACTAGAGAATCTTATAATTATTCCTTTAGAAACTTATAAATTTAATTTAAAAAAATTCAAGCCTTAATTTTTCACATATTTATTAATTTATTATATAGAACAATTTAAACAATAATATTTTTTAAATAATTTTTTTTAAATTAAAGAGATCAGTTAAAAAAATTGACACATAACTAACAAATTCATATGAATTTATTTATTAGTAGAGATGAAAAAAAATTTGTAATATTCAAATTATTTAAGTTCGGAACCGGATATGAACCTGTATTTACTGAATCCAAATCGAACCTTTTTTAAAAATCCCAACATGAACCCATAAAAGATTTTTAAAAATTGCCAGAATATTTGTTTCTTTGTTGATGTAAATCGTAGAAAAGAAAGAAAGAAAGATCAAATGTTTTTTTTTGAATATTAAGATTATTTTATTATTTCAATATCTAAAAAACTGGAATATATTCTATCCTATTTAAATTTATTAATATGAAATTTTCTTCACCATACCCTCCCGCCTCAAAAGAATAAATAAATTTATTATATTTTTTATTACCGATTAAAATATACTCAAAGAGATCATTCGGTTTGCAGTTACTTTTCCAATGATCTAAATCTTTAAAAGGAATACAATTCTCCATATTTTTTTTATCTTTATTTAGTGGGATTTAAGGAATTTTATTTTGTATAGTTTTATTTAATAGCCGTTGAAAAGCCATAAAAAGGAGAAGAAATAAGTATTCTACCTAACTTATTAATTATTATGAAATAAAAATATGATTCGTGTGGAATCAATGGAATTTTATTAAGCTTTTACAAAGAAAACATTAATATTTCGGATTTTTTTCAAGACCCTTTTTATAAAAAACGACATGTTTGTTGTAAAAAATAAAATACAAGATGGGGAAATAAGAAAAGAAAGGGTGAGGAGGGGCATATATAATCCACGAAAATTATTTTAATTCAACTTAATTCCAAATTTTTACAAAGTCGGATTCTGGAGCAATAGCGCATAAAAGATTTATTTTGGACCTCGTTCAGAAGCGGTTTTGGGCTTTACCACAGAGACTCAGTACAGGTCATATTTTGGCCGAAAAATATATACGATATCATTCTCCGTAAAAATTAGTCAGGTATGTTTTTTAGAGGCCTCATTTTATACATATCCCCATTTGCGGGTCTTCGACCCTCAATTAACCGGTTTCGGCCGGGTCCCTCTATTCATATTCATGTTTTTATTAAATCATAAAATTACATTATATTACACCTAGAATAAAAATTATTATACATATGAAATCAGACATATTGCAAATATAGTTTCCCAAATAAAATTTCAATGAATGAATTATACGAATATTATGTTTTTATAAATCTCGTATTATCTCCCAACTTTGGATCAAATAAACAAATATCGAGCTGAATATGCGCAACATTTTTAAGGGCATGCCTCCAATTAATCGTGTCTCATATTTGCCCTCAACCTTATCTTTTATAAATTTAATTTACTAGTTCTTCTTTCACAATTTACTAATACGTTGCAAAAAATAGATTAGTGTATGTAGTTGTTTTTACAGAGTTGGGCAAAAAGTTACAAAGAGTGTTACTTTACATAACATATCTCCCTTTTTAAAAATATAACGAAAAGCTTTTGTAATCATTATATTTGTTAGTATAACTTAAAATAACGCTAGTTTTTAGTTACTTTTAAAACATTACTTAAGATTTTTTTTTAATTTTAAAATTTTGTTTAAAATAGAAATATATTAAACTTTAAAATAGAATGTCTGATTATATTTGGTAACAGAAAACAAAAGAATCCAATAGAACTGCGAATAGGATTTCTTCATTTTCTAATCTTTAAATTAAGAGATTTAGTTATATATCGTTTTTTATTTTCTTAAACAATGACAACCATTGAAAAAGTGATTATTTTAGCATAAGAAGACGATGAGAGTATTTTGTTAAAACGAATTTTATAGTATAGATTATGAAACAGATTATTTAAAGTTTCATTTAAAATATTATACTTTTTTATTATAACATTTTACATAATATTAATTTAAAGATAAAACCGATAAAAATTATTTTTTAAATTCCAAAGTTGTAGTGTAAAAAAATAAATTGAGAATCCTATATTTCATTGATCCATCAAATATGCAGCATGAATAACTAAAAATATTTATTACAATACATTTTAGCCATCCCATAACCCTTATTATTTTGATTTGCAAATTTGTTAAAGACGTCGAATGCTTTAAAATGACAATCTTTGAATTTCATTAAATTAAACAATAAAATATTTTTAAATTACTTTTCGTTTCTTGATTAAACTGATTATTATTTTTTACCGAAAAATGAATCAATAAAATTGTTTATCGCATTTTTCTATTTTCATTTATTCTTATTTTTAATACAGTATTTTTTTTTAAATTTTTAAATTTTAATTTTATAAATTCTTAATAAACGCTTGATTTTTATGTTTTAAATTTATTATAAATAATAATAGATATACACATTTGATTATTTTTATATTTATTTTTGGTTTGCAGCTATTTCACACCACCCAAAAAAGGGAGTTATTTATTCAAACGCATCCATGATATTGACTCAAAAAATCAAAAAAAAAACTAAAAAGATTTTGTCCGACCAGATTCATCGAAAGACAAGAGTCGGTGAAACTCTTTATTGAACTATATTAAGTTGTCTTTGCAGCACTAGAATTTTATATATCAAGCAAGGAAAAAGATTCAGCAGATGCTGAATCTTTTACAGGCTATTATTAAGCCACAGTTTTTAATTTCAATTAAATGTGTTTATTTTTTATTTAATTATACATATGATTTTAGCAAAATGCTACAAAAAATTGATTTGGATTTAAGGGATATTATGAATAGAGCAAAGGATATTGTTGAAATATTAACAAATATCAGAGAGAATATGGATGAAAAATTTTATGAAATATATGAAAAAGTAAAGGAGATTGCTAATATGTTTGGAATTGAAATTTTTAAACCTAGAGTAGTCTCTAGATAATCCAATCGATCAAATATTGATGCATCTACGATGAGGATTTTTATAAAATAGAAGATTTAGTAGGTTCATATGATAAGTTACTTTGTGATGTCGAATTTTTGTATAAAAATCTTGACAGAATAGGGTATTATTTGAGACCAAAATATACTCTGCAGGCCCTTTCCATGTGTAATTGCATTTTAGCTTCCCTACCTAATATCAAAACATTATTAATTATTTTAGCTACCTTGCCAATTAGTACCTGCACTAATGAAAGGTCTATTTCAACTTTAAAAAGGTTAAAAACTTATTTAAGAAACACAACCGGTGAAAAACGTTTAAATGGATTAGCCCAATTGAATATTTATAAGGAGATTATTTTAGATAAAAATTTGATTCTAGATGAATTAGCAAAATCTCAGAGAAAAGTAGATTTCTCTTTTTAAATTCAAATCAAAAAATAGCAATAAAATTTTATTAGTTTTAATATATAATCAATTTTTTTTTGTAAAAAAAGTATTATTTATAAGATAACATCATCATATTTTTTTAAATTCCATTATTTGCATAAGAATTACACATATTTTATAATTGTAAAAAATTACTTTTATATAGAGTCTTTATACATTATAATTTTTAATATTAAAATCTTGTATTATATAAAATATCAACATTTTGAAAAATCCAAAAATATAAGCAATTAAGTGTTCAAAAAAAAAGGAGGTTTGGGGAGCGAAGCCCCCCCCCCTCAAAAAAATTTGCCTAACCCCCCCCCCCCCCCCATGATAAAATCCTGGCTACGCCACTGGTAACCCTGGTTGTGTGCATATCATAGCACCAAAAATCTTATAGACACATATTAAGCAATAATTACACTTGGTTCGAGTTATTATTATTTTGTATTATTTTAATGTTAATTAGACTCCGCATTATCACATATCATCAGTATTTTAATTAACCTGACTATTAAATCTTTGTAAAAATGGGAAAATTAAGATAATTCGTGTCATAATTTGTCATTGTCTTAATTTGTCATTGAATATATTTTCTAATTATTCAACTTTCTTCAAGGTATCAGAAATACCTTAGATATTTATTTCATCAAAATTCTTCGGATACAAATATTGCACATTCATTATAAGCTATTTATTCACCGAAAATCTTTCGACTAAACCATTTATAATTTGATTTATTGTAAGATGAATTAAAAAAATAGAGTAATCGGATCTTCGGACATTCATCTATGCATTCATCGCTATACATCTTCCTTGTTTGACTTATCGTTTTTAGCATTTCATTTTTTTATTCAGATGTTATCTGGCAGCTTTAAATCAGGAATATTTTAATTTTAATTTGTAGCCATTTTTAGAGCTTAATTTTGAATAAAGGCGAAGGTTATAAAAGATACCGTAGGCTTGGCATCTTGATCATTTTCCAAGCTGTTAAATGTTCTAAATTTTTAGTTTAAAAATATAATGAGAGCCGTCCTTTTATTTCAAAAAAATCAACGGATTTAACTACTTGCATAGATTCTCAATCAAAGATTTAACTATTGATAAGGTTGTTTTTACCTTGTAGAGATCGAAAGTAAGCTCTTCATTATTTAACTATCTAATGTCTTTTTCACGTGCTCACCACCTTGTTTCACCTATTTTTTGAAGACTTGGCTGCTACCTTTTGCCAAATAAATTATTTACGCCAAGATCAACTGCTGCCCTCTACTCTAAATTTACAAACTAAATTGTTAGCACCCATCTCCCTTTTTTAATATTAAATTTCTAATTTGACCTAGAACAACATTAATAACTAAAGATGTAAATTAATCAAAACTTGACTTTCATAAAAAACTCATATAATATAGCAATATCTAAATGATAATCCTCAAGAAATGTATTAAATGATATTCTAAATGCTAAAATAGGCAATATAATTAAAAATAACTTTTAATATATTTATAATAAAATATATAAATATGATAAGAGAAAAGGCATAAATATTTTCTGATAGGCCTCTTTTTTTCATTTTTTTAATGACCGACTTAAAAATCGACATTTTCTCGTGGCCTCGTGGGCAAAATGCCCACTTGGTCTTATGACTAGTCCTCCCCTGTTGTGAATTATAAAAAAAATATTTAAAACTTTTTTTCAAACATAAAAAAACGGGAGGAAAAGTAGATCAAAAAAATAACCTCGGCTTAAATATCATTTTAACGAATATATGTAATTAAATTTATAAAATGATTTTCCTGTAAAATATAAATGTTAGTTTTTTTTTAATAACCACAAGCTTAACAAGATAAACGAGTTATAAAATAATTTTGAGAATGGAAATTTGAAATATTGGCAGGTTACATTTAAGTTAAGGCTATATGTGGACCTACTTGAGTTTGCATCAGATCTGGCCAAACTTGATTCGATAGGGTTCAAAGACATTTTACCGGACTTGGCCATAATCGGACCTTTATTTAAAATTTATTTCGAACTGATCGGACTATGAAAAATTCTATACATGTTTTTATAAACATTATTTTAAGAATCAAAAAAAATTGTAGTGTCTTGGTTGGTCTTATTTCCAAACAGAAGTCTGTTTAGCCATCTTTTCTTTATAGCTTTCTCTAACCTGCCTAAGTGGAAAGAGGCTATTAAGATTTAAGTATAACACTCATTTAATTTATTTTAAATAAAGGCTGTATATATTAGTGATCTGCTCGGGCCTAATTTTTCAAGCCCGACCCTCCCGAAATTTTGAAAAAGAATTTTATCCAGTGCAGTTTGATCCCGAACGATGTTATTTGTTTTGAAATTCCCGAACTGAAACAAAAAAAGTTTATTGTCCACCCGTCCCGACTGAATTTATTTAAAAATATTCTGCAAATAAAAATATTGGCCCCTTGTTTCGTTATTGTTCCACGAAATTGATGATATTCTATTTAAAAATTTAAGCCCGATCCGGCCCGACCCACATTTGTTTTAATATTCTGCAATTTCTTTTACCGCAAATGTCGTTTATCAGTAATAAATTTATAACGAATGTAATATTACGAAACCAATTCTGCGGAACTTTAACACGAAGGCAATATATCGCTAACCATCAAAATTTTATTTTCGCAAAATTTGAACTGCGAACATTTTAGAGCGAATATATTATGGTGAAACTTTTATAGTTAAACATAAATCGCAAATACTTTTTAGCGGGGATTTTATTTCGAACCCATTACAGCATTAGCAAATATTTTAACCAGAAATATAGTCGAGAAATAATAAATTAAATGCGATTGCATCTAATAATAAAAAAACAGCATATTCAATAGTAATTTACTCAAATAGGTTAATAAAAAAACAACATATTCAATAGTAATTTACCCATATAGGCTCCCTAACCATCAACGAGAAGAATATTTCATTATATATTTGCTATTATTAAGTAAGTAAGAGTTGGCTTAGATGCAACCTTTTTCTGACATGATAAAAAAAATAACCTAAAAATTTATTCCTGTTCTTTCTCAATTATTGTCGTAAATACGGAGAAACATATTGAGTCCAATTTTAAACCATGTAAATTTACTTATCCACCCACCCACTTCTACCTTTCCCGATTCTATAAATTATAAAAAGGCTTATGAAATTAAAAGTAAATTTTAGCAAATATTATAAATACGTCATTTGAAATTTACATGATGATTATCAGAGACCTGGAGAGGTACCATTTGCACGGCCCGATCAGGATTTTTTTCAAAAATGTTTTTTGGTCCGGCCCAGGTTTTATATTTTCGGCACGGCCCTGATTTTGAAAAAATATATTATATTTATTTTTAATGTCTATAGCTAATAATGGCGATTTATACGGTCCGGCCCAGGTATTAAAAATTTTTTTATTTTTGTCCCAGCCAGGCCTGTGCACCCGAGCCCGGCCGGACTTAGGGCCAGGTCTGCAGGCCTCTGATGATTATTTTACTATTTATTTGCCTCACTTTCTTTAGATGCATTTTAGCCGCCGGGAGAATTTAAACCTTAGGGGATCTCATTAATAAATTTATTACATTAAGTTATGACTTCATTGTGAAATATTGGGCAAGACTTCGCATTCTTTTAACATATTTATAATCAGAACTAATAATCCCGATTTCTTTTCAGTTAAAGATGGATGTTATAAAACCAAGATTGTTATGGCCTGTTAAAAGTAGACCACCTCCACCTAACTAAATGATTGTACAATAATTACAGTTTTTTTTAACTCAAGCGAAACTAGGGCAATTTTCGGAAATTTATTAGAATTTCAGATTTCAGATCATAAAACTAACGTTTAGTAGTGTGGGTTTCATATTGAATTTGATTTTTGTATATATATTTTACAGTATAAATATATTTCATTTTTTGTCCTTGATTTTCGTAGAACAGTGACATACGAAAATAAGAACTGCAATATGAAATTATTTTGTATACGAGGCAACATAATATTATAAATTTGAATTGAATAAAAGAGTTAAAGCCGATGAAATAATATTTATTAAAAATCTTGAAAACTGAAAATTGCAATATTTACATATTTTTTTGCAACATATGTAATTCTTCTTAAAGCGCTATCTCCGAAACAGACCACTTATATACTTGGAGCCTGAAACGAATTCTGATTCTATCATGAGCAAAAAGAATATTTCAAACGTTCGAACAAAGCAAAAAATTATAGGATAATAAAAAAAATAACCAATCTTATTTTGGCGGACAAAATATAATATATTCAATTTTAGAGGAAAAAAATTGGATATTAAATTTTTTTTTCAACCGTTCTAATTTCCTCCTTCACAATATAATATTTTTAATTTGAATTATAAAAAAAGTGCTAATATTTTTTCCATGTCAATAATCCCTGACAAAATTTTTTATTTAAATAATTTAATTTTAAAAAAAAACTTTAAAAATTAATTTTTTTTAGAAATAAATAAATTAAAATTTTTAGCTTTTCCTCCTATTATCAAATATATAAATAATAAATTAATCTTGGTTAGTATTAATAAGATAGAGGTAGAAGTCGTAAAATTAACCAATAGAAAAAACACATAGGAAAATGAAATACGAAAAATAGGATACATTTCTTTCTTTCTCTCTTTTTGCCAATTTTTCTTGATAATAAAAAAATATTTATAATAGTAAAAATATATAATATTTATGGGAGTAAATAACAATGAATCAAATGAATGACATAATTTTAAAAAACAAAGTTATAATTTTATAAAAGGAAATTATTCATTATTTATGTGCCGCCGCTTTGAAATACGCTTACATACTTAAAAATTAAACAAGAAAACACACAAGCCAATTACATATAATATATGAACAATTATATATAATTTTAATTTTACCACGAGCGTATTATGGAAAATCAAAATTATAAATGATTCAATGATTCTAGCGATGTTAATAATATTGTGGTATATAAATTATGTTGCATAAATTTTTTTACTATAATTAATTATAAACTCAAATTCGTAAATATCTAATGAACTTAGCAAAAAAATTATTTTTGGTTAAAGGATTTGTGTTTGACCTAAAGGAATTTGTAAAAGAACACGAATATGTAGGGATGGGATATATAGATTTTAAAAAAGAGGAAGACTAAAAATGATACTGAATTGAGTTACTTGATTAGAAAAGGACATAATAAAATACATTATCTGGCGAGTTAAAAATAAAAATTAGCTACCTTTCGCCTGAAATTAATAAATAATCATAAAAATGGTTACAATAGCTTTAATGATGATAGCCAGCTTCTATAAATATAAAATAAACATTTATAATTTAAACAAATAAAATATTAACCCGAGTGATATTGATTCGTAAAAAATCGTTGCGATTTGTCAGAATATCACTCTGATATGCTTTGAGCACTGCATTTTTAAAACCATTGAAATACACATAAATCTCGTCTAAGATCCCTAAAATACTTATTAGTTCCTTTATCAATTGGCATGAACAATGATTAGATTTAATTTATGACATTAGCGCAAATAAGAGCTTCCTTTGAGATCTCAGCTCTAATCAAAGTCTGTACTCCTATGATACTTCCATTCATGTTTAACACCATCATAGCTTTGCCCAACTAAGAATTCTAAGGGTATATTCATGGAAACAAGTTTGCATATTATATATTTTTAGTATCAAGACCAGTCTTGTTACCATTTAAATATATCTTACTAACAAAGCTATTTCTTCTGATTTTGAAGTATCACATGTACCATCTATTCTAATTGAAATACACCTGTTAAATTCAATTTCTTTTTTAATTTTTTTATAATTAAATTTTTCATGATTTTAATGAGAATATTTAAATTATTATACGACAATATATTGGAATAATTAGGATTATAATCCCTTTTGTTTATTCTTCATTTTTTGTGAATATAGGACAGGTTCCAAATCTGCAATTAGTTTAATAATGTCTTCAAAAGCTACTATTTCAAAGCTTTTCTTTATATCGTTAAAAATTTTGCCTACCATGTCTTTTTCTATTATGGTCTGTCCAGTCTGTTTATCATCTCTTATATTATGCCATGTACAATTATTAATTAAGCATTTGTATTTTTTTGGTTAATATTTTAGGGAATATTTTGAAATTCGATAAAATAATTTTATAAAACAAATCTTTTGGTTATGAATGGGTTTGGTAAAACAAAATTAAAATAAATTAAAAAAAATAAATAATTAAAAATTTTTTAAAAAAATGTACCCATTCAAATTTTAAAAAGCAGTTGATTAGAACCCCCCCCCCCTTGCTGTAAAGGCTTTGGATGGAATAAGATCTGGCGAGTAACAGAAGGTTAGGGATCACTGAGGGGGGGAAAGTATAATACAATAACATCATTAAAATCGTATGATGGTCGTATGTTAGGAGTTATTAGCATCATCACCATATAGGGTTGACCTGGGTACTAGACATCTGGAAATGTAGGCTCGACCGGTACCGGCCTGAACCTGGCCCAACCTGAAACCTATTTTTTAGAAAAAATTGGGTTCGGGCTGGCTATGGGTCTAATATTTAAGGCCGTGTCGGGTTTTGGTTTTTTTTAAAAATATATCTAAATTTTTAAATTTTATGTTGAATTATATATGCAAAATAAAAATATTAGATTTTATTAGACGCCATATAACATATATATTTTATTTTGAGTAATCATAAAAATCAATTTCTATATTTAAATAAATTCGGGTCGGGCTCATATTTTTAAATAAATTCGGGTCGGGCTGGTATTTTTAAAAAAATTTTGGATTCGGGCCGGGCGGGCAAAAAATTTTAAAATAATTTTCGGACTGGGCCGGGCTTGATAAATTAGGCCCGATGCAGACACTACTGGGTACCCTTCTTTTGGTGATTTCTATAATTCTTATCATGCAAATTTACATCCTCCCTCCCTTCCACCTATTCCTTCTTTATATACAAATATATATTTTCTTAAATTGATTCAAATAATTAAATTTAATGAAAATTAATTTTTATTTTGTCTATTATCCCTAATAGAGCAAAGGTGTTGAAATATTAACAAATATCAGAGAATATGGGTGAAAGATTTCATGAAATATATGAGAAAGTAAAGGAGATTGCTAATAGTTTGAGATTAAAATTTTTAAACCTAGAATAGTTTCTAAACAATCCAATCGTTCAAATATTGATGCATCTACGATTGAGGATTTTTATAAAATAAACATTTTTAATCCCCTTGTTGATACATTTTTATTTCAATTATAGGAAAGATTTAATAGTCATAATCTTATTTTAAAAAGCTTTTATTTTCTTTTGCCGATTAAGTCTAAACTGTTGATTACACTTGAAACACGAGAGGATATTAAGAAAATCTCAGAGTTTTACGCTGATAATTTAGTAGGCTCATTTGATAAGTTACTTTGTGATGCCGAATTGTTGTATAAAACAGAATAGAGTATTCTTTGAGACCAAAAAATGTTCTGCAAGCCCTTTCCATGTGTAATTGCACTTTAGATTCCCTGCTTAATGTCAAAACATTATAAATTATTTTACCTACATTACCAATTAGTACCTGAACTAAAGAAAGATCTTTTTCAATTTAAAATAAAAACCTATTTAAGAAATACCACCGGTGAAAAACGTTTAAATGGATTAGCCCGATTAAATATTTATAAGGCATTCTAGATATTGAATCTAGATGAACTAGCAAAATCTCAGAGAAAAGTAGACCCCTCTTTATAAGTTCAAATAAATTGCAATATGATTATATTAGTGACTGGGGTTGCTCAAACCGATTTTTACAAAAATGGCTATATCTCCTGGTTTTTTTATATAATATAAAAAATAATATATGATTAGATACCAAAACTATACTCTATTAAGGTGCCTTATGAAAAATTTTAAGAATATAATCAATTTTTTTAAATTTTATTTTTTTGTAAAAGTGAAAATTTTGTCCAACAAGTCCCAATAGCGGGGTGAGGCAAACCACTTCAAGGGGGTGCGGCAAACCACTTCAAGGGGCTTCCTAAACCATTGGTTCAGGCCATAATATTTGAAATGCATTTTATTTATTATTAATACGTATAGAATAATTTTATTGTTTTATTGTTCAAAATATATAATACTTATAAATTGGAGCTAATTAATTGAAACTTAATTTTGGTTAATTTAATAAACATTTTAGACATTAAAAATAAGGATTTTAAGGAGAGATTATGATTTCTTAGCATAAATCATAAATACCACTCATAAAACAGCTATGAAATTTCCTTTTCAAGATTTTGAAATTTTTTTCATTATTCCCACAAGCTCTAAATTGACAAATTATGATTGAAATAATATCTAGATATAATAATACTCATAAAACTTTCCTAAATTATAGAAGAGTGTTTAAAATTTGCCATAAAATTTAATTTACATATAAATGATTATATATTTTAATAAAAATAAAAATTCTGTCATGTAAAAATCTTTTTCATCAAAATTTTATTTCTATTTTTAATTAAATATTTCATAAGATTTTTTGTCTATAGATGTAAACTAATAAAAACTATATTAGGATAAAATTTTAACCTTCTGGTATATTTAATTTTAAAATGAAATTAAGTGATTTGTTAAACCCGGGGTTTACCTAACCCAGTCTCCCCTATTTATAATCAAATTTTTTCGTAAAATGAATTCTTAGTTATATCATTTATATAATTTTTGTAATAACTCTTAAAATTTATGCAATTAATACTATTTTTAATCAAAGTACTATGTATTATTTATATTTTGATAATATCGTTATTTTTTTAAATACGATTATTAGCATAAGAATTACTTATATTTTATGAATTGTTAAATTATATATTTTTTTTAAATAGTGTTTTAAAATTTTTAATATATTATAATCTGTATAAAATATCAACAAATTTATTTTAAATAAAAATAAATACATGATTAAATAAAGAAAAGTTATTTATGCTTAAGTATTTTTATATAATAAATAAAATCTATAATGAAATACTCTCTAAATTTTGTTATATGCAAATATTTAAAATAATTTTACATAGTCTAAGATATTAACAACTGAGTGTTCATAAAAAATGAGAGGTTTAGATGGTTTTTAACCCCCCCCCCCCATGATGCCATAGGAAAATCTTAGCAAAATAGCAACAATTTCTATGATCCAATTAGTACTAAATGGTAATATTTATTATGATTTTAACCTTATATATTCTATAAAATAGAATTATTTCATATTAAATTTAGCTTAGTGGCCAAAATGTTTTAGGTATATAACTCAAACAAATTTGTTGTTTAAAAGGATGTTCTGTTCTTTTTATGTTAGACTAATGAAATTTTTAAGTTGCATGTCACATTGACTAACTATACTCAAATTTGCAATGTGAAGATCGTTATTCCTTCGTTGTGCTCATCAAGATCTCGGCGCACGAATTTCTAAACCAATTCCCAAAAATCTTGAAATAAAATTTAACAACCATGAACTTAGATTTGCTCAATACTTTTGAACAGCAATATTATCCCACCTTATAAATGCACGAGATGCTACTATTATGTTATCTCAGCGAGACTGTTTACAATGTAGTCGAAGAGTCACTCGTCACACTCTCTGCAATTTATTTATTAAATCAGCTCTGAAATCCATATCTTCCCTCTACGGCTTACCATAGGTCATTTATCTATAATCGGAGATGGGATTAGTATAACAAGGCTTAATTAGCAAGAATGTAAACTTGTAGCCTGAGTACCTATCGACCCTCTCGCGTCCTCAAACATAGATAGGAACGTCTCGCCGAATATAATTATCCTCATGACTATCTCTATCCTAATTCTTTACACTTTGACAATATAGACGCAAGCACAAAGTTTTATAAAAAAAACTTGGTAAACTAATAACCCTCAAAACTGAAGACCCGAAAGAGGGTTTTTACTTCAAAGACTCGCCATTCAATTACTAAATCAAACTTTTTTTGTTAGGTGAGCTAGATTCTTAACTAAGGAATTATCTCAAGGTATATAATTGCTTTTTTTACTTTCATGTGTTATCTTATTATTAACTTATTAAAAAAGTAATATATATAAACATAAAAATAGAGAATATAATATTGACAAAATACCAGTAATTTATGTTTTTCTTCCCAGAAATTTTTTTTTACGATAATAATTTAGCAAACAATAAAAAAAGGGAGATTTAATATTTATTGCAAAGCAAAAATATGTAGTACGTTAATGGGGAAATTCGTATCCTAAATATTTTAAGTTTCGGATTTATAGTATATACTCGAGAAAAATCATTTTACAAATAATGAATTTGTAAAAAAATTATTCACACGGTCATGTGTTTACGGAATCAGAATTTTAATTAAATAATCATAGGATTCTTACAAATTAAAATTCTTATTTTAAAGACAATGGTTAATATGCCAAACTAAGATTATTAATATTTTTAGACTCATTATTTTATTTTTAAATGGGATGCAAGAAATTTCAGGAGCATAATAAACACACTCGAGGAAAGAAGGCAAATTTAAAATAAATACAAGTGCTCAAGCGATGGGAAGGGGCTCTTAAAATTTTTTGAGAGAAAGGAGGGATTTCTGAAGTTGGCATCTCCTAATTTTATTTGGATAGAGATTTTAAAAAATGAAAAACATTGGCAGGCAGATCAAGTATTTGAAAATTTCTTATATTTTTTGCAATCTCTTTGGAATAATGAATTGGATTGAAATTTTTGAAATAATTATTCCTTCCCCACTATAATTAGGTAAACTCAATCAGAGACACTCGATTATAGTTAAGATAAGTTGTTTGATAGATAAAATTCATTAAAATCGGGACAGTTTTCTCAAATTTTCAAGGGTACAAATGAGACCGGAGTTTTCATTAAAATATTTTTTTTAAATGAATAAAAAAATGTAAAGGTAAGTAAGAATAAAGGTAATAAAAAAGTTAGAATATAATAAAAATAAATAAAAAATTATCATCAAATACCTGCCGCCTTCGATTAAATATAAATTTTATTATTTTTTTTCTAGCTCTTCCTCTTTTTATAAACGTTTTTTTTAAAAAATTTATATAAATTATTTTTACATAATATATAATAATAAATATAACTTCTTAAAAAAAATATTTTAAATTTTAATGACGGATAGTTATTGATCACATTTTTAAAAATATTAATTTACATTAAAAATATTGTTCATTTAGAAAAAAAAAGTATTCAAATAAATTCAGTTATTATCGGTAATCACATTTTTTTCAAATATTAATTTATTTAAAAAAATTTATTGATTTTGAAAAAAAAAATTTATCTAAAAACTAATATTTTTAAATTTAATAAAAGCAAATTTGAATTATGAATTTTAAAGAATTTAAACATTATAATAGGGAAGAATAAATAATTATTAAAAAAAATTTTTTAAACTTTATTTTATTATAATTATTATTCTTTCGATAAAAATTATTTTTAAAAATTATTTTGCTTTATTATTTTAATTATTTTTATTTCACATCCATTCCTTCAAAAAATTTGACGTAAATTCCAAACCGATATTTTATTCTTTTTTTAAAAAAAAATTGATTTTTAGACTAAATCATGAAAGGGAGATTATCTGTTCCAAGGATTTTCCCAATCAATCTTCTTCCTACCTGAAAGGAATCATTATTCATTAAAGCATCTCATTAAAATTTCTTAGATTATTTCCCAAAATAAATAAATCGATCAAGAAGAAAAAGAAACTGAATAAAATTGGAGCGAATATTTTTGTAGGGAGAAAAAAATAATCATAAAAACGAATTTCGAATTTTCTTATGATATATGACAATCTGGACATGGAGTGTGCGATAAACGATGAGCAATGCGCCGATAAATTGTGCAAAGGTAAAAATATGTTTTATAATAAATACAATGGAAACTTGTCTAATTTTATATTTTATAAAGAATCAATTTTGACATCACCTTGTAAATATTATTTTTTTAGCTTTAATATAATTAAATTCTTTTTTTAAAAAAAATTGGTACCATTTTTGTTTATGAACAATAATCAAGGATGCAAAATAAATAAAAGTTGCCCAAAAAATTTTCTCTCCCCCAACCTAAATTTGGTTTAAATTAGAATTTCTTTCTCATCAATGAATCAAGTTTATAAAAGATTATTATAGATATTATATTCCTATAATTAAAACGGGCTTTAAATACATTTATTATCAATTCGATTCTACGGCCGGATTTAGGTCCATAAAAAAAATCGGACCAGAATTTAGTTTTCATTGATCTATTATTAATGTTAAAAGATTTTAATACTTATTTTTAAATCCCCCTCAATTACCCCAAAAATGGTTTACTTTTTCAACTGGAATATGAGAATAACTTCGTGGGCATTGTTAAGGAGGGGCTATTCAACATGACTAAATTTAATTCGAGCAACCTTAAAGATACTTTCAATTTGATTCCATGTTCAATATTACAAATTTGTTCTTGCTTTCGTCAAAGGTAGTGTTATTAAACGGCAAGATTTGAGCTGATTTTTTAAAACGACGAACTTAATATTTTATCCAATAAAATTTTGCCCACGGCTGTAGTTCAAAGGTGTGGACATCTATTATCAAATCTCGTGGCTTAGGTAATATTTTTGTGGCTAAAATATTGAGTTAGCCGTTTTTTAAAAATCGGCTCAAATCGAGCCATTTAATAACATTAGCCAATACGACCTTCCTATCATAAACTTATTGGCATACTAGCTACATTGGCAATAGACCTTTTAAAAAGATCAAAAATTCCGATTCCGATATTTTCAAAAAAAAAAATAGGCTCGCGATTCAGGATTGACATTTTTTTAAAAAAAGGATCATGAGACATTTTTTAAGTTAAATTGGTGAGAATATGAATTTGTTTCGGATAGAATTAAATTACAAGGATATATTTTTAGAATTTTTAATTTTTTTTATTGCACAACTAAAAAGAAAATGTTTTAGAATAATACGATGATAAATAACATACTATCAAGTTATTAACAAAATGAATAATAATTTAATTGAGGCAAAAAGTTTTCCTTGCTGTTCAGATTCTTTATAATACATGCGACATTTTGATGTTACGAATAATTCAAATAATTTCATCAAATTATTGATTCATTTGTTATATTCGAATCGAATATTTCTTTATTCCAGGCGCGTAACCAATGGGGGGGGGGGGGGTTGACTTTTCGATTTCGGCTAAATGGGTTAATAATTATAGTATTTTATAAATTTTATGTATAATATTGTATTTGATAAGAAGTTATAAAAATTAGTTTTTTAAATTATTTTCTAGTCAATATTTTATACACACTACAATTAGTATTTTCAATAAAAATTTTTTATTCTACTTATATTGTATGAGAATTTAAGCTGAGGCTATTTTTAAGCAAATTTTATTTAAAAAATGACACTAAACTTTATTTCAATTTTACATTAAAATTTTTTTTTTATTAAATATAATATTCCTAACTTAAAATGATAAAAAAAATTGTGATATAACCTTTATTTCTTCTTTAAATCCATTAGCGAATTATAAATAAAGGTTAAAAATATTAATATAATTATTATTGAATTATGAATAATTTAATAGAATAGCTCTAACATATGACCGGCCAGAAAGCCAGGGAAAATCTGGCCCAAGGCCAGCTAAAAGGAGTTTTGGGGGCTTCGCTCCCCTCCCCAAAAAATCCCCCTTATAGGAAAATCTTGGAGACGCCACTGCTTTATTCATATTCAAAAAACGAATAATATACTATTCATATTCCTTACTATTCGATTCTTTTTTGAATAGGCTTAAATATAGAAAAATAATTTTTTGGAATAAAATGAAAAATTAGATACTTTGAATTTGAATAAAATTTATTGGACATTGTAAACTAAAGCAGCCCCTCCCCCACCCCTTATAAGAATGTTTTTTTTTTAAATTTTCACATTGTCGCGAATAATTTTAATAATATATTATATTTAACACAAACGTTTTCTTATTTTTACATTAACAATATATGATTGATTAAAAATTCTAACAAAATTGTCATTATTCTTTTTATTTTCCACATTTTTTTATGTATCATCAAATTTATAACATTTACAGGTGAAAAAATGACAAGAAAAACTAGAGGGCTCATACATATTAATGTCTTTAAAATATTTTTTTAATATTATTTACATTTCACGTTTTTTTAAATACATTTTATTAATTATTAACTCTTAGGGGCTAGGTTTTGAAAAAGGGATATGGGTCTTTTATAAACCAAAAATATCTCAAAAGCTTAAAACAAAAATATTGAAATGACATTATATAATAACAAATAGCAAAGTCTTGCACAATTAACCACCTCGACATGGCAACGATTATGATTAAAGTCGAAATTAGTTTTTGTATTATATTTTTGAATTTGCCTAAAATTTATCTCATTATATTTATATCTATTATAGATATCTTTTCCAAATTTTATCGCCAAAAAATTAATACTAGTTTTAGCGATTGCTCAGATTAGAATTTATACTATACCAACCTTAGTATATATATTTATATCTAAAAATTTCAAAAAATTTTCCTTTTGTTATACTATAATTGGGCTTATAAAAATAATAAAATAACCTTTTTTATGTCTGTTTAAAAATTTTTTAAAATAACTACTTTTATTGTAATGTTATCAATATTTACATACCGATACAAATACAATAATATGCATTTTGATTTTCCTACTTTATATGATTCTTCGAGGTCTACAAAATTGAAAATTTTTCTTAAAAGTTTATATTAAAATATAGAATCAATAATAATGAATGTTATAAATTTAAATAAATTTATAATTTGATTTTGTTAATGAGATCAATTCAGCAAAACTTTAAGCAAATAAATTTTAGAACGAAGGTAATATCGCGAACCTGATTCAAAAAGTTTTCGCAAAACATTTAAAGCCAAAGCAATATCGCAAATATATTAAAACACTTTATCACGAACCCTTTACAGCGAATTTCTTACGCAATTTATTTGCGCGAAGTCATTATCACGAAACAATGGATATATTACGAATGCATTTATTAAAAGATAAACAAAATTTTCAATTATAATTTAGATATACGTTCTTAAATCATAAGTGCAAAATTTTTAAGGACATTTCATTTCTTATTGTCTATTAAATAAGCATTAGAAATTTCTTCTTTGTCAACCACATCCATCATTAAATGCTTGAAAGTAAATTGATGCTGTTTGATAATCCTTATCCAATCATGACTAAATAGAGGTGTTTTAAAATTATTAAAATTACACTTTATATATTATTAGACAATATTGTAGGAAATTTTAAAATATAATTGTTAAATGTTTGAGCTACATGTGTTCCTATATCGAAACATGAATGATAAAATTATTTAACAATTAATTAAATAAAACTTAAACAATATTAGAAAAATTTAAAAATGTAAAATAGTTTAAATTTCGCCTTTTAGAAAATACCAATTCAAAACAACAAATAATTATTTAGCCAAAACATGCTAGCGCTTCTGCTTAATTTGTAATCACCATTACTCTCTTCCTTTAACAGAAATACAATTAATACAAATCAGGAATTGTTAATAAAAAAAATATCTATTAATAAAATATAACAGCTAATAAATGTGTTAAAAATGATCAGTCAACAAGGGAAAAATTAGTAAATTAAAATATTAAATAAAAATGTAATAGATCAAATAAAGTTAAGATTCTACGATATCGGATTTTATACATAAGAGTGGGTATGACTTTATTACACTAATTTAGTTGATTTTTTTTTAAAACGACTAAAAATAAATTACTATCCATGCCTCGATCTGGTTTCAAATATAAAATATTCCATATTTTGTTATGCAACACACTTCTTAACCTTTTAGATTGGGGGGAGGGGGTGGTCTGGGGAGTCAGTTTCTATGTTTAAAATGTTTCCTAGTTATTTTTTGTACCAAAAATTTACTTATAATATTTGTTAGAAAATATCAGAGACCGGCAGAGGTAACATTTGCACCGCCCGGCTCGGATTTTTTAAAAAAAAACACTTTTTAGCCCTGCCCGGATTTTTTAAAATATATTACATTTATTTTTAATTTTTATAGCTAATTGGAGATTTAAAATATATGGTTTTAAAATATACCGGCTATATTTTTTTAAAAAAAAATTTAGGCGAGGCCCTGCCCAAGTATTAAAAAATTTTTTTAGGCCTGACTCGGTTTGGGTATAAAAAAAAATTAAAATCTCTATAATATATTTAGACTATATATTTAAAATAAATTATCTTTCTTAAAATTATTATATTTATTATTTTGTATACTGCAGGACTGGCCATGAAGGAGCCGTAAAATGGTATAGTTTGTAAACACTAGGCTGGACCGATTTTTTAAAAATAAATCTACATTTTAATAATATCGGTTGAAAATGTTGGAAAATTATATAATAAATCATTTAACATTCAATATTTTCAATTTTCTAAAATGATTTAAAATAATGAAATTTATTTTTTTTAAAAGATGAACTTTGAATTATTTAAATTTTTTTTTGAACACCAAATAAGAAAATATATATAAAATAAGATTTTTAGAATAAAAATAACTATATAAATATATCTATAATTTGGTCGGAGAATTAAATATTTCGAGTTCACCTCAATCAAATTAGAACGATATCTGTATGTATTCCTTACCTTTTTAAATATAATTTGGAACAAATGGAACTAATATTTACTTTCCTAATCTTATATTTTTTTAAAAGGCAAGAAATTTGAAGAGGAGGCGGGGAATGAGAATTAAAAAAGAATAAGAAACTTTGATAGGGTATACACAATTTTTTATAAAAGTTATTTTTATCTTTGTTACGAAATATATAGATAGATAGATTTAATTTTAAACGACCCATTTCTGGGAAAAATTTTAAATTTAAATTAAATTTTATCTTAATTTCTGTTTAAGTTTATATCTATTTTTTTTACAATATATTATGAATAACTACAGATTACAATATTTTGATAATGAAATTCCACTTCATAATCCAATTTCAATTTTATTTTATCGATAAATTTTAATAGTGAAAAAAATTAATTAATTAAAAAAATATAGTTTATTTTTAAAACTTTATGTTTATCTTTTATTGGATGTTATATTGAAATTAATAATTTATTATACCTGAATAGTGATAAAAGTAAATAATCAAAATTATAAATTGAAGATGGGTGAAAATATAGATAGGACGGATGTATTGATAAGTTTATGAGAGTTATATCCGTTTTTTAACTTTTTTATAAATTAAAAACAAATATTTCTATATACTTTTTGTAAAATTAAACATAAATTTACATTCAGAAGCTGAAAAACTCGGAATCTAAAATCTCTTTATAAAAAACGCACTTGATTGGGCCAAAAAATAGTGTAATTTTAAAAATCCCAAGATTTCAAATTAAAATCTGACCAGGCCATTTAAAATAAAATTAATTTGAAATATATCAATTAATTAACTGGAAAATTATATAAGAAAAGTTTAATTATTTAATGCTCATATTTTCAATTTCCCATTCAAAGAATTTACAAATACAACCAAAATTTCAAAATAGAGTAATTTAAAAATTCAGAACAAAAATAGAAATCGTGGCCCAGCCTAAAAAATTTCGGACCTGACTTGAAAATGTAGTGTTTCAAATCCGGGCCTGGTAATGTAAAATTTTAGCCTTTCCAAATCTCTGAGATAAATAAGCGAAACTTGTGAATAAAAGAAGCGAAAATGTAAAAATTCCTTCTCTACCGCTAATTTTTGAATTATGGGGTGTATTCCGGGTAGGACACCACCTATGTTTATACGATGCATATTTAATATAAAATATTTTTAAAAAATATACGGGTTAAATATTAAATTGCTCAAAAGATATTTTTTAATAATAGTACATTTTATTTATCTTTGTTAGTATTTTATTTTTAAATTTCCGCATTATAATAATTTATTCATTTATTTCAAACGATAAATCTGAACATAATTCAGGCAAATGAGGCTAAAATATTTTAGAATTTTGAATATTAAAGATTTTATATGATTCCTTAACCCAATGATCAACGTCAATATTTAAATACAGCAATAACACAAAATTCTGGCAAAACTAAAATAATAAAATGTTTAATTTTTTATTACCAAGATATAGAAGTAAAAAATTTGTTATATAACCTATGGTATTAATACTGATAAATAGAGCAAGTTCATTTTATGTATTTAATATTGTACGTAGGGGATTTAAGCGCTATTAAGCTCAAATCATCCATAACATGGATAGGCCTAAAACGAATTATTTGTTATTTGATATTCTACGAATACGAATAACACAATTATTCGATTCGAAATTTCGAATCGAATATAAATAATGAAGAAAATTATTCGAAATTATTTATATATAAATATTCTTTATTATTCGCAAATATTTTATTGCAAGTAAAATAAAAAGAAGTAATTAAATTTTCCTAGTGGATATCATTTCGTTTTATTTTATTTCCTATTATCAAATATCAAATCATAACAAGTTATATTTGCTGAAAAAGTTTAATGGAAGAGGAAAAGCTTCAAAGTAAAATATAATTATTTTATTTTGATTGTTTCTCTTTAATCATTTTTGATGTTATGAACAAGTCAAAACATTTTTATAAAGTGTGCCTCTTTCCCATATTCTCGAGCTCCTGGCACATAAATAACTAAATTTTTTGACTAGTTCTTATTATTTGATTAGGAAAATCCTTTTCCCATTTAGTAACCTTATTTTTGGCAAATTTTTAAGACAATCTAATTCAGATAGTGCATTATAATATCTTCATCCTCTATTACATTGTCATAATCACCTTTAAAAATTATATTAATAATTAAATAAAGGAAATTTATGCTACTAAAGTATTTTTAATAAATAAAATCTATAATGAAATACTTTTTAAAATTTTGTTATATTTTATATGCAAAAATGACAATTAGTTTAGAGAATCCTTAAAAGTGTCATTTTTAAACATCTGTAAAAATTTTTTTGCAAAATATTTTATAAGCTTTAGAAAAATTTTCGAATCGAATCGAATATTCGACGAATCAAAACGAATAGATTTTATTATTCGTACGAATACGAATAGCGCAATTATTCGATTCGATTCGTTTTTTTGTAGGCCTAAACATGGATTCCATATCACGTTAGTATTACATTACTACATATATAAAATTAAACATTATATCTCGTTTGTCAAATTAAGATGGGTTTATTTTATTTTGGATTAGCGAATTTTTATTTATTTATTTTATAGCATTGGCAGATGAAACATTTTCCAAATTATATTTATTTTATTTCATTTAATCGGTTTTCATCTCACCATAAAAAATTTTCATAGTTTTTAACAGGAAATTCTCTCGGTTATTTTTATACAACATACGCCAAGAGCTTCTCAAACAGGGGAAAATTTTTAAAAAAACTTTCTCTTGAGTTTCCGAATTTCATGATTTTTAAAATTAATTTACTATAAAAAAAAATCAAAAACTTTTTTTGATAAATATTTTATAAAACAAAAGATTATTAGTTTTTTTTTGGGTTGATTTGAAACATTGAATTGGAAAATAATTTGTTATAAGAAATTAATTTGCTGTTTCTTAATATATATTATTTTAATTCATCTTTATTCATAATATGAATATTAAATTATAAGTAGATTATATATCATCAACATCATTTGCAACTCTGATTTGAAACTCTTCTAATTCCGTAAAATAAACAAGAGAAAATTTTAATTTTGAAATTTTAAATTATTGATAAGGGAAAAATTTAATTCTGACATTGTGATCTCAAAAGTAAATATAAGATTTATACGAAAATTAAAATTAAGAAGTCATGTAATCAAAACCTAATATTAAATAATATAATTGTCATCCTAAATATTATGTATGGTAGAGAACTGAAAAAGTCTGGACTACTCCTGCCAGTTAAGAATTTGCACAAGTTGCCCTGATTGTAAAAATACCAAAAGTGAGGCTAGGCCAGTTAAAATTTTACGAAAATTCGGCTTGGCTTGTTAAATTTATTTGTACAAATTTTCTGGTCGTCACATATTTAACATCTATATCTAATTTTTTCCTATTGTCAATTAAGGTTCATATCTCTTCTTGACTATCCATTTCTACAACTACCGTTTTATAAATTGATTGTGTTTGATATCTATATTGTGCATTTGTAAGTGGATCATATTAGAAATTATTTGTTTAATATTTTGCGAATTTACTATATTATTTATTAAATGCTTTAGCAGTTTAGTTAGACAACTCAAAATAGAAAGAAATAAGCATAGTGTAATTTATTTTCAAATAGTATCAATTTAAATATTAACTTTAAATTCAATAAAATAAATCTAAATTTTACGTTGATCTATTAAAATTTAAGAAAAATCAGTGATTTGCGAAGCCCTACCTCATTATTATATATTAATTGCCGACCCGATCCTAAAATTTTTATGCTGTTGAATTTTTTACCCGGCCCATATTTAAAAAAAAAATCTGACCCGTTTTAATATTTTTTTAAATTTTCCGGACAAAGCTATAAATAATATTCATAATTAGCATTATTTATTGAATTTTGTAACATTGTCTCATAATAATTTCGAAATAGATTAGAATCTTATTACCTCGATATTTATTTTATTTATTAAAGCAAAAAATATAATAAATTTTATTAAATAATCCGAGAATCCAAAAGATATTTAATTTCTTTCCATTTATATCTTTTCTAATAAAAAAATTAATTTAAAATTATATATATTTTTTTAATTTAAAAAAAAACAAAACGTATTATTTAGATAAGTTAAGTTAATACGTACCCTAATTTATTTATAAATTATAATAACAATGAAACAAATTAATGAAATATGATAATGAATTTACGTTTTTTATAAAATTTATATTATTTGTCTGGTTTAAGAAATCTTCTCCCTAGTAATTAGGTTGGCGGTAGCTCGAATTTATCAAAAATGAAATTCTTCGTTAATTTATATTTAGCTGGATTATGTTAAAAGGCTCACTGAAGTCAAACACCACAGTTCATTAGAGATGTATTATTTAATTTTTACTTGTACTGTGATATTTTATTTATAAAATGTGGAGAACAGGACACCCTAATTTCCGGGAGAGGGTATGGTTTAGTCATCGGGGATGGGGGAGTCACCGTCATTGGCTCAGAAAGATCTGGAGAGGCTCTGGGAGGACATTATAATTTTTCAATTTAAAATAATAGTAATAATTTAAATGATTAAAATTATTTTACGATAATATCTAATTACAACTATACTCAGAGATATGGGTGAAAATTACTTAAAAAACATGCGATATTTTTAATTTTTACTTATAATTTTCAAAAATTGATTACACAATTTTTTTTAGTCAATATAAAGATAATGGAGAAAGAAAAAGAGAATAAAAGAAAATTGAGAATAAGAAAATTTGGTAAAAGGCAAATGTCTTAGTTTTGATTTTCGTTTAGTATAGTAAAAATAAATATATCGTTGTTCTCATTTTCTAAAATTTTACGAGAGACAAAAAGTTACTAAATTAAGTTCAAATTTAATAAGAAAATAAGCTATTTAAATAATAAATTTATTCTTTATAACATGAATAAACATCAGTTGCAAAAAATATAGAGTGATTAAGAAAAATATTTACTAGACTCGAAAAGCTCGGCCAGGATAAATTGTTCAAAATATTTTACTGGCCGGACTAAAATTTTGTCATAATCTTTTTTAAGTAGTTGATAGTTAAATAAATTTATATCGAATTCCTTCATAAAATATTATTAGAGGTCGAGCCAGGTAAAAATAATTACCGGTCTAATTTTTGCCAAGAGGTTTTAAATAATGATGAAATAAGTCATTTCTACTGGATATTAACTTACGAGCTTTTAAAAAATGATAGAAAACATATTAATAAACCCATAATTGGGAAAAATACTTAAATATTTTTATTAAGACGTTTTTGAAATGAAGGAAGCTGAGGTATTATAAAATTTTAAACGAGAGATCCTGACTTATAAGAACATATTAATTAAATATTTTCAAAATTAAGAAAATTTAAACATTTATTTTTTGAATTATTAATTCTCCGCATTTTATTGCCATAGTATATATGATATAGATATAGCAGTGTTATTAAAAGATACTTTTCAAATGGATCTAGATATAGATCCATCGGCTAAAACTTATCTAGATACAAATACACCGTCTAAAAATAAGATACCGATACATTTTTACAAATGTATCTAAATGTATCTAGATTTTATTATATTTATGTAAGGTGGCATAATTCCTAATTTAGGATTCTATTGTTAAAATTTAAATTTTAACGTGAGCTAAAAAATTTATTTAGTTGATATCTCATTTATATACATAATTTATCATTATTCATAACATATCCTCCATAGAGTGCTATACATAATCTGATATTAAATTATTTTATTTTTTTCTGAGGTCATCTGTTTATAATCAATTATAAATTTCGATTGCTCATCAATAAATCTCTATTTTCTTCCATTTGTATCTAAGTCTAATTAAGTTTGACATATAGATTAATTTTAAAATATGCTTTATAAATTGGCCAAGAAAATTCAATGAACCAGCTGATGTTCTGTTGATTATTTCTTCTGTTTCTTCATCATCACTTTTAATATTGATCTGCTATATAAAAAAATATAAATAATAAATATAATATATGATGTTGACGTCTGTGCAAAATAAAATTCGTCTGGTTTATTTTTATATTACAATAAATTCGGACATAATATTCAATAATTGAATTCAACTATTATTTTTTTTGATAAAAAAAACGTAAAATCGAAATATATATAAATAGATAAAGATGCTTCTAAAAATATATCCAGATACAGATGCTTTCTATAAAGGTGTATCTAGATACAGATACCACATTTTAAACCTAGATATGTGTATCTAGATAGTTTTACAACTCTGTTATATAGTACACATGTTAAAGAATTGTTGGACTATTTATACCCCACCCTAAGGATTAATTGCATCTTTATATTTTATTTAAATTATTTAATTATATTTTGATTTCGGCTGTTCAAAAATATAAAAATTAAAAAGCTATCTAATCTTTTTATATAAAAAAAACAAATTTAAACGGATTTCGTAAATTCTTAATGCAATTTAAAAAAAATAAAACAAATTGAGTTGATATAGGATAATATTGAGAGAGAAAAGAAGTGAAGAGTAAGATTTTGAAAAACAAAAAAAAATAAAATTGACAATTTAATTACCTGTTATTCGTTAAGGTATAAAGAAGAAAAAAAATATAATTTTATTAACATAATCTATCTATTAATAATTATGAATGATTCCAAAATAAAGGTATCATTTTATGTAATTATATTTTTTAAAGAATGCTTTCTTCATCTTCTAATTCTTCTTTCGTCATAATAAATAAAACAAGATTATTTTGCGACATTAACTTTTTTTAACAATAGAAAAGAAAATTTCCATGTATATTTTTTTAAAAAAAACCCTGTCATTATCTCTCTCGTTTTTTTATCTATCTTTTTTTCTATTCTTTTTTTTAAATATGGAAATATGGTATGATTATAATGTATTCAAATGATTTATTATGAAAAATAAGGCTTATTTTGAACACGTGATGAGAAAATAAGATTATTGGGTGAAAGTATAAATTTTAAACTAAGTGAATTTTAATTAAAGAATAGTAGAATGGGTAATGATATATAGCATTAGTATTCATATAGCAATTTGATTAACAACAACCAAATCTATTAAACAACGAGCAATTTTACACAAATGAAGTATTTATATTTTAAAAAATATTTATTAACCATATGGATCACGCAGTCACTTGTAAAACTCTATATATTATATCACGTAGTACGGAGCCATCTAGTTGACTTCAGAAATTAAACCTGGTCCTTGCTGGATTCGAACCTAGGTCGAGGTTTATAAAGTAATTCTTCTATCAACAAAAATAACAACTGAGCTATAGACGCTACTCAAAATGAACACGTTTGTATATAAAGATAAAATTAATGCGCTATCTTATATTTTAATAAAACAGATAAAATATCAATATAATTATTACCCTAGTAGAATACTATGTTATTTTAACTTCTAATGATAATGCACATCGTCGAACAACTAATAACGACACACAATGTCTATTTTTTTAAATTTTAAAACCCCATTATCTGGAATTTTTACCTAGCCTAATCTCCTACAAGAGGTTGGTTTCACAAAAAACTGATCCTGCCATGGATCGAACCAGAATATTGGGCCTCATTCAACGATAACTTTCTAGGTTTTATTTTGTATATAAGGATAAGGATAATTTACTGAGGTTGTTATAACCACTGCCGAGCATGATGCACGAAGTTAAATCATATGACGAGAATAATGGACCAAATAAGGAGAAATAAAAATAAAGTTGCGAAAGGTGATCTTGGTCTCCTATTCCTTTCTTTTATATCAAAAATAATTACGACATGAGAAGGATAAATTCATTATTTAGTGTTTTTTTATCATTTTCAATTGCTAAGTCCAAGTGAAAACTCTTCTTTTTTGTTTAGAAAAGAGAAATTGTTAGAATACCTTAATCCCTCAAGATATTTAAAAGAAAGGCAAACTAGGATTAATCACAAATTACATGCTTAAACTGTTAATGCCATAAAAAATGAATAGTCTTTTCGAAGAATTATTACCTTCTATTTTTTTCTTTGGAGATTTATTGATATTGTGGTAAATTTTAAGCCCAGGCCGAATTTTTTCTAAAAAATTATATTTTTAAGCCTAGCCTATTTTTATTTGACCTTATTAATGTTGTAAAAAGGCCCTTTTTATGTCGATTTTAAAAACGGCCCGGTTAATATTTTAACCCAAATAATATTATATAAGACTAGAGATTTGGTCCTGCAGTATAGTTTGGACGTCTATTCACCAAATCTCGAGGCTTAAATATTATTATTTTGTAAACAGGCAGTTTTAAAAAATCGACCTTAATCGGTTTTTTTAACAAGATTAGACCCTCCCTGTTATTTAAAATTTTTAGCCCGACTTGGGTTTAGAAAAATATTTCAGGGGCCGGCCTGATATTTTCAAAAATCATTTTGTTTTGGCCGGCCATATTTTATAAATTATTTAAAAGGAAAATTGAAAATATATTTGATAAATGATTTCCCACTAATTTATATAATTTAAATGTATTTTATTTTAAAAAAGCATGAGAAGCCAAATATTCTTTAATCATCCATCATGTGATTTTTACACTGGTTAATTGTTTAAAAACTCGGCTCTCCAGCTGGAGTTTTATAAATGATACAAAAATTAGTTTACCTAAATATATAGGGAAAAAAATATTTATGATTGTCTTTTCTTCATAAAATATTATTCGACATTTTAACGTATATTATTTAACGCCCCATTTAAATATATTATTGGCCTTCCAAAAAAGTTATTAATGCAAAGACAATCTTTAAAACAGGTTGGGAAGGGGGGGGGGATGTTTAATACATTCATATTATTATCTAGCCACACATTTATGTTTTGTTCAATTTTTTCATAATTATATTTAGCATATATTATTCCAAAAATGAATCATCATTTTTTTTATATATAATTTTAAGAGATAGATATTAATGACTTAAATAAAATTAATCTAAAAAGTGATTTTATCAATTTAAATTATTTTTTTGACTTATTTTATTTTATAACCTTTATTTATATATTTTTTATGTCAAAATATTATTATGTCAATGATAATTTTATTTATGACAATTTTCATTTTGTAAATTTGTTTTAACAGGTCATGGTTTTTATATTTAAAAATATAATATTTGTTATTGTATATTATCATATTTTAATGTGATTATTTGGTTATTATGATTATATTAAAATTAAAGGTTTCCAAATAAATTAACTTCTTTGTATATTTTATGAATTTAAAAATGCTATGGATCGGATTTTTTCCACATAGTTCGGTCGGGTTGTGTTAGTGGTTAATTTTACTTATTATTTTTAGTAATAGAGAGACCTAAAGAAATATCGATACGAATTATATTTAGGACAATGTTGTAAGCGCGTTATTTTTTAAAATAGGTTTAACGATAGTGCCCCATATTTTTTTGAAAAGAACCTTTACGGTATCTCGCTACCTTTAAATTAAATTAATTTTAAAATCTAAATAAATATTTTTTGCATTTTAAATACATTCAACTCTCTGGTCAAAATAATTAAAATATGTCTGAAAGTGATAAGGATGAGACATATAAGAGTGATGATAACAATATAATACTAGAAGATGATCTCGGAATTGATAATATTATTATATGGCCTTTTTCCTATTTCTAAATTTAAGAGGTTTCACTAAGTATTAAAAAAAATAAAATAGATAAATTTTATACATCCAATAAATATAGTAATTAGATATATAAATCTTTGAACCATAAATATTTATTCTTTGAGATATTAAAAAAAAAATTTTTTTGTAAAGTAATCCGAATTGCTTTTTGTAACTAATAGTTATTAGCCTGCTTTTCTTTGAGAATTAACTTTAAGGTAGGAGTTGCTTTTTTTGAAAAGTAGTGTTGACAGACTACTTTTGAAAAGTAGCCCTTAATAACATTGATATAGAGGATTCAGGAGCTAACCTGCATGCTATGTATAATGGCAGATACTCATAATTTCTGAGTCAGGAAAGACGCTAATTTCGAAAGAATGAATATTATATCACATCATATTCTATATCTATGTCATGGATGTTTCTGAGTTGTCCTTAGTTTAAAATTTTTAGATAGAAAATAATTTTTGTTCTTTTTTTAGAATTTTATTTTTTGCCTCAAAAATATACCTTTCGTGTTAATCAAAATTTATATCCTATATTTAAAAGTGTCTAGGCTATCAAATAATATTTGTCTAGGCTTTTGCCTCATATTTAAGGGGTGCTAAGTAGATATTTAAGTGAACTTAAAGGCCTCCGGATAAATAGTAAAAATTAAATACAAATAATCTATAAAATGAAAGATAATAATTGTGGCCGTATAATATACTGAGCAAATTAAAAACCTAACAGCTGGTATGGGATGGGTGAAGTGCACAATATACACGAATAGACTTATTTCAGATATCCCAATAATGCTAATCATTTATTACTACTATCAATTATCTTATTTTTTTATAGTTTATAATACACTTTTATTGCATTTATATGTTCCTATAATAACAAAAAGTTAATATATTGTTTATGTTTTATCATAATCTGTGTAAATTGTTTTACACCAGGTTTTCACCATTTTCCCTTGGTAATGGGATAATATATATATAATTTGTCACTATTAGCAAAGATGATGCTAGCTCCTACTATAAAGAGGTATATAGCTAGATTTTATTTATTATATCTAATGATTAACGAACTAATGGCTATTTTATTCATATAATAACAATTATAGGAAATTATATAACGATGTATGAGTATGACAAAAAACAAATTAATTTTCGATTTAGATAATTTTTTATGAAAATGTTCTTTTAGGATTTAGATATAGTTGAGCAAACAAAATGGAGATGGTTAGTCTCAATCAAAGCGATGTCTTTTTTTGAAATATTTTATTCTAGTTTTACAAGAGAAATTTTAAAATGGTAAGTAAATATAACGGCAATGAAAATTTGAAATCGCTATTAATTCATAGAATAAATTAGCAGTGTGTTTATTTCTGCTGTAAATGTGATTAAAAAAAATTTGAATATATATGCTATAAGATGAGGAATCAGTAATATTTTTTGAAAATATTTTAGCCGGCATCTAGATTTTTTGGCTTGGGGGGGGGGGGGGGTGTTATCTTAAATTTCATTTAATAACTAAACTAATAAGAACAAATATTTTGAACGGCGACAAAATGTGCATATTATTATTTCATTTTAAACATAGATTTATTTTTAGAATAAAACGTGTCTAATATATAAATATAATTATTATATAAAATTTTAAAAATGAATTTATCAAAATGATAAAAAAATATTCTTTTATTTTTTTCATTTCTAAATTCTAAAATGTGTATGTTTTATAATATATATCCTCTTATAACAATGCTTCTGCTTTCTCAAGGAATCAGATTAAAATTTTTAAAAAACAAGAAACGTTAAAAGTCGGAAACATCATATAAATTACTGTAAGATTTCTGTTCGTAGGATTTAAAGCAATGATTATAGAAAATTATTCTAAATTCTAATAATTTATGAAATCTATTTGTAGCATTTTATGAATTATACGAAAGGAAATTGGACGAATTTCATAAATTATATGTCGTTGTTGAGTCAAAAGCAGAGTTCAATGAATTTAATATTTGTCTACCTTGATTCTCAGCAAGACAAGCCAATCATTACAATATTAATATAGGGATAGTTGAAGAATAATATTGAATACATCTCTTTATCTCTCTCTTGGATACTTTTATAATTAAAAAAATCTGCAAATATTATTACCGCAGAATTCTTCCGAATCTGTTTCAAACTTGTTAGGGAAAAAATTAAATATTTGGCAGTTAAAGTGAGAATGTTAAAGTATTCCATGATGCATTATTAGTTTAATACAAACTATGGGATAAAAGGTTAAATATGGTTGATAATGTTCCAAGATATGCTATTTTTTTAGACTTTTTCCTAATTTATAGAAATTATTATATATTTTTCTACTAATGAAAGAACATTTTCTTCTTTAACATTAATAAAAACATACCGAGCCGATTTTTAAAAACCAGATAAATATTGCTTAAGACTCGAGATTTCGCTAATAAATGTCTCTTCAGGTTTATGTAATAATATTAATGCATTTTTTTAAAAATATAATTTAAATTTACATATTAAATTTTCAACGCTAAAAAAAATTTATAGACCTTTTTTACTATTTTCGAGACATTTTATTTTATAATGGTTCATACACCTATTATGTATATTTAATATATTATAATTAATTTATATAAAATTGTCAATATTTTATAGTCACTAGTTTTAATTAATTTATGAAACTTAAGGTATTCTTAAATGGCTCCTCCTATAATAATTTTTATAAAAAAAATTAACTTACCACCCCCCCCCCCCCTCCCACAGAGAATTCCTGCTTACGCGCCTGCAATTTATCATATAATTTTATGATAATGAATAAAAAATATTAAAATAAAAATAAGAAAGGGAAAATATGAATCGCGATTTCGATCATTATACTCAAATTTGAAATAAAGATATCAATAATTTTTGAGTTTTGGTTAGGAAGCTTCACATATCACATTTTTAATATTAAGCATTAAATAAATTTATTAAATATTAACCCACCCATTCTCACTTCCTTAGTTATGTTGTTATAAAAAAAATCGAATTCCAATTTATTTATATTTTACCCTTATATAAAATTAATAGAATTATCACTGGAGCAACCAGGTTTGAATATTAACGTGATCGAAATACTTATATCTCTTTGCAAATTTTCGCCGACCGGACATATTAAAGTGCTGTCCATATTTGATCGTGACAAGGTAAAGCAAAATAAAATCCTAAAAGGTTATTTTTTTTTATTTCAATACTGTTAAAATAATATTTAATATAAAATACAGGATTGATAAAAGAATTAAATTTAAATTTATAAATGTTAAGTTTCACCCTTTTAAACCAACCGAATTATATTGCCATTATTTAAATCTGAATAGGGTTATTTAACTAATCTCTGTTTAAAAGGGGATAAAAGGTTGATGGATTGTATAGTTATAACTTTACCTAAACTTGAGCTATATTGTAAAATATATACTACAAAATAAAATCGTTATAAAATAACATTTAATCTTTCTCAATATTTTTAAACTTTTTATGTGAAGTTTTATGGCTTGGTTCATATTAAGTCTCATTAATAAATAAATATAATGTTTGGCAGAGAGGAGGGGGCAGTAGCGTTAAGGAAAGGGGCGTAGAGACTCGAGTCCTATAAAAATTTGGAGAGGCCCCTTAACATTTTGGCAATCTTGGATAACGTTAGCTAAAAAAGGTAATTTTGAAAATAATTTAAAATATTTTTTTGAACACCCTAAGATTGTTAAGGCTAGTAACGCCTCTGGTGGGTGGAGTTAAGTACCCTAAATACCTCAATGAGCAGCCATGTTTTTCAGAAACTCATAATATAAATAGAAATCCGAATAATATTTTCACCATTTTAGGTTATGATGTTCAATTTATTAAATGACCAACGAGAACTTGCTATAGGGTTTTGCAATGATTAATATATCAACTGTCCAACCTATTTTTGATCGGGTTTTTTATAAAAATGATTTTATAATTCCACTTATGATTTTATAAATTTAAAATAAAATGTATAAATAATAATCCATAAAAACCACTTATTATAAAGTGTGAGTTAAAAAAAATAAACTTGAATAATTTGATTTATAGAAATAACCTTTGTACCTTAGAGAAAAATAATATATTTTATTTTTAAAGGAGATATCTTATATTAAGGTCAGCGTGTTTATAATTTGATATATAAGGATTTCGTTTAAATTCCTCCATAATATTATATTAAGAGAGTAGAAAGTGCAAGGCTAAATAAATGATCATCTTAAAGAAGGCTTATAATAACCCCCCCCCTCCCCCTTCAAATTTTTCTCTAAATCTGTAGAAAATATTGTTAAAGAATTATTTATTTTTTAAAAAAAAGTAAACATTCGATTTCAAGGTCATTCGTGATCATCTTAGAGATCTTCATCATAAATTGAAGATTTATTTAATATTTATTATAGCGTTTCCAAATTAATACCATTTCCCTAAAAATATATATTTCAAGAATAATATCGTCCAAATTCTATATTATATTGTAGGTTACGAAAGTTAAAAACATTGTAAATTTTTATTTAAATACGGCCAAATGTAAACATGGATATACGTAGAAACACAAACGTGCAATTTGGAAACGATATATATAAAACAATATTATTTGAGCGAATCCCTGAATATTTCAAATAAAATTTGCACTTTCCCAAAAGCTCAACTTTTTTTGCTATAAAAAATATTTTAAACACTAATTATTTTCCCCCCTTTGTAAGCGTGAATAAATATGTATTGAATCTAATAAATTATAAAAAAATAATCCTTTTCAAAATGATGATTCTACTCGATTATCTATTAATTACGCGACAATTTATTGACCCGCTCTTCCCACCTTTTGACACCTTTGCAACTTTTTTTTTGCAAAAAAATAGAAAGAGTATAATTATATCTTTCATTGTTCATTTAAAAAAAGTAGTAAAATAGATAAATATATATCCGGTTTACCTGTTCAAATTATCTTTATTTTTTTTTAAAAAAAAATCATAATTTTTTATTAAAATCTTTAAAAAAAAATTTACACGATTTTTATAATGGTTATTTTTCTCTTTAAATTATCAAGAATATAAGTATTTTATATAAAATGGTTATAAAAGTTTTCAATTTTTATTCAATAATTTTCTTAAATTATATATATACCTGTAGTAATTGAAGAGTTTTGTATAACGTTTTAACAATTTTTTTAGTTATTTACCTTTATAATTTTTGGTTTTTTTTTACTTTTATATTTTGAAGACTTTATTTTCAACCCTGTATAATACGATATCATACAATGTGTGTGATATATATTAAAGATCTGCAAAAGTAGGCTCGGTCGTTCGGGCAGGGCCTATTTTTAAATAATCAGGATCGGGCTGGGTCGAGCCTAATATTTTTTAAGAAAATTCAGGCCGGGTCTGGTCGGGCCTTAGAAATTTTTTAAAATATATCTAAATTTATCAATTTTATGTTGAATTTTTTATGTAAAATAAAAATATTTGATTTTATTTATAGAAATTAGACGCCATATAACATATATCGTTTGTTTTGAGTAATTATAAAAATTTATTTCTATATTTAAATAAATTCGGACGGTAAATTTTTTCAAAAAAATTTCGGGTTCGGGAAGGGCTGGGCCGGGCAAAACTTTTTTAAAAAAATTTCGGGTCTAACCGGGCTTGAAAAATTAGGCCCGATGCAGATCACTAGTATATATATTAAAAATTATAAAATTTTTATATATAAGAATAAAAAAAAATATATTAAAAAGTATTGGTCTTTGATTACTCATCCTTTTTTAAAAAATATTTCTGAGTGATATTAAATCATTTAAATAAGAAAAAAATAAATTTTATATGCATAAAAAGAGTCCATAATTGGTTCATTGAACAAATCGAAATTAAAAGAATGATTAACCATATCACTTCATATTTACCTTTCTACCATATTTTTTTGAAATTTTACAGATAGGGCATCCTTATAGCTCTTATGATTTGTCACCTTCTTCCTTATCCTAAGCGTGCTCGAATAAAAAATATTTTATTCCCTTCTAATAACTTATTTGCTTCTCTCCCGGGCCGCCATTTTTTTTATATAGAAGAGATTGATTTTTTAAAAAAATGGGATAGCAAAAAGTTAAAAAAACCAGGACCGGGAATACATTGAATCCTGGAAAATAGCTAGCCTTTGATTCTGTTCATTAAACTCTAAAAGGGTTGAAAAATGCATAATTATACCATTTATATGTCGTATTGGGATAGGGAATCCATGAGGATTCGGATTCTTTCAATCTTGAATCAATTAATGAAAACTAAATGTATTCTAGCACGTATAAACCAACGCTTTAAATTTCAGACAATTTTGCCGTTAACTTTAAACTAAGTTTAATTTATCTTCATTTTTATAAAGTATTTTTCATATAAATTAAAAAATAACAACATTATTAACAAAAATTACAGGGTAGTTTTATACATTATGCAGGACTGCATTTTCGACCAATTCAAATTTCCCAAATTTAAAAATTATACGACATACATAATATAAGCAGGGTTAGAAACCTAAACCATAAAATGTTCTGGTTCTAGTTCCTTATATGTAGGTTCCTGTTCTTAAATTTGACTCAGTTCCCGTGGGTTCAAGGTTTCGGTTCTGAACTCTGAATATAAGACATATTATTTTTTTAAATACCAAATAAAACATAATTAAAACCCCTATTTTTAAAATATAAAATATCAATTTATTTGACTTTAAAATTGTAAAAAATTTTTAATTATTAAAAATAATTTTAAATTTATTGAAGTTTGCCTTTTGGGGCTCACTAAAATATAATTTTTATTTGTTTCAAATTAAATTATACTGTGGTTATTTTTATTAAAATTTAAATATTTATTTTAAAGAAATCGAATCTACTTAAACTTAATGAATAAGCTGAATGCGGGTAAAATAAAACCAAGATAAATTGGCATGGTCTGCAAAAACAAATAAATAGGAACGGAATGGCAGATAGATTGATGTAAAGAAAAAAGAAGGGTATCGGGAAAGGAGAGGAACGGTGTTAATAAGAGAATAATATTTATTCTACATTTTTTTTCAAAATTAAACTCTTAAATGTGGACAAGCATAATGTCCTTAAGAAATGCTTTAATTTATTTTTCTAATCTCGATCATTTACATTACATTATTTGTAATAATAATATAATAGATTATGGGAAAGGTTGATGAGAAAATAATAGGAGAGTTGCATGCTCATTCTATGTTAAATAAATTATATATGTAATAAAATAAGATTTAAGATAATTGATGGATGAAGCAAAATTTTTTAAAAAAATTTTTTAAAAAAATAGTAGATAAAAATTTTAATTTTTTTTTTAAATTATGAAATCTAATAATTTTTTATTGAGCCTATCTCTTTATAGTAAATGATTATGATGACATTATTTTTTTTCCCCATATAAAAAGCAGGTAAAGCTCGGTATTATTTATTAATTTCACCTGAGATGAGACGAAATAAGAGAGAAAGAAATCAGAGAAAGACAGGTAAATATATGAAAATGAATATTAAAGGAAAGGAATATATTAAAAATATTATTTAAATAATTAATAATGTAAAATTAATAAATAAATATTTGATATTGTTTGTGTGTTCGCGAAAATTGTTAATTATTAAGTTCATTGTAATGTAGTTTAAAACAAAAAGAAAAACAAATTCCTAATCTTATCTACCTCATAAAATAATAGAGAAGAATTATGAATTTACCTCTTGAAGTGTTTAATCAATTGCTTTTTATAAAATAATTTTAAATTGAATATTAACGTCTTGTTTACCTGATTGATAATTAGATTTCGAGGCTGCTCTGATATTATTTTAAGCAATACTTTTACTTGTTTTAAAAATGTTATGAAAATCGGACATCGCAACTTATGCTTTTTCCTATATATTGAGATATCGGATTTATTTAGTTTATTTTGATTAATTATATTTATCGTGTAATAACGAAGATTTTTCTTTCTAATTTAACTATTTTTTTAACAAAAATCAGGTAGTTTATTGATTCATAACTAACCGACGATTATATTAAAATAATTATCCATGTCACACTGATATTATTAATTCATTAAAAAAAAATCGAGTTTCTGCAGAGATTTATATTTTTCATTCATAGTCATTTTTAATTTTAAAAATAATTTGTAAATATTTTTTTAAAAAAATTAATAATTCTCTTTTCATTATGCAAAATTCTTTGGAATTTATCATTTTAAAAGTACCATCTAGGAAACTTCTTATAAGATATTTAACATAAAATTATTATATAAATGTGAATTGAATAAGATTGGGATATGGAATTCAAGGAATCTCAATTTTTTTAAAATCATCTACCGAGAATTTTTAAATTTAAAAAATAGGATTTTTATATGAAATCTATTCCTGCATGTGCATAGTACTTACATTTTAATTTTCAGATAATTTTGCCGGGAAATTTTGAAGTACTCTTATTTTACATCAATTATTATATATAGATTTTTCATATAAATAAAAAAATACACAAAAAGTTTAAAGCCAAATTTTCTGAAATTCACGGTGTGTGAAATATGTTTTCGATCAAATTCGATGATTCAAATTTACAAATTGTAGTCAATGAATAATTTAAGATTGAGAGATTCCACATCTCCCTTAATTCCATATCCCAAAACAGCATATACAAAAAAAACACATAATTAACTAACATTGTATGTTTCAAATAAAGTATTTTTATTTTGTCATTTAGTATTTCCATAAGAAAACAAAGATTTTCTGGAATAATTAAGAGATTTTAAAAAAATTAGGTTCTCTTTTAGGGTATTGCTTTGGAGAAAAAATACCAAGAAACGTCTTCTTTCATATAATTTTTTAACAAGAATTAGTATAATTGATAAAGTATATTCCATCTTTATTCGCGAAACTAAATGTTCTCTGAGGAATGGAATGTAAAAAGGAATGGAATGTAAAATATTTTATTTTGTTAAAAAACTTAATCCCAATCACTTTGAAATAATTTTTGATCCTGACAAGATGTTTATTTTCATTAATTAAAATAAATATTTATATATTTCATGAATATTATTATAATTTTATCATTTTTCTTTTTGGTTAGTTAAATCTAACCTTTTTTCTCTCAAAGTTTGATTGTAAAATATTTTGTAACACCGGGCAGGGCATGAACGGAATGAATTACATCGTTAACTTAAATAAATTTATTACATTAATTAGTATTATAGAATCATAAATTCAAACATTTATGGTATATTATATAATTTCTTTTCATTTCGATTTGTCAGTATTATTCGTTATGTATCTTAAGCCGTTTTGCTTTTTCTATTCTCGAAAAAAATAAAGCAAATATTTGCCTGTCTATATATACCACCCAACTTCATATATATTCGTCCACTCGCAATTTCAATTTTTATTTATTAATATAGTGTCATATATGGGACAAAGAAACCATGAGGATTTGGAATCTCTAAATTTTAAATTATTTACCGAGGGCGGTTTTTAAATTTTAAAAGTCTGATTTTACTGAAAATGCATGTAAGATATCTTCACCATTTGGAATATCATTTAAAAAAAAGAAAAGATTACCGTCTTTTAAATACACTTATTGGATCCTGAACAATAAAATACACTTTCCTTTTTAGATGAATCCCTCTTGGAAATGAACTATGGTATTGATAAGGAGAGTGTAACAGAAATAAAAATGAATCCTTTCACATTGATTGATTAAAAAGAGCTGTTAGATATCCAGGGGATTTAAAAATATAAATGATGCTGGAAATCTGACCTTACCCCATGATTAACACCTTAAATTATTAATAAAATTAGATCAAAATTTTCCTAACCATCAATGCCTTACTTCCTGATAGTGTTGTTAAGCGGCTCGATTTTTATAAACGGCTATCTCAATATTTTACCCAAAAATAATACGCAAGTCTGGAGGGAGACTTTACTCAAATGTACATAAAAAGTTGTACATTTACAAACGAATTCAAGGTTTGCATAATATTTTTTGGCAAAAATATTGGGTTAGCCGTTTTTAAGACACGAGCCTTTTGACAACACTACTTTCTGATATAGCATTTATAATTCAATATGATTGAACATCATATCATACTGCAAAATCCAAAATCGACTAAAATGGTTGTCTGAGATTTAATATTTTGGATGGCCAGCAATGATGGGATATCATGGAAAAAAACAATTTAAAATCTGCCGAAGCTAAAGAAAATTATAGAATATATGAAATTTTATTATATTGGAATCATACGGGGATCTCATAAATACAATGGACAATAAAACTGTTGTAAAAGCAAATAGGGATGTAACCAAATATTAAATTCAAATGAACGACTATTTATGTATGGACGTAATTTATAAAGCCCTTTTATATTTTATTTTTTATATAAATCTAATTTTATATTCTCTATTAACATATTAAAATATTTTGTTTAAATTATTAATTATTATCTTTATCGAAATTTTAAAATGTATAAAATTGCAAAGGACGAATATGCAAATTCAAATATAATCGGATTTATTCCTTATAAATAATTTGGTAGGCAGCTCATCTAAATATGAAATCATATCTTTATCACCTGAGAAGATGTATGATAATTCAGCATTAAAATATCTTATTTGATGTTTTTACTAATATATAAGATCAGAACTGAAAACGTTCTTTTAGATTATTGGTTCTTGCATTTATTTTTGCACAATCACCAAGAATTTTGGTCTAAGGCATATCTGAGTCTAGCGCCTATTTCGGTTCCAAATGTAAATTAAATTTGAACTCTTAAAATATGAGGACAATTATCTGATGTTTAAATTTCTTAGATTTTATCTTATTTTTAAAGTGTCTAACCTTAAAATTACAATGTCACATATTCAAAAATTTTAATTAAAATCATATATTTGGGAATCGTTGAGAATTTGAAGGTTTTTTAAAAACAGATGATTCGTATAGGTGGTCGTATAACAACCGACTCATTGCCTGATCGAAAGAAATAACTCATTGAACCTATATATTTTATTTGGAAGTTTCCATTTTTATGTGACTTTTTACCAGACCAAATGCCTTTACTGTTAGATAACTTACATAGAGCCAAGAATAAAATAATAATTTAATAGGATTTTATCATGGTTAGTAAAATTGTTGAGGGAATGGATCATATAACACCTCAAGGTAAAAGTCTTAATTCCATTTGAAAAGGTAGATTAAAGCATTATATATATCTTTTAAGTTAAAAAGAAAATATTTTTGTAAAAACTTTATATAATTGTTTAAAAAAATTCCGTTAGAGCCTGGCTGAAATCGTAGCTTTATGTTAAAAAAAATTGATTTTTTTTTATTAACTAATTTAAAGGTCACATAATATAATTTTGTAAAACAATAATAATAATATTCTAATTAACTCCCTTATATTAAATGCGAGATTGAATAAAATCCTTGGGAAAAATGAAAAGATTTTTTAAAATATTCATTTAAATATGATTTATATATCCCCCTTACTTATACTTATTGATGTGCACTTGTTAACTTGTTGTTTAAATAAAAAATTTAAACAAAATTGTTTTACTCCAAAATTTAACATGGAAACGCGAAAAATTGGTAAAAATAACAAAAAATTAATTTAATCTATAGGTAGACATGGTTCGTCAGAATATTATTTGCAATAAGAAGGATAGGTTGTTAATGTTTACGTATGATTAATAAATTGAATTCTTTACCTTTTCTTTTATGTAACAAAGTTCATCAAAAATATTTTTAAAAAAATATTTTCACTAAAGTTTTAGCAACATAAAATAAAAATTGAAAATGAATTTGTAGGAGTTACAAGGTTATAACTATCGTTTTCAAGGACTTGTGAAGGTACTCATTTCGCCTCATTCTTCTGCGCAGGAGAAGCAAGCACTCATCACATTAATAAATGCCCTAATTACATCGCCCCACAACATTTCCAATAAAGTTTCGATTCGCGACGAATTTTTAGGTACGTGTATATATATATATTTTTTAAATATTCATATAAGTACCCTGCAGATCGACCCGAAATCGGGCCCGCCTGGAAGTTGGATTCGGGTTAAGAAATTATAAACAAAATTGGGCCTGGTCGGGCCTAATAAATTTGGTTCGGCTTATGCTCAATTAATATTAATTTAAAAAATTGGGTTTAAAAAAGAATAAAAAATTTGGGCTGAGCTCGGGTAAAATAAATGGAATTCGCAGGGTCTATCTTATGATATCATTATGTTATCCTAATCCGTAAGGTTTTAGAATGATTATCTTAAAATACGGAAAAAACTAAAATTAATGATAAATATTTAATTGCCTTTAAAACTGAAATCGATGATTAATACCTGTATTTAAATATTTTTTTTAATATCTAATCTTTCGATCAAACACTGAAGGACTCAGAATTCTGGATCATTTTAATCATATAAAGTAAATTTCTTCATTCCATTTTTACATTTTTTTTTTAATATGATTTTGAATTTATTATGATATCAAAGCATAAAAGCACCGATGCCACATTTTTAACCGTTTCCTAAGTCGGTAATAATACGGTATCAGCCCGATAACACCGATAGGAAACTTATAGTATATTGAAAGAGAGGCAAAGTTATAGTTCAATAATTATCATTTTTAAAAATTTAATTAGCATTATTTTATTATATATAATAAAAGTAAAAAGAAATAGGAAAAATTTGACATCACTTTCTTCTTCCTTATCAGTTTAGACATTTGGTACCACGTGTCGGTGCATCTCTACACTGTGCCCCAATTGATCTCATACTCTTTTTGTTTTGGCAATAAATCTGTCAATTCTAAAAATAATTCAAAATTTTATAGATTGATAAGGGGAAATTATCAATATTTTCTGCAAATTCCATCAAATTTTATCTACAGGCTTCAAAGTTACGCACATTCAATGTTGGATAAACAAAATTCGAACTTTCCAACATGTAAAAATTAATATCATTTTTTATTATTATTAAACTTTACAATTCAATAAAAAACATGAAAAATCAACATTTAAAATTAATTTGAGTCAAATGTTGTTCCTCAAAACTGATACTCAAAATTCCCGCCATTAGCTCGAATACATGCTCTAAGGTGTCGCCATACAATGATCTCATGATCAACAATTTATTGATCAAAACGATTATTTTGAATATCAGCTTTAAAGAACAATATTTGATTCAAATTAATTTTAAATGTTGATATTTTCAAGGTTTTTTTCGAATATAAGTTTAATAAATAAAATAAATTACATGTTGGAAGGTTCAAATTTTGTTTTCCCAACTTTGAATGTGCATAACTTTGGACCCTGTTGATAGAACCCAATGAAATTTGCAGAAAATATTGATAAATTATCTCTCTACCAATCTATAAAGTTTTATTGAATTATTTTTAGAATTGACAGATTTAATCCCAAAAACAAAAAGGGTTAATTGGAACACAGTGTATAATAGTATGAATATTTCCTTTAAAAGCCTGGGAATTTTTTTAAACTTTTAAATTGAGTATTTTTTGTATTTTTGAAAATATTCTTATGTCGACAAGTTCAATGATTATTTTTTAAAACCACAATTCATATTTTTATTAGATTGACCCACTCTAGCAACGACAGTTTGCTATCTCAAATCGCATCCTTCAAAGCGCAAATGACAAGTGACGAGCAAAATATAAATTTTATTAAGGATATCGACATGAACAGTCCTTTGGAAGTTTTCAATATTATTCTTCGCCAAGTTTTAATTATTTTTGTTTATATAATTGTATTACCAAAAATATATATGATAAATTATATTATCATGTTAAGCATTTTTTCAATGCAGCCCAGGTGTCTTCCCTAGGCTTTTCATTTTACCAGACACGGGTGGCGCTCGTTTTAAAATTTAAATGCTACAGCATTATTTTCTTACATTTTTATGCTTCTAATCTTTTCGTAACTAACAAGTTATTTGTTAGGCTGCATCCAAAACTTGCTTCAAAACCTTTGTAACTTTAAGGCACTCGAACGTTAAATTTTGAAAATTCAAAAAAATATTTGCCCACTTTTTTGATTTTTCATTTTAAAAAAAGGAACATTATTTCATTATTTTTAAAGCAGTCTAAATAAATAAAAGAAATGATAAAATTAAAGGGCACGAATTATTGGAAGTATTGCCTAGCGAAATCTTGAGGAATCTCTTTTACAATAAATAATTTAGAGTAACCCTAGGTTACAGACCTTCAGCTGTGACCTTCTTCAATTACAATAGAATTAACTGTAATCTCACGGTAAACGTGAAAGGAAGACACAGATAAAAATGCATCAAACACCAAGGTGAGCAGCAACGCCACTTTTAAATTAAAAAAAATATACCTTTTCTTAAAAAATTTCGTATTTTCAACATTTTATTATTTTGCATCCTATCCAAGACGGGTTAACACCTTACCATTTGATATATTCTTTGTTCCACACGTAAATACTTAATTTGGGACTATACAGTCTCAATCTTTTTAACCAATGTTAACAGCAGCCTGCTTTAGAAAATTTTATATACAACTATTGTTCCTTTTTTATTGGGGCCAAATTATGATTATTATAATATTTTTTTAGTTTTATATATATATATATATATAGTTAGAGCGGTGCACCGGTAAAACTATCTGTGGCCATCGTGATGCTTAGAAATCAAATCGACGCCAGCTTTTATGCCACTGTCATCAAAGGCTGCGCGAATTGGGGGCAACAACATAATTTTTTTAAATAATATATGCATTTATTATATTTTTATAAATTTTTTTTTTTTTTTAAAAATGCTAAAAAATTATTAAATAAAAATAAATTGTATACTAGTAATACTATATTTAATACTTTATTTTAAAAAAATTAATTATAAATTCAATTTTTCAATTTTATAGTCATCATGTATATAGAAATAATTTTATTCAAATTTACCAGACATAGATAATCTGAATATAATGTCAACCCAGCGATAGAGAAAGCTCTTTCATTAAGTGTGCAAGTTTCTGGAACACAAAATTTTTTTATGTAGCAGGGAAAGGTGCTGAAGTTTGATCCTCTTTAAAATTTTGACTATCTATATCCTTCGGAGGACGCCCTCTGATGTTTTATATTTCAGAGTAGTTTAGGCTGGATCCATTTTCTTTTTTTATCACTTTCTGTAAGATTAATCTCACCTGTATGTTTTTGAGTTAGGTATTGAGTTAGAGTTGTAGTATAAATGTGATATAATTTTTTCTTCTATACATTGATTGTTCCACATATTAAAGTGTGGTCCCATGTATCTTGTTATTGTCAGTGTCATCACTAGCCTTTACAATCTCTGTTAACATTTTCAAGATGACATTTTTTAGCTAATATTATTTACAAAATTACTTTTTGTAAAAGTGTTTTTTAAAAAATTTAAATTTTTCAAAGGGCTTGAGCATCTCTACCCCTGCCCCTTTGCGATTATCCATGTTACCCTTTGACCCGCGGCTAATAACGTTTTTATAAAACTAAGATAAACATTATTAAAGCTGCACGGCTTATTATATTGTCTTATCTGGCAAATCAGAAATAGAATTGATGATATTATATTTCTAAAAATTATAAAAAATAGATTAAATTTTTTTATTATTTATAAATATAATATTTTAAAAGTGGTTTAAAAAATGAAATTTTTATAAAATTTTTTATAAGTTTACCAAATACTATATTTTCTATAGTTAAACTATATTATTCAGATAATTTTTTCTATTTAAAAAAAAAATAAAATTGACGAGCACATTCATCAATAATAAATCCATTGTTTTATTTTTGGAATGGGAAATTTTCAAAACTGTGAAGAAATACTATCTACTCACAGTATCCAATCATGGGAGTTACCATTTTCAACAGGGGATTGGAAAATGGAATTCCATTTAATTCATCTATTTATGGTTGTCAGATAAAAGGAATAAATGAGGCATATATGGAAGAAAATATGGAAGAAATTTAAATACCATTATTAAATTTGTTATTATGTGATTGTCATTTTAAATAAAACACGCCCCACTATAGAACCGTTTTTTATTTTCCCCCAAGACGGGACGCGTCCAAAGGCGTTACCTAGGAATACGCGTCCCCGTCTGTCCTATCCTAACTTGTGGTCTTAAAATTTATCAAATTATTTTTATTTATTACAAAGTTGATGATGTTTAATTATGTTTCATGAAAATGGATTACTTTTATGTTTAAGCATAAATAATATGTTAATGTTTTAAATGAATGTATTTTATAGATTTTTAATTATTTATTTATGTATAGCTATTAATTATAGAGTTATATGTCCATTTTTGGTGGAAATTGAGTTAGGACCTAAGTAATTGAAATATTATTTATAAAACACTATTGTTCCATTTAAGCCACCAGTTGATGCAATTTTTACTGATAAGAGATTCCTTCTTGGTGAAAACTTTATTATTATCAAATAATTACTTATTTTGTAAATATTTTATATTGTATCGGTATCGAATTACAATATTAGAATATGTATCAGTGTCAGTTCCAATATGTTTTAAAAGTTTTGTTAACAAGTCTAGTATATTTAAATTTGAATGAAAAAAAAATAAATTAATTCTTAATATTATCCATTAGTATTTTTATTTATTTCACTTTAAATTATCATAGGTCGCTGGTACCCCCCAAGAGATTGTCTTGTTAACTATCCTTCAACACCTTCTCCTTATCAATTCGGACCAACTGCCCCCTCCTCTCGCTCCTGTTTCTCTCAATAAGAGCCTTCCAGTTTGGGAACGTGTTTCTAAAGCGGTTATAACGACCGTTCAAGACCAACTGATCTCACCTCCTTACCCGGTTAATTCATATAGCTTGCATAATTGCCCACCCGCACCCCCACCTCTACCTTCTATTCCAGCCTTACAACCAATTTTACCCATAACCACTCCTCTTACTGACATAAATCATAACAGACCTGTCCCGCCTCCACCTTTACCCGCTCTATATAGCCTGCAACCCTTACGATCATCCAATGTTACCCTTTCACCCGCAGCTAATAACTGTTTTATTAAGCCGCCTGCTGTCGACATCTTTCTTAAACAGCAGCGCTCGAATTATGGCCCTTCTGATCCACATCCATATGACTCTTCCCCCTTGACCAAAACGTTATCCCAAACACAACAACCGTCCATTAAAGACCGTCCGCTACCCCAACAATTGACACCGGCCCCCCGTGCCAAACTAAAAACCCTGAACTGGATTCGTATTCCTCTCATGAAGATCCTATCACACCCAGAGGGCAATAACGTATGGACATCCCATCGTAAGCATAAAGACTTGGCCCGTTACTACGATATCGACTTTAGCTCCCTCGAGGAACTCTTTGTCTCGCCACATCTAGACGATGAGTACGATGGCGGGTCCACGGGCAAAGGTGGAACCAGGAAAAGCGACTCCCCTATGTCAAATCGTTACTCTGAAATGAAGAGAATGAACGAAGTTAATATTTTTGATAAAGATGAGATATGTTGTGATTTTATATTCCTTCCTTTTTATATCAGTTTGTAATAAATTGGAGCATAATAGTGTAGCAAGGAAATCATAGAATTTATAATTATGTATATATATTTCTAAAACACTCATTATAATAGAGATATATGAATATTTGACTTTGTAGGATGACATAGATGTCCCTGATAAAAACACTCAAGACAAAAAGACGGACATTAATATCGGGAACCACAGGATAAAAATGCCCTAATTTTAACAAATTTTTAAATGGTTAAAGGGGGGATTTTTTAAAAAAATGATAAAGGACGTATTTTTGGTAGATAAATATGCAGTCTAAAGGCTATATGTTGGCAAGAGTTAGTTATAAATACTCTATATGAGATGGTTAAGGTTAGAATAATCTAAACCTTTCTTAAATTACTTGTTTACAATTTACAAAAAAATAATGCAAAATAAAATCTTAAAAAATGTATTTATAATATTTATATTTAAAATAAAGGATTTGCCTACATATCTTATATTCGCCAGGGAGCATGTTGTTTTTTATAACTATCCTAAAATATATTTCTTAATGGAGATAGAACCCTATAATAATCAAACAGCAGCAAAGCATAATTTTACACTTAGCTTACTTATCTCGATATTGGCTATAAGGTCTGATATATGCATGAAATAGCTAAGTTTTGAATAGAAAAATAATAGAATAAAACAAAGGTGATCATCTTTTGATCATGACACCTATTATAAAGAAATTTATTTTTTGTCCTTGTATTTTTGTTCGGGATATTTAAGTCTAGGATTCGTTTGAAAATTATATTTTTCTCTATTATTTAATGCTCGTTTACAATTCAGGAATAAGAATATCTAAAGTTTAGAAATCATAATAACCTATCAATTTTATAATTAATATACTTATATAGATATTGTTATTGGAACCCAAAAGAAATCTCAATATCAGCATTTACCTCAAACAATTTAAGAAGTATGAAAGAATAATAAATATATTTGCGCTAGTGTATAGTGGGTAGGGAAGTAATCACAATTTAGATAAAATAAAATATCTATATTTTAATGGTATTCCATTTTACACTAGTTTATCATGCCTTTTATCTCCTGTTTTTATTTTATCCATTTGTAGCCTTTCTTAGTCTTTTATCTTAGTCCCCCTTTTTAAAAAATATATAGTGATATGATTATAATATATTGTAAATTTGAAATAAAAAATATTCTACATAAATTTTGTATTAATCAATAAATCTTATAATTCTTCTGAATAAATATCACTTTTTAAAAAATAAAATATACCTTTTTTTAAATTTTAAAGGTAAACTTATGCATAGCATAATAATTTAATTTGACACTCACATATTTTTGATTAGTTATCTTTAATCAAATTTCAATTAACTAAATTAAATTGAATTTCTATAACCTATTTTTCAGAAAAATAGAAAAAATTTATTATTCAAAATAAGATTCCCTGATATTAAACTATACACTATTGTAAAATGAAAATTATACATTAGCGCCATCCAAATTAAACTAAGTTTTATGCCTTTATATATTATATACCATTTATAACAAGTTTTAGAGTATCGTAAAAGAAATTTTTTATTTTTAAAAAAAAATTAAATAGTGGATACGAAGAAGTTATAGCGAATATAGAGGGCGGTAAAGGAACAAAAATTGGCGTAGAAAAACTTCGCGGGCTTTTGAAATTAATTCCCGAGACCTACGAAGTAAAATAAAAAACAGCACTATTACTTTTAATATTTGATTTTTTCCTATTATATTTTTTTATACGAGTTATCACTATATCTTCCATTATTTTATTTATTTTTAATAATCAAATAATCAAATATGGCAGACATAATCTTCTTTATTCCTTTTTTTAAAAACATTATAGACCGAAATGTTGAAAGGGTTCGAAGGCGATTTTAACAAATTAGGTGTGGCCGAAAAGTTTTTAAAACGATTGATTCTCATTCCCAAGTTTGTACATTTAAATCTTTCTTTTACCCCCTATTTTGATTATTTATTATAGAAAAAATTTATTCATTTTTTCTTTCACCCCTAATATTGTTAAATATAGTGGCTAGGTCTCAAAATTATAAATTTTTTTATCTATAATCACCGGATAAATCTGAATTCATAATGGGCGTTGTATTACTGATTTATTTTATTTAATATTAAAAAATTTACAATAAGATATATTTTGATTATAAATATTTAAAATAAACAATATTTATATTTAAAAATTAAACATATATATTTTATATGCAAAAAAAATAATCCTAAATTAAAAATAAATTTTATCGTAACGAGAAGAATAAATATATAACCCTAAAATATGTAATATGCCGCAAAATTAAAATTTAACTTTTATAATTCTCTCGTCCAATAATAAAATTTTTGGATTCCCTGTAAAATTTAGTTGATTTATGGAATACGAATTAAAATAATATGAATATAATATTGTAAGCTATTTATAAAATATATTTTACATGTTTCAATTTATTTCGTTGTTTACCTATCACAAAAGCTACCAATTGAGGATAGAAGGCTTGCTGCTAAAAGAAGATTTTATCAACAATTTGGATGATATTTTACCTGCCCTAGATTCGCTAATTTACACAGCTCAGGGTATAAAAGTTTAATTATAGTTGTTATAGAAATTGTAAAATCTCCTTCAAATAACCCAAAAATTCTATTACTTTTTTTTATTTTAGATATCAAAAATTGTTCACTCTTGCACGAAATACTATTGTTGACGGTATACGTGGGAAATTTTATCAACTCCGTAATTTTTATCCTATTCATAAATTTTATATTTCGATAATTAGTTTTTCAAATCTCATAATAATTAGGGAATTTTGAAGTGGTTTTTTTATAATCATATGCCCCTGGAAAACTGTCATTAAAAGGAGAAAAGCCAATTTTTAATACTTATATAATTCCTAGCTAGCGTCTTTTAATTTTGAAAGATCTGATTTTTCTTGAATCGTATTCCAGAATGTATACAATGAAAGAAAAAAATATTTATTCAGTGTGAAATTGTGTGAAATTCACAGGGTTGGTGGCGATAAACTATCTATGTTGAAATACGATTCGACAAAATCAGATGTTTTCAAAATTGAAGAGAAACAGCTATAAAAGTTTAAGAATTTTTACTAAAACCCCGGATAGAAGCACATCCACTAATTTGCTAAACCTCTACGCCGTTTATATTTCTTTTCTTCCCGTTTAAAACATGATAACAAATTTAAAGGAAATTTATAAATATAAAAAGTTAGGAATTTAGATATTGATTAAATGTTAAACAAACTTTGAACCAAACAATTTTTATAAAATTCGGTATACAAAACCGAGAGGTATTACTGACCAAAACCTAAGATCGATGGGGCCAATTTAATGGAATCAACCATGTCTGATTCTATCTAAACCGAACTTTTGACCATATTATTCATTTAATTTTGCCTTGGATAAACATAATTCGCGTAGGGTGGTTACGCTGGTAATGCTGCTGGCATAAGGTTGACTTCACTGCTTAAAATCTCGGAAATCAGAGGCAACAACCCTAAAATTGGTTTGATCCATTTTGTTGCCGAAGTAAAAGAAATTAATTATTCTAACTAACTTATTTTTTTTATTTGAGCAACAAGCCTAAAAAAAAGAAAGAAAGAAAGAAATTGCAATGTGAGTTATGATATTATTTTAAAATAATCAAAGTAAATTTTTAAACAATGTTTTTTATGTTATAAAATTAAATTATTTGAAATCTTTCCCTCTTTAAAGCAATTAAATAGACTCAATATTCAACCATCAAGATTAGCGACCGAAATAAAATTTTTGGAAAAAGCTCAAAAGTAAAATAAATAAATTAAAATGGCATGCTATTCTATTGTATAATGTAGAGACCTTCAATCCCGACGCGGAGTGAGCCGTGACATTATGATTCTAAAAGTCCGGGTCGAGCTTGAAAATAAAAATAAATTAAAAAACCCGAGGCTATTTTTTTCCCTAAAAAACCTGGGCCGAATTTTTTAAATAAATCTAAATTATATCAATGATCTAGTTGGAAAATTATATAATAATTCTTTCGACGTTTACTGCGTATATTTTAATTTACAAAATGTTGCAAAAATTATTTAAAATGAATTTATAAAATCAGCCAGACAAAAAAATGATCCTGAGCTGGCTTAAAAAAAATCTGAGCTGGACTAAAAATATTTTTTTGAAATCAAGACCGAACTTGAAAATAGGACAAAATTCAAATCTAAGACGGGCCTAAATTTACGAGTCTCTGATATATTTCAAAACTTTTGTAAAATTTTTTAATATGATTTTTGTTAAGAATTAACATGGAATCTCTGATATTGGATATATCATCTCTGACCACGAAATGTGGAAATTTATCTTCCCAACTGTCAAAAGCCGATGGAGACCTTAAAAATATGTTGGAAGATTTTCTCAAGGTTTATAAATGTTTTGTGCACATACACTCAATATCATTCATATAATGGACCTAATTGCTAAATGTGATATTTAAATTTTCAGAATTATTAAAAGATAAGCATATTAATGACTCAATCAAAACACTATTTTTTTTTAAATTAAAAAAAAATAATAAATGATGAAAAAAAATTATTTAGTACTAGAAACTTACAAAATTTTTGTTTTTATAGTGGTTTTTAATAGAGGATTTATGTTCTTGTAAAGGCATACTGTGATATTACCCCTTCCTACTTATGATAGGTCTATTTCTTTGACCAAATCATTTCCCTATTTTATTAATACTTTTCGATGATCCTTATTTTTTCTAACCCTTTTTCTTTTATATTGTATTTAATTTCACAATTGTAGTTATATGATATTTATATTTTTTTTTAAAAACGTAAATTTTAGTATGCTAAACAAGAGATGGATTCGATCCAGAAAGATTTGGTAGAAATAGAAAGATGGCGCATCATTTTGGCTGATTTTTTCTGCGAGGACAGGGCTACTTTCAAGCTGGAAGAAAGTTTCAAGATATTTTATAACTTCTTAGAGAAACTCAGGAAAGCAGAAGAGGTTAATAATGTTTCCGTTGTATATCTATTTTTAAAAAAATTTATTCGGCATCTACTATCATTATTATCTTTAGGCTCGCGACACTGTTACAATCTAAATCTACTCAATCAAATTTATTTCATTTTGTGATGTTATTACATATGATATACTATATGTATATGATTATTTATCACATATTTTAGGAAAATATTATAAGGAAACAAATCGAAGAAAAGCGCAAAGACATGAAATTAAAAGAAAAACCTATCCAGAAACCGACCGACCTGGCTATAAAAAATAGTAATTATTTCATTTTTATTTTTTGGTGATTAAGTATAGTTAATATAAAGTTGTATATAAAAAAATTATTCCCAGTAGAAATTAATTTTTCTGAAAAAATTAAAAATAAGAATGATGGAGATGGGAAATTCTTTTTCCTTTCTTTTTTTTAACCCTTATTTCCCATTCCAGTGTTGCAAAACGGCTCAATTTTTAAAACGTTTAACTCGATATTTTAGTCAAAAATATTATACACGCCTGGAAATCTTGTCCATAGATAGCTGAATGGTTTGGATATCTAACGAAATTTCAAAGCTTGCGTAATTTATTTTTCTAAAATATTGAAACCGTTTTTAAAAATCCAGCCGTTTAGCAACCTATCCCATTCAAGATCAAGTTTAAAATGGTAGTTTTCAATAAAACCCTCGCGCGCTTTTTCTTCTTCTCTGTTTAATGGTGACTTTTAGTTTTACTCAGGTTGGCCAGTTTTCCCTCTGATTTTTTTCCATTTTGACAGTCTTGAGCATCAATATTTGTAAGATTCATTTTTCTCATATCCGCCGCTATCACCTTTATCCATTTCATCTTGGGAGTTCCTCTAGATATTGATCCTCCTACTTCGATCATGGTGCATCTTTCCCAGTCATCTTTTATCTTACGTTCTACATGCCCAAACCATTTTAGTCTATTACTTCGCATTACCATTCCAATCACTTCTAATTCTTGGTCGCAATTCCTTATTAGTTTTTCTCTCCCTCAGGGATACCTCATACATCTATCTAATCATCCTCTCTGTTCTTTTCATGGGTTTCCCCCGCCGCAATAAACTAAACAACTCCTCGCACAGCTTATGTAATTTTCCCCTTTAACTTCAGAGAGACATTTTTATTTGTTAGAATAGACGACATTTCTCTGAACTTCTTCCATGCGTCTGACCCTGCAGCAACAGCAGAATCTACACCACCATCTACGTTTAACATATCACGCAAATAGCAAAACCTATCCACTTCTCCCACGGTTAACCCATTGCCAATATCCAAACTATCATTTTATAAGTTATTAGTATTATGTACCCCTTTTATGCACGTTCTATGAAAAAAGTCATTCTTGCTAACATCAGACTTCTCTTTTTCCCACTACATCTTTTATGCACCTATTTCTGGCATCTGGGACATTAGATTGAATTTCTAGTAACTCCTTTCCCATATACACCACATGGCCAGTTGCCGAATTCTTCTATCTTCAGATTAGCCCCACCAATCATCACCTTTGTCTTTACTAAATTCATTTTCAGGCCCTTTGCTTCCATAGCCATCTTCCATTTAATATTTTATCCCTCAATTCTTCCTCACTGTTTGCCATTAATACAAGGTCTTTTGCACATGATAGCACCTAGGAAGTCTTTCACGCATCTCTTTAGTCTCCACATTTATTAGATAAATAATAATGGACTCAGCAGGGATCCTTGATGAAGTCCTATTTTCACTTCAAAGCTTTTACTATCTCCATCATCCACCCCTACCGCAGTTTGTACTCCCACATACATTGTCATTACTGCCAGCGTCTAAATGGCAGAAAATTTGATAAAGGTAAATCCCCCTACAAAATCTTACCCAACTCCCTAAAATATTTCGCGGCCTTCCACCGCCATATTCGTCAAACCACGATGCTATAGTTATATTAATAAAAAAATCTTTTATAAGCTACCATTTATAATCTTATATCATTTATAATCTTATAATAAGCTACCATTCATAATCTTATAACAAAATTTTATTTCATCCTTTCAGGCCTATTTAGGTTAGAAAAAACAATTAAATCTCTAATTCTTGTTTATAATTAATCGGCAATTGAAAAGCTGTTTGGGCCACTCCATTGGGATTGATCATTGAATGAGAAGAAAATATAATCTGAAAATCTTCAATAACTTTGGATTGCTATTATTAAATAAAGGATATAGTTAAAATTTGTAAACCTATCGAAAATCTTAAAATTTTAAAAGATTTATTATATTCTTAATGAAATTTATTATTAAAATTTTTCTTGAAAATTAACAAATAAGAATAATATTAATATTTTACGTATAAAATTGTACAATATTATAGTAAAAAAATTAATAAGAAAGCTTAAAATTTAAAAATAAAAAATTTATAATTTTTTATTATTTGTTAATAGACAGATCAATCGTTTCAATCATTCAATTTAAAAAGAATATAATTCAAGTCAAAAACTACGCCCCCCCAATCTATACCTACCCCCAATTGCCTACCCTACCCCCTCAAAAAAATCTACCCACAAAAATATATAGGGGAAATGTACCATTAATGGCCATGTTTGAAGACTGGCCACCTCCCTTTAACTTTTTATCTATTGGACCAATATCTCTCAAAATTGGTCAAAATGTGTATATTTATGATATGTACCTTACCTAAGTTCATTTATTGAATATAGCAATTCAATAAAAAAAATATTTCAAATAAACTGTTTTTAGTACCTCTTTCTGGAAAAATCACCTTATACATTTTTTTGTTTGGTGAAAAAGTTACTAATTTAGATTACTGATATTTTATATAAATATTATCATTAGTCATTTAGCATTATTCACACAAAAAATTAGACTTTAAAAGCTTTATTTAATAGACATATAACGCGCTTAATAATAATAGAGATGTGGATATTGACTGGCCATGTATTGATTGGCCACAATTCGCACATTCACATATTCATATTAAAATGAAAAGCTCATGCAAAACAACATTTGGTGAAATAAAATGATGAACGAGATTAAGAATGTTTAGTAAAATGATAATTAAGAAATTAATTTGCAATATTATCATTAAATAGATGTGGTAATAAATTGAGATTTTAATACTAATTAAATTAGTTTATAATTAATTTTCTCTATAACTAAAAATGTAGAAATATCAATATAGTCTTTTACAAGTATTTCATATTGTGTTATTTTATATTTATAATAAAATTCTTAAATAATATATTATGGCACTTTCACATAATCTCATTTAGCTCATAAGATATTATACATAGAGCTTTGATTCAAATTTTATTATAAAGATTAATATTTAGGCTACATATTGATATAAAATTTGTTTGGTTAAACATAAATTTTAATACCTTTTTTTCAAAAAAGCAAAAACATGGCCATTCATGGCACATTTCCTACCTAACCCCCAAAATGGCAATATAATATTTGTTTCTTACCCACCCCCACCATGTAGACACTGAAACCAACTATTCTTCCAAACCTAATTCTCATGGCCCATCTAGTAACCTCGCATGGCACCCTGACAAATGCCTTTTTCAAATCAGCAAACGCATAATACAGTTTCTTTTCCTTTGCAAGATACTTCTCCTGTATTTGTCTACAAAAATTGCATCTGTTGTGCCTTTCCTCAGTTCATCAATTTTCGTTTGTTCCCTTTTCCGCTTCTCTAACATCCTCTCAAATACTTTCATTGCATGTTCCAAGAGTTTAATAGCTCTATAAGACCCGCAATCTAAAGTATCACCTTTCCCCTTGTACACTGGAATTTATACTTTTTCACCAATCCTCGGGGGATAGTTCTCTCTGTGATATTAAATTGGCTAAATTCATTAACCATTCAATCCTTAAGTCATCAGAACCTTTAAATATTTCGGATACCACTCTCGTTAAACTCGCTGCCTTATCTTTTCCATTGTTCTCTTACTGTACCTGATACCTTTGCACAACTAAGATCATTATCCCATTCATTCTCTTCGTTCAACCTTCCATGTAGATCTTCCAGGTGTTCTTAATATCTTAATACCGCTACTATCAATAACCATTTTTCCTTCCATGCTTTTCAAACATTTAACACCTACCACATCCTTCCTCTTTTTTGCAATCCTAGCCATATTTCTTATTCCTACGCGCATTCCATTTTTTAGCAAAGGGCTTTTCCTATTAATTTCTTCTCATTTCCTTTCGCCACCTTGTTAATATAGTTATCATTATTTTCTTTAGTATTATACCATTATTTGAAACACCTCCGTTTCTCGTCCACAGCTGCTACCTCCGGATTCCGCCACCATGTCATATGTCTAGGCAGCCCCTTTGTCCATCTACATACCTCCCCAGTTATCCTCACCCAGACTTTCATCATGACTTCCCACTTGTCACCCCCCCCCCCTCCCCAGATGCTTGTGTTACCTCCGCCTTTCTTATCGCTAATGTCATATAATTGACATCTAACACTCTCTCCTTCAATTTCTAAACCTTGTCTTGGCACAAACTTTCTTTAGTGATCCTGGTGCCTTTATATTCGGTACTGATCAATACAACAATCGGGATTCCCTTCCCGACATCATCCCTTTAGATGGTTTTGACACTCGTCGAGGAGACAGTGATCCTATTTTATACCCAGATCACAGGGAACCTTTTAAAACTCTATTAGCTGCCAAAAACGTTGCCACTGCCCGCCACGATTAGGCTGAAGGTAGGATTTTGGAAGGATTAATAAAATATTGATTAGTTTTTACTTAATAAATATTTATTTTCTATTCATCTAATTTCTTTCATATTTTAATCAAAGGTTTGAATACATCGTATACTGAGAGAGCATGTTTTAAAAACGACAAATCCAAAGAGGATGAGGAAGACAATAAAAGCTCCGAGAATTCTTCAATATTTACGGAACAAGGTTTGGCATATATTTTGTTATATAGATCACTTTAAAAACCATTTTCCTCATATATGCTATAATTTTTCTTAATTAAATTACAAATCATATTGTTTTTTAAAATATTTTATTTTAACACAATATTTCACATTGCATTTCCCAATGGTTTAAATATTTGGTAAGATGAAAAGAAGGACATGTATTTTTTATATAGAGATAAAATATTTTTAGATAATGATAGTTTGAGATCGGCCAGTCCTGGTTGTTATAAAAGACGGATGCGTAAACATTTTCCTCCATCTAGTAGCGAAGACTTGATGGAATTTTTGTCCAATTCCCACTACTCCAACGTCAATCATTCTTTAATGTACCTTATTTATAAATTTATGTTTGATGAATTATTTTTTATTTTGCTGTAATGTTATAGTATAATATATTATATAAAAAAGAAATATACCACTATTATTATTATTATAGAAGAACTGGAAGCGGTTCTTCCTCTTCCAGTAAATCTGTTGCCAATACGACTGCTCCATCTTTTCGTGAGTCGCAATCAATCGTCTCAAGTTTACACACCAGCGATAAGGACACTATATCATTACCAATAGTGGTCCGTGGACCACTTAGCAGAAGACTTACTAATCACCATCACTCCCATGGCCGTCAACTCAGCCTTCCCGAGCATCATAGGAGCAGAGGCATTATAAGTATTTCTGGGACAGGAGGCGAGATCGGTAGCGCCAGTGGCGTAGGGGCGGAATGGGTGCCATTGGGTGGCAGCGCTCAGAGGGATAGTGGTTTTATCGATCAAAACGGTCAAGACGATGATGAAGAGGAGGATGAAGGTGGGGACGTGTCGCGTGACGAGACCGTGGTGGACAGCCAGTCTCTAACAACCGAAGAAGTCGGTGAGTTTTTAGGACGTTATAACGGCTCTATATCCGAGCGTTTATTGGAACAATTAGTGAAAACAGAACAAATCGAACTGACCGAGCCTGAGCCTCTTATCAAAAGAGCAGAAAAGGTTTTTATCAAGGATAAATTTCCATTAAACATTGCTGACTCCAAAACAATATCAATGGGTAAAACGCCTGAATTCAAAGATTTTTACAAACAAGTTCTCCTCAACAAAGTGAACAGGGATCGTGAGGCTTTTTCGGACAAGCAGTCGCTTAAGATGGCCAATACTGCCGAATCAAAAGGGCTAGTTCCAGGATTAACGAAAAAACATTTTCAAAAATCAGCCGAAAAATCTTTTTTCCCAAAAGTTTCCTCTAAAAATGTCGTTTCTCGAACCGTAAAATCGGATGTTCCCATATTATCCAGTCTCACATCTAGCCGCGTCGGAAAACTGACGACATCAATAAGACCCCCTATACAACTATCAAAAAAGACCGAACTATATCGGTCTTCAGCTGCTAACATTAATCATGCCTTTGAGCTAAACAAAAGAGATCGTAATTTAAAAAAACATGATACCGTCAATATAACTTACGACCATGAAATTAAACACTCCCTACCTTACGATCGCCGTAAAACGGAAAGACTTGACATGCTTAAGGGATCCAAAACGACCCTAAAAATTTTCCCGGTTCCACCCGTTATCGAGTCCACAAACGCTATTCACTTGAAACCTCATGGACGATTAAATAATCGCCCTCTAACGAATACAAAAACGGGTAGAATAATGTCTACTTCTTTGAACTGTAAGCAGCACCGAAAAACGATCTCCGATTTCGATAGTCACGAAGTCGTAAAAACTCGGGTAATCGCGAGAACGGGTCTGTCATGCCCTGTCAAAGTGAAATAAATATGCTTATTCGTTTTTCTTACACAACAGAATTTTAATAATGATCAAAGAGTTTTCATCTTAATCATATTTATGATCTGAGCAAGATTAGTGATATCAACAGGTAGCTAAACTTGTATTTATCAAACAAAAAAAGTTAGAGAAATAGTTGCTGAATTTAAATCATTAACTAATTTTTTTGTAATTATTTTTAAACTATAATAAACTTAACAAGATCAAACGAATACTATATAAATGATCGTCATGTATACAGTTCGAAAGAATGAATCTTAACATAACTAATTTATTACTCGATGCCGTTATTCGTATTTAATTTAAACAATTATTTTTCCATATCAACCTTTTTATAAAATAAATAATTTTAAATGAAATTGCAGCCAACGATATTAAAGTTGCACTATACTTTCCTTCAAATTATTGACATTTAAAATAACACTAGCTCACCAAAGGACAATTCGGCGTATTTGAGAGCCTAGCGATATAACAATTATTGTTGAAATTCAAACTTTTTAAGAAATTTAAATTATATTTTCTATAATATTTATTATATTATTATATTTAAAAAATTATAACATTTTATATAAATTTTTAGATTTGTTATAATATACCATGATATTTTTGAAATATTAAAATTGTTATGAAAAAAAAAAATTGTTTCTTTAATCTTTAATAATCAATTTATTATAAATTACCTTTATATTATTATAAATTGTTATTAGTGAATGCCAAAATAAATTTGAATTTTTATGCCAAGTATCTATTAAAATTAATTTTATGAGAACATCGAGAATAAAATTTGTAGAAGCTTGGCATATTTTTGTGCCTGATTTAGCTCTTTTGGGGAGTGTAGGGGGAGGTTTTTAATACGTCCAATCACTCTTCTGGAGTTTGAACAATATTTTATAATATATTCTTAATTTATTTAATTTTAACTTCATCTATTATGGTTCTTAAATTCAAATATTGTTTTATAGTAATATTTTACTCAACAATGTGACTGTTTCAGTGGCGTATCCAAAAATTTTTTATAAGGGGGGGGGGGCCTCGCCCCCAAACCCCTTTACCTGGCCTTCGGCCAGCTTTTACCCTGCCTTCGGCCGGGTCTTATGTTTTAGCTATTCTATTAAATTATTCATAATTGAATAATAATTATATTTCTATTTTTAACTATTATTTATTAATTCGTGTTTATGGATAGTGCAAGTCTATTTTTTTATTATTTTAAGTTAGGTATATTATATTTAATAAAGTTTTTTTAAATGTAAAGTTGAAATAAAGTTTAATGTCATTTTTTTAATAAAATTTGCTTTAAAAACTAGCCTCAGCGTAAATTCTCATACAATATAAGTAGAATATAATTTTTTTATTGAAAATACTAATAGTAGTGTGTATAAAATATTGACTAGAAAAACAAGTTTTTTTAACTTCTTATCAAATACAATATTATACAAAATTTTTTATTAAATACTATAATTATAATGTGATTTTTAATTTTCGTGGGAATGTTGACAATTCATCAATAATTTCGTTTGTCGTTGGAACCAAATCTCTGTGGATATTTATCAGAGCTAACCCATTTAGCCGAGATTCGGAAGTAGTACTTCATAAATATGTTTTCAACCTTCTCAAATTGGAAAAAGTCCTTTTATTCGTACATGTTGTAATAGGCAAACATGCAAGAATATAAAACAATTTCAAAATATTAGGAAATTGAGCCAAGGTTTTTTTAAACCGATTGAGCGCATCAATAGCATGCTCAGGTAAAATAGCTAAAGGTAGTAAATATACCACAATTCGAATTCACTGATTAAATTTATTTCAGTATCAATATCATATGAATAAAATTTTGCTAAATATTTAATTTTACCAATAATGGCATTAGAAAACGAAGAAGGATCTTTGGGTAATAAAACTTGAAGATTGCTAAAGACTTGTTTTTATTTAAAAACCGTATTTTTATTTGCGATAAAAAAGTATCTAAGAATGGGATGAAAATGGATATTTTATAATATTCTTTAGTTGAGCCAATATTTATTTTACATCTCAATAATTGCCTAGGTGCTAGACGAGGTTTAATTAGTGTTATATCATAAAATTTAGCCTTCGATTCAACGTCTATAAAAATATTATGAAAATATTTATCTACATTCATTCTTATTGTATCTACCTGTTCATATATATTTTCCGCCAAATCAATAACCTGAAACAAATCTAAATTTAGTTTTTGTAAATTTCTACAAAGTAATGAGCTATAGGAAATTTATTGATGCAACTAGCAGCAATGATAAACTCTGATTGATCAATTGAATTCAATAATGATATCGCTTCTGACGACACATTACTTTTTTTCATGCTCAGCCTTATTTAATTTTTGTATTTCTATTTCTTTTGTTCTATAAAATGGAAGTAAAAATGAAAAATATTTAAAAAATTATAGACACTTATTAATTCTATCTCACTAATAATTTTGAATTTAATAAAATAATTATATATAATAATAAAATAAATTACCGTTTGATTTCAATCTCTTTGACTGAAAATTTTTCCATTTTATTAATATTTTTGAATAATGTTAATGTACTCACAAGGAAAGGAAATTTTAATAAAATTTATTTATAAAAACTAAGTTTCATGTTGGAAAATTGATATTCAAATTATTTGTAAAATTTTAATTGGGGGGGGGGGGGGGGGGGTGTAAATGCTATTTATGAAAAGAGTCAAATTTGCGATGGGGTTAGGGGGAATTTCCCCCTTTCCCCCCCATTGGTTAAGCGCCTGGACTATTTTTTATTGGACCTCAAAAAGGGTTGATAGTTTTTCTCAAAAGATAAGCTTCCCTAAAATAAACAAACGTTCTACAGGAGCACTTGATGTAAGTACCACATTATAATAAATCAGCAGTTTAAAACTTGTAAACAATATAAAGATAATGAGTTTCGGTTAGTCAATTCTGATTTTAGATAGGAAATTTTTGAAAAAAAATAATTATATTTAATATAGTGAGATATTTTAAAATATTTAAAATATTTTTAAAAGTAACTAGTTAATTTGTCGTTGCATTGACCAAAATATAACTAGTTACGGTTACTAGCTATTTAATAATATTTCTAAAGTAACTCTATATATGTAATATTATTTCAAAAATAACTAGTTAGGGGTAACTAAATTGGAATTCAAGGTATATTAAGATTATTTGCATAAATTGTTCACATGTGTATAATACCAACGAAAATCGATTTTCGATAGATTTTATTATATCAATTAAAATTAACCTAAAATTTTCTGAAATTCATAGGATAGGTACAATATTATTCCAACAAAATCAAATCCTTAATAAAAAATATTTGCTATAAATTATTTAAATCAAAATTCCTGTATGCACGATTTTAATAATAAAGATGACAATCTGGGACTTATATATAAAAGTGTTTCAACTATGCAGCTTTAACAGCCAAAGCCTAACCTCTCCATCAATCTATTTAAAAGCTAGAATATATATTTATCTATACTCTGAGAAAATTTTATTTTTTAAAATATAACAAATATTGTAAAAAAAATGAGACTTTTAACGTTTTGGTCCTCATTTTTGTGAATGAAGACTACCAATCTTTTTTTTTATTGATAAAAAGTGTATCTGAATTCGTTGATTGAGAGGTGTCTACACCTCCTGAATTATTTATTGCAATAACTTCAAAGATTGAAATGCTTCTCCCCAGTCTTTGTAAATAAAGTTCAATCCAAGAATGATAATTCATACCTGATAAATTCAGTTGATAAAATCTTGGTCAACTTGGAACTCTTATATGGCTCATTATTTTGTCACCCTATAAACTGTTTTTGACACCTTCGAAATCCTTTTCACCTTTAAAAATCTGTGAGCAATAGTACTTGCAAATATTAGAGAGACTTCATACCTTTCGTTTAAAAAAAATGGAAGCCGTTTACAGTTGCAATTTGTGAACGTGTGATAAAAGAAATGGCCTAAGTCTCAATCCCCATTACCCCTTTACTACAAAGGTGGAAAAAATCCCTTAACTACAAAGGTGGGGTCTATTTTACCCCAAAATTTTGAATATATATTAAAAAATTATTGGAGATAATAAATACAAAATCTTATAATAATAGTTACTTCTAAAAAAAAGTTATGCAAATTTTCCTAAAGTTGCTAAAATAAAAAAATTTTTCTGAAACCTTCCTCTAATTATAGTTTTATCAACAAAAAAATGCAAATTTTATTATATATTTTATTAAATCAATGTTGAATAAAGATAATTACATAAATTAAAAAAATATCAAATATTAATCATCAAATATCATGTAATTTTTTGTAATAACATTCACGACAAAATGTTTGCATATGATCTTTACAAATGAATTTTGAACAATTTAAAAAATAAATGTTGTTTTTACGTCCTTCACTCTTGGACAATCATAACATCTTCCCTTTTTATTTGATGGAATATGCTTTTCATCAATTATATTGAGAACATCCCCAATGTTGTCACGTAATATTTACATATACTAGGGTTCTAAGATCTGATGATCATATATGGAATTATCAGTTCCATTTCTAATAATTTTATAAATTTTTATATTCAATAAATTATTAGCTTTATAAACTATCAGTGCATATGTTATTGATATATTTACTACAGTATAAAAAATGGTCAATGGCCATCTATTGGATTTTCTGAATATATGGAGGATAGTTGATCAGTATTAACTCCAGTTTTTGTTAAATTATAAAACGTTATAATTTTTGGTTTTTTTAAACTCATCAATTGATGCATCAATTTTGTTATCATAATGTATTGTAGAAAGCAACACTATACTTATACTTTTTTGGTATGTATGAAATTACAGTTGTATTTTCTCTAAATGCAAATAAACTAAATATATCTCTTATCATCACTTGACTCACAATCTACATAAAATTCTATAAATATCAAATATTAAATAGACAATACTTCCAGAACTTGATGATATTAAATTTTCCATATGCATCTTTTATAGTATTTAGCTCCACAAGAAAAATAAATAGTATAAAATTTTAAAAATTTGGGTCACAATACAACAATGAAAAATACTAAAAAAAATTTTTCAATTTTATATATTAGTTTGTAATATACAATAATATTAATTTTAAAAAAATTTGAAAAATAAAATTTTGTAAGTACAAAGGTGGGACCTATAACTACCCCAAGCTCAACAAATTGCAAATATTTTAAAAAATATCAAATCAATTATCATGAAATTTGGTAGATATGTTCCTTATAACAAAATATTAAACTACTATAAAAACCAGGTCAAATTATCTTCAGGATTTTTAATTACCAAGATTATAAAAGCCTTGTGGTATTATTTACCCCTTGTAGATAAGGCTAACACTTTTTGTTTAAACTGAACTTTGAATATTACGCGAACCATTTTTCTCATCGATGGTAATAAGGTCTAGACATCTATAATCGGAAGGCCTAGTCATTATTTTTCTGGCTAAATTATTGACTTGATCGTTTTTAAAAATAGTCTCAAAACGAGCTATTTTCCAATATTATTTCGCTATATTCAATTTTATATAATAAATATACACACAAATTTAATATATTAATAATTAATTCTAAAATCTTAATCTTTTGATTTAATTTTTAAATTCATATTTAGAAATCTGCATAATCTAGTTTCCAAAAACATTTAAAAGATAATAGAGATATTGAAAAGTACAATGATGATATGTTATTTCCTTTTCCTGATATCTCATACATTTTAATCTCGATAAAAAAAAACACGGTATAATTTGTTATATGAATGTTTGTTCAACCAAGTTTCATGCTGAATTGGCAATATATTAATTTGATTGAATCCATAGGACAACTTAATATGCTAATGATAACGTTACTATACCTTACCAGGATACCTTAGCTAGATCAAAAAGACCACCTACTATAGAAGATTCTTTTTGAAAAAAAATATAGTACTAAAAATAATCTAGACGCTATATTATAAATCTAAAAAAAATTCAAATTAATATTTTTAATAATATTTTATTTTTTTATATTAAATTAAATAAGAAAGATTATTTATTCGGATTATACATTCTGATCGCCGCTCTAGAGTTGGCGAAGCCACTAAGGATATATTATTAAGATACAATAAAAAAAATATATATTTAAAATTTCAATCATATTTTTTTTTATTTGTGGAAATAGAGATAATTAAAAAGAAATTTCGAAGTATTGTAAAAAGTGGGGGACGCTACTTTATTGAAAAAATAGCGGAATCCCTTATAAAAACACGCTTTGAAATACTAATTTAAAATAAAATCAGTTTTCCGAAAATAAAGAAGTATTTATGAGATAGTTTTCCCCATGTTGTGTTGTTAAACGGCTCGTTTGAGCTGATTTTTAAAAACAGCTAACTTAATATTTTATCACTAAGTATATTACGTAAGCCTGAAGATTTCCCATAGTTGGCTTAAAGATTTGGACATCTATTAGAGAAATTTCAAGACTTAGGCAATGTTTTTGTGGCCAAAATATTGAGTTAGCCGTTTTTAAAAATCGACCCAAATCGAGCCGTTTAACAATAGTCCCATGAATCTTTTTCTAGGGTTCTTCTAGACTGAAATATTAATATAACATATTTTACAAATAAGATTTTTACTATTTGTTTTAAAAAAGTTTAAAAATAATTATGACTTTTTGTCACTTCTCTATGGCATATTTTTATTGAAATTTTAATTGACTTGTTTATTTTAACATGTTTACAATATATATTTTTACCCATTTGCCTTAAAAAAATTCAAAAAAGTTCAAAAATAACGATTATGACAATTGTCACTTTCCTGTAGTACATCTTCATTGAAATTTTAATTTAACATATTAACAATATCTATTTTTACCCATTTGCTTTAAAAAAATTCAAAAAAGTTTAAAAATAATGATTATGACAATTGTCACTTTCCTGTGGTACATCTTCACTGAAATTTTAATTTAACATGTTAACAATATCTATTTTTACCCATTTGCTTTGAAAAAATTCAAAAAAGTTTAAAAATAATGATTATGACAATTGTCACTTTCCTGTGGTACATCTTCACTGAAATTTTAATTTAACATGTTAACAATATCTATTTTTACCCATTTGCTTTAAAAAAATTCAAAAAAGTTCAAAAATAACATATGACAATTTTCACCTTTCTGTGTTACATTACATCTTCATTGAAATTTTATTATAAATTTTTTTTTAAATATAAATTTTTACCCATATATATCAAAAAAAGTTTTTAAAAAAATAACGATTATGAAAATTGTCGGTACATCTTTATTGAATTTTTATTTTAATTTTAATTTAACATGCTTACTAACTTATTTACTTCAAAAAATAATATCATAAAAATAATAATTTACATAACATTATAAAATATGAAGATCTTTGAAGATCGTTGATCTAAAATAAATCTTTGAAGATCGCTGCTCAAAATTTTTCAAATAAAAGATCTTAAAATTTTACGAATCTTTGAAGATCGTTGCTCAAAATTTTTTAAAAATAAAAGATCTTCAAATTTTAAGATCTTTAAAGATCTTACTCAAAAATCTTCATACAAGATCTTTTGTACAACTCTGCATCCTTCAGTGACAATTAGATTGGCTAAATTCTGAACCATTTAATTCCTAATTCATCAGAACCTTTAAACATTACTAATACCACTCGCGCTAAACCCGGTACCTTTCCTTTTTTTTATCTTTATCAATGCTCTCTTAATTTCATCTTTGCCAAATTTACACCCTGGACCTTCTACATTTGCACAACTAATATCATTATCCCAATCATTCTCTTCGTTCCAAAGCCCCTCCATATAGATCTTTCAGGTGTTCATAATACCACTACTATCAATCACCAATTTTCCTTCTATATTTTTCAAACATTTAACACCTACCACATCCTGCCTCTATTTTGCCATTCGGTCCATATTTCCCATTCCTTCCGCGCATTCCATTTCTTTAGCAAATTTCTGCCCTTGTTCTTCTTGCGCTTTCGCTACTTATTTATTGCCATTTCTTTTCGCCGCCTTGTAAATATCGTTATCACTGTTTTCTTTACTATTATACCATTTTTTGAAACACCTCTTCTTGGCCACAGCTTTCGTTACCTCCGGATTCCACCACCATGTCTCCTTATGTCTAGGCGGTCCTTTTGTTCATCCACATACCTCCTTAGTTGTCCTCACTCAGGCTTTCTTCATGGCTTTCCACTAGCCATTTACCCCTGATGCTTCTGCCACCTCCGCCTCTCTTATTGTCAATTTCATATTGAATTGATGTCTAATACTCTCCTCCTTCAATTTCCTAACCTTCAGCCTTGGCAGAAACTTTCTTTGAGTGATCTTGGCAGCTTTAAGAGTGAGATTTCCTATAACTAGGAGGTGCTGATCAATACATCCCTCTCCCGGTAACATTTTCAATTTTTTACTATCCTCCTATCAGATCTCCTTACTAACAAATAATCCCCCGCACTTTTATCACTACCCGACTTGCAAAGTTGTACATTTGCTCAAAATAAAAAGATCTTAAAAGATCTAGATCTTTGAAGATCGTAAAATTTGAAGATCTTTTATTTTTTTAAAATTTTGTGTAACGATCTTCAAAGATCTTCATGATATTTATTTTTTTACCCCTTTATTAAAAGCCCAGATGTTTTTCAATTTTATTAATATAATATTTCTTTTATGTTTTATACTTCTCCTCCTGCCTTGATGAAAATTGAAAAACATCTGGGCTTTTAATAAAGGGGTAAAAAAATAAATATCATGAAGATCTTTGAAGATCGTTACACAAAATTTTTAAAAAATAAAAGATCTTCAAATTTTACGATCTTCAAAGATCTTGCTCAAATTTTTGAGCTAGATCTCGCTCAAAAATCTTCAAAGAAGATCTTTTGTACAACTCTGCCGACTTGTATGTCACTAGCTTCTCTGATTCTTTCTTAAACATCGTATTAATAACAATCATATCCATAGCATTACTAAAATACATAATTCCTTCCCCTTTCGGATTTCTCATCCCGTAACTAAATTCTCCATGTACTCCCTCATAACCCTCGATGCTCGCTCCCACATGTGCATTCATGTCAACAGCCAAGATAATCCCCCTTTATTTGCCAGTTTCGATGCCACTTCTAATAGACTGTCCCAAAATGTATCTTTCTCTTCTATACTTCTTCCAACCTGAGGAACATATGCCGAAATAATATTGCATAGCTTTCTACCAAAAATTATCTTGATAATCATTATCTGGTTATCTTGTCTTACCACTTCTATTACTTTGTTCACTTATTTCTCTGCAACCAATACGGCAACGCCTGCTTTACCATCATTACTTCCTTGCCAGAAAAATTTATACTTTTCACATGTCCTGCCAATCCTTCTAGCGCCATTAACTCTCCATCTGGTATCTTGTATGCAACGCACATCTATATGACTTCTCGGCCATTTCTCTCGCTCTTCATGCTCCCAACATTCCATGTCGCAACTTTTACTCTTTCCCCCATAAACTGGGTTCTACACTTATTATTAGGTCGTTTATGGCCGTCATATGTTTCATTTTCACCAATCGTGGTTTCACCAGGTTCCCCGTCCTTCTTTTTGTCGTAGGCGGAGGAGGAGGCCCACGGGGTACTTTATGCTCTATCCCGCCCATGCTTTGATGTAATTATTAGGAAATTTTGGAGCAAGGTTTTTACAATCGGATGCCCTTCCTGGCATCAACCCCTTGAGGTGGTTTTTACACCCCATCTCTTATTCTAGATCCAGACGACAGGAATCATTTAAACTTCCATTCGTAGAAAGACGTTGCCCCTGTTTTTCTAATATTACTGATTCAAATTTATTATTTCCCTAGTTTCTTGAGCTATTTTCAAAGAAATATTTAGTAAACTTTCATTTAGAAATCACTTTTTTCTGGTGGAGGCACGCTATATTTTTTTTTAAATAGTACCAATCCCCCCCTCTCTCGATTAAACCCTTGCAAATTAAAGGTCGTTGATAGTGTTGTTAAACGACTCAGCCGAGTCGGTTTGACTAAGATTCAAGTCGAGTTTTGAGTCGATTAGTCGATTTGTTTTTACAACCTGAGTTATGAACTTGAGTCGTGAACTCAAATCTAAACTCGAGTTTTGAACTTGAGTCGGAACTCGAGATTTAAACCGGAGTCGTGAACTTGAGTCGGAACTCGAAATTTGAACCTGAGTCGTTAACTCAATAAATAGGTTAATTTAAATTTTGTGAAACTTGATTATTTATATAAGTGTTATTTATTGGTCAATTGTGTAAAACCCAGATCCGTAGCTTGGGTCTAAAAATCGACTAAAATAGCTATGAGCACAAACCCAGAGTACAGACCAGGAGTTCAGACCAACGTATTTTAAGTTGTTTCTTGACCAGGTATATAAATTTATTAGCGGTAGTCAAGCCCGACTCAGCCCTAAATTCTTTAAGGTTTTGCTGGCCCGACCCGAACCCAAAATTTTTTAGAAAGTTTTGCCAGCCCGGCCCGAACCCGAATTTTTTTAAATTACCGCCCTGGGCCCCGAAAATTTACTTAAATATAGAAATTAATTTTTATAATTACACAAAATAAACGATATATGTTATATTGGTCTAGTTTCTATAATATAATCAAATATTTTTATTTTACATAAAAAATTGATAAATTTAGATATATTTCAAAAGATTTTCAAGCCTGCAGATCTCTAATTAGAACTATTGAATAATTAGCAAAACAAGCGTCACTTCTCGATGACAATTACTATGTAGGTCAGAAATAATTTTATCAGCACCAAATATTGATATGATGATGGATGGATATCAAATAAGTATATTTCTACCTTAATATGATGTATATGAGTTTGACCTGGTAGCATGGGTAAAAAATTAATATGGTTAATCGTATATTTGTTCGTGAAAAAAATTTTGCCAATCGCATTTCTCTTCATGGGCATGTATAGATCTTAACATTTTATTTTTAACTTTTGTACAATATTAAGAGAAAAATATCGGCTAGATTTAGGGTTTAATTCGGGTTCAGGAATTTTAAAATCTATTTAACGGAAATTTTGATAACATGAACTTAATCGAAAAAATTATTTCCTAAAATTATTGTTTTTTGTTTGGAAATAAAGAAGGATCCCTCGTAACATTACACAAAAACCGTTTGAAAAAAGCGTTATGTATGGAAATTCTTATTTATTATCTAAACTTTTTCCTGATTTAAATATGGAAGATTATAATCTTCAAGAATAGTGTTAAATGATTCGCTAATTAATATGCTAATTTCGAGTAAGATATTTAATCATATCTATTTTTTTTAAAAACTCCTAGAATTTATGAGCCTCAAACTATTTTTCTCCTGAAATATTGTCCTGACTTTGTTTAAGAATTTTAGTAATTTAGATTTCTTCAAAACATAGTACAGGAATTATTAAAAAAAATTATAACTCAAATTTTGTCGTGTTCAGAACTACGCTTCGAAGTTTTTTCACTTTATTGATTTAAATCTTTATAAATCATAAGTTAAAATTTTACGATTACAATACAAAAATCTAATAAAAAAACATATTATAATATAAAAAAATATCGTCTTCATCTTTCATTTGCCAAATCTTTTTCTTGGAAAGCCTTAAAATATAATATAAAGCTATATTAGAAGAATTAAAAAATCATTATTAAAATTTTACTAATTTTTTTGGGGGGGAAGGGGGGGAAGGGGGGGGGGAAGTAAAATTCTTGTCTAAAGTTTAAAAAATAATTAGGACTAAAAATTTATGTTAATATGGTCTACACAATTACAACAAAGTATATATTAATAATTACATTTATTCCAATAGATCTACGTCCCAATAACTCAGGCACAGGCATTGTTTTAGGGATTCTGAAGCCATCCTATTTCTTTTTTTTCATACAATCAACAGCTTTGCTGAAGGTCCTCTCACTTGCAACACTTATAGTTTGTTGCGCTAAATAGTCCCTAGCCATTAACGACGTAGTGAGAAATATGGAGGCATTCTTTGCCCACCAATCCAAAATATTTGTCGATGTTGGTGCAACGTGTTCCTTAAGATATTCCACGATCTTATCTCTCATGGGGTCTGGGTTATCAATAGCATCTCTGAAAATAAATATAAGAATACAAGGTTAATTATATTACTAAGTATTTATATTTACTTTCGCAACTTATTATACATAATAAGTAGGGATCATAAGCCGTTGCTTGGTATGATGGCCAATAAACATTGTGTATTAGTTTGAATTCTTCATCATATTTATTAATTAATATAGATTTGGGCATATATTTTAGTTTTTTTAAGGGTCTAGGAAACAAGATATGTAATTCGTAAGAGTACCAAATAAGTCTTCGTAGGCTTTACAGAAATTAATTTAGCCGCTTTTATGATATCCTCATTTACGTGTGAATTAAATGTTTCATTTGAAAAAATTCCCGATCGAAGGGACGAATAAAACGGCCATCCCAATGTTTTATTTTCTGATGAAACTTATATAATATTGAAAAATGGTTTAAGGAAGTTTTCAATTTCCTTTAAATATTTTGCCTCATTGGCATTAATATAAAATTCATCTTTGGAAAGACATAATAGTTAAATTTTTTAAAATAAAATATATTATAAAAATAAAATTTAAGATTATGCTTAATTTACTTTATTTATTGTAGTAATCTTAAGATACTTAGAATTCATCACAGTAACCATGTCGAGTGGTAACCTTGTGCCAGCAGAGATAACGATATATTTTTGCATACAGGTGAAGTGTTTTCACCAATTTATGTATTTTTTCTAATTTTTGATCAAAAATAATTAGTCCTTCTTTCACGATTAGAGATAGGCAGGCGCGTACGCAGGAATTTGTTCTGGGGGGGGGGGGGGGATAATAAATTTTTTTAAGAAATACTATTGTTATTTAAAAATATCAAGCAAAAATTTATTAGGACTAATAACTATTTCTAATACACAATTTTAAATTATATGAATTATAAAAAAAATATATATATAAACCGGCACATAAAAAACTATAAAATAAATGTTAATTAAAAAATATAAAGTGAATATAACCACAATAAATGTTAATTAAAAAATATAAAGTGAATATAACCACCATATGAATGACCCAAAATAGAAATTTGAATTTTTTGAGCCTTTAAAATTTATAAAAAATTTTAATGTTGGAAATATAAATATTAATACACAAAAAGTTTCTTAGGAATAATTGTATTTTGTATTATATTTACAATGTAAAATCCAATCTTCGTTGGGATTGAGATAATTTTTCAATTACTCATCCTTGCTTGGCGTCAAATGCCTATAAATATTTAAAAGATCCAAACCATTCAATCCACTTTCAGAAGTTGTACTTCTTAGGTATGTTTTCAGAGAACTGCAGGCCGGTGCCGGTATAACGTTTTAAAAATACTCCATTTTTTTATATACTCCTTTAAGCTTATTTGTGGAGTATTTTCAGATCATATTGTTCGATTATAATGTATTTACATATCAGAGTATACTTAGATCAATGTAATTTTTATAATGATATTTTTTTGAAAAAGTGCTCATGTCAATCAAGAAACATTATTCTGGAGCTGATGATGCTGAGGCGATTTTTTTGAATTTCCAGTCAAATTTTTTAGGTCGTGATATTTGCCCCGTTGGCGCCTTTTTTAACTCCATTTTAAAAAATAAATACAGGTTCATATTCATATATTTTACATTATAAATTTTATTTTATTATAGAAAATAAAAGAAGCTACAAATTTATCATTGATTCAAGAAGCTAAAGATTTATTATTGATTCAAGAAGCTAAAGATTTAAAAATACAGGTTCATATTAATATATTTTACATTATAAATTTTATTTTATTTTAGAAAATAAAAGAAAAGATTTATCATTGATTCAAGAAGCTAATCATTGATTCTAAAAGCTAAAGATTTAAAAACAGGTTCATATTAATATATTTTACATTATAAATTTTATTTTATTTTAGAAAATAAAAGAAGCTAAAGATTTATTATTGATTCAAGAAGCTAATCATTGATTCAAGAAGCTAAAGATTTAAAAACAGGTTCATATTAATATATTTTACATTATAAATTTTATTTTAATTTAGAAAATAAAAGAAGGCTAAAGATTTATCATTGATTCAAGAAGCTAAAGATTTAAAAACAGGTTCATATTAATATATTTTACACTATAGTTTTATATATTTATTTTAATTATGTCATTATATCTTAATACTAAATTTAATTCTATTCATGAATTAAACAATGCCATATCTATATATGAAAAAGAATTTTTTTTTAACATAGTTATTAATAAATCAGACTTATTAAAGGAACCTTATAGCAAAGCATTTATAGCTCAATATAAATATAATCGAGTTTATTATATATGTAAATTTGGACTGAAAAAAAAATAAGTCTAGAGGTATAAGATCCTCATCTAGTCTTCACAAGGAATGTTTTTTTATGTTCACAGTCTTTCTTCAGTGTGATAAACTAAATGTGTATTCTTTAGATATTGTCACATTTGTAAAAGATCATAAAAACCATGATCTAGGTTAGACATATTTATTTGATTTTTAACTAACATGATTTATATAATCAAGATAAAAAACTATATGAGATGCTCTCTAAACAAAAAAGGCTTTCTCCAATAAAAAAACAAATTGTGGAGCAAGCTATCACTTTTAAAGCTAATAAGGTGAAAATACAAGAATATGTTCTTAATTCAGGTCAGATGATGACTCTGAGAGATATTCATAATATTTCAGCCAAATTAAACAAGCCATCTGATAATGTATTACTTGATATAATAAATCAACTCAGGGAAGATAATGGAGCTGTGGTGGAAATCGTAGAAAATGATAGTGAATTGTTGGGCATTTACTTTCAAGATGCTAGCATGCTCCATTATCTTAAATATTATCCTGAGGTGATATTCATTGATGCTACCTACAAATTAAACAATCTAGGTATGCCACTGTTTATTCTACTTGTAATAGATAGTCATGGACAATCTCAAATTGTCGCTTTATGGCTTGTAAAGGCGGAATCATATTTTTGTGTTAAAAATATGTGCATGATGCTTGGTACCAGATGAAAAAATCGTCTGCGGGAAAATGGCTGATGTTAAATTGTTTTATATATTTTCTTCAAGATACATTTAAAATGCCATCTCCGAGAAATAATGGAATGCCATATCTTTATTTGAATGGAAAACAGGCCTATTTAATCTTTTATATTTTATAGATATCAATAAAAATCACTTTATCATCATTGGAGGAGACCTTAACATGAAATTATGTAATGAAATCACTAATTCTCTTATTGGTTTTGCTACTTTAAATAATCAACTTTTTATAAACAAAGAAACAATAAATATCACACATACTTCAAACCCTCAAACAAATATACTCCTATAATCCTTTAAAAATATAATATCTCTAATCTTAATTTACCAACCCCAGCAAATAATTTTCTACATAATTTGAATCAAATCAACAATAATGACTCATGGTTAAACATTTCAAACTCAATTATCAAAACAGCAAATACCCATCTTAATATTAATTATCAATATTATACATAATGTACATAAATACAAATGTGTTATTTTAATTATTTCTGCTAGCAATATAATTATACATGAATGGGTTTAAATTTAATCGTCAATATGTGTCATTAAATCATCACAACACAAATTCTCATTAAATATTTTCTTTGTTATTTTTTATTTTTCAATATTATTTTTTAGATGTTACAAGAAAAGGTATAGTTTTAAAAAAAATTAATTATATATTTATCAAGATGACACAATTAAATCAGGACAGAAAAAATGTTAATACTTTTAAAAATTTATTAAATAACTTTAAACAGTTCCTAGGTCAAGTGAAAAGTTTCATTCTAGTACCATAAAAGGTATACAATGGATTTTATTATTAAATAATATTCCTTTTTTTAGATGATGATGAAAATTTTCAAGAACCAGCTATTAAAAATCTAAAGCTTAATGCGGAAGAAAATCATATGAAGGGTAATATTTTCATATATTTAATATTAAATCCTTTTTGAAAATATCTAGTTATGAATATACTAAATTCGATAGTTGGAGAGGATTATAATTGTATAAACAAAAAAGGTATAATAAAAAAATCTAATATACGTATTTTTTTAGATGATGGAGTTAAGACACCAGAAAAAGCATCGAAAATGCTAAAGCCTGATGACATTCGACCTTTTGGTAACATTTTTAAGATTTGATAAAATCAATTTTTTAATTTAATAGGTGCCCCGCCGGAGAGGACAGGCATGGCTCAAAATGCCGTTTATGGTACAGAGGTGGAGATAGTTGCAATGACAACTATGCTCCAGACAAATATTTTAATACATACTATTTATAAATGGGCATACTATATGCCCATTAAAAAATTAAGTAATATTAAAAAATTTAATGTAAATATTTATTTAATAAATCATAGCGAACATATTGATCGCATAATTAATTTTAATTAATATTTATATCGCATATAGCATATATTATTTATATCGCATATAGCATATATTATTTATATCGCATATAGCATATATTATTTATATCGCATATAATATTAATTGATTTTTTTTTCTTTATATTTACAAATTAAATAAAGGATTTTAATAAATTATTCTGAAAATTGTTTCTAACTTTGAGCAGTAACGTGATAATAGATAGTGCAAGATTTATATGTTAATCTTTGATATTTTCGAATTAAACCTTAAATAAATATATAAATTTTTAACACTTAATATTAAATCTAATAATTTCTAAAGAGAATAAGGCAAAATTGCCTTAAATATCATAGGACATAGAAAAAATAATATTTATTATTCATACGTCAGTTATAAATGCCAATTTACTAAATTTATTATATTTAATATTTATGTCAGTCATAAACGTCAATATCACTAAAAATGTAATATTTAATATATGCACGTCAGTCATAAACGTCAATATCACTAAATATAGGAGTATATAAAAAAATGGAGTATTTTTAATTGCCTTAAATATCATAGGTAATATTTATTATTCATACGTCAGTTATAAATGCCAATTGACTAAATTTATTATATTTAATATTTATATGTCAGTCATAAACGTCAATATCACTAAAAATGTAATATTTAATATATGCACGTCAGTCATAAACGTCAATATCACTAAATATTGGAGTATATAAAAAAATGGAGTATTAAAACATTACACAGGACCATATTTTAATTTTTTAAATAAACCTGGGCAGGGCCCAAAATTTTTTTAAAAAAAAACACCCGGGCCAGGCCTGATTTTTTTAAAAAAACAATTAATCGGGCCCGGCTATATATTTTGAAACAAAATATTTGAAATTAGCTATAAAAATCAAAAATAAATATAATTTATTTAAAAATATCCGGGCCGAGCCTGAAAAATTTAATTTAAAAAAAGCCGGGCCAAGCCTGAAAATTTTTTAAAAAAAAACCCGGGCCAGGCCGAAAAAAAAATTTGAAAAAAAATCCAGGCCGTGCCCTACAAATTGTATCTCTGCAGGTCTCTGTTAATCTTCTTAAAAAAGAGAATGTTCTCTCATTAGTTTACTAATGAGAAGAGTTGCTAATATATATATATATAATCATTTTAATACATTGGGAATATAATCTAAAATGTGTTTGAAATTATACAAAGCATTTATAGAATTTTTTGGGACTATATCTTAATTAATCTTTTAAACATAATTATTCCGCTAATAAGGCATCAAACAAATATTATTTTTTTTCTATCACCATCTGAAAAAGATGGGGAAGGCTTTTGTGGAAGTAATATCTGCAGATTGGTAAGTGCTGCCTGGTGAAATAAAAACCGTTCATTTATTTGGATTATAGTTTTATAATACTTTTCTACTGATCTTATACTAATGTTTTGACGATGAGCTTGCCTAGCTGCAAATCGAGTGAGACAAATATGAAACACGTATAGCTCTCCTTTTAACTCAACAATAAAATATAAAATTGAAATTCTTCATCAACATTAGCCCAATTTCCTTGAGTTCTAATAAAATGCTCTCCGCTATTCTCATATTCTTAATCAAGTCAATGCCATGTTTTTGAAAAGTATTACATAAAATAGTTGTATAATTAAATAATACATTCTAATGAGAAAAAAAAATTGAAATACGTATTGAATCCAATAATTTTCTTGCTTCTGAGGAAATATTTCTTTCAGGCCATTGTGATATTTCAGTAATAGCATTAATAATCGGTTCTTTTAACTCCATAAAATCTGTTACTGCTTGATGGTGGAGACTCCATCTCGTTGGACAAGCTTGCACTTTCTTTCTCCCTGTTGGACAAGGAGTTTCAGAAAAATTATTATTTGACTAGAAATATGAAAATGGTAGATAAATATTACGCCACTAGAAATTTGAAAATAATAGGTAAATATTATGCCAATGAAAACTTGAAATCGAAATTAATTATAAAAATAACTTAATAGATGAATGTGATAAATAAATGTAATTAAAAATATATTTAATATGAGATAGGAATAAATATTAACAAATATAAATTATTATAAACATTAATATTTTTGAAAAATATATCCGGCATCTGCATTTTTTGGCTTGGGGGGGGGGGGTCCCCCTGTCCCCTTCCCGCTGCGTACGCCAATGGAGTTAGGCATCTATGACTATAGAAGGGCATATTGTATTTTTTCATATAATGATTGGTCATTATATCTGCTGCACTTATGATATTTTTAGCATTATCATGTGTAAGCGCTGTAACATTTTTTTGAACCTCGAATGTTTCAAGAGATTTTAATAAATATTTAGCTATATCTTGTCCACTGTGCGGGTGAGGCAGTTCTATTAAATCTAGAAGGTAATTTTTATTTTCCAATTATTTGTTATATAATGTACAGTAATCGAACAATAAGGTAAGGAGTTGATTCCTGTCCAAATATCCGTGGAAAGGGAAATTTTGCTTTGTACATTTTTTAATTTTTCTCTAAGTTTAGATTTCTATGTTTCATAAATCAAATGCAAGCATATTTTCGCGGTTTGTCTTGTCCATATTTTTTCCTTTTTAAATATAAACGCGAATATATCCCTGAATTCATTGGAGTCAAATAGGTTAAACGGTAAATTATTTTTAACAATATATCTGAGTATTAGTTTATTTAAATGTTTATTTTCTTTAGGTTGTAGTTTTCTTATACCCTATAAATTTTGGGCATTATTTCTTTAGTTTGTAAAATCAAACCCAGGTGGGATATTTTAATATGATTTTTAAGGTTGGCTAAAAGATATTAAAAACATATTTTAGAAATATATTATACTTGTAGCCGTATTGATATTGTAAATTTTCTCTAAGCACACACATTTGCGCCGAGATTTATTAGGTATATTTTGAAACATATTTTCATATTGAAATTGTTATTATATATTATAGAAGTAGATGAGGTATTAGCTATTGAGGAGGAAGTGCTTTGACTGAAATTATGGTCTTATAAGATCAGCCTACAATTTATAAATTCCCAGATTTTTATACTAAATCTCTGAATTAATCTTATTTTTAATGTGTTAACGCCTAGCTGGCACTTAATTAGGGGAGTGGGGGAAATAATTTTATTTTTTTGGATATGTCGTAATTTTTAAAGGGATCAGAACTATCCGGGATCATCACGGGTTTTAAAGGGATTCCTTTAAGAATTCAATTTTTTAAAGGATAAAGAACTAACCATACGGTATTATCACGTTTGAACCATGATAAAAAGAATATTAATTTAAAGCGTTTTAAGCGCGTTTTGTTTCATTTTTTTAAAAAAATTTATTGTTATTTATTCATTTTCAAAGTATTTTGGGGGGCTTATGAAAGTAGATATGTCGAATAGAGGGTATCAATCGATAGCTAATCAAATGATCTATTCAACTAGAGGTCAAAACTTCGGCTAATCTAGGTATGGGGGAGGGGGGGGTCAGGTATATTTTAATAAAACAAAATATCTATATGGGTATCAAATAATAGCTAATTTAAATATCTTTTGGCGAAAGTATTCATTATTGGCCTTGATGGGTAGAACTTGGTTGGATAGATGGAGGGAGGGGGGGGGGATAAAAAAATAAGCTTTTTTCAATATGGGTATCAAATAAAAGGTATTTAAAATATCTTTGTAATAATAATTATCACTTGAGGTGAGTGAGTCTAGGTCTTAGGGGGTCAGGAACATTTTTATAAACACAAAATAACGATATAGGTATCAAATAAAAGATAATTAAAATATCTTTTGATTGTAATAATAATTATAACTCAAAGTAGACAGGTCTAGTCCCTGAAAGGGTAAGAAATATTTTTATCATCAAAATATCGATATGAATATTATATAAAAACTAATTTAAATATTTTTTGACTGAAAGCACGCTTCTTGGTTTTGATAGGTAGGACTTAGTCTGTGTGGTGGTTGGGGGTGGAGGGTATAAAATATTATTTTTGATGGTTTTATTTACATCAAAGGCATGAGAGGCAAGACTGATATTATTTAAAATTCATTTTAAAATCTTTTATTTTTTCTATCTTTTACTACTAAAAATTTCTCAACTATATATAATATTATTTTAATACTATTTACATATATACAATTTACAATTTGTTTTAAGGTTACTTTAAGAAAAGTTACAATTTACAATTTGTTTTAAGGTTACTTTAAGAAAAGTTATTTTAACGTTTTACATATACAAATACGATATCTTTTTTAAAAGTCGCACAAAATATATTTCACAAAAAGAAAAAAAGATCATTAAATAAATTTAAAAGTAATTAAGAAAATATAAATTTCAAAGGTTATTAAAATATAATATTAACAGATGGTATCAAATAAAATGTAATTTAATTAAAAAAGGATGCATTCTCTCACCTATGATATTTAATGTAATAATGAATGATATTCTGAATAAATCTTTCAAACAAGAATACGCATTTAACCTGATGATCAACAACACTATAATAACATTCACAACTCGCTGAATTTTCTATTGTATACATATTAGCTCACTCAGATATCAAGCTAAAAAATATATTGTCAATATTTGTTTTTAATTGCCATGAATATGTATTAAAAGTGAACTACCCGAAAACCAAATTAATCACAACTTACATATAGAGCCAACATAAACCCTTTTAACTTTGATGGTAACGTGGTAGATACTGTGTCGCACTCTAGGAACCAAAATAATGTCATTAGGAATCACAATATTGGATACAAAATCGAGAAAGAACAATGCAAGATTCCGATACCCTCAATTGAAGAATGGTCTTCCAACCAAATATCTAAAAATCAAAAGATAAGACTTTTCAAGTCCCTAATTATCCTATTTTAACTTATGGATTAGAGACTCTGCAGGACACTGAAAGCAATATTAACACATCCCAAACCTTTATAAACAAATGTCTAGAAAGAATAACTAAAGCATGTTATCCATATAACACCTCAAATTCAACTCTCTGGAATAGGTGCAACTTACCAATCAATCGACATATTCCTTTGAGGAGATTAGAATTACTTGGTCATAGTTTAAGACATTCTCAGGAGAATATGATATTTTCGTCCATGAAATGGTCCCCAGATTATGGGAAGCAGAAAACCCCAAAATACTATTGGCTGGCAAAATGTCTGAAGGAAATTGATTTGATCAATCTCTCATTTACAGATTTCATGGCACTCACTAAAAACAAAAACTCCTAAAGGAACACCTACAATACATGCTCAGACATGGTCTAAACTAGAACAGAAATTGTTTGGAAGTAATGAAACTATATTTTTGTGAGATATCGTTTTTATTAAAATTTCAATATCAAAAAAAATTATAAAAAGTCAAAAGTTAAAAGTAAAAAAAAATACAAAGTAATTGAATATCAATTCTCGAGAAATAACTAATAATAAAATATATTCTTTTTGATTGACATTTTATAATATATATGTATAAATATATATCGTAATAATACAAAACTACAACACGCCCACTCTTCATAGGCCACGTCTTCCATTATCCCTAAATATAATTTCATATAATTTATAATATTCGCTTCATTTTCATAATCTCCAAATTCTCTTCATTTATTTGATATCATTCCTTCATAATCCTCAAGCCTTTCATTTGTGTCATAGCTCTTGGTCATCTTTACTCCCATATTTCAATCATTTTCTTATCTTCCAACACATCCGGGTTATATGTAACATGTAACATATATGATAAATATATTTTCAAAATATTATAATCAAAATATATGAAACTTCTAAATATAACTTCTTTCCCAACATAATTACTCAATATTTTGGTCTCAAATGAAATTTGAATTTTCATTTACATTTGTATTATAAAAAAATTATTTTGTTAACATAATTATACTAACTACATATTTTAATAAATTTGTGATCTACGCTATTATTTTGTTAAAATTTAATATATAAAAAAATTTTAATTCATGAGCTTACCAGACCTCAGCACAGCTTCCACCAAATCTAACTGCCCTTTATGTAATAAACTCGTTAAAGTAACCAAATTGGGGCTATTGCCATCTCATCGAAACCAGAAGATAAAATGTCCACAATCTGGGCTTCCCATCTTATCACCAGCTATCCCTCGAACCCTAAATGCCTTTTCTGTCCTTGCCCTCGCACAACCTATAGTTACCATTCCCACCTTGACTGATGTGCCTACTAGCCCAATAGTCCCCACCTCAACCGCCGAAAATGCTCTCACTTTCAATCCAACCGACTCCATAGATGTAGAAATATTTTTAGTCACACCAAAACCATTTGTGATTTCATGAATACTTAAGGGAGCAAGACTTCAAGTTGCCAAACACCTCTCAAAGAACTTGACTTCCTTGATAAATAATTATTCTTCCACAAAACACTGGCTAGACACCCTGTCATTTGCCTTTACTACCTTGCAAGTTCCTGATCCTGCCAGCAAAAAATCTCTGACACAGCAAGTCAAGGATGCTACTATCTACCCCTTACCCATCAATCACTTTTCCACATCTTTTAAAGGTGATGACACTGATATAAATAAAAATCACAAAAACGACCTACTCACCAAGGCCAAGCTTATATCTAAAAAGCTGGATAACCTGAATGTTAAATCCGCCATACGACTGGCAACATCTGACAATAAGCTAGCTCCCTACGATCAAACAACTTATCAAGCTCTTCTCCTAAAACACCACCCACACGATCTTAAGGACGAAATACCGTCTTACCCCGAAGCTCCTCTAATTGCAACTACTTTTACCTCAAGCGAGGTTAGAAAGGCTATCCTCTCCTTCAAACACGATTCTTCACCGGGGGATTGATGGGTTTCGCCCAATATTCCTACAGGATCTAACGGCACCTTACATCACACAACAATGCGACGTTTTGGAAAAAATTACTCAACTTATCAACCCTATGCTTGCTGGAGGCTTACCACCCGCCATTATTCCACTCCTTTATGGAGCTAAATTCATCGCCCTCCATAAACCTAGTAAAGATATTCGCCCTATCGCTATTGGGACCACTTGGCACCGATTAACCACAAAGCTAGTAGTGAGCAGAATATTGTTCACAGTATCCAATCACCTGTGCTCTAATCAATTAGGAGTCAACGTAAAAGGGGGATGTGAGGTATCCCTACACATGACCAGAATGTATCTACAAACAGACCTCAGTGACGATATCCTAATTAAGATAGATTTTTCAAACGCTTTTAACTCTCTAAAACGTACAGCGTTTCTTAATCCCATCCTTACCCTTTACCCAGAATACTCGCAATTCATTTTCGATTGTTATGCTAGTCCATCGCATCTTCAATTTGGAGATAAATTGATTCCTTCTAATAGTGGAATACAACAAGATGACCCTCTAGGCTCCTTTTTATTATGTCTGAGCATCAATAGCCTAATACAAGGCATAAATGACCAATGAAAACTAAACCTTCATAACTGGTATATCGACGAAGGTATACTAGGCTGCTTACCCAGCGAAGTTATGAAGGCGGTCGAAATAATAAAATCCAGCGAGAGCAGTTTGGGACTGCGAATCAATCAAGACAAGAGCGAATATTGTCCTCTTGGAATCATCGACCTTAACTATGATCCTATGTTCAATCATACACCATTGAACTTCTTAACACATCTCGGATCTCCAGTGGGTAAAGACGAGTCCTTTGTCAAGTTCTTCGCTGACACTCTACTAGAGATATCCCTTATGCGCGATACACTATCTCGCCTCCCAGCCCACCAAGCGTTCTTTCTATTAAAGAACTACCTCCTAATCCCAAAAATTCTATATACACTCCGATCGTCACGTATCTTCCAATACGACGTCCACCTCGCTGCACACGAACTAGAGATTAAACACCTCACAGAGGATATACTCAATCTCAAATTCGGAGACCTATCTTGGCTACAAGCTACCTTGCCAACCAAATCCGGCGTGGCATACGATCGCCTTCCTTACTCTCTGTTAGTGCGTTCATATCCTCTCGCCTGTCCTGCGAGCCCATCATACACGCACTCACAAAACATCCTGACCCTTTACTTCCCCAGGCAATTGATCTATGGAAATCTCTTTCATTAGTCGATCCTCCCTCATCGACACTGCAGAAGGACTGGGATAAGCCTCTAGTTGGCAACTCCGTTGCATACCTTAAATCGAGGAGCCAGCCCGAGGACCATGGCAGATTCATTAGACATTCAAAATGCAATGATACTATTGCCAGAGCCCTAAAATCTGCCGGTATCCCATCAACCCTCGAACCTACTGGACTCTACAATTCTGATGGTAAGCGTCCCGATGGCTCTACCATGATCCCTTGGAAGAGGGGGGAATTCCTAACCTGGGATTTCTCATGCATCGATCCCCTTGCCCCTTCCAATATAAATAGAGATGCTCTAGTAGACGCCGAGACGAATAAACTCGCTAAGTATTCGCCATCGCTTCCGGCCAATTACACATTCCTACCTCTAATCGCCACGACTCTAACGTCGTTCGGCTCTCATGCCCTGGCCTTCTTTAAAGAGCTGGGGAAACGGATCTCTACTAGGACCGAAGATCCCAACGAGGGTTACTACCTACGCCAAAGATTAGCCCTCAATATAATAAAATCCAATTACCTCAGCTTCATATTCTCAATGACTGATACCCCCTAATCACAGAATCGGCGATGAGAAGAGCAATTAAGAACAAGAGAGGGATATTCAGATGTAAGTCAACAAAAGAGCCAAACCCTAATCACAGAATCGACGATGAGAAAAGCAATTAAGAACAAGAGAGGAATATTCAGATAGAAGAAGAAAAATTGAAGGGCAAACTATGAAAACTCATAATTCTTTTAAATCATATGCTCAATTTATTATATTAATTTACTATATATTTATTTATATTATTTAAATATATTATTATTTATCCTTAAAAGATATACTAACAAATGTGATTATTTTTTAAATTGATATATTAATGAAATTTACTATTATATTGATCGTTATTATATCATACATTTTATATTACGCTTTATATAAATTTAATTATGTAAATATAATGTTGTACAATTTAATAATAATATGTAAATATAATTTTGTGACATATATATAATATTTTGTTAACATTTGTAATAACAATTTTGTGACATATATACAATATTCTGTTAACATTTGTAAAATAAATTTTGTGACATATATACACTTATTTTGTTAACATAAAATACACTTTAATATTTTCTTTTCTTTCACATTTGGTCCTTTAAACTAATTATGAACACTACTTTTTTTTTAAACAATAATAAATATATATACACTCGTATTTATTTCTTTTCACACCACTGGCGATCGATTATCTTATTTAAGTTTTTTTTTTATTTTCTATTATAACTGTTTTATCAAAGATTATAATAATAAATTTTTATCTCACTTATGTTTTTTTATCTTTTATTATAAAAATTTAATTATAATCAACTCTCTAAGAGTTAATTTCATTTTAAATTCACTGTTCCCAATGGAAATTTTTTCTTATATTTAACTCATTTTTGCACATGTTAAATTAAAAAATATGAATTTAATTATATTAAAAGTTTGTATTTTAAGTATTTTTTATATATCCACTCATATTTTTCTCGAAATTAATTTTAAATCACATATTTAAAAACATAATTCCATAATTAATGGAAAACATTATATAAATTTCAATAATTAAGCATTTATTGAAACTATATCTACTCATATTTTCCCAATAATTAATAATTTAGAATTAATGGAAAACATTTAAGAAATTTCCATAATTTATATACATATATGCACAATATATATAAATCACTAATTAAATTCCCAATCAATTAACATAATTTTTCTCAATAATTAAGCATTTATTGGTACTATATTCACTAATATTCTCCCAATAATTAATAATTTATAATAACTATATCTAAATTAATAGAGTATTTTTTAAATATTACTGATTTATAACCAATATATACATTTATATGGTATTCATAATAAATAAAAATTAACAATCAATATACTCACTATTGATTCCTTACTTTCATATGGTCGTTATGACGTATCCAAATATTTCCGTCACAATCTTTAACCTTACTCATTTTTAATCCACTGATTTATAACCAATATATACATTTATATATTCATAATAAATAAAAATTAACAATCAATATATTCCCTATTGATTCCTTACTTTCATATGGTCGTTATGACGTATCCTAATATTTCCGTCACAAAATTTAACCTTACTCATCACAAAATTTAACCTTACTCATTTTTAATCCAAAATTTTCGAGTACAATGCCTTTCTCCCATTTCTGATCTATATTATCAAAAATACGACCTCATATTAATTTTCCCACCGGAAATTTTATAATGGCTTTTTCACAAGGTAATATTTTATTACTTCCATTTTTAAAAAATACAAAAGAAATCTTGTTCTCCTATTCAAAAATAACTCTATAGGAGTAACACCTTCCTTATTTTTTGAATTATTGTAAAATAATTGCGCTAACCAAATATCACTTTTTTCTTGTTTAGCCTTTTTTATCCAATTTTTTACAATAGCTACCATCCTTTGCCTGCCTATTCGAGCTAGGATGATAAGGTGGAGTAAGTATGTGTTGTATTTTTAATTCATCACAGAATTGTTTAAAATTTTTACTTATGAAGGCTGGACCTCCATCAGACACTATTTTGTCCGGCAAACCAAATCTTGCAAATAATTCACTTAATTTATTATTAACAATTTTAGTTGTATAACCATGTACCTCTGCATATTCTATCCACTTTGAATATGAATCCACCACTAAAAAATATGATCTTTTATCCAAATCAAAAAAATCTATATGAATACATTCCCACGGTTTCTTTGATCTAGGCCATATTTGCCCTAACTCTTTGCGGGGCATATTTGCACATGTAATACATGGAACACATTTCCTTGTAATTTTTAATATCCTTACCCATACCAGGCCACCATACATATTCACGAGCTCAAGATTTCATTTTATCTCGACCCTGATGTCCGGCATGTAATAAATTCACAATTTTAATGCGTAATTTCAAAGGAATTATAGCTCTATTTCCTCGCATTACACAATCATCCACCACGGACAATTCTTTTTCAATTTTTTTATAATTTTTATAATTATTACCCCACGGTTTTTTATCCAACAAGAATAATTTTATTTGACTCAATTCTTTATCTTTTAGAGTATTCATTTTAAGAGTTTCTTAATCTGTGGGACCTCCTTTTAAGATATATGATAGAGTTCGCACCAATGCATCTTCTCTATCTATAATCATGTTATCAGTTATTTCAGGAGTAGCACAACCTGCCCCTAATCTCGACAATATATCTGGCAAATGATTTTCTCTTCCTCGCCTATATTTTATTTCCACATTAAAACTTCTCACAAGTAACAACCACCGTTGTAACCTCGGGGGCATCATTAATTCTTTGTTATCTTTCTTGAACAAATGAATTAATGGCTTGTGATCTGTATAAATCACAAATCTTTTCCCGATTAAATATTCGCGACATTTGGTCAACCCAAAATTAATCGCTAAAGTCTCCTATTCTATAACAGAATATCTAGTTTCAACATCATGAAAAACTCTTGAAAAAAAAATAATTGGTCTTTCTAAACCATCAATTATATGTAATAACGCACCTCCTACACCTTTATTCGATGCATCAACAGCTAAAATTATTTCTGAATCATTATTAAAACACTTTAAAATCGGTTCTTCACCAATTTTTCTCTTTAAAATTTTAAAAGCATTTTGTTGTTCAATTTTCCACTCAAAATGAACACCTTTTTTTAATAAATAATACAATGGAGCTGCTATTTTTGCAAAATTATCCACAAATCTATAATAATAATTTATCATGCCCATAAAAGATTGTACTTCAGCTTTATTACTAGGCTGATTTATGTTTAAAATATTTTTTAAATTTTTATCAAGTGGTTTCACTTCAATTCCATTAATTTGATGACCCAAATATACTATTTCGGTGACACCAAGAATGCTTTTCTCTTTACTAGCTTTTAAACATTTATCTTGAATTCTCATGAAAACCTCTTCAAGACGTTGATTATGTTGTTCTGGCGTCACTCCAGTTATCAACACATCATCCATATAATAAAATACACCTTCCAAACCCTGAAAAACTGATGCCATCGTTCTCTGAAAAATCGGTGCAGATACACTCCCAAAAGGTAATCTACAAAACGCAAATAATCCTTTAGGCGTTGTTATTGTCAACAATTTACGAATTTCTTCTTTCAAAGGCAAATGTAAATATGCTGATGAAAAATCAACTTTTGAAAAATATTTAGCTCCCTTTAAATTTGCCAAAATTTCTTCAATTCGAGGTAATGGATATTTCACTTCCACAACCCATTTGTTAAGTGTTACTCGAAAATCTGCACATAATCTAAGTTTTCCATTAGATTTTTTAACAGGTACTAATGGTGTAGCCCATTCACTATATTCCACAGGAATAATAATACCATCATTAACCCATTTATCTAATTCTTCGTTGATTTCCTTTTTCCACTCAAAAGGAACTCTACGACATGCTAAGAAAATAGGTGAAAATCCCTCTTTTAATTTCAAATCCACTTGATAATCATTTAGACATCCCAAAGTGTCTTCAAAAATTATATCATATTTTTCAACTAAAATAGGTATAGCGTTTTCAACTCTATTTAATTCATTAATTTCATTATTAATTTTTTTATCATTATCAACTTCACTATTGATTTTATATTGATTTGAATCTATTATTAATTTTGCAGGATATTCACAAATATTATTATTAACTATAGATTCTTTCACTTCACTCATTAATTTATTCATTTCCCTTTCTTTAAGCTTTTCCCTGACTTTATTAGCCATTATTTTTCTTTCGGCATTATCTCTAGCCAATATCCCAATAATTATTTCTAGGTCCAAGTTTGCTAATCCAATCCCAACCCATAATTGTTTCAACCTATCCATAAATCCAAAATTATAGGAATATCATGGAAAAGAACATCCCACTGCGTTCTACCCAAAACTTTGATTTCAGATCCATCAAATTGTTTTGTACACATATTTATTTTTTCATTACTATATTTAGGCCAATATTTATAAAAATTTTCACAAGACATGATTGAAATACTTGCCCCGGTATCAAATAACATATCAACCATTTGTCCACCAATTTTTAAATTAATATGAGGACATGAACTTTGTTCCTTTACTCCCTCAGTTATTAAAATTTTATGCATTATAATCGGCTGAATATTATTTATTTTAATCTCATTTTCGCTATAATTAATATTCATACCTAAATTCACCTCAGAATTTAAAAGTCTCTGAATTTCATTTATGTTTTTATTAAAAATCTCCCATGTATATTTCTCACTTGTTTGATTACAATAATCCTTTTTATTCAAATTATTGGTTAATTTAAAATTTTTTATTTCATCAAAATGACAATAAAACTACATTACAACTCTTTTTATTCAAGTTAAATTTCAATGTATAAAAATCATTCCCATAATGATTATTTATTTCACTAATTATATCCACAAAATTTTTAATACAACTAAATATATTATAAAATTTAATATTCTTTAAATATAATTTATCTATTTTTATATGATTCTCTTTCAAATCATATAGTCACTGCCCACTCACACTTTGAATACAATGTATTGCAATGTGTCCCAATTCTTCACATCTGAAACACATTCGATCATTATCTGTATTATATATTTCTTTTTTATCCACACTTATAGCACTAGGATTTTGTATATTTCGCACCACTGGATTTATCACTACCGATGTTCGTTGAGGAAATCCACTTTTGAAATTGGCTTCTTTCACCATGCAATTTCTCTTTATCATCTATGACACACTATGTTATTTTTTTCACTTGGTTTTGCAGTGACATTCACATTGGTTTTTCGATCTCTTGAATAGCAATTTTTACCAACATGTCCTTTTCTTCCACAAAGTTCACAACTTTCAATCATATTTTTATTTTTAATTTTTAAGTTAGAAACTTCACTGGACAAATTTTTCATACTTTCTCTCATTTCTCTAATTTCATTTAAAATTAGAGATTCCTCGGTACTTTATCTCAAAGTATTATTTTTATTATTATTTTTCAAAATTTCTACTGGTTTCTCGATTAAAACCTCAGATATTTGCTTTTTAAATTCTATCACAATTGAATTGAATTTTTTATTTATATCCTCCGATATGTCAATATTTTGAGGAGAATTAAATACTTCACCCGTATATAATATTCTCTCTGATTGTTCTTCCGGTATAACAATCTTTTTACCATTTAAATTTTTTAATTCTAATAAAATTAAATGTAAACTATTTTTGATATCCTCAGAAATATCTAAAGATTTATTACTATTCAGATCACTTAATTTGATTATTTTATTATTCACTGATCTTCTCTGAATTTTATTAATTAATTGTCTGAAACCAATTAATAATATATACAATTTAAAAAAAATGAAATCTGTAACCGCACTATTGTTCACATCCAATTCATTATTTCTTATCAAAAATTTTATTAAAATTATTCTTAAAAATCGAAATTTTATTAAAATCAGGCTTCCTATGCACAGTAATAAAAGGATAAACCATGATTTCATAAATTTATATCAAAAATAAATTTTTTAAAATCCTATAAAAATTAATTTATTAAAAAAAAACTTTTCAAATCGCGTTGTGTTTAATTTATAATTCAATAAAAACAAAATTTTTTACCTTTATATATATATCCAGAATTAGTATTATTATGAGGAACCCGGTCCTAGAAATTGTTCTTCCTTTAAAATGTCTAAAATTCTCTTCCCAAAATATTCACTATTTTTTTTTTAATTTTTTTATTTTTCCCTAATAAGTGTTTCGATCCTGGTCAGATGGTACCAATTTGTGAGATATCGTTTTTATTAAAATTTCAATATCAAAAAAAATTATAAAAAGTCAAAAGTTAAAAGTAAAAAATAATACAAAGTAATTGAATATCAATTCTCAAGAAATAACTAATAATAAAATATATTCTTTTTGATTGACATTTTATAATATATATGTATAAATATATATCATAATAATACAAAACTACAACAATATTCACACCTGCTTTTACTTCTTACCTCGGAAATTGAATAACAATTTATGTTTTGACACCGGTGACCTTTGGAAGCAATGGCTAGAATGAACGTATGGTGATGATAGTAATTTTGACAACTATTTTCTTCTTTCTCTCTATAATAATGATAATATTATAATAATACGGAGGATCCCAAGAGTCATTTAGCTTAGTACAAACAAGGATTTACAGGGGCACACGATACCGACTTCCAAAGACAAAAATTAATTTAAAAAAAAAAAAAAATAAGCTCTCGACTTTACAATTATAGGGATCTTAGTTACCTGTGAAACATGACACATCATATAGACATAACGCTAACTTCCAAAAAGAAATATTTACCAAAGGCATAAGAATTATTTTCTTCTATTAAATAATCTAACCAGGCATCAGGTACATTATTATCATTGTTATAGCTCTTACATGACCATACAATTTTTTAACACTATTCTGCCGGCAACGGAAATAATAGATCACTTCTTTCTTACTCTCTTCTTTACTATGCTAGCTAACATAGTATCACCCACTATAATTAAACGGGTATACATCATGTATAGGATCTATATATTAGTGAATATACATGATGAACGCTACAACTCCTAGTGGGTGATGAAATTGCACGAAGTGCAATTTCTGGCATGGTAATGAATGAATGAATGAATTTAAAAAATGTATAAAGTATTTTTGTTTATAATACATCACATAAATCTAGTGAATAAAAAAAAATTATATTCAATTTCGTTTAGCATAAAATTTTATAAAGAACTAAACTATAATTATAAAGTTTTTTAAAAAAAGTTATAAATTTGCAACATGGACATATTAATAAAATTATTGAAATATTAATTATGGGAACTTGTAGTCCCACCTCCGTTTTTATAGAATAAGGTTTTATTTGATTTTATGTTTGATATGTTAATTTTCATATAATTTTATTTGATAGATTATAATAAAAAGGTATGTTTATTAAATAAAACACACACATGTGGTTTGATTTAAATATTTATTCCTCTAACCACATCTCAGTAATTATTTTTCCTAAGGCATTAAGACATGGACACCATCTTAGTGTATTAGGAGCAATAGCAAATCTATTTCTTCTTTTGTCGTTGTATTACAGGCGCGCAAAGAAACACGTTCACTAAGCACAGAAGAAGCTTGAGCGCTTAGATAATCTATCGCCATAGATGGAAAATAAAATACACGGATAATTGAATTAAATTTTTAAGATATTTCCGACGTTAATTAAAGTTTGTAAAAATTATTCATATTTTATTTTCTACATTTTCCTTATGAAATTTACCAGAATTAATCTTCCAATATTATAAAATAATTGTATACCCTTTCAAAGACGGCTCCGACAGATATATCGTTATCTCATCGGAGGATTGCTCGATTGCCGATGATGATAATTTAAATACGTGCGCCGACTTTGTTAGACTGTTTCGGTGAAACATAACCATTTAACTATTCCCTCGATTATTCTTTAACTATTTTTACTTGAGGATAAGTTGTTTAAATCTATTATAAAAAATACCTATTTTAAAAAGGACGGTAATTATTAATATATTGTTTAGCCTGTTAGGATAATCTTCATATTTAAATTTTTTAATATATTTACTACTAGCTTCATTAATATTTATTATGCTATAACTAAAAAACCTCCTTTGTTAAAAGATAGAAATGTGATAGAAAAGATTCTATTTGTTTTAAAATATTAAAATCCACGATATTCAGATCACAGTTTTCTATATGTAGTGGAATATTGCACAGAGCATCTATTTCCTTCAAATAAAAATTCTATAAGTGAATACATAATTTATTCAAAAATATTGTATCATAATTTATTTTGAGAAAATATATATTATGATTAAGCATTTAATTCTAATATCCAATAAATAATGCAATTGCAATTTCAATGGTAAATACTATGTAATTCATACTCTTTGCAGCATAAAAAATGTGTTATTCCACCTGGTTTGGCAAGGTAAAGGAATAGTCACATTTTTGGCGTTATTCCTCGAAATTCATTAAAAATTTTATCCTACCGATGAAGTTTTGCAACAATTTTCCAATTTTACACAATTTTCCAACCCTTCTAAAACTATGAGATTTATTATATGGGCCGGGCATCTAATATTATTTAGAAGTTTTAAGGTGGTGTAATATTAATATAAATATAAATTGAGTATTGTTGATATGGTTTTAACTTTTAAGCTACAATTTATTGTAATAGATTAAATAGATAAACGATTTTTATAATATATATTTTCTTATTGTAAACATATAATATATTTTATTACATTAAATAAATCACTTATTTCATTTCAGTGGCGTCTTTATCCCTCTGTGATTTTAGAATTTTCGAAGTCACAGGTATATTCGGAGCATTATCATGTGTTATAAATAACACGTTATCAAATAATTTATAGTTTTTTAGACATTCATACATTAAATCAGTCGCATCGGTGGCTTTATGGGAGGTAGACATCAAGAAATATGTTTATCATTTTAAAATCTCTGATAGAATGGGCAGTGATCGAGCAGTAAGACATGCCATTTAATTCTGACCAAGGATCTGTCATTATTGATATGTCGTGTTTAAAATCTTGGAAATAATTTACAATTTTATATTGACATCTATCTAATATTTTTTTTAGTTTTTCTATTTTCCTTGTCTCATAATCAGGTATGAGTCTAACCCTAGAGCTACGGTTATAACAGTGAATCTCGACCAGGATGCATTTACATTTGATAATATATTTCGGAGTTTTCCGATTCGAATATTTTGATGGGGAGATTATCCTTTTACTAGGTACTACCATGACTAGTGTTGTTAATTAGTCTATTTCTTCCGACTAAGACTAATAGTCGTAGTCGAGGAAATCGACTAAAAACTTTAGCCACTAAATTAGTCGATTAGTCGACTAACGACTAATTTAGTCGACTAATCAGAGAAGATAAACAAAAAGAAGTAAAGTGAGAATTTGTCACTAAAATAATAACTATATGAGTCATATATAAGTTAATTTTAATATTTTTTGAATTTCTTTTTCTTTGAAGAAACAGGTTAAAATTATAAATTGTAAACAAAATTTCAGTGAAAAGTGAAAATTGTCATAATTGTTATTTTTGAACTTTTTTTAAATTATTTTAAAGCAAGGTATAAATATATATTGTAAACAATAGAGGTAGGCGCGGGCCTAATTTTTTATTCACGGTCCGCCCGCTCACGGTGGTAATAAAAATATATCACGCCCATTCACGCTTAACACTAAAAAATTTTTGACATTTTGATTCACGCCCGTCACGCCCGAAAATTCACGGTGTTTTTAAATTTTTCATAACTATTGCTATAATTTTACACTTTTTTAAATTCATTCTATTTATTTCTCTAATTTCATAATCCATATTAATAACAAAAAATAAATACAATCTATTAATCGAAATTTATTTGGAAAAAGAATAATGTACATCTTTTTTTATTTCAATTGTGTACGCCTTTCCTCTAGTAAGAGATTGGCTACAGAAAATAACCTTAGAAGCCGAACTTGCAACTGATAAATTTTAATCGATAATTTTCTCAAAAAAGGAAATGAATATTCCTGCTTCCAAAACTTCAAAATATTATCTTGTTATTTATCTTATATGAATCTTTTAAGTTCATCCTCACAGCTTTCATCGGTGATGCTGATGCTTCATCAGAATCATCTAGAAATATACGGTCTTTTATGAGTGTAGAATGAATTAGGAAAGTGATAGTTGGTATTGATCATTTAGAATATATGGTTTTTTATGAGTTTAGGATAAGTTAGGAAAGTTATAAATGGTAGTTGGCATCGACTTATGCATATCATCTAATTTTATATCATTTAGCATTTTTAAGATTGTTTTATTTATATCATTTTCTTCTTTTATTAAAAACTTAAGTCTTTTTAAATTCGGATTTAGAATTAAGCCTACTATAGTGGCTGCATAATAATCTTTTAAATGAAATCTTGTTCTGTATTTTAAGGTTTTGATTATTATTGTATCACGTTCAGAAGGTTAACAAAATTTTATTAATTTTCATAGACAAACTTTTTGTGGGACGAGAATCTGCTCTTAGATTATCCGAGCATTTATTAAATATTGATAAAAGTTAATCTAACTAGCGTATGATGCTGATATCAATTGTGGCTAATCTATTTAATTCTTGTTTGCTAAACAAGTACACCTATATTTCAGAATATGATTTTAAGAAACTCTGTATCATACAGAGTTCCATCTCGTTATTCTCGTTATTATCTTGTTTAAGGATGTGGCTTAGTTTGCTATTAGCTATAGATTCTAATATTGTACTATTTTTTTTTACCCCATTTATATTTAAGGCTATTTCAGTTAAAAAATTGTCAAAAATATAATGCATAATATTATTTAGTATATGGCATATACATGCTAACGTTTCGTCATCTTTGAATGCACTTATAAGATTTGCTCCGTTATCACTCACAACTATACATTTATTTAAGTAATTTTCTACTTCTGTATATACTCCTAAAATTGAATTGACTACACTTTTAATTTTTACGTTTTTTTCATCCATTGCCCTTGTGACCAAAACAAATGTTTTTAATTAAAATCCTTAATGATAATATGTCCTATAATGGTTAAAAAACTTAGATTTTTATAGTCATCCGTTCAAATATCAGTGATTATGGACAATGATCATGCTTTTAATCTTAAATTTTATTTCATGGTATATTTTTGGACCTATAGTATTCATGAGAGTTTTCCGGTTCACAACTTTTATATTTTGTTATCCATATGTAACACCAACATTTATCTCTTGGCCTAGCTTGTAAAATCCTTCACTTTCTGTTGCATTTAAAGATTGAAGATCTTTACAAATAAAATATAACTGACTTTTCTGTAAAAAATTTAAGCAACATTTAGCATACAGTCTCGCGATAAAAAACACTTAAACATAAAAAGAAAATAGAACTAATAAAATGATACCGTATGTTGTTTATAAAATGCGGAAGATTTTTAGTTTTCATAAATTATTCTTTTTTAAAAAAGAACTAAATTAAATCAGAAAATTTATAATCTTCTATATTAATAAAAGGCTTAAAATATACTGTCACACGATTAGCCAATAGAATTTCGTGCCTTATCAAGTCAATTATTTGTACCTGATAATAGTCAATCATAATTTTGTTAATATATTATGTAATATTCAACTTCTTTATTAATTATAGGATGTTTGTCCTACTTAAATAGGGAGTGATTCTTAATAATATTTAATTAATATTAACAAATTCGGAAGTATTTAAGTTATGCTAAATTGTAGTTTTAATCTCCATGATATTTAGCGCCATCTATAATATTATATTTTATTTTAAATAGCATTATATTTCAAAGTGGAAATGTAAATGTTTTGTCTTAATTGATGTCAAATATATTGTTCTTTCTATATATCTATAATTTATCTATCTATCATAGCAATTTTAAGCCAATTTAGATCATATTAGCAAAATAGATTTAATCTCCTATAAATCATGGAAAGCATTTCAGAAGTATTTTGAGGCAATAGGCAGGAAGGAACATTAGTATGAAAAAAATGTTTGCAGATAATCCTACAAGAGCTAAGGAATTCAAATTTATAATATATATATTCAATAAAAATCATCATAGCTTAACCATATCAAACACGCATTCATAAACCAAATCGAACCGCCATTTTCAAAAAAAAACAATACTGAATTACAAAACATATAATAATATAAATATAATTACAATATTAACATAATTAGATATATTTTTTAACAGACACCACATCGAGCAAAACCATCATAGATAAGATACCATCATCATCATCAGTAAATTTTATTTTATACTTTCAATTTACACGTCTTATTTCCAGTTATTTACGGCAAGTTACGAGCAAGGAAATTACATCAAAAAAACGACACCACATTGAGAAAAACCATCATAGACAAGATACCATCATCATCAGTAAATTTCATTTTATACTTTGCCTATGAGATAACCTTAAAAAACTTATTTATAAGGTTATCTCATAAGCAATATAATTTAAAATTTTTATAAATACTAATTTTTTAGACTCCTATACAAAAAACAAACTTACATAATAAATAGATATAATATTAAATAAGTTTTTTAAGGTTATCTCATAGGCAACGTAAGTTAAAATTTTTATAAATACTATTTTTTTAGATTCCTGCACAAAAAACAAACTTACATAATAAATACATATAATATTAAATAAGTTTTTTAAGGTTATCTCATAGGCAATGTAAGTTAAAATTTTTATAAATACTATTTTTTTAGATTCCTGCACAAAAAACAAACTTACATAATAAATAGATATAATATTAAATAAGTTTTTTAAGGTTATCTCATAGGCAATGTAAGCTAAAATTTTTATAAATACTATTTTTTTAGATTCCTGAACAAAAAACAAACTTACATAATAAATAGATATAATATTAAATAAGTTTTTTAAGGTTATCTCATAGGCAATGTAAGTTAAAATTTTTATAAATACTATTTTTTTAGATTCCTGCACAAAAAACAAACTTACATAATAAATACATATAATATTAAATAAGTTTTTTAAGGTTATCTCATAGGCAATGTAAGTTAAAATTTTTATAAATACTATTTTTTTAGATTCCTGCACAAAAAACAAACTTACATAATAAATAGATATAATATTAAATAAGTTTTTTAAGGTTATCTCATAGGCAATGTAAGTTAAAATTTTTATAAATACTTTTTTAGATTCCTGCACAAAATAATCTAATACTGTAGATAAATTTATAATAAATTAAAAACATAAAAATAAGTTGATTTAACATTTATGAATTATAATGATTATTGCACCAATAATTGCACAAATATATTTTACAAATATATCATTGGGTAAGATATATAAGGAAATATTTTTCACACTTACCCGAAATAAATTTAAAAATATAAAATATTTGTATTAATTAAATTTTTATTTTTACTTTTTTAAAATATATGTTATTTTGGACATCGTTTATATATTTTTTAACTGGTCATTGGTTTATTTATTTGAATGGGTTAATAAAATATATTATCAATAGGTAATGACGTATAATTGTAAATAATATTGACATTGCTTTTAAACATCTATATATCTCTACTTTTAGATGAATTTATCAGTTATTGAGATTGGCTTAAGTGGTATTAGTTTTATATTTTGGTTTGTATTGGTATTAGTTTTGTAACCCAATAAAATATTGAATATTGTTGTCTGTCTTAGAATTTTTTTATCAATGAAAGCTAACCCCCCCCCCTTCCATCTATCACCTAACATATAAATTGTAATAATAAAAAGATGATACTATTTATAAAGTAACTTTTGTATTAAGTGAAAAAAAGTAAAGGCACATTGAATATGACATGTTAGAAACAGTTATGTCAAACATCGCTATTCTGCTATAATTTAATTTTATGCTACTACTGTTTATGTTTCTATAGTCATATTGTATAGAAATCTTCTAAGTTATATATGCGACTTATACAGTAGCTACAATTGATATTTAAGGATTCTATAGAAAAAGAGCAAGACAGCGGGTATAATATACCTCATATATACTTACGTTTTATCTGAGCATCTTATTTTATATTTGAAAATTCATTTATCTATTCTGTTTTACCCACGTTAAGTGGCAGATTTAGGGAAGTTAAAATTTTTATAAATACTATTTTTTTAGATTCCTGCACAAAAAACACACATACATAATAAATACATAATAAATACATATAATATTAAATAAGTTTTTTAAGGTTATCTCATAGGCAATGTAAGTTAAAATTTTTATAAATACTATTTTTTTAGATTCCTGTACAAAAAACAAACTTACATAATAAATACGTATAATATTAAATAAGTTTTTTAAGGTTACATAGGCAATGTTATTTAAAATTTTTATAAATACTATTTTTATAGATTCCTGCACAAAAACAAACTTACATATTAAATACATATAATATTAAATAAGTTTTTTAAGGTTATCTCATAGGCAATGTAAGTTAAAATTTTTATAAATACTATTTTATTATTTTTTTTAGATTCATACACAAGATACCATTCAACAAACAAACAATGGAACGTTTCATACTACCAAAATCTAAAGAGCAAGGCATTATTGCTTCAACATCCTATTGCACGACCATGGTTTTCGTTGTAGTAATTTCAATTTGCCTGTTCCTACTTTAATAGCTCAGGATGATTTTTATAATAAGGATCTTGAGGCAGCTGAGGCATTGAAACTAATTACTAAATTAAATTTTTTACAAAAATCAGCCTTTGATTTAATCGTTCAATCTATCGAAAATAATGATTTTCCTCAGCGTTGTTTTTATATTGATGGTCCAGGTGGATCGGGAAAAACTTTTTTGTATAATACCCTAATGTGCTACATTAGAGGACGTTACCAAATAGTTTTACCGTTTGCAACAACAGGCTTTGCTGCTATTCTTTTAAAAGGGGGTAGAACAATACATAGTGGATTTAAATTACCTATTCCGATTGTTGATAACTCTGTATCTCGCATGAGTCTTCATTCCCCTGATGCTACTGTTATCAAAAGGTCCAAATTAATTATTATCGACGAAGCCACAATGATGACTAAATACGCTTTACGCTGTATCGATAGATTACAAAATATAATGCAAACACAGTTCCCATTCGGTGGTAAAATTATATTATTGGGCGGCGATTTTAGGCAAACTTTACTTGTCATTCCAAACAGTTCAAAAGCAGATATTATAGAATTGTGTCTTAAGTCTTCTGATATATGGGTTTATTTTAAAGTTATCCACCTGAATGAATATATGCGGTTATCTTCTGAAGATGTTGAGTATAATTCCTGGCTTTAGAATGTTGGAGAATCTTTATCAAATGTTTCCAATCCTTTACTCCCTCCAGATTCGATTGAAATCCCAAATTCATTATTAGAAAATTCATTAATCAATTCAATATATGAGACTCCATACAAATATCTGATATTAACCTATTTTCAAAAAAAAGTATATTAACCACTAAAAATAACATAGCCCTAAATTTAAATAACGAAATTATTCAAAAACTACCAGGAAATTCTAAAATATATTTTAGCGCTGATTCTATACAAACAGATAATCCTGAGGATTTACTTAATTTCCCATTGAATTTTATCATTCTCAAACCCCATCAGGAATGCCTCCTCTTATTTTAAATCTTAAAGTTGGGACAATAATAATGCTTCTTCGTAACATGAATCCCAGCAGAGGCTTATGCAATGGGACACGACTTCTTATCAAAAATTTACATGATAATTTCATAGATTCTGAAATATTATCAGGGACGCATAATGGCCATCGCGTTTTTATGCCTCGAATTGATCTTTCCCCGAGCGATTCCCGGTTGCCTTTCATATTAAAAAGACGCCAATTTCCTATAATTCCTGCTTTTGTTATCACTATAAACAAAAGTCAAGGTGAAACATTCGACAATGTCGGCCTCTTTCTTCCTGAACCTGTATTTTCCCATGGTCAGCTATATGTCGCTCTAACACGTTGCAGATTTAAAAAAATATGAAAATAAAAATATTACCTACAAAAAACCAGGGCACACTTTTGAATGATAATAGAGCATTTACTCTTAATGTCGTATATCAGGACGTATTAAATTCTGTAGCTTCAAGTTAATTCATCAAAAACGACACCACATAGAGCAAAAACATCATAGACACGATACCATCATCATCATCAGTAATATTTTATACTTCCAATTTACACGTTTTATTTCCAGTTATTTACAGCAAGTTACGAGCAAGGAAATTACATCAAAAAAACGACACTACATCGACCAAAAACATCATAAACACGATACCATCATCATCATCAACATCAATAAATTTTATTTTATACTTCCAATTTACACGTTTTATTTCCAGTTGTTTACGGCAAGTTACGAGCAAGGAAATTACATCAAAAAACGACACTACATCGACCAAAAACATCATAGACACGATACCATCATCATCATCAGTAAATTTTATTTTATACTTCCAATTTACACGTTTTATTTCCAGTTATTTACGGCAAGTTACGAGCAAGGAAATTACAAAAAAAAACGACACCACATCAACCAAAAACATCATAGACACGATACAATCATCATCATCAGTAAATTTTATTTTATACTTCCAATTTACACGTTTTATTTCCAGTTATTTACGGCAAGTTACGAGCAAGGAAATTACATCAAAAAAACGACACTACATCGACCAAAAACATCATAGACACGATACCATCATCATCATCAATAAATTTTACTATATTATATTTTTTTATATGGTTACAAATGTATATCTGTTGGAACCCCATAATCGTTAAGTCTTAAGGTATACACAATTATTATATTTTCTTATAATTCATATCTTTGTCTCTTTTTTTTCTATTTCTTCCTTCTTTTATTCATTCTTTTTTTTATTTCTTTGCTCCCCTAAAATCCATCTCCTACCTTTACGCGGTGGGGAGTGAACAGAAATGCTGACTAACAGGAGCTCTGGTGGATAATGTAGTATTTGGGGTTCCAATAAGAGACATTGTTTCCATGTAATAAATCTTAATTATTGGGTAAAATTTTCTTTTATCTTTTAAATGTGAGCAAGGTGTATATTTGTGCCCTTTATTGACAATAAAGAAAATGTCTCAAGCACCGGGATGTCTCGACTATATTTAAGAACCTGAGAGCCTAATATCTATCATCCTTTCATAGATTGAGTTTTTAAAGATATAAAATAGTTATAAAGGAGAAAATTCTAATTCCCCGTCATTCTTGACGGGTTATTAGCTAGTATTATTATAAAATTGCAAATTTATAATTATAAAATTACAAATTTATATTTATAAAAAAACAATTTTAAAATTAAAATTTCCGTGATTCACGGGAAATTTATGTTCACGCCCGATCACGCCCGCGGAAATTGTTGGGAAGGCCTGCCACACCCTGTCACGCCTTGGAATTTAAAATTTATTCACACTCACCCCGTGACCCACCGTGACATGATGGGTCACGCCTAATTTCACGGCCCGCGCCCACCTCTAGTAAACATGTTAAATCAAAATTTCAGTGAAGATGTACCATAGAAAAGTGACAATTGTCATAATCGTCATTTTAAAAGTTTTTGAATTTTTTAACACAAGTAGGTAAAAATATAGATTGTAAACATGTTAAAATAAAATTTAAGCGAAGATGTACCATAGGAAAGTGACAATTGTCATAATCGTCATTTTAAAAGTTTTTGAATTTTTTAACACAAGTGGGTAAAAATATAGATTGTAAACATGTTAAAATAAAATTTAGGCGAAGATGTACCATAGGAAAGTGACAATTGTCATAATCGTCATTTTTAAGTTTTTTTGAAACTTTTTGAAGCAAATTGGTAAAAATATATATTGTAAACATGTTAAATTAAAATTTCAGTGAAGATGTACAATAGAAAAGTTACAATTGTCATAATCGTCATTTTAAAAGTTTTTGAATTTTTTTAATGCAAGAGGGTAAAAATATAGATTGTAAACATGTTAAAATAAAATTTAAGCGAAGATGTACCATAGAAAAGTGACAATTGTCATAATCGTCATTTTTAAGTTTTTTTGAAATTTTTTGAAGCAAATGGATAAAAATATATATTGTAAACATGTTAAATTAAAATTTCAGTGAAGATGTACCATAGAAAAGTGACAATTGTCATAATCGTCATTTTAAAAGTTTTTGAATTTTTTTAATGCAAGAGGGTAAAAATATAGATTGTAAACATGTTAAAATAAAATTTAAGCGAAGATGTACCATAGGAAAGTGACAATTGTCATAATCGTCATTTTTAAGTTTTTTTGAATTTTTTTAATGCAAGAGGGTAAAAATATAGATTGTAAACATGTTAAAATAAAATTTAAGCGAAGATGTACCATAGGAAAGTGACAATTGTCATTTTAAGTTTTTTTGAAACTTTTTGAAGCAAATTGGTAAAAATATATATTTGTTAAATTAAAATTTCAGTGAAGATGTACCATAGAAAAGTGACAATTGTCATAATCGTCATTTTAAAAGTTTTTGAATTTTTTAACACAAGTGGGTAAAAATATAGATTGTAAACATGTTAAAATAAAATTTAAGCGAAGATGTACCATAGGAAAGTGACAATTGTCATAATCGTCATTTTTAAGTTTTTTTGAAACTTTTTGAAGCAAATTGGTAAAAATATATATTGTATACATGTTAAATTAAAATTTCAGTGAAGATGTACCATAGAAAAGTGACAATTGTCATAATCGTCATTTTAAAAGTTTTTGAATTTTTTAACACAAGTGGGTAAAAATATAGATTGTAAACATGTTAAAATAAAATTTAAGCGAAGATGTACCATAGGAAAGTGACAATTGTCATAATCGTCATTTTTAAGTTTTTTTGAAACTTTTTGAAGCAAATTGGTAAAAATATATATTGTAAACATGTTAAATTAAAATTTCAGTGAAGATGTACCATAGAAAAGTGACAATTGTCATAATCGTCATTTTAAAAGTTTTTGAATTTTTTAATGCAAGAGGGTAAAAATATAGATTGTAAACATGTTAAAATAAAATTTAAGCGAAGATGTACCATAGGAAAGTGACAATTGTCATAATCGTCATTTTTAAGTTTTTTTGAAACTTTTTGAAGCAAATTGGTAAAAATATATATTGTAAACATGTTAAATTAAAATTTCAGTGAAGATGTACCATAGAAAAGTGACAATTGTCATAATCGTCATTTTAAAAGTTTTTGAATTTTTTAACACAAGTGGGTAAAAACATAGATTGTAAACATGTTAAAATAAAATTTAAGCGAAGATGTACCATAGGAAAGTTACAATTGTCATAATCGTCATTTTTAAGTTTTTTTGAAACTTTTTGAAGCAAATTGGTAAAAATATATATTGTAAACATGTTAAATTAAACATTCAGTGAAGATGTACCATAGAAAAGTGACAATTGTCATAATCGTCATTTTAAAAGTTTTTGAATTTTTTAACACAAGTGGGTAAAAATATAGATTGTAAACATGTTAAAATAAAATTTAGGCGAAGATGTACCATAGGAAAGTGACAATTGTCATAATCGTCATTTTTAAGTTTTTTTGAAACTTTTTGAAGCAAATTGGTAAAAATATATATTGTAAACATGTTAAATTAAAATTTCAGTGAAGATGTACAATAGAAAAGTTACAATTGTCATAATCGTCATTTTAAAAGTTTTTGAATTTTTTTAATGCAAGAGGGTAAAAATATAGATTGTAAACATGTTAAAATAAAATTTAAGCGAAGATGTACCATAGGAAAGTGACAATTGTCATAATCGTCATTTTTAAGTTTTTTTGAAACTTTTTGAAGCAAATTGGTAAAAATATATATTGTAAACATGTTAAATTAAAATTTCAGTGAAGATGTACCATAGAAAAGTGACAATTGTCATAATCGTCATTTTTAAGTTTTTTTGAAATTTTTTGAAGCAAATGGATAAAAATATATATTGTAAACATGTTAAATTAAAATTTCAGTGAAGATGTACCATAGAAAAGTGACAATTGTCATAATCGTCATTTTAAAAGTTTTTGAATTTTTTTAATGCAAGAGGGTAAAAATATAGATTGTAAACATGTTAAAATAAAATTTAAGCGAAGATGTACCATAGGAAAGTGACAATTGTCATAATCGTCATTTTTAAGTTTTTTTGAATTTTTTTAATGCAAGAGGGTAAAAATATAGATTGTAAACATGTTAAAATAAAATTTAAGCGAAGATGTACCATAGGAAAGTGACAATTGTCATTTTAAGTTTTTTTGAAACTTTTTGAAGCAAATTGGTAAAAATATATATTTGTTAAATTAAAATTTCAGTGAAGATGTACCATAGAAAAGTGACAATTGTCATAATCGTCATTTTAAAAGTTTTTGAATTTTTTAACACAAGTGGGTAAAAATATAGATTGTAAACATGTTAAAATAAAATTTAAGCGAAGATGTACCATAGGAAAGTGACAATTGTCATAATCGTCATTTTTAAGTTTTTTTGAAACTTTTTGAAGCAAATTGGTAAAAATATATATTGTATACATGTTAAATTAAAATTTCAGTGAAGATGTACCATAGAAAAGTGACAATTGTCATAATCGTCATTTTAAAAGTTTTTGAATTTTTTAACACAAGTGGGTAAAAATATAGATTGTAAACATGTTAAAATAAAATTTAAGCGAAGATGTACCATAGGAAAGTGACAATTGTCATAATCGTCATTTTTAAGTTTTTTTGAAACTTTTTGAAGCAAATTGGTAAAAATATATATTGTAAACATGTTAAATTAAAATTTCAGTGAAGATGTACCATAGAAAAGTCACAATTGTCATAATCGTCATTTTAAAAGTTTTTGAATTTTTTTAATGCAAGAGGGTAAAAATATAGATTGTAAACATGTTAAAATAAAATTTAAGCGAAGATGTACCATAGGAAAGTGACAATTGTCATAATCGTCATTTTTAAGTTTTTTTGAAACTTTTTGAAGCAAATTGGTAAAAATATATATTGTAAACATGTTAAATTAAAATTTCAGTGAAGATGTACCATAGAAAAGTGACAATTGTCATAATCGTCATTTTAAAAGTTTTTGAATTTTTTAACACAAGTGGGTAAAAACATAGATTGTAAACATGTTAAAATAAAATTTAAGCGAAGATGTACCATAGGAAAGTTACAATTGTCATAATCGTCATTTTTAAGTTTTTTTGAAACTTTTTGAAGCAAATTGGTAAAAATATATATTGTAAACATGTTAAATTAAACATTCAGTGAAGATGTACCATAGAAAAGTGACAATTGTCATAATCGTCATTTTAAAAGTTTTTGAATTTTTTAACACAAGTGGGTAAAAATATAGATTGTAAACATGTTAAAATAAAATTTAGGCGAAGATGTACCATAGGAAAGTGACAATTGTCATAATCGTCATTTTTAAGTTTTTTTGAAACTTTTTGAAGCAAATTGGTAAAAATATATATTGTAAACATGTTAAATTAAAATTTCAGTGAAGATGTACAATAGAAAAGTTACAATTGTCATAATCGTCATTTTAAAAGTTTTTGAATTTTTTTAATGCAAGAGGGTAAAAATATAGATTGTAAACATGTTAAAATAAAATTTAAGCGAAGATGTACCATAGGAAAGTGACAATTGTCATAATCGTCATTTTTAAGTTTTTTTGAAACTTTTTGAAGCAAATTGGTAAAAATATATATTGTAAACATGTTAAATTAAAATTTCAGTGAAGATGTACAATAGAAAAGTTACAATTGTCATAATCGTCATTTTAAAAGTTTTTGAATTTTTTTAATGCAAGAGGGTAAAAATATAGATTGTAAACATGTTAAAATAAAATTTAAGCGAAGATGTACCATAGGAAAGTGACAATTGTCATAATCGTCATTTTTAAGTTTTTTTGAAACTTTTTGAAGCAAATTGGTAAAAATATATATTGTAAACATGTTAAATTAAAATTTCAGTGAAGATGTACAATAGAAAAGTTACAATTGTCATAATCGTCATTTTAAAAGTTTTTGAATTTTTTTAATGCAAGAGGGTAAAAATATAGATTGTAAACATGTTAAAATAAAATTTAAGCGAAGATGTACCATAGAAAAGTGACAATTGTCATAATTGTCATTTTTAAGTTTTTTTGAAACTTTTTGAAGCAAATTGGTAAAAATATATATTGTAAACATGTTAAATTAAAATTTCAGTGAAGATGTACCATAGAAAAGTGACAATTGTCATAATCGTCATTTTAAAAGTTTTTGAATTTTTTAACACAAGTGGGTAAAAATATAGATTGTAAACATGTTAAAATAAAATTTAAGCGAAGATGTACCATAGGAAAGTGACAATTGTCATAATCGTCATTTTTAAGTTTTTTTGAAACTTTTTGAAGCAAATTGGTAAAAATATATATTGTAAACATGTTAAATTAAAATTTCAGTGAAGATGTACCATAGAAAAGTGACAATTGTCATAATCGTCATTTTAAAAGTTTTTGAATTTTTTTAATGCAAGAGGGTAAAAATATAGATTGTAAACATGTTAAAATAAAATTTAAGCGAAGATGGACCATAGGAAAGTGACAATTGTCATTTTAAGTTTTTTTGAAACTTTTTGAAGCAAATTGGTAAAAATATATATTGTAAACATGTTAAATTAAAATTTCAGTGAAGATGTACCATAGAAAAGTGACAATTGTCATAATCGTCATTTTAAAAGTTTTTGAATTTTTTAACACAAGTGGGTAAAAATATAGATTGTAAACATGTTAAAATAAAATTTAAGCGAAGATGTACCATAGGAAAGTGACAATTGTCATAATCGTCATTTTTAAGTTTTTTTGAAACTTTTTGAAGCAAATTGGTAAAAATATATATTGTATACATGTTAAATTAAAATTTCAGTGAAGATGTACCATAGAAAAGTGACAATTGTCATAATCGTCATTTTAAAAGTTTTTGAATTTTTTAACACAAGTGGGTAAAAATATAGATTGTAAACATGTTAAAATAAAATTTAAGCGAAGATGTACCATAGGAAAGTGACAATTGTCATAATCGTCATTTTTAAGTTTTTTTGAAACTTTTTGAAGCAAATTGGTAAAAATATATATTGTAAACATGTTAAATTAAAATTTCAGTGAAGATGTACCATAGAAAAGTGACAATTGTCATAATCGTCATTTTAAAAGTTTTTGAATTTTTTTAATGCAAGAGGGTAAAAATATAGATTGTAAACATGTTAAAATAAAATTTAAGCGAAGATGTACCATAGGAAAGTGACAATTGTCATAATCGTCATTTTTAAGTTTTTTTGAAACTTTTTGAAGCAAATTGGTAAAAATATATATTGTATACATGTTAAATTAAAATTTCAGTGAAGATGTACCATAGAAAAGTGACAATTGTCATAATCGTCATTTTAAAAGTTTTTGAATTTTTTAACACAAGTGGGTAAAAACATAGATTGTAAACATGTTAAAATAAAATTTAAGCGAAGATGTACCATAGGAAAGTTACAATTGTCATAATCGTCATTTTTAAGTTTTTTTGAAACTTTTTGAAGCAAATTGGTAAAAATATATATTGTAAACATGTTAAATTAAACATTCAGTGAAGATGTACCATAGAAAAGTGACAATTGTCATAATCGTCATTTTAAAAGTTTTTGAATTTTTTAACACAAGTGGGTAAAAATATAGATTGTAAACATGTTAAAATAAAATTTAGGCGAAGATGTACCATAGGAAAGTGACAATTGTCATAATCGTCATTTTTAAGTTTTTTTGAAACTTTTTGAAGCAAATTGGTAAAAATATATATTGTAAACATGTTAAATTAAAATTTCAGTGAAGATGTACAATAGAAAAGTTACAATTGTCATAATCGTCATTTTAAAAGTTTTTGAATTTTTTTAATGCAAGAGGGTAAAAATATAGATTGTAAACATGTTAAAATAAAATTTAAGCGAAGATGTACCATAGGAAAGTGACAATTGTCATAATCGTCATTTTTAAGTTTTTTTGAAACTTTTTGAAGCAAATTGGTAAAAATATATATTGTAAACATGTTAAATTAAAATTTCAGTGAAGATGTACCATAGAAAAGTGACAATTGTCATAATCGTCATTTTTAAGTTTTTTTGAAATTTTTTGAAGCAAATGGATAAAAATATATATTGTAAACATGTTAAATTAAAATTTCAGTGAAGATGTACCATAGAAAAGTGACAATTGTCATAATCGTCATTTTAAAAGTTTTTGAATTTTTTTAATGCAAGAGGGTAAAAATATAGATTGTAAACATGTTAAAATAAAATTTAAGCGAAGATGTACCATAGGAAAGTGACAATTGTCATAATCGTCATTTTTAAGTTTTTTTGAATTTTTTTAATGCAAGAGGGTAAAAATATAGATTGTAAACATGTTAAAATAAAATTTAAGCGAAGATGTACCATAGGAAAGTGACAATTGTCATTTTAAGTTTTTTTGAAACTTTTTGAAGCAAATTGGTAAAAATATATATTTGTTAAATTAAAATTTCAGTGAAGATGTACCATAGAAAAGTGACAATTGTCATAATCGTCATTTTAAAAGTTTTTGAATTTTTTAACACAAGTGGGTAAAAATATAGATTGTAAACATGTTAAAATAAAATTTAAGCGAAGATGTACCATAGGAAAGTGACAATTGTCATAATCGTCATTTTTAAGTTTTTTTGAAACTTTTTGAAGCAAATTGGTAAAAATATATATTGTATACATGTTAAATTAAAATTTCAGTGAAGATGTACCATAGAAAAGTGACAATTGTCATAATCGTCATTTTAAAAGTTTTTGAATTTTTTAACACAAGTGGGTAAAAATATAGATTGTAAACATGTTAAAATAAAATTTAAGCGAAGATGTACCATAGGAAAGTGACAATTGTCATAATCGTCATTTTTAAGTTTTTTTGAAACTTTTTGAAGCAAATTGGTAAAAATATATATTGTAAACATGTTAAATTAAAATTTCAGTGAAGATGTACCATAGAAAAGTCACAATTGTCATAATCGTCATTTTAAAAGTTTTTGAATTTTTTTAATGCAAGAGGGTAAAAATATAGATTGTAAACATGTTAAAATAAAATTTAAGCGAAGATGTACCATAGGAAAGTGACAATTGTCATAATCGTCATTTTTAAGTTTTTTTGAAACTTTTTGAAGCAAATTGGTAAAAATATATATTGTAAACATGTTAAATTAAAATTTCAGTGAAGATGTACCATAGAAAAGTGACAATTGTCATAATCGTCATTTTAAAAGTTTTTGAATTTTTTAACACAAGTGGGTAAAAACATAGATTGTAAACATGTTAAAATAAAATTTAAGCGAAGATGTACCATAGGAAAGTTACAATTGTCATAATCGTCATTTTTAAGTTTTTTTGAAACTTTTTGAAGCAAATTGGTAAAAATATATATTGTAAACATGTTAAATTAAACATTCAGTGAAGATGTACCATAGAAAAGTGACAATTGTCATAATCGTCATTTTAAAAGTTTTTGAATTTTTTAACACAAGTGGGTAAAAATATAGATTGTAAACATGTTAAAATAAAATTTAGGCGAAGATGTACCATAGGAAAGTGACAATTGTCATAATCGTCATTTTTAAGTTTTTTTGAAACTTTTTGAAGCAAATTGGTAAAAATATATATTGTAAACATGTTAAATTAAAATTTCAGTGAAGATGTACAATAGAAAAGTTACAATTGTCATAATCGTCATTTTAAAAGTTTTTGAATTTTTTTAATGCAAGAGGGTAAAAATATAGATTGTAAACATGTTAAAATAAAATTTAAGCGAAGATGTACCATAGGAAAGTGACAATTGTCATAATCGTCATTTTTAAGTTTTTTTGAAACTTTTTGAAGCAAATTGGTAAAAATATATATTGTAAACATGTTAAATTAAAATTTCAGTGAAGATGTACAATAGAAAAGTTACAATTGTCATAATCGTCATTTTAAAAGTTTTTGAATTTTTTTAATGCAAGAGGGTAAAAATATAGATTGTAAACATGTTAAAATAAAATTTAAGCGAAGATGTACCATAGGAAAGTGACAATTGTCATAATCGTCATTTTTAAGTTTTTTTGAAACTTTTTGAAGCAAATTGGTAAAAATATATATTGTAAACATGTTAAATTAAAATTTCAGTGAAGATGTACAATAGAAAAGTTACAATTGTCATAATCGTCATTTTAAAAGTTTTTGAATTTTTTTAATGCAAGAGGGTAAAAATATAGATTGTAAACATGTTAAAATAAAATTTAAGCGAAGATGTACCATAGAAAAGTGACAATTGTCATAATTGTCATTTTTAAGTTTTTTTGAAACTTTTTGAAGCAAATTGGTAAAAATATATATTGTAAACATGTTAAATTAAAATTTCAGTGAAGATGTACCATAGAAAAGTGACAATTGTCATAATCGTCATTTTAAAAGTTTTTGAATTTTTTAACACAAGTGGGTAAAAATATAGATTGTAAACATGTTAAAATAAAATTTAAGCGAAGATGTACCATAGGAAAGTGACAATTGTCATAATCGTCATTTTTAAGTTTTTTTGAAACTTTTTGAAGCAAATTGGTAAAAATATATATTGTAAACATGTTAAATTAAAATTTCAGTGAAGATGTACCATAGAAAAGTGACAATTGTCATAATCGTCATTTTAAAAGTTTTTGAATTTTTTTAATGCAAGAGGGTAAAAATATAGATTGTAAACATGTTAAAATAAAATTTAAGCGAAGATGGACCATAGGAAAGTGACAATTGTCATTTTAAGTTTTTTTGAAACTTTTTGAAGCAAATTGGTAAAAATATATATTGTAAACATGTTAAATTAAAATTTCAGTGAAGATGTACCATAGAAAAGTGACAATTGTCATAATCGTCATTTTAAAAGTTTTTGAATTTTTTAACACAAGTGGGTAAAAATATAGATTGTAAACATGTTAAAATAAAATTTAAGCGAAGATGTACCATAGGAAAGTGACAATTGTCATAATCGTCATTTTTAAGTTTTTTTGAAACTTTTTGAAGCAAATTGGTAAAAATATATATTGTATACATGTTAAATTAAAATTTCAGTGAAGATGTACCATAGAAAAGTGACAATTGTCATAATCGTCATTTTAAAAGTTTTTGAATTTTTTAACACAAGTGGGTAAAAATATAGATTGTAAACATGTTAAAATAAAATTTAAGCGAAGATGTACCATAGGAAAGTGACAATTGTCATAATCGTCATTTTTAAGTTTTTTTGAAACTTTTTGAAGCAAATTGGTAAAAATATATATTGTAAACATGTTAAATTAAAATTTCAGTGAAGATGTACCATAGAAAAGTGACAATTGTCATAATCGTCATTTTAAAAGTTTTTGAATTTTTTTAATGCAAGAGGGTAAAAATATAGATTGTAAACATGTTAAAATAAAATTTAAGCGAAGATGTACCATAGGAAAGTGACAATTGTCATAATCGTCATTTTTAAGTTTTTTTGAAACTTTTTGAAGCAAATTGGTAAAAATATATATTGTAAACATGTTAAATTAAAATTTCAGTGAAGATGTACCATAGAAAAGTGACAATTGTCATAATCGTCATTTTAAAAGTTTTTGAATTTTTTAACACAAGTGGGTAAAAATATAGATTGTAAACATGTTAAAATAAAATTTAGGCGAAGATGTACCATAGGAAAGTGACAATTGTCATAATCGTCATTTTTAAGTTTTTTTGAAACTTTTTGAAGCAAATTGGTAAAAATATATATTGTAAACATGTTAAATTAAAATTTCAGTGAAGATGTACCATAGAAAAGTTACAATTGTCATAATCGTCATTTTAAAAGTTTTTGAATTTTTTTAATGCAAGAGGGTAAAAATATAGATTGTAAACATGTTAAAATAAAATTTAAGCGAAGATGTACCATAGAAAAGTGACAATTGTCATAATCGTCATTTTTAAGTTTTTTTGAAATTTTTTGAAGCAAATGGATAAAAATATATATTGTAAACATGTTAAATTAAAATTTCAGTGAAGATGTACCATAGAAAAGTGACAATTGTCATAATCGTCATTTTAAAAGTTTTTGAATTTTTTTAATGCAAGAGGGTAAAAATATAGATTGTAAACATGTTAAAATAAAATTTAAGCGAAGATGTACCATAGGAAACTGACAATTGTCATAATCGTCATTTTTAAGTTTTTTTGAAACTTTTTGAAGCAAATTGGTAAAAATATATATTGTAAACATGTTAAATTAAAATTTCAGTGAAGATGTACCATAGAAAAGTGACAATTGTCATAATCGTCATTTTAAAAGTTTTTGAATTTTTTAACACAAGTGGGTAAAAATATAGATTGTAAACATGTTAAAATAAAATTTAAGCGAAGATGTACCATAGGAAAGTGACAATTGTCATAATCGTCATTTTTAAGTTTTTTTGAAACTTTTTGAAGCAAATTGGTAAAAATATATATTGTAAACATGTTAAATTAAAATTTCAGTGAAGATGTACCATAGAAAAGTGACAATTGTCATAATCGTCATTTTAAAAGTTTTTGAATTTTTTTAATGCAAGAGGGTAAAATTATAGATTGTAAACATGTTAAAATAAAATTTAAGCGAAGATGTACCATAGGAAAGTGATAATTGTCATAATCGTCATTTTTAAGTTTTTTTGAAACTTTTTGAAGCAAATAGGTAAAAATATATATTGTAAACATGTTAAATTAAAATTTCAGTGAAGATGTACCATAGAAAAGTGACAATTGTCATAATCGTCATTTTAAAAGTTTTTGAATTTTTAAACACAAGTGGGTAAAAATATAGATTGTAAACATGTTAAAATAAAATTTAAGCGAAGATGTACCATAGGAAAGTGACAATTGTAATCGTCATTTTTAAGTTTTTTTGAAACTTTTTGAAACAAATTGGTAAAAATATATATTGTATACATGTTAAATTAAAATTTCAGTGAAGATGTACCATAGAAAAGTGACAATTGTCATAATCGTCATTTTAAAAGTTTTTGAATTTTTTAACACAAGTGGGTGAAAATATAGATTGTAAACATGTTAAAATAAAATTTAAGCGAAGATGTACCATAGGAAAGTGATAATTGTCATAATCGTCATTTTTAAGTTTTTTGAAACTTTTTGAAGCAAATTGGTAAAAATATATATTGTAAACATGTTAAATTAAAATTTCAGTGAAGATGTACCATAGAAAAGTGACAATTGTCATAATCGTCATTTTAAAAGTTTTTGAATTTTTTTAATGCAAGAGGGTAAAAATATAGATTGTAAACATGTTAAAATAAAATTTAAGCGAAGATGTACCATAGGAAAGTGACAATTGTCATAATCGTCATTTTTAAGTTTTTTTGAAACTTTTTGAAGCAAATTGGTAAAAATATATATTGTAAACATGTTAAATTAAAATTTCAGTGAAGATGTACCATAGAAAAGTGACAATTGTCATAATCGTCATTTTAAAAGTTTTTGAATTTTTTAACACAAGTGGGTAAAAATATAGATTGTAAACATGTTAAAATAAAATTTAGGCGAAGATGTACCATAGGAAAGTGACAATTGTCATAATCGTCATTTTTAAGTTTTTTTGAAACTTTTTGAAGCAAATTGGTAAAAATATATATTGTAAACATGTTAAATTAAAATTTCAGTGAAGATGTACCATAGAAAAGTTACAATTGTCATAATCGTCATTTTAAAAGTTTTTGAATTTTTTTAATGCAAGAGGGTAAAAATATAGATTGTAAACATGTTAAAATAAAATTTAAGCGAAGATGTACCATAGAAAAGTGACAATTGTCATAATCGTCATTTTTAAGTTTTTTTGAAATTTTTTGAAGCAAATGGATAAAAATATATATTGTAAACATGTTAAATTAAAATTTCAGTGAAGATGTACCATAGAAAAGTGACAATTGTCATAATCGTCATTTTAAAAGTTTTTGAATTTTTTAATGCAAGAGGGTAAAAATATAGATTGTAAACATGTTAAAATAAAATTTAAGCGAAGATGTACCATAGAAAAGTGACAATTGTCATAATTGTCATTTTTAAGTTTTTTTGAAACTTTTTGAAGCAAATTGGTAAAAATATATATTGTAAACATGTTAAATTAAAATTTCAGTGAAGATGTACCATAGAAAAGTGACAATTGTCATAATCGTCATTTTAAAAGTTTTTGAATTTTTTAACACAAGTGGGTAAAAATATAGATTGTAAACATGTTAAAATAAAATTTAAGCGAAGATGTACCATAGGAAAGTGACAATTGTCATAATCGTCATTTTTAAGTTTTTTTGAAACTTTTTGAAGCAAATTGGTAAAAATATATATTGTAAACATGTTAAATTAAAATTTCAGTGAAGATGTACCATAGAAAAGTGACAATTGTCATAATCGTCATTTTAAAAGTTTTTGAATTTTTTTAATGCAAGAGGGTAAAAATATAGATTGTAAACATGTTAAAATAAAATTTAAGCGAAGATGGACCATAGGAAAGTGACAATTGTCATTTTAAGTTTTTTTGAAACTTTTTGAAGCAAATTGGTAAAAATATATATTGTAAACATGTTAAATTAAAATTTCAGTGAAGATGTACCATAGAAAAGTGACAATTGTCATAATCGTCATTTTAAAAGTTTTTGAATTTTTTAACACAAGTGGGTAAAAATATAGATTGTAAACATGTTAAAATAAAATTTAAGCGAAGATGTACCATAGGAAAGTGACAATTGTCATAATCGTCATTTTTAAGTTTTTTTGAAACTTTTTGAAGCAAATTGGTAAAAATATATATTGTATACATGTTAAATTAAAATTTCAGTGAAGATGTACCATAGAAAAGTGACAATTGTCATAATCGTCATTTTAAAAGTTTTTGAATTTTTTAACACAAGTGGGTAAAAATATAGATTGTAAACATGTTAAAATAAAATTTAAGCGAAGATGTACCATAGGAAAGTGACAATTGTCATAATCGTCATTTTTAAGTTTTTTTGAAACTTTTTGAAGCAAATTGGTAAAAATATATATTGTAAACATGTTAAATTAAAATTTCAGTGAAGATGTACCATAGAAAAGTGACAATTGTCATAATCGTCATTTTAAAAGTTTTTGAATTTTTTTAATGCAAGAGGGTAAAAATATAGATTGTAAACATGTTAAAATAAAATTTAAGCGAAGATGTACCATAGGAAAGTGACAATTGTCATAATCGTCATTTTTAAGTTTTTTTGAATTTTTTTAATGCAAGAGGGTAAAAATATAGATTGTAAACATGTTAAAATAAAATTTAAGCGAAGATGTACCATAGGAAAGTGACAATTGTCATTTTAAGTTTTTTTGAAACTTTTTGAAGCAAATTGGTAAAAATATATATTTGTTAAATTAAAATTTCAGTGAAGATGTACCATAGAAAAGTGACAATTGTCATAATCGTCATTTTAAAAGTTTTTGAATTTTTTAACACAAGTGGGTAAAAATATAGATTGTAAACATGTTAAAATAAAATTTAAGCGAAGATGTACCATAGGAAAGTGACAATTGTCATAATCGTCATTTTTAAGTTTTTTTGAAACTTTTTGAAGCAAATTGGTAAAAATATATATTGTATACATGTTAAATTAAAATTTCAGTGAAGATGTACCATAGAAAAGTGACAATTGTCATAATCGTCATTTTAAAAGTTTTTGAATTTTTTAACACAAGTGGGTAAAAATATAGATTGTAAACATGTTAAAATAAAATTTAAGCGAAGATGTACCATAGGAAAGTGACAATTGTCATAATCGTCATTTTTAAGTTTTTTTGAAACTTTTTGAAGCAAATTGGTAAAAATATATATTGTAAACATGTTAAATTAAAATTTCAGTGAAGATGTACCATAGAAAAGTGACAATTGTCATAATCGTCATTTTAAAAGTTTTTGAATTTTTTTAATGCAAGAGGGTAAAAATATAGATTGTAAACATGTTAAAATAAAATTTAAGCGAAGATGTACCATAGGAAAGTGACAATTGTCATAATCGTCATTTTTAAGTTTTTTTGAAACTTTTTGAAGCAAATTGGTAAAAATATACATTGTAAACATGTTAAATTAAAATTTCAGTGAAGATGTACCATAGAAAAGTGACAATTGTCATAATCGTCATTTTAAAAGTTTTTGAATTTTTTAACACAAGTGGGTAAAAACATAGATTGTAAACATGTTAAAATAAAATTTAAGCGAAGATGTACCATAGGAAAGTTACAATTGTCATAATCGTCATTTTTAAGTTTTTTTGAAACTTTTTGAAGCAAATTGGTAAAAATATATATTGTAAACATGTTAAATTAAACATTCAGTGAAGATGTACCATAGAAAAGTGACAATTGTCATAATCGTCATTTTAAAAGTTTTTGAATTTTTTAACACAAGTGGGTAAAAATATAGATTGTAAACATGTTAAAATAAAATTTAGGCGAAGATGTACCATAGGAAAGTGACAATTGTCATAATCGTCATTTTTAAGTTTTTTTGAAACTTTTTGAAGCAAATTGGTAAAAATATATATTGTAAACATGTTAAATTAAAATTTCAGTGAAGATGTACAATAGAAAAGTTACAATTGTCATAATCGTCATTTTAAAAGTTTTTGAATTTTTTTAATGCAAGAGGGTAAAAATATAGATTGTAAACATGTTAAAATAAAATTTAAGCGAAGATGTACCATAGGAAAGTGACAATTGTCATAATCGTCATTTTTAAGTTTTTTTGAAACTTTTTGAAGCAAATTGGTAAAAATATATATTGTAAACATGTTAAATTAAAATTTCAGTGAAGATGTACAATAGAAAAGTTACAATTGTCATAATCGTCATTTTAAAAGTTTTTGAATTTTTTTAATGCAAGAGGGTAAAAATATAGATTGTAAACATGTTAAAATAAAATTTAAGCGAAGATGTACCATAGGAAAGTGACAATTGTCATAATCGTCATTTTTAAGTTTTTTTGAAACTTTTTGAAGCAAATTGGTAAAAATATATATTGTAAACATGTTAAATTAAAATTTCAGTGAAGATGTACAATAGAAAAGTTACAATTGTCATAATCGTCATTTTAAAAGTTTTTGAATTTTTTTAATGCAAGAGGGTAAAAATATAGATTGTAAACATGTTAAAATAAAATTTAAGCGAAGATGTACCATAGAAAAGTGACAATTGTCATAATCGTCATTTTTAAGTTTTTTTGAAACTTTTTGAAGCAAATTGGTAAAAATATATATTGTAAACATGTTAAATTAAAATTTCAGTGAAGATGTACCATAGAAAAGTGACAATTGTCATAATCGTCATTTTAAAAGTTTTTGAATTTTTTAACACAAGTGGGTAAAAATATAGATTGTAAACATGTTAAAATAAAATTTAAGCGAAGATGTACCATAGGAAAGTGACAATTGTCATAATCGTCATTTTTAAGTTTTTTTGAAACTTTTTGAAGCAAATTGGTAAAAATATATATTGTAAACATGTTAAATTAAAATTTCAGTGAAGATGTACCATAGAAAAGTGACAATTGTCATAATCGTCATTTTAAAAGTTTTTGAATTTTTTTAATGCAAGAGGGTAAAAATATAGATTGTAAACATGTTAAAATAAAATTTAAGCGAAGATGTACCATAGGAAAGTGACAATTGTCATTTTAAGTTTTTTTGAAACTTTTTGAAGCAAATTGGTAAAAATATATATTGTAAACATGTTAAATTAAAATTTCAGTGAAGATGTACCATAGAAAAGTGACAATTGTCATAATCGTCATTTTAAAAGTTTTTGAATTTTTTAACACAAGTGGGTAAAAATATAGATTGTAAACATGTTAAAATAAAATTTAAGCGAAGATGTACCATAGGAAAGTGACAATTGTCATAATCGTCATTTTTAAGTTTTTTTGAAACTTTTTGAAGCAAATTGGTAAAAATATATATTGTATACATGTTAAATTAAAATTTCAGTGAAGATGTACCATAGAAAAGTGACAATTGTCATAATCGTCATTTTAAAAGTTTTTGAATTTTTTAACACAAGTGGGTAAAAATATAGATTGTAAACATGTTAAAATAAAATTTAAGCGAAGATGTACCATAGGAAAGTGACAATTGTCATAATCGTCATTTTTAAGTTTTTTTGAAACTTTTTGAAGCAAATTGGTAAAAATATATATTGTAAACATGTTAAATTAAAATTTCAGTGAAGATGTACCATAGAAAAGTGACAATTGTCATAATCGTCATTTTAAAAGTTTTTGAATTTTTTTAATGCAAGAGGGTAAAAATATAGATTGTAAACATGTTAAAATAAAATTTAAGCGAAGATGTACCATAGGAAAGTGACAATTGTCATAATCGTCATTTTTAAGTTTTTTTGAAACTTTTTGAAGCAAATTGGTAAAAATATATATTGTAAACATGTTAAATTAAAATTTCAGTGAAGATGTACCATAGAAAAGTGACAATTGTCATAATCGTCATTTTAAAAGTTTTTGAATTTTTTTAATGCAAGAGGGTAAAAATATAGATTGTAAACATGTTAAAATAAAATTTAAGCGAAGATGTACCATAGAAAAGTGACAATTGTCATAATCGTCATTTTTAAGTTTTTTTGAAATTTTTTGAAGCAAATGGATAAAAATATATATTGTAAACATGTTAAATTAAAATTTCAGTGAAGATGTACCATAGAAAAGTGACAATTGTCATAATCGTCATTTTAAAAGTTTTTGAATTTTTTAATGCAAGAGGGTAAAAATATAGATTGTAAACATGTTAAAATAAAATTTAAGCGAAGATGTACCATAGGAAAGTGACAATTGTCATAATCGTCATTTTTAAGTTTTTTTGAATTTTTTTAATGCAAGAGGGTAAAAATATAGATTGTAAACATGTTAAAATAAAATTTAAGCGAAGATGTACCATAGGAAAGTGACAATTGTCATTTTAAGTTTTTTTGAAACTTTTTGAAGCAAATTGGTAAAAATATATATTTGTTAAATTAAAATTTCAGTGAAGATGTACCATAGAAAAGTGACAATTGTCATAATCGTCATTTTAAAAGTTTTTGAATTTTTTAACACAAGTGGGTAAAAATATAGATTGTAAACATGTTAAAATAAAATTTAAGCGAAGATGTACCATAGGAAAGTGACAATTGTCATAATCGTCATTTTTAAGTTTTTTTGAAACTTTTTGAAGCAAATTGGTAAAAATATATATTGTATACATGTTAAATTAAAATTTCAGTGAAGATGTACCATAGAAAAGTGACAATTGTCATAATCGTCATTTTAAAAGTTTTTGAATTTTTTAACACAAGTGGGTAAAAATATAGATTGTAAACATGTTAAAATAAAATTTAAGCGAAGATGTACCATAGGAAAGTGACAATTGTCATAATCGTCATTTTTAAGTTTTTTTGAAACTTTTTGAAGCAAATTGGTAAAAATATATATTGTAAACATGTTAAATTAAAATTTCAGTGAAGATGTACCATAGAAAAGTGACAATTGTCATAATCGTCATTTTAAAAGTTTTTGAATTTTTTTAATGCAAGAGGGTAAAAATATAGATTGTAAACATGTTAAAATAAAATTTAAGCGAAGATGTACCATAGGAAAGTGACAATTGTCATAATCGTCATTTTTAAGTTTTTTTGAAACTTTTTGAAGCAAATTGGTAAAAATATACATTGTAAACATGTTAAATTAAAATTTCAGTGAAGATGTACCATAGAAAAGTGACAATTGTCATAATCGTCATTTTAAAAGTTTTTGAATTTTTTAACACAAGTGGGTAAAAACATAGATTGTAAACATGTTAAAATAAAATTTAAGCGAAGATGTACCATAGGAAAGTTACAATTGTCATAATCGTCATTTTTAAGTTTTTTTGAAACTTTTTGAAGCAAATTGGTAAAAATATATATTGTAAACATGTTAAATTAAACATTCAGTGAAGATGTACCATAGAAAAGTGACAATTGTCATAATCGTCATTTTAAAAGTTTTTGAATTTTTTAACACAAGTGGGTAAAAATATAGATTGTAAACATGTTAAAATAAAATTTAAGCGAAGATGTACCATAGGAAAGTGACAATTGTCATAATCGTCATTTTTAAGTTTTTTTGAAACTTTTTGAAGCAAATTGGTAAAAATATATATTGTAAACATGTTAAATTAAAATTTCAGTGAAGATGTACCATAGAAAAGTGACAATTGTCATAATCGTCATTTTAAAAGTTTTTGAATTTTTTAACACAAGTGGGTAAAAATATAGATTGTAAACATGTTAAAATAAAATTTAGGCGAAGATGTACCATAGGAAAGTGACAATTGTCATAATCGTCATTTTTAAGTTTTTTTGAAACTTTTTGAAGCAAATTGGTAAAAATATATATTGTAAACATGTTAAATTAAAATTTCAGTGAAGATGTACCATAGAAAAGTTACAATTGTCATAATCGTCATTTTAAAAGTTTTTGAATTTTTTTAATGCAAGAGGGTAAAAATATAGATTGTAAACATGTTAAAATAAAATTTAAGCGAAGATGTACCATAGAAAAGTGACAATTGTCATAATCGTCATTTTTAAGTTTTTTTGAAATTTTTTGAAGCAAATGGATAAAAATATATATTGTAAACATGTTAAATTAAAATTTCAGTGAAGATGTACCATAGAAAAGTGACAATTGTCATAATCGTCATTTTAAAAGTTTTTGAATTTTTTTAATGCAAGAGGGTAAAAATATAGATTGTAAACATGTTAAAATAAAATTTAAGCGAAGATGTACCATAGGAAACTGACAATTGTCATAATCGTCATTTTTAAGTTTTTTTGAAACTTTTTGAAGCAAATTGGTAAAAATATATATTGTAAACATGTTAAATTAAAATTTCAGTGAAGATGTACCATAGAAAAGTGACAATTGTCATAATCGTCATTTTAAAAGTTTTTGAATTTTTAAACACAAGTGGGTAAAAATATAGATTGTAAACATGTTAAAATAAAATTTAAGCGAAGATGTACCATAGGAAAGTGACAATTGTCATAATCGTCATTTTTAAGTTTTTTTGAAACTTTTTGAAGCAAATTGGTAAAAATATATATTGTAAACATGTTAAATTAAAATTTCAGTGAAGATGTACCATAGAAAAGTGACAATTGTCATAATCATCATTTTAAAAGTTTTTGAATTTTTTTAATGAAAGAGGGTAAAAAAATAGATTGTAAACATGTTAAAATAAAATTTAAGCGAAGATGTACCATAGAAAAGTGACAATTGTCATAATCGTCATTTTTAAGTTTTTTTGAAACTTTTTGAAGCAAATTGGTAAAAATATATATTGTATACATGTTAAATTAAAATTTCAGTGAAGATGTACCATAGAAAAGTGACAATTGTCATAATCGTCATTTTAAAAGTTTTTGAATTTTTTAACACAAGTGGCTAAAAATATAGATTGTAAACATGTTAAAATAAAATTTAAGCGAAGATGTACCATAGGAAAGTGATAATTGTCATAATCGTCATTTTTAAGTTTTTTTGAAACTTTTTGAAGCAAATTGGTAAAAATATATATTGTAAACATGTTAAATTAAAATTTCAGTGAAGATGTACAATAGAAAAGTTACAATTGTCATAATCGTCATTTTAAAAGTTTTTGAATTTTTTTAATGCAAGAGGGTAAAAATATAGATTGTAAACATGTTAAAATAAAATTTAAGCGAAGATGTACCATAGAAAAGTGACAATTGTCATAATCGTCATTTTTAAGTTTTTTTGAAATTTTTTGAAGCAAATGGATAAAAATATATATTGTAAACATGTTAAATTAAAATTTCAGTGAAGATGTACCATAGAAAAGTGACAATTGTCATAATCGTCATTTTAAAAGTTTTTGAATTTTTAAACACAAGTGGGTAAAAATATAGATTGTAAACATGTTAAAATAAAATTTAAGCGAAGATGTACCATAGGAAAGTGACAATTGTCATAATCGTCATTTTTAAGTTTTTTTGAAACTTTTTGAAGCAAATTGGTAAAAATATATATTGTAAACATGTTAAATTAAAATTTCAGTGAAGATGTACCATAGAAAAGTTACAATTGTCATAATCGTCATTTTAAAAGTTTTTGAATTTTTTTAATGCAAGAGGGTAAAAATATAGATTGTAAACATGTTAAAATAAAATTTAAGCGAAGATGTACCATAGAAAAGTGACAATTGTCATAATCGTCATTTTTAAGTTTTTTTGAAATTTTTTGAAGCAAATGGATAAAAATATATATTGTAAACATGTTAAATTAAAATTTCAGTGAAGATGTACCATAGAAAAGTGACAATTGTCATAATCGTCATTTTAAAAGTTTTTGAATTTTTTTAATGCAAGAGGGTAAAAATATAGATTGTAAACATGTTAAAATAAAATTTAAGCGAAGATGTACCATAGGAAACTGACAATTGTCATAATCGTCATTTTTAAGTTTTTTTGAAACTTTTTGAAGCAAATTGGTAAAAATATATATTGTAAACATGTTAAATTAAAATTTCAGTGAAGATGTACCATAGAAAAGTGACAATTGTCATAATCGTCATTTTAAAAGTTTTTGAATTTTTAAACACAAGTGGGTAAAAATATAGATTGTAAACATGTTAAAATAAAATTTAAGCGAAGATGTACCATAGGAAAGTGACAATTGTCATAATCGTCATTTTTAAGTTTTTTTGAAACTTTTTGAAGCAAATTGGTAAAAATATATATTGTAAACATGTTAAATTAAAATTTCAGTGAAGATGTACCATAGAAAAGTGACAATTGTCATAATCATCATTTTAAAAGTTTTTGAATTTTTTTAATGAAAGAGGGTAAAAAAATAGATTGTAAACATGTTAAAATAAAATTTAAGCGAAGATGTACCATAGAAAAGTGACAATTGTCATAATCGTCATTTTTAAGTTTTTTTGAAACTTTTTGAAGCAAATTGGTAAAAATATATATTGTATACATGTTAAATTAAAATTTCAGTGAAGATGTACCATAGAAAAGTGACAATTGTCATAATCGTCATTTTAAAAGTTTTTGAATTTTTTAACACAAGTGGCTAAAAATATAGATTGTAAACATGTTAAAATAAAATTTAAGCGAAGATGTACCATAGGAAAGTGATAATTGTCATAATCGTCATTTTTAAGTTTTTTTGAAACTTTTTGAAGCAAATTGGTAAAAATATATATTGTAAACATGTTAAATTAAAATTTCAGTGAAGATGTACAATAGAAAAGTTACAATTGTCATAATCGTCATTTTAAAAGTTTTTGAATTTTTTTAATGCAAGAGGGTAAAAATATAGATTGTAAACATGTTAAAATAAAATTTAAGCGAAGATGTACCATAGAAAAGTGACAATTGTCATAATCGTCATTTTTAAGTTTTTTTGAAATTTTTTGAAGCAAATGGATAAAAATATATATTGTAAACATGTTAAATTAAAATTTCAGTGAAGATGTACCATAGAAAAGTGACAATTGTCATAATCGTCATTTTAAAAGTTTTTGAATTTTTTTAATGCAAGAGGGTAAAAATATAGATTGTAAACATGTTAAAATAAAATTTAAGCGAAGATGTACCATAGGAAAGTGACAATTGTCATAATCGTCATTTTTAAGTTTTTTTGAATTTTTTTAATGCAAGAGGGTAAAAATATAGATTGTAAACATGTTAAAATAAAATTTAAGCGAAGATGTACCATAGGAAAGTGACAATTGTCATTTTAAGTTTTTTTGAAACTTTTTGAAGCAAATTGGTAAAAATATATATTTGTTAAATTAAAATTTCAGTGAAGATGTACCATAGAAAAGTGACAATTGTCATAATCGTCATTTTAAAAGTTTTTGAATTTTTTAACACAAGTGGGTAAAAATATAGATTGTAAACATGTTAAAATAAAATTTAAGCGAAGATGTACCATAGGAAAGTGACAATTGTCATAATCGTCATTTTTAAGTTTTTTTGAAACTTTTTGAAGCAAATTGGTAAAAATATATATTGTATACATGTTAAATTAAAATTTCAGTGAAGATGTACCATAGAAAAGTGACAATTGTCATAATCGTCATTTTAAAAGTTTTTGAATTTTTTAACACAAGTGGGTAAAAATATAGATTGTAAACATGTTAAAATAAAATTTAAGCGAAGATGTACCATAGGAAAGTGACAATTGTCATAATCGTCATTTTTAAGTTTTTTTGAAACTTTTTGAAGCAAATTGGTAAAAATATATATTGTAAACATGTTAAATTAAAATTTCAGTGAAGATGTACCATAGAAAAGTGACAATTGTCATAATCGTCATTTTAAAAGTTTTTGAATTTTTTTAATGCAAGAGGGTAAAAATATAGATTGTAAACATGTTAAAATAAAATTTAAGCGAAGATGTACCATAGGAAAGTGACAATTGTCATAATCGTCATTTTTAAGTTTTTTTGAAACTTTTTGAAGCAAATTGGTAAAAATATACATTGTAAACATGTTAAATTAAAATTTCAGTGAAGATGTACCATAGAAAAGTGACAATTGTCATAATCGTCATTTTAAAAGTTTTTGAATTTTTTAACACAAGTGGGTAAAAACATAGATTGTAAACATGTTAAAATAAAATTTAAGCGAAGATGTACCATAGGAAAGTTACAATTGTCATAATCGTCATTTTTAAGTTTTTTTGAAACTTTTTGAAGCAAATTGGTAAAAATATATATTGTAAACATGTTAAATTAAACATTCAGTGAAGATGTACCATAGAAAAGTGACAATTGTCATAATCGTCATTTTAAAAGTTTTTGAATTTTTTAACACAAGTGGGTAAAAATATAGATTGTAAACATGTTAAAATAAAATTTAGGCGAAGATGTACCATAGGAAAGTGACAATTGTCATAATCGTCATTTTTAAGTTTTTTTGAAACTTTTTGAAGCAAATTGGTAAAAATATATATTGTAAACATGTTAAATTAAAATTTCAGTGAAGATGTACAATAGAAAAGTTACAATTGTCATAATCGTCATTTTAAAAGTTTTTGAATTTTTTTAATGCAAGAGGGTAAAAATATAGATTGTAAACATGTTAAAATAAAATTTAAGCGAAGATGTACCATAGGAAAGTGACAATTGTCATAATCGTCATTTTTAAGTTTTTTTGAAACTTTTTGAAGCAAATTGGTAAAAATATATATTGTAAACATGTTAAATTAAAATTTCAGTGAAGATGTACAATAGAAAAGTTACAATTGTCATAATCGTCATTTTAAAAGTTTTTGAATTTTTTTAATGCAAGAGGGTAAAAATATAGATTGTAAACATGTTAAAATAAAATTTAGGCGAAGATGTACCATAGGAAACTGACAATTGTCATAATCGTCATTTTTAAGTTTTTTTGAAACTTTTTGAAGCAAATTGGTAAAAATATATATTGTAAACATGTTAAATTAAAATTTCAGTGAAGATGTACCATAGAAAAGTGACAATTGTCATAATCGTCATTTTAAAAGTTTTTGAATTTTTAAACACAAGTGGGTAAAAATATAGATTGTAAACATGTTAAAATAAAATTTAAGCGAAGATGTACCATAGGAAAGTGACAATTGTCATAATCGTCATTTTTAAGTTTTTTTGAAACTTTTTGAAGCAAATTGGTAAAAATATATATTGTAAACATGTTAAATTAAAATTTCAGTGAAGATGTACCATAGAAAAGTGACAATTGTCATAATCATCATTTTAAAAGTTTTTGAATTTTTTTAATGAAAGAGGGTAAAAAAATAGATTGTAAACATGTTAAAATAAAATTTAAGCGAAGATGTACCATAGAAAAGTGACAATTGTCATAATCGTCATTTTTAAGTTTTTTTGAAACTTTTTGAAGCAAATTGGTAAAAATATATATTGTATACATGTTAAATTAAAATTTCAGTGAAGATGTACCATAGAAAAGTGACAATTGTCATAATCGTCATTTTAAAAGTTTTTGAATTTTTTAACACAAGTGGCTAAAAATATAGATTGTAAACATGTTAAAATAAAATTTAAGCGAAGATGTACCATAGGAAAGTGATAATTGTCATAATCGTCATTTTTAAGTTTTTTTGAAACTTTTTGAAGCAAATTGGTAAAAATATATATTGTAAACATGTTAAATTAAAATTTCAGTGAAGATGTACAATAGAAAAGTTACAATTGTCATAATCGTCATTTTAAAAGTTTTTGAATTTTTTTAATGCAAGAGGGTAAAAATATAGATTGTAAACATGTTAAAATAAAATTTAAGCGAAGATGTACCATAGAAAAGTGACAATTGTCATAATCGTCATTTTTAAGTTTTTTTGAAATTTTTTGAAGCAAATGGATAAAAATATATATTGTAAACATGTTAAATTAAAATTTCAGTGAAGATGTACCATAGAAAAGTGACAATTGTCATAATCGTCATTTTAAAAGTTTTTGAATTTTTTTAATGCAAGAGGGTAAAAATATAGATTGTAAACATGTTAAAATAAAATTTAAGCGAAGATGTACCATAGGAAAGTGACAATTGTCATAATCGTCATTTTTAAGTTTTTTTGAATTTTTTTAATGCAAGAGGGTAAAAATATAGATTGTAAACATGTTAAAATAAAATTTAAGCGAAGATGTACCATAGGAAAGTGACAATTGTCATTTTAAGTTTTTTTGAAACTTTTTGAAGCAAATTGGTAAAAATATATATTTGTTAAATTAAAATTTCAGTGAAGATGTACCATAGAAAAGTGACAATTGTCATAATCGTCATTTTAAAAGTTTTTGAATTTTTTAACACAAGTGGGTAAAAATATAGATTGTAAACATGTTAAAATAAAATTTAAGCGAAGATGTACCATAGGAAAGTGACAATTGTCATAATCGTCATTTTTAAGTTTTTTTGAAACTTTTTGAAGCAAATTGGTAAAAATATATATTGTATACATGTTAAATTAAAATTTCAGTGAAGATGTACCATAGAAAAGTGACAATTGTCATAATCGTCATTTTAAAAGTTTTTGAATTTTTTAACACAAGTGGGTAAAAATATAGATTGTAAACATGTTAAAATAAAATTTAAGCGAAGATGTACCATAGGAAAGTGACAATTGTCATAATCGTCATTTTTAAGTTTTTTTGAAACTTTTTGAAGCAAATTGGTAAAAATATATATTGTAAACATGTTAAATTAAAATTTCAGTGAAGATGTACCATAGAAAAGTGACAATTGTCATAATCGTCATTTTAAAAGTTTTTGAATTTTTTTAATGCAAGAGGGTAAAAATATAGATTGTAAACATGTTAAAATAAAATTTAAGCGAAGATGTACCATAGGAAAGTGACAATTGTCATAATCGTCATTTTTAAGTTTTTTTGAAACTTTTTGAAGCAAATTGGTAAAAATATACATTGTAAACATGTTAAATTAAAATTTCAGTGAAGATGTACCATAGAAAAGTGACAATTGTCATAATCGTCATTTTAAAAGTTTTTGAATTTTTTAACACAAGTGGGTAAAAACATAGATTGTAAACATGTTAAAATAAAATTTAAGCGAAGATGTACCATAGGAAAGTTACAATTGTCATAATCGTCATTTTTAAGTTTTTTTGAAACTTTTTGAAGCAAATTGGTAAAAATATATATTGTAAACATGTTAAATTAAACATTCAGTGAAGATGTACCATAGAAAAGTGACAATTGTCATAATCGTCATTTTAAAAGTTTTTGAATTTTTTAACACAAGTGGGTAAAAATATAGATTGTAAACATGTTAAAATAAAATTTAGGCGAAGATGTACCATAGGAAAGTGACAATTGTCATAATCGTCATTTTTAAGTTTTTTTGAAACTTTTTGAAGCAAATTGGTAAAAATATATATTGTAAACATGTTAAATTAAAATTTCAGTGAAGATGTACAATAGAAAAGTTACAATTGTCATAATCGTCATTTTAAAAGTTTTTGAATTTTTTTAATGCAAGAGGGTAAAAATATAGATTGTAAACATGTTAAAATAAAATTTAAGCGAAGATGTACCATAGGAAAGTGACAATTGTCATAATCGTCATTTTTAAGTTTTTTTGAAACTTTTTGAAGCAAATTGGTAAAAATATATATTGTAAACATGTTAAATTAAAATTTCAGTGAAGATGTACAATAGAAAAGTTACAATTGTCATAATCGTCATTTTAAAAGTTTTTGAATTTTTTTAATGCAAGAGGGTAAAAATATAGATTGTAAACATGTTAAAATAAAATTTAAGCGAAGATGTACCATAGGAAAGTGACAATTGTCATAATCGTCATTTTTAAGTTTTTTTGAAACTTTTTGAAGCAAATTGGTAAAAATATATATTGTAAACATGTTAAATTAAAATTTCAGTGAAGATGTACAATAGAAAAGTTACAATTGTCATAATCGTCATTTTAAAAGTTTTTGAATTTTTTTAATGCAAGAGGGTAAAAATATAGATTGTAAACATGTTAAAATAAAATTTAAGCGAAGATGTACCATAGAAAAGTGACAATTGTCATAATCGTCATTTTTAAGTTTTTTTGAAACTTTTTGAAGCAAATTGGTAAAAATATATATTGTAAACATGTTAAATTAAAATTTCAGTGAAGATGTACCATAGAAAAGTGACAATTGTCATAATCGTCATTTTAAAAGTTTTTGAATTTTTTAACACAAGTGGGTAAAAATATAGATTGTAAACATGTTAAAATAAAATTTAAGCGAAGATGTACCATAGGAAAGTGACAATTGTCATAATCGTCATTTTTAAGTTTTTTTGAAACTTTTTGAAGCAAATTGGTAAAAATATATATTGTAAACATGTTAAATTAAAATTTCAGTGAAGATGTACCATAGAAAAGTGACAATTGTCATAATCGTCATTTTAAAAGTTTTTGAATTTTTTTAATGCAAGAGGGTAAAAATATAGATTGTAAACATGTTAAAATAAAATTTAAGCGAAGATGTACCATAGGAAAGTGACAATTGTCATTTTAAGTTTTTTTGAAACTTTTTGAAGCAAATTGGTAAAAATATATATTGTAAACATGTTAAATTAAAATTTCAGTGAAGATGTACCATAGAAAAGTGACAATTGTCATAATCGTCATTTTAAAAGTTTTTGAATTTTTTAACACAAGTGGGTAAAAATATAGATTGTAAACATGTTAAAATAAAATTTAAGCGAAGATGTACCATAGGAAAGTGACAATTGTCATAATCGTCATTTTTAAGTTTTTTTGAAACTTTTTGAAGCAAATTGGTAAAAATATATATTGTATACATGTTAAATTAAAATTTCAGTGAAGATGTACCATAGAAAAGTGACAATTGTCATAATCGTCATTTTAAAAGTTTTTGAATTTTTTAACACAAGTGGGTAAAAATATAGATTGTAAACATGTTAAAATAAAATTTAAGCGAAGATGTACCATAGGAAAGTGACAATTGTCATAATCGTCATTTTTAAGTTTTTTTGAAACTTTTTGAAGCAAATTGGTAAAAATATATATTGTAAACATGTTAAATTAAAATTTCAGTGAAGATGTACCATAGAAAAGTGACAATTGTCATAATCGTCATTTTAAAAGTTTTTGAATTTTTTTAATGCAAGAGGGTAAAAATATAGATTGTAAACATGTTAAAATAAAATTTAAGCGAAGATGTACCATAGGAAAGTGACAATTGTCATAATCGTCATTTTTAAGTTTTTTTGAAACTTTTTGAAGCAAATTGGTAAAAATATATATTGTAAACATGTTAAATTAAAATTTCAGTGAAGATGTACCATAGAAAAGTGACAATTGTCATAATCGTCATTTTAAAAGTTTTTGAATTTTTTAACACAAGTGGGTAAAAATATAGATTGTAAACATGTTAAAATAAAATTTAGGCGAAGATGTACCATAGGAAAGTGACAATTGTCATAATCGTCATTTTTAAGTTTTTTTGAAACTTTTTGAAGCAAATTGGTAAAAATATATATTGTAAACATGTTAAATTAAAATTTCAGTGAAGATGTACCATAGAAAAGTTACAATTGTCATAATCGTCATTTTAAAAGTTTTTGAATTTTTTTAATGCAAGAGGGTAAAAATATAGATTGTAAACATGTTAAAATAAAATTTAAGCGAAGATGTACCATAGAAAAGTGACAATTGTCATAATCGTCATTTTTAAGTTTTTTTGAAATTTTTTGAAGCAAATGGATAAAAATATATATTGTAAACATGTTAAATTAAAATTTCAGTGAAGATGTACCATAGAAAAGTGACAATTGTCATAATCGTCATTTTAAAAGTTTTTGAATTTTTTTAATGCAAGAGGGTAAAAATATAGATTGTAAACATGTTAAAATAAAATTTAAGCGAAGATGTACCATAGGAAACTGACAATTGTCATAATCGTCATTTTTAAGTTTTTTTGAAACTTTTTGAAGCAAATTGGTAAAAATATATATTGTAAACATGTTAAATTAAAATTTCAGTGAAGATGTACCATAGAAAAGTGACAATTGTCATAATCGTCATTTTAAAAGTTTTTGAATTTTTTAACACAAGTGGGTAAAAATATAGATTGTAAACATGTTAAAATAAAATTTAAGCGAAGATGTACCATAGGAAAGTGACAATTGTCATAATCGTCATTTTTAAGTTTTTTTGAAACTTTTTGAAGCAAATTGGTAAAAATATATATTGTAAACATGTTAAATTAAAATTTCAGTGAAGATGTACCATAGAAAAGTGACAATTGTCATAATCGTCATTTTAAAAGTTTTTGAATTTTTTTAATGCAAGAGGGTAAAAATATAGATTGTAAACATGTTAAAATAAAATTTAAGCGAAGATGTACCATAGGAAAGTGACAATTGTCATAATCGTCATTTTTAAGTTTTTTTGAAACTTTTTGAAGCAAATTGGTAAAAATATACATTGTAAACATGTTAAATTAAAATTTCAGTGAAGATGTACCATAGAAAAGTGACAATTGTCATAATCGTCATTTTAAAAGTTTTTGAATTTTTTAACACAAGTGGGTAAAAACATAGATTGTAAACATGTTAAAATAAAATTTAAGCGAAGATGTACCATAGGAAAGTTACAATTGTCATAATCGTCATTTTTAAGTTTTTTTGAAACTTTTTGAAGCAAATTGGTAAAAATATATATTGTAAACATGTTAAATTAAACATTCAGTGAAGATGTACCATAGAAAAGTGACAATTGTCATAATCGTCATTTTAAAAGTTTTTGAATTTTTTAACACAAGTGGGTAAAAATATAGATTGTAAACATGTTAAAATAAAATTTAAGCGAAGATGTACCATAGGAAAGTGACAATTGTCATAATCGTCATTTTTAAGTTTTTTTGAAACTTTTTGAAGCAAATTGGTAAAAATATATATTGTAAACATGTTAAATTAAAATTTCAGTGAAGATGTACCATAGAAAAGTGACAATTGTCATAATCGTCATTTTAAAAGTTTTTGAATTTTTTAACACAAGTGGGTAAAAATATAGATTGTAAACATGTTAAAATAAAATTTAGGCGAAGATGTACCATAGGAAAGTGACAATTGTCATAATCGTCATTTTTAAGTTTTTTTGAAACTTTTTGAAGCAAATTGGTAAAAATATATATTGTAAACATGTTAAATTAAAATTTCAGTGAAGATGTACCATAGAAAAGTTACAATTGTCATAATCGTCATTTTAAAAGTTTTTGAATTTTTTTAATGCAAGAGGGTAAAAATATAGATTGTAAACATGTTAAAATAAAATTTAAGCGAAGATGTACCATAGAAAAGTGACAATTGTCATAATCGTCATTTTTAAGTTTTTTTGAAATTTTTTGAAGCAAATGGATAAAAATATATATTGTAAACATGTTAAATTAAAATTTCAGTGAAGATGTACCATAGAAAAGTGACAATTGTCATAATCGTCATTTTAAAAGTTTTTGAATTTTTTTAATGCAAGAGGGTAAAAATATAGATTGTAAACATGTTAAAATAAAATTTAAGCGAAGATGTACCATAGGAAACTGACAATTGTCATAATCGTCATTTTTAAGTTTTTTTGAAACTTTTTGAAGCAAATTGGTAAAAATATATATTGTAAACATGTTAAATTAAAATTTCAGTGAAGATGTACCATAGAAAAGTGACAATTGTCATAATCGTCATTTTAAAAGTTTTTGAATTTTTAAACACAAGTGGGTAAAAATATAGATTGTAAACATGTTAAAATAAAATTTAAGCGAAGATGTACCATAGGAAAGTGACAATTGTCATAATCGTCATTTTTAAGTTTTTTTGAAACTTTTTGAAGCAAATTGGTAAAAATATATATTGTAAACATGTTAAATTAAAATTTCAGTGAAGATGTACCATAGAAAAGTGACAATTGTCATAATCATCATTTTAAAAGTTTTTGAATTTTTTTAATGAAAGAGGGTAAAAAAATAGATTGTAAACATGTTAAAATAAAATTTAAGCGAAGATGTACCATAGAAAAGTGACAATTGTCATAATCGTCATTTTTAAGTTTTTTTGAAACTTTTTGAAGCAAATTGGTAAAAATATATATTGTATACATGTTAAATTAAAATTTCAGTGAAGATGTACCATAGAAAAGTGACAATTGTCATAATCGTCATTTTAAAAGTTTTTGAATTTTTTAACACAAGTGGCTAAAAATATAGATTGTAAACATGTTAAAATAAAATTTAAGCGAAGATGTACCATAGGAAAGTGATAATTGTCATAATCGTCATTTTTAAGTTTTTTTGAAACTTTTTGAAGCAAATTGGTAAAAATATATATTGTAAACATGTTAAATTAAAATTTCAGTGAAGATGTACAATAGAAAAGTTACAATTGTCATAATCGTCATTTTAAAAGTTTTTGAATTTTTTTAATGCAAGAGGGTAAAAATATAGATTGTAAACATGTTAAAATAAAATTTAAGCGAAGATGTACCATAGAAAAGTGACAATTGTCATAATCGTCATTTTTAAGTTTTTTTGAAATTTTTTGAAGCAAATGGATAAAAATATATATTGTAAACATGTTAAATTAAAATTTCAGTGAAGATGTACCATAGAAAAGTGACAATTGTCATAATCGTCATTTTAAAAGTTTTTGAATTTTTTTAATGCAAGAGGGTAAAAATATAGATTGTAAACATGTTAAAATAAAATTTAAGCGAAGATGTACCATAGGAAAGTGACAATTGTCATAATCGTCATTTTTAAGTTTTTTTGAATTTTTTTAATGCAAGAGGGTAAAAATATAGATTGTAAACATGTTAAAATAAAATTTAAGCGAAGATGTACCATAGGAAAGTGACAATTGTCATTTTAAGTTTTTTTGAAACTTTTTGAAGCAAATTGGTAAAAATATATATTTGTTAAATTAAAATTTCAGTGAAGATGTACCATAGAAAAGTGACAATTGTCATAATCGTCATTTTAAAAGTTTTTGAATTTTTTAACACAAGTGGGTAAAAATATAGATTGTAAACATGTTAAAATAAAATTTAAGCGAAGATGTACCATAGGAAAGTGACAATTGTCATAATCGTCATTTTTAAGTTTTTTTGAAACTTTTTGAAGCAAATTGGTAAAAATATATATTGTATACATGTTAAATTAAAATTTCAGTGAAGATGTACCATAGAAAAGTGACAATTGTCATAATCGTCATTTTAAAAGTTTTTGAATTTTTTAACACAAGTGGGTAAAAATATAGATTGTAAACATGTTAAAATAAAATTTAAGCGAAGATGTACCATAGGAAAGTGACAATTGTCATAATCGTCATTTTTAAGTTTTTTTGAAACTTTTTGAAGCAAATTGGTAAAAATATATATTGTAAACATGTTAAATTAAAATTTCAGTGAAGATGTACCATAGAAAAGTGACAATTGTCATAATCGTCATTTTAAAAGTTTTTGAATTTTTTTAATGCAAGAGGGTAAAAATATAGATTGTAAACATGTTAAAATAAAATTTAAGCGAAGATGTACCATAGGAAAGTGACAATTGTCATAATCGTCATTTTTAAGTTTTTTTGAAACTTTTTGAAGCAAATTGGTAAAAATATACATTGTAAACATGTTAAATTAAAATTTCAGTGAAGATGTACCATAGAAAAGTGACAATTGTCATAATCGTCATTTTAAAAGTTTTTGAATTTTTTAACACAAGTGGGTAAAAACATAGATTGTAAACATGTTAAAATAAAATTTAAGCGAAGATGTACCATAGGAAAGTTACAATTGTCATAATCGTCATTTTTAAGTTTTTTTGAAACTTTTTGAAGCAAATTGGTAAAAATATATATTGTAAACATGTTAAATTAAACATTCAGTGAAGATGTACCATAGAAAAGTGACAATTGTCATAATCGTCATTTTAAAAGTTTTTGAATTTTTTAACACAAGTGGGTAAAAATATAGATTGTAAACATGTTAAAATAAAATTTAGGCGAAGATGTACCATAGGAAAGTGACAATTGTCATAATCGTCATTTTTAAGTTTTTTTGAAACTTTTTGAAGCAAATTGGTAAAAATATATATTGTAAACATGTTAAATTAAAATATCAGTGAAGATGTACAATAGAAAAGTTACAATTGTCATAATCGTCATTTTAAAAGTTTTTGAATTTTTTTAATGCAAGAGGGTAAAAATATAGATTGTAAACATGTTAAAATAAAATTTAAGCGAAGATGTACCATAGGAAAGTGACAATTGTCATAATCGTCATTTTTAAGTTTTTTTGAAACTTTTTGAAGCAAATTGGTAAAAATATATATTGTAAACATGTTAAATTAAAATTTCAGTGAAGATGTACAATAGAAAAGTTACAATTGTCATAATCGTCATTTTAAAAGTTTTTGAATTTTTTTAATGCAAGAGGGTAAAAATATAGATTGTAAACATGTTAAAATAAAATTTAAGCGAAGATGTACCATAGGAAAGTGACAATTGTCATAATCGTCATTTTTAAGTTTTTTTGAAACTTTTTGAAGCAAATTGGTAAAAATATATATTGTAAACATGTTAAATTAAAATTTCAGTGAAGATGTACAATAGAAAAGTTACAATTGTCATAATCGTCATTTTAAAAGTTTTTGAATTTTTTTAATGCAAGAGGGTAAAAATATAGATTGTAAACATGTTAAAATAAAATTTAAGCGAAGATGTACCATAGAAAAGTGACAATTGTCATAATCGTCATTTTTAAGTTTTTTTGAAACTTTTTGAAGCAAATTGGTAAAAATATATATTGTAAACATGTTAAATTAAAATTTCAGTGAAGATGTACCATAGAAAAGTGACAATTGTCATAATCGTCATTTTAAAAGTTTTTGAATTTTTTAACACAAGTGGGTAAAAATATAGATTGTAAACATGTTAAAATAAAATTTAAGCGAAGATGTACCATAGGAAAGTGACAATTGTCATAATCGTCATTTTTAAGTTTTTTTGAAACTTTTTGAAGCAAATTGGTAAAAATATATATTGTAAACATGTTAAATTAAAATTTCAGTGAAGATGTACCATAGAAAAGTGACAATTGTCATAATCGTCATTTTAAAAGTTTTTGAATTTTTTTAATGCAAGAGGGTAAAAATATAGATTGTAAACATGTTAAAATAAAATTTAAGCGAAGATGTACCATAGGAAAGTGACAATTGTCATTTTAAGTTTTTTTGAAACTTTTTGAAGCAAATTGGTAAAAATATATATTGTAAACATGTTAAATTAAAATTTCAGTGAAGATGTACCATAGAAAAGTGACAATTGTCATAATCGTCATTTTAAAAGTTTTTGAATTTTTTAACACAAGTGGGTAAAAATATAGATTGTAAACATGTTAAAATAAAATTTAAGCGAAGATGTACCATAGGAAAGTGACAATTGTCATAATCGTCATTTTTAAGTTTTTTTGAAACTTTTTGAAGCAAATTGGTAAAAATATATATTGTATACATGTTAAATTAAAATTTCAGTGAAGATGTACCATAGAAAAGTGACAATTGTCATAATCGTCATTTTAAAAGTTTTTGAATTTTTTAACACAAGTGGGTAAAAATATAGATTGTAAACATGTTAAAATAAAATTTAAGCGAAGATGTACCATAGGAAAGTGACAATTGTCATAATCGTCATTTTTAAGTTTTTTTGAAACTTTTTGAAGCAAATTGGTAAAAATATATATTGTAAACATGTTAAATTAAAATTTCAGTGAAGATGTACCATAGAAAAGTGACAATTGTCATAATCGTCATTTTAAAAGTTTTTGAATTTTTTTAATGCAAGAGGGTAAAAATATAGATTGTAAACATGTTAAAATAAAATTTAAGCGAAGATGTACCATAGGAAAGTGACAATTGTCATAATCGTCATTTTTAAGTTTTTTTGAAACTTTTTGAAGCAAATTGGTAAAAATATATATTGTAAACATGTTAAATTAAAATTTCAGTGAAGATGTACCATAGAAAAGTGACAATTGTCATAATCGTCATTTTAAAAGTTTTTGAATTTTTTAACACAAGTGGGTAAAAATATAGATTGTAAACATGTTAAAATAAAATTTAGGCGAAGATGTACCATAGGAAAGTGACAATTGTCATAATCGTCATTTTTAAGTTTTTTTGAAACTTTTTGAAGCAAATTGGTAAAAATATATATTGTAAACATGTTAAATTAAAATTTCAGTGAAGATGTACCATAGAAAAGTTACAATTGTCATAATCGTCATTTTAAAAGTTTTTGAATTTTTTTAATGCAAGAGGGTAAAAATATAGATTGTAAACATGTTAAAATAAAATTTAAGCGAAGATGTACCATAGAAAAGTGACAATTGTCATAATCGTCATTTTTAAGTTTTTTTGAAATTTTTTGAAGCAAATGGATAAAAATATATATTGTAAACATGTTAAATTAAAATTTCAGTGAAGATGTAGCATAGAAAAGTGACAATTGTCATAATCGTCATTTTAAAAGTTTTTGAATTTTTTTAATGCAAGAGGGTAAAAATATAGATTGTAAACATGTTAAAATAAAATTTAAGCGAAGATGTACCATAGGAAACTGACAATTGTCATAATCGTCATTTTTAAGTTTTTTTGAAACTTTTTGAAGCAAATTGGTAAAAATATATATTGTAAACATGTTAAATTAAAATTTCAGTGAAGATGTACCATAGAAAAGTGACAATTGTCATAATCGTCATTTTAAAAGTTTTTGAATTTTTTAACACAAGTGGGTAAAAATATAGATTGTAAACATGTTAAAATAAAATTTAAGCGAAGATGTACCATAGGAAAGTGACAATTGTCATAATCGTCATTTTTAAGTTTTTTTGAAACTTTTTGAAGCAAATTGGTAAAAATATATATTGTAAACATGTTAAATTAAAATTTCAGTGAAGATGTACCATAGAAAAGTGACAATTGTCATAATCGTCATTTTAAAAGTTTTTGAATTTTTTTAATGCAAGAGGGTAAAATTATAGATTGTAAACATGTTAAAATAAAATTTAAGCGAAGATGTACCATAGGAAAGTGACAATTGTCATAATCGTCATTTTTAAGTTTTTTTGAAACTTTTTGAAGCAAATAGGTAAAAATATATATTGTAAACATGTTAAATTAAAATTTCAGTGAAGATGTACCATAGAAAAGTGACAATTGTCATAATCGTCATTTTAAAAGTTTTTGAATTTTTAAACACAAGTGGGTAAAAATATAGATTGTAAACATGTTAAAATAAAATTTAAGCGAAGATGTACCATAGGAAAGTGACAATTGTCATAATCGTCATTTTTAAGTTTTTTTGAAACTTTTTGAAACAAATTGGTAAAAATATATATTGTATACATGTTAAATTAAAATTTCAGTGAAGATGTACCATAGAAAAGTGACAATTGTCATAATCGTCATTTTAAAAGTTTTTGAATTTTTTAACACAAGTGGGTAAAAATATAGATTGTAAACATGTTAAAATAAAATTTAAGCGAAGATGTACCATAGGAAAGTGATAATTGTCATAATCGTCATTTTTAAGTTTTTTGAAACTTTTTGAAGCAAATTGGTAAAAATATATATTGTAAACATGTTAAATTAAAATTTCAGTGAAGATGTACCATAGAAAAGTGACAATTGTCATAATCGTCATTTTAAAAGTTTTTGAATTTTTTTAATGCAAGTGGGTAAAAATATAGATTGTAAACATGTTAAAATAAAATTTAAGCGAAGATGTACCATAGGAAAGTGACAATTGTCATAATCGTCATTTTTAAGTTTTTTTGAAACTTTTTGAAGCAAATTGGTAAAAATATATATTGTAAACATGTTAAATTAAAATTTCAGTGAAGATGTACCATAGAAAAGTGACAATTGTCATAATCGTCATTTTAAAAGTTTTTGATTTTTTTTAATGAAAGAGGGTAAAAAAATAGATTGTAAACATGTTAAAATAAAATTTAAGCGAAGATGTACCATAGAAAAGTGACAATTGTCATAATCGTCATTTTTAAGTTTTTTTGAAACTTTTTGAAGCAAATTGGTAAAAATATATATTGTATACATGTTAAATTAAAATTTCAGTGAAGATGTACCATAGAAAAGTGACAATTGTCATAATCGTCATTTTAAAAGTTTTTGAATTTTTTAACACAAGTGGCTAAAAATATAGATTGTAAACATGTTAAAATAAAATTTAAGCGAAGATGTACCATAGGAAAGTGATAATTGTCATAATCGTCATTTTTAAGTTTTTTTGAAACTTTTTGAAGCAAATTGGTAAAAATATATATTGTAAACATGTTAAATTAAAATTTCAGTGAAGATGTACCATAGAAAAGTTACAATTGTCATAATCGTCATTTTAAAAGTTTTTGAATTTTTTTAATGCAAGAGGGTAAAAATATAGATTGTAAACATGTTAAAATAAAATTTAAGCGAAGATGTACCATAGAAAAGTGACAATTGTCATAATCGTCATTTTTAAGTTTTTTTGAAATTTTTTGAAGCAAATGGATAAAAATATATATTGTAAACATGTTAAATTAAAATTTCAGTGAAGATGTACCATAGAAAAGTGACAATTGTCATAATCGTCATTTTAAAAGTTTTTGAATTTTTTTAATGCAAGAGGGTAAAAATATAGATTGTAAACATGTTAAAATAAAATTTAAGCGAAGATGTACCATAGGAAACTGACAATTGTCATAATCGTCATTTTTAAGTTTTTTTGAAACTTTTTGAAGCAAATTGGTAAAAATATATATTGTAAACATGTTAAATTAAAATTTCAGTGAAGATGTACCATAGAAAAGTGACAATTGTCATAATCGTCATTTTAAAAGTTTTTGAATTTTTTAACACAAGTGGGTAAAAATATAGATTGTAAACATGTTAAAATAAAATTTAAGCGAAGATGTACCATAGGAAAGTGACAATTGTCATAATCGTCATTTTTAAGTTTTTTTGAAACTTTTTGAAGCAAATTGGTAAAAATATATATTGTAAACATGTTAAATTAAAATTTCAGTGAAGATGTACCATAGAAAAGTGACAATTGTCATAATCGTCATTTTAAAAGTTTTTGAATTTTTTTAATGCAAGAGGGTAAAAATATAGATTGTAAACATGTTAAAATAATATTTAAGCGAAGATGTACCAAAGATTGGTGACAATTGTCATAATCGTCATTTTTAAGTTTTTTTGAAATTTTTTGAAGCAAATTGGTAAAAATATATATTGTAAACATGTTAAATTAAAATTTCAGTGAAGATGTACCATAGAAAAGTGACAATTGTCATAATCGTCATTTTAAAAGTTTTTGAATTTTTTTAATGAAAGAGGGTAAAAAAATAGATTGTAAACATGTTAAAATAAAATTTAAGCGAAGATGTACCATAGAAAAGTGACAATTGTCATAATCGTCATTTTTAAGTTTTTTTGAAACTTTTTGAAGCAAATTGGTAAAAATATATATTGTATACATGTTAAATTAAAATTTCAGTGAAGATGTACCATAGAAAAGTGACAATTGTCATAATCGTCATTTTAAAAGTTTTTGAATTTTTTAACACAAGTGGCTAAAAATATAGATTGTAAACATGTTAAAATAAAATTTAAGCGAAGATGTACCATAGGAAAGTGATAATTGTCATAATCGTCATTTTTAAGTTTTTTTGAAACTTTTTGAAGCAAATTGGTAAAAATATATATTGTAAACATGTTAAATTAAAATTTCAGTGAAGATGTACCATAGAAAAGTTACAATTGTCATAATCGTCATTTTAAAAGTTTTTGAATTTTTTTAATGCAAGAGGGTAAAAATATAGATTGTAAACATGTTAAAATAAAATTTAAGCGAAGATGTACCATAGAAAAGTGACAATTGTCATAATCGTCATTTTTAAGTTTTTTTGAAATTTTTTGAAGCAAATGGATAAAAATATATATTGTAAACATGTTAAATTAAAATTTCAGTGAAGATGTACCATAGAAAAGTGACAATTGTCATAATCGTCATTTTAAAAGTTTTTGAATTTTTTTAATGCAAGAGGGTAAAAATATAGATTGTAAACATGTTAAAATAAAATTTAAGCGAAGATGTACCATAGGAAACTGACAATTGTCATAATCGTCATTTTTAAGTTTTTTTGAAACTTTTTGAAGCAAATTGGTAAAAATATATATTGTAAACATGTTAAATTAAAATTTCAGTGAAGATGTACCATAGAAAAGTGACAATTGTCATAATCGTCATTTTAAAAGTTTTTGAATTTTTTAACACAAGTGGGTAAAAATATAGATTGTAAACATGTTAAAATAAAATTTAAGCGAAGATGTACCATAGGAAAGTGACAATTGTCATAATCGTCATTTTTAAGTTTTTTTGAAACTTTTTGAAGCAAATTGGTAAAAATATATATTGTAAACATGTTAAATTAAAATTTCAGTGAAGATGTACCATAGAAAAGTGACAATTGTCATAATCGTCATTTTAAAAGTTTTTGAATTTTTTTAATGCAAGAGGGTAAAAATATAGATTGTAAACATGTTAAAATAATATTTAAGCGAAGATGTACCAAAGATTGGTGACAATTGTCATAATCGTCATTTTTAAGTTTTTTTGAAATTTTTTGAAGCAAATGGATAAAAATATATATTGTAAACATGTTAAATCAAAATTTCAGTGAAGTTGTACTATAGAAAAGTGACAATTGTCATAATCGTCATTTTTGAAATTTTTTAAAGCAAATGGGTAAAAATATATATTCTAACAGATTATATTAAAATTTCAATGAAGATGCACCATAGAAAAATGACAATTGTCATAATCGTCTTTCTTAAGTTTTTTTGAAATTTTTTGAAGCAAATTGGTAAAAATATTTATTGTAAACATGCTATATTAAAATTTCAGTGAAGATGTACCATAGAAAAGTGACAATTGTCATAATCGTCATTTGAAAAGTTTTTGAATTTTTTAACACAAGTGGGTAAAAATATAGATTGTAAACATGTTAAAATAAAATTTAAGCGAAGATGTACCATAGGAAAGTGACAATTGTCATAATCGTCATTTTTAAGTTTTTTTGAAACTTTTTGAAGCAAATTGGTAAAAATATATATTATAAACATGTTAAATTAAAATTTCAGTGAAGATGTACCATAGAAAAGTGACAATTGTCATAATCGTCATTTTAAAGGTTTTTGAATTTTTTTAATGCAAGAGGGTAAAAATATAGATTGTAAACATGTTAAAATAAAATTTAAGCGAAGATGTACCATAGAAAAGTGACAATTGTCATAATCGTCATTTTTAAGTTTTTTTGAAATTTTTTGAAGCAAATGGATAAAAATATATATTGTAAACATGTTAAATCAAAATTTCAGTGAAGTTGTACTATAGAAAAGTGACAATTGTCATAATCGTCATTTTTGAAATTTTTTAAAGCAAATGGGTAAAAGTATATATTCTAACAGATTATATTAAAATTTCAATGAAGATGCACCATAGAAAAATGACAATTGTCATAATCGTCATTCTTAAGTTTTTTTGAAATTTTTTGAAGCAAATTGGTAATAATATTTATTGTAAACATGCTATATTAAAATTTCAGTGAAGATGTATCATAGAAAAGTGACAATTGTCATAATCGTCATTTTTAAGTTTTTTTGAAAATTTTTAAAGCAAATTGGTAAAAATATATATTGTAAACATGTTATATTAAAATTTCAGTGAAGATGTACCATATAAAAAGTGACAATTGACATAACCGTCATTTTTAGGTTTTTTTGAAATTTTTTGAAGCAAATTGGTAAAAATATATAATGTAAACATGTTAAATTAAAATTTCAGTGAAGATGTACCATAGAAAAGTGACAATTGTCATAATCGTCATTTTTAAGTTTTTTTGAAAATTTTTAAAGCAAATTGGTAAAAATATATATTGTAAACATGTTATATTAAAATTTCAGTGAAGATGTACCATATAAAAAGTGACAATTGACATAATCGTCATTTTTAGGTTTTTTTGAAATTTTTTGAAGCAAATTGGTAAAAATATAAAATGTAAACATGTTAAATTAAAATTTCAGTGAAGATGTACCATAGAAAAGTGACAATTGTCTTAATCGTCATTTTTAAGTTTTTTTGAAATTTTTAACACAAGTGGGTAAAAATATAGATTGTAAACATGTTAAAATAAAATTTAAGCGAAGATGTAACATAGGAAAGTGACAATTGTCATAATCGTCATTTTTAAGTTTTTTTGAAACTTTTTGAAGCAAATTGGTAAAAATATATATTGTAAACATGTTAAATTAAAATTTCAGTGAAGATGTACCATAGAAAAGTTACAATTGTCATAATCGTCATTTTAAAAGTTTTTGAATTTTTTTAATGCAAGAGGGTAAAAATATAGATTGTAAACATGTTAAAATAAAATTTAAGCGAAGATGTACCATAGAAAAATGACAATTGTCATAATCGTCATTCTTAAGTTTTTTTGAAATTTTTTGAAGCAAATTGGTAAAAATATTTATTGTAAACATGCTATATTAAAATTTCAGTGAAGATGTACCATAGAAAAGTGACAATTGTCATAATCGTCATATTAAAAGTTTTTGAATTTTTTAACACAAGTGGGTAAAAATATAGATTGTAAACATGTTAAAATAAAATTTTAGCGAAGATGTACCATAGGAAAGTGACAATTGTCATAATCGTCATTTTTAAGTTTTTTTGAAACTTTTTTGAAGCAAATTGGTAAAAATATATATTGTAAACATGTTAAATTAAAATTTCAGTGAAGATGTACCATAGAAAAGTGACAATTGTCATAATCGTCATTTTAAAGGTTTTTGAATTTTTTTAATGCAAGAGGGTAAAAATATAGATTGTAAACATGTTAAAATAAAATTTAAGTGAAGATGTACCATAGAAAAGTGACAATTGTCATAATCGTCATTTAAAAGTTTTTGAATTTTTTTAATGCAAGAGGGTAAAAATATAGATTGTAAACATGTTAAAATAAAATTTAAGCGAAGATGTACCATAGAAAAGTGACAATTGTCATTTTTAAGTTTTTTTGAAATTTTTTGAAGCAAATGGATAAAAATATATATTGTAAACATGTTAAATCAAAATTTCAGTGAAGTTGTACTATAGAAAATTGACAATTGTCATAATCGTCATTTTTGAAATTTTTTAAAGCAAATGGGTAAAAATATATATTCTAACAGATTATATTAAAATTTCAATGAAGATGCACCATAGAAAAATGACAATTGTCATAATCGTCATTCTTAAGTTTTTTTGAAATTTTTTGAAGCAAATTGGTAAAAATATTTATTGTAAACATGCTATATTAAAATTTCAGTGAAGATGTACCATAGAAAAGTGACAATTGTCATAATCGTCATTTTAAAAGTTTTTGAATTTTTTAACACAAGTGGGTAAAAATATAGATTGTAAACATGTTAAAATAAAATTTAAGCGAAGATGTACCATAGGAAAGTGACAATTGTCATAATCGTCATTTTTAAGTTTTTTTGAAACTTTTTGAAGCAAATTGGTAAAAATATATATTGTAAACATGTTAAATTAAAATTTCAGTGAAGATGTACCATAGAAAAGTGACAATTGTCATAATCGTCATTTTAAAGGTTTTTGAATTTTTTTAATGCAAGAGGGTAAAAATATAGATTGTAAACATGTTAAAATAAAATTTAAGCGAAGATGTACCATAGAAAAGTGACAATTGTCATAATCGTCATTTTTAAGTTTTTTTGAAATTTTTTGAAGCAAATGGATAAAAATATATATTGTAAACATGTTAAATCAAAATTTCAGTGAAGTTGTACTATAGAAAAGTGACAATTGTCATAATCGTCATTTTTGAAATTTTTTAAAGCAAATGGGTAAAAGTATATATTCTAACAGATTATATTAAAATTTCAATGAAGATGCACCATAGAAAAATGACAATTGTCATAATCGTCATTCTTAATTTTTTTTGAAATTTTTTGAAGCAAATTGGTAATAATATTTATTGTAAACATGCTATATTAAAATTTCAGTGAAGATGTATCATAGAAAAGTGACAATTGTCATAATCGTCATTTTTAAGTTTTTTTGAAAATTTTTAAAGCAAATTGGTAAAAATATATATTGTAAACATGTTATATTAAAATTTCAGTGAAGATGTACCATATAAAAAGTGACAATTGACATAATCGTCATTTTTAGGTTTTTTTGAAATTTTTTGAAGCAAATTGGTAAAAATATTTATTGTAAACATGCTATATTAAAATTTCAGTGAAGATGTACCATAGAAAAGTGACAATTGTCATAATCGTCATTTTAAAAATTTTTGAATTTTTTAACACAAGTGGGTAAAAATATAGATTGTAAACATGTTAAAATAAAATTTAAGCGAAGATGTACCATAGGAAAGTGACAATTGTCATAATCGTCATTTTTAAGTTTTTTTGAAACTTTTTGAAGCAAATTGGTAAAAATATATATTGTATACATGTTAAATTAAAATTTCAGTGAAGATGTACCATAGAAAAGTGACAATTGTCATAATCGTCATTTTAAAAGTTTTTGAATTTTTTAACACAAGTGGGTAAAAATATAGATTGTAAACATGTTAAAATAAAATTTAAGCGAAGATGTACCATAGGAAAGTGACAATTGTCATAATCGTCATTTTTAAGTTTTTTTGAAACTTTTTGAAGCAAATTGGTAAAAATATATATTGTAAACATGTTAAATTAAAATTTCAGTGAAGATGTACCATAGAAAAGTGACAATTGTCATAATCGTCATTTTAAAAGTTTTTGAATTTTTTTAATGCAAGAGGGTAAAAATATAGATTGTAAACATGTTAAAATAATATTTAAGCGAAGATGTACCATAGAAAGGTGACAATTGTCATAATCGTCATTTTTAAGTTTTTTTGAAATTTTTTGAAGCAAATGGATAAAAATATATATTGTAAACATGTTAAATCAAAATTTCAGTGAAGTTGTACTATAGAAAAGTGACAATTGTCATAATCGTCATTTTTGAAATTTTTTAAAGCAAATGGGTAAAAATATATATTCTAACAGATTATATTAAAATTTCAATGAAGATGCACCATAGAAAAATGACAATTGTCATAATCGTCTTTCTTAAGTTTTTTTGAAATTTTTTGTAGCAAATTGGTAAAAATATTTATTGTAAACATGCTATATTAAAATTTCAGTGAAGATGTACCATAGAAAAGTGACAATTGTCATAATCGTCATTTTAAAAGTTTTTGAATTTATTAACACAAGTGGGTAAAAATATAGATTGTAAACATGTTAAAATAAAATTTAAGCGAAGATGTACCATAGGAAAGTGACAATTGTCATAATCGTCATTTTTAAGTTTTTTTGAAACTTTTTGAAGCAAATTGGTAAAAATATATATTGTAAACATGTTAAATTAAAATTTCAGTGAAGATGTACCATAGAAAAGTGACAATTGTCATAATCGTCATTTTAAAAGTTTTTGAATTTTTTTAATGCAAGAGGGTAAAAATATAGATTGTAAACATGTTAAAATAATATTTAAGCGAAGATGTACCATAGAAAGGTGACAATTGTCATAATCGTCATTTTTAAGTTTTTTTGAAATTTTTTGAAGCAAATGGATAAAAATATATATTGTAAACATGTTAAATCAAAATTTCAGTGAAGTTGTACTATAGAAAAGTGACAATTGTCATAATCGTCATTTTTGAAATTTTTTAAAGCAAATGGGTAAAAATATATATTCTAACAGATTATATTAAAATTTCAATGAAGATGCACCATAGAAAAATGACAATTGTCATAATCGTCTTTCTTAAGTTTTGAAATTTTTTGAAGCAAATTGGTAAAAATATTTATTGTAAACATGCTATATTAAAATTTCAGTGAAGATGTACCATAGAAAAGTGAAAATTGTCATAATCGTCATTTTAAAAGTTTTTGAATTTTTAAACACAAGTGGGTAAAAATATAGATTGTAAACATGTTAAAATAAAATTTAAGTGAAGATGTACCATAGGAAAGTGACAATTGTCATAATCGTCATTTTTAAGTTTTTTTGAAACTTTTTGAAGCAAATTGGTAAAAATATATATTGTAAACATGTTAAATTAAAATTTCAGTGAAGATGTACCATAGAAAAGTGACAATTGTCATAATCGTCATTTTAAAGGTTTTTGAATTTTTTTAATGCAAGAGGGTAAAAATATAGATTGTAAACATGTTAAAATAAAATTTAAGCGAAGATGTACCATAGAAAAGTGACAATTGTCATAATCGTCATTTTTAAGTTTTTTTGAAATTTTTTGAAGCAATTGGATAAAAATATATATTGTAAACATGTTAAATCAAAATTTCAGTGAAGTTGTACTATAGAAAAGTGACAATTGTCATAATCGTCATTTTTGAAATTTTTTAAAGCAAATGGGTAAAAGTATATATTCTAACAGATTATATTAAAATTTCAATGAAGATGCACCATAGAAAAATGACAATTGTCATAATCGTCATTCTTAAGTTTTTTTGAAATCTTTTGAAGCAAATTGGTAATAATATTTATTGTAAACATGCTATATTAAAATTTCAGTGAAGATGTATCATAGAAAAGTGACAATTGTCATAATCGTCATTTTTAAGTTTTTTTGAAAATTTTTAAAGCAAATTGGTAAAAATATATATTGTAAACATGTTATATTAAAATTTCAGTGAAGATGTACCATATAAAAAGTGACAATTGACATAATCGTCATTTTTAGGTTTTTTTGAAATTTTTTGAAGCAAATCGGTAAAAATATATAATGTAAACATGTTAAATTAAAATTTCAGTGAAGATGTACCATAGAAAAGTGACAATTGTCATAATCGTCATTTTTAAGTTTTTTTGAAAATTTTTAAAGCAAATTGGTAAAAATATATATTGTAAACATGTTATATTAAAATTTCAGTGAAGATGTACCATATAAAAAGTGACAATTGACGTAATCGTCATTTTTAGGTTTTTTTGAAATTTTTTGAAGCAAATTGGTAAAAATATATAATGTAAACATGTTAAATTAAAATTTCAGTGAAGATGTACCATAGAAAAGTGACAATTGTCTTAATCGTCATTTTTAAGTTTTTTTGAAATTTTTAACACAAGTGGGTAAAAATATAGATTGTAAACATGTTAAAATAAAATTTAAGCGAAGATGTAACATAGGAAAGTGACAATTGTCATAATCGTCATTTTTAAGTTTTTTTGAAACTTTTTGAAGCAAATTGGTAAAAATATATATTGTAAACATGTTAAATTAAAATTTCAGTTAAGATGTACCATAGAAAAGTGACAATTGTCATAATCGTCATTTTAAAAGTTTTTGAATTTTAACACAAGTGGGTAAAAATATAGATTGTAAACATGTTAAAATAAAATTTAGGCGAAGATGTACCATAGGAAAGTGACAATTGTCATAATCGTCATTTTTAAGTTTTTTTGAAACTTTTTGAAGCAAATTGGTAAAAATATATATTGTAAACATGTTAAATTAAAATTTCAGTGAAGATGTACCATAGAAAAGTTACAATTGTCATAATCGTCATTTTAAAAGTTTTTGAATTTTTTTAATGCAAGAGGGTAAAAATATAGATTGTAAACATGTTAAAATAAAATTTAAGCGAAGATGTACCATAGAAAAATGACAATTGTCATAATCGTCATTCTTAAGTTTTTTTGAAATTTTTTGAAGCAAATTGGTAAAAATATTTATTGTAAACATGCTATATTAAAATTTCAGTGAAGATGTACCATAGAAAAGTGACAATTGTCATAATCGCATATTAAAAGTTTTTGAATTTTTTAACACAAGTGGGTAAAAATATAGATTGTAAACATGTTAAAATAAAATTTTAGCGAAGATGTACCATAGGAAAGTGACAATTGTCATAATCGTCATTTTTAAGTTTTTTTGAAACTTTTTGAAGCAAATTGGTAAAAATATATATTGTAAACATGTTAAATTAAAATTTCAGTGAAGATGTACCATAGAAAAGTGACAATTGTCATAATCGTCATTTTAAAGGTTTTTGAATTTTTTTAATGCAAGAGGGTAAAAATATAGATTGTAAACATGTTAAAATAAAATTTAAGCGAAGATGTACCATAGAAAAGTGACAATTGTCATAATCGTCATTTTTAAGTTTTTTTGAAATTTTTTGAAGCAAATGGATAAAAATATATATTGTAAACATGTTAAATCAAAATTTCAGTGAAGTTGTACTATAGAAAAGTGACAATTGTCATAATCGTCATTTTTGAAATTTTTTAAAGCAAATGGGTAAAAGTATATATTCTAACAGATTATATTAAAATTTCAATGAAGATGCACCAAAATGACAATTGTCATAATCGTCATTCTTAAGTTTTTTTGAAATCTTTTGAAGCAAATTGGTAATAATATTTATTGTAAACATGCTATATTAAAATTTCAGTGAAGATGTATCATAGAAAAGTGACAATTGTCATAATCGTCATTTTTAAGTTTTTTTGAAAATTTTTAAAGCAAATTGGTAAAAATATATATTGTAAACATGTTATATTAAAATTTCAGTGAAGATGTACCATATAAAAAGTGACAATTGACATAATCGTCATTTTTAGGTTTTTTTGAAATTTTTTGAAGCAAATCGGTAAAAATATATAATGTAAACATGTTAAATTAAAATTTCAGTGAAGATGTACCATAGAAAAGTGACAATTGTCATAATCGTCATTTTAAAAGTTTTTGAATTTTTTAACACAAGTGGGTAAAAATATAGATTGTAAACATGTTAAAATAAAATTTAGGCGAAGATGTACCATAGGAAAGTGACAATTGTCATAATCGTCATTTTTAAGTATTTTTGAAACTTTTTGAAGCAAATTGGTAAAAATATATATTGTAAACATGTTAAATTAAAATTTCAGTGAAGATGTACCATAGAAAATTTACAATTGTCATAATCGTCATTTTAAAAGTTTTTGAATTTTTTTAATGCAAGAGGGTAAAAATATAGATTGTAAACATGTTAAAATAAAATTTAAGCGAAGATGTACCATAGAAAAGTGACAATTGTCATAATCGTCATTTTTAAGTTTTTTTGAAATTTTTTGAAGCAAATGGATAAAAATATATATTGTAAACATGTTAAATTAAAATTTCAGTGAAGATGTACCATAGAAAAGTGACAATTGTCATAATCGTCATTTTAAAAGTTTTTGAATTTTTTTAATGCAAGAGGGTAAAAATATAGATTGTAAACATGTTAAAATAAAATTTAAGCGAAGATGTACCATAGGAAAGTGACAATTGTCATAATCGTCATTTTTAAGTTTTTTTGAAACTTTTTGAAGCAAATTGGTAAAAATATATATTGTAAACATGTTAAATTAAAATTTCAGTGAAGATGTACCATAGAAAAGTGACAATTGTCATAATCGTCATTTTAAAAGTTTTTGAATTTTTAAACACAAGTGGGTAAAAATATAGATTGTAAACATGTTAAAATAAAATTTAAGCGAAGATGTACCATAGGAAAGTGACAATTGTCATAATCGTCATTTTTAAGTTTTTTTGAAACTTTTTGAAACAAATTGGTAAAAATATATATTGTATACATGTTAAATTAAAATTTCAGTGAAGATGTACCATAGAAAAGTGACAATTGTCATAATCGTCATTTTAAAAGTTTTTGAATTTTTTTAATGCAAGAGGGTAAAAATATAGATTGTAAACATGTTAAAATAATATTTAAGCGAAGATGTACCATAGAAAGGTGACAATTGTCATAATCGTCATTTTTAAGTTTTTTTGAAATTTTTTGAAGCAAATGGATAAAAATATATATTGTAAACATGTTAAATCAAAATTTCAGTGAAGTTGTACTATAGAAAAGTGACAATTGTCATAATCGTCATTTTTGAAATTTTTTAAAGCAAATGGGTAAAAGTATATATTCTAACAGATTATATTAAAATTTCAATGAAGATGCACCATAGAAAAATGACAATTGTCATAATCGTCATTCTTAAGTTTTTTTGAAATTTTTTGAAGCAAATTGGTAATAATATTTATTGTAAACATGCTATATTAAAATTTCAGTGAAGATGTATCATAGAAAAGTGACAATTGTCATAATCGTCATTTTTAAGTTTTTTTGAAAATTTTTAAAGCAAATTGGTAAAAATATATATTGTAAACATGTTATATTAAAATTTCAGTGAAGATGTACCATATAAAAAGTGACAATTGACATAATCGTCATTTTTAGGTTTTTTTGAAATTTTTTGAAGCAAATTGGTAAAAATATATAATGTAAACAGGTTAAATTAAAATTTCAGTGAAGATGTACCATAGAAAAGTGACAATTGTCATAATCGTCATTTTTAAGTTTTTTTGAAAATTTTTAAAGCAAATTGGTAAAAATATATATTGTAAACATGTTATATTAAAATTTCAGTGAAGATGTACCATATAAAAAGTGACAATTGACATAATCGTCATTTTTAGGTTTTTTTGAAATTTTTTGAAGCAAATTGGTAAAAATATATAATGTAAACATGTTAAATTAAAATTTCAGTGAAGATGTACCATAGAAAAGTGACAATTGTCTTAATCGTCATTTTTAAGTTTTTTTGAAATTTTTAATACAAGTGGGTAAAAATATAGATTGTAAACATGTTAAAATAAAATTTAAGCGAAGATGTACCATAGAAAAGTGACAATTGTCATAATCGTCATTTTTAAGTTTTTTTGAAATTTTTTGAAGCAAATGGATAAAAATATATATTGTAAACATGTTAAATTAAAATTTCAGTGAAGATGTACCATAGAAAAGTGACAATTGTCATAATCGTCATTTTAAAAGTTTTTGAATTTTTTTAATGCAAGAGGGTAAAAATATAGATTGTAAACATGTTAAAATAAAATTTAAGCGAAGATGTACCATAGGAAACTGACAATTGTCATAATCGTCATTTTTAAGTTTTTTTGAAACTTTTTGAAGCAAATTGGTAAAAATATATATTGTAAACATGTTAAATTAAAATTTCAGTGAAGATGTACCATAGAAAAGTGACAATTGTCATAATCGTCATTTTAAAAGTTTTTGAATTTTTTAACACAAGTGGGTAAAAATATAGATTGTAAACATGTTAAAATAAAATTTAAGCGAAGATGTACCATAGGAAAGTGACAATTGTCATAATCGTCATTTTTAAGTTTTTTTGAAACTTTTTGAAGCAAATTGGTAAAAATATATATTGTAAACATGTTAAATTAAAATTTCAGTGAAGATGTACCATAGAAAAGTGACAATTGTCATAATCGTCATTTTAAAAGTTTTTGAATTTTTTTAATGCAAGAGGGTAAAAATATAGATTGTAAACATGTTAAAATAATATTTAAGCGAAGATGTACCAAAGATTGGTGACAATTGTCATAATCGTCATTTTTAAGTTTTTTTGAAATTTTTTGAAGCAAATGGATAAAAATATATATTGTAAACATGTTAAATCAAAATTTCAGTGAAGTTGTACTATAGAAAAGTGACAATTGTCATAATCGTCATTTTTGAAATTTTTTAAAGCAAATGGGTAAAAATATATATTCTAACAGATTATATTAAAATTTCAATGAAGATGCACCATAGAAAAATGACAATTGTCATAATCGTCTTTCTTAAGTTTTTTTGAAATTTTTTGAAGCAAATTGGTAAAAATATTTATTGTAAACATGCTATATTAAAATTTCAGTGAAGATGTACCATAGAAAAGTGACAATTGTCATAATCGTCATTTGAAAAGTTTTTGAATTTTTTAACACAAGTGGGTAAAAATATAGATTGTAAACATGTTAAAATAAAATTTAAGCGAAGATGTACCATAGGAAAGTGACAATTGTCATAATCGTCATTTTTAAGTTTTTTTGAAACTTTTTGAAGCAAATTGGTAAAAATATATATTATAAACATGTTAAATTAAAATTTCAGTGAAGATGTACCATAGAAAAGTGACAATTGTCATAATCGTCATTTTAAAGGTTTTTGAATTTTTTTAATGCAAGAGGGTAAAAATATAGATTGTAAACATGTTAAAATAAAATTTAAGCGAAGATGTACCATAGAAAAGTGACAATTGTCATAATCGTCATTTTTAAGTTTTTTTGAAATTTTTTGAAGCAAATGGATAAAAATATATATTGTAAACATGTTAAATCAAAATTTCAGTGAAGTTGTACTATAGAAAAGTGACAATTGTCATAATCGTCATTTTTGAAATTTTTTAAAGCAAATGGGTAAAAGTATATATTCTAACAGATTATATTAAAATTTCAATGAAGATGCACCATAGAAAAATGACAATTGTCATAATCGTCATTCTTAAGTTTTTTTGAAATTTTTTGAAGCAAATTGGTAATAATATTTATTGTAAACATGCTATATTAAAATTTCAGTGAAGATGTATCATAGAAAAGTGACAATTGTCATAATCGTCATTTTTAAGTTTTTTTGAAAATTTTTAAAGCAAATTGGTAAAAATATATATTGTAAACATGTTATATTAAAATTTCAGTGAAGATGTACCATATAAAAAGTGACAATTGACATAACCGTCATTTTTAGGTTTTTTTGAAATTTTTTGAAGCAAATTGGTAAAAATATATAATGTAAACATGTTAAATTAAAATTTCAGTGAAGATGTACCATAGAAAAGTGACAATTGTCATAATCGTCATTTTTAAGTTTTTTTGAAAATTTTTAAAGCAAATTGGTAAAAATATATATTGTAAACATGTTATATTAAAATTTCAGTGAAGATGTACCATATAAAAAGTGACAATTGACATAATCGTCATTTTTAGGTTTTTTTGAAATTTTTTGAAGCAAATTGGTAAAAATATAAAATGTAAACATGTTAAATTAAAATTTCAGTGAAGATGTACCATAGAAAAGTGACAATTGTCTTAATCGTCATTTTTAAGTTTTTTTGAAATTTTTAACACAAGTGGGTAAAAATATAGATTGTAAACATGTTAAAATAAAATTTAAGCGAAGATGTAACATAGGAAAGTGACAATTGTCATAATCGTCATTTTTAAGTTTTTTTGAAACTTTTTGAAGCAAATTGGTAAAAATATATATTGTAAACATGTTAAATTAAAATTTCAGTGAAGATGTACCATAGAAAAGTTACAATTGTCATAATCGTCATTTTAAAAGTTTTTGAATTTTTTTAATGCAAGAGGGTAAAAATATAGATTGTAAACATGTTAAAATAAAATTTAAGCGAAGATGTACCATAGAAAAATGACAATTGTCATAATCGTCATTCTTAAGTTTTTTTGAAATTTTTTGAAGCAAATTGGTAAAAATATTTATTGTAAACATGCTATATTAAAATTTCAGTGAAGATGTACCATAGAAAAGTGACAATTGTCATAATCGTCATATTAAAAGTTTTTGAATTTTTTAACACAAGTGGGTAAAAATATAGATTGTAAACATGTTAAAATAAAATTTTAGCGAAGATGTACCATAGGAAAGTGACAATTGTCATAATCGTCATTTTTAAGTTTTTTTGAAACTTTTTTGAAGCAAATTGGTAAAAATATATATTGTAAACATGTTAAATTAAAATTTCAGTGAAGATGTACCATAGAAAAGTGACAATTGTCATAATCGTCATTTTAAAGGTTTTTGATTTTTTTTAATGCAAGAGGGTAAAAATATAGATTGTAAACATGTTAAAATAAAATTTAAGTGAAGATGTACCATAGAAAAGTGACAATTGTCATAATCGTCATTTAAAAGTTTTTGAATTTTTTTAATGCAAGAGGGTAAAAATATAGATTGTAAACATGTTAAAATAAAATTTAAGCGAAGATGTACCATAGAAAAGTGACAATTGTCATTTTTAAGTTTTTTTGAAATTTTTTGAAGCAAATGGATAAAAATATATATTGTAAACATGTTAAATCAAAATTTCAGTGAAGTTGTACTATAGAAAATTGACAATTGTCATAATCGTCATTTTTGAAATTTTTTAAAGCAAATGGGTAAAAATATATATTCTAACAGATTATATTAAAATTTCAATGAAGATGCACCATAGAAAAATGACAATTGTCATAATCGTCATTCTTAAGTTTTTTTGAAATTTTTTGAAGCAAATTGGTAAAAATATTTATTGTAAACATGCTATATTAAAATTTCAGTGAAGATGTACCATAGAAAAGTGACAATTGTCATAATCGTCATTTTAAAAGTTTTTGAATTTTTTAACACAAGTGGGTAAAAATATAGATTGTAAACATGTTAAAATAAAATTTAAGCGAAGATGTACCATAGGAAAGTGACAATTGTCATAATCGTCATTTTTAAGTTTTTTTGAAACTTTTTGAAGCAAATTGGTAAAAATATATATTGTAAACATGTTAAATTAAAATTTCAGTGAAGATGTACCATAGAAAAGTGACAATTGTCATAATCGTCATTTTAAAGGTTTTTGAATTTTTTTAATGCAAGAGGGTAAAAATATAGATTGTAAACATGTTAAAATAAAATTTAAGCGAAGATGTACCATAGAAAAGTGACAATTGTCATAATCGTCATTTTTAAGTTTTTTTGAAATTTTTTGAAGCAAATGGATAAAAATATATATTGTAAACATGTTAAATCAAAATTTCAGTGAAGTTGTACTATAGAAAAGTGACAATTGTCATAATCGTCATTTTTGAAATTTTTTAAAGCAAATGGGTAAAAGTATATATTCTAACAGATTATATTAAAATTTCAATGAAGATGCACCATAGAAAAATGACAATTGTCATAATCGTCATTCTTAATTTTTTTTGAAATTTTTTGAAGCAAATTGGTAATAATATTTATTGTAAACATGCTATATTAAAATTTCAGTGAAGATGTATCATAGAAAAGTGACAATTGTCATAATCGTCATTTTTAAGTTTTTTTGAAAATTTTTAAAGCAAATTGGTAAAAATATATATTGTAAACATGTTATATTAAAATTTCAGTGAAGATGTACCATATAAAAAGTGACAATTGACATAATCGTCATTTTTAGGTTTTTTTGAAATTTTTTGAAGCAAATTGGTAAAAATATTTATTGTAAACATGCTATATTAAAATTTCAGTGAAGATGTACCATAGAAAAGTGACAATTGTCATAATCGTCATTTTAAAAATTTTTGAATTTTTTAACACAAGTGGGTAAAAATATAGATTGTAAACATGTTAAAATAAAATTTAAGCGAAGATGTACCATAGGAAAGTGACAATTGTCATAATCGTCATTTTTAAGTTTTTTTGAAACTTTTTGAAGCAAATTGGTAAAAATATATATTGTATACATGTTAAATTAAAATTTCAGTGAAGATGTACCATAGAAAAGTGACAATTGTCATAATCGTCATTTTAAAAGTTTTTGAATTTTTTAACACAAGTGGGTAAAAATATAGATTGTAAACATGTTAAAATAAAATTTAAGCGAAGATGTACCATAGGAAAGTGACAATTGTCATAATCGTCATTTTTAAGTTTTTTTGAAACTTTTTGAAGCAAATTGGTAAAAATATATATTGTAAACATGTTAAATTAAAATTTCAGTGAAGATGTACCATAGAAAAGTGACAATTGTCATAATCGTCATTTTAAAAGTTTTTGAATTTTTTTAATGCAAGAGGGTAAAAATATAGATTGTAAACATGTTAAAATAATATTTAAGCGAAGATGTACCATAGAAAGGTGACAATTGTCATAATCGTCATTTTTAAGTTTTTTTGAAATTTTTTGAAGCAAATGGATAAAAATATATATTGTAAACATGTTAAATCAAAATTTCAGTGAAGTTGTACTATAGAAAAGTGACAATTGTCATAATCGTCATTTTTGAAATTTTTTAAAGCAAATGGGTAAAAATATATATTCTAACAGATTATATTAAAATTTCAATGAAGATGCACCATAGAAAAATGACAATTGTCATAATCGTCTTTCTTAAGTTTTTTTGAAATTTTTTGTAGCAAATTGGTAAAAATATTTATTGTAAACATGCTATATTAAAATTTCAGTGAAGATGTACCATAGAAAAGTGACAATTGTCATAATCGTCATTTTAAAAGTTTTTGAATTTATTAACACAAGTGGGTAAAAATATAGATTGTAAACATGTTAAAATAAAATTTAAGCGAAGATGTACCATAGGAAAGTGACAATTGTCACAATCGTCATTTTTAAGTTTTTTTGAAACTTTTTGAAGCAAATTGGTAAAAATATATATTGTAAACATGTTAAATTAAAATTTCAGTGAAGATGTACCATAGAAAAGTGACAATTGTCATAATCGTCATTTTAAAAGTTTTTGAATTTTTTTAATGCAAGAGGGTAAAAATATAGATTGTAAACATGTTAAAATAATATTTAAGCGAAGATGTACCATAGAAAGGTGACAATTGTCATAATCGTCATTTTTAAGTTTTTTTGAAATTTTTTGAAGCAAATGGATAAAAATATATATTGTAAACATGTTAAATCAAAATTTCAGTGAAGTTGTACTATAGAAAAGTGACAATTGTCATAATCGTCATTTTTGAAATTTTTTAAAGCAAATGGGTAAAAATATATATTCTAACAGATTATATTAAAATTTCAATGAAGATGCACCATAGAAAAATGACAATTGTCATAATCGTCTTTCTTAAGTTTTGAAATTTTTTGAAGCAAATTGGTAAAAATATTTATTGTAAACATGCTATATTAAAATTTCAGTGAAGATGTACCATAGAAAAGTGACAATTGTCATAATCGTCATTTTAAAAGTTTTTGAATTTTTAAACACAAGTGGGTAAAAATATAGATTGTAAACATGTTAAAATAAAATTTAAGTGAAGATGTACCATAGGAAAGTGACAATTGTCATAATCGTCATTTTTAAGTTTTTTTGAAACTTTTTGAAGCAAATTGGTAAAAATATATATTGTAAACATGTTAAATTAAAATTTCAGTGAAGATGTACCATAGAAAAGTGACAATTGTCATAATCGTCATTTTAAAGGTTTTTGAATTTTTTTAATGCAAGAGGGTAAAAATATAGATTGTAAACATGTTAAAATAAAATTTAAGCGAAGATGTACCATAGAAAAGTGACAATTGTCATAATCGTCATTTTTAAGTTTTTTTGAAATTTTTTGAAGCAATTGGATAAAAATATATATTGTAAACATGTTAAATCAAAATTTCAGTGAAGTTGTACTATAGAAAAGTGACAATTGTCATAATCGTCATTTTTGAAATTTTTTAAAGCAAATGGGTAAAAGTATATATTCTAACAGATTATATTAAAATTTCAATGAAGATGCACCATAGAAAAATGACAATTGTCATAATCGTCATTCTTAAGTTTTTTTGAAATCTTTTGAAGCAAATTGGTAATAATATTTATTGTAAACATGCTATATTAAAATTTCAGTGAAGATGTATCATAGAAAAGTGACAATTGTCATAATCGTCATTTTTAAGTTTTTTTGAAAATTTTTAAAGCAAATTGGTAAAAATATATATTGTAAACATGTTATATTAAAATTTCAGTGAAGATGTACCATATAAAAAGTGACAATTGACATAATCGTCATTTTTAGGTTTTTTTGAAATTTTTTGAAGCAAATCGGTAAAAATATATAATGTAAACATGTTAAATTAAAATTTCAGTGAAGATGTACCATAGAAAAGTGACAATTGTCATAATCGTCATTTTTAAGTTTTTTTGAAAATTTTTAAAGCAAATTGGTAAAAATATATATTGTAAACATGTTATATTAAAATTTCAGTGAAGATGTACCATATAAAAAGTGACAATTGACGTAATCGTCATTTTTAGGTTTTTTTGAAATTTTTTGAAGCAAATTGGTAAAAATATATAATGTAAACATGTTAAATTAAAATTTCAGTGAAGATGTACCATAGAAAAGTGACAATTGTCTTAATCGTCATTTTTAAGTTTTTTTGAAATTTTTAACACAAGTGGGTAAAAATATAGATTGTAAACATGTTAAAATAAAATTTAAGCGAAGATGTAACATAGGAAAGTGACAATTGTCATAATCGTCATTTTTAAGTTTTTTTGAAACTTTTTGAAGCAAATTGGTAAAAATATATATTGTAAACATGTTAAATTAAAATTTCAGTTAAGATGTACCATAGAAAAGTGACAATTGTCATAATCGTCATTTTAAAAGTTTTTGAATTTTAACACAAGTGGGTAAAAATATAGATTGTAAACATGTTAAAATAAAATTTAGGCGAAGATGTACCATAGGAAAGTGACAATTGTCATAATCGTCATTTTTAAGTTTTTTTGAAACTTTTTGAAGCAAATTGGTAAAAATATATATTGTAAACATGTTAAATTAAAATTTCAGTGAAGATGTACCATAGAAAAGTTACAATTGTCATAATCGTCATTTTAAAAGTTTTTGAATTTTTTTAATGCAAGAGGGTAAAAATATAGATTGTAAACATGTTAAAATAAAATTTAAGCGAAGATGTACCATAGAAAAATGACAATTGTCATAATCGTCATTCTTAAGTTTTTTTGAAATTTTTTGAAGCAAATTGGTAAAAATATTTATTGTAAACATGCTATATTAAAATTTCAGTGAAGATGTACCATAGAAAAGTGACAATTGTCATAATCGCATATTAAAAGTTTTTGAATTTTTTAACACAAGTGGGTAAAAATATAGATTGTAAACATGTTAAAATAAAATTTTAGCGAAGATGTACCATAGGAAAGTGACAATTGTCATAATCGTCATTTTTAAGTTTTTTTGAAACTTTTTGAAGCAAATTGGTAAAAATATATATTGTAAACATGTTAAATTAAAATTTCAGTGAAGATGTACCATAGAAAAGTGACAATTGTCATAATCGTCATTTTAAAGGTTTTTGAATTTTTTTAATGCAAGAGGGTAAAAATATAGATTGTAAACATGTTAAAATAAAATTTAAGCGAAGATGTACCATAGAAAAGTGACAATTGTCATAATCGTCATTTTTAAGTTTTTTTGAAATTTTTTGAAGCAAATGGATAAAAATATATATTGTAAACATGTTAAATCAAAATTTCAGTGAAGTTGTACTATAGAAAAGTGACAATTGTCATAATCGTCATTTTTGAAATTTTTTAAAGCAAATGGGTAAAAGTATATATTCTAACAGATTATATTAAAATTTCAATGAAGATGCACCAAAATGACAATTGTCATAATCGTCATTCTTAAGTTTTTTTGAAATCTTTTGAAGCAAATTGGTAATAATATTTATTGTAAACATGCTATATTAAAATTTCAGTGAAGATGTATCATAGAAAAGTGACAATTGTCATAATCGTCATTTTTAAGTTTTTTTGAAAATTTTTAAAGCAAATTGGTAAAAATATATATTGTAAACATGTTATATTAAAATTTCAGTGAAGATGTACCATATAAAAAGTGACAATTGACATAATCGTCATTTTTAGGTTTTTTTGAAATTTTTTGAAGCAAATCGGTAAAAATATATAATGTAAACATGTTAAATTAAAATTTCAGTGAAGATGTACCATAGAAAAGTGACAATTGTCATAATCGTCATTTTAAAAGTTTTTGAATTTTTTAACACAAGTGGGTAAAAATATAGATTGTAAACATGTTAAAATAAAATTTAGGCGAAGATGTACCATAGGAAAGTGACAATTGTCATAATCGTCATTTTTAAGTATTTTTGAAACTTTTTGAAGCAAATTGGTAAAAATATATATTGTAAACATGTTAAATTAAAATTTCAGTGAAGATGTACCATAGAAAATTTACAATTGTCATAATCGTCATTTTAAAAGTTTTTGAATTTTTTTAATGCAAGAGGGTAAAAATATAGATTGTAAACATGTTAAAATAAAATTTAAGCGAAGATGTACCATAGAAAAGTGACAATTGTCATAATCGTCATTTTTAAGTTTTTTTGAAATTTTTTGAAGCAAATGGATAAAAATATATATTGTAAACATGTTAAATTAAAATTTCAGTGAAGATGTACCATAGAAAAGTGACAATTGTCATAATCGTCATTTTAAAAGTTTTTGAATTTTTTTAATGCAAGAGGGTAAAAATATAGATTGTAAACATGTTAAAATAAAATTTAAGCGAAGATGTACCATAGGAAAGTGACAATTGTCATAATCGTCATTTTTAAGTTTTTTTGAAACTTTTTGAAGCAAATTGGTAAAAATATATATTGTAAACATGTTAAATTAAAATTTCAGTGAAGATGTACCATAGAAAAGTGACAATTGTCATAATCGTCATTTTAAAAGTTTTTGAATTTTTAAACACAAGTGGGTAAAAATATAGATTGTAAACATGTTAAAATAAAATTTAAGCGAAGATGTACCATAGGAAAGTGACAATTGTCATAATCGTCATTTTTAAGTTTTTTTGAAACTTTTTGAAACAAATTGGTAAAAATATATATTGTATACATGTTAAATTAAAATTTCAGTGAAGATGTACCATAGAAAAGTGACAATTGTCATAATCGTCATTTTAAAAGTTTTTGAATTTTTTTAATGCAAGAGGGTAAAAATATAGATTGTAAACATGTTAAAATAATATTTAAGCGAAGATGTACCATAGAAAGGTGACAATTGTCATAATCGTCATTTTTAAGTTTTTTTGAAATTTTTTGAAGCAAATGGATAAAAATATATATTGTAAACATGTTAAATCAAAATTTCAGTGAAGTTGTACTATAGAAAAGTGACAATTGTCATAATCGTCATTTTTGAAATTTTTTAAAGCAAATGGGTAAAAGTATATATTCTAACAGATTATATTAAAATTTCAATGAAGATGCACCATAGAAAAATGACAATTGTCATAATCGTCATTCTTAAGTTTTTTTGAAATTTTTTGAAGCAAATTGGTAATAATATTTATTGTAAACATGCTATATTAAAATTTCAGTGAAGATGTATCATAGAAAAGTGACAATTGTCATAATCGTCATTTTTAAGTTTTTTTGAAAATTTTTAAAGCAAATTGGTAAAAATATATATTGTAAACATGTTATATTAAAATTTCAGTGAAGATGTACCATATAAAAAGTGACAATTGACATAATCGTCATTTTTAGGTTTTTTTGAAATTTTTTGAAGCAAATTGGTAAAAATATATAATGTAAACAGGTTAAATTAAAATTTCAGTGAAGATGTACCATAGAAAAGTGACAATTGTCATAATCGTCATTTTTAAGTTTTTTTGAAAATTTTTAAAGCAAATTGGTAAAAATATATATTGTAAACATGTTATATTAAAATTTCAGTGAAGATGTACCATATAAAAAGTGACAATTGACATAATCGTCATTTTTAGGTTTTTTTGAAATTTTTTGAAGCAAATTGGTAAAAATATATAATGTAAACATGTTAAATTAAAATTTCAGTGAAGATGTACCATAGAAAAGTGACAATTGTCTTAATCGTCATTTTTAAGTTTTTTTGAAATTTTTAATACAAGTGGGTAAAAATATAGATTGTAAACATGTTAAAATAAAATTTAAGCGAAGATGTACCATAGGAAAGTGACAATTGTCATAATCGTCATTTTTAAGTTTTTTTGAAACTTTTTGAAGCAAATTGGTAAAAATATATATTGTAAACATGTTAAATTAAAATTTCAGTGAAGATGTACCATAAAAAAGTTACAATTGTCATAATCGTCATTTTAAAAGTTTTTGAATTTTTTTAATGCAAGAGGGTAAAAATATAGATTGTAAACATGTTAAAATAAAATTTAAGCGAAGATGTACCATAGAAAAATGACAATTGTCATAATCGTCATTCTTAAGTTTTTTTGAAATTTTTTGAAGCAAATTGGTAAAAATATTTATTGTAAACATGCTATATTAAAATTTCAGTGAAGATGTACCATAGAAAAGTGACAATTGTCATAATCGTCATATTAAAAGTTTTTGAATTTTTTAACACAAGTGGGTAAAAATATAGATTGTAAACATGTTAAAATAAAATTTTAGCGAAGATGTACCATAGGAAAGTGACAATTGTCATAATCGTCATTTTTAAGTTTTTTTGAAACTTTTTGAAGCAAATTGGTAAAAATATATATTGTAAACATGTTAAATTAAAATTTCAGTGAAGATGTACCATAGAAAAGTGACAATTGTCATAATCGTCATTTTAAAGGTTTTTGAATTTTTTTAATGCAAGAGGGTAAAAATATAGATTGTAAACATGTTAAAATAAAATTTAAGCGAAGATGTACCATAGAAAAGTGACAATTGTCATAATCGTCATTTTTAAGTTTTTTTGAAATTTTTTGAAGCAAATGGATAAAAATATATATTGTAAACATGTTAAATCAAAATTTCAGTGAAGTTGTACTATAGAAAAGTGACAATTGTCATAATCGTCATTTTTGAAATTTTTTAAAGCAAATGGGTAAAAGTATATATTCTAACAGATTATATTAAAATTTCAATGAAGATGCACCATAGAAAAATGACAATTGTCATAATCGTCATTCTTAAGTTTTTTTGAAATCTTTTGAAGCAAATTGGTAATAATATTTATTGTAAACATGCTATATTAAAATTTCAGTGAAGATGTATCATAGAAAAGTGACAATTGTCATAATCGTCATTTTTAAGTTTTTTTGAAAATTTTTAAAGCAAATTGGTAAAAATATATATTGTAAACATGTTATATTAAAATTTCAGTGAAGATGTACCATATAAAAAGTGACAATTGACATAATCGTCATTTTTAGGTTTTTTTGAAATTTTTTGAAGCAAATCGGTAAAAATATATAATGTAAACATGTTAAATTAAAATTTCAGTGAAGATGTACCATAGAAAAGTGACAATTGTCATAATCGTCATTTTTAAGTTTTTTTGAAAATTTTTAAAGCAAATTGGTAAAAATATATATTGTAAACATGTTATATTAAAATTTCAGTGAAGATGTACCATATAAAAAGTGACAATTGACGTAATCGTCATTTTTAGGTTTTTTTGAAATTTTTTGAAGCAAATTGGTAAAAATATATAATGTAAACATGTTAAATTAAAATTTCAGTGAAGATGTACCATAGAAAAGTGACAATTGTCTTAATCGTCATTTTTAAGTTTTTTTGAAATTTTTAACACAAGTGGGTAAAAATATAGATTGTAAACATGTTAAAATAAAATTTAAGCGAAGATGTAACATAGGAAAGTGACAATTGTCATAATCGTCATTTTTAAGTTTTTTTGAAACTTTTTGAAGCAAATTGGTAAAAATATATATTGTAAACATGTTAAAAAAAATTTCAGTTAAGATGTACCATAGAAAAGTGACAATTGTCATAAGCGTCATTTTAAAAGTTTTTGAATTTTAACACAAGTGGGTAAAAATATAGATTGTAAACATGTTAAAATAAAATTTAGGCGAAGATGTACCATAGGAAAGTGACAATTGTCATAATCGTCATTTTTAAGTTTTTTTGAAACTTTTTGAAGCAAATTGGTAAAAATATATATTGTAAACATGTTAAATTAAAATTTCAGTGAAGATGTACCATAGAAAAGTGACAATTGTCATAATCGTCATTTAAAAGTTTTTGAATTTTTTTAATGCAAGAGGGTAAAAATATAGATTGTAAACATGTTAAAATAAAATTTAAGCGAAGATGTACCATAGAAAAGTGACAATTGTCATTTTTAAGTTTTTTTGAAATTTTTTGAAGCAAATGGATAAAAATATATATTGTAAACATGTTAAATCAAAATTTCAGTGAAGTTGTACTATAGAAAATTGACAATTGTCATAATCGTCATTTTTGAAATTTATTAAAGCAAATGGGTAAAAATATATATTCTAACAGATTATATTAAAATTTCAATGAAGATGCACCATAGAAAAATGACAATTGTCATAATCGTCATTCTTAAGTTTTTTTGAAATTTTTTGAAGCAAATTGGTAAAAATATTTATTGTAAACATGCTATATTAAAATTTCAGTGAAGATGTACCATAGAAAAGTGACAATTGTCATAATCGTCATTTTAAAAGTTTTTGAATTTTTTAACACAAGTGGGTAAAAATATAGATTGTAAACATGTTAAAATAAAATTTAAGCGAAGATGTACCATAGGAAAGTGACAATTGTCATAATCGTCATTTTTAAGTTTTTTTGAAACTTTTTGAAGCAAATTGGTAAAAATATATATTGTAAACATGTTAAATTAAAATTTCAGTGAAGATGTACCATAGAAAAGTGACAATTGTCATAATCGTCATTTTAAAAGTTTTTGAATTTTTTTAATGCAAGAGGGTAAAAATATAGATTGTAAACATGTTAAAATAAAATTTAAGCGAAGATGTACCATAGGAAAGTGACAATTGTCATAATCGTCATTTTTAAGTTTTTTTGAAACTTTTTGAAGCAAATTGGTAAAAATATATATTGTAAACATGTTAAATTAAAATTTCAGTGAAGATGTACCATAGAAAATTTACAATTGTCATAATCGTCATTTTAAAAGTTTTTGAATTTTTTTAATGCAAGAGGGTAAAAATATAGATTGTAAACATGTTAAAATAAAATTTAAGCGAAGATGTACCATAGAAAAGTGACAATTGTCATAATCGTCATTTTTAAGTTTTTTTGAAATTTTTTGAAGCAAATGGATAAAAATATATATTGTAAACATGTTAAATTAAAATTTCAGTGAAGATGTACCATAGAAAAGTGACAATTGTCATAATCGTCATTTTAAAAGTTTTTGAATTTTTTAACACAAGTGGGTAAAAATATAGATTGTAAACATGTTAAAATAAAATTTAAGCGAAGATGTACCATAGGAAAGTGACAATTGTCATAATCGTCATTTTTAAGTTTTTTTGAAACTTTTTGAAGCAAATTGGTAAAAATATATATTGTAAACATGTTAAATTAAAATTTCAGTGAAGATGTACCATAGAAAAGTGACAATTGTCATAATCGTCATTTTAAAAGTTTTTGAATTTTTTTAATGCAAGAGGGTAAAAATATAGATTGTAAACATGTTAAAATAAAATTTAAGCGAAGATGTACCATAGGAAAGTGACAATTGTCATAATCGTCATTTTTAAGTTTTTTTGAAACTTTTTGAAGCAAATTGGTAAAAATATATATTGTAAACATGTTAAATTAAAATTTCAGTGAAGATGTACCATAGAAAATTTACAATTGTCATAATCGTCATTTTAAAAGTTTTTGAATTTTTTTAATGCAAGAGGGTAAAAATATAGATTGTAAACATGTTAAAATAAAATTTAAGCGAAGATGTACCATAGAAAAGTGACAATTGTCATAATCGTCATTTTTAAGTTTTTTTGAAATTTTTTGAAGCAAATGGATAAAAATATATATTGTAAACATGTTAAATTAAAATTTCAGTGAAGATGTACCATAGAAAAGTGACAATTGTCATAATCGTCATTTTAAAAGTTTTTGAATTTTTTTTAATGCAAGAGGGTAAAAATATAGATTGTAAACATGTTAAAATAAAATTTAAGCGAAGATGTACCATAGGAAAGTGACAATTGTCATAATCGTCATTTTTAAGTTTTTTTGAAACTTTTTGAAGCAAATTGGTAAAAATATATATTGTAAACATGTTAAATTAAAATTTCAGTGAAGATGTACCATAGAAAATTTACAATTGTCATAATCGTCATTTTAAAAGTTTTTGAATTTTTTTAATGCAAGAGGGTAAAAATATAGATTGTAAACATGTTAAAATAAAATTTAAGCGAAGATGTACCATAGAAAAGTGACAATTGTCATAATCGTCATTTTTAAGTTTTTTTGAAATTTTTTGAAGCAAATGGATAAAAATATATATTGTAAACATGTTAAATTAAAATTTCAGTGAAGATGTACCATAGAAAAGTGACAATTGTCATAATCGTCATTTTAAAAGTTTTTGAATTTTTTAACACAAGTGGGTAAAAATATAGATTGTAAACATGTTAAAATAAAATTTAAGCGAAGATGTACCATAGGAAAGTGACAATTGTCATAATCGTCATTTTTAAGTTTTTTTGAAACTTTTTGAAACAAATTGGTAAAAATATATAGTGTATACATGTTAAATTAAAATTTCAGTGAAGATGTACCATAGAAAAGTGACAATTGTCATAATCGTCATTTTAAAAGTTTTTGAATTTTTTTAATGCAAGAGGGTAAAAATATAGATTGTAAACATGTTAAAATAATATTTAAGCGAAGATGTACCATAGAAAGGTGACAATTGTCATAATCGTCATTTTTAAGTTTTTTTGAAATTTTTTGAAGCAAATGGATAAAAATATATATTGTAAACATGTTAAATCAAAATTTCAGTGAAGTTGTACTATAGAAAAGTGACAATTGTCATAATCGTCATTTTTGAAATTTTTTAAAGCAAATGGGTAAAAATATATATTCTAACAGATTATATTAAAATTTCAATGAAGATGCACCATAGAAAAATGACAATTGTCATAATCGTCTTTCTTAAGTTTTTTTGAAATTTTTTGAAGCAAATTGGTAAAAATATTTATTGTAAACATGCTATATTAAAATTTCAGTGAAGATGTACCATAGAAAAGTGACAATTGTCATAATCGTCATTTTAAAAGTTTTTGAATTTTTTAACACAAGTGGGTAAAAATATAGATTGTAAACATGTTAAAATAAAATTTAAGCGAAGATGTACCATAGGAAAGTGACAATTGTCATAATCGTCATTTTTAAGTTTTTTTGAAATTTTTTGAAGCAAATTGGTAATAATATTTATTGTAAACATGCTATATTAAAATTTCAGTGAAGATGTATCATAGAAAAGTGACAATTGTCATAATCGTCATTTTTAAGTTTTTTTGAAAATTTTTAAAGCAAATTGGTAAAAATATATATTGTAAACATGTTATATTAAAATTTCAGTGAAGATGTACCATATAAAAAGTGACAATTGACATAATCGTCATTTTTAGGTTTTTTTGAAATTTTTTGAAGCAAATTGGTAAAAATATATAATGTAAACAGGTTAAATTAAAATTTCAGTGAAGATGTACCATAGAAAAGTGACAATTGTCATAATCGTCATTTTTAAATTTTTTTGAAAATTTTTAAAGCAAATTGGTAAAAATATATATTGTAAACATGTTATATTAAAATTTCAGTGAAGATGTACCATATAAAAAGTGACAATTGACATAATCGTCATTTTTAGGTTTTTTTGAAATTTTTTGAAGCAAATTGGTAAAAATATATAATGTAAACATGTTAAATTAAAATTTCAGTGAAGATGTACCATAGAAAAGTGACAATTGTCTTAATCGTCATTTTTAAGTTTTTTTGAAATTTTTAATACAAGTGGGTAAAAATATAGATTGTAAACATGTTAAAATAAAATTTAAGCGAAGATGTACCATAGGAAAGTGACAATTGTCATAATCGTCATTTTTAAGTTTTTTTGAAACTTTTTGAAGCAAATTGGTAAAAATATATATTGTAAACATGTTAAATTAAAATTTCAGTGAAGATGTACCATAGAAAAGTGACAATTGTCATAATCGTCATTTTAAAAGTTTTTGAGTTTTTTAACACAAGTGGGTAAAAATATAGATTGTAAACATGTTAAAATAAAATTTAGGCGAAGATGTACCATAGGAAAGTGACAATTGTCATAATCGTCATTTTTAAGTTTTTTTGAAACTTTTTGAAGCAAATTGGTAAAAATATATATTGTAAACATGTTAAATTAAAATTTCAGTGAAAATGTACCATAGAAAAGTGACAATTGTCATAATCGTCATTTTAAAAGTTTTTGAATTTTTTTAATGCAAGAGGGTAAAAATATAGATTGTAAACATGTTAAAATAAAATTTAAGCGAAGATGTACCATAGGAAAGTGACAATTGTCATAATCGTCATTTTTAAGTTTTTTTGAAACTTTTTGAAGCAAATTGGTAAAAATATATATTGTAAACATGTTAAATTAAAATTTCAGTGAAGATGTACCATAGAAAAGTGACAATTGTCATAATCGTCATTTTAAAAGTTTTTGAATTTTTTTAATGAAAGAGGGTAAAAATATAGATTGTAAACATGTTAAAATAAAATTTAAGCGAAGATGTACCATAGAAAAGTGACAATTGTCATTTTTAAGTTTTTTTGAAATTTTTTGAAGCAAATGGATAAAAATATATATTGTAAACATGTTAAATCAAAATTTCAGTGAAGTTGTACTATAGAAAATTGACAATTGTCATAATCGTCATTTTTGAAATTTATTAAAGCAAATGGGTAAAAATATATATTCTAACAGATTATATTAAAATTTCAATGAAGATGCACCATAGAAAAATGACAATTGTCATAATCGTCATTCTTAAGTTTTTTTGAAACTTTTTGAAGCAAATTGGTAAAAATATATATTGTAAACATGTTAAATTAAAATTTCAGTGAAGATGTACCATAGAAAAGTGACAATTGTCATAATCGTCATTTTAAAAGTTTTTGAATTTTTAAACACAAGTGGGTACAAATATAGATTGTAAACATGTTAAAATAAAATTTAAGCGAAGATGTACCATAGGAAAGTGACAATTGTCATAATCGTCATTTTTAAGTTTTTTTGAAACTTTTTGAAACAAATTGGTAAAAATATATATTGTATACATGTTAAATTAAAATTTCAGTGAAGATGTACCATAGAAAAGTGACAATTGTCATAATCGTCATTTTAAAAGTTTTTGAATTTTTTAACACAAGTGGGTAAAAATATAGATTGTAAACATGTTAAAATAAAATTTAAGCGAAGATGTACCATAGGAAAGTGACAATTGTCATAATCGTCATTTTTAAGTTTTTTTGAAACTTTTTGAAACAAATTGGTAAAAATATATAGTGTATACATGTTAAATTAAAATTTCAGTGAAGATGTACCATAGAAAAGTGACAATTGTCATAATCGTCATTTTAAAAGTTTTTGAATTTTTTTAATGCAAGAGGGTAAAAATATAGATTGTAAACATGTTAAAATAATATTTAAGCGAAGATGTACCATAGAAAGGTGACAATTGTCATAATCGTCATTTTTAAGTTTTTTTGAAATTTTTTGAAGCAAATGGATAAAAATATATATTGTAAACATGTTAAATCAAAATTTCAGTGAAGTTGTACTATAGAAAAGTGACAATTGTCATAATCGTCATTTTTGAAATTTTTTAAAGCAAATGGGTAAAAATATATATTCTAACAGATTATATTAAAATTTCAATGAAGATGCACCATAGAAAAATGACAATTGTCATAATCGTCATTTTTAAGTATTTTTGAAACTTTTTGAAGCAAATTGGTAAAAATATATATTGTAAACATGTTAAATTAAAATTTCAGTGAAGATGTACCATAGAAAATTTACAATTGTCATAATCGTCATTTTAAAAGTTTTTGAATTTTTTTAATGCAAGAGGGTAAAAATATAGATTGTAAACATGTTAAAATAAAATTTAAGCGAAGATGTACCATAGAAAAGTGACAATTGTCATAATCGTCATTTTTAAGTTTTTTTGAAATTTTTTGAAGCAAATGGATAAAAATATATATTGTAAACATGTTAAATTAAAATTTCAGTGAAGATGTACCATAGAAAAGTGACAATTGTCATAATCGTCATTTTAAAAGTTTTTGAATTTTTTTAATGCAAGAGGGTAAAAATATAGATTGTAAACATGTTAAAATAAAATTTAAGCGAAGATGTACCATAGGAAAGTGACAATTGTCATAATCGTCATTTTTAAGTTTTTTTGAAACTTTTTGAAGCAAATTGGTAAAAATATATATTGTAAACATGTTAAATTAAAATTTCAGTGAAGATGTACCATAGAAAAGTGACAATTGTCATAATCGTCATTTTAAAAGTTTTTGAATTTTTAAACACAAGTGGGTACAAATATAGATTGTAAACATGTTAAAATAAAATTTAAGCGAAGATGTACCATAGGAAAGTGACAATTGTCATAATCGTCATTTTTAAGTTTTTTTGAAACTTTTTGAAACAAATTGGTAAAAATATATATTGTATACATGTTAAATTAAAATTTCAGTGAAGATGTACCATAGAAAAGTGACAATTGTCATAATCGTCATTTTAAAAGTTTTTGAATTTTTTAACACAAGTGGGTAAAAATATAGATTGTAAACATGTTAAAATAAAATTTAAGCGAAGATGTACCATAGGAAAGTGACAATTGTCATAATCGTCATTTTTAAGTTTTTTTGAAACTTTTTGAAACAAATTGGTAAAAATATATAGTGTATACATGTTAAATTAAAATTTCAGTGAAGATGTACCATAGAAAAGTGACAATTGTCATAATCGTCATTTTAAAAGTTTTTGAATTTTTTTAATGCAAGAGGGTAAAAATATAGATTGTAAACATGTTAAAATAATATTTAAGCGAAGATGTACCATAGAAAGGTGACAATTGTCATAATCGTCATTTTTAAGTTTTTTTGAAATTTTTTGAAGCAAATGGATAAAAATATATATTGTAAACATGTTAAATCAAAATTTCAGTGAAGTTGTACTATAGAAAAGTGACAATTGTCATAATCGTCATTTTTGAAATTTTTTAAAGCAAATGGGTAAAAATATATATTCTAACAGATTATATTAAAATTTCAATGAAGATGCACCATAGAAAAATGACAATTGTCATAATCGTCTTTCTTAAGTTTTTTTGAAATTTTTTGAAGCAAATTGGTAAAAATATTTATTGTAAACATGCTATATTAAAATTTCAGTGAAGATGTACCATAGAAAAGTGACAATTGTCATAATCGTCATTTTAAAAGTTTTTGAATTTTTTAACACAAGTGGGTAAAAATATAGATTGTAAACATGTTAAAATAAAATTTAAGCGAAGATGTACCATAGGAAAGTGACAATTGTCATAATCGTCATTTTTAAGTTTTTTTGAAATTTTTTGAAGCAAATTGGTAATAATATTTATTGTAAACATGCTATATTAAAATTTCAGTGAAGATGTATCATAGAAAAGTGACAATTGTCATAATCGTCATTTTTAAGTTTTTTTGAAAATTTTTAAAGCAAATTGGTAAAAATATATATTGTAAACATGTTATATTAAAATTTCAGTGAAGATGTACCATATAAAAAGTGACAATTGACATAATCGTCATTTTTAGGTTTTTTTGAAATTTTTTGAAGCAAATTGGTAAAAATATATAATGTAAACAGGTTAAATTAAAATTTCAGTGAAGATGTACCATAGAAAAGTGACAATTGTCATAATCGTCATTTTTAAATTTTTTTGAAAATTTTTAAAGCAAATTGGTAAAAATATATATTGTAAACATGTTATATTAAAATTTCAGTGAAGATGTACCATATAAAAAGTGACAATTGACATAATCGTCATTTTTAGGTTTTTTTGAAATTTTTTGAAGCAAATTGGTAAAAATATATAATGTAAACATGTTAAATTAAAATTTCAGTGAAGATGTACCATAGAAAAGTGACAATTGTCTTAATCGTCATTTTTAAGTTTTTTTGAAATTTTTAATACAAGTGGGTAAAAATATAGATTGTAAACATGTTAAAATAAAATTTAAGCGAAGATGTACCATAGGAAAGTGACAATTGTCATAATCGTCATTTTTAAGTTTTTTTGAAACTTTTTGAAGCAAATTGGTAAAAATATATATTGTAAACATGTTAAATTAAAATTTCAGTGAAGATGTACCATAGAAAAGTGACAATTGTCATAATCGTCATTTTAAAAGTTTTTGAGTTTTTTAACACAAGTGGGTAAAAATATAGATTGTAAACATGTTAAAATAAAATTTAGGCGAAGATGTACCATAGGAAAGTGACAATTGTCATAATCGTCATTTTTAAGTTTTTTTGAAACTTTTTGAAGCAAATTGGTAAAAATATATATTGTAAACATGTTAAATTAAAATTTCAGTGAAAATGTACCATAGAAAAGTGACAATTGTCATAATCGTCATTTTAAAAGTTTTTGAATTTTTTTAATGCAAGAGGGTAAAAATATAGATTGTAAACATGTTAAAATAAAATTTAAGCGAAGATGTACCATAGGAAAGTGACAATTGTCATAATCGTCATTTTTAAGTTTTTTTGAAACTTTTTGAAGCAAATTGGTAAAAATATATATTGTAAACATGTTAAATTAAAATTTCAGTGAAGATGTACCATAGAAAAGTGACAATTGTCATAATCGTCATTTTAAAAGTTTTTGAATTTTTTTAATGAAAGAGGGTAAAAATATAGATTGTAAACATGTTAAAATAAAATTTAAGCGAAGATGTACCATAGAAAAGTGACAATTGTCATTTTTAAGTTTTTTTGAAATTTTTTGAAGCAAATGGATAAAAATATATATTGTAAACATGTTAAATCAAAATTTCAGTGAAGTTGTACTATAGAAAATTGACAATTGTCATAATCGTCATTTTTGAAATTTATTAAAGCAAATGGGTAAAAATATATATTCTAACAGATTATATTAAAATTTCAATGAAGATGCACCATAGAAAAATGACAATTGTCATAATCGTCATTCTTAAGTTTTTTTGAAACTTTTTGAAGCAAATTGGTAAAAATATATATTGTAAACATGTTAAATTTAAATTTCAGTGAAGATGTACCATAGAAAAGTGACAATTGTCATAATCGTCATTTTAAAAGTTTTTGAATTTTTAAACACAAGTGGGTACAAATATAGATTGTAAACATGTTAAAATAAAATTTAAGCGAAGATGTACCATAGGAAAGTGACAATTGTCATAATCGTCATTTTTAAGTTTTTTTGAAACTTTTTGAAACAAATTGGTAAAAATATATATTGTATACATGTTAAATTAAAATTTCAGTGAAGATGTACCATAGAAAAGTGACAATTGTCATAATCGTCATTTTAAAAGTTTTTGAATTTTTTAACACAAGTGGGTAAAAATATAGATTGTAAACATGTTAAAATAAAATTTAAGCGAAGATGTACCATAGGAAAGTGACAATTGTCATAATCGTCATTTTTAAGTTTTTTTGAAACTTTTTGAAACAAATTGGTAAAAATATATAGTGTATACATGTTAAATTAAAATTTCAGTGAAGATGTACCATAGAAAAGTGACAATTGTCATAATCGTCATTTTAAAAGTTTTTGAATTTTTTTAATGCAAGAGGGTAAAAATATAGATTGTAAACATGTTAAAATAATATTTAAGCGAAGATGTACCATAGAAAGGTGACAATTGTCATAATCGTCATTTTTAAGTTTTTTTGAAATTTTTTGAAGCAAATGGATAAAAATATATATTGTAAACATGTTAAATCAAAATTTCAGTGAAGTTGTACTATAGAAAAGTGACAATTGTCATAATCGTCATTTTTGAAATTTTTTAAAGCAAATGGGTAAAAATATATATTCTAACAGATTATATTAAAATTTCAATGAAGATGCACCATAGAAAAATGACAATTGTCATAATCGTCTTTCTTAAGTTTTTTTGAAATTTTTTGAAGCAAATTGGTAAAAATATTTATTGTAAACATGCTATATTAAAATTTCAGTGAAGATGTACCATAGAAAAGTGACAATTGTCATAATCGTCATTTTAAAAGTTTTTGAATTTTTTAACACAAGTGGGTAAAAATATAGATTGTAAACATGTTAAAATAAAATTTAAGCGAAGATGTACCATAGGAAAGTGACAATTGTCATAATCGTCATTTTTAAGTTTTTTTGAAATTTTTTGAAGCAAATTGGTAATAATATTTATTGTAAACATGCTATATTAAAATTTCAGTGAAGATGTATCATAGAAAAGTGACAATTGTCATAATCGTCATTTTTAAGTTTTTTTGAAAATTTTTAAAGCAAATTGGTAAAAATATATATTGTAAACATGTTATATTAAAATTTCAGTGAAGATGTACCATATAAAAAGTGACAATTGACATAATCGTCATTTTTAGGTTTTTTTGAAATTTTTTGAAGCAAATTGGTAAAAATATATAATGTAAACAGGTTAAATTAAAATTTCAGTGAAGATGTACCATAGAAAAGTGACAATTGTCATAATCGTCATTTTTAAATTTTTTTGAAAATTTTTAAAGCAAATTGGTAAAAATATATATTGTAAACATGTTATATTAAAATTTCAGTGAAGATGTACCATATAAAAAGTGACAATTGACATAATCGTCATTTTTAGGTTTTTTTGAAATTTTTTGAAGCAAATTGGTAAAAATATATAATGTAAACATGTTAAATTAAAATTTCAGTGAAGATGTACCATAGAAAAGTGACAATTGTCTTAATCGTCATTTTTAAGTTTTTTTGAAATTTTTAATACAAGTGGGTAAAAATATAGATTGTAAACATGTTAAAATAAAATTTAAGCGAAGATGTACCATAGGAAAGTGACAATTGTCATAATCGTCATTTTTAAGTTTTTTTGAAACTTTTTGAAGCAAATTGGTAAAAATATATATTGTAAACATGTTAAATTAAAATTTCAGTGAAGATGTACCATAGAAAAGTGACAATTGTCATAATCGTCATTTTAAAAGTTTTTGAATTTTTTAACACAAGTGGGTAAAAATATAGATTGTAAACATGTTAAAATAAAATTTAGGCGAAGATGTACCATAGGAAAGTGACAATTGTCATAATCGTCATTTTTAAGTTTTTTTGAAACTTTTTGAAGCAAATTGGTAAAAATATATATTGTAAACATGTTAAATTAAAATTTCAGTGAAAATGTACCATAGAAAAGTGACAATTGTCATAATCGTCATTTTAAAAGTTTTTGAATTTTTTTAATGCAAGAGGGTAAAAATATAGATTGTAAACATGTTAAAATAAAATTTAAGCGAAGATGTACCATAGGAAAGTGACAATTGTCATAATCGTCATTTTTAAGTTTTTTTGAAACTTTTTGAAGCAAATTGGTAAAAATATATATTGTAAACATGTTAAATTAAAATTTCAGTGAAGATGTACCATAGAAAAGTGACAATTGTCATAATCGTCATTTTAAAAGTTTTTGAATTTTTTTAATGAAAGAGGGTAAAAATATAGATTGTAAACATGTTAAAATAAAATTTAAGCGAAGATGTACCATAGAAAAGTGACAATTGTCATTTTTAAGTTTTTTTGAAATTTTTTGAAGCAAATGGATAAAAATATATATTGTAAACATGTTAAATCAAAATTTCAGTGAAGTTGTACTATAGAAAATTGACAATTGTCATAATCGTCATTTTTGAAATTTATTAAAGCAAATGGGTAAAAATATATATTCTAACAGATTATATTAAAATTTCAATGAAGATGCACCATAGAAAAATGACAATTGTCATAATCGTCATTCTTAAGTTTTTTTGAAATTTTTTGAAGCAAATTGGTAAAAATATTTATTGTAAACATGCTATATTAAAATTTCAGTGAAGATGTACCATAGAAAAGTGACAATTGTCATAATCGTCATTTTAAAAGTTTTTGAATTTTTTAACACAAGTGGGTAAAAATATAGATTGTAAACATGTTAAAATAAAATTTAAGCGAAGATGTACCATAGGAAAGTGACAATTGTCATAATCGTCATTTTTAAGTTTTTTTGAAACTTTTTGAAGCAAATTGGTAAAAATATATATTGTAAACATGTTAAATTAAAATTTCAGTGAAGATGTACCATAGAAAAGTGACAATTGTCATAATCGTCATTTTAAAGGTTTTTGAATTTTTTTAATGCAAGAGGGTAAAAATATAGATTGTAAACATGTTAAAATAAAATTTAAGCGAAGATGTACCATAGAAAAGTGACAATTGTCATAATCGTCATTTTTAAGTTTTTTTGAAATTTTTTGAAGCAAATGGATAAAAATATATATTGTAAACATGTTAAATCAAAATTTCAGTGAAGTTGTACTATAGAAAAGTGACAATTGTCATAATCGTCATTTTTGAAATTTTTTAAAGCAAATGGGTAAAAGTATATATTCTAACAGATTATATTAAAATTTCAATGAAGATGCACCATAGAAAAATGACAATTGTCATAATCGTCATTCTTAAGTTTTTTTGAAATTTTTTGAAGCAAATTGGTAATAATATTTATTGTAAACATGCTATATTAAAATTTCAGTGAAGATGTATCATAGAAAAGTGACAATTGTCATAATCGTCATTTTTAAGTTTTTTTGAAAATTTTTAAAGCAAATTGGTAAAAATATATATTGTAAACATGTTATATTAAAATTTCAGTGAAGATGTACCATATAAAAAGTGACAATTGACATAATCGTCATTTTTAGGTTTTTTTGAAATTTTTTGAAGCAAATCGGTAAAAATATATAATGTAAACATGTTAAATTAAAATTTCAGTGAAGATGTACCATAGAAAAGTGACAATTGTCATAATCGTCATTTTTAAGATTTTTTGAAAATTTTTAAAGCAAATTGGTAAAAATATATATTGTAAACATGTTATATTAAAATTTCAGTGAAGATGTACCATATAAAAAGTGACAATTGACATAATCGTCATTTTTAGGTTTTTTTGAAATTTTTTGAAGCAAATTGGTAAAAATATATAATGTAAACATGTTAAATTAAAATTTCAGTGAAGATGTACCATAGAAAAGTGACAATTGTCTTAATCGTCATTTTTAAGTTTTTTTGAAATTTTTAACACAAGTGGGTAAAAATATAGATTGTAAACATGTTAAAATAAAATTTAAGCGAAGATGTAACATAGGAAAGTGACAATTGTCATAATCGTCATTTTAAAAGTTTTTGAATTTTAACACAAGTGGGTAAAAATATAGATTGTAAACATGTTAAAATAAAATTTAGGCGAAGATGTACCATAGGAAAGTGACAATTGTCATAATCGTCATTTTTAAGTTTTTTTGAAACTTTTTGAAGCAAATTGGTAAAAATATATATTGTAAACATGTTAAATTAAAATTTCAGTTAAGATGTACCATAGAAAAGTTACAATTGTCATAATCGTCATTTTAAAAGTTTTTGAATTTTTTTAATGCAAGAGGGTAAAAATATAGATTGTAAACATGTTAAAATAAAATTTAAGCGAAGATGTACCATAGAAAAATGACAATTGTCATAATCGTCATTCTTAAGTTTTTTTGAAATTTTTTGAAGCAAATTGGTAAAAATATTTATTGTAAACATGCTATATTAAAATTTCAGTGAAGATGTACCATGGAAAAGTGACAATTGTCATAATCGTCATATTAAAAGTTTTTGAATTTTTTAACACAAGTGGGTAAAAATATAGATTGTAAACATGTTAAAATAAAATTTTAGCGAAGATGTACCATAGGAAAGTGACAATTGTCATAATCGTCATTTTTAAGTTTTTTTGAAACTTTTTGAAGCAAATTGGTAAAAATATATATTGTAAACATGTTAAATTAAAATTTCAGTGAAGATGTACCATAGAAAAGTGACAATTGTCATAATCGTCATTTAAAAGTTTTTGAATTTTTTTAATGCAAGAGGGTAAAAATATAGATTGTAAACATGTTAAAATAAAATTTAAGCGAAGATGTACCATAGAAAAGTGACAATTGTCATTTTTAAGTTTTTTTGAAATTTTTTGAAGCAAATGGATAAAAATATATATTGTAAACATGTTAAATCAAAATTTCAGTGAAGTTGTACTATAGAAAATTGACAATTGTCATAATCGTCATTTTTGAAATTTATTAAAGCAAATGGGTAAAAATATATATTCTAACAGATTATATTAAAATTTCAATGAAGATGCACCATAGAAAAATGACAATTGTCATAATCGTCATTCTTAAGTTTTTTTGAAATTTTTTGAAGCAAATTGGTAAAAATATTTATTGTAAACATGCTATATTAAAATTTCAGTGAAGATGTACCATAGAAAAGTGACAATTGTCATAATCGTCATTTTAAAAGTTTTTGAATTTTTTAACACAAGTGGGTAAAAATATAGATTGTAAACATGTTAAAATAAAATTTAAGCGAAGATGTACCATAGGAAAGTGACAATTGTCATAATCGTCATTTTTAAGATTTTTTAAAACTTTTTGAAGCAAATTGGTAAAAATATATATTGTAAACATGTTAAATTAAAATTTCAGTGAAGATGTACCATAGAAAAGTGACAATTGTCATAATCGTCATTTTAAAGGTTTTTGAATTTTTTTAATGCAAGAGGGTAAAAATATAGATTGTAAACATGTTAAAATAAAATTTAAGCGAAGATGTACCATAGAAAAGTGACAATTGTCATAATCGTCATTTTTAAGTTTTTTTGAAATTTTTTGAAGCAAATGGATAAAAATATATATTGTAAACATGTTAAATCAAAATTTCAGTGAAGTTGTACTATAGAAAAGTGACAATTGTCATAATCGTCATTTTTGAAATTTTTTAAAGCAAATGGGTAAAAGTATATATTCTAACAGATTATATTAAAATTTCAATGAAGATGCACCATAGAAAAATGACAATTGTCATAATCGTCATTCTTAATTTTTTTTGAAATTTTTTGAAGCAAATTGGTAATAATATTTATTGTAAACATGCTATATTAAAATTTCAGTGAAGATGTATCATAGAAAAGTGACAATTGTCATAATCGTCATTTTTAAGTTTTTTTGAAAATTTTTAAAGCAAATTGGTAAAAATATATATTGTAAACATGTTATATTAAAATTTCAGTGAAGATGTACCATATAAAAAGTGACAATTGTCATAATCGTCATTTTTAAGTTTTTTTGAAACTTTTTGAAGCAAATTGGTAAAAATATATATTGTAAACATGTTAAATTAAAATTTCAGTGAAGATGTACCATAGAAAAGTGACAATTGTCATAATCGTCATTTTAAAAGTTTTTGAATTTTTTAACACAAGTGGGTAAAAATGTAGATTGTAAACATGTTAAAATAAAATTTAGGCGAAGATGTACCATAGGAAAGTGACAATTGTCATAATCGTCATTTTTAAGTTTTTTTGAAATTTTTTGAAGCAAATTGGTAAAAATATTTATTGTAAACATGCTATATTAAAATTTCAGTGAAGATGTACCATAGAAAAGTGACAATTGTCATAATCGTCATTTTAAAAGTTTTTGAATTTTTTAACACAAGTGGGTAAAAATATAGATTGTAAACATGTTAAAATAAAATTTAAGCGAAGATGTACCATAGGAAAATGACAATTGTCATAATCGTCATTTTTAAGTTTTTTTGAAACTTTTTGAAGCAAATTGGTAAAAATATATATTGTAAACATGTTAAATTAAAATTTCAGTGAAGATGTACCATAGAAAAGTGACAATTGTCATAATCGTCATTTTAAAGGTTTTTGAATTTTTTTAATGCAAGAGGGTAAAAATATAGATTGTAAACATGTTAAAATAAAATTTTAGCGAAGATGTACCATAGGAAAGTGACAATTGTCATAATCGTCATTTTTAAGTTTTTTTGAAACTTTTTGAAGCAAATTGGTAAAAATATATATTGTAAACATGTTAAATTAAAATTTCAGTGAAGATGTACCATAGAAAAGTGACAATTGTCATAATCGTCATTTAAAAGTTTTTGAATTTTTTTAATGCAAGAGGGTAAAAATATAGATTGTAAACATGTTAAAATAAAATTTAAGCGAAGATGTACCATAGAAAAGTGACAATTGTCATTTTTAAGTTTTTTTGAAATTTTTTGAAGCAAATGGATAAAAATATATATTGTAAACATGTTAAATCAAAATTTCAGTGAAGTTGTACTATAGAAAATTGACAATTGTCATAATCGTCATTTTTGAAATTTTTTAAAGCAAATGGGTAAAAATATATATTCTAACAGATTATATTAAAACTTCAATGAAGATGCACCATAGAAAAATGACAATTGTCATAATCGTCATTCTTAAGTTTTTTTGAAATTTTTTGAAGCAAATTGGTAAAAATATTTATTGTAAACATTTAAAATTTCAGTGAAGATGTACCATAGAAAAGTGACAATTGTCATAATCGTCATTTTAAAAGTTTTTGAATTTTTTAACACAAGTGGGTAAAAATATAGATTGTAAACATGTTAAAATAAAATTTAAGCGAAGATGTACCATAGAAAAGTGACAATTGTCATTTTTAAGTTTTTTTGAAATTTTTTGAAGCAAATGGATAAAAATATATATTGTAAACATGTTAAATCAAAATTTCAGTGAAGTTGTACTATAGAAAAGTGACAATTGTCATAATCGTCATTTTTGAAATTTTTTAAAGCAAATGGGTAAAAATATATATTCTAACAGATTATATTAAAATTTCAATGAAGATGCACCATAGAAAAATGACAATTGTCATAATCGTCTTTCTTAAGTTTTTTTGAAATTTTTTGAAGCAAATTGGTAAAAATATTTATTGTAAACATGCTATATTAAAATTTCAGTGAAGATGTACCATAGAAAAGTGACAATTGTCATAATCGTCATTTTAAAAGTTTTTGAATTTTTTAACACAAGTGGGTAAAAATATAGATTGTAAACATGTTAAAATAAAATTTAAGCGAAGATGTACCATAGGAAAATGACAATTGTCATAATCGTCATTTTTAAGTTTTTTTGAAACTTTTTGAAGCAAATTGGTAAAAATATATATTGTAAACATGTTAAATTAAAATTTCAGTGAAGATGTACCATAGAAAAGTGACAATTGTCATAATCGTCATTTTAAAGGTTTTTGAATTTTTTTAATGCAAGAGGGTAAAAATATAGATTGTAAACATGTTAAAATAAAATTTTAGCGAAGATGTACCATAGGAAAGTGACAATTGTCATAATCGTCATTTTTAAGTTTTTTTGAAACTTTTTGAAGCAAATTGGTAAAAATATATATTGTAAACATGTTAAATTAAAATTTCAGTGAAGATGTACCATAGAAAAGTGACAATTGTCATAATCGTCATTTAAAAGTTTTTGAATTTTTTTAATGCAAGAGGGTAAAAATATAGATTGTAAACATGTTAAAATAAAATTTAAGCGAAGATGTACCATAGAAAAGTGACAATTGTCATTTTTAAGTTTTTTTGAAATTTTTTGAAGCAAATGGATAAAAATATATATTGTAAACATGTTAAATCAAAATTTCAGTGAAGTTGTACTATAGAAAATTGACAATTGTCATTATCGTCATTTTTGAAATTTTTTAAAGCAAATGGGTAAAAATATATATTCTAACAGATTATATTAAAACTTCAATGAAGATGCACCATAGAAAAATGACAATTGTCATAATCGTCATTCTTAAGTTTTTTTGAAATTTTTTGAAGCAAATTGGTAAAAATATTTATTGTAAACATTTAAAATTTCAGTGAAGATGTACCATAGAAAAGTGACAATTGTCATAATCGTCATTTTAAAAGTTTTTGAATTTTTTAACACAAGTGGGTAAAAATATAGATTGTAAACATGTTAAAATAAAATTTAAGCGAAGATGTACCATAGAAAAGTGACAATTGTCATTTTTAAGTTTTTTTGAAATTTTTTGAAGCAAATGGATAAAAATATATATTGAAAACATGTTAAATCAAAATTTCAGTGAAGTTGTACTATAGAAAAGTGACAATTGTCATAATCGTCATTTTTGAAATTTTTTAAAGCAAATGGGTAAAAATATATATTCTAACAGATTATATTAAAATTTCAATGAAGATGCACCATAGAAAAATGACAATTGTCATAATCGTCTTTCTTAAGTTTTTTTGAAATTTTTTGAAGCAAATTGGTAAAAATATTTATTGTAAACATGCTATATTAAAATTTCAGTGAAGATGTACCATAGAAAAGTGACAATTGTCATAATCGTCATTTTAAAAGTTTTTGAATTTTTTAACACAAGTGGGTAAAAATATAGATTGTAAACATGTTAAAATAAAATTTAAGCGAAGATGTACCATAGGAAAGTGACAATTGTCATAATCGTCATTTTTAAGTTTTTTTGAAACTTTTTGAAGCAAATTGGTAAAAATATATATTGTAAACATGTTAAATTAAAATTTCAGTGAAGATGTACCATAGAAAAGTGACAATTGTCATAATCGTCATTTTAAAGGTTTTTGAATTTTTTTAATGCAAGAGGGTAAAAATATAGATTGTAAACATGTTAAAATAAAATTTAAGCGAAGATGTACCATAGAAAAGTGACAATTGTCATAATCGTCATTTTTAAGTTTTTTTGAAATTTTTTGAAGCAAATGGATAAAAATATATATTGTAAACATGTTAAATCAAAATTTCAGTGAAGTTGTACTATAGAAAAGTGACAATTGTCATAATCGTCATTTTTGAAATTTTTTAAAGCAAATGGGTAAAAGTATATATTCTAACAGATTATATTAAAATTTCAATGAAGATGCACCATAGAAAAATGACAATTGTCATAATCGTCATTCTTAAGTTTTTTTGAAATTTTTTGAAGCAAATTGGTAATAATATTTATTGTAAACATGCTATATTAAAATTTCAGTGAAGATGTATCATAGAAAAGTGACAATTGTCATAATCGTCATTTTTAAGTTTTTTTGAAAATTTTTAAAGCAAATTGGTAAAAATATATATTGTAAACATGTTATATTAAAATTTCAGTGAAGATGTACCATATAAAAAGTGACAATTGACATAATCGTCATTTTTAGGTTTTTTTGAAATTTTTTGAAGCAAATCGGTAAAAATATATAATGTAAACATGTTAAATTAAAATTTCAGTGAAGATGTACCATAGAAAAGTGACAATTGTCATAATCGTCATTTTTAAGTTTTTTTGAAAATTTTTAAAGCAAATTGGTAAAAATATATATTGTAAACATGTTATATTAAAATTTCAGTGAAGATGTACCATATAAAAAGTGACAATTGACATAATCGTCATTTTTAGGTTTTTTTGAAATTTTTTGAAGCAAATTGGTAAAAATATATAATGTAAACATGTTAAATTAAAATTTCAGTGAAGATGTACCATAGAAAAGTGACAATTGTCTTAATCGTCATTTTTAAGTTTTTTTGAAATTTTTAACACAAGTGGGTAAAAATATAGATTGTAAACATGTTAAAATAAAATTTAGGCGAAGATGTACCATAGGAAAGTGACAATTGTCATAATCGTCATTTTTAAGTTTTTTTGAAACTTTTTGAAGCAAATTGGTAAAAATATATATTGTAAACATGTTAAATTAAAATTTCAGTGAAGATGTACCATAGAAAAGTGACAATTGTAATAATCGTCATTTTAAAAGTTTTTGAATTTTTTAACACAAGTGGGTAAAAATATAGATTGTAAACATGTTAAAATAAAATTTAAGCGAAGATGTAACATAGGAAAGTGACAATTGTCATAATCGTCATTTTAAAAGTTTTTGAATTTTAACACAAGTGGGTAAAAATATAGATTGTAAACATGTTAAAATAAAATTTAGGCGAAGATGTACCATAGGAAAGTGACAATTGTCATAATCGTCATTTTTAAGTTTTTTTGAAACTTTTTGAAGCAAATTGGTAAAAATATATATTGTAAACATGTTAAATTAAAATTTCAGTTAAGATGTACCATAGAAAAGTGACAATTGTCATAATCGTCATTTTAAAAGTTTTTGAATTTTAACACAAGTGGGTAAAAATATAGATTGTAAACATGTTAAAATAAAATTTAGGCGAAGATGTACCATAGGAAAGTGACAATTGTCATAATCGTCATTTTTAAGTTTTTTTGAAACTTTTTGAAGCAAATTGGTAAAAATATAGATTGTAAACATGTTAAAATAAAATTTAAGCGAAGATGTACCATAGAAAAATGACAATTGTCATAATCGTCATTCTTAAGTTTTTTTGAAATTTTTTGAAGCAAATTGGTAAAAATATTTATTGTAAACATGCTATATTAAAATTTCAGTGAAGATGTACCATGGAAAAGTGACAATTGTCATAATCGTCATATTAAAAGTTTTTGAATTTTTTAACACAAGTGGGTAAAAATATAGATTGTAAACATGTTAAAATAAAATTTTAGCGAAGATGTACCATAGGAAAGTGACAATTGTCATAATCGTTATTTTTAAGTTTTTTTGAAACTTTTTGAAGCAAATTGGTAAAAATATATATTGTAAACATGTTAAATTAAAATTTCAGTGAAGATGTACCATAGAAAAGTGACAATTGTCATAATCGTCATTTAAAAGTTTTTGAATTTTTTTAATGCAAGAGGGTAAAAATATAGATTGTAAACATGTTAAAATAAAATTTAAGCGAAGATGTACCATAGAAAAGTGACAATTGTCATTTTTAAGTTTTTTTGAAATTTTTTGAAGCAAATGGATAAAAATATATATTGTAAACATGTTAAATCAAAATTTCAGTGAAGTTGTACTATAGAAAATTGACAATAGTCATAATCGTCATTTTTGAAATTTATTAAAGCAAATGGGTAAAAATATATATTCTAACAGATTATATTAAAATTTCAATGAAGATGCACCATAGAAAAATGACAATTGTCATAATCGTCATTCTTAAGTTTTTTTGAAATTTTTTGAAGCAAATTGGTAAAAATATTTATTGTAAACATGCTATATTAAAATTTCAGTGAAGATGTACCATAGAAAAGTGACAATTGTCATAATCGTCATTTTAAAAGTTTTTGAATTTTTTAACACAAGTGGGTAAAAATATAGATTGTAAACATGTTAAAATAAAATTTAAGCGAAGATGTACCATAGGAAAGTGACAATTGTCATAATCGTCATTTTTAAGTTTTTTTGAAACTTTTTGAAGCAAATTGGTAAAAATATATATTGTAAACATGTTAAATTAAAATTTCAGTGAAGATGTACCATAGAAAAGTGACAATTGTCATAATCGTCATTTTAAAGGTTTTTGAATTTTTTTAATGCAAGAGGGTAAAAATATAGATTGTAAACATGTTAAAATAAAATTTAAGCGAAGATGTACCATAGGAAAGTGACAATTGTCATAATCGTCATTTTTAAGTTTTTTTGAAATTTTTTGAAGCAAATGGATAAAAATATATATTGTAAACATGTTAAATCAAAATTTCAGTGAAGTTGTACTATAGAAAAGTGACAATTGTCATAATCGTCATTTTTGAAATTTTTTAAAGCAAATGGGTAAAAGTATATATTCTAACAGATTATATTAAAATTTCAATGAAGATGCACCATAGAAAAATGACAATTGTCATAATCGTCATTCTTAATTTTTTTTGAAATTTTTTGAAGCAAATTGGTAATAATATTTATTGTAAACATGCTATATTAAAATTTCAGTGAAGATGTATCATAGAAAAGTGACAATTGTCATAATCGTCATTTTTAAGTTTTTTTGAAAATTTTTAAAGCAAATTGGTAAAAATATATATTGTAAACATGTTATATTAAAATTTCAGTAAAGATGTACCATATAAAAAGTGACAATTGACATAATCGTCATTTTTAGGTTTTTTTGAAATTTTTTGAAGCAAATTGGTAAAAATATATAATGTAAACATGTTAAATTAAAATTTCAGTGAAGATGTACCATAGAAAAGTGACAATTGTCTTAATCGTCATTTTTAAGTTTTTTTGAAATTTTTAACACAAGTGGGTAAAAATATAGATTGTAAACATGTTAAAATAAAATTTAAGCGAAGATGTACCATAGGAAAGTGACAATTGTCATAATCGTCATTTTTAAGTTTTTTTGAAACTTTTTGAAGCAAATTGGTAAAAATATATATTGTAAACATGTTAAATTAAAATTTCAGTGAAGATGTACCATAGAAAAGTGACAATTGTCATAATCGTCATTTTAAAAGTTTTTGAATTTTTTAACACAAGTGGGTAAAAATGTAGATTGTAAACATGTTAAAATAAAATTTAGGCGAAGATGTACCATAGGAAAGTGACAATTGTCATAATCGTCATTTTTAAGTTTTTTTGAAACTTTTTGAAGCAAATTGGTAAAAATATATATTGTAAACATGTTAAATTAAAATTTCAGTGAAGGTGTACCATAGAAAAGTGACAATTGTAATAATCGTCATTTTAAAAGTTTTTGAATTTTTTAACACAAGTGGGTAAAAATATAGATTGTAAACATGTTAAAATAAAATTTTAGCGAAGATGTACCATAGGAAAGTGACAATTGTCATAATCGTCATTTTTAAGTTTTTTTGAAACTTTTTGAAGCAAATTGGTAAAAATATATATTGTAAACATGTTAAATTAAAATTTCAGTGAAGATGTACCATAGAAAAGTGACAATTGTCATAATCGTCATTTAAAAGTTTTTGAATTTTTTTAATGCAAGAGGGTAAAAATATAGATTGTAAACATGTTAAAATAAAATTTAAGCGAAGATGTACCATAGAAAAGTGACAATTGTCATTTTCAAGTTTTTTTGAAATTTTTTGAAGCAAATGGATAAAAATATATATTGTAAACATGTTAAATCAAAATTTCAGTGAAGTTGTACTATAGAAAATTGACAATTGTCATAATCGTCATTTTTGAAATTTTTTAAAGCAAATGGGTAAAAATATATATTCTAACAGATTATATTAAAACTTCAATGAAGATGCACCATAGAAAAATGACAATTGTCATAATCGTCATTCTTAAGTTTTTTTGAAATTTTTTGAAGCAAATTGGTAAAAATATTTATTGTAAACATTTAAAATTTCAGTGAAGATGTACCATAGAAAAGTGACAATTGTCATAATCGTCATTTTAAAAGTTTTTGAATTTTTTAACACAAGTGGGTAAAAATATAGATTGTAAACATGTTAAAATAAAATTTAAGCGAAGATGTACCATAGGAAAGTGACAATTGTCATAATCGTCATTTTTAAGTTTTTTTGAAACTTTTTGAAGCAAATTGGTAAAAATATATATTGTAAACATGTTAAATTAAAATTTCAGTGAAGATGTACCATAGAAAAGTGACAATTGTCATAATCGTCATTTTAAAGGTTTTTGAATTTTTTTAATGCAAGAGGGTAAAAATATAGATTGTAAACATGTTAAAATAAAATTTAAGCGAAGATGTACCATAGAAAAGTGACAATTTTCATAATCGTCATTTTTAAGTTTTTTTGAAATTTTTTGAAGCAAATGGATAAAAATATATATTGTAAACATGTTAAATCAAAATTTCAGTGAAGTTGTACTATAGAAAAGTGACAATTGTCATAATCGTCATTTTTGAAATTTTTTAAAGCAAATGGGTAAAAGTATATATTCTAACAGATTATATTAAAATTTCAATGAAGATGCACCATAGAAAAATGACAATTGTCATAATCGTCATTCTTAATTTTTTTTGAAATTTTTTGAAGCAAATTGGTAATAATATTTATTGTAAACATGCTATATTAAAATTTCAGTGAAGATGTATCATAGAAAAGTGACAATTGTCATAATCGTCATTTTTAAGTTTTTTTGAAAATTTTTAAAGCAAATTGGTAAAAATATATATTGTAAACATGTTATATTAAAATTTCAGTGAAGATGTACCATATAAAAAGTGACAATTGACATAATCGTCATTTTTAGGTTTTTTTGAAATTTTTTGAAGCAAATTGGTAAAAATATATAATGTAAACATGTTAAATTAAAATTTCAGTGAAGATGTACCATAGAAAAGTGACAATTGTCTTAATCGTCATTTTTAAGTTTTTTTGAAATTTTTAACACAAGTGGGTAAAAATATAGATTGTAAATATGTTAAAATAAAATTTAAGCGAAGATGTACCATAGGAAAGTGACAATTGTCATAATCGTCATTTTTAAGTTTTTTTGAAACTTTTTGAAGCAAATTGGTAAAAATATATATTGTAAACATGTTAAATTAAAATTTCAGTGAAGATGTACCATAGAAAAGTGACAATTGTCATAATCGTCATTTTAAAAGTTTTTGAATATTTTAACACAAGTGGGTAAAAATATAGATTGTAAACATGTTAAAATAAAATTTAGGCGAAGATGTACCATAGGAAAGTGACAATTGTCATAATCGTCATTTTTAAGTTTTTTTGAAACTTTTTGAAGCAAATTGGTAAAAATATATATTGTAAACATGTTAAATTAAAATTTCAGTGAAGATGTACCATAGAAAAGTGACAATTGTCATAATCGTCATTAAGCGAAGATGTACCATAGGAAAGTGACAATTGTCATAATCGTCATTTTTAAGTTTTTTTGAAACTTTTTGAAGCAAATTGGTAAAAATATATATTGTAAACATGTTAAATTAAAATTTCAGTGAAGATGTACCATAGAAAAGTGACAATTGTCAGTGAAGATGTACCATAGAAAAGTGACAATTGTCATAATCGTCATTTTAAAAGTTTTTGAATTTTTTAACACAAGTGGGTAAAAATATAGATTGTAAACATGTTAAAATAAAATTTAAGCGAAGATGTACCATAGGAAAGTGACAATTGTCATAATCGTCATTTTTAAGTTTTTTTGAAACTTTTTGAAGCAAATTGGTAAAAATATATATTGTAAACATGTTAAATTAAAATTTCAGTGAAGATGTACCATAGAAAAGTGACAATTGTCATAATCGTCATTTTAAAAGTTTTTGAATTTTTTTAATGCAAGAGGGTAAAAATATAGATTGTAAACATGTTAAAATAAATTTAAGCGAAGATGTACCATAGGAAAGTGACAATTAAATTGAAACTTTTGAAGCAAATTGGTAAAAATATATATTGTAAACATGTTAAATTAAAATTTCAGTGAAGATGTACCATAGAAAAGTGACAATTGTCATAATCGTCATTTTAAAAGTTTTTTGAATTTTTTAACACAAGTGGAGTAAAAATATAGATTGTAAACATGTTAAAATAAAATTTAAGCGAAGATGTACCATAGGAAAGTGACAATTGTCATAATCGTCATTTTTAAGTTTTTTTGAAACTTTTTGAAGCAAATTGGTAAAAATATATATTGTAAACATGTTAAATTAAAATTTCAGTGAAGATGTACCATAGAAAAGTGACAATTGTCATAATCGTCATTTTAAAAGTTTTTGAATTTTTTAACACAAGTGGGTAAAAATATAGATTGTAAACATGTTAAAATAAAATTTAAGCGAAGATGTACCATAGGAAAGTGACAATTGTCATAATCGTCATTTTTAAGTTTTTTTGAAACTTTTTGAAGCAAATTGGTAAAAATATATATTGTAAACATGTTAAATTAAAATTTCAGTGAAGATGTTCTTTGAAGCAAATTGGTAAAAATATATATTGTATACATGTTAAATTAAAATTTCAGTGAAGATGTACCATAGAAAAGTGACAATTGTCATAATCGTCATTTTAAAAGTTTTTGAATTTTTTAACACAAGTGGGTAAAAATATAGATTGTAAACATGTTAAAATAAAATTTAAGCGAAGATGTACCATAGGAAAGTGACAATTGTCATAATCGTCATTTTTAAGTTTTTTTGAAACTTTTTGAAGCAAATTGGTAAAAATATATATTGTAAACATGTTAAATTAAAATTTCAGTGAAGATGTACCATAGAAAAGTGACAATTGTCATAATCGTCATTTTAAAAGTTTTTGAATTTTTTTAATGCAAGAGGGTAAAAATATAGATTGTAAACATGTTAAAATAAAATTTAAGCGAAGATGTACCATAGGAAAGTGACAATTGTCATTTTAAGTTTTTTTGAAACTTTTTGAAGCAAATTGGTAAAAATATATATTGTAAACATGTTAAATTAAAATTTCAGTGAAGATGTACCATAGAAAAGTGACAATTGTCATAATCGTCATTTTAAAAGTTTTTGAATTTTTTAACACAAGTGGGTAAAAATATAGATTGTAAACATGTTAAAATAAAATTTAAGCGAAGATGTACCATAGGAAAGTGACAATTGTCATAATCGTCATTTTTAAGTTTTTTTGAAACTTTTTGAAGCAAATTGGTAAAAATATATATTGTATACATGTTAAATTAAAATTTCAGTGAAGATGTACCATAGAAAAGTGACAATTGTCATAATCGTCATTTTAAAAGTTTTTGAATTTTTTAACACAAGTGGGTAAAAATATAGATTGTAAACATGTTAAAATAAAATTTAAGCGAAGATGTACCATAGGAAAGTGACAATTGTCATAATCGTCATTTTTAAGTTTTTTTGAAACTTTTTGAAGCAAATTGGTAAAAATATATATTGTAAACATGTTAAATTAAAATTTCAGTGAAGATGTACCATAGAAAAGTGACAATTGTCATAATCGTCATTTTAAAAGTTTTTGAATTTTTTTAATGCAAGAGGGTAAAAATATAGATTGTAAACATGTTAAAATAAAATTTAAGCGAAGATGTACCATAGGAAAGTGACAATTGTCATAATCGTCATTTTTAAGTTTTTTGAAACTTTTTGAAGCAAATTGGTAAAAATATATATTGTAAACATGTTAAATTAAAATTTCAGTGAAGATGTACCATAGAAAAGTGACAATTGTCATAATCGTCATTTTAAAAGTTTTTGAATTTTTAAACACAAGTGGGTAAAAATATAGATTGTAAACATGTTAAAATAAAATTTAAGCGAAGATGTACCATGGAAAGTGACAATTGTCATAATCGTCATTTTTAAGTTTTTTTGAAACTTTTTGAAGCAAATTGGTAAAAATATATATTGTATACATGTTAAATTAAAATTTCAGTGAAGATGTACCATAGAAAAGTGACAATTGTCATAATCGTCATTTTAAAAATTTTTGAATTTTTTAACACAAGTGGCTAAAAATATAGATTGTAAACATGTTAAAATAAAATTTAAGCGAAGATGTACCATAGGAAAGTGATAATTGTCATAAACGTCATTTTTAAGTTTTTTTGAAACTTTTTGAAGCAAATTGGTAAAAATATATATTGTAAACATGTTAAATTAAAATTTCAGTGAAGATGTACCATAGAAAAGTGACAATTGTCATAATCGTCATTTTAAAAGTTTTTGAATTTTTTTAATGCAAGAGGGTAAAAATATAGATTGTAAACATGTTAAAATAAAATTTAAGCGAAGATGTACCATAGGAAAGTGACAATTGTCATAATCGTCATTTTTAAGTTTTTTTGAAACTTTTTGAAGCAAATTGGTAAAAATATATATTGTAAACATGTTAAATTAAAATTTCAGTGAAGATGTACCATAGAAAAGTGACAATTGTCATAATCGTCATTTTAAAAGTTTTTGAATTTTTTTAATGAAAGAGGGTAAAAATATAGATTGTAAACATGTTAAAATAAAATTTAAGCGAAGATGTACCATAGAAAACTGACAATTGTCATAATCGTCATTCTTAAGTTTTTTTGAAATTTTTTGAAGCAAATGGATAAAAATATATATTGTAAACATGTTAAATCAAAATTTCAGTGAAGTTGTACTATAGAAAATTGACAATTGTCATAATTGTCATTTTTGAAATTTTTTAAAGCAAATGGGTAAAAATATATATTCTAACAGATTATATTAAAATTTCAATGAAGATGCACCATAGAAAAATGACAATTGTCATAATCGTCATTCTTAAGTTTTTTTGAAATTTTTTGAAGCAAATTGGTAAAAATATTTATTGTAAACATGCTATATTAAAATTTCAGTGAAGATGTACCATAGAAAAGTGACAATTGTCATAATCGTCATTTTTAAGTTTTTTTGAAAATTTTTAAAGCAAATTGGTAAAAATATATATTGTAAACATGTTATATTAAAATTTCAGTGAAGATGTACCATATAAAAAGTGACAATTGACATAATCGTCATTTTTAGGTTTTTTTGAAATTTTTTGAAGCAAATTGGTAAAAATATATAATGTAAACATGTTAAATTAAAATTTCAGTGAATATGTACCATAGAAAAGTGACAATTGTCTTAATCGTCATTTTTAAGTTTTTTTGAAATTTTTAACACAAGTGGGTAAAAATATAGATTGTAAACATGTTAAAATAAAATTTAAGCGAAGATGTACCATAGGAAAGTGACAATTGTCATAATCGTCATTTTTAAGTTTTTTTGAAACTTTTTGAAGCAAATTGGTAAAAATATATATTGTAAACCTGTTAAATTAAAATTTCAGTGAAGATGTACCATAGAAAAGTGACAATTGTCATAATCGTCATTTTAAAAGTTTTTGAATTTTTTAACACAAGTGGGTAAAAATATAGATTGTAAACATGTTAAAATAAAATTTAGGCGAAGATGTACCATAGGAAAGTGACAATTGTCATAATCGTCATTTTTAAGTTTTTTTGAAACTTTTTGAAGCAAATTGGTAAAAATATATATTGTAAACATGTTAAATTAAAATTTCAGTGAAGATGTACCATAGAAAAGTTACAATTGTCATAATCGTCATTTTAAAAGTTTTTGAATTTTTTTAATGCAAGAGGGTAAAAATATAGATTGTAAACATGTTAAAATAAAATTTAAGCGAAGATGTACCATAGAAAAATGACAATTGTCATAATCGTCATTCTTAAATTTTTTTGAAATTTTTTGAAGCAAATTGGTAAAAATATTTATTGTAAACATGCTATATTAAAATTTCAGTGAAGATGTACCATAGAAAAGTGACAATTGTCATAATCGTTACATTAAAAGTTTTTGAATTTTTTAACACAAGTGGGTAAAAATATAGATTGTAAACATGTTAAAATAAAATTTTAGCGAAGATGTACCATAGGAAAGTGACAATTGTCATAATCGTCATTTTTAAGTTTTTTTGAAACTTTTTGAAGCAAATTGGTAAAAATATATATTGTAAACATGTTAAATTAAAATTTCAGTGAAGATGTACCATAGAAAAGTGACAATTGTCATAATCGTCATTTAAAAGTTTTTTAATTTTTTTAATGCAAGAGGGTAAAAATATAGATTGTAAACATGTTAAAATAAAATTTAAGCGAAGATGTACCATAGAAAAGTGACAATTGTCATTTTTAAGTTTTTTTGAAATTTTTTGAAGCAAATGGATAAAAATATATATTGTAAACATGTTAAATCAAAATTTCAGTGAAGTTGTACTATAGAAAATTGACAATTGTCATAATCGTCATTTTTGAAATTTTTTAAAGCAAAAGGGTAAAAATATATATTCTAACAGATTATATTAAAATTTCAATGAAGATGCACCATAGAAAAATTACAATTGTCATAATCGTCATTCTTAAGTTTTTTTGAAATTTTTTGAAGCAAATTGGTAAAAATATTTATTGTAAACATGCTATATTAAAATTTCAGTGAAGATGTACCATAGAAAAGTGACAATTGTCATAATCGTCATTTTTAAGTTTTTTTGAAAATTTTAGAAGCAAATTGGTAAAAATATATATTGTAAACATGTTATATTAAAATTTCAGTGAAGATGTACCATATAAAAAGTGACAATTGACATAATCGTCATTTTTAGGTTTTTTTGAAATTTTTTGAAGCAAATTGGTAAAAATATATAATGTAAACATGTTAAATTAAAATTTCAGTGAAGATGTACCATAGAAAAGTGACAATTGTCTTAATCGTCATTTTTAAGTTTTTTTGAAATTTTTTGAAGAAAATTGGTAAAAATATATATTGTAAGCATGTTAAATTAAAATTTCAGTGAAGATGTGCCATAGAAAAGTGACAATTGTCATATTCGTCATTCTTAAGTTTTTTTGAATCAAATGGTTAAAAATATATATTTTTAAACATGTTATATTAAAATTTCAATGAAGACCATAGAAAAGTGACAATTGTCATAATCGTCATTCTTAAGTTTTTTTTAAAATTTTTTTGAAGTTAATGGGTAAAAATATAAATTGTAAACATGTTATATTGACATTTCAGTGAAGATGTACCATAGATAAGTAACAATTGTCGTAATTGTTATTTTTGAACTTTTTTTAAAACAAATAGGTAAAAATATATATAGTATATATATGTTAAATAAAATTTTCATACAATTGAAAAGTGACAATTGTCATTATCATCATTTTTTTTTAACTTTTTTGAAGTAACTAACAAACAGTATAAAATAAATTGTAAACATGTTAATTTAAAATTTAAATGAGGATGTGCCATATAACAATTAATATAATCGTTAATTTTAAGATATTTAGAATAATTGCTGAAACGAGCTATGTTTTAGTCTAAGCCCTTCCATCTAATTTTAAAAGTGCTAACGGACCGATTTAAAAGTTTAAACTCTTATTAGTTATTTAAAATTTATTAGGTAAACATTAAAAAATATATGCTTCATTTTTAACATTTTTAATACTAAAGTACCGATTACTGTTTTGGACATTATTGTTGAGAGAAGGTAATTAGAATTAAAATACTTTTTGGATTTTTTTGCATGTAACTAACATCGATGTGAATAAAAATTAAATTTTACCCCTTTTCCCAAAAGCAAAGAAAATTCAATTATAAATGAAATTTTTGAAATAGATAGCATCCACGTCAAGATTATATCACAAAAGAAGGGTGTAAATTACAATTTATTTAAGGAATCAATATGATAAATATTTTTTAATTATCAATTGATTTTTTTAAAACTTATAAATGTTTAAAATAAATAAAACTTTGAAAACTTAGAAAATAAATTATACAAAAATATCTTTTTCAATATTGATATTGAATGATTCAAAATCAAAATTATATAGTGATTATGAACGATCATCTGATTTATCTGATGATTGCAACTGCTAATTAATTTTTTGTTCTTTATCTGGTATCTGGTTCCACGAAAATTGATATCTATGACTTAATTCAATAAATAACCATACCATACCTTAATTTTACAAAAATGATTACTTTTTCAATTATTATGTTTTTTAAAATCTAGATTGCAATGTAATATTTTTTTTTTTAAAAAAAAATTTAATTTAAAAAATAGCATATTCTGAAATTTTCTTATATTTTCCTTATTTTTATAAGTTGTTTTGTTTATTTGTTTGCCTAAATTTAATAATTCATCATATTTTGAGATTTTATTTCTTATTTTAAATAATTTTAGCGCCTATCTGCCACCATTAATTTTTTGTATATTTTTAATATTAATTTAATATTATTAAATAACCAATATCTCCCCCGACTCTCTCTCTCCCATTATTATTTTAAAAAAATTTTTGTACGCAAGGTTTAAAAGTCGAAAGGCTTGGTATACGAAAGGCTAAAAAATAATATTGAAAATAAAAATAACAAAGAAAATGATTAATGAGATATTTAATTGATTTATTGCTTTTTTTAGAAAAAAAATATATAATAACAATTACATTATAATATATTAAAAATATGGAAATTTTAAGATATTTTCAATTTTTTTATTTTTTAATTAAATTAATATTTGGTTATGATTTTATATATTAAGTAAGTATAAATATATTGTAATTACTTGATAAAGAAGTAAATGAAAAACATAAATTTTTTAATGTATTTTTAATTTGAGAAAGCATTTAAGAGGGGGAAGGCTAACATCTTAATTATAATTTTATCATTAAACTCAATTTAATTCTCTATCCAAAACCTCTTAGATGTATTTTTTTACGTTTCCGGTTCACAAAATAATTTTTTTGTCGCAAAAGACATTTAGAAATATTTGGCAGGAAGTATAAAATAGGTAATAAGTGGAATGAATTAAATACGTATGAACGAGAGAAAGCATTAGATACTTTAATTTCAGGTTGTAAAAAATATGAAAAGTAGGTTAATAACTTCAAAAGGGGGAGAATTAAGTTTTTTGAGGCCGAAAGGATCGAGAAAGCCTTATCAAGTTAAAAGAGCTAAAGCAGAAAGAACGAGAAATTTTTAATACTTTAATAAATTTTAATTAATAAATATAATGTTGTATTGTTATTTGATCACTTTATAAATAATTTAAAGTTTTATTAAATTATAAATTAAGGGATTTTATAAGTGATGTTAAAAGTTACCTATGAAACATAACTAGTTACAGTTACTAGTTACAATGACAAAAACATAACTAGTTACAGTTACTAGTTACATTTTTACAAAAGTAACTAGTTATGTTACAGTTATTTTCAAAAGTAACTAGTTACTTACTTTATACATCATTCATATGCGCATTATTTATTTATTGAATGCATTTATTTAATATAAAAAAATTAGGATAAACAAAGTAGAATCAGTTATTTAAAATAATATACAATTTATTTATATAAAAAAATATCGTAAAATTGAATATTTACATCGAATATAAAAATATATATTTGCATTGAAAAAAAAACATTTATTTTCATAAAAATTAGAATCTAATAAATGTTTATTTGCTTTTAACAACAAATTAATTTCAAAGTTATTATCTAGGAGACGTGCTCGTTTATCTCCAAAAATGAGCTTACCTAGACTGAACAAGCGCTCTACGGGAGCACTTGATGTTAGAACAATATTATATTTAATAAAGAGTAATTTTAACTTTGGAAAATCGTTATATAAATAAAAAGTGTTGTTATTAGATTTGATAAAGTTTTCTATAAGTTCATTATCCAGAATATTTTGGCGCTTTAGGTCAAAAAATCCAACTACATCAAGTGATGTTGGTTTTGAGCATGATTCATCCGTCTGGGATTCACCTTGAGGTATTAAGGTATTTATTAAATTTAAAATTTCCTCCTTTTTTGCTTTATTTTTTTCTTGCCTAATCCAAGGCCAGTCAGTTTTAAATAAAGGGTGAAGAATTGCAGCAATGATATTGTCATTATCATAAAGATTATTAAACCTATAACATGATATTATTAATTTATAAATAATTATTTGATTTAAGTTATCTTTTTTCAATACTAGCTAATATAGTATCCTTTAGAGGTTGACAATATTTTAATCCCTGCACATCTGCCATACATATAAATATTTGTGTTATTGTTGGGGTATAATAACCCAGATACATGTATTTTTCCCCTTCAAGAATATCAATAGCTTTGGACACTGGTTACATAATCTAATTTTAAATTGTAATTTTTATAAGACATTAATTTAAATTTACACTACAATATTCTTTTATATAATCACGATCATCTGATGTGAATCTACACAATTTTAATTCATCACATAATGAATCAAATTCCACAGGCACTTGATTTAAAAACGATAATATTTTGGCCAGGGATTTATAAAAGGAACCCCATCTTGTTATAACGGGTGACCCAGATTTATTTTGGAGGTTCCACAAACGTTGGCATTTAGATATAGCTAAGTTATAAACTTTCCTATACCACTCATTGTTCAAAAGTAACTTGTTGGCATCTTGTGTTGCCACTAAGTTTAATGTATGGCAAGAACATCTTCGATGCCTGGGAAGGTAGTCGAAGTCATTAATATCATAACTGGAGAGCCCAGAAGAAGACATTATATCTTCTATTGAGATATATTCTATATCAGAAACAGAATCTTCCTCCATTGTAATAAATGGGCAGCTAAATACTCTAAGAGAAATAATTTATAAAGTAAATTAGTTAGGCATACCTAAACGCCTTTGAAAAGTTGCTTGCATTATCCGTTATTGTGCAGATATTTTTATTTTGGATATGGAACTCCTTAAAAATAGCAGTTAAGGCTTTGCTGATCACATCATATGTATGCCTACCTTGTAGTCTTTGGCAGGCTAGAATAGCTGAACGCCTTTTCAATTTCTCCACATCAATCCAATGTACTGTTATACCAATATAGGAGCTATTATTAATATAACAAAAGATAACCAAATGTATTGTGCACTTTAGTAAAAAATAATATTTACCGATTAAATGCTGTCCAGCAGTCAACTGTGGTACAAACATAATTAGGCTCTAACAATTTTCCTATTAGAATATCCTTCATTTGAACAAAATATTTTGATATTCTTAAGGTTAAGGTTTGTCTGCATATAATCCTTATATTAGGTTGCAGGGTGTTTATCAGCTTAACAAAATCTTCATCATCACAGGTTGTATATGTGTGATTTCCATTTATTATATATTTAATAATTTGTGAATCAAATTTATCTTTGCTGATACCTTTAAAATTTGATTTTCCGCCAAAGTCAAGTTTAGTTTGTTTTAACTTACTTGATATGGCTGAATTAATTTTCTTATTATCTATGGTTTGTTTTATATTTACGGATTGTTTAGGATGCTTTCTCTATAGATATATGTTTTATATATATAAATATTTAATTAACATTAATTATTCTTATAAAGTTAATTCATTTAATTATTCTATATAATATTAATACAATTTATGTAAACTTACAGAGATATGTTTCCATAAATTAGCTGTGGATGACTTAGATGCTGCAATATACTTTTTATATGGTAGGCATAAGAGACATTTGACAATAATATTAGTATTACTACCAGCCTTCTCTTTGTGGAATTCAAAATATTTTTCAAAACTTGGCCAAGGAAGGTCCTTTTTTTTGCAATTATTGTAGAAGGAGAAGGTATAATTTCTACATCATCTGACTCAGAATTCATATTGTATTCTGTTTCTATCTAGGAGATAAATATAAATAACACTATCTAAATTAGGAATAGAATAATAAATTAATGAGTGAAACATACAGTTCTAAAATGTGTCTAATTTATATATAATTTGATTATAAATAAAAATTCAGGCTAGACCAAAAAATAAATTTCAGATCATTTTTTAAAATTTGAGTAATGTGCTTATGCTTTTGTTAGACTTGGTTCTTGTAAGTAATGATTAATAATTTAATATTAAATTCTAAAATAATCTGTCTTTGTTTTTCTTTATACTAAATTTAAATTTTTTTTTATTACGTATAATATGAAGTTCCAATGCTTGTTACTTGACGGAAAAAAATATATTGTGCTACATTTGTAAATAAATATAATATTAAAATTTATTAAATTACTTGAATTTGCCAAAATTATGAAGCCCAGCAGCAATGTAACAATTTAAGAAAAGAAAATTATATTTGAACGGGAAATTATAACAATCTGACATTCACAAAATTTTAAATTAATAAATTTAATTTAAAAAATAAATTTAATTTAAATTAATTTATCACAACATATTAAAAATAAAATTAATTATTTGAATATATCTTTAAAAGTAACTAGTTACTTTTGGCAGTTACATTTTAAAAATATAACTAGTTACAGTTATTTTTTAACCAAAATGTAACTAGTTACCTTAACATCACTAGATTTTATATCTTTTTATGTATAAATACTTTTGTAATAGATAACTTAAAATTAATAAGGTCATATTTAGGTTTAAATTGGATAAAACCTTCTTATGTCCTGGTCTTGGTATTTTTTTTTGTTGTTTAACCAAGACCAAAAGCTCTTAATGATAGTTGCCTCCACGTGCCTAAAAGCGGAAACAGAAAATAATTGTAATTTAAATATTTTATGGCTAAAACTATAAAAAAAATTTACAGATTATAATAAATAAAATAATTTAATTCGGATAGAAATCAAAAATTTAGAAAATTCAAAGAAGTTAAAAAAATTAAAAAACAAAAAGATAGGATTTTAAAAATATTATCTTCTAGATTAAAAAAATCTCATACTAGGTGATTTATCAAATTGCAGAAGAAATTCATCACATTGGTGGATATTTGCCTAAAGAGGTTTAAGCAGTTAAGTTAAAAATCATGGGAGTCGACAGATTATGTATTCTTGCACTAAGTTCTTAAAAAATAAATAGAATAAGGCTAAATATTGCATATATATAGCATATAATATCTAATCTGAGTTCAATGATATAAATATATTCAAAATTACTTTTAAAATGTTAGCCTTTCCCCTATAAATGTCTTTCGCGACAAAATATTTATTTTGTGAACCGGAAACGTAAAAAAATACACCTAAGCGGTTTTGGATAGAGAATTATATTCTGAGTTCAATGATATAATTATATTCAAAATTACGTTTAAGATGTTAACCTTTCCGCTATAAAAGTCTATCGCGACAAAAAATTTATTTTGTGAACCGGAAACGTTATATATACATCTTAGCGGTTTTGGATAGAGAATTAAATTCTGAGTTTAATGATTTAATTATATTCAAAATTACGTTTAAGATGTTAGCCTTTCCTCTATAAAAGTCTATCGCGACAAAAAATTTATTTTGTAGAATTAAATTCTGATTTTAATGATATAATTATATTCAAAATTACGTTTAAGATGTTAGCCTGTGCCCTATAAAAATCTATCGCGACAAAAAATTTATTTTGTAGAATTAAATTCTGAGTTTAATGATATAATTATATTCAAAATTACGTTTAAGATGTTAGCCTTTCCCCAATAAAAGTCTATCGCGACAAAAAATTTATTTTGTAGAATTAAATTCTGAGTTTAATGATATAATTATATTCAAAATTACGTTTAAGATGTAAGCCCCCCTGTAAATGTCTATCGCGACAAAAAATTTATTTTGTGAACCGGAAACGTAAAAAAATACATCTAAGCGGTTTTGGATAGAGAATTAAATTCTGTGTTTAATGATATTATTATATTCAAAATTACGTTTAAGATGTTAGCCTTTCCCCTATAAAAGTCTTTCGCGATAAAATATATATTTTGTGTACCGGAAACGTAAAAAAATACATCTAAGCGGTTTTAGATAGAAAATTAAATTCTTAGTTCAATGATATAATTAATCAAAATTACGTTTAAGATGTTAGTCTTTCCCCTATAAATGTCTATCGCGACAAAAAATTTATTTTGTGAACCGGAAACGTAAAATATACATCTAAGCGGTTTGGGATAGAGATTTAAATTCGAGTTTAATGATATAATTATATTCAAAATTACGTTTAAGATGTTAACCTTTCCCCTATAAAAGTCTATCGCGACAAAAAATTTATTTTGTAGAATTAAATTGTGAGTTTAATGATATAATTATATTCTAAATTACGTTTATGTTAGCCTTTCCCCTATAAAAGTCTATCGCGACAAAAAATTTATTTTGTAGAATTAAATTGTGAGTTTAATGATATAATTATATTCAAAATTACGTTTATGTTAGCCTTTCCCCTATAAAAGTCTATAGCGACAAAAAATTTATTTTGTCAACAGGAAACTTAAAAAAATTCATCTAAGCGGTCTGGGATAGAGAAATAAATTCGAGTTTAATGATATAATTATTTTCAAAATTACGTTTAAGATGTTTGCCTTTGACAAAAAATTTATTTTGTGAACCGGAAACGTAAAATATACATCTAAGCGGTTTTGGATAGAGAATTAAATTCTGAGTTCAATGATATAATTATATTCAAAATTACGTTTAAGATGTTAGCCTTTCCCTTATAAAAGTCTATAGCGACAAAAAATTTATTTTGTGGACCGGAAACGTTAAATATACATCTAAACGGTTTTAGATAGAAAATTAAATTCTTAGTTCAATGATATAATTATTCAAAATTACGTTTAAGATGTTAGCCTTTCCCTTATAAAAGTCTATAGCGACAAAAAATTTATTTTGTGAACCGGAAACGTTAAATATACATCTAAGCGGTTTAGAATAGAGAATTAAATTCGAGTTTAAGATATAATTATATTCAAAATTACGTTTAAGATGTTAGCCTTTCCCCTATAAATGTCTTTCGCGATAAAATATATATTTTGTGAACCGGAAACCTAAAATATATATCTAAGCGGTTTTGGATAGAGAATTAAATTCTGAGTTCAATGATATAATTATATTCAAAATTACGTTTAAGATGTTAGCCTTTCCCTTATAAAAGTCTATAGCGACAAAAAATTTATTTTGTGAACCGGAAACGTTAAATATACATCTAAGCGGTTTTAGATAGAAAATTAAATTCTTAGTTCAATGATATAATTATTCAAAATTACGTTTAAGATGTTAGCCTTTCCCCTATAAATGTCTATCACGACAAAAAATTTATTTTGTCAACCGGAAACGTTAAATATACATCTAAGCGGTTTAGAATAGAGAATTAAATTCGAGTTTAAGATATAATTATATTCAAAATTACATTTAAGATGTTTGCCTTTCCCCTATAAATGTCTTTCGCGATAAAATATATATTTTGTGAACCGGAAACGTTAAATATACATCTAAGCGGTTTTGGATAGAGAATTAAATTCTGAGTTCAATGATATAATTATATTCAAAATTACGTTTAAGATGTTAGCCTTTCCCTTATAAAAGTCTATAGCGACAAAAAATTTATTTTGTGAACCGGAAACGTTAAATATACATCTAAGCGGTTTTAGATAGAAAATTAAATTCTTAGTTCAATGATATAATTATTCAAAATTACGTTTAAGATGTTAGCCTTTCCCCTATAAATGTCTATCACGACAAAAAATTTATTTTGTGAACCGGAAACGTTAAATATACATCTAAGCGGTTTTGGATAGAGAATTAAATTCTGAGTTCAATGATATAATTATATTCAAAATTACGTTTAAGATGTTAGCCTTTCCCCTATAAATATCTTTCGCGATAAAATATATATTTTGTGAACCGGAAACGTAAAATATACATCTAAGCGGTTTGGGATAGAGAATTAAATTCTGAGTTCAATGATATAATTATATTCAAAATTACGTTTAAGATGTTAGCCTTTCCCTTATAAAAGTCTATAGCGACAAAAAATTTATTTTGTGAACCGGAAACGTTAAATATACATCTAAGCAGTTTTAGATAGAAAATTAAATTCTTAGTTCAATGATATAATTATTCAAAATTACGTTTAAGATGTTACCCTTTCCCCTATAAATGTCTATCGCAACAAAAAATTTATTTTGTGAACCGGAAACGTAAAATATACATCTAATCGGTTTTGGATAGAGAATTAAATTCTGAGTTTAATGATATAATTATATTCAAAATTACGTTTAAGATGTTTGCCTTTCCCCTTTAAAAGTCTATCGCGACAAAAAATTTATTTTGTAGAATTATATTCTGAGTTTAATGATATAATTATATTCAAAATTACGTTTATGTTAGCCTTTCCCCTATAAAAGTCTATCGCGACAAAAAATTTATTTTGTAGAATTAAATTCTGAGTTTAATGATATAATTATATTCAAAATTTAGTTTATGTTAGCCTTTCCTTTATAAAAGTCTATCGCGACAAAAAATTTATTTTGTAGAATTAAATTCTGAGTTTAATGATATAATTATATTCAAAATTAAGTTTATGTTAGCCTTTCCCCTATAAAAGTCTACTGCGACAAAAAATTTATTTTGTAGAATTAAATTCTGAGTTTAATGATATAATTATATTCAAAATTACGTTTAAGATGTTAGCCTTTCCCATATAAAAGTCTATCGCGACAAAAAATCTATTTTGTAGAAATAAATTCTGAGTTTAATAATATAATTATATTCAAAATTACGTTTAAGATGTTAGCCTTTCCTCTATAGAAGTCTACTGCTACAAAAAATTTATTTTGTAGAATTAAATTCTGAGTTAAATGATTTAATTATATTCAAAATTACGTTTAAGATGTTAGCCTTTCCCTTATAAAAGTATATAGCGACAAAAAATTTATTTTGTGAACCGAAAACGTTAAATATACATCTAAGCGGTTTTGGATAGAGAATTAAATTCTGAGTTCAATGATATAATTATATTCAAAATTACGCTTAAGATGTTAGCCTTTCCCCTATAAAAGTCTATCGCGACAAAAAATTTATTTTGTAGAATTAAATTCTGAGTTTAATGATATAATTATATTCAAAATTACGTTTATGTTAGCCTTTCCCCTATAAATGTCTACTGCGACAAAAAATTTATTTTGTAGAATTAAATTCTGACTTTAATGATTTAATTATATTCAAAATTACGTTTAAGATGTTAGCCTTTCCCCTATAAAAGTCTATCGCGACAAAAAATTTATTTTGTAGAATTAAATTCTGAGTTTAATGATATAATTATATTCAAAATTACGTTTATGTTATCCTTTCCCCTATAAAAGTCTATCGCGACAAAAAATTTATTTTGTAGAATTAAAATCTGAGTTTAATAATATAATTATATTCAAAATTACGTTTATGTTAGCCTTTCCCCTATAAAAGTCTACTGCGACAAAAAATTTATTTTGTAGAATTAAATTCTGAGTTTAATGATTTAATTATATTCAAAATTACGTTTAAGATGTTAGCCTTTGCCTAATAAAAGTCTATAGCGACAAAAAATTTATTTTGTGAACGTAAAAGTTAAATATACTTCTAAGCGGTTTTGGATAGAGAATTAAATTCTGAGTTCAATGATATAATTATATTCAAAATTACGTTTAAGATGTTAACCTTTCCCCTATAAAAGTCTTTCGCGATAAAATAAATATTTTGTGAACCGGAAACGTAAAAAAATCAATCTAAGCGGTTTTAGATAGAAAATTAAATTCTTAGTTCAATGATATTATTATTCAAAATTACGTTTAAGATGTTAGCCTTTCCCCTATAAATGTCTATCGCGACAAAAAATTTAATTTGAGAACCGGAAACGTAAAATATACATCTAAGCGGTTTTAGATAGAAAATTAAATTCTTAGTTCAACTATATAATTATTCAAAATTACGTTTAAGATGTTAGCCTTTCCCTTATAAAAGTCTATAGCGACAAAAAATTTATTTTGTGAACCGGAAACGTTAAATATACATCTAAGCGGTTTTAGATAGAAAATTAAATTCTTAGTTCAATGATATAATTTTTCAAAATTACGTTTAAGATGTTAGCCTTTCCCCTATAAATGTCTATCGCGACAAAAAATTTATTTTGTGATCCGGAAACGTAAAATATACATCTAAGCGGTTTTGGATAGAGAATTAAATTCTGAGTTTAATGATTTAATTATATTCAAAATTACGTTTAAGATGTTAGCCTTTCCACTATAAAAGTCTATCGCGACAAAAAATTTATTTTGTAGAATTAAATTCTGAGTTTAATGATATAATTATATTCAAAATTACGTTTAAGATGTAAGCCTTTCCCATGTAAATGTCTATCTCGACAAAAAATTTATTTTGTGAACCGGAAACGTAAAAAAATACATCTAAGCGGTTTTGGATAGAAAATTAAATTCTGAGTTTAATGATATTATTATATTCAAAATTACGTTTAAGATGTTAGCCTTTCCCCTATAAAAGTCTTTCGCGATAAAATATATATTTTGTGAACCGGAAACGTAAAAAAATACATCTAAGCGGTTTTAGATAGAAAATTAAATTCTTAGTTCAATGATATAATTTTTCAAAATTACGTTTAAGATGTTAGCCTTTCCCCTGTAAATGTCTATCGAGACAAAAAAAATTTTTTGTGAACCGAAAACGTAAAAAAATACATCTAAGCGGTTTTGGATAGAGAATTAAATTCTGAGTTTAATGATTTTATTATATTCAAAATTACGTTTAAGATGTTAGTTTTTCCCCTATAAAAGTCTATCGCGACAAAAAATTTATTTTGTGAACAGGAAACGTAAAAAAATACATCTAAGCGGTTTTGGATAGAGAATTAAATTCTGAGTTTAATGATTTAATTATATTCAAAATTACGTTTAAGATGTTAGCCTTTCCACTATAATAGTCTATCGCGACAAAAAATTTATTTTGTAGATTTAAATTCTGAGTTTAATGATATAATTATATTCAAAATTACGTTTAAGATGTAAGCCTTTCCCATGTAAATGTCTATCTCGACAAAAAATTTATTTTGTGAACCGGAAACGTAAAAAAATACATCTAAGCGGTTTTGGATAGAAAATTAAATTCTGAGTTTAATGATATTATTATATTCAAAATTACGTTTAAGATGTTAGCCTTTCCCCTATAAAAGTCTTTCGCGATAAAATATATATTTTGTGAACCGGAAACGTAAAAAAATACATCTAAGCGGTTTTAGATAGAAAATCAAATTCTTAGTTCAATGATATAATTAATCAAAATTACGTTTAAGATGTTAGCCTTTCCCCTATAAATGTCTATGGCGACAAAAAATTAATTATATTCAAAAAAAGTTTAAGATGTTAGCCTTTCCCTTATAAAAGTCTATCGCGACAAAAAATTTATTTTGTAGAATTAAATTCTGAGTTTAATGATACAATTATATTCAAAATTACGTTTAAGATGTTAAACATTCCCTTATAAAAGTCTTTCGCGACAAAAAATTTATTTTTTGAAGCGGAAATGTAAAATATACATCTAAGCGGTTTTGGATAGAGAATTAAATTCTGAGTTTAATGATTTAATTATATTCAAAATTACGATTAAGATGTTAGCCTTTCCCTTATAAAAGTCTATAGCGACAAAAAATATATTTTGTGGACCGGAAACGTTAAATATACATCTAAGCGGTTTTGGATATAGAATTAAATTCTGAGTTCAATGATATAATTATATTCAAAATTACGATAAAGATGTTAGCCTTTCCCCTATAAAAGTCTTTCGCAATAAAATATATATTTTGTGAACCGGAAACGTATAAAAATACATCTAAGCGGTTTTAGATAGAAAATTAAATTCTTAGTTCAATGATATAATTATTCAAAATTACGTTTAAGATGTTAGCCTTTCCCCTATAAATGTCTATCGCGACAAAAAATTTATTTTGTGAACCGGAAACGTAAAAAAATACATCTAAGCGGTTTTGGATAGAGATTTAAATTCTGAGTTTAATGATTTAATTATATTCAAAATTACGTTTAAGATGTTAGCCTTTCCACTATAAAAGTCTATCGCGACAAAAAATTTATTTTGTAGAATTAAATTCTGAGTTTAATGATACAATTATTATCAAAATTACGTTTATGTTAGCCTTTCCCCTATAAAAGTCTGCTGCGACAAAAAATTTATTTTGTAGAATTAAATTCTGAGTTTAATGATTTAATTATATTCAAAATTACGTTTAAGATGTTAGCCTTTGCCTTATAAAAGTCTATAGCCACAAAAAAATTATTTTGTGAACCGGAAACGTTAAATATACATCTAAGCGGTTTTGGATAGAGAATTAAATTCTGAGTTCAATGATATAATTATATTCAAAATTACGTTTAAGATGTTAGCCTTTCCCCTATAAAAGTCTTTCGCGATAAAATAAATATTTTGTGAACCGGAAACGTAAAAAAATACATCTAAGCGGTTTTAGATAGAAAATTAAATTCTTAGTTCAATGATATTATTATTCAAAATTACGTTTATGTTAGCATTTCCCCTATAAAAGTCTTTCGCGATAAAATATATATTGTGTGAACCGGAAACGTAAAAAAATCCATCTAAGCGGTTTTAGATAGAAAATTAAATTCTTCGTTCAACTATATAATTATTCAAAATTACGTTTAAGATGTTAGCCTTTCCCCTATAAATGTCTATCGCGACAAAAAATTTATTTTGTGAACCGGAAACGTAAATTATACATCTAGGCGGTTTTGGATAGAGAATTAAATTCGAGTTTAATGATATAATTATATTCAAAATTACGTTTAAGATGTTAGCCTTTCCCTTATAAATGTCTATTGCGACAAAAAATTTATTTTGTAGAATTAAATTCTGAGTTTAATGATATAATTATATTCAAAATTACGTTTATGTTAGCCTTTCCCCTATAAAAGTCTATCGCGACAAAAAATTTATTTTGTAGAATTAAATTCTGAGGTTAATGATATAATAATATTCAAAATTACGTTTAAGATGTTAGCCTTTCCCCTATAAAAGTCTTTCGCGATAAAATATATATTTTGTGAACCGGAAACGTAAGAAAATTCATCTAAGCGGTTTTAGATAGAAAATTAAATTCTTAGTTCAATGATATAATTATTCAAAATTACGTTTAAGATGTTAGCCTTTCCCCTATAAATGTCTATCGCGACAAAAAATTTATTTTGTGAACCGGAAACGTAAAATATCCATCTAAGCGGTTTGGGATAGAGAATTAAATTCGAGTTTAATGATATAATTATATTCAAAATTACGTTTAAGATGTTTGCCTTTCCCCTATAAATGTCTATCGCGACAAAAAATTTATTTTGTGAACCGGAAACGTAAAATATACATCTAAGCGGTTTGGGATAGAGAATTAAATTCGAGTTTAATGATATAATTATATTCAAAATTACGTTTAAGATGTTAGCCTTTCCCCTATAAAAGTCTATCGCGACAAAAAATTTATTTTGTTAACAGGAAAACGTAAAAAAATACATCTAAGCGGTTTTGGATAGAGAATTAAATTCTGAGTTCAATGATATAATTATTCAAAATTACGTTTAAGATGTTAGCCTTTCCCCTATAAATGTCTATCGCGACAAAAAATTTATTTTGTGAACCGGAAACGTAAAATATACATCTAAGCGGTTTGGGATAGAGAATTAAATTCGAGTTTAATGATATAATTATATTCAAAATTACGTTTAAGATTGCCTTTCCCCTATAAATGTCTATCGCGACAAAAAATTTATTTTGTGAACCGGAAACGTAAAATATACATCTAAGCGGTTTGGGATAGAGAATTAAATTCGAGTTTAATGATATAATTATATTCAAAATATCGTTAAAGATGTTAGCCTTTCCATTATAAAAGTTTATCACGACAAAAAATTTATTTTGTGAACCCGTAAAAAAATACATCTAAGCGGTTTTGGATAGAGAATTAAATTCTGAGTTTAATGATATAATTATATTGAAAATTATGTTTAAGATGTTAGCCTTTCCCCTATAAAAATCTATCGCGACACAAAATTTATTTTGTGAACAGGAAAACGTACAAAAATACATCTTAGCGGTTTTGGATAGAGAATTAAATTCTGAGTTTAATGATATAATTATATTCAAAATTACGTTTAAGATGATAGCCTTTCCTCTATAAAAGTCTATCGCGACACAAAATTTATTTTGTGAACCGGAAACGTAAAATATACATTTAAGCGGTCATGGATAGAGAATTAAATTCTGACTTTAATGATTTAATTATATTCAAAATTAGGTTTAAGATGTTAGCCTTTCCCCTATAAAAGTCTATCGCGACATAAAATTTATTTTGTAGAATTAAATTCTGAGTTTAATGATATAATTATATTCAAAATTACCTTTATGTTAGCCTTTCCCCTATAAATGTCTACTGCGACAAAAAATTTATTTTGTAGAATTAAATTCTGACTTTAATGATTTAATTATATTCAAAATTACGTTTAAGATGTTAGCCTTTCCCCTATAAAAGTCTATCGCGACAAAAAATTTATTTTGTAGAATTAAATTCTGAGTTTAATGATATAATTATATTCAAAATTACGTTTATGTTATCCTTTCCCCTATAAAAGTCTATCGCGACAAAAAATTTATTTTGTAGAATTAAAATCTGAGTTTAATGATATAATTATATTCAAAATTACGTTTATGTTAGCCTTTCCCCTATAAAAGTCTACTGCGACAAAAAATTTATTTTGTAGAATTAAATTCTGAGTTTAATGATTTAATTATATTCAAAATTACGTTTAAGATGTTAGCCTTTGCCTTATAAAAGTCTATAGCGACAAAAAATATATTTTGTGAACCGGAAACGTTAAATATACATCTAAGCGATTTTGGATAGAGAATTAAATTCTGAGTTCAATGATATAATTATATTCAAAATTACGATAAAGATGTTAGCCTTTCCCCTATAAAAGTATTTCGCGATAAAATATATATTTTGTGAACCGGAAACGTAAAAAAATACATCTAAGCGGTTTTAGATAGAAAATTAAATTCTTAGTTCAATGATATAATTATTCAAAATTACGTTTAAGATGTTAGCCTTTCCCCTATAAATGTCTATCGCGACAAAAAATTTATTTTGTGAACCGGAAACGTAAAATATACATCTAAGCGGTTTTGGATAAAGAATTAAATTCTGAGTTTAATGATATAATTTTATTCAAAATTACGTTTAAGATTAGCCTTTCCCCTATAAAAGTCTATCGCGACAAAAAATTTATTTTGTGAACAGGAAACGTAAAAAAATACATCTAAGCGGTTTTGGATAGAGAATTAAATTCTGAGTTTAATGATTTAATTATATTCAAAATTACGTTTAAGATGTTAGCCTTTCCACTATAATAGTCTATCGCGACAAAAAATTTATTTTGTAGATTTAAATTCTGAGTTTAATGATATAATTATATTCAAAATTACGTTTAAGATGTAAGCCTTTCCCCTGTAAATGTCTATCGCGACAAAAAATTTATTTTGTGAACAGGAAACGTAAAAAAATACATATAAGCGGTTTTAGATAGAAAATTAAATTCTTAGTTCAATGATATAATTATTCAAAATTACGTTTAAGATGTTAGCCTTTCCCCTATAAAAGTCTATCGCGACAAAAAATTTATTTTGTGAACAGGAAAGTAAAAAAATACATCTAAGCGGTTTTGGATAGAGAATTTAATTCTGAGTTTAATGATTTAATTATATTCAAAATTACGTTTAAGATGTTAGCATTTCCACTATAAAAGTCTATCGCAACAAAAAATTTATTTTGTAGAATTAAATTCTGAGTTTAATGATATAATTATATTCAAAATTACGTTTAAGATGTAAGCCTTTCCCCTGTAAATGTCTATCGCGACAAAAAATTTATTTTGTGAACCGGAAACGTAAAAAAATACATCTAAGCGGTTTTGGATAGAGAATTAAATTCTGAGTTTAATGATTTTTTTATATTCAAAATTACGTTTAAGATGTTAGTTTTTCCCCTATAAAAGTCTATCGCGACAAAAAATTTATTTTGTGAACAGGAAACGTAAAAAAATACATCTAAGCGGTTTTGGATAGAGAATTAAATTAATGATTTAATTATATTCAAAATTAGGTTTAAGATGTTAGCCTTTCCACTATAATAGTCTATCGCGACAAAAAATTTATTTTGTAGATTTAAATTCTGAGTTTAATGATATAATTATATTCAAAATTACGTTTAAGATGTAAGCCTTTCCCCTGTAAATGTCTATCGCGACAAAAAATTTATTTTGTGAACCGGAAACGTAAAAAAATACATCTAAGCGGTTTTAGATAGAAAATTAAATTCTTAGTTCAATGATATAATTATTAAATTACGTTTAAGATGTTAGCCTTTCCCCTATAAAAGTCTATCGCGACAAAAAATTTATTTTGTGAACAGGAAACGTAAAAAAATACATCTAAGCGGTTTTGGATAGAGAATTTAATTCTGAGTTTAATGATTTAATTATATTCAAAATTACGTTTAAGATGTTAGCATTTCCACTATAAAAGTCTATCGCAACAAAAAATTTATTTTGTAGAATTAAATTCTGAGTTTAATGATATAATTATATTCAAAATTACGTTTAAGATGTAAGCCTTTCCCCTGTAAATGTCTATCGAGACAAAAAAAATTTTTTGTGAACCGGAAACGTAAAAAAATACATCTAAGCGGTTTTGGATAGAGAATTAAATTCTGAGTTTAATGATTTTTTTATATTCAAAATTACGTTTAAGATGTTAGTTTTTCCCCTATAAAAGTCTATCGCGAAAAAAAAATTATTTTGTGAACAGGAAACGTAAAAAAATACATCTAAGCGGTTTTGGATAGAAAATTAAATTCTGAGTTTAATGATTTAATTATATTCAAAATTACGTTTAAGATGTTAGCCTTTCCACTATAATAGTCTATCGAGACAAAAAATTTATTTTGTAGATTTAAATTCTGAGTTTAATGATATAATTATATTCAAAATTACGTTTAAGATGTAAGCCTTTCCCCTGTAAATGTCTATCGCGACAAAAAATTTATTTTGTGAACCGGAAACGTAAAAAAATACATCTAAGCGGTTTTGGATAGAAAATTAAATTCTGAGTTTAATGATATTATTATATTCAAAATTACGTTTAAGATGTTAGCCTTTCCCCTATAAAAGTCTTTCGCGATAAAATATATATTTTGTGAACCGGAAACGTAAAAAAATACATCTAAGCGGTTTTAGATAGAAAATTAAATTCTTAGTTCAATGATATAATTATTCAAAATTACGTTTAAGATGTTAGCCTTTCCCCTATAAATGTCTATCGCGACAAAAAATTTATTTTGTGAACAGGAAACGTAAAAAAATACATCTAAGCGGTTTTGGATAGAGAATTAAATTCTGAGTTTAATGATTTAATTATATTCAAAATTACGTTTAAGATGTTAGCCTTTCCACTATAATAGTCTATCGCGACAAAAAATTTATTTTGTAGATTTAAATTCTGAGTTTAATGATATAATTATATTCAAAATTACGTTTAAGATGTAAGCCTTTCCCCTGTAAATGTCTATCGCGACAAAAAATTTATTTTGTGAACAGGAAACGTAAAAAAATACATATAAGCGGTTTTAGATAGAAAATTAAATTCTTAGTTCAATGATATAATTATTCAAAATTACGTTTAAGATGTTAGCCTTTCCCCTATAAAAGTCTATCGCGACAAAAAATTTATTTTGTGAACAGGAAAGTAAAAAAATACATCTAAGCGGTTTTGGATAGAGAATTTAATTCTGAGTTTAATGATTTAATTATATTCAAAATTACGTTTAAGATGTTAGCATTTCCACTATAAAAGTCTATCGCAACAAAAAATTTATTTTGTAGAATTAAATTCTGAGTTTAATGATATAATTATATTCAAAATTACGTTTAAGATGTAAGCCTTTCCCCTGTAAATGTCTATCGCGACAAAAAATTTATTTTGTGAACCGGAAACGTAAAAAAATACATCTAAGCGGTTTTGGATAGAGAATTAAATTCTGAGTTTAATGATTTTTTTATATTCAAAATTACGTTTAAGATGTTAGTTTTTCCCCTATAAAAGTCTATCGCGACAAAAAATTTATGTTGTGAACAGGAAACGTAAAAAAATACATCTAAGCGGTTTTGGATAGAGAATTAAATTAATGATTTAATTATATTCAAAATTAGGTTTAAGATGTTAGCCTTTCCACTATAATAGTCTATCGCGACAAAAAATTTATTTTGTAGATTTAAATTCTGAGTTTAATGATATAATTATATTCAAAATTACGTTTAAGATGTAAGCCTTTCCCCTGTAAATGTCTATCGCGACAAAAAATTTATTTTGTGAACCGGAAACGTAAAAAAATACATCTAAGCGGTTTTAGATAGAAAATTAAATTCTTAGTTCAATGATATAATTATTAAATTACGTTTAAGATGTTAGCCTTTCCCCTATAAAAGTCTATCGCGACAAAAAATTTATTTTGTGAACAGGAAACGTAAAAAAATACATCTAAGCGGTTTTGGATAGAGAATTTAATTCTGAGTTTAATGATTTAATTATATTCAAAATTACGTTTAAGATGTTAGCATTTCCACTATAAAAGTCTATCGCAACAAAAAATTTATTTTGTAGAATTAAATTCTGAGTTTAATGATATAATTATATTCAAAATTACGTTTAAGATGTAAGCCTTTCCCCTGTAAATGTCTATCGAGACAAAAAAAATTTTTTGTGAACCGGAAACGTAAAAAAATACATCTAAGCGGTTTTGGATAGAGAATTAAATTCTGAGTTTAATGATTTTTTTATATTCAAAATTACGTTTAAGATGTTAGTTTTTCCCCTATAAAAGTCTATCGCGAAAAAAAAATTATTTTGTGAACAGGAAACGTAAAAAAATACATCTAAGCGGTTTTGGATAGAAAATTAAATTCTGAGTTTAATGATTTAATTATATTCAAAATTACGTTTAAGATGTTAGCCTTTCCACTATAATAGTCTATCGAGACAAAAAATTTATTTTGTAGATTTAAATTCTGAGTTTAATGATATAATTATATTCAAAATTACGTTTAAGATGTAAGCCTTTCCCCTGTAAATGTCTATCGCGACAAAAAATTTATTTTGTGAACCGGAAACGTAAAAAAATACATCTAAGCGGTTTTGGATAGAAAATTAAATTCTGAGTTTAATGATATTATTATATTCAAAATTACGTTTAAGATGTTAGCCTTTCCCCTATAAAAGTCTTTCGCGATAAAATATATATTTTGTGAACCGGAAACGTAAAAAAATACATCTAAGCGGTTTTAGATAGAAAATTAAATTCTTAGTTCAATGATATAATTATTCAAAATTACGTTTAAGATGTTAGCCTTTCCCCTATAAATGTCTATCGCGACAAAAAATTTATTTTGTGAACAGGAAACGTAAAAAAATACATCTAAGCGGTTTTGGATAGAGAATTAAATTCTGAGTTTAATGATTTAATTATATTCAAAAATACGTTTAAGATGTTAGCCTTTCCACTATAAAAGTCTATCGCGACAAAAAATTTATATTGTAGAATTAAATTCTGATTTTAATGATATAATTATATTCAAAATTACGTTTAAGATGTTAGCCTTTCCCCTATAAAAGTCTATCGCGACAAAAAATTTATTTTGTGAACAGGAAACGTAAAAAAATACATCTAAGCGGTTTTGGATAGAGAATTTAATTCTGAGTTTAATGATTTAATTATATTCAAAATTACGTTTAAGATGTTAGCCTTTCCACTATAAAAGTCTATCGCGACAAAAAATTTATTTTGTAGAATTAAATTCTGAGTTTAATGATATAATTATATTCAAAATTACCTTTAAGATGTAAGCCTTTCCCCTGTAAATGTCTATCGAGACAAAAAAAAATTTTTGTGAACCGGAAACGTAAAAAAATACATCTAAGCGGTTTAGGATAGAGAATTAAATTCTGAGTTTAATGATTTTATTATATTCAAAATTACGTTTAAGATGTTAGTTTTTCCCCTATAATAGTCTATCGCGACAAAAAATTTATTTTGTAGATTTAAATTCTGAGTTTAATGATATAATTATATTCAAAATTACGTTTAAGATGTAAGCCTTTCCCCTGTAAATGTCTATCGCGACAAAAAATTTATTTTGTGAACCGGAAACGTAAAAAAATACATCTAAGCGGTTTTGGATAGAAAATTAAATTCTGAGTTTAATGATATTATTATATTCAAAATTACGTTTAAGATGTTAGCCTTTCCCTTATAAAAGTCTATAGCGACAAAAAATATATTTTGTGAACCGGAAACGTTAAATATACATCTAAGCGGTTTTGGATAGAAAATTAAATTCTGAGTTTAATGATATTATTATAGTCAAAATTACGTTTAAGATGTTAGCCTTTCCCTTATAAAAGTATATAGCGACAAAAAATTTATTTTGTGAACCGAAAACGTTAAATATACATCTAAGCGGTTTTGGATAGAGAATTAAATTCTGAGTTCAATGATATAATTATATTCAAAATTACGCTTAAGATGTTAGCCTTTCCCCTATAAAAGTCTATCGCGACCAAAAATTTATTTTGTAGAATTAAATTCTGAGTTTAATGATATAATTATATTCAAAATTAAGTTTATGTTAGCCTTTCCCCTATAAAAGTCTATCGCGATAAAAAATTTATTTTGTAGAATTAAATTCTGAGTTTAATGATATAATTATATTCAAAATTACGTTTATGTTAGCCTTTCCCCTATGAAAGTCTACTGCGATAAAAAATTTATTTTGTAGAATTAAATTCCGAGTTTAATGATATAATTATATTCAAAATTACGTTTAAGATGTTAGCCTTTCCCCTATAAAAGTCTATCGCGACAAAAAATTTATTTTGTAAAATTAAATTCTGAGTTTAATGATATAATTATATTCAAAATTACGTATGTTAGCCTTTCCCCTATAAAAGTCTATCGTGACAAAAAATTTATTTTGTGAACCGGAAACGTAAAATTAACATCTAAGCGGTTTTGGATAGAGAATTAAATTCTGAGTTTAATGATATAATTATATTCAAAATTACGTTTAAGATGTTAGCCCTACCTCTATAAAAGTCTATCGCGACAAAAAATTTATTTTGTAGAATTTAATTCTGAGTATAATGATATAATTATATTCAAAATTACGTTTAAGATGTTAGCCTTTCCCCTATAAAAGTCTATCGCGACAAAAAATTTATTTTGTGAACAGGAAACGTAAAAAAATGCATCTAAGCGGTTTTGGATAGAGAATTAAATTCTGAGTTTAATGATTTAATTATATTCAAAAATACGTTTAAGATGTTAGCCTTTCCACTATAAAAGTCTATCGCGACAAAAAATTTATATTGTAGAATTAAATTCTGATTTTAATGATATAATTATATTCAAAATTACGTTTAAGATGTTAGCCTTTCCCCTATAAAAGTCTATCGCGACAAAAAATTTATTTTGTGAACAGGAAACGTAAAAAAATACATCTAAGCGGTTTTGGATAGAGAATTTAATTCTGAGTTTAATGATTTAATTATATTCAAAATTACGTTTAAGATGTTAGCCTTTCCACTATAAAAGTCTATCGCGACAAAAAATTTATTTTGTAGAATTAAATTCTGAGTTTAATGATATAATTATATTCAAAATTACCTTTAAGATGTAAGCCTTTCCCCTGTAAATGTCTATCGAGACAAAAAAAAATTTTTGTGAACCGGAAACGTAAAAAAATACATCTAAGCGGTTTAGGATAGAGAATTAAATTCTGAGTTTAATGATTTTATTATATTCAAAATTACGTTTAAGATGTTAGTTTTTCCCCTATAATAGTCTATCGCGACAAAAAATTTATTTTGTAGATTTAAATTCTGAGTTTAATGATATAATTATATTCAAAATTACGTTTAAGATGTAAGCCTTTCCCCTGTAAATGTCTATCGCGACAAAAAATTTATTTTGTGAACCGGAAACGTAAAAAAATACATCTAAGCGGTTTTGGATAGAAAATTAAATTCTGAGTTTAATGATATTATTATATTCAAAATTACGTTTAAGATGTTAGCCTTTCCCTTATAAAAGTCTATAGCGACAAAAAATATATTTTGTGAACCGGAAACGTTAAATATACATCTAAGCGGTTTTGGATAGAAAATTAAATTCTGAGTTTAATGATATTATTATAGTCAAAATTACGTTTAAGATGTTAGCCTTTCCCTTATAAAAGTATATAGCGACAAAAAATTTATTTTGTGAACCGAAAACGTTAAATATACATCTAAGCGGTTTTGGATAGAGAATTAAATTCTGAGTTCAATGATATAATTATATTCAAAATTACGCTTAAGATGTTAGCCTTTCCCCTATAAAAGTCTATCGCGACCAAAAATTTATTTTGTAGAATTAAATTCTGAGTTTAATGATATAATTATATTCAAAATTAAGTTTATGTTAGCCTTTCCCCTATAAAAGTCTATCGCGATAAAAAATTTATTTTGTAGAATTAAATTCTGAGTTTAATGATATAATTATATTCAAAATTACGTTTATGTTAGCCTTTCCCCTATGAAAGTCTACTGCGATAAAAAATTTATTTTGTAGAATTAAATTCCGAGTTTAATGATATAATTATATTCAAAATTACGTTTAAGATGTTAGCCTTTCCCCTATAAAAGTCTATCGCGACAAAAAATTTATTTTGTAAAATTAAATTCTGAGTTTAATGATATAATTATATTCAAAATTACGTATGTTAGCCTTTCCCCTATAAAAGTCTATCGCGACAAAAAATTTATTTTGTAGAATTTAATTCTGAGTATAATGATATAATTATATTCAAAATTACGTTTAAGATGTTAGCCTTTCCCCTATAAAAGTCTATCGCGACAAAAAATTTATTTTGTGAACCGGAAACGTAAAATTAACATCTAAGCGGTTTTGGATAGAGAATTAAATTCTGAGTTTAATGATATAATTATATTCAAAATTACGTTTAAGATGTTAGCCCTACCTCTATAAAAGTCTATCGCGACAAAAAATTTATTTTGTAGAATTTAATTCTGAGTATAATGATATAATTATATTCAAAATTACGTTTAAGATGTTAGCCTTTCCCCTATAAAAGTCTATCGCGACAAAAAATTTATTTTGTGAACAGGAAACGTAAAAAAATGCATCTAAGCGGTTTTGGATAGAGAATTAAATTCTGAGTTTAATGATTTAATTATATTCAAAAATACGTTTAAGATGTTAGCCTTTCCACTATAAAAGTCTATCGCGACAAAAAATTTATTTTGTAGAATTAAATTCTGAGTATAATGATATAATTATATTCAAAATTACGTTTAAGATGTTAGCCTTTCCCCTATAAAAGTCTATCGCGACAAAAAATTTATTTTGTAGAATTAAATTCTGAGTTTAATGATATAATTATATTCAAAATTACGTTTAAGATTTTAGCCTTTAACTTATAAAAGTCAATAGCGACAAAAAATTTATTTTGTGAACCGGAAACGTTAAATATACATCTAAGCGGTTTTGGATATAGAATTAAATTCTAAGTTCAATGATATAATAATATTCAAAATTACGTTTAAGATGTTAGCCTTTCCCCTATAAAAGTCTATCGCGACAAAAAATTTATATTGTAGAATTAAATTCTGATTTTAATGATATAATTATATTCAAAATTACGTTTAAGATGTTAGCCTTTCCCCTATAAAAGTCTATCGCGACAAAAAATTTATTTTGTGAACAGGAAACGTAAAAAAATACATCTAACGGTTTTGGATAGAGAATTTAATTCTGAGTTTAATGATTTAATTATATTCAAAATTACGTTTAAGATGTTAGCTTTTCCACTATAAAAGTCTATCGCGACAAAAAATTTATTTTGTGAACAGGAAACGTAAAAAAATACATCTAAGCGGTTTTGGATAGAGAATTAAATTCTGAGTTTAATGATTTAATTATATTCAAAATTACGTTTAAGATGTTAGCCTTTCCACTATAAAAGTCTATCGCGACAAAAAATTTATTTTGTAGAATTAAATTCTGAGTTTAATGATATAATTATATTCAAAATTACGTTTAAGATGTAAGCCTTTCCCCTGTAAATGTCTATCGCGACAAAAAATTTATTTTGTAGAATTAAATTCTGAGTTTAATAATACAATTATTATCAAAATTACGTTTATGTTAGCCTTTCCCCTATAAAAGTCTGCTGCGATAAAAAATTTATTTTGTAGAATTATATTCTGAGTTTAATGATTTAATTATATTCAAAATTACGTTTAAGATGTTAGCCTTTGTCTTATAAAAGTCTATAGCGACAAAAAATTTATTTTGTGAACCGGAAACGTTAAATATACATCTAAGCGGTTTTAGATAGAGAATTAAATTCTAAGTTCAATCATATAATTATATTCAAAATTACGTTTAAGATGTTAGCCTTTCCACTATAAAAGTCTATCGCGACAAAAAATTTATTTTGTAGAATTAAATTCTGAGTTTAATGATATAATTATATTCAAAATTACGTTTATGTTATCCTTTCCCCTATAAAAGTCTATCGCGACAAAAAATTTATTTTGTAGAATTAAAATCTGAGTTTAATGATATAATTATATTCAAAATTACGTTTATGTTAGCCTTTCCCCTATAAAAGTCTACTGCGACAAAAAATTTATTTTGTAGAATTAAATTCTGAGTTTAATGATTTAATTATATTCAAAATTACGTTTAAGATGTTAGCCTTTGCCTTATAAAAGTCTTTCGCGATAAAATATATATTTTGTGAACCGGAAACGTAAAAAAATACATCTAAGCGGTTTTAGATAGAAAATTAAATTCTTAGTTCAATGATATAATTATTCAAAATTACGTTTAAGATGTTAGCCTTTCCCCTATAAATGTCTATCGCGACAAAAAATTTATTTTGTGAACCGGAAACTTAAAATATACATCTAAGCGGTTTTGGATAAAGAATTAAATTCTGAGTTTAATGATATAATTTTATTCAAAATTACGTTTAAGATGTTAGCCTTTCCCCTATAAAAGTCTATCGCGACAAAAAATTTATTTTGTGAACAGGAAACGTAAAAAAATACATCTAAGCGGTTTTGGATAGAGAATTAAATTCTGAGTTTAATGATTTAATTATATTCAAAATTACGTTTAAAATGTTAGCCTTTCCACTATAAAAGTCTATCGCGAAAAAAAATTTATTTTATAGAATTAAATTCTGAGTTTAATGATATAATTATATTCAAAATTACGTTTAAGATGTAAGCCTTTCCCCTGTAAATGTCTATCGCGACAAAAAATTTATTTTGTAGAATTAAATTCTGAGTTTAATGATACAATTATTATCAAAATTACGTTTATGTTAGCCTTTCCCCTATAAAAGTCTGCTGCGACAAAAAATTTATTTTGTAGAATTAAATTCTGAGTTTAATGATATAATTATATTCAAAATTACGCTTAAGATGTTAGCCTTTCCCCTATAAAAGTCTATCGCGACAAAAAATTTATTTTGTAGAATTAAATTCTGAGTTTAATGATATAATTATATTCAAAATTACGTGTATGTTAGCCTTTCCCCTATAAAAGTCTATCGTGACAAAAAATTTATTTTGTGAACCGGAAACGTAAAATTAACATCTAAGCGGTTTTGGATAGAGAATTAAATTCTGAGTTTAATGATATAATTATATTCAAAATTACGTTTAAGATGTTAGCCTTTCCTCTATAAAAGTCTATCGCGACAAAAAATTTATTTTGTAGAATTAAATTCTGAGTATAATGATATAATTATATTCAAAATTACGTTTAAGATGTTAGCCTTTCCCCTATAAAAGTCTATCGCGACAAAAATTTTATTTTGTGAACAGGAAACGTAAAAAAATGCATCTAAGCGGTTTTGGATAGAGAATTAAATTCTGAGTTTAATGATTTAATTATATTCAAAAATACGTTTAAGATGTTAGCCTTTCCACTATAAAAGTCTATCGCGACAAAAAATTTATTTTGTAGAATTAAATTCTGAGTATAATGATATAATTATATTCAAAATTACGTTTAAGATGTTAGCCTTTCCCCTATAAAAGTCTATCGCGACAAAAAATTTATTTTGTAGAATTAAATTCTGAGTTTAATGATATAATTATATTCAAAATTACGTTTAAGATTTTAGCCTTTAACTTATAAAAGTCAATAGCGACAAAAAATTTATTTTGTGAACCGGAAACGTTAAATATACATCTAAGCGGTTTTGGATATAGAATTAAATTCTAAGTTCAATGATATAATAATATTCAAAATTACGTTTAAGATGTTAGCCTTTCCCCTATAAAAGTCTATCGCGACAAAAAATTTATATTGTAGAATTAAATTCTGATTTTAATGATATAATTATATTCAAAATTACGTTTAAGATGTAAGCCTTTCCCCTGATAATGTCTATCGCGACAAAAAATTTATTTTGTAGAATTAAATTCTGTGTTTAATGATACAATTATTATCAAAATTAAGTTTATGTTAGCCTTTCCCCTATAAAAGTCTGCTGCGACAAAAAATTTATTTTGTAGAATTAAATTCTGAGTTTAATGATTTAATTATATTCAAAATTATGTTTAAGATGTTAGCCTTTGCCTTATAAAAGTCTATAGCGACAAAAAATTTAATTTGTGAACCGGAAACGTTAAATATACATCTAAGCGGTTTTGGATAGAGAATTAAATTCTAAGTTCAATGATATAATTATATTCAAAATTACGTTTAAGATGTTAGCCTTTCCACTATAAAAGTCTATCGCGACAAAAAATTTATTTTGTAGAATTAAATTCTGAGTTTAATGATTTAATTATATTCAAAATTACGTTTAAGATGTTAGCCTTTGCCTTATAAAAGTCTATAGCGACAAAAAATTTATTTTGTGAACCGGAAACGTTAAATATACATCTAAGCGGTTTTGGATAGAGAATTAAATTCTGAGTTCAATGATATAATTATATTCAAAATTACGACAAAGATGTTAGCCTTTCCCCTATAAAAGTCTTTCGCGATAAAATATATATTTTGTGAACCGGAAACGTAAAAAAATACATCTAAGCGGTTTTAGATAGAAAATTAAATTCTTAGTTCAACTATATAATTATTCAAAATTACGTTTAAGATGTTAGCCTTTCCCCTATAAATGTCTATCGCGACAAAAAATTTATTTTGTGAACCGGAAACGTAAAATATACATCTAAGCGGTTTTGGATAAAGAATTAAATTCTGAGTTTAATGATATAATTTTATTCAAAATTACGTTTAAGATGTTAGCCTTTCCCCTATAAAAGTCTATCGCGACAAAAAATTTATTTTGTGAACAGGAAACGTAAAAAAATACATCTAAGCGGTTTTGGATAGAGAATTAAATTCTGAGTTTAATGATTTAATTATATTCAAAATTACGTTTAAGATGTTAGCCTTTCCACTATAAAAGTCTATCGCGACAAAAAATTTATTTTGTAGAATTAAATTCTGAGTTTAATGATATAATTATATTCAAAATTACGTTTAAGATGTAAGCCTTTCCCCTGTAAATGTCTAATCGCGACAAAAAATTTATTTTGTAGAATTAAATTTTGAGTTTAATGATACAATTATTATCAAAATTACGTTTATGTTAGCCTTTCCCCTATAAAAGTCTGCTGCGACAAAAAATTTATTTTGTAGAATTAAATTCTGAGTTTAATGATTTAATTATATTCAAAATTACGTTTAAGATGTTAGCCTTTGCCTTATAAAAGTCTATAGCGACAAAAAATTTATTTTGTGAACCGGAAACGTTAAATATACATCTAAGCGGTTTTGGATAGAGAATTAAATTCTGAGTTCAATGATATAATTATATTCAAAATTACGACAAAGATGTTAGCCTTTCCCCTATAAAAGTCTTTCGCGATAAAATATATATTTTGTGAACCGGAAACGTAAAAAAATACATCTAAGCGGTTTTAGATAGAAAATTAAATTCTTAGTTCAACTATATAATTATTCAAAATTACGTTTAAGATGTTAGCCTTTCCCCTATAAATGTCTATCGCGACAAAAAATTTATTTTGTGAACCGGAAACGTAAAATATACATCTAAGCGGTTTTGGATAAAGAATTAAATTCTGAGTTTAATGATATAATTTTATTCAAAATTACGTTTAAGATGTTAGCCTTTCCCCTATAAAAGTCTATCGCGACAAAAAATTTATTTTGTGAACAGGAAACGTAAAAAAATACATCTAAGCGGTTTTGGATAGAGAATTAAATTCTGAGTTTAATGATTTAATTATATTCAAAATTACGTTTAAGATGTTAGCCTTTCCACTATAAAAGTCTATCGCGACAAAAAATTTATTTTGTAGAATTAAATTCTGAGTTTAATGATATAATTATATTCAAAATTACGTTTAAGATGTAAGCCTTTCCCCTGTAAATGTCTATCGCGACAAAAAATTTATTTTGTAGAATTAAATTTTGAGTTTAATGATACAATTATTATCAAAATTACGTTTATGTTAGCCTTTCCCCTATAAAAGTCTGCTGCGACAAAAAATTTATTTTGTAGAATTAAATTCTGAGTTTAATGATTTAATTATATTCAAAATTACGTTTAAGATGTTAGCCTTTGCCTTATAAAAGTCTATAGCGACAAAAAATTTATTTTGTGAACCGGAAACGTTAAATATACATCTAAGCGGTTTTGGATAGAGAATTAAATTCTAAGCTCAATGATATAATTATATTCAAAATTACGTTTAAGATGTTAGCCTTTCCACTATAAAAGTCTATAGCGACAAAAAATTTATTTTGTAGAATTAAATTCTGATTTTAATGATATAATTATATTCAAAATTACGTTTATGTTATCCTTTCCCCTATAAAAGTCTATCGCGACAAAAAATTTATTTTGTAGAATTAAAATCTGAGTTTAATGATATAATTATATTCAAAATTACGTTTATGTTAGCCTTTCCCCTATAAAAGTCTTTCGCGATAAAAAATTTATTTTGTGAACCGGAAACGTAAAATATACATCTAAGCGGTTTTGGATAAAGAATTAAATTCTGAGTTTAATGATATAATTTTATTCAAAATTACGTTTAAGATGTTAGCCTTTCCCCTATAAAAGTCTATCGCGACAAAAAATTTATTTTGTGAACAGGAAACGTAAAAAAATACATCTAAGCGGTTTTGGATAGAGAATTAAATTCTGAGTTTAATGATTTAATTATATTCAAAATTACGTTTAAGATGTTAGCCTTTCCACTATAAAAGTCTATCGCGACAAAAAATTTATTTTGTAGAATTAAATTCTGAGTTTAATGATATAATTATATTCAAAATTACGTTTAAGATGTAAGCCTTTCCCCTGATAATGTCTATCGCGACAAAAAATTTATTTTGTAGAATTAAATTCTGTGTTTAATGATACAATTATTATCAAAATTAAGTTTATGTTAGCCTTTCCCCTATAAAAGTCTGCTGCGACAAAAAATTTATTTTGTAGAATTAAATTCTGAGTTTAATGATTTAATTATATTCAAAATTACGTTTAAGATGTTAGCCTTTGCCTTATAAAAGTCTATAGCGACAAAAAATTTAATTTGTGAACCGGAAACGTTAAATATACATCTAAGCGGTTTTGGATAGAGAATTAAATTCTAAGTTCAATGATATAATTATATTCAAAATTACGTTTAAGATGTTAGCCTTTCCACTATAAAAGTCTATCGCGACAAAAAATTTATTTTGTAGAATTAAATTCTGAGTTTAATGATTTAATTATATTCAAAATTACGTTTAAGATGTTAGCCTTTGCCGACAAAAAATTTATTTTGTGAACCGGAAACGTTAAATATACATCTAAGCGGTTTTGGATAGAGAATTAAATTCTGAGTTCAATGATATAATTATATTCAAAATTACGATAAAGATGTTAGCCTTTCCCCTATAAAAGTCTTTCGCGATAAAATATATATTTTGTGAACCGGAAACGTAAAAAAATACATCTAAGCGGTTTTAGATAGAAAATTAAATTCTTAGTTCAACTATATAATTATTCAAAATTACGTTTAAGATGTTAGCCTTTCCCCTATAAATGTCTATCGCGACAAAAAATTTATTTTGTGAACCGGAAACGTAAAATATACATCTAAGCGGTTTTGGATAAAGAATTAAATTCTGAGTTTAATGATATAATTTTATTCAAAATTACGTTTAAGATGTTAGCCTTTCCCCTATAAAAGTCTATCGCGACAAAAAATTTATTTTGTGAACAGGAAACGTAAAAAAATACATCTAAGCGGTTTTGGATAGAGAATTAAATTCTGAGTTTAATGATTTAATTATATTCAAAATTACGTTTAAGATGTTAGCCTTTCCACTATAAAAGTCTATCGCGACAAAAAATTTATTTTGTAGAATTAAATTCTGAGTTTAATGATATAATTATATTCAAAATTACGTTTAAGATGTAAGCCTTTCCCCTGTAAATGTCTATCGCGACAAAAAATTTATTTTGTAGAATTAAATTTTGAGTTTAATGATACAATTATTATCAAAATTACGTTTATGTTAGCCTTTCCCCTATAAAAGTCTGCTGCGACAAAAAATTTATTTTGTAGAATTAAATTCTGAGTTTAATGATTTAATTATATTCAAAATTACGTTTAAGATGTTAGCCTTTGTATTATAAAAGTCTATAGCGACAAAAAATTTATTTTGTGAACCGGAAACGTTAAATATACATCTAAGCGGTTTTGGATAGAGAATTAAATTCTAAGTTCAATGATATAATTATATTCAAAATTACGTTTAAGATGTTAGCCTTTCCACTATAAAAGTCTATAGCGACAAAAAATTTATTTTGTAGAATTAAATTCTGATTTTAATGATATAATTATATTCAAAATTACGTTTATGTTATCCTTTCCCCTATAAAAGTCTATCGCGACAAAAAATTTATTTTGTAGAATTTAAATCTGAGTTTAATGATATAATTATATTCAAAATTACGTTTATGTTAGCCTTTCCCCTATAAAAGTCTTTCGCGATAAAAAATTTATTTTGTAGAATTAAATTCTGAGTTTAATGATTTAATTATATTCAAAATTACGTTTAAGATGTTAGCCTTTGCCTTATAAAAGTCTATAGCGACAAAAAATTTATTTTGTGAACCGGAAACGTAAAAAAATACATCTAAGCGGTTTTGGATAGAAAATTAAATTCTGAGTTTAATGATATTATTATATTCAAAATTACTTTTAAGATGTTAGCCTTTCCCCTATAAAAGTCTTTCGCGATAAAATATATATTTTGTGAACCGGAAACGTAAAAAAATACATCTAAGCGGTTTTAGATAGAAAATCAAATTTTTAGTTCAATGATATAATTAATCAAAATTACGTTTAAGATGTTAGCCTTTCCCCTATAAATGTCTATGGCGACAAAAAATTAATTATATTCAAAAAAAGTTTAAGATGTTAGCCTTTCCCCTATAAAAGTCTATCGCGACAAAAAATTTATTTTGTAGAATTAAATTCTTAGTTTAATGATACAATTATATTCAAAATTACGTTTAAGATGTTAAACATTCCCCTATAAAAGTCTTTCGCGACAAAAAATTTATTTTTTGAACCGGAAATGTAAAATATACATCTAAGCGGCTTTGGATAGAGAATTAAATTCTGAGTTTAATGATTTAATTATATTCAAAATTACGATTAAGATGTTAGCCTTTCCCTTATAAAAGTCTATAGCGACAAAAAATATATTTTGTGAACCGGAAACGTTAAATATACATCTAAGCGGTTTTGGATAGAGAATTAAATTCTGAGTTCAATGATATAATTATATTCAAAATTACGATAAAGATGTTAGCCTTTCCCCTATAAAAGTCTTTCGCGATAAAATATATATTTTGTGAACCGGAAACGTAAAAAAATACATCTAAGCGGTTTTAGATAGAAAATTAAATTCTTAGTTCAATGATATAATTATTCAAAATTACGTTTAAGATGTTAGCCTTTCCCCTATAAATGTCTATCGCGACAAAAAATTTATTTTGTGAACCGGAAACGTAAAATATACATCTAAGCGGTTTTGGATAAAGAATTAAATTCTGAGTTTAATTTTTATTCAAAATTACGTTTAAGATGTTAGCCCTTCCCATATAAAAGTCTATAGCGACAAAAAATTTATTTTGTGAACAGGAAACGTAAAAAAATACATCTAAGCGGTTTTGGATAGAGAATTAAATTCTGAGTTTAAGGATTTTATTATTTTCAAAATTACGTTTAAGATGTTAGCCTTTCCACTATAAAAGTCTATCGCGACAAAAAATTTATTTTGTAGAATTAAAATCTGAGTTTAATGATATAATTATATTCAAAATTGCGTTTATGTTAGCCTTTCCCCTATAAAAGTCTACTGCGACAAAAAATTTATTTTGTAGAATTAAATTCTGAGTTTAATGATTTAATTATATTCAAAATTACGTTTAAGATGTTAGCCTTTGCCTTATAAAAGTCTATAGCGACAAAAAATTTATTTTGTGAACCGGAAACGTTAAATATACATCTAAGCGGTTTTGGATAAAGAATTAAATTCTGAGTTTAATTTTTATTCAAAATTACGTTTAAGATGTTAGCCTTTCCCCTATAAAAGTCTATCGCGACAAAAAATTTATTTTGTGAACCGGAAACGTAAAATATACATCTAAGCGGTTTTGGATAGAGAATTAAATTCGAGTTTAATGATATAATTATATTCAAAATTACGTTTAAGATGTTAGCCTTTCCCTTATAAAAGTCTATCGCGACAAAAAATTTATTTTGTAGAATTAAATTCTGAGGTTAATGATATAATTATATTCAAATTTACGTTTAAGATGTTAGCCTTTACCTTATAAAAGTCAATAGCGACAAAAAATTTATTTTGTGAACCGGAAACGTAAAATATACATCTAAGCGGTTTTGGATATAGAATTAAATTCTAAGTTCAATGATATAATAATATTCAAAATTACGTTTAAGATGTTAGCTTTTCCCCTATAAAAGTCTTTCGCGATAAAATATATATTTTGTGAACCGGAAACGTAAGAAAATACATCTAAGCGGTTTTAGATAGAAAATTAAATTCTTAGTTCAATGATATAATTATTCAAAATTACGTTTAAGATGTTAGCCTTTCCCCTATAAATGTCTATCGCGACAAAAAATTTATTTTGTGAACCGGAAACGTAAAATATACATCTAAGCGGTTTGGGATAGAGAATTAAATTCGAGTTTAATGATATAATTATATTCAAAATTACGTTTAAGATGTTTGCCTTTCCCCTATAAATGTCTGTCGCGACAAAAAAATTATTTTGTGAACCGGAAACGTAAAATATACATCTAAGCGGTTTGGGATATAGAATTAAATTCGAGTTTAATGATATAATTATATTCAAAATTACGTTTAAGATGTTAGCCTTTCCCCTATAAAAGTCTATCGCGACAAAAAATTTATTTTGTGAACAGGAAAACGTAAAAAAATACATCTAAGCGGTTTTGGATAGAGAATTAAATTCTGAGTTCATGATATAATTATTATCAAAATTACGTTAAAGATGTTAGCTTTTCCATTATAAAAGTTTATCACGACAAAAAACTTATTTTGTGAACCCGTAAAAAAATACATCTAAGCGGTTTTGGATAGAGAATTAAATTCTGAGTTTAATGATATAATTATTTTGAAAATTATGTTTAAGATGTTAGCCTTTCCACTATAAAAGTCTATCGCGACAAAAAATTTATTTTGTAGAATTAAATTCTGAGTTTAATGATATAATTATATTCAAAATTACGTTTAAGATGTAAGCCTTTCCCCTATAAAAGTCTATCGCGACAAAAAATTTATTTTGTGAACAGGAAACGTAAAAAAATACATCTAAGCGGTTTTGGATAGAGAATTAAATTCTGAGTTTAATGATTTAATTATATTCAAAATTACGTTTAAGATGTTAGCCTTTCCACTATAATAGTCTATCGCGACAAAAAATTTATTTTGTAGATTTAAATTCTGAGTTTAATGATATAATTATATTCAAAATTACGTTTAAGATGTAAGCCTTTCCCCTGTAAATGTCTATCGCGACAAAAAATTTATTTTGTGAACAGGAAACGTAAAAAAATACATCTAAGCGGTTTTGGATAGAGAATTAAATTCTGAGTTTAATGATTTAATTATATTCAAAATTACGTTTAAGATGTTAGCCTTTCCACTATAATAGTCTATCGCGACAAAAAATTTATTTTGTAGATTTAAATTCTGAGTTTAATGATATAATTATATTCAAAATTACGTTTAAGATGTTAGCCTTTCCCCTATAAAAGTCTATCGCGACAAAAAATTTATTTTGTGAACAGGAAACGTAAAAAAATACATCTAAGCGGTTTTGGATAGAGAATTTAATTCTGAGTTTAATGATTTAATTATATTCAAAATTACGTTTAAGATGTTAGCCTTTCCACTATAAAAGTCTATCGCAACAAAAAATTTATTTTGTAGAATTAAATTCTGAGTTTAATGATATAATTATATTCAAAATTACGTTTAAGATGTAAGCCTTTCCCCTGTAAATGTCTATCGAGACAAAAAAAATTTTTTGTGAACCGGAAACGTAAAAAAATACATCTAAGCGGTTTTGGATAGAGAATTAAATTCTGAGTTTAATGATTTTATTATATTCAAAATTACGTTTAAGATGTTAGCCTTTCCACTATAATAGTCTATCGCGACAAAAAATTTTTTTTGTAGATTTAAATTCTGAGTTTAATGATATAATTATATTCAAAATTACGTTTAAGATGTTAGCCTTTCCCCTATAAAAGTCTATCGCGACAAAAAATTTATTTTGTGAACAGGAAACGTAAAAAAATACATCTAAGCGGTTTTGGATAGAGAATTTAATTCTGAGTTTAATGATTTAATTATATTCAAAATTACGTTTAAGATGTTAGCCTTTCCACTATAAAAGTCTATCGCGACAAAAAATTTATTTTGTAGATTTAAATTCTGAGTTTAATGATATAATTATATTCAAAATTACGTTTAAGATGTTAGCCTTTCCCCTATAAAAGTCTATCGCGACAAAAAATTTATTTTGTGAACAGGAAACGTAAAAAAATACATCTAAGCGGTTTTGGATAGAGAATTTAATTCTGAGTTTAATGATTTAATTATATTCAAAATTACGTTTAAGATGTTAGCCTTTCCACTATAATAGTCTATCGCGACAAAAAATTTATTTTGTAGATTTAAATTCTGAGTTTAATGATATAATTATATTCAAAATTACGTTTAAGATGTTAGCCTTTCCCCTATAAAAGTCTATCGCGACAAAAAATTTATTTTGTGAACAGGAAACGTAAAAAAATACATCTAATCGGTTTTGGATAGAGAATTTAATTCTGAGTTTAATGATTTAATTATATTCAAAATTACGTTTAAGATGTTAGCCTTTCCACTATAAAAGTCTATCGCAACAAAAAATTTATTTTGTAGAATTAAATTCTGAGTTTAATGATATAATTATATTCAAAATTACGTTTAAGATGTAAGCCTTTCCCCTGTAAATGTCTATCGAAACAAAAAAATTTTTTTGTGAACCGGAAACGTAAAAAAATACATCTAAGCGGTTTTGGATAGAGAATTAAATTCTGAGTTTAATGATTTTATTATATTCAAAATTACGTTTAAGATGTTAGTTTTTCCCCTATAAAAGTCTATCGCGACAAAAAATTTATTTTGTGAACAGGAAACGTAAAAAAATACATCTAAGCGGTTTTGGATAGAGAATTAAATTCTGAGTTTAATGATTTAATTATATTCAAAATTACGTTTAAGATGTTAGCCTTTCCACTATAATAGTCTATCGCGACAAAAAATTTATTTTGTAGATTTAAATTCTGAGTTTAATGATATAATTATATTCAAAATTACGTTTAAGATGTAAGCCTTTCCCTTGTAAATGTCTATCGCGACAAAAAATTTATTTTGTGAACCGGAAACGTAAAAAAATACATCTAAGCGGTTTTGGATAGAAAATTAAATTCTGAGTTTAATGATATTATTATATTCAAAATTACGTTTAAGATGTTAGCCTTTCCACTATAATAGTCTATCGCGACAAAAAATTTATTTTGTAGATTTAAATTCTGAGTTTAATGATATAATTATATTCAAAATTACGTTTAAGATGTAAGCCTTTCCCCTGTAAATGTCTATCGCGACAAAAAATTTATTTTGTGAACCGGAAACGAAAAAAATACATCTAAGCGGTTTTAGATAGAAAATTAAATTCTTAGTTCAATGATATAATTTTCAAAATTACTTTTAAGATGTTAGCCTTTCCCCTATAAATGTCTATCGCGACAAAAAATTTATTTTGTGAACAGGAAACGTAAAAAAATACATCTAAGCGGTTTTGGATAGAGAATTAAATTCTGAGTTTAATGATTTAATTATATTCAAAAATACGTTTAAGATGTTAGCCTTTCCACTATAAAAGTCTATCGCGACAAAAAATTTATATTGTAGAATTAAATTCTGATTTTAATGATATAATTATATTCAAAATTACGTTTAAGATGTTAGCCTTTCCCCTATAAAAGTCTATCGCGACAAAAAATTTATTTTGTGAACAGGAAACGTAAAAAAATACATCTAAGCGGTTTTGGATAGAGAATTTAATTCTGAGTTCAATGATATAATTATATTCAAAATTACGATAAAGATGTTAGACTTTCCCCTATAAAAGTCTTTCGCGATAAAATATATATTTTGTGAACCGGAAACGTAAAATATACATCTAAGCGGTTTGGGATAGAGAATTAAATTCGAGTTTAATGATATAATTATATTCAAAATTACGTTTAAGATGTTTGCCTTTCCCCTATAAATGTCTGTCGCGACAAAAAAATTATTTTGTGAACCGGAAACGTAAAATATACATCTAAGCGGTTTGGGATATAGAATTAAATTCGAGTTTAATGATATAATTATATTCAAAATTACGTTTAAGATGTTAGCCTTTCCCCTATAAAAGTCTATCGCGACAAAAAATTTATTTTGTGAACAGGAAAACGTAAAAAAATACATCTAAGCGGTTTTGGATAGAGAATTAAATTCTGAGTTCATGATATAATTATTATCAAAATTACGTTAAAGATGTTAGCTTTTCCATTATAAAAGTTTATCACGACAAAAAACTTATTTTGTGAACCCGTAAAAAAATACATCTAAGCGGTTTTGGATAGAGAATTAAATTCTGAGTTTAATGATATAATTATTTTGAAAATTATGTTTAAGATGTTAGCCTTTCCACTATAAAAGTCTATCGCGACAAAAAATTTATTTTGTAGAATTAAATTCTGAGTTTAATGATATAATTATATTCAAAATTAAGTTTAAGATGTAAGCCTTTCCCCTATAAAAGTCTATCGCGACAAAAAATTTTTTTTGTGAACAGGAAACGTAAAAAAATACATCTAAGCGGTTTTGGATAGAGAATTAAATTCTGAGTTTAATGATTTAATTATATTCAAAATTACGTTTAAGATGTTAGCCTTTCCACTATAATAGTCTATCGCGACAAAAAATTTATTTTGTAGATTTAAATTCTGAGTTTAATGATATAATTATATTCAAAATTACGTTTAAGATGTTAGCCTTTCCCCTATAAAAGTCTATCGCGACAAAAAATTTATTTTGTGAACAGGAAACGTAAAAAAATACATCTAAGCGGTTTTGGATAGAGAATTTAATTCTGAGTTTAATGATTTAATTATATTCAAAATTACGTTTAAGATGTTAGCCTTTCCACTATAAAAGTCTATCGCAACAAAAAATTTATTTTGTAGAATTAAATTCTGAGTTTAATGATATAATTATATTCAAAATTACGTTTAAGATGTAAGCCTTTCCCCTGTAAATGTCTATCGAGACAAAAAAATTTTTTTGTGAACCGGAAACGTAAAAAAATACATCTAAGCGGTTTTGGATAGAGAATTAAATTCTGAGTTTAATGATTTAATTATATTCAAAATTACGTTTAAGATGTTAGTTTTTCCCCTATAAAAGTCTATCGCGACAAAAAATTTATTTTGTGAACAGGAAACGTAAAAAAATACATCTAAGCGGTTTTGGATAGAGAATTAAATTCTGAGTTTAATGATTTAATTATATTCAAAATTACGTTTAAGATGTTAGCCTTTCCACTATAATAGTCTATCGCGACAAAAAATTTATTTTGTAGATTTAAATTCTGAGTTTAATGATATAATTATATTCAAAATTACGTTTAAGATGTAAGCCTTTCCCTTGTAAATGTCTATCGCGACAAAAAATTTATTTTGTGAACCGGAAACGTAAAAAAATACATCTAAGCGGTTTTGGATAGAAAATTAAATTCTGAGTTTAATGATATTATTATATTCAAAATTACGTTTAAGATGTTAGCCTTTCCACTATAATAGTCTATCGCGACAAAAAATTTATTTTGTAGATTTAAATTCTGAGTTTAATGATATAATTATATTCAAAATTACGTTTAAGATGTAAGCCTTTCCCCTGTAAATGTCTATCGCGACAAAAAATTTATTTTGTGAACCGGAAACGTAAAAAAATACATCTAAGCGGTTTTAGATAGAAAATTAAATTCTTAGTTCAATGATATAATTATTCAAAATTACGTTTAAGATGTTAGCCTTTCCCCTATAAATGTCTATCGCGACAAAAAATTTATTTTGTGAACAGGAAACGTAAAAAAATACATCTAAGCGGTTTTGGATAGAGAATTAAATTCTGAGTTTAATGATTTAATTATATTCAAAAATACGTTTAAGATGTTAGCCTTTCCACTATAAAAGTCTATCGCGACAAAAAATTTATATTGTAGAATTAAATTCTGATTTTAATGATATAATTATATTCAAAATTACGTTTATGTTAGCCTTTCCCCTATAAAAGTCTATCGCGACAAAAAATTTATTTTGTAGAATTAAATTCTGAGTTTAATGATATAATTATATTCAAAATTACGTTTATGTTTCCCCTATAAAAGTCTACTGCGACAAAAAATTTATTTTATAGAATTAAATTCTGAGGTTAATGATATAATTATATTCAAAATTACGTTTAAGATGTTAGCCTTTACCTTATAAAAGTCAATAGCGACAAAAAATTTATTTTGTGAACCGGAAACGTTAAATATACATCTAAGCGGTTTTGGATATAGAATTAAATTCTAAGTTCAATGATATAATAATATTCAAAATTACGTTTAAGATGTTAGCCTTTCCCCTATAAAAGTCTTTCGCGATAAAATATATATTTTGTGAACCGGAAACGTAAGAAAATACATCTAAGCGGTTTTAGATAGAAAATTAAATTCTTAGTTCAATGATATAATTATTCAAAATTACGTTTAAGATGTTAGCCTTTCCCCTATAAATGTCTATCGCGACAAAAAATTTATTTTGTGAACCGGAAACGTAAAATATCTAAGCGATTTGGGATAGAGAATTAAATTCGAGTTTAATGATATAATTATATTCAAAATTACGTTTAAGATGTTTGCCTTTCCCCTATAAATGTCTATCGCGACAAAAAATTTATTTTGTGAACCGGAAACGTATAATATACATCTAAGCGGTTTGGGATAGAGAATTAAATTTGCGTTTAATGATATAATTATATTCAAAATTACGTTTAAGATGTTAGCCTTTCCCCTATAAAAGTCTATCGCGACAAAAAATTTATTTTGTGAACAGGAAAACGTAAAAAAATACATCTAAGCGGTTTTGGATAGAGAATTAAATTCTGAGTTCATGATATAATTATTATCAAAATTACGTTAAAGATGTTAGCCTTTCCATTATAAAGGTTTATCACGACAAAAAACTTATTTTGTGAACCCGTAAAAAAATACATCTAAGCGGTTTTGGATAGAGAATTAAATTCTGAGTTTAATGATATAATTATTTTGAAAATTATGTTTAAGATGTTAGCCTTTCCACTATAAAAGTCTATCGCGACAAAAAATTTATTTTGTAGAATTAAATTCTGAGTTTAATGATATAATTATATTCAAAATTACGTTTAAGATGTAAGCCTTTCATCTATAAAAGCCTATCGCGACAAAAAATTTATTTTGTGAACAGGAAACGTAAAAAAATACATCTAAGCGGTTTTGGATAGAGAATTAAATTCTGAGTTTAATGATTTAATTATATTCAAAATTACGTTTAAGATGTTAGCCTTTCCACTATAATAGTCTATCGCGACAAAAAATTTATTTTGTAGATTTAAATTCTGAGTTTAATGATATAATTATATTCAAAATTACGTTTAAGATGTAAGCCTTTCCCCTGTAAATGTCTATCGCGACAAAAAATTTATTTTGTGAACCGGAAACGTAAAAAAATACATCTAAGCGGTTTTAGATAGAAAATTAAATTCTTAGTTCAATGATATAATTATTCAAAATTACGTTTAAGATGTTATCCTTTCCCCTATAAATGTTTATCGCGACAAAAAATTTATTTTGTGAACAGGAAACGTAAAAAAATACATCTAAACGGTTTTGGATAGAGAATTAAATTCTGAGTTTAATGATTTAATTATATTCAAAAATACGTTTAAGATGTTAGCCTTTCCACTATAAAAGTCTATCGCGACAAAAAATTTATATTGTAGAATAAAATTCTGATTTTAATGATATAATTATATTCAAAATTACGTTTAAGATGTTAGCCTTTCCCCTATAAAAGTCTATCGCGACAAAAAATTTATTTTGTGAACAGGAAACGTAAAAAAATACATCTAAGCGGTTTTGGATAGAGAATTTAATTCTGAGTTTAATGATTTAATTATATTCAAAATTACGTTTAAGATGTTAGCCTTTCCACTATAAAAGTCTATCGCAACAAAAAATTTATTTTGTAGAATTAAATTCTGAGTTTAATGATATAATTATATTCAAAATTACGTTTAAGATGTAAGCCTTTTTCCTGTAAATGTCTATCGAGACAAAAAAAAATTTTTGTGAACCGGAAACGTAAAAAAATACATCTAAGCGGTTTTGGATAGAGAATTAAATTCTGAGTTTAATGATTTTATTATATTCAAAATTACGTTTAAGATGTTAGTTTTTCCCCTATAAAAGTCTATCGCGACAAAAAATTTATTTTGTGAACAGGAAACGTAAAAAAATACATCTAAGCGGTTTTGGATAGAGAATTAAATTCTGAGTTTAATGATTTAATTATATTCAAAATTACGTTTAAGATGTTAGCCTTTCCACTATAATAGTCTATCGCGACAAAAAATTTATTTTGTAGATTTAAATTCTGAGTTTAATGATATAATTATATTCAAAATTACGTTTAAGATGTTAGCCTTTACCTTATAAAAGTCAATAGCGACAAAAAATTTATTTTGTGAACCGGAAACGTTAAATATACATCTAAGCGGTTTTGGATATAGAATTAAATTCTAAGTTCAATGATATAATAATATTCAAAATTACGTTTAAGATGTTAGCCTTTCCCCTATAAAAGTCTTTCGCGATAAAATATATATTTTGTGAACCGGAAACGTAAGAAAATACATCTAAGCGGTTTTAGATAGAAAATTAAATTCTTAGTTCAATGATATAATTATTCAAAATTACGTTTAAGATCCTTTCCCCTATAAATGTCTATCGCGACAAAAAATTTATTTTGTGAACCGGAAACGTAAAATATACATCTAAGCGGTTTGGGGTAGAGAATTAAATTCGAGTTTAATGATATAATTATATTCAAAATTACGTTTAAGATGTTTGCCTTTCCCCTATAAAAGTCTATCGCGACAAAAAATTTATTTTGTGAACAGGAAAACGTAAAAAAATACATCTAAGCGGTTTTGGATAGAGAATTAAATTCTGAGTTCATGATATAATTATATTCCTAATTACGTTAAAGATGTCCTTTCCATTATAAAAGTTTATCACGATAAAAAATTTATTTTGTGAACCCGTAAAAAAATACATCTAAGAGGTTTTGGATAGAGAATTAAATTCTGAGTTTAATGATATATATATATTGAAAATTATGTTTAAGATGTTAGCCTTTCCCCTATAAAATCTATCGCGACACAAAATTTATTTTGTGAACCGGAAACGTAAAATATACATCTAAGCGGTGATGGATAGAGAAGTAAATTCTGACTTTAATGATTTAATTATATTCAAAATTAGGTTTAAGATGTTAGCCTTTCCCCTATAAAAGTCTATCGCGACATAAAATTTATTTTGTAGAATTAAATTCTGAGTTTAATGATATAATTATATTCAAAATTACGTTTATGTTAGCCTTTCCCCTATAAAAGTCTACTGCGACAAAAAATTTATTTTGTAGAATTAAATTCTGACTTTAATGATTTAATTATATTCAAGATTACGTTTAAGATGTTAGCCTTTCCCCTATAAAAGTCTATCGCGACAAAAAATTTATTTTGTAGAATTAAATTCTGATTTTAATGATATAATTATATTCAAAATTACGTTTATGTTAACCTTTCCCCTATAAAAGTCTACTGCGACAAAAAATTTATTTTGTAGAATTAAATTCTGAGTTTAATGATTTAATTATATTCAAAATTACGTTTAAGATGTTAGCCTTTGCCTTATAAAAGTCTAAAGCGACAAAAAATTTATTTTGTGAACCGGAAACGTTAAATATACATCTAAGCGGTTTTGGATAGAGAATTAAATTCTGAGTTCAATGATATGATTATATTCAAAATTACGTTTAAGATGTTAGCCTTTCCCCTATAAAAGTCTTTCGCGATAAAATAAATATTTTGTGAACCGGAAACGTAAAAAAATACATCTAAGCGGTTTTAGATAGAAAATTAAATTCTTAGTTCAATGATATTATTATTCAAAATTACGTTTATGTTAGCATTTCCCCTATAAAAGTCTTTCGCGATAAAATATATATTTTGTGAACCGGAAACGTAAAATATACATCTAAGCGGTTTTGGATAAAGAATTAAATTCTGAGTTCAATGATATAATTATATTCAAAATTACGATAAAGATGTTAGCCTTTCCCCTATAAAAGTCTTTCGCGATAAAATATATATTTTGTGAAACGGAGACGTAAAAAAATACATCTAAGCGGTTTTAGATAGAAAATTAAATTTTTAGTTCAATGATATAATTATTCAAAATTACGTTTAAGATGTTAGCCTTTCCCCTATAAATGTCTATCGCGACAAAAAATTTATTTTGTGAACCGGAAACGTAAAATAAACATCTAAGCGGTTTTGGATAGAGAATTAAATTCTGAGTTTAATGATATAATTTTATTCAAAATTACGTTTAAGATGTTAGCCTTTCCCCTATAAAAGTCTATCGCGACAAAAAATTTATTTTGTGAACAGGAAAACGTAAAAAAATACATCTAAGCGGTTTTGGATAGAGAATTAAATTCTGAGTTCATGATATAATTATATTCCTAATTACGTTAAAGATGTCCTTTCCATTATAAAAGTTTATCACGATAAAAAATTTATTTTGTGAACCCGTAAAAAAATACATCTAAGCGGTTTTGGATAGAGAATTAAATTCTGAGTTTAATGATATAATTATATTGAAAATTATGTTTAAGATGTTAGCCTTTCCCCTATAAAATCTATCGCGACACAAAATTTATTTTGTGAACAGGAAACGTAAAATATACATCTAAGCGGTTTTGGATAAAGAATTAAATTCTGAGTTTAATGATATAATTTTATTCAAAATTACGTTTAAGATGTTAGCCTTTCCCCTATAAAAGTCTATCGCGACAAAAAATTTATTTTGTGAACAGGAAACGTAAAAAAATACATCTAAGCGGTTTTGGATAGAGAATTAAATTCTGAGTTTAATGATTTAATTATATTCAAAATTACGTTTAAGATGTTAGCCTTTCCACTATAAAAGTCTATCGCGACAAAAAATTTATTTTGTAGAATTAAATTCTGAGTTTAATGATATAATTATATTCAAAATTACGTTTAAGATGTAAGCCTTTCCCCTGTAAATGTCTATCGCGACAAAAAATTTATTTTGTAGAATTAAATTCTGAGTTTAATGATACAATTATTATCAAAATTACGTTTATGTTAGCCTTTCCCCTATAAAAGTCTACTGCGACAAAAAATTTATTTTGTAGAATTAAATTCTGAGTTTAATGATTTAATTATATTCAAAATTATGTTTAAGATGTTAGCCTTTGCCTTATAAAAGTCTATAGCGACAAAAAATTTATTTTGTGAACCGAAAACGTTAAATATACATCTAAGCGGTTTTGGATAGAGAATTAAATTCTAAGTTCAATGATATAATTATATTCAAAATTACGTTTAAGATGTTAGCCTTTCCACTATAAAAGTCTATCGCGACAAAAAATTTATTTTGTAGAATTAAATTCTGAGTTTAATGATATAATTATATTCAAAATTACGTTTATGTTATCCTTTCCCCTATAAAAGTCTATCGCGACAAAAAATTTATTTTGTAGAATTAAAATCTGAGTTTAATGATATAATTATATTCAAAATTACGTTTATGTTAGCCTTTCCCCTATAAAAGTCTACTGCGACAAAAAATTTATTTTATAGAATTAAGATCTGAGTTTAATGATTTAATTATATTCAAAATTACGTTTAAGATGTTAGCCTTTGCCTTATAAAAGTCTATAGCGACAAAAAATTTATTTTGTGAACCGGAAACGTTAAATATACATCTAAGCGGTTTTGGATAGAGAATTAAATTCTGAGTTCAATGATATAATTATATTCAAAATTACGTTTAAGATGTTAGCCTTTCCCCTATAAAAGTCTTTCGCGATAAAATATATATTTTGTGAACCGGAAACGTAAAAAAATACATCTAAGCGGTTTTAGATAGAAATATAAATTCTTAGTTCAACTATATAATTTATCAAAATTACGATTAAGATGTTAGCCTTTCCCCTATAAATGTCTATCGCGACAAAATATTTATTTTGAGAACCGGAAACGTAAAATAGACATCTAGGCGGTTTTGGATAGAGAATTAAATTCGAGTTTAATGATATAATTATATTCAAAATTACGTTTATGTTAGCCTTTCCCCTATAAAAGTCTACTGCGACAAAAAATTTATTTTGTAGAATTAAATTCTGACTTTAATGATTTAATTATATTCAAAATTACGTTTAAGATGTTAGCCTTTCCCCTATAAAAGTCTATCGCGACAAAAAATTTATTTTGTAGAATTAAATTCTGATTTTAATGATATAATTATATTCAAAATTACGTTTATGTTAGCCTTTCCCCTATAAAAGTCTACTGCGACAAAAAATTTATTTTGTAGAATTAAATTCTGAGTTTAATGATTTAATTATATTCAAAATTACGTTTAAGATGTTAGCCTTTGCCTTATAAAAGTCTATAGCGACAAAAAATTTATTTTGTGAACCGGAAACGTTAAATATACATCTAAGCGGTTTTGGATAGAGAATTAAATTCTGAGTTCAATGATATAATTATATTCAAAATTACGTTTAAGATGTTAGCCTTTCCCCTATAAAAGTCTTTCGCGATAAAATAAATATTTAGTGAACCGGAAACGTAAAAAAATACATCTAAGCGGTTTTAGATAGAAAATTAAATTCTTAGTTCAATGATATTATTATTCAAAATTACGTTTATGTTAGCATTTCCCCTATAAAAGTCTTTCGCGATAAAATATATATTTTGTGAACCGGAAACGTAAAAAAATACATCTAAGCGGTTTTAGATAGAAAATTAAATTCTTAGTTCAACTATATAATTATTCAAAATTACGTTTAAGATGTTAGCCTTTCCCCTATAAATGTCTATCGCGACAAAAAATTTATTTTGTGAACCGGAAACGTAAAATATACATCTAAGCGGTTTTGGATAGAGAATTAAATTCGAGTTTAATGATATAATTATATTCAAAATTACGTTTATTATGTTAGCCTTTCCACTATAAAAGTCTATCGCGACAAAAAATTTATTTTGTAGAATTAAATTCTGAGTTTAATGATATAATTATATTCAAAATTACGTTTAAGATGTAAGCCTTTCCCCTGTAAATGTCTATCGCGACAAAAAATTTATTTTGTAGAATTAAATTCTGAGTTTAATGATACAATTATTATCAAAATTACGTTTATGTTAGCCTTTCCTCTATAAAAGTCTACTGCGACAAAAAATTTATTTTGTAGAATTAAATTCTGAGTTTAATGATTTAATTATATTCAAAATTATGTTTAAGATGTTAGCCTTTGCCTTATAAAAGTCTATAGCGACAAAAAATTTATTTTGTGAACCGGAAACGTTAAATATACATCTAAGCGGTTTTGGATAGAGAATTAAATTCTAAGTTCAATGATATAATTATATTCAAAATTACGTTTAAGATGTTAGCCTTTCCACTATAAAAGTCTATCGCGACAAAAAATTTATTTTGTAGAATTAAATTCTGAGTTTAATGATATAATTATATTCAAAATTACGTTTATGTTATCCTTTCCCCTATAAAAGTCTATCGCGACAAAAAATTTATTTTGTAGAATTAAAATCTGAGTTTAATGATATAATTATATTCAAAATTACGTTTATGTTAGCCTTTCCCCTATAAAAGTCTACTGCGACAAAAAATTTATTTTATAGAATTAAGATCTGAGTTTAATGATTTAATTATATTCAAAATTACGTTTAAGATGTTAGCCTTTGCCTTATAAAAGTCTATAGCGACAAAAAATTTATTTTGTGAACCGGAAACGTTAAATATACATCTAAGCGGTTTTGGATAGAGAATTAAATTCTGAGTTCAATGATATAATTATATTCAAAATTACGTTTATGATGTTAGCCTTTCCACTATAAAAGTCTATCGCGACAAAAAATTTATTTTGTAGAATTAAATTCTGAGTTTAATGATATAATTATATTCAAAATTACGTTTATGTTAGCCTTTCCCCTATAAAAGTCTATCGCGACAAAAAATTTAGAATTAAATTCTGAGTTTAATGATATAATTATATTCAAAATTACGTTTATGTTAGCCTTTCCCCTATAAAAGTCTACTGCGACAAAAAATTTATTTTGTAGAATTAAATTCTGAGGTTAATGATATAATTATATTCAAAATTACGTTTAAGATGTTAGCCTTTACCTTATAAAAGTCAATAGCGACAAAAAATTTATTTTGTGAACCGGAAACGTTAAATATACATCTAAGCGGTTTTGGATAGAGAATTAAATTCTAAGTTCAATGATATAATTATATTCAAAATTACGTTTAAGATGTTAGCCTTTCCACTATAAAAGTCTATCGCGACAAAAAATTTATTTTGTAGAATTAAATTCTGAGTTTAATGATATAATTATATTCAAAATTACGTTTATGTTATCCTTTCCCCTATAAAAGTCTATCGCGACAAAAAATTTATTTTGTAGAATTAAAATCTGAGTTTAATGATATAATTATATTCAAAATTACGTTTATGTTAGCCTTTCCCCTATAAAAGTCTACTGCGACAAAAAATTTATTTTATAGAATTAAGATCTGAGTTTAATGATTTAATTATATTCAAAATTACGTTTAAGATGTTAGCCTTTGCCTTATAAAAGTCTATAGCGACAAAAAATTTATTTTGTGAACCGGAAACGTTAAATATACATCTAAGCGGTTTTGGATAGAGAATTAAATTCTGAGTTCAATGATATAATTATATTCAAAATTACGTTTAAGATGTTAGCCTTTCCCCTATAAAAGTCTTTCGCGATAAAATATATATTTTGTGAACCGGAAACGTAAAAAAATACATCTAAGCTGTTTTAGATAGAAATATAAATTCTTAGTTCAACTATATAATTTATCAAAATTACGTTTAAGATGTTAGCCTTTCCCCTATAAATGTCTATCGCGACAAAATATTTATTTTGAGAACCGGAAACGTAAAATAGACATCTAGGCGGTTTTGGATAGAGAATTAAATTCGAGTTTAATGATATAATTATATTCAAAATTACGTTTAAGATGTTAGCCTTTCCCTTATAAAAGTCTATCGCGACAAAAAATTTATTTTGTAGAATTTAATTATGAGTTTAATGATATAATTATATTCAAAATTACGTTTATGTTAGCCTTTCCCCTATAAAAGTCTATCGCGACAAAAAATTTAGAATTAAATTCTGAGTTTAATGATATAATTATAATCAAAATTACGTTTATGTTAGCCTTTCCCCTATAAAAGTCTACTGCGACAAAAAATTTATTTTGTAGAATTAAATTCTGAGGTTAATGATATAATTATATTCAAAATTACGTTTAAGATGTTAGCCTTTACCTTATAAAAGTCAATAGCGACAAAAAATTTATTTTGTGAACCGGAAACGTTAAATATACATCTAAGCGGTTTTGGATATAGAATTAAATTCTAAGTTCAATGATATAATAATATTCAAAATTACGTTTAAGATGTTAGCCTTTCCCCTATAAAAGTCTTTCGCGATAAAATATATATTTTGTGAACCGGAAACGTAAGAAAATACATCTAAGCGGTTTTAGATAGAAAATTAAATTCTTAGTTCAATGATATTATTATTCAAAATTACGTTTATGTTAGCATTTCCCCTATAAAAGTCTTTCGCGATAAAATATATATTTTGTGAACCGGAAACGTAAAAAAATACATCTAAGCGGTTTTAGATAGAAAATTAAATTCTTAGTTCAACTATATAATTATTCAAAATTACGTTTAAGATGTTAGCCTTTCCCCTATAAATGTCTATCGCGACAAAAAATTTATTTTGTGAACCGGAAACGTAAAATATACATCTAAGCGGTTTTGGATAGAGAATTAAATTCGAGTTTAATGATATAATTATATTCAAAATTACGTTTATGATGTTAGCCTTTCCCTTATAAAAGTCTATCGCGACAAAAAATTTATTTTGTAGAATTAAATTCTGAGTTTAATGATATAATTATATTCAAAATTACGTTTATGTTAGCCTTTCCCCTATAAAAGTCTATCGCGACAAAAAATTTAGAATTAAATTCTGAGTTTAATGATATAATTATATTCAAAATTACGTTTATGTTAGCCTTTCCCCTATAAAAGTCTACTGCGACAAAAAATTTATTTTGTAGAATTAAATTCTGAGGTTAATGATATAATTATATTCAAAATTACGTTTAAGATGTTAGCCTTTACCTTATAAAAGTCAATAGCGACAAAAAATTTATTTTGTGAACCGGAAACGTTAAATATACATCTAAGCGGTTTTGGATAGAGAATTAAATTCTAAGTTCAATGATATAATTATATTCAAAATTACGTTTAAGATGTTAGCCTTTCCACTATAAAAGTCTATCGCGACAAAAAATTTATTTTGTAGAATTAAATTCTGAGTTTAATGATATAATTATATTCAAAATTACGTTTATGTTATCCTTTCCCCTATAAAAGTCTATCGCGACAAAAAATTTATTTTGTAGAATTAAAATCTGAGTTTAATGATATAATTATATTCAAAATTACGTTTATGTTAGCCTTTCCCCTATAAAAGTCTACTGCGACAAAAAATTTATTTTATAGAATTAAGATCTGAGTTTAATGATTTAATTATATTCAAAATTACGTTTAAGATGTTAGCCTTTGCCTTATAAAAGTCTATAGCGACAAAAAATTTATTTTGTGAACCGGAAACGTTAAATATACATCTAAGCGGTTTTGGATAGAGAATTAAATTCTGAGTTCAATGATATAATTATATTCAAAATTACGTTTAAGATGTTAGCCTTTCCCCTATAAAAGTCTTTCGCGATAAAATATATATTTTGTGAACCGGAAACGTAAAAAAATACATCTAAGCGGTTTTAGATAGAAATATAAATTCTTAGTTCAACTATATAATTTATCAAAATTACGTTTAAGATGTTAGCCTTTCCCCTATAAATGTCTATCGCGACAAAATATTTATTTTGAGAACCGGAAACGTAAAATAGACATCTAGGCGGTTTTGGATAGAGAATTAAATTCGAGTTTAATGATATAATTATATTCAAAATTACGTTTATGTTAGCCTTTCCCCTATAAAAGTCTACTGCGACAAAAAATTTATTTTGTAGAATTAAATTCTGACTTTAATGATTTAATTATATTCAAAATTACGTTTAAGATGTTAGCCTTTCCCCTATAAAAGTCTATCGCGACAAAAAATTTATTTTGTAGAATTAAATTCTGATTTTAATGATATAATTATATTCAAAATTACGTTTATGTTAGCCTTTCCCCTATAAAAGTCTACTGCGACAAAAAATTTATTTTGTAGAATTAAATTCTGAGTTTAATGATTTAATTATATTCAAAATTACGTTTAAGATGTTAGCCTTTGCCTTATAAAAGTCTATAGCGACAAAAAATTTATTTTGTGAACCGGAAACGTTAAATATACATCTAAGCGGTTTTGGATAGAGAATTAAATTCTGAGTTCAATGATATAATTATATTCAAAATTACGTTTAAGATGTTAGCCTTTCCCCTATAAAAGTCTTTCGCGATAAAATAAATATTTAGTGAACCGGAAACGTAAAAAAATACATCTAAGCGGTTTTAGATAGAAAATTAAATTCTTAGTTCAATGATATTATTATTCAAAATTACGTTTATGTTAGCATTTCCCCTATAAAAGTCTTTCGCGATAAAATATATATTTTGTGAACCGGAAACGTAAAAAAATACATCTAAGCGGTTTTAGATAGAAAATTAAATTCTTAGTTCAACTATATAATTATTCAAAATTACGTTTAAGATGTTAGCCTTTCCCCTATAAATGTCTATCGCGATAAAATATATATTTTGTGAACCGGAAACGTAAAATATACATCTAAGCGGTTTTGGATAGAGAATTAAATTCGAGTTTAATGATATAATTATATTCAAAATTACGTTTATGATGTTAGCCTTTCCCTTATAAAAGTCTATCGCGACAAAAAATTTATTTTGTAGAATTAAATTCTGAGTTTAATGATATAATTATATTCAAAATTACGTTTATGTTAGCCTTTCCCCTATAAAAGTCTATCGCGACAAAAAATTTAGAATTAAATTCTGAGTTTAATGATATAATTATATTCAAAATTACGTTTATGTTAGCCTTTCCCCTATAAAAGTCTACTGCGACAAAAAATTTATTTTGTAGAATTAAATTCTGAGGTTAATGATATAATTATATTCAAAATTACGTTTAAGATGTTAGCCTTTACCTTATAAAAGTCAATAGCGACAAAAAATTTATTTTGTGAACCGGAAACGTTAAATATACATCTAAGCGGTTTTGGATAGAGAATTAAATTCTAAGTTCAATGATATAATTATATTCAAAATTACGTTTAAGATGTTAGCCTTTCCACTATAAAAGTCTATCGCGACAAAAAATTTATTTTGTAGAATTAAATTCTGAGTTTAATGATATAATTATATTCAAAATTACGTTTATGTTATCCTTTCCCCTATAAAAGTCTATCGCGACAAAAAATTTATTTTGTAGAATTAAAATCTGAGTTTAATGATATAATTATATTCAAAATTACGTTTATGTTAGCCTTTCCCCTATAAAAGTCTACTGCGACAAAAAATTTATTTTATAGAATTAAGATCTGAGTTTAATGATTTAATTATATTCAAAATTACGTTTAAGATGTTAGCCTTTGCCTTATAAAAGTCTATAGCGACAAAAAATTTATTTTGTGAACCGGAAACGTTAAATATACATCTAAGCGGTTTTGGATAGAGAATTAAATTCTGAGTTCAATGATATAATTATATTCAAAATTACGTTTAAGATGTTAGCCTTTCCCCTATAAAAGTCTTTCGCGATAAAATATATATTTTGTGAACCGGAAACGTAAAAAAATACATCTAAGCGGTTTTAGATAGAAATATAAATTCTTAGTTCAACTATATAATTTATCAAAATTACGTTTAAGATGTTAGCCTTTCCCCTATAAATGTCTATCGCGACAAAATATTTATTTTGAGAACCGGAAACGTAAAATAGACATCTAGGCGGTTTTGGATAGAGAATTAAATTCGAGTTTAATGATATAATTATATTCAAAATTACGTTTATGTTAGCCTTTCCCCTATAAAAGTCTACTGCGACAAAAAATTTATTTTGTAGAATTAAATTCTGACTTTAATGATTTAATTATATTCAAAATTACGTTTAAGATGTTAGCCTTTCCCCTATAAAAGTCTATCGCGACAAAAAATTTATTTTGTAGAATTAAATTCTGATTTTAATGATATAATTATATTCAAAATTACGTTTATGTTAGCCTTTCCCCTATAAAAGTCTACTGCGACAAAAAATTTATTTTGTAGAATTAAATTCTGAGTTTAATGATTTAATTATATTCAAAATTACGTTTAAGATGTTAGCCTTTGCCTTATAAAAGTCTATAGCGACAAAAAATTTATTTTGTGAACCGGAAACGTTAAATATACATCTAAGCGGTTTTGGATAGAGAATTAAATTCTGAGTTCAATGATATAATTATATTCAAAATTACGTTTAAGATGTTAGCCTTTCCCCTATAAAAGTCTTTCGCGATAAAATAAATATTTAGTGAACCGGAAACGTAAAAAAATACATCTAAGCGGTTTTAGATAGAAAATTAAATTCTTAGTTCAATGATATTATTATTCAAAATTACGTTTATGTTAGCATTTCCCCTATAAAAGTCTTTCGCGATAAAATATATATTTTGTGAACCGGAAACGTAAAAAAATACATCTAAGCGGTTTTAGATAGAAAATTAAATTCTTAGTTCAACTATATAATTATTCAAAATTACGTTTAAGATGTTAGCCTTTCCCCTATAAATGTCTATCGCGACAAAAAATTTATTTTGTGAACCGGAAACGTAAAATATACATCTAAGCGGTTTTGGATAGAGAATTAAATTCGAGTTTAATGATATAATTATATTCAAAATTACGTTTATTATGTTAGCCTTTCCACTATAAAAGTCTATCGCGACAAAAAATTTATTTTGTAGAATTAAATTCTGAGTTTAATGATATAATTATATTCAAAATTACGTTTAAGATGTAAGCCTTTCCCCTGTAAATGTCTATCGCGACAAAAAATTTATTTTGTAGAATTAAATTCTGAGTTTAATGATACAATTATTATCAAAATTACGTTTATGTTAGCCTTTCCCCTATAAAAGTCTACTGCGACAAAAAATTTATTTTGTAGAATTAAATTCTGAGTTTAATGATTTAATTATATTCAAAATTATGTTTAAGATGTTAGCCTTTGCCTTATAAAAGTCTATAGCGACAAAAAATTTATTTTGTGAACCGGAAACGTTAAATATACATCTAAGCGGTTTTGGATAGAGAATTAAATTCTAAGTTCAATGATATAATTATATTCAAAATTACGTTTAAGATGTTAGCCTTTCCACTATAAAAGTCTATCGCGACAAAAAATTTATTTTGTAGAATTAAATTCTGAGTTTAATGATATAATTATATTCAAAATTACGTTTATGTTATCCTTTCCCCTATAAAAGTCTATCGCGACAAAAAATTTATTTTGTAGAATTAAAATCTGAGTTTAATGATATAATTATATTCAAAATTACGTTTATGTTAGCCTTTCCCCTATAAAAGTCTACTGCGACAAAAAATTTATTTTATAGAATTAAGATCTGAGTTTAATGATTTAATTATATTCAAAATTACGTTTAAGATGTTAGCCTTTGCCTTATAAAAGTCTATAGCGACAAAAAATTTATTTTGTGAACCGGAAACGTTAAATATACATCTAAGCGGTTTTGGATAGAGAATTAAATTCTGAGTTCAATGATATAATTATATTCAAAATTACGTTTATGATGTTAGCCTTTCCACTATAAAAGTCTATCGCGACAAAAAATTTATTTTGTAGAATTAAATTCTGAGTTTAATGATATAATTATATTCAAAATTACGTTTATGTTAGCCTTTCCCCTATAAAAGTCTATCGCGACAAAAAATTTAGAATTAAATTCTGAGTTTAATGATATAATTATATTCAAAATTACGTTTATGTTAGCCTTTCCCCTATAAAAGTCTACTGCGACAAAAAATTTATTTTGTAGAATTAAATTCTGAGGTTAATGATATAATTATATTCAAAATTACGTTTAAGATGTTAGCCTTTACCTTATAAAAGTCAATAGCGACAAAAAATTTATTTTGTGAACCGGAAACGTTAAATATACATCTAAGCGGTTTTGGATAGAGAATTAAATTCTAAGTTCAATGATATAATTATATTCAAAATTACGTTTAAGATGTTAGCCTTTCCACTATAAAAGTCTATCGCGACAAAAAATTTATTTTGTAGAATTAAATTCTGAGTTTAATGATATAATTATATTCAAAATTACGTTTATGTTATCCTTTCCCCTATAAAAGTCTATCGCGACAAAAAATTTATTTTGTAGAATTAAAATCTGAGTTTAATGATATAATTATATTCAAAATTACGTTTATGTTAGCCTTTCCCCTATAAAAGTCTACTGCGACAAAAAATTTATTTTATAGAATTAAGATCTGAGTTTAATGATTTAATTATATTCAAAATTACGTTTAAGATGTTAGCCTTTGCCTTATAAAAGTCTATAGCGACAAAAAATTTATTTTGTGAACCGGAAACGTTAAATATACATCTAAGCGGTTTTGGATAGAGAATTAAATTCTGAGTTCAATGATATAATTATATTCAAAATTACGTTTAAGATGTTAGCCTTTCCCCTATAAAAGTCTTTCGCGATAAAATATATATTTTGTGAACCGGAAACGTAAAAAAATACATCTAAGCGGTTTTAGATAGAAATATAAATTCTTAGTTCAACTATATAATTTATCAAAATTACGTTTAAGATGTTAGCCTTTCCCCTATAAATGTCTATCGCGACAAAATATTTATTTTGAGAACCGGAAACGTAAAATAGACATCTAGGCGGTTTTGGATAGAGAATTAAATTCGAGTTTAATGATATAATTATATTCAAAATTACGTTTAAGATGTTAGCCTTTCCCTTATAAAAGTCTATCGCGACAAAAAATTTATTTTGTAGAATTTAATTATGAGTTTAATGATATAATTATATTCAAAATTACGTTTATGTTAGCCTTTCCCCTATAAAAGTCTATCGCGACAAAAAATTTAGAATTAAATTCTGAGTTTAATGATATAATTATAATCAAAATTACGTTTATGTTAGCCTTTCCCCTATAAAAGTCTACTGCGACAAAAAATTTATTTTGTAGAATTAAATTCTGAGGTTAATGATATAATTATATTCAAAATTACGTTTAAGATGTTAGCCTTTACCTTATAAAAGTCAATAGCGACAAAAAATTTATTTTGTGAACCGGAAACGTTAAATATACATCTAAGCGGTTTTGGATATAGAATTAAATTCTAAGTTCAATGATATAATAATATTCAAAATTACGTTTAAGATGTTAGCCTTTCCCCTATAAAAGTCTTTCGCGATAAAATATATATTTTGTGAACCGGAAACGTAAGAAAATACATCTAAGCGGTTTTAGATAGAAAATTAAATTCTTAGTTCAATGATATAATTATTCAAAATTACGTTTAAGATGTTAGCCTTTCCCCTATAAATGTCTATCGCGACAAAAAATTTATTTTGTGAACCGGAAACGTAAAATATACATCTAAGCGATTTGGGATAGAGAATTAAATTCGAGTTTAATGATATAATTATATTCAAAATTACGTTTAAGATGTTTGCCTTTCCCCTATAAATGTCTATCGCGACAAAAAATTTATTTTGTGAACCGGAAACGTAAAATATACATCTAAGCGGTTTGGGATAGAGAATTAAATTCGAGTTTAATGATATAATTATATTCAAAATTACGTTTAAGATGTTAGCCTTTCCCCTATAAAAGTCTATCGCGACAAAAAATTTATTTTGTGAACAGAAAAACGTAAAAAAATACATCTAAGCGGTTTTGGATAGAGAATTAAATTCTGAGTTCATGATATAATTATATTCCTAATTACGTTAAAGATGTTAGCCTTTCCATTATAAAAGTTTATCACGATAAAAAATTTATTTTGTGAACCCGTAAAAAAATACATCTAAGCGGTTTTTTATAGAGAATTAAATTCTGAGTTTAATGATATAATTATATTGAAAATTATGTTTAAGATGTTAGCCTTTCCCCTATAAAAGTCTATCGCGACAAAAAATTTATTTTGTAGAATTAAATTCTGAGTTTAATGATATAATTATATTCAAAATTACGTTTATGTTAGCCTTTCCCCTATAAAAGTCTACTGCGACAAAAAATTTATTTTGTAGAATTAAATTCTGACTTTAATGATTTAATTATATTCAAAATTACGTTTAAGATGTTAGCCTTTCCCCTATAAAAGTCTATCGCGACAAAAAATTTATTTTGTAGAATTAAATTCTGATTTTAATGATATAATTATATTCAAAATTATGTTTATGTTAGCCTTTCCCCTATAAAAGTCTACTGCGACAAAAAATTTATTTTGTAGAATTAAATTCTGAGTTTAATGATTTAATTATATTCAAAATTACGTTTAAGATGTTAGCCTTTGCCTTATAAAAGTCTATAGCGACAAAAAATTTATTTTGTGAACCGGAAAACGTACAAAAATACATCTTAGCGGTTTTGGATAGAGAATTAAATTCTGAGTTTAATGATATAATTATATTCAAAATTACGTTTAAGATGATAGCCTTTCCTCTATAAAAGTCTATCGCGACACAAAATTTATTTTGTGAACCGGAAACGTAAAATATACATCTAAGCGGTGATGGATAGAGAATTAAATTCTGACCTTAATGATTTAATTATATTCAAAATTAGGTTTAAGATGTTAGCCTTTCCCCTATAAAAGTCTATCGCGACAAAAAATTTATTTTGTAGAATTAAATTCTGAGTTTAATGATATAATTATATTCAAAATTACGTTTATGTTAGCCTTTCCCCTATAAAAGTCTACTGCGACAAAAAATTTATTTTGTAGAATTAAATTCTGACTTTAATGATTTAATTATATTCAAAATTACGGTTAAGATGTTAGCCTTTCCCCTATAAAAGTCTATCGCGACAAAAAATTTATTTTGTAGAATTAAATTCTGATTTTAATGATATAATTATATTCAAAATTACGTTTATGTTAGCCTTTCCCCTATAAAAGTCTACTGCGACAAAAAATTTATTTTGTAGAATTAAATTCTGAGTTTAATGATTTAATTATATTCAAAATTACGTTTAAGATGTTAGCCTTTGCCTTATAAAAGTCTATAGCGACAAAAAATTTATTTTGTGAACCGGAAACGTTAAATATACATCTAAGCGGTTTTGGATAGAGAATTAAATTCTGAGTTCAATGATATAATTATATTCAAAATTACGTTTAAGATGTTAGCCTTTCCCCTATAAAAGTCTTTCACGATAAAATAAATATTTAGTGAACCGGAAACGTAAAAAAATACATCTAAGCGGTTTTAGATAGAAAATTAAATTCTTAGTTCAATGATATTATTATTCAAAATTACGTTTATGTTAGCATTTCCCCTATAAAAGTCTTTCGCGATAAAATATATATTTTGTGAACCGGAAACGTAAAAAAATACATCTAAGCGGTTTTAGATAGAAAATTAAATTCTTAGTTCAACTATATAATTATTCAAAATTACGTTTAAGATGTTAGCCTTTCCCCTATAAATGTCTATCGCGACAAAAAAATTATTTTGTGAACCGGAAACGTAAAATATACATCTAAGCGGTTTTGGATAGAGAATTAAATTCGAGTTTAATGATATAATTATATTCAAAATTACGTTTATGATGTTAGCCTTTCCCTTATAAAAGTCTATCGCGACAAAAAATTTATTTTGTAGAATTAAATTCTGAGTTTAATGATATAATTATATTCAAAATTACGTTTATGTTAGCCTTTCCCCTATAAAAGTCTATCGCGACAAAAAATTTAGAATTAAATTCTGAGTTTAATGATATAATTATATTCAAAATTACGTTTATGTTAGCCTTTCCCCTATAAAAGTCTACTGCGACAAAAAATTTATTTTGTAGAATTAAATTCTGAGGTTAATGATATAATTATATTCAAAATTACGTTTAAGATGTTAGCCTTTACCTTATAAAAGTCAATAGCGACAAAAAATTTATTTTGTGAACCGGAAACGTTAAATATACATCTAAGCGGTTTTGGATATAGAATTAAATTCTAAGTTCAATGATATAATAATATTCAAAATTACGTTTAAGATGTTAGCCTTTCCCCTATAAAAGTCTTTCGCGATAAAATATATATTTTGTGAACCGGAAACGTAAGAAAATACATCTAAGCGGTTTTAGATAGAAAATTAAATTCTTAGTTCAATGATATAATTATTCAAAATTACGTTTAAGATGTTAGCCTTTCCCCTATAAATGTCTATCGCGACAAAAAATTTATTTTGTGAACCGGAAACGTTAAATATACATCTAAGCGGTTTTGGATAGAGAATTAAATTCTGAGTTCAATGATATAATTATATTCAAAATTACGTTTAAGATGTTAGCCTTTCCCCTATAAAAGTCTTTCGCGATAAAATATATATTTTGTGAACCGGAAACGTAAAAAAATACATCTAAGCGGTTTTAGATAGAAATATAAATTCTTAGTTCAACTATATAATTTATCAAAATTACGTTTAAGATGTTAGCCTTTCCCCTATAAATGTCTATCGCGACAAAATATTTATTTTGAGAACCGGAAACGTAAAATAGACATCTAGGCGGTTTTGGATAGAGAATTAAATTCGAGTTTAATGATATAATTATATTCAAAATTACGTTTATGTTAGCCTTTCCCCTATAAAAGTCTACTGCGACAAAAAATTTATTTTGTAGAATTAAATTCTGACTTTAATGATTTAATTATATTCAAAATTACGTTTAAGATGTTAGCCTTTCCCCTATAAAAGTCTATCGCGACAAAAAATTTATTTTGTAGAATTAAATTCTGATTTTAATGATATAATTATATTCAAAATTACGTTTATGTTAGCCTTTCCCCTATAAAAGTCTACTGCGACAAAAAATTTATTTTGTAGAATTAAATTCTGAGTTTAATGATTTAATTATATTCAAAATTACGTTTAAGATGTTAGCCTTTGCCTTATAAAAGTCTATAGCGACAAAAAATTTATTTTGTGAACCGGAAACGTTAAATATACATCTAAGCGGTTTTGGATAGAGAATTAAATTCTGAGTTCAATGATATAATTATATTCAAAATTACGTTTAAGATGTTAGCCTTTCCCCTATAAAAGTCTTTCGCGATAAAATAAATATTTAGTGAACCGGAAACGTAAAAAAATACATCTAAGCGGTTTTAGATAGAAAATTAAATTCTTAGTTCAATGATATTATTATTCAAAATTACGTTTATGTTAGCATTTCCCCTATAAAAGTCTTTCGCGATAAAATATATATTTTGTGAACCGGAAACGTAAAAAAATACATCTAAGCGGTTTTAGATAGAAAATTAAATTCTTAGTTCAACTATATAATTATTCAAAATTACGTTTAAGATGTTAGCCTTTCCCCTATAAATGTCTATCGCGACAAAAAATTTATTTTGTGAACCGGAAACGTAAAATATACATCTAAGCGGTTTTGGATAGAGAATTAAATTCGAGTTTAATGATATAATTATATTCAAAATTACGTTTATGATGTTAGCCTTTCCACTATAAAAGTCTATCGCGACAAAAAATTTATTTTGTAGAATTAAATTCTGAGTTTAATGATATAATTATATTCAAAATTACGTTTAAGATGTAAGCCTTTCCCCTGTAAATGTCTATCGCGACAAAAAATTTATTTTGTAGAATTAAATTCTGAGTTTAATGATACAATTATTATCAAAATTACGTTTATGTTAGCCTTTCCCCTATAAAAGTCTACTGCGACAAAAAATTTATTTTGTAGAATTAAATTCTGAGTTTAATGATTTAATTATATTCAAAATTATGTTTAAGATGTTAGCCTTTGCCTTATAAAAGTCTATAGCGACAAAAAATTTATTTTGTGAACCGGAAACGTTAAATATACATCTAAGCGGTTTTGGATAGAGAATTAAATTCTAAGTTCAATGATATAATTATATTCAAAATTACGTTTAAGATGTTAGCCTTTCCACTATAAAAGTCTATCGCGACAAAAAATTTATTTTGTAGAATTAAATTCTGAGTTTAATGATATAATTATATTCAAAATTACGTTTATGTTATCCTTTCCCCTATAAAAGTCTATCGCGACAAAAAATTTATTTTGTAGAATTAAAATCTGAGTTTAATGATATAATTATATTCAAAATTACGTTTATGTTAGCCTTTCCCCTATAAAAGTCTACTGCGACAAAAAATTTATTTTATAGAATTAAGATCTGAGTTTAATGATTTAATTATATTCAAAATTACGTTTAAGATGTTAGCCTTTGCCTTATAAAAGTCTATAGCGACAAAAAATTTATTTTGTGAACCGGAAACGTTAAATATACATCTAAGCGGTTTTGGATAGAGAATTAAATTCTTAATTCAATTATATAATTATATTCAAAATTACGTTTATGATGTTAGCCTTTCCACTATAAAAGTCTATCGCGACAAAAAATTTATTTTGTAGAATTAAATTCTGAGTTTAATGATATAATTATATTCAAAATTACGTTTATGTTAGCCTTTCCCCTATAAAAGTCTATCGCGACAAAAAATTTAGAATTAAATTCTGAGTTTAATGATATAATTATATTCAAAATTACGTTTATGTTAGCCTTTCCCCTATAAAAGTCTACTGCGACAAAAAATTTATTTTGTAGAATTAAATTCTGAGGTTAATGATATAATTATATTCAAAATTACGTTTAAGATGTTAGCCTTTACCTTATAAAAGTCAATAGCGACAAAAAATTTATTTTGTGAACCGGAAACGTTAAATATACATCTAAGCGGTTTTGGATAGAGAATTAAATTCTAAGTTCAATGATATAATTATATTCAAAATTACGTTTAAGATGTTAGCCTTTCCACTATAAAAGTCTATCGCGACAAAAAATTTATTTTGTAGAATTAAATTCTGAGTTTAATGATATAATTATATTCAAAATTACGTTTATGTTATCCTTTCCCCTATAAAAGTCTATCGCGACAAAAAATTTATTTTGTAGAATTAAAATCTGAGTTTAATGATATAATTATATTCAAAATTACGTTTATGTTAGCCTTTCCCCTATAAAAGTCTACTGCGACAAAAAATTTATTTTATAGAATTAAGATCTGAGTTTAATGATTTAATTATATTCAAAATTACGTTTAAGATGTTAGCCTTTGCCTTATAAAAGTCTATAGCGACAAAAAATTTATTTTGTGAACCGGAAACGTTAAATATACATCTAAGCGGTTTTGGATAGAGAATTAAATTCTGAGTTCAATGATATAATTATATTCAAAATTACGTTTAAGATGTTAGCCTTTCCCCTATAAAAGTCTTTCGCGATAAAATATATATTTTGTGAACCGGAAACGTAAAAAAATACATCTAAGCGGTTTTAGATAGAAATATAAATTCTTAGTTCAACTATATAATTTATCAAAATTACGTTTAAGATGTTAGCCTTTCCCCTATAAATGTCTATCGCGACAAAATATTTATTTTGAGAACCGGAAACGTAAAATAGACATCTAGGCGGTTTTGGATAGAGAATTAAATTCGAGTTTAATGATATAATTATATTCAAAATTACGTTTAAGATGTTAGCCTTTCCCTTATAAAAGTCTATCGCGACAAAAAATTTATTTTGTAGAATTTAATTATGAGTTTAATGATATAATTATATTCAAAATTACGTTTATGTTAGCCTTTCCCCTATAAAAGTCTATCGCGACAAAAAATTTAGAATTAAATTCTGAGTTTAATGATATAATTATAATCAAAATTACGTTTATGTTAGCCTTTCCCCTATAAAAGTCTACTGCGACAAAAAATTTATTTTGTAGAATTAAATTCTGAGGTTAATGATATAATTATATTCAAAATTACGTTTAAGATGTTAGCCTTTACCTTATAAAAGTCAATAGCGACAAAAAATTTATTTTGTGAACCGGAAACGTTAAATATACATCTAAGCGGTTTTGGATATAGAATTAAATTCTAAGTTCAATGATATAATAATATTCAAAATTACGTTTAAGATGTTAGCCTTTCCCCTATAAAAGTCTTTCGCGATAAAATATATATTTTGTGAACCGGAAACGTAAGAAAATACATCTAAGCGGTTTTAGATAGAAAATTAAATTCTTAGTTCAATGATATAATTATTCAAAATTACGTTTAAGATGTTAGCCTTTCCCCTATAAATGTCTATCGCGACAAAAAATTTATTTTGTGAACCGGAAACGTAAAATATACATCTAAGCGATTTGGGATAGAGAATTAAATTCGAGTTTAATGATATAATTATATTCAAAATTACGTTTAAGATGTTTGCCTTTCCCCTATAAATGTCTATCGCGACAAAAAATTTATTTTGTGAACCGGAAACGTAAAATATACATCTAAGCGGTTTGGGATAGAGAATTAAATTCGAGTTTAATGATATAATTATATTCAAAATTACGTTTATGATGTTAGCCTTTCCCTTATAAAAGTCTATCGCGACAAAAAATTTATTTTGTAGAATTAAATTCTGAGTTTAATGATATAATTATATTCAAAATTACGTTTATGTTAGCCTTTCCCCTATAAAAGTCTATCGCGACAAAAAATTTAGAATTAAATTCTGAGTTTAATGATATAATTATATTCAAAATTACGTTTATGTTAGCCTTTCCCCTATAAAAGTCTACTGCGACAAAAAATTTATTTTGTAGAATTAAATTCTGAGGTTAATGATATAATTATATTCAAAATTACGTTTAAGATGTTAGCCTTTACCTTATAAAAGTCAATAGCGACAAAAAATTTATTTTGTGAACCGGAAACGTTAAATATACATCTAAGCGGTTTTGGATATAGAATTAAATTCTAAGTTCAATGATATAATAATATTCAAAATTACGTTTAAGATGTTAGCCTTTCCCCTATAAAAGTCTTTCGCGATAAAATATATATTTTGTGAACCGGAAACGTAAGAAAATACATCTAAGCGGTTTTAGATAGAAAATTAAATTCTTAGTTCAATGATATAATTATTCAAAATTACGTTTAAGATGTTAGCCTTTCCCCTATAAATGTCTATCGCGACAAAAAATTTATTTTGTGAACCGGAAACGTTAAATATACATCTAAGCGGTTTTGGATAGAGAATTAAATTCTGAGTTCAATGATATAATTATATTCAAAATTACGTTTAAGATGTTAGCCTTTCCCCTATAAAAGTCTTTCGCGATAAAATATATATTTTGCGAACCGGAAACGTAAAAAAATACATCTAAGCGGTTTTAGATAGAACTATAAATTCTTAGTTCAACTATATAATTTATCAAAATTACGTTTAAGATGTTAGCCTTTCCCCTATAAATGTCTATCGCGACAAAATATTTATTTTGAGAACCGGAAACGTAAAATAGACATCTAGGCGGTTTTGGATAGAGAATTAAATTCGAGTTTAATGATATAATTATATTCAAAATTACGTTTATGTTAGCCTTTCCCCTATAAAAGTCTACTGCGACAAAAAATTTATTTTGTAGAATTAAATTCTGACTTTAATGATTTAATTATATTCAAAATTACGTTTAAGATGTTAGCCTTTCCCCTATAAAAGTCTATCGCGACAAAAAATTTATTTTGTAGAATTTAATTCTGATTTTAATGATATAATTATATTCAAAATTACGTTTATGTTAGCCTTTCCCCTATAAAAGTCTACTGCGACAAAAAATTTATTTTGTAGAATTAAATTCTGAGTTTAATGATTTAATTATATTCAAAATTACGTTTAAGATGTTAGCCTTTGCCTTATAAAAGTCTATAGCGACAAAAAATTTATTTTGTGAACCGGAAACGTTAAATATACATCTAAGCGGTTTTGGATAGAGAATTAAATTCTGAGTTCAATGATATAATTATATTCAAAATTACGTTTAAGATGTTAGCCTTTCCCCTATAAAAGTCTTTCGCGATAAAATAAATATTTAGTGAACCGGAAACGTAAAAAAATACATCTAAGCGGTTTTAGATAGAAAATTAAATTCTTAGTTCAATGATATTATTATTCAAAATTACGTTTATGTTAGCATTTCCCCTATAAAAGTCTTTCGCGATAAAATATATATTTTGTGAACCGGAAACGTAAAAAAATACATCTAAGCGGTTTTAGATAGAAAATTAAATTCTTAGTTCAACTATATAATTATTCAAAATTACGTTTAAGATGTTAGCCTTTCCCCTATAAATGTCTATCGCGACAAAAAATTTATTTTGTGAACCGGAAACGTAAAATATACATCTAAGCGGTTTTGGATAGAGAATTAAATTCGAGTTTAATGATATAATTATATTCAAAATTACGTTTATGATGTTAGCCTTTCCCTTATAAAAGTCTATCGTGACAAAAAATTTATTTTGTAGAATTAAATTCTGAGTTTAATGATATAATTATATTCAAAATTACGTTTATGTTAGCCTTTCCCCTATAAAAGTCTATCGCGACAAAAAATTTAGAATTAAATTCTGAGTTTAATGATATAATTATATTCAAAATTACGTTTATGTTAGCCTTTCCCCTATAAAAGTCTACTGCGACAAAAAATTTATTTTGTAGAATTAAATTCTGAGGTTAATGATATAATTATATTCAAAATTACGTTTAAGATGTTAGCCTTTACCTTATAAAAGTCAATAGCGACAAAAAATTTATTTTGTGAACCGGAAACGTTAAATATACATCTAAGCGGTTTTGGATATAGAATTAAATTCTAAGTTCAATGATATAATAATATTCAAAATTACGTTTAAGATGTTAGCCTTTCCCCTATAAAAGTCTTTCGCGATAAAATATATATTTTGTGAACCGGAAACGTAAGAAAATACATCTAAGCGGTTTTAGATAGAAAATTAAATTCTTAGTTCAATGATATAATTATTCAAAATTACGTTTAAGATGTTAGCCTTTCCCCTATAAATGTCTATCGCGACAAAAAATTTATTTTGTGAACCGGAAACGTAAAATATACATCTAAGCGGTTTGGGATAGAGAATTAAATTCGAGTTTAATGATATAATTATATTCAAAATTACGTTTAAGATGTTAGCCTTTCCCCTATAAAAGTCTATCGCGACAAAAAATTTATTTTGTGAACAGGAAAACGTAAAAAAATACATCTAAGCGGTTTTGGATAGAGAATTAAATTCTGAGTTCATGATATAATTATATTCAAAATTACGTTAAAGATGTTAGCCTTTCCATTATAAAAGTTTATCACGACAAAAAACTTATTTTGTGAACCCGTAAAAAAATACATCTAAGCGGTTTTGGATAGAGAATTAAATTCTGAGTTTAATGATATAATTATATTGAAAATTATGTTTAAGATGTTAGCCTTTCCACTATAAAAGTCTATCGCGACAAAAAATTTATTTTGTAGAATTAAATTCTGAGTTTAATGATATATTTATATTCAAAATTACGTTTAAGATGTAAGCCTTTCCCCTGTAAATGTCTATCGAGACAAAAAAAATTTTTTGTGAACCGGAAACGTAAAAAAATACATCTAAGCGGTTTTGGATAGAGAATTAAATTCTTAGTTCAATGATATAATTATTCAAAATTACGTTTAAGATGTTAGCCTTTCCCCTATAAATGTCTATCCGACAAAAAATTTATTTTGTGAACAGGAAACGTAAAAAAATACATCTAAGCGGTTTTAGATAGAAAATTAAATTCTTAGTTCAATGATATAATTATTCAAAATTACGTTCAAGATGTTAGCCTTTCCCCTATAAATGTCTATCGCGACAAAAAATTTATTTTGTGAACAGGAAACGTAAAAAAATACATCTAAGCGGTTTTGGATAGAGAATTAAATTCTGAGTTTAATGATTTAATTAAATTCAAAAATACGTTTAAGATGTTAGCCTTTCCACTATAAAAGTCTATCGCGACAAAAAATTTATATTGTAGAATTAAATTCTGATTTTAATGATATAATTATATTCAAAATTACGTTTAAGATGTTACCCTTTCCCCTATAAAAGTCTATCGCGACAAAAAATTTATTTTGTGAACAGGAAACGTAAAAAAATACATCTAAGCGGTTTTGGATAGAGAATTTAATTCTGAGTTTAATGATTTAATTATATTCAAAATTACGTTTAAGATGTTAGCCTTTCCACTATAAAAGTCTATCGCAACAAAAAATTTATTTTGTAGAATTAAATTCTGAGTTTAATGATATAATTATATTCAAAATTACGTTTAAGATGTAAGCCTTTCCCCTGTAAATGTCTATCGAGACAAAAAAATTTTTTTGTGAACCGGAAAAGTAAAAAAATACATCTAAGCGGTTTTGGATAGAGAATTAAATTCTGAGTTTAATGATTTTATTATATTCAAAGTTACGTTTAAGATGTTAGTTTTTCCCCTATAAAAAACTATCGCGACACAAAATTTATTTTGTGAACAGGAAACGTAAAAAAATACATCTAAGCGGTTTTGGATAGAGAATTAAATTCTGAGTTTAATGATTTAATTATATTCAAAATTACGTTTAAGATGTTAGCCTTTCCACTATAATAGTCTATCGCGACAAAAAATTTATTTTGTAGATTTAAATTCTTAGTTTAATGATATAATTATATTCAAAATTACGTTTAAGATGTAAGCCTTTCCCCTGTAAATGTCTATCGCGACAAAAAATTTATTTTGTGAACCGGAAACGTAAAAAAATACATCTAAGCGGTTTTGGATAGAAAATTAAATTCTGAGTTTAATTATATTATTATATTCAAAATTACGTTTAAGATGTTAGCCTTTCCCCTATAAAAGTCTTTCGCGATAAAATATATATTTTGTGAACCGGAAACGTAAAAAAATACATCTAAGCGGTTTTAGATAGAAAATCAAATTCTTAGTTCAATGATATAATTAATCAAAATTACGTTTAAGATGTTAGCCTTTCCCCTATAAATGTCTATGGCGACAAAAAATTAATTATATTCAAAAAAAGTTTAAGATGTTAGCCATTCCCCTATAAAAGTCTATCGCGACAAAAAATTTATTTTGTAGAATTTAATTCTGAGTTTAATGATACAATTATATTCAAAATTACGTTTAAGATGTTAAACATTCCCTTATAAAAGTCTTTCGCGACAAAAAATTTATTTTTTGAACCGGAAATGTAAAATATACATCTAAGCGGTTTTGAATAGAGAATTAAATTCTGAGTTTAATGATTTAATTATATTCAAAAATACGTTTAAGATGTTAGCCTTTCCACTATAAAAGTCTATCGCGACACAAAATTTATTTTGTGAACAGGAAACGTAAAAATATACATCTAAGCGGTTTTGAATAGAGAATTAAATTCTGAGTTTAATGATTTAATTATATTCAAAATTACGTTTAAGATGTTAGCCTTTCCCCTATAAAAGTCTACTCCGACAAAAAATTTATTTTGTAGAATTAAATTCTGAGTTTAATGATATAATTATATTCAAAATTACGTTTAAGATGTTAGCCTTTACCTTATAAAAGTCAATAGCGACAAAAAATTTATTTTGTGAACCGGAAACGTTAAATATACATCTAAGCGGTTTTGGATATAGAATTAAATTCTAAGTTCAATGATATAATAATATTCAAAATTACGTTTAAGATGTTAGCCTTTCCCCTATAAAAGTCTTTCGCGATAAAATATATATTTTGTGAACCGGAAACGTAAGAAAATACATCTAAGCGGTTTTAGATAGAAAATTAAATTCTTAGTTCAATGATATAATTATTCAAAATTACGTTTAAGATGTTAGCCTTTCCCCTATAAATGTCTATCGCGACAAAAAATTTATTTTGTGAACCGGAAACGTAAAATATACATCTAAGCGATTTGGGATAGAGAATTAAATTCGAGTTTAATGATATAATTATATTCAAAATTACGTTTAAGATGTTTGCCTTTCCCCTATAAATGTCTATCGCGACAAAAAATTTATATTGTGAACCGGAAACGTAAAATATACATCTAAGCGGTTTGGGATAGAGAATTAAATTCGAGTTTAATGATATAATTATATTCAAAATTACGTTTAAGATGTTAGCCTTTCCCCTATAAAAGTCTATCGCGACAAAAAATTTATTTTGTGAACAGGAAAACGTAAAAAAATACATCTAAGCGGTTTTGGATAGAGAATTAAATTCTGAGTTCATGATATAATTATATTCCTAATTACGTTAAAGATGTTAGCCTTTCCATTATAAAAGTTTATCACGATAAAAAATTTATTTTGTGAACCCGTAAAAAAATACATCTAAGCGGTTTTGGATAGAGAATTAAATTCTGAGTTTAATGATATAATTATATTGAAAATTATGTTTAAGATGTTAGCCTTTCCCCTATAAAATCTATCGCTACACAAAATTTATTTTGTGAACAGGAAAACGTACAAAAATACATCTTAGCGGTTTTGGATAGAGAATTAAATTCTGAGTTTAATGATATAATTATATTCAAAATTACGTTTAAGATGATAGCCTTTCCTCTATAAAAGTCTATCGCGACACAAAATTTATTTTGTGAACCGGAAACGTAAAATATACATCTAAGCGGTGATGGATAGAGAAGTAAATTCTGACTTTAATGATTTAATTATATTCAAAATTAGGTTTAAGATGTTAGCATTTCCCCTATAAAAGTCTATCGCGACATAAAATTTATTTTGTAGAATTAAATTCTGAGTTTAATGATATAATTATATTCAAAATTACGTTTATGTTAACCTTTCCCCTATAAAAGTCTACTGCGACAAAAAATTTATTTTGTAGAATTAAATTCTGACTTTAATGATTTAATTATATTCAAAATTACGTTTAAGATGTTAGCCTTTCCCCTATAAAAGTCTATCGCGACAAAAAATTTATTTTGTAGAATTAAATTCTGATTTTAATGATATAATTATATTCAAAATTACGTTTATGTTAGCCTTTCCCCTATAAAAGTCTACTGCGACAAAAAATTTATTTTGTAGAATTAAATTCTGAGTTTAATGATTTAATTATATTCAAAATTACGTTTAAGATGTTAGCCTTTGCCGTATAAAAGTCTATAGCGACAAAAAATTTATTTTGTGAACCGGAAACGTTAAATATACATCTAAGCGGTTTTGGATAGAGAATTAAATTCTGAGTTCAATAAAATAATTATATTCAAAATTACGTTTAAGATGTTAGCCTTTCCCCTATAAAAGTCTTTCGCGATAAAATAAATATTTTGTGAACCGGAAACGTAAAAAAATACATCTAAGCGGTTTTAGATAGAAAATTAAATTCTTAGTTCAATGATATTATTATTCAAAATTACGTTTATGTTAGCATTTCCCCTATAAAAGTCTTTCGCGATAAAATATATATTTTGTGAACCGGAAACGTAAAAAAATACATCTAAGCGGTTTTAGATAGAAAATTAAATTCTTAGTTCAACTATATAATTATTCAAAATTACGTTTAAGATGTTAGCCTTTCCCCTATAAATGTCTATCGCGACAAAAAATTTATTTTGTGAACCGGAAACGTAAAATAAACATCTAAGCGGTTTTGGATAGAGATTTAAATTCTGAGTTCAGTGATATAATTATATTCAAAATTACGATAAAGATGTTAGCCTTTCCCCTATAAAAGTCTTTCGCGATAAAATATATATTTTGTGAACCGGAGACGTAAAAAAATACATCTAAGCGGTTTTAGATAGAAAATTAAATTCTTAGTTCAATGATATAATTATTCAAAATTACGTTTAAGATGTTAGCCTTTCCCCTATAAATGTCTATCGCGACAAAAAATTTATTTTGTGAACCCGTAAAAAAATACATCTAAGCGGTTTTGGATAGAGAATTAAATTCTGAATTTAATGATATAATTATATTGAAAATTATGTTTAAGATGTTAGACTTTCCCCTATAAAAGTCTTTCGCGATAAAATATATATTTTGTGAACCGGAGACGTAAAAAAATACATCTAAGCGGTTTTAGATAGAAAATTAAATTCTTAGTTCAATGATATAATTATTCAAAATTACGTTTAAGATTTTAGCCTTTCCCCTATAAATGTCTATCGCGACAAAAAATTTATTTTGTGAACCGGAAACGTAAAATATACATCTAAGCGGTTTTGGATAAAGAATTAAATTCTGAGTTTAATGATATAATTTTATTCAAAATTACGTTTAAGATGTTAGCCTTTCCCCTATAAAAGTCTATCGCGACAAAAAATTTATTTTGTGAACAGGAAACGTAAAAAAATACATCTAAGCGGTTTTGGATAGAGAATTAAATTCTGAGTTTAATGATTTAATTATATTCAAAATTACGTTTAAGATGTTAGCCTTTCCACTATAAAAGTCTATCGCGACAAAAAATTTATTTTGTAGAATTAAATTCTGAGTTTAATGATATAATTATATTCAAAATTACGTTTAAGATGTAAGCCTTTCCCCTGTAAATGTCTATCGCGACAAAAAATTTATTTTGTAGAATTAAATTCTGAGTTTAATGATACAATTATTATCAAAATTACGTTTATGTTAGCCTTTCCCCTATAAAAGTCTACTGCGACAAAAAATTTATTTTGTAGAATTAAATTCTGAGTTTAATGATTTAATTATATTCAAAATTACGTTTAAGATGTTAGCCTTTGCCTTATAAAAGTCTATAGCGACAAAAAATTTATTTTGTGAACCGAAAACGTTAAATATACATCTAAGCAGTTTTGGATAGAGAATTAAATTCTAAGTTCAATGATATAATTATATTCAAAATTACGTTTAAGATGTTAGCCTTTCCACTATAAAAGTCTATCGCGACAAAAAATTTATTTTGTAGAATTAAATTCTGAGTTTAATGATATAATTATATTCAAAATTACGTTTATGTTATCCTTTCCCCTATAAAAGTCTATCGCGACAAAAAATTTATTTTGTAGAATTAAAATCTGAGTTTAATGATATAATTATATTCAAAATTACGTTTATGTTAGCCTTTCCCCTATAAAAGTCTACTGCGACAAAAAATTTATTTTGTAGAATTAAATTCTGAGTTTAATGATTTAATTATATTCAAAATTACGTTTAAGATGTTAGCCTTTGCCTTATAAAAGTCTATAGCGACAAAAAATTTATTTTGTGAACCGGAAACGTTAAATATACATCTAAGCGGTTTTGGATAGAGAATTAAATTCTGAGTTCAATGATATAATTATATTCAAAATTACGTTTAAGATGTTAGCCTTTCCCCTATAAAAGTCTTTCGCGATAAAATATATATTTTTGAACCGGAAACGTAAAAAAATACATCTAAGCGGTTTTAGATAGAAATATAAATTCTTAGTTCAACTATATAATTATTCAAAATTACGTTTAAGATGTTAGCCTTTCCCCTATAAATGTCTATCGCGACAAAAAATTTATTTTGAGAACCGGAAACGTAAAATAGACATCTAGGCGGTTTTGGATAGAGAATTAAATTCGAGTTTAATGATATAATAATATTCAAAATTACGTTTAAGATGTTAGCCTTTCCCTTATAAAAGTCTATCGCGACAAAAAATTTATTTTGTAGAATTTAATTATGAGTTTAATGATATAATTATATTCAAAATTACGTTTATGTTAGCCTTTCCCCTATAAAAGTCTATCGCGACAAAAAATTTATTTTGTAGAATTAAATTCTGAGTTTAATGATATAATTATATTCAAAATTACGTTTATGTTAGCCTTTCCCCTATAAAAGTCTACTGCGACAAAAAATTTATTTTGTAGAATTAAATTCTGAGGTTAATGATATAATTATATTCAAAATTACGATAAAGATGTTAGCCTTTCCCCTATAAAAGTCTTTCGCGATAAAATATATATTTTGTGAACCGGAGACGTAAAAAAATACATCTAAGCGGTTTTAGATAGAAAATTAAATTCTTAGTTCAATGATATAATTATTCAAAATTACGTTTAAGATGTTAGCCTTTCCCCTATAAATGTCTATCGCGACAAAAAATTTATTTTGTGAACCGGAAACGTAAAATATACATCTAAGCGATTTGGGATAGAGAATTAAATTCGAGTTTAATGATATAATTATATTCAAAATTACGTTTAAGATGTTTGCCTTTCCCCTATAAATGTCTATCGCGACAAAAAATTTATTTTGTGAACCGGAAACGTAAAATATACATCTAAGCGGTTTGGGATAGAGAATTAAATTCAAGTTTAATGATATAATTATATTCAAAATTACGTTTAAGATGTTAGCCTTTCCCCTATAAAAGTCTATCGCGACAAAAAATTTATTTTGTGAACAGGAAAACGTAAAAAAATACATCTAAGCGGTTTTGGATAGAGAATTAAATTCTGAGTTCATGATATAATTATATTCCTAATTACGTTAAAGATGTTAGCCTTTCCATTATAAAAGTTTATCACGATAAAAAATTTATTTTGTGAACCCGTAAAAAAATACATCTAAGCGGTTTTGGATAGAGAATTAAATTCTGAGTTTAATGATATAATTATATTGAAAATTATGTTTAAGATGTTAGCCTTTCCCCTATAAAATCTATCGCGACACAAAATTTATTTTGTGAACAGGAAAACGTACAAAAATACATCTTAGCGGTTTTGGATAGAGAATTAAATTCTGAGTTTAATGATATAATTATATTCAAAATTACGTTTAAGATGATAGCCTTTCCTCTATAAAAGTCTATCGCGACACAAAATTTATTTTGTGAACCGGAAACGTAAAATATACATCTAAGCGGTGATGGATAGAGAATTAAATTCTGACTTTAATGATTTAATTATATTCAAAATTAGGTTTAAGATGTTAGCCTTTCCCCTATAAAAGTCTATCGCGACATAAAATTTATTTTGTAGAATTAAATTCTGAGTTTAATGATATAATTATATTCAAAATTACGTTTATGTTAGCCTTTCCCCTATAAAAGTCTTCTGCGACAAAAAATTTATTTTGTAGAATTAAATTCTGACTTTAATGATTTAATTATATTCAAAATTACGTTTAAGATGTTAGCCTTTCCCCTATAAAAGTCTATCGCGACAAAAAATTTATTTTGTAGAATTAAATTCTGATTTTAATGATATAATTATATTCAAAATTACTTTATGTTAGCCTTTCCCCTATAAAAGTCTACTGCGACAAAAAATTTATTTTGTAGAATTAAATTCTGAGTTTAATGATTTAATTATATTCAAAATTACGTTTAAGATGTTAGCCTTTGCCTTATAAAAGTCTTAAGCGACAAAAAATTTATTTAGTGAACCGGAAACGTAAAAAAATACATCTAAGCGGTTTTAGATAGAAAATTAAATTCTTAGTTCAATGATATTATTATTCAAAATTACGTTTATGTTAGCATTTCCCCTATAAAAGTCTTTCGCGATAAAATATATATTTTGTGAACCGGAAACGTAAAAAAATACATCTAAGCGGTTTTAGATAGAAAATTAAATTCTTAGTTCAACTATATAATTATTCAAAATTACGTTTAAGATGTTAGCCTTTCCCCTATAAATGTCTATCGCGACAAAAAATTTATTTTGTGAACCGGAAACGTAAAATATACATCTAAGCGGTTTTGGATAGAGAATTAAATTCTGAGTTCAATGATATAATTATATTCAAAATTACGATAAAGATGTTAGACTTTCCCCTATAAAAGTCTTTCGCGATAAAATATATATTTTGTGAACCGGAGACGTAAAAAAATACATCTAAGCGGTTTTAGATAGAAAATTAAATTCTTAGTTCAATGATATAATTATTCAAAATTACGTTTAAGATTTTAGCCTTTCCCCTATAAATGTCTATCGCGACAAAAAATTTATTTTGTGAACCGGAAACGTAAAATATACATCTAAGCGGTTTTGGATAAAGAATTAAATTCTGAGTTTAATGATATAATTTTATTCAAAATTACGTTTAAGATGTTAGCCTTTCCCCTATAAAAGTCTATCGCGACAAAAAATTTATTTTGTGAACAGGAAACGTAAAAAAATACATCTAAGCGGTTTTGGATAGAGAATTAAATTCTGAGTTTAATGATTTAATTATATTCAAAATTACGTTTAAGATGTTAGCCTTTCCACTATAAAAGTCTATCGCGACAAAAAATTTATTTTGTAGAATTAAATTCTGAGTTTAATGATATAATTATATTCAAAATTACGTTTAAGATGTAAGCCTTTCCCCTGTAAATGTCTATCGCGACAAAAAATTTATTTTGTAGAATTAAATTCTGAGTTTAATGATACAATTATTATCAAAATTACGTTTATGTTAGCCTTTCCCCTATAAAAGTCTACTGCGACAAAAAATTTATTTTGTAGAATTAAATTCTGAGTTTAATGATTTAATTATATTCAAAATTACGTTTAAGATGTTAGCCTTTGCCTTATAAAAGTCTATAGCGACAAAAAATTTATTTTGTGAACCGAAAACGTTAAATATACATCTAAGCAGTTTTGGATAGAGAATTAAATTCTAAGTTCAATGATATAATTATATTCAAAATTACGTTTAAGATGTTAGCCTTTCCACTATAAAAGTCAATCGCGACAAAAAATTTATTTTGTAGAATTAAATTCTGAGTTTAATGATATAATTATATTCAAAATTACGTTTATGTTATCCTTTCCCCTATAAAAGTCTATCGCGACAAAAAATTTATTTTGTAGAATTAAAATCTGAGTTTAATGATATAATTATATTCAAAATTACGTTTATGTTAGCCTTTCCCCTATAAAAGTCTACTGCGACAAAAAATTTATTTTGTAGAATTAAATTCTGAGTTTAATGATTTAATTATATTCAAAATTACGTTTAAGATGTTAGCCTTTGCCTTATAAAAGTCTATAGCGACAAAAAATTTATTTTGTGAACCGGAAACGTTAAATATACATCTAAGCGGTTTTGGATAGAGAATTAAATTCTGAGTTCAATGATATAATTATATTCAAAATTACGTTTAAGATGTTAGCCTTTCCCCTATAAAAGTCTTTCGCGATAAAATATATATTTTTGAACCGGAAACGTAAAAAAATACATCTAAGCGGTTTTAGATAGAAATATAAATTCTTAGTTCAACTATATAATTATTCAAAATTACGTTTAAGATGTTAGCCTTTCCCCTATAAATGTCTATCGCGACAAAAAATTTATTTTGAGAACCGGAAACGTAAAATAGACATCTAGGCGGTTTTGGATAGAGAATTAAATTCGAGTTTAATGATATAATTATATTCAAAATTACGTTTAAGATGTTAGCCTTTCCCTTATAAAAGTCTATCGCGACAAAAAATTTATTTTGTAGAATTTAATTATGAGTTTAATGATATAATTATATTCAAAATTACGTTTATGTTAGCCTTTCCCCTATAAAAGTCTATCGCGACAAAAAATTTATTTTGTAGAATTAAATTCTGAGTTTTATGATATAATTATATTCAAAATTACGTTTATGTTAGCCTTTCCCCTATAAAAGTCTACTGCGACAAAAAATTTATTTTGTAGAATTAAATTCTGAGGTTAATGATATAATTATATTCAAAATTACGTTTAAGATGTTAGCCTTTACCTTATAAAAGTCAATAGCGACAAAAAATTTATTTTGTGAACCGGAAACGTTAAATATACATCTAAGCGGTTTTGGATATAGAATTAAATTCTAAGTTCAATGATATAATAATATTCAAAATTACGTTTAAGATGTTAGCCTTTCCCCTATAAAAGTCTTTCGCGATAAAATATATATTTTGTGAACCGGAAACGTAAGAAAATACATCTAAGCGGTTTTAGATAGAAAATTAAATTCTTAGTTCAATGATATAATTATTCAAAATTACGTTTAAGATGTTAGCCTTTCCCCTATAAATGTCTATCGCGACAAAAAATTTATTTTGTGAACCGGAAACGTAAAATATACATCTAAGCGATTTGGGATAGAGAATTAAATTCGAGTTTAATGATATAATTATATTCAAAATTACGTTTAAGATGTTTGCCTTTCCCCTATAAATGTCTATCGCTACAAAAAATTTATTTTGTGAACCGGAAACGTAAAATATTCATCTAAGCTGTTTGGGATAGAGAATTAAATTCGAGTTTAATGATATAATTATATTCAAAATTACGTTTAAGATGTTAGCCTTTCCCCTATAAAAGTCTATCGCGACAAAAAATTTATTTTGTGAACAGGAAAACGTAAAAAAATACATCTAAGCGGTTTTGGATAGAGAATTAAATTCTGAGTTCATGATATAATTATATTCCTAATTACGTTAAAGATCTTAGCCTTTCCATTATAAAAGTTTATCACGATAAAAAATTTATTTTGTGAACCCGTAAAAAAATACATCTAAGCGGTTTTTTATAGAGAATTAAATTCTGAGTTTAATGATATAATTATATTGAAAATTATGTTTAAGATGTTAGCCTTTCCCCTATAAAATCTATCGCGACACAAAATTTATTTTGTGAACAGGAAAACGTACAAAAATACATCTTAGCGGTTTTGGATAGAGAATTAAATTCTGAGTTTAATGATATAATTATATTCAAAATTACGTTTAAGATGATAGCCTTTCCTCTATAAAAGTCTATCGCGACACAAATTTTATTTTGTGAACCGTCAACGTAAAATATACATCTAAGCGGTGATGGATAGAGAATTAAATTCTGACCTTAATGATTTAATTATATTCAAAATTAGGTTTAAGATGTTAGCCTTTCCCCTATAAAAGTCTATCGCGACATAAAATTTATTTTGTAGAATTAAATTCTGAGTTTAATGATATAATTATATTCAAAATTACGTTTATGTTAGCCTTTCCCCTATAAAAGTCTACTGCGACAAAAAATTTATTTTGTAGAATTAAATTCTGACTTTAATGATTTAATTATATTCAAAATTACGTTTAAGATGTTAGCCTTTCCCCTATAAAAGTCTATCGCGACAAATATTTATTTTGTAGAATTAAATTCTGATTTTAATGATATAATTATATTCAAAATTACGTTTATGTTAGCCTTTCCCCTATAAAAGTCTACTGCGACAAAAAATTTATTTTGTAGAATTAAATTCTGAGTTTAATGATTTAATTATATTCAAAATTACGTTTAAGATGTTAGCCTTTGCCTTATAAAAGTCTATAGCGACAAAAAATTTATTTTGTGAACCGGAAACGTTAAATATACATCTAAGCGGTTTTGGATAGAGAATTAAATTCTGAGTTCAATGATATAATTATATTCAAAATTACGTTTAAGATGTTAGCCTTTCCCCTATAAATGTCTATCGCGATAAAATAAATATTTTGTGAACCGGAAACGTAAAAAAATACATCTAAGCGGTTTTAGATAGAAAATTAAATTCTTAGTTCAATGATATTATTATTCAAAATTACGTTTATGTTCCCCTATAAAAGTCTTTCGCGATAAAATATATATTTTGTGAACCGGAAACGTAAAAAAATACATCTAAGCGGTTTTAGATAGAAAATTAAATTTTTAGTTCAATGATATTATTATTCAAAATTACGTTTATGTTAGCATTTCCCCTATAAAAGTCTTTCGCGATAAAATAAATATTTTGTGAACCGGAAACGTAAAAAAATACATCTAAGCGGTTTTAGATAGAAAATTAAATTCTTAGTTCAATGATATTATTATTCAAAATTACGTTTATGTTAGCATTTCCCCTATAAAAGTCTTTCGCGATAAAATATATATTTTGTGAACCGGAAACGTAAAAAAATACATCTAAGCGGTTTTAGATAGAAAATTAAATTCTTAGTTCAACTATATAATTATTCAAAATTACGTTTAAGATGTTAGCCTTTCCCCTATAAATGTCTATCGCGACAAAAAATTTATTTTGTGAACCGGAAACGTAAAATATACATCTAAGCGGTTTTGGATAGAGAATTAAATTCTGAGTTCAATGATATAATTATATTCAAAATTACGATAAAGATGTTAGCCTTTCCCCTATAAAAGTCTTTCGCGATAAAATATATATTTTGTGAACCGGAGACGTAAAAAAATACATCTAAGCGGTTTTAGATAGAAAATTAAATTCTTAGTTCAATGATATAATTATTCAAAATTACGTTTAAGATGTTAGCCTTTCCCCTATAAATGTCTATCGCTACAAAAAATTTATTTTGTGAACCGGAAACGTAAAATATACATCTAAGCGGTTTTGGATAAAGAATTAAATTCTGAGTTTAATGATATAATTTTATTCAAAATTACGTTTAAGATGTTAGCCTTTCCCCTATAAAAGTCTATCGCGACAAAAAATTTATTTTGTGAACAGGAAACGTAAAAAAATACATCTAAGCGGTTTTGGATAGAGAATTAAATTCTGAGTTTAATGATTTAATTATATTCAAAATTACGTTTAAGATGTTAGCCTTTCCACTATAAAAGTCTATCGCGACAAAAAATTTATTTTGTAGAATTAAATTCTAAGTTCAATGATATAATTATATTCAAAATTACATTTAAGATGTTAGCCTTTCCACTATAAAAGTCTATCGCGACAAAAAATTTATTTTGTAGAATTAAAATCTGAGTTTAATGATATAATTATATTCAAAATTACGTTTATGTTAGCCTTTCCCCTATAAAAGTCTACTGCGACAAAAAATTTATTTTGTAGAATTAAATTCTGAGTTTAATGATTTAATTATATTCAAAATTACGTTTAAGATGTTAGCCTTTGCCTTATAAAAGTCTATAGCGACAAAAAATTTATTTTGTGAACCGGAAACGTTAAATATACATCTAAGCGGTTTTGGATAGAGAATTAAATTCTGAGTTCAATGATATAATTATATTCAAAATTACGTTTAAGATGTTAGCCTTTCCCCTATAAAAGTCTTTCGCGATAAAATAAATATTTAGTGAACCGGAAACGTAAAAAAATACATCTAAGCGGTTTTAGATAGAAAATTAAATTCTTAGTTCAATGATATTATTATTCAAAATTACGTTTATGTTAGCATTTCCCCTATAAAAGTCTTTCGCGATAAAATATATATTTTGTGAACCGGAAACGTAAAAAAATACATCTAAGCGGTTTTAGATAGAAAATTAAATTCTTAGTTCAACTATATAATTATTCAAAATTACGTTTAAGATGTTAGCCTTTCCCCTATAAATGTCTATCGCGACAAAAAATTTATTTTGTGAACCGGAAACGTAAAATATACATCTAAGCGGTTTTGGATAGAGAATTAAATTCGAGTTTAATGATATAATTATATTCAAAATTACGTTTATGATGTTAGCCTTTCCCTTATAAAAGTCTATCGCGACAAAAAATTTATTTTGTAGAATTAAATTCTGAGTTTAATGATATAATTATATTCAAAATTACGTTTATGTTAGCCTTTCCCCTATAAAAGTGTATAGCGACAAAAAATTTATTTTGTAGAATTAAATTCTGAGTTTAATGATATAATTATATTCAAAATTACGTTTATGTTAGCCTTTCCCCTATAAAAGTCTACTGCGACAAAAAATTTATTTTGTACAATTAAATTCTGAGGTTAATGATATAATTATATTCAAAATTACGTTTAAGATGTTAGCCTTTACCTTATAAAAGTCAATAGCGACAAAAAATTTATTTTGTGAACCGGAAACGTTAAATATACATCTAAGCGGTTTTGGATATAGAATTAAATTCTAAGTTCAATGATATAATAATATTCAAAATTACGTTTAAGATGTTAGCCTTTCCCCTATAAAAGTCTTTCGCGATAAAATATATATTTTGTGAACCGGAAACGTAAGAAAATACATCTAAGCGGTTTTAGATAGAAAATTAAATTCTTAGTTCAATGATATAATTATTCAAAATTACGTTTAAGATGTTAGCCTTTCCCCTATAAATGTCTATCGCGACAAAAAATTTATTTTGTGAACCGGAAACGTAAAATATATATCTAAGCGGTTTGGGATAGAGAATTAAATTCGAGTTTAATGATATAATTATATTCAAAATTACGTTTAAGATGTTAGCCTTTCCCCTATAAAAGTCTATCGCGACAAAAAATTTATTTTGTGAACAGGAAAACGTAAAAAAATACATCTAAGCGGTTTTGGATAGAGAATTAAATTCTGAGTTCATGATATAATTATATTCAAAATTACGTTAAAGATGTTAGCCTTTCCACTATAAAAGTCTATCGCGACAAAAAATTTATTTTGTAGATTTAAATTCTGAGTTTAATGATATAATTATATTCAAAATTACGTTTAAGATGTAAGCCTTTCACCTGTAAATGTCTATCGAGACAAAAAAAATTTTTTGTGAACCGGAAACGTAAAAAAATACATCTAAGCGGTTTTGGATAGAGAATTAAATTCTGAGTTTAATGATTTTATTATATTCAAAATTACGTTTAAGATGTTAGTTTTTCCCCTATAAAAGTCTATCGCGACAAAAAATTTATTTTGTGAACAGGAAACGTAAAAAAATACATCTAAGCGGTTTTGGATAGAGAATTAAATTCTGAGTTTAATGATTTAATTATATTCAAAATTACGTTTAAGATGTTAGCCTTTCCACTATAATAGTCTATCGCGACAAAAAATTTATTTTGTAGATTTAAATTCTGAGTTTAATGATATAATTATATTCAAAATTACGTTTAAGATGTAAGCCTTTCCCCTGTAAATGTCTATCGCGACAAAAAATTTATTTTGTGAACCGGAAACGTAAAAAAATACATCTAAGCGGTTTTAGATAGAAAATTAAATTCTTAGTTCAATGATATAATTATTCAAAATTACGTTTAAGATGTTAGCCTTTCCCCTATAAATGTCTATCGCGACAAAAAATTTATTTTGTGAACAGGAAACGTAAAAATATACATCTAAGCGGTTTTAGATAGAAAATTAAATTCTTAGTTCAATGATATAATTATTCAAAATTACGTTCAAGATGTTAGCCTTTCCCCTATAAATGTCTATCGCGACAAAAAATTTATTTTGTGAACAGGAAACGTAAAAAAATACATCTAAGCGGTTTTGGATAGAGAATTAAATTCTGAGTTTAATGATATAATTATATTGAAAATTATGTTTAAGATGTTAGCCTTTCCACTATAAAAGTCTATCGCGACAAAAAATTTATTTTGTAGAATTAAATTCTGAGTTTAATGATATATTTATATTCAAAATTACGTTTAAGATGTAAGCCTTTCACCGGTAAATGTCTATCGAGACAAAAAAAATTTTTTGTGAACCGGAAACGTAAATAAATACATCTAAGCGGTTTTGGATAGAGAATTAAATTCTGAGTTTAATGATTTTATTATATTCAAAATTACGTTAAGATGTTAGTTTTTCCCCTATAAAAGTCTATCGCGACAAAAAATTTATTTTGTGAACAGGAAACGTAAAAAAATACATCTAAGCGGTTTTGGATAGAGAATTAAATTCTGAGTTTAATGATTTAATTATATTCAAAATTACGTTTAAGATGTTAGCCTTTCCACTATAATAGTCTATCGCGACAAAAAATTTATTTTGTAGATTTAAATTCTGAGTTTAATGATATAATTATATTCAAAATTACGTTTAAGATGTAAGCCTTTCCCCTGTAAATGTCTATCGCGACAAAAAATTTATTTTGTGAACCGGAAACGTAAAAAAATACATCTAAGCGGTTTTAGATAGAAAATTAAATTCTTAGTTCAATGATATAATTATTCAAAATTACGTTTAAGATGTTAGCCTTTCCCCTATAAATGTCTATCGCGACAAAAAATTTATTTTGTGAACAGGAAACGTAAAAATATACATCTAAGCGGTTTTAGATAGAAAATTAAATTCTTAGTTCAATGATATAATTATTCAAAATTACGTTCAAGATGTTAGCCTTTCCCCTATAAATGTCTATCGCGACAAAAAATTTATTTTGTGAACAGGAAACGTAAAAAAATACATCTAAGCGGTTTTGGATAGAGAATTAAATTCTGAGTTTAATGATATAATTATATTGAAAATTATGTTTAAGATGTTAGCCTTTCCACTATAAAAGTCTATCGCGACAAAAAATTTATTTTGTAGAATTAAATTCTGAGTTTAATGATATATTTATATTCAAAATTACGTTTAAGATGTAAGCCTTTCACCGGTAAATGTCTATCGAGACAAAAAAAATTTTTTGTGAACCGGAAACGTAAATAAATACATCTAAGCGGTTTTGGATAGAGAATTAAATTCTGAGTTTAATGATTTTATTATATTCAAAATTACGTTAAGATGTTAGTTTTTCCCCTATAAAAGTCTATCGCGACAAAAAATTTATTTTGTGAACAGGAAACGTAAAAAAATACATCTAAGCGGTTTTGGATAGAGAATTAAATTCTGAGTTTAATGATTTAATTATATTCAAAATTACGTTTAAGATGTTAGCCTTTCCACTATAATAGTCTATCGCGACAAAAAATTTATTTTGTAGATTTAAATTCTGAGTTTAATGATATAATTATATTCAAAATTACGTTTAAGATGTAAGCCTTTCCCCTGTAAATGTCTATCGCGACAAAAAATTTATTTTGTGAACCGGAAACGTAAAAAAATACATCTAAGCGGTTTTAGATAGAAAATTAAATTCTTAGTTCAATGATATAATTATTCAAAATTACGTTTAAGATGTTAGCCTTTCCCCTATAAATGTCTATCGCGACAAAAAATTTATTTTGTGAACAGGAAACGTAAAAAAATACATCTAAGCGGTTTTAGATAGAAAATTAAATTCTTAGTTCAATGATATAATTATTCAAAATTACGTTCAAGATGTTAGCCTTTCCCCTATAAATGTCTATCGCGACAAAAAATTTATTTTGTGAACAGGAAACGTAAAAAAATACATCTAAGCGGTTTTGGATAGAGAATTAAATTCTGAGTTTAATGATTTAATTATATTCAAAAATACGTTTAAGATGTTACCCTTTCCCCTATAAAAGTCTATCGCGACAAAAAATTTATTTTGTGAACAGGAAACGTAAAAAAATACATCTAAGCGGTTTTGGATAGAGAATTTAATTCTGAGTTTAATGATTTAATTATATTCAAAATTACGATTAAGATGTTAGCCTTTCCCTTATAAAAGTCTATAGCGACAAAAAATATATTTTGTGAACCGGAAACGTTAAAGAACATTTCAATAAAACTGTTAAAAAAAAGTCCTCAAATAGTGAAAAATCCAACGATGTAGCTAGCCACATAAGGGTAAATATAGCTGATTCAAGGTTATCAATGATTTGCATGCCAGCTTTCTGCGCTAATAATGCCTCTGTAAATTTTGGCCAAAACTAAAGTTACCGAATTGAGGCCGCACAAATGAATTATTACCAATTGGCTGTATATGCCATATATACTACATAGTTCTTGCAAGAAGGCAATGAATGTACTGTCTGTGGATGTCGAAATAATTGTGATGAAATATTTTAACAAATTTACTTCAACTAAAAGAGTTAATGAATTAAAAGAGTTGGTGAAGTGGTCTGACTTGGAATGGTGTGAGTTGTTGGGATATATACCTATCAGGTGGTTGTCATTAATACCTGCCATCGATAGAATTTTAAAATTTTACAAACCCTTAAAAAAATACTTCTTAAATAAAGATTTTAAAGGCTGTCCTAAAATTTGAAAAAAATTTTCTAATATGAAATGGCAGAAGTATATTTGGGATTCTTTTCACATGTAGGAAATCTACTGCATGCAGTTAATATTCAGTTGCAATCAGGATATTCTTTATTATAAATGATTCACAAAATTATGCTACAGCTCTGTTCATCTCTATATTTAAAAATTGAAAATAAATTTTATGGCGCTATTGCTAAAAATATTATATTAAAATGTTCAAATAATACTCTAATTAATACATATTTAAATAATGCAGATATTTTTATTCAGACAATTTTAGAATATTTACAATCAAAATTTGATTTTAATAACTCTATTTACAATTATATAAATATTATGACCTTGGAACAGAAACCATCAATTAAGGTTTTTGTAATTTAATAAATATATTAAAAATACCGAAAGACATTGATGTCTTATTTGAAAAGATTTTAATTCTCGCTATTTTTTATGATTCGCCAAAACTTCTCCTTACCTCATTCTACTCATCCGAGCGCATTTTTAGCCTGAAGAGGACTGCCTGGAAAAAAGGAGAGAAATCGGATTTAACAACATTAGAGAACGAGCTAATGGTTAAATAATGTATAATATGTCATGCCAGGATTATTATAATCTCAATAACGACGATAAACATTTAGTTCTATTATTTAAATCTCAAATAAAATATAATTATGTTTTAGCAAGGGCGCCATAAAATTTATTGTCAATTTTTAACTGTAAAGATGGACACATCTGCAGCATTATTTTGTGAATCTTTGTTAAGATTCTTCCGATTGCAACTGCACATTCTACATGTGAAATCATTCCTAAATATACCTCTGCCATTCATTATAAGAAATATTTTTTAAAGGTTTATAAAATTTTAAAATTCTATCGATGGCCGATATTAGGAACATATCGCAACCAACATTGTGTAGACTCGCTTCTGTAAATACACTCTGTTTTTTCCAAATTCACTGAGGCATTAACAGATCAGAAAGCTGACATGCAATTTATTGATCATCTCGAATCTGATATTATATGGTTAGCTATGTCTTTGGATTTTTCACTATTTGAGGGGAAAAATTTTAATAGTTTTATTGAAATGACCTTAATTTTGTTGAAATAGCGGAAGATCAAGGGAAATCCCTTTAGATGCATCTGTTAGAATTGCATATATATGCCCATCTTTCAAATCGTCAAAAATTGACCTCCTGGATTTAGGTCTTAAAACATTAATGATAGCCTTGCTCATTTGTTCTACAAGTATAATTTTCATTTATATTAGAGTCGTTAAATATTATGGAAAAAAGATTCTACCAACATTGTGATGATAAGTATCTCTGTGAATGTTGTACTACAAGATAAGTACCTGTAGTTGCATCTGTATTATATCTTATTTTGTAGTACCTTATTATGTATTTAAACGTGATACTTGATAATTAAGCGCCTATCCCTATAATGTTATACACACACACGGTAGATTTCCAATTGCGGTCGTTTTGAGGGACATTCGCTTAAAATATATTTTTAATTGTAAAATTAAAATCGTTTTTTATATTTAAAAAAGATCGTTGGTTTTTTTTATAAATTAATATAATTTAATAAATCAAGATTTTATTGTATTTTGAAAAATAGTTACCGACTTTGTATTTATATAACTAATTATAAAAAATAATAGGCGGATAATTAAATCAATTCAAAATCCCGGCCGCAGGCCGCCCGCAAAAAATTGTTTTTTAGCAATTTTTATATTTCTACCGCAATTTTCATGTTTCTCCCACATCTCCCTCAATTTGAAAATTTTGACCTGACAACCCTGAGTATGAACCAAAAGTTATTAGAATTTTAAAAATTATCAAATTTAGATTGAACAAAGAATCTAAAGAAAGCAATTATAATAAAAAAATTAAATGAAATTATCATTATTTATAAAATCAACTTTTTTCCTTATTTCAAAATATGAGGATAAAGATAAAAGGCTAACTCGATATTTTATACAAAAGAAAATTAAGCTTGGAAACTTTTCCGACAGATGACATAACTTGCGGCAACTTTGGAAAATGTTATATCAAAATGAGATGGATTGGTTATGGTAAAATCAATTAGGATAGCTAATTATTTTCATCAAGCCGCGAATAGGTTGAGCTATTAATAAAAAAAATTTAGAAAATAATTTTTAAAAAATATAACCAAAAAAAATGATGTATTTTAATTTTATTATTCATGACATGACATGAAGCCACCCAAGCTCATTTACATTGTTATCAAATCAAATGAAAATATAGTATATTAAAAAAATTTAAGCAAATTCCAATATTTAAATAATTAATAACCTTAAGGAATTTTAAAGCTATATAACAAAATTAATACAACCAATTTTTTCCCAAATTTTTATAGCAAGGTCAATATCGTAACTTGAACTGCGAACTCATTAGAGGAGCATCATTGAAATTAGAGGGGGGATAGTTAGTTATGAAATAATTATCATTATTTGAAAAATTGGAAAGTGGTGAAAGGTATTTTTTTTTTATTGAATATGAAAGTAGAGCATTGTCATAACATATCGTCTAAACCAATAGGTTTGTTTGTTAAATATATAACTGAAGTGTAAATTTTTAAAAGAATCACTGATTTGAACAAAGACTGGTTAAAAATAACCATGGGAAAAAAATCTGACAAAAACACCCCGATATAAATTTATATGCTTTAATAAATAAAAGGAAAATGTAATCCTCGTTTTAAACTTTGCCCTTTAGTGTAATACTTGAGTATTATTTTAATAGTACTTTATAATAATGTTGCTCATCAAAAATGATCATATTTGTAAGGGGAAACAACTATATGACTCAAGGGCTAGGAATATGAATTTTAAAATAATTTTATAATGCATGACGAAAGGTAGTTATTTTTGAAATATTAATCGTGGGATTGATGTGGTAGATAAAGAATGTGTCACACACATATAAAAGAATTTGTAAATACCCTCATAAAATCTATATCTTGATGAATGAGTCTTAAGTAACCAGCTAAATTTTATACCAAAGTATCCTATATTTTTGTCACAAAAAAATAATGAAAATATAAAAATTTTGAGACTATTATATAAAAACAAACAAAATTTTTATTATTGTAGATAAGAATTTAAAAAATTAAACATTCAATGTTATATTAATAGCGATTCCTTTAAGATAATCTAATCTTGATCGATTTTCGAAGTCAGAAACAATTGTTACTATTCTCGCATGTAGATTTCGATATTTTTTTCTCTGGGTAGAGGGTGTTTCACCAGAATTATATTGAGCAATTTTTAACTCTGTCAACCCTTGTTGTTTTTTTAAGCCTAGGAAAAATTATATAGTTTATTAGTAAATCTTTATACTTTTTAAATCATTTTAAAATAATAGATATATAGATAACTTGATATAAATTTCCACATGTTTGGATGGTAACTTGTTAGGAGGGAACTGAAGCATCTATGCCACCCTTCAACCGCGTTGTTGGTTTTCGCTTCCCCGTTCAGTGTTGATTGGTAACAATTCCAGAGTTCAATATTAAACAAAGCAGGTAGTCTGCCTCTTCCAAACGTTTTACCAATATAAGCTTTTTCAAAAGTTTCAATTAGAGGCTGAAGTAACAATTGATTATTAGAATAAAATTCGGAGTTTATTAGTAATTCAAATGTTTCAACTACATTTAAAGGTGGCACAAACGCCAAACAAACCATCATTCTAAGTTGTATATTAAATTCTACATCTGTTTTATATTTATGCGATATTTCTGGATATTTTTGAATGTTTCGCCAAAAGGATTGGCCAAAATGGAAATAGCAACATTTGTGTTGCGAATTGGGAAACACTTCATTGAAAGCTTTTACACTGGCCATTTCAAAATCCGTCATAATTTTTTTTGGAGTTGATATTAAGTTGTCACCTATAATAGTAAATATTCTTTTATAAGTTTCATAATCCTTTCTATTGGTCAATATATATATGAGAGGTAAAACATTATTATTTCTAATCCCATGAATTGTATAAATTTGCATAAATAAAGGTGGCGACGATTTAAATGTACCATCAGAAAACCAATGTTCGCATGAAGCTAAGAAGTCCAAATTTTTTCTTGTTCCAAATATGATAACACGGTCGGGAACCTGACACACATGATAAATAAATAAGCAATTATAATAAAGTGTTTCTTATCGGGCAGCTTATCGCAACAAAAATGAAGGATTTAGTTATATTTGTTCAAAAAATTTATAGAAAATCTTACCGGACCATCATCATGAAGTATGAAATCCTCATATTTATCCGTAATTGAATATTCATGCGGAATTACCAGCTCAATAAGGCTGCTAGGATTCGGAGGTGCAAAACTGTTTGAACTCCGCGTTCGGTGAATTATACGTTTCATAAGATTCGGTGATGGTAGTGCCATTGATATAGAATCACTTAATTGAGATACGTGTTTCGCCACAATAAAGTTTGGAGTTTCCATAGTATTATTCAAAGCTTCATTTTTAATTGAATTGATTATTTTCTTGGTTTCCATTTCGATTGGATTTTCTGGATGATTGTGTATTTCATTATTATCTTTTATCTTACCATTTTTTTTGTGAGTCGTACGGGACATTTAAAAATATCCTGATTGATACATCTATAATAATTAGTATCTGAGACTACTTTATCCAGGCGGAACAAATAATTTTTAAAGGTTAAGATCTCCTTATTTTTGCTTGATAACATATTTTATAAGACTCCGAAATAAAGAGGAAAGAATGGCGAAAATATTTATAATTTATAACCAAAGGAATGGCACCAGCCAGACGGGAAATTTTTTTTTTTTAATTTCGGCAATACTTTTTTTTTAAATAGTTATAATTTATCAAATATGTCATTAATTATTTGTTAATTTTTAGTGTAGCTATTTTTTTTATTATATTTTAAAATTATTTAAGATTCAATAAGAACCCATATCAAAATATTATATTTAAATTAATGCCGAGTTATTAAACTAAAAATTTTATCACGCCCCCTCCCCCCCCCTTCAAATAAACAGAAAAGATAAAAAGATATCTATAAAGATTGAAAATAATAAAATTAATAAATATTTTAAATTGGGGAAATCCCTTATTTCACTTAGATGTAATTTATTTTTGAATTGCCATTCAAAATTGATATTCTAAACAGTAATGTTGTAGACTTTATTCATCTACACTGTTTAAGAATAGTGACTGCCAAAACCACGGTTGTGCATTTGACCGATCAAATATAGTTAAAATCAAATAAATATTATTTTATATTGAATATCATCATTTTCTTTAATATTTTTTAATCAATTTTCTTTTTGTCTAAATCTTCAATCGATTTCTGTTTTAGTAAGATTATTGACACAAATAGACCAATTTCTTTCTAAAGAAGAAGTAGATCAAGAAATTGTTAGTAATGTCACTTCTCTTAATGGCCATGGTGGTCAAAGCTAATTCCACTGCTTGAGTTTGAAATCTGATTGTTTCTTATGGAAGTTACTGCTATCCCCATGATTTTCTATTAAACAAGCCGCTTTTATTTCTGAAATTTATGATATAGCTTGAAATATTTTGATCACCACCTTGTATGCCTAATTCTTTTATTATATTACATACTTCATTAAATTCACTATGATTAAAATGCTCTCCTTAATATTAGGAACTCAATAAGCATTGTGATCACATTTCACATGTATTTATATCGTTTTTTCTTTTTCAAACATATTTTTATATTCAGATCTTATAGAATATATGACCACTTGACCAGGTCAAATATTCTCCCGTTCAATTGACCCGTCAAAATCTAGTCATTTGACTGGTCATTTGACTGACTTGCTAACCCTGGCCAAAATTGATTGATAAATTTATAAATATTAAGTCATCAGACAATAAATAGGAATGCTACCCAGATATCAATTTCGCCAATAAATATCAAGATTTAACTAATAAACTCAATGATTAATATATTGATAAAGCTGAGTTCCTTGTGCGCGATTATTAAAAAATAAGAACTTCGAAGGAAAGGATAGGATAGCGAAAAAAGTGTATTTCAATAACAAATTTCATAAACCAGTCTAAGTTAATTAATCATTGTAAAAAATTTTTAAGGTTATAAGAAAATTACAAACTATGTGAATTAAAAAAATATTATTCAAATAATATAATTATAAAAAAATGATTCAAAATAAATTAGTCATTATTAGCAATTACCGCGATATTAAATTCTCTATAATATCTTCGCGATATATGTTTCGCGAAATAATTGTCGCTACATTGTCTTCGCGATTTGGGTTTCGCGATAATAATTTCGCTATAAAATTTTCGCGATTAAAGTTTCACGGTAATGTATTCGCATTAAAGGTTTCGCGATAAAAGTTTCGCTATAAAAAATTCGCGATATTTGTTTCGCTATATTGTATTCGCGGTAATGTATTCGCTATAAAGGTTTCGCGATAAAGGTTTCGCTATAAAAAATTCGCGATATTTGTTTCGCGATATTGCATTCGCGGAATAGTATTCACTATTATGGATTCGCGATAAAAGTTTCGCTATAAAATCCATTCGCGATAAACGACATTCGCGATAAAAGTTTGTTTCGCGATAAAATTTTCGCTGAATTGACATGGAACCAAATCAATCCCGTTTTAAAAATTTGAAAAATCTCAAATTTTGAATATCGGGGGGGGGGGGGGGGGGGGGCTAACTTCACGCTATAATATAAGGTTTAAAATTTGATTTCCGAAATAAATAATGAAGATAAAGCTTAATTTGAGGCATCATTAGGAAGAGAAAAAAATTCTCTACCGTTGTACGTTAAAAAAATTTTTTTTTAAAAAAATGTTGAGTGTTTTTTATTTTTGGCGCCATATCTTTAACGGTCAATAGCTGGAAAACGGTAATAGTACAAATCGAGTTTGAAACGGTACAAATCGGGTACAAATCTATCCCGTTTTAGAAATTTTAAAAATCTCAAATTTTGAATATCGGGAGGGGGGGGGCTAACTTCACGCTATAATATAAGGTTTAAAATTTGATTTCCGAAATAAATAATGAAGATAAAGTTTAATTTGAGGCATCATTAGGAAGAGAAAAAAATTCTCTACCGTTGTACTTTAAAAAATTAAAATAAAAAAAATGTTGAGTGTTTTTTATTTTTGGCGCCATATCTTTAATGGTCAATAGCTAGAAAACGATAATAGTACAAATCGAGTTTGAAACGGTACAAATCGGTACAAATCGGGTACAAATCAATCCCGTTTTAAAAATTGGAAAAATCTCAAATTTTGAATATCGGGGGGGGGGCTAACTTCACGCTAAAATATAAGGTTTAAAATTTGATTTCCGAAATAAATAATGAAGATAAAGCTTAATTTGAGGTATCATTAGGAAGAGAAAAAAATTCTCTACCGTTGTACGTTAAAAATTTTTTAAAAAAATAGATGTTTAGTGTTTTTTATTTTTGGCGCCATATCTTTAACGGTCAATAGCTGGAAAACGGTAATAGTACAAATCGAGTTTGAAACGGTACAAATTGGGTACAACGTTTTAAAAATTTGAAAAATCTCAAATTTTGAATATCGGGGGGGGGGGGGGGGGGGGGGGCTAACTTCACGCTAAAATATTAGGTTTAAAATTTGATTTCCGAAATAAATAATGAAGATAAAGCTTAATTTGAGGTATCATTAGGAAGAGAAAAAAATTCTCTACCGTTGTACGTTAAAATTTAAAAAAATAAATGTTGAGTGTTTTTTATTTTTGGCGCGATATCTTTAACGGTCAATAGCTGGAAAACGGTAATAATACAAATCGAGTTTGAAACCGTACAAATCGGTACAAATCGGGTACAAATCAATCTCGTTTTAAAAATTTGAAAAATTTTAAATTTTGAATATCGGGGGGGGGGGGGGCTAACTTCGCGCTATAATATAAGGTTTAAAATTAGAGTTTCCGAAATAAATAATGAAGATAAAGCTTAATTTGAGGCATCATTATTAAGAGAAAAAAATTCTCTACCGTTGTACGTTAAAAAACTTTTAAAAAAAAAATTTGAGTGTTTTTTATTTTTGGCGCCATTTTTTCAACGGTCAATAGTTGGAAAACGGTGATGGTACAAATCGAACTGAAAACGGTCCAAATCGGTACAAATCATTTTCTATCGACCTATTCACTTTTTGTTTTTAAGTTCAAAAGTTGGGGGGCTGTCGTGAAGTTGGCCCCCCATTTTGTTCTTTGAATATCTCAAAAACGGTGATGGTACAAATCGAACTGAAAACGGTACAAATCGGGTACTAATCACACCAACTGATAAACCATTGAAAATCAAAAATTGCGGGGCCAACTTCACGGACCTTCAGACAACATATTATTTTCTTTACGCATTAAAAAATGTATTTCCCAGATGGGTGGGAATAGAAGTAGAACTCTGGGTCAGACATTTGCCTCTCCCTTTTATTATTTTATTTTTTTTTTTTTATTGAATCAATTTAAATGTGTTTTTCTTAAACTTTTTTATATAAGTAGTTTTATTTTAAATATTCAATAAGGAGAAAGAAAGCATGTAAAATATAAATAATTTTTACAAGCTTTTCCTCATGCCCCAGTCAATATAAATAAATTTAATGGATAATATACGAATAGAATAGAATAGAATAAAGTGTGTGAATGTATTAAATAAGTTACGGAGGAATTCTTAATATATTTTTATAATTTATTTTAAAAATAAGAAAAAAACAAGTGATTTCAAAATGAAAATATATATTAATTTATATATATATTTTGTTGTAATTTATATATATATTTTGTTGCCTTGAGATATACAAATAAATATCACTGAACTTTAAATATAAATTATTTAAGTATTTAAATATATAATAATTTAACTGAACTTTAAATATAAATTATTTAAGTATTTAAATATATAATAGCGCACATGCAACATGCACTCCCTCCAAAATAAAAAATATATATAAAAAAAATTTTTTAAAACTTTAAAACACAACATTGTACAAAAATATGGGGAAGGAAAGAACTCGTTTGGCATGAGAGAGGTAATTTATATTTATTTTTAAGAATGAAAATATATGTATAAAGGGGAATTGGCACCATAGTTGAACATGATAGTTTTTTATGTAATTACCCTTACAAAAGGTATAAATTACACTATCAATAGGTACAATTCACACTATAGGTGGCCAATAAACAATAAATATATTTGGAATAAAATTTATATAATGAAGAAAATTATTTAATCAAAAAAAACAATCATTAAAATATATGATAAAATTTGGAGATGGTGATAAAAAAAAATATAAGAAAAGCGTATTATCATAGAAAACAATTATAATTAAAGAACCATTATAATCTAAATGAATAATTTTGACCTTAGAAAATTTGAATTTCAAATGACATTCCTGATCCTCTCAGTGAAAATACCCCCACGCCATAATTGATTGATGCTCACTTTGAAAAAAAAAACGGAGTTGCTTAAAGTTAATTCTCAAAATTTAATTCTTTTAAAATTAAGGTAGTAAATCAAAGTCATTGTCATTTCTTTTAAATTTAAGGTTATAATCAAAGTCATTGTCATTGGACAATCAACCGATTCCTATTCGAAGTGATAACGGATTATTAAAAGTTAAAAAATTAACCCTATCTCCTATCTCTTTAGTATTAAAATCAAAATTAAATCTAATCAAATCAAATTCTTTGATCCCATCTAGACCACATAAAGGTGGTCCCTCCCCTTCCAAAACATAAAAATCTAAATATTTAATCGTATTTAGAAATTTGACATTACAATTAATAACTTTACCAATGACTATGATAGGCGACCCTTCATAAGTGACACAACTTCATCCTTCGTAAGCTTTTCAAACTCTTTCATGGACAAGGATGACACCGGAGAACCAGTATCTATCATAAAAGAAAAATCATAATTATTAACTTGAAGGTCAATCATAATATCATTAATAAAATTAATTTTTTCTTGGCCTTAAATTATAAGGGGTTTGTATCATCTCCGTCTTTTTGAAATTGTTGTAATTGCTGTTGATGTTGTTGTTGCTGCTGCCGTTGTTGTTGTTGTTGCTGCTGTTGTTGTTGTTGTAATTATTGTTGTTGTTGTTGGTCTTAAAAGTCTGCTTGTTCTCTTTCCAAGACGAATAGCCTTGCCAATCGGTTCTATCCTCTCTTCTCCAAGAATCTTTCCCTACATATGTTTTATTATTATTGATCTCCAACGATTGAAATTTGACAACAATGTCCTCTATAATATTAATCTCTGTAGTATTTTCTTCAGTCAACCTTGTTTTTAGCTTTTCATTACGACAATTCAACATAAATTGCACCAACAAAAATTCAGGATTGAGCCCCGAACTATACCCTTTCAGTCTATCGAAATACTCTCTGGAAGACTCAAGTGTGTCCGGTTTTGTATTGAACAACTCCAAAATACGCGTGATCTTGTTCTTTTCAACTTTCTTTTGTACTAAATCTTTCATTTGTTGATATGATAAATTGTCAATGTTATCCATGATACTCACAGCCATCTCTTTATCCAATGTTTCGAATAATTTATATTTTTTGTAGCTTCATCTATAATATTCTCTGCAAGAAATTTCAGATCCAACGTCTTCAATAATACCTTGATCTTTACATCATTCCTATCCTCCACCATAATGGATAATATAGTATTTAAATATATAATAGCACACATGCAACAAAATTTAGACCATGCTCACCCCTAGTGTTAAAGCTCGTTTTGAGACGATTTTTAAAATGGCTAGCTCAATATTTTAGCCAGATAAATAATACCTAAACCTCGAGATTTTGCTAATAGATGTTCAAACCTTTTTTCCTTCTGCAAACAAATTCTACAGGCTGCATAATAGTATTCTGATTTTTTAATGGGTAAGCGGAAAATAATTCCCCTATAATATTTCTTAGAAAATAACTCACTAAAATTGATTTAATATTTTTAAATATTTTTGTCGTAAAAAGATCATTTTTATTTAGTGCATCTTTCTAGTTGAACTCCATTCTTGCATATTGTAGTAAAGAAGTAATCTATTGTAATATTTTATCATATTATATATTATATTTGACAGTTAGATATGATTATATATATATATATATATATTTACGATTAATATAATAGGTGGTTTAACTTCCTAATGTATTATGTACAAATCAATCTATTAACGTGTAATATATCGCCATTTATAATTAAGTTGCACCTTATGTTTAATTATACTGAATAAAATGTCAATGAAAACTGATATCTATTAAATGAGTTATAGAAATAAATAAATATAAATAATGGTTTTACTTTCGTTAAAGTGGCGACGACGTGGATTCTAATATTCTAATTAAAACAAGTAAGAAAATAGTTATTAATTTTATAAATTATGCCTCAGTCCAAAAATACAAGTATTATTGATAAGTTAGAAAAATATCAAATTAATGGGTCTATACAACGTTGATTCCAATTTTGGGACGCAGCGTTAAGACTAAAGAACTGGACACCGACCGATCAAGAAAATAAGGACTTGTTCATGGTGAGTTTTAGCGCTGAGGGCATTGACATTCTCGAACAATATTTATTTCCTGAAACCATTCTAACAACTAAATTTGATAAGATAAGAAGTGTCTCGCTACATATTTTTGAGAAGAATAAAACCCTTTTCGGTAGTATATTAGACTTCATAAGGTTAATTAGGAATGAGAATGAACCAATTGGAGAGTTCACTAATAGAATCAAAATAACTGCGAAAGCGTGTTGTTTTACGCCGTCAGAAGTTGACGGCCGGTTAAGAGATCAATTAGTTGCGGGTATAGATCTACCAGGTCTTGAAGTTGAACTTAGGACTAAATTTCCATTAGCATTGGATGTAAACAAAAAGCCCCTGACGTTCAAGTTCGTGCTAGATATGGCCACGGAAACAGAAAATGCTCAAAACGAAATGACTATCAAGAAAGACTTGGTAAATAGTGTCAGACCGCAAGATTGCAAACATAAAATGCCTAATTCACAAGAGTGTGTTAAGAGAGACATTAATTATAGGAAGTCTAATAACAAGTTTTACGATAATAAATGTAAGAATTGTGCCGGCTGGCATGAAAGATATTTATGCCCAGCTAAAGACAAAACATGTTTTAAGTGCCAAAGAACAGGACATTTCGCAGCATGTGGCCGTAGTAAGCCTGTATATCGCAATTTAAACTCAGTGAAACCACATTTTCACTGGTTAATGATGCTTACTACCAAGTGAATGTATGGAAATATTTTAAATACCAATCTAATTTGCTAAATACCGACCAAAATTTATTAAAATGTAATAAGACCCTTATTATTTAATATATTAATACGGAATCACGTGGTCGAGTCCGGCTTCCTATATATCATCCCCCCAAGGATGGAACCCCCAAGTTAGAATAAGAAAAAAAACATGATCATTCCCGGGATTCGAACCCGGGAGCATAGGATAAGTAAGCCAAGCTCTTGCCTACTAGGCCATAGAGTCTTTCCAAAAATCACGATTTTTCAAATATATATTATAAATATATTTGGTAGTGCCTATCCAAATGAAAAATGCAAAATTCAAATTTGATAGATGGTACCTTAAGGTACCAAGCATCATTAACCTATCAAGTGATTCAATTAATAATATCTGGACAAGGGGATTAAATAAAAGGGCAAAGATCACAGCCAAAATAAATAGACTTAGTATCACTTTTGATTATGATACAAGAGCACAAGCCTCTATTATAGGATTGAATATTTGGGAGAAAATTGGCAAACCACTAACATCTTCCACAAACCCATTAGCAGCCTATGGAGATAAGCCTTTGGATCTTATGGGTGAAGCCATGGTTCGTGTGCAAGTGGGGAAGGAAATTCGCAATTTATCAGTTATTATAATAAAGTCAAATGACCTACCTCTGCTTGGGTTGCCATGGATTTTAGCATTTGGGTTTGAGTTATGAAAAAGGTAAGCATACAACAGGTTCTCAAAACGAATAGAAAAACAATAACTTCAAGTTGCCACCAAACCAACGATGACCAGATAGGCCGCTCGAATACAATCGGTGCCCCCGCGGACCGAAGCCCCGATGGGCCGTTCGAATACAATCGATGCTCACACGGATCGAGGATGTCACTAACAGAAAACGTAATGGGGCATTTGTTAGCTAAACAGTTTAAAGCTGTTTTTGACGGCAAACCGGGGTTGATACGTAATTTCGCTGTGCGACTCCAATTAAAAGATACGGCTGTTCCAAAATCGTTTCCAGCTCGTCGAGTGCCATTTCCATTACGCAGAGCGGTTGAACTAGAACTTGATCGCCTTGTGGCTGCGGAGATTTTGGAGCCCATCGATTCCTCTATAACTAGGGTGCCATGGGCAACCCCAACAGTAAATATCAGGAAAACAATGGCGAGATTCGTATTTGCGCAGATTTCAAGGTGAGTTTAAATCCCCATCTATTATATGATCATCACTTTATTCCTACCCTGGATGACTTATTGGTTAAGATTCAAGGGGGGAACCGTTTTACGGTGATAGATTTAAAGGACGCGTATCTACAAATGGCCGTTGAGCCAGAGTCCCAAGAATATTTGGTCATCTCAACACATAAAGGATATTTTCGATACCGAAGGATGCCGTTTGGGCTTTCGTGCGCACCAACTATTTTCCAGCGTTATGGACAATGTTTTGAAAGATTGCCCGATGACTGGAGTGTATTTGGACGATGTAATTATCTCCGGCAAAAATGACGCTGAACATCTGGCTAATTTAAAAATAGTACTCGATAGGCTGCAGGAAGCAGGTCTCAAATCTAAGTTTGAAAAAGTCCAATTTTTACGGAAATCTGTTTCGTTTTTAGGTATCGTTATCGACCAAAATGGGGTACATCCAAGCGAAGAGAAAGTTAAATCAATCCAGGCCGCACCTAACCCCAAGAATGTTCATCAGTTACGTTCATTTCTTGGGCTTGTCACGTATCATGAACGGTTCATTCCCAATCTTCATAGTGAAGCAGCTGTGTTACATCGATTGACTAGTGTAAAAGTACCATGGTGTTGGACTAATGTAGAGCAGGAGGCTTTCGATAAAGTTAAGACATTGTTATCAACAGAAGAAACCTAAACGCCATATAATGCTAAATTACCGTTGATTATGGAGTGTAACTCGTTAGATACAGGACTGGGGGCTGTTTTACTTCATAAGGTATCACAAAACGCGGAAAAACCCATGGCATTTGCGTCTCGGACGTTGTTACAGTCGGAGAAACATTATGCGACTATCGATAAAGAAGCGAGGGCATTGTTATTTGGAATAGAAAAATTTCACAACTTTATCTACGGTCGAAAATTTATATTTAGGGCAGACCATAAACCCTTGGAACGGTTGTTCGGGGAAAAGAGGGATCTGTCAAAGATATCGAACAATCGTCTGACACGTTGGGCCTGGAAGATGGCCGCTTACGACTTTAGCGTGGAATATAGATCTGGTCGGGAAAATGTTATAGCAGACGCCTTATCTAGGCTACCGCTCCACGATATCATACCTAATCGGGATACCAAGCATGCATTGGCGATTCGGAACGTAAACTTAGAGGATATGCAGGTCTCAGAGGGAAACCTGCGCAAGAATTCAATTAAAGATCCAATACTAAAGCGAGTGGCACAACATATTGAGCAAGGGTAGAGAGGCTTTAATCGGAAAGAAGAACCGGAGCTAATAATCTTTCACACCCAACGAGAGGAATTAATAGACAGGGGAATCGTTGAACGAAATGGTAGATTGATAATCCCTACGAAGCTTAGGAATTCAGTGTTGGAAACACTACATCGGGGACATCCGGGAATGAACGCGATGAAATCTATTTTTCGATTGTATTGTTGGTGGCCGAAATGCGAAGAGGACATAGAACGGTATATAAAGCTGTGTGTTGGATGTCAGAAAAATCGACCGAACGTAATGGAGTTACCACTATACTCATGGAATTGTACCAAAGAGCCATGGGAACGTATACATCTAGATTTTGCGGGACCGGTTGACTCTTTATATTGGCTAGTGGGAGTAGATTCATACTCAAAATGGGCTGAGGTAGACCTGATGAGAAACACATCGGCGAAGGAGATGATAACGAGATTAAAGAAGTGGTTTGCTACCTTTCTGTAACGGATAATGGACCTCAATTCATTTCAATAGAATTTAAGCGATTTTGTGAAGAAAACAACATTTGCCACATTCGCTCAACGCCGTACTACCCGAAGACAAATGGGCACTTTTTGAGACGATTTATAAAATGGCTAGCTCAATATTTTAGCCAGATAAATAATACCTAAACCTCGAGATTTTGCTAATAGATGTCCAAACCTTTTTTCCTTCTGCAAACAAATTCTACAGGCTGCATAATAGTATTCTGATTTTTTAATGGGTAAGCGGAAAATAATTCCTCTATAATATTTCTTAGAAAATAACTCACTAAATATTTTTAAATATTTTTGTCGTAAAAAGCATTTTTATTTAGTGCATCTTTCTAGTTGAACTCCATTCTTGCATATTGTAGTAAAGAAGTAATCTATTGTAATATTTTATCATATTATATATTATATTTGACAGTTAGATATGATTATATATATATATATATATATTTACTATTATAATAGGTGGTTTAACTTCCTAATGTATTATGTACAAATCAATCTATTAACGTGTAATTATATATCGCCATTTGTAATTAAGTTGCACCTTATGTTTAATTATACTGAATAAAATGTCAATGAAAACTGATACCTAATAAATGAGTTATAGAAATAAATAAATATAAATAATAGTTTTACTTTCGTTAAACATATAAACATTTAACATATATAATACTATTATCAACAGCACAGAGTGTTTTCCAACAAAATATTATATTAATATAATTTAAAAATAATGGAAATGAGTAATATGATAATTTCAATAAATATATATGTCGTATGGGGTTTCGGAATCGGTGGGGATTCGGCATTTCTCAATTTTAAATCATTTACTATGGACGATTTTTTGGATTCTAAAAATCTGATTTTATAGGAATTGAATTCCAGCATGTGTAGAGTATTTACCCTATAAATTTCAGCCCATTTCAGCGGTAGATATTTTAGTATTTTTTTAATTTATATGGATAATCCATATAAAAATTAATATAAATTCATGGAAAAATTGTTTGAAATTTACAGTTTGGGTATTCTACCCAAGCTAGAATACATTTCCGATTAAATCGAACTTTAAAATTTTTTAAATCGCTCTCGATAAAGGATTTAAAATCAAAAGATTTCGAATCCCAATACGACATATTTACTAAAATAATTTCAAAAGGGAGTTTAGAATTAGATAATTGTCTAGTTTTAAATTATATCAGAACATTTTTACTTATGTTTAATATAAAAATATATAAAATGAGTAATAAGACAATTGTCACTTTTATAGGTAGTAAGCACATTACTACAAAAAATTAGAAAAAGCTTAATAATAACAATGTCACTTTTTTATGGTACATCTTCACTGAAATTAAAAATGCTCAAAATATATAATTTTACCTATAAGCTTTAAAAAATTTAAAAATAATGGTTATGACAATTGTCACTATTCTAAGATACATATTTGATGAAATTTTAATTTAACATGTTTATAAAAAATATTTTTACCTATTTACTTTTAAAAAATTTAAAAATATTCATAATTAACTATTATGGCAATTGTCACTGTTCTATGGTAAATCTTCACTGAAATTTTAATTTAACATGTTTACAAAACATATTTTTACTTATTTGCTTTAAAAAAATTTAAAAATGTTGATAATTATCGATTATGACAATTGTCACTTTTCTATGGTACATCTTCACTGAAATTTTAATTTAACATGTTTACAAAACATATTTTTACTTTTGCTTTAAAAAAATTTAAAAATGTTGATAATTATCGATTATGACAATTGTCACTTTTCTATGGTATATCTTCACTGAAATTTTAATTTAACATGTTTACAAAACATATTTTTATTTATTTGCTTTAAAAAAATTTAAAAATGTTGATAATTAATGATTATGACAATTGTCCCTTTTCTATAGTACATCTTTACTGAAATTTTAATTTAACATTTACAAAACATATTTTTACTTATTTACTTAAAAAAAAACTCAAAAAAGTTTAAAAATTACGTTTATGACAATTGTCACCTTTATATCCTTTATAATCACTGAAACCATTTTGAAACATGCTCAACTAGCTTATTTTAATTAAAATTATTTTTAAAGGTTCTGAGAGAGTATGTCACTTTTATACTTTACATTAAATATAAAACATGAATTATGACAAAACACCAAATATTAAAAAATATGTAATCGTTAAATTCTCACATTTACACAACTTATGAAATAATATTTTTCTAAGATTAAAAAATAAAATAAAAGCATATATCAAAAATTTTATTTTTTAAAAATCACAAAATATTTGTACAAAAAATTTTAGGATCAAAAATGTTTTATTATAATAAAGATTTTCTTACTAAAGATTTTAGTATATTATAAAATTACAAAAAATTTTTCTCAAAATCATAGAAGATTTTTTTACAAAATTTTTTTTAGCGAAAAAATCTTCGCATTTTTTGATCTTCAAAAGAGCCACGATCTGTGAAGATTTTTGAATTTTGAGCAATTGTTAAACCCTGGCTGCAAATAAAATTGTGCAAATCACTTATTGCTTTCCACAAACAAAAAATGAAAGTTTGATAATAAATATATAACTATTAAATATCTTTTAAAGGTAAAACTTGCTGTTCAAATTTTTAGTGCATCTGTTGCAAATAGCCTTCTTTTTGCCCAGCATCAGGAGATTCCTGGGTTTAAAAATTGTGATGGTACAATTAATTTTTGATGATAGAAGTAAAATAAAAATAACGAAATAAATTTATGAAAAACTTATAGAATGTTTTATTACCTTAATACAAGAAATTGCCTTGGTAAAGGATATAAACCCCCTATACTAATAAAATTGCAGAATATGAAACTCATTTTGACAAGTGCATTAAAACTTTAAAATCACTCAAGTTAACAAATGGAGTTTATGTCTATAAATCTAATAAAAAAAAACATGTGTAGAAATGCTAATTCTTTTTATGACAAGCATCCTGGAAATGGGGAAGGAGTTATTAATTGGGGAAACCCCAAAAATGAAGTATTATATTTAATTTATAACAAGAGTTATTCATAAAACTATAATATAACAATTTTTCAAGGTTCTTTTTAACGTACAAAACCTCTCCTAACCACTTAGAATTATATTTTTGTAGCAAGAATGGATTTAATGATAATCCATCAGCATATCAGGTTCTTTCTGCTGTTCGCATTTCATTAATGGCGAAATTGGATGCAACTATTACAGGAAATTGCATTTCCTTAGACAATACACAGTTAATATGTTCACATTTTCAAAATAATCATGGATTGTAATACTATCAAAACTATTTTAAATCCAATAATACCACATTATCATATTATTTTAAACAAACAAACCCCCATATCCCAAAATTATCATTATATTTAGATAATGTATCAACTTATATTTTGGGATATAAAGTACGACAACTCATTAAAGAAAAAAAGGTACGTTGTGTAGTTTGCATTACTGCCATGGTCAGTGAATCATATAATGATAATAATATAAATAATATGCTTATAAATTTTAAAAATAATGGGGGGTTAGTGATACCTTCATCTAGTATGTCAAAATTTTGCAGAATATGTGAAAGTTCATTTAGAACTTATCAAAATGATATTAAACATAAAAATATTATTAAAAAAATGGAAGTATTGGGTTTTTCCAAAATAATTGGTACAAATATTTTTATTGATCATAGGAACATATTAATGAACATGAGATTTGGTACAGCCATTTTCAAATTCTTGTAAAATTAATTATTCTCATTTATTAGTTTTAATAGTATTTTTTTAAAAGATATTTAAATATTAGATTTTTTCATTTTGCTGACTTGAGAAACCAAGACACATTGTTAAAAATATATTTTGTTTTTTAAGGCATACACATTTATATTTTTATATATTTATTGTATAAACTTTATTTAAATGATTTATATTATAATTTATACTCATGCAAAAATTAATATTATTACATTATGTTTTTATTAAAAAAAAAATAAAAGATGTTTTCATTTGTAATTTATAATTATGATGAAAGAAAAACAAAAAAAATGATAAATGATTATTATACATAATAGTAATATAAAAATTAAGTGAGGTGAGCTCTCTATCCATCTTTTAAGATGGTTTAAAAAGTTATTTCATCTAGGACACATAATCCAAAATAATTTTTAATTGAAAGGATATTTTTTTATAAAATCTTCTTTTTTTAACATAATTTATTGATCTTGATATCTACTTTTAGAGTATATCTAACAACATTGATTTCTCTTATTAGTAAAACCAAATTTGTAGATTTTATTTATATACAGATTTTTTTAATATAAATTTATGATTGATTATTATTTTAAGTATAAATCACTATATTACCTAAAATTAAACGTACCAGCAACTACAATGAATATCTGTGCATCATATTTATTTATTAATAAGATATGAATCATAAAATATTATTATATTTAATAATTAAATGAACAATATATGTGTAGTAAGATTTTTATTGAAACATCAAGTGAATTTGATAAAATTATAAAAACTAATTTTTTTAGAAAGAATAAAATATAGATAAAAAAATTAAATGATTTTGATATTTGCAATTAATATGTATAAAATAAGATTTTCTATTAAATAATTGGTTCGGGTCCAATGATATATATAACTATAGATTGACGATCATGCATAAAAAAACGTCCACCTATTGAAATCAGCTGTAGCGCCATTTTGTAGCTTGTACGTTGATCAAATGCCTCAATAATGATAATAATTTTTAAAAATTTAACAATTTTACTAATAATTTTTAATGTAATTATGTAAAATAATCAAATGAATCCTAACCTCAACTGATCTTCAATTAAATTACATGGGTATTCTCTAAAATAAAAAAACTTAACATTTAATCCAATAGTAGTACATAATATCATTAAATTACTTTCACCCAGAAATTATTCAGAAACATAGATTGCTACAACATCACTGAAACAAAAATCACCAAAATTATACCCATACAAAATATTCCATACTTATATCTAATACACCCTCAAATATTCAACCAAATAAGGTCCACTGCCTATATATAATTGCCAAAAAATCACAGATTCCTTTGACTCAGTCAAGAAAATACATCTTTCAATCATAGTTTTAAGTTAATTTATCTATTTGATTAATATTATTATAAAAATAAATTTATTTTTAAACATTCCTCAATTATTTAACCCCCAATCATTTATTAGAATATCTAATTTATTTTATACATATTAATTGCAAATATCAAAATCATTTATATTTTTATATATATTTGTTAATTTTTTTAATAAAATTAGTTTATATAATTTTATCAAATTCACTTGATGTTTCATTAAAAATCTTATTATCCACTTATTGTTCATTTATGGAATCCTTATTATTAAATATAATAATATTTTATGATTCATATCTTATTAATAAATAAAAATGATGTACTTATATTTATTGTAGTTGCTGGTACTTTTAATTTTAGGTAAGTAATTTATACCTTAAAATAATAATCAAAATTTATACAAAAAAAGAGATCTGTATAGATATAATTAAATAAAATCTACAATACTCTAAAAGTAGATGAGGATTAATTAATTATGTTAAGAAAATAAGATTTTATAAAAAAATATTCTGTCAATTAAAAATTATTTTGGATTATGTGTTCTAGATGAAATAAGTTAAACTATCTTAAAAGATGGGTTGAGAGCTCATCTTACTTAATTTTTATTGTAATAATCATTTATAATTTTTTTTGTTTTAATTATTTCATCTTAATTATAAATGACAAATGAAAACATCTTTTATTTTTTTTTCAATAAAAACATAGTGTAATAATAACATTTTTTGCATGAGTTTAAATTATTATATAAATCATTTAAATAAGGTTTATACAATAAATATATAAAAATATAGAGTACACTTTAAAAAACAAAATGTATTTTTAACAATGTGATGATTCACATTCATATTATCTTTGATTATAAACATTCATCCTTTTTGATTCTATCATCACCTATAAAAAATAAAATATATTTACATTAGCATAGATTATATATAATATCATAATTTTTATAATATGTCTTATATAAGGCCTGTTCTTTATACAATATAATTTTTAAAAAATAAAAGAAGATATAAATATTAATTTACATGACTTATTGATTATTAAATTGTATTGCTTTTGTAAGATTTTGCCTCATACCAGTTCTCAATTCCTGGTTTCTCAAGTCAGCAAAATGAAAAAATCTAATATTTAAATATCTTTAAAAAAATAGTATAAAACTAATAAATGATTACCTTTGAACAATTAATTTTACAAGAATTTGAAAATGGCTGTAACCAATCTCATGTTCATTAATATGTTCAGTAAGATCAATAAAAATATTTGTACCAATTATTGTGGAAAAAACCAACACTTCCATTTTTTTAATAATATTTTTACGTTTAATATCATTTTGATAAGTTCTAAATGAACTTTCACAAATTCGGCATAATATAGACATACTAGATGAAGGAATCACTAACCCCCTATTTTTTAAAAATTTATGAGCATATTATTTATATTATTATCAATATATGAATCACTGACCATTGCATTAATGCAAACATCACATCGTACCTTTTTTTCTTTAATAAGTTGTTGTACTATATATCCCGAAATATAAGTTGTTACATTATCTAAATATAATGATAATTTTGGGATATGAGGATTTGTTTGGCTAAAATAATAAGATAATGCCTGGGGTATTATTGGATTTGAAATAGTTTTGATAGAATTAAAATCATCGTCATGATTATTTTGAAAATTTGAACATATTAATTGAGTATTATCTAAGGAAATGCAATTTCCTGTAATTGTAGCATCCAATTTTGCCATTAAGGAAATGCGAACAGCAGATCGAACCTGATATGCTGATGGATTATCATTAAATCCACCTCTGCTACGAATACTACAAAAATATAATTCTAATTTGTCTTGAGAGGTTTTATATGTTAAAAAGAACCTTAAAAAATTGTTATATTATAGCTTTATGAATAACTCTTGTTATAAATTAAATATAATACTTCATTTTTGGGGTTTCCCCAGTTAATAATTCCTTCCCCATTTCCAGGATGCTTTTCATAGAAAGAATTAACCCTTCTACACATGTTTTTTTATTAGACTTATAGACATAAGTTCCATTTGTTAACTTGAGTGATTTTAAAGTTTTAATGCACTTGTCAAAATGATTTTCATAATCTGCAATTGTATTATTATATAAAGGGGCTTTATATCCTTTACCAAGACAATTTCTTGTATTAAGATAATCAAACATTCTATAAGTTATTCATAAATTTATATCATAATTTTTTATTTTACTGATCTATCATCAATATAAAATTAATTGTACCATCACAATTTTCAAATCCAGGAATCTCCTGATGCTGGGCAAAAAGAAGGCTATTTGCAACAGATGCACTAAAAACTTGAACAGCAAGTTTTACCTTAAAAAATATTTAATAATTATATATTTATTATCAAACTTTCATTTTTTGTTTTTGGAAAGCAATATGTGCTTTGCGCAATTTATTTGCAGCACGTAAACCTTCGCACTCCTGCAATTTGTGTAAATTTTGTATATGCTTTCAATCTATTAACTATAAATACAAAATAAATATTTAACCGAATTTAGCTAGCTACCTCTCCATTTGATTCATTTATTAAAATTTCCTCCTCCGCTAATAGATTTCTAAGTAATTTGAGCATATGACAAACATCTAGTAACATGTATATTTTTTCTGATTCATAAAATTCCAGCTCAATATATGGAATGATATTATCAGGATCCATACTAACACCAAGCAGTTTGCTCATTTTTTTATTAACAGCACAACCATCACATACTATGGCCTTACAGATAACTCCTGTTTCATTTATATTGAACAATGCAACTCTCACTAAATTAGCTAGGATATCTGAATTCATTTGTGAAACTAGAAAATAGGCTATTGGCATTTTCCAGCTGCTATTAAGACATGTAGCCATAAGAAACAGTGCCTTTGTTGCTTCTGGACAAGATTTATCTTCCTTTGTTGATTTTGTCCCATCACCTAAATCAACATAACCATGATATTCTGCTTTGTGGGGGTCATAATCTATTTGTGTTTTAATATGCATTTCATCAAGGCTAAGTACACAATATAACTGCTTTTCTGATTTTTTTTGGTAGCTTTTAATTTGGGTAAATGAAATAGAAAGGAAACCTTTATTTAATTTAATTTATTTTTTTTAAAATTATTATAATAAACCTGGCATGATTTCAATCTTGCTACTCCATGCCCTTAATGTGGATTCCGAAGGCATACAAAAGTGTGATTTGAGATATCTGTAAGCCTTAGGTGAATAAAAATGCATAGTCAATGCAAATTGACGGAATTCACTTGTATATATTTTTTTTTGTGGGTTTGAGATGCCTCCACTGTGTATATGTGTTTTAAGGAATATAGCAGATGTCCCTGTAAAGTGCCTGTCTATAATATTTTCGACATCATCTGATAACAAATTTTCATCTTTTAGTGAAGTGATTATTGTTTGTAAATTGATTATTTTATTTTTTCCTCTTTTTGAGCTCCTATAATAAGCATGTGCTCTTTTTTTTAAGCGTTTAATTATAGCCTCTTGGTAAATAATTTTTCTTTTTAATGTTTCATATGTCGCGGAATAATTATGATCATTTGTTATATGTATAATTGGATCTTTTTCATATAATATATCACTTTTTAATGGTGTTTGTATATTTGAATAAACATTCGTTATCTAAAAAGTATATATTTTAAAATATTGTTTTAACTATGTAATGATATTGTTAACATACATCATGAAGTGGCTTAGATATACTAAATATCGATGGAATAGAATCTTCCTTCAATAAAATCTTTCCAGATATAGTTTGAATGAAACAAGTATTTTTAAAATGCCTTCCACAAATAATACTATATTTATTAGGCATAAAATTTTTTCTATTTATAGCATGTAACCATTTTTCCAATAATTCTTTGGATTTTAATGGAAATCTATATTTAAAAATAGGTGAATAATAATGAGTAAAATATAAGATATATTTATGACATTGATACAAAGATAGATAGTATATAACAATCAATATTAATATCAGATCAGTTATTAGTAATATAGAATTGAATCAGTGAAAATTTGTTGATTGGCAGAGCCTCTATTAATATATATATGGTTTACATATTTCTTACAAATATTTAAAAATGAAACTGTATCATAGTAAAAATGTATTTTAAAAATGGCTAACTTAATATTTTATCCAGAAAAATATTTAGGCAAAGTTCAAAATAGAAATCTTATCAACTCAAGAGGAAGAAGCATTATTTGTCCTAGCAGTAAAAATGAGAAAACTTTATATTTTTACTAAATAAGGATTTTTTTTCAATGTTTGTAGCTTATTAATGCTTTATGTAATAAATATGTTGCATATAAAAAATAATATATATACTTATGATAAGAAATATGTGTATTAGATTCCATTTTATTTGTTTTATTACAATTATGAACACAGCACACTCCCATTATCTAAATAAAATAATAAATGATAGTGATATTAAAAGATCTGTTTTGCATGTATCCTTAGATGCATTAACATAAGATTTATAAATCCGTGCAGAATTAAGTTAAACTATATTTTAAAAAATTAAAAGGTGGGTTAGTCTTAGATTCATTTTTTAAATATAATCACCTAGTCCACATTCATAAAAAAAGTCTTATGAAAATTTAAGAATAAAAGATACTATAAAATATTATATCATAAATCGAAACCTTTAAAACTAAATTATCGTAGTAGACTTGTTTTCTATATATTAATATTTCTTGCTGACAAATAATGGATAACCAAACTACAAAATGGCGCTACAGCTGATTACAATATGTGGACACTTTTATAATGCATTGAATGAATGAATCGTCAATCTATAGTTATATATATCATTGTTCGGGTCCTAAATATTCCCACAGCTGTTTTCGCGTTAAAAAGAAGAAAGATGGTGAATACAAACTAGACATTTTTTTAAATTTTATTTTTAACATTTTTAAAATTTTAATAAATTTATAAATATTTATACAATAATTTACACAATATTACTACTAAAGTAAAACATATTAATTTTTTTAATTGTATTAATATAGAAATAACATTTAACTTTATATAAATATATATAACAATTATAAATAAAATATTTAAATATATATAAAATAATATTTATTTATATATATTAAGAAAGACTATTAAAACATATCATAATCCTGGATTAATATAAATGATTTCAGATAATAATAGAATAAACCTATAATCTTGCATCTATGTTTTGTCAGGTATAAAAGAAAGGTTATTGACAAACTGTCAGATGACAGTTATAAAGATTTAATATGACGTAAAATAATATACCAAATTTTTATCCACTATTTTCTATTTTTATCTAAGATAAAAAGCTTAAATATATTTTTTTAATATGCCCCACTGAGTATTTTGGAAGAGATATCTTAAAGCTCCCTACCTATTTTTTTTCTCTCACCTTCCTCATTCTATACTGTGTGTGTGTGCATTAGACTAAAAAATTTTCAATAATTATCTTCATATAGCCATTTATGCCACTTATCCTTTACATTATTTTAACTAGATATACAAAAATACGAATCGAATCGAATAATTCATATTCGTAGGAATAATAAAATGATTATTCGATTCGATTCGTCGAATATTCAATTCAATTTGAAAATTTTATTTAACCGTAAATTAAAAAAGATAATATTAAATTTATTTTGTAAAATTTAACTTTGAATTTTATTAGTAAGATAATATAGATACATATATAGTATAATAATGTAGAAAAATCAATATAATATTCATATCATGTAGAACAAATATACCAATAACAAATTTTTAAAGAAAAAATATCTGGTTCGCCCGTCATTCTTAACGGGATAGCTAGTTATTTAAAATTGTATATGAGTTATAAATTACATATAAATAAATACTTTCTTCGTCCATCATAAAACAATTTTCAGAGGTTAATTTTGTATTATGAATTATTCGAATAAAAACAGCCGTTAACAACATTTAGAAATATAAAATGTTTCTTCATTTTTCCTAGGAAATTTTATTAAATAGGAATAATTGTAAATAATTCCTACTAATAATATATTATTAATAAATTATTTTAATCGAATAATCTCGAATTATTCGATCGAATAATATATTTTCCTATTAGAATTTTTCAATCGAAATTGTGTTATTCGTATTCGTAAAATACGAATCTAATCAAATCGAATATCTTATAACAAATAATTCGTTTTAGGTATAATTTTAACTATTATTATTATAATTTTAGACACATCAAAAAAGACACCAACTATCGATGATTTTTTTGGAATAATATTATTGAAAATCTTTTAGACGCATTTTTTTAAATCTAAAAATAATCGAATGAAAAATTTTGATGATTTTACTTATATAAAAAAATATATATTAAATTTAATATTGCATTGCCCTCGAGTTCTAGGGTTGAATAATTTGGAGGCTATGTCTCCTACCCACCCCGGCCATGTAGACACTGATTATAGATATTACCAGATGAAATCCTTAACTACGCATATATTTAAAATTTATTGTGGTGTTTATGTTTTAAGTCCATGTTACTTATTTGTAATAAATTGTCATTTCTATTGTATTCTAGGTCTTTAGGCTTTGTCTTCTGAAAATATCCAACCAAACCATTTTAAATTTCTGAACCCTTCAGATTCGAAGCTATGTTAAACTTTACATTGATAGTGAAATGTGCATATATTTATCAAGATCTTTAACTGTGGATAACTAAATTTTGAAAAGTTAACATCATCCAGCAAATCACATTAAGTAATTATTTTTTAATAAAATCTAAATCAAAAGTGTTTAATTATTTCTAATCTATTAAATTGTTAAGATTAGGTAAGTTTCAATTACATATTTATTTAAATTCTAAGTCTATATTTTTTAAAGTAATCAGATTTTATATTTATAATTTTTATACCTATTATTGACCAAGACATGTGAAAAGTCTAATAATTAATTAATCGATTGTTTTAAGTTAAAAATGTGAAATTGATTTTATGAATATAATAATGATTATATTTATATTCTACATTTCTTTTATAAATTATCTCCTTCCATATATTTAGACCTGATACAAAAAATATGAATAATAAAGTTTTATTTTAAAATATATTTTCAAAAATTCTCAATTTATATGACAAAAAATTAAAAAGCTGCAAATATCCTATAATAAAATATAATATTTAATTATAAATAATATGACATTCAGATTCTATTTGTAATGTAAAAATTAATTGTCGAACTATAACATATTGAAAAAAACTAGACAAAAATTTTATGGATGAAAAAGATGTAATCGATTTCACCAATCTTTTCCTCACAAATAAAACAACATACATCCACAATGTAAATATCGATTCAGTCATATAATTTTACTTTTCCCCAAAAATAATAATTTCAACCTTTATAATTTAACGTTTTTTACGATTTTTAATAAAAATATATGCATAACAATTGAATCTGTTGAATGTGAATATGCAAGTTAATATCTAACATACTTTATCTAAGCAAAAGTGTTCAACTCCATTTCAATGCTATAACAACATTTCTTTCTGTGAAAACTATTATCGGAATATTATTAAATATGAAGTTTACATTGACACATATTCACAACCAGCCTGATGAATATTAAGAAGAGAATTATATTTTAGTAACTATGAATAAACTTAAAGAACAAATTAGAGCTTACAACTATCAAAACATATAATCAAGTTATGCGTATTAGAAAAATGGATCCTCTCGTTCAACTCTATTCTAATGCTCTACCAACATTTCTATCTGTCAAAACTATTATGAATCGTGTTATTAAATCATTGAGACCACCTTTGCCTTTCATAAATTCTGATATCCGATTATAAATTAATACTTGATAATAAGACTTTTTTTAATTTGTAATGAAAATAATGAATTATTAATATTTTCTACACATGAACTACTTGAAAGTCTCTGTAATGCCGACCAAATTTTGATGGGCGGCACATTTTTTTCGTGTCCTATATTATTTAAGCAATTATACACTATTCATACAATAATTCTTTGCGCGTATATATTATTGCCAAATAAAAATAAAGAATTCTAAAAATAACCATTGTCGATCTATAGGTATTTTCTTTTCTCCAAGCCATTATAGATTTTTAAATGAGAGTACTTACAAACTCGAATAAATATTTACAACCTGCTATTTTCATTATGGTCAATGTATTTTAAGACGAATACAGGGTAATAGGTTGACAGCATATAGAATTCTTAATCCTGATTTTAAGAGATTTTATCGCAGACTAATGGCGATACCTTTCTTAACCGAAATCGACATACCATTGGTATTGTCAGAATTAAATAATGAAGTAGAGGCCTTTAATTTAGATCCCATAAGAGATCTCTTTACATACTTTAAAAGTACTTGGATTAACCCAAACGCTAAATTTAAATATAAGATGTGGAACATGTATGATGTTCAAGGTGTAAGAACAAATAACCATGTTGAAGGATTTCATCGTTCTATAAGTGTATATTACTTATTGTTACTTATCCTAATTTATATATTTTTATTGATATGTTAAAACAAATAAATGGGAAAAAAGTTACCGAGAGAAAAAAAAATACTGCAAAATAGACAAGAAATATTTTTATATTACACTACCTATACACCTTAGTAGTATTTAGAAAGTCAAAAAATCAAATATTCTACGAAGATATTTCTGTGAATTAAAATCTTTATTTTCGCATATCTTGGATAAGATATTTAATATCGAAAAAAAAAATTAAATGAAAAATAATCTAGTCAGCAGGTATATCATTATTTTTTTTCGATATTAAACATTGGTGTATAAGTAGTGTAATATAAAAATGTTTCTTGTCTGATTTTCTCGTCTATTATACAGTATTTTTTTTTCTTTCGGTAACTTTTTTCCCATTACGCAATTGGATAAATTTTATATCCATATCTTGTTGTATTTGTTTTAATATATCAATAAAAAGATATAAATTAGGATGAGAATATGTTATATACTCTTTTAAAGAACGATGAAATCCCTCAACATGGTTATTTGTTCTAACACCTTGAACATCATACATGTTCCACATCTTATATTTAAATTTAGCGTTTGGGTTAATCCAAGTACTTTTAAAGTATGTAAAGAGATCTCTTATGGGATCTATAAAGGCCTCTACTTCATTATTTAATTCTGACAGTACCAATCGTATGTCGATTTCGGTTAAGAAAGGTATCGCCATTAGTCTGCGATAAAATCTCTTAAAATCAGGATTAAGACGACTATATGCTGTCAACCTATTACCCTGTATTCGTCTTAAAATGCATTGACAATAATGAAAGTAGCATCCCTTGACAGAAATGGTTGGAAAAATTTCTTCGAGTTCTGTAAGTGCTCCCATTTCGAAATTTATAAGTGCTTTAGAAGGAGAAAAGGAAAAACCTATAGATCGGCAATAGTTTTTTAAAAGATTCAACATTTTTAGATACGTTTCTTTATTTTTATTTGGCAATAATATATATGCGCAAGGAATTATTGTATGATTAATCATTATATGAATAGTGTATAATTGCTTAAATAATATAGGACACGAAAAAAATGTGCCGTCCATCAAAATTTGGTCGGCATTACAGAGACTTTCAAGTAGTTCATGTGTAGAAAATATTAATAATTCATTATTTTCATTACAAATTAAAAAAGTCTTATTATCAAGTGTTAATTTATAATCCCCGTATAATCGGATATCAGAATTTATAAGAGGCAAAGGTGGTCTCAATGATTTAATAACACGATTCATAATAGTTTTGACAGATAGAAATGTTGGTAGAGCATTAGAATAGAGTTGAACGAGAGGATCCATTTTTCTAATACGCATAACTTGATTATATGTTTTACGTTTGCTTTGATAGGGGTACGCTCGAATTTGTTATTTAAGTTTATTCATAGTTACTAAAATTGCATAATGCTCTTCCTCAGATTCAGAATGATGGTTGTGAATATGTGTCAATGTAAACTGCATATTTAATAATGTACCTCTTGCCGTACAATGACTTAGTCTACATTTAAATAAAATTCCAAACTTATGATGAACATATAGAAATTTATTTGAATATAACAAATTACGTTTTTTTTGGGAAAGAATAAAATTATATGCTGTTCTACATTTAAATATGAGAATTGAATGTTATTAACTGATATTGGTAAAGTTACAGAGCTATCAGCTGCAATGGAGATATCGATTACAACTTCTTCATCTATAAAACTTTCGTCCAAAAATGGTAAAACATGGAGATCATCCTCTCCATCATCTTGTTCATGATTAATCACAGAAGTCACAATCTCTTCATTTCTACCCATCGATTCTTAAGGAAAAATATATTTTTGATTAATTATGATAAAATTAAAAAGAAAATATACTAACAAAATTTTGATTAACTATGATAAAATTAAAAAGAAAATATATTAAAAAATTTTGATTAACCAAAATCAGCATCTTCTCGAATAGGATTGATCATCGAGGATATCGACTCCGGACCTTCTTCAAGGATCCCAGAAATCCCCACAGCACCTCCATCTTCTTGTTCATGATTAATCACAGAAGTCACGATCTCTTCATTTCTACTTATCGATTCTTAAGGAAAAATATATTTTTGATCAATTATGATAAAATTAAAAAGAAAATATACTAACAAAATTTTGATTAACTATGATAAAATTAAAAAGAAAATATATTAAAAAATTTTGATTAACCAAAATCAGCATCTTCTCGAATAGGATTGATCATCGAGGATATCGACTCCGGACCTTCTTCAAGGATCCCAGAAATCCCCACAGCACTTCCATCTTCTTGTTCATGAATATTCACAGAAGTCACATTATCTTCATTTCTGATACTTAAGGAAAAATATACTAATTTGATTTTCATATTATATTGTAAAATACTTCCTCTTCTTGCAGTCAAGTACTTGCAAATATCTAGAAAATAATAAATTACATCTTGTATATTAAAATCTTGCAGATTAAATAATTTACCATTGCATTCTGCTGTCAGAGTAAATACATTATTTAATGTAAATCCTCTACCATGGCAGGTTGGAGAAGTACAAATATAATAAATTTTACATTTATAATATTTGGATTTTCGGTATGAAGTTGGTATCATTATTTAAGATTGCCACAATAACAGTATTGAAGTAAATACTTTAAAATATTAATATGTAAAAATTTTAATTAAAACAATTACCTTTTCCTTTAAGGAGATAAACAGATATACAATATTGATGTAAATGAGATTGCCACAATAACAGTATTGAAGTAAATACTTTAAAATATTAATATGTAAAAATTTTAATTAAAACAATTACCTTTTCCTTTAAGGAGATAAACAGATATACAATATTGATGTAAATGAGATTGCCACAATAACAGTATTGAAGTAAATACTTTAAAATATTAATATGTAAAAATTTTAATTAAAACAATTACCTTTTCCTTTAAGGAGATAAACACAAATTCAATATTGAAGTAAAGACTTTTTCTAGGAAATATTTCGAAATTTTGAAGCGAAATGGTATAATGACAAAAGACAGACAAACGGATCGGACCGATACCAAATAATTGGGGTTTAAATGGTTGAGGAATGTTTAAAAATAAATTTATATTTATATAATAATATTAATCAAGTAGATAAATTAAATTAAAACTATGATTGAAATAAGTATTTTCTTGATTGAGTCAAAGGAATCTGGGTGATAAGTTTTTTTGGCAATTATATATAGGCAGTGGACCTTATTTGGTTGAATATTTGAGGGTGTAATAGATATAAGTATGGAATATCTTGTAAGAGTATAATTTTGGTGAGTTTTATATCAGTGATATTGTGGCAATCTATGTCTCTGAATAATTTCTGGGCGAAAGTAAATTAATGATATTATGTAGTACTGTTGGAGTAAATGTTGAGTTTTTTTATTTTAGAGAATACCAATATAATTTAATTGAAGATCAGTTGAGGTTAGGATTCATTTGATTATTTTACTTAATTACATTATAAACAAATTATTTGATATAAAATTGTAAATTTTTAAAAATATATTATTATTATTGAGCATTTATGTGGTTACAGTCCGCAATTACCGTATCGTACCGCCTTTACTATTTTTCAGCCATAATTAGGGATTTTTTCGCATGACTTTTTGCTAAATTTTGCTTAAGCTTAAAATTTGTATGCTCAATTTAACAAGCTGATTGCTCAATATTTATTTTTACTTTATAAATATTGCCTTATGATTCCGTCATATTTTAGAAAATATGATAGTTATAATACTACTATGTATTACAAATGCACCAGGCCATCATGTGCAAGGAAAGGGATATTTAAAAATAATACCTTCCAAAAATCTAAATATTGTACAGGTATATTTTTTGTTAATCTTATATAAAATAATTATATTATAGCTCCTGCCTGCTTAGAAATAACACAAGTTAAATCTATAGCCACACAAAGTAAAATATAATTCTAATTTTATAATTTATAAAAATTTATTTTAAGCTGATTACATAAATGTAGATAGTATATCAGTAGCCACTCAAAGTAAAATATAATTCTAACTTTATTTTAAAATTTTATCTGAAATATTTTCTCCAGCAACATTTGAGATCATAACCAACCAAGGTAAATTATAAAATATATTACTAATATGCTATCTTGTTAACCTGGAAATTGTATTCTTAGCATCAAATAATATGATCCCTCTAACTAACCTAAGTAAATTTAAAATGTGTCATCTTGTTAACTTGGAAATTTTATTCTTAGCATCAAATAATATGATCCCTCCAACTAACCAAAGTAAATTTAAAATATGTCATCTTGTTAACTTGGAAATTTTATTCTTAGCAACAAATAATATGATCCCTCCAACTAACCAAAATAAATTTAAAATATGTCATCTTGTTAACTTGGAAATTTTATTCTTAGCATCAAATAATATGACCCCTCCAACCAACCAAAGTAAATTTAAAATATGCCATCTTATTAACTTGGAAATTTTATTCTTAGCATCAAATAATATGATCCCTCCAACCAACCAAAGTAAATTTAAAATATGCCATCTTATTAACTTGGAGATTTTATTCTTAGCATCAAATAATATGATCCCTCCAACTAACCAAAGTAAATTTAAAATATGTCATCTTGTTAACTTGGAAATTTTATTCTTAACATCAAATAATATGATCCCTCCAACTAACCAAAGTAAATTTAAAATATGTCATCTTGTTAACTTGGAAATTTTATTCTTAGCATCAAATAATATGATCACTCCAACTAACCAAAATAAATTTAAAATATGTCATCTTGTTAACTTGGAAATTTTATTCTTAGCATCAAATAATATGATCCCTCCAACCAACCAAAGTAAATTTAAAATATGCCATCTTATTAACTTGGAAATTTTATTCTTAGCATCAAATAATATGATCCCTCCAACTAACCAAAGTAAATTTAAAATATGTCATCTTGTTAACTTGGAAATTTTATTCTTAGCATCAAATAATATGATCCCTCCAACTAACCAAAGTAAATTTAAAATATGTCATCTTGTTAACTTGGAAATTTTATTCTTAGCATCAAATAATATGACCCCTCCAACCAACCAAAGTAAATTTAAAATATGCCATCTTATTAACTTGGAAATTTTATTCTTAGCATCAAATAATATGATCCCTCCAACCAACCAAAGTAAATTTAAAATATGCCATCTTATTAACTTGGAGATTTTATTCTTAGCATCAAATAATATGATCCCTCCAACTAACCAAAGTAAATTTAAAATATGTCATCTTGTTAACTTGGAAATTTTATTCTTAGCATCAAATAATATGATCCCTCCAACTAACCAAAGTAAATTTAAAATATGTCATCTTGTTAACTTGGAAATTTTATTCTTAGCATCAAATAATATGATCACTCCAACTAACCAAAATAAATTTAAAATATGTCATCTTGTTAACTTGGAAATTTTATTCTTAGCATCAAATAATATGATCCCTCCAACCAACCAAAGTAAATTTAAAATATGCCATCTTATTAACTTGGAAATTTTATTCTTAGCATCAAATAATATGATCCCTCCAACTAACCAAAGTAAATTTAAAATATGTCATCTTGTTAACTTGGAAATTTTATTCTTAGCATCAAATAATATGATCCCTCCAACTAACCAAAGTAAATTTAAAATATGTCATCTTGTTAACTTGGAAATTTTATTCTTAGCATCAAATAATATGACCCCTCCAACCAACCAAAGTAAATTTAAAATATGCCATCTTATTAACTTGGAAATTTTATTCTTAGCATCAAATAATATGATCCCTCCAACCAACCAAAGTAAATTTAAAATATGCCATCTTATTAACTTGGAAATTTTATTCTTAGCATCAAATAATATGATCCCTCCAACCAACCAAAGTAAATTTAAAATATGCCATCTTATTAACTTGGAAATTTTATTCTTAGCATCAAATAATATGATCCCTCCAACCAACCAAAGTAAATTTAAAATATGCCATCTTATTAACTTGGAAATTTTATTCTTAGCATCAAATAATATGATCCCTCCAACTAACCAAAGTAAATTTAAAATATGTCATCTTGTTAACTTGGAAATTTTATTCTTAGCATCAAATAATATGATCCCTCCAACCAACCAAAGTAAATTTAAAATATGCCATCTTATTAACTTGGAAATTTTATTCTTAGCATCAAATAATATGATCCCTCCAACCAACCAAAGTAAATTTAAAATATGCCATCTTATTAACTTGGAAATTTTATTCTTAGCATCAAATAATATGATCCCTCCAACCAACCAAAGTAAATTTAAAATATGCCATCTTATTAACTTGGAAATTTTATTCTTAGCATCAAATAATATGATCCCTCCAACTAACCAAAGTAAATTTAAAATATGTCATCTTGTTAACTTGGAAATTTTATTCTTAGCATCAAATAATATGATCCCTCCAACCAACCAAAGTAAATTTAAAATATGCCATCTTATTAACTTGGAAATTTTATTCTTAGCATCAAATAATATAATCCCTCCAACTAACCAAAGTAAATTTAAAATATGCTACTAATTTTATCTGGAAATTATCTTTTGTAGGCATTGAAGATTATTCGTATAAATTTATAAAATCTAAATTTAATAATAATTTAATCTATTCAAATAAATATTTATATCATCGCAATAGATATTTTTATAAATGTCGTTTACAAAGTTGTAAGGGAAGGGGTATATTAGGTACTCATTTTATGATGACTAAGCAACATAATCATGATAATGATGAAAAGTATTATGAACTTTTACTTACATTAAATGAATTAAAAAATCAAACAAAATTAAATAAATATTTAAGCTTACATAAAATATATAAAAAGGTTATGCGCGTAAGGAAATTAGATTCCTTTGCGATGCGACATCCTAAAACCTTACCAACATTTTTGTCGGTAAATACAATTATGGCACGCGTTATTCAATCGACGCGGCCATTCTTACCTCGCACAAATGCTGATATAGCATTGCTTGAGGAACATAAAGTCACAATAACTAATAATAATTTTTTAATTTGTAATGATAAATTATTTATTTTTTCTACTCGTATACTTTTATCTCGCCTTTGTTTGGCAGATAAAATATATCTAGATGGCACGTTTAATGCCGCCCCTAAACTATTTAAACAATTTTACACTATAAATATTATTATAAATAATACATTAATTATCTGTGCATATATTCTTTTACCAGATAAATATAAAAATACATATATTCGAATGTTTTATTTATTAAAAAATTATTGCTTATCATTAGGTTTAATTTTTTCGCCACCAAGTGCAACAATAGATTTTGAAAATGGCTTATTTTTAGCCCTAAAGGAAATTTTTCCAAGAATTATTGTTAAGGGTTGCTATTTCCATTTCTGTCAATGCATCGTAAGACGCATTCAGGAATATCGCCTGACCCAACTACACAGGCGAAATCCTTATATTCATAAATTTTTTCGTATTATAATGGCCATCCCATTTTTATTAGAAAGGGATGTGCCATCTATAATGATTGAGTTAACTAACCAAGCTCGATCTTTTCAATTAAGTTCTATTTTAGATTTTTTAAATTATTTTAAAAATACTTGGATTAACAGTAATGCCAAGTTCAAATATGAAGTGGAACACATTTGATGTTAGAGGGGTGAGGACGAATAACCACGTTGAAGGATTTAATCGTGCTTTAAAGGAATACGTTCCTTATTCTCACCCCAATATTTATTTATTTATTGATATCATTAAAAATATAGAACAAGATATGGATCTTATGTTGATGCAATTAGATGATGGGCGAAAAGTTACCGAAAGAAGAAAAAATATATCTTATTAAATTATAAAATAAGAGAGATAATGATACTTTATTGTGGATATTTGACTGTAACCCGCAATTACTATTATTAAATAATGTTAAAAAAGCTAAGCTAAAATGGCTGACAAAATGGCCCCTATAAGTTTGAAGTGAGAGATTTAAAAATATTAAAAAATTTAAACTTTACAGATTAGACAGATTTTACTATTTAAAGTAAATTATTTAATATTTAATTAATTTGATATAAAGAAAAGTTTATTAATATAAATATTAGAAAATATATAATTTTAGTATTAAATATTTATATAAATTAATAATATAATATAATATTGAAAATACATATTTATTTAAATTAGATATGAAAAATATGTAAATTTATTAAATTGTAAGATTATAAGATTTTATTAAAATATAATAATTAATATAATTTATTTAATATATTTATAATATAAATTGCATATTTTAATATTATTAACATATTTAATAAATAGAATTTATTCAATATTATATATATTTTTTATAATAATTCATAACAAATTTTTCTTCTGCATTAGATAACTTATCTGTTTAATAATAAAAATATAAATCAATTTTTTTGTAATATTTATTCTAAAAAATAACCTATAATGGTAAACTAGGAGTCATTTATTTACCTCGTTTTCTGTATATAATTTCATGAGACTTGTAGCTGGGTAGAAAATAAATTTGAGGGTAAATGGAAAATAGATATTTATTATTTCTATAAATATCACATTTACTCATATATTTTAATATTTTTTGTAATTTCTAATGATTAATGAAATCGTTAATTTTTTTACTAGGAACTATATAAATAAAATTTTTATAGTATGTATATATACTTATTATTCCTTTAAATATCTGATTAACTCATTTTTTTTGTTATTTCTAAAGATTAATGGGATCGTTGATTATTTTTTCTTACTAAGAACTCCTTTGATATAATTTTTACAGTAGGTTATTACTATTATTCCTTTAAATATCTGATTAACTTATGGATACATATTAATTTCTTTTTATTTCAAGTGTATAATTTGACAATACAAAACATTAAATTATTATTCATTATAAAATTTTTCTAAAAATTCGCGTAGACAATATTAAAAAAAATTTTTATAAGAATTTACATATATCAGGTTAAATAAAAAAAATAATTTTATAAAAGTGCGCGAAACAATAATAAAAATGATAATTTTGAATTGAAATAATTTATAAAAAAAATATAACGACAATAAATATAAGTTATACAAACTGATAAAAAAATATACAAAGGAAGGTTTCATATTTGTAATTTAAAAAGAATATTCATCTTTTATAAATTGAATAAAAGAATCTAATAATTATTGAAATTTTATTTAATTTAACATATATATTTTATTGGAATAAGAGTATCGCCTCTGATGGCGATACTCTGAGATAAAATTTTGTTAACTTTCTCTTTATATTTTTTTTATTATTATAAAATTAAATTAAATCAAAAGTTTATATAAAATGAAAAAGTGATTTTTACAATTTCGTTAATGTAATAAATATCATCAGTCATTTACATAAAATTAATACATCTGTTAAAATAAATCACTTTATCAAATAAAATATACATTAAAAAAGTTTACATTACAACAGAAGGGTAGTGTACCATTCAGGCATTCCAATCTCAATAACATTATGATTAGTATTATGAACTTTTACCATATAAAACTCTCCACAAATGATGATATAACAATAGTTGAGGAACATAAATAGATTTTGAAATTGGCATATACCATTTCAGCCAAACCCAACTACAATAAAATAACTTGGATCAACAGTAATGATATTTTTTTAATGATTTCAAAAAAAATATAAAACAAATTGATTAGATGATGGACAAAAAGTCACCAGTACAAAAAAATGAGCTAAACACCAATAAATTTTTTAGAATATAAATATCTGGATATTTTATCCAAATATTCAATGGGACTATATAAATTTCCACAATAAAGTATCATTATCTCTCTTATTTTATAATCTAATAAGATATATTTTTTCTTCTTTCGGTAACTTTTCGCCCATCATCTAATTGCATCAACATCAGATCCATATTTTGTTCTATATTTTTAATGATATCAATAAATAAATAAATATTGGAGTGAGGATAAGGAACGTATTCCTTTAAAGCACGATTAAATCCTTCAACGTGGTTATTCGTCCTCACCCCTCTAACATCAAATGTGTTCCACATTTCATATTTGAACTTGGCATTACTGTTAATCCAAGTATTTTCAAAATAATTTAAAAAATCTAAAATAGAACTTAATTGAAAAGATCGAGCTTGGTTAGTTAACTCAATCATTATAGATGGCACATCCCTTTCTAATAAAAATAGGATGGCCATTATAATACGAAAAAATTTATGAATATAAGGATTTCGCCTGTGTAGTTGGGTCAGGCGATATTCCTGAATGCGTCATACGATGCATTGACAGAAATGGAAATAGCAACGCGTAACAATAATTCTTGGAAAAATTTCCTTTAGGGCTAAAAATAAGCCATTTTCAAAATCTATTGTTGCACTTGGTGGCGAAAAAATTAAACCTAATGATAAGCAATAATTTTTTAATAAATAAAACATTCGAATATATGTATTTTTATATTTATCTGGTAAAAGAATATACGCACAGATAATTAATGTATTATTTATAATAATATTTATAGTGTAAAATTGTTTAAATAGTTTAGGGGCGGCATTAAACGTGCCATCTAGATATATTTTATCTGCCAAACAAAGGCGAGATAAAAGTATACGAGTAGAAAAAATAAATAATTTATCATTACAAATTAAAAAATTATTATTAGTTATTGTGACTTTATGTTCCTCGAGCAATGCTATATCAGCATTTGTGCGAGGTAAGAATGGCCGCGTCGATTGAATAACGCGTGCCATAATTGTATTTACCGACAAAAATGTTGGTAAGGTTTTAGGATGTCGCATCGCAAAGGAATCTAATTTCCTTTCGCGCATAACCTTTTTATATATTTTATGTAAGCTTAAATATTTATTTAATTTTGTTTGATTTTTTAATTCATTTAATGTAAGTAAAAGTTCATAATACTCTTCATCATTATCATGATTATGTTGCTTAGTCATGATAAAATGAGTACCTAATATACCCCTTCCCTTACAACTTTGTAAACGACATTTATAAAAATATCCTCTATTGCGATGATATAAATATTTATTTGAATAGATTAAATTATTATTAAATTTAGATTTTATAAATTTATACGAATAATCTTCAATGCCTATAAAAGATAATTTCCAGATAAAATTAGTAGCATATTTTAAATTTACTTTGGTTAGTTGGAGGGATCATATTATTTGATGCTAAGAATAAAATTTCCAAGTTAACAAGACGACATATTTTAAATTTACTTTGGTTGGTTGGAGGGATCATATTATTTGATGCTAAGAATAAAATTTCCAAGTTAACAAGATTACATATTTTAAATTTACTTTGGTTGGATGGAGGGATCATATTATTTGATGCTAAGAATAAAATTTCCAGTTAATAAGATGGCATATTTTAAATTTACTTTGGTTGGTTGGAGGGATCATATTATTTGATGCTAAGAATAAAATTTCCAAGTTAATAAGATGGCATATTTTAAATTTACATTGGTTAGTTGGAGGGATCATATTATTTGATGCTAAGAATAAAATTTCCAAGTTAATAAGATGGCATATTTTAAATTTACTTTGGTTGGTTGAAGGGATCATATTATTTGATGCTAAGAATAAAATTTCCAAGTTAATAAGATGGCATATTTTAAATTTACTTTGGTTGGTTGGAGGGATCATATTATTTGATGCTAAGAATAAAATTTCCAAGTTAACAAGATGACATATTTTAAATTTATTTTGGTTAGTTGGAGGGATCATATTATTTGATGCTAAGAATAAAATTTCCAAGTTAACAAGATGACATATTTTAAATTTACTTTGGTTAGTTGGAGGGATCATATTATTTGATGCTAAGAATAAAATTTCCAAGTTAACAAGATGACATATTTTAAATTTACTTTGGTTAGTTGGAGGGATCATATTATTTGATGCTAAGAATAAAATTTCCAAGTTAATAAGATGGCATATTTTAAATTTACTTTGGTTGGTTGGAGGGATCATATTATTTGATGCTAAGAAAAAATTTCCAAGTTAACAAGATGACATATAGTTGGAGGGATCATATTATTTGATGCTAAGAATACAATTTTCAGGTTAACAAGATAGCATATTAGTAATATACAGGCTTGTTAACCGATCTTTTTAAAACGATCGAATCCCGATCACGAACTTTTCAAAAAAAGAGGATCGAAATCCAGGATCGACCTTTTTTCTATTTAAATTTCTGAAGGAGATTTCTGACCGATGCAAAATTAACTAATATATGTTATAAATTTATTGTAATTGTAATAATATAATATAACCGATGCAAAATTAACTAATATAAAAATAAATTAAATATGGTAGAAATTTATTGTAATTGAATAATAAATATAACAATTATAATATATTTATTTATAATTAAAATTAGCTTTTAATAATAAAATTTTTTCTAAATTATCATCATTTAAACATCCGCGTCTTTCATTTAGAACATGTTTAGCTTTACAAAACAAGCGCTCCTCAAAGGTGTATTATATTCAATAAATTTTTTTTTAAAATTAATATAAGTATTAAAAATATTCATGGAATCATCATTTGAATAAAAAAATTTTAACGGAACAAGAATATTGTACAGTATTTTTTCCCAAAAAAGCATCAATGTCATCCATACATTCATTTGAGGTATCCGCATATGGTTGTTCCTGCATATTTCCCAAATGGGCAACTAATCTTTCTTTTACCATCATATTTTGTGCAGATTAATATAAGGCCATTAAGTTGTTTAAATTTAGGGTGAATCATGGCTGCCAAAATGTTACTGTCTTCATACAGTGAAGGAAATCTATATTATAAAATGATAATTAATTTATTATTAAATAAGTGTTCATTTTATTCATATAAATCAAATCAAGTATCTGCAAAACCTAACCCTTTTAAATTTTACAGTCAAGTCTGGCACATCATCTGTATGGTATTTATTTATATTTGGGATCATAAATATTGATTAAATGTAAACTTAATACTTAATATACAAAGAAATTAACATTGTAATTTATTTACAAAGAATATTAATCAAAATATTAGCTTAAAATTCAAATAATCTAATAAATTTTTAATGTCTTCAAAGGCCCATTAATATTTTACAAGATATCAGAGGTTTAGTAGAACTGGCCTGTTAAAAATATTTTACTAAATTTGCCAGATCTTTGCAATTTTTTAATATATTTTGCAGATATCTGATAATATAAAATAATTGCATAAAAAAATATTACCTTTTATCAATACCTCTAAGAACACATTCTACAAGGGGCTGACAATACCGCAGGCAGTTAAATTTCGTTAATTTATCTATCAATATCGATAGAATTTAGATATCCCTGCTCCATATTATCCTCCCTTTCCAAGATTTTTAACGAGATCGCCAAAGGTTCTATAACCTATAAAATTTAAATTTATTTAGAGAATATCATTGTATTACTGTTGCATGCTCTTTAATAAAAAAACATTCCTCTTGCCTAAACATTGCAAATCCAATTTGATCACATACTTGTTCTACTTCTGTTGGGAATAAGAATTCCATCTTGTCTTGTTGGGAGCTATTAAATATCTTCCCAATTTCTCCAATAAAATATCCGCCATTTTTGACGACATATTTTGTTTATTAACTAAAGCAAAACATTTTGCAAAAGTGGATCTAGATACGTTTATAATTGAGATCACTATCTGCCATCTTTGCATCTGTTGTTGCAATAAGGTTAAGATTAGGGCAACAACAACGTTGATGTTTTGGTAGGCTGATAGTAGGAATAATTGGGTCATCAACGGATAATATGTCATCCAAATTTATCAATTCCATATCCTCAATACTATCTTCTTCATTTTCTCCAAAAACTCTAGAAAATATAAATTTATTTAAATATTTTTTGCTAAATATAAATATTACTTAAATGCCTTGACAAAGTTGGTTCCATTGTCAGTCACCTTCTTCACCACCTTATTATGAATTTTATAGAACTTGTGGATACCCATGATTTCATTGGCCAAAACATCATACGTTTGCTTCCCAATTATCCTCCTCAGTGCCAAAGCGGCTGACCTTCTCTTGAGGGTTTACGGATCCAGCCAATGTGCAGTAAGTCCAATAAAAGCCCTAATAAAATAAATATTATAAAATTCATATAAATAAATATAATATACCTTCGATGACCACTCCAACAATCAGCAGTGGTGCATACATAAGAAACTTCAGACAAGAGAAGGAAGTAGATATCCTGTTGCCCAGTGTTTGGCGACAAATAATTTTTGTCGCAGGAGAAAAAGTTTAATCATTTTTTCAAATGAAGGATCATCAACCAGAGACAGTGGTTGGAAGGTGTCAATAATAAAATCTATGATAACCTTGTCTGCTGTTTTTTGCGATACAGCTGGAATGTTTAGATTGTTAAAATTTAATTTAGATTGTCTGGATTTGCAACCAGAACCACTTTGGTTTTGCAGTGATATATTTTTTTGTGTAGAGAATTCGTTGAGGTGTTTGGTAATCTCATTTTTAAATTCATTGTGCTTTTTCTTTATAAAAGATGAAAATAACTTCTCCTGAATCAAATTTCATTTTTAAAATTTTATATGGAAATTTAAAGTTAAAAAAAACAATGTACAGGCTGAATGTAAAACCTATATAAACAAAAATATGATAAAGGGTTCAACAAATTTTGTTAAACATATTAAAGTATGTTATTAGTGGTTAAAAGGGGGTAGGTTATCTCAAAAATTTAAGTTACAATTCTATCATTATTAAAAGTTGCCCAAGATGATTTTGGCCAAAGATTTTGATAAAGCATTTTCCTATTATGAACATAATGAGCCTTTTTGGCATTTAAGAACTTATGGATTGAGTCAAATGATATAAAAAATACTTTCAATTCAAAATATATTAATAAAAAAAGCCCTAAAAATGTTGTCAAGAGGATTATATAATCAAGCTCAAACTGAAAATATAATACTAATTGATTAGATTTAACATATTATAATAAAGAAATAATAGAATAGATATTTATTTTTCTTTTGGTGAAAAATTGCTAAGTTCAATACAAATAACATTGAAATGGATGTTTTAATTATAATAAAGAAAGTCAAAATACATTTTAAAGACTTAATTATTAGTTATTACACTACATTTATTATAAATACTCTTCTTTTGAAAATTGAACTAATATAATAGTAATATTAAAAAATAAATGCCTAATTATTATATATAAATAACAAAACCAAGATTAACTCTTCATCAAATATTTTATTAATTATACTGTATCTAATAATTCATTTTTTTAAAAAAGAATCTGTGTCTAGATTCTATTTCTGTAGGACCTGCTCAACTCAGGAATGTAATAAATTAAATTTAAACATGTTGACATTAAGATAAGCAAATAAAAAAAATTTAAAAGAATTACTTGTAAATATCTCTTTAAGTTCGAGGATGATATTTTGGAAGATGATATTATCCTCTTACAGAGACGGCATTTGGTGCTGATCATATTATAAGAGTTGCTTTCATCCATTTCACATAAAGTAAAATACTTACGTAATTTCAAAAATGGTAAAAGATTCTCATTCACTTATATCTGCTGTTACATCGACATTTACATTTACCTATTAAAATAAATATTAATATATTATTATAAATTTATATTAAATAACTTGTAAGAGCTCTAAATCTCGTAAAATTTAGGAAATGAATAAATATATCTATAAAATAAGTGGTGGAATGGAAGTTGATAAAATATGAAGATAGATATTTTTTTTAAATATTTTAATTTAATTTTCAAAATTTTTATTTTATTTAATGCTTTTTAAGTAAAAAATTAATTTTTAAAAAGATCGGGATCGAATTTTAAACAAAATGATCTCGATCCTCAATTTAAGTCAGAATCATAAATCTCGTAAAATTGACAAATTTGCGATCGAATCCAGGATCGTCGATCTTTTGATTCGATCTTTTAACAACTCTGGTAATATATTATATAATTTACCTTGGTTGGTTATGGTCTCAAATGTTGCTGGAGAAAATATTTCAGATAAAATTTTAAAATAAAGTTAGAATTATATTTTACTTTGTGTGGCTACTGATATACTATCTACATTTATGGGATCAGCTATAAAATAAATTTTTATAAATTATAAAATTAGAATTATTTTTACTTTGTGTGGCTATAGACTTAACTTGTGTTATTTCTAAGCAGGCAGGAGCTATAATATAATTATTTATATAAGATTAACAAAAAATATACTTGTACACTATTTAGATTTTTGGAAGGTATTATTTTTAAATATCCCTTTCCCTGCACATGATGGCCTGGTGAATTTGTAATACATAGTAGTATTATAACTATCATATTTTCTAAAATGTGATGGAATCATAAGGCAATATTTATAAAGTAAAAGTATATATTGAGCAATCAGCTTGTTAAATTGAGCATACAAATTTTAAGCTTAAGCAAAATTTAGCAAAAAGTCATGCGAAAAAATCCCTAATTATGGCTGAAAAATAGTAAAGGCTGTACGATACGCATTTATGTGATACGTGATAAAAGCGTTTTCGCCCTCTGGTTGTGGATAAACCTCAAAAATCGATCAAACTGGATAGTTAATTAAGGGAAAAAAATGAGGAACCCTTCACACGTTTGTGGGCAAGCCTTACGTACTTGTACGCGCAACAATCCGAGAACTGTTGCTTAAACGTCTATAGGCTAATAAACAAAAGAAATGGGCAAAACAAAAGCCTATATCCAAAAAAAAATAATTTAATTACTTTAAGGGTGGGTGCTGGCTAATTTTAAGTTTAGCATCTAATGTAAGCCTTGACAATTACTATCAATAATTAAGAATGTGTTCATATCAATTGAAATTAGAATTTATTCATGAAAATAAGAAAAAGAAGCTAATGGGTTTACCGCAAATTGTTTAAATAGGTGAAAATTCCAGTGAATAGACAAAACTAGTCAGTAATAGGTTTATGACTATCCAGCAACGAACACCACACAACAAAGGTTTTATTTTTCTTTTCCAGAGAAACAAAATTCTATGGAGTGATAGATAGAATTTATAGAGAAAAAGGTCTTTGATATTAATAAAGATATGAAAGAAAGGAACTACGACGCAGAAATAGGAACCAGCTCCGTAAGTTTTAGGAAATAGAACAGTAATTGTTGGCCAGGATTAACAAAAGGCATGGCTTGATTGTTATATGATAGTCTATCACTCACGGAAAGACTCTACCAACAAACATAATTACAAACCTCGCCACCCCCTCGACTGGTTTCTTCATAAATGAAATAACAAGTGGTCAAAGACTAAGGCTGCTTTCATAGTGGAGACGGATCCGATTTTTATCCGTTCCGTCAAAAGTCAATCTCATTAAAAATGATATATATGTTCATAGTGCGTCCGTTCCGATACCTTCCGTCTTGAAAACGCCGGCAAATTTTGAAGTCAAAACATTTTGACTTTTTGATCCGGCAAATTTTATAGAGCGTTATAACGTTACTTACTTGTTAAAAATAACTAAATATAATTTTTTATTTCTAATATTTTAGCTTGTTCATGTTAAAAATGAAAATTAATGTGTTAGATTTAATTGAAGTTGTTAGAGGATCTAAATTTATATATGATAAATTTGTTTAAAGTTACAAGGATTATTGCAAAAAATCAGAATTTTTGATAAATTTAGGCCTACAATTTGGTGAATCAGGTATTAAAACTTTATAAATATAACATAAATTTTTTTGAATATATTTTATCAATTAAATTGAACACTTTCAATAATTATATATATATATTTAGAATTGATCAAACAATATGATCATTCATTACCTCTGTTTTATATTTTTGAGGTGATGAGTTAAATTTATTGTATTAATATATCTCATCTAAGTATTTAGATAAAAAGATTTAGCTTACTATTTAATTCTTAAATTTGGTGTTACAATGTTAATCAATATCTTTGAATAATTATTTAGGAGCAAACTTAATTTTTTTAATTAAATTAAATACTATCAATAATTGAGCTAACAATATGATTATTTATCTGTTTTATATTTTTAGGTGATGAGTTAAAGACTAGATGGAACAATCTAAGAGATTACCAAAATAAATAATATAAAAAAACTCTGGATAAACAGATGATTTTTTTTATATAAAAGTCAATTAAAAAAATAAATTATATATTTTTAAAATTTTTATTATAAAATAAATATATTATAATTATTAAACATATTATAAATTTTTTATTACAAAATAATAAATATTTGCTTTGTGCTTTTTAAACTTAGCCTGACCTATAATTATATCATTTTAAGTACCATATCAGGAAAGGTCTGATAAAAATAAATTTGATTAGTCAAGGCTTACTAAGTATACAAGATATTTACACTGAGGATAAAACATGGGAAATTGAAAATAATTATTTTATTAACAAGTTCTTGTATTTTTATAAAAATAAAATATATACCAAAAAATATAAAGAAATTTAATAAATATAAATTCAAAATATTGAAAAATAAAATATTAATTTAAAATATTAGTTTGCGAGGGCAAAATGTCTATATTATTAAAATAATTCCTAAATAAATTTCTTATTTTTTTATTTTGATCTGAACTATTTTTAATACTCTGTTGGTTACATAAAGGATAATTTGAACCAACAGGATCAAAACTTATTATATTTAAATTTTCTTTACTTAATATTATATTATGCAAAATACAAGTTGCTTTAATGATGTTTTCAAAAACAGATAGACTAACCTCAACCTGTTTTAATAAAATTCTCCACTTTGAGGTTAAAACCCCAAAACTACACTCCACTATCCTTCTTGCCCGGGATAGGCGGTAGTTAAATATTTTAAAATCATTATTATTATTTTTAATATATGGTTTCATCAAATATCTTTTCAGAGGATATGCTCCATCCCCTAAAATAACATGAGGCCTATATTTGAATTAGGTAAAAGCTTAGGGGGTGGAATTGGGAGCTCACCATTTTCAATTCTTTTTGATAGAAGTGAGCAAAGACTCTTCCATCACTTTGGCTTCCATAACTGCCAACATCTATAACCATAAATTTGCCATTATGATCCACCAATGCTTGAAGGATTATTGAAAATCCATGCTTGTAATTGAAAAACTGTGTTCCTGTGTGCGGAGGCTTATTTGTCTTACAATGCTTCCCATCAATGGCCCCTAGTAAAATATTAAATTTTAATATAGTAAAAATAATTATATCTATCACCTATACAGTTTGGGAAGTTCCACATCTCCTCAAAGCCTTGAGCTACTTCCTCAAACATCTGTAATGTAGGTACCATCATATGGATAGGTTGCAAAATATCCCATAAAGCCTTGGTTGTATCTCCTATTATTTGCTTAATAGTAGATACTCCTAATTTATAATTATAAGACATGGAGACATATGAATCCCCAGTTGCAAGATATCTAGATGAAATGCAGTAAGAAATTATAAAAATGTATTTTAAATTATAAAAATAAGTAATAAGATATAATGTGTCTGATAAAAATAATAATTAATAAGTTTTTCAACTTTATTAATATAAATATAAGGGTTAGATCTCAATATTAAATATTAAATTATTTTAATATATATGATAAGCTAATTTTAATAAATTTATAAGATATATACAGGTTAAAAAAAACTATAAATAAATACCTCAGGGTAATCATTAACTTTTCATCTGATGTAATTTGATTCTTGATAAAATTTGTTTTCTTTTTTTGTGATTGTAAATTTTATGATTTAGTATATAATAAAACGTTTCCTATTTTTTAAAATGGAATTATGAAAATACTATATTTAATAATATACTCACTTTTTTCATACGCATGTAATTATAAAACTTGAGGTCATCTTTAAGTAATTTTGGCAGCAAAGTAAAATATGCTCCCTCCTTCCTCCTTTTCGAATTAACTATATTTTTTTCTTTCTTGAATAAGAGATCATATATAATACATAATTTAACTAAGGAATATTGGTTCATTTTAAAAAATAAATCATATCATATTATACACTGGGGAGACATCCCACAATTAAGTGGGCACTCCACCACCCCATAGAGGGCGTCTCCAGTGCAGTGAATTTGCATTCACTGTTTGGCAGAAAATTTACCCTACTGTCTGGGCCCTGTGAGTGGGATGACAGGTACCACTCGTGGATAAGCCAGGATCCACAAAGTTGACAGTAATTTACCCTACTGTCAGGGTCCCGTTTAATTTGAGTGGGATAACGGGTACCACTCGTGGATAAGCCAGGATCCACATTGTAAATAATGTTTATTTATTATAAAAGATAAGATAGGAATATGTATTAGAAAAAAGGGGAGGGGGGGGGGTGATTAAGGAGTAAAGAGGAAGAAGAATTAGTTTTTGTAATTTATTTATTTTTTTTTGTTTTCTCTTTTTTTTTATATATTATTGGTAATAAGAGATTCTTGTGTTAAAATAATGTTAATATCATATTGATCAAGGAGTTTTCTAAGTATAGTTGTTTTTGAAAGTAGGCCAGGAATGTTGTAGGAGTAGATTGTTAGATTTTTGAAAATTGACATAATATAAATTTTAAAGTAAATTGTAAGATAAATTTGAATTTTGAAATAGAAAAAAAATGGGGAAAAAATAAGCAGACGATACTTGGAAAATTGAAAAAGGAAAAAGCAGACAAGAGAAATGATGAATAAGAAAATATCCATGAAATTAAGTAAGAGAGGATTAAAGTTAAATTTTGTTTAAGAAAGAAGTTGTAATTATATTAAATGTTGATTTATATTATTTTGTTTAAAATAAGTTAATAAGATTAATATATAGAAAAAATAAATTGTTAAAGGAAATAAATAATTGAAATAAAAGATAAATAAATGATTTATAATGCTACTTGCTAAACTTTATAGTAGCTTAGGTAAAGAATTGGAGAAGATAAGAAAGAATTAAGTTATGATGAATTGATTGAGATAAATTAGTAAATAAAGAAGAGAATTTATTTCTTTGAATCTAGAAAAAATAAAAAAATTAATGAATAAAAGTAATAACTTGACAGAGATATATTATGGGTTATGTATAATCCTCAGCAATTAAAAAAGAGTCTCATTACTCTCCCAAACATCTTCCATGCATTTGAAAGAATTTACTAGAGTTTTGATTCAGAAGAGTAGAAGTCAGGCTTTTCATGTCATAAAAAATGTAGTCGCAAAGTAAATATTTAAGGAATATAGTGTGCTTGAAAATGAAATTGTGAGTGATAGAAGTATTTGTAGAATTGATAGATATCATTATTTCTTGGAGGTGGCAATTTAACATCAGTCATTTTCCCGCAGACGAAAAAAGTCCATTTAATATTTAAAAAATAAAATAATGTCTAATCTGTTTAAGTCGAATTGTTATAAAAAAATTCATAATGAAAGCCTTGTCGGACGCCGTCATATCAGATGTTTTGACGTCAAATCGGAACCGTCTCCACTATGAAAGCAGCCTAAGGGAAAACAAAGCTCCGGGGCTAGATAATATCACAGCAGAAAAACCAAAAATAGCACCTATAACAATATCTCGCTACCTATTAGCCCTCTTTCAATAAAATATAGGAGAGCGGAACTACTGCAGTGGGATTGAACAAATCCTACCTAAGTAACTACCCAAAAAACTAAAACCACAGAAATTCTGAGCTATAGCCATCACATCCTGTAGCATGGGAAAAAAATTTTTTTGGTTCACTCAAAAACCACAAGCATATCACCTACACCGAATCCCCCCCCCCCCAAATACATAAGTATATACAGGCCAAGAAAAGAATATACTGGAGCCAAAAATTAATTCAGAAAAATAATCATGCAGAAAAAGTAAGTACAAACCCCCTTCTACTTTACATTTATAAATTATAGCAGAGCTATTGATAATGTTAACCATGCAGCTTCGTTGTCAGAAAAGGGAAGACCCCAACATCTTCCAGATCCAGAAAACCACTAATACATGTTTGGATGCTTCGAAATCAATGACGAAGAAAATCCCCTACCTCCAATGTAAAAAGGAGTAAAACAAGGCTAAACTCTTGCCACTCCTAAATAAATAAAAACATAAAAATAAAAGAGAACACTGGGAACGACCAATGTATTATATTTAGACTCCAATTAAGATGTAATGTTTTGAAAAAGAAAAAAGTTAAAGACGTTAAATCTATTTAACTAGCAATAATAAAGAAAAATATTGAAATGAATAAAAAAAAACAGTTTTCCTCCTTATTTTTCCCAAGAAAAACAAGTAACCACTTCAAAAACTTATAGTTAGAACAGGGTAAATGTAGTCACAATGTATTTAGGAAATATACTTAATAATAAAAGTAGTTGCAAAGAAGAAGAAAAATTAGAATACAAAGGTGAGTGGAAACTTTTAAACGTATACAAAAAGTATGGAAGATAAGAGAGAAATCGGTATTTTCTAGACTGAGGGCACATCCACTATTCCTATATTAATCTATGGAGGGGGCGGACATGTTAGAGAGACCAAAGAAACTGGGGAAGTAAAAAATAAATTAAAAAAATAAAATAAAAGAAATAGATGACCATAAACAAATAAATGTCTCATAAACAAAAGAGGATACCCTCTACCCCAGAAACATTTCGAACTCAAAATCTATGGAAAAATACAAAACATACCCAAAAACTAAGTTAAAAAAAGCCAAAGATTAATTCTAGCCCACATAAGAAACGTAAATCACAAACTATTTCTCAAATGCCATTAATATATCTTAACTCATATAATGGGAAAAATGTATAGAAGTACAACAACAGACATTGTATGTGTAATTAAAAATATGGGACGGACTGTTTTAAATTAGTACATTAAGTCAATAAGATAAATAAAAGCTAATGTCAGTGAAGCTAGTAATTCACAGAAAAGGTGAAAGACAAAGTCAGGAGGTAAATTGAGAAATGAAGAAATTAAATAACCTGAAATACAGAAATAAAAAAATTTAAAAAAAAAATTATGAGAGGTTTAGTTAGTTCGATTTAATTTTTAGTAATTTCTTTATAGATTTTTTGTGTTTGTTTAGCCTTAGGAATTAATGGCATCAATAACGAGGTTATTTTTACTATCGTTTCTCAAAATATGGGCAAAGAGAGTAAGACGCTTCTTTTTTAAAGACACGTGAACTTGGGTAGGTTAGACATCTTCCAAAGGTTTCCATTTGAGATAATATTAGGGTAGAAAATTCCATTTATTATTCTTAAGCATTTATTTACAAACGTTTGTAATTTCCTAGTTTCGGTCTTGGTAATCTCCAATGTATCACCGCTAAAAGAGAATCGGGATGATGGTTGAGCTGAAAATACGGAGTCTTGTCAAAACGGATATCTCTCTAGCTTTCCACAGTTTAAAAAATTTATAAAAAGCTGCCCTAGCATTTTGTATACGAATTTTTAGTTCCACTTTGCAACTACCTTTATTGTCAATGGTTACTCTAGATATTTAAAGGATTTCATCACCTTAACCAACTTTCCCCCAACCACCAAATTATTCAGAAGAGGCGCCTGAGACGAGGACATTATCACTGTTTTATCAAAGTTTATATCCAAGTCAACCTTAAAACTAAAGGAGTTCAATATAGAGATCAAATTTTGGGTTTCTTCCAAACTTTTTGTTATCAATACTATGTCATCAGCATAACATATCACCCTATTTTCCAAGAAGAACGACTGACTGGATCTTAATTCTAAGAGTTTCGCATATGATTTTATTCATAAGTATATTAAACAATAGCGGGGAAAGAACACTACCCCTTTCTTTGTCCTAAAAGATGGAGAAACCTTATTATTGATTTTTAAGGAGGCAAAAAAACTACTATAATGTGTTTTAAGGATCCTTATAATATTAGAGTCAATGCCACATTCGGTTAAAATCTTCCAAAGCGCATCATGTTTAACATTATCAAAAGCACGTTTAAAGTCGATAAAAATAAAGTAAAAAGTTATTTATACTTCTCACATTTCTGCATTATAATCTTTAAAGCTAATATTGGTTCGTTTATATTTCTACTTGGACGGTAAGCACAAATGTATTTAGACAAAAGGTTTGGTGTAGAGGAAAGAATGCGGTTTTTTAAAAGAACCATAAAATCTTTTGATGCAAATAGACGTGAGAGCGATGACTCTATAATCCTTGAATTTAGATAAATTTGGAATTTTCGGTAAGTTGCAAAAGATAGTCCTATTCCAATCCGCTGGCATCATCCCAGTAAACCATATCTTGTTAAACAAAGGCAGTAAGAACCGAGAGATCGTTAAGGGAGCTGCTTTCAGATGTTCGCCTGTAATGTTATCCGTACCCGGACATTTATTATTCCTAAGCTTCTTAATAGCGGCCACAATTTAAGCCAATGAAAAGTTTGCGTCCAATTGTCCAACACTTTGACTAGTGGATGGGATTAAGGTAGGCCTCCTAGAATCAAAGACTCTCATATAGTGATCCAGCCATAACGCCATCCAGTGGCGTAGCCAGAATTAATCCATGGGGGGGAAGGGGGGGGGGGGTTTGAAAATTTTTTTTTAGGGCTTCGCCCCCAAACCCCCTTATCAAAATTTGCCAATATTTTGTGTATTATACCCAGGCCAGCATAAATATTAAAAAATATTAGAATTAAAATTTTTGCCAAATTTATAATTAATAAGCGACTGAAAGCATTATTTTGAAAATGTTATCAATATTTAGTAAATTGTATATTAATTCAATCTATTCGATGTAAAAAAAATTTGCCTCCCCCCAAACCTTCCAATTTTATGATCAACTCAATATATCTTATTCTATGTTAAAAATAATTATTTTAATTAAATTTTTGCATATAACAATATTTTGCAGAGATTTTATTTATTATTAACTTTATTTATTTAACTATGTATTTATTTAACTATGTATTTATTTTAATAATATATAAAAAAATAAATTTCAAAATATATAAATTTTATACAGATTATTATATTAAAAATTGAATAAATAACTATATTTTAAAAAAATAAAATTGCAATAAAATATGTAATTCTTGCTAAAAAAATACAATTTAACAATTTTATTTAGTATAAACCCTTTATTTAACTATGTGTTTATTTTATATACAAAAAATAAATTTGAAAATTAGAATTTTTATACAGATTACTATTTTAATATCTATATTTTAAAAAAATAAAATTACAATAAAATATAAGTAATTCTTGTATGCAATTCAAAAAAATATAATTTAACAGTTATATTTAATACAAATGAGTATATTATATAAATAATTCTTATTGTAGGTGCAATACTATTATTAAATATAGTATAAAAATATCATGACTAAAAATTCATTATAATTAAGTTTTACATATAAAAATTTTATGACTAAGAAAATATTACAATTATATGATTTGAATTTATAAAGAGAGGTCTACTTTTCTCTGAGATTTGGCTAATTCATCTAGAATCAAATTTTTATCTAGAATAATCTCCTTATAAATATTTAATAGGGCTAATCCATTTAAACGGTTTTCACCGGTGCTATTTCTTAAATAGGTTTTTAACTTTTTCAAAGTTGAAAAAGACCTTTCATTACTGCAGGTACTAATCGGTAAAGTAGCTAAAATAAAAAACAATGTTTTGATATTGGGCAGGGAATCTAAAGTGCAATTACACATGGAAAGGGCCTTCAAAGCATTTTTTGGTCTCAAAGAGTACTCTATTCTGCTAAGATTTTTATACCGACATCACAAAGTAACTTATCATACGACCCTAATAAATCATCAGAATAAAACTCTGAGATGTTCTTAATATCCTCTCGCGTTTCAAGTGTAATCAACAATTCAGACTCAACCGGCAAAAGAAAATAAAAGCTTTTTAAAATAAAATTGTGACTTATAAATCTTTCCTTTAATTGAAATAAAAATGTATCAATAAGTGGAATAAAAATGTTAATTTTATAAAAATCCTCAATCGTAGATGCATCAATATTTGAGCGATTGGATTGTCTAGAAACTACTCTAGGTTTAAAAATTTCAATCCCAAACATATTAGCGATCTCCTTTACTTTCTCATATATTTCGTGAAATTTTTCATCCACATTATCTCTGATATTTGTTAATATTTCAACAAAATCCTTTGCCCTATTCATAACCTCCCTTAAATCCAAATCAATTTTTTGTAACATTTTGCTAAAATCATATGTATAATTAAATAAAAAATAAACACATTGAATTGAAATTAAAAATTGAGGCTTCGTAATAGCCTGTAAAAGATTTTCCGCATCTGCGGAATCTTTTTCTTTGCGTAATATGTATGATTCCAGTGCCGCAAAAATAACCTCATATAACTCGATGAAAACCTTCACCGATTGTTGTCTTTCAATGAATCTTGTGGGACAAAATCTTTTGAATTTTTTTTTTGAATTTTTTGAATCAATTTCATAGAACGTTTGGGTAAAAATCTTCCTCTTCTTGGGTGGGGTAAAGAAGTCACAAACCGACGATATTGTTTCTAAATTTTGAAAAATATATAAAAATTATATAAAGATATCTATAATACATAATAAAATCTAATAAATTTCAATTAAATCAAAATCTTTTTACGTAAACTGTTCCAAATATCTCTAATTTCACATGCCTATCATCAAATTCAGGCAATGTGAACTGCAGTGAACATAAAGAGCTGTGCTATAAAGCTCTCTAATTCTTGATTGGACCCCTTTAACATGGCCACTCATCGAGAGAGCTCCATCGTACCCTTGGCCTCTCAGTAGATTTATATTTAAATCCAGGTTTTGAAGTGATTTAATAATTTGATTAGCAATCGTTTCTGACTTAGTGTCAGGTAATTCAATAAATTGAACAAATAGTTCCTTCATTTTATAATTACCTGATTCCATATCAATAAACCTTATTGCTATGGATAGTTGTTCAATATTACCAATATCGGAAGTTTCATCCGCCAAAACACTAAAAAATGGTGATGCTTTGACTTTTGAAGAAACTTCCTTTAATATAAACTGATTGCATATTGATATTATTTCATTTTGAATAGTGGGACTTAGGTAAGTAGCATTTTTAGAGGAGCTTTCAAAAAGCTTTAGGTAGTTGTCATTATTATTACAAAAAAATTTCAATAATTCCTTGAAATTTCCTTCATTGTGAGAAGGGGATGTAAGTGTTATGGGGCCAGGAGATATCCTATGAGCTCTTAACGCCAAGCCCTGCCTCCCTAACCAAATGATAGCATCAATAATTATAATTATTCTTGATCGATTTTTTGTAACAATATCAAAATTTTTTTTATTCAATACATTGGATATTGATATCTTTTGATTCATTGAGATTTCTTTTAAAGAATCCATTATCTCACAGGAATTAAGATGATATTTATTTTTTTGATGATAATTAAAATTTTCGAGCGCATCTTTCCATCTTGTGTACACCTGACTTACCAATGTTTTGAGTTTTTGTAACCTATTTCCAGCATATCTTGGGGAAAATATGACGCAAACTTTACAAAATGCGCCCTTTTCATCGGCTGAGTAAGCAAGCCACTTATATTTGTTAAGCCAGGATGCTTGAAAGATTAAATTTCTTTTGCCCAAGGGCAATGGAAATTTATAACATTTATCAGGTATCCAAATATTTTCAACAGCTAACAATTTTTCATTATCATTTTTAAAATGAAAATTTAAGTAAAGTGAAACATCTTTTTGAGAACGGTGTGGTGTTTCTATATTTTTTTTTAGATTTTAAATGATATATTTCAATATGAATTTCAATGTTAAGAGCTGAGCAGCACAAGAAAAAAATCTGGATTATAAAAAATGTATCTCAGATAGATATCAAAGTTTCTTAATAAAAATTTAAAGACAGATACAAGTAGAAAGAAATTACTATAGAATATCATTACCAATACAAAATATCTTTATTGTTATTTAATAAATTTAACTATGCCAGAAATTATTTACATACAATATATCTTTATTCTTTTATTGTTATTTAATATTTTAGTTCATATAATTTATATATATTTTTAAACGATGTGATCATTTAAAATTAAAACTCCTTTTTTTATAAATATATTTCATTGTGATATTCATATTCATATTGTATTATATATAATATATTATCTTATTTCTCTAAATTGAAACCGTTTTTTAAATATAATTATTCGCAATAAAAAAATAATAATTTTTTATTTTATAAAAAAAAAATAAAAAAAATAATAATTTAAAAAAAAAAAAAATTTTCCATGGGGGGGTTTCGACCCCAAACCCCCACCCCCCTTGTCTACGCCACTGACGCCATCTGTTCGTCGGGGTCAGTAACTAATTTATTATTATCCGGCCTTATAGTTGGAAGAGTCTTGAACACTTTGGCTTTACAAAAGTAATTTAGTCTCTTGTAGGCGTCGAAAGTTCTATTCTCCCTCATATCCCTGTCTATCTCAAAGCTTTTTTAGCAATAAAAATCCTTCTATCTCTCCTTAGGAGTCTATGAATTGAGGTCCATAAATGACCATCGCGCTCTCCTTGTAACTTGATTTGAGCTATCATGCGAATGATGTCATCGGATAGCCATTACTGTCTTGGTGGAGAACTGTTGATGTTAGGGAGATGATTGCAGGCATCAAACTAGTTGTTTTTGAAAGACGCCCAACATTCTTCAACAGACTGAGACTTCGATGAGGATAAGAAAGTTGCCTCCCTATCATTTAAGATTAGATCGAGCTGTAGTTGCAGGACGTTGCAGATGTGTTGCATTCCTTTTCCAGGACAGGTATCTAGGCTGGGGTTGAAGAGAAGGACGCCGAGAGTTTCCCCATAAATTTCTCACAGTAATACTGGCTCTGATTAAGTTATGATCAGAAATATTAATATTAGGCATTGCTTTTACATCGATGAACCAGCTATGAATGTTCGAGATGATAAAATCGATCTGAGATTTGGTATTATTTCTTCTGAAGGTTAGGGTGTTAGATTCGCTGTGTGAAAAGAAAGTATTTTCAACCTTGAGGTTTATACTCCTGCACATCTCCAATAACTTCATACTGTCATCACTGCTTAATTGAGAGAGAGCTGCATTCCCAATTACTCCATCTCTAATAAAGGAGTCATCTTTTCCGATCCTAGTATTTAAGTCCCCAAGGATTATCAAATTATGACTCCTAGGAAGAGAGTTAACAATGTATTCGAGGTCATCAAGGAAAAAGACAAATGTCAGATAAATCAAAAGCAGTTTTACAAAAAAATCAGTTATATTTTATATGTAAAGATCTACGACCTTTAAATGCTACAGAAAGTGAAGGATTTTATAAGCTTGGCCAAGAGTTAATTAATGTTGGTGTTACATATGGACAACAAAATATAAAAGATATACTTGTTAGTCGAAAAACTCTTATGAATACAGTAGCTCCAAAAATATATGAAGAAATTAAAATTAAGATAAAAAGCTTGATCAAAAACAATTACTTGTCCATAACCACCGACTTTTGGACAGATGAGTATAAAAATAGTAGTTTTTTAACTATTACTGGGCATGTTATCATTAAGGATTTTGAATTAAAATATTTGTTTTGGCTACAAGGGTAGGGTAATGGATGAAAAAAAAACAGGAGTCAATATCAAAATTATAGTAAATTCAATTTTGGAAGAATACACAGACATAGAAAATTATTTAAGTAAATGTATAGTGGTAACTGATAACGGGGCAAACCTAATATGTGCATTTAAAGATGATGAAAGGCTACCCTGCATATCCCATATATTAAACAACATTATGCATTACATTTTTGATAATTGTTTACATGAAATAGCTGTAAATATAAATGGTGTGAAAAATATAGTACAGTATTTCAAACAATCAACAGCTAACAGCAAACTAGGCTACACTCTTAAACAAGAAGTGATAACTAGATGGAACTCTGTATATATCATGATACAGAGTTTCTTAATTCAGGTGTACTTGCTTAGCAAGCGAGAATTAAATCGACTAACCACTGTTGATATTACCATCTTACGGCAGTTAGAATTTTTTTTTATCAATATTTAAAGAATGCTCGGAAAATCTGAGTGCCGATTCTCATCCCACATTAAATGAAGTTTATCTGTGGAGACAAAAATTATTAAAGTTTTGTCAACCCTCTGAAGGGGATACAACAATAATAGAAGCCTTAAAAATCAGGACTGGATGTCTTTTAAAAGAAAGATTCATCATGCAGCCCCTACATAAAGTAGGCTTAATTTTGGATCCCAATTTCAAAAGCCTTAAGTTTTTATCAGAAAAAAAACAATATATATAAAACTACCATAAAAATGCTAAATGTCATAAAATATGATATGAATAAGTCAATGCCAAAGCCAACTATTAGCTGTCATAATTCGTCCTACACTCACAAGAAATCTAATATTCTAAATGAAACATTTAGAGAATTTCTAGATGATACTGATGAACCCTCACCATCTATCGAAGAAAGCTGCAAGGATACTTAAAAGATTCATCGCTCAGAAGACAAATAATAATGATATTATTTTGAAGTTTTGGAAGCATGAAAATTCGTTTCCTTTTTTGAAAAAATTAACGAGTAAAATTTTATCCGCCCCTGCAAGTTCGGCATCTAGTGAAAGATTGTTTTCTGTAGCCAATCGCTTGTTGGAAAAAAGGCGTACTCAATTAAAATCAAAAAACATGGATATTATTTTTTTTTTAAATAAAAATTTCGATTTATAAATTGTATTATTTTTTGTTATGGAATTATAGAAATAAATAGAATAAATTCAAAAAAGTGTATATTGATAGGTTACCAATTTTGAAAAATTTAAAAACCCCATGAATTTTCGGGCGTGACGTGCGTGAATCAAAATATTGCCTGTCGTGAGCGGGCGGGTCGGGTCAAAAATTTTTTAGTGGTAAGCGTGAGTGGGCGTGAATTTTTTTTATTACCACCTATTTTGTGAGCCGGAAACGTAAAAATATACAACTAAGCGGTTTTGGATAGAGAATTAAATTCTGAGTTCAATGATATAATTATATTTAAAATTACGTTTAAGATGTTAGTCTCCCAGTTAAAATGATTTTACGACATAAAAATTATTTTGTGAACCGAAAACGTAAAAAAAAACATCTAAGCGGTTTAGGATAGAGAATTAAATTCTGAGTTCAATGATATAATTATATTCGTTTAAGATGTTAGCCTTTCCCCGTTAAATGCTTTCGCGACAAAAAAATTATTTTGTGAGCCGGAAACGTAAAAATATATATCTAACCGGTTTTGGATAGAGAATTGAATTCTGAGTTCAATGATATAATTATATTCAAAATTACGTTTAAGATGTTAGCCTTTCCCCATTAAAATGCTTTCGCGACATAAATTTTTTTTTGTGAACCGGAAACGTAAAAAAATACATCTAAGCGGTTTTGGATAGAGAATTAAATTCTGAGTTCAATATAATTATATTCAAAATTACGTTTAAGATTTTAGCCTTTCCCCTCTTAAATGCTTTCTCAAATTAAAAATACCTTAAAAAATTTATGTTTCTCATTTACTTCTTTATTAAATAATTACAATATATTTATACTTACTTAATATATAAAATCATAACCAAATATTAATTTAATTAAAAATATTAATTTAAAAATTAATATGATAAAATTAATATGATAAAATTAATTTTTAAAAACCGTAAATTATTTCAAAGTATTAATAAAAAAATTGAAAAGATCTTAAAATTTCCATATTTTTAATATATTATAATGTAATGTTATTATAATATTTTTTATCTAAAAAAAGCAATAAATCAATCAAATATCTCATTAATCATTTTCTTTGTTATTTTTATTTTCAATATTATTTTTTAGCCTTTCGTATTACCAAGCCTTTCGACTTTTAGACCTTGCGAGAAAAATGATATTTTCTTGAAAAAGTCGTTTGAATTAAAAGAAAAACATAAATAAAATTAATAAATAGACAGAATAAGTAAAATAGAAACATATTTGGGAGGAAGTCATAAAAATATTAGCGAGTGAGAGAAAAGGGAAATAAAAATTAAGCGTTAAACTAACATATATAATATAAAATATATACGATATTCAAAGTCCAAACAAATATATATATATAAATATAGTCTAATATATGTAATATAAAATAATATATACATAACAAAATGTTAGCGTTGTGTTTGTGATTTATATTTATATAAAATCTAATGGACAGTTAGAAACCAACCTAAAATATGTATACTAAGGAATATATACATAATATGTACTATGAATATATATATATATAAATAATAAAGTATAATGTAATATATATTTCGTTAATCTAATAAATCTAAATAAAATGTAAAATAATGTTACAATGTGCTAACATTAATATGTTTGTTAGTCAAGCTCAAAAAGTTTTAAGCAATAAAATTCTAAAAATGAATTAAATATGTTATATGAAGTAAGAAATATTTAAAACTATAGAATTCCAAAAATTGAGTTAATTTTAACTAATTGAGCTAAAAACTTACAAAACTAGAGAAAAAAACTTTCAAAAACTTATAAAATATCAAATTTAAACTGATCCAATTTTAATTAATATACTCATAGGACGAAAAAGATATTTAATTCAGAAAAGTCGAATCATAAATAATGTTATCATACAATAAGATAAACTCTTTTGTGAAAATAAGAACTAAATAAGATATATGAAAGCAAAGAGCTACAACATAATTAATGTAAAACATAAAATAAAATGTCTAATTTTTCTAATATGTATATAATGTAATATAGAAAAGTCAAAAACTTTGACTAATTTAGATTAATATTTATAAAATGTAATTTATATCTATATTGAGAAGTCAAACATCAATTATAGTTTAAGAACTAATAAAATCTCTAAAATCTACTAAATTAAACAAATTTAAAGCTAAAACATTTAAATGTTATAATATATACTAATCCAATGTACTTATTTAATGAAGTTTAAAACATACTTTTAACAAAGTATTTACTATATATGAAATTTAAGCCCACTTTAAAACCATTAAAAGTATCAAGTAGCTAAATATTTTTGTTATATGTTGGTTAAATCTACTATAAACAGAAAAATCTACTAAAACCAATTTAGGATCTGGACAAAAACAATAAAGTATATTGAGACTAAACCATTTTAAAATAAAATCACAGTGTAGGCAGATTACAGATAAAAGTATTAAAAATTTCATATATTTGTAATATGTTAATTATATTTTAACGTATCTAATAATTCATTTTTTTTTATAAAGAATCTGTATCTAGATTCTATTTCTGAAGGACCTGCTCAACTCAAGGAATGTAATAAATTAAATTTAAACATGTTGACATTAAGATTATCAAATAAAAAAAATTTTAAAAGAAAGGATGATATTTTGGAAGATGATATTATCTTCTTACAGAGACGGCATTTGGTGCTGATCATATTATAAGAGTTGCTTTCATCCATTTCACATAAAGTAAAATACTTACGTAATTTCAAAAATGGTAAAAGATTCTCATTCTCACATATATCTGTTGTTACATCAATAGTAGAAGCAATAGAATCTTCTAAATCCATTTACATATACTTATTAAAATAAATATTAATATATTATTATAAATTTATATTAAATAACTTGTAATAGCTCTAAATCTCGTAAAATTTAGGAAATGAATAAATTTATCTATAAAATAAATGGTGGAATGGAAGTTGATAAAATATAAAGATAGATATTTTTTTTAAAAATAATATTTTAATAATTTTCAAAATTTTTATTTTATTTATTGCTTTTTAAGTAAAAAATTAATTTTTAAAAAGATCGGGATCGAATTTTAAACAAAATGATCTCGATCTCGATCCTTAATTTAAGTCAGAATCATAAATCTCGTAAAATTGACAAATTTGCGATCGAATCCAGGATCGTCGATCTTTTGATTCGATCTTTTAACAACTCTGATTTTATGTTATGGTAACAATAAAATACATAAAGGTAAAACCATTTTAAGTTACTAGAATATAACAAGGAAGACAAATTACTGGCTACATATTTCTTAATTTGTAATATATAGTATTAGTACTTTTCAGAGAGAGGTTAATACAGCATTTTGTTGAAACAGCTAATGGAAAAATAAAATCAAAATATACCCATTTTGAGAAGACTAAAAAAAAATCAACTGCTAATTGAAATAGGTATTGAAATCGGATGGGGGAAAGGTTTCAAACAATTTTGGCCTGTTTAACAACATTAATGGTTATAATATTTGAGGTATTCTTTTTAGAAGGTTAGTGCCCGTCCATTTTGATATCGATTAATATCCTTATTTTTTCTTGTAGGCATCCTTATTTTCATCACATCTTCTGGGGTTATAATCTTTTTATTCAAAAGGATAGTCTCATAATCTGTGTTATCTGTTATCGCGATTTTTGGCATTTTACAATGTGATTTTGTCCATCTGATTTGAAAACTTTATAATCTATCAATTAAAATCATTTAAATCCAAACGTCTTCAATTTATTTCACATGATCATATCGTGTTTACTAAAACCATAAAAAGGATAATCAAATAAAGATTTTTCTTTCCATTGTTTATATTTTGAAAAGCTATTGAATATTTGATCAACGTACAAGCTACAAAATGTCGCTACGGCTGATTTCAATGTGTGGACGTTCTTTAGCATGATCGCCAATCTAGTTATATATATCATTGCTCTGAGGAAATATTTCTTTCAGGCCATTGTGATATTTCAGTAATAGCAAATAATTAGCTCTTCTAACTCCTTAAAACTGTTACTGCTTGATGGCAGAGACTCCTTCATGTTGGACAAGGTTGCAATTTCTTTTTCCCTGTTGGACAAAAAGTTTCAGAAATAATTATTATTTGACTAGAAATTTGAAAATGGTAATAAATATTACGCCACTATAAATTTGAAAATAATAAGTAAATATTACACCGGAAAACTTGAAATCGAAATTAATTGATAAAATAACAGTAGATAAATGTGAGTAATTAAATATATATTTAATATGAGATACGAATAAATATTAACAAATATAAATTAATATAAACAATAATATTTTTGAAAAATATATCCGTCATCAGCACATTTTAGCTCCCCGCTGCGTACGCCAATGCCCTGAGGTTGTAAAGGCTAGCGACGCCCCTGACCTATGATTATCATATCATATCACGAATAATACTATTTTGACTTTGACAAGTGAACGTTTCATGTTATATTTTTTTTAAAATTATGCTTAGACCACATCACATCAAATCCTATTTAAATTTTTTTTGTATATCAACGAAATATTCTTATTTTAAATTCGTATGCTCTATATATAATCCAAATACTCCTTTTTTTCGTTATTATGCTTCTAGTAGAAGTTAATAATATAATAATTTTTTAATTTTTTTTAGATTATAAGAGAAAGATGAGATCAATTTTAAATGAAAATTTAATTTCTGACATTTTTGACTTAGAAAAATTAAAGCATGATATGAATTTAATTGTTGAAGCATTGCACAAAAGGTTTAAATTACAAATTACACTTCAGCATTCTGCAGGTAATAAATATGATATTGATGAAACTTTTATTTTCTTACAGGAATGCTTAATGAAATATCTATTGAAAAGGATAAAAAATTATACAATTTAAATGAAATAGCACAAATCACCATGAAATCTCATGATTTATTTATAATTAATATGACATTTCACCCTGATGTAAGTTATGCCTTAATATTTGTAATAATTATATAGTTACAAAAGGAGAATATAATTAAGTAGGACTGTGCTGATATTAAATATCAGATCAGGGGATATTTTATATTGGAAAATACAGGACTGGGCCTAGACTTATTATGTTTTTGGTTATTTTGTTATTATATATCAAGCATGTAATAAAGAGGGGTTAGATCCCCCACCCAAATTTGCATTTTTTCTTAAATTTTATTTTTTGCTAATAAAGATTTTCTCCCTACAACCCCCCCCCCCCCCTCACCCCATCCCTAAAAATTTAATGAAATATATCACTAAAAGATTAAAAAATAATTAATGAAAATAATTTTTTAAAATAATAACTAAATATAAAATTTTTAGGAAAAAGCATTTTCTTAAGAAAATATGTGAAACCCCTAAATTATTTTTATAAAAATATATAGCCAAAGGCCTACAATAAGTGGACCTAAACTCCATTAAAATTTATAGCAGTAGTGACCCCCCTCTCCTCTATTGAAAAATTATATATATGCCTTTGATATATAAATATATAATATTTTTTATTTTATACATAATAAAATATTAATATAGGGAACCAAAATTTAATTTATTTTTAATATTTTTAAAAAATCTAATTATTTTGAAAGATAATATAGCTAAATTTGGTATTATTTTTTGTTTTATAACAAGAAAAAGGCTTAAACATATGAGCCACATTCTATTATAGCTGATTTTTGAAAATGATGAATTCAGATTTTTTTCAAAATAAAATTACCTAAGTTTGAAAATTTTGTTTACAGATGAGAGAACAACACAGGCATTATATTAACAATCATTATAATAAAAGTTATTTAATAAAAATATGTATTGTATTGGTATTAAAATAAAAAATCTATAGAGTATAATCAATATGGTGTCATAGGCCATGTCCTGGGATATATGTAAGCAGGTAGCCCATATGGATAGGTTTAATATCAGGATTATAACTTAAAACATATTTATATACAAACTATTATAAAAATACTTCTTGTTTTAATCGTATTCCAGTTGTGCTATTAAGTTCCTGAGGCAATAATTTGTAGGTACATTCTATCATTTTCCTCCATTGTGGGGTAAAAGAAGGATGGCAATGTTCCATGGGCATATAAGAAATATATATCTCCTCATTAATTTCATTTTTTTTAGTACCATGGCTAACCACCATACCATAAATATATGTTATGAATCCTTTGATATCAACAAAAAGCAAATTATAGGCATTTGAGATTTGTTAAAATCCTCTGCATATGAATATATTTTTGATTTTAGTTTACTTAAACTCAAAGGAGATAGAGTGTATTTTCTGAGTTCCTGGAATGAGGCAAACTAAATTGAATCATTCTAATCTCTTCTAAATTGTATTGTTCATTGGTTATATATCTAAAATTTACTGGCGGCATGTTTTGCAAACTGATATAAATCAACTGGTGTTAAAATGTACCCTGAACTGGTGCGCCGAAGGCTTGAAGGTGCTGCCAATCTTTTAAATGTTTCAATGGAATTTAGCTGAAAAATACCATTCAGTTGCTATGTCAAAACCAGATTCATGTTAACATAATTTGTAAAAAATTTATGTTTTTTATTGTACTATATTGATTATATCCAAAGTTGAACTGGTTGGGCTCTTCAGATATATCCTCAATGGATTATATATTTATCAAATGTAAGCAACATGAGTAATGTAATGATTAACCTATTGTAATAGACCTTTGGATTTTTTAATCATGCTTGGCGGCACCTAGTTTTATATATTTAATAAAATGAGGATATCCAATAAAATATTATATTAAGTAAAAATCCCGACCTAAAATTTAAAAGGTTTCAATTCATTAAACTTACCTTTTCTGGATATTTTTGACCTTTCTAAACAATGGATCATTGCATAGAGATTTCATTTGTTGGGAGATTAGAACCGTTGTCAAATAATGAAAAGTTAGAACATATAATTAAATCTTTATTAAATACTTAAATATAAAGTGAAAACATAATCAAAATAAAAAAAAATAAAATTAATATAAATTAAAATTAAAAATTAAGTTTGCAAAATAATAATTATAATCATCATACAAGTAAAATATTCCCGATTATATATACTTTTCTATACTATTCATTTACATAGTGTTAAATAACAAACTTAAAATCCTGAACCTTATTTAATCTGAATAATAAATCTTTTTATTCATTTTTCTTATTTGAATATTACAACACCCTTCCACTTAGATTAGACCTACATTTTGCGAAATATCAATATTCGTGCATGTATCTCATTACTATTTTATTTCCTTCGCTCACTTACATCACCGATAATTCTGTTTCTTGTCTTAGTCTGTTATTGATGAGCTCTTAGCACTGACAACTTGATTAACGCATACCTTTAAACGATACACGACTTCTAATCAACGATTATCGATACTACGTCTTAAATTCTCCTGATAAATTAACTTGGTCTTTTGCTTGTTTCTAACGTTCTCTTGTAACTAATGATCATTGCTTTATCTCGATCAACGATGTACGATGCTTGATCTGCCATTTTTCACGAATTCTTGTTTCTTAGATCATCGATTTTTTATCTTATAATAAAGTTTTGATAAGCAATTGGCGATAATTTGTGAACGATTAACGATTGCATTCTGGTATTGACCACTTGTTCTACCTAGTCGCTTGTCAATAAAATTTCTAATGACGAAAAGCCGTTTCTCTTTATGAAGATGGTTAATCCACAACCTAGTATTATATAAAACGATTACTTGTACCTATACCTATCTCTTGTGACGAATTCTTTTTAGCTAAACGACTAATTCTATTCTTTTCCGAATTACTACCTTTAATATTGATACCATTTTTTTATTGCACTCATTCTTTGTCCTGGTCGATAGTCATTTCATACATCCCCTTCCCCCTTTATTTAGAATTTCTTTTTCAGAGTTAATTAGACTGAATTTTTGTAATCGCCCTGGCGCCTCTTCTCTCCAACATCATTGTCAAAGTTGGGAGTTTTTGGATTGTGAACTTAAGAACCTAAATATAAAAAAAATATATACTAAATATGATTATTAATCTTTATTAAATAAATAACTATAATCAATTACAAAGTGAAAAACATAATCAAAATAAAAGAAAAATAAAATTAATATATAAAAATAAAAGTAAAAATTAAAAATTATATGTAAAAGTAAAAATTATAATCATCATGCAAGTAAAATATTCCCGATTATATATACTTTTCTATACTATTCATTTACATAGTGTTTAAACAACAAACTTAAAATCTTGAACTTTATTTAATCTGAATAATAAATCTTTTTTATTCATTTTTCTTATTTGAATATTACAACAATCACTTTAAAAATATAATAGAAAGTAAGAAATAAAAAATGAATAAGCTGATAAAATCTTTAAAAAGATTGTTTGGACCAATATATTATAAAAATTTAGGGTCAGAGCTGAAAAATAGATTTAATTCTGGGCTCAGGCTTCAAAATAGTCCAGTAGATTGAAAATTTGCTGGGTTAAACAGGAATAAATCCCCAATGTAATAATATATACCAAATTTTATTACTAATATTTTGTCAAGCTTAGCGCCATCTATATTAAATTTTTTATTTATAAAAATAATAAAAATTTAAATAAAATTAAAAAAACCAAAAAATGGATCTAGATTGTATATTTTTTACAAATCAAAAATTTAATGCTCTAGCTCAAGTTATGGATCTTCAAAGTTCGTTGAAAGCCTTTTCCTCTTTTAACGAATATCAATTACTCAAATTATTTTTGTTTAACAAATTATATATCATTTTGTAGCCTTAAAAATTCTCCTTCAGAAAATGCAAAAACTATTAAAAAAATATGTTCAGTGTCTTTGTATTTCCGGTAAAACAAAAAAAATTATTATTCATAATTTAATAATAATTAAATTTCTATTTTTAACTATTCTTTACTAATTCGTGCTTATGGATATTACAAGCCTATTTTTTTATTATTTTAAGTTAGGTATATTATATTTAATAAAGTTTTTTTAAATGTTAAGTTGAAAATAATTTTAATGTCATTTTTTTTAAAGAAATTTGCTTTAAAAACTAGCCTCAGCTTAAATTCTCATACAATATAAGTAGAATATAATTTTTTTATTGAAAATACTAATAGTAGTGTGTATAAAATATTGACTAGAAATAATTTAAAAAACAATTTTTTTTTTAACTTCTTATCAAATAAAATATTATACAAAACTTTTTATTAAATACTATAATTATAATGTGATTTTTAATTTTCGTGGGAATGTTACCAATTCATCAAGAATTTCGTTTGTCATTGGAACCAAATCTCTGTGGATATTTAACAGAGCTAACCCATTTTGCTAAGAATTGGAAGTAGTACTTCGTAAATATGTTTTCAACTTCTCAAGTTGGAAAAAGTCCTTTCATTCGTACATGTTGTAATAGGCAAACATGCAAGAATATAAAACAACTTCAAAATATTAGGAAATTGAGCCAAGGTTTCTTTACACCGATTGAGCGCATCAATAGCAAGCTCAGGTAAAATAGCTAAACATAGTAAATATTTATACCACAATTCGAATTTACTGTTTAAATTTATTTCAGTATCAATATCATAGGAATAAAATTTTGCTAAATATTTAATTTTACCAATAGTGGCATTAGAAAACGAAGAAGGATCGTTGGGTAATAAAACTTGAAGATTGCTAAAGACTTGTTTTTTTTATCTAAAAACTGTACTTTTATTTGCGATAAAAAAGTATCTAAGAATGGGATGAAAATGGATATTTTATAATATTGTTCAGTTGAGCCAATATTTATTTTACATCTCAATAATTGCCTAGGTGCTAGACGAGGTTTAATTAGTGTTATATCATAAAATTTAGCCTTCGATTCAACGTCTAGACAAATATTATACAATATTCATCTACATTCATTTTTATTGTATCTACCTGTTCTTATATATTTTCAGCCAAATCAATAACCTGAACCAAATCTAAATTTGGTTTTTGTGAATTTCTACAAAGTAATGAGCTATAGGAAAATAATGTATTGATGCAACTAGCAGCAATGATAAACTCTGATTAATCAATTGAATTCAATAATAATATCGCTTCTGACGACACATTACTTTTTTTCATGCTCAGTCTTATTTAACTTTTGTATTTCTATTTCTTCTGTTCTACAAAATGGAAGTAAAAATGAAAAATGTTTAAAAAATTATAGATATTTATTAATAAATAAAATATTATTAAAAATACTTATTAATTCTAACTCACTAATAATTTTGAATTTAATAAAATAATTATATATAATAATAAAATAAATTACCGTTTGATTTCAATCTCTTTGTCTAAAAATTTTGCCTAAAAATTTTGCCATTTTATCAATATTTTTGAATAATGTTAATGTACTCACACACAAGGAAAGTAAATTTTAATAAAATTTATTTATAAAAAATAAGTTTTATGTTGGGAAATTGATACAAATATTTGTAAAATTTTGATTGGGGGAAGGGGGGGGGTAAATTTTTTATTAGCTTAAAATGATATTTATGAAAACAGTCAATTTGCGATGGGGTGGGGGGGGAATTTCCCCCCATTGGTTACGCGCCTGACCCAACATTATATCACTTATAACTATATATAATCATTATAACCATATCTAATTGACGAATATATTATAATTCATGTTGTATAAATTTTTTAAAAAAATTTTACGGCCCGCCCGGGTCGGGCCTGTAGGTCTCTGATAATTATAATGTATTTTATAAATAAAAATATATGAATCTTAATTATAAATAACCATTAATATTTCTATAAAATTATTATATGCACTATAAATTTTTTAAAAGTACATTTTTATACCCCAATAATGAGAAACTATTTTTAAATTATTTTTATTGACACCCCAATAATGAGAAACTATTTTTTTAATTATTTTTATTGACAGCGCCCTCTATAAATTTTGATTTTTTCCCCCTAGAATTATAAAAACTAAATAATATAATAAATATATTGGTAATAAATCTATTTTATGAGTTTCATCCTTTTAAACTCTCTTTATAATTGATTTTTTTATTCCTAAAATTGTAAAAAATTATATAAAATTAAAATTCTTATTTTCTTCACTAAGATTTTTACTTAAATATATTTGGAATTAACATATTAGATGACTTTTGTTGTTTTAAATGGGGCACTATTCAAAATTTTTTTGTTTTCCCGGAAACAGTAATACTGAAAATAATTTTTGCATTTTCTTAAGGAGAATTTTAAGGACTGCAAAATGATATACAATTTGTTATTTTAGATCAAATTTTTTTTGAGCATTTTGAGAGGCTCTCATCGAACTTCAAAGGCCCATAATTTGGGATATATTTGTAGGGTAATTTAATTTGTATTTGTATAAAATATACAATCTATTTAACCTTCACACCAAGTTTCATCTATTTTTAGAAAGGTTGTTTGAATCACTAGTCGATTTATCATGGAATTACCCAATTGTATTAAAATGGTTAATTAGAATATAGACCGATTGCTAAATTTTATTATTTTATTTTGAAAATAATTTATAAATTAATTCGATGATGCAAACTAAAATAATATATATTAAAATGGTTTAATTAGAATAGACCGATTGCTAAATTTTATTATTTTATTTTGAAAATAATATATAAATTAATTCGATGATGCAAATTAAAATAATATATATAAAAATGGTTTAATTAGAATAGACCGATTGCTAAATTTTATTATATTTTGAAAATAATATATAAATTAATTCGATGATGCAAATTAAAATAATATATATTGTGATGTAAATAGTGAAAGAAATTTTTATTAAAAATTTTTAAAAATTTTGTATCTTATTCTAATAAAAAGTTCTCTATTTTTGCGTGATAATTCAGAAAATAATTATACTAGTTTAACCCCTCATTCATAATTAGCGCGTTGCCCTGCCTTCATAGTTAGCACGATATCGCGCATAAGTATACAATATATTCTGTATTTTTGTGCATTTTTATATACTACGCCGCGAATTCGCGCTAACTCTGAATGGAGGGAGTCGATACTATAATACATATGTAACAATATCAAATGTATAATAATCTTTTATAAGTTATTGCCCAAAGTTGAAAAGGCTTTAATGATCTCAGGAATGAATTTGGGAATTCAGAAGGAAGGGAATCATATATATATCACCATTCCAAAGTAAATAATGAAATTTAATTTATTAAAATATTTTTAAATAGAATCACACATGAGTATAAAGAAAATTTGTCTAAATCAGCAAAACATTTATCCCAAAAATCAAAAGATCAAATTAGAGACTTGCAAAATAGTTTAATAAAAGAAATTTATACAAAAGAAGGCTCATATTCTAAAGATATCATTTTAGATTCCAAATTAAAGGTATTATAAACCAGAGTTTGGAACCTGAACAAAAAAGGGTTCTGATCCGGTTCCAAACTCTGTTTTAGCAATAGGAAAAAATTATAAAATAAATAAATCCTCAAAAATCAATCACAACATTTCAAACCATATATATATAGGGTTGGGCAAATTTTCGGAATATTATTTCAGATACAAATGCTTTTCAATTTTTTTTATCTAAAATACAAGATACTTGGTGAAAATTTAAAAAGAAACAACTTTTTTAAATGAAATACTCAAGATATATATCAAACTATCCTTTTTTTAACATACTAGCATAACCCGTTAAGAATGACAGGTAATCAGAATTTTCTCCTTATGGATAAATAATAAATTTTACCTTCATTGACGATGGATGAATCAGAATAATAGTCAAATAAGAGGAATAGATTATTCGTATTCATCCTTCCAAGATTTCTATAAATTTTTAGAGAAAAGGCCAAATATATTATGAAAAATATGGAATAAAAAAAATATGATTTGTGAGTTATCATATTTATCAATTCTTTTAAGAAATTTTCCACATCCAGACGCATGGTTTTGCTCTCTAACTTCGTATAAAATCTACATTCTTCTCAAAGAATCATTTAAATGCTTTTAAAACCTTCCTAAATACTCTACTAAAAAAAGACCTGCCATAATAGATTCGAATCAATCATGGGGGCAAACCTGATTATCTCACAAACACTGTGGTGGTATCCACCCCATTGCAATGGGATATTTAGAAGATTATTAGCAAAAATATTTAGTGTTAAGGGAGAAGGTATAGCTTCACATGCTATTTGTATTCCAAAACCCTTCCTAACATGGCTATTATCAAAGTAGACTTTAAAAATGTTTTTAATAGCAAATTTTATGAACATTTCATAAATTGTTTTTATCCCAAATTTCCTGTTTATTAAAAATTCCTAGAGACATACTGTAACATTAAAACTTCTTTATTCAGCCCACATGTCATAGATTTTGACAAAAGGATCCAGCAGGGCGAAAACGTCCTCGTTTACTTGGTATTCATTATGACATCCATTATCTTAAACCTAAATTTGATTTAGATATAATTCTTTGGCATCTTGATGATGGAACAATCTGTGATGCTCTTCCTAAAATAATTGGTTTTCAATTTCTTGAAGCCAATTTTAAAAGACTCATTCTTATTAAGTCCAAATCCGGAATCTGTTTTCATTATAACAATATACAAAACCCTCATATGGCAAAATAAATTTTTTATTGAGTACATAAATAATAATTAAAAAAAAATAATGAAATTAATATAATTAAAAAAAAGTATACAAAGTTAGATTAACAAAAAAAATGGATTTCTAGGATTCGAACCCAAAGCCATCAGATTCGTAAGCGACGCTCTTGCCTATTAGGCCAGCTTTTCAAAGTTGACGATTTTTAAAATATATATGATAAATTGTGACACTGTGACTATCACACCGCTTATATATATATTATTATAGATATATGTTTATGATGTATAAGATGTGTGAGATGGTAATGTTAGATATTATTTTAATGGATGCTTTGATGAATGAGTGTTTGATATGGTATGATGCTTTTGATATGGTATGATGCTTAAAAATACTATTGGCTATTACGTTATGAAAAATTTTAAAATATAAGAATACCTATTTAATAGTTTAAATTTTATAGCAAAAAACTTTAAATCGTATATGAATATGTAACACTAATTCTTTTATCTTCTATTTAATTAATTTTGCCAGATTAAGTAAAAAAAATCTTTACTGGGATTCGAACACCATGACCTTCAAATTTGTGAGCGAGGCACTTGCCGATTAGGCCACAGACGCTTTTAAAAAATCGTGAATTTTTAAAATATATTATAAATTGTGACTGTGACACAGCTTTTATATATATTATGATTATAGATAAATATTATTAGATGTTATTTTTTTATTACATAATTTATAGGTTTAAGTAAAAACATTAAAATAACATAAAGAGCCAATCAACTATTATAATAATTTTTATACATTGGACAGGCAAGTTAAACAAAATTTTTAAATACAGTGTTGTGATGATTTAATGTAACATATTGACGATTTAATTTAAACACATGCATATATAATTATAATCTTTACAAATGTACAACAAAAGAAATAATATAATTATATATGCATGTGTTTAAATTAAATCGTCAATATGTTACATTAAATCATCACAACACTGTAAATGAGCAGGCAGGTGCATCAAAACTTGCCCATCGCAGATCTCTCCTCCTTTTTAAAAATGAGGAGCGGGAGCTAGCTCCTTTTAGGGCTGGAGTGGTGGAGCGCCGCTCATTATTTTTTAAAAATTAATAATATTTATTAATTAAAATCCAATAAAAAGGAAATTTTATTTTATTTAAATTATATCATTATTAAATGTTGAGCCGAGTTTTATATTGGTTTTTTGTGGAAAATCTTGTAAGTCATATTAATATTCATTTTATAGATATATAATAAAATATAGTTTTCGACATATGGATTTAGAGATCATAGAAGAAAAAATAGAATTTCCATTTCCATCATACAAAAAATATTTTTAACTTCTAATAGATGTTGATCCAAATGATCAAACAATTTTAAGAGCAAAATGCCTTTTGTGTTTAAGTAAAAGTATTTCATTTTCAAAAGCTCCAATCTATAAAAGTATCTAAAAGTAATAAATCTTTCTTTACGAAATGATAACTATATTTTTTTTTATTTTGGAATAATTTTTTTTAAAATGGTTATATTATTTTTGGGCTATTCATTATAGTTGAGCTTGGATTGTTACATATGATGCTTTTTTAAATATATTTAAATATTTATTTTAATTTTCTCATTACTTGTTCAACCACCTTTTTTATACCTGAATTAAAAAATATCTTTATAAAATACAATACCCCGCTTCCCTCTAGTTTTCCTATGGAGCGCTTATTTAGTATTGCAAAACAGGTCTAAGGGGAGATGCGTGGATGTTTGTTAGATTCTAATTTAAAAAATTTATTACTTTTAAAGGCTAATAAAAGATTATAAATATTATGATAGATCATTTAATATAAATAAAACTTTTCGATAAAAAAATATGATAATGTAATAGCGGAAACGGGAGCTAGCTCCTTTTGAGAAGGTAGGAGCGGGAGCTAGCTACTTTTAAAAGGGAGCGTTTACAACTCTGATTATATTCAATTTATTTTATTTTTAAAATTATAGTGAAATTACCTTTCTTATATTATAGTTTCGAAAATGACTTGTGAAATCTTTATTTAAAATATATATTTATTTTATTTATATAAAAGATCAAATTATTTTTTAGTTTTTATTACACATAATATAATGAAAAAATATATCTATATTATATAATAATCTACTGTAATATCAAAGGAATAGATCGGATTCCCTCTTCGATATATCGTATTGTAAGTGAATAGAAGGCTGTGAAATCATAATTAATGAAATTAAGCAAAAGGCTAGTAATTGCCTCGATTATATGGATTGTTATTAGTTTTAAATTAAATTACCGGAAGTTTTTAAAAATTATTATTATTATCATCGATTTGTAGAGGGTTTTGCACAGATAGCAGCACCTTTATATAATTTATTAAAGAAGGGAGAAAAATTCGTGTGGCAAGATGAACAGGAGGATGCTTTTGAAGAGCTGAAATGTAAAATCGGAAGAGAACCGATGACTCAATAAAATGATATTATAATTTTTTATGACGATGACTAAAATAATATTATAAACTTTTATAACACTGACTAAAATAATAAAAATTTTTATAACGCTGACTAAAATAATATAAATTTTTATGACTAAAAAAAATACATATATAACAATAATAACTCATTTTAATCCTATTTTTTTGGTATTTTTAACTAGGTGGACCCGATTAAATTTTTTTAACCCGAAGCTGAGTTGCTTGCAGGGTTTTACTATCTAACCCCAGAAGACACCATTGCGTTTTGCTGCTTCTTTACTTTTAGTAAATAATATTTATTTGAATTATTTGGAATATTTACCTGAATCCCGTGTCTAAACCCCCAGTTTAAACCTCGGGTCTGGACTCCGGTGTAACGTGTGAAAGTGATCTATGAGATTTCGAAATCCCACACCATCAAACTCCCACGGATGGGTGTGAGATTTTGATTTCAATGCCCCACAATGTTTTTAAACTAAAGTAAAAATTTTCATATGAATTTTAAATAATTTATAATATAAAGACATTAATGGTATATCTATGTTTTAGAATAATATTTTAATAATGCTTTGCAAGAGATATATTGTTTCATTTCAAGAGCTCATTTTATTTTTTTAAGATTAGTCGAATAATGAGAAATGTAAATTCAAGGAACATCATTAGAGTTAAGGATATAATAAGATTTCTCTTTTTAATAATATAAATTTAATTGCTTATGAATAAATAGTCGATTATTTATAACTAGCTGATAGCCCGTCAAAAATGACGGGTAATCAGAATTTTCTCCTTATGGATAAATAATAAATTTTAACTTCATTTGACGATGGATGAATCAGAATAATAATCAAATGAGAGGAATAGATTATCCGTATTCATTCTTTCAAGATTTCTATAAATTTTTAGAGAAAAGGCCAAATATATTATGGAAAATTTGGAATAAAAAATATATGATTTGTGAATTATGATATTTATTAGTTGGTCATTCCATGTCAAATCAATCACTTTACAACCCGACCATCTCAGATTTTGTTAAAATTTGGTATTTAAGTCACTAAAGTATTGTAAGTGACGAATCCAAAATATTAGACTCTTAACTCTATTAGAACCGGAGATATAGGGCTTCAAAGTGGCTCAGCTTGGTCATTTTTTGAAAAAAATGAATTTTTAAAATTGGGATAACTTTTATACTAGATGCACTATGTATATCTATTATGGCTCATTTTATAGCCCTAAGTAAACTCTTGAACGTATGTTAAATAAAATTAATTTTTAGTTTATATATTTTTCTTAAATTGCGGTTAAAAATTTGTAATTAATTTTTTAAAATGTTAGACTAAAAATTTTTTCCCAAATTTCAGACAATTTGTAAAGATTACCAAGAAATGTTCATATAAAAAATTTCAGAGTGAGCCCAAAAATATTAATGAAAAATCCGCTAGATGGCGTAAGTAATTTAAAATATTAATTTTAACAATATAAGTCAAATTTTTTTTATTCCATAATAAAATATATATCGAATAATTAATAATAGTAAGCTTAAAATAATTTTAATTAAATTATCGATTTTTCGAAAAAATTTTCCAATAATTTATCTCTGTTATTTTTCCTAAAATTTATAATTTTTAAAATTAATTAATTTATTAATATTTTATTAAAATGTTTTGTACAAATCCATTAAATCTGCCAAATCATTATTCCAAAAAAGGACTTCGTAAAGTCAGTATTTGGATGACAATGTATTATAAAATTAACAAAGGAGATTATATTTGTCCTAAATGTCGCAAATCTTTATATAAAAAGAAGAAAGATGTTTCAATTTTAGAGGATGGTAACATAGCTACAACCTCAAATAATTTCCTAAACTCCATCCATATAGAAAATAATTATCCAAATAATAATGATAATGCGCAAATCCCTACAATTTTTTTAGAATCTTTAAATTATACTTTAGATCAAATGTGGCATTCACCAATAAAAAAAAAGAGACTAAGAGAGAAAGGATATCCCAAGAAAAAACTTGGCAGAATTTCAACCGCGATTGCCAAAATTCTTCAACCCAAAACGAATACAAATGGTAGCGAAGATTTAATAACTCATATGAAAAATAATTATCCATTATTGTTGATCCGTAATTCAAAATTTATTCTTGGTCAAAAGGGTATTCTTTCAACCCCCAATCCTAAAGCAGGTAAAACCATAAATCAGGGCACAGTTGACACTGTAAAAAGTTTCTATTTAAATGACGAATATAGTAGATTATTACCCGGAAAAAAAGATTGCGTTTCTATAATTGAAAATGATGAAAGGATTAACGTTCAAAAAAGGTTAATTCTTAATAATTTAAAAGAAATCTATATAAATTTCAAAACTATCTACCCTTCTCTTAAAATCGAAATTGCATAATGCCAGGTTCAAGTGGCACTTACTAGGTTTGTGTCTGCCTAATCCATCAGAATGTTAAGTTGCTAATAATAGGTAGCAATTTAGCAACTTTAACAAAAAATAGGGATTTTGAGATAAAGACTTACAAAGACATAATTCCAAAAATCTTCCCTACCAGCCTGTTATTTTGGCGAATGTCATGAATGTCCGGGGGACCAAGAATTAAGGGCTAAATTAGAAAATTTATTAATTGCACATGATATATACAGGATAACGTTCAAGCAATGGATATCTGTAGATAGAACCAGTCTAGAAACCCTAACGCAAACAGCTGACGAATTTCTTAATTACTTATTTGAAAAAATATTTATTTTGATTCGCCATGCTTTTATTACTGAACAACAAAACAGATTCCATCAGAATCTTAAAAATAATTTAGAGCATAATCATTATTTGATTATCTGTGATTTTTCTGAAAATTACTCATTTATACTTCAAGATGAAGTCCAAAGTTATCACTGGGCCACTTCCCAGGTTACTCTACATCCATTTGGTTTATATTATAAAGTATATAATGTATTAAATCATATAAGTTATGTGGCCATATCTGAATCGCTGGAACATAACACTTGTTTATTTTATTTATTCCAAAAAAATTGATAAATTTTCTAAAAAATTACTTTTTATCCGATCCAAAATACATTTTTTATTATTCCGATGGGTCCGCGGCTCAATATAAAAATAGGAAAAATTTTATAAATTTGTGTTATCATCAAGTAGACTTCGCCATCCCAGCAGAATGGCATTTTTTTTCTACTGCCCATGGGAAAAATGTTTGCTATGGAATAGGGGGAACCGTTAAACGCTTGGCTGCGCGAGCCAGTTTACAACGTCCTTATGATAATCAAATAAAATCTCCCTATGAATTCTTTAAATTTGTTGAGGAAAATATAAAAAATATTTATTTTTCCTATACAACCCATAAAGAATACCAAGATGAGCAAGAATTTTTAGCGGAACGATTTGCAAGAGCTCTTTCAATTCCTGGTACTCAAAAAATTCATGCAGTCTATCCTGTTAATTTATCACAAATAAATACAAAAAAATATTCCAGTGCTATTGAAGCGAAATTAGAAAAAATACAAAATATAATAAGCGAAATATCAACTAAAGATATTAAAGGGTATGTTACATGTTTATATGATAATGAATGGTGGGTAGCATACATTCAAGATATTATTAGCGATGCTGAAATAAAGGTAATTTTTTTACATCCAAAAGGACCTTCTCAATCCTTTTATTATCCATCAATACCAGATATTCTAATTATTCCGATATATGATATTCTCACAATTGTCAACCCCTTGACAGCCACCGGAAGAACATACACTTTAACTAATGATGAATCTAACTTGGCAATATATAAATTAAATTTAAAGAAATTTAATTAAAATTATTTTAAGATTACTATTATTAATTATTCGATATATATTTTATTATGGAATAAAAAAAATTTGACTTATATTGTTAAAATTGATATTTTAAATTACTTACGCCATCTAGCGGATTTTTTAAAAATGAGATTTTCTCTAATTAATTTTTTTGGGCCACTCTGAAATTTTTTATATGAACAGTTCTTGGTAATCTTTACAAAATATCTGAAATTTGGAAAAAAAATTTTAGTCTAACATTTTAAAAAATTAATCACAAATTTTTAACCGCAATTATAAAAAAATATATAAACTAAAAATTAATTTTATTTAACATACGTTCAAGAGTTTACTTAGGGCTATAAAATGAGCCATAATAGATATACATAGTGCATCTAGTATAAAAGTTATCCCAATTTTAAAAATTCATTTTTTTCAAAAAATGACCAAGCTGAGCCACTTTGAAGCCTTATATCTCCGGTTCTAATAGAGTTAAGAGTCTAATATTTTGGATTCGTCACTTACAATACTTTACTAACTTAAATACCAAATTTTAACAAAATCTAAGATGGTCGGGTTGTAAAGTGATTGATTTGACATGGAATGACCCTAGTGCTATAAGCGTTACCACAGAAAAGAAACGCGTTATCGTTACTCGTTACATCTGAGAAAAGGAACGCGTTACCGTTACTCGTTACCTTTTTAAAAAAGGAACGCGCGTTACCGATTTTCAAAAAAGTAACTGGCTACTCGTTACTTAAAAAAATTAAATATATACAAAAATAATATTTATTTTTTTCTGACAATATATAATAAAATAATACTATACAAAAAGAATATATAAGATCGTTTTATAAAAAAAATATTTATATTATTTAATTATAATATAAATAAAATTATACAAAAGATAACATCTTTATGTAACAATTTTTTATTTATTTTTAGCAACAATTGATTTCAAAATTTTGATCAGACAAACAAGAGCGCTTAGTGCTCAACACAGCTGGTTAAATAATGAGATGCAGAGTTATTAAAGGATCTAGATACATATAAAAATGTGGTATCTGTATCTTGATAGATTTTTGATTAAAATATCTATATCTAGATATTATTTTAGACGATGTATCTATATCTAGATCCATTTAAAAAGTATCTTTTAACAACTCTGATGGGATGTTATATATAGTATTTTAATAATAAATAAAAACAAGAAATTGAAGATATAAAAAACTCAATATAATACTTTGAACCAAAACCAATATTTTGTTAATCTTGGGTTTTTATAGTTGGTTCCCAGCCCAATACTGTAGTATAATTTAATTGCTTATAATTAGTGTTGTGTCAATCCACATATTTTTCACCGATCCGATCCGATATTGCTTTAACCTGATCCGATATTTATATTGATTTTTCACCACCCCCCTTTGAACCAAATGTAATTATGAAATCAATATTTTTTATGCAAAAAATCAAATTATGCATTTAATCTAATTTTTTTTATTTCTACAATTAAGACTATAATTAAAAAAACAAATATTTGATAATATATACATTTTAAGTTGATATGAATTATAAAATTGTATTTAATATATAAAATTATAATATATTAGATTTTTTTAAAATAAATACGAGAGCCTCTAGATTTCTGGTAATAAGCTTAGACGATATGGAGTATCTATATCCCCTGCCGTACTGAAGGTAAACTCAGATGATTCCGCAGATAACGCATTTTGCAAAATTATCTTTGTCTTTTGTAAAATATTTCTAGTGTTGTTAAAGTTACTTTTGAAACATAACTAGTTACAGTTACTAGTTACATTGGCAAAAATATAACTAGTTACAGTTATTTTTCAAAAGTAACTAGTTACATTATAAGTTACTTTATACATCATTCATTTAAAAATAATATACAATTTATTTATATAAAAAATAAGTAAACCGAAAAAAATATCGGAAAATAGAATATTTATATTTACATCGAATAAAAATATCCTATATATTTGCATTAAAAAAAACATATTTATTTTTCGTAAAAATTTGAATGTTTATTTGCTTTTAACAACAATTGGATTTCAAAATTTTTATCTAGTGGGAGACGCGCTCGTTTCCCTCCAAAGATGAGCTTCCCTAGACTTAATAGCGCTCTACAGGAGCACTTGATGTAATAATAACATTATATTTAATAAAGAGTATTTTTACATTTGGAAAATCTTCATATAAAGATAATGTGCTGTTATTGGATTTAATAAAATTTTCAATAAATTCATCATTATCAATAATATTTTGACGCTTTAAATCCAAAAATCCAACTACATCTAATGATGTTTGTTGCGAACATGAGCCATTTGTGTTAGATTCACCGCGAGGTATTAAAGTATTTATTAAATCTAAAATTTCCATCTTTTTTGATATATTCTTTTCTTGCCTTATCCAAAACTAATCAGTTTAAATAGTGAATGAAGAATAGCAGTAATTATGTTATCATTATCATAAAAATCATGAAACCTATATCATTGTATTATTAATTTATAAATAATTATTTAATTTAAGTTACCTTTTTTTAATACTAGCTAATATGGCATCTTTTAAAGGTTGACAATATTTTAATTCTTGATCACCTTCCAGACAGATAAGTATCTGTGTTATTGTTGGGGTATAATAACCTAGATACATATATTTTTCACCTTCTAGTATATCAATAGCTTTAGCTACTGGTTGCATAATCTAATTTTTTTAATTGTGAATTATTTATAAGACATTAATTTAAATTTACACTGCAATATTCTTTAATAAAATCACGATCTTGTGATGTAAATTTACACAATTCTAATTCATCACATAATAAATCGAAATCCAAAGACATTAGTGATAATATTTTAGATAAAGATGTATAAAAAGAACTAGTGATCTTAAAAAAATTTCGGGCCAGGCCGGGCTTGAAAAATTAGGCCCGATGCAGATCACTAAAAAGAACCCCATCTTGTTACAATGGGATATGGCAGCTGAGAATGTAATCTATTTTTAATTTGCTCAGCTGATGGCCCAGATTTGTTTTGTGTATTCCACAAACGTTGACATTTAGATATAGCAACCTTATACACTTTCCTATAATCCTTATTGTTTAAAAGTATTTTATTGGCATCTTGTGTTGCCACTAAGTTTAGACTAGGGTGTTAGTAAAAAATTAATAAATGTTTATTTATTTATTATAAAATGGTTGATATGTACAATATTTATTGACCTTAGTAGTCTTTAATGAATATTTTGGATTACCTTTTAATTAATATAATTTTTAGTTGAAATATACTTAGATTTTTATCAACCTATTTTAGTTGTGATGCCTAGAGAGATTATTGCTAAACATAGTGGAGAAAAATTCTTATAGTTTATTCTTACAATGAATTAATTTAAACTATAATTAGTTGATGTTACAACTTTTGTTTAATAATAGGATCTATCGGGTTAAATTGGTCACTTCCAAGTAGAATTTCAATGTGAGATATATTTAATAAGGTGATTAAGGAAAAAAATAATACATAAGGAATTGAGTTATTTATGAAGCTTAGGTTTAGATGGGAGAAAAAAGGGAAACTTAACTTATTTCCAATTAACTTAATTTAGATTTGATATTGCTACATAGTTAGTTCTATTTAAATTAATAAGATTTATGTTATATTGGTCACTTCCAGGTAAAAGTTTGGTCCAGAATTAAGAATCATCTCTTGACCAATCATCTAAATTTAGATACAACATTTCTTCATTTCAACAGACTTTTGTTCCATATAAAGATACTAGTATCAAATATTATGAAATTAATTTACTTAAGACATATCCTTGTACATTTAATATTATTTACCACATCTCTTTCATTATCATAATCTACTTATCAGATTGGGAATTATTTTAGTAGATGTTGCATGGTATTTTTAAAATCCTCCAAGATTAAAAAAATAGGTTTATTTATTCCAAAGGAAATGAAAATCTATTAATTCACATTTACACAATTTAAAAAAATAAATTTATCACAACATATTAAATAAAATGAATTATTTGAATATATTATTTAGATTTATACAAACATATTTTTAAAAGTAACTTTACTTTTGGCAATTATATTGGTAAAAATGTAACTAGTTACTAGTTACAATTTTTAAAATATAACTAGTTACAGTTATTTTTTAGCAAAAATGTAACTAGGCAACTAGTTACCTTAACAACACTAAATATTTCCATAATTCAGATATCTAAATAATAAAAAAGGCGTTATTATTTAAAAAGATTTAAAATAATTAAAACTTTGGGTGTTCCTTTCTATAAAAAAAACTTTTAACTATAAATCTAATTTAAAAAAGAATAAAATTTAGAGGGTGTTTGTGCATTTGCATTGTTTAAAAAAAAATTATTTAGAAAATATAATAATGTAAAATAAATACACATAACATAAAATAACAAAAAAAAATAAAAGTTAAAAGATCGGATCGGTTTTTTACAGGTATCAGCCCTTTTGGAAAATGCTAAATATCGGTGTTGATCCGATCCGATATTTAATTTCGATACAGCCCTACTTATATTTTAATTCCATGATTAAGCTTTTCAAAATATTATGAAAGAATATTATTCTATTATTAAAGTAATGTTTAAAATAATGATATATTAATTTATCTTTTTACTTTAAAATGCTTTTTTAAGTTTGAACTACTTGACATTGAGGTTGAAATATTTGTGTTGGGATATAATTTACATTTACAAAGTGTAGACTTGGTACCATTAATTTTCTTTATTGGTGTAAATTATGTTTTAAATTGGGACCAGGGGGAGGGTTAAATCATCTTCATTTGAAGAAGTAAGTACTATGGACATAATTCTAAAATAAATTATAAAATAGAATAACAATATTATTAACATTTACTTTGAATTTTGATTGAATATTAATTTCGACAGAAAATTTAACAACGAGAATTTAAAATAAGAATGAAGGAAGTGGTTGATATGAATTAAAACTCGGCTTAAATTATTTATATTATGAATTAAAAAATAAAAAAAATAATTTTATAATACAATAAAATATGTTTTTCCTTTTGTTGATATTTTTTAAGAAAAAATATAAAGTAACCTTTTGCGTTACCGTTACTCAAAAAAAGGAACGCATTACTGTTACTCGTTACCTCTAGAAGGAGGTAACGAATGGCGTTCCTTTTCTTCAAAAAAGTAACATCGTTAGTAATGACGTTACTTTTTTGACGTTACTTTGCAGCACTAATATTTATCAATTCCTTTAACAAATTTTCCACATTCAAACGCAATGGTTTTTGCCCTCTCACTTTGTATAAAATCTACATTCATTTCAAAGAATCATTTAAATGCTCTTAAAACCTTCCTAAATACTCTTTTAAAAAAAAGACCTGCCAACATAGATTCGAATCAATTATGGGAGCAAACCTGATTATCTCATAAACACTGCACTATGGTATCTACCACATTGCAATGGGCTATTTAGAAGATTATTAACAAAAATAATTGCCATGGATCAAAACCCAGAGTCTTAACTTATTAAATCTACTTATCTTTTAGGATTTGGTGTTAAAGGAGAAGGCAAAATAGCTTCACATGCCATTTGTATTATATTAAGAATCTTCCTCTTAACATGGCTATTATCAAAGACTTTAAAAATGCTTTCAATAGCAGATTTCGTGAACCTTTCATAAAAAATTTTTATCCCAAATTTCCCGTTTATTCAAATTCCGAGAGACATACTATAACATCAAAGCTTCTTTATTCAGCCCACATGTCATATATTCTGACGAAAGGATCGATCCAGCAGGGGGCACACGTTTTGCCTTGGTATTCATTATCAAAATAAGGTAAATTTCTGATTCTAATTTTAGTGGCATAGCCAGGGATCCAAGGGGGGAGGAGGTTTAAAAATTTTTTATTCGCCCCCAAACCCTATTTTAAAAATTTGCCAATTTTGTACTTTATTGGTGTCTAACCACTATAGTAGCCAGCATAAATGAAAAAAATATTAGTAACAAAATTTTGGCCAAATTTATGATTAATACGCGACTGAATTATTCTGAATATTTTATCAATGTTTAGTCAATTGTAAATTAATTCAATCCATTCGGCGTAGAAAGAATAATAAAATCGTCCCCCAAACCTCCCATTTTTTATGATCACTCAATATATCTTATTCTATGTTAAAAATAATTATTTTAATTAAATTTTTGCATATAACAAAATTTTGAAGAGAATTTCATTATAGATTTTATTTATTATTTATACAATAAAATGAATTTCAAAATATATAAATTTTATACAGATTATATTAAAAATTTATTCTAAATAACTTTATTTAAAAAAAATAGAAACAATAAAATAAGTAATTAACAATTATAATTAATACAAATGAGTATATTAATAAAACATAAATAATTCTTATTAGAGATCTGCAAAAGTATAAAAATCGGGTTCTGGCTGGGTCGGGCCTTGGAAATTTTTTTAAATATATCAATTATATAAATTTTTAATGTAAAATAAAAATATTTGATTTTATTTATAAAAACTAGACGCCATATAACACATCTTTTATTTTGAGTAATTATAAAAATGAATTTCTATATTTAAATAAATTCGGGCCAGCCCTACAAAACTTTTTTAAAAATATTTCGGGTTCGGGCCGGCAAATCTTTTTTAAAATAATTTCGGGCGGGGTTGAAAAATTAGCCCCGATGCAGATCACTAATTCTTAGTCCAAATGCAATATTTTTATTAAAAATAGTATAATATATAAATATTATGACTAAGAATTTATTTTTATTACGTTTTGAATATAAAAATTTTATGACTAAGATCATATTATAATAATATAGCAATTTTATAATTTGAATTTATAAAGAGAGGTCTACTTTTCTCTGAGATTTGACTAATTCATCTAGAATCAAATTTTTATCTAGAATAATCTCCTTTTAAATATTTAATATTGAGAATTTATTTAAACGGCTTTACCGATGCTATATCTTAAATAAGTTTTTAACCTTTTTAAAGTTGAAAAAGACCTTTCATTAGAGCAGGTGCTAGTCGGTAAGGTAGCTAAAATAAAAACCAATGTTTTGATATTAGGCAGGGAATCTAAAGTGTAATTATACATGGAAAGGGCCTGCAAAGCATATTTTGGTCTCAATGAGTACTCTATTCTGTCAAAATTTTTATACCAAAATTCGACATCACAATGTAACTTATTATACGATCCTGATAATTCATCAGAATAAAACTGAGATTTTCTTAATATCCTCTTGCGTTTCAAGTGTATTTAGATTCAATCGGCAAAAGAAAATAAAAGCTGTTTAAAATAAAATTGTGACTGATAAATCTTTCCTTTAATTAAAATAAAAATGCAATAAGGGGAGTAAAAATATTTATTTTATAAAAATCCTCAATCGTAGATGCATCGACTATCTAGAAACTACTCTAGGTTTAAAATCTTTAATCATAAACATATTAGCGATCACCTTAACTTTCTCATTATATTTACCAAATTAAATGATTTTTCTTTTATTTAAATATTATAAAAAAATTAATTAAAATTTTTAAAACTATCTAATTAGTTTAACAATTTAAATTTTATTATTAAATTTATAAATATCTAATTTAACTATGCGAGAAAAAATTTACAATATATGTTTATTGTTATTTAATTTACTTATAATTTTTAATATATATTTCAGAGACCTGCAGAGGTACCATTTGCACGACCCGGCCCGGTTTTAAATTTTTAAGGCCCGGCCCTGATATTTAAAAAAAAAAATTTTTACGGCCCGGCCCGGATATTTTTTTAAAAAAATTTTTTACGGCCCGGCCCGGATATTTTTTTAAAAAAAAATTTCAGGCCCAGCTTGGAATTTTTTGAAATTATATTCGACCTGGTATATACAAAAATTCACCTATGAGGTATTTTACCATATTTTTCAGCGAGTATTATCGCTTATTATTTAAAAAATACATGTAAAAAGCTAATATTTTGAGAATATTATATTGAATTTATAAAAATTATAAAACTGTTATTTATAAAAATGGATATTTTGAGCATATACTATATTTTATATTGCATTTATAAAAATAAAACTAATATTCATAAAAATGGTAATAATATTTGTCATATACTATATTTTATATTACATTTAAAAAAAATAAAACTAATATTTAATTTATAAAAATGGAAAATATTTTGAGAATATAATATATTGTATTTAATTTACTATTTAATTTATAAAATAAAAATAAATCGCTATTTAAAAAAATGCATGTATAATAAATAGTATTTCGAAAATATAATCTAATTGCACAATTTGCACAATATTAATATAATTTATTTTATAATATAAATTTTTAACAAAATTATATAATATTGTAAAAAAAAATAATGAAAAATGTTGGATTAAAAACTTTCATGACTCAAGATAAATATAATAAATGCAATAAATATTTGACAGTTTGCAAAGTAAAAAACCAGCATGATTGACGAAACCCTGTACTCAAGAAAGATATTAAAAATTCACAAATTATCATGAAGAAAGAGAAGCATATCTACCTTTTCAGGTTGAAGATTACTTCTTCTTTCTTCAAGAATTCTCCCAGTAGTGGAAAAATTCCGCTCACAGCTTGCACTTAAAGCAGGAATTGCCAATTTTGCTAAAATTGGAAATTCGCTTTGATGAGCCGCCCACCACTCTAACAAATTATCCACCTTAAATGTTTTATCTATTATTTATGTAATTATAATATTCATCATCGGGTATTTGACATATTACCAGAATTACCATCGCCCCATTTGTCATAAAACGATTCAGTTTGTTTAACAACAGTCGTAATTTGACTGGTCGATGCTATTTCATTTACTTCCTGAGCCTCTTGTAATTTAATATAATCTTTTAATCTGTCCATGACTACATACGTAATTGCTTGAATTTGGGACAGAGAAAAAGAGAAATAAAATGATATGTAAAACAAATTTTTCAATTAAAAAATGCTTTATATTAAGTAAAATCAATTTTATTTCTCCTTTTCGCTTTGAAACCGAAATTTTTTTTAAAAATTTTTCCCGGCCCGGCCCGAACACTAATTTTTTTTAGAAACTTTTGCCGGCCCGGCCCGAACCCGAAATTTTTGCCGGCCCGGCCCTAACCCGAAATTTTTGCCGGCCCGGCCCTAACCCGAATTTTTTTTAATTCATCCTAAAGTAATAATTATATTTTTTTTAGCTTTTAGTTTATGTTTTATATTTAAGATTTTGTTTTTGCAAAAAATATCTTAGTAAACAGAAAATTTATTTAGTATTTAATTATTTATTTAAAATACTATCAAAAATACCTATAAACCAAACAATAATTATAATGTTAAATTACACAACTATATATTAGATTCATATTTATAATTATCATTTAAAAATATCAAAGCATCAACATTTTCTGGTTACAGTCTATTTCTTCTTTCGTCTAATAACCTTCCAGTCTTTGAAAAAGTTCTCTCTGAAGTTGTGGACGTTGCTGGAATTGCTAGAATTTTTCTAGCCAATTTTGTCATCTTTGGTAATCTAATTTCATTTTTATTCCACCATTTTAATATATCTTTTTCTGGATCTATATTTTCATTATTCTCTTTTATATTTAAATTCTTATAAATTTCAAGCTCATCTGTTTCTTTTTTTTCATATTCTTCCTCATTGTCCTCCCATCTTTCATATTCATTGCCTGATATATAAAAATAATATAAATAGAACAATTTTAAATGTACCTTTAGATCTTTTAGGCGATTCCACAATTTGAGAAACGCCTTGAATATCCAAATCTATAATATCAATTGAAGGACAATATTCTTCAGAATTAATTATATTTTTGACTGAATTCTCTACTTCTAATATTTCCATTGATGATAACATTCTTAATTTTCTATATTTGGGGCATAAAAATGTCGCTATTTTATGCAAAATATTGATTTTAAATTTAGATAATAAAAAATTTTTTAAATTGGTTTTTATTTCATTGTTTTGATAAAATGAATCATTTAAATCCTCGTGAAGAATATTATTAAAGCATAGCAGTACTTTATGTAAAGTAGGATTAATATCTCCTTCTAGTTCTTTAGTAGCTTTATCAAAAGGATATAAAATATCAATCAAATTTTTCAAAATAGATTTCTCCAAGTTTTCCATTTTATTAATATCTCCCTTGGATGATAAAAAATTGACGATGTCATCATATTGGTTATAAATAGATTTCAACATATTTAATTTTGAATTCCATCTAGTTTCGATATCTTGTTGTAATGTTTTGTCTAAATATTGATTCATGCCGGTTTGTTTAAAATACATGGTTAATTTTTTAGCAGAAATAAGGGTTTGATATATATTAGGAGCGATAATTTTCAAAGATTGTTCCTTAAAGGTATTTCGAAGAACAGTATTTAATAGATGTGCGCTGCAATTTAATCTGGTGTATTTTTCTAGGGCTTTAATTATATTAGCTCCTTGATCAGATATAAATATTATATTTTTCACTTGATCGGAAATTATTCCAATTGCAGCAAAATTTTGTAGCATTTCCTTATGTATGTTCGCGGCGGTTTTTTTCTCTTCTTTAAACTTATTCGTAAATAAAACATGTTTATATAAGGTTTCACCTTCGATATAATGAATTGAAACAGTTAAATAGGAAAACTTTTTAAAAGAATCTGTCCACATGTCTGTTGTAGCAGAGCATTTTTTATCAAATAATTGAACATTTATTTTATTAACCAAATTTGTTCTAATATGATCCATCATAACTATAGCATTTCTCGATAAAGTAGTTGGATGGGGAATAATTTCGCTACAGTCAATATTACCGTAAATGGAGCCAATTTGAATAAAATTTTGAGCCATTTTTATAAAGCCATCTCCAGTTATCGAATCAAAGGCACGCATGTCCTTGGCGCAATAATAGATCAAGGTATCACATAGTTTCTTTTTAATAGTTAAGGAAGAATTTAGATCTATTTTCTTTTGAATATACCTAGTTATTTTAGGAATAGAGGAATCGTCATTCTTAACGCGAGAATTTCCAGATGTACTTTTATATTGTAATATACTATTACATTTTTTACATTGGACGTAATCAAGTTTTTTGTTTTTATCATCAAATATGTCTTCAAAATTTTCCCATATATTGCTTTTACCTAAATGGGGCATATAAATATGTGTTCCATTTTGTATTTGTTTTTTTAAAAAAATTAAATTCATTTTTAAATTATATTTAAAATTTAAGTTTTATAAAAAAACATTTAAATTATTTTACCCATAATAAAATATATATGACATATGGCGTCTACTTTCTAAATAAATAAAATTAAATATTTATATTTTACAAATAAAAAATGTTGCCGCCTTGTTTCTTAAAAAAAAGTTTAATTATATATTTATACCAAGAATAAAAGATACATGCCATCATATGGCGTCTAGCTTCTTCAAATAAAATTAAATATTTTTATTTTACAAAAAATATTAGTGCCAATATTAAAAATTTTTTTAAGGCCCGGCCCGACCCGGCCCGAATTTTTTTAAAAAATATTAGGCCCGACCCAACCCGAACCCTATTAGATATGAATTATAAAAAAATATATTAATAATACTTGAATATTGGGGCTTATTTAAGATATTCCTTTATTTGATTGTTATGGTAAAATATGTTGTAAAAATTTAGATATGAATTATAAAAAAATATATTAATACTTTGAATAAATTTGCAGGAAATTAATAATTAGATCAATCTGTGGGTTGTTAGGTAGTGTTAACCATCAACCAATATTATATTAATCATAACTATAATATAATATAATCTTATAACTATTAACTCATAATGTAAAAATTTTTATAAAAAAATATTAAGGCCCGGCCCGGGTTTAACAATCTTAGGCCCGGCCCGGATATTTTTTAAAAAAATTTTTTTAGGCCCGGCCCGGATATGTTTAAAAAAATTTTTTTAGGCCCAGCCTGGCCCGGGTATATTTAAAAAATTTAAAATACTGGCCGGACTTAGGGCAGGGCCTGCAGGTCTCTGATATATTTTAAACCATGTTATCATTCAAAATTAAAAATTCTTATTTGTTTTTTTAAAATATATTTCATTTTCATATCGTATATAATTTTATTTAGAAACCATTTTTTAAATAAAATTATTCGCTATAAGAAAATTTTTTTTAACCCCCCCCCCCCCCTTCTCTACGCCACTGATTATTCCTTGTCATTCTTGTGGGACATCAGCTAGTAATCATATAAATGCAAATATTTATTAGATTATAGGAATAGATCCTTTCTTAAGGGTTTTTTTATTTATAATGGAAGCCACAAAGCACTCATTAGTAAATTGTTATCCACAGATTTTGAATAAGTTTGCATCTTCTCATAATATGGATCCATTCTTCAAGATGATCTTTATTATAAGTAAATATATTTTGATACAAGTACAAGCAGGGATTCGAACTGAACTCGAACCCGGAGAAGAAAATCCGGGTTTTTAGAAAAAAATCTAAACCCCAACCGAACCTGAATCCCATTTATAAAATTTTCAAAACCCCGAACCGAACCCGGGAATTTTATTTGAAACCGGGTTCAGTGTATTGTTTAAAATCATATAAGATATTTGTATAATTGTAAATAAAATATGAATAATTTAGTTGAGATTAGTGATCTGCATAGGGCCTAATTTTTCAAGCCCGGCCTGGCCCGAACCCGAAATTTTTTTAAAAAATTTTGCCGACCCGGCCCGAATTTACTTAAATATAGAAATTAATTTTTATAATAACTCAAAATAAACGATATGTTATTTGGCATCTACTTTCTATAAATAAAATCACATATTTTTATTTTACATAAAAAATTCAACATAAAATTGATGCCCGACCCGACCCTGCCCGAATTTTTTTAAAAAATATTAGGCTGGGCCGGGTACGGGCCTGGCTTGCAGTAGTGCTGTTGGTCGGAGCCGAAAAATTGGCTTAGGCTCAAGCCGGCTCAAAAGTTGGCTCAAGCCGGCTCAGGAGTTGGCTCAAGCCGGCTCAGGAATTGGCTCGAGTCTAATTTTGAGTCAAAATTTATTAATTTAAATATTTTAAAAGAATATAATAAATATTTTTTTTGTTTTTAAATTTTTTTAAAATTATTATATTATGGAAATAGATTTATTTATTTGATGTTTTTTTTTAATAAAAAAAAATGCTATGCTGATATTGTAATATTATTTTTGTTACAATTTATTAGTAATCTTCATGTCATGCCCAAAATTTTAAGCAGAAAAAATCTTTTGAAAAAGATTTTTGAACATTTGATAAGAATTTTAAATTTTCTTTGTAATTGAGGAAATTTTTTGAGAATTTTATTATAAATAAACTCTTTTAGATGAAATCTTTTATAGTTTTTTTTTATATCTTTGTAAAATTATCTATTTTTATGTATATTAAAAGAATTGGTTTCTAAATTACTTTTTTTAAAATATTTATTTGCTAAAATGTTTAAATAGAATTTCAGTGAAAATGTACTATAGATAAGTGACAATTGTCATAATCGTTATTTTTAAAGTTTTTTAACGCAAATGGGTATAAATATATATTGTAAACATGTTAAATTAAAATTTCATGAAGATGTACTATAGATAGACCTGTGCGCTGCAGGCTCACGCCGGTATTTTTATTCACGCCGGAAAAGCCGCCGATAGCTCGCCGCCGATTTTTATTATGGCGGCGGCGCGGCGTGTTTAATTTTTAGAAAGCATATTAATTATATTTATATATTAAATTATTATTATTTTAATTTGAATACTAACATTAATAAAATTAAAATATGAATTGTATTCTATTGCTATATATAATAAACTAGTGTATATCATTTACATTCATACATCATATTTTATTACTACAAACAATTCATATTAATTATTTTTATAGACTTGCACGTTTTAAACTACCCTATATACAATTATGAAAAACAACTCTCTCTACTAATCATAAATCAAGTTATGTCTGAAGGTACTTCGGAAATCTTATTTTGAAGATTGAAAATAAGAAAAGCACAATAATGCCTGATTATATTTATTGTAAACCTTGCTTAAAATTGGCGAAAAAAGATGACGAAGATTCGAATAAACATAATTCATTTTCACAGTATATTATTTTTATTTTAGACCTATATTTATATATATTTTTAGTTATGAAATAAAATGTTTTAGTAGAAATATAAGTACAAGTAATCTATTTCGGCACTTAATTAATTATCACAAACTAACAGAAAAAATAATTATATTCTAATTATTTTAAAGATTATAATGAATCACGTTTGATTGATAAGTGTCGGTAATAATTTTTGTAAACTTTAGTAAATTGTCATTTAACAACATTTTCCTCTAAGCTTATAAATTATAAGGCTTAGAGAAAAATTAAATCCAAAATATTATTATAAATCACATATAAATCTGATATCATATTGGCAGTGCATGCTACCAGAGTTAGTGTGGACTATGGAAAGATGTTTTTCAACGATTAAATTTATAAGCTATCTCCTTATAGATGTAATTTGAGTGGGACGAATTTTGAAGGTATATTAATTGTGTGGCTTAATAAAAAAAATTTAAGTAAAAAAAGTAAAATATTGTTCATATTAAAATTAATCATTGATATTTATTTTTATATTTATAAATTAAATTTTATTTTATAATGTGCAATTAATAAAAATGAAGGTTTTTATTTTAATTATGAAATAAAAAAATTTTTTTCCTTATACTTAATCCTAATGTAAGTTTGAATACAAAAGTGTTCAAACCGGTTTTTAGAGGATCGAACCGAACCGATATTTTTATTTTCTGCAAACCGAACTTAAACCTTGAACCGTTATTTTTACCTGAACCAAACCGATATTCGTTTCGGTTTGGATCCCTGCTAAAAATTAGAGTAATAAAAGTTAAATAAAAATGATGAAATATGTTACAAAAATAAAATATCTTTTTAAGTTAACAATAAAGAAATTTATAAAAATAAAAATTGTTTAAGTTAAGGCTCAGGTTAAAAATAAAAATATAAAAAATACTGCATTAATAAGAATATTTGAATATATAAATAAGATAAATTTATTTCATAACTATAAAAATATAAAATGATGTGAATATTTGTATATCTATAGTTTATTTTTTTATATTTTATTTAAATCGCATATAAATATGAATGGCTAGATAGATTATGCATATATATTGTTTTTAATTCAATATCCCATTAATTATATACTATTATGTATTTTTATTGAGAAATAATAATAATAAATAATTATTATTTATTTTCTTTTATATAAAAAATAAAAAACATTTTTCTAATATAGTTTTTTTTTAACATGATGATTTTAAAATGAAAATAAAAGGAAAAAAATTACTGACATGGACATGATACTTATAAATTTTTGGGGAATTACAGTGTTGTGATGATTTAATGAAACATATTGACGATTAAATTCAAACCCATTCATATAAAATTATAATATTTGCTAAAATAATTAAAATAACAAAAGGAATAATAAAAGAAATTTCAAATTTTAATTATTTTTACAAATATTATAATTTTATATGAATGGGTTTGAATTTAATCGTCAATATGTTCCATTAAATCATCACAACACTGTAAATAGAAACTGAATAATAACATTTTTCCAAAAGATACAATATAAAAATAATTAACTATTGTTTAAAAAATTCATATATAAATGAATGTAGAAAATAATTATATATTATTTATAATATATTAGGAAAATAAATTAATAAGAAAATTTCCGCAAGATAGAACATTTTAAATATAAAAAAATTCATAAATGCATAATACTTAACGTTAAAATTATTACAAACATAGACTTAATAAAATAAAGGTTGCTATTTTGCAAATGGCTGTCAAATGAAAGACGTTTTTATAACATTAATAAAATAATTTAATACGAAAGTAATATTTATTTAAAATAAACAATATATAAAAAATTCAATTAATTTTTTTTATAAAGTAGCTATTTTTTTTTGTCAAATAGGATTAACTAGCACTTTCAAAAGTAATATTTAACAACATTGAGCTATCGGAACGGAAATGATAATAATTATTATGATTTATCGGTTATATTTGTTTGACAAAATAAGATTGATTCTTTTTTTATTTCACGTAATTATCGAATTTTAATATTTTACCTAAATTTAGGTATTACAGTGATTATTTTTTTAAACAATATAATAAGATTCAAGATACAGCCAAAGAATATTTACAGAAACTAGAATCAATCCTTTCCTCCAAACAAAAAGAATTGCTATCGGGATTATAAATAATATATTTCAATTAGATATTAATAATGTTATTTAATTTCATTAAAATCTTTATATGTATCAAACTTTAAATTATTTTAAAGTTTCGGAATTCGATAATAAAATTTCCTTCTCTTTTTGATAATTTTCTAATAACAATATTTAAGCCAAGAGTTAACAAGTTTTTAAAAATAACGTAATAAATATATCACAAGTTATAAAATTTGTTACATTTTCATTGTTTGTTATAACAATAAAAAATATTTTATTTCAATCATTATTCTATGAGATAGTAGTTTGTTAAACGTCCCGATTTTGGTCGATTTTTAAAAATGGCCCGATTAAGATTTTGCCAAAGTAATATTAGGAAGACTCGAGATTTGGCAAATAGAGGTCCAAACCTTTCTGCCATCTACGAATCTTTATATATTATTATTTTAGCTAAAATCTTAATCGGGCCGTTAGACTGGGGCATTTTCTATCTATCATACATAACCACAGATTATGTCATGACTTTATATGCATTTCAACATTTCGCTTATAATTTGATCTGGTTAGAAGTAAGTTATGTTAAATGGTCCATCTCAATCCTCGACCAAAAAATGCAGAAAAATTTACCAAATAGTTAAATAGGCAAATTAAAACTTGAATTTGTTCATTATATTAGTAAAAATGGAAATTTTGAAAAAGATTCTTCTCTGGAAGTGAATAAGGCCCAGAGTATCAATATATATCCAAGGAAGATGAGCTTATAAATGTTTGTTTAGGTTCAGAAATCTTTAATGATTCACAAAATCACATATTATATTTTTATAGATTGTTTCCTTATATATCCCTGTAAATATTTAAAATCTTATTATGATTTAAAAATAAAGGAATGAAAAGGAACAAAACAAGTTTAAAATTAATCCTAAATTCTATTGATAATAAATATTTGTTTTAAATAAAATAAATTTTGTTCTCTGTGGTTATAGAATTTATTTCAATCCTGAAATTGCTCTTGTCGCTATTAGATAGATTTCGGGACTCTTCCTTCCCAATATGCAAAAATTGTAGTTTGATTAATCTGTTCGATGCAGTTGATACCTATTAATCGTGTTTATTTATATTATTTGATATTTGACTTTTGTTATTTTCTTATATTTGAAATAAGGACTCAGGTATTTATTTTGACTTATACTAATGGAAGGAAGTGCATTGTCTATCATACATTTATTAAATGCCTCAATACCAAGTTTGTATATGCTTTCTAGCCCTGTATATTCTTCATTTCATAATATATTATATCATTGGTGATCAAGGAATGCGTCATTTTTTAGTTTTAACTCCGTTGACTTTATTGAAAAAGTGCAAATGTGGCATTAAGTTTTTAAAGATAACTATATCAGTGGAATTAAGTACAAATACGTGTTTATAAGATATAAGATCCTTTTGTATATTGTCCTCAGTATCTTTTTGACATTTTTAATAAGATAGTATATATATCTAAGATCCTTTATTTTGAAAAAAATCTAGTATCTTTTAAAATTTACATCTCAAAGAATGTAACCTTATTTTCTTGGTTGAATTTTGTAATAAGTTTCTTATTTTTTTCCGAAATTTTTAAAATATATTGACAACCAAAATTAACTGGAAAATTTACAACACACATTAAGATAGATAAAAAAATAACACCAAAAGTAAATAATATATTTTTACATAAATGTAACTTGATAGAATATCATTACCAATTTTATGTAATAATTTTTTAATTTGTAGGATGAACACTTATGGTAGTGAAAGAGAAATTATGGAAATAAGTTCCCCTGAATCGAGTCGCAATCTTAATTAGATGAAAATATTTTTAAAATATCAAAAAAAATAATGTACAGACTGAATGTCAAACCTGTACAAACCAAGGTTAATTTTATTATAATATAATTATTTATTATCTTTAAATTAGAGATGCCATTTAGGCATTTATACCAGAGTTGTACATTTGCTCAAAATGATCTTTGAAGATCGTAAAATTTGAAGATCTTTTCATGATATTTATTTTTTTACCCCTTTTTTAAAAGCCCAGATGTTTTTCAATTTTATTAATATAATATTTCTTTTATGTTTTATACCTCTCCTCCTGCCTTGATGAAAATTGAAAAACATCTGAGCTTTTAATAAAGGGGTAAAAAAATAAATATCATGAAGATCGTTACACAAAATTTTTAAAAAATAAAAGATCTTCAAATTTTACGATCTTGAAAGATCTTGCTCAAATTTTTGAGCTAGATCTCGCTCAAAAATCTTCAAAGAAGATCTTTTGTACAACTCTGATTTATACATAATATAAGTTGTATTCAAAAGAGAAGCAAACCCAACAACCATAAAAAAATGATTCAACCCAGTAGATCAGCTTCATTTATTACCTTTAATAATATAAAACCAATAATTACACAAAATAAAATTGATAAGTTGAGATTTATGTCAAGAGTTTGGTTACATGTCAATACCGCGAAAATTTTAGCGCGAAATGTATTATAGCGAATGCATTATCGCGAATGTCGATTACTGCGAAAAGATATTATAGCGAATGCATTACAGCGAATGCATTATCGCGAATATAATAGAGCGAATGCATTACCGCGAATGCATTATAGAGAATATAATACAGCGAAAATATTATAGCGAATGTAATACCGCGAAAATGTTATTGCGAATGTATTATAGCGAATACATTACAGCGAATGCATTATCGCGAATATATTACCGCAAATGCATTATAGCGAATGTATTATAGCGAATGAATTATCGCGAATACATTATAGCGAATGCATTATAGCGAATGAATTATCGCGAATGCATTATAGCGAATGCATTATGATATCGCGAATGGAGTTTCATGAAAGTTACAATTTTATATTTATCGACTTTTCGACTGACTTAGTTGGATCTGAAAATTAAGTTAAAATGGGGATTGGCTCTAAAAACATTTTTTTATTGAAATTAAGGCTAAGGCTTTTCTTTTTTTTGACTCAAAATATATAAAAAAGATTCTAAGTAATAAAATAGATTTCTCTTTTTCATCTAATCAATTTTAAATATTAAACATCAAGTTTTTTCTTTTTAATTTATTGAAAACTTGTAGAGGAGAACGGGGTTATGGCGAACACTAAAGGCAAACCTTAAGAAAATTATAAATACTTTATCATTTTTAATAAAAAATATCTCATTTTGTTCAACTCTATTAGTTTTATGATATGTTTAAATTTCAAAAATACATCTCTAATAATTTTTTCAAAATATCATTTTTATTGGAATTTTTTTCGTAACCGAGTGAACCCTACCCGGGGACGAACAAGCCCTTGGTCGAGGCTATTATAAACTCTGCTTAATTTCCCATATAAAAGTTATATATTTTTTTATTAGGATATATTTAATGATTTAAAACATAAAAGCGTTATATAAAATCATTTAAAACATTCACAATCTTTGCAAATAAAAAAACAATAAAATTGCAAAGCCATGTAACTAATAACTGACATTGAAAGCAGTCTTGAGTGTTATGCTTGATATAATTTATTTGTATACCAAACAATTATTTATCATATAATAACATTTTTCGATTTTTTTTCTTTTAGTTGGTCTCTCCTTGGCTTTTTTGCATGTCAAAAATTTTTTTTGCCTGATATGGCTTGGGGGAGGGTTGTATTATAACCACTTATTTTTTTAAAAATATTTATGAAAAATTTAAAACCATTTACTATAATAAAAAGAAAAAATTATCAACATATTTTTTTAGCGCTGGAAAGGGTATATCATATCAGTAACTAGGGGCTAGTAGAATTAGGTCGAATTAATTATATTATGCTTAAAAATATGATATAATAAGTCATTGGCTACTATTATAGCTTTAAATTCTATTTATTTTCCCTTTAACTTTCACCTTTTCTGGTGATTGATAATCAAAAGAATTAGAAAATAAATTAAAAAATTCATTAAAACTTAAACATTTTTTAAAATAAAATATCACATTTTGAAATTTTTTATGAATTATTTATATAAAATGGTGTATTATTGATAATAACAATTATCCTATAGGAGACTTAATAAACCAATATAATCTACAAACCTGTAGTTTGGGGCTTGTTGGGGCAAAAATTAACTTTTACTAGAATCAATCTTAAAATATAAAAATATTTATTAATAGGGTCTTTTGTAAAAAACGACTTAATCTAATCGTTAAAAAAAATTGAGTATACCAAATTCCACATATTTTTTAATAAAATACGAATTTCATAAATAACAAGTGACGTGTTTTAGAGGTAAATAATTTTAAAACGCTACTTTAAATAAATTAGACAATTAAGCTGGTTCTCTGGTTTTTTGGAACTTAATAAATGGGTTAAATATAATTTTGTCAAATATAAATCACTATTGCATTGTGATAATGTTAGTTGTAATGCATTCGCGATATTGCATTCGCTATGATGCATTCGCGATAATGTATTCGCTATGATACATTCGCGATAATACATTCGCTGTAATGCATTCGCTATAATGTTTTCGCGGTAATGCATTCGCTATAATGCATTTGCGCTAATATATTCGCTATGATGCATTCGCGATAATGCATTCGCGGTATTACATTCGCCGTAATGCATTCGCTATAATGTTTTCGCGGTAATGCATTCGTTATGATGCATTCGCGCTAATATATTCGCTATAATACATTCGCTATGATGCATTCGCGGTATTACATTCGCTATAATGCATTCGCTATGATATCTTTTCGCGGTAATCGACATTCGCGATAATGCATTCGCGATAATGCATTCGCGATAATACATTTCGCGGTAAAAGTTTCGCGGTATTGACGTGATACGCAAGAGTTTACACTCTTTAAGCATAGTTGATTAGCTTGAATTTATTAGAATGATGGAAAGTTATATAATTTAATTTATATAATATATTTTCTATATTCTTAGTAATGTTGAAAAAATTTTTTTCAAGGAGCCTTTGCATAGAAGAATAGAGGAAATTTCTGAGATCATGGTCTATACCCATAGTTTTTTGAATAACCTCACTGGGTAATATAATATTTTTTAAAGATTACGCATGAAAATCTTGAAAGGCAATCAAGAGCCTTGGCATGTAGAAGAATTGCCTAAATTGTGTTATTGGAATAAGTTTATAAAGAACATGGAATTTCTGATAAACATTTTTCTACTGTTAGGGATAATGCATGAAATTTTGGCAAGTCATTTACTGAATATAGTGTAAAATTAAATGATTTCGAGGATGAGGATGACCCATTAGAATTTAATGTAATCAATGATGGTTAGTACAGAATTTTTTTGGGAAAATAAAATTATGAAAAGATAAGGGAGATAACAAGTGGTACAGCTGAAAGTTCCTTGCATAACCAGGAAGAGCTTATACGATAGTATGATTTCACTGTTAATATATAGATCATATTTAAATTTATTATTTAAAACATTTGATTGTCTCATTTTTAAAAGTGGATAGTTTATATTGGAGAATATTGTAAGGTTTTAAGCAGGGATGTGAACCCGAACCAGGACCCTCGTATGGCTGAACCCGGACTCTTTTTAAAAGTGGAGGGTTCAATGGTTCTAGGTGTCATAAAAAATTTTAAAAATAAAAATATTTTTTTAAAGAATAATATAAATTTTTTTTAAATTTTATTAACTTTTTTTGTGGAATCATTTATTTTATCTTCGCGTTTTTCTTTCAATTTTCTTCCTGACTTCCATTTTGTTTAGAGATTGATATCATAATTTTCCAGTGTAATAATATTTTATTATGTAAATTTATTAATATGCTATGTTATAGAAATACGTTGATTATTTTGAAAGTGAATTATTTTGTAGTACAAGTAATAATATTTTAATTTAAATGATAATGCACACATTGGCCCTCAATTTGTATGATCATAGAACGATTATTAAGTTCGAAAGATTTCTGTAATGATTTTATTATAGGAGCATGTGAAGTCATTTTGTCGGAAGATGATTGGTGCCAAATAAAGGACCTTACTAGTGTATTAGTTCCTTTAAAAATAACAATATTAAGATTACAATCAGAACAATTATGTTTATTTGATTTTAAGGCATATGGATTAGATGCCGATTAGATTTAGAAAAATCTACAATCCTTTTTATACGAAATATTAATAAATATGAAAATTCGAGAGCAATAATATTTGCGAAATAGTGTACGCTTCTATCTATTTAGACCCTCGATATCTAGTTTTATTGAGTATTTAGCAAAAACAAATAACTAAAGACCATCTTAAGGATTTATGGCATAAGCAAAACTCCTTTATTTACAATATATTGAAGGCTACGACAATACTATTGGTTGTAGTGATAATAATAATGATAGCAACATTGATGATCTTGAAATTTTACTTTTAGATAGAGAAAAAAACAAACAAATTATCATCAGATAGAAAGGAGGATCAAAAAATGCCTATTGAATCTTTAATAGTAAAGTTCTCAGAAGTTAAGAGAATAAATAAGGATATAAATATTTTAAAATTCTGGAAATAAAATTCTTCAATATATCCAGAATTATATATCTTATCTAGAATCTTCATTGCTGTACCAGCGACACAAGTACAATAATTTTATAAAGATAACTATCTATTTTAGGTAAGGGTAGAAAGTAAATTTTCATCTTTGAAATATATATTGTCTACTTTACGTGAAAATCTCAAGGATTATATTTTAGAAGATATTATGATTGTGCGAGAATAAAACATTTAAAATATAAATTATTTCATTTACAAATTAAAATTTTATTTTGAATCATTATTTTTATGTTCCCTGAACCCGGACTCGGGTCCTTTCAAATTTTATTCCTGTACGAACCCGGACCTGGGATGATGAATAAGGCTTTTTTGGCATCATTATCAAATCCATATTTTAAGATCTTATGAAAGTTGATAAAAAAGTTACTTTCAAAATATATTATTAAAAGAAGCCTTAAATGTAGTACAAGCAGTATATAATCACCGTAATCAAGAAATGAACGTTTTCGTATAATCTTAATGTTAATTTTTTCTATCAACTTTCCTATCTTCTTAATGTTAAATAAATCGATGGAGACTATATATCTCTAATGTTAAATTTTAAGAAAATTTTTTGTACATCACGGGATTCGAACCTATGACTTAACGTTTTAAAGGCAAAAGTTCTTCCACTCAGCCACCTACTATATTAAATTTTGTAATATAATCTTTCTTATATATGTTATTATTTTGCTACTAACATTTATTTTTCAATTAATTTATATAATTTAGATCTTATTGTGTTTATATTCAAAGTAAAATTTATTAATTTTATAAAATTATTTTTATATTACAATTTAGATTTAACAAATAAACTTAAATTATTTACCACCCCAAAATATGGCAATAAAAATTTTTTATTTCAACCACAATAAAAGATAAGTATGCGAAATCGATTATTAACCGAACAAGGCAAGTGGTAAAATTATTAAGAACTCAACGATAGTTAGAATCTTGAAATCACTGAAAAAAACCATGGCAATAATTGCTTACAAGATGGTCACCTGTTCACGATATGCTGGATCGATTGTTAAAATTTAAAGATTTTTGTATGGACTTTGTTATAACATCGGAAGTTAATCTAGAGGAAACAGAATGGGATTCAATAGCTAACATAACTGTAGTTTTAAAACCACTTAAGGTGACAACCTTGAGGATACAACTGGAGCAAATGTGCCTCTCCGATTTTTATGACATTTGGATAAAATGCCGTTTAGAATTAGAAAAAATAGACAATATTTCCAATGAGATATTAGGGCATATGAGATTTAGAGAAGATATTTATTTAATAATAATATTCTTTATGCATCACTATATTTAGACCTTAGATATCGAATCCTATTATCCATTGATCAGGAAGAGGTTGCTAGAGCTCATTTATCGGAATTATGGGAAAATATAAATCATTAAATTATAAATTATTGAATTCATCAATATTAATTTCAGCTACAAATGATCTTGGACAATAATGATGATTTTGAAAAATTGTTATTAGAAAAATAAATTAAATTGACACAGCATCAAAGTTCCAATTAACTCATTATTAGAAATTTTTCACACCTTAAAAGAATTAATAAAGATGCAAATATTTTAGACTTCTGGGAAGAGAATAGTTTAATTTAACCAGAATTATACCTGTTGGCGGAAATTGTTCCAGGTGTCCCGCAACATAAGCACATTATATATAATATATTAATCATAATTGCTAAGTTAGCGTTGAACTATCATTCTCATAATTAAAAATTATATTGTCGGACCTACGTGGAAATCTTAATGGCGATATTTTAGAAGATATTATGATAATTCGCCTAAATAAAATTTCCAAAATAGAAATATAATGGTATTTTTTAAATTGTAAATTATTTTTATGGCAATACTAATTAAAATAAATTTAAAAAAAATGATGTTTCTGTTATTTTAACCAATGTTATTATTTTTCTGATCTCCGAACTCGAAACGGGTTCAGGGCTTTTCACTGAACCCAAACCCATTTTTTTAGAAGGAGGGTTCACATCCCTGTTTTTTTATTCGCTCCCCAAAAGGTAATCATCTCATTTAAAATATGGACAAGGTTTATGGCTACAAATAAATTATGGTCGCTTTTTTAATTTATTTATAATTATTATAAAAAAATATATTTACATATACAATAATAAAATATATATTTACATATACAATAATAATATAACCATAAAATCGAATTTATTTTTAAAAAAATATCCGATAAAAAAATAATAAAGAATAGAATTATCCCAGATTGCTAATAATTGAAACACTTGTAAATTAGTGTGGAAAGTATAAATATATATTTGATGATTATTTTCTATCATATTTATATATTTTTAAATATAGGTTAAAAAAATACAATGTAAATAATTAAATCTTTTAATTCACTTAGCTAAATAAAGGATTTATAAATTCAACCATGATTTAATTAAAAAAAAATTGATTAAACAATCATAAATTTAAAATAATCAGAATCATCCCAGGATAGCTTCAAACTCCTTAAAAGTATCAGTTATTAAATTGACATGATATTGCCTATCGATGAAATTATTTTTATCTTGGTCATCTGAATGAGATAGAGGTATCTAAAAAAAGGTTGAAAATTTTATATAAAAATTTTATTTTTGTTATATTCATTTTATATAAATATGCAAGAAATGTCAAAATAAATCGATATCTTATTAATTAAAAAAAGTTTTCATCAGGTGCATTACTTAATATTGGGCCCCCAATTATCTATACAAGATAACAAAAATTATTTATATAAAATGTAAATTTAATATTTTAAGATGGTTTGATTCTCATTATGAAATTCCTTGGAAATTTGTAGTCCTCCCATGGGAAAATTTTCATTTTGAACTGTCAAATTCTAAATAAAACATTCGTATATTCATAGGATCAAAATTCCCAAAATTGGGCAATATATTAACAGATTCTTTAATTTTTTCTTCCCGAATCGTATAACTAAGCAAGTGAATTAATCTCCATACAGCATTCTATTCGAGACTACATATATCTTCCAGAGATGTCGAAAATTATTTTATATTTAATTTTACAAGTTTTTGATTTCTTAGTACAATAACCTTAGGACAGCACAAATTTAACCCAATACATAGTTTCGGTAAAATCAAGCGGAGAACCACGTTTAATATCAAATTCTTTCAAGCTATATTTATTCATCTAACCCTAAATAGGCCTCTTAGTTTAGGTGATATCCTTCAAAAACTAGCGTTCAAAGGCCTAACTATTGTATTCAATGTTCAGATTGAAAAATTATTTAAAAAATTTGGGGGTTTTTGCAATTAAAGCGGTGTTCGAAAGACTAAAGTTATACATATTTATATGACATCTTAATAAAAATTTTATTTAGCTTTTTATCAAAAATTTATGGAAAAGGTGCAAAGGTAAAAAAATTTAAGTCGATTGCTAAGAAAAATTGGCAGTATTATAGATACAAAAATTATAAAAGATTTGCCAAATTTTTCTACTTTGATTTAGGGAACTTCCTTTCCCAAATCAAAACCCTCTGGTTTCAACCCTTTGAATTATTACGGTATTATCGAACATAGTATTTGGAAGAAACATAAAAACAAGGAAAACCTGAAATTTCATATTAATAGTATATTTTACATGATTTATGTCATTTGACCTCAATTTTGATTGAATACCCATGTTATCAATATGATTGATTATTGGTTGTAAATGGTTTCCAGCATCGTACTTTAACAAATCAGGATAGTCTAATTTTATTGCATAATTTGGAGACGAAAAATGATTGATTGTTAGGAGAGGGCTTTCCAAGCTTTTCTTAATGGCGTAAGACGTTTTATTGTAATTGGCGCAGATGCTTTGGTATATATTTGGGTATTTTTCTTCAAAAAATATTTTATAATTAACTATTTCTATAAATGAATGTTTTTAACCTTTAATTTATTTAAAAATTACAATACCTCTCTTATCAACCAGGTATAATGACTCCTGTTTAATTTAAAAAATGATTAGATATTTATTCAAATTTTTAAAAAAATGCATAGTATATATCAGGGTTGGCAAGTCGGTCAATTGACCGGAGAAATATTTGACCTGGTCAAATACTCTAAAAAATCGCAAGAAGAAAAAAATAATATAATAAATTTCAGAAGTAAAAGCGGCATGTTTAAAAGCAAATTATGTGGAAAACAATAACTTCCATAAGAAACAATTTCCAGCTTCAAATTAGTAGAATAAGTTTTGCACCATGCCCATTAAAAGAAGTGGAAATTTTACTAACAATTCCTAGTTTTACTTCCATTAGTTATTGAATGACAATGAATTTAAAAAATATTATAGATTTATTTTACTATTATATATAAAATAAAGTTAATATTGTCTTAAAAAACATTTATTTGAATTTGACCGTATTTAATCATATATGACCAGTCAAATATCGGTCAATTGATCGAATCGTATTTGATCGGTCAAATACACAATCCTGGTAACTTAATTAAAAAATAATGTGTTAAAGTATATAAAGGAAAGAAAAATTATAGGTGAAGGGAGAGGCATCCCATTAGAATTCCGATCTGAAGCATCTGCTTCAAATGATAGAATTCACGGAATTGCCTGTTAAACTGTTTATTTTTTCTAGAGTGTAAAGCAGAGCTCGATGAGAGTATATGGAAGATGATAAGGTTGAGCAGTAACACGAATAGTTCTATTTAAAATCGAAAAAATAATTTTTATATTTAGTATATACTTGAATAAAAAGTATTTAATGTTTATTTAATTACTAAAAAACAATAAATATTTTGTATTTATTACGATTTCAGATGAATACAAATAGCTTTTTAATTTTTTATTATAAATTTAATTATAAAATTAAATTTGTGACCGGAAGCGAAAAAATTAACATCTTCCATTTTAAATAAATCTTATTTTTAAAATGAATATTACCAAAAGCGAAAATATAAGTTTTTTTGAAGATGAGTAAGATTAGTAAATGAAGAAAATTTCTATGTTAAGCTATTATGTTATTTTTGCCGGGACTTTGTAAAAACGCCAACAACATTCTCTGAATGGACAATTTTGTATAATAAAAAATTTTAAAAATCTAAAATCAATATTATAGCGAAAGCTAAATGTAATATCTGCTCAACTATAAATAGAACCAAAATCATAAATGGAACATCCTCCAACAATTTAATACATGAGCAGTAAAACTTTATATTAATAATATTTTCAATAATTAAATAATTGTGATGCTATTGCAGCAACAATATATTATTAATAATGTTTATATTACTGCAAGTCAAAGTTGTTAAATTATCTAGATACTTTACCTAGATATAAAAATGTGGTATCTGTATACACTTTTATAAAATATCTGTATCTAAATACCATTTAGGAGTATTTGTATTTATTTTTAGATACATTTTGATATAATTTTATATTACTTTTTTTACATTAAAAATAATATGTGAATTAAGTTCATTTAATAATATGTCCAGTTGTAGTCTAAAATATGATCATGATCAGGAGGACTTGTCCACTAAAATCTTCTTCAAGAAGGAAAAAGGTAGTGAAAATAGTTTTCTGAATTATATTCATTAGCGATTAATAGGGCACAAGAAGTAATCAATTCATAGGCGCATAAGGAGTAATCCAAAGTAAACGACATAAGTATAATACATGATTAATCATAATACATGATTAATCATAATACATGATTAATCATAATACATGATTAATCATAATACATGATTAATCATTCATAATACACAATACATAATCTCTGACAGAAGTTTAACAAAAATGTTTTTTATATATCCATTAAAAAAAAAATCAATTATTAAGTTACTCAAAACGAAAAATAAAATGTTCGTTTAAAATTGAATTTAACTTACAGGGTTTCCCATTCAAAAAAGGAAAAGTCCCAATCAAAAAAGGAAAAGGTCCAAACAAAAAAGGAAAAGGTTCAATCAAAAAAGGAAAAGGTCCAAACAAAAAAGGAAAAGTGTCAATCAAAAAAGGAAAATTCCCAAAAAGAAAGGAAAAAGTCTGATCAAACAAAAAAGGAAAGGTTCAATCAAAAAAGGAAAAGTGTCAAACAAAAAAGGAAAATTCCCAAAAGAAAAGGAAAAGTGTCAATCAAAAAAAGAAAATTCCCATTCAAAGAAGGAAAATCGTAATTTTTTCTTAAATTTTTATTTATTTGTCATTCCTTCTTATTTTATTTCCAACTTTTTTGCTATTTCTTTACTTTATTTGCATATTTTCTCAATTTATTTTTCTTACTATATTTTTTCTTCTCATTTTTGATAATTCTTTTGTATTTTTAAAAATAACTTATAAATTTAGGTCCATTTTTTAACAATTCTTTATGTTTTTTTTCATCATACATATGTCTTAATTTATAGAGGGCTCATAACTATCCGGGATCTTCACGGGATTTAAAGGGAACCCTTTAAAATTACAATTTTTTGAAGGATAAAGAACTATACGGCATTATCACGTTTGAACCATGATATAGAAGAATCTTATTTTAAATTACGATTTTCCTTTTTGAATGGGAATTTTCCTTTTAAGATTGAAACTTTTCCTATTTTGATTGGACCTTTTCCTTTTTTGAATGGGAAACCCTGTATGTTGAGGGCCTGACAGTCATACCCATCAAGACAAAAAATGAATAATTTCAATATAAAGATATTTAAATTAGATTTTATTTGATACCCATATCGATATTTTGTGGTGATAAAAATATTCCTGACCCCCCAAGACCTAGACCCGCCCTCTACGAGTGTTATTATTATTACAATAAAAAATATTTTTATTAGCCTTTATTTGATACCCATATCAAAAAAATTTATTTTTTACACCCCCCCCCCCCCCCCCCCCACCCTCATACCAAGTCATGCCCATCCAGACCAAGAATGAAGACTTTCAGTCAAACCATATTAAAATTAGCTTTCATTTGATACCCAATCGATATTTTGTGTTGATAAAAATATTTCTCACCCCCCAAGACCTAGACCAGCCCATTATGGGGGAGAGATTGACCTCTAGTTGAATAGATCTTTTGATTAGGTATCGATTGATACCCTATATTAGACATATCTTATTTCATAAGGCCAAAAAAAACAAGATTAAAAATTAATGAATAACAATAAAATTAAAAAACGAAACGAAACGCGCGGAAAACGCTTTTTAAAATAAGATTCTTCTATATCATGGTTCAAACGTGATAATGCCGTATAGTTCTTTATCCTTTAAAAAATTGCAATTTTAAAGGGATCCCTTTAAATCCAGTGAAGATCCCGGATAGTTATGATCCCTTTATAAATTACGACATATTATTAAAAAAAATCAGTATATATTTTTATTCATATTTTTCAGATTTTATGTCATTAATAATTTTATTTTTTGCTACATATTCGTTTAAATCTTTATTTGATCATTAATTCCGTTTTAAAGCTGATATAGATACCGATTACGGTAAAATTTTCATTAAAAATATGCGATTTGAAGCAGTTTTTGAATCTGGTAATTATTATATTTTAAATGGGAAAATTTTGGAGATCGAAAAAAATAATTATATTTTTTAGAATCTTTGTTTTTTCCTTTCTCAAAATATGGGTAAATAAATAAAAACATTGCCTCTTTAATTGTACGATTGAATTAAAATAAAAAATGATAGAGTAAGTTTCTGGTTAAACTATTTTTAATTATTTTATATTTTCAAACATTTATAATAAAATCGGTTTTATAAAAAAAATTATGAGAAAGCGTAAATCAATAGACGGTGTCTTGGGCAAAAGTAAAAAAAATTGGGAGATTACGCCAAAAGAGGATTGATAACTTATTTCTTATTTCCTAAAAAGTTAGTTAAGATTCATCTCCTAAAATAAAATATAATAATTAATTATTGAAAGTTAAAAGCCAGTTTTCATGCACCTGCCCTGATATTATTTAATTTTTATTTTACAATTATTTCGATATTAATTTCTTTTATAAATATAAATGCACAAATCCTTTTAAAAAATCTAAACACTTTAATTATAAAAAGAACCTGCGAAAAGTCATGACGTAGATGACGCTATTTCCAAATATTAAGGCGGAACATTATATTTATGATAAATGCCGTAAACGTTTATGGACTTTAAACTAAATTGGAATATCTCCTATTAAGAAAAAAAAACTAACTGAAAAAAATTATCAAAAAGAAAACGACAATAATGATATAATCAATGATATGAAATTATACCCTAATTTATCTAAAAATAAAAAATATCAATTGCTGACTATTTTGCCTCCTAATTGGAGCGCAAATAAAATAAAAAACGGAATTCAACGCTACCTATCATATGGCATATAATTCCAAAATCATTTTAGAAGAAAATGGGATTTTTTCAACTCCAAATCAAGAGCCTGCAAAATATCTCAATCAAAAAATAGTTGACCTTGTTAAAAATTTCTATTGCAGAAGTTAAGGCTATTACCAGGGAAAAAATATGCATATCCATCATTGAAAAGGAGGAACGAGTGAACGCTCAAAAAAAGGGCATACACTATGTGTTCCGTTAGTCCTACACACAATTTTGTTTAAAATTCTATTAATGGTATCTGTTAATGTGGATGCTATGGTGATGTTATTTAAATATTTGCTGTCAAATTTATATTTTCAATATTTTTTGTGATAACGTTTACGGCATTTATCACAAATTTAGTGTTCCGCCTCAAAGTTTGGAAATTGTGTCACCCACGTCATAACTTTTCGCAAGTTCTTTTTATAGTATGGAATTACCCTTTGACCTTATTTCCACAAGAAAACAAATCTTTATTTCCCCTGAAAGTATTTTCTTCTAAGCATATTGCTTAAATTATCTTTTCAAATAAATAAAAATATGATTTAATCAAATAAATAACTTTTTTCGATTTTTATGAGAAATCATGATTTTTACAATCCTAGTCGGACATGGACTAAAAACAATTTTTTTTAAACCAAAGATACTCAAAAACTAAAAAAATATCAGAAAAAAATAAAGAATGTCCTAATACAGTTTTCAGCTTAAAAAGAATCAACAATAAAAAAAAAGCAGAGAAGAAAGAAACAAAGAAGTTGTAAAAAAATAACAAAAAAATTAAATAAATAAGAAATCAGAAAAAAAGAAAGAGAAATAATTAAATCAAATTTACAAGTCATAATTATATAAAGGAACGAGTTGCCATCAATTAACTATACCAAATCTACTCTATTCTAAAAATAGAAAGTGAAATAATATGCAAAATATAGGAAAGTGCAAAGAGCTAATTAATTTGGAAAAATTTTTAAATCGAAGATATTATTTCTATATACCTTATTTTATTTTTATTAATTAATTATTTCCCTACACCTATAAAAAATTGTGAGTGTTCAGACACCTTAAATAATACAAGCATTTAATGCGCGCCCTTACTCTATAATAAACATAGGCCGAAGACAATAGGAATCGAATTAATGCATTATCCGTTACAATCAGGTTAATTAATCGTATAAGAGATATAACATAGGGAAATTTTCCCAATTTTTATTTTATGTTTTTAATTAAATATTCATAATTTTATCATATTTGAGAAAAATATTTTTTCCTCTTTGTTCATAAATCATAATTATGTTTTGTTTTTGTATATACGTTCATTTTCGATAATATAATAATAGCTCAACTCTAATAATGTTCATAGGAAGGAATTTTTTTTATTGACTGGAATATATTTAAAATTTTTAATAATAATTGATAGGATAAGGTTAGATAGATATAGGATAGGATAGACCAACTTCATCTTCTAATTTCAATTCAACTAATAATAATATAAATTTATGAATTTAATAAAATATAGTAATAATTTCGCAATACGATTCTCATGTTAAAATGTTCATTTATGTGACGTGTATTTGGAAGAAATTATTTAATAATCTTTAAAAACAGCATTTAAAATGCTCTCGAGATATTTGCTGAGTAAAAATTTGTTAAACAGAAAATATGAAAGGATTAAAAATATAGTAACCAAGATAAAAAAAAATTGACCCTTAATGATGGGTGGACAAATATAAGAGTGGAATGTATTATTAATTTTATTATAGCAAACCCATGTCCCATTTTATAAATTAATTAAAACAGGGACCAATATGCATAAAGGAGAATTATCTAGTGAATTTATTAAAGTAATTATAGAAATAGGAAAAACAAAAATTTTACATTATAATAAATTTTTTTTTACATAATAATTAATTTCTTAGATATATAGAAATTAAAATATAAATCATATTGATTACATTTTGCCTGCATCTCATGAACTTAATTTGCTATTAAAGGATCTAACAAATAAAATATTACCAATTTAAATTTTAGTAGAAAAAGCCCAAATTATTATAAAATAAGTAAAATTAAACATTCTTTTACACATTAAAGGAAAAACAATTATTAAAAGATAAAAATGGATTGTTTCCTCGATCCCTAGCCCACGCAACTCCATGGACAGTATAGTTTTGATATTTAATCGTGTGTTATAAAAAAAAATACTTTGCGGCAATACCCTTTTTTATAGAGAGACGTAGGGCTGTGCCGATCCATTTCTAACCGATCCGATCCGACATTTTCCGATATTGGTTCAAAACCGATCCGATATTTATATTGATTTTTCACCACCCCCCTTTGAAACAAATGTAATTAAGAAATCAAATTTTTTATGCAAAAAATCGAATTATGCATCTAATTTAATTTTTGTATTTCCACAATAATTAAAAAAAGTTACGGATATTGGTAGTATATAATGAATTTTTCATTATTCATCCCAGTATAGAATTCCGCAGATACCGCATTTTGCAAAATTATCTTTTTGTGAAATATTTCCATAATTCAGATACCACATTTAAAAAAATTCTTTTATTTAAATAAATAAAAAAATTGGCGTTATTATTTAAAAAGATTTAAAATAAATAAAACTTTGGGTGTTCCTTTCTATTTTTATAAAAATAAATAAAATTTAAGGGGTGTTGAGTATTCATTGTTTAAAAATACAATTATTTAGAAAATATTATTAATGTAAAATAAATACATAAAATAACAAAAAAAAGAAAAGTAAAAGGATATGATCGGATAGGTTTTTTACAGGTATCGACCCGATCTGATATTTTTGGAAAACGCCAAATATCGGTGCCGATCCGATTCGATATTATATCGGCACAGCCCCAGAGATAAGAGACTTAATCTTCTTGATAATGAAGTTTTTTAAAATGATCATGTCCATCTATATAATTTTATAAAGATATTTTTACACAAATAGAAGTCGAAGCGAAATCAAACTTATCTGACGTTCCTTAAGCATTTATTCATATCAGGCTTATAAAACGAAATTATAGAGATCGAACAAATTTTTTGTTGCCGGGACATATATTACCCTACTCATACACTTCACCCATGATATTGCGGATTGATTTTAAAGACAATGAAGTTGTTAATAAAGGATTAGATTTTATAAACCGATTTTCTTGATACCTAGATTTAGATGTTGCGAGACAAATGACAAATTGCTCGATTTTAGAGATCTGAAATCGTTTTCAACGAAGATAAAAAAATTAAATAATTGAAATTATCTCGTACTTGCTTAAATAATATATTAATAGTCTATATTTTTAATAAAATAAAAATTCAATATTAACCTGTAAAATAATTTTTTTTAAAATTTCCCGTTGTTTCCCTAATTTCCTTCAATTATAGTTTCCCGAGAAGTAATATATAATAAAATCAATATTCGACTTGAATATTTAAAAAATTAATGTTTTCACTTAAAAAATAGATAAGGTTTCGTAGAAAGAATAGATATGAAAATCTTATTCATCGTTTAGTGACGGTTTTCGTTATCAGGGTAAGCTAGTTTCACCTCTAATCCCTCTTCCACATTTTTTACGATTTTGAGCATATCTATTTGTAAGACCCAATATTCTCATGTCATTTGTTATCACTTTCATGCAAGCCGTCCTCGGTCTTACTAGAGGCCTTGATTCCATTACTTTTATTAAGGTTCATCTCTTCCCCTAATCATTTTTCGTTTAACGTTCTTAAACAACCTCAGTCTCTCACACCACTCCAAAAGTTTATATTCCAATTCCTTCCTGCAATTCCCTACTTGTTTATCTAACCATCCTCATCTCCGTTCTTTCCCATTTAGCTTCGTGTGTTGCTTACAATACCCACGTTTCGCCGCCAGCTTAGACTAGGTGGCTTACATAAATTTTTCCCTTCAACTTCACATACGTATGTATTTTGTTAGAATAGACAGCATCTCTCAGAAGTTCTTTCACGCTTATATGTTGGCAGCAATAGCAGAATCAACACCTTCATCTGCGATCAGCATGTAACACAGTCCAAATACTTTTCCAATACACAACCCATGAGTATCTGTTTTTTCCTTATTTCTCGCCTCCAATCATTACTTTAGCACCTTCTTCTACGCTTTTAAACCCTTTGCGTCCATAGCCTTCTTCCATATAATTATATAATCCTTTAACTCTGTTCTATTTGTTGCCAATAGTACAAGATCATCACACACAAAAGTTCCCAAAGGAGCATTCCAAGTACCCTATCGTCACAACTTCCATTACTATGATAAATAATAATGGTCTCAAGACCCTTATTACATAAGAACCATTTGGGCATCCTCATACATATCAATTACTGCCAAACCCAACCATTCCTCTACATCTGATTTTCTCAAAGCCCATAATATTACGTGGGACCCTGTCAAAAGTCTTATTTCTTCGCCTAATACTTTTCCTGTATTTGCCCTACCATAAAAATCGCACTCGTTATTCATCTCCCGGGAGTCGAACTGCACGTCATTAATTTTCACTTGATCTCTGATCATTGTTTTGCAATCCGAATCATATTTTTATTTCCTTCCTCCATTTCTAGCTCCTTAGCGGATTGCAGCATTTTCGATTCCTGTTTCTTGGAAACCATTCTCTTTGTACTTCGTTTTGCTACTCTGTACGCCTCCTTATCGCCCTCCGTCTTTGTCATCTGCCATTTCACCTTTCCTTTTCCTCTATCGTCTTCGCTTTATCCGAGTTTCATTGCTAAGTTTCCCCGTGTCATAAGCCCAAGCGTAAACTTCTATCACACTGTCTGGTTCGGGCAGAAAGAAATAGAGTTCTTTGATAATTCTGTTTTTCTAGAAGTCACTGACAAGCGCTATTTGTAAAAAAAATGCCACATGTTTTTATAATGGAGACTCCATTTGATCTAAACCTTTCATCTAATTTTAGCATTTCTTGCTTTATTTGGTTCCATCTTTATATAAATATCCATTATGCAATGTAACTTGTTGGCTATAACAAATTTCCCATATTTATATACCAAATTTTTAAAGAATTGACAGAGATGACTTAAGTTTTCCATCTTATAAATCATTAACCAATTGCTTTTAGTTCATTCGGTGAGATCTTTCTCCGTTTTATTTTATTTTTCATTCCATTATCATTTATTTCACATTTTTAAAGAAAAAAAATGAGACTTTATTATAAATTGATCTAAGGGACAGCTTACTTTGCAAGGGTTAGGAATGCCCAATAAAGTATTTCTTATAAAGGTACTAAAAATTATATACAATTATAATAAAAACTGAACATCAGGGTTTACTAAAACCTTTTGGCAAAATTAAGAGCTGCGTTTTTCTAACTGTTTCCAATGGAATTTTTTATCCCAATTATTCTTTAATAAATTTGGTTATCAAAGTTACAAAATATCATTTATATAATTATACAAGGAAGTTTTTATAAATAAATTATAGTAAAACTGCATACATGGTGCAAGGAGCTTTTTGGTTAATTAAGGATTTTAAAATTGGTCAAATATAAGTGGTTTTACACTTTGCAAGTTTATAAGACCGATAAGTTATTTGATCTAAACCGACAAAGTTTATATAATTCATTATGAATAATAGACAAAGGAGCTAATAAAATTAAGGTATATATCTTAAATTAACAAATATAGTTTAGAAATTATATATATATTTTTTACCGAGCGAATAATCGGAGGAAGCATCGGACTCGCGGTCAAATAATTTTTCGATATCATTCAACCGTTTGAGATATAGCATCTTTTATGATTTTCAAAAATATGGATCAAATTAAAATAAAAAAACATTTGTGAAAAATCATTTCAAACAGAAAAGGCTTAAAAATTAATATATATTTAATATGGTAGATAGTTAGAAATTTTTTAAAATATATTTAAAAAATATATTTGTTTAAAAGGTGGGGAGAGGAGATAATCACATTCATTATTCATACCATTTTTTATTAAGAGAAACGAAAAAAATATTTTTGTATTTGTTTACTAATATTTAATCATAAGTTACTTGATGAGGTTTTTCCCAGCTTTTTATTACATCGGTCTGCTTCACGTTTTCCCCTATAGCTGATTGCGAGTTTTCCCCTTTAGCTGATTGCACATTTCTCGTCCTTACGCTGTTCAGGGTCAGAGTGAATGGAGAGTAAAGGGAAAAGGATCCAGAGATTAAGGTGTAATGATCAAAATCGAATGGCGGGTGCTTCCGTATTTGTATGGTTGGCAATAATGAATAATCGCGAAGATAGGTCAAAAAACTTTCAGACGATGAAATTGTGTCGAACTCGTTTTTACAAGTTTCGTTGCCGTTATCTGGGGGAGAGTCCAATAAGGGAGAAAGGTCGGAGGTTGCAGGTTTAATAGGGGTGAGTACAGAGGAACAAAGGCCAAGCCCATTTTCTGGGTAAAATTTGGTCCAAAGCAAAGGGTGGCACCGTTTACGCTTCCTTGATTTTTTATTAGGCCGCTTGTCTATAGATTTGTGGCATTGAGGATATTTTTATTTTATTATAATAAATGGTTTAATTTATTAAGAAATCATGAGATTATTATTGTACTCTGCAAAACCCAACTCGCGGGCTGGGGAATTTTTAAAAAAATTATAACGCGCCGGGCAATTCGTACACAAAATATTTTCTGACCGGGCAATTTGTGCATAAAAAATTAGAGGTAAATCTCTGATTTTTCGTAAAATATTAATAGGTCAGCCAGGGCATTAAAATATTTTTTTGATTTTCAAGCTAATATTTTGAATGTGATTATTACTATTTGGAAATAAATTACAATATGCTTATTTCTTTGTATTTTAAAAGCTGTTTAACGAAAATATTGATCTAATTATAAATACAGATATCAAACACAATTACAAGACAGTCGATTGTAGAAATAGATAACCAAGAGATATAAGAGCCTTAATTGATATTGGAAAAATATTATATATAGATATTATTAAAAATGTGAAGGCAGAAAAATTTCGAAAAAAAATCTAACCGGTCGGAAAGAACTTTTCGTTAAATTTTAACGGGCTAATAAATTTATACCTAAAACATTATTGGGCAGGACTAGGCAACTGGCTGGGCTTTGCATATTTCTATATTGCATATCATAAAGGATCGTGCATACTATTAAAAATTTTTACATTAAAAAGAGTTCAAATTCGTGGTAAATGACAATGTACTTAGATTAAGAATTAAACTTTATCTGAATTAACTAAATATTTATTAAACGCGGAAAAAACAGATTTTTGATATTTCCTTTAATTTTAACATTGATTTCATAAGAGTCTATCATACCAAAATAATAATTTACATCATCTATAATAAAATTTAGCAATTAATTAAAAAATATATGCAAAAATAGTAAAATAAGGGTATTAAAAGTTTCTACTTGAAAGCTAATGATTATTGAAATGTAAGCAAAAAATATAATTGATTTAAAAAAATTTTTTTGCTTTAAATTAATTTGATTTTATCATCTCAATTCGAAACTAATACATTAAGGTACTCAAAAATTGGCACATTCATCATTTTTAGTTTAGCCCTTTTGTTAAAAAGATTTACATTCTTTTTCTTGATATTAATGATACATTTAATAAAATAATATATATTATTGGCTCCTATTTAATCGCTCAAGGTTAAAGAAAAAATAAGCTCAGAATAAATACTAAACACAAAAAAGATTATGAATACTTAGAATTATTTATCAATGTTCAGACATTGCTAAGTAAGAATAATTGTTCAGATGAAGCTAGAGTTGCCATGATTAACTCAAGTTGAATTAAATCAAATAAATAATTTCATAGTGTTAATTCTAGAATATTAATTTTTGTATAATATAAATTCAAGGAGATATAAAAAATCTTTATAAATATTTCTGCCTAGTTTAATAAGTATTGATTCAATATTTTGTTGATAAAAATCAATTTAATTATAAATAATACCTCGATTTTTTTTATAAATCAGTGATTTAAATTAATGTGAAAGTCAAAAACTTAGATTAGTCCTAAATTTAATTTATTTAATCAAAAATACAAAATTGCAGCACTAGTAATCTAATCATCAATTAGATAAAAATTAAATCATTTGTTATTTTCATTTCTTTATTTCAATTTTTGACGCAATGTATTAAAAATAATTGTTAATTTTAATCTAAATATAGTAAGAAATCATTTAATATTCAAAATTTAAAACCTCAACTAATATTAAACTAGGCATGTTTTTCTTTATAATAAAAAAACAAACAGTCTGCACAAAAAATAATATTCAACAAAATATTAACAATCACAAGCATTATCTGTGTCCTTGACATAGATATTTAAATTTAAGTATTAAAAAGAAAACTAGTTTTCCTAAACGATTCCTAAATTTGGAATGCACTTCAAATAACAAATATTATTTCTACTGAAGCGGATGATGAAGATGATGTAAAGTGAGCTAAGTACGATTCAATTTTTTTAAAACTTTATTACATCAACTTAAAACATAATCTTATTAAATGAAGAGATTGGTGAGTTATAAAATTAGCCACGTTCCTTTGCACTTCAATCTCATAGGCTGTTAAATAAACATTTTTTATGTTTTGAAGATAAGATGTGGAAGTATTACAATAATTTTGAAATATTTTAAGGACAAGATGGGTTAAAAAAAACATATAATCAGTGGCGTATCCAGGATTTTCTTATGGGAGGGGGGGGGGAATTTTTTGGGGACTTCGCCCCCAAACCCCCATTACATGGCCTTCGGTCAGCTTTTCCCAGGCCTTCGGCCGAGTCTTCTTTTAGTTATTCTATTAAATTATTCATAATTCAATAATAATTATATTTCTATTTTTAACTATTCTTTACTAATTCGTGCTTATGGATATTACAAGCCTATTTTTTATTATTTTAAGTTAGGTATATTATATTTAGTAAAGTTTTTATAAATGTAAAGTTCAAATAAATTTTAATGTCATTTTTTTGATAAAATTTGCTTTAAAACTAGCCTCAGCTTAAATTCTCATACAATATATAATTTTTTTATTGAAAATATTAATAGTAGTGTGTATAAAATATTGACTAAAATAATTTAAAAAACAAGTTTTTTTTAACTTCTTATCAAATATAATATTATACAAAATTTTTTATTAATCACTATAATTATAATGTGATTTTTAATTTTCGTCGGAATGTTGCCAATTCATCAAGAATTTCGCTTGTCGTTGGAACCAAATCTCTGTGGATATTTAACAGAGCTAACCCATTTAGCCGAGATTCGGAAGTAGTACTTCGTAAATATGTTTTTAACTTTTCAAGTTGGAAAAAGTCCTTTCATTCGTACATATTGTAATAGGCAAACATGCAAGAATATAAAACGATTTCAAAATATTAGGAAATTGAGCCAAGGTTTCTTTACGATTGAGCGCATCAATAGCATGCTCAGGTAAAATAGCTAAACGTAGTAAATATTTATACCACAATTCGAATTTACTGATTAAATTTATTTCAGTATCAATATCATAGGAATAAAATTTTGCTAAATATTTATTTTACCAATAGTGGCATTAGAAAACGAAGAAGGATCTTTGGGTAATAAAACTTGAAGATTGTTAAAGACTTGTTTTTTATCTAAAAACCGTACTTTTATTTGCGATAAAGAGGTATCTAAGAATGGGATGATAATGGATATTCTATAATATTCTTCAGTTGAGCCAATATTTATTTTACATCTCAATAATTGCCTAGGTGCTAGATGAAGTTTAATTAGTGTTATATCATAAAATTTAACCTTCAATTCAACGTCTAGATAAATATTATAAAAATATTCATCTACATTCATTCTTATTGTATCTACCTGTTCATATATATTTTCCGCCAAATCAATAGTGAGATATAGGAAAATAATTTATTGATGCAACTAGCAGCAATGATAAACTCTGATTGATTAATTGAATTAAATAATGATATCGCTTCTGAGGATTCTGACGACACATTACTTTTTTTCATGCTCAGCCTTATTTAACTTTTGTATTTCTATTTCTTTTGTTCTACAAAATGTAAAAATGAAAAATATTTAAAAATTATAGATATTTATAAATAATTAAAATATTATTAAAAATACTTATTAATTATAACTCACTAATAATTTTGAATTTAATAAAATTATTATATATAATAATAAAATAATTATATATAATAATAAAATAATTATTTATAATAATAAAATAAATTACCGTTTGATTTCAATCTCTTTGACTAAAAAATTTCCCATTTTATTAATATTTTTGAATAATGTTAATGTACTCACAAGGAAAGAAAATTTTATTAAAATTTATTTATAAAAAATAAGTTTTATGTTGGAAAATTGATATTTAAATATTTGTAAAATTTTGATTGGGGGAGGGGGGGGGGGGGTTGAAATTTAAATTAGCTTAAAATGATATTTATGAAAACAGTCAAATTTGCGATGGGGGAGGGGGGATTTCCCCCTCCATTGGTTACGCGATTTAGATAAATTTTATCAAATCAATATCGATATTATTTTATTTCAAGCAATTGATTAACCCTCAGGGAAAAAAATCTCTAGATTAATTGATAACAACATATTATTTATCATAATATAATATTAAAAAACTAACCTCAGAAATAAGGAGAATCAAATTTCTTGATTTTAAAGATACATAACAATTGCCGCATATAATCAAGATTTTTAATGTGTATTAATGAATAAAACGAGCAAATATTCCCCTAAGCATTATAAATTTTGCGAATTCATCAGGACACCCAATAGGGAAATAGAACTTGTTTAAATTAAAAATGATAAAGCCCCTAAATTTTTATTAGTCAAAAGAATAAAATTCATATTGACTGACCTTCTTATACAGATATCGATTAGTTAGATTCGACGTATTGGTATAGTACAATATAATTTAGAAATATCTATAATCTTCAAATATAATTTTAGAAAATGTCTTTAATATTTTAATAGGGGTCATTCCATGTCAAATCAATCACTTTACAACCCGATCATCTCAGATTTTGTTAAAATTTGGTATTTAAGTAATAAAATATTGTAATTGACGAATCCAAAATATTAACTCTTAACTCTATTAGAACCAGGGCTTCAAAGTGGCTCAGTTTGGTCATTTTTAGAAAAAAATGATTTTTTAAAATTGGGATAACTTTTATATTAGATGCACTATGTATGTATATCTATTATGGCTCATTTTATAGCTCTAAACGTATGTTAAATAAAATTAATTTTTAGTTTATATATTTTTTTAAAATTGCGGTTAAAAATTTGTAATTAATTTTTAAAATGTTAGACTAAATTTTTTTCCCTAAATTTCAGATATTTTGTAAAGAGCAGAGTTGTTAAACGCTACTTTTAAAAGTAGCATATTACCGCTATCGCTATTTGTCACAAAAAGTAGCTCGCTATTAGCTACTACTTTTTATAAATAAAATTTACAAATAAATTTTTTATTTTTTGCTTTATTGTATAGTAAATATATAAAAATCAACATTTATAAATATTAAAATATAGTTAGTTTTGATTATAAAAAAATTTATTAATAAAAATAAATTATTTATGGTAATTTGTTGCATTTTAATAATAAAATCATTTCAATATTATTATCCCCAAGTCTAGAGTGACGATAAGAAAGTATAAGTTTTGCCTTCCAAAATAATCTCTCGACACTAGCACTTGAGGGTAAGGGCGTATTTAATCTTATATACATATTTTTAATATAAAATAGATCGATAATTTTATTTGCAAGTACATCGTATGTCTGGCATCCTATTATCATTTTGAGGGCTAATGCCATAGATCTTGGTTTTAAACCTGTAATTCCCAAATAAGCTCAAAAATATTTAATCAGAACAATTTATAAATATAAATAAATTTTTACCTTCTGTTATGTGTCCAATGGTACATATATATGATACCTCTTATGACTCTACTATTAGAGCATCTTTCATCATTTTAAAGTTATCTGCTATTTTATTCATTAGTGTCTGGCGGCATAAAATTGTTGTATCAGAGGATAGAGTTTTAATCATCATGGTAAATGATGGATTATCAACCAAAAACATTGGCTGAACTGTATAAATTATAAAATCAACAATAACTTTATCAGCCAATTTCGGAGAAATATAGTCATTTGAATTATTAATTAATTTGGTTTGAATTGAATTAGTTTTTTGGATGTAGAGTCGCCTATACCAAAATTATTTAGATGTTTCTCCATTTCCTTAAAACTCATGAACAGTCTTATAAAATAAATATTATTAGAATGTAAAAATGACAATTTACCCTAGGTGTTTCTTGAGGTTATAGCTACTGGATTGATTTAAGGAAATATTTTTTTACATTTTAAACAAATAAATTTGAAGCCAGTTTTGGATTATATATTTATTTTAAAAAATTTTCAAATCTAGGAAATGGGAAATTTGTATTATAGCTATTAAGAACATTTTCTTCCCTGGTATCTTCCATTTCATTAATATCATTGTTGTCTGAATCACTTTCAACGATTTGGATATCCATAGGCGATGACATAAATTATTAACACGTGATTTAGGTTAATAATACAGATGAAAATATAAATTACAAATTGAAAATATATTTCAATTTCAAAATTAAATAATAAATCATAAAAATTATAATTAATTATGATATAATATTTAAATTTTCATGTTTATACTCACCTTCATTAAAAAAGTAGCGTGCTAAAAAAATTAAATAATTACAAAAAAAGAAGCCACTATTAGCTATAGCTACCAAAAAAGTTAGCGCGCTACTTTAACAACTCTGGTAAAGAGTACCAAGAACTGTTCATATAAAAATTTCAGAGTGGGGCCAAAAATTTATTAAGTAAGCATTAATAAATTATGAATTTTTTGAATAATTTTTTTCCAATAATTTACCAATTTTTTTATCTGTTACTTCCTAAAATTTGTAATTTTTAAAATTAATTAATTTATTAATATATTTTGTACAAATCCATTGAATCTTCCAAATCACTATTCCAAAAAAGGTTTAAGAAAAGTGACGATTTGGATAACAATGTATCATAATATTAACAAAGGATAATATATTTGTCCTAAGTGTCGCAAATTTTTATATAAAAGAAGAATAGTATTCCAATTTTAGAGGATAGCAACATCCTTACAACTTTAGATAATTTCTTAAACCTCCACCGACATAGAAAATGATTATCCAATTAATAACGACAATGCGCAACTCCCTACACTTTTTTTCCTTAAATTATACTTTAAATTAAATGGGGCATACTCCAATAAAAAAAGAGACTAAGAGAAAAAGGATATCTCAAGAAAAAGCTCAGCAGACTTTCAAAAACTATTGGCAAAATTTTTTAACGATGAATACAAATGGTAGCGACGATTTGATAATTTATATGAAAAATAATCATCCATTATTGTCTAAAACACAAAAATATCAATTATTAACGACATTACCTCCAAATTGGAGCATTCACAAAATTAAAAAACATTTTAACGCTTCGTTTTATATCATCCGTAATTCAAAATTCATTCTTAGTCAAAAGGGGATTCTTTCAACTTCTAATCCCAAGGCAGGTAAAACCATAGATCAGAGTACAGTTGACGTTATAAAAAGTTTCTATTTAAACGATGAATATAGTAGATTACTGCCCAGAAAAAAGATTGCCTTTTTATAATTGAAAATGATGAAAGGATTAATGTTCAAAAGCGGTTAATTCTAAATAATTTAAAAGAAAACTATATAAATTTTAAAGCTATCTACTCTTCTCTTAAAATCGGATTTTTAAAATTCGCCTCATTGCACCCTAAAAATTGCATAATACCAGGTTCAAGTGGCACTCACTCGGTTTGTGTCTGCCTAATCCATCTGAATGTTAAGTTGTTAATAATAGATAGCAATCTAGCAACTTTAATAAAAAATAGGGATTTTGAGATAAAGACTTACAAAGACATAATTCCAGCAATCCTCCCCTACCAGCCTGTTATTTTGGCGAATGTCATGAATGTCCTGGAAACCAAGCATTAGCTAAATTAGAAAATTTATTAATTGCACATAATATATACAGGATAAAGTTCAAGCAATGGATATCTGTAGATAGAACAGTCTAGAGACCCTAATGACAGCTGACGAATTTCTTAATTACTTATTTGAAAAAATATTTATTTTGATTCGCCATGCTTTTATTACTGAACAGCAAAATAGATTCCATCAGAATCTTAAAAACAATTTAGAAAATGATCATTATTTGGTTATCTGTGATTTTTCTGAAAATTACTCTTTTAGACTTCAAGATGAAGTCCAAGGTTATCACTGGGCCACTCCCCAGGTTACCCTACATCCATTTGATATATATTATAAAGTAAATAATGTATTAAATCATATAAGTTATGTTGCCATATTCGCAGGAAGAACTTATACTTTAACTAACGATGAATCTAAAATGGCAATATATAAATTAAATTTAAAGAAATTTAATTAAAATTATTTTAAATATTATGCTTACTATTAATTATTCGATAAATATTTTATTATGGATAAAAAAAATTTCTTACATTGTCTTATATTGATAATTTTGATAATTTAAACTACTTACGCTATCTAGCGGATTTTTCAAAAATGAGATTTTTCCTAATTAATTTTTATGGACCCACTCTGAAATCTTTTATATGAACAGTTCTTGGTACTCTTTACAAAATATCTGAAATTTGTAAAAAAAATTTTAGTCTAACATTTTCAAAAATTAATTACTAATTTTTAACCGCAATTTAAAAAAAATATATAAACTAAAAATTAATTTTATTTAACATACGTTCAAGAGTTTACTTAGGGCTATAAAATGAGCCATAATAGATATACATAGCACATCTAATATAAAAGTTATTCCAATTTTAAAAAATTATTTTTTTCAAAAAATGACCAATCTGAGTCTGAAGCCCTATATCTCCGGTTCTGATAGAGTTAAGAATATATTGGATTCGTCAATTACAATACTTTATTAATTTAAATACCAAATTTTAATAAAATCTGAGATGGTGGGGTTGTAAAGTGATTGATTTGACATGGAATGACCCTTAGATAAGAAATTTAAAAATTTTGACCAAAGTGAAAAACAATTTTTTCTGATAAAACTCAAGATGAAAGGTTGCAGACAAAAAAAACCTCGATGTTATCTCTAACCTGATTGGATAATGATTTAAAAAGTATTATAAAATTAGATCCTTGCGTAACCTATTTTAGGGTTCGGCCTGCTCCAATAAAAAAATATCCTGAGTGATCCAACTTTTTTAAAAGATTTAAATCCGATCCAAACAAATGGACGAAGGAAAATTTACGATTTATTGAAGTTAAAAATTTATAACGTCGGTCACATTGCTTATAAGCGGTATTTTTTTGCAGAAATGAGCTTATTCATAGGTCTTCTATCATCACTAGGACTGTGCTAATCCAAAAAAAATTTCAATATTATCATAAAACTGATCCGATATTTATATTAATAATTTTATATAAAAAAAAAATAAATAATTTTCACAAATGATCAAGTGTAATTTGTTTTTTATTATCTAAAAGATAATCATATTATTTAAAATATGAACAATGTTTATCGCTGAATGTCGTTTTCTTAAAACTTTCGATTTCCCCGATTTAAAAAAGAGGCAAAATCACGAATTTTGCCTAGAAACTCCGCTAATAAATATCCAAACCTTTCCACCAATGGAAAAATCTTCAGCTTGAATAATTTTTTTGGCTAAAATCTTGGGTTAGCCGTTTTTAAAAATTACGATTAAAGGGATCAGAACTATCCGAGATCATCACGGGTTTTAAAGGGATCCCTTTATAGGAATTCAATTTTTTAAAGGATAAAAGAACTATATGGTATTATCCCGTTTGAACCATGATAAAGAAGAATCTTAATTTAAAACGCGTTTTGCTTTATTTTTTTTAAAATTTTTATTGTTATTTATTTTCAAAGTTTTTTGGGGGGCTAATAAAAGTAGATATGTCGAATATAGGGTATCAATCAATAGCTAATCAAAAGATCTATTCTACTAGAGGCATCAATGGGCGAGTCTAGGTCTGGGTGGTTAGGAATATTTTTATAAACACAAAATAACAATATGGTTATTAAATAATAGGTAATTAAAATATCTTTTGATTGTGATAATAATTATCACTCAAAGTGGGAGGGTCTAGGCCCTGGAGAGGTCAAGAATATTTCTATCAACATAAAATATCGATATTGGTATCAAATAAAAGCTAATTTAAATATCTTTTGATTGAAAGTATTCATTTTTGGCCTTGATGAGCATAACTTGATCTGGAAGGTGGGTGGAGGGGGGGGGATTATTTTTTTTATTGTAATAATAAAATCACTTTAAGCTGACGGGTCTAGATCTTGGAGGGTCAAAAATAGGGGTGTACCGATACCATTTTTTGGAGGCCGATCCGATCCGGTATTCCCGAAATTAAATTGATATCGGCCGATTACCGATCCGATTCATATCTAATTTTATATTCTGTAATAATACCAATGGTTTTAATTTTTAATAAACTTTATATTAGTATAACATCTATAATTTAACTATACTATAACTTATGTCATTTAAATATATAATAATGATCAGTTATAGTTTATATTCAATTCAATTGAAATTCTAAAAGTATAAAAAATATTTTTATTGTTAAATCACTTTTATATAACATTAATCTATATATATAATAAGTAATAAACAAAATTGAATTTGAAATAAATATTTAAAATAATATTTAACATTAATATATCAAAGGATTTCTTTTTAGAAATACCAAAATTTCAAATTTATCAGAGGTCAGCCTGCGGCGATGGTAACTGTCAATATCACCAGATTCACTAAAAAGAGATTCTGAAGAGATTATCGCACACTTTTAAAATATGGCAGAATGTTTATTAATTAATTATTATCATTAAAAAAAATATATATATAAATGGATTTCGAATTTATTTATAAAAATAATTGATTTTAAATATAACTTTTTTAAAAAATTTTATAACATTTTATTTTTGTCAAAGACGCCTTTTATATCGGATCGGATCGGAAATTTTTTATATTGGCCGATAACCGATATTTAAAATGGGTGAAATATCGGCCCGATCCGATCCGATAAAAATATCGGTACATCCCTAGTCAGAAATATATTTATCAACACAAAAATATCGATATGGGTATTAAATAAAAGCTAATTTAAATATCCCTTGATTGTAATAATTATACTCTAGGTAGGTCAGGAATATTTTTATAAAAATAAAATATTGATATAGGAATCAAATAAAAGGTAATTGAAATATCTTTTGGCTAAAAGTATTTATTCTTATCTTAAAGGGTTGGGTTTAATCTGGGAATGGGGTGGGGGGATAAAAATTAATATAGGTATTAAATAAAAAGTAATTAAAAAATCTTTTGATTATATTAATTTTATCACGCTAAGCGGGCGTGTTAAGATGTCATAAATATTATTATTAACACAAAACATCAACATGGATATTAAATAAAAGTTAAATACAACATATTTAGACTTCAATATTAAATATTACTATAAGCAGGGATGGTCAATGCCTTTTAAAAACTCATTGTAACCTAATGATAAAATTATTTGCTCGCAACTTAACTTAATATGTAATATTTTTAAATCTCAAAATTTCTGGAGGCTATATATGAAACCATCATTCACAAATTTTAAAATGACATAAATTTTTCTTATTGTAGTTATAAATTACTAGTTAATAGGGGTTAAGGGGAAATTAGTTTGTGTATAGTACTAAATATACTTTATTAATGTATTTTATAAAAATATTAAAATTTAGGCGAAAAAGAGGTAAATTTGTGAATCACACCTCATAAGATATTCTTAATTTCTGATTCATCTATCATAGAATAAGGGAGAAAAGTATGATGGCCCGTCTTTCTTGAAGGGCAAAATGAAAATATATAACTAAGAGTACCAGAGCTCCCATTAGTCAGCATTGCTGAGTCCGTCAAAAATGAAGGAGAATGAGAATTTTCTCCTTACTCTTATGATAGTTGTTACCTGTTATTTAAAAATAATATCCAAATTTTATTCTTTATAACCCCCTCTCACCTTCAGGACAGGTCCAATCCATTAAAATTAAGTTTAAATATGTTTTGGTCAAAATATATATAAAGTTTTACTTGATACCCATATCAATATTATTTTAAAATATTACTGATCATCTATGCCTATTATTTAATATTGAAAAAATTCTCAAGCAAGGTCCAGGGCCATAATAATTTTGAAAAAATTTTCCCAACCCCAACGAAAGATCATAATAATTTTGGTAGTTGAGAACTGGAATAAAATATTTTAAAAAATCATAATGAATTTAAAAATACAATCAAAATCAGATTTAATGGGCCTTGGTTTATTTGTTTTAGGTCAATGTCTGATCCATAGTTAATAATAAAAAAATTCCCAAGCGTCCAAGTTGATAATAATTTAAAAAATTTTCCCCAAGTGTAGCCCAATAAAATTTATAAAAATACCTTCCAAACCCAGCCCGACCCATTATAATTTTAAAAATTTTTTCTTAAACCTGGCCAACTGATAATAATTTTAAATTTTTTCTGCTTCCAATAAAAAGATATTATAAAAATATTTTCCAAGCCCAGCCCGACCCATTATAAATTTAAAAAAATTTTCTCAAACTGACCATCCGATAATAATTCTGTTATTTTCCCAAGCCTGGAGATTCCAATAAAAATGATAAATATTGATATATTTAAATTACATTATCATAATATAGTTTCATATATAAGAAGAATTGTATTACAAAATTTAATATAGAAGGGGAGTGACTGGGAAGAACGTTTGTCTATCGAACGTTATGTCAGTGGTTCGAATCTCGTTGATGTATATAAAAAAAAAAAATTTTTTTTAAGTTTTCTTTTTTTTAAAAAAAATATTTAACATTATAGAGGTATATGGTCTCCTTCGATTTATTTAACATTAAAATGTTAGGAAAGTTAATACCAAAAATAAAAATTAACATTAAGGTTATATGAAAAAGTTCATTTCTTGATTACGGCGATTATATATATTAAATTACACTTCTTTACAAGCAAATCATCCCTATTATTATATTTTTTTTCAAGCCATAAAATCAACACATATTATCAGAGTTGTTAAAAAATACTTTTTAAATGGATCTAGATACAGATAAATCGTCTAAAATGTTATCTAGATCCAGACACATCGTCTAAAAAGTTATCTTGATACAGATACAATTTTAAAAATGTATCTAGATACAGATACAATTTTTATTATACTCTTATATAAGCTTTGCATAAACCTAAATTAGGATTTTATTGAGAAAATGCATGAAATGTGCAAAATAATTTATTGACTCGATATCACATTTAATAAAATATAACTAAAATAATGATTTTTAGATTTTATTTAATCACATAATATATGAAAATATATGATTAAATGATTATAAATAATTATTAGATTTAAGTAATAAAATATATTCAAAATTTTGGTCATTAAGGCATCCTCATTTATCTGTAAACACATTTTTAGCTATACTAAGTCTTTCCACCAGTGCCCAGGATTGGGGCATTAAATTTTATGAATAACAATTTTATATCAGGATATTCTCTTAAAATACTAAAATCTCGACATTCATTTTTAAATTTTTTTTTTAAAATTTGTTGAGTATCAAAATTTAAATCACTAAACAATCATATCTACTGCTGTGGGGTAATGAAAAAAATCGGATATTAAATTATTTGTTTTTTCACAGGTTATTTGTTTGCAATCAGTTGAAGACTTTAATAATTAATCAACTAATCTTTGTATTAATTGTTTTTTTCATTAAAAGTGTTTGATTTTTTCTCTTAAAATTTAAAATTACAATTGTAAACATTTATTTAGTATCTATACCCTTTTTTACAATGTTGCAAGTTGAGGTGATGCTAACTGGAATTTTCATATTTTTTGGTAAATATGGCAAACATTTTACTATCAGAGATTTGTATTATTTTAAAATATGCTCTATAAATTAGCCATCTTCATCATATTAATATTAATCTAATATATCTAAAATTAGTATAATAAAATAAAATTAAGCAATTCCATTGAAAATAAAAATGGCAGATTCCTTGAGTTGCATTGTAACATCAAAATTTGTCTGGGTTATTGAAAAACTCGGACATAATATTTAATGAATTATATATATTTTTTTTATATATAAGTTTTAATATTTTATATATATATATTTTTTTTTATTATAGTAGTCTTAATATTTTTAATATATATATTTTTTTTTAATTATATCCTCATATATAAAAAAATTAATTTTGTATTCAAGTTTTTTTATTTATAATATAAAAAGCGTTAAATAAGAGTATATCAAAATGTATCTTAAAAGTATCTAAAAACAGATATTGATACCTCTAAAATAATATCTAGATACAGATACCATATTTTTATATCTAGATACTCTAACAACTCTGCATATTATATTTTATTTGATTTTGATAAATGAAATTTAAAATATAATTTTGAACAATTATTTATATTATTAAAAACATCTAATTGAAAAATTATTCTAAAATAATCTAAAAAAATAGATTGTAAAATAATCTAAAATGAAAATTGTAAAATTATATAACATTAAAATTATAAAATAATATACAATGAAACCATGATTTATTGATACTAGAGATCTGCCAATTCCTGGTCCGCCCCCAGCCGGCCCTGTGTTATTTTTACAAAATAATTTCGGTTCAGACTGGGTAGGGTCTAATATTTTTTTAAAAAATTCGGGCCGGGTCGAACTGTTATCATAAAATTTTATGAAATAAATTGTTATATTATAAAAATCTTGCAAGAAATAAGGCGCCAATTTATTTGTAGATTTTTTTTTATAAATGATTAATTTTTTTTATTTTTAAATAAATTCGGACTGAGCCGGGCGGACAAATAATTATTATATGGGGTCGCATTTTTCGGGAGAAAGAAATATAAGAAAAAATTGGGGATTGAGCATGGCCTAAAATTTTTTAAAATAAATTTCGGGCTTGGTCAAGCTTAAACAATTAATCATTAAATTTAAAATTACGAAAAAACCCACATGGAAAAATTAATTTCAGACTACCTGAAATAAAAAATAATCACAATTTGAAGGGTTGTCGGGTTTGGCTAACATCAAATAAACTATAAAATTGTATATGAAAATAGAATAACATTCGAATTTTTTAAAAACTATGCAAATAATACTACTGAATATATATTTAAATGAAATTATTGGAATATAAATAAAACAATAGTATATTTTATAATTTGAATCGTTAGGAGCACGTGCTAATTCAATATACATTTATCCGTATATTCTTATCATTGTGATGTGTCTTAAATATTTAACCCAATTCGGATAATATAATAAATGGCTTATTTTTTCCGAACACATAATATTATTTTTTAAATAAAAAAGTCCTTTATTTTAGATTTTAGTTTGGCATCTATTCCAAGAATGTTCATATAGCTGCTAGTCATTATAATGATAAATTTGATATTGGGTTTGATTTTCAGGCAGAACTAATTGGGTCATTTTTAAAAAATTAAATATTTTGAATTTATTAATACATAAAAAAAGAAATTTGAAATTAAGTATTTATTGTCTATAAAAAAATTGACTATGAAAAATATATTCTAAATCTTCACTTTTTTTCTTTCCATTTTATTGATTATAGGAAAAAGGAATTTTCTACGAAATATATTTTTTCCAAGAAATAAACATTTTAATTCTCGACTTCATGCAATTTTTATATTTATAAAAATAAAAGTCTCATAATAAAATTATTGAAAGAAAATTTTTGTTAGTATTTTTATCATTAATCATTTCCTTAAAAAATAACACACATCCTACAATATATCGTCGGTCTAGAATTCCAATTGTGCAAATGCTTAAAATGAGAAAATCAACATTAAAGTTCAAATATAGGAAAAACTTATCGATCAATTTAATTAAAAATTTTACAAATAATTTATCATATTATTAATTAATTATAGTATAAAAAAAATTTTCTAAAAAATTTAAATCTAAAATTTATTTGATAAAATGCAAGTGAAGCAAATATAACACTTTATGATTTTTTTTAGTGTTCAAAATGTTCCATTTACATTTTTTTATTAGATTTAATAAATAAATTTAAAATAATAACTTCAAATCATCAAAATTAACACTATATCTTTATTTTTTCGAATTTATTCTAACGAATATAAAATAAATATTTAATTAATAATTTTTTCCATACATTCTTTACCAGCTCCAGGCATAAACTCTAATATTGTTCTAATATCTTTTTTAATCTCATCGTTAATTTTTCCATTCATTCTTGGGAAAGAATCTTTTATCCTTCTCTTACATGGAGTCCTAACAATAAATTTGCTATAGAAAGATCCTTTAGCTTCATCAGCTAAGCTCCAAAAAGCCTCATGAATAATTTTACTCTAATCTGCATTAAACTTTTTATGACATTGAAATGTACATTTATTAGAATGATCATTCTGAACCATCCTTGCTCTTTTCAAATCACCTTTAAAATTGATATAGGCCTCAGTCTTTTTCTTTCATGTGCTTTGCTTCTAGAAGTTGAATGGGTAAAATAAAAATAAATCTCTATATTTAATAAGCAAGTAGTGTTGTTAAAAAACCGAGTTTTATCGGCTCCGACCTCGAGGTCGTAGCCAAAAAATTTGCTCAGGCTCAAGCCGGCTGAGTTGGCTTGCTCGAGTCGGCTCAGGAGTTGGCTCAAGCCGGCTCAAGATTTGGCTCAAGCCGGCTCAGGAGTTGGCTCAGGCCGGCTCAAGAGTTGACTCGAGTCTTATTTTAAGCCAAAATTTATTTATTTAAATATGTTAAAACAATATAATATATATTTATTTATTTTTAAACATAATAATTTATATATTATGAAAATAGTTTATTGATTTGATGTTTTTTTTAATAAAAAAAATAATATGCTGCTATTTTTGTATTGTAATATTATTTTTTTTGTTACAATTTATTAGTGATTTTCACGCGCCCAAATTTTTAAGCAAAAAAAATTTTTGAAGCTCAAAAATAATAAGAATTTTAAATTTTCATTTGATAAATTTTTTGGAGAATTTTCTTATAAATAAACAATCTTTGAGGTGAAATCTTTTATGTTTTTTTAATCATCTTTGTAAAATTATCTATTTTTTTTGTATATTTAAAGAGGTGGTTTTTTCTAAATAATTTTTAAAAATATTTATATTAAACTTTTTTATGTTATTTTAGGCCTGTCTAAAAAATATTTTTTTCCAATAAAAAAATTTTAAATTTATATAAAATCGGGCTGGGCGGAAAAATATTTATATATTGGGTCGGACTTTTGGAAACAAATGAAAAAAACTCATTCCGGATAGGATATATTTTAAAAAAAAATGGGCCGAGCTTGGCTTATTATCATTAAGTTGTGTCAAATTAAGGTCTATATTCTAAAAATATTTCAAGAAACAAAGCACTAATATTTTTCAATTTAAAAAATTTTTTTTTCCAATAAAAAAATTTAAATTTATATAAAATCGGACTGGGCGGTATATTGGGTCGGACTTTTGGAAACAAATTAAAAAACTCATTCCGGATAGGATATATTTTTAAAAAAATGGGCCGAGCTTGGCTTATTATCATTAAGTTGTGTCAAATTGAGATCTATATTGTAAAAATATTTCAAGAAACAAAGCACTAATATTCAGGGATGTGAACCCGGACCCGGACCCTTTTAAAAAGTAGAGGGTCCAAGGGTTCAGGGTGTTAAAAATTTTTAACTTAAAATTAATGTAAAAATATAATTTTTAAAAAATAATATAAAATTTTTATAATTTTATTAATTTTTAAAAAAATAATATAAAATTTTTATAAATTCTTATAATTTTATTAATTTTTTTCGTGGAATCTCCATAAAAAATAGTCACTTTAAAACTACAATTGATAAAGCAAGGGATGTTGTAAAATATTTAAGAACTCCCACAATTGTTAGAATATTAAAATCCATGAAAAGGTAAATGGCAATTTTAGATTGCACAACACATTGGTCCTCTATGTATATGATGCTAGAGCGATTATTAAGTTTGAAAGATTTCTGTAATGATTTTATCATAGGAGCATGTGAAATCATTTTGTCAGAAGATGATTGGAATCAAGTAAAAGAGCTTGCTAGTGTGCTGGTTCCTTTAAAAATAACAACATTAAGAGTGCAAGCTGAACAATTATGTTTATCGGATTTTTATGGCATATGGTTAAGATTTCGATTAGAGTTAGGGAGATTAACAAGTTCTTTTTCAAATGAAGTATTAGAAAATACGAAAATAAGAGAGCAACAATATTTACAAAATAGTGTTGTATAATAAAAAAATGAATGAAAAAAAGTCTTATTTTGAGTCATTATTTTTATGTTTCCTCTGAACCCGGACCCGGGTCCTTTTTAAATTTATTACCGGACCCGAACCCGGACCCTTTTTTTTTGTCGAAGGGTTCACATCCCTGCTAATATTTTTAAATTTAAAAAATTTTTTCCCAATAAAAAAATTTTAAATTTATATAAAATCGGGCTGGGCGGAAAAATTATTTATATATTGGGTCGGACTTTTCGAAACAAATTAAAAAACTCATTCCGGATAGGATATATTTTTAAAAAAATGGGCCGAGCTTGGCTTATTATCATTAAGTTGTGTCAAATTGAGATCTATATTGTAAAAATATTTCAAGAAACAAAGCACTAATATTTTTAAATTTAAAAATTTTTTTTTCCCAATAAAAAAATTTTAAATTTATATATAATCGGGCTGGGGGGAAAAATTATTTATATATCTGGTCGAACTTTTCGGAACAAATTAAAAAACTCGTTCCGGATAGGATAAATTTTAAAAAACTTTCAGGCCTGTTTTAAAATTAGGCCAGTAACATCATTAATTTATAGTAATATTTTGTCTTATATTTAAACGAAAAAAATAATCTGGATTCTGCAGTGTCAAAGTTTTACAAATTAACCAAAAATAATAAAAATTAATTATATTAGGAATTAAATAGAAATAAATGAGCCATCATTAAAATAAAGAAACCATTGAACAAGGAAAAATTAAACCTTTTAATCTAGCGACAAAAACTAAAATTTATATTCCTCAAAATTTAAGAAAAAATTAAATTCACTAATCGGATGCTGAGCCAATTAGCATATTGTCATAAACCTAAATTAAATTGAATTGCTAGTTGATTTAATAAAATAATATGCAGATTCAAATTTATGAAATCAAAATTGTTTAAATTAACAAAAGACTATGTATCTCGTTTAAGATTACAAATTTTAACAAAATTATGTAACTCTAACTACTTTTCTCCTACTTTTTTTAAAAAATAAATTATTTGAATTTATTTACTCTTTTTTACATAAACTAAAAAAGCATGGATTTTATTTTATAATAATATTAAATAATAATTATAAAAAATTTAATAATAAAAAAATATAAAAAATCTAACTTTGTAAAAAGTAAATTTCAAACAAATACAATTAATGATTTAAAATTTCCGGATGCTGCCACTCTCGTCTCGGGTGGTATATTATTTTTTTATGTTATTTTTTTTTTTTTAAATAAATATAACATTTTTTTAAATGAATACTTATGTAATATTAAACTTGTGAATGAGTTTTGTCTAAATAAACATTTAATATCATCAGGAATTACAATATAGTTTAGTGATCTGCATCGGGCCTTATTTTTGAAACCCGGCCTGGCCCGAAATTTATTTAATAAAATTTTGCCGACCCGGCACGAACCCGAAATTATTTATGAAAAAATTTACTGGCTTGGCCCTATTTATTATAAATATAGAAATTAGTTTTTATAAATAATTCTAAATAAACGATATATATGTTATATGGCGTCTAGTTTCTATAAATAAAAACAAATATTTTATTTTGCATAAAAAATTCAACATAAAATTGAAAAATTTAGATAAAAAAATTTATCAGGCCTGAGCACCACCAGGCCCGAATTTTTTAAAAAAATATTAGGCCTGTCCCAGCCCGAACCTGATTTTTTTTTAAATATAAGCCCGAAGCCCGTTCGGACCCTTGCAGATCTTTAATATACTTCGTGCAGTATCATATTTATACTTCGGTAGAAAAAAACAAAAGTTTGCTATACCGATGAAATAAGTGTCGTAGACCTTTTTTAATTGTTATGATCTTCATTTTGGCTCAAGCCGAAATTTATTTAAGATTAGTATTGGTAAACGGCTGAAAACTTATCTAGTTTTTGAGTCTAAAATTGACTTGAGCCGGCTTTTTGAGTCAAATTTAGCTCGAGTGGGCTTATGACTTAGCTCAAGCCGACTATTGATTCGAAATTTATTTATTTGTTAGCGTTGTTAAACGGCTAGCCGGATTAGCCTTGAATCGGCTTGAGCTATCGGCTCAATGAGCCGGCTTGAGCCTGAGCCGAATTTTTGGCTCAAAAACCGGCTGAGTTTTCGGCTAAGCCGGCTTGGCTCAGCCATTTAACACTACAAGCAAGTAATGCCTAACTCTTCAATATTCCAGTGGGGTATATGAAAACCAAGGCTTGCTAGGATTGATATTAAATAAAAAAGGTTTATTATTATGATCTGAAATCTTCAGTAGCTTCATCAAATATATCTTAGAATCCATATTCCAAATTTCATATATTTTAGTTGAGTAGCTTAAAGATATAAGCAATTTATAACTGATAGGGGTTTGTGAGACCCCAACAGAGTTATTATGTAATTTTTTTAATAATTATCTCATTTTTCAAATTATTTTTATCTGAAAGTAAATATAATAAAATTATTTAAAATGTAATATCATTTTTCACACTTTTGAGCTGAATATGAAAAAATAACATTATTATCATATCAAAGAAAACAAAGGATGCCATATGCTATCAATTTTTCACAATAATAAAAATGATTCAAGCAAGCCTGAAATGATAACATTTTATAATATTACTAAAGGTAGGTTAGATATGATGTATTGAATGACAAAAAATAATACAATTTTAAGAAGGCTTACATACTTCTAACATTATATCAATTAATTCACATAATATAAAAAACTCAAAAACATCCATTACAAGGAGTAGTTTCATATATAAAATTATTAATGAAACTTATAGAAGTACAACAAAAATTATCAGATTGTCCTGACTTTTGAAGGAATCTTGCAATATATTAGAAAAAAAATGAAATATATTTTCAAATATGGGGAAAAAAATGATGTTTGGAGCATATTAATGCTTTATGTGATATGTCAAAATTAACTATTTCAATGCCCTATATTTTTTTTTATGTTTGAGTGTATTAGTATAACTAATCTTGTTTTATATTGAAGAATAAATATCAAAACAATGAATTATAATAAATTTTAAAAAACAATTATTAATAAAAAATTTACCTTGGCATGAAAATAATTTAGGATAGATATGGAATGAAAATATTTTACGATTCAATATGTATAAGCAAAAATTTAAAAAAGGAGGGAAATACAACGTGATTAAATAAGATAATAGGATAGGCCAGCATATGAAGCAAAAATTCCATCGTTACTGCCGACATTTAAATTTTTTTTTGAAAAATATATTTTTAATGCATAATTTAATTTTCAAAATAAATTAGATAAAGATTATGATTTAGAATTATTAAATTGTAATAATTTGTGCCAATTTTTTTAGTAACGAGCTACCGCTATAGGTCTTTTTTTAAAAAAAGGTAACGCGCTAAAGTTATCGATACTAAAAAAATATCTATAGAATAATGCGCTATATTAAGTACACTGCATTTTATATATTTCAAGTTCAGAATTGGAACCGAAAAAAGATAAAAAAATTGTTTTATCTTTATTCTCTTTTATTTCTTAAAATTCTATCCAACCAGACATTTTGTTAATATGTTGAGGACGCTTGCTTCTAAAGGCTAAGTTTTCTAACGAGGTTTAGGTTTTGACAGAAAATTTATAAATGTCCTAAATCTTAATTTATACTAAGGGATATTAAGAATAAACGCATAAAATAATGATTATAATTAAATTAATTTTATATGTGAAAGTCAATTTTAATAATATGTAGAATAAATATATAGAATATATATATTGATAAATAACGGATTTCCAAATTTGATAACCATATTCAATTTATATATTATGGAAATTTTATACAAAGACTATCTAAGCCCTAGGCCCGACCATTTACTGCTATTTAATATTATAGTCTTAAGTTCAATTACCTTATATTTGATACTCACATCAAATTTTAATTTTTTAACCCCTCCCTCCTCCTGACTTAATCAAACTCATTATGAGACCAAGAGTGAATACTATTGTTTAGTAAAAAAAATTTTTAATTGCTTCTATTTAATAGTCATGTCAATATTTTGTGTTGATAAAAAATTTCCTGACCCTCCAAGACCTAGAGCCCATTTACAGTTTAATTATTATTACAGTCAAAAGATATTTTAAATACCTTTTATACCAAGTCCTACCTATCATGAACAAATGAAGACGTTCAGTCAAAAGATATTAAAATTAGCTATTATTAGATACTCATATCGATATTTTGTTTTGATAAAAATGTTCCTGACTCCCCAGATCTAGACTCGTCCCTTAAGGGGGAGAGATTGACCTGTAGTTGAATAATCGATCGATTGATACCCTATATTAGACATATCGTATTTCATAAGGCCAAAAATTACAACATTGAAAATTAATAAATAACAATAAAATTAAAAAGAAATAAAACGAAACGAAACGAAACGCGCGTTAAACGCTTTTTAAAATAAGAATCCTCCTTATCACGGTTAAAACTTGATGATACTGTATTATCATTCCACCTTACTAATTTTTTAGTTATCACTTTAAAACCCGGATGATTCCGGATAGTTCTGATCCTTTTAAAAATTACGACATAATTATGAAATTAAATTTATGAATAAAATAAACAATAATCATAAAATAACCCCAAACAACGAAAATATCGGATAGGTTTTTTAACCTGATTCGACGATCTGATATTTAATATAGGCCAGGCGCGTACGCATGAATTTGCTAAGGGGGAGGGGGGGAGGGTAATTAAATTTTTTTTAAGATAAAATTAATGTTATCTAAAAATATCAATCAGATTTGTTAGGACTAATAACTATTTCTAGTACACAATTTTAAATTAAAGTGAATTATAAAAAATTAAATATATAAACCGGCATATAAAAAACTATAAAATAAATGTGAATTATAAAATATTAAGTGGATATAACCAGCATAAGAATCACTATAAAATAAATGACCCAAAATATTTTAAATTTCTTGGGCCTTTAAAATTTATATACAAAGTATAAAAAATTTAAATGTTGGAAAACAAATTTCTTGGGAGAATAATTGTATTTTGTATAAAAAATAAAATTGCACAAAAAATATTACAAGAAGCATATTATATATTTATAATGTAAAATCCAATCTTCGTTAGAATTGAGCTAATTTTTCAATTATCTCACCCGTGCTTGGCTCATGACTATTCAAAAGGGACAAACCATTCAATCTATTTCAGAAGTTTTACTTAGGTATGTTTTTATTCCTCTAAAGAAGAGAATGTTCTCTCATTAGCTGCAGTAATTATGGGAAGAGTTGCTAATATATATATATATAATATACATTGGGAAAATAATCTAAAAGATGTTTGAAGCATTTTTTGAGACTATATAAACTATAGTTAATCTTAGATACCATAGTTGGAATTCAGCTAATAAGGCATCAGATACTTTAACATCTTCGATAAAAATCTGCTAAATATTTTATTTTTTTTCTATCACCATCTGAAAAAGGTTGGGAAGGCTTTTGTAGAAGTAATATCTGCAGATTGTAAGTGCCACCTGATGAATTAAAAACCGTTCATTTATTTGGATTATAAATTTAACTAAGAGAGAGATAAAGACATTTATTTTATATACTCTTCTACTGACCTTATATTAATGTTTGGACGATTAGCTTGCCTTGCTGTCGAGGGAGACAAATATCAAACTTGTATAGCTCTGCTTTTGATTCAACAATAAAATATTATATATGAAATTCTTTATTAACGTTAGCCCTAAATTCCTTGAGTTCTAATAAAATGCTCTCCTCTATTCTCATCGCCTTAATCAAGTCAATATCATTTTTGAAAAGTATTACATAAAATAGTTGTATAATCAAATAATTTATTAATACATTCTAATGAGAAAAAAAAATTTGGTATAAGTATTGAATCCAATAATTTGCTTGCTTCTGAGGAAATATCTCTTTCAGGCCATTGTGATATTTCAATAAGATCATTAATAATTGGCTATTTTAACTCCATAAAAGATGTTACTGCTTGATGGCGATGATTCCATCTTGTTGGACAAGCTTTTTGCAATTTCTTTCTCCTTGTTGGACAAGGAGATTCAGAAATATTCGGTTTAAAATATTTTGTCGCTTGGGGTATTCCATTAATGCTTTAAATTTTATACTATGAAAATTACCTTCATTATCAATTATTGAAATGCTTCCTGAATCCAAATGCCCACGTAATGATAGGCCTTGCAATCCACAATATAGAATGGCCTCAATAGTTAATTTAATCTTACATCTATTTTCTTTTGCTATTTTAATCCTATTTTTGTCCTGATGAAATGGGAATTATATCCCCACTTTGAATCAATTTGAAGAAATCATCAGTCACAGCTTTTGTGATAATTGTCAAAGATTTCTCCAACATCTTTGTACTTGTTGAATGGGATCTTAACAAGACTGTTAAGCTTAACTAAATTTCTTCCAGCATATCTTAGGTCAAACAGGACACATATCTTGCATTAAGCTCCAATGTCTCGGATAGAGTATGCTAGCCATCTAGTAAAATAATGGTTTTGAAATTTTAACTTTCAATTAGTAAATAAAGTTTGTGGATATTGAAAATTGAGGGGTGGAATATAAATCTATTATTAAATAAAATATTTATCATAGGTATCTTTAATACCTTTTTAAGAAATATATGTCTAATTTCTAGGCTAATTACAAAATGTTATAAGATTATTTGTATTTTTTTGCTTTATTGTAAGATGACATTTTCATCATCATCAATATGTTTTAAAAAAATTCCTATGTCCATAATTATTATTTGACTAGAAATTTGAAATAGATAAATATTATGCCACTAAAAATTTGAAAAAAAATAGATAATATTATGCCAAGGAAAACTTGACATCTAAATTAATAAATAAAATAACTTAGTAAATGAATGTAATAAATAAATGTTATTAAATATATATTTAAAAAGAAAGAGAGGAATATATATTAATATTGAAAAATATATCTGGCATCTGCATTTTTTGGCTCCCTGCTGCATACACGCCTGATATAGGCACAACCCTAAATTATATATAATAGTAAATAACTAAAAATATTGGATCGAGTTTTTAAAAAATATTGGCCTAATCCAATTTTTTTTAAAATTGCCAAATATCTGACCTGATACAAACTGAAAAATTGGTGTATTCCTAATAATCAGCTGGATAATTTCATTTAAAATCAGGTGTTCCGATGACCCTTTAAAATAAATGAAGCAAGATACTAATTTATAAATTTTTATAAAATTCAAAATGCCAGCTTAACTAGATTAAAAATATATGTAATATATTTATTGAATGCAAAGATAAATTCATCAATATTATTGTTTCTAATTATATATTATTTATAATTAATTTGTGTAATTTATAAGATTAAACTATAGGAAATAAAGATTAACAGCACGTCTTCTTTCTTTTTAATTGATTTAAAAAAATTTATAGGACTTTTTTATAAATTCACAGCATGTTGAGATTTTTTTTACTTATTGAATGTTAATTATCAATTTTGAGTACTGGCCTCAGGTACTGGTTAAAATTAAAAGTATAGGTGAATAGTGAACTCTAATATTAAAACCCTTTATATAATTGGTATTAAATGTGCTGTATATTTGCAATAATTCTAAATTTGGTTCAATAAACTTATATTTTAAATAAAGAATGTCTAATTTAATATATGTTGCTGGCAATGTGTATAATAAAGAAATGAGTAACATAACTTTATAAAATGTGAAACTAATAGGGATTATATTTTACATCTTCTAATTAATTCAGACTCTTCAAATTTAAAAAACATGAAAAATAAATGAAAGTTCGAAAATAACAAATAAAATAATAAAGTATGTTTGTTTGAATATTGGTGGTTATATATCTCTTTTATAAATTGAAGACAATTTGGATAAGAACTCTTGTCTTGATTTTTTTTAAAATTTATATATGACACTACAAGGATTGATTTGCTTGATTCGACATTAACAGTATAATATTACTATATAAGAAAATAGATTATAGATAATCTATTTAGCTAATCTTTATTTTAAAGTATAAAAGTTATATATGCTTCTTAATTTTCTTTCAAAATAGAAATTGCTTAATTGATCATTTAAAATATATAAAAATTATGTATTCATATAAAAATTTTATATCTTATTTAAATAATCAATCTAAATGTATAAATATATATTTAATATATTTGAAGTAAATCATTAAAGGTGATACAAGAATAATTTTTTTTAAATATTACTATAATAAAGAGAATATTTCATTGACTTTACGAGATGATGTTTCAAGTCAAATATAAACTTTAAATAAATTCAATAAAGAAGGATTACCACTACTACAAGTTTTAAAATCTTAGCGTAAAAAATAAGGTATTATCCGAAAAGTGAGTGACATTTATTATAAATCAATTTAATCTTATCTGAATCTGATAAGCCATCAAGGCCCCTAGAAAATTTGAAGATCCCTTGAAATATGATTTTTTTATACCTAATAAAAAATGGGTCAATTTGAAGAGGTTAGCCTAAAAAGGCCACTTTAAAAATGTTAGCTATAAAAAATGGCGGTTATTTTGAAAATTTATTTTTAAAAGTTATTTTCACCCTCTGAAATTGTAAAGACTGCCCCGCCCCTGCTTAATAATCTCATTATGGTCTTACTAAATAAATGATGTAAATAAAACATAATCCTTCTTGAATATTAATAGCACATTTATGCCTTAATTTTAACATGTCATTGCTTAATTCATACCCATAGCTTCTACATAAACAGGGGGGGGGGGGGGTAAGGACAGTTTGCAAACAATTTATATTGGTAAGGGGGGGGGGATATGGGGTAGGCACCTTTAAGAGTAGAATTGGGGGGGGGGTTATCTTTTAAGTTTTTAGATGAAATAGGACAAAAAATATTGCCGTAAAAATTAATACTATTATATTTCTATTATAATACAATGACATTGCTTTTCAACCAAATATTTATTGCAAACAATCATAGACCTTAATTTTCAAACAAAACTTTCTGCTATCCTTTTTAATTACATTTAAAAGGGTAAAAAATTCACAGCAAACTTATTCATACAGTGGCGTATCCAGGATTTTCCTATAGGAGTGGGGGGGGGGAGGATTGTTGTGAGACGAAGCCCCTTTAACTCTTTTTAATCATATCTTTTAGCGATTCTATTGAATTATTCTATTAAATTATTCATAATTCAATAATAATTTTATTAATATTTTTAGCTTTTATTTACTAATTGGCTCTTATGAATATTTTAAGCAGAAATAATGGTTATAACCCAATTTTTTATTATTTTTAGATTATATTTAATAAAAATTTATTTAAAATATAAAATTGAAATAAAGTTTAGTTTTCTTTTTTTTAAATAAAATTGGCTTTAAAAACTAACCTCCGCTTATATTCTCTTACAATATAAATAGAATAAAAATTTTTAATGAAAATACTAATTGTAGTGTGACTAAAATATATACAAGAAAATAATTTAAAATATCAAAGACTATAAAAAAATTTATTAATCTATATTTGTAATGTGATTTAATTTTCGTGGGAAATTTGACAATTCAACAAGAACAAGAATTTCGTTTGTCGTTGAAACCAAATTCCTGTGGATATTTAACAGAACTAACCCATTTAGTTGATTCGAATTTATTTCATCTACATCCTTTCTTATTTACCTGTTCACATACATTTTCCGCCAAATCATAACCTAAACCAAATCTAAATTTGGTTTTTGTAAATTTATACCAAGTAATGAGCTATAGGAAGATAATTTATTAATGCAACTAGCAGCAAAGATAAACTCTGATTAATATTGCAAAATTTTGAAGAGGGGGGGGGTGTGTTGGGGCAGCGTCTACATGGCAGAAAATTTGATGGATGCAAACCCCTCCAAAATCTACCCATACCCACCTAAAAAAAATCCTGCGGCCTTCGGCCGCGAAATTTACAGATCTACGATGGTATAGTGATTTTATTTAAAAAATCTTATCTGCCACCATTTATAACCTTACAACATAATTCTATTTACAATCTTTCAAGCCTATTTAGGGAAAAAAAATTAAAAATTTGTAGGTGATAATGAACTTTTATTCAAATAATGCAATCTTTTCATAATTTGGTATTCACTTTATTTTCATAAAATATATATAAGTGAATTAAATGAGATAACATATTAATATTTCTATAGAAAAGATCTAAAATATTGTAAAAAATATAAGACGAATAAATTTAAAGAGGTATATTTAGCTTGATTCTACATAATTAAAAACATGTATTGTAAATAGAGCTATTATATAAAATATTAGAATAAAATGAATTATAGTATATTTTGCATTGAAATTATAAAATGTTAAATTAAATATACATTATTTAAAAGCCTATATATTCGCTGTGAAAAAGATACATTAATTATTTTATTAATAATTTGGATAACCTTCTAGATGTTAATGCAAATTGTGTTATAATATAATCAATTGTAAATTTTTCAAAAACATCAATTTCGCTGGATATTAACAGTAAATTTTCCAAAAATGGGTCCGAAATTTTATTCCGCATTCGAGTTTTGTTAATTTTTACTTTACTCATTCGGCTGAAAAGGAAGTTATAAGGGTTAATAAATATTTATATAATAAATTTAAATTAGAATAAGAATTTAATTGATTTAAAAGTCGGTATGGTAATATAAAAGAAAATTTTATCCATTTTTTTATTTTGGTCATGATTTCGCTGTTGATATTTTCTTTGGTAATTTGATCGTTTGCAATACCTTTAATTATATACAATTACAAATAAAATATCAATAAATTACTTTCATCAATATATAACGCGTCATGATCTTCGCAAAAAATGATTGATTGAGACTCCAAATATAAAGAGCGAAAATCATTATATTCATCAACAATGTTTTGGACATCCAATTGATAAGTATGACAAATTTCGGATATTTGCCATCCTTCTATTTTTTCATTATCCATAATTCCAGCGGGAGTAAAAATGGATATCTGTGATAAAAAAATTATTTAAACAATCATAATTAAATCGATCATTTAGATGATTAATTATTGCATTTAGCACAGGGAAAAATATTTCCGTTCTATATCTATAATAATAAATAATAATTTAAATTTTTTTAATTTATTCAACTTGTTTTTTTTTGTTCAACATAATTATTGAATTCTGTTTGATCCAATTTGAATATTGATCATATTATACAAATCAGTTATTACATTATTCTTTTTCAAAAAACTATTAGATAAGGAATGTAATTTTAAAAATATATTGTCTCCATTAACTATATTTTAAAATTATTTATAGAAATAGTAACTAATATTAACCTTTTAGTTTTTGTAATTTATTTTTTGTATGTTGTATTAATTTGGTTACCAAAGCCAAATCATTGCCAACTGCCTCATTTCAATACTCATGTGTACATTTCAATATTTCTTTCAAAATAAATAGACTTAATATAAAATTATCATCTTTAATTCTTGATAATAATCCATCGGCAATGGAAGAGGTTCTTGGGTCATTAGAATCTTTTAATTCAACTAATGATGCTAAATATGTTCATTAACATCTAAAAAAAATTCTACAGATTTGTAGGATGATGACCAATTTCTGAAAATATATAAGTTTCATTAAAAAATTTTATTTACCATGTTGTGTTTTTAATTCCTTTAAGAGATTTCTTGGACTTTCTCATTTGATATTTAACAAACACACCTTGACGACTAACTCCATTCATAAAATTATATAACTCATCTAATATTCCCATTGCCTTTTTCATTTCAATTTTGCATCCACAAACATGGGCAACTACTAAATTTAGCCGATGTGCATGGCACCAAATATAGATGGCTTTTAGAGCCTCTTTCAATATTAAAGCCTGCATTCCTTTGTATACTCCTCTCATATTCCCTGCACCATCCATACTTTGTTCAACCAAATAATCAAGAGGAAGACCAAGATCATTAAACTTAGAAAAAACATGTTTCTTTATATTTTCCCCAGTGGTTTCTGATGTTGTAAAAACATGTATGATCCTTTCTACAGGATGTGGATGCAGATCATCTTCTATATACCGTACAAGCAAAGCTATGCATTCTTTTTTAGACACATCATATGTTCCATCTAATATGATGCTATAGGCACGATTCTCTTTAATTGTTTGAATAATGCTTTTTGCTATTTTTATCTTAACTAGTAGATAGCCCGTCAAAAATGACGAAGAATGAGAATTTTATTCGTTTTTTTAAGAAAGATGTTACCTTTTATTTAAAAATCACATCCAATTTATAAAATTTTTAAACCCCCCCCCCCTCCCCATTTAGGTCAAGTCCAAGCAATGTCATTGAGTCCAACCCATTAGAACTAAGAGTGGAAACTATTATTTGAGTCAAAATATATTTAAATGAGCTTGTACCCAATACCAAAAATCTTTGTAAATATATTACTGGTTACATAAGACTAACATTTAACATTAAAAAATTTCAAGCCAGGTCCAAGCTCATAATATTTGGAAAAAATTTCCAAGCGTTCAAGACCTTATAATTTATAAAAAAAATTCTCAAGCCTAGCTCAATCCATAATAATTTTGAAAATTTTTTCCTAGCCTGGCCCATAATAATTTGTATAAGATATTCCCAGTCAGGTGCAAGCAAATATTAATCTTGAGGAATATTTTTCAAGCCCAGTCCATCCCATATTAAGTTTCAAAACTATTTCCCAAACCCGGAGATAGTTAAATTCCTAAATAATTTATTAACAAATGAAGGGGAAATCTCGGATTTACCAATTAGTGGGTTAACTCCTTTTATCAAAAAATTTGATAAGGGCTATCTATATCTTTTATTAAGTACAAAAAAATGCTATCTATTTAAATTACAAAAATGCCATTCAATACTAATGAAACTTATATGCAATTTATTTATATATTTTTTAAGAAATATGTTTTTCTTGCCATATAAATTTAGGTAATTTTATTAAAAAATGATGAGGATTATTACTCTGTGTGTCTGGTAAAATAAAGAGCAAATCCTTTATGACATTTTAATTTTTGATGGAAAAAGCGACAAATAAAATCTGGGCAGTCGTCTGCAGAAGAAAAAATTAATGTATTATCATCCCATTTAGGGTTGTAGGGGAAAGTAATGAATAATGACGGATTACCAAAGCAGTGTACAACACCCATTGCGTCCTGATAAAGCTGAGGCCCTGGGGGCTACTGGTAAAAGAAGAACGGAAATGATATTTTTGCCAAAGTGTCAATTTTGGTATCCCCCTCTAAAATAGAATCATGAACGACATTGTCAACTCAACCATAAAACGGTCGTAAGTATTATAAAGGCCATGACAAAACTACCGCATATTTTCTCATTAATAATGTTAATGAAATTGGCCGCACTACACATTCACGTTTGAACATCTCTCTAAATATTCATGAAAGTTCCTCAGGGAATCGGATAAAGTATTATTTATAATAACTCCCAATGAGGTGAATGATAGTGGAATTAAATGCTTATATTTGTTAAAAATTAGGCAGAGGTGGCATAGGGATTTTGGTAGTGGTGATAGAAATATCATTTGGAGGCAACTGGGTGTATAAAAACTTGGAGTAGATTTTAAGTTTAAGGATATGTTAGGAACGCCAGTAGCGATCATAGAAGATACTTTCAAAAATTGAGAAGCAAAGGGGTTGTAGGTGTGAACAATATCCTGCAATTCCATTAAAAGACAACGATATAAAAACGGAACCTGGTTATGTCTGTTTTCTATCTCATTTATACTATCATGTATATATAATTGGGCAAATTTAGGTGTTTCCCCTAATGTTGGTAGGAGTGAACCAATGCGATGATGAACCTGTCCATTAATTTGAAAGGTATAATTACCTGATCGCGAATTGGATAAATTATTATTTATAATAACTCCTAGTGAAGTAAATGACAGTGCGGAATTATAAGCTCTTATGTTTGTTAAAAAGTGGGATGATGAACAATGATTCCCGGTAAATAAACGTAATAAATTTGGTGGTAATTGGGAAATTTTAGACAAAAATACCTTCCCATTCAAACAACATGTAGAAAACTGAATATTTATACATGAGCTTTATGATAATTTTTTTCCATTCCACATTTTAGCATTGCAGAAGGCGCATATTTCTGTCATATTTCCGATATCTAATATAGGTGAGTGGTGGTCATCAAATATATGTCGAAATATACATGGTAGAGGTGCCATATGGAATGTGGTAGTGGTTATAGAAATATCAGTTGACGGTATCTGGTTTATTATAAAATAAACCTATATATATAAAACATTAAAAACCTGCAAGGGGGGTTAATATCAGGCGTAGGTCCTTATTATCCTGCATACCTGTAATTCTAGAACGGTTAAGGCGTTTGTTGAGTCGCCATTTTTTTCTTTGCTTATCTTTAATAGAAATATCATGTTTTGTAGCTATGTGAGGGATTAAGTTTGGGTTAACCTAAAAAAAATAAGGAAATGGGGACTTGTCAAGAATCGTGTTTTTCTGAACATTTATTTTGTATTTGTTGATTATTAATGGTAGATATATCAATATTTAAACAATTATAAGGAGGAAATAAAGAAGGGTTTGTTATCTAAAATAAAAACAGAAGAATGATTTAAAAAATATAAATGCATTGAACCTGAAGAGGAGTCAATATAAGGTTCAACTCCCTAGAAATAGTGGAGACATTATCAGAAGCTAAAATAGATGTATTCTATAATATAAAAGAGTATAAAAAAATATATATATATAAGGCTAACTTTATTTTGAGTTGTTAGTAGATTTTGTAGTGCCTCGCTATCCCTAGTGCGTTTCTTTTTTTGATTGATCAGCCATCTTTTTCTTTTATTAATGACGGATAAATCACCACCTGTACAATCATTAACTGAGGTTAGGACATGGCTTGTTATCTAAAATAGAAACAAAAGAATAAATAAAAAAAATAAATGCATTGAACTTGATGAGGAGTCAATATACCACCTGTACAATCATTAAATGAGGGTAAGACAGGGCTTGTTATCAAAAATAAAAACAAAGAATAATATAAATGCAATGAACCTGAAGAGGAGTCAATATTAGGTTCAACTCCCTAGGTGGGGACATTATCAGAAGCTAAAATATATGTATTCTATAATATAAAAGAGTATAAAAAAAATATATATATAAGGCTAACTTTATTTTGAGTTGTTAGTAGATTTTGTAGGGCCTCGCTATCCCTAGTGCATTTCTTTTTTTGATTGATCTGCCATCTTTTTCTTTTACCTGTACAATCATTAACTGAGGTTAACATGGCTTGTTATCTAAAATAGAAACAAAAGAATAAATAAAAAAAATAAATGCATTGAACTTGATGAGGAGTCAATATACAACCTGTACAATCATTAAATGAGGGTAAGACAGGGCTTGTTATCTAAAATAAAAACAAAGAATAATATAAAGAATATAAATGCAATGAACCTGAAGAGGAGTCAATATTAGGTTCAACTCCCTAGAAATAGTTGGGACATTATCAGAAGCTAAAATAGATGTATTCTATAATATAAAAGAGTATAAAAAAAATATATATATAAGGCTAACTTTATTTTGAGTTGTTAGTATATTTTGTAGGGCCTCGCTATCCCTAGTGCGTTTCTTTTTTTGATTGATCTGCCATCTTTTTCTTTTATTAATGACGGATAAATCACCACCTGTACAATCATTAAATGAGGTTAGGACATGGCTTGTTACCTAAAATAAAAACAAAAGAATAAATAAAAAAAATAAATGCATTGAACCTGATGAGGAGTCAATATACCACCTGTACAATCATTAAGTGAGGTTGGGACATGGTTTGTTATCTAAAATAAAAACAAACGAATAAATAAAAAATATATTAATGTATTAAACCTGAAGAGGAGTCAATATTAGGTTAACCTCTCTAGAAATAGTGGGAATATCATCCATCATAAGCTAAGTATTCTAAAATGAAAAGTATAAGCCTTTTTAGTATATATAGATGAATAACTTTATTTTGCATTTGGTAGATTTTATTGGGCTTCATGTCTAAAAATATTTTCTATAAAAAAAATAAAATCAATAAAAAAATAAAAATAAGTACGTACCGATGACATGACGTAGCGATGACATGACGTCACAATGACGTAGTGAGGACATCGGAAAATTATAATATAGATAATTTCAGTTATTTTTTTCACGTGGCCATATGACAGTAAATTTATATAGGTCTCGAAATTTTATCTGATTTTTTTCTCTGCCATTTTTCGTTGTTATCCATGAATGCACGAAAAGTTGGAACCGTTTTTGCCATTAATTTTATGAGACACATAAAATTACCTTCATTTGAATTAGAACCCCAAAAGGCTATATTGCATTTTATAAGGTACATAATGGCATCGATAATATTATGAACTATATTACGATTTTCCATGATTATATCAAGCTTATTTGATAGCAAATAATCTTGTATGCGTTTATTTGCAAGCCAAGTCATATTTGCATATTCACAATCTTTATGAAGAGAAGATGCTTCGTGTCTCTCTAAGTCACGTTTTATGTTTTTCCAATTATTTAACCCAAGTTGAGTCCAAAAAGTATTGGACTTAGGGTCACCAAACATAATACAATATAGACAAAAGACTTTGTCAAAAGTAGTGCTATAAGATAGCCAATTTCTGGGGTTGAGGGGGCCGTCTATATTAACCTTTCTATAATAGGTTATATTCATGCTCCTATTTAAAAAGTAAAAAAAATAAATATTGGTATAGAAATAATGGATGGGTAAAAATTAATGAAAATAAATATTATTTAAAACCTCTTGTTAGTAACAGGATATTGAAATTTATTTGTACATGGCTGACAAGGGCCTACAGTAATTATGAAATTTATCAAAATATTTGTCATCCTAAATAATATAAAGTGAAAAGGGTCATTTGGTTCCTTATTTTTGTATAGCTGAATAAGACTTGGACTTTGAATATCCTCATAATTTATTCCCTTCAAAAGTTATATAAATTTTATTTAAATATAATACCTCATGCAAAGTAAGTGCCTCACTAGAACCGGGGATTGGATGAGGAGATAATACAATTTGGGAATATTGGAGATTTGCTATAAATAAAGAGTATAATTTGTTTACTTATGAAAAACTATTTTTAATATAATTTCAGCCAAATGGTCATTTTATTCTTAGCTACATTATAATTAAGTTAATCAATAAATGTTGGAAATATTCAAATGTCCTAATTTATTTTCTTCAAAAGTTATCATATAATTCGTATTTAAATTAAATACCTCATCATGCAAAGTAAGCACCTCACAGGAACTGGGGATTGGATGAGGAGATAATACAATTTGTGAATATTCAATAACTGAGATTTTCTATAAACAAAGAGTAGTTTAATTTCTTTCCTTATAAAAACTATATTTTTAATAAAATTTTAGCCAAATGGTAATTTTTTTCTTTTATAATTAAGTTTTTAATAAATGTTGGAAATATTTGAATAACCTCATAATCATAATTTATTTTCTTCAAAAGTTATCATATAATTCGTATTTAAATTAAATACTTTATCATGCAAAGTAAGCGTCTCATTGGAACTGGGGATTGGATGAGAAAATAATACAGTTTGTGAATCTTCAATATTGGGATTTGCTATAAATAAAGAGTATAATTTGTTTACTTATGAAAAATTATATTTTTAATAAAATTTTAGTCAAATGGTCATTTTATTCTTAACTACATTATAATTAAGTTTATAATAAAGGTTGGAAATATTTAATCAACCTCATATTCATAATTTATTTCTTTCAAAAGTTATCATATAATTCGTATTTAAATTAAATACCCCATCATGCAAAGTAAGCACCTCACTGGAACTGGGGATTGGATGAGGAGATAATACAATTTGTGAATCTTCAATAACTGAGATTTTCTATAAATAAAGAGGAGTTTAATTTCTTTCCTTATGAAAACTATATTTTTAATAAATTTTTAGGCAAATGATAATTTTTTTTAACTACATTATAATTAAGTTTTTAATAAATGTTTTAATCCTACAAGAATACATGATTGAGAAAACAAGTATTAAAAATATTATGAAGTCCAACATAAAGTTATCAGGTTACAATGGCAAGATGATACTACAAAGGGAATTCACATATTTTGAACCCGATAATCATAAACATCAATATGTCTTTGTAGATCATGTAAAAACATTTTTAAAATATACTTGAAAGATTCATAGGCATGATAGATGCAGATTAATATAAAACTGTGATCACATGAAGAAATCATAAAACAATATTATAATGACTGTAAAAATAAAAACAATTTTAAGTATAAATAAAATTGTGAAATTCATGATGAAAGTATATTATCTAAAGAAATTCTAATAGCTAAATAAAACAATGATAATATTATAAACATACCTAATATAACACATAATGTAAATAAAGGGGATGAAATTCACACAGATAACATTTTGAGTTGAATCCAAATCATATTTTATAAAAAAAAGTAAAAGAACTTTGAAGTCTTAATTCAATTAAAGATGAAAAGATTTAAATTTAAAAATTCCTAGAAATTAGCATTACCTTACTTTTATTATTTTACTACATTATATTAACTTAATAAGTTTTTTTTAATACTTTGGTTTTAAATTATTATTATTAACTAATTAAACATATTGTTAAATTGAACTTTATAATGTATATATAGATATAAAAATAGTGTGATAAACAGTTAAAAAAACATTAAATTATAATATATATAAGTTATTTTCTCTATACCCTGACTACTTTAATATTAATATTATTCTGGTAAAATTTTAAATCAGTTTCTATTAATTCACAAATTTATAGTTACAAATATAAATAAAAAATATTACTTTTTGGTAAGATGTTATTGTCTTTTTTTGCAACTGGGTTTCAACTCCATTTGTGATATTATATGGAATATCACAATTTAAGGATACCAATTATTATTATCTCTTTTGATGGCTACCTTTGTAAATTTCATATCAGCTGGCTTGACATGAGGATGTTTATGTTTATAATGTTCATGTATCTTGTCACTTCTTATTTTAGAAGTTTTACAATTAATAAAATTGCACTTAACTTTAAATAACGTTTTGTTACTTGACATCTAGAAAGAAATAATTATTATAATATAATTTTTTACATATTATGTTTTTTATTATTCTTTGCTTGCTGATATATGTTTTTATGCATGACTCAAAAAATTACCTAAAATTTCTGCTAAAATCTAGAAATTTATTAAAAAACATAATATAAATATATTAACCTTTAAGAAAAGTACCAAATAGGAAATGTGTATATATTAACTTGATAAAATGCTAAATGAAAATCGTTGACAAAGAAAATTTATATTATTTATTAATTGACAAATATCTTTACTTTAATTGACATTTTTCAGAAAATCAACGATAACCATCATAATCGTATCAATTAATGGATTAAAAAAAGATTATAATTCAAATCAAAAATTACCCACCAAAAATCAATATTTACCCCCAAAAAATTAATATCAACCCCTTAAAATCAATACCTACCCCCAAAAATGCTAATATATTTTGGAGGCATTTGTCTCCTACCCCTCCCCCCCCCGGCCAATAGACGCTGTGTTGGGGGTAAATTTTTTTATTAGCTTAAAATGATATTTATGAAAACAATCAAATTTGCGATTGCCCCCCCCCCCCATTGGTTAAGCGCCTGTATTTATGACAATATGCCATAATAATGCATTTATTTTAAATGAGGGGGATTTCAAATTGAATTCATGACCAAAAAATAACTCTTTTATATTCACAATATTTTAGTTGGCAGTAGAGTTAAAATAATTAAAGTTATTCATTTTTAAATTTATGAAAAGAGTACCAGTATAGTTAAAAGATATAATTAATAATGGGAAAACATCGTCGCCAAAGGCGGCTAAAGTCTTTCAGGGGAAGAGGCATAGGTTTTTTAGGGGGGGGGGGTTGCATCTAGTTAAAATCCTGTCATGAAGACTTGCATACCCATAAGGCAAGCTAATAATATAATCTTAATATAAACTAAAACAAATATTTTATAAATCAAAATAATACTTACAATGAAAATTTTTTTTGAAGAAATATCGCTAGCTAAGATGTGTGATAAAACATTTATCAAAAAGCCCAATGGTGAGAAAATTAGAATCCTTTAAAAAAAATTCTACTAATTTTTCTTAAATATCAAAGTTATTACAAAAATCTTGTCTTGAGCTCGGAAAGTATCATGGCAAATGATAGAAATGGTAATAGAAATAATCACCTTTATCAGCCCTAGATTGATAAATACACAACTCTGGCAACAGCGGAAACGCCACCTAGTCCGATGACCAGCGCATGAGCTGGGAGGGGTAGTAACATTTTGCATCAAATTTGTTTGAGGGGAGGGGATTTAAGGGAGTTGGCTATGTAGTAAAGGAGTAATTTATTGTAATATTTTATTTACATATTATGTGTTATGCTTGTTAGTTAGATATGTTTGTTTATATATATACATATATCGATTAATATTCCTAATGTATTATGTACACACTTATCCTTTAATGTTTTTCATGGTATCGCCATCTATAACTAAATTGCACATTATGATTGAATTATAAAACTGAATAAAATGTGAATGATAACTGATATACATTATGAATGAATCATAAAACTAAATAAAATGTAAAAGATGGTTCCACCTTCGCTAAAGGCTAGTATGATAAATTTATTCGGGGATTATCTATTAAATTTTTAGATGAAATAGGACCAAATGCATTGTTGTAAATATTAATACTTTTATCATAGATAAACATCGACCAAATTTTTATAAGACACAGACATTATTTTCCAAATAAAACTATGGATAATTAAGTATTATACATTCTAAGGTAACTCCTATTACTGCCAACACTATAATAATGCATTTCTTGTAAATGATGGGGGTTTTAATTGAATTCATGATCTAATAACTATTTGATGTTCATAATATTTTTATAATTAGTAGTAGAGCATTAATAAATTATACTTTTTTAAAATATGAATGGAGGACCATTATAATTAAAAAGGTGTAATTTATAAAGTAAAAATATAGCCAGGAATTTTATTTTTGCGGGTGGGGGGAGGGCGGTAGGTATATATTTATGATGGAGGCTTGCTTCCAGTGAATATTCTGTCATTTATTACCAAATATTTGAATAGACGTTTATTCAATATTATTTACTGTGTTTACCGAAGTCATTAGCTGATATATATTACGATGATATAATTAAACTTTTAAAAAATTATTATTCGAAGAAAACTAATTTTATGTTAGAGAGATATTATTTTTTCAAAACAGAACAAGAAAAAGGAGAAAAAATTACAGAATAAATTAAAGATAAAAGCAAATAAGTGTGATTTTAAAGAGATGTATATTGTGTTACGGGATAAATATGAAGTTAATCAACACTCCACACTTGACATGGGAAAAGATGTTCAAATCGCTACCTCAATGGTGATAAAGCGTCTACATGACAGTATATTCACTGGATGCAACCCCCCACCCAAAAAAATATATATATATACCCCCCTAAAAATTTTCGCCACCTTCGGCGGCGTTATTATCACATAATTATTAATTTATGCTTAAATAAAAGGCTACTAGTTTTATTAAATGATTGCTTTCAGGTTTATACCGGTAGAAGAGTCCTGCTTATATATTATTTATTAATAACTTACCTTCGCTTTTTATTATTTTCCTCTTTCACTAAACTCGTCTTAAATTTTCAAAATCAACACAAGAAAACAATAAAATGATCGGAATAGTTTCGAAGAAAAATTATTTTGGAAGAAAAATAGAATAATGATTTATTTCGTTTTTTTTCTCTTATATTAACTACAATACAAAATAAATATTTATAATATAATTATGTTTTTTTTAACAAAATGATTGCGCAAAATAATCACCAAAAATATTTATAATCAAAAATGAATGACTTAACAATTTAATCACAAAAAATATTTATCATTAAAAATGAATGACTTCGCAATTTAATTACAAAAAAAACAACGACATATATAACAATTACAATATATTATTTATTATATACTAGTATCAACACTTGAAATAGTATCATATCGAAAAAAGGGAATTTTTATAAAGAATAATTATTATAAAAATGATCGAAATTTAAAAAAAATATATTATAATTGTAACAATACTTTTTAATAGTGTTGTTAATCGACTAAATTTAGTCGACCGACTAACATAGTCGACTAAAACGACTAATTTAGTCGACTAAAACGACTAATATAATCGACTAAAACGACTAATTTAGTCGACTAAAAGAACTAATTAAGTCGACAAAAAGAACTGATTAAGTCGACTAAAAGAACAAGTCGACTAAATTAAGTCATTAAACATAACATAATCGTTATTTTTGAACATTTTTTAAATTTTTTAGGTAAAAATATACGTTGTGAAGATGTAAAAATAAAATTTCAGTGAAGATGTACCATCATAGAAAAATATTAATTGTCATAATCGTTATTTTTAAAATGTAAATAGGTAAAAATATATTTATTGTAAAAGTGTTAATTCAGTGAAGATGTACCATAGAAAAGTGACAATTGTCATAATCGTTATTTGTGAACTTTTTTGAATTTTTTTAAAACAAATAGGTAAAAATATAAATTGTAAAGATGTTAAAATAAAATTTCAGTGAAGATGTACCATAGAAAAATGACAATTGTCAAAATCGTTATTTTTTAACTTTTTGGAATTTTTCAAAGCAAATAGGTAAAAATATATATTGTAAAGATGTTAAAATAAAATTTCAGTGAAGATGTAGCATAGAAAAGTGACAATTGTCAAAATCGTTATTTTTTAACTTTTTTGAATTTTTTTAAAACAAATAGGTAAAATATATATATTGTAAAGATGTTAAAATAAAATTTCAGTGAAGATGTAGCATAGAAAAGTGACAATTGTCAAAATCGTTATTTTTAAACTTTTTGGAATTTTTTTAAAGCAAATAGGTAAAAATATATATTGTAAATATGTTAAAATAAAATTTCAGTGAAGATGTACCATAGAAAAGTGACTATTGTCATAACCGTTATTTGTGAACTTTTTTGAATTTTTTTAAAGTAAATAGGTAAGGATATATATTGTAAAAATGTTAAAATAAAATTTCAGTCAAGATGTACCATAGAAAGGTGACAATCGTCATAATCGTTATTTTTGAACTTTTTTGAATTTTATCAAAGCAAATAGGTAAAAATATATATTGTAAAGATGTTAAAATAAAATTTCAGTGAAGATGTACCATAGAAAAGTGACAATTGTCATAATCGTTATTTTTGAACTTTTTCAAAGCAAATAGGTAAAAATATATATTGTAAAGATGTTAAAATAAAATTTCAGTGAAGATGTACCATAGAAAAGTGACAATTGTCATAATCGTTATTTGTGAACTTTTTTGAATTTTTTCAAAGCAGATTGGTAAAAATATTTATTGTAAAGATGTTAAAATAAAATTTCAGTGAAGATGTACCATAGAAAAGTGACAATTGTCATAATCGTTATTTTTGAACTTTTTTTAAAACAAATAGGTAAAAATATATATTGTAAAGATGTTAAAATAAAATTTCTATGAAGATGTACCATAGAAAAGTGACAATTGTCAAAATCGTTATTTTTTATTTTTGGAATTTTTTTTAAGTAAATAGGTATAAATATATATTGTAAAGATGTTAAAATAAAATTTCAGTGAAGATGTACCATAGAAAAGTAACAATTGTCATAACCGTTATTTGTGAACTTTTTTGAATTTTTTTAAACTAAATAGGTAAGGATATATATTGTAAAAATGTTAAATTAAATTTCAGTCAAGATGTACCATAGAAAGATGACAATTGTCATAATCGTTATTTTTTAAATTTTTCAAAGCAAATAGGTCAAAATATATATTGTAAAGATATTAAAATAAATTTCAGTGAAGATGTACCATAGAAAAGTGACAATTGTCATAATCGTTATTTTTGAACTTTTTTGAATTTTTTTAAAACAAATAGGTAAAATATATATATTGTAAAGATGTTAAAATAAAATTTCAGTGAAGATGTAGCATAGAAAAGTGACAATTGTCAAAATCGTTATTTTTTAACTTTTTGGAATTTTTTTAAAGTAAATAGGTAAAAATATATATTGTAAAGATGTTAAAATAAAATTTCAGTGAAGATGTACCATAGAAAAGTGACTATTGTCATAACCGTTATTTGTGAACTTTTTTGAATTTTTTTAAAGTAAATAGGTAAGGATATATATTGTAAAAATGTTAAAATAAAATTTCAGTCAAGATGTACCATAGAAAGGTGACAATCGTCATAATCGTTATTTTTGAACTTTTTTGAATTTTATCAAAGCAAATAGGTAAAAATATATATTGTAAAGATGTTAAAATAAAATTTCAGTGAAGATGTACCATAGAAAAGTGACAATTGTCATAATCGTTATTTTTGAACTTTTTCAAAGCAAATAGGTAAAAATATATATTGTAAAGATGTTAAAATAAAATTTCAGTGAAGATGTACCATAGAAAAGTGACAATTGTCATAATCGTTATTTTTGAACTTTTTCAAAGCAAATAGGTAAAAATATATATTGTAAAGATGTTAAAATAAAATTTCAGTGAAGATGTACCATAGAAAAGTGACAATTGTCATAATCGTTATTTTTGAACTTTTTTTAAAACAAATAGGTAAAAATATATATTGTAAAGATGTTAAAATAAAATTTCTATGAAGATGTACCATAGAAAAGTGACAATTGTCAAAATCGTTATTTTTTATTTTTGGAATTTTTTTTAAGTAAATAGGTATAAATATATATGTAAAGATGTTAAAATAAAATTTCAGTGAAGATGTAGCATAGAAAAGTGACAATTGTCAAAATCGTTATTTTTTAACTTTTTGGAATTTTTTTAAAGTAAATAGATAAAAATATATATTGTAAAGATGTTAAAATAAAATTTCAGTGAAGATGTACCATAGAAAAGTGACTATTGTCATAACCGTTATTTGTGAACTTTTTTGAATTTTTTTAAAGTAAATAGGTAAGGATATATATTGTAAAAATGTTAAAATAAAATTTCAGTCAAGATGTACCATAGAAAGATGACAATCGTCATAATCGTTATTTTTGAACTTTTTTGAATTTTATCAAAGCAAATAGGTAAAAATATATATTGTAAAGATGTTAAAATAAAATTTCAGTGAAGATGTACCATAGAAAAGTGACAATTGTCATAATCGTTATTTTTGAACTTTTTTTAAAACAAATAGGTAAAATATATATATTGTAAAGATGTTAAAATAAAATTTCAGTGAAGATGTAGCATAGAAAAGTGAAGATGTAGCATAGAAAAGTGACAATTGTCAAAATCGTTATTTTTTAACTTTTTGGAATTTTTTTAAAGTAAATAGATAAAAATATATATTGTAAAGATGTTAAAATAAAATTTCAGTGAAGATGTACCATAGAAAAGTGACTATTGTCATAACCGTTATTTGTGAACTTTTTTGAATTTTTTTAAAGTAAATAGGTAAGGATATATATTGTAAAAATGTTAAAATAAAATTTCAGTCAAGATGTACCATAGAAAGGTGACAATCGTCATAATCGTTATTTTTGAACTTTTTTGAATTTTATCAAAGCAAATAGGTAAAAATATATATTGTAAAGATGTTAAAATAAAATTTCAGTGAAGATGTACCATAGAAAAGTGACAATTGTCATAATCGTTATTTTGAACTTTTTCAAAGCAAATAGGTAAAAATATATATTGTAAAGATGTCAAAATAAAATTTCAGTGAAGATGTACCATAGAAAAGTGACAATTGTCATAATCGTTATTTGTGAACTTTTTTTCAAAGCAGATTGGTAACAATATTTATTGTAAAGATGTTAAAATAAAATTTCAGTGAAGATGTACCATAGAAAAGTGACAATTGTCATAATCGTTATTTTTGAACTTTTTTTAAAACAAATAGGTAAAAATATATATTGTAAAGATGTTAAAATAAAATTTCTATGAAGATGTACCATAGAAAAGTGACAATTGTCAAAATCGTTATTTTTTATTTTTGGAATTTTTTTTAAGTAAATAGGTATAAATATATATTGTAAAGATGTTAAAATAAAATTTCAGTGAAGATGTACCATAGAAAAGTAACAATTGTCATAACCGCTATTTGTGAACTTTTTTGAATTTTTTTAAACTAAATAGGTAAGGATATATATTGTAAAAATGTTAAATTAAATTTCAGTCAAGATGTACCATAGAAAGATGACAATTGTCATAATCGTTATTTTTTAAATTTTTCAAAGCAAATAGGTCAAAATATATATTGTAAAGATGTTAAAATAAATTTCAGTGAAGATGTACCATAGAAAAGTGACAATTGTCATAATCGTTATTTTTGAACTTTTTTGAATTTTTTTAAAACAAATAGGTAAAATATATATATTGTAAAGATGTTAAAATAAAATTTCAGTGAAGATGTAGCATAGAAAAGTGACAATTGTCAAAATCGTTATTTTTTAACTTTTTGGAATTTTTTTAAAGTAAATAGGTAAAAATATATATTGTAAAGATGTTAAAATAAAATTTCAGTGAAGATGTACCATAGAAAAGTGACTATTGTCATAACCGTTATTTGTGAACTTTTTTGAATTTTTTTAAAGTAAATAGGTAAGGATATATATTGTAAAAATGTTAAAATAAAATTTCAGTCAAGATGTACCATAGAAAGATGACAATCGTCATAATCGTTATTTTTGAACTTTTTTGAATTTTATCAAAGCAAATAGGTAAAAATATATATTGTAAAGATGTTAAAATAAAATTTCTATGAAGATGTACCATTGAAAAGTGACAATTGTCAAAATCGTTATTTTTTATTTTTGGAATTTTTTTTAAGTAAATAGGTATAAATATATATGTAAAGATGTTAAAATAAAATTTCAGTGAAGATGTAGCATAGAAAAGTGACAATTGTCAAAATCGTTATTTTTTAACTTTTTGGAATTTTTTTAAAGTAAATAGATAAAAATATATATTGTAAAGATGTTAAAATAAAATTTCAGTGAAGATGTACCATAGAAAAGTGACTATTGTCATAACCGTTATTTGTGAACGTTTTTGAATTTTTTCAAAGCAAATAGGTAAAAATATATATTGTAAAGATGTTAAAATAATATTTCAGTGAAGATGTACCATAGAAAAATGATAATTGTCAAAATCGTTATTTTTTAACTTTTTGGAATTTTTTCAAAGCAAATAGGTAAAAATAAATATTGTAAAGATGTTAAAATAAAATTTCTATGAAGATGTACCATAGAAAAGTGACAATTGTCAAAATCGTTATTTTTTATTTTTGGAATTTTTTTTAAGTAAATAGGTAAAAATATATATTGTAAATATGTTAAAATAAAATTTCAGTGAAGATGTACCATAGAAAAGTGACTATTGTCATAACCGTTATTTGTGAACTTTTTTGAATTTTTTTAAAGTAAATAGGTAAGGATATATATTGTAAAAATGTTAAAATAAAATTTCAGTCAAGATGTACCATAGAAAGATGACAATCGTCATAATCGTTATTTTTGAACTTTTTTGAATTTTATCAAAGCAAATAGGTAAAAATATATATTGTAAAGATGTTAAAATAAAATTTCTATGAAGATGTACCATTGAAAAGTGACAATTGTCAAAATCGCTATTTTTTATTTTTGGAATTTTTTTTAAGTAAATAGGTATAAATATATATGTAAAGATGTTAAAATAAAATTTCAGTGAAGATGTAGCATAGAAAAGTGACAATTGTCAAAATCGTTATTTTTTAACTTTTTGGAATTTTTTTAAAGTAAATAGATAAAAATATATATTGTAAAGATGTTAAAATAAAATTTCAGTGAAGATGTACCATAGAAAAGTGACTATTGTCATAACCGTTATTTGTGAACGTTTTTGAATTTTTTCAAAGCAAATAGGTAAAAATATATATTGTAAAGATTTTATAATAAAATTTCAGTGATGATGTACCATAGAAAATTGACAATTGTCATAATCGTTATTTTTGAACTTTTTCAAATCAAATAGGTAAAAATATATATTGTAAAGATGTTAAAATAAAATTTCAGTGAAGATTTACCATAGAAAAGTCACAATTGTCATAATCGTTATTTTTGAATTTTTTCTAAGCAAATATTTAAATATATATATTGTAGACATGTTAAATTAAAATTTTAGTGAAGATGCCACAGAAAAGTGACAATTGCCATAATCGTTATTTTTGAACTTTTTTGAATTTTTTCACAGCAAATAGGTATAAATATTTATTGTAAACATGTTAAGTTAAAATTTCAGTTAAGATGTACCATTGAAAAGTAACAATTGTCTATTTTCAACTTTTTAGCTGAAACGAGCAGACTTTTAGCCTACGCCCCTTTATCTTATTGGGCGAGCTTGCTAAATAATATCAAAAATTACGATCGGACGGGTGAAAAAAATTTTTACTTTTAATTTTTATTTAAAATTTATCAGGTATAAACATTAAAAAATATATACTTCAACATTTGTCCATAGTACAAATAATTGTTGTGGATGTTATATGTGGGAAAAGCTTATGAGATTAAAAAACTTCTTATATTTTATTTGCTTGGCAGCTCCTATGATTGGATACCTAAATCTATATTTTATAAAGGTGCCTTATAAAAAAATCTTAAGATTATAATTATTTTTTTAAAGGTGATAATTTTGTTCAACAAGTCCCAATAGCATGGTGAGGCAAACCACTTCAAGAGGCTTCTTAAACCATTGGTTTTTTAGGCCATAAAATATTGAAATGCATTTTTATTTATTAATAATGATATGTATTGAATAATTTTATTGTTCAAAATATGATATTACTTATAAATTGAAGCTAATAATATATAAAATTGAAACGTAATTTTGGCTAATTTAATAAACATTTTGGACATTAAATAAATATGAAATAGAGATTAAGATTTCTAAGCATTCCCAAACCAATCATACCTGTAATGAAGTACTTAAGTGCTTGAAGTCCTTTAAAAAAGGGACGACAGGTGGGTTAGATGGTTTTAGACACGGTTTTTTTCCTGATTTAATTCAATGCTATGATAATGGTTTTATTGACCCTTTGATGAAATGATTAACTAAACTTTGCAATAATATCCTCTTATGAGAAGTTCCTCTTTGTATTCGTCCAATTCTTTTTGGCGCTCGTCTTGTTCTTTAACCAAGCCGGATCACGGCAGCAAAAGGCTTGTCTGGGATGTCTCGTGTGTTACCTCCTTTCCGGCTAACGGAAATATCGCACCCCTGGAACTCCAAGAACTCGATAAGTTTAATAAATATAGATTTATCCCTAATTCTTTTATATTTATTCCCCTTATTTTTAGCGTTCTGGGAAACCCCGGTCCCCATTCCCTAAAGTTCTTAAATCAATTGGGTAGAAGAATTGCATTAAGTACAGGGGTTAAAAACGAGTCCTTATCTCTTAAACAAAAAATCCAATTCGAAATCCAAAAAATTTTTCTTCGAAACCTCCCTTTTCCCTCATAGTTCAGCACCTATAATTTGCAAAATATTTTTTTAGCGGTTTAAATCAGGGTATTTGACCGATAAAATATGTTCAAATTCAAATATGTTTTTTTAAGTTAATATCTATATTATTAATTTTTTAAATTCATTGTCATTAAATAACTAACATTTAGCTATCCATAGCAGATTCTTGTTCTTATTCATATTCAATATTATTATTCTTTAATATTTTTTAATCAATTTTCCTGATGTCTTAGATCTTCAATTGATTTCTATTTTTATAAGAATATTAACCCAAATCGACCTATTTCCTTCAAAATAAGAAGTAAAACTAGGAATTATTAATTTCTTAATGTGGTGGGAAAATTTTAATTTATTGAGGTCGGAATTGATTGTTTTTGGAAATTACTACTTTCCTAATTCGCTATATTAAACATTGAAATTAATTATATCACTTAAAATATTTTGGTCATCACTATCTTGTAAATTAGCTAATTCTAGAATTATATCAGATACTTCATTAAATTCACTACTAGTGAGATTCCCCTCTTGATATTGTTGACCCAAAAAATAAGCAAAAATTGTGATCAATTTGACCGTATTTAACCAGGACAAATACTCCTTTGGTCAATTGACTGAATTAGACTGGTCAATTGACCGACTTGCCAACCCTGGTTTAAATATTGATATAAATATCATAAATTGTTTCTCGCGAAATATAGATATAGTATATAATATTCTTTTTTTTCTTTCCTTAATCATTATTTTTTTTGATTTTATAACATAACATAAATATTGTAACTTTCCTTATATTATTATTATTATAAATATAACCATTAATATTTTTGAAAGTAAATGGTAAATTTTTTCTTAAATTAAAATAAAAATACCCCCTCTCCCCCCCCCACCGTTTTGGTAAAAAATATAATTTCAAAAAAAACAATGAATTTTATTTAGGTCAGTGAAGTTGGCCCCACAATTTTTGATTTTCAATGGTTTATCAGTTGGTGTGATTAGTACCCGATTTGTACCGTTTTCAGTTCGATTTGTACCATCACCGTTTTTGAGATATTCAAAGAACAAAATGGGGGGCCAACTTCACGACAGACCCCCAACTTTTGAACTTAAAAATAAAAAGTGAATAGGTCGATAGAGAATGATTTGTACCGATTTGTACCGTTTTCAGACACTCAAAATTTATTTTTTTTTAAAATAATTTTTAACGTCCAACGGTAGAGAATTTTTTTCTCTTCCTAATGATGCCTCAAATTAAGCTTTATCTTCATTATTTATTTCGGAAATCAAATTTTAAACCTTATATTGTAGCGTGAAGTTAGCCCCCCACCCAATATTCAAAATTTGAGATTTTTCAAATTTTTAAAACGGGATTGATTTGTACCGATTTGTATCGTTTCAAACTCGATTTGTACTATTACCGTTTTCCAGCTATTGACCGTTAAAGATATGGCGCCAAAAATAAAAAACACTCAACATTTATTTTTTTAAAAAATTATTTAACGTACAACGGTAGAGAATTTTTTTCTCTTCCGCCTCAAATTAAGCTCTATCTTCATTATTTATTTCGGAAATCAAATTTTAAACCCTATAAGAAGATTTTTTATAAAAAAATTTTTTTAGTTTTATTTTAAAGAGTCGAGCTTTAAAGGGTTAATTTAGAAATTAAATTTTTGATTAAATTATATTTCGTTGAATACAATTTTTAAAAAATGGAATTAAGTTTTTTTTTCAAAACTAAATTGATAGTAAGTATAAAGATACTTCTAAAAAAATATTTTTTCAAAGGGAAAAGGCTAACATTTTAAACGTAATTTTAATTATTTTTATATCATTGAACTAAGAATTTAATGGAAATAGGTCGATTTGGGTTAATATTCTTATAAAAATAGAAATCGATTGAAGATCTAAGACATCAGGAAAATTGATTAAAAAATATTAAAGAAAATAATAATATTGAATATGAATCAGAACAAGAATCTGCTATGGATAGTTAAATGTTAGTTATTTAAAGACAATGAATTTAAAAAATTAATAATATAGATATTAACTTAAAAAAACATATTTGAATTTGAACATATTTTACCGGTCAAATACCCTGATTTAAAGCGCTAAAAAAATATTTTGCAAATTATAGGTGCTGAACTAGGAAGGAAAAGGGAGGTTTCAAAGAAACATTTTTAGGATTTAGAATTGGATTTTTTGTTTAAGAGATAAGGACTCGTTTTTGACCCCTGTCCTTATGCAATTCTTCTACCCAATTGATTTAAGAACTTTAGAGAATGGGGACCGGGGTTTCCCAGAACGCTAAAAATAAGGGGAATAAATTTAAAAGAATTAGGGAGGAATCTATATTTATAAAACTTAGAGTTCTCGGAGTTCCAGGGGTGCGGTATTTCAGTTAGCCGGAAAGGAGGTAACACACGAGACATTCCAGAAAAGTCTTTTGCCGCCGTGATCCGGCTTGGTTAAAGAAACAAGACGAGCGCCAAAATGAATTGGACGAATACAAAGAGGAATTTATCATAAGAGGATATTATTGCAAAGTTTAGTTAATCATTTCATCAAAGGGTCAATAAATCCATTATCATAGCATTGAATTAAATCAGGAAAAAAACCGTGTCTAAAACCATCTAACCCACCTGTCGTCTCTTTTTTAAAGGACTTCAAGCACTTAAGTACTTCATCACAGGTATGATTGGTTTGGGAATGCTTAGAAATCTTAATCTCTAATTCATATTTTTTTATGTCCAAAATGTTTATTAAATTAGCCAAAATTAAGTTTCAATTTTATATATTATTAGCTTCAATTTATAAGTAATATCATATTTTGAACAATAAAATTATTCAATACATATCACTATTAATAAATAAAAATGCATTTCAATATTTTATCTTGAAGTGGTTTGCCTCAACCTGCTATTGGGACCTGTTGAACAAAGTTATCACTTTTACAAAAATTTAAATTTAAAAAAATAATTATAATCTTAAGATTTTTTTATAAGGCACCTTTATAGAATATAGATTTAGGTATCCAATCATAGGAGCTGCCAAGCAAATAAAATCTAAGAAGTTTTTTAATCTCATAAGCTTTTCCCACATATAACACCCACAACAATTATTTGTACTATGGACAAATGTTAAGTATATATTTTTTAATGTTTATACCTGATAAATTTTAAATAAAAATTAAAAGTAAAAAATTTATATGGTCCGATCGTAATTTTTGATATTATTTAGCAAGCTCGCCCAATAAGATAAAGGGGCGTAGGCTAAAAGTCTGCTCGTTTCAGCTAAAAAGTTGAAAAATAGACAATTGTTACTTTTCAATGGTACATCTTAACTGAAATTTTAACTTAACATGTTTACAATAAATATTTATACCTATTTGCTGTGAAAAAATTCAAAAAAGTTCAATAATAACGATTATGGCAATTGTCACTTTTCTGAGGAATCTTCACTAAAATTTTAATTTAACATGTCTACAATATATATATTTACATATTTGCTTAGAAAAAATTCAAAAATAACGATTATGACAATTGTCACTTTTCTATGGTACATCTTCACTGAAATTTTATTTTAACATCTTTACAATATATATTTTTGCCTATTTGCTTTAAAAAAATTCAAAAAAGTTCAAAAATAGCGATTATGACAATTGCCACTTTTCTATGGTACATCTTCACTGAAATTTTATTCTAACATTTTTTACAATATATATTCCCACCTATTTACTTTAAAAAAATTCAAAAGTTCAAAAATAACGATTTTGACAATAAACACTTTTCTTTGGTACATCTTCACTGAAATTTTATTTTAAAATCTTTACAATATATATTTTTACCTATTTGTTTTAAAAAAATTCAAAAAAGTTCAAAAATAACGATTATGACAATTGTCACGTTTCTATGGTACATCTTCACTGAAATTTTATTTTAACATCTTTACAATATATATTTTTACCTATTTGTTTTAAAAAAATTCAAAAAAGTTCAAAAATAACGATTATGACAATTGTCACTTTTCTATGGTACATCTTCGCTGAAATTTTATTTTAACATCTTTACAATATATATTTTTACATTTTTGTTTTAAAAAAATTCAAAAATTGATTATGACAATTAACACTTTTCTATGGAAAATCTTCACATAAATTTTAACTTAATATGTTTACAATATATATTTTTACCTTTACCTATATATGCTGCTAACTAAAAAGATCAACTTTATCGACTAAATTAGTCGTTTTAGTCGACTAAATTAGTTGTTTTAGTCGACTATATTAGTCGTTTTAGTCGACTATATTAGTCGTTTTAGTCGACTATATTAGTCGTTTTAGTAGACTATGTTAGTCTTTTTAGTCGACTATGTTAGTTGTTTTAGTCGACTATATTAGTCGCTTTAGTCGACTATATTAGTCGTTTTAGTCAACTAAATTAGTCGTTTTAGTCGACTAATTAGTTGTTTTAGTCGACTAATAGACTAATTTAGTCGCTAAAGTTTTTAGAACTCGACTAATTAACAACACTACTTTTTAATGTTGAATATATTTAAAATAATATGATGAATATAAATAAATGTGGAGCAAAAGGCTACCTAAAAATGACTAATTATAAAGGGACTTGTAAATTAAAGTTTTAAAATAGTTTCAATTTTATAAATTTATTTAAATATTAAAAAAAATTAAATTATAATGACATATTCATAAATTTATTGCTGTTTAATATAAATAAATATATGGACTATGCGATTAAAAAACTAGATAGTCATTTAGATGTCAGTGCAAAGTCTGTAATAATATCCTCTGTATTTAATGTATCTAAAATATCAATTTCACTAGATATTAATAGAGGACTTCGGGATACGGACATGAAAAAAGTTTTTTTCGGGTTCGGGTCGTAAGAGCTGTCCGACCCGAAAAATAAATAATAATATTAATATCCTAAATAGTCATTAAAATTTATAATTTTACGTAAATATAAAATCATACCATTTTTTATTTATGACATTTTATCCTTAAAATGTCAATCATAATAACATGTCATGTCATTATCAATTATTATTTTATATTTTTACCGGATACCTAAAATTTTATCACTTAATTGTGTTTCCCCAGTAGAGTACAAGATTTTATGTACTAAAGATAAGTTTTATTATTTCATTTATTATTTTATTATATACATTCTCCTATAAAACCTTCTATAATGCTGTTTTTTCCAAATACAAATTGATCATAATTATTTTTAAAATAATCCTAATAACCTTAATTATTCGCTTTCTATAATTAGTAGTAGTAAAATTGTCCTTATTTATATTATTTTTACCATAATCTGTAGTAAGTAGATCTTTCTTACATATTAAATTTTTCTAATGTTGAAATACTAATTATTAGAGATTTAAATCATCTCTCAAATCTACTATAAATTATAATAGATATAGAGATTCAATCTGAAACTAGTTCTAAAATTCAATAGATTAATGATAAACTCTTAAATCTAGTATTGTTTTGTTATTAGTATTTAAATAGTTGATTTTGAATAGTAGATTGATAGTTATTAATATTATACTAATTCCTTATTTAAAATTTAAATGGGTTGAACTTATAAACAGGATAGAGGTTAAAGTTTTTGAGATTGAACTAGGTATTGTTATAGTGAATAAAAGAAGTGGACCAATATATAAATGTATTTTTTTTTAGATTTTAGACAGCCTAATTAAATACTCATATTAAAAAAAAATTTCAATGGATGTCAAATTAAAAAAAATTTGTGAAAAGATTAGGACCAATGAGTATGAAGTAAAGGAAAATGTCAATGGCAAATCTGATGTCTGGAAAAAGTTAATTACGTTATATGCATTATATGCAAATTTATTTATGTATACAATTCAATTACAACAGGTTAGATATTTATACATAAAATATGATCTTATTAAATTATTTTAGGCACAAATCAACTAAAAAGGCATAAATGTGTATATACAATAGAGAGTAATAAGACTCAAATAACAATTGATAGCCTTTTTGGTACTGATCCCAAAAAACTCAAAAGTTGTACCAAATTAAAAAAAAGAGTGTACAAAGGTGCTTACTATGTTTTGTAGACGTGATTTGAGATCATTTGATACAATTCATGGGGAAGGCTTTGTTGATTGTTGCCAATATTTTGCAAAAATTGGTTCAATATATGGAAATATTGATGTTAAAAGCATCATTCCAAATCCCACGACAATTTCTAGAAATTTAATAGGTACTGCTGATAGTATGCGCAATAAATTATTTACGATATTAAATGCATATATGAAAAAGGGTCGATGTGCTGGTAACAAATTTATGAAAATATGGTTAAATTATTATTAATTTTTTATAGCCACCACAGACCTTTGGACTAATGATTATAAGAAAGTATCCTATGTAACTCTTACAATTCATTTCTTAAATGATTCCTGGAAAACTTAATATTATTTACATGCAAGTTTGAACTTGAAAAAAAGACAGGTGAAAATATTAAAAAGGAAATTATAAGAAATTTCACCTTGTTAGGTATTGATTTCATTAAAAATATTTATAAAAATCCATGTATTCTTTATATCAGGATACAGCAGGGCATACTTATCGGAAATTCCAATCATTACAGACCAAGGAGCAAATATGATTAAAGCCTTTGAAAATCATAAAAGATTAAATTGTTCTTCTCATCTATTAAACACAGTATTAAGGAATACTTTTGATAACAAAAATATTGAATCACAAAGTTCGGAGATATATCAATTTTTTGTTGATTGTAAAAGTTTAGTAACTTATATGAAACAGAGTGGGTATGTTAAATTAACTTTTTATTAAAATATCATTAAATTTTCAGATTAGTTAATCAGCTCGATAAAACTCTCCATATGTGTGTTGAGACTAGATGGAATAGCAGGCTAAATATGATTGAATCGATTTTTAATCAATATAATGAAATATTGGAGATCCTCAAATCCAGAGGAGAGCCGATTAGACTCGAAAATATCGATTTTGAAATGATGAGGGATCTTATCAAGTTTCTGACGCCTTTTAAAATTGCGAGTGATGAACTTGAGAGTGATTTAAAACCCACAATTCACAAAGTCATATGGTGCTATCATAAAATATTAAGTTTTTTAGCGCATCCTAACCTAAACTCTTAGCTAAATCAGCTATCGCATAGATGCCAAAAAATATTTATGGATAAATTTCAAATAGATGTGTTCCACAAAATTTCGACGTTTTTGTGCCCAAAATTTCGGGATATGAAATTGTTATTCCGAGAAAATTATAAAGATTTGTGTCAACATATTAACATGTTGATGAATGCAGAGAAAATCAACAGATATTATTGAGAAAAAGTCTATAAATATCAACTCACCATCTAGCTCCTGCTCAACGGATAGAGTAGTAAATAAAGGTTCATTAAATTATTAAATTATTTATTAAAAATAATAAAGTAAATATACATCTTTTAATATTATTATTATATTATGAATATTTTTTTTCTTAAGAAAATACTGAGGTAGATACGTTTTTGGATTTCTCTCTATGGGAGGCTGACAATGCGTTTTCTGATGCTAGCGCCGAAGTTGACGAGCTTAAAAAATACCTAGATCCTAAATTATATATAGAAGATGATGATATTTTAAATTGGTGGAAAACAAACCACAATGAATTTCCAAATTTAAGTATTTTAGCTCTTCCTAGCTATCCCTGCTTCGTCCGATATCAGTGAAAGAGCGTTTTCAGCTGCTGGTAGGGCCTTTGAAGAGAAAAAGACTTGTTTAAAGCCAGATAAACTGGACGCCTCTTTATTTATATATCATAATTATTCACTTTGTGATACTTTTGATAATGATATTGATATGTTAATATAATATAATATGTTCATTATATATTTATAACTTTTATATCATTATCAATTCGACATAAATGATGCTTTTATTTTAATTTTTTATAATCGATATAATTTTTAAATTCGCTTGTATATTAATCTTTTTATAATATTTTTTACAAATTAAATAAAATGCAACTTATTATATATCTTGAATAGATTATGGCCGTCAAATAAACTTTAATTTAAGGTGGCGATCAATAAATACACATAAATTTTTTTTGGCTATTAGAATATTCAAACGCAAATTGAAAAATTTTATTCGGGCTCGGGTCGGGTTGGACTAAAAAATGTGTGCTCGGGCTCGGGTCGGGCTCGGACAAAATTTTTTTTAAAATTCGGGCTCGGGTTGCGAAAAAATTACCTTGCAGTCCTCTAGATATTAATAATAAATTTTCTAAAAAGCTATCAGAAATTTTATTTCTTATGCGAGTTTTAACTATTTTAACTTTACTCATAGCTCTTTCAGCAGAGCACGAGGTAGTTGGGAGTTATAAAATATTTATATAATCTTTTTAAACATGGAAAAGAATTTAATTTAGCTAATAATCTATATGGTAATATAAACGAATATTTTAGCCATTTTTTTGTATTGTTGGTTTTAATATCATTTATGTTTTCATCTTTAAACATATATTAAAATTATGTTGTTATTAAAATTAATTACTTTCGTCATATAAGGTATGATTTTTCCTTGTATTCATGAGATCTTTATTATAAATAACTGATGAGGAATCTAAATATAAAACTCGGTAATTGAAATATTCATCCACTATTTTCTGTGGATCAAAATGATATAAACCAGCAATTTCCGATATCTGGGAAATTTCTATACACTCATTGTCTGCTAATCCAGCAGGAGTAAATATAGAAATTTGATTTAAAAAATGAAGTGTATCATAATTAAATCTTTCATTTAAATGTTTAATTATCATGTTAATTATTGGGTAAAAATTATCGTTTTTATATCTAAAAAATAAAATATTATTTTTAAAATAAACTTTTCTTAACTTCTCTTTTTGTTGTTCAATATAATTATCAAACTCTGTTTGATCCAATTTGAATATTGACCTAATATTATAGATATCCGATATAATATTATTTTCATCCATAAAGGATTTAACATCATGATGTAATTTGGAGAAAATATTATCACTATTAGCTTAATTACAAAATATAATTTAAATATATGATAATAATTTACCTCTTAATCTTTGAAATTTATTTTTTGTATGTTGTATTAATTTACTTACCATAGCTAGATCATTTCCTATAGCCTGCAATTCAATGCAGGTTTCGTGTGTGCATTTTAAGATAATTTTTAAAATAAATAAGCTTAAAATAAAATCATATTTTTTTATTCTTGATAATAATCCCTCAGCAATTAAAGATGTGATTGGGTCATCAGAATTGCTTAGCTCATTCAATGAGGCTATAATATATTCTTAAACATTTAAAAAATTTTCTAATGCTTTGAAAGATGAGGCCCAATTTCTGAAAATAAATAAATTTCTTAGAAAAATTATATTCATCTACCGTGTTGTATTTTTTATTCTTTTTAGAGATTTTTTGGACTTTTGCATCTGGAATTTCATAAAAACCCCTTGACGTAACTCCATTCATAAAATTATAGAGTTCGTCTAAAATTCCCATCGAGTTTTTAATTTCATTTCCATGAGCACATATACGAATAACAATTAAATTAAGTCTATGAGCATGACACCACACATAAATTGCTTTAGGAGCCTCTTTTAATATTAGAGCCTGTTCCCTTATTAACACCTCTCATATTATTGGCACCATCCATACTTTGACCAATGAGGTATTTTAGTGGAAGATGTAATGCTTTTAACTTAGACTAAACATTATTTTTAATATTTTCTCCGGTTGTATCAGAAGTTGTAAAAATATTAATAATTCTTTCCACTGGATGTGGATAATCTTGAATATACCTTATAATTAAGGCAACACATTCTTTTTTTAAAATATCATATGTGCCATCTAATATTAAGCTACAATTTGACATAATTTGCTTAATTATTTGATTCAATATTTTTATTTTCATTATCTCAGCTAATTTTTTTACATGGCCATAGGATATGAAGTTTATATGTGGTCTCAATATTTTATTGCCATAAGTACTATTTTTCTCTAGATATGCCCTTAATACTGGGACATTTTTTGAGATCAAAGTTATAAGCCTTGAAAAATTACCATTATTAGAATTGCTTCCCCAAAACGCAACATTGCCTCGTATTAAATATACAATAGCATCAATTATATTAATGATAATAAAACGATTTTGGGTTATAATTTCTTCTCGGTTGAATAAAAGATGGTCATCAATACGCTTCAGAGAAATCCATGCCATATATGCATATTCACAATTTGCATGAACAGGAGATGCTTCATGTCTCTCCATATCCCGATAGTAAAGTTATAAGAGCTTTAAAAATAGATACAAGAGAAAAACCGATAACGTTCGAAAGAGTAGAGGAGATATCCAAAAAAGATGAAGAGAGAAAAACCGATAACGTTCGAAAGAGTAGAGGAGATATCCAAAAAAGATGAAGAATTAATAAGAATTAGAACTTGTTTGAAAGGAGAGACAGTATGGAAAAGCGAAGACAAAGCCTTTAAGAATAAATATAGAAGACAATTGTTTATTGAGAGGATATCGATTAGGGATACCGAGTAAGTTAAGAAAAGATACATTAGCCGTATTACATACAAGGACATCAAAGCATAGAAAGAATGAAGAATAAAGCAAGAGAATATATTTGGTGGCCCAAGATGAATAGTGAAATTGAAAAATTAACTAGAAGCTGTGAGACATGTAACATGTGGGCTAATGTACCAGCAAAGAATAAAGCAGATAAATGGCCAGAAACGGACATTCCAGGTAAAAGAATACATGTAGATTTTTTAGAATATGATAAAAGAAAATATTTTATCATGGTAGATGTTGGATCGAAATGGATAGATTGTCAACAAGTTTCAGGTTTAACGACAAAAATAGCGTTGACAAAAATAAAAGATTTTGCAGGTAAATATGGATTATTGGAAACTTTGATATCAGATGGAGGCCCAGCGTTTAAAGGTAGAGTTTTTAACCAATTTTGTGATAGGTGGAATATGAAGCATTTAGTATCGCCACCACATTACCCGAGAAGTAATGGGCAAGCCGAGAGAATGGTAGCTATTGTTAAAAGCTGGTTAAAAAAAGAAAAATATGGAGAGGGAAAATGGTTGTTGTTATTATTAGCATATAACAATACTAAGACTGGCAAAAGAAATTCACCAGCAGAGATGTTTTTAGGTAGAAAAACAAGAACTGAATTAGATTTTTTGAAAGAAAGGATAAAGCAAAAGGATGAAACATATGATGAAAAATTTAAAGTTGGAAGTTTTGTATGGATTCTACTGGTTGATGGTCTAGTTAAATGGGGGAAGGGTATAGTAAGTAAGAATATAGGAAGAAAAAAAGTAGAAGTAGAAATTGAAGGGCAAGAAGGAACCTTTACTAGACACTTGAAACAAGTAAGACTTAGAAGCTTAGGGCAAGAAAGAGATATTGGATATAATTAGAAGAAATAAATTGATGATAGACATAATTATGAGAATCATATTTTCAGATAGAATGAAATTGATGATAGACATAGTTATGAGAATCATAATTTATAAAGAGATAAATTGATGATAGACATTATTATGAGAATCATATTGATGATAGACATAATTATGAGAATCATAATTTATAAAGAAATAAATTGATGATAGACTTAATTAGGAGAATCATAATTCTTGATGAAATAAAATTGATGTTACACCTAATTATGAGAATCATAATTTATAAGGGTTAAAACGGTTAAGAGAATTATCATGTGGATTGTATATCATTAAGATTATGGAATATGTATATATTTTTATAGTAATTTTTGTAGATGGCGTCATACTTTCGCTTAGGAAATAAGATTATAAAGATGGAAATTAGAGAGGTGGATGGATCAGTAGAATCTAACAGATGAATGGAAGCTGCAAGAACGGAAGCGCAAAAGAGATATGGGAACTCTTGCAGTAAGTACCCAAGAGACAACGATTCGAACGAAGAAATGAACCATATTGAGAAAAACCTTCTAGAATGTTGGTCGTGCGGAGGGATGCACAAGTTGAGGTTCTGTCCAATAGCAGTAGAGACCTCAAGTAACAATACAGCGTTTTCGGTGCTGGAGAATGGGGAACCAACGAAAGATGCAGTGGAAGGTTAGTCTTAAGGGTGGAGGTGTTATATTCGCTTTGTGAATATGTGATCGACGATTGTTAAGTATTAGTTTATATATAAATTATATTTTTATATAATTTGTTAGTTTGTGAATATGTGATCGACGATTGTTAAGTATTAATTTGAATATCCAGTCTAGGAATTTATTTTTTTTATGAACTTGAATAAACTTGTAATTTTAATTATTTTTTATGAATACTTGTAATTTTATTATTTTTTATGAATTTTTAAATACTTGTAATTTTTTTGCATATTAAAAAAATGTATATAAATGAAAAAATTTTAAAATAAAAATGTAGTGTATAATTTTATAATTCAAGAAACTTATTTTTGTAGTATAAATTTCGAGATTTGGTTTCGTAAGATTTTATAGAATTATTTAATATTTATATATATTCTTTTTTATTAATACTAGGTTCCATTAAATTCATTAAAGTCTCTCCCACGAGCCTTCGACATTTTGATTCATATAAGGAATTTTAACAATAATATATGATTAAATGATTATAAATAATTATTAGATTTCAGAGTAACAACAACTGTCTGTCGGCAAATTATAATTTTTTCTGGAGCTAATGTTTTGATCATTTTTATAAATGAAGGATTTTCAACAATTGAAAATGGCTGAATCATATCTATAATAAAATCAGATATTAAATCATCTAAAATGGTTTGGGTTAAAGTCTGAGGTCTCTTGAAAAAAAATAAATGAACGATGAGCCTAATCCAATATTTTCTTTAATAGATTTTTTCTCCTTCCCCTTTAATATTTGGATTAAGAGTGTTTGATGTTTTCTCTTAAAATTTAAAATGCAAACATTTATTTAGTATCTATACCCTTAAATCTTTTACAATGTTGCAAGTTGAGGTAATGCTAACTGAATTTTTATATTTTTTGGACATGGCAAGCATTTTACTAACAGAGATTTGTTTTCTTTATTTTGAAATATTATTTTAAAATATGGTCTATAAATTGGCCATGGAATGTTGTCATTTTCGTAATCAATATTAATCTTAAAAATTAATATAATAGAATAAAATAAAATAAAATAAAATAAAATACCAATTCCATTGCAATTAAAAATGGCAAATTCCTTGAGATGGATTGTAAAATCAGAATTTGCTTGTTTATTTATAACTCGGACATAATATTTAATTAATATTTATATATTCTTTTTTATTTATAAGTTTTAATATTTTACATATATATATAATTTTTTAATATATATATTAATATTAATTTATATGCTTATATGAAATAAAATAAATTTTACACTCAAGTATTTTTATTTATAATATAAAAAAGGGTTAAATAAAAGTATATCAAAATGTATCTTAAAAAGTATCTAAAACAGATACAAATACCTCTAAAATAATATCTAGATACAGATACTTTAATCAAAAATCTATCTAGACACAGATACCACATTTTTATATCTAGATACTTTAACAACTCTGCTGATTTACAAAAAACTGTCGACAAATAGTTTTACTGAAGTTAGAAAAATATTATTAAGACATTTTGCTATTTTCGGTTACTCCAATACGATTTTTACGGATAATGGGCCCCCATTTCAAAGTAGAGAATTCAGTATATTTTGCAAACAATTCTTAATTAGAAATATATATAGTGCTCTGTACCACCCTAGAACCAACGGAGAAGCAGAGCGGTTAGCACAAACTTTAAAAAAATTTTTAAAAAACATAATGATTCTAATAAAATACAAGATTTTCTGTTTAATTATCGAAATACGCCACAAATAACCATAAAACAATCACCAAGTTCAATTATGCTTAAATATCAACCCATAGGACCTTTACAATTAATAAAACCAGTTATCCTCATCCATACATACCCCAGTTACCAGGTTTTTTTTAAATATAAATGATAAAATGTGCAAAAGATTTTTAAAAAGATATTTGGATTACAGGTATTAATTGGTAAAAGAACAGTACCAATGACATTTTTAGCTGAGACTAAATTAGGTTTATGGAGAAGACATATTAATCATTTAAAATATAGGTTCGACGACTCCAATTTAAAAAATAGGAAGGAAGGAAGAGGAGAAACTAGGCAAACTATACCACTAATCAATGAAATTGATTCTATACAAAATTCAATAACAAAAGACAGTTGCGAAGACAGGGGGAGGGGGCTTTGGGGTTATTTTTTTTAAATTTTTTTTATTGTGAATAATTTCATTTAAAAAACGGTTTCAATTTAAAAATAAAATAATATCAACGATATCAAAATGAAATATATTTTAAACAAAACAAATAAGAATTTTCAATTTTAATCACATGGTTTAAAAATATAAATTAAAAATTTTATGATTTAAAATATTAAATAACAATAAAGATATATTGTAAATATTTTCTGGCATAGTTAAATTAGATATTTATAAATTTAATAATAAAATTTATATTGTTAAACTAATTACATAGTTTTAAATTTTAGTATATTTATAAATTTAATAATAAAATTTATATTGTTAAACTAATTACATAGTTTTAAAATTTTAGTTTATTTTTTATAATTAATTTTTAAATAAAAGAAAAATCATTTAATTACAGCATGATATACGAAAAATTTTTTCACATCGTAATCAAGGTATATTTTAATTTATTTATAAAATTTATGTAATTTGAATTAGAAATATATATGAATGTTGCTAGTAAAAATCAGCCATCAGTTGATTTGGTTACAAAATCCTCAAATGACGATGGTAATGATATTCACTTATAATATCTTTTATTAAATTTTTCAATTAGTAATACAAGTAATACTATACCCTGGGAAAACAAATGAGTTAGCTTAAAATCATCAAATGATGATGGTATATTCTAAATTATTTATAATTTCTCTTATTATTTTATAATTAAAAATATTATGTTTTATAAAAGCATATGAGGTATCAGTAGATTTGGCTGGAAAATTATCAAATGATGGTATGGTATTTTATAAAATAATTGAGTTCCATTATTTTATTTGTAAACTATATTATTTTGAGTTATTAAAATTTTGCAATGTGCTTTATTTAGTTATAACCCTTTTTTATATGATAAAGCCCATCATTTCGATTTGTGTTATTTCCCAAACAATTTTTAGATAGTACAACATTATAAGCACAAGTAGATTTGGGCAGTATTGTGAAAACTTGTATCTTAGATACAAATTAGTAATATCTTTCCCATAAGACCAAGTGGGCATTTCGCCCACGAGGCCCCAAGAAAATAACGATTTTTGAGGCCAATTGATAAAAAAATGAAAGAGACCGATAAAAAATAATAAAATATATATTATTTCTTTTTATCATATTAGTTATGAATTTTGTCTTGTAATATTCATATATTTCATATAATAAAGGTTGTCATAGAATATCATATCAATTCATTTTTTGAGGATTATCATTTAGATGTTATTATATTGATTTTTAATATAAGTCAAGTCTTGATTAATTAAAATTTCTATATATTTTATAATTTAATTAGCTATAAAATATTAAATTCAATATCCATATACAATTCCTACAGAAGATCAAACCATAATGAAATACTTATCAATTTTTGAAACTGAAAATTTAAAACACACACGGGAATTTCCTTTGAGATGATATAAATCTTATGAAAAAAGGATAAAATACTTAGACACCATTTAGAAAAGGCGCTTTTCAGGAGCAAGAAAAGGAAAGCTGAAACTCCCCGATAAATTAAAATCCATGGGAATAAGTTCTCTAATAAGTTATTAATACTGTTCTAGTTATAATGAGGAATTTAATAATAAAAAAATGGAAATAGGTAGCAAACTAGTGGTTTACAAATATATAATACAAGACAGCAGTTGATCTGAAAATAATTTTTCTGGCTAAAGGAGATTGCCAAGTCTCCAAATAAATAAGTGGAACAAGGTGGTGGGCACATGATAAAGACCTTATATAGTTATATGTTGTAAAGAGCTTACTCACGATCTCTAAGGGAAAAATCATCAGGCTAAATCTTTAATTGAGAATCTGACCAAAAAATGTTAAATCTGCTTTAATTTTTGGTGGCTCTCATTATATCTTTAAACATAATTTGAAGATTTATCACTTGGAAAATGATTGAAGATGCCATCTTTTATAATCTTTATCTCCATTCGAAATAAAGTTTTAAAATGGCTATAAATTTAAATAAAAATATTCTTGTTTTAAAGCTGCCAGATAACATCTGGATACAAAATATAATGCTAAAAACTCGAATTAATTTAAGGAGGATGTAAAGTGATGAACGCTCAAAGATCCGATTGAGGATCCGATTAATTAAGCCTTAAGATTTTCGGCGAATATGATTATCGAATGTGCAATACATGTATCGAAAGAATTTTGATGAAATAAATAAGGTATGGCCTTGAAGATAGTTTCATAATTAAATAATGTATGATAAGTAGTAAATCTAATGCAAGTAGGGTAGTCTTGCAATGAGAATTGGTGGATAAAAGTCTTGGAATCTGTAGTTGATAACGGTCTTGAGATACAGAAACGATGATAATAGTATTTATTTAAAGAAAAAGTTTTATTATTTCTTTTTTTCTATTATAATACATATATATATTTCAAAATTAAACATAATTCAATATAAATAAATGTCCAATTTATATATCACGATCTAAATATTGCCTTAAACAGTAAACATTTAAATGGACATGTAAAGTATTAATACTTTAGACAATATTAAATAAAGAAATATAGTATAATATGACATTAACGCATTTATAAACATTAAACTTTAAATTGAAATAATACATTATTTAATTTATATTACATGTTACCAACATGTAACAAAATCCAACCAAGTTATCAATGCTAAATATGTATCCATGAGATTCTTTGAAGCTATAATATAAACACAACCAGAGTTAGGCATTTTACTTAATAAAAGTTAGCGGTTACTATTACAAACGGCTAAGTAACAATTTCACTTCAAAAAAAAGCGAGCGGTTTTATCTTTATTTAGAACATGTAATAGTTACATAAAAATACTTTATTACATAATTAAAAATAAAAATAAATGAAAATAGAAAAATGAAATAAAGTAAAAAGTATTAGAATTTGAAGAAATTCTATTCGTAGTTTTATTGGATTCCCTTCTTTCTGTTAACCAATACAATCAGACATTCCATTTTAACATTAATATATATTTATAAAAAAAATATTTCTATATTAAAAAAATTATTTTGGTTTAAAAGAATAGAAATTTAAAAGTCCAAAAAACTTAAGTTACACAAACAAACATAATGATACAAAGCCTCTTTGTTATATTTTTAAAATGTGAGATATGTTATGTAACGCAACGCAATTTGTAATTTTCTGCCCAACTCTGCTCACAAATGCGTACATTAATCTATTTTATGACAACATATTAGTAAATTATTAAAGAACATATAGTAATTTCAAAATTATAAAAATCGGCTGAGGGCAAATATGAACACGATTAATTGAAGACCTTTATATTAATGCCTGTTGTAAAAGAATTCTATTTGGACTATATTTGTAATATGCTTGATTTTAATATACAAAAAATCTGATACTCGGTGCAGTATGATGTGTTTTATGTAAATTTTATAGTATAAGTAATAATTTTATAAGTATATATATATATATATATACTTTATTATATGCACAATTGCGATAAGTATATGTTTTTATAAGTTCAATTATATAATTTTATATGTGCAATTCTTTAAATAAATGTGGGATTCTCATTTATATGAGTCTTTTTTAAATAAAAATTTAATAAAATTGTGTCTAACCTATCGTATTGACATTTTTGTCCAAAAATATAAGAAATAATAAAAACGCCCTTAGCCACAATAAAAATGAGGCCGCTAGAAAATATTTGCCCGCAAGGCCGTAGGATCGGCATTCCGCCCTTGTTCTTTTCTTGTTGTGCTCCTCAGATCTGAACTCTAAAATTCATATTGAAACATATAATTTTTAAAATCTAAAAAAAATATAGAAAAACACTGTCCTCATCAAAAAGATGTTTCATTATACTTAAATTTTCATATTAAAAATGATAAGCTATTAAAAATATTTGGATACCTGACAAATGTTATAAATTTCCAAATTGTCCTTGGATAAAAGAAATTTAACATTTCAAGCATCGTGGCTTAACAAATATAAGTGGCGCTTACTAAGTTTATTAAAAGGGAGCTTTTTGTAAAGTGTGCATCATTTTTTCACCAAGATATGCTGGAAACGGGTTACAAAAACTCAGAACATTGGAAAGTCAAATATATACAAGATGGAAAGATGCTCTTGAAAATTTTAATTATCATCAACAAAATAAATATCTCAATTCTTGCGAGATGTCGGATGCTTTAAAAGCCATCTCTATGAATCAAAAGATATCAATATCTAATGTATTGAATAAAATAAAATTTGATATTGTTACAACCAACAGAGCAAGAATAAATGTAATAATTGATGCAATCATTTGGTTAGGGAGGCAGGGCTTAGCATTAAGAGTTTATAAAATATCTGCTGGTCCCTTAACAATTACATATTCTTCTCATAATGAAGGGAATTTCAAGGAATTGTTGAAAATTTTATGCAATAATAATGATAAATACATATAAAGCTTTCTGAAAGCTCTGCTAAAAATGCCACCTACCTTAGTCCAAGTATTCAAAATAAAATAAGAGCCATATGCAATAGGTTCATATTGAAAGATTTCTACAAAAGTGAAAGCATCACCATTTTTTAATATTTTGGCGATGAGACTTCGGATGTTGGTAACATAGAGCAATTATCTATAGCAGTAAGGGACAATTTTTAATATCAATTAAATGTGTATATTTTTTATTTAATTATACATATGATTTTAGCAAAATGCTACAAAAAAATTGACTTGGATTTAAGGGAGGTTATGATAGGGCAAAGGATATTGTTGAGATATTAACAAATATCAGAGATAAGATGGATGAAAAATTTCATGAAATATAAGAATGTAAAGGAGATAGCTCTTTACCGATTAGTACCTACATTAATGAAAGGTCTTTTTCAACTTTGAAAAGGTTAAAACCTATATAAGAAATAGCACCGGTGAAAACCGTTTAAATGGATTACCCCTATTAAATATTTATAAGGAGATTATTTTAGATAAAAATTTGATTCTAAATGAATTAGCCAAATCTCAGAGAAAAGTAGACCTCTCTTTATAAATTCAAATCATAAAACTGCTATATGATTATAATATATTCTTAGTCATAAAATTTTTATATGCAAAACTTAATTATAATGAATTCTTACTCATAATATTTATATATTTTTTATATTATGCTATTTTTAATAACAGTATTGCATTTGCAATAAGAATTATTTATATTTTGATTCATTTGTATTAATTATAACTGTTAAATTATATTTATTTTAAATAACGTACAAGAATTACTTATATTTTATTGATTATATTTATTTTAAATATAGTTTAAAATTTTTAATATAATAATCTGTATATAATTTCTACATTTTGAAATTTATTTTATTGTATATTATCATTTTAAAATAAATGCATAGTTTAATAAGGGATGATATTTTTGCTAAAGTATTTTAATAAATAAAATCTAATATTTATTTTTAACACTCAATAAGATATATTGAGTGATAATAAAAAATGGAAGGTTTGGGAGGGGGGGGGGGCAATTTTTTTCTCTTTCTACAGATAAATTAATTTGCAATTGACTAAACATTGATAAAATTTTTAGAATAATGCTTTCAGCTCATATTTGGCCAAAATTCTGTTACTAATATTGTTTTTTATGCTGGCTATTATAGTGGTTAGACACTAATAAAGCACATAATATTGCCAAAATTTAAAAATAGAGTTTGGGGGCGAAGCCTCCCCAAAATTTTTAACCCCCCCCCCCCCCCCAGGGATAAAGACATGGATCCTATAAAATACTCGATAACCAAAGATAATGATCCTATACAAGACTGGATAAACAAAAACACCATCATAAATGAAAAGATTGAAATTGACAGTACTCACCTACAGTAGTGAACGAAAGTACAAGTAGCCGTTATCCAAAACGGATAAGAAAACAATTTATACCGTTCCAAATCGAGATCCTAAAAAGGAGAGAATTTATGTAATAGAATCAATTAACCTTAAAGGCAATTGATAATACGATTAATTGTATTCAAATATTCATTGTGTATGATGATTAAATTATGTATTTATGATTTGTAAAAGATATATATAAACTGAAGTACAAAAATATAATAGTTAAAATATAATAAATTCGTTCACTAATAATAATATATTACAAGTAGAGCATTAATAATTTATTCTTTTTAAAATTTATGAATGGAGGACCATTATAATTAAAAAAGGTGTAATATATAATAAAAATATCGCCAGGAAATTTTTTTTGGAGAGGGGGGGGGGTTGTGAGTAGGTATAGGTTTATGAGGGAGGTTTGCTTCCAGTGAATATTCTATCATGTATATGCTGCTCTTGATATTGGATAATGCTAGATAAATACAAGCTTAAGTAGCAGCTGGAGCTCGCTTAGCTAGATGCTTTTTAGGATGGTTAGTATTGTTAAACGACCTGATTTGAGTCGATTTTTATTGATGGCCCGATTAAGATTTTAGCCAAGACAATATTTTATAAGCCTGTAAATATTGTTTAGCTCATAGAAGTCAAAAAGATTTAGACCTTTATTTGACAAATCTCGAGATCATATTATTTTGGCTAAAATCTTAATCGGGCCTTTTAACAATACTAGTGGTAAAGCATCCCATTTTTCAAAATTAGCACCAATTTTAAAAATGGATCAACACCTTATTTCTTTTTTTTATATTAGTGTTAAATTTTTAAATAATTAACACCCATTTAAACAAATATATTAATATTTTATTTAAATAGCATTCTTACGAAATTTTACGGTTTATTTTAGATAAATATAATTCTTTTAGCATTAAATCATTTTATAATTATAATTTCCTTCTTTTATCTTTTAGAAAAAATAAAATGATGAAAAATCAAAATATATCATATAAAAAATAAGGTATAATCTATTTATAATATTTATTATTCTTATTATTTTATTAACACATTCTACACATCAAAATGAAACAAAACCGGCTTCATATCATATGCGGAAGGAGCCGCAGATCGTGTTGTTAAAAAACCTGATTTAGGCCGATTTTTAAAAACGTCCCAATAAAGATTTTGGCCAAAATAATATTATCTAAGCCAGGAGATTTTGTTCATAAATGGCAGAAAGATTTGGATTTCCATTCGAGGATTACATAATATTATTTTGGCTAAAATCTTAATCGGACCGCTTTTTAAAATCGACCCAAATCGGGCTTTTCAACAATACTAACCGCAGGTACGCAAAGAAGGGTTTGGTAGCCGAACCTAAGTTTGAGGAGCCTGATGAACATATTTCACGGAACTCTTGTCCCTGTTTATTAACTATAAATTATATTTTCTAAATATATTTTTTTTAAATTATAAATCCTTATAAAATGATTTCCTTCATAATAATAAGGTAGAGCAGAATATGTTAAAAAATCTGCATATCCTATAAAAACTTTATGATTAGATAAAATCTGATTTTTAAACCCAATAAATATTAATTTAAATGATATCTTTAAATATATTTTGTCTCATTATATTTTAGGCTTATTCAAAGGCGAATCGAGTTTTTATTTTGTTTCAAATAATTGGATCCGGTTCGATTAGTAACAAATACAAATAGTAATTCGTTTTGTTCGAATAAAAACAGACAATTATTAGATACGCATACGTTTTTGAATAGGCTTATAACTATATAAAATGACAGTTTTTATAATTAAATATGTTAAATAATTGATATTAATGTTTTTTGAATAAATGATATAAAGTTATTATTTTTATAAAATTCCTGTTTAGAATATATTGGTCAAAGAATGATAACATCGAGGAGAGTGGGAATGCTGGTATGTATTTTCTTATCATATTCTTCAAAATATCTTGAGATTTGAACTATACACCAAAAATTCCTTGACTTAAATAATTCTAATGGTTCTGGTTCCAGTTTATATAAAAATAATTCTAAGTTATCACTTTTTTTATAACGATGTTTTACTAAATTTTGAATTACAGTACATATCTTAACTAAATGATCAACCTTTACGTATTTTTCTTTCAAATAGTGATATAATGTATACGTTTTTGGAGTAAGGGGGAGGGGGGAGGTTATTAGTTTAAAATGATATTTACGAGAACAAGCGAATTTTTGGAGTGGGTCTTTGTGCCGCCCAATTAAGCCTATAATTAGGATTGATTGTTCAACTTACCGAAATAATTTTGAAAAGTTATTTCCAAATTGAAATCTTGCTAATGATATATATCCTAAATTTACATCTGGTCTTTCAGATACTCTGTATTAAACAAAAGTAGGAATTGAAATTTATATAAAATTTACTAAATTTAACCGAGTTTTTTTAAATTTTAATATGGTTAAATATAACAATATATAATAATATAATTCATAAAATAACAAAGAATTTAAAGTATCTTTATCTATCACAAATTTTGGTTACTTTAGTAAAAGATATAAAATGCTCTTGATCAAATTCCTTGAATATAATGATTTAATAATTAAAAATATTACAAGCGAGTAGTATATAAATACCCAAATAAATAAAATAGTGTTAGTATGAAATAAAATTATCTAAAATGTTAATATTTTGTCGTTGTTTTCCATGTGTCTTTTAACAGCTCGCCATAGGGCTGGAATATTTCCAGCTCCAAATCCATCTGTTTTGTGTCTTTCTATGAGTTCCAAAAAGAAGGTACCTTCCTGGAAAATTGGTTTGCTAAAGATTTGGAGCAAATACCTGGTTATTTTGGAAATTCAAAAAATTAAGGAAAATAATCATGTAATAGGGGTGTAGATTTATTATTTCTTTAAATGAAATATATAAACATAGGGGTCAGGCAAGTCAAATTTTATTTGGTAAGATAAATTTAATAATAAATGTGTGCAATTCAGATATTAAATCCATAACAAAAAAATGCGCTGACAGATGCTAAAACCCGATATCGGTTGATCCATCCTTACTTTTTAAAAATTTCAATTAATGTTTAACATTTTTTATAACATTTGTTTAGGTAAAGTTCTTTAATTTTTTTTAAAAAATGACATCAAGATGTGATTTAACAACTTTCCTCTAAAATTCTTAGATAAAAATAAAATGAATTTGATTTATTTACTTTTTAAAATAAATATGGATTACCTTTTATCAGAATCGATTATTTCATTGTTATTTATGTCTACGGGGTTATCATCGGTGTCAATCAATATTCCAGTTCCATAAATTTTGGCCCAATCTATCTCAATATCTTTTATTCTTTTCACAATAACATCCTTAAAGTTTGTTAGATTTTTTTAAAGATTAGCATTTTATTGGTGGTTAGAATAAAAAATCTACTTATAATTTGGAAATTTTAGAAGCACTTTCCAATCTTGTCATCAACCAATCTTAAATATAAAAAAAATATATAGGATCTTGTAGACTAGGATGTCTGGCTGAACATATAGAGCTCTTATCGACAAAATTTGATTATAATAAAAATGAATTATGACTTATGAAATTTATATTGTTATATTTTCTTTATAATTTTTTTCTGTTACATCTTTGTAATATGTTTCGGGAGTAACCAAAAATTCCAAACCACTTTCAGTCAAAATATTTCTCGTGGTAAAAATGTCTGGACAAGACAAGGCGATGTGTTGTATACCCGGTCCACCGTGAGCCGATATAAAGGAACTTATTTGATCCGAAACTGGAAAATATCAAATGATATAAAAATACATGATTTTAGGGGATATAATAAATTATTATTCTTTAAATTGATAAAAAAATAATATAAAAAACTCCCTTCTCTAGTTAGTAAAGCTACTTCAAACCATTTAAGAAATCATCGACAAAATTATAAATACTCTTTAATTAACACCTTAATATATGTACTTTGTTATCGATTTTAAAAAAATTATTTTAGGGTTCGCTAACCGTTGGGCATCAATGATTCCGCCAGAACTAAATGAAAAGGTAAAGATTTTTTGGAAAATCTATTAACTTTCCCAAGGGCCGAAGATAAAATACTGTGTTCGCGACATTTCCAGTATTCCATGGCCAACAGCCTTACACCTAAATCTTGATCATTTTTGATGACAAAACCTTCTTCGTTTGATTCTTTGCTTATTTTTGTCAAATAAGATTTTTTAATTAAATTTTTTCAAAAATTTACGATTAATAATTTTTAAGATTTTACTCCATCCATTTGGGTAATCTTATTAATAATTTCTTTTTAATATAATTTCCTCTCAATGTTTTATTAATGCGGACCAGGCAAGATGGGTTTAAAAATTATATTTAATTATTAATAGATCAACCTCGTGCATGGTGCTAATAGGAATATTGTAGCTTAATTAACCATGAGATTTTCATAAAAAATTTATAAAGGCATTTAGAATAATATATAAAGGAATTTTAAAAAAAACCTGTTTAACTTAAAACGGTGAAAGTCCAAACAGTAACTGTACCAGGAAATAATAGAACTGTATTGTCCAGTGTGACAAGCAATTGCCACGTGATCAATTTTGGTAAACAAATTTATTGACACCTGTTGAAATTTCATATTTTCTGTTTGATTTTCATTGAGATTTTCAGATGATTCTAATTCATAGTTTTTTGCTGGAATGGTTCTGAAAAAGAAATTTCTTGTAATAATTCATTACACATATTTATATAATATTAATATATTCGTTATTTATATAGTTATTAACGCTCACGAGGTTAAGAAAAAAATGCAAGTAATTAGATGTCTAGGTTACTCCCATTTTGGTATTGTTTTATCTCATTTTTATATTATGATTTGATATTTTTAATGCTTAGATGAATAGATATGTTGTAAGGGTTTAGCAAATTCAGGGCCATACTGACCCGGGATTTATATAGCAAATTTGTGTTTTTTATTTTGAAAGACTAGATTGTACCTATCCTATGAATTTCAGACTTTGGCCAAAAAATTTTGTTTATTTTTTAAATTTATATGAAAAATCTATAAACAGAAATTAACAAACTGAAAATAGGTCAAAGATTCATAATAAAATCTGGAGACATACAGAGGTACCACTTGCACGGCCCGGCCCGGATTTTTTAAAAAATAATGAGGAGATATGTCAACTGCATTCGAGGTCTGTCAATTCGCTATCGCTCGCCCACATCATGGGCGGGCGTTTGCAGATGGGATAAAATATTATGAAACAATGGACCGGCGATGGGCAGGTGAATTTTAGATATATTAAAATAAAATAATTGTTGAATATTTAGCAGGTAGGTTAGAAATTTAAGATAAATGGGAAGGTTGCAAGTGAATTTTAAAAAAAACCATGGGCGGGAAAGAGATAAAATTTTATTAAAACAGTGGATGGGCGTTCGGATTAAAACCTGCCCACAGGCCTCTACTTTGCATATCCTGGATCACTACAAATTAATCTACAATTCTTTTGAAATAAATTTTTTTTAAAGCTCTGAGGTGGGGCAAGACCATTCCATTTTACCCCTCAAGGGTCAAAGAAACAATAGATATTTATTAAACTTGCGGAACAGAACATAAAATTAAAATATCTAACAATACCTTAGCTAGTTTATGCCAAATCCTATCTTAGTTCCTTTTTAAATAATATATCTGATCAAATATTTCTAAACTATCTTATAATAGCAACAAACTTATAGATTCCAAGATTTTTATTTATTTGTAAAAATCTCAAATTGGATAGTAAAATATTAACTTTTTGTTTGGAAGGTGCCTCATCATGTAATTGGGCAGGAAAGGACCTCGATACTCTGAATCATCTATGAGAGTATGCAACACGTTTCCCACGCAAGATCTAATTATAGCGTATTTTATGCATCCAAATTCATCGCTAATCTCTGTCACAGGTTGTATGATACAAGCCATATTATTAAATTGAGAATTCAGAGATTGGCCATCATATAAGTCCTCTTCTTTCCTGCTCATCAAACTATCTGATCTAACATCGTTACTTCCATCAATATATGACGATATTTCTTGGGGAATGTTGATATTTAAAAAATTATTTTGGGTAGAATTGACTTCGAAATGACAACAGCGGCCCAAAATTTCTATAAGGTTATCGACTCGCAGAGCTATGTTGAAAACCGAATCAGCCCCACCATTTAAATGATAACTCGGATTGTTGCAGCAGAAAACTGTGAAATCGTCCCACTCCTCGACACACTTATCATCTAAGGGGTTCTCATTCAGAACGAATTGGTCAATGTCATAATCATTATTTGTCATGCCTTTTCTCTTCTGTTTTACCAAAAAATCACTAGGACTTTCATTTGAGCTCTGACGTTGGATCACTATAAAAATTAGCTGATGACTCTTTAGCACCCACTGATAGCATGTTTTAGTTATTTTGGTGGCCCAGAGCTTAAGTTTCAATTGTTTCATCAACTTCGAGGTTACTTTCAATCCGTCTTTGCAACAAATTTGAACGTGGTGCAATGAAGCGCCTCCCATTTAATTTTCTGAATATATTTCATTCATAAAATTTTAGTTGCCATAGAACTAATTAATAAATTAAAAAGCTTTATTGATCTCACGAAATGTAAAATACTAAGTGTTTAAGTATAATTATATTAATATTTAAATTAATAAACTTTCAATCATATCTTATTAATTTTCTAAAGAGGTGAATTTTTGTTTTTTTTGTATTTAAAAATGTTAAAGTGCTTTATAAACGATCGACAGATGTAATATTTTAATAATATATTGCTAATATAAAAACATACACGTGAAAAGGATGGAGAAATTTTGATATATCCTTCCTATTTATAAAAAGAAAAATTAGAATATACAATTGAAAAATTATCACCTAGTTCTTTAAAGGATTCTCTATATCAAACCGTTTTTCCGCTGGGTTGGTTTAATTTGGTTATGTAAATACAATAAAATAAAATAATAAATAAGTTTAAAAATAAAAGTCAGATTTGAACATATATATATTGACTGGATTAGTGTAATACAAAAAAACTTTTCTCGTCCAATCATTGTTGTACCTTTTATTGTAAACAAAAGCCTTTGGCTTGTATTACATAATTATTTGTTAGATACGTCAAAATTTTGAAAATGCTATTTCATTTTGAAATTAAAACCGTTTTCTCATATTTTCTGAGATCAACATATTTACCTGTTATTTTCAAATTCATTAAAAATATAATGCTTCCAAATTTTAAACTTTCGCGTTACAATAGAGTAAATTTTTGCTTAATTAATTTAAAAAGAGAAAATTGTTATTAGGAAAATAATTATTGTAAATAATATAATTTAAATTAAATATTGGCTTCGTTCTTACATACTGAAATTTATAATAAATAGAAAATATACAATACTTAATATTTTAAAATATAAAATAATTGAATTAGGAAAAATTTTTACCTAAAAAATTTTAGATAAAATAATTCTCTGATATAATTACCTCGGGCATGATTTATAGCTAAGATAATATTGCGAAACCAATTCCGCGAATTTTTTTCCGCGAAACATTTATAGCGATGACATTATCGCGAATTTATTTCTGCGAAACCTTAATCGCAAATACTTTATAGCTACATTTTAGCGAAGACAATATCGCGAACTCATTATCGCGAATTTATTTCCGCGAAACCTTAACCGCGAATACTTTATAGTGAAACTTTGATCGCGAACTCGTTATAGCGAATTTATTTCGGCGAAACCTAAACAGCGATTATTTCATAAAGAATATATTTTAGAGCAGATAATTTTGCGAACTCATTATCGCGAATTTATTTCCGCGATACCTAAATGGCGAATACTTTAGAGCGAATACATTTTAGCGAAACTTTGATCGCGAACTCGTTATAGCGAAACTTTAATCGCGAACCCTTTATAGCGAATTTTCTACCGCGAATGTATTTACACGAAATTATTATAGCGAGCGCATGACCGCGAAAATTGTTAATTCATTTATTTAAATGATTGATATATTCTGTTGTGATTGCATTATTATGATTTGCACTTATTTAAAATCTTGTGTATAAATTTGAATATTTACGGAAAAAATTTTTTTTTTAAATATAAAATTGAATATTTAGAGTTTATGTAAAATTTGAATATGTATATTGTTAATAATGAGTATTATATTATACAAAGAAAAGATATTTGGATAATGATTTAAAGTTGATTATAATCAGACGAAATTTACTATGTTATACAATCGGATATAAAAGACATAATTTTTATAATTTAAAGGACTTTTTTAATTTTTTGACTTTTACATATAATTTTTACTTTTATTTTATATTAATTTTATTTTTCTATTATTTTGATTATGTTTTCAAATTATATTTAATTATAGTTAATTATTAGTATTTAATAAAGATTTAGTATCAGATTTTAGTAACTAATTATATTTTTATTTTATTTTTTTTAGGTTCCAACTTTTCTAACATTTCCATATGTGACATATTCAATATCAATTTACCAACCGAAGTTCCTTAAATCATAAACGCGAATGTTTTAAGATTATTTTATTACGTATTATTTATTTAGTAAGCATGTAACCTTTATCTGATGTGATAGAAAATATATTAGTCTTTCTGGTCTCACTCACTCATGGTTGTAAGTACGGAGGGGACATTTTGGGTTAAGTTTTTACCAGAATAAGTTAACCCCCCCCCCTCCAACATAAAATTCTAAAGTGGGCTTTATCTCATTTAAAGTAAATTTTCTGTACTTTTTTCCCAATCTAGATTAAAAAAAAATACTGAAAGCTAAGAATTTTTTACTTGATGTTCTCAGATTATTTTTAAAAATTATAGAAGATTTTACTGATAATTAATACCTCCTAATTATTATTTTTAGATAATGCACATCGATATAACTTTTTGATATAATAGTAACTAATTCATTTGAATATTTTGACCTCTCCTTTTTCTTCTTTTCGCATTTTAAAAAATAATAATAACTGCAAAGTTATGATAAATCAAAAAAAAATTCATAATATTCTATTGGATTAGATAAATTTGTAATGTTTATGAAGAATAAATTATAAAAATAAATCATTTGATCTTCAGTTATTTTAGTTTTTTATTTTTGCTGATTTCACAAGTCTAACTAAACAATATAAAAAAATTAATAAACCTCAAATAGTTTTCACCATTTTTTAAACATAAGTTTAATTTAAATAACAGCGTTTTTTATGAAAACACCGCTAAACGCTTCTACTCAATTTGTTAGCACTTTTACTCATTTTTCTAATAAAATGGAATTAAAATAAATCAGGATTTTTTGAAAATAAATAGAAAATGTTCCAAATCAAGAAAATAAAGATATTCCAATATCGGGAAACTGGGGCAAAATGGGTTAAGTGTTTATTTATTTACTCTTACATATTTTACACTTTTTTTTGTTGGATAAAGGGACATGCCTATCTTTCAGCATAAGAGTTCTATATAGGCATAAATATCATATATGAGATAATTCAAAATTGAGCGCTAAATCATCACATTAGTCCTTAGATCTAGGTCATGACAAAGGTGGGGGGGGGGGGGGTGTAAAAACATTTTCTAAATTTTGAGAAGAGTATTTAAATGAAGGATAATAAAAAATAATTATAAAAAGTGGCTATGATTTTAATTCTGAGATTAAATATATAAAAAAAATAAATAGGTGTCTTATTCAATTTTCCCATTTTGTAAATTGCAAATTTTTTTAGGCCCGGCCATACCTGACATATTCTAAGAGTGAGGTGGAATTTTTAATGATTAAAAGGATAAAAAGCGGGATTAAGCGCGACGCCTCAATTACCTTTTATATATAAATATTTATGAATAATTTTTTTCAAATTACAAATTTATAAATTTAAATTTAAATATTATCCATATTTATAGTCAAAATATATAAAAATTAGATGCAAATCTACATATTTATAGTGGAATTTATTTTATTTAAAAGTTTATTATATATGAAAATAAATTTTAATTCGCAATTCATGTCAAGATTCTGCTTTACCATTAATTCGGCCTCTAATAAATCAAATGAGACCGATGAAGGATTTTTTCGTCTAGTCATATTCATTAAACTTATCTCTGAGGCAGCATTTGAATGTTGAATTAAAAATATATCATTACATTTTTTTTAGGCTATATTTACATTTTTATTTAATTCTTTAAAAATATTCGAACTTGATGGTATCGTTCAATAACATAGGTTTAAGATATTTATATCTATAATTACCAATAGTTTGATAATTTTGAGTAATTTCTTTATAAGCTTCAACTTGTGTATCAGAACAGTGTGGCATAGACAGGATTTATATATCTTAATATCAACGCCGTTAAATTTGGCGGCTGAAAAGTTCTACGAACTAATTGTAAATTATATCAATATTTCTTGCTTTATTAGAACCAATTGAGTACTTAAACGAGTATAGTAGCTAGAAAAAGGGAAAAAACTATTAGTAACAAAATTTTGGCAAATCTATTATTTAAGCGACTGAAATAATTTATTCCGAAAATTTTATCGATCCGTATTAATTATAATTTAAATCGTTTAATAGACAGTATAAAGAAAAAGTTTATTAGCGAAATAAGAAAAATTGTCAAATTTGGCATTATTCATAATAGAATGAGAAATAGCTGGTTTGCGCTAATATTTATTAATTCTTCAGTCATTTTTTTCACACACAAAAAGGTAACCGTGCTATAAGACAATAAAATCTATATCACGCATTAAAGCGTAAAATCAACCAAATTTCTGGAAGAATTAAATCTGGAACTTAAATCAATAATTGATTTATTACATTGATTCTTCAATTCGTTTGGTAGATAGTTTATAGAAAAACGCATTACTGACAAAATAAGATAAAATTGAAAACAAACAAATATTTTTAGGTGAGCTCATACCTTATGAAATGCCAGATTAGTACTTACTATTCCATCAATCAGTTTTTCCAATCAATAAACAAAAACTAGATTTAATAAGCGAAATAGACAATAGCACACCTTTAAGTATGAACCAAAAAGTTATTAGAATTTCGAAGATTTGAATCAAATTTAAGATTGAACAAAAATTCTAAAGAAAGCAATTATAATAAAAAAAATGAAATACCTAAAAAAAATATTACTAACATAATTTATAAAATCAACATTTTTCCTATTTCAAAATATGAGGATTTAAAAATAAAAGGCTAACTCGATATTTTAGCCAAAAGAAAATTAAGCTTGGAAACTTTTCCGACAGATGATATAACTTGCGGCAACTTTGAAAAATGTTATATCAAAATGAGATGGATTGGTTATGGTATTATTTAAAACAATTAGGATGGCTAATATTTTTCATCAAGCGAATAGGTTGAGCTATTGTTTAAACGAGAAGCGTTCCGTTTTATAATTATAATTTGTAAAAAAAAATTGTGAAAATGGATTATAAAATAAAATTATGGTATTGTTTATTCCTATATTTGTAAGGTTTTTTATTCTTTTTAAATAAGAATTTTCTGAGATAATTTTATTTAGAATATGGAAGGAGTTTTATCAATTTAAAAGAAAATTATTAATCATATTTCCCAGTGAGGGAGGTTTAGCCCTTCCCCCTTGTCTACGCCACTGGTCAGAACACTTATTTAAAAAAGATTTTACAAACTGTAAAATCCAAGCTGATAATGGTTATTCTTACCATATTCTCCATAATTAACAATAAATTGTTATAATTACATTAGCATTTTAATTATTTCATCTAAAACCGCATACAATTAAAAGAAAGCCTAGATAAGCTTATGCTAATTAATTAGTATTCGAAGAATGATTTTAAAATTATTGGTGGTTGTTTTAGAGAAAATAACTCAAAATGCCTATAAATTCTTTGTAATAAGTGAAAGATAAGACATCTCATATACATTTCTTACGTAAATTTCTTAATCTATTTTTTATAAAAAAATTTAGATTTATCATTATTCAGCTAGATTTTTTAATTTTTAATGCTATTCTTCGCGGGAGAGAAATTTAATATTTAAGTAGTATAAAAAAAATAAAAAAAATTTTAAAAAAAATATAACCAAAAAAAATGATGAATTGTAATGTAATTTTAGTTTTATTTTTATTATTCATGATCATGAAGCCACCCAAGCTAAATTACATTGTTTTCAAATCAAATGAGAATATAATATATTAAAAAAGGTTAACCAAATTTAAATAATTATGAACCTTAAGGAATTTTAGAACTATAATATAACAAAATTAATTCAACCAATTTTTTCCCAAATTTTTATAGCAAGATCAATATCGTAGCTTGAGCTGCGAACTCATTGGAGTGCAGGGGCTTTTACTTGGAGCGTCATTGAAATTAGAGGGGGTAGGTTAGTTATGAAATAATTATCATTATTTGAATAAAATTGGAGAGAAATGAATGGTATTTTCTTTTTTTAATTATTTATATTTAGTAGGAGGTTAAAAGTTTTGAGAGGGTTGAGGGTATACAAGCCCCTGTTAAAGTGAATACATTATATTCTCCACAGTCCTTTTCTTATAAAAGTTAAAATAGGAAATGGTATAGCAAAGTATTATCTTTTTTTAATAGATCCCTTTAGGCCATATTTTTTGATATCCAATTTGCATATAGAATAAATATCCTTACAAAATAAATTTCATTATAAAAAGTTCTCAAAAAAATGATTTTTTTATTTATTGAATATGTGAACGAAAAAGAAGAGCACAGCCATATCATATCGTCTAAACCATAGTTTATTTGTTAAATATATAACTGAAGTGTAAAATTTTAAAAGAATCACTGATTTGGACAAAGACTGGTTAAAAATAACCAAGGGAAAAAAAAGACATCGGACAAAAAACCCCAAGATAAAAAATTTTACATGCTTTAATAAAAGGAGAATGTAATTTCCTCGTTTTAAACTTTGCCCTTATTATTTAATAGTGTAATCCTTGAGAATTATTTTATATATTATACTAATAATGTTGCTCATCAAAAGTGATCATATTTTTAAGGGAAAATAGCTATATGACTCAAGGGCTAGGAATATGAATTTTAAAATACAATTTTATAATACATGACGAAAGGTAGTTATTTTTGAAATATTAATCGTGGGATTGATGTGGTAGAGAAAGACTGCGTCACATATAAAAGAATTTGTAAATACCCACATAAAATCTATATTTTAATGAATGAGTGTAGTGTAAATGTAGTTAGCTAAATTTTATACCAAAGTAGACCTTCCTATATTTTTTTGTCACAAAAAAATAATGCAAATATAAAAAAATTGAGACTATTATATAAAAACAAACAAATTTTTATTATTGTAGATAAGAATATAAAAAAATTAAACATGCAATATTATATTAATAGCGATTCCTTTAAGATAATCTAATCAATTTTCTAAATCAGAAACAATTGTTACTATTCTCGCATGTAGATGTCGATATTTTTTTCTCGGGGTAGATTATGTTTTACCAGAATTATATTGAGAAATTTTTAACTCTGTCAACCCCTGTAGTTTTTTAAGCCTAGAATATAAATTATAAAGTTTATTAGTAAATCTTTATACTTTTTAAATCATTTTAGAATAATGATGGAGATATATAGATGACTTGATATAAATTTCCACATGTTTGGATGGTGACTTGTTAGGAGGGAACTGAAGCATCTATGCCACCTTTCAACGGCATTGTTGGTTTTCTCTTCCCCGTTCAGAGTTGATTGGTAACAGTTCCATAGTTTAATATTAAACAAAGCAGGTAGTCTGCCCTTCCAAATGTTTTACCAATGTAAGCTTTTTCAAAAGTTTTAATTAGAGATTGGAATAACAATTGATTGTTATAATAAAATTCGAGTTTATTAGTAATTCAAATGTTTCAATTACATTTAATGGTGGCACAAATGCCAAACCATCATTCTAAGTTGTATATTAAATTCCACATCTGTTTTATATTTCTGCGATATTTCTGGATATTTTTGAATGTTTCGCCAAAAGGATTGGCCAAAATGGAAATAACATTTGTGTTGTGAACTGGGAAACACTTCACTGAAAGCTTTTACACTGGCCATTTCGAAATCCGTCAGAATTTTTTTTGGAGTTGATATTAAGTTGTCACCTATAATAGTAAATTTTTTTTTATATGTTTCATAATCCTTTTTATTGGTCACAATATATATGAGTGGTAAAACATTATTATTTTTAATCCCATGAATTGTATAAATTTGCGTAAATAAAGGTAACGACGATTTAAATGTACCATCAGAAAACCAATGTTCACATGAAGCTAAGAAGTCCAAATTTTTTCCTGTTCTAAATATGATAACACGGTTGGGAACCTAGTATACACATGATAAATATAAGCAATTAATAAAGTTAAGCAATTAATAAAGTGTTTCTTATCGAGCAGCTTATCGTAATAAAAATGAAGGATTAAGTTATACTTTTTCAAAAAATTCATAGAAAATCTTACCGAACCATCATCATGAAGTATGAAATCCTCATACTTATCTGTAATTGAATATTCTTGCGGAATTACCAGCTCGATAAGCCTGCTAGGATTCGGAGGTGCAAAACTCTTTGAACTCCACGTTCGGTGAATTATACGTTTCATAAAATTCGGTGATGGTAGTGCCATATGGAATCACTTAATTGAGATACGTCGCCACAATAAAGTTTGGAGTTTCCATAGTATTATTCAAAGCTTCATTCTTAATTGAATTGATTATTTTCTTGGTTTCCATTTCGATTGGATTTTCTGGATGATTGTGTATTTCTTTATTATCTTCTATCTTACCATTTTTGTAAGTCGTACGGGACATTTAAATATATCTTGGTTAAGGCATCTGTAATAGTTTGTATCTGAGACAACTTTATCCAGTCGGAACAAATTATTTTTAAAGGTTAAGATCTCCTTATTTTTGCTTGATAACATAATTTATAAGACTCTGAAAATAAAAAGGAAAGAATGGCGAAAATATTTATAATATATAATAGGGAATGGCACTAGGCAGACGAGAAAATTTTGTTTTTTTTAATTTCGGCAATACTTTTTTTTAATAGTTATAATTTATCAAATATGTCATTAATTATTTGTTAATTTTTAGCAAAGCTATTTTTTTTGTTATATTTTTAAATTATTTAAACTTCAATAAGAACCCATATCAAAATATTATATTTAAATTAATTGAAATTCATGCCGAGATATTATACTAAAATTTTTATCACGCCCCCCCCCCCCGACTCTCTCTCCTATATTAAAAAGTGTGACGAGTAACAATGTAACCCATCCCTTTATTAGCTTTCATTTGAGACTCCGATATATTATTTTATAAATATTTTACCCTCCTCCAACCAGACTCAGACTTGAAGCAAAGTTACTATAAATTAAATAAGAAAAATTTAATCAACTTTAATTTATTATTCTATCAAGATTTATTTCAGAGTAAGCTTTTACAACCCCCCCCCCCCTTCCCCCAATCTTCCTATAAATTAGGTAGATCAAAGAACCTAGGTGGATAATAGCATTCAAAAAACATGTTATTCGCTTTCATTTGTTGTCCTTGTCCGATATTTCTTGTAATACGAAGAATTACATATTGGCTTAAAGCTTCAGAATTAGTATTTACCAAAATTTTAGAAACTTCATGCTTAAGGCTACGTCTTAATATATGATTTAGATTCCTATCAATTTTCTTGTTGTCTAAATCTTCAATCGATTTCTGTTTTAGTAAGATTATTGATACAAATCGACCAATTTCTTTATTAAGAAGAAGTAGATCTAGGAATTGTTAGTAAAATGCCACTTCTCTTAATGGCCATGGTGGTCAAAGCTAATTCCACTGTTTGAGATTGGAATCTGATTACTTCGTATGGAAGTTACTGTTTTCCCCATGATTTTCTATTAAACATGCCGCTTTTATTTCTGAAATTTATCATATAACTTGAAATATTTTGATCACCACCTTGTATGCCTAATCCTTTTATTATATTACATACTTCATTAAATTCACTAGGAGTAAAATGCCCCCCTTAATATTAGGAACTCAATAAATAGCAGCATTGTGATCACATATATTTATATATCGTTTTTTCCAAACATATTTTTATCTTCAGATCTTTTAGAATAATTGACCACATTTGACCAGGTCAAATATTCCCCCGTTCAATTGACCCGTCAAAATTAGTAATTTGACTGGTCAATTGACTGACTTGCCAACCTTGACCAAAACTGATTGATAAATTTATAAATATTAAGTCATCAGACAATAAATATGAATGCTACCCAGATATCAGTTTCGCCAATAAATATCAAGATTTACCTAATAAACTCAATGATTAATATATTGATAAAGCTGAGTTCCTTGTGCGCGATTGTTATAAAATAAGAACTTCGAAGAAAAGGATAGGATCATAACAAATTTCATAAACCAGATCTAAGTTTAATAATCATTATATAAATTTATTAAGGTTAAAAGAAAATTACAAACTATGATTGAATCAATCTTCCACCTATTTTTTTTAAAAAATATTATTCAAATAATATAATTATAAAAAAATGTTTCAAAATAAATTAGTCATTATTAGCAATTATCGCGATATTAAATTCGCTATAATATCTTCGCGATATATGTTCCGCGAAATAATTGTCGCTATATTGTCTTTGCGATTTGGGTTTCGCGATAATAACTTCGCTATAAAATTTTCCGATTATTGATTCGCGAAATAATTGTCGCTATATTGTCATCGCGATTTGGGTTTTGCGATAATAACTTCGCTAAAATTTTCCCGAAATAATTGTCGCTATATTGTCGTCGCGATTTGGGTTTTGCGATAAAACTTCGCTATAAAATTTTCGCGATTATTGATTCGTGAAATAATTGTCGCTATATTGTTTTCGCGATTTGGGTTTTGCGATAATAACTTCGCTACAAAATTTTCGTGATTATTGATTCGCGAATAAGGTTTCGCGGTAATGTATTTGCTTTAAAAGTTTCGCGATAAAAAATTCGCGATATTTTTTCACGATATTGCATTCGCAGAATAGTATTCGCTATTATGGATTAGCGATAAAAGTTGCGCTATAAAATCCATTCGCGATAAACGACATTCGCGATAAAGTGTTTCGCGCTAAATGTTTCGCTGAATTGACATGAAACAGTCAAAAATTACGGGGAATGAGAATTTTTTTCGTTATTTTATGAAAGATGTTACCTTTTATTTAAAAACCATAATTTTTATACTTTTTACCTCCCCCCTTCAGGTCAAGTACAACCCATTAACACTAAGAGTGAATACTATTTATTGGTTGAAAATAAATTTAAATTAGCTTTCAACCCAATTCAAAATTATTTTTAAAATATGGTTAATATTTCATATTTTAAAATCCCAAGCTAGGTCCAATTCTACAAAATTTTGAAATATTTCTCCAAACCGTGTCAAGACCATAATAATTTTTGTAGTTCAGAACTAAAATAAAATTTTAAAAAAATCGTAATGCATTAATCAGAGATCCTCATGTTCCTTTTTTTGATCAGGCCCAGCCCAGGTCATGGAAAAATATTTTTAGCCAATGTCTGCATATTATATATTAAAAATTTCTAAGCGTCCAAGAACTTAATAATTTTGAAAAATATTTAATTTTGAAATTTCTCAAACCTGGTAAAACCCATAATAATTTTAAAAAAAATTTCCAAGCCAGGTCCAAGCCCATATTAATTTTGAGGAATATTTTCCAAGCCCAGCCAAACCCATAATAATTTTGAAAAATTTTTTCCAAGCCCGGAGATGGTTAAATTTCTAATTGATTTATCATAGCCTGGCCTTAGACTAGAGGAAGTGCTGGGAATTACAAATGGCAAGAAATCAGAAATTCCCATGAATGACAAATGGCGAAGGATCACAAATCAGGAGATATCAGAGTTTAAATAAAAATATAATATTGGTATGGGTATGTGGTTAAGAATGGATATTAAATTTTTTTTATTAATTTATGTATTGCCATAATATAAATGAGTATATTTTCATAGGCTAATTTTATTGAGAAGGAACCATGAGAAATAAAAATTATACAAAAATTTACTATATAATAAGTATATATGTGAATTAAGATAATATTGTTTGGAGAACCATTTTGGTAAGCTTTCTCTAATGTAGGATAGTAGAGAATATAATTTGTTTTTAAATATTTAATTTTCCTTTCTTGAATTGGAATTTTCTCCTTTTTATTGGATCTTATACTTTTGATAGAACCTTTTCCTTTTTTGAACAAACTTTTAACGGGAAATTAACGGTGCTTGAAAGAAAGTAGCAATCCAGAATCAGTTGGAATTAAGCTTTTCTAAGAATGATAGGAAGAAAGGGAAAGAAAAATAGAAAGAAGCAGGAGAAATGAAAGGAATTGGGAAAGGGAAGGAAAAAAGAAAGATAGGAAGGAAAACGGGGTAATGGAAAATGAAATAAAAAATAGAGAAAAAGGGAAAGTGAAAGTGAAAAATAGATTAAAAGGGAAAAGTGAAAGCAAAATGAAAAGGAAAGAAAAAGGGTAAAGAAAAGGAAGAGCAAGAAAAAGGGAAAGGAGGAAAGAAGGAAAAGAAAATGGGAAAGTATAAAGGAAATAAAATCTTGAAAGGAGCAGTGAGAGGATAAGGTAAATAGAAAGATAATGGAAAGGGGAAAGAGAAAGAGAAAAAAAATAAAGGAAAGGGGAAAGAAAAAGGTTGCAAAGAAAAGAAAGAGGGGGGGGTGTTAGGATTGTTAAAAATCTAATTTAGGTTTATTTTTAAAAACAACAAATTATTTTAATTAAAATAATATGTAAGACTGAAGATTTTGTTCGATTTGCCAAATCTCGAGGCTTATATAATATTATTTTGTTTAAAATAATAATAGGGTCATTTTTGTAAATCGACTCAAATCAGCATTTTAATAACCATATAAAAATTGAAAGGTAAAGAAAAAAGTTAGAAAGGGAACAGGGAAAGGGAAAGGGAAAAGAAAAAAGGAAGAAAAAGGAAAGAATAAATACAACTTATTATTATTTTTATTGAAATAAAACCTGTAGAGGAGTCAGCTAGTATTAATATTCTTTAGAGAGTATATCCAGTGTAGTGGATTAATATTCGGGGGGGGGGGCACATCCTTGTTGCTAAATCCACCTAACAACACTTTGACAAAAATAAAAATATCATCTTGCATAGCTTTATAATAATAAAAATATTATGTATCAAATCTTGAAATTTAAATGATGACTGATCTATTTAAAATTAAAATAAATAAGAAAATTATTTTGAATATTGTAATATAATTGATATAATCAAAATATTATTTATCATATTGTATTTTACATTGGTGAATAATTGTTTTAACTGATAGCAGCTTCTTGAGTGAGAGTGGTAATATCATCTTGCATAGCTTTATCAATGATATAATAAAAATATCATGCAAATTTTGTAAAGATAAATTAAAATGATTTGTAAAATTTTGTAAAGATAAATTAAAAGAATATTTAAGGTTTTACTTTGGCATCCTGCAGTTGAATGGTTAACCGAAGTTATAGGCTCCTTTGGCATCCTACAGTTGCATGGTTAACTGAAGTTATAGGCTCATAGATATCGAAAAAAAAAACAATAAATTAACAAATAAAAAATAAATAAATATGTATCGATGACATGACGTAGTGATGGCGTAATAAGTGTTGCAGATGTTTAATTAAAGAGAAAAATAAAAAATGTTTATTTATTTTCAAGAAAATGTCAATCAAAATTATTATTCTTTTTATTATATGTTTTTCTTGGATTAATAATATTCATTCTTCATTCGAAAATTTTTGGAATTAAAATGTAATAATTCATTAATTTTGTCGATTCATGAAGATTATTGTATTTTGCATGAATTTTGTTTATTCATGATTATTGGATTATTGTATCGAGTTATAGCATTCATTAATTTTTATATAGATTGATGAAGATATATTTTTTTGATTCAATAAAAGTGATTTTGTAAAATATTTCTGTGTACGATTAACAAATTGGTGCCGTGACTAGGATCGAAATTCTAATTGGGAAAAGTATTTAAATTGAGAAAAACAAATTTATAGAAGGAGGTTCCTAAAGAAGATCATTTTTATTCGAAGAAGAAATTTGAAAGATCATTCGATTCCGGATAAAAAAGGTAAAAAAAAATATTTTCTTTGTTTAAATATCTTTTTGTACACAACGCAGTGGTCTATTTTTAATGTTAAAATTTTTAGTATCAATATTTTAATGAGAACATGGTTTATTTTATTAGTAATCATAGGAATCCTAATTTTAATAAAATGCAAATTTATAAAAATAATTTTGTTAAAGTATTTAATTCGAGTTTTGATAAATTGGATGTGACCAATTGTGTGGTTACAGCTTTAATTTTTTTCATTTTATATATTTCATTGATTTTTATTATACAATTAATTAAAATAATTAAGAAGAGATATGTTACAAATAAAGTGAGTAAGTTAGATGATTCTAATGGTGGATTTGATTCCTATGACATCTGATAAATTTTTAGATTTTTCTGAAGATATAAAAAATAGTTTAAATTTGATATTAATTGAACTTAGAGATTTAAATATCCAGAAAATAAGTAATTCCAGTGGGAATGAGAAGTCAAATACTAGTGAAGTACTTATTGTTGGTAAAAGTATTATGACGTCAAAAGATATAAATGATAGTTTAAATTCATTTATGAGTGAAATTAACGAGAAAATATCTGAAATAACCTATGAAGGTTGTAAAAAAAAATGATGTTACTAACAATGTTAAAAGAAATAAAAATGAATGTGTAATTACAAATGATATAAAAGAAATTAGAGAAAGTTTAAAAAATATTTCTAAAGATATAGATACAATTAGAAATAAAAATTATAATCCTAGTGAAATTTGTGATATGTGTGGCCGAAGGGGTCATAGTGGGAAAAATTGTTTTTCGCATGATTGAAAAATCAATGAAAATGTTAGTGTAAAAGTTAATGATAAAAATGATATAACTTGTCATCGATATGGTTTTACAGGTCATATAAAGAAAAATTGTATGGTAAAAGAAGCAAATTTTAAAGATGATTTTCCAAAGAGACCACCGGTATTGATAAATCCAGTGGTGCGTAATATAAAAGATTCTATTATTTCAAATTTAAATGAAAAAGATGTGAGTAATAAAGACAATGACCGAATGTGTTTTAAGTGTGAGAAAATGGGTAATGTGGCTATGAATTGTGTTCAATCTTTGAGTGAATTGCAATGACTATATGATTTGAAAGAGAATCATATAAAAATCGAAAAATCTTATAATAATAATAAAATTTGTAATATATATAGTGTTGTTAAAAATAATTCCGATATATTTAATAAAAAATATATTGATATTCAGAGGCCATTAATCAGAGTTGAATTTATGCATGAATATTAGTGATAATTAAAATATAATAAATAAAATTCAGTCGATTAAAATGAATAAAATTTTAATAATTGAAAGAGAATTAATCAGTGTTCATATCCTCGTGTAAATATAAAATTTGATAGACAAAATATAGAAATGTTGTTTGACACTGGGGCAAGCATTTCAATAATGTCTAGAGCAAATTATTATAAATATTGCCTGAGGGCACATTTGAGAAAGAAACGTGTGTGTTAGACAATTTGATGGGTTTGAAATTGTGGTTTTGAGTAAAACCAAATTAAGAGTGATAATATATTATAACAAAATTTTTTATAAGGGTAACATATGGGAAGAAAAGTCTTATTTATCTTAAGCAATAGAGAAGATTATTTTAATTTAAGAATTAAATTGTTTCAGCTAAAGAAAACATTTATTTTAATAAATTCATGTGAATAATATAGAAGGTTCAATGAAATACAATCTTTCGTGTAAATTAACTTTTTAAAATTTTTTTTTATTTAAAGAGACATTGTTGTGAAACAATGTGAAATAAAAATTTTTTTAAATAATATGTGATAAAAAAAAACTTTAAATAAAAAGCGGTGGACAATAAAAGATACTTTGACTTGTGGTTGAATTATGTAAAATAAAAGAGTTTTAAAAAAAATGGAAAGTGATGTGATGATATTGTTGTTTTAATCAGGCGCGTACGCTGGAATTTGGTTTGGGGGGGGGGGATAATAAAATTTTTTAGGAAATATTATTGTTAATTAAAAATACTAAGCATAAATTTATTAGGACTAATAACTTTTCTAATACACAATTTTAAACTAATGTGAATTAAAAAAATTATTTATATAAACCGGCATTGAAAAACTATAAAATAAATGTGAATTATAAAATATAAAGTGAATATAACCCACGATATGAATCACTTAAATGACCCAAAATTGAAATTTGAATTTTTTGAGCTTTTAAAATATATAAAGTATAAAAAATTTAAATCTTGGAAATATAAATTAATACACAAAAAGTTTCTTAGGAATAATTGTATTTTGTATGTTTTGAGCTAGTTTTTCAATTATCTATCCTTGCTTGGCGTTAAATGCCTATGAATATTAAAAAGATCCAAATCATTCAATCTACTTTCAGATGTTGTATTTCATAGGGTTTTTCGCAGACTTGCAGGCCCGGCCCCCAATTTTTTTAAATATACCCGGGCTGGGCCCGTAACTTTTTTTAAAAAAACACCCTGGCCGGGCCTCAAAATTTTTTTAGAAAAAATATCCCAGCCGAGCTGTATATTTTAAAACCAAATAGTTGAAATCGCCATTATTAGCTATAAAAATCAAAAATAAATATAATTTATTTTTAAAAAATTCGGGCCGGGCCTGAAAATTTTATGGGCCTGAAAATTTTTTCAAAAAAAACCTGGGCCGGAAAAATTTTTTTAAAAATCTGGGCCTTGTCCTGCAAATAGTACCTCTGCAAGGCTCTGTTATTCTTCTTAAAAAAGAGAATGTTCTCTCATTAGTTTACTAAAGAGCTGCTAATATATATATAACCATTTTAATACATTGGGAGTATAATCTAAAATGCGTTTAAAATAATGCAAAGCATCCATAGCATTTTTTGGGACTGTATCAACCATAGTTAATCTTTAAATCATAGTTATTCAGCTAATAAGGCATCATAAGATATTTTAACATCTTCATGATAAAAATCTAACAAATATTTTTTTTTTTTCTATCACTATATGAAAAAGGTCGGGAGGGGGGACATTTGTTTTATAATACTCTTCTACTGATCCTATATGACGATGAGCTTGTTTGCTGCAAGTCGAGGTGGACAAATATTAAACACGTATACCTCTGCTTTTGACTCAACAATAACATATAAAATATGAAATTCTTCATCAACATTAGCTCTAATTTCCTTGAGTTCTAATAAAATGCTCTCCGCTATTCTCATCTTCTTAATCAAGTCAATGTTATGTTTTTGAAAAGTATTATATAAAGTAGTTGTATAATTAAAAAATACATTCTAATGAGAAAAAAAATTTGGAATAATTATTGAATCCAATAATTTTGCTTCTGAGGAAATATTTCTTTCAAGCCATTGTTATCAGTAATAGCATTAATAATCGGTTCTTCTAACTCCATAAAAGCTGTTACTGCTTGATGGCGGAGACTCGATCTCGTTGGACAAGCTTGCAATTTCTATCTCCCCGTTGGACAAGGAGTTTCAGAGATAATTATTATTTGACTGGAAATTTAGATAAATATTACGCCACTAAAATTTTTAAATAATAGGTAAATTACGCCAAGGAAAACTTGAAATCGAAATTAATTGATAAAATAACTTAGTAGATGAATATGATAAATAAATGTAATTAAATATATATATATATGAGATAGGAATAAGTATTAACAAATATAAATTAATATTAACAAATGATATTTTTGTAAAGTATAATCCGGCATCTGCATTTTTTGGCTTGGGGAGGGGATTTGTCCCTCTGCCCCCCTCCCGCTGCGTACGCCAATGGTTTTAATAGTTATAATTATAAATTTATATTTTTTCTATCCATCGGCACAGCTTTATATTTTTTTTTGTGGTTCATATTATTTTTCTCAATTGATATGATGGTATTACATGTATGTAGTTTTAATAATGATAATTATATATTATATTTTTGTTTTATCCCTCTTCAAATTCTTATATTTTGTTTGTGGTCAATTATTTGTTTTATGATTGAAAATTAAGAAAAGGAAAAAATAATTGCAAAGTATTAGACATTAATAATTTGATTGTTGTATGTAATTCTCTTTATTGTATACTTATTAAAATAAAAGGATTGTTGAATCCAAATTTATATGTATTATGAAAAAACAAATTATATTAATTATTTATATAAATACATATATTATAATTCACATGTCAAAAAAAGACAGTTCAAGAGTTAAAAGTTGATAATGTTCAAAGATATGATTCGATAAATGACGAGAAAATGATCAATGTCCTAAAAGAACGATAATTATATGGTATCTGGGCTTTTGATGGGTGGGCGTGTTGCAGATGTTTAATTAAAGAGAAAAATAAAAAATGTTTATTTATTTTCAAGAAAATGTAAATCAAGATTATTATTTTTTTATAATATATTTTTCTTGGATAAATAATATTCATTCTTCATTCGAAAATTTATGGAATTAAAATGTAATAATTCATTAATTTTGTCGATTCATGAAGATTATTGTATTTTGCATAAATGTTGTCGATTCATGATTATTGGAATATTGCATCGAGTTATAGCATTCATTAATTTTTATATAGATTTGTGAAGATATTTGTTTGATTCAATAAAAGTGATTTTGTAAAATATTTCTGTGTACGATTAACAAAGTTAGGACATCGAAAAATTATAATATAGATATAAGTAATTTATTATATTTTATATAAACTAATAAAAATATATTTTATATTTATTCCAGGCTTTTTTTTAAAATTAAAATTAACCTCCTATCTTGTAAAAATATTTTATGACTATAATAGACTAAGAACAGGTAAAAGGCCCACCCAAAATGGGGTCTGGGGGCGAAGTTCCCAGAATTTTGCCCCCCCCTTAGGAAAATCCTGGCCTATAATGCTGGCAGACATATTGTGGGATAAGTCCATATTCACGTTTTAAGAATTTGTTAAGAACGTCCTTGATAAAAAAAATATCTTAGGTGAGAGGATTCCTTCTAGTTTAAGGCCACACTTAGCTCTAAACGGTTGAATGATTGTCAAAATTATTAGTTATTTGTATTGTTGATGGGGTGAGCCATTTCTTCTCCCATTGTGTGATATCTTATGCAGAGTGTTTAACAGTTTTATATTTTGTTTATTATTTCAGGTTACATTAGGGTTAATAGGACCAATTACGTTTAAAGTATTCTTGTTTGTTATTAATTTTAATGTAAACTCTTCTTTTATATCTAGTTAGTTTAGTTGAGCTTTGTTATGGATTTTAGAGTTTTAGAGTGATTCAATTCCAGGGGAAAGAGGTCCGTTAATAGAGTAAAATTAAGTTTGCCAACTATAATGTATTTCACCCATTTAAAAAAGATTAAAAAGAAATCAATTTACTATGTAATGCCAAAGGAATGACTTTGGTAATTTATAATCAATGATATATCATTGGTTAAAATATGATGATTAGGATGAAAGAACTGATACCTACATATTATAATTATTTTAAACAAGACTGAATTTCTTTGAACTTGAAATTTTAAATTTTTACTGCGGTTCTATTTTGCTCTTCCTTTAATTTTAAGTTAATGCAATTATTTTTTTACCTTTGTTACCCTTTTCCTTTGTTGATCCTTATTTATTTTACTTATTCCCTTTATATTGTTTGTACTTTGTTTTTTTTATTTTTTATAATTATTTTTTTTTATATCATTTACAAATAATAATAATTATATAAGAAATGAATGATTATGCAAGATAATCAAAAAAAAATTTATCACCAAAAAAAAGAATGAATTTACAATTAAACACAAAAACACGACCCTCATAACACGACCCATATAACACGCCCCACATAACACGCCCCCTAGTGTTGAGTTAGACAATTTTTGGTGTAGTTGTCCTAAATTTTCCTCTGATAGAGTACTATATTTAGGTAAATATTTTTCAACCACCTTTACCCTGACAAAATTTCCGACAATGTACCATTCATTATATATATTTTTTTTATGAATTTCATATCAATTACCCCCTCCTAATCGTAATCTCCAAGGTTCCATTCCTCCGCGGAGTTGGTCTCGGTGCCGAACACCTACTCTACACTCCACCCTACTCAATTAGCATCGCATATTTTCTACAATCATTACAGACCCCCATTTCCTGTTACTTCCAAATATTATCACCCATACTGTCTGTCCTACCATAAATTAAGGTCCATCCTTTGTCTCGGTCTGCATCTCTCTATGCACGCTTGGTCTAAGCGAATTCAACCAAATCTTAGTCCGCCTTCCTAAAAATGTCTACGCGGACGATTGCTCCTCCCCTTTTTACTTTAATTGTAATACGACACTACTACCCAAATCTCTCCGACTCCATCTTTTGATTAATTTTTTCAGCCAGTTCTTGATCGGTGCTACCTACCGCTCCGCCTGCCCATTCGAACTCAGGTGATATGGTGGTGCCTAAATGTGCCTTGCTCCGGTTTCCGCACAAAGGACCTTAAACTTTCTATGAATAAAAGCTGAACCTCCGTCTGATATGATTGGTGTCTTGAGTTGTTAAGCCTCTTACTTCCTCATACTCCACCCAGTTTGAATAAGCATCCACCACGAGCATATATATCTTTTTTTCAAAATCGAAGAAATTGATATGCACACGCTACCATGGCTGGTGTTTTCGGCACAACAATTTCCTTATCTTTTCGAGGCATCGGAGCCCAGGAGTTTCATCTAACACATGCTTGGCAGATATTTTCAATATCTTTATTCATTCCCGGCCACCACACATATTCCTGTCCTCATTGTTTTATTCACTCTATTCATTGATGTCCAGCTTGGCATTGCCATCACAGCTTCCCATAACTTGAACGGTATAACACTCCGACTCCCTTGCATTAGACATTCATCTATTATTGTCAACTCCTTTACTATATATTGGAACGTTATATCTACATTCTGATACGTTTTCCTTCCCTTTAGGCACACTTTGATTCGTCTCATTTCCCGATCTTTTAAAGTCGCCCTTTTAATTTCCTCCCATGTCACCGGTCCACCTCTGGATATTCCAGCCATCGTTTTGAGTAAATGCTCGTTTTTCTTTTCTCATTCTTACTGTTCCTTCTCCCTGAAATCCTCCCCAGCTCCATATCTCGATAAAATGTCCGATAAATAATTTTCTCTCTCTCGTCGATATTTAACTTGTACGTCAAAACTGCGCCTAGCAAAATAAGGAGATAGCATAAATTCCTTGTCCTTTTTGAATAGATGTACGAGCGGTTTATGGTCCATAAAAATAACAAACCTGCATCCAATCACATATTCTCGGCATTTTGAATACTGCAACAAAGCTCCTCCTAAACCTTTATTAGAAGCGTTCATAACCAATAACACCTTAAAGCAAGCGAAAATAGGTTTTTTCCCAATTCTGCATTTCAACTTTTAAAAGTCTCCTCTTGTTCATCTGTCCATTCAAATTTCTCTCCTTTCTTAAGCAATTGATATAATGGCGCTGCTATTTAAGCAAATCTCTCCTCGAACCCTTGGTAATATTTGACCATTCCTAAAAAGGCTTGCACGTCTGCTTCATCATTAGGTCTCAAGATGCTGTTAATCCATGTTTAATTCTTGTCCAATGGTCTCCGTAATTTTATACCAAAGATATATCATCACCAACACTTTTCTTTGCACTCGCCCGTGAAATACTTCCTCCAATCTCCGTTCATGCTGTTCAGGGTTCTTCCCACCAACACATCGTCCATATAGTAGAAAACCACCTTCATTATTTTTGAAAAACGGCCGCCATTGTTCTCTGAAAATAGGGGGTCCAAATGGCAATTTATAAAATTCTAACAATCCTCCGGTTTTACACACAGCTACTGTTATGCATTTGAGAAATCAACTTTAGAAAACTAAATACTTACCTTTAAATTAGCCAATAATTCGTAGCAATGGATATTTGACCTCCATAACCCATGGATTTAGCGTAACCATAAAATCTACTCATAGATGCAACCGGCCATTGACTTCCTTCAGAGGCATCGGTGGAGTAGCCCATTCACTATATTCCACGGGACACACAATGCCTTTCTATACCCATTGATCCAATTCCATTTCTAGTTCTTTTCTCCTTTTAAACGGTATTCGTGTCAACACACAAAATTTCGGTACACAACCATTCTTTAATTTAATATCCACTTCATAATCTCTGAAGCACCCTAAATTTTCGTTGAAAATTTCTTGATAATTTTGTATTAATCTCCGAATTCCCTTTCGCGCTTTGGTCGTATTTTTAATTTTTAAAAGGAAATTATGCAATTATTCTATCTGCTGATTCAATTTCCCTCCATTTTCTTCATTAAGTGGCACCCCTTCACTCTTATGCGTCTCAGCATTCATCACCTCTCGATTTTCTTGTTACTACCATAAGTCCCTTTCCCCAATCTTTCATTTCTCCTCCCTTCTCTTAATATCACGATATTCATTTGACAAGTCCAACTTTCCTTGAATAATTTTTACCTATTTTTCCCCAAAAATTATTTTTCCTTATACCTCTCCAAAAATTTTCGCTCCTATATTTCACTCTTAGAACTTCCCTTTTATTTCGCTCCTAGGATTATTTCTTTTTATTTTGCTCCTAGGATTATTCCCCAATATTTTTCTCTTATAATTATTTTCCCCTATTTCGCTCTTAGAATTTTTTCCTCCATTATTTTCTCCTATCTCGCTATTAGCATTATTCTCCCCTATGTCGCTCCTAGAATTACTTTCCCTTATTTCTCTCTTATTAGGTCCCCCGATTTCACTCCTAATAAAATTATTATAACTAAATTCACAATTCAACATGGTTTCAACTCCCGACAACACATTCTCACTCTCAAAGGTCATAACTGCATGTTCCTCACTAGTTATTGGTGCAGATATACTCCACCATGAAAATACTTTCAAATAACTATACCATGAACCAATTTGAGTGATCCAGTACCACCCCAGCACCGCTTCTATATTTCGATTGATAATCCATAAATCTAATCCCACAACCTTCTCATCCAATGTTGCTTCAATTTCTACCCTACCCATACAGCCAACTGGGTCCCATCAAATTGTCTTATTCTTAATCCCTCATTCTCTATCATTCCCCCCCAAAATACTCTGATATCTATGTGTTCAATTACTGAAATAGCTGCTCCCGTATCAAATAACATCGGAACCATTCTCCCTTTTAAATTTATCATGACTCTGGAACAAGGATCTTACCATAATACACACCCTATCTTATTTATTTTCCCATGAGACTGCACCCCCTTTGTCACTCTCAATCGCCTAGCCATGACCCGTATTGCAGATTATTTGTCATCATATAGCAATTTCCCATAGTCTATTGCCACAAGTCCCCCCTTTTCGGCACCTAAAACATTCCATATTTCCCTCCTCCTCTTTACATTAGATACACTAACTTCTTCCATTTTCTCTCACTCAATAGTTATCACATTCCCTGACAAATCTCTCTTGTTTTATTAAATAATAAGGAGCTATATGTCCAAATTTCCCACTACCAAAACATTTTGCCTCACGGCCAGTGTCTACATGAATGATGGGGGTGGGGTAGTAACAGTTTGCATCCAATTTTTTTGAGAAGGGTAAAATATATTTATTGCGGGGTTGTCGATTAAATTTTTAATAAATTAGGGCAAAATATCTAATTATTTTATTATAGACCTATTATAATACAATATTGCTAATCATCGACCAAATCTTAATATTGCATGTACACATTATTTTCCAAATAAAACTTTCTGCTATCATTTTAAATGTAATTTAAAAGGGTTAGACATTCACAGAAAACTCATATTCATGTCAAACAATATGCTATAATAATGCATTCATTGCAAATGATTGGGTTTTTAATTGAATTCATGATCCAAAAAATAACTCTTTTATATACTCAATATTTTGATAGTTGGTAGGAGAGCTAAAGTTATATAAGTTATTCTTTTTAAAATTTATGAAGGGAGTATCAATATAATTAAAAATTTGTAATTAATGTGAGAATATAACCCCCGAATGCGGTGGGGATTTTTTTTTTTGGGGGGGGGGGGGGGAGGGGATGAAAGGGGGGGTTTGCATTCAATGAAAATTCTGTCATGTAGATGTTGCTAGCGGCAATCTCGGACCATATGACTGGTTTACCGCAATTATGACAATTCATCCCCCTTTCTCGAGACTCAAAATTCTGTTTTATTTCTATTCTCCTTCCCCATGAGTTTTCTCTTGGCTCCCTATGCGGTCTCAACGCTTATTATCAAAATTCTGCCATCAAAACCATATACGTATTTACTTACATCACCGTCCACCCCTTATTTAACTCCTGAACCGGTAACGATGTTACCTCACCCATCACATCTTCCTTCCCACTATGTCCCTCAATGGTCAAAGTCTGCCCCTTTATTGTTAAGCTGCGACTCCTCATTCTCCTGCCCCAAATTAAACTACATGTCAAAATATATTGCATTTTCCACTATTTTACAAATTTTAATTTCTTCATACTATTATCAATATAGTTAAAAATCCTATAATACACACATACATCCGTTTTCACGGTATTTATTAATTTAATATGAATACATATAGTTTTTATCACTTTTTATTAACATATAACTCTTAAAGAATTTTTCAATTTAAACTGACTTATCTAATGTAATTGAATTCAAAAACTGTCTTGGCCCCCACTATTTTAAACATGACTAAACTCCTTTGAAGTTCAAACCTTAAACTTTTTACTTTATAGGAGTTAGGTCTATTTTGCACTTCCTTTAATTTTAAATCAATGCAATTATTTTTACCTTTTTTTCGTTGATCCCTTTTTATTATACTTTTTCCCTTTATATTGTTTATACTTTGTTTTTTTTTCCGTCTTCTCGAAGGAAAATATATATTTTTATAAAAATAATTTTAGAAAACAAAAACTAGTCGAACTCGAATTTATTAAAAATAAGATACTCAAAAAAGTAAAAAAATAAAATAAATTTGGAAGAAAAATAATGATTTATTTCGTTTTTTTCTATCTTTATATACAGGGTTTCGAACCGAACCAAACCGAACCGCCAAGCCGGAATGAACCGTTATTATTTTCTGAACCGTAACCTTAACCGAACCGTTATAACGAAAATATAAAAAGAGCGAACCGAACCGTTATAAATATTTTGAACCAGTTTAAACTGGTTCAAAACGGTTTTAAAAAATAATTAATTTTAAATTATTAACCTAAATTTGAAATTTTAATTTTCCTTAAGTGAATTTTTTAAATTGGTCATTTCTTTTCAAATTAAATATTTTTATATTATCAACATTATATATCAATTAATACCAAGTTTATTGTTTTTTTCTTTAATAATTATTTATTTTATTAGAGATTAGGCAAATTATCAGTTAATTAGAAAAGATATATTAAAATCACATAATTATTCTTGGCTAAATTAACAAGTTTATATATATAAGTTATTAATTAGCTTTTATAATAATATTTGCTAATAATTTAGGAAAAAATTAAATAAATCTACTATTAATAACTAACATCTAATAGAAATCAAGTACTTTTACATTCATTTTTATATTATATGGTTTATTTTTTATCTCATTATAAAAACTTGGATCATAGAATTTAAATGACAATAAATGAAATGGTCAGCAATATTTTAATGATATGATAATTTTTTATCATATTATTTTTTAAATTCAGAATTCTAATATTCATTTAAGTTATTATAAATTATTTATTATTAAAATAATATTTTTAACATTTGAAGAAAGAGAGATCGCCAGGAAACATCTTTGTAATATTTGGAACTTGATACAAAGTCTAAATAATCAGAATATTGAAATTCTAAATACTATGCCTACGTGCGCATTAGAAAGATAATTTAGATGATGATTTTGAAGATTTATTAAAGTCGCATGAAAGTCTTAATAAGAATAATTCTCAGGGCATAGAAAATTATAATAAATGTATAGAAATAGAATATATAATTCGATCATTTGATAATATAGAGAGATTAGAAAAGAATACTAATCTTTTGAATTATTAGGAAAATGTAAAGAATAGTATGCCAGAACTTTATAAGTTAGCTATATCTGTGCTATCAGTTCCAGCTACGCAGGTATCCGTAGAAAGAGCATTTTCTAGCCTTAAGTTTATACTCTCTGCGCAGAGAACTAAATTAAATCCTGAAATTTTAGAAAATATTTTAGTTATCCGTTCTAATTCTCTTTTTCAACATAAATAGTATACATTTTATTATATTTAAGTGTTATTTTATTCATCATTGTATTTACGCATGTTTGTTTTTATTTTATTTATTTATGAAATAAAAAAAATTAATTTGTCTAATTAATATTTACTAAGTTTAATAAAAATATCTATTAGATTATTATGGTTAAATTAAATAAGAAATTATAAATTAAAAAGATTTTTCTCTAAAATTAATATATACATGGTTAATGATTAATTTTATTTAAAATCAAATTTATAAAAACCGGAACAAACCGAAAGAAACCGTTATAAATTATAAACCGAACCGATATGAATTTTTTTTAAAAAAACCGAAATGGAACACCTTTATAAAATTTTAAACTAAAAACCGGAACAAACTGAACCGTTATGCTTAACGGTTCGAAACTCTGTTTATATATATTAAAAATAAATATATATTGATTAATATAATTAATTTAAAAACATACGACATAAACAATTTTTTATAATTACTCTTTTTTATTTCTTTTGGAAATAATTATATATTAAAAGAATGATTACGCAAGATAATCAAAAATATTCAACCCTCCTAAAAAATTAATGAAGTTCGATTTGTTCTTTGCTAATGTAATTCTTGTTTTGTTATATTGTGGCGTTTCCTAAACAGGCAGAGTTGTTAGGCCTGGCTATTGAGACATTAAAATCACCTACTTTAATAATACTATCCTTATGAGGTAATTTATTTAAAAGATTCTTAGTTCGCTGTAGAAGGTTTTGTCGTTATTTGATATATGTTGAATAAGTATATTTTTTATAACTAGATTTAAATTTAACAAATGCGATTGGATATTGGATAATAGTTGACAAATTTATTTAGCTTAATGTGTAACAGAATGGCAACCTTCACCCATAACTGTTTAGCTTTAGAGCTACAATTAAACGTACAATCAGAGGTGTCGCACCTTCAGGCGAGTTTTCTTAAACAGGAGGATTTCATACTTTTGATCGTTAATTAGTTGCTTTCGCATAGCTTTTTATTAAGCGATCTAATATTTAAATAAATTATTTTGATAACTGGGTTTTCATTGTTAGATTTTTATTTACACTATTGTTGTGATGTAGTTTATAGAAAAGGAGGTCGATTATTTATATAATCAAAAATGTATAATCGACAACCAAAATTTACCCTTTTTCAAGTTTTTTATTAAATTACCTTAACTTTGTAAAACTCCCTTTAAAATAATATATTTATTTGTATAAATGCCATTTTATTTTATGATTTATAGAATTTTAATAAATAAACACAAAGTTTTCGAGAAAATCATTCCTACTCCAAATTTAACCCTATATTTAAAATTTATAAAAGCCTATAGATTTAATTTAACATCATATGATATAAATAATAAAAATACTTTCGTATTTTATAAAAATTATTAACGCATGTTTTATTTTTAAATTTTATCATTTTCATGATTTTATCTTTACCATTTTATTTAATTATATGATTTTATAACAATATAACGAATTCTGTGGATAATATTTAATAATTCTAAATTTTTTAATCATTAATAAAGTTAAGGTATAATCAGAGTTGTTAAAGGATCGAATCAAAAGATCGCCGATCCTGGATTCAATCCTAAATTTGTCAATTTTCTAGGATTTAAGATCCTGACCTTAAATTGTGGATCGTGATCGAGATAATTTTTTTAAATATTCGATCCCGATCCTTTTAAAAATTATTTTTTTACTTAAAAAGCAATAAATAAAATAAAAATTTTGAAAATTAAATTTAAATATTATTTAAAAAAAAATATCTATCTACATCATATTTTATAAACCACCATTCCTCCAGATTTTATATTTCAACAATCCCAAATTTTTTGTAAGGACAAGTTATATTTATTTATTAACTATATTATAATATAAATTCTAGGTTTTAATAATGTTATCCATTATAAATTTAGAAGATGATACATCTACTTCTATTGATGTGATAGCAGATATAAGTGAGAATGAAAATCTTTTACCATTTCATAATTTACGTAAGTATTTTGCTTTATGTGAAATGGATGGAAATAACCCATACAATGTGCAAAATTCTTTTTATACAAAAACAAAATATCTTCTTGAAAGATTAGCAGTTCAAACCTAAAGAGGCATTTAGAAGTAATTAATTCTTTTAATAATACAATTTTTATTATTTGTGAAGATCGTAACAATATGCATATAATAAAAATTATAGATTATCTTCACTATATGATAACAGTAATATATTGGCATCAATAATTCACCCAAAATTTAAGCTCAATTGGCCTTTTATTAATCTGCTACAAAATTTAATGCTAAAAGAAAGGTTAATTGCCTATTTAGAAAATATAGAGGGTTAACCATATGCAGATCCTTCAAATGTGCATGGATCGATATCACTAGGAAGGGGCGCGCAGGAGCTCGAGCACCCTGTTAAGCAAATTTTAATGGCTCCTTAATATCCCCATGAACTAAAAATAAAATTTTTTTCATTGCCCCTGAACGATTTCTTTTATAATTCTATCAAGTAATATATAGATTTAATTTTATTATTTAAAAATTAATAAGACTATATAAATTTTTATTAAATGAATACTATTTTAATTATTAGATTAGAATAATACATATAAATTATATTTTCACTATGTCAGCTTTCAATCAAATTCTGTATTAAAAATAGAATATCAATATCACTCACTAAATATTAATTTAGCATTAACAGTTGAAACTTAATTGACTTTTATATTTAGATTATTATATAAACCTAATTAAATAAATATAACAAATTTAATATTGTATTTAGCCGAGTTCAAAATCACTAATCAACTATAGTATTCATTTTTAAATTTAATTACCATGCCTCTTTCTAAAAATATTTTCAAGGTCCAAATAAGTATAAGAGATTTCTGTTTATAATCCTCTATTATATATAATTGATTATAAAATATTAGGTAAAATGCCACTTTTACAGACGTATTTGACAGTTATATAATAAATTAGTTAATATTATAATAAATTTTACTAATAAATGCCTTTGATAATAAATATAAGTAACAATTTGCATTAAATTCTTTAACGCCATCTAATTTAAATTAATATTAAAATTAAACATCTTATATTCATTCCATACTGGATGTAATAAATTAGATATCTTTTCTTCTCCTTTTTACGTGTTTTTAGGAAAGCTAATTTTTTCTTCTCTGAAAAATAGTTTTGAGTTAAATTTTTAATACGAGTATATTTTTGATATTATTACAAACTACTATTATTTTAAGATATAATATACCAACTTGAGGTGGTGCGACAATTATATATAAAATCTTATTTGCTTTTTTCATATCATTCTGTTTCTTATTATATTGTTACAAAATGTTTCATTTCTTTTATGGCATCCTTGCCATGTAAATAACTAAAGGCTTCAATATATTTGCATAATTTCTTCTAAAGATTTTTAATGTTTTTCTGATATGAGCTAAGTTTATGTATCATTAAAAATGGAAGATAAATCTTTTAGAAATTTAATATCTCACAATAATTTTCTCGGCTACTTATCTAGCTTCCATCATATCATCTAAGAGGAAGCTCTAACCCCAATATAATTTGATGATTTGGAATGGTGGTTTGTATTATCTATTTAAAAGATGGGTTGATTTGGTTAGGCGTATAAATTTTTCATTATTTGTCCATTCTACAAAACATTGTCTAAAATGGTAACAAAGAGTTATATTAGTTTCATGAGCTTTTGTCAATGTAAGTTGCTAAGAATCTTATTATATTATGTGGTTTTTAAAAACCATTATCAATTGAAGCATATGTATGAATTAATTAACTCTTTTTATCACTTGTAATTCTTTAGACGTAAAATTTTTTATATCAGCAATCGAAAATATTTTATACTGTAATAAATAGATTATATATTAAAAAATATTATTTTTAGAAATGTCTTTTTATAATTAATTATATGCTAGTTAATTTTGTTATAATATGATAAATGACAAAATATGAAATTCAGAATAATTGTTCAGAGTTAGCAAGTTTTAATAAAGTTTGATATTAAAAGAAACAAGAAAGAAACAACTTTGTATTTTGGTTTTAAATTACTTTTATTTCTACTTTTAAAAAATAAAATAATAATAATAATATGTATAATAATCAACTAGTATATATACTAAAACATTTCAATAGATATTTAAATTAATACTCAATTAATATCAAAATAAATTATTTCACAAATTTGAATAAACAACACAATTAACATTCCCCTCCTCGACAAAGTATAAAGTTACTGCTCGGTGGGCGCATAAGTCTGTTTGAGTAGCGTGAGTCCATACGTTTTCTTAGGTTTGAAAAGTTGCTGTACGTTATCATTATCATAAGGAATAATTGATCAAATTTGAATATATGGAATACGGAATAAAATTTTAAATTTGGAAAAAAAGAATTTGGAAAAAAAGAATTTGGAATAAAAATTTTGGAATATGGAATGATAAATATTTAGAATTCCGTAAGAATGATATTATATAAAAATTTTGGAATATGGAATGATAAATATGTAGAATTCCGTAAGAATGATAAATCAAAAAAGATTATTATATAATATTTCGCGTTTTTTCAAATTTTGCGTTTTAAATATTTTATTTTAATAATTTAAGTTATAAAATCTTTTAAATAAGAAGATTTTTGTTTAATTCTTAATGGTCTGAAAGGTATCTTACTATTTTCACTTATATCTACACTTCCCTCCTTACAAGAATTCTTAGGGTCACTTTCATAATATTTAAATCTATTATAACATTCCCTTTTTCGTAACTGGTCTATATGTCTCCTTACTAAACCTTTATCCGTATTAACTTGGAACATGGTGTCACTCTCTTTGTGCCTGATGTTGCCTTTGCACCACGTGTCGTCACTCTGTTTCTTGTACCAAACGAAATCTCCTACATTAAAGGTTCGATTTCTCGGTAGCGATATGTTGACTTTGTCAATTTCATCCTCCAATGGTTTCAATAAGTCCCACTTTATTCTAATATCGCGGTTAAACACTCTTTTGGATGGTGTGACACCTGTAGTATCATTCGGAGTGTTTCTGTAGTTAAACAAGAATCTGTCCAGTGCAGTTTCTAAGTCAATTTTTATGTTTCTTTTCATGTGAGCTTTGAATGTTCTCACCATACGTTCAGCTTGTCCATTAGATTGCTGATGGTAGGCGGATGTTAGTACATGTTTTATTCCATAGTTACTACAAAATATCTCAAAGTCTTTGCTTGTAAAGTTGGTACCGTTATCTGTAACAATGGTTTCAATGCCAAATAGTGAAATAGTTCTAAAAATTTCTTTCAACGTGAATTCAGTCGTGATGTTTTTTACGGGAACTATAATTGGGAATTTACTATAGGCATCGACGATTATTAACCAATTTTTTGTAAAAAATGGACCCGCATAGTCTACGTGAATCCTTTCAAAAGGTTTAGTCGCTAATACCCATGGATTTTGTATTTTCTTTGAATTGTCGTGAAAAATATTACAATCGTCGCAACTTCTAACTTCCAAATCAATGTCGTTGACCATACCAGACCACCACATGCGATCTTTGGCTAAGGATTTAATTTTACCTGCTCCCATGTGACCTTCATGTAGTGCCTTTAATATGTTTTTTCTCAGACTTGTTGGAATTATTATTTTGTTGCTTTTGTACAGTCAATTTTTAATAATACTAAGTTCATATTCAATATTTTCATAAGTTTTGTTTTTAATAGGCACATTATTTCTTATATCATTAATAACTTGAGATAATTCAAAATCTTTGGACGTTTCATCGCGTATTCGATCAAAACTAAGAGGTATATCGCCAAAGTCATTTATAATTGCGATATCATCAATAACGTCATCATCAATTACTTGTGGTAGTCTTGAGAGGCAATCAGGAACAACAATGTATTTACCAGCTTATAGCTGATGTTAAAGTCGTAACCCCCCAAAATTATACTCCACTTCTGTAACCTCAATGACATAGTGCTATTATCTTTGAGCCCTTTGGTGAAAATATGGATTAGCGGCTTGTGGTCCGTTACAATAGTGAACTTAGTCCCTATCAAGTATTCTTGAAATCTCTTGATAGCAAACATAATGGCCAGAGCTTCACGCTCAATATTGGTATAATTTATCTCGGACTTTGCTAACGTTCTCGAGGCAAAAGCTATTGGCTTTTCTTTGCCATCCTTTTCGGTGTGAAACAAAACAGCTCCTAAACCTCTTTTAGATGCATCAGTCGCAATTCCGATAGGTAATTCAGGATTAAAGTACGTCAAAGCTGGAGGAAGACTAATCAACGTCTTAAGATCATCAAACTTTTGGAGTGTTCTAAATTCCACTCCCATTTTTTCTTGTTGACATTCTTGTATAAAGGATCAGCTATTTCAGCAAAGTTGTTCAAAAATTTTATGTAGTAGCCCACCATACCCGGAAACGTTGACAATTCGGCAGCTGATTTAGGTTCCGGCATACTAACGATCGCCTCGATCTTGTCATGGTTGGCGTAGATCCCATTGGCGTCGATATCGTGTCCTAAGAACCTCAGACTTTTTTTGAAGAATAAGCTTCTTGCAAAATTAGGCACTAAGCCATAAGATAATATTCTTTCAAAAACTCTTTTTATGTTGTTGAAATGAGCTTCGTCACTACTTCCCGTTATTAATAGGTCATCAATATAAAAGATGACATCTTTCATGTCACCGAAAATTTGATCCATAATCTGTTGAAAAACTGCAGAAGAAGTCTTTAACCCAAAAGGAAGTCTAGTAAACCGGTAGTATCCCCTGTGTGTAGATATGGTTAATATGTTTCTGCAGTATGTCGATAGGGATTTGTAAGAACGCGTCTTTGAAATCGATCTTGCTGAATTTCTTCCCCTCCTTGAGCTTAGCTATAAGATCGTTTATTCTTGGAAGTGGGTATCTGAAATCTTCAAGTGCAGGATTAACAGTGTCTTTGAAATCGGCGCAAACCATAACGCTCCCATTTTCTTTGTAGACGGCGGTTATAGGACTTGCCCATCGAACATCCGTCACCGGCTCAATGACTCCCTCGTCTAGTGTTGTTAAAAAGTCGAGTTCACCCGACTCCGACTCAGAGTCTGAAGTCGTTAGTCGTGAACTCGAGTCGAGCACATGAGTTTTCAACTTGAGTGAATTTAAGTCAACTAGAGGACGAGTATTTAGAATTAGTATTGTATTGTATTATTGTGTTTGTGTATATTTTTGTTTGTTACAATTAATTAATGATTTTCAAGCCCAAATTTTAAGCAAAATTTGCTTTGATAAGAATTTTAAATCTTCTTTTTTGTAAAATAAAATCTAATTTAATTTAAATATCTTTTGACTCAAAGCATTCATTCTTGGTCTTGAGATGATGATGATTTGATGAGTATGACTTGGTCTGGGGGGTGGTTGAAGAGGGGGGGGGGGGTATTTTGATATGGGTATCAAATAAAAGCTAATTTAAATATCTTTTGACTCTAAGCATTTATTCTTGGTCTTGATGGGTATGACTTGGTCTGGGGAGTGGGTGAAGATGGGGGGGGGGGGGTAAAAAATAAGTTTTTTTGATATGGGTATCAAATAAAAGTTAATTTAAATATCTTTTGACTCTAAGCATTCATTCTTGGTCTTGATGGTATGAATTGGTCTGGGGGGTAGGTGAAGAGGGGGGGGGTAAAAAAATAAGTTTTTTTTGATATGGGTATCAAATAAAAGCTAATTTAATGACTCTAAGCATTTATTCTTGGTCTTGATGGGTATGACTTGGTCTGGGGGGTGGATGAAGAGGGGGGGGGGGGAAATAAGTTTTTTTGATATGGGTATCAAATAAAAGGTAATTAAAATATTTTTTTATTGTATTAATGATAATCACTTTAAGCGGGTGGGTCTATGTCTTGGGGGGTCAGGAATATTTTTATAAACATAAAAATCGATATGGGTATCAAATAAAAGCTAATTTAAATTTCTTTTGACTGAAAGCATTTATTCTTGGTCTTGATGGGTATGACTTGGTCTGGGGGGTGGATGAAGAGGGGGGAGGGGTAAAAAATAAGTTTTTTTGATATGGGTATCAAATAAAAGGTAATTAGATATCTTTTTATTATAATAATTATAATCACTTAAAGGGGTCGGGTATAGGTTTTGAGGGGTCAGGAATATTTTTATCAACATAAAATATCGATATGGGTATCAAATAAAAGCTAATTTAAATTTCTTTTGGCTGAAAGCATTTATTCTTGGTCTTGATGGGTATGACTTGGTCTGGAAAATGGATGGAAGGGGGGGGGGTGTTAAAAAAAATAATTATAATATTTTTTTATTGTAATATAATAATAATCACTTTAAGCGGGCTCGTCTAGTCTTGGGGGGTCAGTAATATTTTTATCAACTTAAAAATGGGACTATTAAATAGAAGCTAATTAAAATATTTTTCTACTAAAATATTAGTATTCACTTTTGGTCTCTTAATGGGTTGGATTAGGTCCGGAGTAGGGAGAGTTAAAAAATAAAAATTTGATATTAAAAAATCAAATATAATATAAATGAAACCTCTTAAGACTATAATATTAAATAACAGTAAATGGTCGGGTCTAGGGCTTAGGAAGTCAGAATTTTTCTAAAATTTCTATAATATATAAATCGAATGTTAGACGAAGTCATACAAATCAAGACCAAGAATGAATGTTTCAGTCAAAAGATATTTAAATTAGCTTTTATTTGATATCCATATCGATTTTTATGTTTTTAAAAATATTCCTGATCCCCCCCCCCAAGACTGAGACCCACCCGCTTAAAGTGATTATTATTATTATAATAAAAACATATTTTAATTACCTTTTATTTGATACCCATATCAAAAAACTTATTTTTTACCCCCCCCCCCCTTCTTCATCTACCCCCCAGATCAAGTCATACTCATCAAGAACAAGAATGAATGCTTAGAGTCAAAAGATATTAAAATTAGCTTATATTTGATACCCATATCAAAAAAACTTATTTTTTTACCCCCCCCCTTCACCCACCCCCCAGACCAAGTCATACTCATCAAGACCAAGAATGAATGCCTAGAGTCAAAAGATATTTAAATTAGCTTTTATTTGATACCCATATCGATAATTTGTTTATAAAAATATTCCTGATCCCCCAGACCTAGACTCGCCCATTACGGGGGAGAGATTGACCACCAGTTGAATAGATCTTTTGATTAGCTATCGATTGATACCCTATGTTAGACATAATCTATTTCATAAGGTCAATAAAACAACATTGAAAATTAATAAATAACAATAAAATTAAAAAGAAATAAAACGAAACGCGCGTAAAACGCTTTTTAAAATAAGATTCCTCTTTATATCACGGTTCAAACTGAAGTAATTTTATTAAGGAGAGGTAAAGGTTATAGACACATAGGCCTAGACAGGGAGTTAAATAGAGAAATTCTCCTACTAAACCTTTTTTTTAAATATAAATTTAACATCCCCTATAGAGCAGTTCCTCCTTTTCTTTTGGTAATCGAGTCAGAAGTGTCCTGGACATGAAGATCCGGACAGAGTACCTCGGACAAAAGTACCCTAAAATTCATTGGACAAAAATAAACCCGGAGATTCATCCGGGCAGAAAGGTACCAAACATAAAGACTCTTGGATAAAAAAGACACCATTTAATCATTTTTTTTTTAAATGTTAAGAAAAATGGAAAGTTTAAAAAAAATTTATTAATTTTTTCCATACATTCACTAAAATAAATATTTGGTTAATAAGTTGTAGCAGTGTTCGCTGGTTTTAAAAGATGGTTCACATATGTGAATTAATGGGATATTGTTATTTAAAGTTTGTGACTACAAAATAAAACTCGTTTTAAAGGCTATAATCCAAAATTTTTAAAAAAAATTCGAAAAATTTTAAGATTGTATATATTTAAGTATTAAAATTTAAAAAATTGTCTAGTATGTTTTGTAAATGTTTTTATTTTTATGTTTAAAAATATAGACTTATCTTATTTATATTTTTCATTAAAGTTTCGAAAGTTTGTGAATTTAATTTTTGATAATTTAGGACACAACCAAATGAAAATTTTTTGCAGTTTGATAAATAATTAATAAAAAAGATATACAAAAAAGTTGTTATTTAATTGACATCTGGTAGGTAGTGAGTTCCGTCAGAAACTGTTTTTAGGGATCCCATTTTTCTGAAACTAGCCGGCACTAGCAGTTCCAAGGATTATCCTGAATTCACAGTAAGCGCGAATTCGTGGTGAAGTATACAAAAATATGCTATATAATTAATGCATTTTTGTCACGTGTTTAGAGGGTTATGAGCGGGTAAGCCTCCCACCCACAACTATAGTTGGGTAATGACTAAATGTCCGCTCAATCTATAAGCGCCTGCCGGAGAAAGTCCGTTAACATTAATGCGTTATAATTTATATTTTTTTCTTTCAAATCTGAGCCGCTATATTTCAAAGAAAAAATCCCAAGGTCAAAGTGATAGCTTTAGGCTAAAAACTAGGTTTAGCCGATTTTTTTAGTCTGCTAAAAATTGACTTAAGCTGCTATATAATTATTACCCTACAACCCACCGCTAACTTTGAACTTTGAAAAATCCTGGATACTCCTATTGTGGGCTAGGATAAGTCTGTATAAAATTTTTGGATGAGTTGACGGTAAACCTATTTCATTTTTTTGGTGGGTAAATTTTAAGATTGATTTGTTTTGTTTTTTTAAATAAATTTTTCCATACCTTGACATTTCAAATATTTTCTTAACAATTTTAAATAAAATTCTTAAAAATCATTTTTTAAAAAAAATAATGATTAATTTTTTTTAACCCCCTTCCAGAAAGATCATATATCAAAAAATAAATCATTTTTAAAAAACAATTATCAAAAAGAGAAATAAATTTATTACAAGGGGATATTTGAGTTAAGACCAAAAGCTCTTAATGATGGTTGCCTTCACGTGGCTAAGAGCGGAAACAGAAAACATTTGTAATTTAAATATTTTATGGCTAAAACTATCGAAAATATTTATAGATTATAATAAATAAAACAATTTAATTCGGATAGAAATCAAAAATTTAGAAAATTCAAAGAATTTTAAAAGAATTTTAAAAAATTAATAAACAAAAAGATAGGATTTTAAAAATATTATCTTCTAGATTAAAAAAATCTCTTACTAGGTGATCTCTCAAATTGCAGAAGAAATTCATGACATTGGTGGATATTTGCCTAAAGAGGTCTAAGCAGGTTAGTTAAAAATCATGGGAGTCGACAGATTATGTATCTATTGCACTTAGTTATTAAAAAATGAATAGAATAAGGCTAAATATTACATATATATACTAAGCATATAATATCTAATCTGAGTTCAATAATATAAATATATTCAAAATTACTTTTAAAATGTTAACCTTTCCCCTATAAATGTCTTTCGCGACAAAATATTTATTTTGTGAACCGGAAACGTAAAAAAATACACCTAAGCGGTTTTGGATAGAGAATTTAATTCTGAGTTCAATGATATAAATATTATAAAAATTACTTTTAAAATGTTAGCCTTTCCCCTATAAATGTCTTTCGCGACAAAAAATTTATTTTGTGAACCGGAAACGTAAAAAATACATCTAAGCGGTTTTGGATAGAGAATTTAATTTTGAGTTCAATGATATAAATATTATAAAAATTACTTTTAAAATGTTAGCCTTTCCCCTATAAATGTCTTTCGCGACAAAATATTTATTTTGTGAACCGGAAACGTATAAAAATACATCTAAGCGGTTTTGGATAGAGAATTTAATTCTGAGTTCAATGATATAATATTATAAAAATTACTTTTAAAATGTTAGCCTTTCCCCTATAAATGTCTTTCGCGACAAAAAATTTATTTCGTGAACCGGAAACGTAAAAAAATACATCTAAGCGGTTAAATTCTGATTTTAATGATATAATTATATTCAAAATTACGTTTAAGATGTTAGCCTTTCCCCTCTTAAATGCTTCAAATTAAAAATACCTTAAAAAATTTATGTTTCTCATTTACTTCTTTATCAAGTAATTACAATATATTTATACTTAATAAATATATAAAATCATAACCAAATATTAATTTAATTAAAAATATTAATTTAAAAATTAATATAATAAAATTAATTTTTAAAAACCACAAATTATTTCAAAGAAATAAAAAAATTGAAAAGATCTTAAAATTTCCATATTTTTAATATATTATAATGTAATGTAATTATAATATTTTTTCTCTAAAAAAAGCAATAAATCAATCAAATATCTCATTAGACATTTTCTTTGTTATTTTTATTTTCAATATTATTTTTTAGCCTTTCGAATTACCAAGCCTTTCGACTTATAGACCTTGCGGCCTTTCGACTTTTAGACCTTGCGTTTTATTTATATTATATATATTGTATCTTATTTATTGTATTATGTTAAAAAGTTATTTTATGTTTACAACAAAATAAATAAATATTGTGTAATTTATATAATTTGAAGATATATGGTAAAAATCTATTTAATAAAAGATTATAGGCTTTTTAACATCTAAGGTTTCACAAATTGTATAAAATCAAAAAAAAAATATCATAATGTTCAAATGAAGATATTTGATTATAATTTCTTTAAAATAATTCTTTGTATAAAGGGATCCCTTTAAAACCCGCGATGATCCCGGATAGTTCTGATCCCTTTAAAAATTACGACAATACTGGGGTTTTGAAATCTTTATGATTCTAAAACGAGAAACTATTTTTTTTTAATAAAATTCTGTATTAGTATATTGGATTCGAACTTTCATATCATCATTTTCTTTTGTAGAAAATTGAGTAAAATTTAACAAAAAATAAAATTACCTAAAACGAATTATTCACAATTCGATTTTATTTCATAAGATTCGTATTTTATGAATAAAAAAATTATTTGATTCGAATCGAATAAAGAAAATATATTATCTGTGGAATATTTTTTTTTATCTATTTATTATTCGATCGAATTTTTCTTATTATTTGAAATAATTTATAAATATTAGAAATTATTCGTAATTAAATATTCCAAATTATTTGTTAATATTTCAAATTATTCAGAAATATTCAAACCCAGAAATATTTGACATGATTCATAAGTATTTAAAAGTTCCTTGAAAAGTTTTTACTTTTTTTTATAACTTCTATAAATCACTTATTAAATTTTAATATCCTTTTTGAATATATTTTTGAAGAATTTAATTTTTGGCATCGAATATTCGATGAATCAAATCCAATAATGTTTTCATTATTCGAACGGATACAAATAAGGAATTATTTAATTCGTACTAATAAGAATAATATAATTATTCGATTCTAAAACACGAATTATGTAAATATTTGATTTGATTCGTATTTTTGTAGGAGATTCAAAGAATTTTTTATTTTTATATGTAAAAAATTTTAAATAAGAATATTAAATTTAAAAACTTTTTTTTTATTGAGGAAATATTAATTAAGCAGAAGAAATAATTATAAGAGTCTTCTTAAAAATTAAAAAATATTAGATAACTTTTTCATAAGTTCTATATCTCTTTTAAATTATTGAGGAATAATTTTGATCAAATAAATTTATGCTCGAATTTAAGCTCTTCACGAAAATTAGAAAGTATTAATAATAAATTTTTATCTGTTTTATATTAGCATTGTTGAACGGCCCAATAATTATATTTTGTAAGCCTGTAGATTTTACACATATATGGCAGAAAGTTTTTACCTCTATTTGCCAAATCTCTAATCTTGCATAATATTAATTTGGCTAAAATCTTAATCAGGCCGTCCAAAACATCACTATTATATATATCTCTTATATTATTCAGGAATTTGTTGATTAGACCATAATTACTTCTTAGATTTATTAATGTTTGAATCTTTGAATTATAGAAAAGTTTTTTTTTTAAATAAAAAATATTATAAAAAAATAATACAATAGCAACAACCAAAAATGATTTATATTTTAATTTCTATACCTAAAAAATAAATTCTCATCATGTACATAAAAAAATTTATAAACAAAAAATAAAATATTATTTGAAAAAAAAACATGATCTAACTTTGTCTGTTTATAAAATAAATAAAAAATATAAAAAATGTATCAGACAGGATTTTGCAAAAAAAATAATTATATAAAATAGTTAAAATTAAATTTTATCCACACCTTTATTTCATTTTTTCTGGAATTATTTAGAAGGGTAAATAAATGAGAAAGCCGTTTATTTTAGCTCGCTATAACACCTGGTTCTTAAGATATAGGGGCTCAAATCTGTAAAATTTTTAAAATGCTTATATCTCAAAAATAATTATATATCATATTGTAAGTAAAAATATTCTCTAAAGGGCTATCAAAAAATAATAAAAATTGGCGCCAAATTGAGTCTTTAACATTCGGTTTACCTATAATGCTTTACCTGTATTTTTAAGCAAAAAAGGGAGTTTGTTTTCAATGATATAATAAAATATATATTTATTAAATAATGTGAACAGGAATTCCATTAGTGTTGTTAAACGGCTCTTTTTGAGCCGATTTTTAAAAACGGCTAAATCAATATTTTAACCAGAAAACAATTGTCTAAGCATCGAGTTTTCGATAATAGATGTCTAAACCTTTGTGCCATCTATCCGGATCTGGACCTTGGGTCTGAACTCTGGGTCTGTGCTCGGGGTTCGTGCTCAGAGCTGGTTTTGTCGATATTTTAGACCCAAACACCGGGTCTGGGCTCTACACAACCAACCAATTAACAACACTACTTATGCAGGTAAAAATAATTTTATATGTAAATAGAAAAATATCAAGTGCAGAAAAGGCTAATTTTATGTAATATTAAAGAACTTTTCATTCACTTTAGAGAGACTCATAACGATATACAGTTAGGTCTGAGTAGATTTGCCTTCTTACGACTTAAAAACTGTGTAGCAGGTGGTCCAGGTACACATACCATGTGTATCTGCACATTACATTAAAATTTTAAGCTTATTTTAATAGGTGGAAAATTAAAACAGCTAACAAACAATATTGGTCATTATAATTATCCTGTGTAAAAACAGAACATATAAATTAATTAATAATAACTAATTTGAAATATTCGTCCTCTAGTCGACTCAATTATATATTTCGTATTCATGGTCATGAAAGTCTAAAGTAAATAAATGTAAAAAATAGATCACAAATATCTTAATTAATAAAATTTGAAATATTCGTCTTCTAGTCAACTCACGTTCATATAAGTATAATTATTCGTCCTCTAGTCGACTCAAGTATATATTTTGTATTCATAACTCAAGTTGGAAGTCTAAAGTAAATAAATGTAAAAATCAGAACAAATATCTTAATAAATAAAAACTAATTTGAAATATTCGTCCTCTAGTCGACTCAAGTTCATAGAAAACTATTTATCCTCTAGTCGACTCAAGTATATAATTCCTATTTGCAACTCAAGTTGGAAGTCTAAAATAAAAAAAAGTAATAAACAACAAATATCTTAATTAATAATAACTAATTTGAAATATTCGTCCTCTAGTCGAATCAAGTTCATAGAACTATTCGTCCTCTAGTTGACTAAAGCATATAATTCCTATTTAAATCTCAAGTTGGAAGTCTAAAATAGAAAAATGTAAAAAACAGAACAAATCTTAATTATTAATAATTAATTTGAAATATTCGTCCTCTAGTCGACGACAAGTTTATAAAAATATTCTTCCTCTAGTCGACTCAAGTATATAGACTTGAGTTCACGACTTGAGTCGACTTGTTCACGAATTGAGTCGATTTGAGTTCACGACTCGAGTTCATAACTCAAGTCAGTTTATCTTGATGTTAACTTTGTTGATTGGTTTGGTAGTCAGTTTAAATTCACAATCTTTTATTAATTTATTTATTCCATCTTCATAATTGATATCGATGTTTGCTATAAACTTGTTCAAAATATTACTAAAGGCATTGATCCACATTCGTCCCAATAATGCATTTTTATTAGACTTTACGATCACTGCTAGCAAGTGTTTGGCGATACCATCGTAGCTTACTTTAACTTGAGTTATGCCGATAATTTCAATTAAGTTTCCATCATAAGCTGAGAGTTGTAGAGTGGACTTTTTAAGATCTTTAATACCTATTTGTTTAGCTATTTCATGAGGTAAAATCGTGAATTTAGATCTATTATCGACTTGCATAGTAACGGTAACATCGTTTACTTTTAAGGAAGTCATAAATGCATTGTCATTGAGTTTATGCTCGCTTAAATTGTTGACATTAAAATCACTATCATTATTATTTTGTATAACATCATTTTTATTTTCCACAATCTCTTCAATATTCATATTGCAATTGTTGCTATTACTTTGGCTCTGATCATGATTTTGTATTTGTTTTCTTAGATTATAGTTTTTCCATGTATTGTTTCCTCCATCACTATTATTGTAATGATTGTAGGACTCATATCGGTTACCATTTCGATCATCATATTGATTCTGATTTCTTTGGTTGTTGTAAGACTAGGAGACGTTTCTCCCAAAGTTATTATTATTTTGCCAGGCATTATTTCTATCATAATTGTTTGAATTGCTATTATCGTGCCACCTGGAGTTTCTTCCGTTATATTTTGAATTGTTGTTGTTTTGCCAGGCATTGTTTCTATCATAATTGTTTGCATTATTGTTATTGTGCCACATGGAGTTTCTTCCATAATAGTTTGAATTGTTGTTCGAAGATTGGTTATTACGAAAATTTCTAGAGTTACCCTCACTGTCTCGAAAATTATTGTTTTGATAGTTTCGGCTAGCATTATCATTAGGCCTAAAATCATTATAATTCCTCTTCTTAAAATCAAAATTTTCCCTACGAGTGTTACGTCCATTATAATTAAAATTATTTTCTCTAAAATTATTACGTTCATTATCATTAGAATTATTCTCATTATTACTAAAAGTACTTTTGCATGTTTATAAATATTTGAATTAGAAATTTTTTTATTTTTATCCAATTTTTTATCATTGTATACATAATTTGTATCGCTAACGTCTGGTTTAATATTACTACCATCTAACTCAACTCCTAATTTCATTATCTCATCTACAGTCCAGTCCTTATGCTTATTCAGCTTCCTTCTGATATGATCGTTTAAAGTAGACGTTATCGATTTCTCCTTAATTCTACAGTCATCTAGGAAATTGCACTTCTTATGTAATTTATGTATTCTATAGAAAAATGTATAAAAAGACTCGTCGTCACGTTGTACCGCTAATTTAAAATTTTTTATACATAAATTTATATCTTCCCTCGGAATTAATAATTTGAGTTTATTAAAAATAACCTTATAATCTTTTAACTGTGCCTTTGAACACACAGATGTGATTTTGTCATAAATGTCAATTGATAAGTTACCTAATAAGGTCCTAGCCTTAGATACGTCAGACGAAATGTAATCCTCAAAGTATGTCTCAACCATATCAAAGTATGTGTCCGTCATCTCTCCAATAAGTTTTGGAAATCTGAGATAAGGATCGCATATAGTAGTAAGTTTATTGTCCATAATTAGCATTAAGTTTATTGTCCATAATAAAAATTTTACTTTAAGAAAATACTATATGTTTTAAGTTATGAATTTCATATCGAACAAAAAAATTATGTTCATCGTCAAACGGAATTAAATAATTCTATGTCTTTAAATTTTATATCGTCAAAGCAAATCAAAAAAAAAATCCTATGCTTTAATTTTGAGTCGTCAAAGGAAATTAGATAATTCAATCTCGTTGAATTTTATGTCGTCAAAGGAAATTGGATAATTCTTTAAATTTAAGTTTTTAAAGAAAACTAGATTATTCTAAATCTCTAATTTTAAGTTATAAAAGAAAATCAGATAATATTATGTCTTTATATTTAAATTATCAAAATAGATCAGAAAATACTATAACATGAAAAAATGTGTAATTCGTATTCAATTTATATACTATAATTTGTAGCATAATAAGCGTATCAAAATATAAATTGGCGTAAAATTGTAAGTTTTAACTTTTACCTTTTGTTAATGTATATATCAGAATAATATTTTACTATATATATTTATTTTTTTTTAAAAAAAAAGAAAAAGACAAGTCATGTCCTTCGAATTTACTTTTTTTTTAAATTTAAGGCAAATTTTGTATGTTTAAATTTTTTTTTTAACAAAAACGTGCCGGGGCACCATAAAAGAAACAAGAAAGAAACAACTTTGTATTTTGGTTTTAAATTACTTTTATTTCTACTTTTAAAAAATAAAATAATAATAATATATGTATAATAATCAACTAGTATATATACTAAAACATTTCAATAGATATTTAAATTAATACTCAATTAACATCAAAATAAATTATTTCACAAATTTGAATAAACAACACAATTAACAGATATATTAATATAAAACCCGGCCGAAGGCCCGCAAATTAGGGGCTATGGGGGGCGTCCCTCCCCCATAAAAAATTTCCTAGGTTGATCTCCCTGAGATTGCAAAGGCTAGCGACGCCCCTGGATCTATTGAGAAAAACTCATTACAAAATGCTCTTTCCATTAATAATTTTTTTTATTCTAATGATGATTCAGTGAATATTTTTAATAATTATGTTAATTAAAAAAAACATTTATTGAATATAACACACCTTTACCATCAAGCGCTCTTGTGGAGCGCTTGTTTAGTAGAATAAACATGTACTTAATGAAAAACGTGGTTGTTTAAATGATGATAATTTAGAAAAAAGTTTATTATTAAAGGCTAATTTAATTATAAATAAATATATTCTAATTGTTATACTTATATTATATTATTCAATTACAATAAATTTATACCATATTTATTTATTTTTTATATTAGTTAATTTTGCATAAATCCGAAATTTAAATAAGAAAAGGATCGTGATCGCGATCGCCTGGGTATAATATTATTAATAATTTTTTATCAAAAATGAATATATGCTTTTTTATTTCAACTTAAAGTGTATGAGCCAAAATAAATCATGGGGATCTTAGAATACCCTTTTATTAAACATTTATTTTATTTTTTATTTATAATTATTTTCTATATAATTATATTTCAGATAATATACTAAATAATATATGTGAACAAAGTAATTTATGCAGTTTTCATCAAATAAATCAATAGCTAAATGTTGAAATGAATTAGAACAATTTTTAGGCATGCATCTTTTTTCTTCTTTAATTAGAGTTCCTTTATATAGACATTATTGGTCTACGGAATTAGCGTTCTCTCAAATTACGGAAACTATGTCTCGTATCAGGTTTCAAATATTGCGAAAATATTTACATTTTAGCGATAATTCTTAACTTATCCAGAGAAATCAAGATGGATATGATAAATGTTTGAAAATTAGACTCTTTATTTCAGGTATTCAAAACAATATGCGAAAAATAGAGATGGAGGAAAGAGTATGTCTTGAAATAATCAACCCATTCAAAGGGCGGAATACTTTAAAATAATATATAAAATCGAAGCCTAACAAATGTGGTATCAAAGTTATTGCATTAGCCAGATCCTCCGGTATTGATTGATTTTAAGATTTATGCGGGAAAGCAAACTAATCCAATACCATCAGAAATAAGGATAAGTGGTGATATAGTTTTTCAATGGCTAAAAATATCCTGAAATTTCAAAATCCTAAACTCTCTTGTGATAACTACTTTTCTTTAATAGCATTGGCTAAAAAATTTAAATAAATCGGTATATTTATGGTAGGAACTATTAGAAGTAATCGGATGAAAGATTGCAATATGTGTGTAAAGTTGATAAAAAAGAAAATATAATAATTGTCAAATGGTATGACAATAAGTTTATACACGTCATCTCATCCTTTGTCGTTGTTTATGTGATAGTAAATGTAAAAAGATAGTCATTAAGTAGCAAAAAATTATTGAAGTACCAAAATTAAATATATTAAAAATATATAATAAAGGTATGGAGGGAGTTGATTTACATAATATGCTTGTTGAATGCCATCGAGTAGATATCAAAGGTAAAAGGTTTTTTCTGGGAATTATTTTTCATCTCATTGATATGTGTGTAGTAAATTCATGGCATCTGTATAGGCGGTAAATATGCCACGAAAAAGAGAACAAATTCATGAACCTATCAAATTGGCAGGCAAAATTAGTAAAAGAAAATCAGGGAAACCTTTAAATGAACCAATAATTTAAAAAAAAATTCTTCTATAATGGATCCTATATCTGATATTGATATGACAATATTAGTCATTAGCCGGATGCCTGCGAAAGGAGGCCAAGATGCAAGTTATGCATACTCCTCAAAATGTGCAAAATGTAATATATAATTATGTTTTAATCTGTCAATAAATTTGGACTGATTTTATTTTATATTTTAAATTATATTAACTTAATTTTTACCTCACGGACTTATTGTATTATTTCTTTTACTTTACATAATATTAAGTTTCATTGATTGTTATCACAAAATTGAATTTGGAAATGTATATATAGACAGGAAATTTATTAGATAGATAGCTGTATTTTAAAATAAATAAATTCAATATAAAACCTTGTCTTATTTCTTGTTGTCTTATACAATAAATCCCACGATATCAGCATGGTGGCAGCGGAGGGATCTATTGTATAAGACAACAAGAAATAAGACAAAGTTTATTTTGAATTTATTTATTTTAAAAGGATAAACCAAAAGATTCATAAAAGAATGTATAATAAAATTACTAATATATTTGGCCTGATCTTATTTTATATTATATTAACTTAATTTTTACCTCACATACTTATTGTATTATTTCTATCACTTTACATAAAATTAATAGTTTCATTGATTGTTATCACTAAATTGAATTTGGAGTATATAGAGACATGAAATTTATTAGATAGAAATAGTTGCAGTTGCATTTTTAAATTAATAAAATTAAATAAATTTCGTCTTGTTTTTGGTTATTTATTTTATTCGCCACAACGTTAGCAATTTCTAGCTTTTTAAGAAGTTAATTTAGATTTAATATTTTACATATTTCTTTTTATTTTATTATTTGGTTCAGCACTATAGTAGTGTAGAATCCCTACGTTCACCATGCTGACGTTGTGGTGGATAAAATAAAATAACCAAAAAACAAGAAGAAATATATTTTGATTTTATTAATTTAAAAATACAACTATCTCCATCTAATAAATTTCATGTCTATATATACTTTAACCAAATTCAATTTAGTGATAACAATAAAAAAAACTATTAATATTATGTAAAGGAAAGAAATAATACAATAAGTCCGTGAGGTAAAAATTAAGTTAATATAATTTAAAATAAAATCAGTCCAAATATATTGACATTCTTCGACCTTCTTATATGTTTCTCGGAATAGTCATAGAACTTGCTTCCAATCGTTTGTTGTACGTCATCCTGTGGTGATCTTCTCGTTCAAATCTTTATTATAAACTCGTCATTTGTTTAGTAATTGGAATAATTTATTGAATGTCGAATATTGAATGGAATGAGAATAATTGCTATATGATAAGTTTCATGTTTTATATTCATATTAACGTTTATGAATATTAAACAGGAAAATTGTTATGTTTTGCTTGTAAATTAATGTTTTTTTTATTTTTAATAAAATACGCTATTTATTAAGTATTTTTCTAAGTCGTGTATGAGATCTTTTACATATCTCATCCACGGACATAATAAAATCTCTAAACCTCTCAGGCTTTTTTATGTTTGAAACGGCCTCAGTGTCAAAATATTAACTATCGCAATACTCAGAACAGCACAACAGGCGTAGCACCAAGCAAATTATTATTATCACATAACACTGGAATAATGGGATCTATAAAAAAGATAACCACGAATATAAAAACAGCTAACAGGGTGATAAATAAAGGAGATAATGTATAGTACAAAACATTTTTTGAAAATAAATGGGACAAAGGTATTGTCACAGGAAAAGAAAATGTTTTTATTCTACAGGATTGATACCGGATACAAAGTAATAGACGTTATTTGAATCAAATAAAAAAAGATCACATGGCATGACCAGTATTGACGATTATGATCAGGACTCATCCGCCAAAATCTTCTTTAAGAAGCGAAAGGTTGAGGTTAATATTTCGACACCGAGACCGGTTCGAACATTAAAAAAACCTGAGAGGTTTAGAGATTTAATCATTTCCGTAAATGAGACATGCAAAAGATCTCAATATACAAACCAGAAAAATACTTAATAAATAGCAGAGACCTGCAAGCCCGGCCCTAATCCCGGCCAGGGCCGTATTTTAAATTTAAAAAAAAACCCGGGCCGGGCCTGATAATTTTTTTTTAAATACTCGGTCCAGGCCGTATTTTTTTAAAAAAATTTATACAACATGAATTATTATATTCGTCAATTAGATATGGTTATAATGATTATTATAGTTATGATTAATATAATGTTTGGTGAAAGTTAACACTAGCTAACACTCATAGTATCTATTACATAATATAATTATAGTTTTCCTGCCTTGGAATAAATACGCAAAGGATTAAATACATTATTATATAATATATGTTATATTTTTTATTAATTAAAATATCATTTTTATTTTTTTTATAAATACATAGTATATTCTCAAAATATTATTTAAACAAATTTTTTATAGTATCAATTTGTAATATACTAAATATCTGTTTAGAATAAAAAAAAAAATTAGTGTTGTTAAACGGCTCGTTTTGAGCCTATTTTTAAAAACGGCTAACTCAGTTTTTTATCCAGAAAAATATATGCAAGCTTGATTTTGCTCATAGAAGGAGCAAAGATCTAGACATATAGTATAGTAATTTCGAAGTTTAGTCAATATTTTTCTGGCGAAAATATTGAGTCAGCCGTTTTTAAAAATCGGCTCAAAACGAGCCGTTTAACAACATTAGCTAATATGCTTGCTTATTAAATGATAATACTCGCCGAAAAGTATGATAAAATACCAAATAGGTAAATTTTTTGTATATACCAGGTCGAATATAATTTTAAAAAATTCCGAGCCGGGCCTAAAATTTTTTAAACCCGGACCGGGCCGTTTGAAAAAAAAATCCGGGCCGGGCCGAAATTTTTTTAATCCGGGCCTTGTAAATAGTACCTCTGCAGGTCTCTGATAAATAGCTTATTTTTTAAAAAAAATATTAATTTACAAGCAAAACAAAACAATTTTCCTGTTTAATATTCATAAACGTTAAAATGAATATAAAACGCGAAACTAAAATACATATAAAACGCCAAACTTATCATAGAGCAATTATTCTTATTCAATTTAATATTCGACAAATTCATTCTATTATTCCAATTCATTTCTATATTCGATAAATTCCTTTTATTATTCTCATTCCATTCAATATTCGACATTCAATAAATTATTCCAATTACTAAACAAATGACGAGTTTATGATAAAGATTTGAACAAGATCATCACAGGATGACGAACAACAAACGATTGGAAGCAAGTTCTACGACTATTGCGAGAAACATAAGAGAAGGTCGAAGAAAGAAAACAAAGGGGAGAATGTCAATATATTTGGTCTGATTTTATTATTTATTTTAAAATAAATTAACTTAATATTTACCTCAAGGACTTATTGTATTATTTCTTTCACTTTACATAATATTAATAGCTTCATTGATTGTTATCACTAAATTGCAGAGTTGTTAATCGCTACTTTTAAAAGTAGCGCGCTACCACTATCGCTATTTGTCAAAAAAATTAGCGCGCTACCGCTATCGTTATTTATCAAAAAAAGTAGCTCGCTATTAGCTATTATTTTTCAAAAGTAGCTTTAGCTACTATTTAAGCTACTTATTATAATATAAATTTAGAAACAAATTTGTTTTATTTTTTGCTTATAATGTTATTGTATAATAAATATATAAAAATCAACATTTATAAATATTAAAATATAGTTAGTTTTGATTATAAAAAAAATTTATGTAATAAAAATAAATATTTTTGGTAATTTGTTGCATTTTATAAGTTTTTACCTAGTGTTATGTGTCCAACTATGCCGTGGTACATATATTTGATATCTCTGATAACTCTACTATTATAGCATCTTTCATCACTTTAAAATTATCTGCTATTTTATTCATTAGTGTCTGGCGACATAAAATTGTTGTACCAGAGGATAGAGTTTTAGTCATCAAGGTAAATGATGGATTATCAACCAAGGACATTAACTGAACTGATCAATTATAAAATCAACAATAACTTTATCAGCCAATTTTTGAGAAATATTGGCATTTGGATTATTAATTAATTTGATTTGAATTAGTCTTTTTGGATGTAGAGTCGCCTATACCAAAATTATTTAAATGTTTCTCTATTTCCTTAAAGTTATTGGTATGAACAGTCTTATAAAATAAATACTATTAGAATGTAAAAATGACAATTTACCTTTTGGTGTTTCTTGAGGTTAAAACTGGATTGATTTGAGGAAATATTTTTTTTACATTTTAAACAAATAAATTTGAAGCCAGTTTTGGTTATTATATTTTTTAAAAAAATTTCAAATCTAGGGAATGGAAAATTTGTATTATAGTTTTAAAAATATTTTCTTCCCTGGTATTTCCCATTCCATTAATATCATTGTCTGGATCACTTTCAACGATTTGGGTATCCATAGACGATGACATTTTAAATTATTAACCAGTGATTTAGGTTTATAATACAAATGAAAATATAAATTACAAATTGAAGATAAATTTCAAAATTAAATAATAAATCATAAAAATTATAATTAATTATGATATTATTTTTAAATTTTCATGTTTATACTTGCCTTCATTATATTTTTTAAAAAAAGTAGCGCGCTAAAAAATTAAATAATTACAAAAAAAGTAGCCGCTTAGCTATATCTACCAAAAAAATTAGCGCGCTATAACAACTCTGCTAAATTGAATTTGGAAAAGAATATATATTTATATGAAATTTATTAGATAGAGATAGTTGTATTTTAAAATAAAACAATAAATCCCACGAAATCAGCATAATCAATATAGAAATTGTTTTCGAGATTTTCATAATAAATAGATATTTATATTTTTTTGTATTACAATATGCCTGACGATGTCACATTGCATTATCATTTTTTTTACCTGTCTATTTAAAATTAAAGTTGGAAAAAAATTTGATCTATGGAGTGTATAAATGAATGATTTATAGAAAATTTTTTTTTTTAAAATTACTAAAAAGTTAGGCGTCAAAGGGTTAAATTTAATTATAATTATTAAAATCAAGGAGGATAGCAAATTAATTTATTAAAATATTAGATACTCAATAATCATTGTAAAATAAAAAAAGAAAATTATAAAGTAAAGAAAACTAAAATATAAAGTAAAAATTGTAAAACTTTATTCTTCTTTCTTTACATCTTCGATTTATCACTAAAATCTATAAACTATCAATAATAATTTCACATAATTGTCATTTGATATGATTACAATATAAACATTTCAATTAACCTTTATAATATTGATATTCGAATTAATTGTCTTTCAAATAATTATACAATAACTTTTATTTTCTCATGTCTTTAAATTCTATTTCAAATGCATGTGCCCACTAAAAAAGCTTTATATTGGAAACCTTTAATTTTAAAAAATAATCATTTTGATTCAAAGCCACATCCTATTCTATATAATAGTGATCAGGAATAAAAATAAAAAAGTCAGAGATATTAACATTAGGTCTGTAATTTAAAAATAGTAAAAAATAATATTAATTAAAATTATAGAATTATATTTTTACTCATGATATTAAATATTATAATTCAGATTTAACTTAATTTTCATTATATAAAGATTGTTAAAGGTTTAAGAAAATTAAAATATAATTATTAGAAAAAACAAAAATGATATTAATAAATGATTGTACATATACGTTATTTTTGCTGAACAAAAATTTACATGAATTTTAAATTTATGTTATTTTATATTATAAAATATATATAATCATAATCAGTTGTAAATTAAAACGCTCTTTTACTAATACAAATCAATTTTTTTTATAAATGTCCCTTCTTGTTGAATTTTTAGTTACTTTATTTTCTTATTATAAAAATTGCTTATATATTTTTAATTTTCTATATTATTCATTAAATTCTGAATTTTTAAAAAATAATCAATTTTTCTATATTAACGATTTAAATAAAAAATAAAAAAATTCATAAACACATGAAATATTTAACGTTAAAACTTTTATAAACAAAGATTTATTAAAATAAAGGTTGCTATTTTGATGGCTGCAAAATAAAAAACGTTTTTATATAATTATAGAATTGGGCGTTGAGCAGTTTGTATTAATATAAATCTATGACTTCGACAATTTTAATATTTTATACTAGATGATTTGGGTTTAAAAATTTTGATATACTAAAAATTAAATAATAAAATATAAAATTATAAATAATTTATATTTCAATTTTCGTGTGTAGAGTTATAGCTATTTAGTATAGTTGGGTAAGGCTAAAAAAAATCGGCTAAACCAAGTTTTAGCAGAAAACTATCATTATGGCCTGTGGGTTTTTCTTAAAAAGATAGCAGCTGAAATTTGAAGGAAACTCATAAAATTAAACGCCTGAATGTTAACGAATTTTCCCGACAGGCGCCTGAAGACGAATTAGCCGACATTTAGGCATTAGCCTGTGCGTCGACAAACTATCGGCGGGGCGCAATTTTCAAAAAATCGGCGCACCGATTTTTAGCCGCCGTCAACAAAATCGGGGTAAATCGGCGCAGTTATAAATTTTTATAACATAAATTTTTTTAATTGCCTATTATTTAAAAAAAAAACGAATGTACATTATTCTACAGGTATCTCAGCATATTTTTTAATATTTATTTAATAGAGAATTCATTATAAATCCAAAATCGATTTCGTAATTTTATAATTATCATGTATAAAAATTATTTTATTTAAATTTTCGGTATAATAATGATCCCCTTGAATTTAACGTCAATCCAGCGGTAGAGAAAACTCTTTAATTAGATGTGCTAGTCACCCGAATACAAAGAATTTTTTGACGAGCCTGGAAAGATTGGGAAGTTTACTCTTCTTTTCTCTCCAAAAATTTAGAACGTTCATATCTTGTGAATATCGTTTTCTAAGAAAACTGTGGCATTCTTGTTCTAAGTCACCTAACTTGGAATCATAATTTATATTTGTTGAATGTTTATTTGCCAATTTTGTCAAATAACTTAAATTTAATAATTCACCTTAATCCATTAGCTATATTTACTACCTGATTATCATCATTCTCTATATGTTTAAGATGTTTTATTATAAATTCCAAAGCTGAACAATTTTGCTCTATTTGACACAATTGTCAATTTTTGAAATCTTGGATCTAAAAGAGAAGCCAATACCTAGATAATTTTAAATAAAAAATAAAAGAATATACTTATATATTATTACTTACAGATTACACACCGAAAATCGTAACGCAAGTTTTTTTTTAGCATATTATCCTTAAGTGAAATGATTTCAGAACTATCACTATCATTTACTATTAAATTTGTTTCAATTTCATTCTAAAAAGTAACGACAAGTTTAAAGTAGGCCCTTTTTGTACTGAAAAAATTTGACAGTTTCTTTAAATTGTGAAAGAAATGCTAATCGTTTCTACCAGCTCAGATTCATAATTTGATAATTTTAGAAAGTGGTTCCCTTTTCTTTTCAAAACATTATTAATTAAATTCTTATTTAATCCAGATATGCTTTCTAGCATAATTAATATGATGCCAACGTGTTGGGACATTTAATTTTAAAGTTTTCAAATGCGTGGAATTATTGTTATTATTATCATTGGAATTGCCAATTTGAAAACGGGCATCCGGGTATGGATCAATGCTGGTTTAATCTATTGTACTTACACATTTTTTTGTCTTTCTCGAATTCAAATTCAACCTGTGCAGTTTTATATCTTAGAGCAGTAATAATTTCTCTAATTCTTTTGCAAAAAAATTTCCAGACTATGGATTTTATATTATCCAGAGTTAGGATACTAAAATTATTTATAGAATTATTAAATGTAGATGCATCCATTTTAAAAAAGTGTAAAATTTTGGTAACTTTTGGAATTTTAGATTTTTATGACGTCAAATAATTATGATTTTAAAATAGTAGAAAATAAAAATTCATCAAAACCCTGATTGACATTTAAAAAATTACAACAGTGATGTTGATTAATTATTAGAGTAAAAAGGTATGAAATATGAAAGAAAATTCTGCGCCGGCCGTGCGCCCTCGATATAAAAATAGGCGGCGCGCCGGCGTGATTTTCTTAAACGGCGGCGTTTTTGGCGTAATCAAAAAAGGGGCGCACAGATCTAGGCATTACCCAACTATACTATTAGCTACCTTATTTAAAAAAGTACCAAATTTTCGTATTATTTTATTTCTATATATCATATAAGTCGTTTTATTTGTGATTGAGATAATCATAATTTTTAATCTTTTGAACTTAAATTTTTTTAAAAAAAATGTATATTCAAATGTAGCCTATATATTTTCAGCTTAAAATACATATTTCTCGTTATAACATTTTCCGCATATAATGTTCAAAATTTTTTTCCCTTGAGAAAAATTATATCGAAGTTTTACTGTAATTTTATTAATAATATATATGTATTCGTAATGATTTTATTAATAATATAAAATGCATTCTAATAAATGCGTATAAATTAAATGCACAGATTTCAATTGATCAGTAAAAATTTTCATATACATTTCAAATTAATAGTCATTAATACTATATAAATTTGTTGGCATGACAAAATAAATTTAATGAAAGTTTTACAACCGTTTTTTTTCTATTAGAAAGCAGTGTTAAAAAGTAATAACAAGTAATAATAAGAGAATCAAAAATAAACAATTATGCATTATTATAGATAATACTGTTCTCTAAAATAAAATTCATTTAATATTATAAATTATATAGAATTGTTAGAACAATCATTACACTAGTCGTGGTGAAAATTTTCACCAAGGTGGACATGGATTAGGACATTCTCTTAAGTAAGTTTCGATGGTACCAGCTTTGACATTCATAAGAGAAGAATATACGGTTAACTTATATTTTTACAAAAGAAATATCAATATTATGAATAATAAAGGTGATACAGATTAAAAATTTAGTAATCATATAAAAATTAAAAAAGTTTTTCTTACTTTGTTTAAAACTGGTTGAGTAGAGAGTACGTCATAGAGGGTTGAAAAATTTATCGTCTATCAATAATATATGTAATAAAAATGTGTTTAAAAAGAATTAAATATCTATTTTAATGGTCAAAAAATATATATTTGTTTGGACCTAATAGAAATAATAATAAATAATAAAATTCTAATAATAAAAATTTGAATTAGCGTAGTTAAAAAGAAAGTGATAAAAAATTGTCACATCTCTTTATTTAGCCCATGAAAAATAAATTTTCTTATCCTATTACATGAAAATAAAGAACCTATATATTTCCATAGTTGTTAAAAGATCTAAGATATAAAAATGTGGTATATGTATCTGTATCTAGATAGATTTTTGATTAAAACATCTGTATCTAGATATTATTTTAGACGATGTATCTGTATCTAGATCCATTTAAAAAGTATCTTTTAACAACTCTATATATTTCCATATCCATGAGACCTGAATTCGATAATAAATTAAAATAAAATTTACAATTTAATCAATAACATTTCACATATACCAAAACAATATTATGTAATATTGTATGGAAAATCAATACCCCTGTTTGCTTGGTATATTTTAGGCAGTTAATAGCGGGTGTCCTTCTATCATCGACGAAAAAAGGCTTTTTCCACCAATCGTAATTAGTCTCCAACAAGTACCAATTGGGCGCCCTAGATGAATTATGCCAAGCAGATAGATTTCGATCATTTACCATCTGCATTCTAGAACGTGTTATAACATTGGCCTGAGCGTTTTATGTTATATATATATTTCTAGACTTAATCATAATTGTAATTTAGAAGAAAAACACTTCAAACTAATATATAGAAGCCTACAAAACCCGACCCATGGGTTGAGTAAAGAAATTGTGGTTATATTTATTCAAAATTTAATCAGTAATATTATTTATGTTCAGGTTAAGGGAATTTGTTTTTAAAAATAATTTGTGTTGGGTAGGTTTTCTCTAAAAAACAGAGACCTTCGTGGGCCTTAATTTTTTGTCAAACCCAGCCCAGTTATTAAAAAAATTTTTAGGTCCAAACCCGGCTCATATCCAAAAAATAATTTATTATATTTCATGAAAATAAACAATATTTAAGTGTATTTAGGCAATCATTTAATTTAAAGATTAAAATTTATTATTATTAGAAAAGAATGGCAATATATTTTTTTAAGTTAACAACTGTTTTAAATAAGCTAAATTTAAATTAAAAAATTTAGGCCCAAGCCCATAAAGAAATTTTAAAAACCCAGACCTGCTAGAAAATATATTATGGGCCGGGTATGGATCTATTGATCGTAGGGCCTGTAAAGGTCTCTGTGAAAAAATCTTCTCTTGCAGGTTTCTAAAATATATTTAGCCTCCAAAAAACTAACCCAAGTGAACTTTCTTAATAGGATTTTTAGAGATGGCAATGTATGTTAGAACCTTATTTAGCCTGCAGGATAAAATTTGAACATCAAGTAGATTTATCAAAATTTTAAAAAGCATAATTGTCAATGTTTTTTATTAAAGATTAAATGGTGCAGAGACTTTTGACTATCATGTTTTTTTAAAATATCATACTAATAAAAAAATTAATTCTTTGTTTGGAAATAATAAAAGAAAAATTGCAGGAAACATGTCTCTGCTTTGATAAAACTTTCCATCTGGAAATAGCATATGATATAGATTTTTTTTTAAAACTACGTAACGAATGGTTTGTGGTAAAAAAAATAACTCTAAATAATTTTTTTTAAAAAATGAATTAACTTGCGTTTTATCAAGACCGCCTATGATAAAATAAACGGGAGCTATTAGGGGCGCCAACTTAAGCTGTTCCCTGGCTTCCTGGAAAGAAAGAGCATTCGCCATTAGGTCCCTCGTGAAAAATGATAGCCAATTCATTTCCCTACACCCAATGAGCCATAAAAGTATACCTTACATTATTTAACGATTAAATCATTTATATAAATAATGATAAAATAAGTAAAGATTAAGTTAGCTATTTTCGACTATGCCGTAGCATATAAAAATGTCAATGGCTGATAGCCGTGGTCATTAAAATTATATAAATATACGATTAAAGACAAAGCCAATTTCAAATGTTCTAGACGAAGTGTGTTCTTTTTAAATTCTGTGCCATATCTAGCCATGACTTTTAATTTTGCATAAAAATATTCTATTTCTTTCATGTTTCTTTTAATAGGTCTGGTTATTTATTTGAAATATTGGGAAAAAAGAAATTATTAATATTTGGATTTAAAAAAATAACAAATTTTTAACAAAAGGGCAAAATACTTTATAGGACCCCCCCCCCCCCCCAAAAAAAAAAAAAGAAGGGACAAATTATGTAAAAAAAATAAGTTTCCAATTTTTTGTTATTTATAGATTACTTTTTACCATCGTTCTTTTTTTAAATTATATGAGTATTTGGAGTTAGTCAAAACCTATACATTATTTTGTTCATCCTTCATTTAAATGACTAATTATACCATATATTTCTTTTTACTTAATATTTCCATATATTTGGTGTAAAAAACATGATAAAAAATAAATGCACAAAAAATTTAAAACTAAAAAAAACTTTTATCCAGACTCATTTAAGGTTATGGCTATTAGTCGTAATTATTTAAATTTAGCCATATCTCTGGCTAAACTATGCCGTTTCCTCATCCATTCTATAAGGTAATTATGTGTGCTTTATAAATAATGATATAAAAATTAAAACTCAATTGCAACATTTGATTTTAAAAAATTATATTATAATAAAATAGAATATTCCAGAAAAATTAAACCTACAAATCCACCACCGTCCGTTGTAAAGCGTTCATTAACGGTGAGCGAAAACTTTCCCTATGAGAAAATAACATAAGAATAGTGTCATTAGCAAATGCCTTAATTTTCAATACAAATATAGAAATTTTAAAAAAAAACTTTAGCCCGTGTTGAGCTTATCATTTTGTATCATCTAAAACCGAGCGGAAGTGGTTCATATTTGGCAGATCTCTTCAAGGTTTCCTATCCAAAATAAGGTCAATCAAAAAAGAAGGGGAAGGACGTTTCTACCCTCAGAAATTTGTTTGAATTAATATCATTTTTAGCTTATAACAAATTTATCCCTACACTACCCCCCACCCCTTCCAAAAATGAATAGTGTGTAACTATAAATAATAGTGCTGTAAACGAACGCGTTCAAATGAAGTTAGTTTTTGTGATAAAAATGATGAACGGCGTTCCTTTTATCTTTGATGAACTTTAAACGTGAACGTGTCCCTTTTTTTGACGAACGCGTTCGAATTTAAGGTTCTTTCAATTTTAAAAACACTTTTTATTATGTTATTTGAAAAATTTAATATTAATCCGAATTTTTTTAGAAAAAAATCTAATATTTTTTAATCAGCTTTTTTTCCTTTTTAACATTTCAATTTTTTTAACAAGCCATTATTATAGTTTACAACCTATATTGAAGGAACTAATTCAATACTTACCAAATGTAAAATGCCTAAAAAGTATTATATCAGTTTCATCTTCAAGTTCCACTTTAAAGCGACATATTGTAATATTAATTATTTTATTTTATACAATATAATTAAGTAGCCAGTTAACAATTTATTTTAGATTGTTCAAGTAAAAATCATTAAATTTTATATATAATATACATAGATAGAAAATGGTTGATATCATTTAGAATTTATTTTTAATGTCAATTTTTGAAATTATAATATAATCACTATTATAATCAACGATTTTATATTTTAATTGTTGAACACAATTTGAAGTATAAATTTATTGTAGAAAATTAACTTTTATATGATATATAAAAGTTATAAAAATAATTTCTTTGAATCTACTATACCTAGGATTTTATATTTTTATTTACAATATAAAAATGCTATAAATGACAAATTTAAAATTTTTATAAAAATATTTAATATGAGGAAGTTAGAGGATGAATTGGAGGAGGATAACTTATCCCAATTTTTTAAAGCGGACAAAACAATAAATGTTTTTAATAAATTCCCCTCGTTAAAAAAGTTGTTTATTAAGGCAATTCCCTGATCTGCCCCTGTAGAGAGCGTTTTTAGTATAGCTAATGCCGTATTAACATTCAAGCGTTCTATCGGATAAAAATTTTGAAAAAACAATTGTTATTAAAAATTAAAAAGAAAATTTTTTTATAAATAAAAATATCTTTTTATTCACTACTTACTATATTATATTATCAAAGAAAACTATATTATTTTTTAATATGGCTAATATATTGTGTTAAAAAATATGACATTTATTTATATTTAAATTTTAAAAAAAATTATCATAAAATTTTGAACGAACGTGAACGCGTTCGATTTTTGTCAATGAACGTTAAACGCGTTCGATTTTTTACAAGAAATGTTTACAGCACTAATAAATAATAATTTTTAACAAATAAATAAGTTACTAATTTTGTAAAAATAAAGCATTTTAGTTATAAAAAAGATTAACCCGGCTATAGACCTGTAATAAATGGGCCCACAGTCTTCTAACAAAATTTGTTGGGAAAAACCCCTTATGGAAAAGCCCCCCCCCCCCAAAAAAAAAATTTGGATTTGCCATGAATAAAAAATGATAAATTATTCACCATTTATATCACAGATTATAACAATAACAAATGAGGGTAGCTGTAAAATTTAAATTTCACATAATATTATCGTCAAATAATCTTAAAATATTTAAGGTTAATATGCGAAAATATTATTGCCGAAAATAGTTGTGAAGATGGTTACCATTAAATATTAATAGATCCTGAAAAATTAAATAACCCATTTATATTTTGAATGACTTATAGATATTTAAGAACAAAACTAGTGGACGTGTATTCCAGATTTTAATAAAATTTACTGGATTTATGATCTAAGATTTACTGAATTTACGATCTAAGATTTATATAATCGTAAATGAATTTATATCATCAAAAAAATCAGCCTAAATTATTTTTGTAAAAGCTGTATTTGTGTTCTCTTATTAATTCTATTATTTTTAGACATAAGTGAATAGGCGTCTCAAGATATAGAGATCATTGCTTTATTACTAATCTTAGTTTTTAGAGGAAAACTGTGCAAAATAATGGACTTCCCTCAAATATTTTGACGTGGAAAGGGGTTTTTCTGAAACGAATTATTTGTAGGCGCTAAAAAAATTTACATCTCCATAGATTCAACATTATGGACACCTTTTTCAAAATTGGTATTTTATTTAGATTATCGATATGCATATTACGAATATGAGTATGGATAATATAATTCATCGAAAATTTTACATATTTTATTTGTCGAATTATTTGAAATTGCTTTATAAAATTATTTTATAATATTCGTAAATATTATTAAATAAAAATATTTGATTTGAAAATTATTCATGAAACTATTCCTATTTAATAATGCGTTCTTAGTGGAGAAAAGAAGAACCTATTACCTTAATTTCCTACACCAACCATTTTGATGTAAAATGACAAAGTATAATAATATCTTAACAATTGATTTATTATGCTAGAAAGAGCAATTTTTACAATTGGCTTAGAGGGGGGTTAGGGAACTGGCTAAGTTTTTAAATTTATAAAACAAATTTATTATATATATCATATGCAATGGCATTTACTATATCTAGAATGAATATTAATTCATTAAAATGCATTGAAGCGTCGCTCAGTACAAATCAGCTGGTGACAAGCCACGTTAATTTTCACATTCGAATTTTTAATAAATAAATGAGGCTGAATTTATTTTAGGTTACCTAAAATTCAAATATAAATTATTTACATGGGAAACCAAAATGGCGTGTCACCAGCTGATTTATATTGTTATACATATGAATGAATGATACGACAGCCTAGGTAGTATTATTGTCATTAATCATACACCATATACATATATTAGGCCACTGGCTATTTTTGATTGTATGCATGTTAAAATTTAATAAAAATCAAACAAAAGAAATTAATTTATTAATTAATATGAAATGGCGTTGTAATTTTATATGATTCAAAATTACATCTACTCATCAAATATCATTAAATGTAGTGCATTTTAAATGCATTCGTTTAAATTGGGCACATTTCCGTTTTTTGACACTTATTTAAATTTTGAAGTTGTAGAATATAGATACAACATCGAAAAGTAAGAATAATTATATTAAATGATACAATAATATTTTTAGCCAATGGAGAAAAATATTGTTAAAAAATTCGCCGAAAATAAAACCTGATGAGAAATTATAAAATCAAGGACATATATACCATAAAAAAACATTTATTGTATGGAACATTTAGCAGTCATTATTTCCATATATAAATATATAAGATTATTAATTATAATAATTTAATTAGCTTAGCTTTAGAGTTCCCGGGTTTTGATACCAGTACTTTATCTCTTAAGAAAATATTAAAGAATTTCTAAGTCCAACTTAATAAGGAGAAACTATGCAGGTCTTCAGGTTCAGAAGGTGGCAAGAATCAATATAAATATCGAAAATATATACATTTTATGCAATGGACTGTTGCTGATGAAGTATTAAAAGGAGCAAAATAAATCTTTGAAATTGAAATATTTTATTATATCCTATTACTACAATTATCTATTATATATATAATCAATTAATATTTTTAAAGAAAATAAATAAAAATTTATACACAATTAATTTTATATAAACAATTTTTAAAATAAAACAATTAGGTTTATCTAATGTGACACAGTACATTTTTTCCAAATTTTAGGTTAAGATTTTAACAATCTGTGTTAGTTGAGCTTATTTAGTAATAAAATAACACAAATACAATCAATATTAAAAAGAAACATTAGAAAATCAAATTGATCAAAAATTTATTTTATTAAAATTATTATACCTGGTGTTTTTTATTTAATTTCAATGAATTAATAACAATAAATATAATCACAAATGTTGGCTATATTATTTCTACAATAAATCAATTTTTAAAAAATATAATATAATAAATTAATCAAAACTTAGCTTTCACTCTACTCAACAGGAACGTTTTCACTTCATTTGAAAAAAAAACAACAAAAAAAGCATGGGGTAATGATGTATAGCGTCATGCAACGTTATGAAAATAATGTGAAAATAATGTGAATATAATATTTAAAAAAATCGAATCGGCCTTTTTTTGATATTTTCCTCTGATCGGCCTCAAAAATCGACATTTTCTCACGGTCTCGTAATGCAACATCCTATACTACCAATAAATAGTAAATATGATAAATTATATTATCGAATGGTAATATGTGAAAAAATTCCTAAAAAATGGACTACAATAAAACTAATATGCGATAAAGTCAAAGCTGTGTACTGCTCAATCTGCCTGGCATTTGCAATAAGTGAAAACACATTCACAACAGTCTCAACAATTTCGATATATGCATTCAGTAATTAAAATACATGATAATTCAAGTGTACATATTAGTGAAATCGAGACCTCCCTCAGAGCATCAAAAAACAAATCATTTGATAATTCAATAAGTGTTCAAATATTAAATAAAAAAAATAGACAAATTTATAACAATGTCTACATAATAAAAGCGAGATAATAAAGTTTTTACGCAAACAAAACTTACCCTCAGAGGATCAAATGCTACTGAAACACTTAGCCACTTGAAAATGAAAATTTGAATCCTGCGAATATCCTGGAAATGTTTCATATTATATCAAAGCATGATCAAATACTCAGAGATCATTTAGAGAAGGCTATTTTAAAGACTCTCTGACAAATTAAAATCGAATTAACAAAGTTATTGATGTAGTTCTTGATCACAGGAATAATAAAAAATAACAATGGTTTAGTTTGCTAATGAATAGTACTCAAGACATTAATGTTTATGATCAAGCAACCATTTACCTATGATATATATAATGGCAAAATAACAGAAAGGCTTTTCGCACTTACAAAAGTTACAAACTCTTCTGGAAAAGGACTTTTTGATATCTTGAGTGAATGCTTTTTAAAACATGGAATTCAAATGATAAATATAATTGGAGAATCATTTGATGGTGCGCGGGGTGAATGTGTTGGGTTGCAAGATCTTATTAGAATTGAGGCCAGGTACTTTGTATATTTTTGGTGTTACAGTTTTATATTAAATCTCTGTATATGTGATTCATGCGATAATATTGAAGGCAAAAATTTATTTGGATTATTGAACAGACTAGCAACTTTCTTTGGTGAATCATATAAAAGGATGGATGCTTGGATGAAACAGAGTAATTCATCTGAAGTTGAGAAAGCTGCAAAAATTAGGTGAGACAAGGTGGTGGACACGTGAAAAAGCCCTTAAATTGATATGGTAAAGAGAGCTTGCTCTCAATAACCATAAATGCACTTCAATTTATAATAGATAATAAATCATTTGAGGCAAAAACCTCGTCAAAAGAGCCATCTTTGGTCAATAATGAATAAAATTTTCCCATAGGCCAGAGTTAAAACTTTTTTAAATGGCCTAAAAAAGATTCCCAAGGGTAAGTAGGCCTAGTTTTATTTTAAAAAACCCAGCCCAAGCTAAATATTTTAAATAAAAAACAATATATTATACTAGCTGATAGTCTGTCAAGAATGATGGGGAATCAAAATATTCACCTGAATTTAATGATGGATGAATCAGATATTTATCTTATGAGGTGATTCAGAAATTTATTTTTATATTGATGAGAGGTTTATTCTAAAATTTTCCATTATTTTTATAAAACATGTTAATAAAGTATATATTTAGTATCTTTAATTTGTGTGCACAATAAAAAGTTTTTTAAACTAAATTTTTATTCATTTATATTTGTAATTTATAATCTAAAAAACATATTCTTGCTAGAAAAGGGTTTTGTGGAGTAATATTAAATAGAGAATAGTTATGCAAACTCTCAGCTAGCAAGAATATATATTTTATATTATATAAATTACAAATATAAATGAATAAAGATTACGTTGAAAAGAGTTTTTAGGTGCACACAAATAAAAATACTAAATGCATACTTATACAAAACCATCTTCTAGCAAGAATACATGTTTTTAAATTATAAATCATAACTACAAATGAATAAAAAATTAGTTTAAATTTTTTTTTATTATGCACATAAATTAAAGATACTAAATATATATTTCATTAACATATTTTATAAAACTAATCGAAAATTTTAAAATAAACCCCTCATCAAAATAAATTTCTGAATCACCACCTCATAAGATAGGAAAATATCTGATTCACTCCCGTCATTCTTGAAGGGCTATCAGCTAGTTAATATATATTTTAATTGACCCATAATAATGTAACAAAAATAAAATAAATTGTATTTCTTTATTTTATTATAAAATTTGAATAAGAAATTAAATAACAAAAGTGACACATCATAACCACATATAAATCTGGATATTATATTTAAAAATAAGAAATATATTTTCAAAACAGTTAACTGATCGTAAGCATTTATAACGGTTCTGTTTTCCTCTTTCATTTTATTATCAAGGTTCGGAAAATTATAACAGTTCCGATGTAACATATTATGGAGGGTTCAAACTAAAAGTTAATTAATATATAAATGCTTTTTAATTTTATATAAACTAAAATCTTGTCCTGAAAAATGTTTCCAAATCTATAAAGCACCCTTCGAACTTCTTAATAGAGAGAGCCCCATAATAAATATATTATACTTTTTATATTATATCTTTTATTATTTTTTAAAATATTATAAGTGAAAATAATATTTAATTTTAAAAAAAATTTATGGAATATAAAAGGTTATAATTTTATATTTTGAGATGCATTACTAAAATGCATATATTGGGTAAATTTAAACATAATAGTGCCTTTAATTTAAAAATGGGAACAAATGGTCTGGTATGTCCCATGGTCAAACTTATATTGAGAATAAAATTATTCATAAAAAAAATAATGAGCATACAGGTTTCATGGCGGTCAAAACTCCTAAGTATCCTACAAAAGATACGGCTTTATATATGGTAACATTGCCCCTCCTGTAATCCAAAGCAACAGTCAATGGCTTGAGAGCTTCCGATATCTTCCAGGTCTTATTAATTGAGTTCCATCTTAAAAAAAATTATAAAAATATTCCAGGCCAATTAACTAAATTTTGCTCATCTCTTATGGGGTTCAAAGCAAATAGACTAAAAATAAGGTAGGTATGAGGAAAGGAGGTGGGGAGGGGGGGGGCTAGTAAAATTAATTAATATTTTTATGTATTAATTTTGAAATTCAAATCATATTAGCAACGATATAACACGATGTCGACAAGTGAGATAAGATCTAAGGTAAGTATATCTGATTAACATATTGATAAATTATTTAAGGAATATTGATGTTAAATATAAAAGAAATGATGAAGATATATAAAAAAAATATTAATAGCTTATTTCAGTATTAACATCAGATAAAATTTAAATAATATGGTTCCATTACGCGATCATAATTGCGTAAATGAAACAATTACGTGGCTAAATTATTTTTATTATATTAATCAAAGTGTTATAGAATGAAAAACGCACACACTTGCCTTCCAGGTTGGGTCGATTCGGCGCAGATCTCAACGATTTATTTAAAAATCACAAATTGATTATTATATATCATTTATAAAATTAAAAGGAGTGTTGATCGTTGAACTATAGTCCTATTAATTATTGCATGTTTATATTTTATTTTGATTAAAATGATATTTCATTAATTATAAACGATTTTATACATTTGAATAAGATCAAATAAAAACTTAATCGAATACCCTGATTTCTTTGGTGGACCAACCAATAATGTTAAGATATTGACACAAAAAAAAATTTAATAATTTTTTTATATTATTGGCTTATTCAGGTTCTATCGATATGCTCGCTCTCCCCTATTTGCAAGATAATATATAAGTATTATTTTTTATATATCATAGGGTTTGTTTAATTCCTAAAAGAGGGCCAATAAATTTAAAATAAACCAGGGCTGAAAATTATTTTTCACAAACCAGGACCAGATAGTGGATTGATTTTTATCTAAAACCTTTCAGAGATGTTTATAGTACCAGAATTATATAAAAGGTTAATTATTATGATTTAGAATTTTCAGTAGTTTCATTACATATATCATGAAATGTATGCTCCAAATTTTATTTAATTTGGTAGAGTAGTTTTTAAGATATAAGCACTTTGTTACTGATCTGGGTCTGTGAAACTCCACTAGAGTATCGTAGGCTTTATTTCGAATTTAGTTAAGATGGGAAATTATTATTTTTTAAATTTTTACTTAATATTTAGAGTTAAATTTTTTTTTCTTTCTTAGAAAATTTTGGCACATGTTATAATTATCCTGAACATTTTTTATCAACGCATAATAAATTGTAATCAAATATATATAATCTCCATAATCAAAACATGATCGTTTTCGCATCATCTTAAAGTATAAAAATTTAAGACTATATATTATAATGTTAATTTTTTAGTACCAGTATGACCCAAAGATACCAAACACTTTATGTCAACACAATTACGAGTTTTGTTAATTATTAAAACATTTTGATGATAATAAAACTCAAGAATTTTCAAAATTAATGCAATAGGGGAAATGTGCTATAAATGGCCATGTGTGAAGACTGACCACCAACTTTTTATCTATTTGACCAATTTCTCTCATAATTGATCAAAATGTGTATAATTATGATATGTATTACTTAAGTTCATTTATTGAATAATGCTATTAAAAAAATATTTCAAATAAACTGTTTTTAGTACCTCTTCCTGGAAAAATCACGTTACACATTTTTTTTGTTTGGTGAAAAGTGAAAAGATTACTAATTTAGATTACTGATATTTTATATAAAAATTATCCTTAGACATTTAGCATTGCCACAATTCGCACCATCACATATTCATATTAAAATCTCTTGCAAAACAACATTTGGTGAAATAAAATGATGAACAAGCTTAAGAATGTTTAGTAAAATGATAATTAAGATATTAATTTATAATATTATCATTAAATAGATGTGGTACTAAAATGAGATTTTAATACTAATTAAATTAGTGTATAATTAATTTTTTATATAGCTAAAAATGTAGAAATATTAATATAGGTCTTTTACAAGAATTTCATATTTATAATAAAATTCTTAAATAATATATTATGGCCAGTTAACACATAGTATATGGCCAGTCAATGCATAGTATGTATTGACTGGCCAGAAAAACAACTTTTACATAATAAAGTTTAATATTTAGGCTACACATTGATATAAAATTTATTTGGTTAAACATAATTTTAATACCTTTTTTCAAAAAGCAAAAACATGGCCATTCATGGCACATTCCCCTACTTGATTTTATTTGTCCAATAGATAATGGATTCATGGCTCATGTAAGATCTTTATTATTAAATTCATAACAGTCTTGAAAATTTTATCAATACCATACCAATTTTATGAAAATGAATAATATATTGGTTATCCTTTAATGTTACTTTTAGGTTTTTGATTGAATTATTAATACTATATATCAGAATTATAATTATTTTATTTTTGTTATAATTAATATTGTTATTAACAAATTAAATGTTTCATTATTTAATTGTTTAAACAAATCCATTTTGGTTTTATCAATAATGATTATAGAAATGTCACTCTGATATTAAATATTTGCATAATGGATAACCATCAATATTTAACTTCAGAGCAATGTAATGTTTAAAAATTATTTATTGTAATAAAAAAAAATTTTGATCAGGATGAAAAATTTAATTCTAATAAATGGTAATAAAAAATAAGAAAATATATTTTTAATGTTTTGCAAAAGGTACATTTTTATTTCAACTTGCCAAGTGTTTATAAAACTTTTGAAATTTGTGATAAAATAAGCAATCTTTTTTTTAAGTTGGCCTAACAATTTATATTGAATCTTGCCATTTTATTTAATTTCATACTCTATACAAATGGAACATTTTTAAAGTTGTAAAATGTGAATTTTTCATATTTAAGGGTAATTTATATCCGAGGTCTGAAAAATTTTTGCCCTGCCAAGTCCGGCTCTAATTTTTCATTAAGATTGTCCAGCCCGGTTTTTATATATAGACCGGCAATATATTTAAAACCGAATATTTTAAATCGTCTATATTATCTGTAAAAATTAAAAATAAATGTAATATATATAAAGAAAATCCGGAAGAGGCCAAATAATTTTTTTTTAAATCCGGGACAGGTCAAATTGGGGCCAGGCCATTCCTGAAAATATAAAACACAGGCCAGGCGGGGGCAAAAAAATTTTGTTAAAAAAGAATCCGGAATGGGCAAATGATACCTCTGCAGGTCTATGAAATAAATATTAATATTTATAAATAATGAATATAATTTCATTATATGTATTATCGACCTACAGACTCAACAATAAGCCCAGGTACACGGGACAACCAGTTTTTTAAAAACCAAGGCCAGGGTTAATTTTTTAAATAGCCGGTTTGGGCATAAAATATTTCCAAAAATACCCAGGCCAGGGTTAAAATTCTTTTCTTAAATGTGGGTGGACCTAAAAAAAATTTCCAAAAACACCAAGACCAGGCCTAATTTTTTTTAATAATAGCTGATAGCCTGTCAAGAATGATGGGGAATCAGATATTTATCTTATGAGGTAATTCAGAAATTTAATTTTATTAAGGATGTTCCGATATTTTATATCGGATCGGGCCGATATTTCGCCCATTTTAAAAAATCGGTTATCGGCAAATATTATAAAAATTTCTGATCCGACCCGATAAAAAATGGCGATTTAACAAAAATAAAATATTATATAATTTTTTAAAAAAGTTATATCTAAAAAACTATTATTTTTTTTTAATGTTTCAAACAAATTTAATGTCAATGTTTATATAAAAAACTGTATAATAAAAAAATAATAATTAGTATAGTAAATTGTATGTTGGGTGGGAGGAGGTCAAGAAAGAGAGCCGTGGATGGCAATGCAGTTAGATCTGCATATATCAATAGATATGCACTGTCTGAGATAGAAGCCTTCCTGTGAGTCACCAGTGATGGCGCGTATTTTTCTACCAAGGGATTTGAAAAAGGTTAGGGCATGATTGCCAAAAAACCCGGTTGTGTCGGATACAATTGGTATGAGATTGCAATTGGTTAGGGAAGTGTATTTATTAATTTTAGAGTTTTCAGCTCGCATGAATGAGTTGTTATTAAAGGAGGGAGCAAATCGAGTATAGTCCCATGCTAATGGAATTCCATTACTCCATGGTATTAATGTCAGCCCATCTGGCCGTATATTATTCTCGGTTGAGAGGCCACAGGGTTCGAGGGTTGCTGGAATTTGAGCTGAGCGTAGAGCACGGAGAATGGTGCCGTTAACTGCACTGCGTCGAGAATGTCCACCTTTAGAATGTCCAAAACAATTAACGGGTTGGGAACATAATGTACATGTGGATTTTTATAAATAAAATCGAAATCCATTTTTATGTTTAATTTTTTTTAATAGTAATAATTAGTTAAAAAACATTCTGCCATATAGTTATTTTTTTGGCATTCTGTTTAAAAAAGTGTGCAATAATCTCTTTAGAATCCGTTTTTCTTGATGCTAGTGATATTGACAGTCCCCAACACCGCAGACTAATCTCTGGTAAATTGGAAATTTTGGTATTTCTAAAAAGAAATCTTCGATAAATTAGTTTCAAATTTCATAATATTTTTGTTTATTACTAAGTATGTATAAGTAATTTATCAATAAAAAATTTTTATATACTTTTAAAATTGCAATTGAATTGAAGATAAACTATAACTGATCATTATAATATATTTAAATGACATATGTTATATAGTAAAATTATAGATGTTATACTAATAAAAAGTATATTAAAAATTAAAACCATTGGTACTTTACAGAATACAAAATTAGATATGATATCGGATCGGTAATCGGCCGATATAAATTTAATAACTGGAATATCGGATCGGATCGGCCTCCAAAAAGTGGTATCGGTTACACTCCTAATTTTTTTTTTGATGAAAGGTTTATTCTAAAATTTTCCATTAACTTTATAAATTATGTAATGAAGTATATATTTAGTATCTTTAATTTGTGTGCACAGTAAAAATCTTTTAAACAAAATTTTTATTATTTGTATTTGTAATTTATAATCTAAAAAATGCATTCTTGCTATAAAAGGGTTTTGTGGGGTAATATTAAATCGAGAATGAGTTGTGCAAAACTTATAAACTTTATGATTAATTTTATCTTATATCAAATTATAAAATAAATATAATGAATATAAATGGAGAAATATTCATTTGAAATTAAACTTCACTGGAGCATTTACGTTAATTTTTAACCGTAGTATTAAAAGGTTAAATAATATATTTCCAAAATAAGGTAGATATAATTAATAGTAATAATCTATTTTCCATATCCTTCCATTCATAATTTTTTTAATATTAATTATTGCTCATTTTTTATTGCTAAGATATGCTTCTAGTCTAGAGTAATTAGTCAACATGGTAAAAAAAAGAGCGATACATATTCAAGAATGAGAGGACTATTGCTCAAAAACTATATGGCGATATGTAGAATCTTATAATTCGAAAGAAAGCTTAGCCGGTGCAAAGGACGATGCCATATCTTAAAAGAAGAAGTCATTCTTCACATAAATAAGCACAATCATGTTTTAGATGGTACAACAAGATGCCTAAACAAGATAAAAAGAATTGCGCCATAGAAGTAATTGATAACCACATAAAACATCATGCTACACTCCCACCCATCGTAGCAATAAAATTACCATTCAGTGGGCTATATAGCTTACTGGTGCCCCTTCACCAAGTTGCGATTTTCTTTAATTCGATAGATTTACAATCTCAACTGCCACGAATTTTAATATTCTCTATCTGAATCTTACATGAAGACAAAATTAATCACTGATAAGCAGATGGTACATTTAACCATCCCAGTCATTTTTCAACAACCTACCTGCATGTTGTCATAAAAAGTTGTACCAACCATTTTTGAAATAAAACCCAAATAACATATAAAAGGATCTTGGGAAATAAAAAGATGGAATAATAAATTTATTTATTTTGATGTCTAAAGATAGGCGGGGAAAAAAATATAAGAAATTGTGGTAAAAGATATTGATTTAAAATGTATATTATTTTTTAGATATAAAATATTTTTCTTTTTCATATTATAAGGTTTTACTTAAAAATGTTTATTTATTGAGAAATATAATAATATGTAGAATAAAAATATTCTTTTTGTCTAAAGTACGGCGGGAAAAATATAATAAAATTATTATTCGCAAAAATAATGAAACTCGATAAAAATTTTCGTGTATAAATATCGAATTTTTTAAAAATATTGTTATCAGAGACCTACAGAGGCACCAATATCACAGCCCTGGGTTGTAGATAAAAAAAAATTTCGGCCCGAGTTTATTTTAAATTTATTAGCCTTAATAAATGAGTTTAAAAATATAACAAACCCTATATTATATGTATATATAAATAAAACTTATATAATATCTAGCAATTAGGGGAAAGCAGCCAATAATTTAAAAAAATAATTTGATTTTTTTGGATCAATACCTTATAACATGATTGGATAGTACACCAAAGTCACGGTATAAAATTTATTTGAGAGTCAATAGATTATATGCAACCACGGCCATATAATAATTTTTTATATTAATAAAATTATGATTTTAAATAAATCGGAGCTTACTCATATCCATCGAATTGATGTGTAACATCAGGTGAATGCTTTGAAGGCAAAAACAATCCGATAACTTTCATTTTTTTTATCGAATCTAACGTTGCCCATAGAAATAAATTATTTTTAAATAAACTTTATTTTATAATACCAATATATAAAAAAGACAACTATACTGATGATATCCAGACTAATAATATTATTATGTACCAATGATAATTCGTTAAAGACATTATAAAAGAGGATGGCGCTACTGTGGTAAAAAATGCACAATTTAAATGTTTAATGCAAATTTCATGTCATGGTGCCCTGTAAATTTAATTTTTTAAACCCAAGCGTAGCTCCATCTTTTAATTTGGGGCTTGGCCCAGCCCAAATTTTCATATATGCCCAAACTCGGCCCGTAATTTTTACATAAAAATTGCATTTTTTATCATATTAGAATATGATGTATTATAATCAGAGAGCGCAGGCCCGGCCCTAAGCCCGGGTACCAGGGCCGGGCCGTATTTTAAATTTTTAAAATATACCCAGGCCTGGCCGGGCCGGGCTTGAAAATTTTTTTAAAAATACCCAGGCCGGGCCGTATTATTTTAAAAAATTTATACAACATGAATTATTATATTCGTCAATTAGATATGGTTTCATTTATAATGTTTATATATAGTTATGATTAATATAATGTTTGGTGTAAAATTATAGTTTTTCTGCCATGCAATAAATACGCAAAGAATTAAATACATTATTATATAATATATAATATATTTTTTATCAATTAAAATATCTATTTTATTTTTTTTATAAATACATAGTATATTCTCAAAATATTATTTACACAAATTTTTTATAGTATCAATTTGTAATAAACTAAATATCTGTTTAGAATAAAAAATAATGTGTTGTTAAACGGCTCGTTTTGAGCCGATTTTTAAAAACGGCTAACTCAGTTTTTTATCCAGAAAAATATTATGCAAGCCTGAAAATTTTGCTCATAGAAGGAGCAAAGGTCTAGACATATAGTATCGAAATTTAGAGGCTTAGTCAATATTTTTCTGGCGAAAATATTGAGTTAGCTGTTTTTAAAAATCGGCTCAAAACGAGCCGTTTAACAACATTAGCTATATACTTGCTTATTAAATGATAATACTCGCCGATGAATTTTTTGTATATACCAGGTCGAATATAATTTTAAAAAATTCCGAGCCGGGCCCAATAAAATTTATTTAAATATTCGGGCCGGGCATAATTTTAAACCTGGGCACCGCCGTAAAAACCCGAAAATTTTTTAATCTGGGCCGGGTCGTACAAATGGTACCTCTGCAGGTCTCTGATTATAATAAAGGATGAACATATATCATTTTTTATAATATAGATCAAACAAACCCAGCCAAAAATATTTTTAAAATTTTCGACCTCTACATAGATATAAAAAAGTGGACATTTTTTATTATCTACATACCATCTATTAGTCTTGCAAAATAGTTCGATTTCAGCCCAATTACAAAAATGTTTAGCTCAGGGCAGTTCTGCTTTACATTATAAATGAAACTAGTGAATATATCTCAAACAAAATTAATACTCATTGTTTCTATAAGATTATTTTAAATGATTGATACTACTAAATTGGCAGAATAATATGGCGGCGTTTTATTTACAGGAAGAATGAAAAACATAAATTAATATTTATTTCCTAATTTAGATGATGATCCAGTCCCACAGGACTAAGTTAATAAAATTCATCAAAAATCGCGATAGGCGAATGTATATGTCTGGATGATGTAAATATAAGTCAATATGCAAAAATATTCAAGATAAAGTGATGATAATGTTAATGACCTTTCGGTTAACCATCCTATACGAATCTAGTCGGTATATAAGAGTTGAGTACACATAATAATTACGAAAATCCTATTCAAAATTAAATTTAAAAGAGCGCTAATATTTAGTGGATAGTAAAATATATATATTATTATTGTTTTTTAAACATATATTGATATTTAAAGAGACTAATTATAAACATTAGTCATTAGTGAAACAAACCATACAACTGAAATTTTTTCAGGCACATTGTGATTCTTCAGCTTTCTAAATAAATATAAAATACCCTAAAAATAAGCCAAAATCCAGATTACGAACGTGATATAAATTTTGTTCCGAAGAGTTGTCAACTGCTAAGATGGAGGTGCAAAACGTAAAAATTTCGTAAAATATGTTGTAGGCAATTACTCTCCCTAATTTTTTTAAAAATAAAATATATTCATAGCTAAAAGATGAGATATTATTCGTAAATATTTACGTACTGAGATCGTACTTATGATCTTATGGGTTTAATGATTTTACATCCCTTTACTATTTAATGTAATTAAAATATCATATTATATATACATTATATAACTCGTTAAATATTCGAATTTTTATAAATCTCGAAGGTTTTTAAAATATTAGTTTTACACATTCAAAAAACGATTTTCACAAATAGTTTAATGTATATGAACCTTGCCCCATATTGGTTTATATCTTGTAATGAAAGAGTCGTCATACATAGATTTTTAAGAATATTATAGACCTAAGAAATTGAGATGATTGCATTAATCATTTGTAAAAAAAATCTTTATACTAGCACTGCTTTTGAATTTAAAATTTAAATGACTGACTTTAATTTTTTTAGAAATTAGAAAACATGCTTTTTAATACAAAAGAAACACAAAAAAACATATCTCCAACTGTTAAAGAACGAAACTAATATGTCCTCGCAATCGTCTCACTGATTGCCTAGTCTAAAAACTACTTTACATATATTGAAAGAACTAACAAAAAGGCTATTGAAAATTTTTATATAAAACATCCGTCCATTTAATTTTTCTTAGAATTGTACTTATATAAATTAAAAAATAAATATTTTATTAATATTAGGGTAGTTTTTTTAATAAAAACTTAGGTATCTCTTCATAAAATTAATTAGTGTAAAGCAGACTTCCGAAACGCTTTAGATTTCTGAGGGACGGAATAGAATTTTAAAAAATTGTTCTGGAACGTTCCAATGTTAAGAAAATATTTTCAAATTTTAACCATTCTTTAAATTTGATTTCATTAATAATATAAACAATTGGGTATAAAAAATAAGCTTAAAAAAATCATGTTTTGTTCATTTATCTCTCCAGTCCCTATATAACTTTTCATTCGTATTAATAGTTTAATCTAACTTGGCTTCCCAATCTATATGTTTATCCAATTGGAGTTTAGTTTATGATAAAAAAAACTAATGGAATCAATTTAACCAAATTTTCGACTTTTTCGAGCTCATATATGTTTGAAAAGGCTAAGAAAATTTCCTTATTTGTCTGATATACTATAAAAAATATGATAGCTAGTTGAATTGGGTGTGTAGGTAATTGGTGTGGAATTTGTCATATATATATTTCTAAAAATATTTTGCTTTGATAAAAAATCTGAGATTAAGTGTGAGAAAGAAAAAAATTGAGGTTTGAGGAAATGTCAGAGAAATGAGGAATGATTGTGAGAATCACAGTTAAATCATAAGATAGGGCACTGGTTAATATCTATCTCATAATAATGATAAATTTTCTGTGCTAATTTTCTCTAATGAAAGCCTACCCATTATTTAGCAAAACAATAAAAATAGACTGATGCTAATCTTAACACTACTTTATTTATCAAAATATTCAACTTAAAGAATGATAAACATAGGATGGAAAATCCTCATATTATATTACAATTATTCAATAAATTGCTTATTTAATTCATATAAAATTACATTGATAATTTAGATCATAGGCGTAACCAGATAGTTTCTCGCTTGTAAATTTTCTAAAAGAAATTCCCCACCCCGGCTATGCCTTTGATCTAAATTATTTTGCCCATATTAATATTCAATATAACTCAATATTACTCTACCTTTGTTTAGGCCTGCTTCTCTGGATATTCCATTAATTTCTTCTCTATAAGGTGATGGAATTTTTTTATCCAATAAATTCTTCATTTACATATAAATTATATATCATTTAATTTCAAATGATAAATAATATTGATAAGTTTCAGTCCAATAAGAAATAATACTAATCAAGATCATAAGTTAAATTGAATATACCACTCTGCCTCGACAAAAAGGGACTCTTTTTAATTTCTCTTAACATATGATCTTTGAAATTAAAAATACACATGAAGAACTTAATTTTTAATGGCCTATAGAAAATTATAGTACAATTCTCTATTAATATAAAAAATTAAAAACAATTATTTTCCTCTAGCCATATCGGAATTATCATAAAATTAAAAAGTGAGGCAAGATTCAATAAAAAAAATTACCAGCACATAAATTTATAAATTTTAAGACTTTTATAAAATTTAGTTCTGTCGCTCTTAAATATTAGATTTAAAAGAGTTATTTGACTGTTAAACTCTGATGTTTTTTCAGTTGAATCTGTCTTTGAATAAGAACGCTGTGTTCTTACCTTTCTCTTCATAATTCCTCATATATTTCCTATTTGAACGTGGAGATTTGGTGAAGACTATTAAATTAGAGAGTTGCAAAATTAAAAAATTTCAACCTAGGCGTGCCTGGCCGGTGAAAAAAAATTCGATTTCGACCTGGCCTGAGTATGAACGAATTTTTTAAGGTTATATAGAAGAATAAATCTTAAACTCAATTAATAATTTTATGCTATATATAAATGATTTGCATTAAATTTATCAGTAATAATTTTGATAATTTTAAAGGGTATTTCTTAAATTTAAGAGGTAAGCCATTCCATGACATATCGATCAAAAAAGGGCCATTTTATAGACCTCGTTCAAATCGAATGAATCTTTGCATGATGTTAATATATGTTGTGAGGACAATGCAATTGAATTTTTTATGCTCTAATAATTAGTTCCGAATATTTGGCGGGTTAAAGTTTAAAAATAGCGTCCTTCCTAATAACCCAATAAAAATAAAGATTACTCAAAATATATAAATGATAGATACCTATATTTGCTATCATTATATAGTCTGGGAACCCCTTTCTTAAGAATTTTTTTAAAAAAATCTCAGGTGTTTTCATTTCCGGAAAGAGTAAAGGTTGATTTTTTTAATATCAAGCTTTAAATTTTCTAAAAAAATTTTATATAAGAAAATCTATATAAATTTATATTAAAAAAAATTAGGTTGGGAAAAACAATTATTTTTTTAATGATTTTATTGTTTATCGATAAAAAAAAGTAATAATAGATGGTGACATGCTAGAAAATCTATTATTAAAAAAACAATATTTACTTAATTTTGAAATAAAATATCATTATATAGGCACTAATCTCATTTTGTGTAGTTTTCAAAACGTCTGCGGATAGAATATAATGTATCTTCATTAGGTGGAAAATGAAGGATGGAGAGGGCCCATGTGGATACAGAAAACTAACTTGCACATTAATATAATTCATTCTAAATCTCGTATATTGATAAGTGATAATTTCCACTTTACCTTCGTGAAAACTTGAATGAATTTTTGTTTCAATACTCCTGACATAATGGTAAACACATGTATCTTTTGCGTGCCAATTATTGCGTAATTCAAATTCGTCTCTGGTTGTTCCATACCAAATACTTTTTGATTTAAACCCTTGTAATTTTTTTTTTCTGAATTTTGGTATGATTTCCATATTTTATGGGAGATTCGTCTATATCTTGCAATGAAACATTAATATCGCCCCAATGATACTTTTCGTAAAATAAAAAAGTTGTAACTACATTTGGCATTAGTTTCCTTAATTTTTGCTAATTCCTTTCTACGTAAGTCACAAAGATAATTCAATTTAGTTTAAAAAAGATGTTTCATTAAAACATATTATTTGTGACTTTTCTAATTTAATTAAAATATAGTTAGTGTTGCAGCTGTTAGAAATCGAAACAAAATAAAATAATAGATTATAAAATTATCAATCATTTTTATTAGTTAGAAAAAGAAATATAATGTTTATAAAAAAATACTTTTACTTTTTGATATTTTATTGACTTTTTACTTTTTGACTTACATTGTTTTTTTTTAAATTCTTATATTAATTTGAAAATATATAATTATAATTGGGATTGAATAATAAATGCTTAATTAAATGGTACACATGAGATTTTTCTTATTCTGGGTTAAAAATGTGACAAGGTTCAAATCGTGGAAGAATTCTAGGACATGGTTTCTAATAAATTATTCTCATTAGGATTTACAGGTAAAAGAAAATTTTTTTTATATATACACAACGCAAATTTTGAAAGAAATATAATTTTGAAAGATAATTAATCTCTCTAAACCATAAATTAAATGTAATAACGCTCCTCCGACACCTTTATTAGATGCATCTACGGCGAAGATTATTTCTAATACATTATTAAAACACACTAAAATCGGTTCTTCATCAATTTTTTCTTCAAAATCTCAAAAGCATTTTGTTGTGCAATTTTCCACTCAAAATGAACCACTTTCTTTAATAAATTATATAAGAAAGATTCCTTGCAAAATTCTCTACAAAACGATAATGAAAATTTACCATACCCAAAAAAGACTGTACTTCAGCTGTACTATATGGCTGATTCATATCAGAGATATTTTTTAAATTTTTATCAAGAGGTTTCACTTCAATTCCATTAATTTGATGACCCAAATACACTATTTCAGTTACAGCAAGAACAATTTTTTCTTTGCTAGCTCTCAAGCCCTTATCACGAATTCTCTTAAATACTTCTTCGAGACGTTGATTATGTTGCTCTGGTGTCATCCCAGTTATATATCATCTATATAATAAAATACACCTTTTAGCCCCTGGAAAACAGATGCCATGGTATGATGGAAAATAGATGCTGACACACTTAATCCAAACGGTAACCAACAAAATGCAAATAATCCTTTAGAAGTCGTTATCGTTAACAATATGCGAATTTCCACCTTTAAAGGTAGCTGTAGATAGTGGAAGAAAAATCAACTTTTGAAAAATATTTACCTTTTTAGCCAAAATCTTTTCAATTCTGGGCAATGGATATTTAACTTCAATGGATTAGAGCAAGCATATTTCCTTTTATCCATTTCTAACTAAAAAGGGATTGATATATAAATGCGAATATTAAGAAAATTCACTAGATTAAATATTTTAATTTTGCGGAAACTCTTTTGTAAACTTGGAAGAAAAAAGGAAGGTTTGTTTCTTTATAACTGACATAAATGCAAGAAAAAAGTTCACCCATCCCCTTTTCAAGGGCAAACTATATACATATTTTTATTATAAAACGTTTTATATTAATTTTATTTTTTAAAAAACTAATAATTTAGATTTTTTTAGCACATGGCCATCTATAATGACTCGTTTTTTTATCGATAAACATTTATAGTCTGTATATATTATAACTAAAAAAATATAATTTTAGCCCCCAACTCTAAACAGTGGCTGAGACATGGACCTATAAATGTCGAAAAAATGGGTCATTTTAGGCAAAATGCACTCTATTTAATATTAAAAATCTTTGGAGCTTGAAGAGTCATTTAAATTTCTTTATATAGACTAAAGTTTTATTGTTATATAATGTTATAATATTTTAAATGTCAAAAACCAGAAATAGAAAACTGGTAATGGCATAAAATCAAATCGGAATTTTTTTTCTCAATTTTTTTTACGTATAAAATTGATGAATAAATAAGCAAATTTTCAAGTTGCACTGCGTTCAAGTTTAGATATGACATTTTAATCATTAGTCTCTTGTAAATATTTTTAATAAATATTTGATATTAAGCAATAATTGTAATATAAGTCAAAAGCTATCAAAAATTTTATGTTTATTATTTAAAAGGATAGTGATTTATGATCTGGGAAAGTATTTGGAATGGGGAGGGGGGGGGGGGTGATTAATTTATTTGATGAATTGAATTTCTCTCCTCATATAACTAGAAAATAAGAATCAATTTTTTCTTATAATTTCTTGAAGACAAAATTTAATTTTTATATATTGTTAATTCAATAATTTTCACAATATGAAAATAATTTAATTTTAATTTTTCCTAACATAAAAGCATTTGTATTACGGGAATGTCTTTTGAACAAGATATTTCTTCAAATTCATCATCTTTTACATATGAATAATTAATTAATTCTAGAAATATGTGCTTTATAAAAATAAAATGAATCTAAGGTATTTCATATTTTATTCTCATATGGATGCTGAAGGTTGCTCTATCTGCTAACCTTATGGTAAAGTTTGCCATGGCTGTTACTAGAAAATATCGTTCCGCTTTGATTCCAAAATCAAGTATATGATGGCATATATTATGAAATTTATTCATATATTGAGTACTACACCATCAGAAAAAAAAAACATTTTTGATAAATTAAATAATCTTAAGAAAATCAATCATTTTAGTTTTTAAAAAAATGATCTTAAAACTTCAAATTTATTAAAGCTCATTTTTATATCAATATGAGTTTCTTCAAAATTAGAATATAATTCCTTATGATTGCATAAAATGAGTATTTTTTCAATTGGTTCCCTCTTTTAACCTTTTTATATAAAACGGATTTTATCAAGTATCATACGACCTTTTTAATCGGAATTATGAAAGTGTCCAATAATATCTATAGTCTCGAAAAACACTTCTAGCCTTTATAATATTTGAACTAGATAAAACACCCATTTTCTTGACCAATTTTTTGCTATCCTTGCCATGAATTCAGTCTTAGAAAATTCTTCTTGAGGGTCCAAGAATTTGTTAAAACCGTAAATATCTGAATTTTTCATTTCGAGAATGTGTTGTTTCAATTTTTTTTAAATTGCTTAATGATTTAACATTAATCGTTAATATTATAATTATCTTATGAAAAAATATTCAAAACATATTTCTTAATTTTTCACGTCAGATAATGCAAATTTTATCATTAATGATTTATTCTGGTTAATCATCCAACGAAGTACATTTCTTAGTACTTCACAACGTATATGTTTATCCAAATTGTGCGAGTTTTAGGTACGAAGTAAATATTTACATAAATTAACAATAGCCCCCCCCCCCCCACCTTATTTAATATTTTATTTAAATACATAAAATGATTTATCAAATAAAATGCTAATTTTTAAAATTGACTAATGATTAAAGTGCCCTATCTCCTAAACCTGAGCGCACATTTATTAATTAGTTCTATATCTATATATATAAAAAATAGAGAGAAATGCCGATTTGATTGATTTTATGATTTCTGGTTTTCTATTTTTTACAATGTTTAACATTTTATAACTTTAAGGCCTACCATTAGGCTAAATAAAGAAATTTAAATGCCGCTTCTGGCTCAATTATATTAAAAACTAAAGGGAGAGCATTTTACCAAAAATGACTTATTTCCCCAACGATTTAGAGGTAGTATCTCAGCCGCTCCTTGGAGTTGGAGGCTAAAAAAAATTTTTTCTTAGTTATAATATATATAAACTTTAGAAAAATTTTAGAAAAATTAGTGGGAGTCGGGTTGGCAGTCATATTAATTTGTCATGGAATTGACCATATATAAATTTACATTAAGGCGTATAAATAATAATATCAACTGTATAAAATCAATCAATACAAAAACCTTAAAGAGTATTAACAACTCAATTTGTATCAATTTAATTAAGTGTAATATAATTATTTAATAACTTTAGACTTTAATAATAATATAAATTAACGCCAGGTTGATCACCTCAACATATCCCCTTTTTAAGACTTCATTTTACCACTAAGAAATTTGGTTCGAGTGGAGACATATAAACCAGTTATAGAAACTAAGAGAAGAAAACACTAGGGAACACAAACAAAAAGAATATACAGAGAGCTGGAATTAGATGGTCAAGCTGGATAGAAAAGTATTGTATCGATTACGTTTAAAAACAATAATGAATTTTATTTGTATTTCTTTTGTAATATATATATACTTTTATATAATTATCAAATTTAACTTCTAATAGTATGCAATTTGATTAATCTCGATAATATAATATTAAATTAGAGTTATAATATTGTATTACAAATATAATATTCAAATGATAACCTTTTAAAATATATAAGATATTAAGGTATAACAAAAAGAGACCTAATTTCTTAGAGGTAAAATGAAGTCTTAAAAGGGGGGATATGTTAAGGTAGTCAACATGACGTTTTTAAAAATTATCATTAAATAATTATTAATTACATTTAAAAAGATCTTCGAATAGATATCTTGAACTCAGCGGCGATCTTTATTTATGAATTGGTACATCAATAGGTAATTAGTGAGCATTCGTCTTTCGATGTCTTCCGAGTCACTCGATAGAGACCGGAAGAATAAATAAATTGGAAAAAAGCGATTATCAATATAAATGATACCATTTTTTTGGCAGATACCAAATCCAATACTAAAAAATCATTTTATTATATCTAGTGTTTTTTGAAAGAAAAAAATAGAAGATAATTTATATACTTCTATCATTTTTTATTTATAATTAAATTATGAAATTTATAAGATTAAGATAAATCATAAGCAAAAAGTAATATAAAAAATAATTAAACAACCCTTGCCCTTTTTAGGTCCTATTTATTTACTAACTTGTAATTTTTTTATCAATTCATTGCCTAATGTAGGCTAAAAAAAATTTATAATTTATGAGGATTTTATCAATTTCAAGTATCGACCATCTATATTGGTTAATATTAAAAGTGTCTGCCTATAATGACACTGGACGATATCGTTAGTATCGACTGCATTATCGTAGCATCTATAAAAAAAAGAAGTTAATGTTTTTTATTATTCAATCTAATAAATAGCAAATGGGTTTTAAAAAAAAATAAATCAAAAATAATGCTAGAAATACCATTATCCCTATCGATTTCGTTATGTGGTCGTTTTTAATAAATCACATCACTTTTTAATCTTACAATAATTCTGATGGCTGGATGAAAATAATTTTTTTTTAAATATATGCAAAATATTTATTGCATACTAAAATGTCCTAAAGGTTTTTTTTTAAATTAAGATAGTCATTTTTTTAATTAGGTGAGTAGTATATAAATAAGTGTGATGATAACACAATATCGCTCTCAAAAATAACCCAAACACTCTTATCTTTGAGCTTAAATAAATTTTTAATTTAAAAATCATAAATACAAAATCAAAAACTCCAATAATATATATAGTGAACAAAATTTGGCATAAATCATATTTAAATTATTAAATTCGAAAATCTGTAATGTTATTGGGTAGTTTTATTTTGTTAAAGCCTTCATTTTTGGTGATAAATATTGTTTTTTGCTTATCTTGCGCAATCATTATTTTATTATATTATTATTAATATTTAAAGAAATAAAAAAAGAGTAATTATAAAAATTGTTTATGTCATATGTTTTAAAATTAATTATATTATTAATCAATTTATATTTATTTGTAATAGATATAAAATGAGGAAAAAACGAAATAAATCATTATTGTTTTCCTTCCTAAATTAATTTTTTTAGCTTCCAAAATTATTATTTGTCTTCAAAATTTTAAAATAAGAAAAACAGGGTTCACACAAAAAAGTAAGAGAAATTTAAAATAAAAAGTGAAAAACAATATTTAAAAATTTATATACCCAATAAACAAAAACCCCCAGATTTTCTTCAGAAGTAAGAATTTAGAAAGACTTTCCCAACTTAGCAGTTGTAAAATACTGGTGGCCAAGACAGATCTACGATTTTTTTTGTAAATTAGAGATTTATATTAACGCAAAGAGGCGGATTCATATTAAGGCCAAAAGGGTAGATTATTAACGTAGCAAAGAGGCGGATTTATATTAAGGCCTAACTAGAGTCCTCTTATTTGTATGACACCTTCGCGCTAATATTTTACATTAAGGCAGAATTACATGGAAGTGCTGCCCATTTATACAGAAGTCTGTTACATGGAAGTGGTACCCAAATTTTTGTCATATAGACCTGTTACACGAAAGTGCTCAATTTTTTTAGAAGTCTGTTACGAAGTGCTGCAAATTTTTTCAGAAGTCTGTTACACGAAAATGCTGCTCAAATTTTTGTCATAACTAGGCCTATCGTACAGAAGTGATGCCCGTTTTTTTCCTCTCAAAGTGAGATAGTTGAATAAACCGTCGTATGCGTGAATTATATAACTTAAAGACGTAAATTTGGCAACATCATATCGAAAATAAGTTTATTTTTCTTTTAAAAATTGTGGATGTATATGTGTATTGTTGGATTATTTACTATATTGATAATCATATCTTTTAACCTTACAAATAGTTAAAATATTCATTTTAAGTGATAGTTAATTTTTTTATAAGCAAACATAAAAACATTGAAATTTGTAAAATATTGGGAAATAGAATATAAAACTATCATTTATAATTCTATAAATAATATTATAGTACAAAAAGTTGATGATATTATAGAGTAAAATTAAATATGTATTATATATTTTATTTTTATACACATATCTTATTTAATAAAATACTAGTAAAAAATTTATTCCTTATTGATATTGTACTGGCATATAAAAGAATAGTTTAGCTCAAGTTAAAATAAATGATTTCTATACACATACAAATAGATCTATTTATTTATTTAATATATAATGAAAATGTTAAATTATACATAAATTCAAGAATTAAAATAGTCTTTAAATAAATCTCTTATTTATCTTGAATTGATACTCGATGCATTTAAAGTTCTACTGATCCCTAATTTTTCTAATATTAGCTGTGTATTAAATTTTATCATAATCAATAAATTGCACATATTATTTTATCAGCATTTTCAACTGAACATCTATAGCCTTAGAAAGAATGGCAAATTTAGCAGTAGCTATGCCAAATGTGCATTCAATGCACAATCAAGCACTACTTAACTTATAATTATAATGTTTTTCTTCAAGACTGATATTTTTCATAGAATAAGGTTTCATAAGATATTTTTTTAGGGGGAATACTAGATCAGCAATAATTACATGTGGAACAATGATATTATTTTGCATAGGTTTAGGAGGAGAATAAAAGTGTTTGATTTTTTAATTCTAAAATATTTAAAAATTATTTATTAATATTAAAAATTTACCATGATATAAACTACTATTTCAGAAAGAGCCATCATCACTTTGTTTTCCATAAAATTCTACAACTATATATATATATATATATATGAATTTGCAATATTGATTTATAAGATCTATAATTGTAAAAAAGGGTTCCAGATTTTGATGACTTTTTATTTTTATGTGCATACCATCCAATGAGCTAAGGTGGAAATCATGTTTCTCAAAATATTCTTGTGCAATCTAAAAATATAAATTATGGCTGTGCCGGTCCACATATTTTTTACCAATCCGATCCGATATTGGTTCAAAACCGATCCGATCCGATATTGGTTCAAACCCGATCCGATATTTATATTGATTTTTCACCACCCCTCTATGAACCAAATGTAATTAAGAAATCAACATTTTTTATGCAAAAGAATTATGCATTTAATTTAATTTTTTTATTTCAAAACAATAATTTTAAAAAAATTATATTATAAAAGATAAAATAAATATAATAATATATCCATTTTATGTTGGTATGAATTATAAAATTATAATATATTTGATTTTTTAAAATAATTTTCAGTATTCCTCCGCGTGAATTTAGAATTCCGCAGATTTTGCAAAATTATCTTTGTCTTTTTTTAAATATTTCCATAATTCAGAAATCATATTTAAAATTATTCTTCTATTTAGCGTATAAATAATAAAATTGGTGTTATTTTTTAAAAAAATTTAAAATAAATAAACTTTGGGTGTTCCTTTCTATTTTTATAAAAAACTTTTAAAATCTATTTAAAAAAATAAATAACATTTATTTTATTTATTTTTGAGCATATCTCCTCTTCCGGTTTTTATATTTTCTGGATTTTCTTATTCCCTGAGCCTCTACTAATGCCCGATCATAGTTATCGAAATTGACTATTCTTTCCTACGATGATTTTCTCCAACAATTTCTTATATAAGGTCGTAGATAATGTTCTCTCCATTCACGGAAAATATCGTCTCTTTTCAATTCTCTCAAAAAAAAGACATCTTGTCCAATTAAAATGTCGATTTCTAAAATATAATAATCTACACTCTTCAAAGATGATATAATATTATACCAACATATTCGAAATAATCAATTATCGCTCTTCCAACTACATATCAACATTCGCGTAAAGCACCATCGAGGGAGGCTTGTCCTATCAAAACTTTCTTTTTCAAATAATAGAAGCGCTTAACTTCTTTTGTGTAACGAATAGTGCTAAGACAACCTTAAGATTTCCCTATTTTGCGGCCGTAGAAAAATTTCCTTAAGTTTGAATTCTTTTTACATCACCACACCCTAAAGATTTCCCCGACAAAGTTTAATTTTTTTTTTTTGCATTTCTTGGTTTACCAGTATATTCGATTATTTTTTTATTTGCCAAACCTTCCCACGTCTCCACACCCCAATAATTTTCCCGACAAAGTTCGATCCGATTTTTACTTAAATCTCCATTTTATTTGCCAAACCTCTTCTTATCCCCACACCCTGAAAACCCCGTCGAAGTTAAATCCTAATGATATGATCCATTTTATTAACCAAACCTTCTCACTCCACACTAAAAATTCTCCCGGCGAAGTTAATTTTTCCTTAGCGATTATTCCTTTTATTCCTAACTCCCCCTCCCCCCTATAACATCACACCCCGAAAAATTCTTCTATTAAGTTAAACATTAATACCCCTTATACTTTATGCATCTAATTTTTTATTATTTTAAATTTACCAACCCTCCTAATTTATCTTCCTCTTTTTCCAATTTTGATTTTTTTCCCCCATTTTCCTAGTTAATATCTTCTTTTTTTTCTTCCATTCAAAATTATATCCGTTAATATATTTTTTCTTTTTTTTTGTTTTCTCCCTTTCAAAGCCATCCCATGGTTAACTCTTGTTGTCAAGTATGCTTAAAAATAGTTTTGCTTAATTTAAATGGCGTGTTTAGGAAACATGGTTCACCCGCTTGCCACAATTCTGGAAAATTTCCCCTCTCTTACGGCCCAGATCCCTTAATTAACGCTCCTCACTCGTATGACCCCAGTCCACCTTGTTCCTCAAGCTCTGTTGATTTATTCCTTAATTCACATAAGCCCCCAGTTCTTTCTAGGATCCCTATAGCCGCCCGAGAATCTATCTCAAGGTTCCTCACGTCACTTATAAATAATTTAAATTCGGATTTCTCCTCACTACCCTTATGGTTAGACCTGGTTAGTTTTTGTTTTCGAGTCCTAGTTAAACCCAAAAATAAAAAAAATAACTTATCTGCCTTAATTAAGGAAAAAGTGTCCAATTTTGGAAATTCGATTATCGATGAATTTTCTCCTTCTTACGCTTTAAACCCCAACTCCTTCCGTCACAAATTGATCTCCGAAAAATTAGATCTTGGAGATATTAGCGGTGCTGCCCGAATATCTTCCGATGATTCTATTTCACCTATCAACGTTACTATATTTAAACAACTTCATGAAAAACATTCACTAGCGTCCCCTTTTAACATCCACCCGCATGCCTCTTCCCCTATTCCCTTTACCTGTGACGAACTACTTAAGTGCTTAAAGTCCTTTGAAAAAGGGACGACAGTTGGGTTGGACAGCTTCAGACCTGGTTTTTTTGTGGATTTAATTCAATGCTCTGATAGTGGCTTCATTGACCCTTTGTTAAAAGCATTAACCGAACTTTGCAATAATATCCTCGTACGCGAGTTCCCCTTATTCGTCCTATTATTTTTGGCGCACGTCTTGTTTCCTTGACCAAACCGGATGGCGGCGTTAGACCCATAGCCATAGGGTCATTCTTTCGTCGTTTAGTCGCCAAGGCTATTGTAAATAGGATTCGGCCTAAAACTAGTTCCTTCTTATTTCCTTCACAGTTAGGATTTGGAGTGAGAGGTGGGTGGTGGCCTCTCATGTTGCGCGTATTTTTATAAATACTGAGGCCGATAAGGTTTTCTGCAAGTTATACTTCAGAAATGCCTTCAACACCATCCATAGGAGGGCATTCTTACCATCTTTTTTACACCATTTCCCCAAATATAGGAATTTCCTTAATTCCTGTTATGGATTCCCCTCGTTACTCAAATTCGGGGAATTTCCCATATCCTCCGAAGAGGGGATACAGCAAGGTGATCTACTAGGCCCCCTGCTCTTTACTATAGGAATTCATGATTTGATCAAAAATTTAAAGTCTAATTTCAAATTAGACCTTAATTTATGGTATCTCGACGATGGCTCTTTTGGCGGTTCTTTATCCAATGTTATGTCGGCCATAGAGTACGTTGAAATGGAAGCTTCGAAAATTGGTCTTTCCCTAAATACAAAAAAGTGTGAAATTTCCTCAACAATAAGGATATTATTCCTCCCTTAGATTTTACAATCATTCCGCACGAGGAACTCTGTCTTTTAGGTTCCCCTATCGGTTTTTCAACCTCCTTTTGTCAAAAAACTTTTGACGATTTGATCCAGTCCCTTTCCAATTCACTCAAGAATCTTCCTCATCTCCCCAAGCATCAGTTCTTCTTTCTCACCAAAAATTGTCTTTTTCTACCGAAATTCTTGCATTTATTTAAATCTTCCCCCGTTTTCCAGTACAATACTCTCCTTAAGGTCTTCGAATTAAAATTTAAACATTTTATCGAATCCCTTTTAGGCTTAAATTTTTCCGATTTCAATTGGTCCCTCGCCTCTATGCCCGCTTACCAGGGTGGACTGGGATTGTTACCCCCCTTCCTTATGGCAATTGCGTGTTTTCTTTCATCTCGAATATCCTTCGCCGATTCTATTTCCTCGCTTATCGAGTTGGACGATCCCCTTCTATCTTCAGCTAAACAAGAGTGGCTTACTCTAATCACCCAAGGCTCCGAGCAGCCAATTTCCTGCCATCTAAAGAGCTTCCTGGTCCCTATGCTTCAATGCTCGTTTGAAAAACTTTGTATGTATCCTGAGCTAACTAACCTTCAACTGCTCAGAAACGCAAAAAAAAACTCTAACGGCCATGAATGGCTAGACGCGATTCCGAGTGGTAAAAAGGAAACGTTACTCACAGACGATGAGTTTCAAACTGCCATTGGCCATAGGCTTGGTTGCCTTATCCCTTCTGTGGACACCTGTGCCGCCTGTCACAAACAGGTTGATCCTTTCTTTAGACATTGTTTCTCGTGCCTTAAAGTCAGTGGCCGTTTCCTGAGGCACGACAACCTAAATAGGTTAATCGGCAAAGCCTTGATTTCGGCCGGTTTCCCCAATAGCTTTTAGCCATTGGGTCTCCTAAATGCTGACGGTAAGCGCCCTGACGGCATGTCTTTAACGTCTTGGCACGGCGGCAAAAGACTTGTCTGGGACGTCTCTTGTGTTACCTCCTTTCCGGCTAACGGAAATACCGACCCCTTGGAACTACAAGAAACCAATAAGTTTAATAAATATAGATTCCTCCCTAACTCTTTTATATTTATTCCCCTAATTTTTAGCGTCCTTGGAAACCCCGGTCCCCAATCCCTAAAGTTCTTAAATCAATTGGGTAGAAGAATTTCGTTAAGGACAGGGGACAAAAACGAGTCCCTATCTCTTAAACAAGTCCAATTTGAAATCCTAAAGGGGAACTACAAATGTTTCTGCGAAACACTCCCATTTCCCTCCTAGTTTATCAAATATAGTCATTTGTTTTATATTAAAAACTTTTTTGTTAATTTTATTTATATTTTGCATCGCAACTATATTTAGATTTTAATCACAAAAAAAAATATTTTTTCGTTATAATTAAACATTTATGTTTTAAATATCTTATATATATATATATATATATTTTTCCGATTATGTACAATATCAAGAAATGTTATAATTTAATATTTTTTTATTTTTTATTTGTTGTATTGTAATATTATTTTTTTTTGTTACAATTTATTAGTGATTTTCACGCGCCCACCAAATTAGGAAATAATTTAAGGTTGATTTTTTTATAAAAATTTTTGGCCTTAAAATATCTATTGGGAATCCTTCAAGAAAAGATATTTGCTTTAATGCTTTTATGCGAGAAATAAAAATTGTTTAAATAAAAAAATTATTTAGAAATTATTAATGTAAAATATTAATCACTGAAACTCTTAGAAATTTTTTTTTTAAATATTTTTTTTTTTATTTTTTTTTTATTTTTTTTTTTATTTTTTTTTTTTTTTTTCTTTTTTTTTTTTTTAAAAAAAATTTTTTATTAAAAAAATAATAAATATTGTAATAATAATTCAAAGTTTCATTACTCAAAAGTTTTAAGAATTGCACTTTTAGTAAAAAGATTGGATCGGATCGGTTTTTACACGTATCGGCCCGATCCGATATTTTTGGAAAAGGCTAAATATAAGTTCCGTTCCGATCCGATATTTAATATCGGCACAGCCCTAATAAGATTATCTTTATAGGTTTCTATATAGCATTGCATACCTCTAGAATGATAGTAGCAATGCAGCCTTTTCCTATTCTGCTACTATAGGATGAGAGTAATTAAGGCTTGTTCTTAAGTATATATATTAATAACTAAATATATCACCTTAAAGTAACAAATAGTCTCCTTTCAGGAGATATTATTTTTTGCATTTGTTTGTATATACATAATTTTATTTTCAATATTTTCGTTTGTCTCAAAATAAAATATTTAGTGATAAGATTAATTTGCATTTGTATAAAATAATCAGCTGCATAATATAAATTGTTGCTAGTTTGGAAGTAAAAAATATTGCAAAAAAGGGCCTCCTAAAACGTTTTGAAAAAACGTTGTGCTTGCAAGTGGCCTTACATTGGTTCCATAAATCGTCAAGATCCTTTACAAAATTTTTAAAATAAGATACAAAATTTCCACTAATATCATTTCATTTATTGAATATTAATATAAAAATAATTACTTGTTCATTTCAATCGTATCAGGTGCCATTAAATCGTTAAAAAAATCAAGCTAGTTTGTTATTAAAAAAACATATATATCGCTTTGAAAAACGTCGTGTTTGTAAGTGGCCTAAGGTAATGATTTTAAAACAGTCATATTTTTTTATAATTGATAAAAAAAATTAATGTTAGAGCTATACTTCTGAAGTGAAGAAACTATAGGAGTCAAGCATATAGACCACAAGGAGACATGATATAGCAAATATTACCAAGACAGACAGAATAAAGGCAAAAATAAGGTTGATTGCAAAGTAAAGAATAATGTTACTACAAGTCAGGTGATTACGATATACATAATAAGATGTGTAACGTGGCCAAATAACAACAATAAGAAATGGCTATATTTTAGGATGTGAGTTAATAAATAGCTTATAAAATATGGAATTTAGTAAATTGCAAGAGGCTACTGGGTATGTGTTGATGAATGTATGTATGTATTCATAAAAATAATTATCTGGAAGAGTGATTTCTAAGTTTTCATCAGGTTTGTGAAGAGAATGATACATGGGCTAGGAAGTAGTCAGAGAAGGTTTTGTGACTCTGATTACATTACCAATTAGTGTCAATGGATTATTGTGTAGGCAACAAATATATCTCATGTTTCAACAATACCGTAAGTTTATGGGCAACATCACCAGCATTAACTATATTGATGAAGTGTCAATCATCGTGAGTAGTTTACAAGAGATAAAGATTACAAATTATATGTGACTTTTAATTAGAATATCATTATTTATTGCGATATTGTATTTATATCTAATTTTTTGTATATTTACATGAAGAATCTATTTGTTTAAAGTTTTTTTTGAGATAATTTATATTGATGTAAATGAGGATATTTTAAAGGGGAAAAACGAAAGAGTTATGTTAATCTTAAAAGATATGATATATTTTTTATGATTTAAGATTTTGATGTTTGTACTTACCACTTATTTTTTATTATTGGAAATAATTGTACTTTTTATATTTCTTATAATTTTTTAAATTTATTTTATTTTAATGTTTTTATACATTTAATTTTATGGTTGCAAATTTAATTGGATTAATAAAAGATTCCAAATCAATATTTTTACATCTTCAAAACCCTCCTTATTCAATTCTATCATCTTCTACAATGGTGTTCAAACTTTTAATTTCACATTATTTTACTTTTATCTTGATATATTTGATATTTTAGCTGCGTTTTTCAATGAGCAAAGGCCTAAGGAGGCTAAGATAATATTTTTATATAATATTATTTATATAGCATTAATAAATTATTTTTTAATAAGTTCAAATGTTCAAACTGGTGTTTATACTATTCATACAAATTGAGCAATTGGTTTTCTATAAAGCATCATGTAGAGTAGTATTTTATTATAAAAGAAGAAAAATGCTATCTTGAGTTTTTTTTAAATACAAAATAATATGATTATCAATATGGACAATATAATAATATAATGCATTATTTGAAATTTACAAGAAACAAAATGCTTTTTGTAACTATTATCATTTTTTAATTTGAAAATTAATGCAAGCTAAAAATCATGAGTGGATAAATCAAAAAGTAAGATAGTGTTGTATAATCAGCTAAAAAGCTTAATTAGGCTTTGCCTAAAAATCTGGTAGGAATTAGTCAAAAATTAGGCATCTGCTAAGGAGCTCAATTAATCGTCAGTCAGCATTACATAAGATAAGTCTATTTAATTATTTTTTTTATATTTATATATAAATTAAAGCTAGACTTATCTTACGTAACCCTGATAGACAATTAGCTGAGCTCTTTGGGCCCTCATATAATCATAATTCAAAGTTTCATTCACTGAAAGATTCCCAAAACTAGAGCTGTGCGATCCACATATTTTTCAACGATTCGATATTGGCTCAAATTCGATCCGATACCGGTCCGATATTTATATTGATTTTTAACTACCTCCCTTTGAACCAAATGTAATTAAGAAATCAATATTTTTTATGCAAAAAAGAATTATGCATTTAATTTTTTTATTTCTACAATAATTAAAAATTTTTTAGGTAGATAGGTAGTATTAAATGAGTTTTTTTTGCAAAATTATCTTTGTCTTTTGTAAAATATTTCCATAATTCAGATATAATATTTGAAAAAATTCTTTTATTTAAAGTATAAATAATAAAATTGACGTTATTATTTAAAAAGATTTAAAATAAATAAAACTTTGGGTGTTTCTCTATTTTTAAAAAAAAACTTTTAAAATACTATAAATTAGTGTTGGTAAACGGCTTGATTAGAGCCGATTTTTAAAAACGGCTAACTCAACATTATAGTTCGGAAAATATTGCCTAAGCGTCAAGATTTGGCCAATAGATGCTTAATCCTATTGCCATCTATGAGCAAAATCTTTAGGCCTGCATAATATTTTTCTGAATATTATTTTGAGTTAGCCGTTTTTAAAAATAGGCTCAAATTGAGGCGTTTAACAACACTACTATAAATCTATTTAAAAAACGAAATAAAATTTAAGGGGTTTTGTGCATTTGGATTGTTTTAAAAAAAATTATTTAGATTATTAATGTAAAATAAATATAAATAAAATAACAAAAAAAAGAAAAGTAAAAAGATCGGATCAGATCGGGTTTTTACATGTATCGGCCCAATCCGATATTTTTGGAAAACGCTAAATATTGGTGCCGATCCGATATTTAATATCGGCATAGCTAGTGTGGTAAATTAGTTGGTTTTACACGACCACGACCCTGGTTTTTGGTCGAAAAAATGAACCAAAACCAAAGCAACCAAATTGGTTGACCAAATCCATCGACCCGAGCACCGACCCGCACCCGAGCAAAGCATCGACCCAATTTATTTTATTTATATTAAATATTTTATTATTATCACATCAATATTTATCAACAAAAAAACATGATATTATATAATATTTTTTATTTATATAATATTATATTATCAAATTAAATTAATATTATGTCATGAATGGTTTGATGTTTTTTAATAAAAAAATGATATGCTGCTAAATTGTAATATCATTTTAACAATAAATTTGTGATTTCCACGCCCAAAATTTTAAGCAAAATATAATCATAGTTCATTTGATAAGAATTTTAAATCTTTTTGTAAATAAATCTTTTTTGTACGTGATATATAGCGCATATACCCTCTGACGTTGAATTAACAGAGCTACGCTAGGTTTTCTTCATTTCCATCTAATTAGATCATAAGTTAATTGGGGTGTAAAGTTAAAAAATATAAGGAGCCCTCTACACGTTTGTGGGTAAGCCGCAAGTACTTAAACAATCTTTTAGGTGAATGAAATCTTTTATAGTTTTTTTTAATCGTTTTTCTGAAATTTTTTTTAAGTATATTAAAAGAAGTGGTAATTTCTAAATAATTTATTTTTAAATATTTATATCAGACTTTTTTATGTTATTTATAAGATCTTTTTAAGGATAATATTTTAATGTGATAAATGTCATAATATTCGTCATTTTTTAACCTTTTTGAAATTTTTTGGCACAAATGTGTAAAAATAAATTTTTATTATAAAGAAGGTACGTGAAATTGGCCCCCCAATTTTGGATTTTTAATGGTTTATCAGTTGGACTGATGTGTACCCGCTTTGTACCGTTTTCAGATCGATTTGTAACATCACCGTTTTTGAGATTTTCAAATAACAAAATGGGGGGGGGGGCAACTTCACGACACCCCACTCCAACTTTTGAATTTAAAAATAAAAAGTGTATAGGTCGATAGAAAATGATTTGTCAATTTGTAACGTTTTCAGTTTGATTTGTACCATTACCGTTTTCCAGCTACTGACCATTAAAAATATGGCGCCAAAAATAAAAAACACTCAAATTTTTTTTTAAATTTCTTAATGTACAACGATACAGAATTTTTTTCTCTTCCTAATGATGCCTCAAATTAAGTCTTATCTTCATTATTTATTTCGGAAATCAAATTTTAAACCTTATATTATAGCGTGAAGTTAGCCTCCCCTCCCCCCCGATATTCAAATTTTAACATTTTTCAATAAAACTTCAGTTATGTACCCTGGATAAGTGACAATTGTCATAATCGTTATTTTTAAGGTTAATAGAATTTTTATGACGCAAATTGTCAAAAATAAATGTAGCAAGCATGTTTAAATAAAATTTCAGGGAAGATGTACCCTAAATAAGTGACAAGTTGCATAATCTTTAATTTTAAAATTTTTTTAGAGTACCTATTTTTGCCAATTTGCATCAAAAAATTCTATTAACCTTAAAAATAACGATTATGACAATTGTGACTTATCCAGGGTACATATTAACTGAAGTTTTATTTAAATGTTTGCAATATTAATTATTTCCAATTTGTGACAAAAAGATCTAATATCTTAAAAATACAGATATAATTATCATTTATTATAGGAACATCTTCATTTAATTTATAATTTATTATCTTTATAAAAATATTTTGATTTTACCCTTTTGTGCCAAAAACTTTCAAAAATGTTAAAAAATAACAATTATGACAATTATCTCATTAAAATATTATTCTTAAAAAGATCTTATAAATAACATATAGAAGTTTTATATAAATATTTAAAAATAAATTATTTAGAAACTACCACTTCTTTTAATATACTTAAAAATAATTTCATAAAAACGAAAAATAAAAAAACTATAAAAGATTTCAATCTAAAAGATTGTTTATTTATATAAAAATTCACAAAAGAATTTCTCAAAATAGATTTATTTACAAAAAATTTAAAATTCTTATCAAATGAACTATGATTATATTTTGCTTAAAATTTTAGGTGTGAAAATCATAAATTTATTGTAAAAATGATATTACAATTTAGCAGCATATCATTTTTTTTAATTAAAAAACATCAAACCATTTTCATAACATAATATAAATTTAATTTCATAATATAATATTATATAAATAAAAAATATTATACAATATGTTTTTTTGTTGATAAATATTGATGTGATAATAATAAAATATTCACATTTAAATAAAACAAATCGGGTCGATGGATTTGGTCAACCAGGTGGATCAATTTGGTTGCTTTGATTTTGGTTCATTTTTTCGACCAAAACCCCAACCAAAAATTATGCTAATTTGACCCAACCAAGCAATTTTACCACACTAGGCACAGCCCTACCAAAAACCCTGAGCAGTTCATAAACAATGACTTATAGATCAAGTTTTCAGCTAAATCTAATTAGGTTTAGCTCTATGTTAGGTCTAATTAGCCAATTTTTTCACCTAAAAACTCATCTAAGCCATTTTGGGGTTGACTAAAATTAACCGATTATATAATAGGGTATTATATAGCACATTAAATTTGATTTTGGATCTATCATCTTTGAAAGCAATATCATGCTATCATCAAACTTACTATAAATACAGCCTAATGAGCCAATAGCCTTATATTGGTAAAAATTTCTACATTCAAACATAATCGAATGTTATCTTTTTAATAAAAGCTAAAATAAATTAATATACTCTCTATCATTTAAATAGGGTTTAGTCAAGCTATTTCATAAATATAGTATTTAAATAAATACTTATATAGACAATAAAGATAAAAGTTGCTAAACACCCCTTTATACATATATTATCTGAAAGCTAATTATAGAAATCAAATTTTAATCAATGTAAAAATTCATACTTCAAACTTACTAGATATTTATCTACAAATTTCATTAAATATCCTTTAAAATATTCATTGTCAATTTCTGAGAACACTTCAAATAAATGTAAAAGCTAAAAAAAATAAAAATTGTAAATTATAATTAATTTTAATAAACTTCTTGTTTTCTACCATTAACTAAAGCATCCCATCTGCTTTCGGCCGGCGAATCAAGATTGATTATATATTCTGACATTTTAAGGCTATAGGTTTAAATCAATAAAAATAAAACATTATATTTAACTTGTCATCATTTTCAGGATAAGTTTTAACTGCGCAATTATGTGCCTAAAATTTATTTTTAAACTTTTAAATGTATATAAGTATATTACAACATAAGCTTTGCCATGCCCTAAAATAAAAACAATTAAAATTGCTATTCGCATCGCAATTAATGTCTTTTAGGAAATTTAGTTATTTGATCTGTGTCACATTTTAAAATGTCATATATCAAATCCTAAAATATTTAGTTAAAAAAAATTTTTAAGATAATGATCATTTATAAATATAAATAAAATAGAGATTATATGCTTTTTAAGTATATTTTTGATATCAATAAAATCACACCATAATCCTCTTGAACTAAAACATTAGGCAAGATAAAATTTTAACAAATTATAAAATTAATAATATTTATTTTAGATGAATTTCTGAATTAAAAATTTTATTAATAACTAGCTAATAACCCGTCAAGAATGACGGGGAATTAGAATTTTCTCCTTTATAACTATTTTTATATCTTTAAAAACTCAATCTATGAAAGGATGATAGATATTAATGCTCCCAGGTTCTTAAATATAGTCGAGACATCCCGGTGCTTGAGACATTTTAATTATTGTCAATAAAGGACACAAATATACACCTTGCTCACATTTAAAAGATAAAAGAAAATTTTACCCAATAATTAAGATTTATTACATGGAAACAATGTCTCTTATTGGAACCCCAAATACTACATTATCCACCAGAGCTCCTGTTAGTCAGCATTTCTGTTCACTCCCCACCGCGTGAATTTGATTGTTTATTTCCAGTATATTCAAGATAGTTGGATGTTGAAGGAATAAGACTTTGCTCGTGCCTTTTCTTGCTATGACAAAGTGCCTGTCTCTTTCTAGCTTTCTCCTTATGTTGATTTATTATTAAAATTTAAAAATATAAGAATTACTCAATTTTATAAAAATAAGTTTATTTTAAAATATTTATTATTGTGGACATAAAATAAAATTACTAAATATTTACTAAAATCTGATTCCACGTCATTCTTGACGGGTTATCAGCTAACATACAATAAAATTAAAAAATATATAATTTACTCTATAGCATGTTGAAGCAATAATGCCTTGCTCTTTAGATTTTGGTAGTATGAAACGTTCCATTGTTTGGTTTTGTTGAATGGTATCTTGTGTAGGAATCTTAAAAAAATAATAAAATAGTATTTTAATGGCCCACAGTAATGTTCAACTTGTTCTTGATTTTTAGTATCTTCAAGATGATTGGATGTTGAAGCAATAATACATTGATTGTTTATTTCCAGTATCTTCAAGATGGTTGGATGTTGAAGGAATAAGACTTTGCTCGTGCCTTTTCTTGCTACGACAAAGTGCCTGTCTCTTTCTAGCTTTCTCCTTATGTTGATTTATTATTAAAATTTAAAAATATAAGAATTACTCAATTTTATAAAAATAAGTTTAGTTTAAAATATTTATTATTGTGGACATAAAATAAAATTACTAAATATATACTTCATAAACATATTTATAAAAAATAATGGAAAATATTAGAATAGCCCCTCACCTAATAAATATATATTTCGGAATCACATCTTATAAGATAGGAAAAATCTGATTCCTCGTCAATCTTGACGGGCTATCAGCTAACATACAATATAAATTTAAAAAATATAAAATTTACTCTATAGGATGTTGAAGCAATAATGCCTTGCTCTTTAGATTTTGGTAGTATAAAACGTTCCATTGTTTGGTTTTGTTGAATGGTCCTTGTGTAGGAATCTAAAAAAAATAATAAAATAGTATTTATAAAAATTTTAACTTACATTGCCTGAGATAACCTTAAAAAACTTATTTAATATTATATGTATTTATTATGTAAGTTTGTTTTTTGTGCAGGAATATAAAAAAATAGTATTTATAAAAATTTTAACTTCCCTAAATCTGCCACTTAACGTGGGTAAAACAGAATAGATAAATGAATTTTCAAATATAAAATTGCTCAGATAAAACGTAAGTATATATGAGGTATATTATACCTCTGTCTTGCTCTTTTTCTATAGAATACTTAAATATCAATTGTAGCTACTGTATAAGTCGCAAATATAACTTAGAAGATTTTTATAAATATGACTATAGAAACATAAACAGTAGTAGCATAAAATTAAATTATAGCAGAATAGCGATTTTGACATAACTGTTTCTAACATGTCATATTCAATGTGCCTTTACTTTTTTTCACTTAGTACAAAAGTTACTTTATAAATAGTATCATCTTTTATTATTATTACAATACTAATACCAATAAAAACCAAAATATAAAACTAATACCACTTAAGCCAATCTCAATAACTGATAAATTCATCTAAAAGTAGAGATATATACATGTTTAAAAGCAATGTCAATATTATTTACAATTATACGTCATTACCTATTGATAATATATTTTATTAACCCATTCAAGTAAATAAAGCAATGACCAGTTAAAAAATATATAAACGATGTCCAAAATAACATATATTTTAAAAAAGTAAAAATAAAAATTTAATTAATACAAATATTTTATATTTTTAAATTTATTTTGTGTAAGTGTGAAAAATATTTCCTTATATATCTTACCCAATGATATATTTGCAAAATATATTTGTGCAATTATTGGTGCAATAATCATTATAATTCATAAATGTTAAATAACTTATTTTTATGTTTTTAATTTATTATAAATTTATCTACTGTATTTTATTTTTTTGTGCAGGAATCTAAAAAAGTATTTATAAAAATTTTAACTCACATTGCCTATGAGATAACCTTAAAAAACTTATTTAATATTATATGTATTTATTATGTAAGTTTGTTTTTTGTGCAGGAATCTAAAAAAATAGTATTTATAAAAATTTTAACTTACATTGCCTATGAGATAACCTTAAAAAACTTATTTAATATTATATCTATTTATTATGTAAGTTTGTTTTTCGTGCAGTTTCCTTGCTCGTAACTTGCCGTAAATAACTGAAAATAAGACGTGTAAATTGAAAGTATAAAATAAAATTTACTGATGATGATGATGGTATCTTGTCTATGATGGTTTTGCTCGATGTGGTGTCTGTTAAAAAATATATCTAATTATTTAATAATGATGATGATGGTATCTTGTCTATGATGGTTTTGCTCGATGTGGTGTCTGTTAAAAAATATATCTAATTATGTTAATATTGTAATTATATTTATATTATTATATGTTTTGTAATTCAGTATTGTTTTTTTTTTGAAAATGGCAGTTCGATTTGGTTTATGAATGCGTGTTTGATATGGTTAAGCTATGATGATTTTTATTGAATATATATTATAGACTTGAATTCCTTAGCTCTTGTAGGATTGCAAACATTTTTTTCATACTAATGTTCCTTCCTGCTTATTGCCTCAAAATACTTCTGAAATGCTTTCCATGATTTATAGGAGATTAAATCCATTTTGCTAATATGATCTAAATTGGCTTAAAATTGCTATGATAGATAGATAAATTATAGATATATAGAAAGAACAATATATTTGACATCAATTAAGACAAAACATTTACATTTCCACTTTGAAATATTATGCTATTTAAAATAAAATATAATATTATAGGTGGCGCTAAATATCATGGAGATTAAAACTACAATTTAGCATAACTTAAATACTTCCGAATTTAATATTAATTAAATATTATTAAAAATCACTCTCTATTTAAGTAGGATAAACGTCCTATAATTAATAAAGAAGTGGAATATTACATAATATATTAACAAAATTATAATTGACTATTATCAGGTACAAATAATTGACTTGATAAGGCACGAATTTTTTTAAAGAATTCTATTGGCTAATCGTGTGACACAGTATATTTTATGCCTTTTATTAATATAGATACTAGAATTGGTATTGAGAAAGATTTTTTTGCAGATTGCTGCAAAATTGGCATTCCAAAATATTTCTTAGCCGCCACATTATTCGTAGTCATGGCTGTATCCAAGATTTTTCTTTAAGGGAGGAGGGGTAGAACCAGGGATTCGAACCGAACCCGGAGAAGTGAACTAGGGTTTTTAGAAAACAAATCTGAACCCGAACCTGAACCCCATTTATAAAATTTTCAAAACCCCGAACCGAACCCAAGAATTTTATTTGAACCCGGGTTCAATCGGGTTCAGTGTATTATTTAAAATCATATATTAATATATGTAAATACAAATATTATATTTTCAAATTTCCAATTAAATGAAGTCTTAATAAATTTTAAACAACTTAATTCATTTATGCCATTTTTAAATTTATTCTCGATTCCTATTGGAGTGTTAAAAAATTTTAAACAATAGAATTAATTTACGCCATTTATTTTTAAATTTTTATCTTATTATTCTTAAAGATTATTAATTAGAAGAAAATGGTTAACAAATCAAAGTAAAAATTATTATATTGTTAATTTAAAAAATTCTAAACATCTAACTTAAAAATTGTTAAATGTAGGGCAGTTTTTGTGAACTTATTAAAATGATTTTAAAATTAATATATGCTAATCATTTATTTTTGGTTCAGTTTAATTTTTACAAGATATTAATGAAGTGCATATTATAAATGAAATTAAATTTATAAATATCTCTTTTTTAATTATAAAATCATTGCTATTTAAAAAAATTGTTCTCTTTTTATAGATTTAAGATTAAAGATAAAGTCATATTTGATAAGCATTTTACCCTTAATACAATAGAAAAAAAATCAATATGTTCATATTGCAAAGTAAAAATGTCTGGTAATCACTTGTCAAATTTAGAAAGACACCTGGAAAGAAATCACAACAATGAATATTTAAATTATTTAAATGAAAAAACCAAATATCAGGAATTGTTATTGGCAAAAAAACCTAAAATTAATATAGAAACCTTTTTTCCAAAAAAGCTTATAAGTATAAATATATCATCTAATGATTTGATGAGTTATATACTAGAACTTGTTACTGTAAATGGCCGGCCTTTATCAATTATTGAAGATTCGGGATTTCAAAGAATTATAAATCCACTCCTATCTGGGCTCAATTTAGTTATAAACAAAGAAAATTTATCCAGAACTATTAATAAAACAGCCCAATCAATTAGAGACAAAATATCGAGAGAGGTAGAAGGAAAATTAATTAAAAGTTGATGCAGTTCAACGACTAGATAGGTCAATTCTTGGTGTAAATATTCAATTTATATCAAAATCCATTATAAATTTGAGGACTCTTGGAATTGTAGAGCTGAAAGAGAGATGTAAAGGAGAATATATAAAAGAGAATATATTAAAAACTTTACTAAAATTTAAAATTAATATTCAACAAATATACACAATTACTACTGATAATGGTTGTAATTTTTTAAGAGCTATAAAGCTCCTGCAACCTGAAACTGATTATGATATAAGGAGTGAATCAGCAGATGAGGAAAATATGGATGTAAATGTATATAAATATGATATTGATGATATACAAAATACTTTTTTATCAACTATTATATCCTATCCGATTTATAGTGTACGGTGTGCAGCTCACACACTTCAGCTGGCACTTCAAGATGCTATAAAATTATCACCTATTGTGGAAACCATTGCAGGAGCCTAAATTTAAAATTAAGACATCCCACTTACCAAAAGTTATTAAAAAATATGAAACTCCCTAAGCCTGTGTTAGATTGCCACAGATGGCATTCAACCCATGATATGTTAGAAAGGCTGATTTTACTAAAACCCAATATCGAAGATTTTTTACAGAGCAATCTGATTATTTATTGACTGAAGATTGGAAAGAGATAATAACGATTGTTGAAATTTTAAAACCGCTAAAAATCGCAACCAAACAATTCCAATCTGAACAGTTAACACTGACAGATTTTTATGCAGCATGGTTAAGATGCTGCATCGAACTGGAAAAAAATCTAAACCATTTTGCTCAATTACTATATTCTTGTCTTAAGAACAGAGAAGAAAGGTTAAAGAACGAAATTCTCTTAGCTGCCATATACCTGGACCCAAGATACAAAGTTAATTAAAAGCTTAGTAAATTAATTATTTTAGATTTATATTAAAATTGTTATTTTATGAAATATTTAAATATAAACAATATAAATCCTTAAATATTACAGGTATTACTTAGTGATGATGATAAGATTTGTGCGAAAAAACATCTTGTCAATTTATGGAGACGAATTAAAAGCTTAACAACGCCGATTTTATCTGATGATATTAGTTCCGATGAAGTTATTGAACAAGAAGATGATTTAGAGAAATTGATACAACTTAAAGAAAGGCAGGAGAAAATACTTAAACAACGATTGCTGAGAAAAGTATTGGAACAATAATTACTGGATTTTAGCGATTATAAAAGATTAGATAAGAAGGAAAATATTTTGCATTTTTGGGAGTCTGCTAAGCTGGAACACCCTGAATTATATATTTTATCTAAAATCTTATTTGCTGTTCCTGCAACCCAAGTTAATTTTTCATATTTTCACATATAAATACATTTAACATAGGTTAGCGTTGAAAGATCTTTTTCACATTTGAAATTCATTCTTTCACCACATAGATCGAGGATGAGTGAACAACTCTTGGAAGATATTATGCTAATACGTCTAAATAAAATTTTTAAAATTGATACATGACTATATGCTTTGTATTTTTAACTATATTTGCCTATAAATAAAATAAAAAATTTATTTTTTATATCAAATTTATGTCTAGTTTTTTATTATGATTTAAATATAGAATTTTTTTTATCATCTCAAAAATTCTTGAACCCGAACCGAACCCGAACCAAACCCGGGTTCAAAAATATTATCCTGAACCGAACCCGAACCCACCTTTTTTTTATACCCCGAACCGAACCCGGGCAAAAATTTTGTCGGGTTCGCATCCCTGGGTAGAACAGTATTAGGCGTGTTTTTCTGCAATTTATTAAAGGGAATGTTAAAAAGTTTAGTTTTTACGAGTCATATATATCAATCCGCAGTAGTTTTGATGAGTCGTCTTCAGAGTCAGCTTGATGAATCGTTTCAGAGTCGGCTCGATGTTACGGCTTTGAGTTGACATCAGAGCCAACTATATGATTCGGCTAGATTAGTTGACTTCAGAGTCGTCTCGATGAGGCGAATTGATGAAATCATAATAGAAACAAAAATTGCCCTCCCCCTTAAAGTCGTAAAATTTTAACGGCCAGGGGCGGGTGCCCCGCTCATTCATCCCGACGGCAAGGGCCTTGAACGAGGCCAAATTATCAACACATTCTTCACGTAGTTGATTTTAGAAAATAACTCGTATATTAGTATTTTAAATACTAAAAAGTGAATAGTGAAAAGTATTTAAAATTTATTAATTTCAGAATTTAAGATTAATACAAACATTTATTTTATTTTTTATATTTAATTGAATTTTAATAATAAATTTATAAATTATTTATATAAATATTAAATTTATGACGTGAGATAGCGTAACAAGAAAAACATTACCTTGTTAACCCCACTTTATTTTTATAAATGAGTATTTACAATAGTGAAATCGAAGATATAAATTTTTGAAGAATATAAGGATATAAATTAGAAGAAGATGTAGATTTCAGTTCAACTATGGTTTTTAATTTAAAATATTTTTTTAATTATATATTTTTGCAGAGAATATGTAATACCAACAATGTCAACATCTCTTACATGCAGGGTCGCCATGTCTCCCCCCATCAGTGGGAGACTCCCGCAATTTTTTAGTTACATTTCTCTCCCGCAAACTACCGCAATTAGAAATCTCCCGCAAAAATCAATTTCTCCCGCAATTTTTTTTAGTATTATGACATTTTTAATATATAAATAATAATTTTGAGAGACATTAATTGATTATTTTTATATTTTTAAAATAATTTTAAATATTTATTCGAAAACATGTCTAGTTTGTAAATTTCTTTTTATCCTGTTTTATTTTTATCCAATAATAAATCAACATTATTTCATTCATATAAGTCAGTACAGGGGAGTATATCAACATCGATTGCAATACAAAAATATTCTCAAATAATAAATAATACAGATGCAACTACATTTGCGGAAATCGTAAACATCTATCATTTAGTTCAACATTCACAGAGCTATATCATCATAATGTGGGTCGAATCTTTTTCTCATGATATTTAACGACTCCAATATAAGTGCACACCATACTTGTGGCAGAACAAAAATGAGCAAGACTATCACAAGTGCATAATACCTAAATCCTAGAGGTCAATTCTAGACGATTTGAAAGATGGGCATCTATATGCAATTCTAACAGAATCAACTAATAAGGGAAATATTAAAACATTTCCCTCGATCCGTCGCTATTTCAACAAGAATAAGAACATTTCAATAAAACTGTTAAATATTTTTCCTCGGATAGTGAAAAATTCAACGATGTAGCTATCCACATATTGCTAAATATAACTGATTCAGGGTTATCAATGATTTGCATGTCAGCTATCTGCGCTGATAATGCCTCTGTAAATTTTGGCAAAAACCAAAGTTACCGAATTGAGGTAGCACAATAATGAATTAATACCAATTGGCTGTATATGCTATATACTATATAATTCTTGCAAGAAGGCAATAAATGTACTATCTGTGGATGTCGAAATAATTGTGATAAAATGTTTTAACGAATTTAGTCATCAACAAAAAAGATTTAATGAATTAAAAGAGTTGGTGAAGTGGTCTGACTTGGAATGGTGTGAGTTGTTGCGATTGCGATATATACCTATTATGTGGTTGTCATTAATACCTGCCATCGATAGAATTTTAAATTTTTACAAATCCTTAAAAAAATACTTCTTAAATAAAGATTTTAAAAGCTGTACTAAAATTTTGAAAAATTTTTTAGAGTATGAAATGGCAGAAGCATATTTGGGATTCGTTTCACATGTAGGAAATCTACTTCATGCAGTTAATATTCAGTTGCAATCAGAATATTCTTTAAAAAAATATTCAGAAAATCATGCTACAGCTCTGTTCATCTCTATAGTTAAAAATTGATAATAAATTTTATGGCGCCATTGTTAAATATATCATATTAAAATGTTCAAATAATACGCTAATTAATACATTTTAAATGAAGCAGATATTTTTATTAAGACAATTTTAGAATATTTACATTCAAAATTTGATTTTAATAACTCTATTTACAAATATATAAATATTATGACCTTGGAACAGAAACCATCAATTGATGGTTTTTACTATTTAATAAATATATTAAAGATACCGAAAGACATTGATTTTTTGTTTGAGGAGATTGTATTTCTCTCTATTTTTTATGATTCGCCAAAATATTTAAAGTTAGATGGTCTAAAAGCAGAGAAGAAATGGGTAGAATTTTTTCGTTATAACGATAAATCCTCATGCTTGGAAAAAATATGCGAGTATGTCTTCTCCTTACCTCATTCTAATGCCTCATCCGAGCGCATGTTTAGCCTGATGAGGACTGCCGGGAAAAAGGAGAGTAATCGGATTGCTTTAACAACATTAGAGGCCGAGGTAATGGTTACACAAATATATAATATGTCATTCCAGGAATTTTATAAATATCTCAATAACGACGGTAAACATTTAGTTCTATTATTTAAATCTCAAATAAAATATAATTAAGTTTTAGAAATGGCGCCATAAAATTTATTGTCAATTTTTAACTGTAAAGATGAACACATCTGTATATAATTTTGTGAATCTTTGTTAAGATTCTTCTGATTGCAACTACACATTAACAGCATGTAGTAGATTTCCTACATGTGAAATCATTCTTAAATATACCTCTGCCATTCATTATTGAAAAAAATTTTCAAAATATTAGGACAGCTTTTATAATCTTTATTTATGATATTTTTTTAAAGGTTTATAAAATTTTAAAATTCTATCGATGGCGGGTATTAGGAACATATCGCAACCAACATTGTGCTGACTCAAATCTGTAAATACACTCTGTTTTTACCAAATTCACTGAGGCATTTTGAGATCAGAAAGCTGACATGCTATTTATTGATAATCTCGAATCTGCTATATTTACTATTATATGGTTAGCTATGTCTTTGGATTTTTCACTCTTTGAGGAGAAAAAATTTAATAGTTTTATTGAAACGACCTTAATTTTGATGAAATAGCTGAGCTTATTAGATGCATCTGTTAGAATTGCATATGTATGCTCATTTTTCAAATCGTCAAGTATTGACCTCCCGATTTAAGATCTAAAACATTGATGATAGCCTTGCTCATTTTTGTTCTACAAGTATAGTTTTCTATTATATTAGAGTCGTTAAATATTATGGGGAAAAGGTTCTACCAACATTGTGATGATAAGTATCTCTGTGAATGTTGTACTACAAAATAAGTGATTATAAATGCCGCAACTGTAGTTTCATCCGTATTATTTCTTATTTTTGGAGTACCTTATTATGTATTTAAACGTGATACGTGATAATTAAGCTCCTATATCTTTAATGTTATACACACACACGGTAGATTTCCAATTGCGGTCGTTTTGCTGGACATTCGCATAAAATATATTTTTAATTGTTAAATTAAAATCGTTTTTTTTTATAAAATTTTATCTTGTTTACATTCTTTTATATTTAAAAAAGATCGTTAAATTAATATATTTTAATAAATCAAGATGTTATTTTATTTTAAAAAATAGTTACCGACTTTGTATTTATATAAAAAAATAACAGGCGGATAATTAAGTCAATTCAAAATCCCAAAATTTTTTTTAATAATTTTTATATTTCTACCGCAATTTTTATATTTCTCCCGCATAATACCAAATTTCTCCCGCAATTTGAAAATTTTGACCTGACAACCCTGCCCCTGAAGCAAAAAAAATTTTTTTTTATTGCTCCTTAATATCCTCTTGAACTAAAAATAATTTTAATTGCCCACTGAACGATTTCTTTTATAATTCTATTTAGTAATATATAGATTTAATTTTATTATTTAAAAATTAATAATACTATCTAAATTTTTATTAAATGAATACTATTTTATTTATTAGATAGGATTAAAACATATAAATTATATTTTCATTGTCAGCTTGCAATCAAATTTTGTGTTAAAAATAGTATATCAATATCACTCAATAAATATTAATTTAGCATTAATAGTTGAAGCTTTATTGACTTTTATTATTTAAATTATCTAATTAAATAAATATTTATTAAAAATTAACAAATTTAATATTAAAATTACGAGTTCAAAATCATTAATCAACTATATTATTGATTTTTAAGTTTAATTACCATGCCTCTTCCTAAATTATTTTCAAGATCTAAATCCAAATAGGGATAAGAGATTTGTTTATAAAAAGTAAGTAGACATATAGTTTATAATCATCTATTATATATAATTGGCTATAAAATATTAGGTAAAATGCCACTTTTACAGACGTATTTGACAGTTATATAATATATTACAGTTAGTAATTTAATAAATTTTACTAATTAATGCTTTTGATAATAAATATAAGTAATAATATGCATTTAAATATTTAACGCCATCTATTTATTGAAATATTATTAATATTTAACATCTTATTATTTATCCCACAATAGATGTAATAAATTTTATAACTTTTCTTCTCTTTTTTACATAAGAAAGAAAGAAAGAAAGAAAGAAAGAAAGAAAGAAAGAAAGAAAGAAAGAAAGAAAGAAAGAAAGAAAGAAAGAAAGAAAGAAAGAAAGAAAGAAAGAAAGAAAGAAAGATTTGAAATTTTAGGTAGAAATTGATCGAAATCGGTTTAAAAAAATCTTAGGAAAGCTATTTTTTGCTTATTTGAAAAACATTGGGTTTAATTTTTAATACGAGTATATTTTAGATATTTTTACAAACTACTCTTATTTTAAGATATAATATACCAACTAGAGGTGGTGCGACAATAATATATAAAATCTTAATTGCTTCATATGCCTCTGGTTCTTATTTTATAGTTACAAAATGTTTTATTTCTAATATGGCATCCCTGCCATGTAAATAACTTAAGGCTTCAGGGCCATTCCATGTCAAATCAATCACGATGGCCGACCCCTTTTAAAATTTTTAAATATTTTTGGAATTATTTAGATATGTAAAAGAGTGAGAAATCCGTTTATTTTCGCTTAGCATACCTGGTTCTCGAGATATAGAGGCTCAAAGGTACAAAAAAGAGCCACTTTGGAATCTGTAAAATTTTTAAAATGCTTATATCTCAAATACTATTTATAGTAAAAAAAATTATAATATATCATTTTGTAGGTAAAGAAATTCTCTAATGGGCTAACAAAGAATAATAAATATTGGGGCCATTATAGGCTTTTAACATCCGGTTTACCTAAATTGCTTTACCTCTATTTTTAAACAAAATAGTGAGTTTGTTTTCGAATTTTTTTAACGACGCTATCGACTCCAAAAATTGATAAAAAATAGATGGCGCTTTATGAAATTACGGATTATGGTTAAAATTTTGCTGCTAACTTATCAATAACCAGATATTTTCACTTTTTATACTAAAAAATTTTGATTTTCTATTAAATATACTAATTAACTGAGGAGCAGAGTGGTCATATGCCCATTAGAAACTTAATAATGTAGCAAATTTCCAATAATAAATATCTTTCATCTACAATTTCATCGAATTTTTCATCATTTGATGAAGATAATGGTATAATTTTAGTCGTTAAAACTTTTTTTTACTCTAGATATTTTTTTCTTCGAATATCTCTTTTCACATAAGTGTTTTCTATTAATGAGAGATTCCCCATTTGATTGTAGGGATATATTAATGTTATCAATAGCCTCTTGATTAATTATATGAAGAGGAGAATCAATATCTACATTGTCATTTGAAGTATAAGGAATGTTTGCAAATTTTTGTCTCCATGAAGAGCATGTTAACATGTCTAAATTGAATGGTAAATTTTTTTGGGTCATCCAGGGTAGAATCTTTCTTATATTCTCGCGATAATAAGCATGTCTCTGTAAATTAAATGGGTTGCAACATTTTAATATTTGGTACGTCCATCTGTGATATAGAATAAAATTTTAATTGATCTACACCTAGAATACATGTTTTTGCTCTCCAAATCCAGATCGTTATTAGTAGACAGACGATAAAATTAATCTGAACGGACAGGTAAAAATTATTTCGCAGAAAGAGAGATCGTTTTAAACAATTTATTTTGTAAAATATAATCGAATATATGTCTAATAAAGTATTTGTTTTTACTGCAGCTGTTATATATTATCAAGCTAATAAGCCATTCGCTCGCTATGGTAGCAAAGTAGAGATCTAAAAAATGTAAAACATTTTAAGGATAGTGGGAGAGGGGGGAAGGCATAACTGGAAAATTTTATCACAATTCTTATAAACGTATCAATATTTTCATTTTCTTTAAAAATAATATTTTTCAACCATTAGCGCCATCTACTTTTTTCTTCAATTTTTGGTAAAAATGTATATTTCGGAAATGTTGATAGCGTCGCCAAGGTTTTGACATCGTATATATATTTATAAAAGGTGTTTAAATAAAAAGCAAAAAAAAAATTCGAAAACACACTCACTACTTTGCTTAAAAATACAGGTAAAGCAATTTAGGTAAACCGGATGTTAAAAGCCTATAATGGCGCCAATATTTAATATTCTTTGTTAGCCCATTAGAGAATTTCTTTACCTACAAAATGATATATTATAATTTTGTTTACTATAAATAGTTTTTGAGATATAAGCATTTTATAAATTTTACAGATTCCAAAGTGGCTCTTTTATGTACTTTTGAGCCCCTATATCTCGAGAACCAGGTGTGCTAGCGATCTAAGATAAACGGCTTTCTCACTATTTTACCTATCTAAATAATACCAGAAATTTTTAAACAATTTTAAAAGGGGTCGGCCGAAAAAGTGTTTTTTTTGATCGATTTGACATGGAATGGCCCTTCAATATATTTGCATAATATCTTCTAAAGATTTTTAGTGTTTTTATTTTATCAATTTATCTAGCATAATAAATTCTGATATGAGTTAACATCGTTGGTGTAATGGCTATGACTGCAAATTAACCAGCATCTATCATTTATGTGGCCATGTAATTTAAGATTATTACTACAGCTGCTGAGAGCATATGATTGCATATTTTATAAGCAATAATGGTCAATTGTGTAGTCGTTTATATATCATTAAAAATGGAAGATAATCTATTATAAATTTAATATCTCCCAATAATTTTCTCGATTACTAATCTAGTTCCATCATGTCATCTAAGAGGAAGCTCTTACCACCATATAGTTTTATGATTTGGATTGACCGTTTATATTCTCTTCTTCAAGAATTGTTGATTTGGTTAGACCTATAAATTTTTCTTTATTAGTCCATTCTATAAAACATTGTTTAGAATGTTAACAGAGAGTTATATTAGTTTGACGACCTTCAATGTAAGTTAATAAGAATTAATATTATGTGGTTTATAAAAACCAATATCAATTGAGGATTATGTATAAATTAATTAACCTTTTTTATCACATGTAATTTCTTAGACGCAAAATTTTTTTATATCAGCAATCGAAAATATTTTGTATTGTATTTTTTTAGAAATGTCTTGTATTGTTTTAATTATTTATATGCTTGTTTATTTTGTATCCATAATATAATAAATGACAAAATATGAAATTCAGAAAAATTGTTCAGAGTTAGCAAATTTAAAAAAGGTATTATATATAAATATATAAAACCCGGCCGGAGACCAGGCAAAAGATGGCCGAAGCCCCGCAAATTTAGGGATATGGGGGGCGTTTTCAAGCCCCATGAGATTGCAAAGGCTAGCATAGCCCCTGATTGTTTCTAAGAATCTAGAGTTAGGAGTAAAGATAAAGATATCTATATGCTAATAATAACAATTATAAAATATAATTCTATTTAACCAGTTTTTGCTCCGGTTATTGTTAATAAACAGCCCTATACGGTTCAATTTAAAAAAAAAGCCCTAAAAATGATTTAATGATATTATGTAAGAATTAGAGATTTGCTCATATATGTCAAAAAGATTTTGAACTCTATTTCTCAAATCTCGAAGCTTACATAATATTATTTTAATTAAAATCCTAATCGGGCTTTTTATAAAATTGACCCGAATCAGGGCTTAACAACATTAACTCCGGTATAGAGAGTTCAGCTTAGTAAATAAAATTAATCAGCTAAATATATATAGATTAAATGATATTTGTTGAAGAAACTTATTATTACGTTGTCCGCTTATTTATATTAATTTAAACACTATAAATTTAACTAGATACTACAAATTTAACTTTATTGATATTTCCAAAAATATTATTTTAAAAAAATATTATAATTTTTAAAGCGAAAAAAAAAATCAACTGTAAAAATTACAATTTAGCTTCCCTTTTATAGGGAAGCAATAATCATCACAAAATAATTAAATACACTAAAAATATCTTCTTTAAATATAAGATAAAAATACATTTTTTAGCAATTATAAATTATCGCATCATAATGACTTTACGATAATCAACTTTTATAAATCTAAAAATAAGATGTTAACGCGATTAAAATAAAATAAAATAAAATCATCAATCATGACTTACTAAAATCAATTTTACAAAAATCTAAAAATATATAATCAAAGCTTTTAAAATAATATTAAATAAAAATCATCAATACTTAACTAAAAACAAACTTTTAAAAATCTAAAAATATAATTCAATATTTTTATTCAATTGCGACACTTATTATATGAAATGTTAGATATACCAACGGTTCATCTTTATTTAAAATATTAATATTTCATTTTGGATTCATTCTTTAAAACATAGCTTATTATTTAAATATATATTATCTACTAGAAAACAAATTCTAACTTTGCAAGATAAACATTTTACATTTATTTTCTTTAACTTAAATACCTTCTATTTTGTTAAAACCTTTTAACAAAAAATTGATTATTAAGTTTTACATATTTTGCCAAATAATTTGATATTTTGTTTTTTTTATTCAAATTGAATATTTTAAAATTTGTTAGGTAAAACTTATAATTACACTGTATTAATTTATCTTCTAATTCATTATTCATATTTATTATTATTTAACAAGCATATATTTTTATGAACCTTATTTATTTTAATAAACTTATATTTTAAATAATTTTGCTTTTGATGCTATAAAAAAATACCAAAAATTATTACCTGCAAGTTACATTTTTAAATAAAAGATAAATATAACAAAATAATAACTACCTTCAGGGGCATCGCTAGCCTTTACTATCTCGTGGGGCTCGCCCCCATACTCCCTAATTTGTGGGCCTACAACCCGCTTTTGCCTGGCCTTCAGTCGGTTTTATATTAATATAAATATTCTTTTTTAAGATTTGATAACTCTGAACAATTATTCTGAATTTCATTTTTCCATTTTTTATATTATGCATACAAAATAAACTAGCATATAGATAATTAAAACAATACAAGACATTTCTAAAAATAATAGTTTTTAATACAAAATCTATTTATTACAGTAAAAAATATTTTCGATTGCTGATATAAAAGAATTTTGCTTCTAAAGAATTACATGTGATAAAAAAGGTTAATTAATTCATACATATACTTTAATTGATAATGGTTTTTAAAAGCCACGTAATATAATATAATTCCTAGCAATTCATTCAACAAAAGGTTATGAAACTAATATAACTCTCTGTTACCATTTTAGAAAATGTTTTATAGAATGGACTAATAAGGAAAAATTTATAGGCCTAACCAAATCAACAATTCTTGATGAAAACGACCAATTCAAATCATAAAACTATATGGTAGTTAGAGCTTCCTCTTAGATGATATGATGGAAACTAGATTAGTAATTGAGAAAATTATTGGGAGATACTAAATTTCTAAAAGATTAACTTCCATTTTCAATAATATATAAACGACTACACAGTTGACCATTATTGTTTATCTAAAATATGCAATCATATGCTCTCAGCAACTGTAGTAATAATCTTATCTTAAATTGTCACACAAATAATTGATGCTGGTTAATTTGCAGTCATAACCATGACACTCACGATGTTAACTCATATGAGATTTTATTATGTTAGATAAATTGATAAGAACGCTAAAAATCTTTAGAAGAAATTATGTAAATAAATTGAAGCCTTAAGTTATTTTCACTGCCACATTTAGAAATGAAACATTTTAACCAGAGTGATATGATCAAACAATTAAGATTTTATATATTATTGTCGCACCACCTCGAGATGGTATATTATATCTTAAAATAATAGTAGTTTGTAATAATATCAAAAATACACTAGTATTAAAAATTTAACTAGTGTTGTTAAACGACTCAGCCGAGTCGGCTTAACTAAGACTCAAGTTGAGTTTTTAGTCAAAAAAATCGACTCAAAACTCAAGTCGAGTTTTGAGTCGATTAGTCGACTCATTTTTACAACTCGAGTTATGAACTTGAGTCGTTAACTTGAGCCAACTCAAGTCGCGACTCGAGTTATGAACTTGAGTCGTGAACTCAATAAATAGTTTATTAAATTTTATGAAACTCAATTGATTATTATTGGTTAATTGTGTAAAACCCAGATCCGTGGCTTAAGTCTAAAAATCGACTATACTAGCAATGAGCACAAACCACAAGCACAACCAATATATTTTAAGTTGTTTTTTTTGACCTTATTAAGGATATAAAATATGATTATTAGAGGCATCAATCGATAGCTAATTAGAACTATTGAATAATTAGCAAACCAAGCGCCACCTCTCTATGGCAATTAGGATTATTATTGGCACAAAATATTGATATGATAGATTGGTATCAAATAAGTCTAGTTCTACCTAAATATGGTGTATATAAGTTTGACTTGGGAGGGAGGTAAAAAATAAATATGGTTACTCGTATAAAATTTTTGACCATCTTATTTCTCTAAATGGGCATGTTTAGATCTTAACATTTTATTTTTAACTTTTTTACAATATTAAGTAGGGTTTAATTCGGGTTCAGGAATTTTAAACTCTATTTAACAGAAATTTTGTTAACATGAACTTAATCGAAATTCCAAAAATTAATATCCTTCGTTTGGAAATAAAGGATTCCTAACATTACCCAGAAACCGTTTGAAAAAAAAGTTATGTATGGAATTTAACTTATTTATTATTGCCTGAACTCTTTACTGATTTAAATATGGAAAATATAATCTTCAAGAATAGTGGTTAGACATAATCGATTATAATGTATATTATTTTAAAAAATAATATTTATGAAGACCAGACTATTTCTCTCCTTAAAAAGTGTCCTGACTTTTTTTAAGAATTTTAGTAATTTATTGATTTCTTCAAAACAAAGTACAGGAGCTAGTTCGAACCTGTCCTTATCTATTTATTAAAAAAAATAGCTCAAATTTTGTAGTGTTCAGAACTCCGCTCTGAAATTTTTCACTTTATTTATTAAAATCTTTATAAATCATGTTCAAGATTTAAAATTTTACAATTATAATACAAAAATATAATAAATAAATATATTATAATATAAAAAAATAATAAATAAATATATTATAATATAAAAAAATATCTTCTTCCCATCCGGAAAGCTATAAAATATAAAATAAAGATATATTAGTATTAAGAAATCATTATTAAATTTTACTAATGATTTTATGGGGGTGGAAGGGGGGGGGGGAAATTATTGTTTAAAGTTTAAAAAAAATATATTATTAGGACTAATTATATGTATGGTCTAAACACAATACAAATTATATATTAATATTTACATTTATTCCAATAGATCTACATCCCAATAACTCAGACTGAGGCATTATAGGGTTTCCAACATCCTATTTCTTTTTTTTGTCATGCAATTAACAGCTTTACTGAAAGTTCTCTCACTTGCAACACTTGTCGTTTGTTGCGCTAAATAATCTATAGCCAATAACGACAAAGTGGGATATATCGAGGCGTTCTTTTCACCAATCTAAAATATTTGTCCAAGTTGGCGCTACGGGTTCCTTAAGATATTCCAAGATCTAATCTCTCATGGGATCTGGGTTATCTATAGCATCTCTGAAAATAAATATAAAAATACAAGGTTAATTATATTCCTAAGTATTTATATTTACTTTCGCATTTTATTATGCATAATAATTGAGTAAGGTTGAGAATCATCATCATTAAATTGATAAGCCGTTGCTTGGTGTATTGGCAAGGCAAGGGCTAAGTGTACTAGTTTTAATTCTTTATAATATTTATCATTTAATATTGCTTTTGGCATATATTTTAATTTGGTCTTATAAATTGTTAGGGTATTAAATAAGCCTTCCTAGTTTTTAAATTTATTTAGCATTAATTTGGCAGCTTTTCTTATATCATCATTAACATGTGTATTAAAATTTTCATCTAAAAAATTCCACCGAAGCTACGAATAAAACCGCCGTCCCAATAATTGTATTTTCCGATGAAACTTCACACGTAATCTTGAAAAGGTTTAAGGAAGGTTTCAATTTACTTTAAATATTTTGCCTCATTAATATAAAATTCATCTTTGGGAAGACATTCTTCCCCTAATCGTTTAATGGCGTCTAAATTCTTTAAAATAAAATATATTATGAAAATAACATTTAAGATTATGGTTAATTTACTTTATTTATTGTAGAAATCATAAGATACTTTGAATTCCACCTAGTGATCACATCAAGCGGTAACCTTGTACTGCCAGAGATGGCCATATATTTTTGCATGAACTTTGGCGACAGGTGAAGTTTTTTCACCAATTTATGTATTTTTTCTAATTTTTTATCAAAAATATTTAGCCCTTCTTTAACTATTATATTGATAACATGCGCTAGGCACCTATGACTATAAAAGGACATATTGTATATTTCTCTATAATGATTGGCCATTATTTCTCCTACACTTATCATATTTATTGCATTATCATGTGTAATTGCTATAACATTTTTTTTAATCTCAAATGTTTCAAGAGATTTTAATAAATAATTAAATATATCCTGTCCATTATGCGGGTGAGGTAGTTCTATTAAATCAAGCAGTTAATATTTTAGTTTCCAATTTTTTGTTATATAATGGACAGTAATCGAACAATATGATAAAGAGTTGATTCCTGTCCAAACATCATCCGTGGAGAGGGAGATTTTGCTTTGTACATTTATTAATGTTTCTATGATATTACATTTAGATGTTTCATAAATCGAATGCAAATATATTTTGGCAGTTTGCCTTGTCCATATATTTTCCCTTTTAAATATAAACGCGAATATATCCCTGAATTAGAGTCAAATAGGTTAAACGGTAAATTATTTTTAACAATATATCTGAGTATTAGTTTATTTAAATGTTTATTTTCTTCAGGTTGTAGTTTTCTTATACCCGATAAATTTTTGGGCAATATTTCTTTAGTTTGGAAAGTAATATCCGGGTGGGGTATTTTAATATGATTTTTAAGGTTGGCTAAAATATATTTAAAATAGATTTTACAAATATATTATACAATGCACACATTTGCGCCTTGATTTATTAGGTGTATTTTTAAACATATTTTTTATATTGAAATTGTTATTATATATTGAAGAAGTAGATGATGTATTGGCTATTGAGGAGGTAAAAGAGCTTTGACTTAAATTATGGTCTTGATCCATAAGATCCGCCTACAATTTATAATTATGTTAGCAATAAATATAAATATTTATAATATTACTTCGTAATCTAACGTTTCATTTTCATCCATCATATAAAAACTTTTATTAAAAAAAAGGATTTATAATTTAAAATTTTATTAAAAAATATGGATTTAAAATTTTAATATATATTTTTTTAATTTCATTCAAATAAAAATAATAATTATTTTATACTAAATCTCTGAAATAATAAATTCTTATTTCTTATAATTTGTTAACGCCTAGCTGGCACCTAATTAAGGGAGTGGGGGGAATAATTTTATTTTTTTGTTATATAAAATTAAAAGTTTTTTCTTATTTAATTATTTTTTTTAAATAACGAACTCTACTATTTAACAACACTAAATTTAAAGTTTTTCAAATAAGAAAAAAGTAGCTTTCCTTATTTTTATATAAATAGATGGCGTTAGAGAATTGAATGCAAATTGTTACTTATATTTATTATCAAAAGCATTTATTAATAGAATTAATAAAATATAAACTATATTGAACAAGAATAAATACTATAGAATAAATTGTGTGTGATTGTATTGCATAATTAAGGATGAATATTGAACAAGAATAAATACTATAGAATAAAATGTGTGTGATTCATACGCGTACGCAGGAATTTGGTCTGGGAGAGGGATAATAAAATTTTTTAAGAAATATTATTGTTTTTTAAAAATATTAAGCATAAATTTATTAGGACTAATAACTATTTCTAATACACAATTTTAAATTAATGTGAATTATAAAAAAAATTATATGTAAAGAATCACTTAAATGACCCAAAATAGAAATTTGAATTTTTTGATCTTTAAAATTTATATGTAAAGTATAAAAAATTTAAATGTTAGAAATATAAATTAATACACAAAAAGCTTAGGGAATAATTGTATTTTGTATGTTATATATTTACAATGTAAAATCCAATCTTCGTTGGGATTGAGCTAATTTTTCAATTATCTCATCCTTGCTTGTTGTCAAATGCCTATGAATATTCAAAAGATCCAAACCTTTCAATCTACTTTCAAAAGTTGTACTGCTTGGTATGTTTTTCAGAGAACTGCAGGCCCGGCCCCCGGGCCGGACCGTATGGCCGGGCCCGAAATTTTCAAAAAAAAGGGCTGAGCCTGAATTTTAAAAAAAACATCTAGACCGGGCCTGAAAATTTTTTTTAAAAAAATATCCGGGCCGAACAGTATATCTTAAAACAGCCTATAATTGAAATCGTTATTATTATCTATAAAAATCAAAAATATATATAATTTATTTTAAAAAAATCCGGGTCGGGTCTGAAAATTTTATTTAAAAAAAGGCCGGGCCGGGCCTGAAAATTGAGCTTAGCCGTAAAAATCTTTAAAAAAATCCTGATCGAGCCCTGCAAATGGTACCTCTGCAGGGCTCTGTTATTCTTCTTAAAAAAGAAAATGTTCAGTCATTAGTTTACAATTGGGAAGAGTTGCTAATATATATAAACCATTTTAATACATTGGGAATATAATCTAAAATGTGTTTGAAATAATGCAGAGCATCCATAGCATTTTTTGGGACTGTATTCATTATAGTTAATCTTATAAACATAGTTATTCAGCTAATAAGGCATCATAAGATACTTTAACATCTTCATGATAAAAATCCAACAAATATTATTTTTCTATCACCATCTGAAAAAGGTTGGGAAGGCTTTTATGGAAATAATATTTGCAGATTGGTAAGTGCTGCATAATGAATTAAAAACCATTCATTTATTTGGTTTATAAATGTATTTGTATCTAAGTTATACTCTTCTACTGATTCTATATTAATGTTTTAACTATGAGCTTGCCTTGTTGCAAGTCGAGTGAGACAAATATTAAACACGTATAGCTCTGCTTTTGACTTATTCTCATTTTCTTAATCAAGTTATCATGTTTTTGAAAAGTAATACATAAAATAGTTGACATTCTAATGAGGAAAAAAATTTGGAATAAGAATTGAATCCAATAATTTTCTTGCTTCTAAGGGAAAATTTCTTTCAGGCTATTGTGATATGTCAGTAATAGCAAATAATCGGCTCTTCTAACTCCATAAAAGCTGTTACTGCTTGATGGCTGAGACTCTATCTCGTAAGACAAGGTTGCAATTTCTTTCTTCCTGTTGGACAATTTCAGAATAATTATTATTTGACTAGAAATTTAAAAATGGTAGATAAATATTACGCCAATAAAAATTTGAAAATAATAAGATAATATTACGCCGGAAAACTTGAAATCGAAAGTAATTGATAAACTTAGTTATGAATGTGATAATAAATGTAATTAAATATATATTTAATATTAAAAAATATAAATTAATATGTACTGTGTAAATTTAATTCAAAACATTTCCATATTTATTAATTTATTTGAAAATAAAATCATTTGACTTGTAAAAAGTTGTTAAAATAACATATTTATATATTCTTATCAATTTTTACAAGTTAAAATTTTTATTTACAAACGAATTAAAAAATATAGAAATGTTTAAATTAAATCTGCACAACACTCTAAACAAAAATATATCCGGCATCTGCATTTTTTGGCTTTGGGGGGGATTTGTCCCTCTGCCCCCCCCATCCCTGCTGCGTATGCCAATGGTGTGATTGTATTGCATAATTAAGGAGGAATGATTTAATAGTCTTTATTGATTATATTTAATAATATGGTCATACAAAATAAAACAAGTGGTCTTTTTATTTAATCATAAGGTTATACAAAAAAACAAGTGGTCTTTTTATTTTATAATATGGTTATACAAAAGAAAACAAGTGGTGTTATAAAATGAAAATATATATCAATATATATATGCTTAATCGCCTTGAGATGTATTAATTTCATTGAATAAAAAGATAATATATGAACATATTTAAATATACAATTACAACAAATTGAATAACAACAAATTAAGCGAACATGCAGCATGCACTACCTCCAAAAAAAATATATAAAAAAATTTAAGTCTTGTAAACACAACATGGTACAAAAAATGGGGAAGGAAAAAACTCGTTTGGCATACGGGAGGTAACTCTTATAATGTTAAATGAGTAATAGGGTTAATATTTAATGTTACAATAATGGTTTCATTATTAAAATAATACCCAATACTTACATTAAGATTGACAAGGAATTATATAAAAAATAATATATATATGGGGATAGTAGGAACTACAATTGGGAAGGGGGAATTATTGTCATTATTTCCTAATATTGGAATATAATAAACAATTACAATTGGAAAGGGGAATTATTGTCATTATTTCCTTATCTTGGAATATAATAAACAATTACATTTGGGAGGGGAATTATTGTCATTATTTCCTTATTTTGGAATATAATAAACAATTACAATTGTGAAGGGGGAATTATTGTCATTATTTCCTTTTTTTGGAATATAATAAACAATTACATTTGGTAGGGGGAATTATTATCATTATTTCTTTATTTTGGAATATAATAAACAATTACAATTGGGAAGGGAAAATTATTGTCATTATTAACAATGTAACTTATTAAATTATAATAACTAGGAAAAATGGAATATGTATGATGCTTTAATATTTGTAAACAATATAAAACTAAAAAAATATAATGCAATATATTCCTATTGATAATTTCTAATGTGATCAATATGAACAAAGAGAAACTTATCATCTACCTGAATTTCCCAAATGACGTTACTAATTCTCCCAACGACAATCCCCACACGCCATCCTTGATTGGAGCCCACTTTAATAAAACACAGAGTTGCCTAATGTTAATTCTCTGAAATTTATTCTTTTTACATTGGGTCTATTATCACAGTCATCGTTTTTTAAAAAACTCCATTTCCATCTTAACTCCCTTCCGAATAATCTAAAAGCAGGTGATGACTTAGTAACCGCATGTTTCGTGTTGCGATAATTTAACAACACATCTTCCAAAATGTCATCCCAGCCTCTAATTTATATATCATATTTTTTGCTGATCGTACAGCTCTTTCAGCCATACCATTTGACGCAGGATGGTATGCAGGAGTATATATATGTAGAATTCCCTTTTCTTTTAAAAAGTTATTAAAATCAACAGACCTAAAAGCTGGTCCATTATCTGATACCAATTCTACTGGATACCCAAATCTGGGAAAAATATTATTTAATACCCTAATGGTGGTAGTCGCATTAATGTTTTTCACCTTAATAATCTCTAACCAGCGAGAGTGCCCATCAATAATTACTAATCCGTAAAAATTTTTAATAGGTCCAAAAAAATCAATATAGACTCGGTACCAGGGTTTGTTAGGTTGTACCCAATAATTTTGTTTAACTTTTGTGAGTTTAGGCGCATTGATCATGCACATATTACATCTCAAAATCTTTTCTTTAATATCTTTATTGACTCCTGGACACCAAAAATACCTTTCCATAGTATCTAACATCCTATAAAATCCAATATGTCCCTCATGTAACACACTAAGAAACTTTTTTCTTAACCTTTGAGGAATAATAACTTGTTCGCCCTTAAAAATACAATCATTCTTAATATTCAACAACTTACCGAATGCCTTGTAACCTTTAATCAGCGTATCATTTTCACCTTTTACCAACACAATTTTATTAACTTGGATTAATTCTGAATCTAAAAAGGTTTCTCCTTTAATCAATTCTAAATTGTTAATTATTCTTACATCCTTCATATCATTATTAACATTAACAAAACAAATGATATCTTCCTTAATTAACCTTGATAATCCATCAGGAATGATTTGATCCTTACCCCTCCTATAATTAATGTCAAAATCAAAACCGGCTAAACAAAAAGTCCATTTCTATAATCTGGGAGACATATTGTAAAGCTTAACAGGATCTACTCCAAACAAATTCACCAGTGGTTTATGGTCCGAAAAAATTTTAAATCTCCTACCCACTACATATTCTTTCCATTTTTTACTGCCAAAACAACAGACAATCCTTCCTTTTCAATAATTGAATATCTTTTTTCAGCTCCTGCCCATGCCTTAGACATAAACTCAATTGGCCTTTCTAAACCATCTTCTTCTACCTGAAATAAGACTGCACCCATGCCTTTATTGGACGCATCCGTTGAAATAAACAATTCCTTATTTCTATCATAATGTGCAAGAATTGGTGCATTACACAATTTTTCTCTAATTTCGTAAAAACTAGTTCTTTCATTGATTCCTCAACAAAATTTATTACCCCTTTTAAGTAAATCATATAAATTAGCTGCTAATTTAGAAAAATCTCTTATAAATCTAGAATAATAATTCATATGACCCAACCATTGGCGTACGCAGTGGGGGAGAACAGGGAGACAAACCCCCCCCCCCCCCAAGCCAAAAAATTCAGATGCCGGATATATTTTTCAAAAATAATATTGTTCATATTAATTTATATTTGTTAATATTTATTCGTATCTCATATTAAATATATATTTAATTACATATTATGACATTTATTTACTAAGTTATTTTATCAATTAATTTCGATTTCAAGTTTTCCGGCGTAATATTTACTTATTATTTTCAAATTTTTAGTGGCGTAATATTTATCTACCATTTTCAAATTTCTAGTCAAATAATTATTATTTCTGAAACTTCTTGTCCAACAGGGAAAAAGAAATTGCAACCTTGCCCAACGAGATAGAGTCTCTGCCATCAAGCAGTAACAGCTTTTAAGGAGTTAGAAGAGCCAATTATTTGCTATTACTAAAATATCACAATGGCCTGAAAGAAATATTTCCTCAGAAGCAAGAAAATTATTGGATTCAATGCTTATTCCAAATTTTATTTTTCATTAGAATGTATTATTTAATTATACAACTATTTTAAGTATTACTTTTCAAAAACATGACATTGACTTGATTAAGAAGATGAGAATAGCTGAGAGCATTTTATCAGAACTCAAGGAAATTAGGGCTAATGTTGATGAAGAATTTCATATTTTATTGTTGAGTCAAAAGGAGAGCTATACGTGTTTAATATTTGTCTCCCTCGACTTGTAGCAAGGCAAGCTCATCGTTAAAACATTAATATAGGATAAGTAGAAGAGGATATCTTAAATACAGATACATTTATAACGCAAATAAATGAATTTTTAATTCGTCATGCAGCACTTACTAATCTGCAAATATTACTTCCACAAAAGCCTTCCCAACCTTTTTCAGATGCTGATAGAAAAAAAAAATATATGTTAGATTTTTATTATGAAGATGTTAAAGTATCTTATGATGCCTTACTAGCTGAATAACTATGTTTATAAGATTAACAATGTTGATATAGTCCCAAAAAATGCTATGGATGCTCTGCATTATTTCAAACACATTTTAGATTAAATCCCAATGCATTAAAAGGGCTTATAAACTCTTCCCATTAGTAAACTAATGAGAGAACATTCTCTTTTTTAAAAAGAATAACAGAGGCCTGCAGAAGTACCATTTGCAGGGCACGGCCCGGATTTTTTTAAAGATTTTTTACGGCCCGGCCTGGGTTTTTTTTTTGAAAAATTTTCAGGCCCGGCCCGGCTTTTTTAAAAAAATTTTTAGGCCCGACTCGGCTTTTTTTAAATAAAATTTTCAGGCCCGGCTTGGGTTTTTTTTTAAAAAATTCGGGCCCGGCCCGGGTATATTTAAAAATATTAAACTACAGTCCAGCCCGGGGGCCGGGCCTGCAGGTCTCTGAAAAACATACCAAGAAGTACAACATCTTAAAGTAGATTGAAAGGTTTGGATCTTTTGAGTATTCATAGGCATTTGACGACATGCAAGGATGAGATAATTGAAAAATTAGCTCAATCACAACGAAGATTGGATTTTACATTGTAAATATATAACATATAAAATGCAATTATTCCTAAGAAACTTTTTGTGTAAAGGCTCAAAATATTCAAATTTCTATTTTGGGTCATGTAAGTGATTCTTTACATATAATTTTTTTATAATTCACATAAATTTAAAATTGTGTATTAGAAATAGTTATTTGTCCTAATAAATTTATGCTTGATATTTTTAAAAAACAATAATATTTCTTAAAAAATTTTATTACCCCCCCCCCCCCCCCAGACCAAATTCCTGCGTACGCGCCTGGACCCAACCAAGAATGTAATTCATCCTTATTCTTAGGTTCGATCATTGTACTTATAGGATCAATTTTTTCTTTGATAGGCGGTATGCCTTTGTCACTTATTAAATAACATAAATATTTTATACTCTCTTTGTAAAACTCACTTTTTTTTATATTTCCAATCAGCCCAAATTCCAACATTCTTTCAAACACTCTTTTCAATTTATAAAAATGGTCTAACTTATCCTTACCAAAAATTAACAAATCATCTAAATAATAAATGACCCCCTTAATATCAGCAAATATTTCGTCCATAGTCTTCTGGAAATAAGCAGTTGATACTGTAAGCCCAAAAGATAGTCTATTAAATTGAAAAAGACCCTTGTGGGTGGAGACGGTCAGAAATCTGGAAGTTTCTTTAGATACAGGAATCTGCAGATACACCGATGAGAAATCTATTTTTGAAAAAAACTTTCCATTACCTACTTTAGCAATTATGTCATTAATCCTTGGAAGCTGGTATTCGAACCTTTCTAATTGTGGGTTTACAGTAACTCTAAAGTCAGCACAAACTCTCAACGTATTATCTTTTTTTTTAACTAACACTAATGGAGTGGCCCATTGTGAAAATCTGACAGGTTTAATTACTCCCTGCTGGCGCCATTGCTCTATAGTGTTTTCTAATTCTTCTTCTAACTCGAAGGGCACTCTCCTGGCCTTCACAAATTTTGGCTTAAAGTCATTTTTTAATAAAATGTCTATTTCCAAATTTTTGACAATTCCAATTCTATCATTAAAAACACAATCAAATTTCTTAATTAGTTTGTTGATGTCACAACTCTCTTCAAAATACCCTTTTTTAATAAATAACGATTGAATGACATATTCTTTTTTATAAAATTTATCAGTATCTTTGAAAGGATTGTTATAAGTTAAAAAATTTACCCTATCTCCTATCTCATTCTTATTAATGATGTTTACATCAACGTTGAATTTGATTATGTCAAATTCTTTAATCCAGTCTTGACCACATAGCGGTGGTCCCTCCCCATCCAATACATAAAATTTAAATATTTAATTGTATTCAAATATTTAACCTTAATATTCAAGACCCCAACGACTGTGATAGGAGAACCCTCATAAGAGAATAATTTTTAAGAACAATTTTCCAACTCAAATTCTTCATAATTCTCCAATTTTTCAAAATCTTTAATGGGCAAGGATGTCACCGGAGAACCCGTATCTATCAAAAAAGAAAAATTTAGATTATTAAGTTGCATATTAATCATAAAATCATTAATAAAATTTATCTTGTTCCTTGGCCTCAAATTATATGGCGTTTGTATCATTTCTTGTTTTTTGAAATTGTTGTTGTTGTTATTGTTGTAGTTGTTGTTGGTGATGACCTTAATATCCTGCTTGTTCTCTTTCCAAGACGAATAGCCTTGCCAATCGGCTCTATCCTCTTTTCTCCAAGAATCTTTCTTTACATATGTTTTATTAATATTAATCTCCAACGATTGAAATTTGACAACAATGTCCTCTATAATATTAAGCTCTGTAGTATTTTCTTCTATCAACCTTGTTTTTAGCTTTTCATTACGACAATTCAACATAAATTGCACCAACAAAAATTCAGGATTGAGCCCCGAACCATACCCTTTCAGTCTATCGAGATACTCTCTGGAAGACTCAAGTCTGTCCTGTTTTGTATTGAATAATTCAAATATGCGCGTAATCTTGTTTTTTCAACCTTTTTTTATATTAAATCTTTCATCTGTTGATACGATAAGTTATCTATGTTGTCCATAATACTAACAGCCATATCTTTGTCAATTGTTTCGAACAGTTTGTATTTCTTAGTTGCCTCATCAACAATATTTTTGGCTAAAAATTTCAGATCCAATGTTTTTAATAGAACTTTGATTTTGATATGCCCCTATCCTCCACCATATTGAACAAGAATAAATTGTGTGTGATTGTATTGCATAATTAAGGAGGAATATTGAACAAGAATAAATACTATAGAATAAATTGTGTGTGATTGTATTGCATAATTAATGAGGAATGATAAGATAGTCTTTATTGATTATATTTAATAATATGGTTATACAAAAGAAAACAAGTGGTCTTTTTATTTAATCATATGGTTATACAAAAGAAAAACAAGTGGTCTTTTTATTTAATAATATGGTTATACAAAAGAAAACAAGTGGTGTTAGAAAATGAAAATATATATCAATATATATATGTTTAATTGCCTTGAGATGTATTTATATACATGTTAATTTCATTGAATAAAAAGATAATATATGAACATATTTAAATATACAATTACAACAAGTTGAATAAGCGAAATATTAAAGAAGTATTTAAATAAACAATGAATTACAACAAATTAAGCGAACATGCAACAAACTATATATTATATAACTGTTAAATACGTCTGTAAAAGTGGCATTTTACCTAATATTTTATAACCTATTATATATAATAGGGTATTATTAACTATATGTCTACTTTTTTACGCGTCACTAGCCTTTACAATCTCAGGGGGGGCTCAACTTAAAATATTATGAGAGGGGAAGAATTTGTCCCATACGCCCTAATTTGAGGACCTTCGGCCGGGTTTTATATTAATATATAATACTTTTTTAAAATTAGCTAACTCTGAATAATTATTCTGAATTTCATATTTTGTCATTTATTATATTATTCATATAAAATAAACTAGCATATAAATAATTAAAACAATAAAAGACATTTCTGAAAATATTTTTTAATACAAAATCTATTTCTTACAGCATAAAATAATTTCGTTTGCTGATATAAAAATTTTGCGCCTAAAGAATTACAAGTTATAAAAAAGATTAATTAATTCATACATATACCTCATGGTTTTTAAAAACATAATATAATATAATTCTTAGCAACTTACATTGACAAAAGGTCATGAAACTAATATAACTCTCTGTTACCATTTTAGCAAGGTTTTATAGAATGGACTAATAAGGAAAAATTTATAGGCCTAACCAAATCAACAATTCTTGATGAAGAGATTATAAACGACCAATCCAAATCATAAAACTATATTGTGGTTAGAGCTTCCTCTTAGATGATATGATGGAAACTAGTTTAGCAATCGAAAAAATTATTGGGAGATACTAAATTTCTAAAATCCATTTTTAATAATATATAAACGACTACACAGTTGACCATTATTGTTTATCTAAAATATGTAATCATATGCTCTCAACAACTGTAGCAATAATCTTATCTTAAATTGCCACACAAATAATAGTTGATGGTTAATTTGCAGTCATAGCCATGAGCATGACACTCACGATGTTAACTCATATCAGATTTTATTATGTAAGATAAATTGATAAAACAAAGACATAAAAATCTTTAGAAGAAATTATGAAAATATATTGAAGCATTAAGTTATTTGCATGGCAAGGATGGTTAGAAATGAAACATTTTAACCAGATTAATATTATGAAAGCAATTAAGATTTTATATTATATTATTGTCGCACCACCTAGAGTTTCTATATTATATCTATAAATAATAGTAGTTTGTAATAATATCAAAAATATACTCGAATTAAAAATTTAACTCGAAACTGTTTTTCAAATAAGAAATAAATAGCTTTCCTAAAAACATGTAAAAAAAAGAGAAGAAATGATATCTAATTTATTATATCCATTGTGGGAAATAAGATGTTTAATTTTTAATAATATTTATAAATAAATAGATGGCGTTAAAAAATTGAATGCAAATAGTTACTTATATTTATTATCAAAATCATTTATTAATAAAATTTATTAAAATATTAACTTTAATATATTATATAACATTCAAATACGTCTGTAAATGTGGCACTTTACCTAATATTTTATAACCAATTATATATAATAGAGGATTATAAACTATATGTTTATTTATACTCTTGTACTTATTTGGACCTTCTTTTAGGAATAGGCATGGTACTTAAATTTAAAAATGAATAATATAGTTAATTAGTGATTTTGGAAATTTGAACTCGGCTAATTTTACAATATTAAATTTGCTAATTTACAATTAATAAATGATTATATTTATTTAACTAGGGTTATAGTGCGCACAAATTGAACATTGCAACGCAGCGTTTCAAAACGCATATATAAAAACGTAAACGCAACCTTGTTTAAATTGATGCGTTAAGTTTAATTTTAATATGATAAATTTAAAACAAAAAAAATTACTTGCATTATATTTCCTTAAAAAAAATAAAGAAAGGAAAAGGAGCAAGACATCTCAAATATATGTTAAAAGAAATCTTTTTTCTGAATATATTAATAATAAAGGCGATTTAACACATTCTCATTTTATAATTATACAAGATGATTTAAAATAAATTTAATTCATTATTAATTATTTATATAATAGGTATTTATGGTGTATAATTTGCACAACTTGCTTATAGCTCAAGGATTTCAAAATCCTGTATAGTTTATATTGTGAAATCAGTGTGCACAGCAATTTGGAATGCTGCTGTACATATTCACATGCATAGGTAGGCCTAATAAAAATGATTAGGAAAGAGTAAATTATAATAAATCAATATTAATATTTACTTATCTTTATTTTTCCCAGGAATTCCTGCTTCCAGGATTCCCAAATTGTTTTGGGGCTATAGATGGAAAACATATATATATCAAGAGCCCTCTTGTGGCTCACAATTTTTTAACTGCAAGCATAGATTTTCAATTAACCTGTTAGCCCTAACAGACATTAACAGGAAATTTATTTATATAGATGTGGGAGCATATGGAAAGCAGAGTGATGGTAGAGTATAGAAATAGCTCTTTATATAGAGGTTACATTGTATTAATTTTATTATATCTTAAAAATATATTAATAGTTGGTGAACCATACACTTGATCTGCCTGCTTTATGTAATCATCCAAATTAGATACAACAATGATAAACCTCACTACAAGACCTTTCTTACCTAGCAGAGAAAATAATTCTACTTCAATTGAATCAAAAATTCTTAGAGACAAATTTATAAATTTCATAAATTATTAAATATTTATTATTGTATAAAATTTATTTTTGAAAATATTTTATTTAATTATGTTTACATATTTAATTTTTATAGACATTATGTTATTAAATGATATAAATAAATTGAATATTAAGAAAAATTTATTTGATATATTCCTTAATTTCTTGCATGTTAATTTGGACAAGATTCTAGATGTAGCCCATTGAGCTATTTTAAAGCTTGGGGAATGAACCTCAAACTTAAAATAATATTAATTGTATTCTCTTTGATACAATTAAAATTTTCATAGAATTTAAGAATAATTTAATTATTTAAAGTGTAAATATCTAAATGAGATTTATCTGTTGCTTCTATAAATAGTTTTTCAATATCAACCATAGTAATTAAATGATACTAAATTAATTGAATATTAAGTAAAATTTATTTGATATATCCCTTAATTTCTATTGCATGTTAATTTGGACACTATTCTAGATGTAGCCCATTGAGCTATTTTAAAGATTGGGGAATGAATCTCAAATTTAAAATTATATTAATTGTATTCTCTTTGATACAATTAAAATTTTCATAGAATTTAAAAATAAAATTATTTTATAGTGTAAAAACTATATCTAAATTTTATCTGTTGCTTCTATAAATAGTTTTTCAATATCAACCATAATTGAAAGTAAAATTTATTTGATATATCCCTTAATTTCTATTGCATGTTAATTTGGACACTATTCAAGATGTAGCCCATTGAGCTATTTTAAAGCTTGGGGAATGAACCTCAAACTTAAAATAATATTAATTCTTTTCTTTTACGATACAATTGAAATTTTCATAGAATTTAAGACATATAATTTAATTATTTTATGGTGTGAAAACTATACCTAAATAAGATCTATCTGTTGCTTCTATAAATAGATTCTCAATAACCATAGTAATTAAATGATATAACTAAATTAATTGAATATTAAGAAAAATTATATTGATATATCTCTTAATTTCTATTAAATGTTAATTTGAACACTAATATATTTTGAATGTCAAGAAAAATTAAATTGAAATATGAAAATAGAGACAAATATATAAAAATTTTATTAAAAGAATCTAATGTCAATATAAAAATTAATATAAAATATATAATATATTTTTATAATAAATAAATAATTTATATAATGCTATTAAATATGTCAATGCAGATTCATTTGTGTGTTGGTAAGGTACCATTTGTCTTCAGATAGTGTATAAATTTTAAAACCTCAGTTTTAAACAGCACTTGGTTGTCTAGACTCTACAAGGCTATTCATAAAAAGTCTAAATAAAATATAAAAATTAGCTTTACTGCATCCCAGATGGCTTTTCTTCCAAAATTTATTAACCTATTATCATTCAGTACTTTAGGTTTTTGTTGTTGTTGAGAGTTCCACATGAAAATTAACATTTCAAGTATTTTAAAATTAACTTTTTGAGAATAAAGAAACAAAATACTTATAATTTTTATGAATAGTAAAATATTTTGTGGGATTTATTCAAATATAGATGGTAAATAAAATCAATATAAATTTTGGATCAGTATTGTATAGGCTTTGTAGTAATATCAGAACAAAATTTGAGGGTTGGCACAGCCCTACTCCTGATTTTCCAAGTAGTTATTATAAACTTACCAATAAAATAAATAATAAGTAGGATTTCCTATTTTCTCCTTATTCAGCTTATCCTTGAAGTTTGTCAATTCCAATGCTAATCTAATTATATTATTATATTTAACATTCTTATATATTTATGCCTGGAAACAATAACTGAATAATAATTTAAATAATAAAGTCAATTAAGCTCCAACTGTTAATGCTAAATTAATATATAGTGAGTGATATTGATTTAACACAAAATTTGGGGTATGACTAAATACTGTCTTGCTAAAAAGGAATTAATCATAATCAATCATAATTTGATGATATAATATCTTTTAAAAAAATTTTTCAAAAACATTTTTTTTATTTTACATAAATCAATTTTTACTTAATTAAAAAATTGATATTAAATATCAAATAATTTAAAATTCTATTTTTACTTAATATTATTGGAAAAAAATATATTTACTAGCTTATTACAACTTAAATTTTATTTTTCAATTACAAAATTTAACAAATTTACATCCATAAGAGGGCGTTAAATACATAAATATGAAAATATATTCTTAGGAAACCAGAATAAATATTGGATAGCGTATTTTTTGTATTTGGGTGTAAATACATGTGAAAAACCTAAAAAAAATTTAAAAAATAGAGGTTTCTTTGAGATTTAATTAATGAGTAGGTTTAGAATAGAAAAATAGTAGAAAGTTTGTAAAGAACATATTGCTGGCGTTATTGATCAAAATCTCTTCATTTTTGGTTTATACGTGAATATTTAGGTGTTAAAAATATTTTGAAAATATTATGATTTGACCGAATGCCGAGCTTAAAACCGACCACTTACTAAATATTCGATCTACCAAATTTGGTAGTAATATTATTTGGAAAATGTTCATTTTTGGTTTAGATATCTATATATACGTGCAAATTATTTTCCCAAAAAATATTTTAAAAATATCGTGATTTGACAGAAACCCGATTTGAAACCGGCCCAATCTAAATACTGTCTTGCTGGCGTTATACATGGAAAATTCTTTATTTTTGGTTTATATGTGAACAATAACGTGGTAAGCATATCCTATTTAATTTTTTAAAATATTAAGATTTGACCGAATGGCGAGCTCAAAACCGAGCACTTACTAAATATTCGATCTACCAAATTTGGTAGTAATATTATTTGGAAAATGTTCATTTTTGGTTAATTTATCTATAAATACGTGCAAATCATTGTCCCAAAAAATATTTTAAAAATATCGTGATTTGACCGATAACCGATTTGAAACCGAAATACTGCCTTGCTGGCGTTATACATGGAAAATTCTTCATTTTTGGTTTATACGTGAACAATAACGTGTTAAGCATTATCCTAATTAATTTTTTGAAAATATAATGATTTAACCGAATGGCGAGCTCAAAACCGACCATTTACTAAATATTCGATCTATCAAATTTGGTGGTAATATTATTTGGTAAATGTTCATTTTTGGTTTAAATAATATACGTGTAAATCATTATCCCAAAAAAATATTTTAAAAATATCGTGATTTGACCGATAACCGATTTGAAACCGAAATACTGACTTGCTGGCGTTATACATGGAAAATTCTTCATTTTTGGTTTATACGTGAACAATAACGTGTTAAGCATTATCCTAATTAATTTTTTGAAAATATTATGATTTAACCGAATGGTGAGCTCAAAACCGACCACTTACTAAATATTCGATCTATCAAATTTGGTAGTAATATTATTTGGAAAATGTTCATTTTTGGTTAATTTATCTGTAAATACGTGCAAATCATTATCCCAAAAAATATTTAAAAAATATCGTGATTTGACCGATAACCGATTTGAAACCGAAATACTGCGTTGCTGGCGCTCTCCATGGAAAATTATTCATTTTTGGTTTAATAGTGAACAATAAGGTGTTAAGCATTATCCTAAATAAAATTTTGAAAATATTAAGATTTGACCGAATGGCGAGCTCAAAACCGAATTTGATTTTATAGGTGTAAATTCATGCGATTCTTTAATAGATTTATTATCATAATTATCATTAATTGGAGAAAATTTTATATTATTTAAATTTAATTTTAAAGGTATAAATTTAAGCGATTCGTTAATAGATATTATATCATAATTATCATTAATTGGGGAAAATTTTATATAATTTAAATTTATAGGAGTAAATTCATGCGATTCGTTAATAGATTTATTATCATAATTACCGCTGATATCATTAATTGGGGAAGAGTTTATATAATGTAAATTTGATTTTATAGGTATAAATTTAGGCGATTCGTTAAAATTTGATTTTATAGTTATAAATTTAGGCGATTCATTAATAGATTTTATCATAATTACCGCTGATATCATTAATTGGGGAAGAGTTTATATAATTTAAATTCGATTTTTTAACATTATCCGTAATAGTTATATAATCATGGAATTCATTAATAGATATAGTATCAAATGAACTATCAATATTATATTTTATCATGTGGGTTTAAATTAAGCTTTTGTAAATAAATAAAATGATTTATAGAAATATTTAAAATATCATCGGGTATACTACAAGATGTCCACATTATGTTAATTTTTATATCAGAACATCTGCTAACATCCCGACCATATATATCAAGGGTATAAGGACTTGGGTTTAATAAATTAAATGATAAAGAGGGACAAAAAGATTTAATAGGCGTATTTAAAGCACCACTTAAAACAAAAATAATAATCATGCCCGACCAATCCCCTATTTTAAGTATGTTATTTAAAGTAATTATAAGAATAAAATAAAATACGTTCTCTCATGGAAACTGGTACAATATAATTAACATTTTGTAAATCATAAAAGTCTCTATTGAGTATGACCTCGATTGGGGCTATAATACGTAAATAAATCTGGTACGTTTCTTCACCGAAAATTGCTAATGACACAGCACGATATGGCAATTTCCATCACCAATCGTTTTCCTTGGTGAAAATCTTAATAATATAGTTTGTTTTTAAAAAAATATTCATTATTTTTTAAACAATTAAAAATGATTCAAATAAAAGTTTAATATAATTCATATTATCTAATCAATATTCATATAAAAGCAGATTTTCCTTTTAAACGGCCTGGCCTAATTTTTTAAAAAAAATACCAACCCGGGTAGAATTTTTATTTAACAAAATTTTTTGGTACGGCCATTGTCTTTTTTATTTAAAAAATTAAAATATGGCCTGCTACATATACCCGGGGGGGGGGGCAAAAAGTCTCTGATTGTTTTTGTAACATATATATATTTATATTTACTTCAATAATATTGTTGGTTGAATTCTCTCTAATATATGCTTAGTAATTACATCAACATACCCGACTAGTCCATTTGAAGAATGATACATCATAGGCACAATATCTTCACTTTTTATCTCTTTAAGAAATTCGAGAGCCACCTCAGGAGATGGCTTCTCTATTAATCTAATATAAAAAAAATTTAATATTTATAATTTTATAAAACTTACTGATTCATATAGGGCAGGAAATCAGGCATTTTATCACAAAAAGAATATTTATAATTATATAATAATAAATTTTAACAGAAAATATTTAAAATTATTTATTTATTTGTTTATTATTTTTTTATGCACATTAATTTTTATTTTTTTTAGGAATATGCCAAATTATTTTTTAAAAAATTATAATTTTGTATAAATTTTTAATTTTTATGAAATAAAAAAATAACAGGAACCCGAGAATTTTTGATGGAGCTGAGAGGAGGGATGATTTTTTATAGAAATTATTTTTTTTGGAGAATACAAATTTATTATAATTAAGATTATCTGAGCTCGGTATTCGGTCATATCTTAATATTTTCAAAAAATAATTTAGGATAATGCTTAACACCTTATTGTTAACTTATAAACCAAAAATGAAGAATTCTACATGGAGAGCGCCAGCAACACAGTATTCCGGTTTCAAATTAACCAAAAATGAACATTTTCCAAATAATATTACTACCAAATTTGGTAGATCGAATATTTAGTAAGTGGTCGGTTTTGAGCTCGCCATTCGGTCAAATCATAATATTTTCTAAAAATTAATTAGGATAATGCTTAACACGTTATTTTTCACGTATAAACCAAAAATAAAGAATTTTCCATGTATAACGCCAGCAAGACAGTATTTAGTCATTGGGCCGGTTTCAAATCGGTTTTCTGTCAAATCACGATATTTTTAAAATATTTTTTGGGATAATGATTTACACGTATATATAGATATTTAAACCAATAATGAACATCTTCCAAATAATATTACTACCAAATTTGGTAGATCGAATATTTAGTAAGTGGTCGGTTTTGAACTCGCCATTCGGTCAAATCCTAATATTTTCAAAAAATTAATTAGGATAATGCTTAACACGTTATTGTTCACGTATAAACCAAAAATGAAGAATTTTCTATGTATAACGCCAGCAAGGCAAATGATTTACACGTATATATAGATATCTAAACCAAAAATGAACATTTTCCAAATAATATTACTACCAAATTTGATAGATCGAATATTTAGTAAGTGGTCGGTTTTGAGCTCACCATTCGGTTAAATCATAATATTTTCAAAAAATTAATGCTTAACACGTTATTGTTCACGTATAAACCAAAAATGAAGAATTTTCCATGTATAACGCCAGCAAGTCAGTATTTCGGTTTCAAATCGGTTATCGGTCAAATCACGATATTTTTAAAATATTTTTTTGGGATAATGATTTACACGTATATTATTTAAACCAAAAATGAACATTTACCAAATAATATTACCACCAAATTTGATAGATCGAATATTTAGTAAATGGTCGGTTTTGAGCTCGCCATTCGGTTAAATCATTATATTTTCAAAAAATTAATTAGGATAATGCTTAACACGTTATTGTTCACGTATAAACCAAAAATGAAGAATTTTCCATGTATAACGCCAGCAAGGCAGTATTTCGGTTTCAAATCGGTTATCGGTCAAATCACGATATTTTTAAAATATTTTTTGGGACAATGATTTGCACGTATTTATAGATAAATTAACCAAAAATGAACATTTTCCAAATAATATTACTACCAAATTTGGTAGATCGAATATTTAGTAAGTGCTCGGTTTTGAGCTCGCCATTCGGTCAAATCTTAATATTTTAAAAAATTAAATAGGATATGCTTACCACGTTATTGTTCACATATAAACCAAAAATAAAGAATTTTCCATGTATAACGCCAGCAAGACAGTATTTAGATTGGGCCGGTTTCAAATCGGGTTTCTGTCAAATCACGATATTTTTAAAATATTTTTTGGGAAAATAATTTGCACGTATATATAGATATCTAAACCAAAAATGAACATTTTCCAAATAATATTACTACCAAATTTGGTAGATCGAATATTTAGTAAGTGGTCGGTTTTAAGCTCGGCATTCGGTCAAATCATAATATTTTCAAAATATTTTTAACACCTAAATATTCACGTATAAACCAAAAATGAAGAGATTTTGATCAATAACGCCAGCAATATGTTCTTTACAAACTTTCTACTATTTTTCTATTCTAAACCTATTCATTAATTAAATCTCAAAGAAACCTCCATTTTTTTAAATTTTTTTTAGGTTTTTCACATGTATTTACACCCAAATACAAAAAAAGCGCTATCCAATATTTATTCTGGTTTCCTAAGAATATATTTTCATATTTAGGTATTTAACGCCCTCTTATGGATATAAATTTGTTAAATTTTGTAATTGAAAAAAAAATTTAAGTTGTAATAAGCTAGTAAATATTTTTTTTTTCCAATAATATTAAGTAAAAATAGAATTTTAAATTATTTGATTTAATATCAATTTTTTAATTAATTAAAAATTGATTTATGTAAAATAAAAAAAATGTTTTTGAAATATCATCAAATTATGATTGATTATGATTAATTGCTTTCTAGCGAGATAGTTTAGCAAGACAGTTTAGCAGGACAGTATTTAGTCATACCGCAAAATTTGATTACAAGCTGACATAGTGAAAATATAATTTATATGTATTAATCTAATCTAATCTAATAATTAAAATAACCTACCGGTCTTAGCTCCGATAATCAAACCAGACCGGATGGTTTGACGTTAGTCCCTTGGAACCAAGGTTTACCTCTCGCTTGGGACTATACCTGCGTTGATCGTTTTGCCAGATCTTTTTCTGCCAACTCCATTTCAAAAGCGGAGAATACAAAAACAAATAAATATTGCCACCTTAATAATATTTTATTCGCTCCGGTAGTCTCAGACACCTGTGGATCATTCGGACCCCAAGCCTTAAAATTATTCAAAACAATAGGGCAAAGGTTACGATTAATTACAGGTGATCCGAAAGAAGGTTTCTACCTCCGCCAAAGGATTTCAATCGAAATCTGCCGTTCAAACTGTATATCCATTCATGGGTCATTAAGCCCCGTGGACCACACTTAATTAGATATCCCTCTTTTTTTTAAATAATTTTTTAATTTTTTTTTCTTAATTTCCCTTCTTTTAATTATATGTTTTTATATTGATTTTTTTGTTTTTAATATATATTTTTAATACAATAGTGTATATAAATGTTCATGTTCATGTTTTAATTTTTTCACGATGAAAATAAATTAATTTTGATGAAGAAAAAAAAAAATTCATTTAAGAAAAATTTAGATACTCTTATTAATTTTTAAATAATAAAATTAAATCTATATATTACGTAATAGAATTATAAAAGAAATCGTTCAGGAGACAATCCAAACGATTTATTTTTAGTTCAAGGTGATATTAAGGAGTTATTAAAATAAAAATTTTGCTTCAGGGGGCTATTCAAAATTTTATGGGGGCTCGAGCCCTTGCGCGTTCCTCCCTAGTGATGCACTGCTATTTTATAAAGAAATCTCCTATACTTATTTGGACCTTGAAAATATTTTTAGGAAGACCATGGTAATTAAATTTAAAAATGAATGATATAGTTGATTAATGATTTTGAACTTGGCTAATTACAATATTAAATTTGTTAATTTTAAATAAATGATTGTATTTATTTAAGGGTTATATAATAATTTAAATGATAAAAGTCAATTAAGCTTCAACTGTTAATTCTAAATTAATATTTAGTGAGTGATATTGATATTTTATTTTTAACACAGAATTTGATTGCAAGCTGACATAGTGAAATAATTTATATGTATTAATCTAATCTAATAATTAAAATAGTATTCATTTAATAAAGATTTAGATAGTCTTATTAATTTTTAAATAATAAAATTAAATCTAAATATTACTTAATAGAATTATAAAAGAAATCGTTCAGGGAGCAATCAAAACAATTTAAAAAATATTTTTGCTTCAGGGGTCTATTTAAATTTTTAAGGGAGCTCGAGCTCCTGCACGCACCTCCCTAGTAACGCCACTGACTACCTTTCTCTACATCATTAACTTAACAGCATTAAAAAAAATGATCCATCATCTTAATAAATTATATAAATATAATATTTTTTTCAATTCTAAATGTAATTTATTTAAGATTTTTTAAATGTTAATATGTCATAATTTTAATTAGGCATTTGAAATAGGAATATAGTTTAATTTATTATGCAATATAATTGATTTTATTATACAATGTTGTTGATATGACCGATTAATACTAATCTTTAAATTGTTTTTTTTTATGTTTATATAAATTGATTTTTTTTATAAATTGTGAAGATTAATTTTTTTATATAAATTATTTATTAATTTGTAAGTTGTTATATAAGGATGATATTTTAGTTTTAAAAGAGATGTAAAAATTTTTAAATAAATTAAATAAAATTAAACTAGTAACTTTGATTTATTCTAAATTAAATAAAATGGAACTCGTAACATTCATCTATTTCTAGAAAACTTTATGGTGGCAGTTCCGCTACATATTCGAGGAAATAGTAAATAAATAAATAAATATGAAACAGATTCCCAATAATAATGTTAATATAAATATTGAATTTCCAATATACTCAGGCAATGGCGATATTTTTTTGAGTAGATTCGAAGACATCTTCAAGGACACTCAGATCTCGGACATCAAAAAAGGAGGTTCCTTTACAAGAAGACTACCAGATGAGGTATATATCAAGCTCAAATAGATATGTTCACCTACCGTTCATCAATCGATATTGATTGAAAAATTCAGGATATTACACCCGAGGAAATCTACAAGTTCCAACTTATTATTATTTAACGCAGCTGTACAAGGTAAAAACGAAAGTTACATCAATTGGGTAAGTAGATTATGCATTTTAAAAAATAAATGTTTGCTAAGTGATAGTAGAGTTATTGAAAAAGTAAAAATTTCATCAATCAGCAAAAATATTAGGCAGAAAATTACGTTAAAAGAAAACATTACATTAGCAGAAGTTCTTATTTTAAGAGATGATTTTGAAGAGTTAGAATTGAAAGAAAATATAATTGCTAAAGTTGAAAATATTTCTTTAAACGAAAAAACAGAAGATGATACAACGTGAAACATGTAGAAAGGCAAAGAGGCAGGAAAACATAAGAAAATAAACAATTGGTGAGATATGGAGACCATGACGAACGACAAAATTTACAATCTAATTACGATAACAGACAACGATGGACAACAAGAGGCCATGACTTTCAAAGAAATAATTATCAAGGAAATAATTATAACACCAGATATTAAGGAAATAATTACAACCCTAGATATCAGAATTATAACGCGAATTATTACAACATCGTCAGAGCAAACTATCCAGGATCGTACAATAATACTTCGAGATTTGATAATAGAGCTAGTTATAATAACAATAACTATAATAATTATAGGTTTAATAATGATTATAATTACAGATATAACAGACATTATAACGATTGAAGATTTATTCAAAGATATAACGTTAATCATAATATTGGAAATCAAGGAAGAAATCAAGTATGCAATTGTAAATATCATAACAACGATAAAATCAATCACGATATACAAATAAAGTAAACACAGTAAATATAGAAGAGATAAAAGAAGATGATAATGACAAACTAGAAAGAAAAGAATATAATTTATACAATTTAGACATAAACAATATGGATACCGATAATAATTACACAGCTAACGATGCAAATAAGGTTACGGTATATTTGAACGACATGCCTATTTTGATGCAGATTGATACCGGCTCAAGGTATAGTATCTTACCAATTCATATCGCGAAAAAGATTGGAGTAAAAATCTTTAATAAATCAGATATTAAATTAACTGGATATGATGGAAACACAATAAATGTATTAGGAACTACCAAAGTCAAGGCAAAATTCGAGGACAAAAGTCAAATCTTAACTGCTTATGTAGTCCAGAGTGATAAGATTGCACTGTTAGGAAGGACCTGGATAACAGTTTTTGGGAATATACTAGATAAATTTGTGAATATGGTCGAGGATGATTATGATAATACTATACAAGAATTAATTAAGCAATTCAATTTTAAACTTAACATAAAACCAATGCTTCGCAGCTATGTCAAATTACGTTTAAAACACGATGCCACACCAAAAATCATACCGCCAAGGCGTATACCATATTCTAGAATTGATTTGATAACAAAAGAGCTTCAAAATTAGATAAACGATAAAATTATTGAACCTGTTGAAGACGTTAGATGGGCTAGTCCTCTCACTCCCGTTTATAAGAGTGATGGCTCACTTCGGCTCTGTGCCGTACTATCAACCCTGCTTTACAAGATTTCAAGTACCCTATACCACGCATTAATGATTTAATCACAAAATTATCTAAAGGTAAGAATATTACCAAGATAGATTTTAACGCGTTTCTCCAAATACCTATACACAAAAAGTCAAGAGATTTTCTTACAATATCGCCACATAATGGCTATTATAGGTTTACGAGACTGCCGTTTGGTTTAAAAACTTCATCGGCAATTTTCCAACAAACTATGGATAACATTTTCGGAGATTTAAAAGATGTTATATTTTACATTGACGACTTGTTAATTACAAACGATGAGATACATTTGGAGAACATTAAAAAAGTATTTGAAAAGATCATCAAGTATGGATTAACCCCCAATTTCGACAAAAGTTTATTCCTGCAAGATAAAATACGCTTTTTGGGACATGATATAGACAAACATGGTATACATTTCAACGATGATAAGATAAAAGCTATTTCCAACATGCCGGAACCGAAGACAAAAGATGAATTGGCAACTTTTTTGGGGATGGCAAGCTATTATAGAAAATTTTTATGTAATTTTGCTGACATAGCTGATCCTTTATACAAAATGGTTAATAAACACAAATGGTTATGGGATAGTGCACATCAAGAAAGCTTCGACGACTTAAAAAAACTGATAAGTACTCCGTCTACGTTAAATTTTTATAATCCGGATCTATCAATAGGTGCAACTGATGCTTCAAAGAAAGGTCTAGGCTCAGTCTTATTTTATATTGAAGGTGATGGCAAAGAGAAACCCATTGCTTTCGCGTCAAGAGCTTTATTAAAATCAGAGTTTAATACACATAGAGAGGGAAGCTTTGTCTGTTATGTACGCGGTAAAAAAGTTTCAAGAATATTTAATTGGTACGAGATTTACAATAATCACAGATCACAAGCCACTCGTTTATATATTTACGAAGGGATTTAAGGATAATTCATCCATATCAATGCGACTTCAAAAATGGAGTTTGGCTATGGGAGCTTATGACTTTACGATAATACTTAGGCCCGGGAAACGAAATGTAGTACCGGATTGTTTGTCAAGATTACCCCAAATGAACACAGAAGAAATGGTACAAGAGATAGATGATGAAATAATTGATGACAAATTTTGGGACTTACCAATAAATTTTAAAAGAATAGTTCAAGAAACTAATTTTGAAATCGAATTAATGGAGGTAATTAATAATATAAAGAATCATGAACAGATAAAGAATAAAATATATAAAAATATGGAAATGGAACTGAGCTTAATTAAAGATTGTCTTTTTAAAGAGAATAGGATCATTATACCGAAAAATATGGGAAAGGAGATATTACAGGAATTACAAAAAGGGCATCATGGTGCTGGGAAAACGAAATTGTTGGCGAGAGATTATTTGTGGTGGCCTGGTCTAAACTCTGAAATAAATCAGGAGGTGAAAAGCTTTGATACGTGTTATGCTGACAATCCTCATAATACAAAATCCATGGGAAACAGCTGTAAAAGTGTTCGAACGCGTGCACATCGACTTTGCACAGTTTGAAGATAGCAATTTCTTGGTATGTGTTGATGCACTTAGCAAGTTTCCTACCATTAGAAGAATGAGAAATATAACTACTGAGTCTACAATTAAAGAATTATTAAAAATAATCAGTTTGTTTGGTATACCCGATATGATAGTCAGTGATAATGGTACGAATTTTACAAGTAGCTTGTTCAAATAGTGATCATGGAATTGATCACATTTTCACCGCGCCTCACCATCAACAGTCCAATGGTCAATGTGAGCGAATATTAAGATCAATTAAAATATGCATGAAAAGGAATATGGAAAGTGATAATAAAATAGATTTAGATATAGCTTTAGAAAAGTTTTTATTTAATTATCGCAACACACCAAACGCGACAACCAACAAGATACCAAGCGAAGTGATGTTCAACAGAACCATAAGAACCAGATGGGATTTAATCAAACCGCAAGAAGATAAAGTGAATGAATTTAATCGCAATTTATCGTCAAATAGAAATATCATGAATGGTAACAAAGTTTGGTATAAAACCTTCAAGGATAATATATGGGACAAAGGCACGGTAAAACGTAAAAATGGGAATTTAATATTTGAAGTTAGAGGAGACAAAATTATTAGAAGACATTTAGACCAAATTAAAAAAGGTCTACGAGTAGCAACCTCTTGATGAAACGACACATTTAAAAACAAATATTGAAAATGCATTACCTTTTATTGTAAGTTTTAGAAGACGATCAAAATTTAGGTATACAAGACTTCTAAGTCAAAGACCAAGCAGGAATATAATTTTGCCCAAAAAATTCGATAATTTTATAATGAAATAAAGACTAAATATATATATATAATATATATAATAAAATATTTTTCTTTTAAATAAACTTTCAATAAAAGTTAATGAAATATACTAATGATGACAATAAAACTATCAAGAAACGTTGACTGTACGATAAGATACACATGCAAGAAAAACCTGAGTGGAGATCATTTTTTAACCCTTTCGGTCGCGGTAGTGCAAATATAAAACCACCTTTTAACCTTTATATCTTCTAAAGGAGTTGATCATATAAAATGAAACCACCACGAATATATATTAAAAGATATTCTTTTTCATATGTTTGTGGAGGAGTTATTTTTTAATTTTTTTTTTCGCGCCTTTATTTCAAAATACGTTTTTTACGGTGATTTTTCTTAAAATTCCAATTTTAATTATAAGTAAGTATATTTATCAAATATTTTTAAATATATATTCCTCACTATTTTATCTATCTTTCTAATATTTATTTTTGCTCAAATAAATAATATTTATATATTATTTTGATCTTTTTAATGTGGTATATTAAACTAACCACTGCCACTTAACAATAATATTTTTAATATTTATTTTTTTAAATAATTGATAAATTTTGCCAACTCATTTCGCAATAATTTTAGCTTGTTATATATATGGATGATTATCTGGACATTCCATCTGAAGGTTCTTCGTTAGACAACTCATCCACTGATTCCGAAGATGATTATGAATCGGATACACGTTACCAAATTGATAGTGATGATTATGAATCGGATACACCTTATCAAATTGAAATTGATGACAATTCTGAACAAGATGCGTATGATCAATCTGCTACAAACCATAATAATCCTATCTGGACCAAGAAATATTCTTCACAACCAGCATTAGAATTTGATAAAATATCAGGTCCAATATCATCTTTAAAAACGGACCCATTGTATCCATCAGATATATATAAGAAATTTATTAATGATTCTCTAATAAATACAATTACATTCAATACCAATTTATATGCCCAACAAAAAAATATTAAATATCAACCAACTAATCCTACAGAAATAAGAAAATTTTTATGTCTTCATATACTCTTTGGAATTAAAACTATGGCAAATTACAAAGATTATTGGAGTTCTAAACCAGAATTCCATGACAATTTTGTTTCATCCATAATGAAAGTAAAACGTTTTATTTGGCTTATGGCCCACATCCATATAAATGACAATATCTTAGAACCATCGAGAAATGATGAAAATTATGATAAATTATACAAAATAAGACCATTCATTGATAATATCCGTTCCTCTTGCTTGAAATATTTTCTTCCCTCGGAATATCAAGCAATTGACGAAGGAATGATTAGGTTCAAAGGCCGTATAGGATTTAGGCAATACATGCCTAAGAAACCCACGAAACGCGGTTTCAAGGTAATGTGTAAATTTTGTCATTATTTATTTCGGCTAAACTATATTTTTAGGTTTGGATGAGATGCGATAATTCAGGATATATGAATGATTTTAATATCTATGTTGGGAAAAATAAAGAGGTTGAAAGTAATCTTGGTTATAATGTTGTAACAAAGTTTTGTGACGGACTTCAAAATCATATATTTTTCGATAATTATTTTACGAGTTATACTCTAATGGCCGATTTAAAAAAGAAAGGTATATATGCTAGCGGAACACTAAACAAAAATAGGAGATACTTGCCCATAAAGAATATGGAAACAAAATTAAAAAGAGGTGAGTTTGACTGGAGAAGTGACAAAAATATATAAGTATAATTAAATGGCGAGATAATCGTGACGTATTTATAATGTCCAATTATATTGATCCGAGATCAGTGGATACTGTGAAGAGAAAAAATAAAAAAGGGGAAGTTTTTGACGTAAAATGTCCAATAATGATAAAGATGTATAATAAATATATGGGGTCTGTTGACCATTTCGACCATTTAAAGTCTTTATATGAAATTTCGCGAAAGTGGCGAAAATGGTGGCTACCAATATTCTTTTGGCTGATAGATGCGGCGATTATCAATTCATTCATAATATACAATATTCTTACAGATAATAAACTCTCATCGAAAGAATTCCGAAGACAAATAATTGCTAGCGAATTGGCATACTGTAAAAATGTTAATAGGGATGATAATATTCATAATGATAATAATTATATATCAATGCAAAGAAAAAATAATAAACCTTATATCCTTCCAGAAATTAGACTAAAAAATTCAGCTCATCAACCTCAAGCAGGAACCTCACGAAGGTGTACCTTCTGTAGTACAAAGTTAAATCCCAGAAGAACATGGTGGTCGTGCAAATCATGCAACGTACCACTCTGTCTAAATAAAAATAGAAATTGTTTTGAAAGTTTCCATAAGGTGTCAATGATATGAATTTAAAACCACCAGGGAGAGCCGCCATTTTGAATTTAAAAAACTTTTTTTGTGTGTTTTATATTATATTATATTAGAATCAATAAAAAAATTAGTAAATATCGTGTTGCATCATATTAATTTTATGAGGGAACCTAAAGGGTTAAAGGGTGGAATGTTGATATGACCTATTAATACTAACCTTTAAATTGTTTTTTTTTATGTTTATATAAATTGATTTTTTTTATATAAATTATTATATTAATATGTAAATTGTTATATAAGTGATGTGTATTAAATTGTTGTTTTTTGTTATTTTTTTGTAAAATGTTTATTTTTATTATTATTATATATTTTGAGATTAATTTGAATAATAAAGGCTGATTTTGATTTTTTACATTACAAAATAAAAGAATAAGAAAAACTCGTTTACTATTAAAATACATTACAATAAGCATGATATTTTAGTTTTAAAAGAGATGTAAAAATTTTAAAATAAATTAAATAAAATTAAACTCGTAACTTAGATTTATTCTAAATTAAATAAAATTGAACTCGTAACATTCATCTATTTTTAGAAAACTTTAAATATAATTCATTTTTTTGTTCAATATAATTATGCGCAAATTTATTATATGATCTGTGATGTTATTGGAGGTATCAGGGTATGAGATAACTTTACTTAAGATTTGTTTAATATAATTATTTTATTTCAAAAAAATTTGCAATCTTCTAAATGAATAGATTATAAAAAATGTTATTATCACAACAAAAAACAAATAGTCGAATTTTCAAATAAATTAAAATAAAGTTATTATAAAAGAAATAACAAAAAATTCAATTCAATTTAATTACCTTAATATAAAAAGAAAAAAAAAATATTAATTCAATTTAAAATATAAATAAATAACAAAAGATAAGTCAATTTTAGGTTAGTGAATACAATAAGAGTGATCAAATCATTGGGAGTGATATAAAGAGTAAAAGTTATTTTAAGGTTAAGCAATATATAACAAAGGAAGTAAAAGTTAACATTATTAACACTCTCTAAAACGGATTTACTATATATTTTTAATTATATTAAAAAAAATTTGAAAGATATTTTTATTTATATTTGACAACGTTTTTTTGAAAATTTGCCCACACTTGATTCTTCATATAATTTCCTATCTTGAAAAGTAACATATTAAAATTAGATAAATTATCCGAATTACGCTAATCGCTTATTAAAAAATAGCATAATATATAAAAGTATATTAAAATAACATGTAAAAATTTTTATTATTCTTCTTTTTATTTGTAAAAATAATCGTCATGATAAAAAATGTACATTTCTTTATCACTGATTTGTTTTTTTATGTTGTAAATTGAATAATAAAATACAAATTATTGTTATAAAACATAGATTTGTATGTTTAATGTGTATTTAAAATCCTGAAAGTTATCATTTTGTTTAAAAATAGAATATAATCTATTTTTAATTACCAAGTCACGATACGGAGAAATATCGTTTATTAAATAGAAATTTAATTTTTTTTATATGCAACATATTTTTACGCTCTTAATAGATATAATAAATATATTAATTCTTTTTAATAAAATTAACCTAAATTAGACCTACAAAAAAATAGAATCGAATAATTGTATTATTCGTATTCGATTCGTTTAAATCGAATAATTCATTATTCGTATTAGTACGAATAATAAAATGATTATTTGATTCGATTCGTCGAATATTCGATTCAATTCGAAAATTTTATTTAACCGTAAATTAAAAAATATGGCATATTAAATTTATTTTGTAAAATTTAACTATGGATAAAAGACAAACAAATTAAGATAATATAGAAGCATACATATATAGTATATTATATATTGTAGAAAAATCAATATAATATTCATATCATGTAGAAGACAAATATACCATCAAATTTTTTAAACACAAAGTTTTTGCAAAAAGTCAAATTTATGATTTCTCCAACATCAAACAAAGGAGAAATATGGTTAATGATGCTTACTACCAAGTAAATGAATGGAAATATTATAAATACCAACTTTTAGATCAAACTATAACATCGGTGGCGGGTATGCCATGTAAACACTAATTGAAGTCCTATGAAGAATATTCAAAGTTATGGAATTATTTTAGCTTTACATTTATCAGAAGATCCTCAAGATAAGATATTTTGTTAATTATGTACTTCCAGCTTATACAATTTATAATTATAACATGAATTTTCTTATCTTATATACATTTGAATCATGGACAGTACATAGATAGTTACATCTAAAGAAAGGTTTTGGTACTTGTGGAACCCTAATTATGGACATATATAGAACTGTAATGATCTTGCATTTGTGAATCCCTTAGTTACACCAGGAAAGGTTTTGGTACTTGTGGAACCCTAATTATGGACAAGTTTTTAGAACTGTAATGATATTGCATCTATAAATCCCTTTTAAGGAAGTAGAATTTATTAACTATAATGTAGATAAATACATCTTTTTTTACACATATACCCTTAAACTGGAATAGTTACATTTGATCTATTTTAACTTTGTTGTGTATATCAGATAGATCTAAAAGACCACACAATTTGGTTATTGAACATTTCATTCCACTCTTGATTGTATAAATCTACATTATTTTGTAATTTATAAGTTTACACAATATTCTTTATAAGGATTAAAAGACATGCAATTTTATATTGAATTTTTTTTATTCCACTCATTAAGTATAAAATAACCATACAATTAGATTTATTATAATATTATACACTTCCTTTTGCAATTATAAGTTTACTTACACATATACCTTCTAAAATGGAATAGTTACATTTGATCTACTTTAAATTGTTGAGTATATCAGATCCAAAGTTAAGTGAAGGGTCACACAATTTGATATATTGAATTCCTTATTCCTGTAAATATAAGAACCAAAAGATCACACAATTATTTAACATTTCATTCCACTCTTGATTGTACATATCTACATCCTTTTGCAATTTATAAGAGCAAAGGATCATCCAATTTTATACTAAATATTTTTATCCCACTCAATTCCCTTTAAAGCTAAAATTATTACATTAAATTGAACATAGACTATGATTACTGTATTGTATGTGTTAAACAGTGACACTCATGTATTTTATCTTAACTTTAAAAAATTGTTTTTTTTACATCCTTAAGCTATTTATGGCGTAACTTAAAATATTTCAAATGTAATAAGAATTGTTTCTTTCTTTTTGTTAAAAACAACTTTTATATTTTAAAAAATCAATTTGCTTATAAACTAATATTAAATTTTATATTTTATATTATATAAATCAATTTACTTAAAAAACGAATGTTCAATTTTAACTTTAAAAAGATCAATTTATTATAAACGACATTTAAATTAAATTGTCAATATATATAGGAAACTATTTTGAGTTATGTGATAATTATATTTTTTAAATTTAAATATCAATAAATTGACATAAAAATTATATTAGGCTATTTCAGGTTTACAAGACTTCCGTTTGGATTAAAAACTTCGTCAGCAATATTTCAACAAACTATGGACAATGTTTTCGTGAACATGAAAGACGTCGTGTTTTATATTGATGACTTATTGATTACTGGGGAGGACGATGAAACTCACGTGAACAACATAAAAATGGTATTTGACAAAATATCAAAGTATGGGCTTACACCAAACTTCACAAAAAGTATATTTTTGATGAAAAAACTACGGTTTCTAGGTCACGATATAGATGACAATGGAATCCATCCGAACGCAGATAAAGAACAAAACGTATAAAAATATGGTATTGGAATTGAGTTTTATCAAAGGTTGCCTTTTTAAAGAGAATAGGATCATAATACTGAAAGGTATGAGAAAAGAGATTTTACAAGAGTTTCATAATGGGCATCTCGGTGCTGGAAAAACAAAATCATTAGCGAGAGAGTATCTGTGGTGGCCTGGTTTAAATGCAGAAATAGATCAGGAGGTAAAGAATTGCGATGCTTGCAATAAATACGCAGACAATCCTCATAATATTCAAAACCCATGGGAATCAGCAACGAAAGTATTCGAGCGCGTACACATAGACTTTGCAGAGTTCAAAGATAATAATTTTATGGTATGTGTTGACGCCTTCAGCAAATTTCCTATTATTAGGAGAATGAGAAACACAACTACGGAATCAACGATTAAAGAATTGATGAAAATAATAAGTTAATTTGGTATACCTAATAGAATAGTCAGTGATAATGGAACTAACTTTACCAGTAAATTATTTAAGAAATTTTGCGAAGATCACGAAATCGAACACTTACTCACCGCACCTCACCACCAACAGTCTAATGGCCAATGTGAGCGTATGATTAGATTAATGAAAATGAATATGAAAAGGAATATGGAAAATAATAATAAAATAGACGTAGACATAGCTCTAGAAAAGTTTCTTTTTAATTATCGTAATACACCCAACGCAACGACCAACAAAATACCAAGCGAAGTAATGTTCTCCAGAATGATTAGGACAAAATAGAGTTGATAAAACCGAGGTATGAAAGAGATCATATACTAAATCGCAGGATATCAATAGATAGGGATATAGAAATAGGAGACAGCATATGGCATAAAACTTTTAAGGATAATAATTGGGAAAAAGGTACAATAATACGCAAAAACGGAAATTTGTTGTATGAGATAGATACTGGGAACAAAATTATAAAAAGACACTTGGACCAAATAAAAAAGAGATCAACTAATGTTGAACCTTCTTCTAATGGTGCAACAGTTTTTAAAGCGAATGTTAATAATAATGCATCACCTTATACATTGAATTTTAGAAGGGGAGGTGATGAACCAAGAAACCAAAATGTACAAGTGAATGATCAGAATCGCAACGTTCAAAGACCAGTTAGAAATAGTGTGTTGCCTAGAAAATTTGAAAATTTTATAATGAATTAAATTTGATAATAAATTTTTTTCTCTTCCTTATATTAAAACAAAATTAGTTTATTTTGTGTGTGGAACTAAATTGATAAAACGTACAACAAAAAAAGATCAACAAAGGGGTTAACGAGCAAGAATGACAAACGACAAAAATTATAGACAGAGGGCAAATAAGAAATAAAAAAAAAGTGTGAAATGTTAAACAGTGACACTCATGTATTTTATCTTAACTTTAAAAAATTGTTTTTTTTTTTACATCCTTAAGCTATTTATGGTGTAACTTAAAATATTTCAAATGTAATAAGAATTGTTTCTTTCTTTTTGTTAAAAACAACTTTTATATTTTAAAAAATCAATTTGCTTATAAACTAATATTAAATTTTATATTTTATATTATATAAATCAATTTACTTAAAAAACGAATGTTCAATTTTAACTTTAAAAAGATCAATTTATTATAAACGACATTTAAATTAAATTGTCAATATATATATAGGAAACTATTTTGAGTTATGTGATAATTATATTTTTTAAATTTAAATATCAATAAATTGACATAAAAATTATATTCTTGAAGTCTGCACCATTAGAAATCTTTAGAAATTTCAGTATGGGTTGAATCATTAATAAAAAAATAACACTATATCTACTGTTCAGGCAAATTTTTTTATTTTAATCATATTTATTTACAGATATATGAACATTAAATCTCAATAGTGATAGTAATCATCAAAACTTACATTAAAGAATTTAAACTTAAAATCAGCCATCATTCACCTTTAAAGTAATTAAATTATACTGTAATTCTAGGGTATAGGCTCTTTTTTTACCCCATTCCTTTTTACTAAGCCTATAGAGGTTTAAGCAACTTTTTCAGAAATGTTGCGCCTACAAGTACGTGCGGCTTGCCCACAAACGTGTGAAGGGCTCCTTATTTTCTTTCCCTAATTAACTATCCAGTTTGATGGATTTTGAGGAAAACCTAGCGTAGCACTGTTGTACCCACAACCAGAGGGCGAAAACGCTTTTATCACATATCACGTAATATTTTAATCAGTTGTGCTAATTGGATCATATTGATTTAATATATATATCTTAGGATAATATGTATTGCAAATAAAAAATTATTTTTCCTTATATTATATTATCCAGTTTATTTTATCAATAAAAAAAATATAGATAAAGAATAATAAAACATTTCTAAGACTTCAGATAAATTTGGCTTAATCTTACCTTTTTATTTTTTGAAGATTTTCTTAATATAATATTATGGGCTTATTATTTAAATGATGAAAATCAATAATTGTTTATTATAATTAATAAATAGAAATAATATTCATGTATCACAAAAAAATTTTATAAATATCATTTATATTTATATATATATAGTTACAATATATATCTAATATCATTTAAATTTAAAAAGATCATATAGATATATTTATTGTTTTTTGGTCAGCTTCTGACGAATGTTGGTATTTTCATTTTTATTTTGTCTATCTGCAAAATGATAAAATCTTATGTTTATGTAACGTTCAACTATTAATCTTATTAATTGTTGATAATGGCTAGATGCTTCTTCTTGATCAAGCATGTGATCTACCAGATTATAAAATATTTGTTTCTATCACTTTCGAATCACAAATGATACTATTCGTTTAAATATACAAGGCCTTTTAATTTGATTATTATGTTCAAATGTACGGAAACCACTTTCAGCATATTGGCATAATCTAGATACATTTCTGGAAGGAATTATTAATCACTGACTGTTTTTAATTTTAATTAAATTACAGCTCCCTTGATCTTTACAATTTTATCAGTCATTGCAGAAATACATATATAACACTTTACCTTTTTTTCAGATAAAAGTTACGTGTTATATATCCTGATATATAGGTTGCATATCAACGAATGGTGATAATTTTGGGATATTTGGAACATCTATAAATGAAAAATCTATAGCATCTATATTGTCATAATCATAATCATTTTTTTTATAATCTCCACAAAAAAGGTTTGTATTATCGAGTGGAATACAATTACCTGTGCTTAATGCTCCCATCTTTGCTATCATAACGCCTCTTATAGCTGATCGTAATTGATAGGCAGAAGGGTTATTATTAGAACCTCATCTGCTTGCTAAAGAAGAGCTCAAGATGATCTTAAGATGTTTTGTAGGATAAAAGATATCTAAAATATGAAAAGCAATAAATATACAAATTATATATAATGCTAAATAAAATACTTGAGTTTGGGGTTAGGTCCTAATAATAATCCCCCCCCCCAATTCCCACTAGCCTTATTTTAATTTGTCGGCTCCAAGTTCTCAATGTAGATTCTGATGGTAGGCAAAATTGATCCCTTAAGTATTTACATGCTTTTGGAGAATAAAAATGAACAGTGGAGGCAAATTGTTTCATTTCTTGGGTAAATTTTATTCTCCGTGGATTTTTTTATGCCTCCACTGTGTAATTGGGTTTTGATAAAAGCTAAAGGGATGTTTTTAAAAATTTTTTCCAATACATCCTCCCCTTCACCACATATTAAAATTTTATTCTTCAATTGTTTCATAATTGACTTTAAATCGATAATCTTCTTATTTCTTATAGTTTCCCTCTTATAAGAGGCCTTCTATTTTTTTCTTAATTTTAAAATATATTTATCTTGATATTTGATCTTTCTTGATAAAAATGATAAATTGGCTGTATATATATGATCATTGTGATAATTGGCTATTGTTTGTGAAGCATATTTTCTCTTAATTAAAATATAGAAAAATAATAAATCACACAAGAATTTTAATAAATAGGGCTTACATGACTAGCTGGCTCCTCCAAATCTACAATATTTAAAGTGTCAATTGTTTTTGGAAAATATTTTCTCTAAAAAAAATATATTTTTTAAATAAAAAGGTTATTATTGTTTTTTGAAGTAATATTAATTAACCTTTCTGGTTAAGGATTAGTTATTAGCAGCATAGTTATGATCAATTTTTTTTATAGAGTTTGAAACTGTAATAGTATTATTCAGATTATTTGTTATCTTTGAAGAATATTTTAAAATAAATATATATATGAATATTTTATCAGCTTTGGCAATTGATATTATGTTTTTCAACATAAAGTGAATTCATTTAAAAAGTATTAAAATTAATGTAAAAAGTGATATTTTTTATTTAAAACTTAAAATACTCAATTATAAGGAGATCCAAGTTTTCGGGGACTTAATCCTATATGTTTTCCCTTCTAATGACTATGTTTCATGGGTTAGGAACATTAAATATTTATATTATAATCATATATCCTTAAAAGGAATGGGTATTTTGAAAATGGTAGAGATCCTTCCTTTTAACTTCGTTGCCCCGTAACAGATGGAATAAAACTATCATTGGTGAAATGATCACCACATCTTTTAAAATATTTGGTGGGGTTGAAGTTTTTTCTATTAATTGCCTTTAACCATTTTGTTGATAATAAGATATGATTCTTTAGAGGGAATCTGGAGATAAATTTAATATTCAAATATTATTTATACATAATAAATTATATGATTAAAATCTACTTATGAAAAGATTTTCTATTATTACTAGATTTTGAATTGCATGATATTGCACAACAATAGCTCATAGTCTACTTACATAAATGGAAAAAAAACCATTATCAAATATCAATCATAATTATTAATATACTTATTAGGTAAATCTGAATGGCAAATATCTTCAAATATTGAAAAATCTTTTTAAAATAACATATTTACAAATAACATCAATCTTGATCATAAAATTAGGATAATATATATTTGTTTTTTTAATTTCAAAAAATTAGAAAATATAAGCAGCTTTTAACATGAGACCCCAGCAATGAATGAATCGTCAGTCTAGGTATATTATATGTCATTGACTAGACCATAGAGTCTTTCCAAAAATCACGATTTTTCAAATATATATTATAAATATATTTGGTAGTGCCTATCCAAATGGAAAATAAACAAAATACAAATTTGATATGTAGTACCTTAAGGTAGTAAGCATCAGTAACCGAGATAAATCTGTTTAGCCCGTCATTCTTGACGGGATTGCTACTAGTTATTTATAATTGTATATGTGTTATAAATTACATATAAATAAATACTTTCTTCGTCCATCATAAAACAATTTTCGGAAGTTAATTTTGTATTATGAATTATTCGAATAAAAACAGCCGTTAACAACATTTAGAAATATAAAATATTTCTTCATTATTCCTAGGAAATTTTATTAAATAGGAATAAATGCAAATAATTCCTACTAATAATATATGATTATTTTTCGATATTTATTAATTTAAATTATTTTTATCGAATAATCTCGAATAATTCGATCGAATAATAGACAAAAAATTATTCGACGATTAATATATTTTCCTTATTCGAATTCGATTCGAATTTTCGAATCAAATAATTGTGTTATTCGTATTCGTAAAATACGAATCGAGTCGAATCAAATCGAATCGAATAACAAATAATTCGTTTTAGGTATAACCTAAATCTTAGTAGAGAGTTGACATGGGTCAAAATTTACCTGTCATGTAGTTTTATTTTATGATAGACTCGGTATAAACCAAATGAGCCTTTCACATGGGTTGAATATAATGAATCTTAATGAGTTCTTGATTACCTTGCCTATTAATGTTTTGGAACATATATATCAAGAACCATCAGCTGTTTTAACTATATATCGGTATTAATATCATGTTACATTGCTTAAATAGTATGTAGTGAACTAAATGCATTATCACAAACATATATTATGAGGTTGTTATTTGTAAATCAACCTATTTCTCATCCAGTTTTCAATTCATGGGTTAAATCAGAATCATTGAAGTAGAATAAATTATTATTTTCTTAATTTTATTTTTAGATTACATCAAGATGCTGTGCAATTATTAACCTCTTTAAATATTCTTATATCACCTATAAACATATCTTTTCCAAGTTGGACACTTAATCATGTATTTAAATCAAGTTTAAGAGATTTTATATTAAAAGGGTAATTGTAATATATTTATATCTTTTAATTTTATATGATAGGGCATTCATTTTACTTCCAAAATGTGATTTGCCACCAGATAAGCATGCAAAAACTGTAGAAGCCTTAGAGAAATATGCAAATGAACGATGGGAGGTTTTTTTTAAAAATTATATTATTAAGTTCTTTAAATGTGATGTTTTTAATTCTTCTTGCAAATACTTTATAATGTATAACATAAAATTTACAAAAAAATATTTTTATAATTATCATTTATTTTTTATATGATTTTATACTCTAATTTATGTGGCTAAAATATCTTTTAAAAATGAAATACCACATAAAATTGCCTGGTATAACTAGATGCAGAAATAGATCTGGGTAGACTTAGTTTAATCTTGAGCCAAACTGAAATTTAATTTAAAAAAATTAAATGATCTCATTGGACTCTGATCCAGAAATTTATATTTTTTTCATACTGGACTAAGCTACACAAAAACGTAGTAGAGAGGACATTTCATGCCAAATCGGTCTAAAAAACATGTTTTTCACTCCAATTAAATTTAATAAACAAACCTAATGTTAGTGACCTATATTTGGGTTAAATCTTAGCCTTCTAACTGTTATAACTTTGGAGATATCCGGAGTAGAAGCTTAAAAATGACCTTTTTTTTACATCATTGTTGCATTGGATTCTTTTATAAATTTATCTATGAATTTTTATAATTTTATTTTTTGCCTGGCTTAACCTATAAAATTTAATCCCAGTGAACTGTTTCCATATGTGGTATTTGAATATTGTTCTAAGCAAAAGTCGCCCAAGAAAATTTTAAAATATTTTTTTTATTTTTAAGTATATTTTCTAAAAATATTATAGGTCTGTGCCTTAATTTAAAATTATTTATACATAGTTCTCAGAATAAAAAGATCACTCAACTGTTTTGTTAATCATCCACATCACTAGAATAAATTATGAGGTGGGAGGTATGGGGAAAATTTAAGAAAACTTTTTCAAACCAAATATCTTGGCTTGGATCTTAAAAATATAAAAAAATATCCCATGATTGCTTTTTGATAACCATTCTTATTCTTCTGATCTATATTATGGGGGAGGGTGTTATGACAACTTTAACATTTTTTAGCGATTTATTAAACAAACTGTTAAAAATCACTTATGGTAGTGCTGTAAATGTTACTTCAAAAAGAAAGACGTTACTCACATTATGTCTAAAAAATGGAACACTACCATTACTTGTTACCTTATGAAAAAAGGAACATACATTACTAGCTATTTAAAAAGTAACACATTACTCGTTACTTGAAAAATTAAATATACTATGCAAAAATTTCCTATATATTTATAATATATTTAGGAATGTAAATTTCCTGGGAAACTTATAATTGAGAAAAATTTATTAGGAACTTTGAGGAAAAACAGGAAAATTTGAAAACAATGGGAATTTTCTTTATAAAATTATTTTGCAGGTATATTGATTTTTTTTCCATGTTATATCAAAAATATATAAATTATTAATATGTTATGTATACAAGTATGATATAATTTCAATTATTTAATTTGTTATCTTCGTTTAAAATGATTTCAAAAAATCGAGCAATTTGTCATTTGTTTTGCAACATCTAAATCTAGATATCCATAATGGTAACATCTAATCCTTTATCAACAATTTCATTGGCTTTGGAATAGGGTAATGTATGTCCCAGCAACAAAAAAATTTCCTGTTTTTTTTATAAATGCTTGATCTCTATAATTTTGCCATAAAAGATTTCCCAGATATGAATAAATGCTTGAGCGTCAGATAAGTTTGATTCGTTTGCTTGATTTCCTATATTTGTGTAGAAATGACTTTATATAAAATTTTATAGATATGCAAGATTATTTAAAAAATTTCATTATCAAGAAGATTGTCTCTTATCTCTATAAAAATATGGAGTATTATTGTTAAGTTGATTCATTTTTTAACAGATTATTAATTATCATAAATATATCCATGAGATATACTCATTGAAATGGATCCTGAGGAAAAAAGGGAGATTAATAAAATTCTGATAGCTCCTCCAACAAATACTTTGGATAGAAATCCTGAAATCCCTATTTCCCAACCTCATAGGATTTTCCATTCTATGCTTATCATTCTTTTCACTGTCCAAAGAGTTAGGTAGGCTAGGCAACTTTAAGGAAACAATCCTACTTTATCTTTAAGTAGTTGTTTTTCCTTAAGTGTATAGAAGAATGTTGAATTATAGATATTTTATTTTATAATAATTTGGGCTTTTGCTACTACACAGGGATTCGAACCAAAGCTAAACCCGGGTTTTTGAAAAATCTAAACCCGATTTATAAAATTTTCAAAACCCCGAACCAAACCTGGGAATTTTATTTGAACCTGGGTTCTACAAGGTTCAATGTATTGTTTAAAATCATATATTAAGGTATTTGTATAATTGTAAATACAAATATTAATAATTTAATTAAAATTTTATAATATTTTCAAATTTCCAATAAAGTAAAGTGTTGATATATTTTAAACAACTTAATTCATTTACACCATTTTTAAATTTTTTAAAATTTATTCTCAAAGATTCCTATTGGTGTGTTAATAAATTTTAAACAATTAAATTCATTTATTTTTAATTTTTAACTTTTCTCAAAAATTATTAATTAAAGGAAAATGGAAGTGAACAAGTCAAAGTAAAAATTATTATATTGGATATTGTTAATTGACAAGATTCTAACTTAAAAATTGTTAAACAAAGATGTAGGGCAATTTTTGTAAACTTTTATATTTTATTTTGCATATAAATAAAATAAAATATTTTTATACCAATTTATGTCAGTTTTTTAATTATGATTTAAATATAGAAATTTTTTTTATCAATTCAAAAATTCTTACTGAGCTAAACAAGGAACCAAACCCAGGTTCAAAAATATTTCCCTGAAATCGAACCCACCTTTTTTTTTTTACCTTAAACCAAACCCAAACTGAACCTGGGCAAAAATTTTGTTGGGTTCACAACCCTGGCTACAATTAAATTGGCAATATTTTATTTGTTAGATCTTTTAAAAGCAAATTAAATGTCTATGAGATGCAGGCACAATGCATTCGATAATTGGATACATTTCTTACAAGTGTCCAGTTCTTAGTTACTATTATTTATTATAATGTTAATTTTTGTGTTTCCTAGTACAATTACTTTAATAAATTCACTAGATATATATACTCATTGGTCTCTGTTTTAATTTATAGAAAATGGGACTTAGGTTTTCTTAATAAAATTTATAATACATTCCACTCAGAGGTGGGCAGGTCTTCCGGAAAAAAAATCTTTAGATACAGATACTAGTATCTTTTTCAAAATATCAAAAAGATACAAGATAAAAGATACCTTTACTTTTGCTAAATTAGAGTATCTTAATTACAAGATACTTTTAAATTATCATTACCAATTAAATTAGAATAGTTTATAAAATGCAGTTTTTATTATTTATTTGTGAAGAACATAGCATACACATATAATAAGAATGAATATTTACAATAATTAAAAAAATATTTATTGATAAATTAATTATAATATCCAGGGATTTTAACATTAGTTTTTGCCCATTAATAGCATAAACAGGGAAAGGAGAGTAGTATTTTATGGAAGTTGAAAATTTGAAAATAAGTAAAAAAAAAATTAAATCAAATGATTATTTTTTAAAATAATTAATTTTTCAAATAATTTATCATGAGCTTTTGCCTTTTTGGCATATTTAACATTCTGCCAAAACTAAATAACATCTCAACAGGAGCTGATGAAGGTATGGCAGTATTATATTTTGATAAAATTTCCTTAAAGGATAAAAATTAAGCATTTCTAGTGTTTTTCGGTGGTATTTAATATAATTTAAAACCTCGAGCTCAATTTTGTTTGTATTGTTGAACTCACAATATTTGTTTCACCAAAAGAAAAATAATCATCATTTTCTTTATTAGATATTAAATCTATTGGTGATACAGCATGAGCTTGACGGTATACTATAGATGCTAGATTTAAGGTTTCATTTAGTAATATATTTTGAAAGTATTTTTTTTCATAATCAGATTCAATCCATAAGTTCTTAAAATATGGATGTGATAATGATGCCAAAAGGGCCTCATTATATTCATCATCATAAGGAAAAATTTTTCCAAATCTTTTGCCCATACCATTTTGGACAGCTTTTTATAGAGGTAGACAATAGTGTAAACTTGAATGTTCAAGTTTACCTAATTCCCTTTTAACCACAAATAGTATGGACATTAATTCCCCATAAAATGTACTACTCTGCCCTTGTAGTTTGTCTAATGCAATTGCTACATGGCCTAAAACTTTACAATATTCCTCCATAAACAATATCCATTTCTTTTAAATTAGGACAATCAATTGTTTCAAATAATAATTTTAAATCGGATTTATATTTAAATCATATAAACTGTTCAATCTCATTATGCATGGAACCTTTAACTGAATACCACCTGTTATCTCTTATCTTTTCAGAAGATTTGGTCCTTCCACATGCATTCCATAATTTTATGCATTTCCCCATTAGTCCAAATTGAGTCTTCCCAAGATTCTTTGAGCTTGATATGAAATAATATATTTAGTTGCAATTAAGGACAGCACATCTGTGCCTGGGTAATATTATTTTGTTTATCATCTAAAGATAAAGATTTTAAAAAATTTTGTAATAACCATCATTGATTTCATTAAATTCTAATAGGTCATCCTCATCCTCAAAATAGTTGTCATGAGCATTTAATTTTACACCATATTCAGTTGACTTTACAAAAATGGATGCATTATATGTGAGAGTAGCATTAGTTTATTATAAATCCCATACTTTCTATAGACTTCTTCCAATAACTCGGCAATTTTATCAAATGTGTGCCAGGCATTCTTCTACATGCCAAGGCTCTTGATTGCCTTTCAAGGGTTTCTCTTGTTATCTTTGAAAATAATTTACAAAAAAATTAAAATAAGATATTAATATTACCCAGTGAGCTGTTATTCCCATAAAACTACGGGTTTTTTTGCCGTGGTGCAGATATATGATTGGGCCTTTAAAATACTTTTTAAAGTATTTACATGATTTTCAAAAATTTCCTCTATTCTTCTCTGCAAAGACCTCCTTGAAAAAATTTTGAATGATCCAATGTTAATGTTACTAAGTATATATATATAGAATATCATATCAATATCATATCAATATTTATCTATATATAAATTATCTAACCTTCCATCATTGTAACAAATTCAGGCTGTTAACTAGGCTCAAAGGGTGTAACCCCTTGACAATAAATGCACATATCAATTTATCAAGTTTATTTTGGGTAATTATCGGTTTTATTATATTAATTGCATTAAATGATTCTGATATACTAGGTTGAATCATTTTTTTCATGGTATTAGAATTTGCAGGTTTTTTCTGTGTTGTTTTAAATATAGCTTATATTCGGAGTATATGGCTAAATAGTAGTGGGCGCGGGCCGTGAAATTACGCGTGACCTATCGTATCACGGTGGATCACGACGTGAGTGAATAAATTTTAAATTCCAAGGCATGACTGGGCGTGACCGGCCTTCCCAAAATTTTCCCCGGGCGTGATCGGGCGTGAACATAAATTTCCCTTGAATCACAGAAATTTTAATTTTTTAAAATTGTTTTTTTTATAAATATAAATTTGCAATTTTATAAATATAAATTTGCAATTTTATAATTATAAATTTGCAATCTTATAATTATATTATATATTTTCTTTTTTAATTTAGTTCTTTTTTAAAAAAGAATAATTTATGAAAACTAAAAATCTTCTGCATTTTATAAACAACATTCGGTATCATTTCGTTAGTTCTATTTTCTTTTTATGTTTAGGTGTTTTATCGCGAGACTTTATGCTAAATTTTGCTTAAACTTTTTACAGAAAAGTCAGTTATAATCTTCAATCTTTAAATGCAACAGAAAGTGAAGAATTTTACAAGCTAGGCAAGAGATAAATGTTGGTGTTACATATGGATAACAAAATAAAAAGGTCGTGAACCGGAAAACTCTCATGAATACTATAGGTCCGAAAATATACCATGAAATAAAATTTAAAATTAAAAGCATGATCAATAATAATTACTTGTCGATAATCACTGATATTTGGACGGATGATTATAAAAATCTAAGTTTTTTAACCATTATAGGACATATTATCATTAAGAATTTTAATTAAAAACATTTGCTTTGGCCACAAAGGCAATGGATGAAAAAAACGTCAAAATTATAAGTGTAGTCAATTCAATTTTAGGAGAATATACAGAAGTAGAAAATTACTTAAATAAATGTATAGTTGTGAGTGATAACGAATCAAATCTTATTAGTGCATTTAAAGATGACGAAATACTAGCATGTATATGCCATATACTAAATAATATTATGCATTATATTTTTAACAATTGTTTAACTGAAATAGCCTTAAATATAAATGGTGTAAAAAAATATTACAATATTTCGAACAATCTACAGCTAATAGCAAACTGCCACACTCTTAAACAAGATGTAATAGCGAGAATAACGAGATGGAACTCTGTATATATAATGATACAGAGTTTCTTAAAATCATATTCTGAAATACAGGTGTACTTGTTTAGCAAACAAGAATTAAATAGATTAGCCACAATTGATATCAGCATCTTACGCGAGTTAGAGATAAATTTTTTTCAATATTTATAAGAATGCTCGGATAATCTGAGAGCAGATTCCCGTCCCACAATAAATGAAATTGTCTATAATCTGAGAGCAGATTCCCGTCCCACAATAAATGAAATTGTCTATGGAAACAAAAATTAATAAAATTTTGTTAATCTTCTGAACGTGATACAATAATAATCAAAACCTTAAAATACAGAATAAGATTTCTTTTAAAAGATTATTATGCAGCCACTACATAAGGTAGGCTTAATTCTAGATCCGAATTTAAAAAGACTTAAGTTTTTAATTAAAGAAGAAAACGATATATATAAAACAATCTTAAAAATGCGAAATGATATAAAATTAGATGATATGCATAAGTCAATGCCAACTATCATTTATAATTTTCCTAACTTATCCTAAACTCATAAAAAACCGTATATTCTAAATGATCAATACCAACTATCACTTTCCTAATTCATCCTACACTCATAAAAGACCGTATATTCTAAATAAAAATTTTAGAGAATTTCTAGATGATTCTGACGAAGCATCAACATCACCATGGAAGCTGTGAGGATGAACTTAAAAGATTCATATAAGATAAATAACTAGACAATATTTTGAAGTTTTGGAAGCAGGAATATTCATTTCCTTTTTAAGAAAATTAGCGAGTAATTTTGTCAACCCCGACAAGTTTAGCCAATCTCTTATTAGAGGAAAGGCATACACAATTGAAATAAAAAAAAGATGGACATTCTTCTTTTTTCTAAATAAATTTCGATTTATAGATTGTATTTATTTTTTGTTATTAATATGGATTATGAAATTAGAGAAATAAAAAGAATGAATTCAAAAAAGTGTAAAATTATAGCAATAGTTTTACCGTGAATTTTCGGGCGTGACGGGCGTGAATCAAAATATTGCTTGTCGTGAGCGGGCGGGTCGGGTCGAAATTTTTTTAGTGATAAGCGTGAATGGGCGTGATATTTTTTTATTGCCATTGTGAGCGGGCGGGCCGTGAATGAAAAATTAGGCCCGCGCCCACCTCTACTAAATAGCATCGCTTATAAAAAAATATACTAGTTTTATTTTATTCATTATCTTTAAACTTGTTAGTGATATTTATGTATTTTTTAAATTAGTTTTATTTTCTAATTATGACTTATTAATTCTGTGTTTGTAATATCATATATACTTATTTTATCATCTTATAAATATCATTTAAATCTCTTTTCAAATTTTTTAAATATATTTCTTGCAAAATCATTAATTATATATAAAAAATATGAAAATAATGTACAACATTAAATTATTTATTCATTAAATACATAACAATTTTCTTTTATGCATTTTAAATTGATTAAATTTTGTCAGAGTTGTTAACGCTCCTTTTTAAAAGTAGCTAGCTCCCACTCCCGCTCCTACCTTCTCAAAAGGAGCTAGCTCCCGCTCCCACTACTAGATTTTTAATAGGATCTAGCTCCTGCTTCAAGTAACGAAGTGCCACTCCATAACCGCTCCTTTGATTTTCATTTTTTTTAGAAGATATACGAAACAACATATTTTTTTTTATCAAAAATTATTTATATTAAATAATTTATCAAAATATTTATAACTTTTTATTAGCTTTTAAAAGTAATAAATTTAAATTAGAATCTAACAAACATCCACGCCTATCCCTTAAGATCTGTTTGCAATACTAAATAGGCACTCCACAGGAGCACTAGAGGGAAGCGGGGTATTGTATTTTATAAAGATATTTAATTCAGGGAATTTATCAAAAATAGTAATTTTGGTATCATTATTTAAACAATATTTGTCCAATATATTATCTTCCTGATGATCAATTTCATGGAATCCAAAAATATCTTCCAAAATCAATTTGTATTTAAAAGAAAGATTTTTTACTTTTAGATGCCTTTTTAGATTGAAGCTGCTTACTTTTGAAAATTAAATAGTTTTATTTAAACACAAAAGACATTTTGCCCTTAAATTTGTTTGATCATTTGGATCAACATCTTTTAGAAGTTTAAAATATTTTTTGTATGATAGAAATGGAAATTCGATTTCTTCATCTATGATCTCTAAATCCATAATTCTAAAACTATTTTTTATTATATATCTATAAAATGAATATTAATATGACTTACAAGATTTTCCAAAAAATTTTCAATATAAAAAGGAAAATTTGATGTTTAATATTTAAAATGATTAGATGAAAAACCCATATAAAACTCGGCTAAACATTCAATAATGGATAAATTTAAATTAAATAAAATTTCATTTTTATTGAATTTTAATTAATAAATATTATTAGTATTTAAAAATAATTTAATTTATACATTAAATTTAAAGGAGCGGTGGATCTCCAGCCCTAAAAGGAGCTAGTTCCCGCTCCCCAATTTTAAAAAGTGTTTTTGGAAAAATGTAGCGGCGAGCGGCGCGCCTGGCCGCTTCTTAACAACTCTGAATTTTTTAAATAAATACTGTAATGTAATTTTACTTATTTCATAAATAAATAAAAGTAACTAATAAAGTTAAATTCTACCTTATTATAATTATTTTATTAAGAGCCTTTTAAATTATTTAATGTTATATATCAATTGTAGCCTAAATATTTCCTCTAATAATAAAACTTGCTAAAATAATTATATATAAAAAATATATATCCAAAATGATTTTAATTTGATAATCAACCATCTTCTATAAAAAATTTTAAAATAACAATTATATAAGAGGGACTTAAGTATAGGTATTATTATGTTAATAATTATAAAATAAAAACCTATAATATACTTTAATATGTTTAACAAAGTTTGTAGAGGAATTTGTTGAACCTTTAATAACTTTTTTACTTGTGCAATTTTGACATTCAGCTTGTACCTTGTCCTTTTTCACATGAATTACCTTATAAAATTTTCCATCTAGAATTTTAAGATTCGGATATGATTTAGGAGGTGTTGTTATTTTTAATCTATCTATCTTTGTGACCCTATAAAATTTCCAACTAATTTTGGTTATCAATATATTTAAAATATAGCGGGAAAAAAATAAAGAAAATAATACAAGATTCCACGAAGAAAATAAAGTTACATTGTGTGATATGTAAATGTTTTATATTAAAAAGAATCTGTATCTATATCTTTTTAAGGAAAATGAAAAAGATACAAGATTCTTTTCAAAATAAAGAATCTTAGATACAGATACTAGTATCTTGTTAAAAATGTTAAAAAGATACTGAGTACAAGATACAAAAGGATCTTGTATCTTGGTACTGCCCAACTCTGATTCCACTCTTATATATGTCCATTCATCATTAATAAGGGTCAAATTTTTATCTTATCTCTCGGTTACTATATTTTTAATCCTTTCATATTCACTGTTATACAAATTTTTACTGACTAAATATTTTTTGAGTATTTTAAATGCTGTTTTTAAATATTCTTCCAAATACATCTTGCATTATGGAAAATGAATAATTTAACAAAATCAATATATTTCATTAAATTCTTTTTCATAAATTTATCATTATTAGTTGAATTAAAATTAAAGAGGAAGTTGGCCTTATCCTATATCTCTTTAATCTTTAATCCTACTCCTTATTCTTACAGTTAATATTAAAATTTTTAAATATATTTCAGATAAAAAAATTTCCTTCTGATCAACATTGCTTGAATTGAGTTATTATTATATATTGAAACTGAATGTACATAGAAAAACAAAACACAATTATGATATATGGACCAAGAGGAAAAATATTTTTCTAAAATTATATTACATCTCTATATATAATATAAATAAAATTAAAAAATAATATACAGTAATAATATGATTTGTAACACATTTTCACAATGTGAAAAAACATTCTTATATAGTTAAATAACTTTCCATAATTATTGTAAAAACATTTTGATAAAATTTTTAAAAGTTTTTAAACTTTAATGAAGATTAACATCAAAGTTATGAATCAACTATTTTTTTCGACACAAGTTTAAGTGGAAAAATGAGAATTCAAAAAAAAATTTTTAATAATAAAGTTCTTAAACTTTAATGAAGACTAACGTCAAAGTAATGAATCGAATATAGTTTTTTATGTTTTGGACATAAGTTTAAGTGGAAAAATGAGAATTTTAAAAGATATTATATAAAAAAAAATTTCTAAGATTTTTACAATACCTTTTTTAAATTTAAAGAATTATTCCAATATTTTAATTTTACTTTTAGCTATCCAAAGAATGGAAATCAGGATAAGAAATTTGAATAATTTCTTAAATAAACATGAGTGAAAACTCGAATTTAGGGTTTCAGATAATTCTTATTTGTTTAGAATTTTTTATGATCAATTCGAAACACCGAAATAAAAAAAACCATTTATTATTTTGTAAATAAAATATTGCACAATATTAATCAATTACAAATTCATTCATTTAAAGGAATGCATCGAATTCCCTCTTCAATAAACTTTATGGTGTGAGAATAAAAATTTGAAAAATTATATGTAAAATAATTGCCTAAAATACTCGTAACAATTGAAATAACTTCATTTCGGTTATTGAGTTTAGAAGAATTTGATCTATTGATTTTTAATTACTCCGAAAATTTTTTTTATCGGATTTAATTGCGGCGAATAGGGTGGCAAAAATATGATATTTGGATAATTCTCACTAATTATCCTTGCTCGATGTATAGGAGCATTATCCATTATAAGTAATGAATTTGATGGTAAAGTGCGAATAATTCATCGTTTTTTTTAATAATTATGGAAAGTTATTTAACTATATAAGAATGTTTTTTCACATTATGAAAATGTGTTACAACAAATCATATTATTACTGTATTATAAGATGAGAACTTTTTATAATAATTTTTTATTCTATATATAATAAATATAATTATACAAAAATTACTTATGAGATATTTTTATAATTTTTATATTTTTAACAACAATTGATTTACAAAATTTTAATCAGATACACAGAGAGCGCTTAACATATCTTTCACCATGCTAAACACCTTCAACTGCCACAGAGGATGGGAGGGTTGTATTATATTTAATAAATACAAATTTTAATTGGGGGAATTTATAAAAAATAATCCTTATTTTGAAAAAAGTTTAATAGATCATCTTCAAAAGAATCTTCATTCAGATCCTCATCAAATTTTTTTTAACCTTTGACAGAAAATAATCTTGTTGTTTTTTAAAGGAATCAAAGTCTTCTTTGTCAAAATATTTTCTTAAACTGGAAATAAATTCAAGCTTTCTACCTTCATTGACCTCTAATTTTATCCAGGGTCAATCCAATTTAAATAGCAGGTGAATTATTGCTGATAGTAATATTCATATATTCGAATCTATTGAAAATAAATATCAAAAATAATAACCAATAGTTCAATTGTACACCTTTTATTTATGTCTTGCAGGATTGCATTTATAAGTGGCTTACAAAAATTATAATAATTATCGTGGGTGTGAGCCAACTGTTTATAAAATCGAAATAGCTCTAGCAACAAGCTTCATAACAGATATAATCATACATATACACAGTGGCATAGCTACGGGGGAGGTTTCGGGTTTGGACCCCCCTCCAGAGCAATTTTTTTAGATTATACGTTCAAAAGACTCAAATGTGACTTTATATCAAATAATTACCATGAATATTTATATTTTTCTGTTTTGATTTGTGGTAGGATATTATATTACTATTGAAATTATTCTGGATAGTATTATTATAAAGTCATTGAGAATAATCTATTAAATTATAATAACATATTATTAATGCATTTAAAAAATATATTTATTATATATTATCACTAATTAAAATGATCAATAATTCTAGGACTTTTATATTATAAGAAAAACATATGTGATTTTTAAGATTAACCCGGCCGAAGGCCGGGCAAAAGGGCCGAAGGCTCGTTAAAGGCCCCCCAGGCTTTAATATGTATGGACCCCCTCTAAGGAAAATTCCTAGCTACGCCACTGCATATACATATCATATTTTTTATTTAAACTAACCATACAATATATCTGTGAACGACTTGACGTTATCTAAAAATCTCTGTAATCCGGAATTCTCCTTAAAAAGACTATTAATTTCACCGAGTTATAAAAAGGGTTCCATCTTGATATAACTGGTTATCAGATATCTCCCATTTTTTCATTAAAAATGAATTCCCAGTTTGGAAACTGCCCTTGTTTATTCCACAATTGAGGAAATATTTGAGTTGGGGCACAATTTTGCACTATATAGACTTTTTATTGCTGTAAAAAATGTTTCATATTGGGGCCAGGGCATGAGATCATCTTCATAAGAAATATGTACAATTAACATAATATTTATAAAATAAATTATAATATTAGAGAATAAGAATATAAATCAGCATACCCTGAATGATTCAATATTAATTGATAATCAATCTTGGCTGAAAATTTAACAACGAAATTTAAAATAAAAATTAAGGAATTTGATGGTTGATCTGGCTTAAAAACTCGGTTTAAATTATTTATATAATTTAAAAAATAAATATAAGTAATAATACAATAAAATCTGTTTTTCCATATTCAAGAAAAAATTTAAAGTAACGAGTAACTTTTTGCTTTATCGTTAACGCTTTACTCATTACATCTAGAAGAAAGTAAAACGAAAAATGTTCCTTTTCCTCAAAAAAGGTAACGAAGTTATTTTAACGTTTTTACAGCATTAACTTTCAAACAGGATGGATTAAGTGACTTCTATATTCCCCTATCAATGGAAACATTACCTCCTTGAAAATTTTACACATTTCCCCTCAAATGTTACTCCCTTAATCTAAAATTTTATTAACCTCTCCAATCAAAATATCAATTCTATTCTCATACCCTACTTCAATTTTATTCAATAACGATAACGTAATAACCACCTACCCAGCAATTAATCACTATTTTACATTATACCCTCCAATTCATGAATGAGGTTGTAATATAAAATCTTGACGCGAAGTATAATTTAAAAATATATAAAAAAATATAAAAAAATGGCCAGTAAAAATAAAATTTTGATTGTATTTAATTTTTTTTTCTTTTATATAAGTGGGACCATATATCTAAAAAATAATAATTGAATATGCGAAAAAGGGAAAATTTTGGAATTAGCTTAATATTATTTAAGAAAATTTTTAAATGATGCCCCACATTTTTTGATAAATATTAAATAAAATGGAATCGGGGATTATTTTCAGAAATATATTACAAAAAAGTTTTCAGATGAGTTTAATATTTAGAAGGTTTAATCTTATCCCAATTTATCTAAATATTACCATATTTATAAAGCAAATGATTCAGTTTTTAAAATAGGCCCTTGTAACTTTTTTGCTTTGAAGGAACCTGAAGAGCCCATGTTTATTTTTATATTAATATACACAAAAATTAGGAGTACAGAAAAATATTTCTTAGTAATCAAGTGACTAGTTCTGAGTGTTTCATATATTTTTCTGAGCGATTCATTTTTTAATTTGAGCAATTGTTAATTTTTCATGGCAACAGTTTTTTTATCTGAGCATTAGGAAATAATTTTGAGGATTCTATTTTTTAAGCATTAAATAATTATTCTATTTTGCAAATAAATGTGAATTAATTGCATATTTTTTTAATTAATTAAATTAACTTTTATTTGTTAATTCATATTTATGTTTGGTTATTGATATTATATAAATATCTTCACCATTTATATATAATAGCAGAGTTATTAAAGTATCCAGAATGCGGTATCTGTATTTAGACACTTTTGGGTCATTCCACGTCAGATCGACCAAAAAACGAGATTTTCGGGCGACCATCTAAAAAATGAACGAAACTTGATATGATACTTGTCTATGCTGTATATTTTAGTAAAATTAAAATTTTAGAGTGCTACACAAATTTGAAATCGCGCAATGCGTGATTTCATTAAATCTTGTTTTTTTTAAAAAAATACTTAAGATAGAGTAACAAATTATATATCATTTTATAGCCTTTAAAATTTTACATTGGGAGTGTTTTCTTATTTCCGGTAAAAATACAAAATTAACATGAGAAGGGATTTTTTTTGGGTGTTGATATTCTCTAAAAATGTTTATTACCTTTATATTAAACTATTTAATAAAATATCTCGATAACCATTTTTGTTTAAAATTTTTATTATTTTTATAAATAAAAGGCGTTATATTTAAAAATATTTAATATATGAATCGTATTTGTATTAAAATAAAAAACTATTTAGTAAATATGATATCCTGGGGCGATATGTAACCTGGCAACCCATACAGATATGTTTATTATTAGGACGCTAAATTGTAAAATATACATATTTTAAAATTTATATACAAATTATTATTAAAAAATTGCTTCATGTTTTTATCGTATACTTTTTTACCCTTCCTGAGCCGATTAAAAAATAAGGTTTTCTGTGGTGTTTAAGATATACAAGATTTTATAAAAAATAAAATATAATTTTGTTTTAACAAAATGAAATGATTACAGGATAATTTAACTTTAACAATAATATGTTTACATCTTTATCGAAAGTACATTTACGATAATCAATTACCATAAATTATATCCTTAAACAAAATACAATTTATTTAAAGTTAATACATTACAGTTCTCTCCACTACAAATTGAATTCATCATGATAATATAGTAGTGGTTTCGAAACTCTTTTTTTAAGATTTGTATTTCCATTATATTTTGCATTGTCCAAATCTTCCATCATTGTTATGGGTATTTCCTTAGCTTGTACATGAGAGCATCCCTTAGTTAGTCGGCCTGCTTATTTTTTACAATACCCTCATATTCAATATCATACAATATCGCACTTTTCATTAACCCACTGTTGCTTCATACCATCCCGCAGTCTTTTCGTTTTCTAGCCAAACCTTTTGCTTTTCTTCAAATTCACGGGGCTCAACGTTCCTATCTTCATTATATTTTGTTTCCATAATGCGTTTTCAGTCCTTTCTCTCATAGATAGTTTTCACTGATCGAACGTCGTCCTGAACGACCTTCCAAATATTATATCGGCAGAGGATTTACCGGTAGTTGCATTTGTAGTATTTCGGTCAGTAATTAAAACATTCGCTAAATTTAACTTGTTTGTAATCCCACTCCTCCTTTCAGCATAGAAACGCGTTTTCATCGTATGTATATAGCGCTTAGCCAAATCATTCGATTTAGGACTATAAGGGGCCGATCTAAAATGATGTATTTTGTTTTTAAAAAGACATTTTGAATTCAGTTCCAGTAAACTGAGTACCGTTATCTGAAACAAATATAGCGAAATAATTACACAGATTATTTATTATACTCACCTAATTAATGTGTTAAAATTGCGATTTCAACCCATTTAGTGGAGGCGTCTACGCAAATTAATTAATACTTTCTATATACTGGGCCTGTCAAATCAATGTGTACGATGACGGTACTTCTCTGGCTCCCGGTCTTCCTTCCTGCAACTCTTGCAGAATTTAGAAATCATTAACATCACGAAGATTTGACCAAAAAACAGTCTAAAAATGATTTCATCCCCACTACCCCAGGATGTCATTGATGAATAACATTCAAAACCACCTTCTTTAGATTATCAGCGATAATAATCCTATCATAAACTAATTATTTCGAACGAAATATATCTTCAAATAAATAAATATTTTTTAAATCTCCGAATAATTATTTATATTATCAATAGAAACATGATTTTTAATTAATTTAATAATCTCTTTCAGATTGATATTGCTCGTTTCACTTACGACTTTACTGCGAGTGAAAGATAAATCTTCTATTAAATTAATTTTTAAATCTCATTTTTCATCTTCGAATTTTTTTTATATCGATGGTTTTTGTTCTCTCCACCCCCAAACGGGACAGAGCGCACCTTTGTTTTTATTACCAGGTCTATGAATTATCTCATAGTCGTAATTTAATAGCTTCGTCGCTAACATATTAAACGGTTATTTTATTTAGGTCTCATTCTAAGATAATTTTAAAGTTTTGTGATCCATAACTAAAATAAAATGTCTCATAAATATATTGATGGAACTTTTCGATAGCGAACATGGTCTCTAAGCCTCCGATTAACGGTGGCGTGATTATTTTCAGCCGCCCAAAGTGTCCTTGATACGTACGCAATCGGTTTCTCTTGCCCAATAAGAAATCGGCGTGCAATAACAGCTCCTAGATCATTTTCGAAAGCTTCACAAGAAATCACAACAGGAATATCGGCTGAATAAGGAATTATTTATATTTTCTTTTGATTTTAACTTCATTAAATATTTCACTTTCTTGACCTGACCAAAACCAACTAACATTTTTACTCGTTAGTCGGTGTAAAGGCGCACAAATAGAATATAAAATTTTAATATACTACTCATGGCAATTCACTATTTCAAGAAACGAACGTAATTCTTTGACACTTGACGGTATTTTACAATTTTTTATGGCAATAATCTTATCTTCTGTCTGTAGGGTGAATTCCGAATTCGTCAATAACATGACCCAAATAAGTAACTGACTTTTCTTCAATTTTAATTTTATAGGTCGTCGTTGTCAGTCCAGCCTTATTAAATCTTCTTACTTCTTCTAGATTAACTATATGATCAAAATTATTCTCGCCCGCAATAATTACACAGAAATGTACACCACTAACTATAGAAATTTTTTTTAATAGGTTGCGCATTCCGGTATAACGGTTCAGTTCACTCCTAGCCCCTAATATTTTTGCGATAAGCACTTCCATAAAATTAAATATGCCAAACCTCGGCAAATTATAATAAGATTAAACCGAACCGATACCTGTGAACTGGTTCGAGCCTCATGATTTTGTGCTTATAAAAATATGTGAAAATTATTAATATATTGATAATTCTAATCTCATTTTTATAACATTAGTATATTTGCAATTTTACAACATTTTTCAATATTTTTAAGTTTAGGACGTGTCCTGGGTCTACTTAATTTCGATACCTAATTTCTTTTTAGTCTGAGAAGATTGTGAACTATAGAATACCCTATTATAATTGTTTTTAATTTTATTCTCGTTTTTTTGTTTTATATTAATTTAAATTTAATATTTTTTGTTTTTCTGGCTGTTTAGTAACAAGTCGTCCTAGGAAACTTTATTTAATATATAAGAATTAAAAGCGATTTTTTAGAAATAATCTCACCTTCAATTTTTATAAAAATTTCAGGTAACAGTAACTAAACTCCTCTTATATTTATAAAAAAAATTCGGTTTGAGACGCGGCCAGCTTCATTCTCAAAACCAATAAAAAGGATTAGGAAAGTATATAAATATTTATCCAAAAGGTGGTGTATTTGTATAAATTTACATATTAATCAGTTTTTAGTTGTTTTTCTTAACTTATTTTTTTTTCGCAAAGGTGTTTTATTTATTTTAAAAATCTTCAATGCACACTTATAAAAATAAAGCAAAACAATGATGAAAATACTATTTAAGAATATTAAAATGATAATTAACGTACTATATCTTAGAGATCTGCAAAGTTGGCCTAATTCTATTTAAAATAATCGGTTCGGGCAGGGCCAGGCCTAATATTTAAAAAAAATTCTGGCCGGGTCGGGTCGGACCTTGGAAATTTTTTTAAATACATCTAAATTTATCAATTTTATATTGAATTTTTTATGTAAAATAAAAATATTTGATTTTATTTATTGAAACTAAACGACATATAACAAATGTCTTTTATTTTGAGTAATTATAAAGATTAATTTCTATATTTAAATAAATACGGGACGGGCTGGGTCGGAAAATTTTTTTAAAAAAAATTTTGGGTTCGGACCGGGCCGGCAAAACATTTCTAAAGAAAATTTCGGGCCGGGCCGGGCTTGAAAAATTAGGCCCGATGCAGATCACTACTATATCTATAATCTATATAAAAATATATAATTAAAAGAAGAAAAATTAATAATTAGGTAAGGTGGGCGGGGCTTAATGACCCATGTATGGATATGCAGTTGGATCGACAGATTTCGATTGATATGCTTTATCGAAGGTAAAGACCTTTTGGATGACTTGTGATTTAACGTAACCTTTGCTCTATTGTTTTGAATAATTTTAGGGCTTGGGGTCCAAATGATCTAGGTGTCTGATACTACCGGAACAAACAAAACATTATTAAGGTGGCTATATTTGTTTTTATGTTTTCCGCTTTCTTGATTGAGTTGGCAGAAAAAGATCTGGCAAAACGATCTACACACGTATAATCCCAAGCGAGAGGTAAACCTTGGTTCCAAGGGACTAGCGTCATACCATCCGGTCTGGTGAATTGATATAATTTAAAGGATTATTAATCTTGCAAGTCAAAATAACAAATTAATAAAAGAAATTGTCAATCGGTAAAAGAAATTCAAATTATTACAATTATTTATAATTTATTAAAAAATTATTTATTCGTTCATATAACATATATTTAATCAATTATATAGTCCTTGAATCAAAATCTGGAGTATCTCATATTCACCTAATTCCGAGATGTAGGGCCTCAAAGATGAGAAAAATTAGGAGCGATGTAAAATTTTTAAATTGCTCATATCTTAAAACCTATTTAAGGTAAAAATAATATAAATATATCATTTTATAGATAAAAAAACCTGTAAAAAAGATCTGTCTATAGAAAAAATAAATGGCGCTAATTTGAGTTAGCTTCCGTTTTACGTTTACACTTGTTTATAAGCAATATTGGGAGTTAGTTTTCGAAAAAAAATTTTTCCCGATATTTGTTTTTTTACTATTGAAATTTCATTTGCATATAGAGATGAGACAATTAAAATATTCTCCTTTTAAATTTATTTGCTTAACTATTAATTATTCATATTTCTTACTATATTTTAAATAATGGAATGAATTTGATTATCTGTATTTCTATATCATTAATAAAATTGAATAATAAAAATATGATATGAAAGAAATTTAATAATTGGAATCTTGATCATTATTAAGATGCCTAAAGGGCATTTGCCCCCCACTGCCTCCGGTTTAATTAGTACATTTAGAAATTCAAAATATTTTAGGATAAAATTGAAATATCCTAATATTGGTAAGTTAACAAAATTTTAACAGCAATTCATAATTTCGTATAGCACTATCTAGGTATAATATGCATATTCCGGAAGAGCCGATAGCGTCACTAGGCTTTTCACATTGTATATATTTATAAAGAGTGTTTAAAGAAAAGGAAAATTTTTTTTTCCAAAAATCAAAAAAATACGCGCCAGAACGTAAACCGGAATTTATATACTCAAAATGACGAATTTTTTTGTCCTTCGATAGACCTTTCGAGATTTTTTTATTTACAAAATGATATTTTTATTTTATTTTTACATAGTTTTTGAGATATAAGCAATTTAAAAAATTTATAGACGAAAAAATAGCCATTTTTCGCACCTTTAAGGCCCCATATCTCGGGATTCAGAGGTACAAGTGAGTAATAAACAGCTTTCTCATTTTTTTACGGATTTAAATAATTCCAGCAATTTTTAATAATTTTAAAAGAGGTCGGCCGAATTACGATTGATTTGTTATAACAATTTCTTTTATTGACTGAAACCCCCCAATGATTGTTATTTTCGTTATAAGATAAATAGTACTTTAAGTTATATCAAATACGCTAAAAAAAAATCATTAAAAACTAAAATATATAATTTTATATAAAGTTTATACACTTTAATTTTTTTTATCGATTGAGAATGACTGACCGCGTCCCAAACCTATTTTTTTTTATTAATATTGAGGAGTTAAGTAATGTCTCCTGAATTTTTTATAAAAATTGAAGGTTGTATTACTATTTTCCAAAAATCATTTTTAATTCTTATATATTAAATAAAATGATTGTAAATTGAAAAAATCAATAGAATTTTTTTTATAATCTTTGACGTAATTTTGATATTAAAGTTTTTAAGATGTTTAATTGAACGGAGACAGATAATGGTAAAATACGTCATTTTTGCCATTTTGAACCCTGATGTCTCCAAAAATATAAATGTTAGGAGGTTAAAATTTTGACAATTTCTGAATTACATTAATCTTTCTTTGCTTACCATATTTTAAAAAAATGGGGTCGGTCGAAAATCATATATTTTGCTCATTTGACTTGGAATACGGCTACCTCTTCGGGACTACCACTCAATCCCTTCATCTATGTTGAATGAAAATTATTATTTTATGAAAGATTTACTTTTATTTAAAATCCAATTTAAATATAATCACTCATAAAAATTAAGATATTAAAAAATTTAGCGAAATTTTAAAAATTATTGTTTTATAAAATCATCAGGGAAGTAACTTATCAACAAAATTACAATTTGCCTATAAAACAAAATAGTTTTAAACTGGGTCAGAAAAATTATATAAAATCGGTTCTCTCCTTTTACTGAGTTACGGTTACAGTTAAGGAAATATTTATAAAGGCGCATTCCGGTATAACGGTTCAGTTCAGTCCGAGTTCCTAATATTTTTGCGATAGCACTTCCATAAAATTAAATTAGCCAAACTTCGGCAAATTATAATAAGATATCTCATAGACCAGACCGATGACCGTTTAAAAAAAGATAAATTTAGACCTATCTTGTTTCAGAACAAAGCTTCACAAAATCTGCAACATAACCAGAGTTCAAATTTTTTTTAGATGAGACATTATGCATTCATCCTAAGGCCATTATAAAACTGATTTGATATTCATTTTTTAATCAAAATATTTGTTGTGGGAAATTTTGTTTTTAAATATTTTTTCATGTCCAAAGTGCGTTCTACATTACATGGTTGGTTCTCATGTTAAAAAGGACAACGTAAGCAAAGATACTAGGGATTTACTTTTATGCTCTGGTTTAATGAAAGCCGCTAGCAAGTATAATCAAAATTTCATTCATTTTTTTAAAAAATTGTAATCCCATTTATTCATATATTGATATCACTTATTACCTTGCCTCAAAGTTTTTTTTGGAAAGGCTCTTTAAAAGTTAATATTTTATTTTGTGTTGGGCTGATAAATCATAATTCATTATATAGATTCTTATGGTGTTTGTTTTTTTTAATAACCACTTAAAAAATATTATAGCGATTCTCTCGAAGTTTCTATATCTAAAGAAGGATTCCAATTTTTGCTCCTCGATACCAACTCTCAAATTTGGTACTTTTTGTTGTACCACTTTGAAATGCTTAAGGTAAATAATGCATTTTATTTTATTCTATTTATTGCCAAAATTTTAGCATATAAATTAATATAACCAATATTGGAAAAATATCCAATTTTTAAAGGTTGATTAGTGCTCCACTCGATATTTAATAAAAAAAAAATACCAGTTTGCTTAGATATTATGATTATCTTATTTAAAGAAATAGAAAAACATTTGATTTAAATCACGATTGATTTTTTTTAAAAAAATAATTGATTTAAATCAAAGTTTGTGGGTTCAATTATATTCTTTTAAATATAAAATTGAATTCATTAATTTTTTAAAACTTACTTCGACAATTTTTTAATGCGCATTGAAATAAGAAAATTATTTATTACGTATTTCATCCTTCGTTTCTTATTTGTTCTTATATTTTATTGTATATATGGTTTGTAGTTTTAATATTTGATTTTAAAACTTTATTAATGAAATATTTGTCTAAACTTAAAATCAAACATAAAAGTAGAATTTCTAATATTTGGTTCACATAAACTTTGATGTTTCTTGAGACATATAAGTATAACAATTACTTGTAATTCATTATTATATCTTTTATGAAACTACTCGATTCTTTCCTCGAATTTAACTTCATTAAAAGAATTCCAAATAAAGTGCTTTTTACGATATGCCATAAGAAATGTATAAAAATCATTTTACGCCTAAATAAAATTTATTACTTAATAATAAATTTATACCAAATTTCGCTTAATTTTTAAAATAAAATTTTTAAAGGTAATAAATCGCTAAAAATAATGTCAAGTAATTAAATTTTTTTTGATTAAAAAATATATATATTTAAAATAACATGTAAACTATTTGTAAAATAAAATTTATATAAAAACTATTTTAAATAAAATAATAATTTAACATTTAATTAGGTATGATCGACGGGGCTTAATGACCCATGTATGGATATGCAGTTAGAACGGCAGATTTCAGTTGATATTCTCTGTCGAAGGTAGAAGCCTTCTTTTGGATCACCTGTGATTAAACATAACCTTTGCCCTATTGTTTATAATTTTAGGGCTTGGGGTCCAAATGATCCACAGGTATCTGAGACTACCGGAACAAACAAAACATGATTAAGGTTGCTATATTTGTTTGTTTTAGTGTTTTCGGCTTTCGTGATAGAGTTGGAAGAAAAAGATCTGGCAAAACAATCCACGCAAGTATAATCCCAGGCAAGAGGTTGACCTTGGTTCTAAGGAACTAGCGTCATACCACCTGGTCTTGTTTGATTGTCGGGACTGAGGCCGGATGGTTCCAGGGTAGACGGAATATTTGAGGATTTCAAGGTTATGTTGATGATTGAATTGATAGCATGGTGTCTGGGTATGCCTTTTGAGAAACGACAGTGAAGGGGGTGGTGTCCAAGACTATCGATGTGGGTTTCACATAGGACGCATGATGTAGGTGTTACTATTTCACATCCTAAGCGAAGGCCTATGGCTATTCTGAGTTCTTCGTTGGTTAATAACAAGCCTAGATTAGAACTAGGTACAGTTTCTAACCATTCATATCCTAGATGGCATATGAGTGAAGTTGGAATTATTGGATCTGGCAGAGGGGTCATATTATTGTCATTATGCATAATTGGGTTAGAGTTTAGGTGGAGAAATAGGGATGGAAATTTTCTTTGAACAGCTTTGAAGCAAGTAATCAACGCAATGCTGTATCAATGGAAAGCTTCAGTCTCTTTTTTTAGTGAATCTGGATATGAGCGATTTGGGACATTTTTGCTCCAGAGGTCTAGTGCTGCCTTACGATGTGGGTCGATATTCAAGTCTCCCAGTGTGTGTCGAAATTTAGCAACTGAGGATAAAAAAGCTGAAATTCTTAGGGATATGGGGAATTGTATACCTATACCACCTAGCTTTGGTGGAAGGCGGCTTGCATCCAGGAGAATGATGAAAATTTGATTTATTATAGATTCGAGAGTATTTTTTAAGTGGACTTCGAGGTCCAATAATACCTCAGGGGATGTGAAAATTGTAGATGAACGAAAGGCATGTAAAATTTTTGGAATGAATAGAAAATTTTTCAGTAAATAGAAAGCCTGATGAGCAGGTAAATTGTTTAAAATATTTTTCATCTATTAAATTTAGCAAGGAATTCATCTATAAAATGAAATATAGCTTTTCCCCCTCCAATGGGTGAACCTAAATGGGTAAAGTTGGCTTTGTCCACTAAAATAAATTTTCGGGTGGGCAGTCCGATTCAGAAGGGGAATAAAATTCACACTTATGAGGGTACATTGACAATCCTGTAATAGGGATAAATGATTTATAATTGATGGAATTTTTATGATTTCGTTATAAGGGCCTGCTAGTGTGCCATCGTACAGGTACCATACATTTAATTTAAGATCACAATTGGAAGAGATTTCTTTTATAATTAATTGAATGCCTTGGCAGAATAATGCCGGACCTAAAGGGTCTCCTTGTTGGATGCCCTGTTTAGAGAGAATAATAGAATCATTAAATTTTAAAAAGGTGGGTTGGTTGTAATATGCGATGTATGTTGTATAATCTGGAAAAGTTTCACAAAAAGAGGGTATAAAATGTCCTCCTAAGTGGAAGGCATTATGTAGGTCGATTTTGAGAATGCATTGATCATGTGTATTATGGAGGATGACACGTGTCGAGTGGGATGCAGCCTCATATCCTCCAGGAACATTAAAACCAAGCTGGTTTGGTTGTAGTAGATTGGATAGGTAAGATTTTATACAGGAGCAAATTATTTTGGAAATGATTCGCTGGAAGAGTGACCCTATTGCAATAGGCCTGATGTCCTCATTGTTTTTTTTAAGGATATTAAGTGGGCTCCAAAAATGATGGGCTGAATAGGATTAAGTATATTATTATGAAAGATATGATTGAGCAATATGATGAAAATTGTGTAAGTATATTTTGATATAAGGGTATAGTTGGTTTAATTATATCTTAGGATAAATGGCTCGAAAGCCATCGATGCCTCCTGAAGAATCTTTTTTGAATGACTTTATTGTTTCCAATATTTCCATCTCGGTTAGTGGAATGGGATTATTAGATGGTGGAAGGATGATTTGTGAAAAATCTTGAGGATGTTTAGCTTGCATGACCTTGAGAGTTATATCATTATTGGGGGCCATAGTATCACTTGAACAGACTATGTTGATAGCTGAATTTACATTGCATAGGTTTATTTTATTTTCAATAAGCTTGGCCTTTTTTTATCTGTCCTAAGCTTATTGAAAGAATGTGGAGGTTGTTTGGGAATATCAAAATAACTATTATCATTTGAATTTAATGCTTTTTTGATGTTTTGTGTTAAGTTTGATTTTGATGTTGGGAGATGTAGATTTAAATATATAAATGATAATAGTTTAATCCAATTATCTAAGCTTTTAATATTTTTATTTAGGTAGGTTAAAATATCTAAAAAAAATTGTGAAATATAATTCTAGCACCTTTTGGAATACGAGCTATTGTGGGGGGGGGGGATTTCTTTCATAAATTTTTCTAACCATTCTTGTGCCTCAGCAATAAACTTTGAATTAATGTTATTATCTGGGCATGAAGATATAATAAAAGGGATTGTTTCTGTGTTGAAGCTTGAAGTTGTAGGTATTGGTTCCTAATACTATTAATAAGAGAAGGATAAGAAGAAGGAGGCATAACAGGTGCATTGTTGTTAAAGAAAGTACCTGATGAAGGGCATCTGTTTGCTCGTTTACCATGACAAATAATTTTATTTCCTTTTATTAGGGATACATTGTTTGTGCACGTGGGACATATCACCGTGGTTCATATTGTTATGTATGATTATGTTTAAAGATTACTTTATATTGAAAGATTCTTGATTTACAAAACAAAACTTATCTCAGATTCAATCAGGGTCAGCTGGTGGATTGATGAAAACTTCTCATAAAAACACTTCTACCTTAATCTAATTTAAATCAAGATTTTAAATTATATAAAATCGACTTTTTGAATTTTTTTGAAAAAATCAACCAAATTTATATAATAATAATAATATATTTTAACAGGTGTACCGATTTTTATTTTAATTAATTTGCAAAAATTCATATATTTTTTTTATTGTTTACTTTACTCTACTTTTCTCTACTTAATTATACAATCATTATTATGTGTCAGGGATATAGATTTAAGAATTTTTAAAAAATTAAACCCAGCCCGGATCTCCTTTTCATAAATTTAGTTCTAAACTTAAATATTTAGTTCCGATTTATTGATCTTTGTCTAAATAGAAACTCTTCCTTAAGAAATACACCTTCGCCATTTATTTTATAGAAAAAATATATATGTAGTATATTATGACATATTATGATATATTAAGATATTATAATATTTTGAAATATTATATTTCGTTAATAAAATTTATATAATAAGGATCGCCCGGATGAATTAGTGGAATCCTTGAAATTTTTGTTGCAACTTAACTTCTCCGTCGTTGGACAAGTATTTTTCTCTTCTAATTAAACTTTTCCCTCTGGAATTTAAGGAAAATCTAAGATTATATCTTAAAATAATTCTTAAATCCTCTTTACTATCTTAATTTAGTTATTAATTAATAATGTATATTTTTTTAAAGACATAAGAAACTAATATATAGGCCTATTTTTATAATATATTTTAAAAAATTGATCTTTATAGTAAATTTATACAAATAAAATTTTTTGTTTAAAGGTTTCCAAAAATATTTTAAAAAAATTATAAATATGCCATTATATATATTTATCAATTAGGATTATCCTTCTAACAACTTAAGTATAACTATAAACAAGTTATTGCAAAATCTGCGTGAATTAGGCATAGTATACCAAAGAAAAGTAAAATAAATTCCTTATTTTATGTTAAAAAATTATTTAGAGGAGTTTTTTTCTTCTGTTTATACATATTTTCTTAAACAAATAAAATTATAATTACTAAGCTTAAAAATAATGGTCTTTAAAAGTATAAATTACTTTAGTGTTGTTGAGACAAGGGATTGCATCATTTTCTAACCCAATTAGACATTTTTTTATTATAAAATCACTCATTTATATTATAATTAAACAAAAATTATATATGATATATTGATTATTCCAAAATAACATCCCCTACCTAATTTTTTTAAAAAAATTTCTACCCATATATTATTTTATACGTTGAACCATTCAGAGATCGGATGGCAGGTTTTATCCAACATCTTTGGCCGTGAGCCTAATTTGCGCGTCTCAGAACAGCAAGGCCTCGAAATATACCTCATCATCAACATTTAACAACCACGACAAAAGGTTGGGTCATATCATCGTTGAAACCAATTTTCGGGTTTATGCCTATAGCGGTAATATAAATTTATGGGCTCATATATCTTTATTTTTCTTTCTATCTTTCTTGAAAAGGAAATAGAAAATAATAAATCTTATTTTTTTTTCTACTAAATATAAAAGAATATAATATACAAACTGGGGGGGGGGCTCATCTTATTGGATATGCAAACTTTTTCTCTGCTTTAAAATTACCCGATTTAGAAAGAATATGTCTTCTTAATTTATTTTTTTAAATATTTTATAAAAGGTCTGATTTATGGATATTCTGGTTCTTCTATGTTTAACTTGATTCATAATGATCAGAGTTTACGCTTTTCTTCCATATATAAACTCAAATGACTTCTACGATTGTTAAAACGTAACGTACCCTCTTACACTTAAGTTATTTTTTGTTTGGGCTGTAAATTTGCAAAAAAATAAACATCAGCTGTCTAGTCTTTTTCCATTTCTTTGTTGGTAGCCATTGATAATATGTGCGAATCATTACAAAAACTATTTAAGTATTCGGAATCTTATAACATAAATAGACCGATTATTATTCCTGAAATCCTCATCTTATTGAGACAATCCATCACATGAATTCAAATATATTACAGTGATTCCATTTTAAACTGTCTAATGTTTTAGCGATCGTTAAAATAAATGATTTGGCATGATATTTATTTATGTAATAAATATTAATAAAATCTATATTTTTGAGAATTAGTTTAACCAAATCCAAAAAGTTATATATGCCTGGTTGAAAATCGCGAAAATTCTAAATTTTCTGGTCAGAAATTATATATCAGTTGGTTTCTTATTTTGTAAAATTAAAAAAATTTTGAAAAAGGAATATTCCTGGGTACTAAACTTCAAGAATGTTTATAACATTTTAATTTTTAACTAAAAAATCGTTAATATATTTTTGTTACTTATTTTTTTAAATAACTTTAAAGATTTTATACCAAAGATTGTCAATTTTTAAATCCAGATACATAGTTATAAATACGTTTTAAAAATTACTGTATAAGATACAGATACCAGGGTTGGCAAGTCGGTCAATTTACCAGTCAAATTCAGTCAATTGACCGGAGGAGTATTTGACAGGTCAAATACTCTAAAAAAATTAAAAATTAAAAATATGTTTAAAAAAAGAAAAAACGATGTAAATACATGTGATCACAATGTTTGCTTATTTTTTGTGTCCACAATATCAAGAGGAGAACTCACTATTAGTGAAATTAATAAAGTATGTGATATAATTCAAGAATTAGCTATTTTACAAGGTAGTGATGACCAAAATATTTTAAGTTATATAATTAATTTCAGAAGAAAAAACAGCATGTTTAATATAGCAATCTATGTGGAAAGTAGTAATTTCCAGAAACAATTAATTCCGACCTCTAGTTAATAGATTAAACTTTGTCCACCCTGCCCATTAAGAGACTAACAATTCCTAATTCTACTTCTTCTTTAGAAAGAAATAGGTCGATTTGGGTTAATATTCTTATGAAAATAGAAATCGATTGAAGATCTAAGACAGCAGGAAAATTTATTATAAAATATTAAAGAAAATGATAATATTGAATATGAATCAGAACAAAACTCTGCTACAGATAGCTACACGTTAGTTATTGAATGACAATGAATTTAAAAAATTAATGTTATAGATTCATTTTACTATTATATTCAAAATAAAGTTAATATTAACTTAAAAAAACATATATTTGAATTTGACCATATTTGACCGTCAAATATCGGTCAATTGACCGAAACGTATTTGACTTGTCAAATGCACAACCCTGACAGATACAATATGCTTTTTCAAAAAGTTGCAAAATAGTGATATTTAAAAAATCAAAAAAAATATATAATATGTTTATACTTATGCAAGCTATCAATATCAAGAAAATTCTCTTGGATAATATGATATTTTTAACTGTTTTATTATTTTTATAAGGTATATTCTAACATCTTTAATGAAAGTGGATGAATTTTCGAGTTTTATGTATTAATATTATTTTTGAAAGTAGCATGTGCTTTATCAAACAAGAAATTTTCAAATACCTTTTTTTTATCGTCATTATTAACCCAACTAATTTTAAAGTAAGGATATGGTAGTTTAAGATCTCATTTTAATTTCAAATTAAAATTAAAAATATTTTCAAATTTTATATTGAGTCAAATTTCGATGGCCCTAAGAAGTAATAAACCAAAACCTTATTTGGTTTTAAGTAAATCATGTATACTTTTTATAATAAATAAAATGGGGACCAATTCCTCATGATTTGCTAGTGTTGTCAGACGGCTCGATTTGACCCGGTTTTTAATAACTCAATATTTTAGTCAGAAAAATGCCCGAAACTCTTGATTTCACTAATTGATATCCATACATTTGTACAATCTATGACCAAAAATCTTCAAACTTGCATAATATTTTTATGTATGAAATATTGAGTTAAACTAAAATCAGCACAAATCGAGTCGTTTAACAACACTAATTTTACATTTAAAACACCTCATTAAATCTTACGATTTTCAATGTTCCGCATTACTAACATATCTTACTTGAGAAGTATCGCTACTTTGCTCGCAATTTATATTGCCCACACATTTTTTTATAAACTATGCGATTCTTAGCCTGTAATTTTCGTCATTCATCTATGTTATTTTAAATGAAATTCATTTTCGCTTTAGATCATTCTATGTCATTTGCGCTAGAAAATCAAGATTTTCTGCCCACCCCTTTTGATTTCGATGATAATTTATTAACTGGTTATATATGTTGACATTAGATCAATTATTTTTTTGTGCATTAGCAACTATATTAACCGAGATAATCGGGGTTAAAGGTCCAAAAATCGTCTTTTTGCTCCTTTTACTGATGTTAAATAACTAGAAGACATGGTAAATAAATTCTTTAAATCCTGGGTTTAAAGCAGATATTGCAACATATTTTACTAATCGACACAAACGCATATGTTTTGTTGAAAGTTTAAAACGATAAGGTCTTTTTAAAAAACATTTAGTCAAATTGAAACAAGGAGGAAATAGCTTGGTATTATTTGAGTATAATAAATAAAATCTGTATTTTTAAATCATATATAATGAAGATAGTGAAAAACGAATTGTAATTTGAAAAATAGGTCTCTTCGTTTCAGATATGTGATTCATTCTTTTAATTATACTTTTTATGGAGGCTGTGCACCCACATAAATTTGCCAATGGCTGCAAGGGACCCACAGCCCTAACGAAGTCGACGCCTAATGGTCGAAACTTGCTACACTTCCTCAATAAAGCACCTATTTTTATATATAATAATTTCATAAAAAATAACAAAATTCCTTCAAATCATCAGTTGATATATAATGAATTAACCAACAACTAATGTTGATCACTACCTAAATAGGCAATGGCCATATGAGAACAGTTAACTCTGCCCAACACACCTCGTCCTTCATCTTCTCCATGATCAGATATTCCACCAGTTGGAAGCTCTTTCGATAATCTTCTAATCTAGCCAAATGTCGATTTCATTTGTGTTTTGTTTATGAGAAATCGCAGCGATTGCTAGATGATTTAAATTTAATGACTTCACACGTCAAACTTCTTTCCCGCTAAATCAATCATATTTTTTTAAACAGAAAATTAAGGGATTTTTTTTATTCTAATATTTTTTTGAGTTATTTTATTTTCGCCCTGCTTTATCCAACTTTTTAAAAAGCGAAATGAAAAAATATTAAGCCGGAATTTAAGAGATATATTTTGAATTAAAAAAAAATAAAATTTATACATATACAATATTTTTTTTATAATTTTTGTACGCTTGTTTTTTTAATAAATGGAATCGATCAATAAATATAAATACATGTATATAATAATAATAATAAAAATATTATCAGTATATCTGCTTGCCTATTATATCACAAAATTTATATCCGCCCCCACCCCCACCGCCGATAAATTGGAAAAAATGCCCGAAACAAGCCTTTTCTTCTTATTCTACCCTTAAAATATTTCAAATTCATCTCGCTTCCGTTGTTGTAAAATTATTTTAATCCTCTCGTCAAATATCCTCCCCGTGTAGACCTCTAATATATAATCAATATACATCTTTTTTAAGAATTCCATCTTGTGCGACTTTCACCATACTATATTTAGATAGCATATTATCATGAGTTATTTTTATTTTATCTAATAAAATATTTTTAATAGAGAGATATATTTACATTTTTTAGAATTAAATTTGTTGTACGGCTAAGTCTAAATTTAAAATGAGATCTACATTATGATTGACAGTCGTATACCTTCACTAGCTCTTGCTAGATTGCCAATGAGTTTCGTATTAATGATGTGTTATTATACTTTTTTTTCAATTAAATTTTAATCATTGATTATGATCAGGGTATATATATAATTTAAATCATCGATTTTTTTATTTAAATCAAACTTTTAGGACGAATTTTATACGATCAAACAATCTAGGGATATTATTTTACAACCAGTGATTTGTGAATAAAAATTTTGCACCATGTAATAAATTTATGCATAATTTAAGGCTTAAAAAATTGGGAATATTATTTCCATTTTGATCTAAACGGTTTGTTTAAAAGGATCGTATAATAATGATACTGTCTTAATTAATTTTTTTATTTTTTAGAATAGAATCACTAAATTTAAAATATATAGGTAACATCAAAAATTAAATTATATGATAAAGATAGTAAAATAGTTTGGAAATAATTTAATGTTATAATTATAAATAAGCTAAAGCATTATGCCTATTTTATTTGTCCTAACATTTGATTTAAATCATAAAAAAAATCAAATAAACGAATTAATTTTTATTTCCACACCCTGGTTCTGATTAATCTATCACATTCACATTTATATATAAATATAATAGTATAAAGGTATTTACTAAAATTATTTGTGAAACACAGATTCCGATTTGCAAATTGAAGTCTTGTCCTTATTTTGTGATATGCAATATAGGTAAATTATAAAAAAATTAATCTAAATATGTTTTTATTAGAAATTTTATATAATTTTTGTAAATCCATCAATTTCATTTGTGTGCTAACAAGTGAGTCACTTGAAGTGATGCAAACTATTTAAATAACGCGGCTAGATAATTTAATATTAGTTTACATTAACTATAAATATATTTTACAAGTTTGAATTGTTACGCATAAAGTTTAAAACGATATTTTACACAATATATACAAAATTTTCAAAATATTTACTATTCAGGAGCAATAAACTGTTACCGTTTAAAGGGTTTTTCGGGTTTTAAAAGAGAATATTTAGAAGATTGAATTTTTCTTAAATAAAAATATAAGAGAAATGGATATAATATTTGATAAGAGTATGATAATGCAAAGGTTATAAATATTTGGGTGTGTATTTCATTATTACTATTATAAACCTGTATTCAATTTGATACGGCTAAATGGATTAATTTATATTTTGTTTATATAATATCAATTTAAGATTTAAATCTTACTTATCTTCTCCAATGCTTAAAAACGAGGATAATCGCCATAATTAGAAATGTAAATAATTAAATAAAATGAAGAATAAGTATATAATGTAAAAAAAAATGACCGTTATAAAAATTATAAAACTCGATAGGGAAAATATTACTTCTCAAATATATGGTCTTAAATTACATTTTATAAAAAATCAGAACCAGTTTAGAATAAATATTTAGGTTCGATTCGCTACTTTTGGTTAATGTCCAGAATACTTTAAAGGTGCATTCAAGTATAATGGTTTGGGTCTAGGTATATTTTTAGATACCTTTATTATCTTACCCTGCCATCATTTTATCCATTTAATGATCAAAAATTTCTGGCACCCCCATTATGATTTTTTTTATTAAGTGTTTTTGTTTTACTTTATAAGAATAAAAGGCTAGAATTCTTTATTAAGTGGTTTAATCTTATATTTATAGGGTTAGTATATTCCTTTTTTGAACATGGACTTCTCTCATATCACATTAATACCCTTAAATGTTTTCCTCGAATGGCGATTACCAAAAGGATATTTCGGCGAAATCTTTACTGCGAATATATAACCGCAAAATTATTATCGTCAATAGATTCCCACTTATATATTGCCGCGAAACATGATCGCGAAAGCATTACAGCAAATTCAGAACTGCAAATTATCGAAAATGCATTCAAAGCTAAAATCTGGTGTGGGCTATGGTTAGATTATTATTAATTAATTAATAAAAACAGTAGTAAGGTAAACACAATTAATTTTGAAGAACTGGAAAATGACAAAAATGACGACATAAATAAAGATTACGACGACATAAATAAATATTACGATCTGCTAAAATAGTTCTGGAAAAAGGTCTTGATAGCAAAGAGAATAATGCATACAAAGTGATATTAAACTGAACGTAGCGACGACGATGCAAGTTACAGGCACAAGATATACAATCATATCGCATCCTGTAGCTAATAAAGTGGGCATCAAAAACATGAAGAAATTTCACATCAAATTAACAGGTTATGATAGGAATATGATAAAGTCCTTGGCATTGCACACATTAACGTAAACTATGAAGGCATAATAAAAAATTTGGAAGCTTATATTGTGGAAAGTACAAAAAGTGCATTCCTTAGTAGGGTATGATGCGTTTAAAGGCATTTTAAAGAAATTAATAGAGAATAATGACAATAACTATAATGATAAACCAGTGCAATTGAAATATGAGAAAATGGGAGCAGAAACTTCGTGTGATAAACGTATACGGAAGTCATAGACAATAAAAGGAGAGGCGATGTTATAAAAAATAGAACTTATATAAAAAGGATTAATAAAAAAATAGAAAATGAACCAAATATAGTCAAAGATTGCCTTTTCAAATCAGACAAAATAGTTATAAAACCTAAAAAAAACTACAAAATGTACATGCTAGACATCTGTGAGCAAAACCAAAGTATTGGCAATAGATCATGCGCGGTGGCCTGGAAACAATCCTGAGACAGATTTGAGTATAAATACTTCCCAAATTTTTTTTAGAATGGGAAAAGGAAGTAACTGAGAGGTTCAAAGATTTTATCATGTCTATTGATGAGACATTAAAAAGATCTCAGTATGTTAAATATTTAGAAAAATATGTAATAAATAAAATATTTCATTAAAAACTTTAATCTATCAAAAAAATTTCGACGTCATCTAAATTCAAATCCTACTTTAAATGTATTGATAAAATATGATTAAATCAAATATTCTTAAAAAGATATTTATAACACGCGCCAAATTAATATTAAATAAACGCTAAGATAAATATTAACGCCATATTATTAAAATGCAATTTGTAAAATTTAATTATTCCAACCCAATTCAATATTATTCCAATACATTATATAAAATGACTATAATATAATAACCACAAATAATAATGATAAACTATGATGATAATAACAACTGAGTGGTGTTGATAATGACAATTTGAAGCATAACTGCTAGGAAACAAAACTGATGATCAGGCTGATGACATAACGTTAACGTTAAACAATATGGACAACAGACAAACCGTTAAGCGGCGATTTGAATAAACTTGCGTACAAGATCAAGAACATTAGAACGGGAAAACCTAGGTGGTGTTTCTTTGGAGGGTAAAATGTTAAATTTTTCAAAGATATTTATTTTATACCTAACGATTTACATTTTTTATTATTTTATTACTTAAGTTAAATTTAATCTTAAACAAAGAACATTTTGTTCGTTTTGCATAACCTAATGATTGATTATTATTTTATTATTTATTTTATCGATTAATATAAAAGATATATATAATAGCAAACATTTTTCTAAAATGAGATGGTATTTTTATTTTGTGACACATTTATGATATGTATTTCTATATACTTTTGTTTACTTCTCATGTGCTTTTGATTTTGATTACTCCTTATGTTCTTATATTTATAGATTACTTCTCATGTGCTATAATTTGCTGATGAATAAAATTACAGAAAATAATCTTGAACACACAATTTTAACACTAACCATAGCCCACACTTAAATGCATCTCGATAATACATTTACAATTCTGGGAAATTATGATGAATACATAAGTGTATTTTACAAATATAATTCTATAAGCTATCTGGAGATATAATATATTAATAAATATTAATGAAACTTACCCTTAAATTTTTTATTTTTCTCTTTGTTAACTTGTTTCTCTGCTTCTTTCAAACACATTACGGAAATAAGAATCTTCTTTATGATTTTTTTCTTATTATTATTTGAAAGTATGAGCTGACCAAAAAACATCCATGTAAAACTTGTTCTATTGTTATGTATGGTCAGGATTTGGCAAATTTTCATATAATTGTATCCGGATAAAGATGCCTTTTTAAAAGATTGAATTTAAGATATTAGATACTTAGCAAATATTTCAATAAGATATTTGTATCTTTTTTTTTATAAAGTATCTAAGATATACATTTTTGAAGTTTAATAGTCAATCGAAATGTATTAAGGTTCAATAATAGATAATGGATGCATTCCTTTAAAAGCAAACAAAGTTAATAGATTATTAAATTTTTCCCAAGATATTGTTTTCTCTTGAAAACTTTCAGTTTTTACAATTTCTTTTTGTTTTTAGTTTGTGTAATACTTAATGATGATTCATGTAATTTTATATGATTCTCGATGTTCTCTCTATCAGTGAAACAAAAATATTTCAGATTATAGGTTTTTTACTATTATTCTTTTATTTTAAATACATTTTATTAATATTTCTTTTTAATTCTAGATAATTTTTTATATATAATTATATTTCATTATCAATCATTAATATGAAGATATTTTTCAAAAAATTTTCTAAATTTAGCATATGAATGATATGATATTGAATATGAAATGAATATCATTATAATTGTGATTTTTAATAAAATATAATATACTTTTTAATGGTTGACGAAATTAGATAATGAATCTGCAAAGCTACATGAATTTGTGACATTCTTTACTATGTAGTAATACATTATTGGGAGTATGTTCATATTGGATGACTTTAAAAAATTTTCTATTTTATATGCTACTTGATTCGTAATTTTTGGGATAATGATGGATATATGGCCATTTTAATGGTAGTTGTTTAGAAAATTGTTATATGACGATTGACGACCTATATCTTTAACTTATCTTAAAATATCTAAATGGGATTAAATTTTTAATTTTAAAATGATATTTTAAATTAACGAATATATATGTTTTTATAGTATCTGTATCTTTTAAATATAAATTTTATTAAGATACAGATATTTTTAAATAATTTATATTTTGGGTACAAGATCCTTTCGAAAGTTTACAAAGATATCCAAACTATATTGCAGATCATAGGTCATATAGGTAACATTGTAAAAAATATAAATGATAGTAATATTAGTAAAAGTTTAATTTATTATAAATATTTTTATACAAGTTTTGGGTTCTATTTAAAAATTAGAGCCTGAAATTGTTGGCGGGATTAATGTCTAAAAATGATCGACGTGGCGCAGAGGTCTAGTTAAATCAATATTAATGTCTTGTTGAATTTTATCGGAGTTAGATAGGGATTGACCTGGCAGTTACTAGGGCTACCTCGTCCGTTATTGTGTGACATGATTTTCTGCTTTTAAAACTTTTTACATACGTTTTTATATAAAGATGATGTTTTAAAATATAAAATTTTCAATATTTTAGGATTTTGTCCCCCAAAAAACAAAAGATCTCAGACTAACGTCTCCAATAAAGATAATCAAAAAGCATTTCCAATAGTTTATTCAAAAAAGGAAGTATGTGTTGAAACCTTAAATATTTGACTTGATCTCGAATTCGGTCAAAAATTAAAATGAGATGACAAAATTACAATCTTCTTCATCATGTCAAATCCAAAACATTGAGATCTTTAAAACGAGTCTTATCCTTCCACATGGCTTAGCTTTGGGCCATATCAAAGTCATTTTTCTTACCATCATCTCCTTGCGGATTTGAGAAGTTAAGGACTTGCCGGTTCACGTTGGTTGACCCCCTCCTTAGCACCTCTCCATATCATCTCAGTTTGCTCTTGATCTTTTCCGTTAAATAGATACGCTAGAGGTCTGCATTATTTTTCAGGCGAAATGAGCAGAACAGACTTCAATTTATTAAATATTTCATAATATTGCAGATTATATATGTTTAATTAAAAATACATGAAAATAAAGAATAAAGAGCCAAACCAGCCTTGAAATAATTTTTAAATATTAGGCGGGCATGTTAAACAAAATTTATAGATAAATCGGCAGACGGGCGGGTAAATTTTTTTTAAAAAAAATTATAAGTGGGCGGGTTAAAAAAATAACTAGTGGGCGGGCTATTCTAATAACCATTGCAGATCTCTAAGCCATCATCTTTCTTAAACTATCATTAGTCATACGATCTAGCTTAGTTTAACCTAGTCTCCATCTGATTATTCCCATTTCGGTTACATCCAACATCTTCTCGGAAGTTCGCAGTGTCCAAGCTTCACATCCATACAGCAGGGTCTGACGATAGTTCGATAGGCTTAAGCCTTAGTGACATCTTCCTGTCACAAAGCATACTAGAAATGCTTCTCCATTTCATCCAACCCCTATATATCCTAATGCTGACCTCGTAGTGACAATCTTCGTTTTGATGTATTGTAGATCAAAGATAGCCAAACTTTTCGACTTTATATGGAGCAAGTTGCAATCTCTTACATCGATTTGCAAAATTTGTTATTATATATTGTTTTAGAAGAGCCTGATGATAGTTTTACTGAACTGGAAAAGGCATAATACCATACCCTGAAATATGGGGGTGTCTGTGCAAAGGAGGAATTCCGGAAGGTTCTGGAAAACTTATTAGAGGTATGTAAGAGAATTCAACTTCAATGGTTAAAACGACGGTCGATGACTCAAGGCCGTTTTTCATAGAAACCATTGTTCAGCTTTAAGCCACTCTCTTCGTGCTCATCTTCGACACTATAACAGAGGACCTGCAGAGATCAACACCATGATCAATATTGTATGCAGAGATATCGTGATTTATGAATAAATGGAAATGATAGCAGCACAGCCGACCGGTGTGTGGGCAGTTAGGTTGTAATAATATAATCTTGCGTTTGCTCTTCTAAGACTTCACATAAGGTCGAAAAGTTTAACTCTCTTTGGTCTACAATACATCAAGGCATAGGTTTCCATTACGATATCCTAGGATTCAGAAGAGGTGGTTAAAATGGAGAATTAAATCGATGCACTTTGTGACAGGAAGATGCCACCATGGCTTATAGCAAAGCCTAGTGTTGTTAAACGGCTCGTTTTGAGCTGATTTTTAAAAACGGCTAACTCAATATTTCATCCAGAAGAATGTTACGCAAGCCTGAAGATTTTGTTCATAGAAGGAACAAAGATTTAAAAATATATTATTGAAATCTCGGAGGCTTAGGCAATATTTTTCTGGCTAAAATATTGAGTCAGCCGTTTTAAAAAATCGGCTCAAAATGAGCCATTTAACAACACTAGCAAAGCCTGTCCAACTATCGTTAGACCGATCTTGCTATATGGATGTGAAACTTAGATATTGCATTCCGATAAGAAGATGCACCGAAATGCGAATCATCAGGTGGAACCTACCCCGCTGCATCGTATGATGACCAATGATAGTTTAAGAAAGAAAATGAAAGTAGCTACTAATTCAATTCTCCCTATATAGTGCATTTGTCATGTATTACATGATTCTTAGGGAACATGCTATTGGATCTATGATTATATTGGAAAAACTCTTAAAGCAGCATTTTAAATCTTGGATTTAACTCATATTACATTTTTAAACAATAATATCTCTTCAAATTTTTAATATGTAATTTTATATTCTTAATTTCCAGAGTTGGGCAGGTCCTCCAGGAAAAGAATCTAGATACAGATACAGATTCTTTATAAAATAATGAATCTTAGATACAGATACTAGTATCTTTTTCAAAATATCAAAAAGATACAAGATTAAAGATACTTGTATCTTTTACTAAATTAGAGTATCTTAAATACAAGATACTTTTAAATTATAAATACCAATTAAATTAGAATAGTTTATAAAATACAGTTTTTATTATTTATTTGTGAAGAACATAGCATACACATATAAGAATGAATATTTGCAATAATTAATAAAATATTTATTAATAAATTAATTATAATAACCAGGGATTTTAATATTAGTTTTTGCCCATTAATAGCTTAAACAGGGAAGGGAGAGTAGTATATTTAATGGGAGTTGAAAATTTGCAAATAAGAAAAAAAATTAAATCAAATGATTTATTAGAATGTGCAGGTTATTTTCTGTGTTGTTTTAAATATAGCTTATCTTTAATAAGTATTTATCATTACTTATTTGTGATTTTTATGTATTATTTAAATTAGTTTATTTTCTAATATGACTTATTAATTCTTGCGTTTGTAATATTATATATATAAATATCATTTAAATCTCTTTTCAAATTTATTTTATATATTTCTTGCAAAATCATTAATTATATATAAAAAATATCATAATAATATACAACTTTATATTATAATTATTATTAAAAAAATATACATAAAAATGGATTTCGATTTTATTTATAAAAATAAATGATTTTATATATAATTTTTTTTTAAATTTTATAACATTTTATTTTTGTTAAAGAAGCCATTTTATATCGGATCAAATTTTATAATATTGGCGGATAACCGATATTTTAAAATGGGTGAAACCGATCCGATCCGATAAAAAAATCGGCACATCCCTAATATATTTTATATATAATTATTTTAGCGAGTTCTTATTAGAGAAAATATTTAAGCTACAATTGATATATAAAAATATTAGATAATTTTAAAAGACTCTTAATAAAATAATTATAATAAGGTAGAATTTAACTTTATTAGTTACTTTTATTTATTTATGATATAAGTAAAATTACATTACAGTATTTATTTACAAAATTTAATCAATTTAAAATGCATTAAAGAAAATTATTATGTTTAATAATTAATTAATAAAATTCTGCCATATTGTTATTTTTTTTTGCGCATTCTGTTTATAAAGGAGTGCGAGATTCTCTTCAGAATCTGTTTTTAGTGAAGCTGGTCATATTGACAGTTATTATCGCTGCAAGCTGACCTCTGATAAATTGGAAATATTGGTATTTCTAAAAAGAAATCTTCGTTAATATTTATTTCAAATTTCATAATATAATTGTTTATTTACTTATTATGTATATAGATTAATGTTATTATTTATTATATAAAAGTGATTTAATATTAAAAATATTTTATATACTTTAAGAATTGCAATTTAATTGAATATAAACTATAACTCATCATTATAATATATTTAAATGACATAAGTTATGGTATAGTTAAATTATAGATGTTATACTAATAAAGTATATTAAAAATTAAAAGTATTGGTGTCTTTAGAGAATACAAAATATCGGATCGGTAATCGGCCGATATCAATTTAATATCGGGAATATCGGATCGGCCTCCAAAAAGTGGTATCGACACACCCCTAAAAAATATATATCCAAAATGATTTTAATTTGTAATCAACCATCTTCTATAAAAATTTTTAATAACAATTATCTAAGAGGGACTTAAGTATAGGTATTATTATGTTGATAATAATAAAATAAAAATATTACTTTAATATGTTTAACAAAGTTTGTAAAGGAGTTTGTTGAACCTTTCATAACTTTTTTACTTGTGCAATTTTGACATTCAGCTTGTACCTTGTTCTTTTTCACATGAATTACTTTATAAAATTTTCCATCTAGAATTTTAAGATTCGGATTTGATTCAGGAGAACCCATCTCCATAATTTCATCTTCACTACTATGATTGATTGTTAAACATTTTACAAATTAAAAAATATTACTTATAAAATATATCCTTCTCTTATTTAGTTTTGGTGTTGTTATTTTAATCTATCTATCTTTGTGACCTATAACATTTCCAACTAATTTTGGTTATCAATATATTTAAAATATAGCGGGAAAAAATAACGAAAATAATACAAGATTTCACGAAGAAAATAAAGTTACATTGTGTGATAAATGTTTTAAACAAGAATATTAAAAAGAATCTGTATCTGTATCTCTTTAAAGAAAATGAAAAAGATACAAGATTCTTTTCAAAATAAAGGATCTTAGATACAGATACTAGTATCTTATTAAAAATGTCTATCTTATTAAAAATGTCAATAAGATACTGATTACAAGATACAAAAGGATCTTGTATCTTGGATCTTAGATACAAGTATTCGCGGTATTGCTTAACTCTGTTAATTTCTCATATGCTGCTTCCGAAAGTATATTCAGTTTAATGAATTCTCCATGGTAAAAGGTGCCCACCTTTGTCAATATAGTTATTGGAAGCTGAATTAATTATCAACCAACCCAAGATCTGAACGGGGGAGATTTTGCTATATATATCAAAAAACAATTACTAAAGCAAAGTCATCCTGGTTTATGTATATATATTATAATGTTAAATTGCTAGCTATTTTAACATTTTTTCGAATAAAATGATAGTATATTCGTTAATTTATTTGTCCCGGAAAATCCCACATTATTTTTTCAAACTATAATTGTCCCACAAAGTCATTTTGAAAAAATGGCAATCCTAATAGTTAATGGTATAATCACTTAGATACCTGGATGACCCGTAAATAATATCAGACCCCTTAGGGCTATGGAGCTGTTATAAGTATCTATTTGATTTTACGGTTTTTTAAACCTGATGTGGACTAGGGCTAAATAATATAGTTTTCTTTTGGAATAATTTATAATGGATTTAGTATTAGGAAACATATCGTTGGTCTTAATGCAAACCCGCCTTTTTAAAACTACAGGAAAAACGTTAATATTGATAAACTCTAAGAAAATAAGCTATTTAAATAAAAACTTTATATTTTATAATATAAATAATCATTCTTAAAATTATAATAATGGTTGTGAAGGAAATACAATTTTTGCCAAAATTTTAAAACAAGGATAAATTGGAAGTGTTAAATATTGATGGTATTTCTATTATATTATGTTACGACCTTTTAAGATATGATGGGAAACATAATATTAAACACCTATGAATGCAAAATAAAACCATTTTAGAAATTTTGCCAGTTGGGTGGTTTTGTAATGAGACTCACACTATATTAGAAATTGGAGTAAATAATATAAATGGTTTACTGAATTAATCAAAATTAGGCACGGGCTATTGCCTGGTGTTTAGCCATCGGTATATAGTTATTATATCATTACTTTATTGTCATAAAAAATTTTAATGGAAAATATTTTCATGTCATTAGATACTTATAACTTTGATTCGTTAATAATGTTCCTGAAAATGCATTCGCATTTATATATTCGTGGTAATATTTTTGCATATAATGCATTCGAAAGCCGATTTAAGAAATCTTGAATTAGATTCTGATTAGTGTGTCGATTTTATTTACATTCGAAATGATCCTAAATAGAAAACTGGGTTAGAAAATTTAAACAATAGCGCCCATTTCAGATTTCGAATGCGAAGCCATTAAGCTGAGTCACCAATTTTAAAATACTCGAAATTTATTAGTTTCTGTTTTATTTAAATCCCAGACTTCTCTTTCATATAATGACAAATTGAAGTTTAATATATATATATATATAGATAGGTAAATATCGGCATTTCATTAGATCACCACAGTTTAAATACTTATAGAAAACAAACGTATTCTTTATTATACCAATTTCAGATAATGTTAATCAGGTGGCATGGTGTTTTTATGGCTCTAATATAAAATTGATCGAAGCGGAGCATCAACGTAAATATCCTTTTTATATGTTTTATTTTTCGTTGCAAGATTTCCAAAGTTCTGTATCGGAATTATAACACGTGATAGTATACGGCAAGCTCTAAAATTCGGTATAACGGCCAATCAAATCATTAACTACCTCAAAGTTCATGCCCATCCTATTACCCTCAAAAATGTTAATTTTATAAATTTGTTTTTTTAAACCGACTTAATATAATTATACTTATATCAATCCCTTTAACATCTACTTTGTAAATAATAGTTTTTGATGGGGAATATACTTATTTTTAATACCGGGTTTACCGGCCTATATTAACTTGATATCAAATTAGCCCTTAAAAAGTTATCGGTAATATTCTAGCTTCTAATTACTTACTTTAGGACAAATTATTTTGACAAAAATTTATGAGGTAATATATGTTATCGTTAGAACAAAAAGTAAGTTAAAACTATTATCAGATATATTTTTTACCCAAAATAACTATTTTATATCTTTCGGATATTAAATAATTAGTAGTTTTTTTTAAAAGTTACTTTTGAAAATGACTAGTTACAAGTTATATCTTCAAAAATTTAACTGTTATTAGTTATATTTTTTAAGAATAGCTTGTAACTCATTGTTATTTAAAAGTAACAAGTTACATTGCAAGGTAACTCATCATTTTCAACATATTTTCTTATTACACAAGATAATTTTGTCAAAGGAATTTTAATGAAAATACAATATAAATAATGAAAATATGCACTGAAAGAAAATTAGAGCAGAACTAGAACCCCCGGGCCAAATTTAAGAACCAGAAGCTTAAACTCTCTTAAAGTTTATAGAAATTGGAACCTATTTTGAAATTTACGGATTTTTACGAAAGTGCAAGTTATATTTATTGTTTAAAAGTTGGGATTCACAGAATTTATTTATTTGTTGCAAAACATTTCCATATATTTCTAACAACTTTCTTATCAAATTGTATAACTTGTCTGTAATTATTGTAAAAATAACATTGATAGTAAGTTAAACAATTTTGTTACAAATATATAGAAATGTTTTATAACAAATCATATTATTACTGTATTCATACCCGGGACCACTCTGAGAAAAATATGCAACAAATTTCCTTTTTTATGGGGAAAAAAAATAATGTTTAAGACTAAGAGGCTTGTTCTTTTTTCTCAAAAAAATACGCCTCCCTAAATAAACATTCTATAGGTTGCTCGATGTAAGCACGACAATATATTTAATCAACAATAATTTTAAATTACGGAAATATATATAAAGATATTTTTAATTCTGATATAAGACAGGGAATTTGAAAAGGTACTATTTATTATAAAATAAGTTTATTGAGATACATATTAATACTTAACATACTTTAAGAGGTAACTTGAAAGGCGTTACACTCCCAAAAACGTAACTAGTTACGTTTCAATATAACTAGTTATGGTTACTTTAACATCACTACGAATAATCAAAAACTCACAATTTGAATATTTTTGATACTCAAAAGATTATTAAATTCAATGATTGAATTAGGGGAAAAATTAAAAATCTAAATGTTAAACTGGTCTTTTTATGTTCGATTTACAATTAGTATTTTTTTTATTTCTTAATTTAAAACATTTTAAGGCTAATATTTATTTTTTAATCACCAAATGATATTACTCTTTTATCAATTATATTTCATTAAAATGTTTTTAAACGATAAAAAAAAAGCTCTTTGTATAAAAATATTAATATCAACCACGTTCGGCTGATCCCCTTCAATTTTTAAAAAATTTGGCAAGCAAAAGTTAATGTTATTAAGAAATTGTCAAAATTTAAGCCTCCTAACATTTATATTTTTGGAGATATCAGAGTTCATAGTGTCAAAAATGACGTTTTTTTTACCATTATCTGCCTTTATTCAACTAACATACCTTAAATACTACACAATTGTAATAACAAATTTAAGATTATACTTTTAGATAAAAAAAAATTTTCTTTGATTCCCAATTTCCGGTCATTTTATTTTATATATAAGAATTAAAATTGATTAGAAAAGTGTGTAAATATTTCCTCAAAAGGGGGCATCTTTGTATATATTCAGTTTTCAATCGTTTTCTTAACCAATTTGATATAATTTAAAGGATGCATCTTATAATTGAAGATAACAATTAACGAGGTTTCAATCAATAAAGAAATTCAATTTAAAATATTTCCCATATAACATAGATTTAACAGGGATCCTAACCGATATCCGTTATTTATAACGGTTCAGTTTGGTTACGGTTCAGTATGTAAAAAATTATAATGGTTACGTTTTGGTTACGGTTCTTAAGAAAAAATTTATAAAGACTCTGTTCGGTATCATCTAATTATAAAGGTTTATAATGGTTCATAACGGTTAGAAATTTTTTTTTATTGAAGCAACATATCGTCTAATTTATTTTTATTAGTATCTATGAATTATATATAAAAAAAATATATAAGATTCAAAATAACTCATCTTTAAATATATTATTTGAATGCATAAGTAATATATTTTCTAATATAAATGGATTCATATTTGTTCGTGTGGCGATAATTCAAATTTTAACATAAAGGTCCTTTCTACAGAAACTTGTGTTGTGGGAACCGCCAGTACTATAAGAGCAATTTTATATAATTCTGAATATTCAAATTTTTTTGATTCCTAAAATATAAATACTAAACCAATTTGAACCGGTTTAAATCTGTTTAACCTTTTTTTTTATAAGGGTTCTTTTTACTTCTTTAAATAATTATTATATCGGTTCGGTTACGGTTCAGATATTTATAATGGTTTAACGGTTCCATTACGGTTCACTCCGGGTTCCTGAATTAATATTAACAAAATATCTACAATCCGGTTTAGAGTTCTTGAAATTATTGATATCTTGTATCGTAACACGTCAATACCGCGAAACTTTTACCGCAAAATGTATTATCGCGAATGCATTATCGCGAATGTCGATTATCGCGAAAAGATATTATAGCGAATGCATTACCGCGAATGCATTACCGCGAATGCATTATAGCGAATGTATCATAGCGAATATATTAGCGCGAATGCATTATAGCGAATGCATTACCTCGAAAATATTATAGCGAATGCATTACAGCGAATGTAATACCGCGAATGCATCATAGCGAATATATTAGCGCGAATGCATTACCGCGAAAACATTATAGCGAATGCATTACAGCAAATGTAATACCGCGAATGCATTATCGCGAATGCATCAGAATGTATTATAGCGAATATATTAGCGCGAATGCATTACCGCGAAAACATTATAGCGAATGCATTACAGCGAATGTATTATCGCGAATGTATCATAGCGAATGTATTAGAGCGAATACATTAAAGCGAATGCATTATCGCGAATGCATCATAGCGAATGCAATATCGCGAATGCATTACAACTAACATTATCACAATGCAATAGTGAAAATAGCAAATGCATTACAGCAAATGTAATACCGCGAATGCATTATCGGGAATGCATCATAGCGAATGTATTATAGCGAATATATTAGCGCGAATGCATTATAGCGAATGCATTACCGCGAAAACATTATAGCGAGTGCATTACAGCGAATGTATTATCGCGAATGTATCATAGCGAATGTATTAGAGCGAATACATTACAGCGAATGCATCATAGCGAATGCAATATCGCGAATGCATTACAACTAACATTATCACAATGCAATAGTGATTTATATTTGACAAAATTATATTTAACCCATTTATTAAGTTCCAAAAAACCAGAGAACCAGCTTAATTGTCTATATTTATTTAAAGTAGCGTTTTAAAATTATTTACCTCTAAAACACGTCACTTGTTATTTATGAAATTCGTATTTTATTAAAAAATATGTATACTCAATTTTTTTAACGATTAGATTAAGTCGTTTTTTACAAAAGACCCTATTAATAAATATTTTAATATTTTATATTTTAAGATTGATTCTAGTAAAAGTTAATTTTTGCCCCAACAAGCCCCAAACCCCAGGCTTGTAGATTATATTGGTTTATTAAGTCTCCTATAGGATAATTGTTATTATCAATAATACACCATTTGTATATAAATAATTCATAAAAAATTTCAAAATGTGATATTTTATTTTAAAAAATGTTTAAGTTTTAATGAATTTTTTAATTTTTTTCTAATTCTTTTGATTATCAACCACCAGAAAACGTGAAAGTTAAAGGGAAAAAAATAGAATTTAAAGCTATAATAGCCAATGAATACTTATTATATCATATTTTTAAGCATAATATAATTAATTCGACCTAATCCTACTAGCCCCTAGTTACTGATATGATTAACCCTTTCCACGCTAAAAAAATATGTTGATAATTTTTAAAATTTTTTAAATAAGATTAGATGAAGGGGAACATTGGATTGAGACCTCTATCTTATTAAATCTTTTGTAATCGTCTAAATTATTAATTTTATAGCTTTAAAACATAAAATCTTATCTTTTTTAAATTTAAACATTGTTAAATTTAAAAATAATAAATGCCAACTCCTGTTTCAAATATAAATCTTAAAATGATAAAAAATATATTTAATTATATATTTTGGTGGTTTCAATAGAGATGATATGTGAATTTAGTTCAAATTTAATATTTTGTAAGTTATTTTCAAATCATATTATTCTGCCTGAAAGGGAATGCCTACAATAAATATTTTTAAACACTATGATTATGAAACTTTCTGAAATGGGAAAAGAAAATTTTTTAATTTCATATTCTGTCTATTTAATTATTTCTAAATCACTGTGCAAATTGGTTTATTATTCATGATACGGTTTAAAACAATTTCAACTTTAAGAGAGACAGAAGGCCACAAATCCATATTTTTATGCCGTTTAATATTATAGTGAAAAATATTTTAATTATGCTTTAATATTATTTACTTATCTTAAATTCTGTATAAAACAATTTATAAAATACAGAGAAAGTATTCAAAATAACGAAATTTGAATATTTAGGGCAGGGCTTTAAATAATCAGAGCTAAAAAATGCAGACCGAAGAACACAGGTATATTAATTTACTACATTTATATTATTTATTTTATTACTAATTATGACATTGAAATATGTTAAATAATTTTGTCTGTACTGTAAAAAATAGCTAAATATTAATAAAAGTATAATTTTTTTTGGCATTGATAAAGCTATCCTTTCAAAAATAACCCAGCGGCTGAAATAATATTTTTCTATTAAAATCTTTAGACATTTTTGGAATTGGATAAAAATAAAGTTATTACCAAACTATAATTTACTTCTGGCACCTTACTTTAAAAAGATGAAAGGTGCAATAATTTTTTTTCAATTTTTTTAAAGATTTATACAAGTTAATTGATGATACTACGAAATAAGATTTATAAATAGATTACATGACTTGTCTATTAACTCATATTTTATTATATTTTATTACTCTAAAATAATAATTTAATTTTTTTTAAATTCTGGAACCCTAACTGAACTTGGGATCAAGACTAGTGCCTGAAATCTAACTCGTTATATTAAAATTTATTAATGTTTATAACCCTTAATATTTTTGATTAGTAATTTTTTTAAATCTCACTTTCGCGTTTCAATTTATATATAGAATTTAATTTTATTTATAAAACTCTTCATATATTATTAAAGATCAATTCACTATATTGGCACAAAAATGAATTTTTCTAACCAAAAATCTAATAATAATAATATGAGAATACAATTACAATCTGCTAGCTATTGTAAAATTAATATTTAAATTAATATTAGATGCTAGGCCCTTCAAGTACGATAAAATATCGCGATTTCTGTAATCCGATACTATTCTTTTTAGTCTTTTTGAGAGATTCCGGTATTTTTTTCTTGGAGAAGCTTCATCATCACCTCCTTGTATTAAAATGATACAAATATTCAATGTGTAATCAATTTTCCTTTTTTAATTTAAAAAAACTAAATTATTCTAGAATTTTTTTCTTAAATTTTTTACCTGGAAATTAAATATACCTGTTATAAATCTCCATATTGTAGGATGATAGGAAGTCATCAATGAATTAAAACTCCTGTGCCATCCCTCCACAGAATTATTTGTATTCGCGTCGCCATTAAGTGTGAAAATATAGCAATTCCATAAGGGAATGGGAAAAATTGGGATTAACCTTTCCCTCCTATAAGATTTCCCTATATATGTGTTTTCAAAATAATCAATAATCGGCTGTAAAATAACATTTTCTTGATAAAACGGAGACATTATTAATGTCTCAAAAGTCATTGTAACATCCGTTTCTGGCACATAGGCCAAACATACCATCATTTTTAAAAATAAACAAAATTGTGTATTGGTTTTATATTGCATTGATATTTCAGGAAACCTTTGTATTTTTCTCTAAAAACTTTGACCAAAATGAAATAAACATCCTCTTTGTTTCGTTAACGGGAAGACCGATTTGAATGCATTGATTGCCGATAACTCAAAATCGGTCATTATAAAATCAGGAGAGATTGTTACATATGATCGAATAATTTCAAAAACTCGCTTGTAATCCTCACTCCTTTTACCGGTCATCAACATGTAAACTAGGGGGAAAACCGTTTTATTTTTTACTTCGTGAAGCGTATAAAGTTGATGAAAAAGAGGAGGTGTACATTTAAAAGTACCATCGGCGAACCACATCGCACATGAGGAGAGAAATTCAAGATTTCCATTTTATCTTAATTATTTATAATATAAAATTGCAGTATTAAAAGTTTAATCTAATAATTTTTAAAATAATTACTTGCAATTTACCAAATTTTGATTTTCAGTTGAAATATATAAAATTTAAACAAATTGTTCAATTTTACCTCATCATCATGAATGATAAAATTCTCGCCTTTCTCGATAATAGTATATTCTTAGGGTAAAATTAATTCGGCCAAAGAAGTTGGGCACGGTGGTGGATGATTGTGAGAGCTTCTTGTACGGTATATTATCCTTTTAATAAGGCTGGAGTTAGGAATCTTCATTGCGATGGATTCATCTAGATTTGCCGATATCTCCGAGATAATCATACTGGGAGTATCGATAGTTGTTTTCGCTTTATGCTTAATTTCGTTAACAATTTTTCGTGACTCAGTTTGAGCAATATCCGGAATATGATTGTGCTCGAATTTATTTGGAATTTTTTCATTATTTCGGCATGTGAGCCTGGCCATACACTTCAAATTTCGTTATTTTGAATATTTTTTCTGTATTTTATAAATTGTTTTATACGGAATTTAATATAAAATTAAAATGTTTTTCACTATAATATTAAACGGCATAAAAATATGGATTTGTGGCCTTCTGTCTCTCTTAAAGTTGAAATTGTTTTAAACCGTATCATGAATAATAAACCAATTTGCACAGTGAGATTTAGAAATAATTAAATAGACAGAATATGAAATTAAAAAATCTTCTTTACCCATTTCAGAAAGTCTCATAATCATTATGTTTAAAAATATTTATTGTAGGCATTCCCTTTCAGGCAGAATAATATGATTTGAAAATAACTTACAAAATATTAAATTTGAACTAAATTCACATATCATCTCTATTGAAACCACCAAAATATATAATTAAATATATTTTTTATCATTTTAAGATTTATATTTGAAACAGGAGTTGGCATTTATTATTTTTAAATTTAACAATGTTTAAATTTAAAAAAGATAAGATTTTATGTTACTCAATCCAATGTTCCCCTTCATCTAATCTTATTTAAATTTTTTTTGCCAGATATAACTTGGGGGAAGGTTGTATTATAACCACTTATTTTTTAAAAAATATTAAAAAAATTTAAAACTATTTACTATAATAAAAAGAAAAAATTATCAACATATTTTTTTAGCGCTGGAAAGGGTAAATCATATCAGTAACTAGGGGCTAGTAGAATTAGGTCGAATTAATTATATTATGCTTAAAAATATGATATAATAAGTATTCATTGGCTACTATTATAGCTTTAAATTCTATTTTTTTCCCTTTAACTTTCACCTTTTCTGGTGGTTGATAATCAAAAGAATTAGAAAAAAATTAAAAAATTCATTAAAACTTAAACATTTTTTAAAATAAAATATCACATTTTGAAATTTTTTATGAATTATTTATATACAAATGGTGTATTATTGAAAAAAACAATTATCCTATAGGAAACTTAATAAACCAATGTAATCTACAAGCCTGGGGTTTGGGGCTTGTTGGGGCAAAAATTAACTTTTACTAGAATCAATCTTAAAATATAAAATATTTATTAATGTATAATTTAAGTTAAGTGTTTGTTGGGCTATCTCATGGTATTTAATAAATTCAATTATAAATTGTCAAGCTTATGATGATATTGACAAAAACGACTACTAGCCCTATTCCTACTATTGGAAGAAAGTTGATAATGAGATCAAAAATTTTGATTATTTACCGGGCGACTAAAAAACGTCGCGTTTTGAAATCTTATTAACTCCGAAACGTGTCATTCGTTTTTTATGAAATCTCCTGTCTTAATATTCTCAAAATATATAATTTTATAAAGTGGTTTTTAGAAAATTAAGATAAAAAAAATGTAGTCGTATATATATATTTTTAAAGATTTCCTTTAATTCATAAACTATAACATAAAAACAAAATATTTTAAATTTTATAAAGTGGCTTTTAGAAAATTAAGATAAAAAAAATGTAGTCGGACATATATATTTTTAAAGATTTCTTCAAATTCATAAACTATAACATAAAATATTTTGGCATTATTAAACAAATCTCATTATTAAATACCACTAACAATATAAACATACGATAATTTTCTAAATTATGTATTTTATCAAATATATGATAATGATAAAATTTTGACATGAGAAGAAAAATTGGAATCAAGTTTAATTCCTGAATTCTCTAGGAAAAAGTGGAATATTAATCCAGTTCACCAAGCTAACCCCATGGTTATCATATAACTCATCAAGCTCCTTTTGTTTTTCAACTAAGATTTTATCAAACAAAACCATAGATTCGTAATACGAATTCCACTAGAATTTATCAGATGCCTACCCAATTTCTTGATGTTACCTGCCATATTGATAGACATTTTTTGTTTATTCCACAAAGTAAGACACTTTTGGAAAGAACTTTGTGATATTATTTTATGTTATCAGCTAAAGCTAAAAAATTTCTGATGCCCATAATTAGGGGAGACGGGTGTTATAATGAACCCAGGGATATAGTGAGAGTGGCTTTATTTTCTAGAGTATTAAACTCTAAGAGATAATTTTTTACCAAAACTATATACTTATATATTGCATATGCGGCTATAATTTTTATTTCTATCGGACCGCTTGAAGAATTTTTATAATGCTTTATATCATTCGTACCTTTAAAAGTAACTTTTTACACTTTTACTATTTTTCAAAAATAAAGATTAATATACAATTTTACCACACAAAAATCATATTATATAAAAGAAAAAATCCTATTTTATAGAATAACAATTTACCCGAACAAAATTGATAATATAAATACTTCAAAATATGCACTTAATCAAAGTGGTGCTACTGTGGCTATTTTTATGAGGTTAGGTCAATCCTTTTTTTTTTGCTATTTTTTAAAAATTTGACATGCAAAAAAAGTCAAGGAGAGACCAACTAAAAGAAAAAAAATCGAAAATGTTATTATATGATAAATAATTGTTTGGTATACAAATAAATTATATCAAGCATAACAATCAAGACTGCTTTCAATGTCAGTTATTAGTTACATGGCTTTGCAATTTTATTGTTTTTTTATTTGCAAAGATTGTGAATGTTTTAAATGATTTTATATAACACTTTTATGTTTTAAATCATTAAATATATCCTAATAAATATAACTTTTATATATGGGAAATTAAGCAGAGTTTATAATAGCCTCGACCAAGGGCTTGTTCGTCCCCGGGTAGGGTTCACTCGGTTACGAAAAAAATTCCAATAAAAATGATATTTTGAAAAAATTATTAGAGATGTATTTTTGAAATTTAAACATATCATAAAACTAATAGAGTTGAACAAAATGAGATATTTTTTATTAAAAATGATAAAGTATTTATAATTTTCTTAAGGTTTGCCTTTAGGGTTCGCCATAACCCCGTTCTCCCCTACAAGTTTTCAATAAATTAAAAAGAAAAAACTTGATGTTTAATATTTAAAATGATTAGATGAAAAAGAGAAATCTATTTTATTACTTAGAATCTTTTTTATATATTTTGAGTCAAAAAAAAGAAAAGCCTTAGCCTTAATTTCAATAAAAAAATGTTTTTTAGAGCCAATCCCCATTTTAACTTAATTTTCAGATTCAACTAAGTCAGTCGAAAAGTCGATAAATATAAAATTGTAACTTTCATGAAACTCCATTCGCGATATGATAATGCATTCGCTATAATGGATTCGCGATAATTCATTCGCTATAATGCATTCGTTATAATGCATTCGCTATAATGCATTCGCTTTAATGGATTCGCTATAATGCATTCGCTATAATGTATTCGCTATAATACATTCGCTAAAATGCATTCGCGGTAATATATTCGCGATAATTCATTCGCTGTAATGTATTCGCTATAATGTATTCGCTATAATACATTCGCTATAATGCATTCGCGGTAATATATTCGCGATAATGCATTCGCGATAATTCATTCGCTGTAATGTATTCGCTATAATACATTCGCGATAACATTTTCGCGGTATTACATTCGCGCTAATACATTCGCTATAATATTTTCGCTTTATTTTATTCGCTATAATGCATTCGCGGTAATGCATTCACTATAATATCTTTTCGCGGTAATCGACATTCGCGATAATGCATTCGCGATAATACATTTCGCGCACTAATTAAGATAAAAATAAAATTAATACATCATTTGGTAGATTGAAAATCGCGAAAGGTCTATCGAAAGTAAAAAGAATTGGCGTAAATTTGAGCTTAAATTCCGGGTTATCTTTACTGTATACTATGTGAAAACCCTGATGACGCGACGCTATCGGCTCTTTTGGTAAATGCATTTTTTACTAAAATTGAAATTTCACCTATATCAAATGGATGGCGCCATACAAAATTATGGAGTACAGATAAAATTTTGTTGCTACCTTATAAATAACAGGATTTCTTTTTTCATACTGTATCAAATTACCGATCAAAAAGGCCCATTTTCCTCTGACTCTGCCGGAATTAATTGAATTGGTAAATAAGAAAGCCGTTTATTTTAGCCTGCGAACACATCTGATTCTCGAGGTACAGAACCTTAAAGGTGCGAAAAATGACAATTTTAGCACTTGTATAATTTTTAAATTATTTATATCTCAAAATTATTCAAGGCATGAATTCTATTAAAATGAGTTTAAATGAAGGATAATATATCGTTCAGGCAAATTTTTCTGAATATTATGCCTTTATTTTTCAATATGAAGTACAAGAGTTTCACTGGAATAAAGCGCAAGTTACCATTCATCCTTTTATAATTTATTGCTAGACAATTAATAATTTAAATCATTTAAGTTGCATAATATTAAGATAAAATTGAAACTGATATATTCATATTCGACAGAATCGCCAATATCTCAATTGAAAAAATAAATGGATATATAACATATATGTATATCTAATAGTAGATGGCCATTGAAATAGTTAGTTTTTGCATCCTCAAGAACCCTTAAATTCTTATACATATCCATCCCCAGAGACCTGCAGGCCCGGGTACCAAAGCCGGGCCGGGCCTGAAATTCTGAAAATTTTTTTAAAAAATTTATATAACATGAATTATTATATTCGACAATTAGATATGGTTATAATGATTATATATAGTTATGATTAATATAATGTTTGGTGAAAATTAACAAGCTAACACTCATAGTATCTATTACATAATAAAATTATAGTTTTCCTGCCATGGAATAAATACGCAAAGGATTAAATACATTATTATATAATATATGTTATATTTTTTATTAATTAAAATATCATTTTTATTTTTTTTATAAATACATAGTATATTCTCAAAATATTATTTAAACAAATTTTTTATAGTATCAATTTGTAATATACTAAATATCTGTTTAGAATAAAAAAAAATAAAATTAGTGTTGTTAATCGGCTCGTTTTGAGCCGATTTTTAAAAACGGCTAACTAGTGTTTTATCCAGAAAAATATTATGCAAGTCTGAAAATTTTGCTCATAGAAGGAGCAAAGGTCTAGACATATAGTATCGAAATTTGGAGGCTTAGTCACTATTTTTCTAGCGAAAATATTGAGTTATCCGTTTTTAAAAATCGGCTCAAAATGAGCCGTTTAACAACATTAGCTAATATACTTGCTTATTAAATGATAATACTCGCCGAAAAATATGATAAAATACGAAATAATTAATTTTTTGTATATACCAGGTCGAATATAATTTTAAAAAATTCCGAGCCGGGCCTAAAAAATTTTTTTTTTAAAATCCGGGCCGGGCCCCCAAAAATTTTTTTTTAATCGGGCCGGGCCAACATTTTTTAAACTCGGGCCGGGCCGTAAAAAATTAATCCGGCCGGGCCGAAAATTTTTTAATCTGCAAATTGTGGATACAGATAGCACAAATTGGATGTGGCCAATTTTTCAACTGCTATTCAAATATATATAAATAATGTAATGAATTTTTTTATTTGTATTTCTATGACATTAATATGAATAATGAAAAATTGTAAGAAAGAGATTTATTTGGAAACTTGATACATTATTAAGATAGGGGCATTTGTCCCCCCTGCCCCTCAGTTTGATTGCTACATTTAATAGAAATTCAAAATATTTTCGTATGAAAAGTGAAATATCCTGTTATTAGTAAGTTAGCAACAATATTTAACTATAATCCGTAATTTCGTATAGCGCCATCTATTTTATATAAATATATTTTGATAATAATGCATATTCCGGAAGAGCCCATAGAGTCGCTAGATCACATAGAATATATATTTACAAGAAGTGTCTAAATAAAGGCAAAAAATTTATTTTTCGAAAACCAACTCCCCTAATTCTTTAAATATACGTGTAAAGACTCAAAACCGGAAGTTAGGAATTCAGATTGGCTCCAAATTTTTTTTTATCTACAAAATGATGAATTTATTTAATCTTTACCTGAATAGTTTTTAAGATATAAGCAATTTAAAAATTTTACAGGCCGAAAAATCGCCATTTTTCGCACTTTTGAGACCCTTTATCGCGGGAATAAGTGTGCTAGTGAGTTAAAATAAATGGCTTTCTTATTTTTTACCGATTTAAATAACAGCAATTTTTAACTATTTTAAAAGAGGCCCACCAAATCATGATCGATTTGGCATGGAATGGCCTAATTTCTTTTATTGATTGAAATTTCCATTGATTGTTATTTTCACTTATAAGATAATCGTTTAAATTATTTCAAATACGCTAAGAAAATCCATTAAAAACTGATTAATATGTAATTTTATACAAAGACGTCCCCTTTTGGGGAAATATTTATACACTCTCCTAATAATTTTTCCCGATTTTAAAAATGAAGCTGGCTGCGTCCCAGATAGATTTTATTTTTTTAATAAATATTAGAGAGGAGTTTATTAATGTGTTGTATTATTTCCAAAAAATTGTTTTTAATTCTAATATATTAATCAAATGACCGAAAATTGAAAAAATTTTAAAAAAAATTTTTATCTAAAAAAGTATAATATTCGTAGGGGAGACCGGGGATAGTGTGTTCCCGGTGTAGGTATTTCCTTCTCGAATAATTTAAAAATTAATAAAGTTTAAGATTTGAAATTTAAGCCAAATGTGTATTTTAATAAGGTGCTTAAGTAGGTCCAAAAATGTTTCGGATAGCTCATGAAAAATTTTAAATGCAAATTTAAATTTTAAAATACCAAAAGTAACTTTTTAAAATTTTACATTTTCACTAATAACTTTTTTTATAAACGTTATTTAGACTTAATATTAATTCTATATGATAAAGAAATATATATTTTATTATATATAGAAATTCTTAAAATTAAATTTTAATTAATTGTGAAGGCCTGAGGCAAGTTTTGGCGGGGTACATATAAGCCATTTTTAAGCAAAGATTATTTTGAATAAAAAATTTAACTAAATTTATAAAAACATTAGAAGTCACTAGTTTATCTAGGACCAACAATATTAAGATGATTGACTTATTTTTTTGTAATTATATGACAGATTTAAGTGACAACAAGTACTTTCGGGTGATATATGATATAGATGAACCCTAATAAATTTAACATATTGACAATTTATTTTTATTTATTTACTTATAATCAACACTTTTATACAAAAATTTTTTAAAAATCTAATAATAAAAAAGCGCTATGACGCGTAACGTGAAAGGATAATAGGTACCCTTAGTGTTTTTCATAAAACTTAAATTTTCATATTTTTAAATTTCGCATTAATTAAAAACTAAATGATTTTTTTCTTAAATATTAAACCATAGAGATATATGTAAAAAATAAAATTACGTAAAAACATTTTAGAAAAATTCCTTTGTCTATTTTTTATAGCACTTCAATTTTGTCCCCGGTTTCCCCTACATATTTTTGATATTAAATTTGTCATTTACAATCATTTAGTTTATAAGATATGCTTAATTGAATGAAGGCAGATAATAATAAGAATTAGTGCTGTAAACATTTCTAAAAAAATCCAACGCGTTTACCTTTAATATTTTTTAAAACAATATATTAGCCATATGTTTAAACTTAATAGTTTTATTTAAGTGAATAAAATATTATTTTTATTTATATTAAAAAAATTCTTATTAATTTTTAATATATAGAAACATTTATATATCATATAAAATTTATTAATTCATTATTAAAAGGCGAAATTTCAAATAATCACAACTAAAAATAAGTAAGTTCTATAAGATATTAACTATTTTATATCTATGTATATAATATTTAATGATTTTTACTTTATTTGTCCATTATAATCATCATCTAATATATATAATCTCCATAATCAAAACGATCGTTTTCGTATCTACCTAATGTATTTAAAATTTAAGGAGACTATATATTGTAATATTATTTTTTTGCTATCTACGAGAGTCGAACCACAAACCTCCCGTTTCAAAGGCGTATGCTTTAGCATGTACCAACTTGAATATAATTAAAATTAAAATATTAATTATATATATATTAATTAATAGCTGATATTTTTAAAATTTTGCCGTTTATTATCATAACAACTTGACGGTGTTGAAGGGTAATTATTTAGTTTGTGTGTATGGAATATATTTTATTAATAAATTTTATAAAAATATTAAAATTTAGGAGAAAAAGAGGTAAAATTGTTGCAATACATTGAGCATTAAAAGCATTAGAAATATCAAAATTTAAATTTGTGATGGAAATCATATTGGATAAAATTTTAAATAGAGATGCTTGAAGATTTTTGAATTTTAAATATGGCTTAGACATTGGCCTGAAAATTTTTTTTTGCAGACACAAGGCTCATGCAACTTTCATATTCTGATTGTATTTATAAATGAATTATGACTTTTACATATTTTATTTCAGTTCTTAACTACAAAAATTATTATGGCCTTTGACGGGCTTGAAAAAATTTTCTCAACATGATTTTGAGCATGAACCTGTTGGGAATTTTTTTATATTAAATATTAGGCATAATATTTATAATTCATAAAAATATTTTCCAAGCCCAGCCCCACCCATAATAATTTTAAAAAATTTTTCTCAAACCTGGCCAACGCGTAATAATTTTGAAATTTTTTTCTCAAGCCTGTGGAGATAGGTAAATCTCTAAAAACCATATTCATTTTTTATTCTTTTAATCCCGCTCAATCCTACTTCAGACTAAGACCAACTCATTAGGACTAATAGTGAATGCTATTTTTCGAGTAAAATTATTTAAATTAGCTTAAGAAATTTTTTTTAAAATTATTATGGGTGGGGCTGGGCTTGGAAAATATTTTTATGAATTAAATTAGACTGGGTTTAGGGAAAATTTTTCAAGATTATCAGCTTGGACGCTTGGGAATTCTATTATCAATTATGGATCAGATATTGACCTAAAACAAATTTTTTTGCGGCCTGGGGACCTGGCCTGAAGGGGGTTATAAAGAATAAAAAGATATTATTTTCAAATAACAGGTAATAACTATCATAAAAGTAGGGAGAAGCACTAACTAATTACCCCTCAACACCGTCATTCTTGACGGATTATTAGCTAGTAATTTAATAATGAAATACAACAATCTAAAATACATTATTAACAGGATACTTCTAGATTATATAAAATAATAAATATTACCATCAAGTATCTTTTTAAATTAGAAATTAAATATTTTGAAACTTATATTATATTTTTTGGACACATTTTACATTTGATAAGAGAATTGGTTTATTGAAGATATGATGTTACTATAAAGTATTTATTATATTTGGACCATGATAATGTAAATAGAATCAAATGATGATAATAAAATAACAACATCCATGCTCACGTTAATCTATAAATAATATTCCGGCTGGTTAAAAAATTAAAATGTGATAAAGAACAGCTGATTAAAAAATAACCCTTTTTTTAAAAAAAAGATTGAATTGATTATTTTTATTTTCAAATGATAAGATTTCTAAAATTGAAAGAACTTTAAAAAACGAAATACGTTAAGGAACGCGTTCCATATTTCGTCAAAAATAAAGGTATTTATCATTTTTTTCAAAAAAAACGAACAAACATTAGTAAAAAGTACGTCATTTTTGCCACTTTGAACCCTGATATCTCCAAAAATATAAGTGTTAGGAGGCTAACATTTTGGCCATTTCTCAGTTACGTAACCTTTCTTTACTTACCAAATTTTAAAAAAATAGAAGGGTGTCGGCTGACAAACTCATTTTTTTTGCTTTTTTGATATGGAATGTATTTTTTAGGCATATTATTTGAATTAATTTGTGTAGATATTCGTTTGCCATGCAAATTATTGAAGGAGACATTAATAATCGGTCAATAAACAATTTAAAAATACATATTGAAGGGCAATGCTCTTTTTAAATTTTTTAATGGAAATAGGATCATAAAGAGGTATATGTCTTGTTTTTCCAAATTTCAGTCATTTATTTTTTACTTTATAGCATTAAATTTTAATTCAGATTAATTTCTTTATTATTTAATAATATAACTAATTATTTGCGAAAGAAGTAAAAAATCACTTATTTTTGTAACGGTAACTCTTATTATATTAGGTAATATAAAATCAAATGAGCTCAAATGTCTAATTTTTATTGAAAAAGGTCGGCCAAAAATACTTTTTTGTAAAAATCTTTATTTTTTTTAAATCGAGGGTAATTAACTAAGGTTGGCATGCTAAAATGCTTATATTAAAATTTTTATTTGTCTTGTTTTAAATACAAACATTTTATTTTATCTCATTGACTATATTATCTGTATATATTTGAATTGCTATATTTGAGTTAATCCTGAAACTATTTTTTTGGTCTTTTTGTAAGATCTTTTTAAATTTAGGAAATATCAAAAATATATATAAACCCTAATAAATAGATATAGATAGGTGCAGTTTATAAATATTTATAAGTTAAAATATTAAATGAATTAGAATATAACTTTGTTTTAAAATTTAATTTTAAAATATGCTCAGAATATGTTAAATTATCTAAATGGGCAAATATTAAATATTTATAATATAATTACTTTACCTCGGGAGTTATTTTCCTTAGGAGTAAATTATTTTATTGTAAGATTTAAATCCAAAAAAATCATGATTTAATCAAATAAATTATGATGTTTTCCACCCCTATAATAAACTACCTGATGTTTTAAAATTTGCCCCAATCTAACATAAAAAGGATTCAAAATTCTCTGAAACTTATATACATCTTATTTATACATTTAAATAAATCTTACATGTAATACCGTTGTCGCGTAAATTTTATGCACGAATGATTTGGCTCCATAATTGAAATCTAAATATAATTCATATTCCAAAATAATGCCTGTTTTTACTTTTGGGATATAATGTAATATTAAACTTTTATTAAGATAGTAAAAAAGATGATGTCAAGAGTTATAACATACATAAACAAAATTATCATCTTGAAAATAACGCCGGTGAATTATGAAAAAGTTTAGAAATGGTTCTTTTAGCTTTAAGTCGAGTTGAAACCTTCTAAACATTGTTAGAATTTAGATAATTTATTTTCCCAAATATTTTTGATTTATCAAAATGGAATACTTCATTTGCCTTGCATACCACATTATTGCGAGTAGTATTGCGTAATCGGCTAATTTTAGCCTACTCCAAAACGGCTTAGCCGAGTTTTTAGGTGAAAAATTGACTATCGGCTAAAGTTAATTAGTCAAAAATTAGGCATCTGCCAAGGAGTTTGGCTATTCGTCCGTCAGCAATATGTAATAAATATAAATAAAATAATTTTATTGAATGATTAAGGCTAGGCTTAGTGTTGCGTAACGGTGAAGGACAATTAATCGAACTCCCCGATGGCTAATTAATTTTAGCCGATTTCTCGGCTGAGCCTACGATTAACCGATTTTTAGGCTAAGCCAAATTAAGTCTGAAGTTTTTAGCCGATTACGCAACATTACTCTAAAGTTCCAATACAAACTTAGACTCGTCGCTAAAAACAACTTTTGACCATTCAGCAAAGGTTCAATTTTTATATTTCTTTACGAAATTGTATCGTTTCTTCTTTTGGTTAAGTGTTAATAGAGGTTTTTTTAAATATCATTTAAACTAAAAAGTACACAGTTACCTATATAAAAATTTAAATTATTTTATAACATTTATTAAATAAAATATGAATCATTCTGTTTTAGGTAGAGATATGTATGTATGCTAGTTTCTCTCAATTTATGAGTCAATGGAACAAGATTTGATCCGTGATTTTCTCCTATAATTCTTTACAAATCACGTCGTTCATTGCATTTTATATTATAGATTATCACATACTTTAAGATATAAATTATTTGAATGAGATTTCAGGATTTATATTTATTAATTTTTCGGCCAACTTTTACAGATGTTATATTGTTATGACATGACATAAATACATTTTAAACATTCTATGATGGCGGAATACCTTTATTAAATATTTTAAGATTTTGGTCAATTCTCAAGTCTGGTTAAAAAGGTAGAGTGGATGGTATGAAATTCTTTAGTTTTATTAAACTTGATTGTTGCTTGTTATCCTATATGACTAAAAAATATATTTTAAGTCATTTTAAAAATTTAAACAATCGTAATTAATTATATCTACAATCTTAAAAATTAGATATAAATAAATTTAATTTTTTTTAAGAAATTTATCTTTATTCAAAAATATTAATTTAAATCTAATTGAACATTTATATATAATATAAAAAGTCTTCTATACATAATTAGCAATTCATAGGATATCGCTGGGATTAGATCATTGCTAGGAGCAATAAATTTTATATTAAAAATGATAAAAAAAATTTTACTGGTTATTAATTTAAATATACTTTACTGGTAAGATGACTAATGAAAGAGTAGGCATACTGATAAATCAATTGAACGATCTGATTTTCCAGCTGTATTTAAGGATGTATAGAATATCTTACCTATGAATTTCCCACTTATCCATGAATGTGTTTTAACTTACATTAAAAATCTATATAAATTACAAGTATTTTTTTGTAATTAATGGGGTAAATACTCAGAAAAATGTTACATATATAACCGACATACTTTTTATTTAGTAATTATATATATTTTTATATAGTTTTAATATTTTAATGTTTTATCATTTTTTTAAATTATACCAATATTAATATTATCGAAATAGAATTTTAAAAATCATGACAAAAAAAAACCAGTGAAATATAATGGCCTTCATTAATAATTATATCAATATTCTTCATAATTCTGTTGATAGGCTAACCCCGTTCCCATGACAGTTAGCGACCAAATAATGCTCTGGGAGATGGAAAAATGTCGTTTAAAATTTACCGAAGGTGTTTTATACAACCAATTCTCTACGAGGTCTGATTTCGACATCATTCAAGCATGTGCTCAGGTTTAAGTCTAGTCTGATTTATAATAATTACTAAATGACATTATAAGCACATTCTTTTCACATCTTACAATATATATTCTTTAAACATTTGCAAATCTTATTCAGGGCAGATACCTTCATGGATCAGGCTTGCCTGTGGCCAATATCCAGCCCATGGGTCTAATATTATTTTTTCTAGTAGGCCTGGGTTTATGAAGATTTTTTTAATGGACTTGGGCTTAAAAATTTTTAATTTAAAATTAGCTTATTTAAAACAGTTGCTAACTTAAAAAGATAATTTCAGTATTACAAACAAAATGATTGCCTAAATACGCTGAAATATGGTTTATTTTATTGAATACAACAAAAATATTTTTTGGGCTTGGGAAAAAATAAAAATCTTTGATTTAAGGTATGCTGGAAATCGGAATTTTAATATTTAGATAGTCTATTTTTTCTTATAAACTAGGCTAATAAGAGATATTATAAAATCTAACTCCTTGTATCACTTTTCGAAAAATTTGTAAATATTATTTATTTTCATATTCTTTTAATCTAACCCTCTATAGTCGGAATATATCAGACATAATGCACTCATTTCTTTTTTTGGAATGGCTAGGAGTTTCTTCAATTAATTCCAAATTTTTAAATCACTTTTATCAACCATTATGAGAATAACATTGAACCAAATTTTTTTTATTAATAGTTCGAAATCATCTTGCAGTTTTCGCATATATAAAAATTTTTCTGCTTTTAATATATTTAAAATTTTTTATCCTTCCATTTATATAAGATAATATATAATCTTGATTAAACAGAATATTAATGTCGTTGAATGGAGCAGCAGGAACAAGAGGGTGTTGATAGTTAGTAAAGATGGGCACGACGAAGTCAAAAAATTTTGGAAATCCCACAAAAGTTCTCCTTAATACTCGTTTATCGTTTTTAGAAAATTATTTGACGGAATTATACAAAATTTTGTTAAAAAATATAAATCTGTTATAAATATTATTATATAATAAATATAGTGTATATAATACACACCACAATAAAGAAGTAATGTCCTTTAATTTCAATTTTTATATGCTTTGTATAAAACATCATATTTTAACGATTGCTATCAAATTTTGTTTAAAAATTGAGTTTGATGCGGCTATGCGGGGAGATAGAAGTATGTATGTTATAAATGTTGTGTGGTCAAATTTCTATGTTTTATCTTGATAAGCATAACATAATACCATGTGCTTGGTATGGACTGTTTGCACATAGTAAGGATTAGAGGTCTGCAAAGTCCTAGATGGGTGACATCTGAAATTTTTTTATTTGGGCCGGGCTGGGCAAAAAAATTATATAATTTATGAATATAGAAATGATATCTATAAAGTATAATGTTTTTAATCCACACCCCAATATTTTAAATGATTGTTTATATTTTGGCTGTATTTAAGAAATAATTTAAAATGGGCCGGGCTGGGAAATCTTAGTTAAAAAAAAACCAGGTTGGGCAAAAACTAAATCTTCAAAGGGTGGAACTGAAAATTTTGCCATTGGCAGACTTCTAATATGGATAATTATAGTGTTGCGTATAGGAATACGGAGGGGGGAATCGAATGGTATGAATGTGAAAAATATTGCTGAGATTTAGGGTAAAGCTATGGAAGTGGGATGGTGTTATAAGTATAGATAAAAGGGTCATCAGGCTAGGAATTGTGGTAGAAGTGACTTTATGGTAGTGAAGTTAGTTCAGGTCGTCATATCGAGGAAGGTGAAGTAGGTGGTGGAGGAAATTGTATTGAGGTAGTAAATAATTTTATTGTGGGCTATTAATTGTGTTGGAAGTAGAAAGGATTCTGACGGTTAATCGTTGTAAGAAAATTATTGTGGACAGCGTCTACATGACAAAATTCGATGGTATCTTTGCTTCTGCCCATGGGAAAAGTGTTTGTGACGGAATAGGGAAAACCGTTAAACGCTTGGCGGGTCAGTTTACAACGACCTTATGATTATCCTGATAATAAAATATTTAAGTGCTATTTAAGCCAAACTAGAAAATATCCAAAAAGAATAGGCGAAATATCAACTAATTATATTAAAAGTATGTAACGTTTTTATGATGGTGGGTGGCATTTATTAGTGATGCTGAAATAAAATTGATATTTTACATCCAAAAGGACCTTTTCAGTCCTTTTATTATCCATCAATATCGGATATTCTAATTACCCAGAAGAATGATATTCTCATTAGAGATCTGTAATGACCGGGTCTATTTTCAAAAAATAATTTCGGGAAATGTCGGGCCTAATATATTTTTAAAAAATTTCGGGTAGGCTTAAATTTTTAAATATGATATCAATAAATTTTGTCAAATAAATAGATATATTTTAAAATTCTTCTAACAAACAAGGCGCCATTATTTTTTTTATTTGTAAAATATTTTTTTACATTTAAAAAAAATATTCCTGTTTGAATACATCCTGGCCGAGTGGACAAATAATTTTTATTTCAGGTCAGCCTTTTTGGAATAAATAAAAATTTCGTTAGGGATCGGGCAGGACAAATTTTTTAAAGAAAATTTCTAGCTAGGCCGGGCTTGAAAAATTAGACCCATAAATATTAAGTATCCCCATTGTCAACCCTTTGAAAGACACGGGAAGAACTTACACATTAACTACGATGAATCCGTAATGACTATCTATGCAAATAAATATTTATATTATATCAGGGGCGTCACTAGCCTTTGCAATCGCAGGGGGCTCAACTAAAAAAAATTTATGAGGGGCGAAATATAATATTTTTTAATACAAAATATTAATCCATTTATTAGTATATTAATTAATATAAATAATTTTTTGTCTAAATAATTACAAGTTATAAAAAAGGTTAACCTCAATTGATAATGGTTTTTAAAACCACACAGGGCGATATAATTCTTATCTTAGCAACCTACATTGACAAAAGATCATTAAACTAATATAACGTTGTGTTACCATTTTTGACAATGTTTTATAGAATTGACTAATTAGGAAAAATTTGTAGGTGTAACCAAATCAATAATTCTTAAAAAGGATAATGTAAACGACCAATCCAAAACATAAAACTATATGAGTTAATAAATACTGCCAAATCAACGTATAAATATTTTCTAAATACCAACCTAATTTGCTAAATACTGACCAAAATTTATTAAAATGTAATAAAACACATTATTTAACATATATTATAACGGTATCACGTGGTCGAGTCCGGCCTCCTATATATCAACCCCCCCCCCCAAATGGACGGAGCCGTCAAGTTGGAATAAGAAAAAAAAGTTGATCTTAGTTGGGATTCGAATCCAGAACCAACTGATTGATAAGCCACGCTCTTGCCTACTAATCCATACAAATATATATTATAAATAAATTTAGTAGTACCTATCCAATTGAAAAATAAATAAAATACAAATTTGATAGGCACTACATTGAGGCAGTATTCATCATATCGATTATATGGTGGATAGACCCGTATCAGGTCAATTCAGCGAAACTTTTATCGCTTTTTTAATAGCAAAGTTAATATCGCGAAACATTTATAGCGAAGACAATTTCGCGAAGCCATTATCGCGAATTTATATACTCGAAACCGTAACCGCGAATTTATTATAGCGAATATATTTTAGCAAAACTTTTTACGCAAACCCATTACAGCGAATTTGGCCGAAATATTGGAAGCACTAACGATGAATCATATGACACTTTTTAGTGCTTGTTAGTGCTTCAATCCGTATAGTAGCTGAAACGAAAAAATGTTATAAGCAAAAATAAAAACGTGCTAACTTCACACTTAAAAGTCGATTGAAAGCACTAACGATGAAATATATATTTAATGTTTTGGTAGTAGAGATTAGTGCTTCAATCACTTTTGTAGCCGAATTTAAGAATAAAAAGTTATTTGCGAAAAAAACAAATAATGGCGACGTGCCAAAACAAAAACTATAGTAGTAATAAACATCCGTGTTTCCCCATTATTTAGTGTTTAATTAATATATTTAAATTCCGTTATTAATTTGGTTAACTGTCATGAGAATGAATTGTAATACGCTAAAGAAATATGTAGAGGTCAAATTTAGGTCAGAAAATTATGAAAGTGCTAACAATGAAACTTATATCATCCTTTAGTTCTTCTTTAGTAGAGGTTGGTGCTTCAATGACATTTGTAGCCGAATGTAAGTATAAAAAGTTATTTGCGAAAAATAAACAAATAACGGCCAAAAACTATGGCACTCCTAAACATTCAGTTTTCGCCATTATTTATTACTTAATTAGTAAATTTCAATTCCGTATTTAATTTGGTTAACCGTCTTTATAAAAAGTTGTAATACGCTAAAGAAATGTTTAGAAGTCAAATTTTGTCCAGAAAATTATGAAAGTACTAACGATAAAATTTATATCATTCTTTAGGGCTTTCTTAATAGAGTTTAGTGCTTAAATCATTTTTGAATCCAAATGTAAGAATATAAAGTTATTTACGAAAAAAATAAATAATGCTGACCAACTAATACAATAACTATAGCTCTACTAAACATTCGGTTCGCCATTATTTATTGCTTAATTAGTAAATTTGAATTCCATACTGAATTTGGCTAACAAAAAATTGTAATACGCTAAAAAAATGTTTAGAGGTCAAATGTTGGCCAGAAAATTATGAAAGCACTAAAGATGAAATTTACATCATTCTTTAAGGCTTCCTTAGTAGAGGTTAGTGCTTCCCGAATTTAAAATAAAAAAGTTATTAACAAAATAAGCAAAAAATATATCAGCGACAAACATCTTATTTTTATCATTATTTAGTGCTTAATTTGTAAATTTAAATTCCTTAATTACTTTGATTAAGAACTTTATAAAAAGTCACAAGTAATTAAAAAATGCATATTGTCCTTTTGCACTTAGCCTATCAATTTTTTCCGAAGATCATCTTACTATATTTGAGTAATAAAATGTTTCAATAGCTTATATATATTAAAATGCCCAATATACATCATTGAATAGCTCAAAAGATTATTTAAACTACTGCCTGAATGGGTCCATTGAACCCTATTCTTTATAAGTGTAATATTTATATAATATTATTAGGTTTTTATTATTTTATTATAACAAATTCATTTTTTCTCCAAAATCAATTATTCTGAGGTGTCATTGAATGATATAGTTAAAAACATTCTCTGAAATTTTTTATTCTAATTCAAATTGTTCCTTTTACATAGTTTTATTATATTCGAACATAAATTTTAGCCATATTTAGATCTCATTATTATCAACATACTGATAGTTACCCTGATTCGATAAATTAGTGCCATATCAATCCTTCAAATTCTCGGACACCTCTCTAGACGCTTAAGAAAATTTTAGAGAACCATATCAAATTGAATGTTATGTTTCTATAGATAGATATGATCAATCCAAACTCTTCTCTAGAAATTACTAAAAAAGTTATTAATAAAGATACAAGTCAAACTCCATTTGGTGGTCAAAAATATAATTCTCAAGCGTGATCTCTTCTTATTTTCTTTAAAATCTCATTTTCCCACTTAAACTTGGGTCCAAAACATAAGAAAACTATATAAGATTCATAACTATGACGTAAGTCTTCATTAAAGTTTTATTATTAAAAGATTTTTTTTAGATATATCAAAATCAATATGTTTTTTACAATAATTATGGAAAGTTATTTAACTATATAAGAATGTTTTTTTCACATTATGGAAATATTACAACAAATCATTATTTCGCGATTAGTTTAGTTACTATAAAAATTTACAAGTAATCAAAAAATGCATATTGTTTTGAATTATAAAATAAATTGACCACAAAATTTCTCACATGTGATTAATAAAAATTTTTTAAAAAAAGATTATATTTAAAAAAAAATTTTGTGTTATTAATATTAAATCTGAAATCTTAATTATTCCCATCCTAACTCTATAACAAGTAATACTTTTTTAAATAAAAATTTATGGGCCCATCGACAAATTTTATTTATTTTTTTATAAATCAATTTTCGGTCGAGTTGAGTTATAAATTTACGGATCCATAATATACAGTGGCGTAGACAAGGGGGGTGGGGGTTTGGGGTTGAACCCCCCCCCCCATAACCCGCGAAAAAAGAAATTTTTTTAATTTAAAATATATTTTTTAGATATAAAATTTTTTTTTATTAATTTTTTTTTTAAATTTTTTTCTTATTGCGAATAATTTTATTTAAAATTTATAAATAAAATTATATAAGATATGAAAATTAAATATATTTAAAAAAACAAATAAGAATTTTCAATTTTAAATGATAACATGGTTTAAAAATATATATTAAAAATTATATGTAAAATATTAAATAACAATAAAAATATATTGTAAAATATAATATTAAATATAATATTAAATAACAATAAAAATATATTGTAAATTTTTTCTAGCATAGTTAAATTAGATATTTATAAATTTAATAATAAAATTTATATTGTTAAACTAATTAGATCTTAAAAATTTTAATTAATTTTTTATAATTTTTAAATAAAAGAAAAATCATTTAATTTGGTAAATATAATGAGAAAGTAAAGGTGATAACTAATATGTTTGGAATTAAAATTTTTAAACCTAGAGTAGTTTCTAGATTTAAATATTGATGCATCTACGATTGAGGATTTTTATAAAATAAATATTTTTACTCCCTTATTGATACATTTTTATTTCAATTAAAGGAAAAATTTATTAGTCACAATTTTATTCTAAACAGCTTTCATTTTCTTTTGCTGAATACACTTGAAACGCGAGAGGATATTAAGTCTCAGAGTTTTATTCTGATGAATTATTAGGATCGTATGATAAGTTACTTTGTGATGTCGAATTTTGGTATAAAAATTTTGACAGAATAGAATACTCTTTGAGACCAAAAAATGCTTTGCAGGTCCTTTCCATGTGTAATAGCACTTTAGATTTCCTTCCTAATATAAAAACATTGCTTTTTATTTTAGCTACTTTACCGTAGCACCCACTAATGAAAGGTCTTCTTTAATTTTGAAAAGGAAACCCTATTTTAGAAGCACCGGTGAAAGCAGTTTAAATGATTCGTAATATTAAATATTTATAAGGAGATTATTCTAGATAAAAATTTGATTCTAGATAAATTATTCAAATCTCAGAGAAAAATACACTTCTCTTTATAAATTCAAATCATAAAATTGCTATATTATTATAACATAAAATTTTTATAATCAATAAGTAATTATAATGAATTCTTAGTCATAATATTTATAAATTTTCCTATTTTTAATAAAAATATTGTATTTGCAATAAGAATTAGTGATCTGTATCGGGCCTAATTTTTGAAGCCCCGGCCCGAAATTATTTTAAAAATGTTTTGCCGGCCCGAACCCGAAATTTTTTTTAAAAAGTTTTGTCGGCCTGGCATGAATTTATTTAATTATAGAAATTCATTATTATAATTACTCAAAATAAAAGATATATGTTACATGGCGTCTAGTTTTTATAAATAAAATCAAATATTTTTATTTTACATAAAAAATTTAACATAAAATTGATATATTTAGATATATTTTAAAAAAAATTCCAAGGCTTGATCCAACCCGACCCGATTTTTTTTCAAAAATATTAGGTCCGAACTCTAATACTTTTGCAGATCTCTAATAAGAATTATTAATGTTTTATTAATATACTCATTTGTTATCATTAATATAATACATAGTTAAATAAAAGGGTGTTATTTATACCAAAGTATTTTAATAATAAATAAAATCTATAATGAAATTCTCTGCAAAATTTTGTTATATGCAAAAATTTAATTAAAATAATTATTTTTAACATAGAATAAAATATATTGAGTGTCATAAAATGTGGGAGATTGGGGGGGGGGGGGGGGGAGGGATTTTATTCTTCTTTCTACACCGGATGGATTGAATTAATTTACAATTGACTAAACATTGATAAAATTTTCAGAATAATGCTTTCAGTCGCGTATTAATCATAATGGCCAAAATTTTGTTACTAATATTTTTTCATTTATGCTGGCTACTTTAGTGGTTAGACACTAATAAAGCACAAAATATTGGCAAATTTTTAACCCCCAAAAAAAATTTTAACCCCCCCCCCCCGGGTCAATCCTGGCTACGCCACTGATAATGTAAAATGTATAAATTATTATTTTTAAAATTTCAATTTTTTTAATATAAATTTCTAATAAGTATGGGAAAACTGGGCTCGTTGGATAGAGGAAACATCAATCTAACTAAATTATTATTGTATAAGAATAGAAATATATACCCAATAAAAATATTTATGTCATTATTTGCCAAAAATTATTTTAAAATTAGAACAATTATTTAACTGTAACCAACAAAATAAAGTTTTAAAAATCTTAATAAATAGATTTTAAGAAAGATTAAACAACAATTTTTCGGAATTATAAATCATTAATATGCCTTTAAATGGCATTTATAAGAGTGAGGGTATAATGATGGTTGGTCTTTGGTAGATTGGTCCTGTTAATTATTGTATCTATATATTTTTGATTAAAACAAGTGTATTATAAAAAAATAGATAAATCTAAAATAATAATAATATATTTATGTATTTTAAATATTTTATTTTAATTTTTAAAAAATTTCTCCCAAAATTCAACTTACTTAATTATAGCATATTATGAATATACTTTAAAGCCTCTAATCAAAATATCAAAAAAAATTTTTTTTATATTTAGTCCCTCTTTTATTTAATGCATTGACTAGAGATCTGCAAAAGTAGGCCCAGCATATATCTTTTATTTTGAGTAATTACAAAAATTAATTTCTATAACGTTGAGCTAAAAAAAAATTCAAATGATGTTTTCTAAAAAATAGTTTCTATAAAATTTAGTTTCTATAAAATATATAATTACTATTTAAAATAGCCTATACTTTGAAGGTTCAGAACCGGGTTAGGTATTTGACCGATCAAATACGTTGATCAATTTACCTTATTTGACCTGTATATAGACCGGTTTGCCAACATTTGTTCAGAATATGTTTTATTTATTTAATTTAGTTTAATATTATTGAATTTATTCCGGTTTAAAAGAAATGTGTTTCAACCTTCCCCGGTCCCCTATCAGTTTTTAAATTTAATAATACAATATCTTAGTTAACATCTCTGGTCTTCACTTTTTATTTTTTATTTTTTTGAATGCAACGTATTTGTCTCATTATGCACTTATAATTAGTAAATCAAACAAAACTACGATGCCTAGACTAGCAGCTGTACCGGTTTAACTTATAATATGACCCTTCTAACTTTCAAAAATGATATAATAAAGGATATTAACTTCAGCTGATACATGTGGATAAAGATTAATGATGCATTTGCGAAATCAATGTCACGAATTATGTATATACCTATATCCGTTCCAATAAATATAGTTGTTGGGATATTCTAGATATAAATGAATATATGATAACGGTAAGTAGTATTTTTCTTCTAGTTTTTTATGTTATATTTAATAAATTTTTTGCAGAGAAAAGTTTCTAAAAATGAGTTTAATGATTACTTATTGGAAGAGGAGGATATTATTGAAGACAAAAAAAATGGGAAAAGAACAGTTTGAACTAGTAATTTTAATCAATGAATGGAATAAAATGCATCCATGAGATGATGATTTAGCAAAGTTAAGATCTGGCTGGATTCGTATCATTGAGAAAATCATCACTAATCAGATGAAACTTCCCTGTACCTGGATGTTTAAAAATTATTATTTCCACTCAAATTCCATTTATTTTTTAAAAATTAGAGCATTGTAAACAATGCCAAACCATATTAAGGTTGAATACGATTAGTTCAATGCATGATAAACTTTATAAAAAGTTAATTTGCAATATATTTAATTATAAATCACATATGCTTACTCTTGTTTTAAAGAGGATATTAAGTGGTTTGAAAGGAAAGGAAATCGGCAATGAATTAGAAAAAAACTTTGCCTCTAACTGGCGGGTTGAAAAGGGCAAACAATATATGGATTTGATGTAAGCAAACTTTGAAAAATGATGATGATTTTGATCTGAAAATGGATAATAGTATTAACACACTATTAATTTTAAAATATACCGAACCCTATATATCAACCATTATTAATATAGGTTCTGATAAATTTTATATGCATTATTGGTTGCCAGATCAAATGTGTATATACAATAAATATTATCAGGATACTGATGTTTCAATACTTCAAATTAATGCTACTGGCTCCCTGGTTACAAAAATCAATAGGCCATATAATCAAAGATCAGGCCATATTTTTTTATATGCGGGAGTAATCGGAATATAATTAAAATGTGGTCAAATACCTGTAGTGCAAATGCGACCCACGATATTATTCATATTTCGCTTTGGTTAAATATATGGATACAGTGGTGCAAAAATCCCCAAAAGTTGTAACTGATCATTCTTTAGCTTTGCTAGGCGGCAGCTAGATCTTTAGAAAATTTTATAGATCTGAAGGCTTATATTGAATATTCATTTAATATAGTAATGGGACAAAAATTAAACATGCCCAAGATTTATATTAGAGTTGATTATCTCCACTGTATTAAGTTAATAAGCAGATGGCAGGGTTTTTATAAAAAACCCCGTTTGTTTAGAGAGTTTTATATTCCCACAATGGCTATGATAATTAAGTGTGGTGCAACAGACAGAAATGATAATTGAGTCCTATAATAACATGTACTAGCGAATTTAGCGGGACTGAAATATGTCCCGATAATTGTTGGAATGCTAAGAAATACCTTATCTGGACTTGAGAAAATGGAAACTGATATTTATGATGAAGGCGATGATATTGAGATAATTAATTTAAATATAACCAGTAATCTATATCATTGGATAGAAAAGAAAAATAGGGCAAATCTAAACAATATTTGTAAAAGAAGAAAATTATTTTTGTTGCCAAGATATTATAATACATTTATGCAATATTTTGAGGACATATCCCTTATGGTCTAACATTATGCAAGTACATTATAAATATTGGCAACAAACTGCCTTTACGACTAATATTGAAAGTTATTTCAACATCTTAAAAAATAGAACTTTTAAATCTGAAACATTACCATTACGTTTGGATAAATATTTCTGCAAGCATTTCAACGAATAAAAAATATTATTACACTGGCGGAAGCTGCAAGAATTACAAATTTAATTAAAGAAGAACATATTGATTTAGATATCGTACAACAATCGGAATTTAAAACTAACGAGTTAATTATGGAGGAAAAGATTGAAATAATAGATATCAAATCACAAGAGACCTCTGATTTGAAAATGCAAAAATTTAAAATTAACGAAGTCTCGATTCACAATGAAGTTTCAATTAATGAAAATGTACTTGAAAACTTGAAAGGGTTGACGGATAAGCCAGTATAGCAAGGAAAAAAAGTTCTTATTATGAGGCTCACTGTCCTGAAATCATTTTATTAAATATTTTATATCAAATAAAATTGATAAAACAACTACATTTATAATGAGAGCTGAATTAGCGATGACGATGTTTCCCAAGACTTTATATGATCATGTGAGGCAACTATTTTTATGTCATCGATAAATTTTCAAAAATATATATAGTATGACGGATAAATTTAAATGCACTAATAATGAGTGCTAGATACCAATTAATATAAACATTATAAATACAACAGGTATCCAAAACTTGGCAGCTGCGAGACACCTTGCCTGCCCAATCCTTCTGTAAATCGTAAAAGAATTTGAACCTTGTGCATGAATACGAATTTCATGACAAATCATTACAACAGGAAGTGAAATGTTTAAATTAAATGATTTCCCAATTTTATAAATCTTTCTGTTAAAACATATTTTTTAAGAGCAGCAATTATTTTTATACCACCTGCTGTGTCCACAGGGCTAGGGCATTATATATGTTATTCAAAACGAATAGATAGAACTTGGGAAGTTTATAACTGACCTTTTGTCCATGGTATGCAAAAGAAATGACATCCAAGATGATGTGATATGTCATGCCTTGTTATATACAATATAAAGAAAGAAAGAAAAATTTGCGAAAAAGGATTAAAATTTTTAATGAGTGAATCAGACATTTATTTTTTATTGATTAGCTATGATTCATTAATTTAATAAAATTTGATGAATTGGAAATGTTTTTTTACATTGATTGGATATGATTACTCAATTTAATTAAAAATTTGATATCAGCGATGTGTTTTAATGCGTTTATTTGACAATTATAAATCTCCACGGAGACATACTAATTGAGAATGCGAGTTACTAGAAATATAACCATCAATTAGTAAAATAAACAATTATTAAATTTTTTAAAGTTTTCCTTTCATATCTTTGTCTCTTTTTTATTTCTTCCTTCTTTTAGTCAATCTTATTTTCCCCTCTTTGCTCCCATAAATTCCAACTCCCACCACGCGGTGATAAGTGAATGAGATTAGTTAATGAGGTAAATAAGATATTAAAAACCTTCATCTAATTATAATAACTTAATTTAGCTTTAAATTATAAATTAAAGGTAAATAATTGTAGAAAAAGTCAATTCGCCCGTTTGACGAGTTAGCTATACTTGGACATGTGCGCCGCCGGTCAAATGCACCGCCGCCGATGATTTTGACCACGCCGACGCCGCGCGCCAAAAAATTGTCGGCGCTCAACACGCCGCCGCCGATGTAAAAATTCGGCGGCGTGGCGGCATAATACATATTTTTTATTATTTATTTTATATATTATTTATGAATATAAGAAAAATATTAAATATTTTTTGAATTATTAAAAAATGCGATTTTATTTTTTAAAATTAATAAATATTATTTGCTATAAATTTGGTAACAATCCTTATTCGCTCACTTTGGGCAGGTTTGTGACCAACGTGCTAGATAAAATAAGATTGGGACATTAAATTTGAAAAGGTAAATCTATATTTTATTCTTTTATTTTGATTCAAATAATTTACAACTTGTTATATAAAATTTATTTTTTATCATAATAGAAATTTTATTTAATTATTTTTAATTTGTTGCCATTATAACATATATAAAAATACCAGGACTAAAACAATTATAATGGATGCAGCATTGCAATACCCTGTAACAAAATATAGTATATCCTTGCAAGCAAAACCTTCTTTTGCATGGAAACATTTTGGATCCTTAATATTAAAAACTGACACAAATAATAAGAGAACCAGTGTTGCTACAGATAAAGTCTTTTGTAATATATGCTTGCAAATAGCACTTGATAAAGATGGTGAGGATGAAAATAATTCTTCATTTTCAGAGTAAATTTTTTGATTATTTTATAAATATTAGTAAATTTTTTAATTAGTTATCCAATCAAATCTTTTTCAAAAAATATCAGCACATCAAATATAATAAAACATTTACTTGACAAACATGATTTATCATGTAAAGAAGAAATATCTAAACAAAATTTAAAGTTATTTTTCAAACCCATTGTAAAAGATACAACTGACCCTATAAAAGATAAAAAATGGATTCTGGTAAGGAATTATGTTCTCATGTGTTGCAAGGATTTAATGCCATTCTCTTCTATAAATAATACTGGAATGCAAGATTTTCTAAAGGTTATTTGTAAAATCATTATAATATTTTATAGGGCAATCTTAATTTTTATTTGTTAAGATATTTAATTATTTTATAACATCCCACATTTAGAATTTTTTATGGCATAATATTTTATTATTAACTTTTTATTATGTAGAAATATGGCATTATTTCTGTTATGTTCATCATTTTTTTTTATTTATTTTTTTTTTCTCGGAATTATCAATATTATTTTTGATTATCGATTTTTTGAAATTTATCAATATTTTTCATGGAATTTATTTTTTCTCGGAATTATATATATTATTTTTTTTATCGATTTTAAGAAGAAAAATTATTAGGAAAAAAAGAATTTGAAAAAAAAAAATAAAAAAAAAATATAAGAAATAATAGAAATCGGAAAATATTATAATGGCGACTATGTATACGGAAGAACCCGCGCGGAAATATATATAAAAAAAAAAGAAAAAAGAGAAAATTTAAATTTGATATAAAATTGTCTAAAATGCCAGCAGTAATTCCGGTCAAAGAAACCAATGACTCATTTACTACTTTTCGAATAAAACTAGAAGCCTACTTTACACTAAATGATATATCGGACAACGAGAAAAAGAGAGCAGCATTGATATCGGCACTATCAACCTATGACTTAAATAAAGTAATTTTAAAATTCGCTCCCAAGTCTATTAATAAAATTAAATATGACGATATGTTAGATTCTTTGATAGCTAACGAAAAAAAAATAGCACCATTGGAAAGTTTCCAATTTGTTAAACGTACCCAAAGAGAGGGAGAAACTAATTTGGAATTTTTAAATTCGTTAAAGGCTTTAGCATTGAAATGCAACTTCAAAGAGAAATATGAAGAAAATCTAAAAATGCAGATAATCAACGGATTGGAGAGTAAAGAGATCAAAACAAAGTTATTATTAGAAGAGGACATGGGAGTAGAGGAAATCGAAAAACTCCTCCGAACTATGGATTTGATAGAGGAAAAAGAAAAAGCGAAAGATATATTTTATTGTCAAGATGGAAAGGATCGATGCGAAGATAAAATAGAAAATAAGGAAATAAACTATATACAAGACAATAAAAGGTATAATAGTAATAATAATAATAACAGAGTTCAGGAACGCTACATTGACAATTATTATCCCCACCAAACGAGATTCGATAACAGATTTACTAGATATAATAATTATGACAACTCGAATTATGGAAGATATAATAACGTTAATCCGCGGTACAAATATGATAATGATAACAAATATTATAATAATGATAACAAATATAATAATAATGACAACAAATATAATAACAATGATAACTACCGACATAAAAACTGGTACGACAACAATAATTATTATCATAAAAATAAGTATCAATATTCTTACGATAAGACAAGGGGAAATTACAACACCAACAATAATAACTTTAAATACAACGACAATCAATATTACAGTCAGACAAAAAAAACTTGCTTCAAATGCGGTAGCGATAAACATCTTATTAAATATTGCGATCAAAGAGACAAAGAGGAAGATATATCGTATATATACTCGATGGATATCAAATCTTGTAAAGAAAAATTCAAAATCAATTTAAATATAGAAGGTAAAAAAACAAACATGATCCTAGATACAGGAGCATCAGTATCAATCATTTCATTAAAGACATGGAATAAAATCAACTCCAATAAAACAATTCATGATTCGGACACAAAATTAAAGACGTACGAAGGTAACGAAATCGCCATCATAGGCAGCGTGGACGTAAAAGTTCAAATAAAAGAAACCATAAAATATATACCCTTAATAATAGTGAAAGCTGATGGACCCTCATTGGTAGGTATAAACTGGATAAAGGAATTCAGAGAATTGGTATGGGAAGAATCAAGATTAGCAGGAACAGAAAACACATACGATAATAATAACAAAATATATTATGTGGAACAAGAATTAAAGGCCCTAACGGAGAAGTACGTAATAATATTTGATAAAAAATTAGGGAAATTGAACAATATGGAAGTCCATTTGAGTATAAAAGACGACGCGATCCCAAAATTCTGCGCCCCCAGGAAAATCGCGTATGCCTTAGAAGAAAAGGTGGATGAGGAATTAACTAAATGGATTAATGATGACATAATAGAACCCATAAAATTCTCAGAATGGGCCAGTCCTCTGGTCCCGATAGTGAAGCCCAATGGGAATATTAGGTTGTGCATAGATTACAAAATAACTATAAATCCATGGATGACACCGGACATATACCCTATCCCCAGAATACAAGAAATATTCAACAAATTAAGAAAAGGGGAAAAGTTTTCAACCATTGATTTTTCAAATGCTTACCATCAAATAGTAATAGATTCTGATTCGAGGAAGTATTTAGCTATTAACACCCACAAAGGTTTATTCCAATTTAAAAGAATGCCATTCGGAATAACCCCGGCGTCAGCAATATTTCAAAGGACCATGGACCTAATTTTCGGGATGACGGGGGTAGCATACTACATTGACGATCTAATAATTACCGGTTCTTCGGATGAAGAGCATCTAAAAAATCTAGAGGAAATATTCCAACGAATGTCGGAGTTCGGTCTCAAAGCGAATTTCGAAAAGAGCAAATTTTTTAAAGAAAAAGTAAAATACCTAGGACATGTCATATCCAGCAAAGGTCTTATGCCCTCCGACGAAAAACTAGAAGCGATAAAATATGCTCCAATTCCTGAGTCAGTCAACGAATTGCAGTCACTGACTTATGAATTACTATCATCGATTTATAAAAAAATTTTCAACAATCGCGGCACCCCTTTATGACTTATTAAAGAAAGGCAACAATTTCCAATGGACGGAAGAATGCGGATCCAGTGTTGAAATCTTAAAGAGATGTTTGACTAATCCTCCAATAATCGTTCATTTTGATCCAGGTAAAGATATCCAACTCACTACGGATGCGTCTATGAAAGGCGTAGGAGCCGTATTGTCTCATATCGAGAAAGACGGATCTGAGAATCCCATAGGTTTTGCTTCACGGACACTATCTGCGGCAGAAAAAAACTACTCAACTATCGAAAGAGAGGCATTAGCGCTTGTATTTGGAGTAAAGAAATTTTATGAATATTTAGTGGGTCAAACTTTTACAATATGGACCGATCACAAACCTCTTATATATATATTTGGCAACAAAAGTTCGGCAAATATAACGTCACCACGATTGCTCAAATGGTCTCTAATATTAGGAGGGTACAATTGCGAAATAAAGTATAAAGCTGGCAAGGAAAACAAAGTGGCAGACGGACTTTCAAGATGCCCAATGGAAAACAAAACAAAGACCATAATGAAGAAGTATATTTTATAAACGAACATCCAATATCGATAGACGAAATTCGGGAAAAACTTAAAAACGACGACATGTTAAAAAAGGTAAAGGAGAGTATAAAAACACAATTCAAGTCAAAAGATGACAGTGTACTAAGACAATACGAAATGTGCAAAAACAATTTATGGGAAAAGGACGGATGTTTATACAAAGGAGACAGAATAATAATTCCAACAGAATTGCGAAAAAAAATACTAAACGAATTACATAATGGTCATCAAGGAATCGTCAGAATGAAAAGTTTAGCCAGACAATATGTATGGTGGCCCGGAATCGACCATGAAATAGAAGAACTATGTCGTCAATGCGAATCATGTAACACATGGGCAAACAATCCTCCAAGAATGCAAGATCATCATTGGGAGAAACCGACAAGACCTTGGCAAAGAGTTCACATAGATTTCGCAGGACCGTTCAAAAACACAATGTGGCTCATATTGTTAGACACCTTTACCAAATGGGTGGAGGTAAAAGGAATGACCACCACCACATCTGAAAGAACTATGGGGGTACTAGGCGAAATATTTTCTAGATGGGGATATCCAGAATCCTTGGTATCGGACAACGGTCCACAGTTCACCAGCAATCAATTTAAAGAATATTGCTTGAAACACCGAATAAATCATGTGCTGACACCTCCATACCATCCGAGCTCCAACGGAGAAGCAGAACGCATGGTACGAACGGTTAAAACAGCTATGGAAAAAAATACAACCCCAAACAAGTACGAAGGATTAAACGAATTCTTATTAGCTTATAGGAACACGCAACATGCAGCGACGGGACAGACACCAGCAAAAGTGATGTTGGGACGAAATGTTCGAAATCATCTGGAAATGATTAAAGAGACCACCCAAGAAAGCCGATCAAACGATACACAAATGGAACAGAGAGGTCAATTTAGGATAGGACAACCGGTGTGGGCCAAAATGTACAACGACAAGGTAAAATGGATAAAAGGAACAATAGTGGCTCGTGCTGGGAGGTGCATATACGTTGTGGATACCTCCAAGGGCCGATGGAGAAGACATCAAGATCAAATGCGGAAGAGAACAGACATTCTCTAAGAGGAGAGATGTTATGTTCATCATTTTTTTTTATTTATTTATTTTTTTTCTCGGAATTATCAATATTATTTTTGATTATCGATTTTTTGAAATTTATCAATATTTTTCATGGAATTTATTTTTCTCGGAATTATATATATTATTTTTTTTATCGATTTTAAGAAGAAAAATTATTAGGAAAAAAAGAATTTGAAAAAAAAAATAAAAAAAAAAAAATGATGAACATAACATCTCTCCTCTTAGAGAATGTCTGTTCTCTTCCGCATTTGATCTTGATGTCTTCTGAAATCGGAAAATATTATAATTTCAGATGCCAAAGAATTACCTGACAGAACTACACTTAGCCGGAGTGGATTAGATGATGTTTATTTATCAATGAAAGCATACATATGCCAACAAATTAATGTAGGTCCTAAATTTTGTGCTATAACATTTGATATGTGGACAGACAAATATAGACGGCGAAATTATATCACCTTTACTTTTCACGAAATAGATAATAATTTTAATATTGTATTTTATACAGTGGCGACACATCATGTCACCCAAAAACATACCGCTGAAACTATTCTTTCCGAAATAGAAAAAGTTGAAAATGAATTTGATTTAGGGTCCGAGAAAATTCAAATGGTTACGGATTAAATAAGAATAGTTTATAAAGTTATTGTTTATTTGTGAAGAACATAGCATAAACATATAAGAATGAATATTTGCAATAATTAATAAAATATTTATTAATGAATTAATTATAATAATCAGGGATTTTAATACTAGTTTTTGCCCATTAATAGCTTAAACAGGATTTTTTAAATTAGTTTTATTTTCTAATATGACTTATTAATTCTTGCGTATATCATATACATAAAATAAATATCATTTAAATCTCTTTTTAAATTTTTTTTATATGTTTCTTGCAAAATCATTAATTATATATAAAAAATATGAAAATAATGTATATTATATTATTTATTTATTATAAATACATAACAATTTTCATTAATGCATTTTAAATTACGTGATACGTGAAATATAGCGCATATGCCCTTTAACCGTTGAGTAAACAACAAAGCTACGATAGGTATTCCTCACTTCCATCTAATTGGAAAAACGAAATTAATTTGGGTACGAAAGTAAAAAAATGTGAGGAGCCCTCTACACGTTTGTGGGCAAGCCGCACGTACTTGTACGCACTTAGGCGTCCATAGGCTCCAAGAGAAAGAGCGGGGCAGAGATAAAGAGCCTATGCCCAAGAACTGATGCGTAAGTTAATTATGGGTTGTGGCTGATTTTAAGTTTAAAAAATTTTTTTCTGGCGTATATTGTTTCAGACAACATTTAAAATAAAAAGTACATACCAATTGAGTTTTAGTTTGTCCTGATCTAGTAGCAACACAGTGATTTAGAAATATTAAGAAATTATTTATTTCAGATATCCATCCTTAATACGGAGAAGTTTTTTGATAGAGTTTTTGCAATTATTTAGTTTGATGAATTGCTTCATGTTTAAGTTAAGTTCCATAATATCTTTTATTGTTTTATAGTACCATAGGGATTTATATTTAGTGTATTCTTTTTTTTTTATAAGTGTATAGCCATTTAATTGCATCATGAACTAGATTATGTTCTGAGTTCCTTATGATGTGGGCGAGGAATTGAATGCGCCGTTCTTTTAAGGTAATGTTTATTGGGGTATGTTTTGATACCTTCCATAGATTATTGTTGGATATTACTCTCGGGTAGAAGATTCCGTTAACGATTCGGAGGCAGTTATTTATGAATGATTGTAATTTTCTGTTCTCCGTTTTGTTTAATTCCCATAGATCTCCTCCATATAGCAATATTGGAATAACTGTGGAATTAAAAATTCTTAGTCTGGTGTGTACAGATATTTCTTTTGTTTTCCATATTTTCATGTATTTATAAAAGGCTCCTCTTACTTTTTGTATTCTTATTTTCAGCTCTTCTTGATAACCTCCTGTGTTGTCAAACATGACGCCTAGATATTTTATTTTGTCAACTATTTTGATTTCATTTCCATCTATTGTGAAATTTAGATTTTGAGTTGCGTTTGGAGAAGAAAGAATACAAGTTTTTATGAAATTTATTTTTAACCCCATTCTTAGGCTAAGGGTTCCTAATAAATATAACATATCTTTCGTTTCTTCGAAGCTAGTCGATATGATGACTATGTCATCGGCATAAGATATTATTTTGTTTTCTAAACGTATTGTTGTGTTTGAGCTTATTTCTATTAGATTTGCGCATCCTAGGACCTCTTTTATAATTTTACTGATTATGATATTAAACAGTAACATTGATTAAATTTTGTAAATAAATAATATAATGTAATTTAATTTTGTTTTATCATAAATAAATAAAAGTAACTAATAAAGTTAAAAGTTAAATCCTACATTATAATTATTTTATTAAGAGCCTTTTAAAATTATCTAATGTTATATAGCAATTGTAGCTTAAATATTTCCTTCAATAAGAACTTGCTAAAATAATTATATATAAATTATATTAGAAATGTCGCTATATTTTTTTATCGGATCGGATCAGACCAATTTCACCCATTTTAAAATATCGGTTATCGGCTAATATTATAAAATTTGATCTGATATAAAATGTCTTATTTAACAAAAGTTAAATGTTATAAAATTTTAAAAAAAGTTATATCTAAAATCATTTATTTTTATAAATAAAATCAAAATCCATTTTTATGTATACTTTTTTAATAATAATAAATTAATAAACATTCTGCCATGTTGATATTTTTTTTGCACATTCTGTATATAAAAGTGTGAGATAATCTTTTCAGAATCTGTTTTTAGTGAAGCTGGTGATATTGACAGTTACTATCGCCGCAAGCTGACCTCTGATAAATTGGAAATATTGGTATTTCCAAAAAGAAATCTTCGATATATTAATGTTAAATATTGTTTTAAATATTTATTTCAAGTTTCATAATATAATTGTTTATTACTTATTATTTGTACCTATTATATAAAAGTAATTTAACAATAAAAATATTTATACTTTTAGAATTACAATTTAATTGAATATAAACTATAACTGATCATTATATTATATTTAAATGACATAAGTTATGGTATAGTTAAATTATAGATGTTATACTAATAAAAAGTATATTAAAAATTAAAACCATTGGTATCTTTACAAAATTAGATATGATATCGGATCTGTAATCGGTCGATATCAATGTAATATCGAGAATATCGGGAATCAGCCTCCAAAAAGTGGTATCGTTACACCCCTAAAAAATATATATCCAAAATGATTTTAATTTGATAATCAACCATCTTCTATAAAAAATTTTAACAACAATTATCTAAGAGGGACTTAAGTATAGGTATTATTATGTTAATAATTATAAAATAAATGTGTTTAACAAAGTTTGTAGAGGAGTTTGTTGAACCTTTAATAACTTTTTTACTTGTGCAATTTTGACATTCAGCTTGTACCTTGTCCTTTTTCCAGGAACCCGAACCGTTATTTATAACGGTTCAGTGTGGTTACAATTCATTATGTAAAAAATTATAATGGTTACGTTTTGGTTACGGTTCTTAAGAAAAAATTTATAAAGGTTCAATTCGGTTCAGCTAATTGTAAAGGTTTATAATGGTTCATTAAGGTTTAAAAAAATTTTTATATTGAAACAGCACCATCGTCTAATTTATTTTTATTATAAGCATCTATGAATTATATATAAAAAAAACATCTAAGATTCAAAATAACATATCTTAAAATATATTATTTGAACTAAGTAATATATCTTCTAATATAAATGGATTCATATTTGTTTGATGAGAGAATAACACAAATTTTAGCCCCGAAAATGCCCTTTCTACAGAAACATGTGTTGCAGGAACCGCCAGTACTATAAGAGCAAGTGTATATAATTTTGGATATTCAAATTATTTCCATTTCTAAAATATAAAAGCTAAACCGGTTTGAACCGGTTTAACCTTTTTTATAAAGGTTTTTTACTCCTTCAAAAAATAATTATATCGGTTGTTACGGTTATGGTTCAGATATTTATAATGGTTTAATGGTTAGTTCCGGTTCACTCAGGATCCCTGCTTTTTTCACATGAATTACTTTATAAAATTTTCCATTTAGAATTTTAAGATTCGAATTTAATTCAGGAGAACCTTTCTCCATAATTTCATCTTCACTACTATGAATGTTAAACATTTTACAAATTAAAAAATATTACATATAAAATATATCCTTTTCTTATTTAGTTTTGGTGTTGTTATTTTTAATCTTCTTTATGACCTGTAAAATTTCGAACTAATTTTTGTTATCAATATATTTAAAATATAGCGGGAAAAAATAAAGAAAATAATACAAGATTTCACGAAAAAAATAAAGTTACTTTGAGTGATATGTAAATGTTTTAAACATGTATATTAAAAAGAATATGTATCTGTATCTTTTTAAAGAAAATGAAAAAGATACAAGATTCTTTTCAAAATAAAGGATCTTAGATATAGATACTAGTATTTTATTAAAAATGTCAATAAGATACTGAGTACAAGATACAAAATGATATTGTTTCTTGTATCTTAGATACAAGTATTCGCGGTACTGCCCAACTCTGTTACAATCTATATTTCATTTACGTCAAAAAAAAAATAACGATTTACCAATTGTCACTTATCAAGGGTACATCTTCCCTGGAGTTTTATTTAAATATGTTAGCAATACTTATTTTAGCCCATTTACGTCAAAAAAAATTCAAAATGTTTAAAAATAATGATTATGACAATTGTCACTTATCTACGGTACATCTTCACTGAAGTTTTATTTAAATATGTTAGTATTATTATTACGTCAAAAAAATTCAAAATGTTTAAAAATAATATGACAATTGTCACTTATCTACGGTACATCTTCACTGAAGTTTTATTTAAATATGTTAGTATTATTATTACGTCAAAAAAATTCAAAATGTTTAATGATTATGACAATTGTCACTTATCTAGGGTACGTCTTTAATGAAGTTTTATTTAACATGCTAGCAATACTTATTTTAGCCCATTTTCGTCAAAAAAACTTTAAAAATAACGATCATGACAATTGTCACTTTTCTATTACATCTTCATGAAATTTTAATTTAACATGTTTACAATCTATATTTTTACCCATTTGCGAAAAAATTCAAAAAACTTAAAAATAGCGATTATGACAATTGTCACTTATCTAGGGTACATCTTCATTGAAGTTTTATTTAAACATGTTAACAATACTTATTTTAACCCATTTAGTCAAAAAAATTTAAAAACTTTAAAAATGACGAGTATGACAATTGTCATTTAATATGGTATATATCTTAATTGAAATTTTAATTTAACATGTTAAAAATACATATTTTTGCCCATTAGCGTCAAAAAAAATCTAATATGTTTAAAAATATTATGATAATTGTCATTTTTCCAAGGAACAACTTTATCGAATTTATAATTTCACATCTTTACAATATAAATGATATTTTTACTCTTCTGTGTCAAAAAATATCAAAATCTTAAAAAATAACGAATATGACAATTGTCACATTAAAATACTATAAGATCATATAAAATAACATAAAAAAGTTTAATATAAATATTTTTAAAAATAATTATTTAGACTCTTTTAATATACTTAAAAAATGGACAATTTTACAAAAATGATTTTTAAAAAAAACTATAAAAGATTTCACCTAATTTATAATAAAATTCACAAAAGAACTTGTTAAAAAAGATTTATTTACAAAGATTAAAAATTTTATATCAAAATATGTTCAAAAATCTTTTGAATTTCAAAAAATATTTTTTGCTTAAAATTTTGGGCGTGAAAATCACTAATAAATAATATTAAAATTAGCATATCATATTTTTTTATTAAAAAACATAAAATAATAGAAATCCATTTTCATAATATAATAATCATATTTCATTTCATTTCATTTCATTTCATAATAAAATATAAATAAAATAAATTATTTTAATAAAAATAAATAAAATAATACTAGGCCGCGATATATTTCGCAAAATAGGTTTCGCAATATTGTCATCGCGACTTAAGTTTCGCGATAATGACTTCGCTATAAAATTTTTGCTATTATTGATTCTCGATAAAAGTTTCGCTCTAATGTATTGGCTTTAAAGGTTTCACTATAAAAAATTTGCGATATTTGTTTCGCGATACTGTCTTCGCGGATATTCGCTAATGTGGATTCGCGATAAAAGTTTCGCTATAAAATTCATTCGCGATAAAAGTTTGGCTGAATTCACATAGCTGGTTAGACCTAGATGACATTATGAAGCTAGATAAGTAATCGAGAAAATTATTGTGAGATATTAAATTTCTAGAATATTATGTTCCATTTTTAATGATATATAAACGACTAGACAGTTGACCATTATTGCATATCTAAATTATGCGATCAGATGCTCTCAGCAGCATGAGTAATAATCTAAATTACATAGTTAAACAAATAATAGAATCCAGTTAATTTGCAATCATAGCCATGACACTCACGATGTAAACTCATATCAGAATTTATTATATTATATAAAATGATAAAGCAAAAACACTAAAAATCTTTAGAAGAAATAATTCTGCAAATATATTGAAGCCTTGAGTTATTTATATGGCAAGGATGCCATATTAGAAATGAAACATTTTAAAATAAGGACGAGAGTGATATGATGAAATCAATTAAGATTTTATATATTATTGTCGCACCACCTCTAGTTGGTATATTATGTCTTAAAATAATAAAAGTGTGGAATAATATCAAAAATATACTCGTATTAAAAATTTAACTCAAAACTGTTTTTCAAGGAAGAAAAACAATAGCTTTCCTAAAATTACGTAAAAAAAAGAGAATAAAAGATATCTAATAAGATAACATCCATCGTGAGATGATTAATAAGATGTATAATTTTAAATAATATGTTTAAAAAAATAAATGGCGTTAAATTTATTATCAAAAGCATTTATTAGTAAATGCTTTGAAATATTAATTGTAATATATTCTATAACAACTGCCAAATACGTCTGTAAAAATGGCATTTTACCTAATATTTTATAAACAATTTTATATAATTGAGGATTATCAACTATATGTCTACTAACTATTTTTAGGAGGAGGCATGGCAATTAAATTTAAAAATGAATAATATAGTTGTTTAGTGATTTTGAACTCGGCTAATTACAAATGTGTTAATATTCAATTAATAAATGATTATATTTATTTAATTGGGTTATAAAAATTGATGTCGATATTTCCTATGAATTTATTTAAAATATTTTAAAGGCATTGATCCAGATTCTTCCTAACAACGCGTTCTTTTTGACTCTACAACCACTGTTAGTAAATAGTTAGGGATTCCTTCATAAATTACTTTGACTTGAGTTGTCCCGATGATCTTAATCAAGTTACCATCGTAGGCTGTAAGTCGAAATCTGGATTTCTTCATTTCTCTTATGCCAATTTTTTTAACCATCTCGTGAGGTATGAAATGATGGTAAACTTTGACCCAGTATCGACTTGCATAGTTGTAGTAACATTATTTAATTTCAAAGTAGTCATAAAAGCACTGTCATCACCTTTGTCTATTTTCAGCCAGATAGTTGATATTGAATTCATTCTCATTATTGTCTTTGGCAGTGTCAACTTTATTTTCCCCAACTTCTTCAATGTTCATATACAATTATTGTTATCGTAGCAATTTTGATTATCATACTGGATTTGTTTTCTTTGATTAAAATCCTTCCACCGATTACGATCGTCATATTCGATTTGTTTACTTTGGTTATCATTATTAAGCCACCTGTTGTTTTCTTCATAATTATTTGATTTTTATTATAAGATCGCTAATTATTATGATTTTGATCGTCACATTGAATCTGTCTCCTCTGATTATAATTACACGAGGCGTTGTTCCTACCGTAGTTGTTGTTATAAGATTGATAATTATTATGAAAGTTTCTAAAGTTGCTATTGTTATACCGATAATTGTAATTTTGATAATTGCCATCATTATACTGATTATTTCTATAGTTATTGCAATTATAATTATAATTATTTCTACCATTCCTAAAATTCCTATTCTTGTTGTCATTAACATTACTAAAATGGTTATTACCATAATTCCTATTCCTAATGTCAAAATTTTGTCTCGTATTATAATTAGGTCTATTATGGTTAGTAATATTCTCATTCCTATTAGAAGTATTTTGGTTATCTAAATTCTTATCATTATTTTTATTAAATTTTTTATCCCTACTAAAAACATAATTAACATTGTCACTTTCTGATTTAATGTTAATACTATCCAATTTTTCTCCTATTTCAATCATTTCGTCTAATGTATAGTTAATTTTTTTATTTAATTTATTTTTTATATTATCGTTTAAACTAGATGTTCTCAATTTTTCTTCTGTGCGATCATCATTAATAAAATTACATTGTCTACTCAACTTAGAAAGGCTAAAAAACCAATCCATGAAAGATTCCTCAACGCCTTGTGATGCAAGGTTAAAGTTGTTAGTTAAGATCCAAATATCTTGACTGTACAAGGTATTTTAATTTTTTAATGACAACACTATAATCTTTGATATCTACCTTAGTACATTAATGACTTGATTTTACGTATAGGTCATCAGATAAACATAAATTTTTCAATTTTTACTGAGTCTGATTATATTGTTTGAGAAAAATAATCATCTAATCTCTCCAAGTAAGTGTTGGTTCAAACACCCCTCCAGTTTTGGGAATTTAACCTCCCTGGTAGATGAAACAGTAATTTTTTCGTCCATATTTAAAATTTGCAAATTTTTATTTTAAAGTATAATTTTAAATTAGCATAAAGATAAAATTGACATTATAAAGTCTTATGATTATGTATTCAATTTTTTTTTAAACTTTGTGTGTGTCCTTTTATATCGAATAGTTTTTATGATTTATTATACAATTCCAAAAAAAATTTTTTATTTTTAAATATTTTTTTTATAATTATCGGCATAAGCACAATATAAATGAGATTTTTTTATATGTCATTGTACGTGAATAATCATACCGGGGCACCATGTTAATATGGTGTAAAAGTTTTTATATCATATTATTACATTTAATCTATAAGAGAACTAATTAACTAACTAAAAACTATTATAAAAAATAAGGTATATATATCTTTTACAAATTCGATTACACAAAAATAAAAAGTATCAAAATATATTATAAAAACAATTTAAACAAAAGCAAGGTTACAGGCTGAAACGTATTAAACAAGGTTATATTCAAATAATACCAATTAAAGTTATATAAAATATCAATATAAATTTAAATATAAAAAAAATCAATTTCCATTATTTAACACTATTCTAATAATTAAAATACCACTTATTTAATAAAAATCTAGATAGTTTAATTAATTTTTAAATTATAAAATCAAATCTATATATAATACTTAATAAAATTATAAAAGAAATCGTTCAGGGGGCTGTCAATAAATTATTTTTAGTTCAGGGGGATATTAGGGAACCATTAAAAAAATTTTCGTTTCAGGAGGCTATTGATATTTTTCAGGGGACTATAGCCCCTGCGCCCCTCCCCACCTCCTAGTGACGCTACGGTATTATATGCTTACTATTAATTATTCAATAAATGTTTTATTATGAAATAAAACATTTTTTTAGATTGACTTATATAAAAATAAAACTCAACATATCAACAGTAAAAATATTTTCAGAAGGGATACGATTTAATTTGATTTTATATTTTAAAACAAATAATTTTATAATATTAAAAAAGATTAAAATAAAATATTGGTAATAATAATTTACCTGCATTGATCCCATGGCTCCATCTAATAATTTCCATGATCCCCTTAACAGAGCCGAATCTCTGAAAAATATAAAATACTCACACCTAATGTGTGATAATCACTTTGTTCCTATAGCAGCTACATCAACCTGCTGTTTTGGACAAGCGGCTTTAGATCTATTCAAAACAATAAAAAAATTATACCTTTCTCCATTCTACAAACTCAAACAGAAAATCGCCGTATATTTAAAACATCATGGCCCGACCTCACCATTTGATATTTTTTTTAACTTAAACTGGTATATGACATATTTTATTCTCTATATTATAAAGTTAATTTTTAAATAATAATATTTTATCATATTTGTATATAAATTTTAATAAAAAATTGAATTTAAAATAAAAAAAATTTGAAAGAAAACAATTTTAAAAAAAAAAATTTAATTTCACAATTTGAAAAATAATAATTCATGATTTTATCTTTTTCTTATGCTTTTTGTATCTTGCACATTTTGACAAATAAATTTATTAATTCTTTTCCAAAAAATAAAAAATTAATTTTTCTTGATAATGGACTCGATAAATTAACAAAAAAAAATGGCAATGAATACACAAAATTAACTTCTCATTATTAATTTAAAAAAAACAACAAAGAATGCACAAAATTGACTTCTCCCCCAAAAATAGATATGTATAACAACTTATTTTGTTAAAATTGATAAATTAAATTACTTACTATGCCATTTAGCAGATAATTTAGAGCCACCTGGTGGATTTTGCAACCTAGGTATTTATTGGGGCCACTCTTGAAATTTTCATATTAGGACTCTTTATAAAATATCAGAAATTTGGAAAAAATAATTTATTTTAATATTTCAAAAAATTAATAACAAATTTTGAACTACATTTAAGAAAAATATATAAACTAAAAATAAATTCTATTCAAAATACATAGAAGAGTTCACTTAGGGCTATAAAATGAGCTTTAATAAGTATATATAGCTTCTAATATTAATGTTATCCTAATTTTGAAAATCATATTTTCGAAAAATGACTAAGTAGAGCCACTCTAAGATCTATCACGTGTCTAATAGAGTTGAGAGACTAATATTTTGGATTCGACAATTACAACACTTCATTAATAACTTATATACCAAATAGCAAAACATGAGATGTTCATGTTGTAAAGTAATTTGATATGGAATAACTCTATAGTTAAATATAATTGAAATTGCTAGACTTTTGTTACCAGTGGAAGAGCATCCGTTTGGGGCAAAACAGCGGGGACATTTGAAACCTTCCATACAGTCCTTGTGAACGTGTGTGTGATAGTATGAAATTTTAAAACTTACTTAAAATACTCAAGAATTAAAACGCATTTAATGTTTGACGCAAATAAAGAATAATTGTGCTAAAAAGATTCGGTAGTAGAATAAGAATATGTAAGTCTGGTTGCGCTAAAAAGAATAAGTAATAGGATAAGAATATGTAAGTCTGGTTTCGTTTGCTTTAGAATAAATAATAACGATATAAAAAGGTAATTTTTTATTAACAAGTAAAATTATCACATACATAAAAAGTCAACAACTTCAAATATATATATCTAGTAAATCAATTTAAGGTAAATCAATTGATGGTTTGAAGCTTCGTATGTAGAAATAAAATAATATATTATTTAGTGATTTTTTTTGTATATGTAAATAGTCATAGTTTAAAGCTTCAATTAACTTTGTATATTATGATATTAAATTATATTATGCAACATGCACCTCCTCAAAAAAAAAAAAAAAATATATAAACTAAAATTTATAATATAGGGAATAGGAGCTCGCTTGGCATGCGGGAGGTAATTTAGATTAGAAAATAATAACAATAATGCAAAAGGGGCTATAACAAACTTTGACCTTAAAATATAAATTGGTTAATCAAGTGCGAAAACATAGGATAATAATGAGGGGACGGATTATGTATTATATTGATTTGAAAATATATGTATAATGGGGAAATGGCACCATAATTGTACATGATAGTTTTTTACGTAATTACCCTTAATAAAAGGTATAGATTACACTATCCATAGGTACAATTAACATTATCGGTGGCCAATCATCACTAAATATATTTGGAATAAAATTTAATATAAAGACTTGGTTAATTAAATGGGACAACATAGGGTAATAATGAGGGGACGGGTTAGGTATTATATTGATTTGAAAATATATGTATAATGGGGAAATGATACTGTTATTGTGTAATTAACAGCTGATAATATGGAGAGACTGGGAAGGGGTTAACATATCATGTATGTATAATGTGGAAATGGTACTGTTATTGTATATAAACAGCGGATAATAGGGGAAAGAATGTGAAGGGGTTAACATATCATATATATATTAACAATTTATTGTAATGTTTTTATATTAAAACTATAAGTGACAGTCACAAATTTCTGATTTGATTAATGTGCGCTAGCACCACCTTATTATCTATTTTTATTTCCCAAATAACATTACTGATTCTCCCAATAACAATCCCTACATGCCATTCTTGACTGACGCCTACTTTGACAAAAACAGAGTTGCCAAATGTTAATTCTCTGAACTTTATTCTTTTAATTTTAGGTCGTATATCACAGTCACTGTCCTTCAAAAAACTCCATTTCCATCTTAGTTCCCTGCCGAATAATCTAAAAGCAGGTGAAGTTTTGGTTGCCGAATGTGTGGTATTGCGATAATTTAATAACACCTCTTCCAATAACCTATCATCCCAACCACCTAATTTATAAATCATATCCTTAGCTGAGCGTACCGCTCTTTCAGCCATACCATTTGAAGACGGATGGTATGGAGGAGTAAATATATGTGTTATACCTTTTTTTAATAGAAAATTCTTAAAATCATACGACTTAAAAGCTGGTCCATTATCAGAAACCAACTCTACCGGGTAACCAAATCTAGAAAATATATTATTTAATACCATAATCGTGGTATTCGTAGTAATATTTTTAACCTTGATAATCTCAAGCCATCGAGAGTACACATCAATTATCACTTATCCATAATAATTCTTAATGGGTCCAAAAAAATCAATAAAAATACGATACCAGGGTCTGCTCGGATCTACCCAATGATTATTTCTAACCCTTGGTAATTTTGGAGCATTTACCATACACATATTACACCTAAAAACCATTTCCTTGATGTCTCTTTTAACCCCGGGCCACCAAAAATATCTTTCCATGATATCAATCATCCTAGACAAACCTATATGTCCCTCATGAAGAACAGTTAGAATCTCTTTTCTTAGCGATTGGGGGATAACAATCTGCTCTCCCTTAAAAATACAATCATTTTTAATAAACAACAACTTACCTAACTCCATATATACTTTAATTTGTGTGAAATCTCCCGCTTCATTCAAAATAAATTGTTTAACTTTGATAAGTTCTAAATCTACCAGTCTCTCTTCTTATGATATCTAAATTATTCAAAATTCTCTGGTCATTTAAATCATTATCAATATTAAAAAAACAAATAACATCTTCCTTTATTAACCTAGATAACCCATCAGCAATAAATTGATCTTTACCCCTCCTATAATTAATGTCGAAATCAAACCCGGCTAAACAAAAAGCCCATTTCTGTAGCCTTGGCGACATATTGTAAAGTTAAACCGGATCTATTCCAAACAAATTAATTAGAGGTTTATGATCCGTAAAAATTTTAAAATTCCTCCCTACTAAATATTCCCTCCATTCCTTAACAGCCACAACAATCGACAATCCTTCTTTCTCAATAATCGAATATCTTTTCTCAGCACCCGTCCATGCTTTTGACATAAACTCAATCGGCCTTTTAAGACCATCCTCTTCAACATGAAATAAAACAGCACCCATATCTTTATTAGAAGCATCAGTAGAAATAAATAAATTTTTACTTCTGTCATAATGTGCAAGAATTGGTGCATTGCATAATCTTTCTCTAATCTGATCAAAACTAGTTTTTTCATTAATTCCCCAATAAAACTTTTTACCCTTTTTAAGCAATTCATATAAAATAGATGCCAATTTAGAAAAACCTTCTATGAACCTTGAATAATAATTCATCAGACCCAACCACGAATGAAATTCTTCCTTACTTTTAGGTTCAGTCATGGTACTTATCGGATCAATCTTTTCTTTAATTGGCTGTATACCTTTGTCACTTATCAAATAACCTAAATACTTAATACTCTCTTTGCAAAATTAACTTTTTTTTATATTTCCAATCAAACCAAAATCCATCATTCTTTGAAATACCTTTTTCAATTTATTAAAATGATCTTCCTTATCCTTACAAAAAATTAATAAATCATCTAAATAATACATAACCCCGTTAATGTCAGCAAAAATTTCATCCATGGTCTTTTGGAAATAAGCAGTCGACACTGTAAGTCCAAAAGGTAATCTATTAAATTGAAAAAGACCTTTATGGGTTGAAACGGTTAAAAATTTGGAAGTTTCTTTAGAAATAGGTATTTGCAAATAAGCCGAGGAAAAGTCTATTTTTGAAAATAATCTGCCTTTTCCAACCTTAGCAATAATGTCACTTATCCTTGGAAGCGGATATCCAAACCTTTCTAACTGTGGATTAACAGTGAGCCTAAAGTCAGAAAAACTCTCAAAGCATTATCCTTCTTTTTAACCAAAACTAATGATGTCGCCCATTGGGAAAATATAACAGGGGTTATTATGCCCTGTTGACACCGTTGTTCTAGAATGTTACCTAACTCTTCTTCTATTTCAAACGGTACTCTCCTGGCCTTCAAAAATCTTGGTTTAAAATCACCTTTTAACAAAATATTTATTTTTAAATGTTTTACTTTGCCTATTTTATTATTAAAAACACAATCAAACCTTTTAACTAAATTATTAATATCATAATTAAAATCATAACAATTTTTTTTAATAAACATTGACTGAATAACCAAATTCCCTCTATCAAATCTGTCATTATTTTTACAAGGATTGTTAAAAGTTACAAAATTTACCCTATCTCCTAACTCTTTAGTATTAAAATCAAAATTGAATCTAATCAAATTCTTTGATCCAATCTAGACCACATAAAGGTAGTCCCTCCCCTTCCAAAACATAAAAATCTAAATATTTAATCGTATTTAGAAATTTGACCTTACAATTAATAACTTTACCAATGACTGTGGGCGACCCTTCATACGAGAATAATTTCTTCGAACAACTTTTCAACTCCACATCTTCATCCTTCGCAAGCTTTTCAAACTCTTTCATGGGCAAGGATGACACCGGAGAACCAGTATCTATCATCAAAGAAAAATCATAATTATTAATTTGAAGGTCAATCATAATATCATTAATAAAATTAATTTTATTTCTTGGCCTTAAATTATAAGGTGTTTGTATCATATCCGTCTTTTTGAAATTGTTGTTGTTGTTGTAGGTCCTACCATTATGCTTGTTTTCATTCCATGTCGTATAGCATTGTGTACCATATCTGTCATCTTTTCTCCATGTATCTTTTTCAATGAAGGATTTTTATTATTTATCTCCAATGATTGACATTTGACAACAATCTCCTCAATGATAATCAAGTCTGTCGTGTTTTCTTCTATCAATCTTGTTTTTAATCTCTCATTGTGACAATTAATAATAAATTGAACCGCTATCAATTCTGAATTAAAGCCAGATCCACACGCCTTCAGCCTATTCTCTGGATGACTCTAATCTATCTGGTTTAGCACTAAAAACTTCCATTATACGCGTAATTTTGTTCTTTTCAACTTTTTTTTGTATTAAATCCTTCATTTGCTCATATGATAAATTATCAATCGAATCCATTATACTCACGGCTAAATCTTTATTTATTGTCTCTAACAGTTTATATTTCTTAGTGGGTTCATCAGTTATGTTTTCGGCAATAAATTTTAGGTCAAGGGTTTTGAGTAAGACTTTTATGTTATTATTTCCATCCTCCACCATGACGCATATAAAGAATAATTGCGCTAAAAAGAATCGGTAGTAGAATAAGAATATGTAAGTCTGGTTGCGCTAAAAAGAATAAGTAATAGGATAAGAATATGTAAGTCTGGTTTCGTTTGCTTTAGAATAAATAATAACGATATAAAAAAGTAATTTTTTATTAACAAGTAAAATTATCACATACATAGAAAGTCAACAACTTCAAATATATATATATCAAGTAAATCAATTTAAGGTAAATCAATTGATGGTTTGAGGCTTCGTATGTAGAAATAAAATAATATATTATTTAGTGAATTTTTTTTATATGTAAATAGTCATAGTTTAAAGCTTCAATTAACTTTGTATATTATGATATTAAATTATATTATGCAACAATGTTAATACTAAAACACTGATATATAAAAAAAACTATTATTAAATTTTATCAAGTAAAAGATTTATTAATAACAAAAATCTACAAATAAAAATCTAAGATGATCGTAGACATAATTTTTAGTCCCTTTTATAGGGAAAATAAAAGGTACAATTATAAATTAATACAAAATTGGTGCAAAGTGAAAGAATGTTTTTGAAAAGAGTTGTTAGTTTTATCTTATATAATTGGGGATAAAACCAAACAGCTAATTATACCCCTATATTCAGGATGATCTCAGTGACCTATGTAGTTAATGTTTAATGAACACCATACTAAGGAATACATAAGTATGAAAAACCACACACAAAAACCATGTTTTAATTTATGAATTTACCTAAACAAAAAATGAGATGTAAAAAAAGTAGTTTAAAATAAAATAATATATTTAACAAATATGCACCTAAAATTTGTTATTTTAAAGTTCACTTTGCTCTAAATATTTTAACTTTTATATATTAGTTGTGTATGTAAAAAACATGTTCTTAAATATATAAAAATAATAATATAAACTTTTATTTCATTACAAATTATAACAATTTTTATTAATAAATATCATTTTGATAGATATGAGAACTCATCAGAGACGAATACATGTTATTGTCAATAAAAAAATATAATTATATTATATTAAATTGAGTGTAATATATTTATTTCATATGAGCTTATTAAAATATTATGATTAAATAACTAATAATTGAAATGTAAATGATATGGAAGAAGGAGTTCTTGGCATTTTTCATTAGACAACCATATGTATTTTTCAAAAATGAAAAATTCAATAATACCTATAAAACTACCACATATAATATCAGATATAAAATGACGTTTTAAATATAAACGCGATATCAGTACTGAAATGACCCAAAAAAGAATTAAAAAATTGCATATTAATTTTAATATAATTGTATTAAATAAATTGAAAATAGAAATATTAAATATAATATTATTCTCATTTAAATAATTTTTCAAACAAATGATATCACTATTGCAACATAAATATTTGATGGTTATAAAGGTTAGAAGTACACATCTAGAAGCATGCCCTGATGGAAATGAATATTTATCTACTGATATCAATAATACTTCTTTTTCAGTAATGGTTAAGTTAGGTCGACTGCGTTTAAACACTCCTTTTAGTATTGAGATTATAATGACATCCAAGAGCAAATCTATTTTATATATTTCATAAAATATTTTAAATATAACTTACACCAAAGTAAATTAAGGATATAATTTTGTTGTTGTAGATATGGAGTTAATATCAATAAAAGAAAAGTTCCAATAATCCATACAAAACCATTAGCTGATATTTCTATAAATTTAAAATAAAAGTGAGTAATCGATGTAAAACGAGCAGTGGGGAGATCTTGTTTGCCTTTCATGAATAAATACAGATATTCAAAAAAAAAATTAAAATAAAACTAAACTAAAAAAAAAAGTTCAAAAAAAAATTAGATTGAGAATATTAGATTATTTTATATGATTGATATTTATCACGTTACCTTTCAATCTAAGATATGGCATTTCAAAATGTCAATAAGTATAATTTCTATATTATTATGGAAGACAAATTTTTTAAAATTTACGGTTGAATAATTAAATTCTTGTTTCTATTTTTAATATCCAGATTAGCTTATTTTATTTTTGTATAAAGTTTATTGTGGATATTCAAAATTGAATAGTGTTTAATATTGTTTTTATAAAAAAACCATTTTTATATTTTTCATTCAAATTTCCCTGAACTAAATGTAAATTTTTTGATACCACCCTGCGATTTCTTTTATAATTTTATTAAGTATTATATAGAGATATGATTTTTATTTAAAAATTAATAATCTAAATTTTTTATTAATTGAGTGCTATTGTAATTATTAGATTAGATTAATACATATAATTATATTTTCACTATGTCAGCTTACAATCAAATTCTATGTTAAAAATGGAATATCAATATCTTTCATAATGTCTAAATACCAATTTAGCATTAACAGTTGAAACTTTATTGATTTTTATTATTTAATTTTTTTTATAACCCAATTAAATAAATGTAATCATTTATTAATTGAAAATTAGCAAATTTAATACTGTAATTAGCCGAGTTCAAAATCACGAATCAACCAAACTATTTATTTTTAAATTTAATTACCATGCCTCTTTCTAAAAATATTTCCAAGGTCCAAACAATTATATGAAATTTCTTTATAAAATGTAAGTAGACATATAGTGGATAATCTTCTATTATATAGAATTGTTTACAAAATATTAGGTAAAATTTCACTTTTACAGACATATTTGTACAGTAATATTTTAATAAACTTTACTAATCAATGCTTTTGATCAGTTGTCTACATGGCAGAAAATTTGATGGAGGCAAACCCCTCCAAAATCTACCCATATCCACCTAAAAAAAATCCCGCGGCCATCAGCTGCGAAATTTAAAGACCTACGATGGTATAGTGATTTTATTTAAAAAATCTTATAATAAGCCACCATTTATAACCTTACAGCATAATTCTATTTACAATCTTTCAAGCCTATTTAGGGAAAAAAATTTTTAAAAATTTGTAGGTGATAATCAACTTATATTTAAATAATGCAATCTTTTCATAATTTGGTTGATATTCATTTTATTTTCATAAAATATATATAAGTGAATTAAATGAGATAACATATTAATATTTCTATAAAAAAGATCTAAAATATTGTAAAAAATATAATAAGAATAAATTTAAAGAGGTATATTTAGCTTGATTCCACATACCTATATTACCTTTTAATTAATTAAAAACATGTATTGTAAATTGAGCCATTATATAAAATATTAGAATAAAATGAATTATAGTATATTTTGCATTTGAAATTATAAAATGTTAAATTAAATTTACATTTTTTAAAAGCGTATATATTCGCTGTGAAATATATACATTACTTATTTTATTAATAATTTGGATAACCTTATAGATGTTAATGCAAATTGTGTTTTAATATCATCAATTGTAAATTTTTCAAAAACATCAATTCGCTGGATATTAATTAACAATAAATTTTTTAAAAATGGGTCCGAAATTTTATTCCGCATTCGAGTTTTGTTAATTTTTACTTTACTCATGGCTCTTTCGGCTGAACCGGAAGTTGTAGGAAGGGTTAATAAATATTTATATAAAAAATTTAAATTAGAATAAGAATTTAATTGACTTAAAAATCGATATGATCCATTTTCTTATTTTGATCATAAATTCGCTGTTGATATTTTCTTCGGTAGTTTGATCGCTTGCAATACCTTTAATTATATACAATTACAAATAAAATATCAATAAATTACTTTCATCAATATATAACGCGTCATTCTTTTTAATTTTCAAAAGATCTGATTAAGACTCCAAATATAAAGAGCGAAAATCATTATATAACCTCGGAGATTGAAAATAAATAAAAATCAATTAAATATTAAAACGCAAAAATTAATTAAACACTAAAACGCGAAAAAATAAAAGTCATTAAAACGCGAAAAATTAAAACGCTAAAAATATAACAATCTTATTGATTTATCATTCTTCACTTATTTTTATATTTTGATGAACTATTATTTCTTATTATTCGCAACTTACTGATGATAATAATGATTTTGAAAAATGATAAAAATAACAACGTCACGGAATTAATAAATTAAAATATTGGTTATTGAATAGTAATATATTTTAATTTATATTGCATACATTCATTATATTTTTATTTTGTTAGGAATTCAAATTCAACTTGTATTACTTTTTATGAATTCAAATTTAAATTTTCAATTCAACTTTTTATTTTTGTAATTCGACTTATATTACTTATTATTTTTCGTAACCTTACTTTTTGTTTTTATATATATTCTAATTTATATTTTAGAAAATGTATATATACCTTAAGAAAAGAGAAAGAAGTTAGTTAATAAAATATATTTTTACTGACTCGCTCTTCGTGTCATATCTTTAGTTTCCTCGTTCTTTTCAGTATAAATAATAAAATTGGCCTTATTATTTAAAAAGATTTAAAATAAATAAAATTTTGGGTGTTCCTTTCTATTTTTATAAAAAAACTTTTAAAATACTATAAATCTATTTTTTAAAAAAATAAAATTTAGAGGGTGTTGTGCATTTGCAATGTTTAAAAATAATTATTTAGAAAATATTATAATAAGGTAAAATAAATATACATAACATAAAATAACAAAAAAAAGTAAAGTAAAATGATCAGATCGGTTTTTACAGGTATCTGCCCAATCCGATATTTTGGGAAACGCTAAATATCGGTGCCGATCCTAGCCGATATTTTAAATCGGCACAGCTCTATTTATATTTTAATTCTATGATTAAGCTTTTCAAAATATTATTCTTTTATTAAAGTAATGATTAAAATAATGATATATTAATTCATCTTTTAACTGAATATTTTTATTAATTACAAGATAAATAAAGTATTATAATTTCGTTATCGACAATTTATATCAAGGTATGTTATGATAATAGTAAAAAAAAAATAATATTAGTAAATCACAATTATATAAAGTCATTAATTCTTGTAATTTTTTATTGATTGAGATTCAAGTTCCCTTTTAGCGCTAACATTATAATAGGCAACAAAATGGCCTAAGTCTATACTATGCATAGGATGTTCAATTACGAGATTTCGGATATTGAAAAAATAAAGCTGAGATAATTATATTTTACTATGTTTATGGGTAATCGTTGGCGTAGGTAGAATCCCTCGTTGGGATCCTCGGTCCTAGCAGAAATCCATTTTCCCAGCTCTTTAAAGAAGTCTAGGGCATGAGAGCCGAACGACGTTAGAGTAATGACGATTAATGGTAAGAATGTATAATTGGCGGGAAGAGATGGTGAATATTTAGCTAGTTTATTCGCCTCGGCATCTAGTATGGCATCTCTATTTATATTGGAAGGAACTAGAGAATAGATGTGAGAAATCCCAAGTTAGGAATTCCCTTCTCTTTCAAGGAATCATAGTCGAACCATCGGAATTGTAAAGGCCAGTAGGTTCGAGGGTTGATGAGATGCCGGCGGATTTGAAGGCCCTGGCAATGGTATCATTGCATTTTGAATGCCTAATGAATCTGCCTCTACAGCGCTTACAGTGTAGAGAGTGACGGCCTTAGGATTTGACCGACGTTTGTCAGAGGATACAGTTATAAGGTATTACCATATCGCAATTCAGTCTAAGACCGATGGCGTGACGTAGCTTATCATTGCTTAGGAGCTGGTCAAGGTTTCGGGATGGGAAAGCCTCAAGAAATTCGTATCCACTACCTTTGGAAATGGAGAAGAGTAGAAAATGGTCCTCTGGCTGGCTCCTCGATTTAAGGAATGCAACGGAGTTGCCAACTAGAAGTTTATCCCAATCCTTCTGTAATGCCGACGATGGAGGATCGACTAATGAGAGGGACTTCCATAGATCAATTTCCTGTAGGAGTAAGGGGTCAGGATGTTTTGTTAGTGTTTGAATGGTGGGCTCGCAGGACAGGCGAGAGGATATGAACGCACTAACAGAAAGTAGGGAAGGTGACCTTATACCAATGCCGCCGGATTTGGTTGGTAAGATAGCCTGTAACCATGATAATTCCCCAAATTTAAGATTGAGTATATCTTCTGTTAGGCGTTTAATATCCAGTTCGTGTGAAGCGAGGTTGACGTCATATTGAAAGATCCGTGACGCTCGGAGTGTATATAAAATTCTTGAAATTAAAAGGTAGTTCTTTAATAAGAAGAAGGCTTGGTGAGCTGGGACGAGATAGTGTATCGCGCATAAGGGATATCTCTCGTAGAATATCGGCAAATAACTTGATAAAGGACTCGTCTTTACCTACTGGAGATCATATTCGCTTTAGTCTTGATTAACTCGAAGTCCCAAACTTTTCTCGCTGGATTTTATTATTTGGATTGCCTTCATAACTTCAGTTGGTGGGCCGCCTAGTATACCATTGTCAATATACCAGTTATGAAGATTTAGCTTGCATTGTTCATTAATGTCTCGTATTAGACTATTAATGCCCAGACAGAACAAAAAGAAACCTAGAGGGTCACCTTTTTGTATCCCATCGTTAGAAGGAATCAATCTATCTCCGAATTGAAGATGCGAGGGATTAGCATAACAATCGAAGATAAATTGTGAGAATTCTGGGTAGAGGGTGAGGATAGGATTTAGAAAAGCTCCACGTCTTATAGAGTTAAAGGCGTTCGAGAAGTCTATTTTGACTAGGATATTGTTGGTGTGGTCCGTTTGCAGCATCCTGGTCATGTGAAGGGATACCTCACATTCACCTTTTACGTTGACTCCTAATTGATTCTGTAAAGGTGATTGGATATTGTGACAATAATCTGCTAACTACTAGTTTGACAGTTAATCGGCGCCAAGTGGTTAATGCTTTTTTAAGTGTGAACTGCTGGACATTGAGGTTGAAATATTTGTGTTGAAATATAATTTACATTTACAAAGTGTAAAGTTGGTACCATAAATTTTCTTTAATAATATAATTCAAATTGGGGCCAGGTAAGGGTTAAATGATCTTCATCTCAAGAAGCAAGTACTATGGACATAATATTTCTAAAATAAATTATAAGAATAATAATATCATTTTAATATTTACTTTGAATTTTGATTGAATATTAATTTCGACAGAAAATTTAACAACGAGAATTTAAAATAAAATGAAGGAAGTGGTTGATATTAATTAAAACTCGGCTTAAATTACTTATATTAAGAATTTAAAATAAATAAAAGTAATTTTATAATACAATAAAATATGTTTATCTTTTTGATTTTTTAAAAAAACATATAAAGTAACGTTTTGCGTTACCGTTACTCGTTACCTCTACAAGAAGGTAACGAATGGCATTCCTTTTCTTGAAAAATAACGATGTTACTTTTTTGACGTGACTTCACAGCACTACTATTTTAGCTTCAAAATTATAATTTATTCATGTTATAAAATTTGTTAAAATATTTTACTAAAAAAAGTGCTCTTAATATATGAAAACTAGGTAATTTAGATTTAGGGTTTGGTAATAGTTGCCTATATTGATTATTGAATTTATATATAGTTAGTTGTCATTGATATAGAGAGGTTCTAATTAGATTTTTTATATAATTAGGACATAGTGTCAAATTATTTTTATATCGATATTCATTTAGATAGGACTACCTTTATCCCTGAGGGTGACAGAGAGTTCGGATGATGACAGTTATTATCCTTTACTGTAATGATTTGCTGACATCATCTTATATTACAAATGAACTGGATCTTGAATTAGAAAGTATCCAAAGATACTTCTATAGCTAAAATAAAAAACAACCTACTTTGGTTTCAAAAAGACATTGGAACTTATGAGTATCAAATAAAAGCTAATTTTAATATGGTTTGATTGAAAGTCTTCATTCTTGATCTTGATTGGTATGACTTGGTCTGGAGTGGGGGGGGGGGGGGGTGAAAAAATAATTTTATTTGATGGGTATCAAATAAAAGGAAAGAACAAAATTTTTTATTTCATAATAATAATCACTCACAGAGGGCGGGTCTAGGCCTTGGGGAGTCAGAAATATTTTTATCACCACAAAATATCGATATGGGTATCAAATAAATAATTTAAATATCTTTAGATTGAAATTATTCATTTTTTGTCTTGATGGGTACGACTGTCAGGCCCTCAAAATATTAACAAAATGTCTAGTTCGATAGAATTTACAGAAATAAAAGAGAATGAAGATAAAACAATTTCAAATCTTTTTTCGGTTCCAATTCTGAACTTGAAATATATAATTTGCAGTGTTCTATATTTAGCGCGTTATTCCATATCTATTTTTTTAGTATCGATAACTTTAGCGTGCTACATTTTTTAAAAAAGAGCTCGTTACTAAATAAATTGCAAAAATTATTTTTACACCCCCCCCCCCCCTACACCCCCCCCCCAGACTAGTCATACCCATCAAGACCAAGAATAAAGACTTTCAGTCAAGGATATTAAAATTAGCTTTTATTTGATACCCATATCAAAAAAATTATTTTTTACACCCCCCCCCCCCCCCCCCCACTTCTATCTCCAGACGAAGTCCAGACCAAGAATAAAGACTTTCAGTCAAACGATATTAAAATTAGCTTTCATTTGATACTTATATCAAAAAAAATTATTTTTACACCCTATCTTCAAATAAAAACCACATATGGATGATTTTTTCCCTTTGTAATTAAATTTAAATTTTTAAAAAAGAGATAATATCCAACAATTATATCAAATTATCAATGAGAGTGCACATTTACAAATGATAAGGCTTTAAAAATGAAGGAAGAAGTGTTATGGATTACGAGATGATACTAGCGGGTAAGTATAATACTGAGTCATGAAGACCTAGCATAGGTAAAAAGAAAAAAGCTGTAAATATTAAAAACTTATATCTATATACTATTTCAGGTGTATCTGTATCTGTTATAATATACTTTCTAAGATACATTTTGATATACTTATATTTAACTCTTTTTTATCTAAAAATTAAAAATATTTAAGCGCAAATTTTATCACATAGACTTATATATAATATCATAACTTATATATAAAAAATGATATAAATATTTTTTTTCCCCATTCATATCTATAGATATCAATTCAAGATTGTGAAAGATATTTTTATCATGCAAAGGAGTTTATCAATCCTCGGTTAGCCATGACACCCATTAATTAATTATAAACAATACTCTTGATTCAAATTATTTTAAGCAAATAAATTTATTTAGAATTTTGTAAAATAATTTATAATTATAAGTTTAATGTAAAAAAAATTTTTTTAAATTTTAAATCCCTTTTTAATTTCGATTGAAAAAAACTTTAAAAAATTTAAAATCTATCAATCTTTTACAATTCAGTACTTGATAATTTTAGTCAAAAACAAAGACGAATTCCACTTATTTATATATTTTAATTTTTTTTTATGGTTTGACTAAATAAAAATAAGTTTTTCTATTGCTACCCTAATAGTAAACTTGACGCTTCGTCACTGCTATAAACATATATTAAAATTAAGTTGTTATTAAAATTAATAACTTTTATCATATACGGTATCATTTTTCTAACATTCATTAGATTGAAAATTCCTCTACAATTTTCTGTGCATCAAAACCATATAAACAGGCAATTTCAGATATCTGGGAAATTTCTATATTCTCAATGTTTAATGATTATATTGATAACTGGGTAAAAATTATCATTTTTATATCTAAAAAATAATATTTTATTTTTAAAATAAACTTTTCTTAACTTCTCTTTTTATTGTTTAATATAATTATAAAACTTTGTTTGAACCAGTTCAACGTAAAAAAGATCTATACTTTATCTTAAGAGGGTAGTTGGGTATCAATAGTATCTAAGGAATTTGCTTCATCTTCATACTCTTAAAGGGGGTCGATTTCTTGGCCACCGGATAATGCTTTTTGAATTTGAATATTATATGCTTTAAAAATATGGACGATTAACCATAATATAAATTTTCTTTCCTTTTGACCATCGCCGACAGGAATCAGTTAATTTTCATCCATAAATATTGGAGACCATATATAATTGGCCTATTATAAAATTATTTAGTGATGCAGATGTCACACTACATCCATTTTACCCCGTCCATGTTTACGTTGAGATATGTTAGTCAGTTGTGAATACTGCATCCTTAGGAAGTCGATTTACTCTTAAAAAGCCAGTTTCCCCTGTTCTTAAAGCATTCTATTAATAAACTACTAAATATCTTGCGAAAAATATGGAAGTATTAATGGAAGCGTATTACATAATCTTAAAACTAAGCTACCTCACACATTTTAGAAGGAATTTGGTATATTCATAATTTTAACTTAGTTGAAAACAGAATTATAAAAAATTTTTCTCGTGGAATAAAATATAATGGCAATGCTAATTAATTACTAGACTCAGATGTTTTAGAATATCTTTTTAGTAACAAAAACGCTTATTTTGACTTAAAACAACATTTTAAAATTTTCTTTTTTCCACATAGATAACAATAAAATGGCCTTAACAAATTATTACTAGACTAAGAGGTTTTAGAACCTCATTTTACTATAAAATACTTTCAACTAGGCTTAAAACAAAATATAAAAAATTTTCATAATTATTTTTCCTCGTAAGGTAAAATATAATGGCAGTGGCTATTTACCACTAGACCCAAAGGTCTAAGAACATCTTTCTAGTTTCATAAATGTTAAATATAAAAATAAAATGAATAATATAAAAATAAAAGGAATAATATAACCTTTAAAATTTTATAACCTTAAAAAATTTACTTTCTTACTTATCCTTTTCTATATGTAAAAACTTTAAATTAAATTCTTTTTCTTCAACCTTAAAATAAATCTTCTTAAAATTTAAAATTCTTCTTTTGTATATATGTAAATAATTATAAAAAAATAATATATACATTATACAATAAAAATTGTAAAAGATATAGATATATAATTTAGATAAATAAAAAAGTAATTTAATTTTTTGTTTTTTTACACTACCCTCCTTGTTTTATCATGGAGGCAGCATAACTACTTCAGAGATTTTTTTAGATATTTTTCAAAAACAAATTTTAGATATGAATTTAGATACTGGAACATGGTCAAACTATATGAAAGAGGATTCTGGAATGTTATGCTTATTTAATTCTAATACACATAAGAGATGATTAAAATGGAAAAATGAAAAATAAATAAAATTTAAATAATAAAATCTCTAAAATATAAATAAAACAATATGGGACTATAATAATAAAACAAAATCCATAGATAAATTAGAAGATTATTTGATTATTATGATAGCAAAAATATTTTAAGCTTAATTCATAATTTATAAGATGTTTTATTTTTGGAAATGGAAGCAATGGTCCCACCGAGAAATGAAAGTTCAACTTATAAGGAAGCAATGTTTATATTAATATGTTTATGTAATTATAAATCGGTAATAGAGATAAAAGAAACATCTAGATCAAATAATATATCTAATTATTCTAATAAAAATTTTCAATGTCAAAATTATAAAAATAATCATAATAATAATTATTATCGTGACACAGATAATTATGACAACAGAAATCAATATAAAATTTAATAATAATAATTATTATGAAAATAGAAAATTAGATAATAAATAATATAAAGAAACATATTACAATAAAAGGCATGATCATAATTATAAATCTCATAATAATAAAAACTTGATTAAAATAAAATCATGTAAATTAGTACCAAATGTTAAAAAAGAAATAGATTCTTATAAATTAAAAGTATAATAAAATTTAAAGAAATAATTGTGATTAAAGAAAATAATGATATAAACATTAAAGAAAATAATAAAATAAAAAATTTAAAAAAACTTTGAAAATAAAGAAGTAAAACAAATATTATAGTTAAATATCTTGATGCTAAAAAAGTTTTCAAGAATGTGATTTGGAGATCATATGTTAAAAATGGAAGACGAAAGAAATTTTTTTTATAAAGAACAATTTGTAGATAAATTATGATACGAAGAAATTGTTTAAATTGTAAAATAAGTGAGTATAATTCAAAGTTTAAAAATAAAAATAATTGAAATTTAATAAAAATAAAATTATTAAAACGCGACAATTTAAAATATTTTATGATTCAATAATTGATTCTTATTCTATGAATTATTCCGATATATTATTCTTTCCATTATCTTTTCAATTATTCCAAAATTATTTTATTCGAGATAAATTGATCATAATAATAATTTTCAAACAATGATAACTAAATATAAATGATAATAAATAACGAGATGAACAAGCTAATGTGATGATGTTGATCAGGCGACTGATTAGACGATCAGGATAACATGCTACGAACAAACCAATGAAAAAGATATGACTGAGGCTAAACAACGAACATAATATTAAATGAAAATTCTACCACAAAGCAGAAAAATATCTAGAGGGGGAAGAAGTGAAGAAAGTGAAGATCAAGTTCAAGTTCAAAAATCACAAGTTCAAGTTCAAAATTTACAAGTTCATAGTCAGGTTCAAAATCGGAATTATGATTTACGACCTAGAAAAAAATAATTAATATAAATAAATAAAATTTTTGATAAAAAAAATATATAAAAATTTGAAAGCGAAATGGAAATGGGAAGATAGATCAAATACAAACAGCTAATCAACAAATGTTCAACAAACGACGATTCAACGGACAAACAAACTAAAGCCATACTAACAAATGACTAAAGGTGCAATAGATAAGATGATCATCTGAGGACTGAAGTCACTTAAAAAAAGAGGGAAATGTTAAACATAAGAATAAAATGAATAATATAACCTTTAAAATTTTATAACTTTAAAAAATTTACTTTCTTACCTTTCTTTTACTATTTGTAAAAACTTTAAATTAAATTCTTTTTCTTAACCTTAAAATAAATCTTCTTAAAATTTTATAAAATTGTTTTTTTGTACATATGTAAATTATTATAAAAAAATAATAAATTTATATATAGATTGAAAATTGTAAAAGATATCTATATATATAATCCTCAAAAAATGTCAATCAAATTTAGCTAATAGTTTTCTTTTAAATATTATTTGTCCAATCAAAATGATTATAGCAAATTTGATCAATGGTAATCAACGTGAAAACTAAATCATTCATTCACAAATCACTTCCATAAAAACCATACCACATCACTCTATGTAATAATATCAAAAATATATTAGTATTAAAAATTTAACTCAAAACTGTTTTTCAAATAAGAAAAAAATAGCTTTCCTAAAAACATGCAAAAAGGAGAAGAAAAGTAATCATTTATTACACCATTGTGGTGAATAATAAGTTTATTTTAATATTATATTTAATAAATAGATGGCGTTAAATAATTGAATGCAAATTGTTACTTATATTTATTATCAAAAGCATTTATTATTAAAATTTTAAAATTATTAACTGTATTATATTATATAACTGTCAAATATGCCTTTAAAAGTCACATTTTACCTATTATTTTATAAATAATTATATATTATAAAGGATTATAAACTATTTATTCACTTACTTTTTATAAATAAATATCTTATTCTCATTTGGATTTGGACCTTAAAAATAATTTTAGGAAGAGACATGATAATTAAATTTAAAAATCAAAATGTTGAACTCGGCTAATTTCAATATTAAATTTGTTAATTTTCAATTAATAAATGATTATATTTATTTAATTAAAGTTATATAATAATTTAAATAATAAAAGTCAATTAAGCTTCAACTGTTAATGCTAAATTAATATTTAGTGAGTGATATTGATATATTTTTAACACAAAATTTGATTATCTAATAATTAAAATAGTGTTCATTTAAGAAAAATTTAGATATATTAATTTTTAAATAATAAATTAAATATTTATATTATTCAATATAATTATACAAGAAATCGTTCAGGGAGGCCATTAAAAAATTTATTTTTAGTTCAAGGGGATATTAAAGAGCAATAAAAATAATTTTTTTGCTTCAGGGGGCTCGAACCCCTGCACGCCCCCCCCCCCCCCCCCCGAGCGACGCCACTGAGGCAGACCCAGCAGGACGACCCATCAAGCCAACCCAGCAGGCCGACCCAGCAGATCAATCCACCCAGCCGACCTTATGAAACCCACTGTATCGGGTCGTGTCTGATATATGACCAAACATGTGGCTCTTAGGGTCGTTTTTATCGACTCAAAAGCAATTTAACAACTCTACTGTCAACACACGTGACAAATCATGTCATATTTTATGTTCTTTATATATTCTATTAATTCGTAATGGATAAGAAAGAAAATCCTCCTCACAGTAGAATATTCATAAGTGGATCCTTTTGCACTAATGAGGAAATTTTCCGTAATGAATATCAAAAATTTGGAAAAATTGAATGTATTCAATTTATCAGACATAAAGACACTGGGAAATCTAAAGGTTACATAATACTTTTTTTAACGTTATCACAGAAAATTTTCAGGAGTAGCATATATAACATTTTCAAAAGCTTCAGAAGCAGCGCTTGCAATGGAGGCCACTAATGGTGAAAATATCCTAGAATCCATTAAACCTTTAAACGTAATATTTAAAGTTAAGCAAATATAATATAATTAATTAGGTTAAAATTGCCCAAGACAAAACAGAATCCAATATATCGAAAAATGCTAACGAAGATGATCGAATAATGAGGTTATTTATTAAAACTTTTGGTGAAGATGAAGATTCAATTAGAAGACATTTTTCACAATATGGAAAAATTAAGAAAATAGTTATGTTAAAGCAAAAAAAAGGAAATCGTGGTAAGGGATTTGCTTTTGTTAAATTTTATAAAGCTTCAGATGCTGCAAAAGCTATAGAAGAATGTGATCCAAGTTCTATTAAATATTCTATTAATTAATATATAAAATTTAGTATATAAAGCTATATTTGGTAAACTTCAAGATACTCAGGTAACTGAAAAAATATTAAATAAAACAAAACATGGCAATGACAACCTATCCAATATGAGATCAAATTCTAAATTTCATCACAATTATCAGCAATTAGGTTTAAAACAAAGTCACAATCAAGACTAATGATTTTTTGTACCTTCTTAATTATACACAATCTATATTGCTGTTTATTTAGTTTTCTAAGGACATTATAGAATATATTAAAGATCTAAAATTTATTTCAAAAATTTTAAAACAAATGTTCTTGAAATTTTATTTTGGCCATATTTTTATTATTCTATTAAAATGATTATTTGTTTTTCGATAAATGCTTTGATGCTAAAGTAAAATTGGAGGTTACAAAATTTTTTATACTAGTATACATGGTTATGAAAATTTTGTTTTTGAATTTTGATTTTGTTAATTATTTTTTGATTTTCTAAATTTTAAAGATGTTAAATACTGTCAATCTTTAAATTAATAAATTAAATTATCATTGACCTACAGGCCTGCCTGATAGCCAGGAATTAAAAATAAATATATTAACCTAGCCCAGGCTCAATTTTTAATAAATTTAAATTATATTAACTAACCAGTTAAAAAATCTTATGGATCATTTAAACATTTATTTGTTTCTTGATTCTTATATTCCCTTTTGTAATTATTTATATAACACTTATATTAAGAATTACCTAAATTTAAGAAAAACCAAAGCCATTCTAGAATGCATTTTGTTGAGGAAGTCTGGAATATCAGACATATTTAAACCTGCTTGGCTAGAAATGGATAGTGCAGATGGTTGATTATTTATTAATATTATTTAATTATTATTTTTGGATTATGTTGCAGTACTATAATGGTTTAAATTATTATTGCAATAATAAAAATTTTTGTTTAAAAAAATCTCTTGATTATATAATATAGAATAAAAAAAATTATATTGCATCATTGTTTTAAAAAAAATATATGAAGTTCTAATTTTTAACATAATTAATTTTGCTAAATCACAACAAAACCAGCCATATAAAATATCTTAAAAAATGTAATGATTTTTTTTATTTAAAACAAAAATATAGAAAATGATAACAGCTCTAAACTATTTGCAGCAAAACATAATACAAAAAATTAATAACTAAATATAGATTGATAGAAAAAAAATGAAATTTTGCAGATCCATCAAAAACATTTTCTGAACTTGTTGAATTGGCTGGAATTGCTAAATAATCTTTAGAATTTTTTAGTGTCGTCCTTCCCTTAAAATAGTAGGAAGCATGCTAAAATGGATAAAAAATAGAGGCAACTTTTTAAAATAGTTTATATCATACCATTTCATATGTATATAATAGCTATTTAGAAAGTTACGTCAAATCGACCAAAAAAATGAAATTTTTGGCCGACCATCTCAAAAATGAATGAAACTTGGTATGCTAGTTATTTATGTTGTAAATGTTAATAAAATCAGAATTTTAGAGTGCTAGCTCAACCAGATCCAAAGATATACAGCTTCAAAATCGAAAATTGCGAAGTGCGTGATTTTATTTAATCTTGTTATTTTAAAAAATATTTAAAATAGAGTTACATATATCATTTTATAGCCCTTAAAATTTTACGTTGGAAAATATAAAAAAAAATTCAAGTGTTTTCTTATTTCCGGTAAAAATAAAAAATTAACATTGTTGGGATGGGATTTTTTTGGGGTGTTGATTAAAGATCTGCAAAGTGTTAGGCCCAGCTCGTACCCGGCCCGAGCGTAATTCTATTTAAAATAGTTGGTTTTGGGCTGGGTCAGGCACGGCCTAATATTAAAAAAAAAACTCGGGCCGGGTCAAAATTTGAAAATTTTATAAAATATATCTAAATTTATCAATTTTATATTGAATTTTTTATGTAAAATAAAAATATTTGTTTTTATTTATTGAAACTAAACGTCATATAACATGTCTTGAGTAATTATAAAAATTAATTTCTATATTTAAATAAATTCTGGCCAGGCTGGGTCAGTAAATATTTTTAAAAAAAATTTCGAATTCTGGTAAGGAACTTTTTTTAAAAAAATTTCGGGCCGGGCCGCGCTTGAAAAATTAGGCCCGATGCAGATCCTAGTGTTGATATCTTTACATTAAACGATTTAATAAAAAATCTCGATAGCCATTTTTGTTTTTTTAATTTTATTTGAATTTTATTATTTGTATAAATAAAAAATTGTAATATAGATGGCGTTGTATTAAATTTTTTTTATAATATATAATTTTTAATAAAAATATGAATATGAATAGTATTGTGATTAAAATTAAAAAATTAATTGAGTATAACCAAGAATGATGTCCTGGGGCGATATGTAAGCAGGCAGCCTATACAGATATTATTTTATTGACACTATATTGTAAAATAAACATATTTTAAAATTTTATATTCAAACTATTATAATTTTCCGCTTATTAATAGAAATTCCTAAGGCCATAATTTGTAGATATATCCTTTCATTGTTGTGGATCTACTATCGTTATTATAAAAAAATAACGATTTTATCGGCTTATTTTATTTTTTTATTCCTATCATCGCTACCAATCAATCATCATATATTTCAAAACTTAAACATTTTTAACAACCAAATGAATTTATGATAATTTGTGATTTCTCTAAAAATTATGCATTTACAATCCAAGACACTGTTTAAGGATTCCACTGGAATAATAATTAAGCCACTATCCATCCTATGATAGCATATAATAATTATGTCAATTTAGAAAACCTTAATAATATGGTAATATCAGAGTCACTTCAATATAATGTTATTGCAGTACATTTATACCAGACTAAAATGATAAAATTTTTGACCAATCAATTCAGCAAAAAGCCAAACAAAATATATTACTGCTCTGACGGATCAGCTGCACAATATAAAAACAATTTTTTTTATAAATCTGTGTTATCATGAATCAGAAGTGTAGCAGCTGAATGGCATTTTTCAGCTTCATCCCATGGAAAAGATCAATGTGACGGCCTTGGCGGAACATTAAAAAGATTAGCAGCACGTTTAAGCCTTCAGCGCATCAGTTCTGGGCACAATTTAACGTTGATTTATATCAATTTGCAAAATAAAACATGCCATCAGTAAATTTTACATATATAACCAACGAGCAATACAATTTACAAGAGATTAAACTACAAGATAGATTCAATTTAGCTCGTCCCATTCCAGGAACTCGGGAAATACATGCTGTATTTCCTTTGAGTTTAAGTAAACTTAAATCAAAAATATATTCATATGCAGAGGACTTTCAAATTAACAATATCTCAAATGCCGATAATTTGTCTTTTGCAACTTGTCTTTTGCCGATATTAAAGGATTCTAACATGTGTTTATGACGATTTTTGGTGGTTAGCCATAGTACTAAAAATACTGAGGAGATATATATTTCCTTTTTACATCCCTATAGACCATCACCATCCTTCTTTTTCCCACAATTGTGGAGAAGATATGGTTACCCATTAATCACATAATAACAATAGTAGATCCTATTACAGCGACAGGACATAACTACCAGTGTTGTTAAACGCTACTTTTAAAAGTAGCGCGCTATCGCTGCCACTATCGTTTTCAAATGAGTAGCGCGCTATTAGCTACTTTTTACGCTATTTTGATTTTATTTTAAAATATTTTTTACGTAACTTTATTTCCACAAATAAAATATTGGTATAAAAACATGACTATAATTTGTTACATATATATATTTATAATTTAATTATTATTGCACTTTAATAATAATAACATTTCGGTACTGTCACCCCCAAATCTAGAGCGAAGATCAGAAAATATAAGCTTTGTCATGTTCGGCACTAGCTCTTGAGAGCAACGCAGTATTAAATTTAATAAACACACTTTTTATATGAAACAAATCATCAAAAATATTAAAATGAGTATTTTTAGATTAAAAAAAAGGCATCTAGAGGTTCAATAATATTATTATTTATTTCAAAAAAATCGTCTATGGAAGGCCACGGTTTCGATCTTGCTATAGTATTAGTATTGTGGTTAGGCATGACATTTTTTAACGTTACCATCAGTCTATCAAGTTGCTCTTTAGATTCAGTCAAATTAAGTATGGCCAATTTAACTGGAAACTAGGATGAACGATAGCAGCTATTACATTATCATCATCATACAGATCTGGAAATCTAATTTATATAAATCGATTGTATTTATTATAAAAAAGGAAGAATACCTTTTTAATTTTCAAAATTTAAATTTATCTGAGATTTAGATTCATATAAAAAAAATATTAAAATAGCATTAAATTATGGTAAATAAAGATTTTAAAAATATAATTATTATGCACAAGGTAATTAATAATATATTAATTTTGAATTTTATATTAATACTATATATTAATATATAGATATGTTGAAAATTAAGCCAATTTAAATTATGGCTAATCAAGCAATAAATCATTTATTTTATATAATTATATAATAGAAAATAAAAATAAAGTTTTGACCTTTTCTCAATGCCTTTCATAAACTCTATCAGGGTTGGCAAAATTCCAGATTATTGATTCGTTTGAGCTTGGTAATTAATTACTCAGTTTGGGAACATAATATCCCATGATCATATTATCTTGCCCTTCCAAGATTTTAAATGAGGCAGCAACATATTGCATAACCTAAAAAATTAAAATGGTTAAATATAAAATTATTTATTAATTAAAAATACTTCTGTATATTCTTTAATAAAAGTATGTTCCTCCATATCAAAATACTGTATTCCTATTTGTTCCAATATAAATTCATTTCCATTTTTTTCTCATCTAGAAACAATGCTAGTTTCATAGCATTGTAAACACTATTCCATGTAGTGTTTGGTGTCAATAAATAACGTCCTAATTTTTTTAAATACTTGTAATATTCATAACAATAATATTGAAGATGAGAACAATTAAAGGAAGAGGATGATGAAATAATGGAGTTTGAGATAATTGGCCTTCAGGAAATTAGACCCATTTTCTGTAATCTTACAAATCTTGTTCTGATTTGTGTAAGACATATGGATTTCTGAAATAATATTTGCTAGTATGTCTTAAGTCTGACAGCCAATTATTCTTTTTAGAGCTAATGCTGCAGATTTTCGTTTTAGATTTTTTGGATCAATCTAATGTGCGGTCACTCTTAAATAAGCTCTAAAAATATGAATATCATATTATAAATTAGAAAATAAACATTTTTACCTTCTATTGTGCGTCCAGCAATCTGCTGTTATACAGATGTAGGAGACATCTGATAGATTTAAGATTCTTTCATTTCTTTAAAGATATCCAAAATTCTTGCCATCAATGTTTGCCGGCAAAATATCTTGGTACTGGAGAAAAAGTGTTTATCATCTTTATAAAAGAACTATTATCCACCAAGGATAATGGTTGAACAGTATCTGTTATAAAGTTCATTATGACTTTACCAGCCAATTTTTGAGATACATCTGGTGTTGATGAATCCAAATTGCTTATTTTTGTTTGAATTAAATTTGATTTGGCAGTGGATGTATCTTCTTCCATTACCCCAAAACTTTTGAGATATTTTTCAATCTCTTTATAAAGGTGTGAACAGTCTAAAATTATAACAGTAATACTTAAAATAAAAATTATGTAGGAGATAAGTACATAAAAATGATTGAAATAACTATTTTAAAATGTTATAAATAATTTAGATAAAATTTATGAATATATAAAAAAAATAATTGGTCTTTGTTTTAAATTTTTTTTAAAAAATAAGGATTAGCCTACACATTGATATTAAATTTATTTAATATATTACCTTTAAATGTTTTTCCAAATTAAAGCTGCTTGTATGATTTGAATTTTGCGACACATCTTGCATTGAAACCGATATCCAGTAGTAATTTTTTCTTCAAGATTAAAGTATTTTTTGAATTTTGGGAAAGGATAATTTATATTTTTCTCATTTTCCAAAGAAATTTTGCTATCTTCAATTATCTCACACATTTTTAATAACTAAATTTATAATGCTAACTAGATTTATAATGTATATTTTTAAATATAAATTTAAATTTCAAAATTAAATAAAATAAAAGGATTATAATTTTAGATTTAATAAAAATTATATTTTAATAATTTTTAGATGTATTTATTATATAAAATTGAAAGTAGCGCAGTAGCGAGCTACTGCTAATGCTATTTTCTAAAAGTAGCACACTATTTTAACAACACTGGTACCTAGAAATTGTCGTCAAGAAATTCTATTAATAAGCACAAAATGGGAATAAGATTAAAACAAGAGGTATATTTATTTTTATATTGTTTGTGTATAAAATTTTAAATTATGTTTATTTTATAATATAGCGTCTTAATAAAATCATATCTGTATGGGCTGTCTGCTTACATATCGCCCCAGGACATCATTCTTGGTTATACTCAATTGATTTTTTAATTTTAATCACACTACTATTCATATTTTTATTAAAAATTATATATTTTAAAAATGTTAATATAACGCCATCTATATTGTATTTTTTTATTTATAAAAATAATGAAATTCAAATAAAATTTAAAAACAAAAATGGCTATCGAGATTTTTTATTAAATCGTTTAATATAAAAGTAATAAACATTTTTAGTGAATATCAACATATAAAAAACATCCCTTCCTAACAATATTAATTTTTTTTTACCGGAAATAAGAAAACACTTAATTTTTTTAAATTTTTTTTAAATATTTTCCAACGTAAAATTTTAAGGGCTATAAAATGATATATAAATTGTAACTCTATCTTAAGTATTTTTTAAAATAATAAGATTTAATGAAATCACATACTTCGCGATTTTCGACTTTGAAGGCGTATTATCTTTGTATCTGGTTGAGCTAGCACTCTAAAATTTTGATTTTATTAACTACAACATAAATAACTAACATGCCAAGTTTCATTCATTTTTGAGATGGTCGGCCGAATCGCTGGTAGATTTGTCATGGAATTACCCTTATATAAAAATTGAAATATATTGCATAAAAAATGATATAATTTTTTAAATTTCATAATTATATAAAAATAATTATATTATAATATATAAATTAAAATAGATCAAAATACGTGAAGCGAATTATTTTCACTATTTTTAATAATATAAACTGTACATTTCCTTGATTGGTTATCGTTTGCATGCCTCTGACTTAAAATGTAAAATTCGCCCACGCCCGCCCACCGTGAAAAATTTTTCGAAAATGTGCAGGCGGGCCGAGTTATGTAAGCTTCTTGTCTGAAGCCTTAAAGACAGATTGAATAATTTAAATAAAACATCATACATCAAGGCAAGATCTGATAAAAATTCATCACTTTTGCAATGTTGTTAAAATTTACTGAATCTTTGAAATGCGTATAAAGAGCCTCATAGTTATTCCAAACTAGCTTAACAGTGCAAAGACTGCTGGGCACCCATCCTACTTCAAATACATTTTTTCAACAAATGCCCATTTACGCTATTTTATTCAACGCCTTTTGATTTTTATTAGACTGGCTATATAAACTATATATTGTGTCAATAATTTTAAAGTATGTAACACCTTTTATTGCATCGGACACCGCTAATTCTAAACGATGATTTAAGCAATGCCATGGTATGATCGTTGGATATAGTTAGACCTGTGCGCCTACGAAACTATCGCCGGCGTAATTTTCAAAAATCTAATCGACGCCGGCGGCCCGCCGATTTTTAGCCGCCGTCAACAAAATCGGCGCAGTTATAAATTTTTATAACATAAATTTATTTAATTGCTTAATAATTTTTTTTAAAAAAACAAATATACACTACTCTACAGATATCTTGGCATATTTTTATTTAATAGAAAACTCATTATAAATCCAAAATCGATTTCGTAATTTTATTATTATCATGTATAAAAATTATTTTATTTAAATTTTCGGGATATAATGATGATCTCCTTGAATTTAACGTCAATCCAGCGGTAGAGAAAACGCTTTCACTAGGTCTGCTAGTCGCCGGATTGCAAAGAATTATTTGGCGAGTCTGGAAAGATTGGGAAGTTCACTCTTCTTTTCTTTCCAAAAATTTAGAACTTCCATATCTTGTGAATGTCGTTTTCCAAGAAAACTGTGGCATTCTTGTTCCAAGTCACTAACTTGGAATCATAATTTATATTTCTTGAATGTTTATTTGCCAATTTTGTCAAATAACTTGAATTTAATAATTCTTCTTGATCCTCATTAGCTATATTTTACTACCTGATTATCATCATTCTCTATAAGTTTAAGATGTTTTATTATAAATTCTGAAGCTGAGTAATTTTGCCCTATTAAATACTTTGACACAATTGTCAATTTTTGAAATCTTGGATCTAAAAGAGAAGCCAATACCTAGATAACTTTAAATAAAAAAATAAAAGAATATTATTACTTGCAGATTACCTGAAATCGCAACGCAAGTTTTTTTTTAGCATATTTTCCTTAAGTGAAATGATTTCAGTACTATCACTATCATTTACTATTAAATGTGTTTCAATTACACTTCTAAATGTTTAATATTACGTTCAGAAGTCAAGTGTTTTAACAAATTTCCTCTGCTAATGTTTATTGAAAAGTTTTGAATTTTATAGCTATATTATATTTTACAAAAAATACATTTTAATCTAATAAAGATTTGCCTATATATGAGAAAATAATATTTTAAAAAATATACTGTGAAAATGGCTTATTTGAATCATCATCGTCTACAATAACCTTTTCTAAGCAACAATTGCTGTAAAATTTGTCAGAATTTATGGAAATTGTTTTATTATCTCTTTTTAAGTGTAAGTAACCAAAAATTTTCCAGATTATGGATTTTTTTTATCCAGAGTTAGGATACTAAAATTATTTATATATTTATTAAATATAGATGCATCCATATTAAAAAAATGTAAAATTATGGTAAATTTTAGATTTTTGATTGATTGAATTCTATAATGACGTCAATATAATTATGATTTTAAAATAGTAGAAAATAAAAATTCATCAAAATCCTGATTGACATTAAAAAATTACAACTGTGATGTTGACCAATTATTAAAAATTGTATAAAATATGAAAGAAATTTCTGTGCCGGCCGCCGCCGATTTGGCGTGATTTTCTTAAAGAGCGTACGGCCGGCGCACACGTCTAGATATAGTGGCATAGGCGTTGATACTCCAGATTTCCTGCTAGTCATGCATGACATTGGCATCTTCGCTAGCAAAAGAAATCCAATTTTTTGCAAAAAATTTGAAAAAACGCAGCGGATTTAAGAATATCCAGCAAGTTATTAACTATCTACTCCGCATCTTTCGATTCCAGTTCATTTAGATCTAGAAATTAAAAAATAGGATCATCCTAAGAGGACACCAATACCGATTTTACATAATTAACCAAGGGGTTTATTTGACAACATAGTAAACTCTATCAGGATAGTAATTTTCGATTTTAACTTGTAAAATTATTTACAATTTTTATTTGCATTTACTTGGCAATATATTCTTGACAAGGCAGAATATCTAGAATGCAAAATATATCATATATCTAAATCGCTGCGCTTTTCCGATTCAAAATGCACACATGGGCGATTTAATTTTACAAGATAGTATGCAGTATTCAAAATTATCTTGATTTGTATACTAATATGCGTAACCATTTTTAATGCATGCTTTGGTTATGAAAATAATTTGAATATTTTTTATTTTTATTGAAACACTTACATGGCTAGTATAACTCATATAATGATATTCACTTATTTCTATTGGATATTCTTTTTTAAGAACCAATTATAATAGGGAAGGGTTCATTTTTGAATATAAAATGTGCAGTTACAATAATATACTACCATTTTATTTATAAATTATTTTATAATGTTTATTTCAGAGACCTGCAGAGGTATCATTTGTACGGCCCGGCCCTGATTTTTTTTTAAAAAAATTTTTCGGCCTAGTCTGGATTTTTTTTTCAAAAATTATTTTCGGCCCGGCCCGGCTTTTTTTAAAAAAAAATTTTCAGACCCGGCCCAGATTTTTTTAAAATGTATTTTATTTATTTTTGATTGTGATAGCTAATAATGGCAATTTCAAATATTTGGTTTTAAAATATACGGACCTGCCCCGATATTATTTTTAAAAAAATTGGCACGGCCCTCGGGTCGGGCTTAGGGCCGGACCAGAAGGTCTGTGGTTTATTTCATGGTAAAAAATAATATGCTGAAATACTATTATAAAAAAATTGGAAGGGGCATTTTACTTTTTTTCTAAAGTTCTGTCTTGACTATTTTCCTATAAATTTTTGATAATATTGAAATCTTTATCCAACTACAAATTACTAAAATGTTATTTATTAGTTAAATTATTGCACCAAAATATAGCAGTTACATTAGTAACTAGTAAATCATATTGTAATATTGCACCAAAATTGTAATGCTTAGGCGGGAAATTCAATATATTTCCAACTGTAATGATGTATGATGCCGAACCTTAATGATCCTTTATGTGTTTTTATCAAAACATATAATGTTGTAAATTATCCCTATATATATAAGATTTAGTAGTGTTGTTAAAAGCCCGATTTGGGTAGATTTTAAAAAATGGCCCGATTATGATTTTAGATAAAATAATATTATATAAGCCTGGAGATTTTTTCATAGATGGCAGAAATCTTCTGACATCTTTTTGCCAAATCTCAAGGCGTACATGATATTATTTTGGCTAAAATCTCAATAGGACCATTTTTAAAAATCAACCCAAATCAAACTTTTTGACAACACTAAGATTTAGGAACCAATGGTTTCAGAATTCTACAATGGCGGGCGTTGTTTTGAATTTTTTGACCCGCCCGCCCACTTTTATTTTTTTAAGAAATTTACCCTCCCGCCCGCCCATTTATCTATAAATTTTGTTTAACCCGCCCGCCTAATGTTTAAAATCATTTTATGGCTGGTTTGACTCTTTATTTATTTATTTTAATGTATTTAAACATTATATAATATGCAATATTTTGAAATATAAATATTATTTTTAATCAATTGTAGTTTCTTGAAATATATTAAAAATCCACCCATCTACGCCCTCACATTAAATTAATATTTTTAACTTGCCCGCCACTCGCCCAATGTTGAAATTATTTTAGAAAACCTGACCACACTCGCCCATAGCAGACCTCTAAGTGGTATATTGCTTAAAAACTTAGAAATATATAATATATAAAAAATCGAATATTTTTATTACAAACCTCTCAATCTCCCAACTGTCACGCCTTTAAAGAGGTTATGGCCGAAGAACTAACACATCTTGGCTCACCAGTTGGGGATGCTTAGCAGTTGGAGCCTTTTTCCAGGCTACTTCGAATAATTTAAACAATATGGAGGGTCTACTTATGCAACTTCCCACGCATAAATCTTTCTTCTTAATAAAAAATTTCTTCAATATACCAAAGATCCTATATGCTCTACGGTCTACTGCTGTTTTTAAACATCCCAAACCCTTAAGAGCATATGAATCCATAATTAAAAACATCATGGAAAAAATAACTAACCTCAAATTTAACTCCAATTCGTGGCATCAAGCCACTCTCCCCTCAATAAAGGAGGCTTAGGGTTACGATCACCCATAGCCTTATCAATTAGCGGTTTCATCTCGTCCAGATTGGCAAGCTCCAAAATAATAACTGATCACCTGACCTTGCCAGATGCACTGCTTGACGAAGTTTATGTCATATGGAAAGCCTCAGTTGGAGAAGAATGTCTACCACCAGCCTCCCATAAACAAAAGGATTGGGATAATCCGATGATTGCAAGGTCCGTTGATTACCTCTTTTGGACACTGCAATCTGAAGATCATGCCCTATTAGCTTCCCTCAACCAAGGTTCAGGACATGAATACTTGGATGCCATCCCCTCTAAAAATCTTGATCTCGAACTTTCAAATCAAGAATTCAGTTATGCTGTAGCCATTCGATTAAATGTAACAACCTCAGTTTCATATAAGTGCGCCAAATGCAAAAGGCCAGTTAGTCAAACTAGTCGTCATTGCCTCCAATACATTTTTAGCAGTGGACGCTCAATGCGGCATAACAGGTGTAATGCTCTCATAAAACGAGCTTTACAGTTAGCAGGCTTTCCTGCCACTTTAGAACCCTCAGGTCTCTTTACGGATGGGAGACGACCCGATGGAATTACACAAATTCCTTGGGAGAATGGCCGATTTCTAGCGTGGGATTTCTCCTGCGTTGACCCCCTCTCACCCTCCAACATCAATAAATACATTTTAAAATACACCGAAGATTTTAAAACAAATAAATATGTGGATATTCCAGATGAGTATAAATTCGTACCAGTTGTCACGACAACCTTAACATCTCTTGGAAGTCAGGCTCTTAGCCTAATTAAAAATATTGGCAGAAATTTAAGTACAAAATCAGGAGACCCAAAAGAAGGCGTCTACTTACGTCAACGCATAGGAATTCAGATTATAAAATCTAATTTCATATGCTTCATAGGTTCATTCCCCGAGGAGCCCGATTAATCTAGATTTTCTTCTTCTTCCCTAAATCATTTATAATTACCCCCCCCCCCCCTTCTTCCTCGTATTATCATTTGCACTAATTATATTACCATTATACTTTGTATTATGAAGTCGTTGGTTGTTAAATTTCTTAAAATTTCTAGAATTGTTAAATTATATATTTTTCTTAAATTACTTATATTTTATTGTAATTATTTATATTTATTATTTTTATAAATACAATATTTTTTTTAAAATGTATGTTTACGCGAAATTCTAGATATAAATATTATAAAAATATAAAATTCAATAAATTTTAATAATTAAAAAATATGAATTCTTTATTTATACCAATATATACAAATTAAAAATATATAAATATGTTTCGTTTTCTTTGGGATGTATTTTTCTTTAAAAAGATTTCATTCGCCCCTGATGATTCCTTTTTAATAGTTTGATACAAGGAAGAATCCATTCCGATATCGAAGGTCCATTAATATATATGAATATTAAATTACTCTTAAACTCGTTCACTTATCTGCCATCATCAAAATCATAAGATGAAAGCTCTTTTCACACTCGGTAGAATAAATTATCCACACAAGTTAAGAAATTTTTTCATTAGGAATATCTTCATCGATATATTGGCGAAGCCCATCATATTCATTTAATTTGAATCTTTTTATTAATTTCTCGCTAAATCGCGCATCTAGGTTCTTTTTCGAAGCCATCTATTAGACGGCTGCATGATGCTTTCTAGAGTAATTATAAATTGATCTATTTTAAATCTCACTAGTTTTGGATTTTTTTACTAGTATATTTTTAAATAAACGTGTGAATAGAGCCACATCTATATATCTGCATACAGAGTCTACATGAGATATGGAGGTAGGAGCGATTTGCCTTCAATTTTTCTGAAGGGGGTAAAGGTGAAGTCGCGTTTTGTAGTTAATGCTCATGTTTATTCCACAATTGAGGAAATATTTGAGCTGGGGCACAATTTTACAAAGTGTAGATTTTTACACTTAATTTTCTTTATAGGGGCCAGGGCCGGTTAAATCATGTTCACCTGAAGAAATTATGTGCAATTGACATAATATTATTTATAAAATAATTTATAATATTAGAGAATAAGATTATAAATTAACATATCTTGATTAATTCAATATTAATTAGATTAAAATCTTGACTGAAAATTTAACAACGAAAATTTAATATAAAAATGAAGTAATTTGGTGGTTGATGTGAATTAAAAACTATTATAAAATTTAAAAAATAATTTTATAATACAATAAAATAAAATATGTTTTTTCCATATTTTTTAAAAAAAAATTTTTAAGTAACGTTTTGCGTTATCGTTACTTATAAAAAGGAAACGCTTTCGTTACTTTACAGCACTAACGTTATTAGATTTTTAAAATTAATATCACGGAGTTATTAGAGTTTAATGGGTGGGTAAATATTGCGGTCGAAGGGTGCAATTTTTTTTAGGGGATAGGGGTAGATTTTGGAAGAGGTTTGCTTCCAATAAATTTTTTATGAAGAATCTACCTAATTTGATCATTTTCAACAATTTATATCTAAGATTTTTTTTAAATATCAGACGATTAAAAATGGTTAATTGACCACCAGAGAACACCTAAAAACCTGATAAAAAATTCCCAATTTATTATTTCTTTAAAATTGATTTATCCTAACAACTAACCAACCTACCTATTTGAAAATTTTAAATTCCTATTTAAAAATTTAAAAGATTTTGTTAAAATCGGATTGTTTCTTTAAATCTAACTTGAAAAGATTCGTTAAGCCTTGAGGTTTATATTTTTTATCGAGGCTGATATAGTTTTTGCCTAAAGTTCAGTTTATTCTTTTTAGAATATTCTCAAACCCTGTTAAAAATGAAACTATTTATCACTTACTACTTGCTGGACCCCATTCTATAATTCAAATAAAGCAAAAACGATGACTTATAAAAATTTATAATTAAAACTTTTTGCTTTTCTATCTTTGTGGCTAAAAAAATATGAAAAATTTTTTTGACTATATAAAAATATTAATTTTTGTAATAATATGGAGAAAAGGGATTCAAATTTAAAAATTTTCAAAATTTAGGAAAGGGCTAAAAACAAAAAAAATTAGTGGAAGACTTGGCTCTCCCAATACACCCCTGTTTAGGACTGAGTCGATATTAAATATCGGATTAAATCGGGAACGGTATTTCATTATAAAATACAAAAATAATTGCACAGTTTTGTAAAATATGGAGAACACTATTAGTATAACTGATTTAGAAAATATTTTCACTCATTGTTTCGGAGATTCTCTTATATTTAATCTACTCTAATGATTCAGAGGGAAAAAAGTTAGGAGCTCATATTCAATTTGTTTCTGCTATATTAAGAAGTATTCTAGTGAGGTTGTATGAACGGACTAACAGATAGTATTTAAGCATATTTTAATCAGTGGCCAACACTATGTAAAATTTGGGAAAGAATCAAACAAAATATTGATAAAATAATTTACCAAAAAATTATAAATATCTGCCTTAAAAGGTCTTTTAAAGATGCTTATTTGAATCACAAAATCCTTGGATGTATTTCAAAAAATATTGCAAGCATAACAGATTGTGTTGAACAATGACTGGCACACTTGGTATTGTTAATTAAATACCAAACCAAATCAGAAACATTTAGTAAAATAATATCTTAGCCTTTCATATTTAATTATGTCCCTCAGACGTAGCAGCTTCTTTGCAAAGAATGTTCCTGTTTTGGCCTAATTAATACAAATTTATAAATAGGAAGCTGAAAAATAAGTTTTTTTAAACATTTTATTGATTAAATATTTATATTTAATTTATTATTTATAAAGTTAGATTTAAGAAGGAACACTCTATTTGTTATAGTGTTTAATGTTTCTCATTTTTTTATAATTTAATTTTATGATGTCATATTTTGTGCACCCTTTTGCGCTCGACTTTTTTTCCCTCGATAAAAAATTTTTTTTTTAAGAGATACTTATTATAGACACAAATAACACATTTTTATCAAAAAAACTTATTTCGAGTATTTCTGTCAAAAAATATATAATGATTCCAAATGTCATCAATGGGCAAAATGCAAGTTCATTTAAAAAAATATTTTATTTCATATGAAATGACAAATAACAATTTCGTTTATTATTTAAACATAAATAAATATTTTTGACACATAATTCTTGAATATGCATCTACGCAGTACTTGCACCTTTGTTTATTGTTACGGGCTTTGGGAAATGACCTACTTGGTCATATCTTATATCCTATATGGGGACAATATTTATGGCTTTTCTTCTCTTACAACTATACTGGAAGGTCTTCCAGTCTTCTTGTTATTAACTTTTCCTGCTAGCATCAGCCCTTTTGCTATTTGAGATTTAAATACCAATAATGTCATAATTTGATATTATTTGCTTTCATATGGCGTTTATAAAGGAGCCATGCATTTATTACACAAGAATCCAATAAATGGAAAACCATTCGCATATAATATCTTTTCCATTTAATATCTGTCCTATATAACTCCACCAGCATATCGTGAAGATCTATTCCACCCATTCCCTCATTATTGTTTTTAATTATAGCGGGCATTTCTACATTTATAAAGGTTTTGTCCGATACAAACCATCGTTTAATTTTGGTCGTAGGTAAAACACCTATAAAATTAGATATTGTAATAACAGCTTTGTTGTCCTGCCATTTGCAGATAATAATACCGTTTTTTTCACTTTTATAATCTACAGCGCCTCTTCCTTCCTTTTTTAAAGCCTTATCGTTTTTAAGTGCACATCCTGATAATCGATTAGACCTTACCGTTCCGTACACCAAATATCTCTATTTTTTAAGAATCATAAATAATTGGTATGAGGAGAAAAAATTATCCATATATAATTTATGGTTTTTATTTGATGGTATTATTTCAGACAGGCGAAGTACGATATCTCCACTGATACCTAAATATGATATTATAGTATTAGTAGACTTTCCCTGGTATATTTCAAAATCATACATAAATCCAGAAGAGCCACATAGGGCAAACACTTTTATCTTCCATTCATGAGGCTTCGATTTAATGTGTTGCCTTAATTTAGAGCACCCCTTGAAAGGAATTATGAATTCATCTACAGCTAACTTCTCTTCGAGTTGAATTTTTTTGAAATTTTTTCTAAGTTGGCATATGAAGAATTGAATTTGAATAATTTATTATATCCTTCATCTTCCCTATTTACCATATCTTTGTTATTATTAATATAGAAAAATTTTCGGATCAAAAGGAAACGATTTCGGGACATAGTTTCCGCTACTTGTGGAATAGATGTTTCAACAGACCAATATTGTCTTATAGAAGGCATCTTAACTAAGCTACTATATAAATGTATCCCAATAAATCTTTCAATTTCATCGCTATCTGTATTTATAGATTTACCACAACATTGGAATGAATAAATATTTGTTTCCGATACGAAATTACTAATTATCTGGTGGTCCAAAAATTTACGAAAATATGTTAGAGGAGTTGAATCATGTTCAGGAATTTCCAAAATAGGGATAAATTCTGTATTAATTTGTCCGATGTCTTTCTTAGACCAAAGCGTATCTTTTATTTTAGTTATAGTTGTATCTTATACTATATCCTCCAATTGAAGACCTAATTCATTCGTAATAGAAGATGATGTCGGCAAATCATCTCCCAGCAAAGGATAATAATTATCTTCTTCGTCTGAGCTCTCTATATCAGCCTCAGATATATCACCCTCGGGGATAAGTGTAGTCATATCTAAAGGCATATTGATATAACATCTCATAATACATGTTATTTATAAAAAAATATTTATTGGAACCTCTTTATATCCAAGAAAACCCATTTATAGATATTAGATAATTAATACAGGTAATAATTACGAAAATTTAATCCCCCCATCCAGTTTTCATAACCCTAAAACTAAATATCCTAAATAATTTGCCTAAAATTTCCATTTATTGATAAATTAATATTTTGTTGCATAAGAAATGACCATTGATGCCAAATGGCATTTTATGCTCAATTTCCAGCACCTAAAATGATTAAAAAGATGATAATTTTTAAATAAAAATATTAATATACATATATATATTAATAATAAAATTATTACTTATATTTTTAGCAAGATTTGATAACCAGAAATATGAGTTAAAATTTTGGCGCGAAAATGATACGAAAAAATTGATTTTTTATAACTATAATATGATATAATAACATATGATACAAAGCGAGTTAGTGATAAAATACGAAACAGCAAATATTAAAAATTAAAAATATGATTACAAAAGTTATCAGTGGCCATTTTTAATGCAAAAAATATTATTGAAAATTTATGATTCCAAATGTTATCCATGGGCGCGAAAGGGTTAAGAATAAAATAAAATATTAAGAGAAAAAATGGTGTTTTTAATGTTTCTCATTTTGTTTTTATTTAATTTTTGATGTCATATTTGTGCTGATATGTTATATACACATATGTAGAAATGTCCATTTATTTGTGTAGTTATGATTTTTTATAAAAATTAATAAATTAAATAAATTATGGTAAAATATAAATTATAAATTTTTGTTAATTTTATATACACATATGGAGAAGTGTCGACCATTTATTTATGTAGTTTTTGTTTATGTAAAAAAATTAATGAATTAAAATCATAAATTTAGATAAAATATTTAAAAAAAAATTTTTTTTTTTAAATTATGTACAGCGATGATCTGCCCTTATTGAACTGTGGGCATTTTTATTTGCTAATAAATATTATTCCAAAGAAACCTAAGTGATTTAGAAACATTTTGGGAATAAAAAAAAATTAATAATATATGATAAAATAGTCGAAAAATTGCAACAAACACATCGGTCAAATCCCGACAATGCTTTGGCTGTCAATCTTTTAACCATTTAATGGGCAATTGCGATGTACCAGCGTATGCCTTGAATCTTCCTCAACCTTCAATATGCAACCAACGGAAGGAAGATATGCCCAATGGATCAAGAAGCCCTACTGTTGAGCCACCAATTTCCAAGGAGTCTAAAAATAATTATATAAGAATGTATGGCATATGGCCACCAAATATTATCAAGGAACAGAGTTAAAAGAGACGAATGGAACAACAAGTTATCTGGGATATGGAAATCATTTGATGTTACAGATTGACAAGGATATGGAAGAAGCCATGCTACAATAGAATACAAAAACAGTAGTGCTTAGGTTCATTAGGAACAAGATTATTTTTAAGTTTATGACATATTTATATATATATTAATTAAAGCATATATTTCGTCGGCACATGCCCTTGGCCTGTTAGGGGTGGATATCTTGTAATTATCAGAATAAATAATAATGCTGAACAAAAAATAATTGCGGAAAGCATCCGAAATAAGATTCGTGAAATCGAAATAACAGATTTAGTAAGAGAGGAAATGAATCCCCTCATTAATTCTGGTATTTTGGGAATTTCCGATGAATTAATTGTTGAATCGGATAGTTCTAAAAATAACATTGAAATTAATGAAAATCAAATTGTTGATTTTGAATACGATAAATTAAATAAAGAATGTGAAACTATTATTGTAACATAAATGATCATTGTAGAATATTTTTTAACTTAAATGATAGATGTGAAAAATTTCGTAATTATTATAAATAATCAATAAGGAACACTGATAATAATGAATACTAAATTAGTGAAGAAACATTTCCTAATGATCATAATTGTTAAAACAAATGTGTTATGGTTAATTTCTTAATGTGATATCAGTGAACATCATTTAATATAATCATTGTAAAAATGTGTTTTTCGTGTTTGTTAAATATTGTAATATTTTTAAAAAATAGTCAAAATTAATATTTTGTTTATAATCTAAAAATTAAAAAGTGAAAAAAAATCCAATCATATCTAAAACATAATTTTATAAACAAACATATATATGATTGACATATTATTAAGAGAAAAAAATATTTATTCTTATAATTACAACAGTCCACCACTAATAGGCCAATGATATGTGCTGACATAATATATACTTTAATTAATATACCTAAAGATGTCATAAACTTAAAAATAATTTTGTTCTCAATGAACCTTAGTACTGTTTTTATATTCTATTGGAGCATGGCTTCTTCCATCTCCTAGATATCTTGATGCTTCATTCGTCTCTTTTAACTGTTCCTTGATAATTTTTTGGCGGCCATAGCTTGTTGCCATACATTCTTATATTATTATTTTTCACTCCTCAGAAGTTGGTGGATCAACGGTATAGTTTCTTGATCCACTGGGCATATCTTCCTTCCGTTGGTTATATATTGAAGGTTGAGGATTCAAGGCATAAGCTGGTACATCGCAATTGCCCATTAAATGGTTAAAAGATTGACATCTAAAGCATTGTCTGAATTTGGTCGATGTGTTTGTGGCAATTTTTCGACTATTTTATCATTTATTATTATATTTTCCTTATTCCCAAAATGTCTGTAAATCTCTTAGGTTTCTTTGGAATAATATTTATTTGCAAATAAAATTGCCCAGTCCAATAAGGGCAGATAAAAAATTGTGATATGATGATTGGATTTTTTTTGACTTATTAATTTTTGGATTTTAAACAAGAATAAAATTAATTTTAACGTTTTTATTTTTAAGTTCTGAATAAATTGATTAAAATTATTCAAATGATTTATAAGTGATAAATTTTGATAATTATTAGTTTTAATTGAAATTAAAAAAACTTTTAAAAAAAATACTGATTTAATTTCCGATTTACATTAAATCGATTTTTATTTCTACACCTTGATTAAAACTAAAAAAACATTAAGAATAAACTAAACAAATGTATTTTACAAGGTTTATTTTCCTCTATATATAATTTGAATTTCCAAAATGATTTTAAATTAAAATACATTTATTAGAATCCGCTATCAAAATTATGAATACTGAATATTAGTCATTTAACTCATATTTTTTTTTAAAATTTCTCCCTCCCCCCAACTCTCGAAGAATCTTAGATATGCTACTGAATATCAATATAATATTGGTTTACAATACCAATATAAAATCAATTATTGGTATTGGTTTTAAAACACTACCAATTAGCTGAATATATTTTCCCATTCAAATTAATAGGAATTATATATTGTTTTAATACCAGTTAATATTAGTCAAAAAATAGTTAAATATTTTATGAATTATTTTGAGATGATATTTAGAGTTTGGGTCGGTTTTATACTAAACAACAACTAAATTTTTAAACCCATTTTTTAAGGGTCCCACCGTATTATACCGTATTTGCTATATACTAACTCCGAAGGATAGAAATACTTAGCTTGAATTGGTGGAATCACCGGAAATGGACCCCGCCGCGAATCGAACTACCTCTCGCTTAACTTGATAGTTCTCAACCCATTCACCCACCATTTGTCATTCAGCAATATATATTTTATAATTTACTAAAAGATAAATAATTTTCATTATTAAAATGGGCTTTTCTTTTGGTTCCAAACTTTTCATAACAATAAATTTTTTCACTAATCTAGATAACACAAGAAATATATTGAATTTTCGGTCTACACTTATTATATATTGGTGCAATAAATTATTAAAGGATTATTTTAGCTCAATATTTATATTACTAGAAGATTATTCTTATTTCAATATTACTAGAATATTTACTATATTTTAGTGCAATAACTAATCTACATATTATTTATTAAGTTTATCTGCGAATCTTTATACTTTATATGCTCATTTATTAATATGCACTTTAGAAGCCCTGCAAAAATTTCAAAAAAAATTAGAAAATTAATTCAACCGATTTTTTTAAAAAATATAAATTTTGTTAATTTAATGAACCTATTTGATAAATTTCAGAAAATTTAAACTTAAAAATTCTCCATTACCTTTTCTGAAAATAAGAAAACACTAGATATTTAAAAAAATTCAAATAAGGACTTTAGGAGCTATTTAATGATATCAAATATAGTCTCTACCATTTAAAAATTTATGAAATAAGGTAAATACTTATCTTTCCCCAATCATAAAATCATTTACATGTTCGTATAAAAACAAATAGTTTAAAAGATCTTCCAACAATTACTATCGGTCACACTACTATAAATAACAGACGGAAAAATACATATACCTGAATAATGATAAATTTTATAAAAATTCTATTTCCCCTTAAATATCCTTACTTTTGTTTAATCGGCTTTATTTTTAAATTTCATCTTATCGTCGATGAAATTTTTTTATGTTTTATATATTCATACCATACAGATTACAACGACCATCACAATCACCCAGTGGCCCCTATTAATAATTATTCTAATATGGGTTGTGAAGATGTACATAATTGTCTATTCGATTTTCCTGTAAATGATAACTGCCCTGCTGAAATAATGGTCACATTTCAGGTGTCAATCAATCCTCTAAGCGTGAGACAATTGTTCAACATCATACCGGGCCTCCAGTCTTGTATGCCTCAAATGGAATCCAATAACAGTTAGTTATTTTTTAAATATTTTAATTTATGAGAATTAATTTATAAATAAGAAATAAAACCTAAAGCTGCGTTCTACCCCTTTTAATTTTCTTCCTTAACCTTAAATAGTGCATTCTATTTTAGAAAGTTGGTTATATACAGATTTTGACATAAGTTGACGTTTTTGAAAATACGTACCCATATGTTAGAGAATACACTATATATGAATATAAATGTTCAGATTATATATGATTAAAATTGACATAAATCGCCATTTTTGATTTAATTGTTTTTTTTTTATTTCTAACAAAATACCGGTTTTTTTATATTTTATTTAAAGAATAGGAAAATATAAAGGAACTAGGACACAATCTAATGATTTTTTTAAGAAGTGAGTTCTAAGGAATAAAACTGTGGGGAAAAATCTGTACTATTAAAAAGAGATAATTGTAATAAAAAATAATAAAAGGATGGGAACATTTTTAAGGTGACTATTTATAATATTATTTATCTGATAAGATAGATAACTGTCATTCATGGGCCTGGGTTTTTTAATCAGGCCTCGTCCAGGCCCGCAGTCAAAAATTAGGACTCTCCCATCCCATATCAATTTGGCTCAAACTCATATCCAATTTAATTTATTGTATTCAGCGAAAATAAACAATATTTTAGTGTATAAAAGCAATCATTTTGTTTGCAATATTGAAATTTATTAGAAGAAAAAAATTGCAATATTTTCCGACCTATGGGCCGCAGGGTTACCTGGCTTATTAAGTCTTTTATAACTTTTAAAAAATAATTTGACATGAAAAAATTTGTAAAAATTGTTTCTTCTATTTTATTATATATTAACCCTTTAAATATCGACTTTTTAAAATAAAACTAAAAAATTTTTTTATAAAAAATCTTCATTTATATATACCAAGGATATAAAATTTTTATTTCGACTTTTATTTCATAGTATACAGGTAAAAAAAAATCATGATACAATTTGGCATCATTGAGCGAAATGCATGTATATAAAAAATTATTTATTTATTTATTATGAAAAATTTTTAAAAATTTATTTCCTAGTTATAGCATAAATTTTCACACATATTCCTTGGATATGCGATAACACATTTTTACTAGTCTTAGAAGCTTCTGGCCAATGCTCTAAATTATCATATCTAACGTCAGTTATTATCTGAAATAACTTAGATCCTTTTTGTATTTTAGGATTTTCATTTGATGGTCTCCCTATTTTTCTTTTACAAATTTTACCTGCCATTAACAAGGCAGGAACTATTTGAGATTTAAATGTTATAGGTTTTATAAAAGATTTTCCATTTTTTTAGTAATGTCTTCGATACAATAACCACGCATCCACAATGCAGGTATCTATCAATTGAAATATTATTCGAAGTGATATGGTGTTGGAATATTATTTGGGGGATTAGAAATTTTTTTAGAAAATGTTGTATCAAATGATTCAATATTTTTTAATACCCAATTACTACTGAGATTAGGAAAACTAGGACCTTCATGAACATTATCAAGTTCTATGTGGAGTGCATTTATGGGCGAATCTATATTGTGAATAGGATGATTAAAATTATTCTCACTATTATCAATATCTGTTTCCGAAATATCACCTTCAATTAATTTTATTTGACATCATCTATAAAAAATAAAATTTATTTAACGTTAATAAAATAACTTATTAAATTCCCAATGAGTTAATTTGGCATCATAATTTAAAAATTATATTTACAAAAATTATTAAAATTCTAAAAAAATATAAATTCATGATGACATATTTGAATATTTTGTCTTCTTTATAAAATAAACAGTTTTCAGAATTTTTCAATTAAAATATATATAAATAATATGTAAAATCAAGTAATTTAAGAAAAATTGAAACGGAAATATAGTCAAAATTTACATGATAATAAAATAAAAACGAAAGCATATTTTTTTTTATTATTGATAAAATACGATTGAATACATTTGTAATATTGAAAAATGTTAAATTAAAACATTGAGTGGTTTTAAATATTAAAAAATAACATTCAATATGATGATGTCAAATTAGCTCACAGGACTTTAAAGGGTTAATTCAAAATTTTCTTTTAGAGATTTAACTTAATAATTAATTTTTTTTAAATTTTCAGATTCATACAAAATCTGAACTAAAATCAAAAACTCCGAACTCACTTTTCCCAATTTTTGTATTAAAAAAATACAAAATATTAGAAAATGATACATAGATCAGCCTGCAAGTATGACACTCCCCATCACCGCAGACTGATCTCTGATAAATTGGAAATTTTGGTATTTCTAAAAAGAAATCTTCGATATATTAATTTAAATATCTATTTCGAATTTCATAATATATTTGTTTATTACTAATTATATAAATAGAAAAATGTTATTACTTATTATATAAATAAGTGATTTATCAATAAAAATATTTTATTACTTTTAGAATTGCAATTGAATTGAATATAAACTATAACTGATCATTATAATATATTTAAATGACATATGTTATGGTATAGTTAAATTATAGATGTTATACTAATAAAAAGTATATTAAAAATTAAAACCATTGGTATCTTTACAGAATACAAAATTAGATATGATTTCGGATCGGTAATCGGCCGATATCAATTTAATATCTGGAATATCGGATCGAATCAGCCTCCAAAAAGTGGTATCGGTACACCCCTAAAAAAATTATTTTAAATTATGGAAAAAATCTTAATTTAATAAAAAAAATTACTATCAGATTAGAACTTCGATAGAGACTTGTAGAAGATATTTTAATATTTATTTTTTATTATAATTAATTAATGATGAAAATTTTTTCTAATCCAGACCCTATTTATTAAAGTTGAAGAAATTTTTTGCGCCCCCCCCTTTCAAATTTTGCGTTTTGGTATGAATCAATTATTACATCGAAGCAATAGTATAGATTTCTATTTTTCCCATTAATTTAGCAATTATTATTAATAATAATAATATATATCCATTAATTGACATATCAATTTATATAAATGTTAAGATAATTATTAAAAAAAGTAAAATAGTGAAATACAAATTTACCCATTTATTATTAAAATTAAAATTTATTTTTAGGAATGTTCTGGACCGTTCCAGGAAGGTTCCGTTCTCATTCCATGTTACTCAAAGTTCTGTGAGCATTCCGTTCCAGAACGATAGGGGGACTTTCTTTCCTGGATTTCTTTACATCTATTTTATCAGATATCATTTACATTTATTAAAAAAAACTTAAAGGTGTTTTTCATATATTAAAATATAGTATTTTTTGTTGCAATTATTTCTTTTTAATTATTCATTTTTCTTTTCTACAGTTTTTTTATTTTGAAATTTTTTCTTAAGACAGTTTTTTTAGGGATCCAAACCGAACTTTTAAATAGGTAATTTTCATCGAACCTGAAATGTTAAATTATTTTTTATCCGAATCAGAACCAAACCGCGAAAATGTTTGTGAACCAGTTCGAGCCTCATGATTTTGAGCTTATAAAAGAATGTAGAGTTATTACTAGTATATTGCTAAAATTATAATCTATATCTGAATTGTTGTAAAGATTATTATCAATCAATTTGATTGATGTCAGTACAAATTTTATTATCATTTTACAACATTATTTAGCTTATATTGCCTAGAGATAAATTGAATCCAATAAATAAAATATTTAATTATAGTGTTATTAATGATAAACCAATATGTAAAATTTTTATATACAAAAGTTTTTAGAGGTTCGAACCGAACCGATTTTTTTATTTTTTAGGAACCTGAACTTGAACCGTTATTTTTATTTGAACCTAAACTGATGTTCGGATCCCTGGTTTTTTTTTTTATATATTTTCTCGCAGTTTTTCCCCAAGGTTTTTTTCCCAGTTTTTCGGTCGAGTTTTTTTCCGCGAACTTTTTTTTTATCCCATACCAACATTACACATATTTTATGTGTAAACATCATTAAATATTTATATTTTCTACCATCCCTCTCATAAATTATTAGCCGTTTTCAATATTATGTACAACTCACAAATTGCTGCCACTTACGCTTTGGAAAAATTGCAAAATTTTGAATACCCCCCTTCTATGCCCATTTTTATTGCGTGTGACCCTTTCAATGCGACCATGAACACGAATATTATGTTAAATGTTTTTTATTGAACTTTACATTTTATCAAAAATTTTGTAATGTTACAAGCAGTAATTTTTATAATTTTATTATAAATGCTAATGTATGAATGCATAATTAACCACACAAAATTTTGAATGAGTGCTTTGTAAATAAGTTTCTTTAATTTGCTATATGCTGCCGTCTAAATTATATATCAAAATCAATTTTAAAATAATCTATATTGGTAACAGGTCTAATATGATGAATTGTATGAATATGATGATGGGTATGGGCGGCAAATTTAACGGTAAATTATTTGTCCTATTATATATTTTTGAATTTGATAAATTCAAGATTTAAATCACTTCAAAATCTTTAATAGATTTCTAATTAGCATTTGATAAAATTTTCTATGCAATATGATTATTATTATAATTTATCCTTTAATAAAATATAACCATGATTTATCTTAAAGAAACATAATTTTATCTTCCTAACACTAATAATATAATATGTAGTTTTTTTTCCTTGAGATAAGGTATTTTTTTATAATGTTAAATTATATAACCAAATCAAATATCAAGACTCAGCACAATCGTTTTCCAATAACATCCTAGCAAGTACTTCTGGTCCACCCTATTCATCTTTTCATACATTGAACAAGACTAATGATATATCAAACAATCAATATTCCTCCTATTGTAACGTTAAATTGCCGGCACCCGAACCTATGGCAGACAAGTCCGCGCAAACTGTGGAAAGACTTTGGGTCATGGGATATCCAAAAATACCACCTATACCCGCCCTCTTAGACACTTTTGGGTTTGCTTTTAATAAATATTAACGGATAAGTAAATTTTTTTGATCATTTTTACTTGTCTAACTACTTATTGAGACTTGTTGCTGGGGTTTTATATACAACATTATTTTAATGATCCTCCAAAAAATACATTTTTGAACACTGATTTTCAAAATATATGAAACTTTTTATGATGTATATAAAAATTATTTTCAGTCATGGAAAAAACTATTCGGATCCTTATTTTTTTGGTCAAAAATTTCTAACATATTTTTTAGCAAGAGCATCTCTCTTATACTCAGCCCAATTAAAAAATTTCAAATGAAGATTAATATTATTTTTGAAAACTAATATAAGCCAAAAAATCAAGGGTGGTCGCATATCAATGAGGTGGGTAATAATTAAAAAATCATAAAATTACCTAAAACTATCAGATCGGATCCATTTTTTATAAATATCGGTCAATGAGAATTATAATTAAAAAAAGAGCATCCTCCATCCATTTATTTTTGTTAAAAATATTTTTTTTAAACTTAAATATTAAAATATAAACAATCGGGCCAAAAAATTAACGGGTCATGTTGGGCGTGCAAAAATTAAAGATGCCCGGTCCACTTAATATATAGTAGAAAAAATATTATTCTAAAGCCGAATAATATTAAAATTATATATTTTATTTTGCTTATAATTTTAATGATTAAATGACCTGCTACTATGATCATTATTTTATAAATTCGATGTTATTTTTTCCATAGGATATATTTCTGGATTTTAAAAAACGGGCTGGGCTGGGCAACCTTAGTATGAAATTGGAACCGGCCCAGGCAAAAACTAAAATCCTACTCGGCCGGGTTTGAAATTTTTGCCGACCTCTACTAAAAATATTTTAAATAAATATAAAGCACCGAGGTTTTTGAACCCAGAGGACATCTAAAGAAAACTAATTCAAAATAGCAAAGAATTCTATGAACGATAGTTTTTAAAATCGGCATCCCTCTTAATCTTAAATATGAATTTGATGGAATTTCTGTAGAGACAAGTTTCTATATATCTCTCTCCGAAGATTACATTCTATAAGATATTCTATCAAAAAATTTATTTTAAATTTTGTTTACATCATGCTATATCATATAGCCTATGAAAAACCATTTTTAACAACATTACAAAAGAAGAAAAGGCTAAATTGTACAATATGTAACTTTAACTGAGCGCAATGGGGACAATCAGCAATAAATCAAAATTTTTGGGATAGTAAAAATATGGCTATAAGAACTTAAGCAGAAACCTTCCATCTTTAGAGCTTATAAAAAACCGGCATCCATTTAGTGTAATGGCAAATGGTTGTATGCTCAAAATACCTAGGATGTGATCTATTTATAAATAATATAATAATTACTATTAAATATCAAGATATCATCAGTTAAGTAATAACATTAATTTATTTATCAGTAAATCACACCTTTTAGAAAGACGGATTTACTTATCATCGTTAAATCTGCAAAGATGAAAGAATTACCATATCAATAATTTACCACGCAGCAGATTTCAAGTATTTTTTGGAGAATAAATTAGTTATGTGGAAATCGATACCTCAGAGTTTGTGCCAAATCATATTTATTCATTACAAAAGAATATTCAGTTATAAAGGCAAAAATAGATTTAGCACAATTTTAATATTACTTGGTGAGAATAATATTTAACATAATTTGGGGGCATAATTTTAAGTGGTCACTTATTTTAAATCAAATACATTTTAATATAATTTAATTTTGCTTATTATATTTTGGTATTTTATACTGTAAAGTAGCGTAGTTACTAACAGAGTCACTTTTTGAGAAAAAGGAACGACATTTGTTACATATTTCCAATGATAACATTAACGAGTAACGCGTTTCTTTTTTGAGTAGCAGTATTGCAAAACGCTACTTTAATTTTTTCTTAAAAAATATTGAAAAAATTTTTTATTAATTTTTTATTTAAATTTTATAAACAATCAAAACCGAGTTTCTTATTTAGATTAACCGCCAATATTTTTATTTTATTTATTACATTTTTGTTGTTGAATTTTATTAGTCAGGATTGTTGATCTAATTAATAAATCAATCGAGGTATGTTAATTTTTATTTATGAAACATTTTTGTAATTGTAGATTGAAGTTGGGTCCACTCTATCGACTATTAAAAAATGTTAAAGAGGCAAATAAGCTAAAATAGCGTCCAATATGGTCTCTAATAAGCTTGTAGCCAGAGAATTTGATATTAAATTAAAACAAGCTAAATATATGGGATTATTTATACTGACTTAACAATGAAGAGATTTAACTATAGGCTCATTCTATTACAAATCAACCAGTGTTTCGGACGACCATCTCAAAAATGAATGAAACTTGTCATGTTAGTTATTTATGTTGTAAATTTTAATAAAATAGCGCTCGCTCAACCAGATTCAAAGATATACGCTTTCAAAATCGAAATGCGCTATGCGTGATTTAATTAAATCTTGTTTTTTTTAAAAAAAAATACTTAAAATAGAGTTACAAATTATTTATCATTTTATAGCCGCTTGTTTTTATCGTATTCTATTAATGACTGTGTTACTAAAGACACTATTTATAGGTTTATTTGTAATATATAATATTTTGTTTTTTAATTAATGCGTTACTATTCATCAATAGCTAGTAACGCATACAATTTCACAAAATAACGGTAACGCGTTTCTTTTTTTCAAACGTAATGAGTTAGTTTAAATTAACGTCTAAACCACTGGTATTTTATAATCATAATAAAGTTTTTAATTTTTTCTGATCTTTCAAACCCCGGCCTTGCCTAAGTTTTTTTTAAAATAAAACCTTGGTCAGACTATATTTTAAAACCAGATATTTAAAATCGCTATTATTAGGTATAAATGTTAAATGATTAATTTTTAAAAATCCGGGTCGACCTGAAAAATATAAAACCCGGGCTGGGCAGAAAATTTTTTAAAAAAAAATCCGGACCCAGCCATGCAAATAGTACTTATGCACAGGGATGGAACCCTTGGACAAAAAAAGGGTAAGGGTACAGGAAAAAAATTTAAAAAGATCTGAGTTTGGGTCTGGGAGGGAACATAAAAATAATCAAAATAAGATTTTTTTTCATTCATTTATTATTATACTTCAATATATACACATTCATAATTTACAAATGAAATAATTTATATTTTAAATGTTTTATTCAATCGCACAATCATTCTAAAATATCATCCATGAGATTTCTACGTAAATTAGATAAGACAATATATATTTCAAAGATGAAAATCCACGTTCTACGCTTACCTTAAATAGATAGTTTTCTTTATAATACATAAATTATTGTACTTGTGTGGCCGGTACAGCCTTGACGACTAGATAAGATATATAATTCTGGATATATTGAAGAATTATCTTTCAAGAATTTAAAATATTTTTACCAATATTTATTCTCTTAACTTCTGAGAACTTTTCTATTAAAGATGCAATAGGCATTTTTTGATTCTCCTTTCTATCTGACGAAAATTTGATTTTTTTTCTCTATCTAAAGTAAAATTTCAAGATCATCAATGTTGCTGTCATTATTAATATCACTACAACTAGTAGATAGTAGCCTCCTATATATTGTAATTAATGGAGTTTTGCGTATGCCATAAATCCTTAAAGATGGTCTTTAGCCATTTGTTTTTGCTCAATACTCAATAAAACTTGATATCGAGGGTCTAAATTATAGAAGCGTATACAACACAATTTTGCAAATATTGTTTCTCTTGAATTTTCATGTTTTCTAATATTTCTTATAAAATGAACTAATTTTTTCTAAATCTATTCGGCATCTAGTCCATATGCCATAAAAATCAAATAAACTTAATTGTTCTGATTGTAATCTTAATAATGTTATTTTTAAAGGAACAAATACAATAGTAAGGTTCTTTATTTGGCACCAATCATCTTCCTACAAAATGACTTCACATGCTCCTATAATAAAATCATTACAGAAATCTTTCAAACTTAATCATTCTAGCATCATACAAATTGAGGACCAACGTGTTGTGCATTATTTAAATTAAAATATTATTACTTGCACTACAAAATAATAAATGTATTTCAACATAGCATATTAATAAATTTACATAATAAAATATTATTACCTACACTAGAAAATAATTTATGATATCAATCTCTAAATAAAATGAAAGTCCAGGAAGAAAATTGAAAGAAAAACTCGAAGATAAAAAAAAAGTTACTAAAATTTTTATTTATAAAATTTTTATGACACCTAGAACCCTTGGACTCCACTTTTAAAAAGGGTCCGGGTTCGGCCAAAATACGAGGGTTCGGGTTCACATCCCTTCTTATGCAGGTCTCTAATTAATATGTTATTTTTTAAAGCATGTCTAGAATACTTTATTTTCTAAGGCACTGTTTAGTATTATAGCACTTTCTGTAAACATGGCACTGGAGATTTTTTTTATTTTTTAAAAAGAATTAGAGTAATTTTTGAAATTTACCTGAATTAGATTATTTGACCGAAGTTTGAAATTTTAGGATATATAACCATCTCAGGTTTCATTAAATTTTTTATTAAATATAAAGACGTTTTGGTAATCTCATTACCGTTGTTCCCTCCAAAGATAGAAATTATTGTTATGTTCATTACGCAAATTCTAAATCCGCTTGGTTTGCCTTAAAAACTCTTGATAAAAGCACTATATGTCAAATGGAAATGAAAGTATCATATTTTTGTCTTCTACTTTTAATATTGAATGCATATTTTTATACTTTAAAGTTACATATTTTAGTTGTTACTTATAATAATAATTAAAAATAATAAAATAACTAATATTATTTCTATATATTATAGTAAAATGCGCTCAACTGGCATTTTGGATCTTGATTCAAAATTTATTAATTACACTACTTCTTTGAGTCTGACTTTATAATATTGTTTTAACATTGGTTCCACATATCCATTGTTAACCCTTTCATGCTCAGGGAATGGGTAATTCCATACCAAATCGATCTTTTTAATTTCGATATAATTTTGCTGAGAATAGTACTCATAGTTCCTAAGATATCAATGGTCCTTTTTCGAAAAAAATGATTTTTTAAAATTGAGATAAGTTAAAAAATAATGATTTTAAAAATATAAGTTATATGTCATTTTGTAACTCTATTAAAGGCTTTTTATTAAATATTAAAGATGTTTTTGAAATAATATTGTTGCGGTTTTTATTTACGTTATAAATTTTAAACATGAAAACACCAGGTGTTTCGCTTTCCAAATTTTTTTAATTTAATATTTTCTTATTCCTTAACCTTATATCTACATAACAAAATTCAAACTTGGGACAACTATGGGTTTTTAGTTATTGGGATTTAAAAAATCAAAAAATAGATCTCCAATTCTGATAGCGAATATCTAAATGATATCAACATCAATAGATACAATCAATATTAAACGAAATTGGAATATATCCTATTAAGAAAAAAAAAACTAACCGAAAAAATTATCCAAAAAAAAGGTAGCGAATTTTAGAAGTAAGGGGGATTCTTTCCATTCCAAATTGAAAGCCTGCAAAATATCCCTATCAAAAATTTTTTTTTGCAGTGATGAAGTTAGTAGGGTATAACCAGGAAAAAAAGATTACATATCTATCTTTGAAAGGGGGGAACGAGTGATTATATAATCATTTTAAGGTGAGTAATTCAAACGTAACAATTGGATTTTCGAAATTTGCTAGCTTAAGACTAAAAAATTATATATTAGCAAAGGCTAGCGGAAGACATAGTGTATGCGTTTGTAGCATACACCAGAATATTAAACTTATAATTTTAGGCTGTGAATAAGCAACGACTTAAAATGGTGAAGATACATTAACAACTTATAGAGATGTTATAGGCAGAAGGATTTGCAATCCCTTGAACGTGACTCACTCTTAAAGGAACGTATCGAAAAATTATTTATAAAAATGGATATAGCTGTTACGTTTAAATAGTGGGTTTCGGTAGATAGAAAAACTGGAGACTATTTCTCAATTTTCAGAAGAATTTATTAATTATTTTTTCGATAAAATGAATATTCTCATACGCCATTCATTTATTGTGAACAACAAAGTTCATTTCACATAGTTTAGAAAATAATCATTAATTATTTGTGAATTTTCAAAAAATTATTCCTTTAATCCAAGACAAGGTTCAGGGTTATCATTGGACAACTTCGCAAGTTACGTTGCATCCATTCTCAATTTATTATAAAATAGGAGATCAAATAAACAACCTAAGTTTTGTGGTAATATCGGAATCCTTAATTCATAATACTGTTTAATTCCATTTATTCTATGCATTTGATTAATTTTTTAAAAAATAAATTTGATTCAAGCAGCGCAAAAGGTATAAATTTTTTTTTATGCCACTATACCAGAGTATGAAGAAGAGATAAGGCTAAGTGAGAGATTTAGTAAATCTATCTCAATACCTGGGACACAAAAAATTCATGTGTTCCCGATTGGTTTAACTAAACTATATTCTAATTCGTAAACATTTATTGTGGAGAATATAGTATATCCACGTTAGGATCTGTTAATCGATGAGATTAGAGAATATGTAACGTGCATATGAAAACGATTGGTGGTTAGGATTTGTACAAGAAGTGAATGTAATTAGAGATGAAGTAAAAATTAATTTTCTTCACAGGACCAATCCAGCGGCGTAAGATATCCTTTTCCAGCGGCGTAAGATATCCTTTTCCAGCGGCGTAAGATATCCTTTTCATACCAAAAAATATTATTTTAACAATATTTAGCCCATCGGCATACATATAATTTATCGCAAAACTAAATTATCATGGCGACAAAAAAACTAAATTTAATGAAACCCCAAAAATAGGTAATATCGTTCATGAATTTTAATTTATCTATTATATCAACAAAATTTATAAAATAATTTTTCATAAGAAAAAAATGATTATAACCGCAGCTAAATAATCTCATTTCATGATATTAATGATAGAAAATCTTGTTTTTCTTATCTTTAAGAATAAAAGTTTAAAGAAATAATAATCTCAACAAAACGCGTTATTTTATAAAGGAGCGTCATCTATATTTGAAAAAATATTTATTTCTTGATTTTTTAAATTCCAATGACTAAAAAACCCATGGCTGTCCCAAGTTTAAATTTTTTATGAATAGATATAAGGTTAGAGAATAAAAAATATTAAATTCAAAAAAATTTGGAAAGCGAAACACCTTGAGTTTTCATGCTTAAAATTTATAACGTAAATAATAACCGCAACAATATTATTTCAAAAAAATCCTTAATATTTAATAAAAGGCCTTTTAACAGAGTTACAAAATGACATCTTATATTTTTAAAAACATTATTTTATAACTTATCTCAATTTAAAAAATCGTATTTTTTGAAAAAAGGTCATCTTTGCCACTTTTGACCATTGATATCCCAAGAACTATGAGTACTAGGAGCCTAAAATTTTGGATTCGATGCTTTCTAGAAAAATTATATCGAAATTAAAAAGGTCAGCCGAAAAGTTATCTATTTGTTACCCTCATATTTACTTGTTATGACGTATTTATAGAATAAACCCTGGCTTTTCATTTATTGTTTAACCCCCTTTTCGATTAGCGGGTTTTCAAATTCCCTTTAACTGAACCTAAATCAATCAAAACTAATCCCATATATCAAAAGGTTTGACGATGATAATTTGCAAGTTCTAATATTTTGTGCCCTTTTAAATTCACCTAAAATGTACATTATTAATTAGGTTGTAATAGCTGACCCACCTGATAAACAACTCAAAAGAGATAGTTTTAAGAATAAGGGCGATAACCAAAACAATGCTAATACAAACAATGAATCCAGTCATTATCAACATTTACATGCTGGTAGAAAAAGACTCAGAGCAGATAATGAATAATTTTCTAAATAGTATAAACCATTTGTACATGAATTTATATTTTATTTGTTGATAATATTTTTTATACTAAAGATAAGTATTGTATTAATTTATAAGAAAATTTGTTGATATTTGTTAAAGGTCTTATGATATAAATAGAAAATCTAACTACAATGAATGACTCTTTGATATAGACGCTCTTATTTTTTAATACCCAAATTATTGTTAGTATATAGACTACTAAAATAAATAAATAAGTTTATTATATCGAAATATAACAATTAACAAATAATGGAGATTTACAGAAAAATAATAGACCAGATTAATTTGGTTTTTCGTAAATACATACGTTTTATAGAACTGAATCGGAAAAATGTCTAAGCCTTTTTTTAGCGTCACTTGAATTTGTGTTTCTCAAATGATCTTTGATGTGCTGAACTATCAGGTCAATGGCAACTAATAATATTTTTTAAAATTGATTTGTAATATATATAAATAAGGTAGTGTTCGATTAAATTTAGTCGACTAAAACTCAAAAAATTGACTAGACCCTTTGATTTTTTAAAAAATTAATTTATTTATAGAATTCGTTATATTATCAATATAAGGATATATGACGCTTAGTTTCCCACAAATAAATAAATATACCAAAAATAAAAATATTAGTGTTAGTCGACTAAATTGACCCGACTTTTAATTATAGTTGGAAGAACTCTACTAATTAATAACATTAAAGCTATAAAAACAATTTAAGATATACTCATATTTTCGGCTCCCCGAGGTATGATAATGTCTGCATATTTTTTGGTCTGCATGAAATTTAATTTTAAAAATATATACAAGTAATTAAACATTTTGAAATGATTATTACATACGCTCATTAAACAATAATTTGCTAAATAGAGATGTACCGAATACCAGATTTTAAGATAGGTTCCTATAATTATAAATAATTTTTGGAGAACATCTTCCTTTTTAAGCGAATTGAGAAATTAGGCGATAAATACCGCCTCCTTTGATTAAGATATTATATTTTGCCAATTATTAGTCCTAAGACCAGACCTTGATATTTCCCAAAAAGCGAGGTAGGCTGAATCTTGTTGAAACAAGGAAAAAAGTCTTACTATGTTTAGTAAGGCTAATTTAAAAGATCGATTTTTAATCATATTATTGGATACTCGTCAGTTTCAATTAAATTATTGCCAGTCTTTAAAAATTGTTGTCTATACAAAACGTTGACTATTCGTGTTTAACTAATTTCTTTGATATGTAAATTTTAGGATCCAATACAAAAATTATGAGTGACACTAGAGTCTTAAAATATTGGTAAAAATCAATTAATATGGGTTTTATAAAAAAAACCAGACATTGTTCTTCGCGACATTAATCAGGAATCGATATAAAAAGAAATTTTGCATCCAGTATGCTATAACTTGTGAGGAATAGTGAATCATTTTTTTAATTTTTATTATTTTCGGAAAATATTTGCATTCAAAATAATCCACCTATTTAAACCTGTGTGGGGGCAGCAATTTATTTTAAGCTTTTATCGGTGAGCGGAATCTACCGCCCTCTTACATTGGCGGTGTGGCAAGGAATTTTAATAATATATTTATTTATAATACAATCTATTTTTATATCATATATTTGGACACCATTGTTTCATCATCATTAATAGTTTTTAAATCTTTTCGGTATCTAAACCTGTATAGATTTATAATTATTTTGAAATTTCTTTATTCGGTCAATAGATTTATTAGTATAATATAAAAACAAATTTACACCAATCAAAAGATTCTTCCACTAGCTTTACTTTCTGCAGATAGGCAAAGTGCTTTTCTAAATAATTAGCTAGTTTCAGTGACCTTTTTCTTCAAATAGAGAGTACATCATGTTTAGGTACAGTATGTTAAGTAATACATAACATTCCTGCCTCTAATTATTAAATCAATATGATTTTGTTTCAAATTTGATCTATATATTTAATATATTGAGTTTATTCGATACCGTATAAGCATTTTTTAAATTTTATTAAAAATTTGATCCATTGATATCAAGAAAATCGGATCTGCTGTATCAGTTAAAGCTACTATTAATTAATTTTTGTATTATATATATTTTTTTGATTATTTATATTACTGCAAATCTTTTTGATAGTTTACTGATGGATATGTAAATATAAGTTTTTGTCAAATAATTGGATATAAAAATGGCGTAAAATTGGGATCGGTACATCTCTCTCCAACAAATCATGTAGGTTCCTATTTGCTACGAATTAAAACTGAAAAGCTAAGAATAAAAATTAGAAATATTTTTTTTAATACACAAATAAAATGATTGTAATAGTATTAATATAAAAATGAATTCAGACAAGTCATTTAATTGCTAAGGAATAATTTTCTATTAATTTATCTAGTATTCTTAATAAAAAAAAATTGTCAGTATTTTATTAATTTTACTAGTATAAATAAAAATGTTGGGGTTTAATAAGGTTGGCAACAACCAATAAATAGCTGTTCCAATAGTAAAGTATTGGTTTAAAGCACTATCAATATTATTCATAAAAATATTTAGTTAAAAGCGATATTTTTTTGTTGAATTAAGAGAAAATGTAATGACATAATAATTACTTTAGAAAGATTAAAAATATATAGATTTCTATATTATAGAAGTTTAACATCTGCGATATCAATATTTTTGTATCTGTGAGAAAACATCCATATCAGTTATTTATTTATGATATCGTAATTGAAGTCAAGGATATAGAAAACTTAAATATTGCTGACTATAAAATCTTCAAGGAAAATCATCCAACTTACACCTTTTCTGAAAATGTTTCTTTAATTTTAAAATAATGATTTTTATTTTCTAATTTATATGAATAATATAAATAAAAACAATAGTTTGAAAAGAAAAACAATATTGGTTTTGTAAGCCAACCCTAGTGTACATCTTTTTTAATTTAAAAGATTTACCAGTAAATATATTTTTTCCCCAGTATTAAAAGATATCTAGTTCTTATAAATAATGTGCTAAATAAAATAGTGATTCTTAAAGCTTTTCAATAATGAATGGGATCTAGTTAATGATCTATTCGCATTACCAAATCCATTCAGACTCTGTACAAATTGTTTCCTCCTAGAAGGGATCAACAACATTTAGGTTTATTATTTATTGGATCTGATAGCTCATACATACCATTTGTCTAAGAGAAAATATGCAAAATAGCTTGCCATAGGTTCAATTATGATCTGAAATTTCAAAATCTTAAAATTGTTTCAGAATATTTAAATTCGAATTCTAGGACATCATTGCAATTTTTAATTAGACATTTAAATAGAGAAAGTTAGAAATGCAGAGAGTGAAATTCAAGTTAAAGATAGTGGGCAAACATTCAATTCAAAGATGGCTAAAATAGCTCATAAACATTCCTTTCTAAACAACAATTATAACACTATCAACCTAGAACAGGATGCGTTGGAAAAATAACGACAGTAACTGTTTAATTTAGTTAGGAAAATATTTTGTATACCTGAAACCAGAACACTTATAATTTTCCCATCGTTAGATTAATACTAAATGTCAAAAGAAAATTTTTATGCCTTTAGTCCTATCAATCTCAACATTATAATATTTATTTTCAACAATTATAATTTAACAAAATTTGTTTTAATAAAAAGTGATACAATATTACTGATGGTAAAAAGAAATTTGCTTAGTCTATTTCGGAGAATGAAATATATAAATTTATATAAGACAAGAAATGATCTAAACTAAGCTATATTAATGTTGAAACTATATCCCAAATAAATTACAAAAATATGTAATAGATTTATTTTAATTAAATTCATCTAAATTTTAAAATATATGGCACCGTTGAAGCCAACACCAATTTAAAAGGCGGCGGCTATGGCGCGCCAGTGTAAAACGGCCGCAGCCGATGGAGACTTCGGCGCACAGGTCTTGTTCAAGTTAAATTTTTTAGCGGTGTATCGTGTGAAAGTGATTATCGTGAGATTTCGAAATCTCACACCATCAAAATCTCACGGCTAATACCGGAAAATGATTTCATGAGTTGATTTTTATAGCTTCAAATACATTGGGGGCCATTTAAATACTCAAAATCTCACGGCTATTCAATTTTTCTAAATCTCATAAAAAATTTTAAAAACCTCACAATATGAATTTCAATATGCTTAATAAGTTAAATTGTCTCAAATTTAAAAAGTCAGATTTGAATGATGCTGTTAAATTGAAAACATTTCTATATAACACATTTTAATTTGTATGTATTTTTTCTTTCTATTAAAAGGGGGGAAAATGTTGAACCCCTGGATAAGCCCTTATTTGATCAATAAAATATTTGATGAGTGTAATAATATATTATATAATGTAATAATATATTATATAAATTATTTATTGTATATCAAGGTGTATATGATGCCTCTGGTAAATTTTCGGTCATGCAGAAGTTTTTCAATAAATTAATGTAGATCGAGAAGATATATCTTGTATAGGAAATCTGAAAAGGAAAAGCTAAGGTGCCTATGGGTAGCAATGGGATCGGAATCTTTGGTTTAGGAACTACTTAATTGACTTAAACTTGTTTTACAATATTATTTTATAAATTTCATATTGTATAAATAAGAAGGTTAGTAAGCCTTCCTCAATATCTCTAAGCTATAATTCCAATTATTACAAATGATAAATTATGTAATATTCATATATTGCCAAGATAACACTCATGATTATTGCTTGGAGTCTATTATGAACCTTATCATCCCAGGCACTTTTTGTAATATAAAATACAGCCTATAGATAGACGGCATCGGGTTTTTAGATATTATACCGATTTACATAAAAAAAAGCAAAACAATTAGATTTACCATTTGAAATTTTTTTGAATGTACATAGATTCGAGCCAACAAGAATAGCCACTACACACGTAACATTCAATTTTATTTGTATATAATTATAAATAATCGACTATTTAATCATAAGCAATTTAATTTATATTATTATAAAGAGAAATTTTATTATATCCTTAACTCTAATGATGTTCCTTGAATTTACATTTCTCATTATTCGTCTTAATAATCTTAAAAAAATAAAGATGAGCTCTTGAAATGAAACAATATATCTCCTGAACCGATATTTTTTATCAGATCAGATCGGGCCGATATTTCACCCATTTTAAAATATCGGTTGGCCAATATTATAAAATTTTCCGATCCGACCCCGATATAAAATGGCGTTTTAACAAAAATAAAATGTTATAAAATTTTAAAAAAAAGTTATATCTAAAAAATCGAAATCCCATTTTTATGTTTATTTTTTAAATAATAATAATTAATTAATAAACATTCTGTCTTATTGTTTTTTTTGAGCATTCTGTTTATAAAAGTTCGATAATCTGATTTTAGTGAAGCTGGTGATATTGGCAGTTACCATCGACGCAGACTGACCTCTGATAAATTGAAAATTTTGGTATTTCTAAATAGAAATCTTCGATATATAAATTTTGAATATTTATTTCAAATTTAATAATATAATTGTTTTGTTTATTATGTATATAGATTAATTTTATTACTTATAATATAAAAGTGATTTAACAATAAAAATATTTTATATAGGTTGTATTCCATATTAAATCAACCAAAAAAAGTCGATTCTCAACCCGACCCCCTTCGATTTTTTTACACTATATTTATTTTTAAATATCTCAAAAAGTAACTAAGCTAAAAACATGATTTTAATTTTATTAAATAGCTCGAAAATAGAGCTCTTTATTATGATATAAAATTTATTTTATTGAAAAAAGTCTATTACCAAAAACCGGAAATGGCTATAAAATAAAAATTGCTCTTTTTTTTCTTTTAAATTTTTTTTACAGATAGACATTATACTTCTTAATATTTGTACAAAATCCTAGATTGGGACGAGTACTGGGCCAAAGGTTATTACACTTTTAATATAAGTAGTATGGCTTAAATCCTATATTATACTAAATATATAGTAATTTACGAAACAAATAAAAAGAAATTCGTTTGGGATCGGGCCGGATATATTTTTTTATAAATCTTTCTGGCCGTGTTAAAAAAATTAGGCCCTATGCAGATCACTAGTAGACATTGTGTCATATTTAGCACATAAGTTTAGCTATTTTAAATTAGAAGGAAAATAATTGTAAAAATATTTATAACTTTATTTAGCTAATTAATGGGAAATTAATATTCGAATAAACATATTAATTAAATAATATCATATATTAAATAATCTAATGAATAGAATAAAATTTGACTTTCATTTTTCCTTCCATTGGAATAAATGAATGATATTTTTCTGTCCCGGGAATTCGTTTGGCCATTAAAAATCTATTTTCAAGATTGATTTCCATTCTTAAATATTCTACGTTGCTAAAAAATATATAATTAATTCCCGGGATATTGATTCTCGGATAATTATATAAGTCAATAGGAGTTATTATATAATTTTCATGAGGACGTTGCAGGGTTGATCTAGCCACCAACCTCTTAGTAATTCCTCCTAAATTATCGCAGGGAGTTTTGCCATGTGCAGTTGCAAAAAAATCCTTGATCCCAAAATCATTATAATGGTTGTAGAGGCTTACAAAGTTTTTTTTGTTTTTATACTGGGTAATAGCTCCATCAGAAAAATAAAATATTATTGAAATCTTTCTTTCAAGAATATAATTAATTTTATTTGAAACAAATGAAAGGAACAAGTATTGTGTTTTAGACAATCTGATATAACCACGTAACTTATTTGTTTGATGATATCTCTTTCGCGGTAATAAATCATAAATGGATGAAGTGTTTCCTGATTATTAGTCCAATGGAAACCTTGAGAGTGATCTTGAACTATGAAAGCGTAGTTCGGATATTATTAGATATTCCCCATGCTTCAAATTCGATTTTATTGACTTAAAAATTAAAGATTGTTTCGAAGAAATAAATGCACGAGGAATTAAAATGTTTAATTTTTCAACCAAATACTCCACAAATTCGTTGGCCGACTTTGTTAAAGTTTCTAATGTAGTACGGTCAGCTGCCAACCATTGTTTAAATGTTATATAATCTATGGCATTATTATCAAACAATAAGTGTAGTTTTTCTTTAAGTTCCAAAGTGCCAGGACACATTTGGCATTTTCTTAAGTAACAGCAAGGCTGGGGTAGATTGCATAGAATTTGTGCAATGTAGTGTTTATAATCTTTTAAGGGAGGAAATAAAAAGTTTTGTCCAAATTAAGGCGATTTGCGTTATATTTAAAATAATACAATACAATTTGGTAAATGTTGTTTTGACTTTTTTAACATTAAAAAAATGCAAAATAATAAGATTTTTTAGGATTTTAGTTTTAATGGTCATATTTTGCCCACTTTTAAAATAAATAATTACTCTATATTTGGTATAATATAGGATTTAAGCCATACTACTTATATTTAAAGTGTAATAACTATTGACCCAGCAATCGTCCCAATCTAGGATTTTGTACAAATATTAAGAAGTATAATGTCTATCTATAAAAAAAAATTTAAAAGAAAAAAAAAGCAATTTTTTTATAGCCATTTCCGGTTTTTGGTAAAAAAAAATTTTTAATAAAATAAATTTTATGTCATATTAAAAGAGCTATTTAAATCATGTCTTTAGCTTTATTACTTTTTGAGATATTTAAAATTAAATATAGTGTATTTTGGAATTTCCGCGTTTCTAAAGATGGCCATATCTTACGAAGTAAGCTGAGTTGAGGATTAAAATTTTATCTTTTTACTAGTTAGTGTATATACTACCATCATACAAAATTTTAAAAAAATCGAAGGGAGTCGGGTTGAATCTTCAGTTGATTTGATACAACATAGTTTTAGAATTGCAATTGAATTGAATATAAACTATAACTGATCATTATAAAATATTTAAATAAGATAAGTTATGGTATAGTTAAATTGTAGATGTTATACTAATAAAAAGTATATTAAAAATTAAAATCATTGTCATCTTTACATAAAACAAAATTAGATATGATAACGAATTGGTAATCGGCCGATATCAATTTAATATCGGGAATATCGGATCGGCCTCCAAAAAGTGATATCGGTACACCCCTAATTAAAATATATTCTAAAACAGATTATAATTATTAAACAGTTAGGTTTGATACCATTAATGTCTCTATATTATAAATTATTTAAAATTCATGTTATGAAAATTTTTACTTTATTATCGCTTCAAAAACATTAGGGGCCATTTAAATCAAAATCTCACAACCCATCCGTGGGATTTTGATGGTGTGGTGTGAGATTTCGAAATCTCATAGATCACTTTCACACGTTACCCGGGTCGAAAAAAATAAATTTACATGGTTCTAATATGAACTATGCTTTAAAAATTATCAACACCCCCCCCCCCCCCAATATGACCTGAACTAATTTTGACATAAAAAAATTTGTGTTGTTCCAAGAATATTTTGAAAATCGAATCGATAATTATTCATTTCAAAAATTAAATTGATTTCGATTAAATTACTTATTAAGAAAAATATTTAAAATATCAAAAAAAATCTGAGAGAATCATTTTCTTCTGAGAAAAGAAATCAGCAAAATTCTTTTAAGCTTTTCAGTATTAAATTCTGATCCGTAAGGTACTGAGCCTTTCCGTTTGTATTCCGAGCGAAATAAAATATCGATTATATAATCTAATTTTTATGTTTAAATTCAAATGCTATATTTTATAAATAATCATTTTTTACCGGCAAACAGAATTCCTCAAAAGCAGGCTTGACAAATTTGGTGTATTGATGTAAAATATTTTCTAGATTTCTTCCTCTCTCAACAATATCCCTTTGAACTTTTGCATATTATAAAAAATAATCCCTTATGTAAAGATAGATAAAGAGTATCAATGATTATATTCATATCTTCGTGCACTGAATAAATAAATTAAGGCGGCAAAAATCGTGATTTTTTTTATTTAAAACAAATAATAATTTGATAAATCTCAATTAAATGATCATAGATTCAAAAACCTCAATAATTTTTTATGGACTATACTATAACCGTGCAAATAGTGGATAAGAGATTTATTTATTAAGATCACTTTGTTATATTTAAATTTATTTCAGTAATATGCAACTTTATATTTTAAAAATCTTTCTAAACAAATAATGAACCTGAGACAGCGATAGAACATGGCAAAATTATACCCGAAGTTACATAAATATCTTTTCAATTTTAGTAAGTTCAAGGTATTGTTGTTAAACAGCTCGTTTTGAGCCGATTTTTACAAACGGCTACCTCAATATTTTACCCAGAAATATATTACGCAAGTCTGAAGATTCTGTTCATAAAAGTCACAAAGATCTAGAAATATATTCGCGAAATCTCGAAGCTTAGGCAATATTAATTTAGCTTAAATGTTTAGTTAGCCGTTTATAAAAATCGGCTCAAAACGAGCCGTTTAACACCTGTTCCAGGCAATATTTGACTCAATAAAAAAATGTTCGCAGGTAACAAATATGAACCCATTTAAATAGTGGTTCTAATAGGAGAATTTAATGTAAGACATATTATGTGCATATCAAAACAATTGTCTACATCTAACTCACTGAAGATTTTCTATATTTGGAGCAGTTCATTCTAAACTTAGAAATCTGTTGGGAACTGAGGTACATATTCAAATTCAAAAATAAATATTTATCGTAAATTTGATTTTTAGATATTATTTATTTAATGTTATTAACAATTGTGATCATATTTCTTAGATTATCCAAATAAAAAAAATTTTAAGTGTAGTTTTTCTAGAAATAATAATTTAATTTTATAAAAAAAATTTAAAACAGAATATTAACAATATTCTTTTTTATTATAATTTTACATTTAAATTATGTAAGTCAAAATTTAAAAAGAAAATAAAGGGTCAATTAGGCAATTCATTATTTCTAAATATTAAAAAAAGTTCGGCTGATTCAAATCACGATTCAAAACAATTTTATTTAAATCTGCCAATCTCTTACAATATAAACATGAGAAAAATATTTAAAAAGTATTTTACCTCTTCTGGCTAATCTGATATCCGCGTCAGTGTCAACGAATAATTTCATGTCAAATATATCCCTAATTTCAGGAAAATAAAAAATCAATATTCCCTCGCAAAGGATAACATCAGAAGGCGGGATAGTTATAAATTCATCTAATTTTCTTTATTATAAATATAAGTTTGAAAAGGGGTAAAAAAAATTATTAAAAATAAGGGCTTTTTTTATAAAAAATAATAAAATTATTGTAGAAAAAAAGGTATTATTGACCTTAAATTTAAAAATAAGTTGTTTACTAATAAAAAAAATTTATATTTATTATCCAGATATTTTTTATCATCATGCCATTAGACATTTTTAACCATATTACTTTTTAAATTAGGAAGCATACTTAACTGAGACCTGTAAGCCTGGCCCTAAGCCCGAGTATATAGATTGAGCCATATTTTTTAAAATATTCTGAAGCCTTATAAAATATTTTTAAAAAATGCCAGGCCTGGTCGAATATTCTAAATTGCCATCATTATCTACAAATTAATAAATAAATATATTTAAAAATTGTATATCATAGCAATATATCACATTAATTCCCTTATCATATTTCCATTTTTTCGATTCTTAGAAAATAGGACAGACAAATCATTATTTTAGGTGATACTCAATCAAATTAAAGCAAAGATACAACACTCAATATTCAAAATATAATACTTTTTTAAGAAAAAATTTATTTTAGATAAGTATCCTTTTTAGCATTTTTTTCTCTGACTAAAATTCAGGAAATTGTTCCCAAGGAGAGGATGCAAAATGGCTGATATTTATATGAATGACTATATAAAATTACAAGAGGAACAGGAAATAAAAGAATTATCATCGACCAATAGAAAATGTGGTAATTCAAACTCATTCTTTTTAGGACAAATGGAAACATAATAAATTTTTTAAATAAATATCGGATCGACATGGAGCGTTTTCAAAAAATATCGGATAGTGTCGATATTTTTTGAAAAACCGATTAGATCCAAATTTGTTATTGTTTATTTTATAAATAATTTTCATAATAATAATATTTGTTGTAATGTTTAAAAAAATAGTTAAAAAATTTATACTATTTTTTATTAAATTATCTGCAACAAGAAAAATTTTAAAATACCTAACGAGTCACATTAAGCTAATGTAACGGCTCGATTTAGCCAATTAAAACGTTTAGCTCAATATTTTGGCTAAATGTAAATTACTCAAGCTTATTGATTTTGCCCATAGATGGCAGAAATTGGCGAAATTTCGAGGCTTAGGTAATAATATTTTGATGATAATCTTGATTTATCCCTTTTTAAAAATTGGCTAAATGGAGGCGTTAACAACACTACATAAGGATTGCATAATTTTAAATGAGATTATTAACTTTTGGGGAATAAAAAAATACATTAAAGTTAGTTGGTTTTAAAAATAAAAAATAATTATTAACAAAGATTGTATATAAAAGTCAATATAGATATCGGATCGGGTTTTTAGTAATATCGGATCGATGAAATTTGTTGATCGGCATAGCCCTATTATATATGGATTTCATATTCACTGAAGTAATTCCATGACAAATCGATCAGTGATTCGGCCGACCATCTCAAAAATGAATGAAACTTGGCATGTTAGTTATTTATGTTGTAAATGTTAATAAAATCCAAATTTTAGAGCCTCAGCTCAACCAGATCCAAAGATATACGCCTTTAAAGTAGAGAATCGCGTAATGCGTGATTTCTTATATCTTGTTTTTCTTAAAAAATACTTAAGATAGAATTACAAATAATATATCACTTTATAGCCCTTAAAATTTTACATTGGAAAATATTGAAAAAAAGTTAAAAAATTTTAAGTGTTTTTGTATTTCCGGTAAAAATAAAAAATTAACATTCCTGGGAAGGGATTTTTTTTTGGTTATGATACTCTCTAAAGATGTTTATTACCTTTATATTAAACTATTTGATGAAAAATCTCGATAGCCATTTTTGTTTTTTTAATTTTATTAAAATTTTTATTATTTTTGTAAATAAAAAGGATAATATAGATGGCGTTATACTAAATTTATTAATAATATATTATATTTAATAATAATATATTTTATATCGGTATTAAAATCAAAAGAAATCGATTAAGTATAACCAGTATGATGTCCTGAGGCAATAAATGAGGAAACGGCCCATATAAAGATACTTTAAAATTATATTCAAGCTATTATAAAAATATATCTATTTATCGCAATCCATTTTGCACTTAAATAGAAATTCTTGAGGCCGTAATTTGTATATATTTCACACTTCTGGATCTACTATCGTTATTATTTGAGATTTTATCATATAATTTTATTTTTCATTCCTTTCTTTCTATTAAATTTTTATATCGATAAATAGGAAATTTAATTATCAATCATGATTGAAAAGAACATAAGGATTAAAAAAATATTTCTTTTTTTACTTAAAATTTTTTTTTTAATTTAAAAAATTGTAATAATGAAATCACTTTGAAGTAATCCATTCATTAGAGAAGGCCATAAGTCTATTTCAAAAAATCTATTGTTTGTTGGTTATATACATATAACCACCAGCAATACAATTTAGAAGAGATTAAACTATGAGAAAGATTCAATTTAGCTCGTCCCATTCCAGGAACTCGGGAAATACATGCTGTTTTTCCTTTGAGTTTAAGTAAACTTAAATCAAAAATATATTCATATGCAAAGGACTTTCAAATTAATAATATCTCAAATGCCGATTTATCTTTTGCAGATAATTTGTGTTTTGCTGATATTAAAGGATTCGTAACATGTGTTTATGACAATTTTTGGTGGTTAGCCACAGTACTGAAAAAGAATGAAAATACTGAGGAGATATATATTTCCTTTTTACATCCCCATGGACCATCACCATCCTTCTTTTATCCCACACTTGAGGAAAAGATATGGTTGCCCATGAATCAAATAATAACGATAGTAGATCCTATAACAGTGACAGGACGTACCTATAAATTATTGCTTCAGGAAATTCTGTTAATAAGTGCAAAATGGGATAAGATTAAAACAAGAGGTATTTTATTTTATAATTGTTTGTATATGAAATTTTATATGTTTATTTTAAAATATAGCGTCCTAATAACCATATCCGTATGGGCCGCTTCCTTATTTATTGCCCCAAGACATCATACTGGTTATATTTAATCGATTTTTTTTTATTTTAATACCGATATAAAACATATTTTTATTAAATTAAATATATTATTATTAAAATTAATATAACGCCATCTATATTATCCTTTTTTATTTATAAAAATAATAAAAATTTTAATAAAATTAAAAAAACAAAAATGGCTATCGAGATTTTTCATTAAATAGTTTAATATAAAGGTAATAAACATTTTTAGAGAGTATCAACACCAAAAAAAAATCCCTTCCCAGGAATGTTAATTTTTTATTTTTACCGGAAATACAAAAACACTTAAAAAATTTTAATTTTTTTTTAATATTTTCCAATGTAAAATTTTAAGGGCTATAAAATGATATATTATTGGTAATTTTATCTTAAGTATTTTTTAAGAAAAACAAGATTTAAGAAATCACGCATTATGCGATTCTCTACTTTGAAGGCGTATATCTTTGGATTTGGTTGAGCTAGCACTCTAAAATTTAGAATTTACAAAATAAATAACTATCATGCCAAGTTTCGTTTATTTTAAAGATGGTCGTCCGAAAATCGCGTTTTTTTGGTCGATTTGACGTGGAATGACCCGACCCCTATTCTTAAAATAAATTATATAAATATTTAACTAAAATATTTTAAAACATGGCAACAATTATTTGGTAGGAAAAGAATGTAGCAATGCTTAAATTTATTCTATGATTGCAAATTTTATGAATAGCCCAAATTTAATATTATTCCCTATCCCCAAATGAGCCAGAGTGAGTTAAAAATTAGATGAATGATTGCCAAGGATTATAAGTACCCATCCCCATTTCTCAAAAAAAAGTTTCAATTTTTTAAAAAAAGAGTAAAGAATGTCTAATTTTGGCATCATTGATACCAAGATATTTGCCCAATTTATCAAGACTAGTGTTGTTAAACGGCTCATTTTGAGCCGATTTTTAAAAACGGCTAACTCAATATTTTATTTGCAAGCCTTATGATTTTGCTCATAGGTGGCACAAAGGTTTGAACATCTATTAAAGAAATCTCGAGTAGACAATAATTTTCTGGCTAAAATATTGAGTTAGCCGTTTTTAAAAAGCGGCTCAAATCGAGCCATTTAACAAGACTAAAATACTTCACTTTCTAGTAGTAATTAATAAGAATTTAATTGGGACTCAATTTTGGTCAAATTAAGGAGTTGCTAAAATTATCAAGAGCCCAAATTAGACAAGTTTTTTTGTTTTTCCCATATATTTTTGATAATATTTCCCAATATAGTTTGTATAAAAAATAAATAATATATTTTTTTTTGATCTTATATGGATAATAATTAGGGATGTACCGATATTTTTATCGGATAGTATCGGGCCGATATTTCACCCATTTTAAAGTATCCGTTAACGGCCAATATTATAAAATTTTCAGATCTGATCCGATAAAAAGGTTAAAAATAAAATATAAAATTTTTAAAATGTTATATCTAAAATCATTTATTTTTATAAATAAAATCGAAATCCATTTTTATGTTTATTTTTTTAATAATAATTAATTAATAAACATTCTGCAATATTGTTATTTTTTGCGCATTCTGTTTATAAAAGTGCGCGAGAATCTCTTCAGAATCTATTTTTAGTGAAACTGGTGATATTGCAGTTACCATCGCCACAGGCTGACCTCTGATAAATTGGAAATTTTGGTATTTCAAAAAAGAAATCTTCGATTTATTAATGTTAAATATTATTTTAAATATTTATTTCAAATTTCATATATTCGTTTATTACTTACTAGCTAATAACCCGTCAAGAATGACAGGGCTGAGGGGTAATTAGTTAGTTTGTATATGATACTAAATATACTTTATTAATATATTTTATAAAAATATTAAAATTTAGGAGAAAAGAGGTAAATTTATGAATCACACCTCATAAGATATTCTTAATTTCTGATTCATCTATCATTGATTAAGGGAGAAAAGTATGATGACTCATCTTTCTTGAAGGGCAAAATAAAAAATTTATAACTAAGAGTACCAAAGCTCCCATTCATTGCTGAGCCCATCAAAAATGAAGGGGAATGCGAATTTTCTCCTTACTCTTATGATAGTTGTTACCTGTTATTTGAAAATGATATCTAATTTATTCTTTATAACCCCACTCCCACCTTCATCATTAAAACTAAGTTTAAATGCTATGTTTTGAGTCAAAATATATTTAAAGCTTTTACTTGATACCCATATCAATATTATTTGTTAAAATATTACTATCCATCTATGCTTAATATTTTATATTAAAAAAATTCCCAAACAAGGTCTATGGCCATGGCCATAATAATTTTGGAAAAATTTCCCTAAGCCCAATCAAAGATCATAATAATTTTGGTAGTTGAGAACTGGAACAATATATTTAAAAAATCATAATGAATTTAGAAATACAATTAAAATCAGATTTTATGGGTCTTGGTTTTTTGATCAGGCCCAGCTCAGGTTTGCAAAAAAAAATTGTTTTATGTCAATGTCTGATCCATAGTTAGTAATAAAAAAAATTCCCAAACATCCAAGCTGATAATAATTTTGAAAAATTTTCCCAAGCCCAGCCCAATATAATTTATAAAAATGTTTTCAAAGCCCAGTCTGACCCATTATAATTTTAAAATTTTTCTCAAACCTTCCCTCGACAAATACAGCAGATAGAAATCCTGAAATCCTTATTCTCCAACTTCATAAGATTTTATATCCTGAGCTTATCATTCTTTTCACCCAATATGATTTCTATCACAAATTTAAATTTATTTTAAATATTACAATAGAATGGAATATAAAATTAAATTTAAGACTGTTGTTAAATTACAATAGAAATAAATGGCAAAATTTTATGAAAATTGCATGGGACTTGGTTTTTTAATCAGGCCTGGTTATGTCTGCAAAAAATTTTTTTTAGATAGATATAAGTCAACGTATAGGGGTTTTCTAAATACCAGCCTAATTTGCTAAATATAGACCAAAATTTATTAAAATATAATAAGACCCTTATTATTTAACATATATTATAATGGAATCAAGTGGTGGAGTCCGGCCTCCTATATATCACCCCACCCCCTCACCCACAAGGACGGAACCACCAAATTGGATTAAGAAAAAATTATGATCTTTGCTTTTGCTGGGATTTGAACCCAAACCATCGGATTGGTAAGTGAGACTCTTGTCAATTAGGCCACAGATGCTTTTCAAAATTAACGATTTATTAAATATATTATAAATAAATTTGGTGGTACCTATCCAAATTAAAATACAAATTTGATAGTTACTACCTTAAGGCAAAACATATTATTAATCTGTCTAGCCCATATATAATGAAAACAATAAGTGCCCTTAAAAAGAATAAAAAATAGATATGTTTATTTAGAGATTTACCTATCTTGGCTTGGAAAAAAATTTTCAAAATTATTGTCACAAAAAATTAGGCAATGGTAATAACGGCAAAATTATAAAAATATCAGCTATTGATTAAATATTTATATTTAAGTTGGTGCATGCATGCGTAAGGCATACACTTATGAAACAGGAGTTTAGTTGTTCGCCTCTTGTAGAAAGCAAAAAATTAACATTGCACTATATAGTGTCCTATTTTAAATACATCAAGATCATTGGAAAACGATCATATGGAGTGGAGATTATATATATTAGATTATGTATATAGATTAATGTTATTACTTATTATATAAAAGTGATTTAACAATACTTTATATACTTTTAGAATTGCAATTGAATTTAATATAAACTATAACTGATCATTAAAATATATTTAAATGACATAAATTATGGAATAGTTAAATTATAGATGTTATACTAATAAAAAGTATATTAAAAATTAAAACTTTTGGTATCTTTACAGAATACAAAATTAAATATGATATCGAATTGGTAATCAACTGATATCAATTTAATTCAGGAATATCCGATCAGCCTCCAAAAAGTGGTATTAGTACACACCTAATAATAATCTTGATTTTTAGTATGTAAATTTAATAAAGATATCATGTAAAATTAAGGAATTAAATATATGCCTTTTGAGAATAATGATTTGACAAGGGGTTTAATCATGCCAAATCACACACTTCCCACCACCCTTTTGATTAAAATAAAAATTTGTATAATGGTTATATTATATTAGTTTAAAAAACCAAATTTAAGCTCTTTGTCTTTCATATATCCTGAAAGGGTCATTAAAAGTGCAAAAATCATCATTTTTAGTTTTCCTGCTTAACAAATTTGTTATATATTAAATAATCTTTAAACAAATATTATTTATAATTAAGTAAACCATAAAATATTTCATGAAGGTCATTTTATTAATTTTTTGAAGGATGTTTTGCCAAATTCTTTTTTAAAAAATATGTTCTTTTACTAACAAAATAATATTTTATACAATGGAGTTGGCATTAATTAAAGACATTTTCAATAAAATATCAATTACATCTGTTTAAATATTTATTGAAATTACTGATTTTTTAAATTTCCCATAATGTTGTAGGTGAAGCCTAAATAAATTAAGATATATTTTAAAATTTAGCTAATGATATCTATTGGCATATAATATATAGGTTCAGCCTGTAATTGATTGACTAAAGAGAGGATACTTAACCACCTCCCCACAAAATAATAAAAAGTAAAAATAAGAAGAATTGAGACTAATTTTTATAGAGGTTGATACCTCTAAGACTAATGGTAGGAGCAAGTTATAAATTAATTTAATTTATAATTATTAGTTATCTTTTTAAATAACATATCTATGGTAAAAATTTGTATTTATGAAAAAGAATCTTTTCATTTTTATTAATATAAAATTTTAAAAAATTAAAATGGGTACCTTTAAACTTTTCTAAATCGATAATGATTCTGACAACCCTTTTTAAAATTGTTAAAATAGCTGGAATTATTTAAATCAATAAGTAGTTTATTTTCGCCTACTAGCACTCCTAAATCCCAATATATATGGGGCCTATAATTTTTAAATTGCTTATATCTTAAAAACTATTTAAGGTAAAAATAAAAAAATTATAATAATTTTATAGGTAAAAAAAATCTCTTTTGAATCACTTGCTGATTTAGCCTTTACATGTGTTTTTAAGCAATTAGGAGAGTTGGTTTTTAAAAAAAATTGGCCTTTTATAAATTTATAAATATACAATGTGAAAATTCTGACATTATCAGTTCTGCCGAAATATGCATTTCCCAAAAATTTAAATTTTTATTTGCATTAAATAGATAGGACTAAACAAAATTACAGATTATGGTTAAAATTTTGTTGCTAGCTTACCAATAACGTGATATTTTTACTTAATATTAAAATATTTCAAATTTAAGAGGCAGTTGGATGTCCCTCAGACAACTTAATGTAACAAGTTTCCAATAATAAATCTCTTTTGTATAATTTTTTTATTATTCATATTTATTAATGATATTGAAATACAGATAATCAAATTCATTCCATAATTTAAAATATATTTGAAACAAAATTTAAAAGCTATAAATAATTTAAATTATTTTTTATAAATATAAAAAAGGATATTTGTAATGTAGCATTATTTACAAAAAATTGTATTTAATTCTTATATATTAAATAAAATGGTCAGAAATTGTGAAAACAAATAAAATAATTTTTATTTGAAAGTATAAACTTTGTAATTTTGATATTAAATGTTATTTACAATTATGTCACTTTTAAGATATATTTTGTCACTTTGAACCCTAATATCTCCAAAGATAAAAATATTATGAGGCTAAAATTTTAACTATTTTTTTATCCTTTCTTTGCTTACCAAATTTTTAAAAATTGAAGAGGGTCAGCCAAAAATCTCATTTTTCTATGATACTGATATGAATCTAATAAGAAATGAAACAAAAAAAGTATTAGAATGATTATCTTTTTTAAAACTGTCTTAATCAATAATTATTAAAGCATTCAGTGTGAACTAAATAATTTAGCACTTATTTTGTAAATAATTTTAGACCTGTAATATTATATTAAAAGCATATTCAATTTTTTGACTTTTAAGTATAGAATATTATATAAATACTTCAGAAGTATGTTTTATAAATAGGACATAGAAGCTGAAATTTCAAATTCTGAAAATATAAAACTGGTCTAAAATTAATAACCAAAATTTTTTTTAAAAATGTAAGCTTCAGTTTATTATTATAAGAGATGAGTAATTTAAAATATATTACAAGAACCATAAATTGCACAATATATTACCTGCAATTATTTATATAATCATATACGGGAATATTTACAGTCCTCCTTGCAGACATTTGAATAAGATTATCTTTTAACATATCAATGTCAATTGCATCTGGATGATCAAAATTAAAATTGCCACTTTGAAATAATTGATTTTCTTCTGAATCCAAATCTCTATAAAAACTATCCATGCAAAGTACACTTACATTATTGTTGCTTATAATTTTGTTTTCAAATATTATTTTTAGACTTGATTTATAGTTTGCGTATGATTCAATATTATTGTAATTAAGGTTTAAGCGTTCAATGATTTTTGAACAAACCGATGTCTATACATAATATACTATTACTTCTTTTTTTTTAAATAAATGCAAACTTTTCCGGATGCAGTTCCTCCTGCAACCCCTATAATAAACGGTTTACGATAAGGCTTGATATCATTAAACGCATTCGCATCCATATTGAATGTTAGAAGTTCGCCCATGGAAAATTCAACTAATTCTGTTCTTGAATCTCAAATGTGGAAAAAATCGTCTGTTACTCAAATGTGGAGAAAATTGTATTTCTTTGAACCTAATAGCATAACTTGTAATTATAATCAATATAAATAATTAATTCATTTAATAATTTAAATAATTATTCATCTAATAATTTAAATAATTAATTCATTTAATAATTTAACATGGAATCTATCACCATCAGATTTTATTTAATAACACTAAACTTAATTATATTTTCTTAAATATTTAAAGAAACTTTCACCATTTAACCAAACAAAAATTTTCAATCAAATTAAAATAAACAAAAACTATCTTGGAATCAATTCAGGGCTGAGATAGGCCAGTTCTCCCGAGGTTAATGCAAAATTATGCAATATTCAACCAACCAAAATTTAATACTATCGAGATAACCAATGTATTTATGATATCTATATTTTAAAAAAATAGTCATTTTTGTTTAGAAAGAAAGACTCGAACTTTGATACGGAGTAAAAAAAAAGACCCATATTTTGGGCCGAAGTCGTGTTTTTCGGCCCCAACTCTGGTCAAAAAAAGATCCAGACTTTGAGTTGGAGTCAAAAAAACCATATTTTGGGCCAAGGTTGTATTTCAACTCGATTCGAAAAAATGATCCAGACTTTATATCAGAGTCGAAAACATGACCCAAAACTTGAGTCAGCTCTATTCAAACCAACTCGGCTCAGCCTATTAACAATGACATTTTAATTATTTTACTAAGTACACAGAAAAGAACAAATATCTGTCTGTAAAGATCATAGAATCATAAGATTCAAAAATATTTTTAACGGGGGAAAAGAAACCTTAATGGATTTAGAAGTAATTGATTTCTAAATCACAATTTAAAATCAGATATTCAAGAGTCAGCCTAAAAAGTATGTTATAGTTCTTATATAGCTTATAACTATTTTCTGTTTACTGGCAGGAAAAAATGATTAAGAATTAATAAGTATTAAAAATGACGCATTAAAGTATTTCTATAATTTTTGTGTTGACATGTCAATATTAGCAATTTATTTCTTATGAAGAACTAAATTTTAAATATTTACTAATAATTGATTAAAGTTTCAGACACTTCCAGGTTTGGCTGACTTCATGCTTAGGGTTGATATCGTTTATTGTAATTGTCAAAATTTATTGAATAATTAATATGTACGGCATTAAATGTTAACATAAACGAAATATTTAAGACTTCCGTTCTGATATGATGCTACTTTTATATTTTTTTCTTATTTTAACAATAACCTCCCCCCCCCTTCAAATTAAGTGGATTATATACCTTCAAGAATTAATGTTTCCAAAAGCTTTGCTCACGCTAGCATGATATCATAGTTTTCATTTTATATATAACTCGATTTCCTCTTCGTCATTTACAGTTAGAATAATTAATATGTACTAATCGATTAGTACAGTCAAACCCGTTTAATTGCTAAAATCTTGGGACTAAAATATTCAAAAATTTCGCAATTATTCGATTTTTCGCGATTATATGATTTAAAATCAATAATTTATTTATTAAAAAACAGTTTTTGTTTTTTATAAAAATATTTATCACCTATATTTTAAGCATATAAACCATCAATTTATAATAAATGCAATTTTTAGTTAATATAATCTTTGCGATTTAATCTCTTATGTAATTTTTACAACTTAATCTTTATTTCGTTTTCTTCATAGTCTACATGACAGGATTTTCACTGGATGCAAACCTCCTTCAAAAACCTTTGCCTACCCCCCTAAAATTTTTATCATTATTTTTACCTTTATTTATTGATACTCTTTTCAAAGAATTTATAAAGGATAACTTAAATTAATCTATCTCTACTACCAACTATACCAACTATCGATATTTTGTGAATATAAAGAATTTATTTTTTAGATAATAAATTCAATTAAAACCTCCATTATTTACAATTGTTGCGTTATTCCTTTATCTTATTTTTTGTTTTTTGCATTTTAACTTTTATTATTTTTGTTATAATCTAATTTTATTTTATAAACGGCGTAACCTTACTTTTTTATATATTATTTTACTTTTTTGTATTTGTTTTATATTCTAATTTATATGTTAGAAAATGTATAAATACCTTAACAAAAGAAAAAGAAATTAGTTAATAAAATATATTTTTACTGACTCGAACCTCGCGCAATATCGTCACCATCCTTATTCTTTGCATGGTGCCCTTTGGGTGGTGGACTAGAAAAAGATGACTACCTAATCTGCTGAGATGACCATCTAATCTATGACGATTGCTTAATCCATTGAGATGACTCTATGACTACCTATTGTGTATCTAATCTATGACGATTGCTTAATACATTGAGATGACTCTATTTATATGACTACCTATTGTGATGATTGCTTAATCCATTGAGATGACTCTATTTAGACTACCTATTGTGACGATTGTTTAATCCATTGAGATGACTCTATTTATATGACTACCTATTGTGTTGATTGCTTAACCTATGGAGATGACTACCTATTATGACTCTACCTTGTGCTTAACCTATGGAGATGACTACCTATTATGACTACCTTATCTATTGTGATGTTATGACTACCTTATCTATTGTGACTACCTAAACTACTGAGATGACCAAGAATCAAACCTTAGTACGTTCTTTCATGCAAAAAGCTTCTTTCTTTATGGTGTCCCGGCTCTGGATGTTGGACTGGAATATAATAGCCAGCACCTAACCTAATGTGACAACCTAGGAAGAACTGATATGGAAGTTGAACGATAGGTTATGAATTCTATTTTGTGAGACCAATGATGATTACTTATTATTCTAATCCACGTAAGAAGAAAAGTTATTAAAAATTAAAATTTTATGCCAGGATAAAGGCATGTTATAAATTTTTAAAATTACTAAAATGTAAAATCATAATGGATAATATTGATATTTTTTGATTTCTTGAATGATGACCAATTGTTGTAAATTAACATAAACCTAAAGATGAATTCTTAAATATAATTAAAAATATTAAAAATCCTAAACAAGAAGATAAAACTTAATTTTAAATATGTTAAAATGTAATTTTTAAATCACATGATTGATTCAAATAACCCTTATAAGTAATACTTAATATGATAAAAAGTTTTTGAAATTAAAAGCTTTGAAAAAAGTTATGTAAAAAAACATTCATTTTAGAAAAATATATTTAAATTATGTGGTGAATTTTCAAAACATCTTATGAAGAATTTTTTTTTTTGAATTAAAATTAGGGTGTGAAATTTAAAATTTTATTTAAAGAGAGGGAAATGTGAATAATATATTATTTGCATATTTTAACCTGGGACATAGAAAATAAACAAAAATTAATTAAACACTAAAACACGAAAAATTAAACGCTTATAAAATATAAAACGCTAAAAATATAAAACGCATAAAACGCTAAAAGTAAAAACGCTATGATTAACTTAAAAATAATATAATAATTATTATGATTTATCGTTCCTTATTCTGGATTAAAATTTTATTCCTTATTCCATAAATTATCATTCCTTATTATATATTTTATTGTTCCAAAATTCAAAATTTTATTCGTGCATATTATTCATATATTTGATTTGATCAACTATTCCAAATTATATATTCCGATTTATTCCAAATTCCAATATTCGACTGGATTAATTATGAAATTTGAGAAATGTGATACAACTTGATTACCAAAATTATAAACCACTTGAACAACAAACTCTCTATGACTTCTCCGATGAAATTATCAGAAGAGGGAGAATGTTGCGTTATTCCTTTATCTTATTTTTTGTTTTTTGCATTTTAACTTTTATTATTTTTGTTATAATCTAATTTTATTTTATAAACGGCGTAACCTTACTTTTTTATATATTATTTTACTTTTTTGTATTTGTTTTATATTCTAATTTATATGTTAGAAAATGTATAAATACCTTAACAAAAGAAAAAGAAATTAGTTAATAAAATATATTTTTACTGACTCGAACCTCGCGCAATATCGTCACCATCCTTATTCTTTGCAACAATGAATTAATTATTATGGCATTATGAGCTTGCTGAAGTATCTAAACCTTTTATATTACATTTAAAAGGAATGTTTATTTGGAAAACAATGTGTATGATAGTTTGCAATATATAGATTTAGTCGATGAATTGTATTATAATAATACTATAATAAAAGTATTAATTTTTACAGCAATAAATTTTGTCCTATTTCATCTAAAAATTTAATAGATAACCCCCCCCCCCCAAAAATTTTTTTTAATTTTATCCTATCCCCATTAAAGCAGCTTACCCCCTACCCCCTCAAAAAAATAGGATGCGAACTGTTCCTACCCCTCCCGCTCATGTATACGCTGGTTTCCTCTAAGATTTTTTTTAAACATATCTTAGAATCTTTATTTTTTTTAGTTTCAGACAAACTTACAATTTTCTACAAATTAAAAAAATAATTAATAATTGTTTAAAAATTCTTTTCATATTTCTTATGCGAAAACAATAATCAATATTATTACGCGAAAAAAAATAAAATCAATATATTCAAAATAAATAATCTAATTTTCCTCTTTTTCATATAAAAATAAATTACATCCTTGACAATTTTTTTTTCATATAAAAATACAATATATCCTTGACAGCAATAACAATCAATTAATATAAAAATAATAAACATAATATTACAACACGCCCCCTTTTATTAGGAATAAAATCCTGGGCAAAATTATACAAAAAAAAATAAATCATCAATCAACGTATAACCATAAAATAAATGATTCACATATTTTTTAAGCATTCTTTTTATGTTTGTATTTTGTCATCTTATTGTTTTATTTGAATTAGAGAGTCGATTCTAACGTTACTATCCTCCTTTCTTTTAGGCGATTTTCTATTAGCCGTTATACATTTGTTGTCATCCTAACATTGTGTCGTTCCTCTACGATGTTCGTGCACAGTGGTTTCTTCTTGATTACACGATTATTTACATGGACAATGGTTGCTTCTTGATCATGCGATTATTTACACCATTGAAATCTACGTTTTTATTAACCTGGAACTTTCCTTAAATAATTTCCTTTTTTACAATTTCCTCTTTCAACCATTTCTATGTAACTCTCTTTCGCAATTGATCTCCGTGCCTGACACCCATCGTCTACATGAGCGGGAGTGGTAGGAACAGTTTGCATTCTATTTTAGGGGGTAGGCTGCTTTAATGGGGGTATGATAAATTTTTTGGGAGGTTATCTATTAAATTTTGAGATCTAATAGGACAAAATTTATTGCTGTAAAAATTAATACTTTTATTATATAATTATTATAATACAATTCATCGACCAAATCTATATATTGCAAACAATCATACACATTGTTTTCCAAATGAAACTTTCTGCTATTCTTTGTAATGTAATTTAAAAGATTTAAATATTTTAGCAAACTCATAATAATTAATTCTTTGTAAATAATGGAGCTTTTATTTGAATTTATTATCTAAAAAATAAATTCTTTATATTCACAAAATAGATAGTTGGTAGTAGAGATAGATTAATCTAAGTTATACTTTATTAATTATCTGAAAAGTGTATCAATAAATTAAAAAGGTGAAAATAATAATAGAAAGACACCGCCGCCGAAGGCGGCGGGAATTTTTAGGGGGGTAGGCACAGGTTTTTGAAGGGGCTTTGCATCCAGTGAAAATCCTGTCATGTAGACGCTGCTGACACCTTTGCTGTTATCATCAAATTTTACCCTATTTAATTTGTTTCCCAAATTTTTTATTACTACACCTTTCTCCCTGAACTTCCATATAATCTAATCCATACTAATTGTCCAACCGTATATTCCAATTCCCTTCTATCGATATTCTCTATCATTACAGCCGTTTTACTAGGTACTAACATATCCAATAACATCTTTACCTTCCGACCTATTTTTTTTTTTTGCCGGGGACAAACCATCTTTTCCCATCGCATTATTATAATACAAATGCTTAACCCATATTTCTCCTTTTCCACTTTTTGTCTTCTTTAACCATCCTTTAACTATCGCTACCATCCGTTTCGCCTGTCCATTGGAACTGGGTTGATACGGTGGCGCTAACACATGATATATACCCGTTCTCTCACAGAGCCTCTTGAATTCCTTACCGATCAAAGCTGGTCCTCCATCCGATACCACAGTTTTTGGTATACTAAACTTCGACCCTACTTTCTTAAAATGTTTAATCACAATATTCGCCGGCAGTGGCGTAGCTAGGAATTTTCCTTAGGGGGGGGGGGTCCATACATCATAACAATATCTTCGATACTATATAATAAATATAGTTAATGCATCAATAATATTATTATAATTTAGAAGATTATCTCAATATATTATTATAATTTAGTAGATTATCTCAATATATTATTATAATTTAGTAGATTATCTCAATATATTATCCTTCCACGAACATCAAAAATAGAAAAATATAAATATTCATGGTATTTATTTGATATAAAGTAACTTTTAAGTCTTTTGAACGTATAATCTAATAAAAAAATTTGCTCTGGGAGGGGTCCGAACCCAAAAACCAGCCCCGTAGCTACGCCACTGTTCGCCGGTAACCCATGAATTTCTTCAAATTCTATCTATTTGGAGAATGCATCTACACTCAATATATATCTTTTTCCTTCATATTCGGAAAAATCAACATGAATTCTCCCCTGGTTCTATAACTATAGTCCATGTACTATTTTTATCCTTACGGGGCATGTTGGACCATGCATTGCAAATCTCACATGCCTTTCTCAACTTGGCAATATCTTCGTTCATTCTCGGCCACCATACGTATCCTCTTCCCCATTGCTTCATATGAGTAACACCTTGATGACCCGCATGTATAACATTCAAAAAATTTTCACTCAACCACCGGGGTATAACGGCTCGGTGTCCCCTCATGACACAATCGTCCACTACAGTTAATTCTGTTTCAATATTTTTGAAAACTTTATCATTATCTTTCCATGACCTTTTTCCCATTAGACATAATTTAACTACCGCTAATTCTCTATCTTTCCTTGTATACATTTGTATATCTCTCCATGTCGTTGGGCTACCTTTTATACCTCGCATTACCGTATGTACCAGACATTCTTCCCGCTTTCCACACTTTCCCCCGCTCCTAATCTAGATAAAATACCAGGTAATTGATTTTCCTTTCCCCTTCGATATTTTAAGTTTAAAGAAAAACTTCCTACTAACAACAATCATCGCTGAAGTCGAGGCGACAACATCAATTCTTTATTATCTTTTGTAAATAAATGTATTAAGGGTGATCTGTAAAAACAACAAATTTCCTACCTATAAGGTATTACCTACATTTTGTTAATCCAAAAATCACAACCAAAGCCTCTTGCTCTATCACTGAACTCTATTACTCTATATCGCTTTTCTACCTCTCTAAACACTCTCGAGAAAAATAAAACAGGTCTTTCTATCCCATCTTTTAGATGCAACATCGCCGCACCTACTCCTCTATTACATGCGTCTACAGCCAAAATTACTTTCAAGTCACTATTAAAACATACCAGAATTGACTCTTTCCCAATTATCTTCCATAATATCCTGAACGCAATCTCTTGTTCCTTTTCCCATTCAAAATATACTCTATTCTTAATTCATATAAAGGAGCAGCTACTTCCGCAAAATTCGATATAAATCGATGGTAATAAATCACCATTCCCATAAACGACTGGACCTCTACCTTATTGGTCGGCCTATTCAAATTCGCAATACTCAAAAAATTTTTATCCAACGGTTTTACTTCCATTCCATTAATTTTATGACCCAAATATGTAACTTCAGTTACTCCCAAAACACTTTTTACTAGCCTTTAATCCTTTATTTCGAATTCTAATAAACACTTCTTCCAGCCTATTATCATGCTGTTTTATCGTTATTCCAACAACCAAAACATCCTCTAAGCCTTGGAAAACAGCAGCCATTGTATGCTGAAAAATAGGGGCGGATACACTTAACCCAAACGGTAACCGACGAAAAGTAAACAATCCCTTGAAAGTCGTAATCGTCAACAACTTCCGAGTCGTTTTTGTCATCGGTAATTGCAAATATGCACATTAAAAATCTTAGAAAAATATTTGCCTCCTTTCAAACTGGCCAAAATTTTTTCTATTCGTCTACAACCCAAGGATTCAATGTCACCCTAAAATCTGCGCACAATCTCAATTTCCCACTGACCTTTCGCACCGGAACCAACGGAGTTGCCCATTCACTGTAACTAATAAGACAAATAATTCCTTCTCGCACCCAGTTATCCAACTCTTTTTCCATTTCCGACCTCCATTCAAATAAGATTCTTCGCACCGGACAATATAGCGGTATAAAACCTTCCTTTAAACGGAGATCAACTTCATAATCTACTAAACATCCTAATTTCTCCTCAAAAATTTCACTATAATTATTCATTAAAATTGCCACGGCACTTCACCAATTCTCCAAATTCGGCAATTGTTTCTTCTCTTCCCCTAAATTGTTCTCTTCTTCCTCTTTTTTCCTTACAAATTTCGCCGGGAATTTTTGTAACACTGGTATATCCTTCTTTTCATTATCCAGTTCCCTGCACACTTCTTGACTAATAATTTTAACTTTCTCCTCTATTTCTTTTGCATTGGTTACTATTTTTATTTCAACATTATTTCCCGCATTAACACACTTCCTATCCTACAAGGTATTTCCTCTGTTTGTCATCATAATATTACCACTTTCCCATAACTCATTATATCTTTCCTTTCTTTTTTTAACAGGCACTATCCGCGTTTGAGAATATTCGTTTTTACAAACCTTCTCAAAATTACCCGTCATACTGTTTTCAATGATTTCATTTTTTATATCACATAATTTTATTTCCCATTTCAGTATTTTGAACCTCAACCATTTCATCTCGTTTAATTTCCTTTGAAAAAATACCCGAGAAATTATTTACTGGACCAATCTTAACAATCCATTCCCATCCCACACCTTTATCAACAATCCACAAATTTAAATAATCAACTACATCATTTATCACAAACGGTATTTCTATATTTCCTAAAACCTTTATTTCCGGTCCATCAAACTGTCTAACTATCATCTCCTCTTCAATTATACTCTCTTTCGGCCAATATTCACAATAATTTTCATAACTTACCATCGATATCGCAGCCCCTGTATCTAACAACATAGATATTTCTCTACTTCCTACCACCATTTCCACACGAGGACATTTATCCTTCTCACCTTTACACTCTAATTTTAAAATTGAAATTCTATAATTTTTCATATTTTCACCATTTACTAAATTTATATTTCTCTTATCTACTAAATTTCCTTTAACTTCTTTATCTCTACCCACTGGAAATCTCATGTCAGTCTTTGATGTAATATCTCCCATTTTACTATTTTCGCAGTCACCTCTCCGGACATTCTACCGCCCGATGTCCTCCTTTCTTGCATTTGAAACATAATCATTCTTTCATCTTTACCTTCTCCCCCTTTCAAAACTTCATTATTTTGTCCATTCTTACATTGGATGTTGGTGCTAAATATTTCATTGCCGGAAATGCTTCCCTATTTATAGGAGAGTCCCATTTTTCCACATCTTTCACATTGAAATGTTTTTTGGTTATTTCCCTTAATATGATAAGTTGGAACATAACATTTTTCACTGCTATGCCCTACTCCTCCACATCTATTACATTTAATCGGTTGCTTGTTAAACGTCGCACAGTTCTGAATACAATTTCTACTTATATGCCCCAATTCCCCACATGCATAACATCTTACATTTTGCATATTCATTTTTTGTCGATTGAATCTGTCCCGAAAACAATTCTCTCTTTCCCAATTTTCCTTTTCATTTATCTACAAGCTCATTGGCGTATTATATTCTTCAAAGTGATCGTGTTCCCTATCATTCATTCGATCCTCTCTTCTGAAATCTTTTTCATACCTCCTCCCATAATCTTCTCCATATCAGTATTTCTTTTATCACCTCTCATTCCTTGTTTATCTTTAATATCTATTTCTCTTTTATTATTAATACCTTTTCGTTCTCCCGACCTAATAATATTAACACTTTTTCTCATTCCTTCTATCATATTTTCATTTAAAATTCTCCATATTTCATTCATTAATTTAACATTTCTTCCGTCATTTTTTCATTTTCATTAACGTTTTTTAATTCCCTTTCATTTTTTTCTTTTCCAATTTCACTATCTTAATTTCAATTTCCTCTGTGATTTTTATTGTATCTCTTTCTATAACTCTTTTCATTTTTCCCGATATAACATTATACCCATCGCCGGGGTGGCCTAATGGGTTAGATGTATGCTTGGAAACAGAAGTACGAACAAGGACGCATGTTCAATCCTGGTAAGGAGCATAAAAACTTTCAGTTTTTCTTCGATGACTGATGTGTAAAGACATATGGTATGATGAATTTCGGAGCTTAGAGATGACACCCCGGTCATTGACAGGCCTGGACAGCCGGGTGCTAAGAATACCTGTCCAATAAACAAAATGAAGGAAACAAATGGAAATATGAATGTGAAAGCTAGGGCGTTCTCTCCAAGCGACGCGCTGGGTGTAGATCTCCATCCTGTGAAAAGTAAGGCAAAGGTCAAAGCAAAGAAGACAAAATTAGCAAGTTTGAATATTGGGACGCTTAAAGGTAAGACGAGAGAATTGGCATCAATGTTGAACAAGAGAAAAGTTGATATAGCGTGCATACAAGAGACGAAATGGAAGGGACAGAAGACTTTGATGATTGGAGATGGGTATAAATTGTACTATAATGGAATTGTTAGCAATAGGAACGGTGTTCAGCACCATCCTCAGTCAAGATCTAACCTCCTCAGTAGTAGAAGTCAACAGGATTTCTGATAAACTAATGAAGATAAAACTCTGCATTGGTCAATCAATACTACACATCCTTTCAGTATATGCTCCTCAAACGGGTTGCAAGGAAGAAGAGAAAGATGACTTTAGAGCTATCCTTGATGAAGCTATAATGAAAATCCCTAAGGATGACCTAGTCATAAATGGTGGTGACTTAAATGCGCATGTGGGGAAAGCAAGAGATAGCTACAAAAGGCTTCATGGTGGTTTTGGATATGGAGAAAGAAATGATGAAGGAGAGCACGTACTGAAATTTGCGCAAGCCTTCGACCTTGCTTTAACCAACACCTACTATAGGAAAAAAGACAGTCATTTAATAACCTACGAAAGTGGTACAAGGAAAACACAGATAGATTACATGCTAATCTCTCGCAGAAGATTAAAAGATGTAATAGACTGCAAAGTCATCCCAGGAGAAGATATCGCTGCGCAACACAAGCTACTAGTCAAGGATTTACACATCTCAAATAAATCCACTCAAAACAAGATAAAACTGGAACCATGCATCAAATGGGGCAAATTAAAAACAATGACAGATGCCTTTGCAATCAATGCAAATATTGAAACAATAGATTCCTCACAAGTCAGTGAAAAAATGTGGACAGACCTTTCATCCAGATTAATAGACACTGCCAAATCGACACTAGGCTTGACAAGGGGAGGTAACAAATCATACAAAGAACTATGGTGGTGGAATGAAGAGGTGCAAACCACTATACAGGAGAAAAAAGCCCTTTATAAAATATGGTACAAATTCAAAAACCCAGATGACTAATTACAAAATATCCAAGAGAATAGCTATAAAGGCGGTGGCTAGAGCCAAAAGAGATTGTATGAATAACATTAAGTGGAGAAAGATGTTGAAGAAGCTTACCACTAGAAAAGGTGAAAGCTAAGGAGAGAAAAAACATTATACCCATTATCCATAAACATACAGTAATATGTGTTTTAATATGCAAATCTACTTTAAACAAAAACAAGAAAAACGAAAGAAATGTATATGCAAATTATTATATTATTAAATTGAGACTAAGTAAATGTATATTAAAGAAAAAGGATATATATTTGAGAAAATATGCGATAAAAACGGTTTATTTTTTAAACTTGGAACTTATTATTTTTCGCATATAATTTTTAATATTTAATATTTTACTTTTACTTTTTCTTATATTAATTTTATTTTTTTCTTTTATTTATGGTTATGTTTTTACTTTATATTTAATTATAATTAATTAATAGTATATAATAGAGATTTAGAAATTATATTTTTATATTTTATTTTTTTAGGTTCCAACCTTCTCAATATGACAACTTATCTATATCTGACAGTGGTGCTGGAGAGAGGATTTGTTCCGAAAAATGAATCAGGTTCTCCTATTCAGTCTAATACAAATCAATGGATACAGTGGGACAAGGAGAAGTGTCAAACTGTATTCTAATACAAAAAAAAATTCCAGAAGAACGTAAGAAAAAAATTTTAATAAAAGTAGGAAAAATATCTAAGAGAAATAAGTATTTTAAAAAGAAGAAAATTTATCTTTTAAAATTAAAATTGGATAAAAATGAAATTTAGATTTATTTTTAAAGATGTAGGTTGAAAAAGAAAAATTATTTTACGGTAGTTTATTTAAATTTCGAACTAATTTTTGTAAATATTCATAAGATTATGATACAAATTGTGTATGAATATAAGATCAAAAATTAAAAACAAAGAATTATAAAGGTAGCATTCATAGTAAATAAGATATAAAGAAGTTTGTGTTATAGTTAGTTAAAGGTGATAATTTATAAAATTAACAGAGAAGTTACTGGTAAACTTAGAAACCAACGGAATCTAATTTGGACTATAAGATATTTTAGATTTTAGAATTATTATAAGTTATTAAATAATTGATCACTAAACATTAAAATTAAACAAAACAAATAGTTTGCTAAGATATAATTTAAAAAAATTTTGAATAAGATTAGAGACTAAGAACATTTATTGTTAGAAAATAGTTGATGTTGTAACTAAATTCTTATTGAAGATTTACGTTTAATTTTATTTTAAGGGCTGCGAGAGATAAAACAGCCTCAAGGATCTGATATGTGAATATAGTATAATATTAGGTTGTTGATTAACCAAAAATCTTCATAATTAGAAACAACTTTGGTCATTAGAAAATTTATGCCGCAATCGAGCTCATTTAGAGAACGGATTTTTATTTTTGATCATTGATAAGAATTGAAGTCAATTAGGCAACATTATTCTAATAATAGTAAAAAGAAAAACAAGAAGAAAACAGGCAAATTCTAAAGAAGAAATGATAAAATCTATTTTAAATTGTTTTAATGGGTTTTTAGATATAAGAAAATATCGTGCAGATTGAAGAAATATTTTTTTTGAATAATGATGATATGGATACGTAGAGTGTAAAATGTAAAAAAAAGGTAGGATAATTTAAGAAGTTTTAAAAAGAAGAATTTGAGTGTAAAATAGTTATATGTAATGGTGAAATAAAAAGTACGTTGAATTTTTTAAACAAGTTGTGCTAGAATTAGGAGAATCATAATTTTGTGTTTTAAAATTGATGATAGACATAATTATGAGAATCATAATTTCTAAGGGAAGGAAATTATGATAGACATAATTATGAGAATCATAATTTCTGATGGAATGAAATTGATGATAGACATAATTATGAGAATCATAATTTCTGATGGAATGAAATTGATGATAGACACAATTATGAGAATCATAATTTCTGATGGAATAAAATTGATGATAGATATAATTGATTTGTTATTTTAACAAGTCTGATAGTTATGAGAATCATAAATTTGGTGTGTTGAAAAATTGATGATAGACATAATTGATTTGTTTTTTAACAGGTTTACGATAGTTATGAGAATCATAATTTTGGTGTGTTGAGAAACAACGAGACTTACGAGAAGATAAAGTTGGTTTTCAACAACGAGAGTGAACGAAAACAAAGCAAATGGGCGTGAACCGCATAAAGAAGACAAGAAATAGATATTGTATTTTTCTTTAAAGAACAGGCCTGTACAAAGATTTATAAACGAAATAAATGCATAATACCATAAGAAGACAATATTTTTTGGGTAAAAAGTCAGAAATAAGATTTTTTTAGATTCAAGATATTCAAGAGAATTTAATATTTATATTCAGCTGTAGACATGGTTGACAAAGGATGTGGATTGATAGCTAAAGGACGATTACCTGTAAATGGCTCAAGGAAGATATGGGTCTGGGCTTTATTGAGGGAAAAGGGGTGATAGAATTTGACATAATGGTATAATTTATTTAGCATATTTCGACTATGTATTATAATTTTAAGATTTAATTTAGAGAAAAAAGTGAGAAAATATTTCGAAGTTAAGCTATTTAATAGATTATGTAAGGAAGAATTAGATTAAAGGCGATAACCTTGTACATTAAGACGAAGTGGGCATATATATTTTATTGATATATTGGATGTATTTTAAATTTGAGAATGAATGTAAGAAAAAGTGATGAAATATTTCAGAAGTTATAAAGGGTTAAATAGATTATTTTAGGTAGAAGTAGATTAGATGCGATCTGAAATTTTGAGACAAAGATCAAGTGAGAATAAAGACAAATTCGATATCTAGGAACTGTCGTAGAAGACCTGAAAGTCTAAATATCTATACGGAGAACGTTAAAAACAAGCTACTAGCTAGAACAAATTGTCAAGAATTTGAAGCAATCGTTAATCGTTAACAAAGGTCATCAATCGGTTACAGAAATAAAGCGTTAATCCTTCACTACCAGAAAACGTTGGAAACAAGCAAAGACTATAATAATTTATCTAGAGAATTCAAAACGCTTTAGAAGAAGCAAAGATGGTAAAGAAAGAATAGTATCAATCGATAATCGTTGCCTTCGTGGATTGTTTAAAAGCAAGAGTTAATCTGGTCCATCTACTTACTGACATCAAGAGCTATAACAGAAGATAGGATCCCAGAATTTCAAGCTGTAATCGGATACAAACGGTCATAGAAGATAAGAATACTAGACAAGCGATAGCTGTCGTTAGAACTCAGAAGACATTAAGGACTAAGAAAGGTAGATTTGATAGAAATACAAGATCAAGGCCGAAATCGAAGAAATTTTGTCATTCGGAATGTGGCGTCTAATCTAAATGGAAGGGTTTTGTAATATGTGTTTTAATATGCAAATCTACTTTAAACAAAAATAAGAAAAACGAAAGATATATATGCAAATTATTATATTATTAAATTGAGACTATGTAAATGTATATTAAAGAAAAAGGATATATATTTGAGAAAATATTATGCGATAAAAACTGTTTATTTTTTAAACTTGGAACTTTTTATTTTTCGCATATAATTTTTAATATTTTACATTTACTTTTTCTTATATTAATTTCATTTTTTTTTATTTTTGGTTATGTTTTCAATAAAGATTTAGAAATTATATTTTTATTTTACTTTTTTAGGTTCCAACTTTTCTCAATATGACAACTTTTCTATATATCTGACACATACCACTACTAGAGCTATAATACAATTATTTCTCTGTGGAACCATTTCCACATAGTTCTAAGTTTTAATATTTCTCTTAAAATTAAACATTTACTCTTTATTCAAAAAAAAATTTACAAAAAATTTATTAAAACCTTTATTATAAATATTTACACTACTAAACGTTAGAAAATATAGTATACTTATTATTATACATATGAAAATACACATAATTAAATATTTATATAATAATTTTATTTATTCGTTTTCTTCTCCTTATTTTCGCGTTGTGTCTCAGGTTTGCCAGCAATTGAATTGTAGGCACCTTTGCGATTTAATCTCTTATGTAATTTTAATAACTTAATCTTTATTTCGTTTCCTCTAAGATTATTTTTAAAACATATCTTAAAATTTTTATTTTTTTTAGTTTCACACAAACTTACAATTTTCTACAAATTAAAAAAAAAATTAATAATTGTTAAAAAATTCTTTTCATATTTCTCGAAAAAAATAATCAACATTATAAAGATATTTATTAATTACTATATTAATTATTGTCTTGTTTAATAATTAAACATTATATAAATGATACCAAATTACACTAACCAAGATCAGTGGCCCCTACACTTCAGAACGATGGAAGCAGATATACCCCCCTAAAAAGTACCCCCTCCCCTTTCGAAAGATTGGTTAATTATTTTTTGACATCCATAAATTTCAAAAATAATTTTTAATGCATCAATTTTTAATATATAATATAAATCAGAGACCTGCTGAGGTACCATTTGCACGGCCCAGCCCGGATTAAAAAAATCTTGGCCCATCCCGGCGCGGATTTTTTTTCAAAATTTTTTACGGCCCGGCCCATCTTTAAAAATTTTTGGCCCAGCTCGGATATTTAAAAAAATATTTTTGGGCCCGGGCCGGATTTTTTTAAAAAAAAATTTTTTAGGCCCGGCTCGGAATTTTTTAAAATTATATTTATACAAAAAATTCACCTATTTGGTATCATATTTTTCGGCGAGTGTTATCATTTAATAAGCAAGCATATTCGCTAATGTTGTTAAACGGGTTGTTTTGAGCCGATTTTTAAAAACAGCTAACTCAATATTTTCGCCAGAAAAATATTGAGTAAGCCTCGAAATTTTGATACTATATGTCTAGACCTTTGCTCCTTCTATGAGCAAAATTTTCAGGCTTGCATAATATTTTTCTGGATAAAAAACTGAGTTAGCCGTTTTTAAAAATCGGCTCAAAACGAGCCGTTTAGCAACACAACGACATATTTTTTTTAAAATTCTAAGCAGATATTTAGTATATTACAAATTGATACTATAAAAATTTGTGTAAATAATATTTTGAGAATATACTATAATGTATTTAATCCTTTGCGTATTTATTCCATGGCAGGAAAACTATAATTATAATATGTAATAAATACAATGAGTGTTAGCTAGTGTTAACTTTCACCAAACATTATATTAATCATAACTAGATATTATCATTATAACCATATCTAATTGACGAATATAATAATTCATGTTGTATAAATTTTTTTAAAAAATACGGCCGGCCATTTAAAAAAAAAAATTTTCAGGCCCGACCCGGGTTTTTCTTTAAAAAAATTTCAGGCCTGGCCCGGCCTGGGTATATTTAAAAAATTTAAAATACGGCACGGCCCTGGTACCCGGGCCGGGTCTGCAGGTCTCTGATATAAATAAAATGTAAAAAAATATATACTTTAAAAATATTATTCTTAAATTAATAATTTAGATCAGGGATGTGAATCCTTCGACAAAAAGAAGGGTCCAGGTACGGGTACAGGAATAAAATTTGAAAGAACCCGGGTCCAGGGTTCGGGTCCAGGTTCAGGGCACATAAAAATAATGACTCAAAATAATATTTTTTTTAAATTCATTTATTATTATACTTCAATATATACATATTCATAATTTACAAATGAAAAATTTAAAAATGAAATAATTTATATTTTAAATGATTTATTCTCGCACAATCATAATATCCTCTAAAATATCATCCTTGAGATTTCCACATAAAGTAGACAATATATATTTCAAAGATTAAATTCACGTTCTACCCTTACCTAAAATAGATAGTTATCTTTATAAAATTTTTGTACTTGTGTCGCCGGTACAGCCATGAAGATTCTAGATAGGATATATAATTCTGGATATATTGAAAAATTTTCTTCCCAGAATTTTAAAATATTTATATCCTTATTTATTCTCTTAACTTCTGAGAACTTTACTATTAAAGATGCAATAGGCATTTTTTGATCCTCCTTTCTACTTGATGATAATTTTTTTTTTCTCTATCTAAAAGTAAAATTTCAAGATCATCGCTACAACCAATAGTATTATCGTAGCCTACAATATATTGTAAATAAAGGAGTTTTGCTTATGCCATAAATCCTTAACATGGTCTTTAGCCATTTGTTTTTGCTCAATACTCAATAAAACTTGATATCGAGGGTCTAAATATATAGAAGCGTATACAACACTATTTCGCAAATATTGTTGCTCTCGAATTTTCATGTTTTCTAATATTTTGTATAAAAAGGACTGTAAATTTTTTTTAAATCTAATCGGCATCTAATCTATATGCCGTAAAATCAAATAAACATAATTGTTCTGATTGTAATCTAAATATTGTTATTTTTAAAGGAACTAATACATTAGTAAGGTCCTTTATTTAGCATCAATCATCTTCCGATAAAATGACTTCACATGCTCTTATAATAAAATCATTACAGAAATCTTTCAAACTTAATAATCGTTCTAGCATCATACAAATTGAGGACCAACGTGTTGTGCATTATCATTTAAATTAAAATATTATTACTTGTACTACAAAATAATTAACTTTCAAAATAATCAACGTATTTCTATAACATAGCATATTAATAAATTTACATAATAAAATATTATTACACTGGAAAATAATTTATGATATCAATCTCTAAATAAAATGGAAGTCCAGGAAGAAAATTGGAAGAAAAACGCAAAGATAAATAAATGATTCCACAAAAAAGTATATTTATTTTTAAAATTTTATGACACCTAGAACCCTTGGACCCTCCACTTTTAAAAAGGGTCCAGGTTCTGGTTCAGCCAAAATACGAGGGTTCAGGAGGGTTTAGGGTCCGGGTTCGGGTTTACATCCCTGATAATAATAACAATTTTTACCGTATATTTATTTATTATTTTTTAAATTTATTTGATATCTTATTTTTAATTTTTTTCAAGCATTCTTTCTTTTTATTTTTAAAAAAATTAATTCTTTCCTACAATACAAAACAAATTCATTTTGTTTAAAAATTTTTTTTATTTTATTTGGCATGGTGCCAGCCAGACGGCAGATTTGTTGAGATTTATTAATTTTTCTTCATTGTTAAGAGATATTAATAATTTTTTTTAAAATAGATTTTAAATTTATAATTAAAATATAGTTTTTATATTAAGATTAGTTTTTAAAAAATTGAGTTTTGGACACTTTAGAAAAATTACAAATTAAAATTGATACTATGAATAACTTTAAACCAGTGTTGTTAAAGTAACACGGTTACTTTTTTCAGTAGCGTTAGTTTTAGAGCGCTTCTAATTTAAGAAGTATTACGTTAATTTCATAAAGTGTTAAACGGCTAGAATTGAGCCGATTTTTTTAAACTCACTATTAAATTAAGAAGAATATTACTCGAGCCATTTTTCTTATATATGGGTTTAGACATCTATATTCGTAATCTGAGTCGTAGTCATTATTTTTCTAGCTGAATTATTGACTTGATAGTTTTTAAAAATAGGCTCAAAACGAGCTATTTTCCAATATTACTTCGCTATATTCAATTTTATATAATAAATACACACACACAAATATTAATCTTTTATAAATTAATATTTAGAAATCTACATTAGTTTCCAAAATAATTTGAAATGTCGACGATATGGAATTGAAAATTAATTTGGTACAAATAATATATACAAAGTTATTTTGTACATGATGATAATGTAATTTCCTCTTCATGATATCGTATAAATTATAATCTCGATAAAAAAATACAAGGTATAATTTTTTATTAGTTATTCAGGTGGGTTTTATCATCAAATACAACTAGTAGCTGGCCAAATATTTAAATTACAATAAATGTGTAGTCCAGTCCAGGGTTGCCAGCTCAAAATTTTAAAATTTATAAAAATTGCTAAAAAAAAAGTCGATAACTATTTTTCAAAATAAAATAGTTACATATTTTTACTTATTAACATCTTGATTTATTAAAATATTTTTATTTTATGAGAATGTATAAGATTTTATAAAATATTAAAAAAATATGGAAAATTAGAGTTATTATTAATTATATTTTATTTGAGATTTAAATAATGGAACTAAACGTTTACCATCGTTATTGAGATATTTATAAAATTGCTGGCATGACATATTATAATTTTATTTATCCATTAGCTCGGCCTCTAATGTTGTTAGAGCAATCCGATTTCTCTTCTTTCTCCAGGCAGCCCTCATCAGGCTAAAAAGGCACTCTGATGAGGCATTAAAATGAGATAAGGAGAAAACATACCTATTTTTTTCAAGTATGGGGATTTATCGTTATTACGAAAAAATTCCACCCAATTCCTCTCTGATTTTAGACCATCTAACTTTAAGTATTCTGGCAAATCATAAAAAATAGAGAGAATTACAATCTAATCAAACAAGACATCAATGTCTATCGGTATTTTAATATATTTATTAAATTATAAAAACCATGTTTCTGTTAGAGGTCCGCATTGGACTGGTTAAAAGATTTTTTAAACTATGTGCGGGTGGGTGGGCGAGTTAAAAATTTAAGCAATGGTCGGGTGGGCTAAAAAAAAATTAAAATCTTTTAATTTAATATTAAAAAAAATGATTTATTATGAACCTTTTGGATATTAAATATTAAAATGTCCTCTTTTTTGGTATCATAAAAATTCTTTTGTATATTTAAAACTACTTTGGTGGAAACAACAAGAAAGAGATTTGCTAAAGCTATCAAGATTAGCAAGAAAAATATTGGCAATTCCGGAAACTAGTACCTCTTCTGAACGAGAATTTAACATTGCTGGAAGGTTTTTACAATAAAGAAGAACATGTTTGAACCCATAAAATGTCGATTCATTATTATGTTTGCATTATAATAACATAATATCTTCATATATATATTTTTTCATAAATATTTTATTTGAATGAGTTTATGTGATAGTTGATTTTCTGGCCCAGTCTCCAGCAATAAGATATTAAAGAATTATATTATAAATTAAAAAAATAAATATATTAACATCTCATTTTATCACAATAAGAACGATTATTTATTCGGATTATACTTTCTGATTGCCGCTCTAAAGTTGGGGATGAGTCAACATGGATATATTAATATTAAGATTGTGGAAATAAAGATACTTAAAAAATATTTTAAAAATTTTTTCTAAGTATTTTAAAAGGTGGTTAATAGGAAGCTAATTTTTTAAAAAAATAGCGGAAACCCTTGTAAAAACACGTTTTGAAATTCTAATTTTAAATAAAATCAGTTTTCCGAAAATAAAGAGGTATTTATTTGAGATTGTTTGCCCCATAAATCTTTTTCTACTGTTCAACTACACTGAAATATTAATAGAATAGGTTTTACAATATAGATTTTCGCTCTTTGATTTAATTGAGTTCATAAATAATGATTATCACATTGTCATTTTCCTTTGGTATATCTGTTGTAGTTCTGTACTATTATGATATATATTTATACATATATATTATAAAATGTCAATCAAAATATTATTTTTTTTGTTATTTTTCGAGAATTGATATTCAAACACTTTGATTTTTTTTACTTTTAACTTTTGACTTTTTGAGGATTGAATTGAAAAAAAAATTGAAATATTTTATAAAAAAGAAGAAAAATTATATTGTAAGATATATATATGAAAAATAGAAATTTTGAAATAAAGAAATTAAATAAATTCAATAATATGGTACCGAACGACCAGGATTCGTGAACACTTATTAGGGAAAAAATAAGTTAGAGAAAAATATAAAAACTAAGATATTTAGAGGAAAAAATAAAACAAAAGAGTGTTTTATAAAAATAAATTTCAGACGTTATTAATCAAGAAAAAGATTTTCTAGGACCGGGTTCCTCAAAATAATAGTAATTCCTGATATATATAAAGGTAAGAAATTTTTTTTTTGTATTATAAATTACACAACGAAATAGTAAGATTTTTGGATTAAAATTAGAAATATATGAGATAAAATTTTAAATTTTGGGTAATTATGAAAAAATGGCTTTTTATTTTAATGATAATTATAATAAGTATAATATTAATAAAATGGCAAATTTTAAGAGTAATTTTAATAAAATTTTTAATTCAAACTTTAATAAAGTGGATGTGACCAATAATCATAACTGCAGTAATTTTTTTTGCGTTTTATGTAATCTTAATTATAATGAAACAAGTAATAAGGATAAAAAGAAGATCTTAAAAATAGAGAAAATGATATAAAAAATACAAATACTGAAAATTTAATTCCTAAAGTTTTGGTGAAATCTCCAGATATTTCTGAAGATATCAAAAATAGTTTACATTTAATTTAGTTAGAATTAAAAAATTTAAATGGTAAAAAAAATGTTATACTGGAAGAAAAATCCGAGAAAATATTAGATACGGGTGAAGTATTTAATTTTCCTAAAAAAAATGACATATCGGAGGATATAAATAAAAAATTAAATTCAATTGTGATAGAATTTAAAAAGCAAATTTCTGAGGTTTTAATCGAGAAACCAGTAGAAATTTTGAAAAATAATAATACTAATAATACTTTGAGACAAAGTACAGAGGAATCTCTAATTTTACGTGAAATTAGAGAAATGAAAGAAAATATGAAAAATTTGTCCAGAGATGTTTCCAACTTAAAAATTAAAAATAATAATAATATAATTGAAAGTTGTGAACTTTGTGGAAGAAAAGGACATATCGGTAAAAATTGTTATTCAAGAGACCGAAAAACTAATGAGAATGTGACTGCAAAACCAAGTGAAAAAAATGACATAGTGTGTCATAGATGTGGTTTTGTAGGACATATAAAAAGAAATTGCATGGTGAAAGAAGCCAATTTCAAAAGTGGATTTCCGCAACGAACATATGTAGTGATAAATCCAGTGGTTCGAAATATACAAAATCCTAGTATTACAAATATGGATAAAACAGAAATATACAATACAGACCATGAAAGAATGTGTTTCAAATGTGAAGAAATGGGACACATTGCCATACATTGTATCCAAAGTGTGAGTGGGTCACAGTGACTATATGATTTGAAAGAGAATCATATAAAAATAGAAAAATCATATTTAGAGAATAATAAATATTTTGATATATATGGTTTTATTAAAAATTTTGTGGATATATATATAATAAAATTGATAATCATCATGGGAATGATGATTATACATTGAAATTTAACTCGAATAAAAAGAGTTTTAATGTAGGAAATTTTTATTGTCATTTTGATGAAATAAAATTTTTAAATTAACCAATAATCTGAATAAAAAGGATTATTGTAATCAAACAAGTGAGAAATATCCAGGAGAGATTTTTAATAAAAACATAAATGAGATACAGAGATCTTTAAATTCTGAGATGAATTTAGGTATGAATATTAATTATATTGAAAAAGAGATTAAAATAAATATATCATTCAACCGATTAAATTGCCTAAAAATTTAATAACTGAGGGAGCAAAGGAACAGAGTTCATGTCCTCATATTAATTTAAAATTTGGTGGACAAATGGTTGAAATGTTATTTGATACCGGGGCAAGTATTTCAATCATGTCTTGTGAAAATTTTTATAAATATTGGCCTAATGATATTATTGAAAAAATAAATATGTGTATAAAACAATTTGATTCTGAAATCAAAGTTATGGGTAGAACTCAGTGGGATGTTCTTTTTCATGATATTCGTATAATTTTGGATTTATGGATAGTGGAAAAAAATGTTGAAGCAATTATGGGTTGGGATTGGATTAGCAAACTTGGACCTAGAAATAATTATTGGGATTTATTTATAATTGATAGCGAATTGGCTAAAGATAATGCCGAAAGAAAAATAATGATTAATGAAGTCAGGGAAAAGCTTAAAGAAAGGGAAATGAATAAATTAATGAGTGAAGTGAAAGAATCTATAGTTAATGATAGATTCAAATCAATATAAGATCAATAATGAAATTGATAATGATAAAAAAATTAATAATGAAATTAATGAATTAAATAGAGTTAAAAATGCTATACCTATTTTAGTGGAAAAATATGGTATAATTTTTGAAGACACTGGGATGTCTAAATGATTATCAAGTGGATTTGAAATTAAAAGAGGGATTTTCACCTATTTTCTTAGCGTGTCGTAGAGTTCCTTTTGAGTGGAAAAAGGAAATCAACGAAGAATTAGATAAATGGGTTAATGATGGTATTATTATTCCTGTGGAATATAGTGAATGGCCTTCACCATTAGTACCCGTTAAAAAATCTAATACAAAACTTAGATTATGTGCAGATTTTAGAGTAACACTTAACAAATGGGTTGTGGAAGTGAAATATCCATTACCTCGAATTGAAGAAATTTTGGCAAATTTAAAGGGAGCCAAATATTTTTCAAAAGTTGACTTTTCATCAGCATATTTACAATTGCCTTTGAAAGAAGAAATTCGTAAATTGTTGACAATAACCACGCCTAAAGAATTATTTGCGTTTTGTAGATTACCTTTTGGGTTAAGTGTATCTGCACCAATTTTTCAGAGAACAATGGCATCAGTTTTCCAGGGTTTGGAAGGCGTATTTTATTAATGGATGATGTGTTGATAACTGGAGTGACGGCAGAACAACATAATCAACGTCTTGAAGAGGTTTTCAAGAGAATTCAAGATAAAGGTTTAAAAGCCAGTAAAGAGAAAATTATTCTTGGTGTCACCGAAATAGTGTATTTGGTTCATCAAATTAATGGAATTGAAGTGAAGCCGCTTGATAAAAATTTAAAAAATATTTTAAACATAAATCAGCCTAGTAATAAAGCTGAAGTGCAGTCTTTTATGGGCATGATAAATTATTATCATAGATTTGTGGTTAATTTTGAAAAAATAGCAGCTCCATGATATGACTTATTAAAAAAAGGTGTTAATTTTGAATGGAAAATTGAACAAAGGAATTCTTTTGAAAATTTAAAGAGAAAAATTGGTGAGTGTTTTAACAATGACTTGGAGATAATTCTTGCTGTTGATGCATCAAATAAAGGTGTCGGAAGCTCAATATTACATGTCATTGATGGTTTAGAGAGGCCAATTATTTTTTTACACGAATATTTCATGAAGTGGAAACTAGCTATTCTGTTATAGAACAGGAGGCTTTAGTGATTATTTTTGGGTTGACCAAATGTCGCGAATATTTAATCGGGAAAAGATTTGAGATTTATACAGATCACAAGCCATTAATTCATTTGTTCAAGAAAACAACAAAGAATTAATGATGTCCCCGAGGTTACAACGGTGGTTGTTACTTGTGGGAAGTTTTAATGTGGAAATAAAATATAGGCGAGGAAGAGAAAATCATTTGCCAGATATATTGTCGAGATTAGGGGCAGGTTGTGCTACTCCTGAAATTACTGATAACATGATTATAGATAGAGAAGATGCATTGGTGCGAACTCTATCAAATATCTTAAAAGGAGGTCCCACAGATTGGGAAACTCTTAAAATGAATACTCTAAAAGATAAAGAATTGAGTCAAATAAAATTATTCTTGTTGGGTAAAAAACCGTGGGGTAATAATTATAAAAATTATAAAAAAATTGAAAAAGAATTGTCCGTGGTGGATGATTGTGTAATGCGAGGAAATAGAGCTATAATTCCTTTGAAATTATGCATTAAAATTGTGAATTTATTACATGCCGGACATCAGGGTCGAGATAAAATGAAATCTTGAGCTCGTGAATATGTATAGTGGCCTGGTATGGGTAAGGATATTGAAAAAATTACAAGGAAATGTGTTCCATGTAATACATGTGCAAATATGCCCCGCAAAGAGTTAGGGCAAATATGGCCTAGATCAAAGAAACCGTGGGAACGTATTCATATAGATTTTTTTGATTTGGATAAAAGATCATATTTTTTAGTGGTGGATTCATATTCAAAGTGGATAGAATATGCAGAGGTACATGGTTATACAACTAAAATTGTTAATAATAAATTAAGTGAATTATTTGCAAAATTTGGTTTGCCGGACAAAATAGTGTCTGATGGAGGTCCAGCTTTTATAAGTGAAAATTTTAAACATTCTGTGATAGTACAACACATACTTACTCCACCTTATCATCCTAGCTCGAATGGGTAGGCTGAAAGGATGGTAGCTATTGTAAAAAATTGGATAAAAAGGCTAAACAAGAAAAAAGTGATATTTGGTTAGCACAATTATTTTACAATAATTCAAAAAATAAGGAGGGAGTTACTCCTGTAGAGTTATTTTTGAATAGGAGAACAAGATTTCTTTTGGATTTTTTAACACCAAATGGAAGTAATAAAATATTACCTTGTGAAAAGGCCATTATAAAATTTCCGGTGGGAAAATTAATATGGGGTCGTATTTTTGATAATAAAGATCAGAAATGGGAGAAAGGTATTGTACTCGAAAATTTTGGATTAAAAATGAGTAAGGTTAAATTTTGTGACGGAAATATTGGGATACGCCATAACGACCATATGAAAGTAATATATTGATTGTTATTTTTATTTATTATGAATACCATATAAATGTATATATTGGTTATAAATCATTAATATTTAAAAAATACTCAATTAATTTAGATATATTTATTATAAATTATTAATTATTGGGAGAATATTAGTGAATATAGTTCCAATAAATGCTTAATTATTGAGAAAAATTAATTTTAAATTGATGGGGAATTTAATTAGTGATTTATATATATTGTGCACATATGTATATAAATTATAAAAATTTCTTAAATGTTCTCCATTAATTCTAAATTATTAATTATTGAATATGAGTAGATATAGTTTCAATAAATGCTTAATTATTGAAATTTATATAATGTTTTCCATTAATTATGGAATTATGTTTTTAAATATGTGATTTAAAATTAATTTCGAGAAAAATATGAGTGGATATACAGTGAAACGATACACATGTTTAAATATACTATAAAAGGGGGTAAACAAAATAAGATTTTATTTTTAATAGAATAAAGATTGAAATTAAATATGGACAAGCAATTAATTAAGAAGATTAATATAGTTGATTAATCATTATAAAAAAAATGTGTTAAAATTTAATTCAAAATAAAAAATTAAAATACTTACATATTAATTATTTTTAATTTTTCTTAAATAATAAAAAAAAATGCTTAATATAGAATCTTTATTATCCAATAGTAATACTAATTTTTCCAATTTAAATGAAAACTCCCAATCTTCGTCGAGAATTCAAAGACCAAAAAGAATATACAAATATTGGAATAAAGAAAAATTAGATATAGTTACCAAAATGTTATCAATGCCGGAAAAACAACAAATGTTTGATAAATTATAATTATATTTTTTATGTATTAATTATTTAATCGAAATTATTATAAAAGTTTATAGTGTTATCATATTTTTATCGAAATAAATGGATATACAAAATAGATTACATTTAAGAAATTCTAAAATATTTTCAAATATTAAAAAGACTTTTTACAAAAAATGATTTAGAATTTTAAATGAAATTTAATCAAATATCTTACTTGAGCATTCTCAAAGAAAATAAAAAAAAAATTCATTTTTCATCACAAATTAGATATATGTAACACATTTCTTTTTATAATGATTAATCAACTTAATCTTCTTAATTAATTGCTTGTCCATATTTAATTTCAATCTTTATTCTATTAAAAATAAAATCTTATTTTGTTTACCCCCTTTTATAGTATATTTAAACATGTGTATCGTTTCACTGTATAAAAAATACTTAAAATACAAACTTTTAAATATAATTAAATTAATATTTTTTAAAGTAACATGTGCAAAAATGAGTTAAATAAAAGAAAAATTTTCCAGTGGGAACAGTGAATTTAGTGAGATAAAAATTTATTATTATAATCTTTGATAAAACAGTTATAATAGAAAATAAAAAAAAACTTTAATAAGATAATCGATCTCCAGTGGTGTGAAAAGAAATAAATACGAGTGTATATTATTTTTGTTTTAAAAAAAAAGAAGTTGTGTTCATAATTGGTTTAAAGGACCAAATGTGAAAGAAAAGAAAATATTAAAATGTATTTTATGTTAACAAAATAAGTGTAGTATATATGTCATAGAATTGTATTTTCAAATGTTAACAAAATATTATATATATGTCACAAAATTATATTTACATATTATTATTAAATTGTACAATATTATATTTACATAATTATATTAAATTTTAACAAAATAATAGCGTAGATCACAAATTTATTATAATATGTAGTTAGTATAATTATGTTAACAAATGAAAATTCAAATTTCCTTTGAGACCAAAATATTGAGTAATTATGTTGGGAAAGAAGTTATATTTAGAAGTTTCATATATTTTGATTATAATATTTTGAAAATATATTTATCTTATATGTTACATATAACCCGGATGTGTTGGAATATAAGAAAATGATTGAAATATGGGAGTATAGATGACCAAGAGCTATGACACAAATGTAAGAATTGAGGATTATGAAGGAATGATATCAAATAAATGAAGAGAATTTGGAGATTATGAAAATGAAGCGAATATTATAAATTATATGAAATTATATTTAGGGATAATGAACACGTGGCCTATGAAGGGTGGGCGTGTTGTAGTTTTGTACTATTATGATATATATTTATGCATATATATTATAAAATGTCAATCAAAAATATTATTTTTATTGTTAAAAAAAGAAGAAAAATTATGTAAGATATATATATGAAAAATAGAAATTTTGAAATAAAAAAATTGAAATTAAATAAATTCAATAATATGAGAAATATTTTAATATCTTCAACTGAAATTTTAATTTAACAAGTTAACAATATATATATTTTTACCCATTTGCTTTAAAAAAATTAAAAAATAACCATTATGACAATTATCACTTTCCTATAGTACATCTTCACTGAAATTTTAATTTAACATGTTTACAAATATATATTTTTACCCAATTGTATTAAAAAAATCCAAAAAAGTTAACGATTATGACATTTTAATTTAATATGTTAACAAAATCTATTTTTACCCATTTGCCTTAAAAAATTTTTAAAAAGTTCAAAAATAACGATTATTACAATTATCACCTTCCTATGGTACATTTTCACTGAAATTTTAATTTAATAAGTTTACAATATATATATTTTAACCCATTTACTTTAAAAAATTTAAAAATAACGATTATGACAATAATCATTTTCCTATGGTATATCTTTACTGAAATTTTAATTTAACATGTTTAGAATATATACTTTTACCTATTTGCCTTAAAAAAATTCAAAAAAGTTCAAAAATAACGATTATGACAATTGTTACTTTCTTGTGGTACATTTTCACTTAAATTTTATTTAACATGTTAACAATATATATTTTTACCTATATGCCTGAAAGAAATTCAAAAAAGTTCAAAAATAACAATTATGACAATTGTTACTTTCCTGTGGTACATCTTCACTAAAATTTTATTTAACATATTAACAATATATATTTTTACCTATATGCCTGAAAAAAATTCAAAAAAGTTCAAAAATAACGGTTATGACAATTGTCACTCTGTTGTACATCTTCACTGAAATTTTAATTTAATATGTTAATAATATATATTTTTACCCATTTGCATTAAAAAATTACAAAAGAGTTCAAAAATAACGATTATGACAATTGTCACTTTCCTATGGAACATCTTCATTGAAATTTTAATTTAACATGTTAACAATATCTATTTTTGCCCATTTGTCTTAAAAAATCCAAAAAAGTTCGAAATGTCACTTTCCTGTAGTACATCTTCACTGAAATTTTAATTTAACATGTTAACAATATCTATTTTTACCCATTTGCTATAAAAAATTTCAAAAATAACGATTATGACAATTGTCACTTTTCTGTGGTACATCTTCACTGAAATTTTAATTTAACATTTAACAAAATCTATTTTTAACCATTTGCCTTAAAAAAATTATAAAAAGTTCAAAAATAACGATTATTACAATTGTCACCTTCCTATGGTACATCTTCACTGAAATTATAATTTAATAAGTTTACAATATATATTTTCACCCATTTACTTAAAAATTTTAAAAATAACGATTATGACAATAATCATTTTCCTATGGTATATCTTTACTGAAATTTTAATTTAACATGTTTACAATATATATTTCTACCTATTTGCCTTAAAAAAATTCAAAAAAGTTCAAAAATAAAGATTATGACAATTGTCACTTTCCTGTGGTACATCTTCATTGAAATTTTAATTTTAACATGTTTACAATATATATTTTTACCCAATTGCTTTAAAAAAATTCAAAAAAGTTCAAAAATAACGATTATGACAAATATCACTTTCCTATGGTACATCTTCGATGAAATTTTAATTTAACATGTTAACAATATCTATTTATACTCATTTGCTTTAAAAAAATTCAAAAATAACGATTATGACAATTGTCATTTCTATGGTACATATTCATTAAAATTTTATTTTTACATCTTAATAATATAAATTTTTACCTATTTGCGACACAATAAATCAAAGAAGTCAAAAAATAACGATTGTGACAATTGCCACTTTTCTGTGTTATATTACATCTTCATTGATATTTTAATATAAATTTTTTTTTAAATATAAATTTTTACCTATATATGTCAAAAAAAGTTTAAAAAAAATAACGATTATGAAAATTGTCGGTACATCTTTATTGAATTTTTATTTTAATTTAAATAATATCATAAAAATAATAATTAACTATAACATTATAAAAAATGAAGATATTTATCGTTGATCTAAAATATTTTTAGATCTCTGAAGATTGCTGCTCAAAATTTTAAAAAAATAAAAGATCTTCAAATTTTACGATTTATTTTGAGCAAATATATAACTTTGGAAGGAACTATTCCCTAGCATTTGCGAAGAAATATAAATTCCAGTATACAAGGGGAAAAATGATTCTTTAGATTGCGAGAGCTATTAAACTATTGGAAAATCAATGAAAGTATTTAAGAGGGTGTTAGAGAAGTGGATAAAAGAACCAACCAAAATTGATGAAATGCCGTTTGGTTTTACACTGGAGAAAAGCACAACAGATGCTCTTTGTGATGAGATAAATACAGGAGAAGTCAGCGTCTACATGAGCGGGAGGGGTAGGAACAGTTTGCATCCTATTTTTGAGGGGGGTAGGCTGCTTTAATGTGAGTAAGATAAATTATTTGGGGGGTTATCTATTAAATTTTTTAGATGAAATAGAACAAAATTTATTGCTGAAAAAATTAATACTTTTATCATAGAATTATAGTAATACAATTCATCGACCAAATCTATATATTGCAAACAATCATACACATTGTTTTCCAGGAAATTTTTTTTTTATAGCACATTTATAAAATTGCCAAAGATTGTTACGTTGGGCCCGAATACTCCTAATTTTAATAGGGACCCCGCTAGTAATATGGATCCTGATGTCGACGCTTCTACATGAGCCTTAGGAAGCCAGAGATAAAAAATGTAAATAGGTAATTTTACTAAAAATGCCAAAATGATAAGGATTATTGTCCCTGAGCCTCAACCTCTCAAATTATCAGATATCCCTAGTTCCGATCATGATGATAATTGAGGTTGAGGCTCAAGGACAATAAAAGTAAAAGCAGCGGCGTTCATGCTAAAGATTTGCAGGGCTCCCCATTACACAAGGTACTGGAGAACCCTGAAGTCTTGCAAGACTATTCTTTATTATCTAATAACCATATATAATACATAAATGATATATACTATACAAACAATATATGTTTACATTTTTAATAAAATGGCGGTTATAAAGATGGCTGTTAATAACACACTATGATATAATAATCACTATATCATGTGACAACAATCAATTAGATTTGTTGTATGAAGGCGAACTAGCCTTGCCCAGGAAAAAATCATAGGGGTGAACACCGTCTACGCTAGGGTAATGTTTCTTTAAAATTAATTTAATTAAAATAACAAAAAAGTAAACATTTACCCTAACGTATCCTATTTATAGGCATAGGACATTATTTCTGGAGGTGGTCATGTAGCCCTGTGATATTTTATCCTGGGTGGGGGATATGTATATATATATCCGGAGCAGATAGGGGCCATTATCATGGCGCCCGTCTCCAGTAGACCTATCGGTCTGTATTGACTATTTGTCATGTTAGCGATTAATTTTATAATTTTGGTTTATTAATCGATATAATTACAATATATTTTAAGACATATTTATGGTGAATGTGTGGGAGGGATATGTTCCTTGGGGCCAATCTCAGCTTGTTGATCTTCTTGGATTATTTGTTCCTCGATAGCCGTTAGATCTAGAGTTCTTTCGAATATCGATGGGTCAAAGTCCTCCTCGATATTGTTGAGGTTAGCTGGAATGGGTAGGAAAGTGTCATCTTCTTCCGTCCTAAACGGGGTTGACGCTCTCACCCAAGGTAGTCCCAGTTCGACTGGGGGTAGGCCCTCCACGTCGATATCGTGTAATGTGTCATGGGCTTGTTCATTGAGGATCCAGTCACGGCTTGGCTCGTCCGCCCTGTTATTTTCTGACTCGATTCAGGTTAGGTTACGCGCTAGATGGACGAAACTCTTGAATCCAATGGAGAGCATGATCTTTACTAATACTTCGCAAATCGGGGATCTGGAGCCTCCCTTTTTGATTATAGTATATGCAACTTGGCTATCCGTTACGATGGAGGGGATAGATCCGTATTTATTTAGTCCATACTTACAGCCGACCCATATTGCGAGGTACTCCTTTTGGTTGATGTGGGAAGCTGTGTATTCTGGTATCCCTAAGGATAGCTTGGCCTCACCAAACGTAAAGGATGCTTTATCGTTTAGTCCCTCGGCTACCCTTATATGGGTATCTGAGGCATCCACATAGATGATGGCATTGATAGGGAAGGTAAATGGGAAAGGTTTCATCATTGCTGAGATTGCCGCGACGGCTTTAGGGTACGCCCTAATGTAATCCAAGGGTGGCATTCCTTCTGTGTCTAGCATCGTATGGTAGTATGGTACGAACACTCTTGATAAACCCGTGATAGAGTACGTGTAATGGTTTAATATGCCGAGGACTTCTAAAGCGATGTCTTTTTCGAAAGCCATGGCCTGTAGAGTGTGCTTATATAATATGAGCTGGCAAAAACGTAGTCTCTTTTTGTTCTCCGGGTCTACGGTGGCCGTCTTGTCTTCGATATTAATGTCAATCCCTAAATATCTTATTTTTCCGGTAGGTATGGTGACTGACTTCGTGACACTCACTGTTAATCCCCATGCAGCTGCCATGTCAAGGAGGTTCATCGTGTCTTCGAATACAATCCTCTCATCTGCATGAAAGACTATCACGTCGTCGAGATATACTGAGTAATTAGCTCTTTTGACAGTCTTAGCGCATAGGTCCAGTACTATGTTTTGGAGGGCAAAGGGCGAGAAGCCGGCCCCCATTGGGAGGGTTTTGTATCTGTATATATATTACTATTAGCGAATCCAAAGAACCTCCTTCTTGATTGCGCAAGCGGTATGAAATAAAAGGCCGATTTCAAGTCTATCTTTGTTGCCTTTCTAGCTCCTGCCAGCATGGGCGCGATCATTGGGATGGTTTTTAATTTAAAGGGATACTTAATAAAATTTTTGGATACGTTGGAAAAATCTGAGATGATGCGCGGAGTATTATCATTTTTAGGAATTAAGAATAATGGAGAACAGAATGTAGTGTCGGTTTGCTCTATTACCCCTGCGGTGACCAGCTGATCAATGATGGGCTAGTATTTGGAGGCTAGCCTGATAAACCTGTTCCTAAAGAATCCGCCGTGATCCGTTACCGCTTGATTGTTGAATTTTGGGCAGAATCCTCTAAGGGCGATTCGTCTTGTAAAGGGCGATTGTAGAGGGTGAGGTTTTAGAATAAAAGTTGCCAAGTCTAACGATGCACCTAGATTGATTGGTACCGCGTCCGTTGTATCGATACCCATAAGCCTGAGGAATCTATGGAGCGCAGACGGAGGCAAGACGGCGTTGGCATAAGGGGAAATCCTATCTGTGAAGACGTTCGCCAGGATTATCGGCTCCCCTTCATGCTCAAATTGCTCGGTTATAGGTAGGTCGAATATAGCGTCACTGTCGTCATCGTTGGCTTCTTCCTCTGCTTGATCCTCTTCTGGCACCCCACCTGGGGAATACTTCTGGCGCCTCAGGTCTCTAATCCATTGTCGGATGTGATCCTTGTCCAGGGTAGAGATGCAGGTATCGGCCCAGGGTGCCAGAGCCTCTGAAATACCCAGCTGCTGGGCTGAAGGGGGAAGTGATCGAATAAAAACATTTACGGTTTCTACCGTCACTTCGCTTGCCCTGGATCTTATAGGCTGCGACAAAGGTAGGCTCGTCGTCGTCGGTGGTTCGTGGCTTGTGCCTGGTAGCGGTTCCCTGTTACGTCCACCGCTGTAAACAGGGGGCTGACGAAAGGGTTGCTGTTCAGGAGGGCCTCCGCCGACGAATTTGCATATGGAGTTTTGGGATTCATATTTTATTTTATCCCATCCCCAGGCTACCGACTTTGCATAATTCGTACACATCTCTGCCTTCTAATTGAAAATAAAATTAGGCATGGATTCGGCCAGACAAATAGCATTGAGGACAGTGGCGTAGCTACGGGGGTGGTTTTCGGGTTTGGACCCATCCCAGAGCAAAAATTAATAAATATTAAAGTAAATAAAATATTTAATGAATCTAAATTTATTATCGTGTTGGACCATAAGTTTATGTTTGACAGGGAACCAAAGTTTGCAATACCCCTGTCATTATTGTTAAAATAGGTAGATGTGACAGAAACCCGATAAATGGGGTTATAAAGAGGAGGGATACTATCATTTATAGTGTCTTCATCCTTCCTATATAGGAAGGATGAAGACACTATGAAAAAAGTGGAACTTTTTGATAAGTTAATAAGTATAGTAAGAGATATAGTCGCCTCGATAATTATCATAATTAAAATAAATAAAAGAAAAATAATAGATAAAGAAGTTCCTATATAGTTATTAAAGACTATTAAAATACCTATAATTGATAATATTTCTATAAATAGAAGTATTTTAATGATTAAAGGGAAGCTTATTAAAATTTTAATTATGATTAGTACTGTGATTAATCTAATTATGTGTGGAGTATATCATAGAATAGAATAATATAGAAAATTTTCTATAGATATAAATTAGCAATTTATAGGATAATTATTCTAATATTATTCTTTTAGGGAGAGTCGTCACGTCTTAAGTAACAATTAAGTATTCTGATTTTAAATTACCTAAAACTAAGGACACGTTAAATGTTGTCTGTAAAAGAGTCGAAATCTTAGATCTTAGAATTTTGGAGTATTAGAAATTTTTCTAAAACAATACATGCAAGGTATTATAGTATACCCCAGTTTAATAAGATGTTTACTTATATCAATTAATATTGTGATAGATTCACTCCATAGTAATACCTACAGTTAATACTAAAAGTATTAAAACTAAAAAATTGATCTCATTAAAAGATTTCATTAGTGGTAATAAGACGATAATAGCAATTTCAAGATCAAAAATAATAAATAAATATGTAATATATATAAATTTTAAGGAGTAAGGTATTCGGGATATCCAAAAAGTGTCAATCCCGCATTCAAATGTAGATCTAAAGGAATTAATTTTTAATTTTGTGGGCATAAATAAAATTTTATATAGATTAAACAGAAAGTAAGAGATTAGTAAGGATAAAGAAATTAAAATAGTAGAATGAAACATTGTAGTCTACTATTTTAATTTCTTTCTAATTGGAAATTAGATGTACTTAATTATACTAAAATATTAAAGTGTATAAGACTTTACACGCACGCACGGGCGGGGGGGCGGGTTAATCCCCCCATCAGTACAGACACAGGTATAAAAATAGTCATACCACGTCAACAAAATGTCAGTATCAGGCTGCCAATTCAAAATGGAGCATATCTAGTATGGAGATTAATCCCATTATGATTCGGGGGGTTACAGATAGAAGAAAAAGGGATCCAACAATGATGTGAAACCCATGAAATCCTGTTGCCACGAAAAAAATTCTACCAAAGCAAGAGTCATTAATTGAAAAAGGTGATTGAAAGTACTCTTCAACTTGAAGGTATGTAAAGTATAGCCCTAAAATTACAGTGATGGCAGTGAGGTACAACACTGAGCTGGATTTTTTCACTGAAAAAAATGAGTGATTAGCTCAAGTGATTGAAATTCCTCTTATTAATAAAATAATAGTGTTCAACAGTGGAGTTTCAAAAAAGGGAATAGGTATTACTCCTATAGGAGGCCAGTTATTACCAATCTCAGAATCAGGGCAAGTCTAAAGTGAAAGTAGGCCCAAAAAAAAGAGACAAAAAATATAATCTCTGAAACAATGAATAGTTAGAGATCGTTGATAATATATCCCCTGATATAGAGGATTCACGTTGTAAGTCCCTTCCTCACAGGTAAAAAGTTATTATTATAGTAACAACTGCAAAAAGAACAAAAATAATATTATTAGAAGTTTTTCATATTTCACCCAATAAAGCTGATATTGCTCCTAGCGCTGAAAGTGAGCCTAGTAATGGTCAAAATGATGGATTGATAATATACAAAGGATTTTTTATCATGAGGTAATATATTTAGGAATTAGAAGATTCTCTATTATATAATGAAATAAGAGATATATACACGTATGCTTGAATAAAGGATACTATTAATTCTAATAGATTTAATAGAACTCTAGGGATTAATATTATAAAAGGTTTTATGGAGAATATTCTTATACATAAATATATAAGAATATGTCCTCTTGTAATATTAGCAGATAAACGTAATGATAAAGTTAAAGGACGGATTAATAAAGAAATAAGTTCAATCAGGAATAGGAAGGGAGATAAAAAAAATCGGGGACCCTAAAGGAATTAAGGATCATAAAGATATATTTTTAAAGAAAAAACTAATTGAAATTGTAAATAGTGAAATTGATAATATAAAAATGTTTAAAGTTCTTGAAGTAGGAAAAGTGTATGGAAAAAGTCTAAGAATATTATATGACAGAAGCCGCCAACAGAGTTAAACCCTTCTCGGTAGGTAGATATACAGTGTCAATTTCTATATGTATTTTCTCATCTGTTTTGTCATATAGTAAATAATCATCCAGATATGACAAAACAGATGAGAAAATACATATAGAAATTGACACTGTAAGGATCAAAAGATGAAAATAAATTTATTAACATTTAAATTAGTTATTTATTGGTGAGAACAAATTTTAATGAAGAAAGGACGAGAAATATTATAATAAAAAAGAATGAGATTGATAGCAGATTCGGATAAGAGTGAGGGATATATAGATCTCAGCAGGTAATAAATTGAGTATTATAGAATGACAAACTATAATTAAATATCTATATAATTTAAGTTACTAAAGTTTTAAAGAACATCTTCAACTTAAGAAGTTGATGCTTGATGGGTCGGATAAGCTATTTAGCATAGTTAAAATGTGTTGTAAGATAAAAATATAGTTATTGTTTGTTAATTCAGTTAATAAAGTTCCTAGTTGATACAGCTTCTAGACAAATTGGCATGAATGAGTGGTTTACCCCACAGATTTCAGAGCATTGACCATAGGTAATTAAAGGCTTTTTGGGCAAATAAAAATTTGATTTATACGTCCGGGTACAGCATCTATTTTTACTGAAAATTGGGGTAATGAGAATGAGTGAATTACATCTCTAGATGAAATTATTATTCGAGTTATAATCTTATAAGGGATAATTACATGGTTGTCAGAGTCCAAAAGTCGTTGACTGTTAAGAGTTAAATCTGATTCTTGTGTTATGTAGGAATCAAAATTTAAATTTATAAAGTCTGAATATTCATAATTTCAGTATCATTGAGATCCTATAACTTTAATAGTAAGATCAGGTCAATGGGAATCTTCGTTAGAGTAAAGTACTTTTACTGTGGGTAATGCTATAGCTATTAAAACTACTATAGGGGTGGTGGTTCATAGAAATTCAGTTATATTTATATGCGTAGTTTTGATGACAAAGGTTTTTGAGATTGTTACAGCAACGCATATAAAAAATACTATAATAGTTACTCCCACGATAAATCTTATTGCAAAATGGTGTAAAATAATTAAATGTTCAGAGGATGAAGAGAGCATATCTTGTAAGAATAAAGCACGTCAGGGGTTCATTTTTAACTATAATATTATTTATAAGTTAAATGTTGTTAAAGAGAGATTGAAGATATTTCATTAAAAGTATGTGTAGAAGGAGGAAATCCTATAGAGTACTCAAAACGAGTTGAGTAGGCTGAAGTAATAGAGACCTTTCGGTGGGAAGAAAGAGTGTCCCACAAAATTCAAATAAATATAATTAAGGCTACCTGCTAACCCTAAAAAATGGTGTGGAAAAAAGATTAAATTTACTCCAATAAAGGTTAAGAAAAATTGTGGTAGACTAATTTTTATGGAGGTTAAAACTCCTATTACTAATAGTATAAAGTGTATAACCCCAGCAAAAATAGAAAATACAGCTCCCATAGATAGGACGTAATGAAAATGGGCGACTACGGAATAAGTGTCGCGAAGGGTGATGTCAAGGGAGGAAGATCTCAAAACAATTCCTGTTAAACCACCTACGGTAAATAAAAATAAAAATCCTAATGCTCAAATTTGAGAAATAGAAAAATTATTAGGAGATCCTGATATAATTGCTAATCAACTAAAAATTTTAATTCCTGTGGGGATAGCAATAATTATTGTGGCAGATGTAAAAAAAGCCCGAGTGTCAACATCTAGTCTGACTGTGAATATATGGTGTGCTCATACAATAAACCCTAGCCCACCAATTCCTGCGATAGCATAGATTATTTTAAGATGGCCAAAGGTAAATTTTTTATTGGCGTTATCTGTTAAAATATGAGAGATAAGCCCAAATCCTGGTAAAATTAAAATATAGACTTCTGGGTGCCCAAAAAATCAAAATAAATGTTGAAATAAAATAGGATCACCCCCCCCCCCCCCCACAGGGTCAAAAAAAGAAGTATTAATATTTCGGTCTAAAATTAATATTGTTAACAGCGTCTACATGGCAGAAAATTTGATGGAGGCAAACCCCTCCAAAATCTACCCATACCCACCTAAAAAAAATCCTGCGGCCTTCGGCCGCGAAATTTACAGACCTACGATGGTATAGTGATTTTATTTAAAAAATCTTATCTGCCACCATTTATAACCTTACAACATAATTCTATTTACAATCTTTCAAGCCTATTTAGGGAAAAAAAATTTAAAAATTTGTAAGTGATAATGAACTTTTATTTAAATAATGCAATCTTTTCATAATTTGGTATTCACTTTATTTTCATAAAATATATATAAGTGAATAATGAGATAACATATTAATATTTCTATGAAAAAGATCTAAAATATTGTAAAAAATATAAGACGAATAAATTTAAAGAGGTAAATTTAGCTTGATTCCACATAATTAAAAACATGTATTGTAAATAGAGCTATTATATAAAATATTAGAATAAAATGAATTATAGTATATTTTGCATTGAAATTATAAAATGTTAAATTAAATATACATTATTTAAAAGCCTATATATTCGCTGTGAAAAAGATACATTAATTATTTTATTAATAATTTGAATAACCTTATTGATGTTAAAGCAAATTGTGTTATAATATCATCAATTGTAAATTTTTCAAAAACATCAATTTCGCTGGATATTAACAGTAAATTTTCCAAAAATGGGTCCGAAATTTTATTCCGCATTCGAGTTTTGTTAATTTTTACTTTACTCATGGCTCTTTCGGCTGAACAGGAAGTTGTAGGAAGGGTTAATAAATATTTATATAATAAATTTAAATTTGAATAAGAATTTAATTGATAAAAAAAATTTTTATCCATTTTTTTATTTTGGTCATGATTTCGCTGTTGATATTTTCTTTGGTAATTTGATCGTTTGCAATACCTTTAATTATATACAATTACAAATAAATTATCAATAAATTACTTTCATCAATATATAACGCGTCATTCTTTTTAACTTTTAAAAGATCTTCGCAAAAAATGATTGATTGAGACTCCAAATATAAAGAGCGAAAATCATTATATTCATCAACAATGTTTTGGACATCCAATTGATAAGTATTACAAATTTCGGATATTTGCCATCCTTCTATTTTTTCTATTATCCATAATTCCAGCGGGAGTAAAAATGGATATCTGTGATAAAAAATTTAAACAATCATAATTAAATCGATCATTTAGGTGATTAATTATTGCATTTAGAACAGGGAAAAATATTTCCGTTCTATATCTATAATAATAAATAATAATTTAAATTTTTTTAATTTATTCAACTTGTTTTTTTTTGTTCAACATAATTATTGAATTCTGTTTATCCAATTTGAATATTGATTTCATATTATACAAATCAGTTATTACATTATTCTTTTTCAAAAAACTATTAGATAATGAATGTAATTTTAAAAATATATTGTCTCCATTAGCGATATTTTAAAATTATTTATAGAAATAGTAACTAATATTAACCTTTTAGTTTTTGTAATTTATTTTTTGTATGTTGTATTAATTTGGTTACCAAAGCCAAATCATTACCAACTGCCTGCATTTCAATACAAGCCTCATGTGTACATTTCAATATTTCTTTCAAAATAAAAAGACTTAATATAAAATTTTCATCTTTAATTCTTGATAATAACCCATCGGCAATGGAAGAGGTGCTTGGGTCATTAGAATCTTTTAATTCAACTAATGATGCTAAAATATGTTCATAAACATCTAAAAAGATTTCTAAAGATTTGTAGGATGATGACCAATTTCTGAAAATATATAAGTTTCAAGTTTCATTAAAAATATTTTATTTACCTTGTTGTGTTTTTAATTCTTTTAAGAGATTTCTAGGACTTTCTCATTTGATATTTAACAAACACACCTTGACGTCTAACTCCATTCATAAAATTATATAACTCATCTAATATTCCCATTGCCTTTTTCATTTCAATTTTGCATCCACAAACATGAGCAACTACTAAATTTAGCCGATGTGCATGGCACCAAATATAGATGGCTTTTGGAGCCTCTTTCAATATTAAAGCCTGCATTCCTTTGTATACTCCTCTCATATTCCCTGCACCATCCATACTTTGTCCAACCAAATAATCAAGAGGAAGACCAAGATCATTAAACTTAGAAAAAACATGTTTCTTTATATTTTCCCCAGTGGTTTCTGATGTTGTAAAAACATGTATGATCCTTTCTACAGGATGTGGATGCAGATCATCTTCTATATACCGTACAAGCAAAGCTATGCATTCTTTTTAAGACACATCATATGTTCCATCTAATATGATGCTATAGGCACGATTCTCTTTAATTGTTTGAATAATGCTTTTTGTTATTTTTATCTTAATAATTTCAGTTATTTTTTTCACGTGGCCATATGACAGTAAATTTATATAAGGTCTCGAAATTTTATCTGATTTTTTTCTCCGCAATTTTTCGTTGTTATCCATGTATGCACGTAAAGTTGGAACCGTTTTTGCCATTAATTTTATGAGACACATAAAATTACCTTCATTCGAATTAGAACCCTAAAAGGCTATATTACATTTTATAAGGTACATAATGGCATTGATAATATTATGAACTATATTACGATTTTCCATGATTATATCAAGCTTATTTGATAGCAAATGATCTTGAATGCGTTTATTTGCAAGCCAAGTCATGTTTGCATATTCACAATCTTTATGAAGAGAAGATGCTTCGTGTCTCTCTAAGTCACGCTTTATGTTTTTCCAATTATTTACCCCATGTTGAGTCCAAAAAGTATTGGACTTAGGGCCACCAAACATAATACAATATAGACAAAAGACTTTGTCTAAAGTAGTGCTATAAGATAGCCAATTTCTGGGGTTGAGGGAACCATCTTTATTAACCTTTCTATAATAAGTTATATTCATGCTCCTGTTTAAAAAAAATATATTGGTATAGAAATAATGGATGGGTAAAAATTAATGAAAATAAATATTATTTAAAACCTCTTGTTAGTAACAGGATATTGAAATTTATTTGTACATGGCTGACAAGGGCCTACAGCAATTATGAAATTTATCAAAATATTTGTCATCCTAAATAATATAAAGTGAAAAGGGTCATTTGGTTCCTTTTTTTTGTATAGCTGAATAAGACTTGGACTTTGAATATCCTCATAATTTATTCCCTTCAAAAGTCATTATATAAATTTTATTTAAATATAATGCCTCATGCAAAGTAAGTGCCTCACTAGAACCGGGGATTGGATGAGGAGATAATACAATTTGTGAATCTTCAATATTGGAGATTTGCTATAAATAAAGAGTATAATTTGTTTACTTATGAAAATCTATTTTTAATATAATTTCAGCCAAATGGTCATTTTATTCTTAGCTACATTATAATTAAGTTAATCAATAAATGTTGGAAATATTTAAATGTCCTAATTTATTTTCTTCAAAAGTTATCATATAATTCGTATTTAAATTAAATACCTCATCATGCAAAGTAAGCGCCTCACTGGAACTGGGGATTGGATGAGAAGATAATACAATTTGTGAATCTTCAATATTGGAGATTTGCTATAAAGAGTATAATTTGTTTACTTATGAAAAACTATATTTTTAATAAAATTTTAGTCAAATGGTCATTTTATTCTTAACTACATTATAATTAAATTTTTAATAAAGGTTGGAAATATTTAATTAACCTCATAATCATAATTTATTTCTTTCAAAAGTTATCATATAATTCGTATTTAAATTAAATACCTCATCATACAAAGTAAACACCTCACTGGAACTGGGGATTGGATGAGGAGATAATACAATTTGTGAATCTTCAATAACTGAGATTTTCTATAAATAAAGAGGAGTTTAATTTCTTTCCTTATGATAACTATATTTTTAATAAATTTTTAGGCAAATGATAATTTTTTTTAACTACATTATAATTAAGTTTTTAATAAATGTTTTAATTCTACATGAATACATGATTGAGAAAACAGGTATTAAAAATATTATGAAGTCCAACATAAAGTTATCAGGTTACAATGGAAAGATGATACAAGTAATAGGTAAAGCACAAGTGAATGTAGAATACAAAGGGAATTCACATATTTTGAACGCAATAATCATAAACATCAATATGACTTTGTTAGATCATGTAAAAACATTTTTAAAATATACTTGAAAGATTCATAGGCATGATAGATGCAGATTAATATAAAACTGCAATCACATGAAGAAATCATAAAACAATATTATAATGACTATAAAAATAAAAACAATATTAAGTATAAATAAAATAGTGAAATTCATGATGAAAGTATATTATCTAAAGAAATTCTAATAGCTAAATAAAACAATGATAATAAACATACCTAATATAACACATAATGTAAATAAAGGGGATGAAACTCACACATATAACATTTTGAAAATAGTTGATTCCAAATCATATTTTATAAGATTTATATTTAAAAAAAGTAAAAGAATTTGAAGTCTTAATTCAATTAAAGATGAAAAGATTTAAATTTAAAAATTCCTAGAAATTAACATTACCTTATATTACTACATTATATTAACTTAATAAGTTTTTTTAATACTTTGGTTTTAAATTATTATTATTAACTTATTAAACATATTGTTAAATTGAACTTTATAAAGTATATATAGATATAAAAATAGTGTGATAAACAGTTAAAAAAAAACATTAAATAATAATATATAATTTATTTTCTCTATACCCTGACTACTTTAATATTAATATTATTCTGGTAAAATTTTAAATCAGTTTCTATTAATTCACAAATTTATAGTTACAATAATAAATAAAAATATTACTTTTTGGAAGTAAGATGTTATTGTCTTTTTTTGCAACTGGGTTTCAACTCCATTTGTGATATTATATGGAATATCACAATTTAAAGATACCCAATTATTATTATCTCTTTTGATGGCTACCTTTGTAAATTTCATATCAGCTGGCTTGACATGAGGATGTTTATGTTTATAATGTTCATGTATCTTGTCACTTCTTATTTTAGAAGTTTTGCAATTTTTAATATTGCACTTAACTTTAAATATGGTTTTGTTACTTGGCATCTAGAAAGAAATAATTATTATAATATAATTTTTTACATATTATGTTTTTTATTATTCTTTGCTTGCTGATATATGTTTTTATGCATGACTCAAAAAATTACCTAAAATTTATCCTGCTAAAATCTATAAATTTATTAAAAAACATAATATAAATATATTAACCTCTAAGAAAAGTACCAAATAGGAAATGTGTAAATATTAACTTGATAAAATGCTAAATGAAAATAGTTGACAAAGAAAATTTATATTATTTATTAATTGACAAATATCTTATTGACATTTTTCAGAAAATCAAACGATAGCCATCATAATCGTATCAATTAATGGATTAAAAAAAGATTATAATTCAAATCAAAAATTACCCACCAAAAATCAATACCTACCCCCAAAAAAATAATGCCTACCCCCAAAAAATTAATATCAACCCCTTAAAATCGATACCTACCCCCAAAAATGCTAATATATTTTGGAGGCATTTGTCTCCTACCCCCCCCCCCCCCCCGGCCATGTAGACGCTGATTGTTAATGCTCCGGCTAATACAGGTAAACTTAGTAAAAGAAAAAGGCGGTAATTAATGAAGATCATAAAAATAATGATAGTTTTTCTATAGGTATACCGGTTGGGCGAAGAGTAATGATTGTGGTGATAAAGTTTATAGCTCCTAGTAATGATCTAATTCCTGCGATATGCAGTCTTAGGATTGATAAATCTGTAGATGGTGATGGATGACCAATTAGAGAGGAGAGGGGCGGGTAAAGGGTTCACCCGGTTGAACAACCTGATTCGGTTATACTTCTTGTTAATAGTATAATTATTCTAGGTGGAAGTAATCAAAATGATATATTATTTATTCGTGGAAAGGCTTTATCGGGAGATGAGAGTATTAAAGGAATTAATCAATTACCAAAACCTCCAACTAAAATAGGTATAAAGAAAATTATAACTAGGGCATGAGATGTAACGATTATATTCAGCAAGCTCATAATGCCATAATAATTAATTCATTGTAAATGATGGAGGTTTTAATTGAATTTATTATCTAAAAAATAAATTCTTTATATTCACAAAATATCGATAGTTGGTAGTAGAGATTGATTAATTTAAGATATCCTTTATAAATTCTTTGAAAAGAGTATCAATAAATTAAAAAGGTAAAAATAATAATAAATTAGGGGGGTAGGCAAAGGTTTTTGAAGGTGGCTTGCATCCAGTGAAAATCCTGTCATGTAGACGCGAGGAGAAGTATCTTGCAAAGGAAAAGAAACTGTATTATGCGTTTGTTGATTTGGAGAAGGCATTTGACAGGGTGCCGCGCGAGGTTACTAGATGGGCCTTGAGAAAATCTGGTGTGGAAGAATGGTTGGTTATGGCAGTGATGGCAATATATGTGGGAGTACAAACTGCAGTACGGATGGATGATGGAGATAGTGAAAGCTTTTAAGTGAAGGTAGGACTTCACCAAGGATCCGTGCTGAGTCCTTTATTATTTATCTTGGTAATGGATGTGGTGGCTAGAGAAATGCGTGAAGGACTTCCCTTGGAGCTATTATAAGCAGATGACCTTGTATTAATGGCAAACAGTGAGAGAGAATTGAGGGATAAAATTAGTAGATGGAAGATGGCTATGGAAGCAAAGGGCCTGAAAATGAATGCAGTAAAGACAAAGATGATGATTGGTAGAGATAATCTGAAAATGGAGGAATCCGGCAACTGGATTATGGTGTATAGGAAAGGAGTTGCTAGAGATTTAATCCAAGGATGCCAGAAATGGGTGCATAAAAGATATAGTGGGATAAAAGGAAATCTGATGTTAGCAAGAATGACCTATAGTTGTAGAACGTGCATAAGAGGGGTACATAATACTGATAGAAAATGGTGATTTGGATATTGACAATGGGCTAAATCTGGGAAAAGTTGAAGAGTTTTGCTATTTAGGTTCTATGCTAAGCGTAGATATTGGCGTAGATTCTGCTATTGTAGCAAAGGTCAGATAAGCATAGAAAAAGTTCAGAGAGTTGTCGTCTATTCTGACAAATAATAACGCCTCTCTGAAGTTAAAGGGGAAAGTTTATGTAAGCTATGTGAGGAGTTGCTTAGTTTATGACGGCGAAACATGGGCAATGTAAGCGGCATACGAAGCTAAATTGGAAAGAACAAAAATGAGGTGGATTATATGAATGTGTGGAGTATCTCTGAGAGAGAGAGAAAAATTAACAAGGAATTGTGAGCAAGAATGCATTGAAATGATTGGAGTGGTAATGAGGAAAAATAGAGTAAGATGGTTTGTAAATGTGGAACGTAAGACAAATGATGCCTGGGTAAAGAGATGCACCTTGATGTAAGTAGGAGGATCAAGATCTAGATGAAGGCCCAAGATGACGTGGATAAAGGTGATGACTGCGGATAAGAGAAAGATGAATCTTAAAAATACTGATGCTGAGGACCGTCAAAAATGTAAAAGAAAAATCAGAGGGAAAACTGGCCAATCTGGGTGAACCGGAATTAGCCTTTAAACGGAGAAGAAGAAGAATAATAAATGTTCCCATTTCAAAATTGTCACGATTCCGTGTAATACTGTTGAATGTGAGCACTGTTTTCACTTTATGAATGTTATTATAAAGAATTTGTCATCAAGTCTGATAAAACCTATTTCTAGTTTTTAATGACAAATGTTAACGGGTTTCCTCTCATTTAGTGGAATACTCAATATATTAATAAGTGGCCCACTGGTCACAGGTCTGTATTTTGCAAACGATACCCAATCAGCGAATTGTGTGGAAATTATTGAAAATATTAAAAAAGATTTGCTATGGCGAATATTGTAGTTTTTTTCACCTATTCCGATTTATGCATATTATAATATAATTATTTCTATATAATTATGCATTCTAATACGTCATTTATTATCCAATTTATAATTTTTGCAATATATTTCAATTTTTATCTAACTTTTTAAATGGCTATTTTTTACAATATAATGTGTTTTATATGAAATGCTTCGATATTAATTATTAGGAAAAAAATTTTTTACCTCAAATTCTTGTGAATAAAAAAATTTCGCCTATATTTTTTACCCATTTTAGAGTCCCCTTATTCAATCAAATTGAATGTAAGAATGATAGACTTAATATTTAAAATATATAATACGGAATTATTTATTTTTCAAAAGATGATTTCTCAAATGCATGTCTGCAGCTGCGGGTGAAGGAGGTTGTTACTACACGAAGGGATTGTTTGCAATTTGTAGTTTGCCATTTGGATTTAATGTCTCAGCTCCTATTTTTCAGCGAACAATTGTGGCCGTGTTTCAGAGAATGGAGGGGGCATTCTACAATTTGGACGATGTATTGGTAACGGGAATAACTCCCGAACTGCATGAAGGGAGATTGAAGATATTTCAGCGAATCAAAGAAAAGGAATTATGGGCGAGTGCAGAGAATAGTGTTGAGGGTGACGGAGGTGATATATCTTGGGCAGAAAATTACGGAAAAAGAGGTGAGACCATTGGATAAAAATATGATAGGAATTACCAGTATTGAGACCTAATAATAAATGAGAGCAATCCTTTTGGGGATTGGTCAACTATTATCACCGGTTTATGAAGGGAGTTGTTCAAGTAGCAGCGCCATTATATCAATTACTGAAGAAAGGAGAAATATTTGAATGGAAAGAGGAACAAGAGGATGCTTTTGAGTTGAAATACAGAATTGAAAAACCATTTTAGTGTGCTTTAATAATGATTAGAGGTGCTATTAGCTGTGGGTGCATTTAGGGAACCAACATTAAAAACTCAAGATTAACAAAATATTGGTATTGGTTCAAAATATTATACTGGGTATAAACAATATCTTATATTTCTTGCTTTAGTATAGCTATAGGTTTAAATTCAAATTGTTAATAAATTAAATTAATATATTTTTAAATAAATATATATAAAACAATATTGTTTTAGAGAAATGAACCTAGATATTTTTCCTGATTCTTTTTTAAATGACAATTCTGAAAGATAAGAAATTAAAAAATTATCTTTGACAATTATAATTTCAATTTTTAATGTTTTCCTTGACAATAAGCTTAGTGAGGGATTAAAAATGAGATTAAATTTTTAAAAGATTTATCTTCAATTATTGAAAAAGCTAACTTATTTTTAATAAAAATTTAGGAATTAATATTTTATTAAAAAATAATAGACTGTACATTCCTCAAAAATGAAAGAAATTAATGAACATTTAAATAGTAATAAAAAAAACTGAAGCCAATCAACTCACACTCATTGAGATGCGAATTCATTTACATCAAAGATAAAAATAGCACTTTAATTTTGAAATTGAAGAATTACAACCATTTTCAATTGTAAAAAGGACTGCATTTATTAATATTATTAATTTCAGCCTACTAAAAATGTGATGTCTAGGCTTACCCTTGTATTAAAAATTAACAAAGCATATGACACCATGTCAAAGAAATTAGTGGATATTGTGTATCCCAAAAATTATCTGTACAACGAATTCTTGCTCAGCTTATCATCGGTATATAAAATATATATTTTATAGATTGATAATATTAGGGATTACAGTACAGTACACTAGCTAAACCCAGAGATTCTTGAGCCTGCTTAGCCTGTAAAAGGCTAAACCAAAAATACACATTTGATTATCTAAAAATAAATTTTGAAATTTTTACCACATATAAGATACAAAATAAAGTGACCAAATGCAAAAGCGACAATGCTAGAAATATATTAAATGCTTTCAAGTAAAAAAATTATAATATATTTATTAATATTAGATGAACATGTAGAGGAATCGGATGATAAAATAGTTCCTCTGTCATTATTTGATCAAAATACTAATGATAGTATTGTATCATTCCTGTTCAGCATAAACTTTAAATCTCATTGCAAGTCTTAACATTGATAAGGCAGATAACGATATCCATTTTAAAACCATATCAAAAATTACATTTTCTAAGTATATGCTTGTGGAATAAACATGGGCAATCTTCAAACTGTGCAGCCATTTTTAAGCAAAACATGAAGGAACTCTTATAACTACGTGCAATTAAAAAAATAGTCTTATTAAGAAGAATTGTCAAAAATTTGACGAATTGTGATAATCTGAATTAAAGAGATTTTCAGATAACGACAAGTCGTTCATGAATGAATATTAATTAAGAAATGATATGTATATAAATGATTTTGCAGGTTATGGAACCGATTGCTACGGGTCTTTCAATTTTAGAGAGCAAAGAAATAATACATTTTGGATATCACACTCCCACGATAACTATTAATGGCTTTAAATAATTTTAAATTTTGTAAACCGCTTATTAATTCAATCCTGGAAGGCATAGATAAAAAATATAGTTCAAATATTGCTATAATTTATATTTTGATTATCTTTTATTTTGAATGGATTCAAACACATCTATAGAAATGAATATATACTATCCACAATAATTCACCAGCTATTTAAATTAGATTGGCCCTGGATAAAATTGTAAGTCAACAAAGGAAGAATTATTTCCAGTTTGAGAAAAGATTTTGATAAAGAAAGAGCAGACTTAATTCCTTTATCCAACTCACATACCAGAATATTTTCTGATAGATAAAAAAAATTTTTGATGAGGAAATGAAGATCCTTGTGAAGATAATCTATTAAGTTTTTTCAAAATAAAGATAATTCTTTAAATATTTTTAATAAATTACCCGAATTAAAATGTTTATTTATTAAATATAATACAACTCTCCCATCCTCTGCGCCTAACGTGTGTTTAGCATGACGAAAGCTATGTTGAGCATTAAGCGCTCTTGTTTGTTTGATCAAAATTTTGAAAATCAATTGCTAAAAATAAATAAAAAATTGTTACAGAAAGATGTTATCCTATATTTTGTATAATTTTATTTATATTATAATTATATATATGAAATTTCTTTTTATAAAAAGATCTTATCTTATTATATATTCTTTTTGTACAGATTTGCTGAATGTGACTCGTTAAAAAATTTCTTTTCTTGTTGCAATAATATTTATTTTAAATATATAATTTTAGCTACTCATTCTTTTAAAATAATTCAATTTTTTTAACATTACAAATAAATTGAATTATGTTTTCTTTTATTCATTTATCCATACCAAATAGTAAATATTATATAATTATATTTACAATCATAAAAAAAACAAATATCGAATTAAATCTTTTCAAGATATCGGCCCGATCCGATTTTTTTAAATGATAAATATTGGCCCTGATACGATGATAAACAAAAAAAAAATTTATTTTAAAAAAACATAGCCAATCAACTAAGACTTAAAATAAATGATTTGTCTGAAAGAAAAAAAAACTTTAAAAAAGGAAATTTATTTTGACTCCTAGCAATAATATACAATTTGTTTGGACGATATAATTCAAACATAAAAAAATAACCATTATTTATAAAAAAAATATTATGTTTATATAATATACAATACATTATATAAAATTTATGAACATCATATGAAATAAAAATCAACAAAATAATTAAAAAAAATAAATATGAGATTAAATTTGAAAATGTTTTTTTTAGCATTTTAATCTTAGTATCCAATTTTATGATTAATATGTTCCTTTTAACTTTTAAAAAAATCAGTTACCGTAAAAGAGGATACAATTAGCTCTTTTATACCATATTTGTTTTCACATATATATGTGCAGTGACTATAAAAAAACAACAAAATATTTAATTCTGAATAAAAATTTCATTTAAAAATATTTATCCTTGGAACCAACTGACCCAACTTAAGCTTTTCGATGCTGCGCGTAATACAATTTTTTTAAATGCATTGTGGATTTTTTTTTGTAAATAAGTATAAATACTAAAATTAAAGTTTACAAATTAAAAAAAATCCCGTATGTTTTGTTTTTTTACCTTCTATTATTTATAAAAATACAATTTAATCACATAGAATACAAGAATTCACAAGTAATAAATTTCATACATAGCATTAATATATTTCATTTGTACATAGTATTAATATATTTCATACATAAAATTAACATGACAATGCCCCTCCCCCCTCTCTCTTGCTAGTTGGAAAGTAAATGCTTGTGAAAGACGTTAGGGGTAGCGGATTCTGTCCTCGGGGTGGATAATTTAACGTTAAATAAAAACAAGTGACATTTTACAATTTTTTTTATATAAATGGTATACAACGGGTAATTTGTTTGTGTAAAAACCTAAGAAACAATCATTTAGTAAAACAAGACATATAATGAAAATAAAAGGTTATGTACTTTATATTTAGTAATATAAAATTGCATGCATGAGATCCTACGTTCATATAATTTAAAAAAAAACAAAAATATTGCGGAACTTGGTAAAAAAAATATTTATTTTACTAGCAAGTTTAAAGATCATCACGATTTATGATTATAACGTAGTTAGATGGATTATTTTCCAGGTTCATATTTCTGTGTAAAAATAAATATATATATATTATATATTAAACAAGTTAAAATAAATGTGATAACCAAGCTGCCCAAATTAGACACTATAACTATCAAACATTTATGCCCGGTCCAGATTAAAAATATTTTAGAGTCTTTTATTTTTAGGCCCTACCCGGATTTTTTAAATTCTGATTATTTTTAGGCATGAAAATATAAGAAGCAAATATAATATATGATTTTCCAACTGGGTAATAAATCTCAATTATTATAGGGCTGGTTCGCCGGCGCTAATGGCAGCTTTTTGGCGATAATTATATTTTTAAAAATTAGAAATATAATTATCTAATATATATAATCTTCGTAATCGAAATATGATCGTTTTCCTATCATCCTAATGTATTAAAATTTAACGAGAGTGTGTAAACTAAAGTTAATTTCTCAGACCTGACTAAATCCGATCGGTGATAACGGATTAGATAGAGACCAATTCTAATTCGGAATCGGTTTAAAATGAAAATTGTTTTTAAAAAATTTTAATTTTTTTTTCCAACTGCCAGGTTTGCAATTTACCCATTTTAAAAGTTAGGATGAAAGGTTTTTATTAATTTTTTCAAAATGAATGAAACTTGCTTGATGGGTATCTATGGTGTGAATTTTAATAAAATTTAAATTTCAGAGCTTTAGATTAACCATATCCAAATATAAACCTTTAAAGTTGAAAATCATGCAAATCATGTTATCATCAAATCTCACTTTTTCAAAAATATTCATTCTAATCATAAATTATATATATATAGTATATCATTGTGTAACCTTTAAAATTTTATTTAAGAAAATATTTCTTTAGGTTGAAAACCGTTAATGACTATTACCTTTATATTTAACTGTTTAATTTAAAAAATCGGTAGCAAATTACCGTTTCCTTAAAGTTATATTAAAGTCATTTTTTTAAGTTATTTTAAAAAGTCCTTATAATATAACATACTTTAAAAAATCTATTGTGTAGAGTACTATTGTTAAACGGCCTAGTTTGTATCAATTTTTAAAATTGGCCCGATTAAGATTTTAGCCAAAATAAAATTATATAAGTATTAAGATTTGGCAGAGGTCAAAACATAGGCCATCTATGAGCAAAATCTCCAGGCTTACATAATGTTAGTTTGACTAAAATTTTAATCGTATTTAAAAATCGACCCAAATTGGGCTGTTTAACACTAGAATATAGCCTATATCCGATTTGCAAGTCCGCAGCTCATAAAATCGGCTATGCTAATTATTTGGACACTATTTAAAATATTATTTAATTATTTTATTAACTAACCATTATAAAAAAAAATCATTTGTTTTTATCGCATTCCGTTTTACACAAAGTTATAAAATTTCCGAGGCGATAAATTGTATGTCTTTCGCTGTTATAACTTACACTATCATTATTAATTTATACATTTTTATCAATTATAGGGTATAAGATATAGAGGTCTTCAAAGCCCACCAGCTTTGCCCGTTAAGAATTTTAATACAAGCCTGACCCGCTAAATTTTTTGTACGAATTTTCCTGTCATCACATTTATATTATCTATAAATTTATTCCCAATGCCAATTAAGGCGCTTATATCTCTCCTCAATGGCTATCTATTTCCACAACAACCGTTCTATAAATCAATTGTGTTTGGTATCTGTATTGTGCCTTTGTAATTAGATCCAAACATAAATAAATTGTTTAATTTTTGAGAATTTACTATATCATTTATAGATTTAGTATTTTAGTTAGACAGCTCTTGAAATACAAAGAAATTAGCATATTTTAATCAAAATAATAGCTTGAACTTCAAAAAAATATATCAAATTTTAATGCCCGAGCTAGAGATTTATGAGGTCGTGCCTGATATTTTATTTGAAAATTGTCGGGCCCGGTCCGAAATTTTTTTGTGGACGAATTGCTAGGCCCATTATTCTAAAAATTTTTCCCCGCCCGCCCGGCCGTTTGATTTTATTTTAAAATTTCCCAACCCGGCCCTTAAAGATCCCAATAAGAAACATGTTGTCCATGGGGATATAAAAAAAATATATATCATCGGTAATATTATTCTTCTTGGGTATGGGGCTAATCACCATAAATCACATGACAAATTATTGATATCATCCAAGAGCAAATTATTGACAGTGGGATATTATTAATTTTAAAGTCTTCAGATAGTAATATAATCGATCTAATTCTACTCAAAATCAAAAAAAATACTGCGTGCATTTAAAAAGGTTCTTGATCCGTATGATATAATTACTAAAATAAAACTTTTTTCTTTTATTTATTAACAAAAGGTCTTCCAAAATCCTACCTTAAGCCTCGGCGTGGTGGGTAAGTGGCAACGTCTTTTGGCGCCTAATGGAAATCTTAAAGGTTCTCTGTGGTCTGGGTCTAGAATAGGATCACCGTCCTCAACGAGCTGTAAAAACCACTTAAAGGGGTTGATGTCAGGAATGGCATCCGATTGTAAAAACATTGCTATAAAATTTCATGATTACAAAGCATGGGTGAGGTACAGCCCAAAGTACCTCATGGGCCTCCTCATCCGCCTACGACAAAAAAAGATGGGAACTTGGTGGGACCATCGTGAAACGAACATAATAAGTGAAAAAAGTGAGGAGATGTGTATAAGTGCATACTAAAAAATGTGAAAGCGATATCAGAGGGAAGAATATATTGATTAGCACCGACTAGTTATAAGAGGTCTCACTTTTAAAGGCGCCAGGATCACTAAAAGAAAGTTAGGCCAAGGCTAAAGGTTTGGAAATTGAAGGAGAGTGCTAGACGTCAATTCAATATGTCATTGGCGATAAGAAAGGCGGAGGTGGCACAAGCATCTGTGGTAAATTACAAGTGGGCAGTCATGAAGAAAGCCTGGGTAAGGTCAACTGAGGAGGTATGTAGGGACAAAAGGGCGGCGTAGATATAAGGAGACATAATGGTGGAATCCAGAGGTAGCGAATCGACGAGAAAGGGAGGTGTTTCAAAGAATGGTATAATAGTAAAGAAAATAGTGATAACGATATTTATAAGGTGGCGAAAAGAAATGCCAAGAAATTAATAGCGAAAGGGCTATTTGTTATTCGAAATTCGATTCGTATTTTACGAATACGAATAGCATAATTATTCGATTCGAATGAGGAAAAATATTCGTAGAATAGTAAACTTTTTTTTATTCGAAATTATTGCTTTATAAAATATTTGTAATTTTTCGTAAATATTTTATTTTTTCGTTAATATTCGTAAATTGTTAAATAATAAAAAGAAGTAATTAAATTTTCCTAGTGGATATTATTTCGCTTTACTTTATTTTATTTCCTATTTTTTATATATTCATAAATAAAATCATAAGTTATACTTTTTGATAAGAAGCTTAATGGAAAGGGAAATGCCCCAACAAAATAATAAATATAATTATATTATTTTAATGGTTAGATTTAGAAATTCTAGCTAAATAAAGAATTCCCAATAATGCCTTGAATTCTGTTTCATCAACTTCTTTAGTAAAACTTTCATATTTGTCCGTATAGTTTTTACTTATAATTTAATTTTTTCATTGGTATGATAAATAATCTCTTCAATCATTTTTTTTATAAACAAGTCAAAAATTTTTTCTAGAGTGTCTGCTTCTTTTACTGCAAATGAATAACTAAATTATTCTTTGATTAGGAAAATCCCTTTTCCATTTAGGAACCTTATGGAAAAGGGATTTTAAAGAGAAATATACTATGATAGATTATCACATATTTATCGAAATAATATTTAAGTCTATTGTCTGTTTCAACTAACATATTCTTCATCTATTTCAGATTGTGTATCACGATCACTATCATATACAAAATCTTCATCCTCACTATTACATTGTCATAATCACCTCTAATAAAATGATATTACATCTTAAATAATTTTATATTCAATTTTAAATCACTATAATTTATGTATAAAATTAATATAAAATTGTCAAAATAAGAAAGGATTTATTTAAAAGAATTACTAATGTTCTGAAGGTTTAATTCTACTGTTTCTTAAGTTGTTTTAAATTTTAAATATTGTTTCTTTCAGCTGCTAATGTATGATTGGTCTGAAATTTCAAGATGGTATAGATTTTATAATTAATATAATTTTAAATATATTCAAAGATCAATTTGAAAATCATGGAGAAAGAGGCAATGATGAATAAAACCAATCATCAACTAGTTCTAAATTTATATTCATTCAATCAATATCTGATGAAGCTGAACCTGTTAATGCAAGGTTAAAAAAACCTTTAATATGGATTCATTAACATGATTATAAAACAGAAACTGCTAAATGTAAAATATGTAAGGTAGAGATTGTAAAATATGTAAGGTAGAAATAATGTGTAAAAAAACCACCTCTGCACTAATTAATCACAAAAAAAGATTTCATCAAAAGATTCAAAATAATGATACAATAGAAAACTATTTGAATAATTTAACCAAAACAAATATTGATGATAAACATTATTTATTAAAATTTTTGCTAAGTAAAATATATCATTTAAAATTCTTGCCACAACTGAATTTAAATAATTTGTTAGAGCTTTAAATCTTAATGTAAAAATTTGTTCAATACCCTCAATTAAACTATATATGAATGAAATTTATAATAAAGAATTTAATAGTTAAAATAATTATAAATGATTCAAGTGCCAAATCAACTTTACCACTAACATATGGCCATGCCCTACTAATGTACTATTTTTAGGGTTGACCTGCCACTATATAGATGTAAAATGGGAAATAAAGTAATCGTTATTAGATATAGCACCATTTACTGATTCACATTCTGGTTAAAATATATATGGAGAGTTTTCTCAAATTATAATATCGAACGTACTCAATTTAGTAGTACAAGATATACTCAAGAAAGTAATTATCAAAATTAAGAACAATCATTAAGGCTGTTAATCGAGATTGACTTTTTAAATTTTGTTTAACTTAAATTGTTTTTATTTTTTAGTATCATTTTAGAATAAATTTTTTATAAATAAAAATCACCACCGTTATTTCTATCACCACCGTTTATCTCTATATAACATGGTGCCCGCTTTGTATGATAACTCACGCACAATTATATATAAAAAAAATCTCATATATATTGTGCATATGCCGATAAATATAAAAAATAAAAATTTTTTTTTTGGAATTATGTAATAAATTATAAAAATTATTTATATAAAGGACACACACAAGGTTAAAAAAATTCTTTTTATATGAATTTACAACAATATATATCTTTATGCTAATGTAAATAAAGTTTTAAAATAAAAATTTGCTATTTGGATAAAAAAAAAGTTACATGACTTTATAGTGACAATATATATTTTTATGCTAATTTAAATGAAGTTTGGAAATAAAAATCTACAATATGGATGATAAAATTAGCATATCCTCCAACAGGGAAGTTAAGTTTCCAAAGTTAGAGGGATGCTTGACGGACATATATTTGGAGAGATTTGACGATTATTTCTCTCAAACAATCAAAGATTATAAAATTATTATTAAAAAATTAAAATTTTTATTACCCAGTCAAGATGTTTGGATATGACGGAAGTTTAACCTTGCTTCACAAGGTGTTAATGAATCTTTTTTGGATTGGTTTTTTAGACTGTCTAAATTAAGTAGATAATGTAATTTTATTAATGATGATCGCATAAAAGAAAAATTGAGAACATCTAGTGTAAATGACAATATAAAAAATAAATAAAAATATTAACTACACATTAGATGAAATGATTGAAATAGGAAGAAAATTAGATAGTATTAACATTAAATCAGAAAGTGACAATGTTAATTATGTTTTTAGTAGTTATAAAAAATTTTTAAAAAATAATGACAATAATAGAAATAATGATAAGAATTTAGATATCCAAAGTACTTCTAATAGGAATGAGATTAATAGTAACTATAATAGACCTAATTATTATTCGAGGCAAAATTTTGAGTAGGAATAGAAATTATGGTGATAACAATTTTAGTAATGTTAACGACAACAGGAATAGGTATTTCAGTAACGTTAGAAACAATAACAATTATAATAATAACAACTATAGAAATAAATAATCAGTATAATGATAGTAACTATCAAAATTTTATCGGTATAACAATAGCAACAGAAACTTTCATAATAATAATCATCAATCTTATAACAACAACTATGGTAGGAACAACGCCTGGTTTAATTATAATCAGAGGAGGCAGATTCAATGTGACGATCAAAATCATAATAATTACCGATCTTATAACAACAATTCAAATAATTATGAAGGAAACAACAAGTGGCATAATAAGGATAACCAAAGAAAACAAATCGAATATTACGATCGTAATCGGTGGAAGGATTTTAATCAAAGAAAACAAATCCAGTATGATAATCAAAATTCTACGATAGAAATAATTGTAATATGAACATTGAAGAAGTTGGGGGAAATAAGGTTGGCACTGCCAAAGACAATAATGAGAATGATTTCAATGTCAACAATCTGGCTGAAAATACAGACAAAGGTGATGACAGTGCTTTTATGACTACTTTAAAATTAAATAATGTTACTACTACTATGCAGGTTGACACTGGATCAAAGTATACCATCATACCTCATGATATGGCTAAAAAAATTGGTATAAGAGAAATGAAGAAATCCAGTTTGCAAACTTGATTAAAATCATCGGGACAACTCAAGTTAAAGTAAGTTATGAAGGAATCACTAAATATTTACTAGCAGTAGTTGTAGAGTCGAGAAAGAACGCGTTATTAGGAAGAATCTGGATCAATGACTTTAAAAATATTTTCATAGGAAATGTCGACCAATTATGAAGACGAAATCAATAAACTTATTAAAGATTGTGAATCCAAATTGACTAGCGAACCAATTAACAAATTAAATGTCAAATTACATTTAAGATGTGACGCCCAACCTAAAATAATACCACCAAGACGTATACTGTATTCAAAGATTGACCTTGTGGGCGAAGAACTGAATAGATTGATACACGAAAAAATTATTGAGCCTGTAAATGACGTGCGAGTCCTATAACCGCCGTATACAAAGATGATGGGAGCATCAGGCTTTGCGCAGATTTTAAAGACACTATAAACCCAGCTATGGAAGACTTTAGATGCCCACTTCCACGTATAAATGATCTTATAGCTAAACTTTCAGAAGAAAAAAATTTACCAAAATCGATTTCAAAAATGCTTTTCTACAAGTTCCGATCGATAAAAATAGCAGAAATTTTTTGACTATATCTACACATAAGGGATACTACCAATTTACCAGACTTCCTTTTGGGTTGAAAACTTTGTTACATTTGAATATTTATTATTGTAAGATATATTTTAAAAGGTCATGTTATATATTTTAAAAGGACGTTATTTGTATATTATATTATATTATAACTTTCCGACATGTAATATTATATTATCGAGGTTAATCAAATTGCATATTATTAGAAGTTAAATTGGATAATTATATAAATGTATATATACAAAAGAATTACAAATAAAATTCGTTATCGTTTTTTATTTAATCAATTTAATATTTGGCGACGAGGTAAAAAATCGCGCGGTTTTCGGTCAAGTTAAATATTATATAGAATTATAATTTTTTTTTGTTAAAAAATATAAATAAATTGATTTAGAAATTATGGATAAAAGATGAATGAGATAAATGGGCTACTGACCACTATAGACACATAAAATATCTTCAAAATTTTCTATTGATTTCATTAAGTCGCGGCCCTACTGAATCCATAATAAAGAACTAAAAATTCGCGATCAATTAATCGCCGGAGAACTATGTTTACTAACCAGATACTACCAACCGTTAAAACTTAAACAAAATTATAGAATTTATGATAAAGGCACGATGCAGCCTATTTATGGATTATAGAATTTATGATAAAGGATTAATGCAGCCTATTTAGATTTCCATGGATTATAGAATTTATAATAATGATAAAGGGCACTATCAAAATGATTGATGCAGCCTATTTAGATTTCCATGGATTATAGAATTTATGATAATGATAAAGGGCACTATCAAAATGATTGATGCAGCCCATTTAGATTTCCATGGATTAAAGAATTTATGATAATGATAAAGGGCACTATCAAAATGATTGATGCAGCCTATTTAATTTCCATGGATTATAGAATTTATGATATAACGGGCACTATCAAAATGATTGATACAGCCTATTTGGATTTCCGGGGATTATAGAATCATCCTATTTGGATTTTCAGGGATTATAGAATTTGGCTTATCGTTACCAATATATGTAGAAATTAATATGATCAACAATATAATGATATATTGACAAACTATATAGAGTAACCTGGAGTACTCCAATGGTAGTGGTACATAAAACTTCAGGTGAACTACGATTGAGAATAATTCTACCAACGAATCGCAAAAATCGCTATAGATCTACAGATAAATGATGATAAAATAACAAGCGAAAATAAAACAGCGATGGTGGGAACAATTGGTCGAAAAACTAGAATCGCCATCACAATCCTGGAAAAGGAAAGAAGAAAAAAAAATAAACGTACAAAACCGTATTAAAACATCCCGACCAACTACGAATAAGGGAAGAACCAGACGTAAGCAAATCAATAATAACAATTGAACCAAGTCAAAAAGGAAGGCAAACGGGTTATCCAACAAGGGAACTAAAGACAACAAAAAGATTAATAGATGAACTTGAACTTGGTAAATAAAAAGATTGGTAGACGATCTTAACTTGGTGGAAAGAAGATATGTTACATTTGAATATTTATTATTGTAAGATATATTTTAAAAGGTCACGTTATATATTTTAAAAGGACGTTATTTGTATATTATATTATAACTTTCCGACATGTAATATTATATTATCGAGGTTAATCAAATTGCATATTATTAGAAGTTAAATTGGACAATTATATAAATGTATAATACAAAAGAATTACAAATAAAATTCATTATCGTTTTTTAAACTTTAATCGATTTAATAAACTTCATCTGCTATATTCCAACAAATCATGGATCAGATTTTCGGTGATATGAAAGATGTTATATTTTATATTGATGACTTATTAGTTATTAATAACTGGAAATAACGATGAAGCACATTTAAACAACATCAAAAAGGTGTTTGAGAGAATATTATCGTACGGGTTAGTACCTAACTTCGCCAAAAGTTTATTTTTTAAAAACAAAGTGAGGTTCCTGAGTCATGATATTGACACCAAGGGGATTCATGCTAATCACGAAAAAATTGAAGAATAATTAATATGCCAGTTTCTGGGAATGGCTGGTTATTATAAAATATTTTTGAATAACTTCGCTGATATTGTTGATCCGTTGTACAAAATGGTCAACAAAGAAAGATGGGAATGGAACTTAGAACATTCCAGAAGTTTTTATGATTTAAAGAAGCTAATTAGTCTCCATTACCTATTGGGATTGCGACTGATGCATCCAAATCTGGATCAGGGGCTGCACTATTTCACACTGAGAAAGATGGCAAAGAAAAACCTATTGCTTTTGCGTCTAGAATCTTAGCAAAATCTGAAATAAATTACACCAATATTTAGTGTGAGGCTTTTGCCATAATGTTCGCAATTAAAAGATTTCAAGAATATTTGGTTGGGACTAAATTTACTATCATCACGGACCATAAACCACTAGTCCACATTTTTACCAAGGGACTCATGGACAATAGTACCATGTCCTTAAGGTTACAAAAGTGGAATATCACTTTGGGGGGGGGGGGGGTTACGATTTCAACATAAAGTACAAAGCAGGTAAATACAATGTTGTTCCTGTCTGCCTCTCGAGATTGCCACAAGAATGTCATGATGAAGTTGTTGAAAATATACTATAATAAATGACTATGAAGATTTACCTATCAATTTCAATCAAATTCGTGATGAAACTTTGAAAGATATTGAATTAAAACAAGTCATAAATGATATTAAGAACAACAGGCCTATAAAGAATGATATCTATAAAAACATTAAATTGGAATTAAGTATAATTAAGGATTGTCTTTACAAAAGCAACAAAATCATAATTCCGTCTTCTATGAGAAAAAATGTACTACAATCATTAAATGATGGTCACTTGGGAGCAGGAAGTTCAAATCCTTAGCCAAAGATCACATGTGGTGGTCTGGTATAAATAATGATATAGATATGGAAGTGAAAAGTTGCAACGATTGTAACATATATCATGATAATCCTAAAAAGATACAAAAACCATGGGTTTCGGCAACCAAACCATTTGAAAGAATACACATAGACTATGTGGGTCCGTTCTTCACAAGAAATTGGTTGATAATAGTCGATGCTTACAGTAAGTTTCCAATCATTGTTCCTGTTAAAATTATTACGACCGATGTTATTTTAAAAGAAATTTTTAAAATTATTTCGTTATAAGGAATACCCGAAACTATAGTCACCGATAACGGCACTAACTTCACAAGTAGTGATTTTGAATAATTTTGCAGTGATTATGGTATCAAACATGTGCTCACATCTGCTTATCATCAGCAATCCAATGGCCAGGTAGAACGCATGGTAAGAACGTTCAAAACACATATGAAAAGGATTATCAAAATTGACTTAGACATCGCATTTGACAAATATTTATTTAATTACAGAAATACGCGTAATGACACTACAGGAGTTACACCGTCTAAGAGAATGTTCAACCGTGATATTAGAGTTAAATGGGACTTATTGAGACCGTTGGAGGAGAAGGAGAATAAAATAAACGTTACTTTACCACGAAATAGAACCTTTAATATAGGAGATTTTGTTTGATATAAAGTACAAGGGAATGTGACACGTGGGACAAAGGGACAATTAATTTGAAGGAAAGCGACACTATGCTCCAAGTCTAAACAGAAAAAGGTATTACAAGGAAACCCCTGGACCAATTAAGAAAGAGAGAATGCTATACCATGACTCTCATAAGGACAGAAGTGAGGACAAAAATATTAAAACTAAAGAGTAAACAAAAACCTGTTTATCTAAAAGATTATATAACTTAGAATATTAAACATGTAAAAATAAATTAAATACTAAAACACGAAAAATTAAATTAAATACTAAAACGCAAAAAAAAAATAAATTGGAAAAGGCAAAATAAAAATAAAAACGCTAAAAATATTATCTAACAATCTTGTTGATTTATCATCCTTTTATTATAACATCCAAATTTGATCAATTCTCTGATTATTTATATATCCCAACATCCTATTTGATAATAATAATAATTTTAAAAAATTGATAATAATAACCACTGAGATATGAAGCTTACGATTTAAACAAGTCAACAATTAAGACGACATATGCAACAACTTGACAATCAAAATGATAAATCATTTGGACGACAAGCTTGCTATGACAGCTCAGATGGATTATGGGAAGGCTTTTCAGAAGAAGGGGAATGTTAATCGAGATTGACTTTTTAAATTTTGTTTAACTTAAATTGTTTTTATTTAAAACATGTTAGCCTTTAACTATGTATTTCGTTTGAATTGTTTTTTTATAATACATATATATATATATTCCTTATTTTATATTTATTTTTAGTTTTAAATAAATTTATTATAAATAAAAATCACCACCGGTATCTCTATATAACAAAGGCTATTCGTAATTCTTTTATAAAAACAAATATTATGAAAAATGTATACTCTTGAAAGATCACTTCCACCGATGAAATATCTAAAATCAAAATTAGACACATCTATAAGATGAAATACCTCTTATATAATAGTCGAAAGAGATGAGAAGGGCCATTGATGAAGTTGTGACTCAGATATATGATCTGATACCGAAGAAAAACAAATGAGTGAAGTAATTATATTTTATTTACTAGTTATTTTTTACCAGGATGATTGGAAGATTTTAATAAATATATAAAACAAATTAAAAACCTCTTTTGATTTTACCGAACATACCTGTGGTGACATATATCCTACTTTAAATCTTGTCATCCCATTTTGTTTCTTTAATGGAACATTTAAATTTATTTGACCGCGATTTCATAAACACTATCAGTGCTATTGACAAAATAGAAAATTATAACATAACAAATATTGAAAACATAAATATGAACCATATTAGATCCTAGACTAAAAGTGCAGTTTTTTGAACAATTATCTGCGTCATATAACATAGATACAACAACAGTTAACCCAATAGTACAATCAAATATGGATAGAATCTTTAAACAAAATATCTCATCAATATGTGAGGTTGAAACATATCTTAATGAAAGAATCATTTCTAATGAGCTCGCTAGAATGGTGGAGATTGCATGTGGATCGTTTTCCAGTGTTGTCAAAAATGGCAATTGATATATTGTACATTCAGGGATCTTCGACTTCATGTGAGCGGTTATTCTCAATAGGAACAAATATGATAATGAAGAATAGAATGTCTTTGAAGGAAGAAACTATTAGAAAGACTTTATTCTTACTGGTTATTACCAAATTCGTATGTAACATTGTTATATTTTTTCTGTATTATATTTCGATGTTTATAAAATGAGATCATTGTACATTTTTAGAAAATTCTAATATTAGAATGAAGAAATAATTTAGATATCTTCATAAGCAATTCTATTTCTAGAAATCGGGTATTTTTGGCCAATTTGTTTGGATAACGTTATATGAAATCATTGGGTTTTATTTCGTTTATTTTTTGTAAATTTTGATATGCTAATGTCATTTTTAAACATTCACATCTGTTTATAATTTTTTTATGAGCTATTATTCGATTCGTTTTTTTGTAGGCCCATTGGCAATGGGTTAATCCTGGGAAAAGTGAAAAGTTTTATTATTTGGGTGATATGCTAAAAGCAGATGGTGGTGTAAATTCTGCTGCTGCTGCAAGTGACAGACAAACATGGAAACAGAGAGATGTCGTCTATTCTAACAAATGAAAACGTCTCTCTGAAGTAAAGGGAAAAATTTACGCAAGCTGTGATGAGTTGTTTAGTTTATGGGGCGAAACATGGGCAATGAATGCGGCCCACGAAGTCAAATTCGAAAAAACAGAGATGAGGATGATTAGATTGATGTGTGTGGGGTATTTCTGAGAGAAAGAAAAACTAGCAAGAATGGGTAGAGAAGTGATTAGAGTGGTAAGACGAAGAAATAGACTAAGATGGTCTGGGCATGTGGAACGTAAGAGAAAAGATGACTGGACAAAGAGATGCACCTTGATGGAAAATAGGAGGATTAAGACCTAGAGGAAGGCTCAATAGACGTGGATAAAGTTGATAGTGGCGGATATGAGAAAAATGAATCTTACGAAAGAAAATCAGAGGGAAAACTGGCCAACCTGGAAATCGCCATTAAACGGTGAAGATTTATTAACAAAAGGAGGCAATTTTTAATTTGCATTCCGAACGTATATTTTTTTTCAATGTGGTAAAAATAGTATTAATTCTTTAAAGTATAAAAATAATTTTATTTGAGAATTATTTTATGAATGATTACGAAAAGCAATGTTTCTCTTGCTTCTATGGACGCTTCATCACTGATACAAATACTATTCCAAATGGATTGTGATTTGGACTAAATATACTATTGGCTAGGTATAAAAAATATTTGATTTGAATGATTTGTACTTGTGGATAGACGAATACAAAAATATTAACACATTTGTATTATAAATATATAAATGGTAATGTAGTAAAACAGTCTTGCAAGGGTGGCCTGATTGCCAAATAATTTAATTTCATAAATAACATTATAATGAAAAACGGTATTGAAGAATATTAAATTATATTTTTAGTTTGAATTTGAGATATAATTCCTAATTCTATTTATAAAAATCTCGAGGCTTCAGTAGCGAGCTAAGCCATAGCCAAGGCTGACGATCTACCACCGGGTCATAGGGCTGGCTAATTTAACATACTCTAGAGTGAAATATAACTATAATATTTCATTTTAAAAATTGGAATAATTCCTTTAGATTCGATGAAGAATCTGTAGAATTTTTATTTGATATTTATCTTTTAGATTATTAAAACATCCTTCGTATTATATCTTAATCCACCTTATTGATTGATTTATGACAATCGATACTAAATTATTGAGCTAAACCGAATCATATACTGCCATTGAGTGGGAAGATAATGTCAACTGTGTGTGAGCTACTAGTTGAAGAGTTTATTATGCCACCTTATCGATTTTATACCCTAATGTGCAAAAAGAATTGGAAATTAATTATCTATTTCTATTGTGCCATTCAATGATCAAAAATTATTCCTTTGGCATACTCCTAAAACATAAGCAAAGGTTTCAAACTCGCGATCACAAAGTCTGTAACTATGGTATTTACATTGGAGTGCAACAGAAGAGCTCTTATCGCATTCACAATTCTATTCATATCGATTGTAGCGAATAATTAGCAAATAAAGTACCTCCTTGCTCGAGGTTAGGCAATTTGGTCCACTTTTAGAATTCACGATTCCTTTATGATTAATATCGTCATTGAATGTTTAAATTTTGTGTTATCGTTTTTTTCCTTAAATAACTGCTTATCAAAAAAATTAGTCAGTTTAAACTTATCTATATCAAATTGAAAATACTTATACTTCATAAGATTTTTCTAAAAAATTATTAAATTATATCATTCTATTTTTAAAAAAATGTTTTAACAATATTAATATTAAAACAATGAATCGAAAACTTAATTTAATAATAAGAAAAAGGAATAAAATAAATAAATTTTAAGGAAATATATTTTTGAGATCAAATCATTTTATTAATTTTAAAAAATTTATAAAATTTTAAAAACAAAGGAATATGCTTTGATATTTTTTAAAAAATGTAAAGGATAAAAAGGTCATCAATGAGCTCCGATGAAACCTAGATACTTGTTGGAGCTATTTGGGAAGATTGTAAAATTTTAATATGAACATTTAATCCGAGAATGTTTTTTTTACTTAAAATCTCTTAAAAAAATTGTAGCCTAGAAAGACCTAAGGACCCATTGGTAGAAGTCCTTTACCATCAGACAGGGATTGGTAAACTGGCTCAGGGTTATTTGAATAATTAGTCAAATCCAATTTATTCGAGATTATTAACTCATCTCTGCGGCGACTGACGCCCTTTAGAATATAAGCAAGCTAAGCCATATGTAGTCAGGCTTTTTCCCAAACCCTTTGCATTTATGAGGTAGACATATGTTACAGCTAGTCTCTACACCTTGTTATTCACAACTCCTAATCTGATAGCAACAAGATTGGCCCTTGGAACTTCTAGCCATTCAATGTCCGAGTTTTGTCCCAAATATGAGAATGAGAGTGTTGCACCAATTTCTTTAAGTTAGCCTGAAGGGGATTGAGAAAGTCTCTTACATATTTTTCCTCCATGATTCACAGGCAGTTTCAAATAGACTTTCTTTTCCTCACAAGCTTGCTAATAATCTTCTCTCACTGAAAACGGGATTAAAAGAAGGACAAAGATACTATGAGAGGGAGAAATCCCAAGTTGACTCGTTTGATGGGAAGTTTGACTATGGCTCAATTAAACTTGGAGAAATGTATGTTAAGAAAAACTTTTATGAAGTTTTAGAATTTAACATTTAGGGGGGAAAGAAATGGAAGCATGTAAAATTTTTGCAAACCTTAGCGATTTCATGATCAAATACATTGATTGATGGTCAGAATATTTCATATTATGGCTTCCAATTTGGTGGGCAAAAAGTTGCTTTCATGCAAGTTATTATGGGAATCGCATTATTTAATAGAGACCCTAATAAGAAGATTAACTCCAAAACTTAAAAGCTGTTACATTTGTCAGTTGGGTATCCATTTAAAAAACATAACTCTGTTTTATCTTTATTTAATACAAAGACCTATAGCTTTTCATTTTTAACTATGAAATCGATCGCTTACAGGTCCACCGTCCAACCAAAAGGTTAAGGTCTAAACTTATTAAAAACGATATCATAAATATCTAGGCAAACGAGAAGGTGGCTTAAAGAATCACCTTGTTGAATATCCTCCTTCGAATTCAAAACCTTATCCCCAAATAGTAAAAAGGAACTTGGCCCATAACAAGAATATATATAATTGGAATAGTCAGGAAATCTTTCAAAGAATTTCGAGAAGGCACGTCTATACAATGTATTTTTAAAGTCAATTTCCATAATACTGAATTTGAAGGAGGATTTACAATGTAATTTCGGAGGAAATAGTCAACTGCCTAGCACCCTCTTTGACCCTAACTCTATTGGTAATCTTTGCCTCGAATCTTTATTACCCCACTTTGACCCCAATGCCAACTTGGTAATCTTTGCCTTGAATCTTTATTAGATTCATGATTAACTTGTCTGTTAATTTATGGAAGAAAGAACAACTGCTATAAGCCTCATATTACTATCTGATTTCGATAATGCAATGACCCCTCCCTCGTAGAAGATAGGTGTTATTGGAAGGTTTCATTAATTATTCTATTAAAAAGAGTTAATTGTTTATAAAAGGTTCAAAATTAGGATTTTTAAGGGTAGGTATTGGTAAAAAAAAATTAATAGGGTCGATATGAAGTTAAATCTTTTTTGGCTGCAAAAAATTGACAAAAAATAGCTTAAAAATAAAATTAAATGTTAAAATATATTGCTAATTGGCTCAAAAATGCTATAGTATAAAAAAATCCATACCCATTTTCTCCAAAACAAAGGTTTTAGTTGTTTTAAATAAATTGGACATGCTAGGTGAAAAATCATTTGCCATCAATCGTGCTGTCGTCTTTTCGCATATCGCTGTCGTAATCGTCGTCTATTTTGCTAGTGAAACTTTTCTCGTAATCGCTTAATTCTCGACTACCTTAATAAATTTTTCCGCGATATAATGTATATTATGATTAAACCAGAGTTTTTAATTAAATATAGTTAACGAGATTAATGGTCAGACCTGTTCTAATTAATGAAAATGCCTAATTTTTCCAAATATAATTTTATAGTCAGTCTAACTATGAAATACGCTCTAAAATGCAACCTAAATACAATATCTGAATCGTTGGGTATCTACAGCGTTGACCACTAAGGGCTTACAAATCAGAGGTCTTCAAGTGCTGGGCCAGCGCGCGGTAATATTCTATTTTCTAGCAGGCTAGGTTTTTGAAAATTTTTTAATTGAAATTTAGCTTATTTAAAACAGTTGCTAACTTAAAATTTTCTTCTAATAATAATAAATTCAGTATTGTAAACAAATTGAGTGCCTATATACCAGAGTTGTTAAAAGATACTTTTTAAATGGATCTAGATACAGATACATCGTCTAAAAATTTATCTAGATACAGATACAGCTTCTAAGAAGTTATCTTGATACAGATACTATTTAAAATGTATCTAGGTACAGATACATTTTTTATTATACTCTTAGATAAGGTTTGAATAAACCTAAATTAGGATTCTATTGTGAAAATTCATGAAATGATCTAAAAGATTTATTGACTCGATATCACATTTATCAAAATACGATTTTTAGATATTAATATGATATATGATTAATATAAATAATTATTATATATCTTTAATAAAATAATATAATATATGATTAAAAATAATTATTAGATTTCAGTAATAAAATATTTTCAAAATTTTGGTTTAAAACTTCCTCGTTTATCTGTAAAGACATTTTTAACTATGCTAAAAAGTCTTTCAACAGGGGCGCTGGAAGGGATTGTGGTGTTATATTTAATGAATAACATTTTTATATCAGGATATTGTTTAAAAATATTAAAATCTCGGCATTCATTTTTGAAAAAACTATTTAAAATTTGTTGATTATCAGAATTTAAATCATTAACAATCATATCTCCTGCTGTGGGATACTCAAAAAAATCGGATATTAAATTATGGGTTTTTTTTTCACAGGTTAATTTGCACTCATTTGAAGACTTTGATAATTCCTCAACTAATATTTGTATTGTTTTTTTTATTAAAATTTTCCATTTGCAACTATGTCCAATCTAGTTTAAAAAAAGGATGAAGCATAGTTGCCAAAATATTTTCATCTTCAAAAATTGTCCCAATAAACCTAGAATTATACGTGATAAAAGCGTTTTCGCCCTCTGGTTGTGGATACAACAGAGCTACGCTAGGTTTTCCTCAAAAATCCATCAAACTGGATAGTTAATTAAGGGGAGAAAAAATGAGGAGCCCTTCACACGTTTGTGGGCAAGCCGCACGTACTTGTACGCGCAACAGTCCGAGAACTGTTTCTAAACGTCTATAGGCTAATAGACAAAAAGAAATGGGCAAAACAAAAGCCTATACCCAAGAACTGCAAAAATAACTTAATTACTTTAAGAGAGGGTGGTGGCTAAGTTTAAGTTTAACATCTTTTATGTAAGCCTTGATAACTACTATCAATAATTGAGAATGTGTTCATATCAATTGAAATTAGAATTTATTCATGAAAATAAGAAAAAGCTAATGGGTTTACCGCAAATTGTTTAAACAGGTGAATTATTAAATACTGATTAATTTATTATTAATTTACCTATCTTCAATCCCTTTAAGTAAGGCATTTAAGAGTGGTAAACAAAATTTCAGGTTCATTTGTTTAAAATTTTTCAATTAAATAATGAGCTGGGAAATAGTTGCACAGTAATAAGCTGTGAACATATATTTATCTCCCTGCAGGATATCAAGTGAACTTGCTACCGGTTTCATTATGAACTAAAAATTAACATTTCTTAAAACTGCTCAAATAATTTGTTTGTAATTAAATTATTATACAAATTTAAATGTTAGCTATACCGGCGATTAGGCCTAAAACGAATTATTTGTTATTTGATATTCGATTCGTATTTTATTTGATTCGAAATATCGAATCGAATATGAATAATGAGGAAAATTATTCGTATTATTCGAAATTATTTATATATAAATATTCGTAATTATTCGCAAATATTTTATTGCAAGTAAAATAAAAAGAAGTAATTAAATTTTCCTAGTGGATATCATTTGGTTTTATTTTATTTCCTATTATCAAATCATAACAAGTTATATTTGCTGAAAAAGTTTAATGGAAGAAAGGGAAAAGCTTCAAAGTAAAATATAATTATTTTATTTTGATTGTTTCTCTTTAATCATTTTTGATGTTATGAACAAGTCAAAACATTTTTATAAAGTGTGCCTCTTTCCCATATTCTCGAGCTCCTGGCAAATAAATAACTAAATTTTTTTGACTAGTTCTTATTATTTGATAGGAAAATCCTTTTCCCATTTAGTAACCTTATTTTTGGCAAATTTTAAAGATAATCTAATTCAGATAGTGCATTATAATATCTTCATCCTCTATTACATTGTCATAATCACCTCTAAAAATTATATTAATAATTAAATAAAGGAAATTTATGCTACTAAAGTATTTTAATAAATAAAATCTATAATGAAATACTTTCTAAAATTTTGTTATATTTTATATGCAAAAATGACAATTAGTTTAGAGAATCCTTAAAAGTGTCATCTTTAAACATTTGTAAAATTTTTTTTGCAAAATATTTTATAAGCTTTAGAAATTTTTTTGAATCGAATCGAATATTCGACGAATCGAAACGAATATTGATTTTATTATTCGTACGAATACGAATAGCGCAATTATTCGATTCGTTTTTTTGTAGGCCTACCGGCGATAGGGACTTCAACAATCTGCTGTTGTGCATATTAACGAGGGTTCTATTAGACTTTATATTGATTTCTTTCTTTTTATTCTCCCATCTTTGGGAGATTCTAGCAACCACTGTCTGCCGGCAATTATATTTTTTGTGGAGCTAATGTTTTGATCATTTTTATGAATTTCAACAATTGAAAATGGCCGAATGCTATCTAAAATAAAATCAGTTATTAAATCATCTAAAGTGGTTTGGAAGTCTGAGGTCTCTTGGAAAAAAATCAATGGACGATGAGTCTAGTCCAATATTTTCTTATAGTTTTTTTCTCCTTCCCCTTTTTTATTTGGATTAAGAGTGTTTGATGTTTTCTCTTAAAATTTAAAATTGTAAACATTTATTTAGTATCTATATCCTTAAATATTTTACAATGTTACAAGTTGAGATAATGCTAACTGAAATTTGTATATTTTTTGGTAGACATGGCAAACATTTTACTAACATGTTTTCTTTATTTTGAGATATTATTTTAAAATATGGTCTATAAATTGTCCATAGAAGAATGTCGTCATTTTCGTCATCAATATTAATCTTAAAAATTAATATAATAGAATAAAATTAAATACCAATTCCATTGCTATTAAAAATGGAAAATTCCTTGAGATGAATTGTAATATCAGAATTTGCTTGTTATTGATAACTAGGACATAATATTTAATTAATATTTATATATTCTTTTTATATATAAGTTTGAATATTTTACATATATATAATTTTTTAATATATATATTAATATTAAGTTATATGCTCATATGAAATAAAATAAATTTTACATTCAAGTATTTTTAATTATAGTATGAAAAAGAGATAAATAGAAGTATATCAAAATGTATCTTAAAAAGTATCTAAAAACAGATACCTCTAAAATAATAACTATATACAGATACTTTAATCAAAAATCTATCTAGATACAGATTCCACATTTTTATATCTAGATACTTTAACAACTCTGCTATATACATTAAAATATTGTTTATTTTCATTATACAATAAATTTTTGGATAGGGTTTTGAGAAAATTTTATGAAATTTATTATTGGCTTTGGAATTTTTTTTAATAATAAATATGGGCCGGGTCTGTACCTAAAGATTTATTTACTGCGGGACAGGACCGTGCTGATCAAAAAATTAAGGCCAATTATGGTCTCTGATAAAAATAAGAAATTTGTAAGGAAAAAATCAAAATACGATATAAAATTTCAAAATTTCATGATATTATTACACCTATTAGATACAAACAATGATACTTTTTCCATATTATAATTTTTTTAAACATTCATTATAGATTACACCTAAGAAATAAAATTTGTATTATTGGCATTCGATTCGTATTTTCGAAACGAATAATTGTGTTATTCGTATTAGTATAAAAAATAAAAACAATATTCGATTTGATTGGTCGAATATTTGATTCGAAAATTTATTTCCATAAAAATATTTCCAAAAATTAATACAATTAAAAATAAGTGCTATATAGATGTGGAAAAAAAATAAAATATAAAGTCTTGCAAGGAACATGTCAAATATTTATGAATAATTTCAAATATTTACAATTTCGAATAATACTAATAATCTTAAATTATACAAATAATTTTAAAATAAATGAATAATTTTATTTTATACGAATTAATTTCAAATAATAGATAAAAAAATTATTCGACAAATAATATTCATATTCGATTAGAAAATTCGAATCGAATAAAATTGAATAATTCATTCTAGGTATACAATGAATAACACGTTTGACAAGATGTGTGGCGACGACAAACTTTATACAATTGTCTTATCTATTAGTAATTAAAGCATTTCCAAATGTTTCAATTAGTAAGAAAAGCCAACTATGCGATACTGTAAATGTAACGACTTTCTAAAGGGATTTTTATAAACGTCTTAGTCAGGGCTGTAAACCCGAACTCTCAAATTTTACTGAACCAGAACCCCGAACCTTTTTTTAAATGTAGCAAGGTTCAAGAATTTTTTTAAAATTTTTATTTATTTTATTTTTCTATTAAAAATTTATTTTATTTAATATATTTTTTAAAATTATAAAAAATTTGAACAGTATTATAAAATAAATATTAAAAAATAACATGTAATATCGAATGTTGTTAAACTCGTTTTGATTCAATTTTTAAAAACGGCTGGAATATTTTGCTAATAGATGTCTAGACATTTGTGCCATCTATGAGCAAAATCTACAGGCTTACACGTAATATTTTTCAGGATAAAATATTGTCGCCGTTTTTAAAAATCGGTTCAAATCGAGCAGTTTACCAACACTAAAAATATTTATATAATAAAAAAATATATTAAATATTTAAAACATAATTGTTAACTCGTTGGCATACCCCTAGACGAGTTGCTATTTTTATTATTTTCAATATTAAAAACATTTTTCGTGGAATCGTTTTTTTATATTAGATTATTCATTTTATGTAAACTTACGATTCTAAAATTTTTATGGACATAGAGCCCTGAACCTGGTTTAGAGATTTTTCACTGGACCCAAACCGGAACTTGAATCATTTTTTAGGAGGGTTCACTGCCCTGGTCTTAGTTATCTCCTAAAAAAATTTGAGCAATGACTTCTTATCATCTAAATTAACTCTATTCGATATTTCAAGAATTTATGACAGTGACATTAATAAAATGACTAAAAATGAGTCGCCACCATTTTTTTAACTTATATATTTATTAAAATATACAACCCTGAAAATTATGGATTATGAATTTTGCAATATGTAAAAAAAAATTCTATACAAAATAAAATCTGAAAATAGTTTTTAAAAAAAAATCGAATTATTGGCTTTTCATATTACGAATAAATTTATGAATAGAATACAAATATTTTAGATAATTTTCAGATTATTGTCTATTAAATAGGTGCCAATATTTACCGTTTTTTAGATCGGGCTGATAAGATCCGGTTTGGATTTTGGTTCAGTTAAATATCTCTGAACCAGGTTCAGGCTCAGGGTTTGTGGTCCAGAAATAATAAAAGTAACAGAAACATCAGTTTTTTATCAACTTTATTTTTACTATATTTAGCCCATACCATAAAAATAATTTATTCCTATATGCGAATTATAATTATATCATCTAAAATCGAAATGTTAAAATTAAAATTTGAATTTTTCATACCTAACATTGGCAGTTCACTGTACCTGCATTTAATAAAACTATTTTACTTTGTGATTATGATTTTACTTTGGTCTTACATCTAATTTAATCATCCAAGAAACAATAATAAATATTTAAAAAATATAAATAATAGATTACCTGTTATAAAAAAAGTTAAAATATGCTGGAAAATTTTTACATAAAATGGAGTACTCTAAAAAATAAAAAGGATTTCACCCAAAATAATTTTCACCAAAAAATGTTTTTATAATGAAATAAAAAAATTGTGATAATTTATATGTTTTTTTATAATTGAATTTTAATAGTTTTATATATGTCAGAGACCTGCAGGCCCAGCCCTAAGCCCTGGTACCCAGGCCGAACCGTATTTTAATTTTTAAAATATGACTGGGCCGGGCTTTTTTTAAATACCCGGCCGGGCCTGAAAATTTTTTTTAAAAATACCCGGGCCGGGCCGTAAAATTTAAAAAAATTTTTTATACAACATGAATTATTATATTCGTCAATTAGATATGGTTATAATGATTATATATAGTTATGATTAATATAATGTTGGGTTGCCATGGAATAAACAAGCAAAGGATTAAATACATTATTATATAATATATAATATATTTTATATTTTTTATTAATTAAAATAACATTTTTATTTTTTTTATAAATACATAGTATATTCTCAAAATATTATTTACACAAATTTTTTATAGTATCAATTTGTAATATACTAAATATGTGTTTAGAATAAAAAAAACTATGTAGTGTTGTTAAACGGCTCGTTTAGTATTTTATCCAGAAAAATATTATGCAAGCCTGAAAATTTTGTTCATAGAAGGAGCAAAGGTTTAGACATATAGTATCGAAATTTCGAGGCTTTCTTAATATATTCTTTATAATAAATAAAAATTTAATATTTAAAAAGAGTTATTGAACCCTGAACTATGAATTAAAAAAAGTTCGGGCTCTGCAAAATATTGATGGTTCGAAGGATTCTGGGGTTTAGGTTCACAGTCTTGTTTTGAAGTAAAAAAATTTAAATATAATATATGATTTTTCTTAGACTGATTAATTTAAATATAATATAATATGGCAATAAAATTAATAATTATTTATAAGTAATTGTATAAAATTTTATCAAGTTTTATTCATTATTTTAAAAAGGCCAACAAAAGTTTAAAAAAATTTCTTAGACTCTTTTAAATTTATAAGTTCCTTTTAATTTTGACTAATTTAAAGATAAATGAACGTAAAATAAATTTAAATTATATTTTGCTGAACGAGAATTTGTATTATTTTTCATTCAATGAAATTTTATAAGACGGGTAAAAACTGTTGTTATACGGAAGTTTTTTTTGTTCGCAAAAATTATTTTTAAAAAGAGAAAATATATATTATAATTTTAAAATTGCAAATTTATATTCATAAAATATCAGAGTTGTTAGTTAAAGGATCTAGATACGAGATCTAGATCCTGTATCTAGATATAAAAATATCGCACATGTATCTGTATCTAGATAGATTTTTGATTAAAATATCTGTATCTATGATATTATTTTAGACGATGTATCTGTATCTAGATCCATTTAAAAAGTATCTTTTAACAACTCTGTAAAATATACATAATTTATTTCCGTGATTCACGGGAAATTTATGTTCACGTCTGGTTAAATTTTGGGGAAGCCCGTCACCCTAATAAATTAAAAATTATTCACACACACGATTGTCGTGTCATGGTTAATTTCCCGGTCCGTGCCTATCTCTAGTTCAAAGAAAATAAAGATCAATCTAATTGATTATCGGATCGATTTTACATGAATATATCAGAAAATATCGGTTATTTAATTTATCAATCGGTGCATACTTATAATTTATAAAATGTGTTTTGGTTCGTATAAATTTTAAAATTGGGTTTCGGAATTATTCGACTAGATATCGTATTATTTGATTTAATTTTCAGGAAGCCAAATAATAATTTGGAAAATGTAAAGGATCATTCAGCATTCATGTTTGACTATCTCTTTAAAACAAATTATAAAATAGAGCCAATATATATAAGTAAATTTTCTAAAGCTGAGTAGAGCTTGATGGAATATTTTTTTAAATCCAGACCAAGTCTATGAATTAACTGCTGCAGGTCTTAAAAAATGGGATTCATATATGTGCCATATGGTTATATATAGTAGTTGCTATAATTATTGAGAAACTATTTTTATAGTAAATCTTGGACAAGTGATGTTCCTAATTAAATATTAATTTTTGGAAGTAGAAAAAATGCCCCTGATAGAAGGCATGAATCCAATACCGCTAATTCAAGAATAATTTTCATTACATTGGTCATGATATTACCTGATGCCTCTATATTTCCGTCAGTTTCCGTTAACGACATCTTATTCATTTTTGATGTAGTACTTGAATTGAGGTCGCGGTTGGAGGCCGAGGAGATGGAGAGCAATCGCTTGGTCTGAACTGGTTGTGGGTTTCGTTCGGAGACCCTATCCGAAGGAGTTTTGGTGGGGTCATCACCGCGGCGCGAGAAAAGCCCCCAAAACAGTCTGTCATCTTTGCGGTCTCGCGAGGTGGCAGTGATTGTAGAATTGGATGTAGCCGCATTCAAATCTTTGTTCGTGATAGCTATTGTAGAGGAAGGGAGGATGGGCCAATCGGCGGAGATCTGGCGGAAAATATCGGAGCCAACCGTGTCCGTGTAGTCAGGTCGATCATAGTGGTAGTAAAGATCCTCATTGCGACCAAAACTTTGTGGGTTCAGAGAGGAGGCGGATGATTGTAGAGGTAGTTCCCCGTTAGGTTGGAACGATGAGTCGGGCTGGAGGAATGCATTCATATCCACGGATTTTTTGGCTTTATTGACGGGAGACGGATGAATGGTCGGCTTGTTGAAACGGGTTTTGCTTTTTTAAGGTATATATTTGTATTGTATATAATGAATATGAGTAAAACTTCCATATAAAATGATCTATGAATGATAAATGTTTTTGGTCACCTTAAAGTGGAGATACATTATAGGGAATTTTTGAGAATTAAATTATTTTTCTAATCAGATTCCCAAAAATGATAAAATAGGTATATCCTATTCGCATAGCCTTTAAAACTTAAAATGTTATTTTTTCAATATTGAGTTAATTAACGAAATCTAGAGGTGCACGTAATATTTTTTGGCTAAAATATTGTGTTAGCTGCTTTTAAAATCGAGCCGTTTAACCACACCAGTGAATCCAGTATTTTTAAGTCGTTTTAAAGCTCGTCGCATTGGATGAATATTTCCTGGAGAATTCAGGAATCAAACTGATGCATTCCAATTTTTCTTCTTATAGCATAGTATAAGCATAAGATATTCTATTGATAACATTATTAATTTTCAAAAATATCGTTTGATTTTTTTGGGTGTTAATAAAAAGCGTGCATAATAATATTGCGTGAAAATTTAAATACTTTTGTTAAGAATTTTTGAAAAAGGTGAGAGCGCTATAGTCAAGAATATTGAGTATTTTTTTAATCAAATTTTAACATTTTTGATCTTCCTTTTCTAAAAACCGACTATAATATTATGTTAACTACACACTTTTGATAGGAATATCTCCGGTAAAGCTAATGCTCAATCTATACACGAAGTAGGATTTACCAAAGCCGCAAAAAGATAAAGGACAAAATCATTTCTTGGTAGTCCCGAAGAAAAGGAAAATAGAAGTAAGGGAGCCCGTTTGTATAAAAATCATAATAAAAATATATTTTGAGAAAAAGGCATTATTAAAAAAAGGGAAATGATTTATTGTTTCAAGTAAGGTCAGTGAAAGGTTCCATAAGAATAAACTTGGACCAGATTAGAAAAAAAGACACCAGATTCAATAATGAAGAGAACCAGGTGTAATGGAAATAATAAAAAAGAGGTAGGCAATGAATGACGAACTAAATAACACTATACACCTAAACTAGATAAGAAAAATAAAACATGAAAGCATATATCTAAACTACATATAACAATATAACATGAAAGACAAATATCAATAATAACAAAAACCATTGCGCACACCCAAAATATCAAGCATACAATCATTTTTTTATTCGCTCCACACCCCCTGAAGGAGAGAGATGTTAGATACATTGTCAGGTTCTTTTTATTAAATATTTATGACTAAAGGTCAACATGGATATCATATAAAAATGCGATTTTACTCGTGGACAGTATAGCTAAACAATATCATGTCAACGTAAATAGACATCCGTGTATACAACATCGAAAAATTCGTTTTTGAAGACCAGCTTTACTATATAGAAGTAGTGGTTTTAGATAGGAATCGAACTGATCTTATTTTGAGGACCATAGTTTGGATGGGTCTTTTTATTTTTCACGGTTTGAAAATCGGTCATTTATTAATATTTAAGTTTGTTTTACTTCAATTAATAAAAAATTTTTTTGTATATTTTATTGTTATTCTTTTAGAATAATTATTTTAGTTTTTGTGAATTTTTAGCTCATTTTTATTTTTCAATTAATATAAAAAATTTTTACCTAATTTTTTTGTATATTTTATTGTTATTCTTAGAGTAGTTATTTTAGTTTATGTGAATTTTTAGTTCATTTATATTCTGCAATATCAAAACCATAAGTTTGTCACAGAAGTATTTAACCATTAGTCCCAATAAACAAGTATTAAATTAAGTAAAAAGGACAATATTTTTAAAATAACAAAAAAAATTTATCATGGATATTAAAGATGAGGTATCGCGGTCAAGAAACCCACTACAAAAATAATAACATGGATAATTTTAACAACTTCATCATGTATAGCTTCTGGTACCACTTTTAACAATTGTAGAGAATGCATAAACACATAGATAAGTTTGTACTATCTCTGAAAGATTTGGCCTCCTATACTTAAATACCTGCTTTAAATGAACAATTCTAAACATTTATGCCCCATTATTATAGATAATCTAGAAAATTTAGTTAACTCTTTACCTTGCAGCCGTAATATAATCATTTTAGGTGATTTGAATCACCCCGACCTTCAAAAGGAACAACACAAAATTCCAAATAAACTTCTTTATTTCTAATATCAATGGATGGTTGGTTTAATACCTCAAACCAGCCCATAATCTTCCGAAGAAACCTCAAATACCTATTGTCCTAATTGGCGTTTTTTTATTATTGTATTGGGATATATTTTTTTTTGTAAAATCATTATATGTATTTTTATTACGCTCAATAATCCGGTTTGTTAACCTTAGCGCATTGGTTTTTTGGGGATTGTAAGACTCACAATGAGTCATGTTATTCGGATTTGTAAGAATTATTCTTTTATTTATTTTATTTTCATCAATTTTTTTGTGGAAAATTCAATAAAATTATTATACTCAGAGTTTTGCTTTCTATTCTGACCGGACTTTTTACGGCACAACGTAATAGTTGGTGCCGTGACCAAACAGATAAAAAGTAAGTTTTTTTAAATATTTATATATAAATTTTTTTTAGGTAAAAAAAAATATAAATAAAAAGGAAAAACTTAACATTTGCTAAGGGCACAGTGGGTTAACTGTGATATTGAATTTATATTTTAAAGTCACAGGGGTTCTGTGGAATATTTTTTTTTTTGAGGAAAATTCGGTAGAGTACCGTGGTTGTTGTTAAAGTCACAGGGGTTCTGTGGAATATTATTCTTTTTTGAGGAAAATTCGGTAGAATACCGTGGTTGTTGTTAAAGTCACAGGGGTTCTGTGGAATATTTTTTTTGAGGAAAATTCGGTAGAGTACCGTTGTTGTTTTGTTGTTAAAGTCACAGGGGTTCTGTGGAATATTTTTTTTTTGAGAAAAATTCGGTAGAGTACATACAGGAATTATTAACAGGTATAGGAAAAATTGTAATTTGGGTTACAGTTGAGTTTAAAAGGGTTTAAAGAGTCTGATGTACTGTTGTGTTATTTCGGTATTAATTGTATCATATTGTTTAACTCTTCAGGTAGTTAAGATTTTTTTAGTTAAGTTAATTATTAACTTTTTGTAGGTAATATTTTGAGATATATTTTATTTTGTTAGGATATTAAATATAAATTAATTAATTTAGAAATATTTTTGAGTTAATAGATATATTTTTTTTTCAATAATTTGATTAATAATTTTTTTTTATTAAGTGAAATGAAGGGTTTTAAATTAACTAAATATGTAGAAGTACAGTATAATATATTAGGAGCGATAGTGGTATTGCTGATTTGGTTGGGTAGTTTATATTTCGGCAGGAGAGAACGCCGGAAAAGAAGTATTAAGATACGGGGGCAGACGTTATTGATTGAAGGACATAACGGGGAAGAAGATAGGTATGGAAAAGTTACGTGGTTGCCCGTGCAAGAAATGTTGCAGGGATGGGCGAGTAATGAGGATTTAAAATGGAGCGATAATGAAAAAGGAATTGGAGATGGAAGAATAGGAATATATAGAGGTCGGGAAGAATTGGCAAGGTCGTTTAGGATGGAAGGTCAGAGGAATAGGACTATTGTGTGTTTTAAATGTGGTATAAAAGGGCACAGCGCTGTAGACTGTAGGGATATTAAATGTTTTGAGTGTGGCCATAGTGGTCATACTTCGACGTTTTGTCCTGGTAAGCATAACAGTAAAGGGTGGCGGTTGAGAAAAATGGATCATGGTGCGTTGGGAGGCCGGCTGAGAAAAATGGCTCAATGTGTGTTGGGGGGGGGGCGTTTGAGGAAAATGGCTCAATGTATGTTTGGGGGACCCGGTTAAGGAAAATTGCCAAAATATGATAATTGTTATTTTTTTTTTTTCATTATTAATTTTTATATGAATATATACCTGAAAGTCAAATTTTTAATCACATAAATAAGAAAATGTTTTAGATTGTATCTTATTCTGATTGTCTTAGCCTGATTAGTCAATTCTTAATTTCGCAAAGTAATTTGATCTTATAGTCGAAATTATGTTTTTATTTCGTAAAATGTTATATCGTTTATATTTCAGTGAAGGCTTTATTTTTGTAGAAATGTTATGCAAATCTAAGTCCCGAGTAAAAAGAAAAATTGTTTATTCAAAAGCATGTACCGAAATATATTTGTTTGTAAATTTATAAGGGAAAGGTGAGTAAAATGTTAGGGTTATTAGGTCATTTTTTATAGTTTTTGTCAATTTGTGTAAATTTTTGTAAAAAGGAAAAAATAATAATAAGAGATATAAAATAATCTAATGTTTAATGGGTATATAGGTAATGAAATATAAAATGATAGTTGGTTTACCTTTTTTTGGTTGTTGTAAATAAGGAAAAGAGTATAAAAATGGGATATGATTGTATTTTATATTTTTTTTAAAGAAAAGGAAAATATAAATTGGATCAGATTTTAAAAAGGGGAAAATATATATTTTTATAAAAGATGTTTTCGTTAAAGAAAATTTTTTTTTTGTAATTGATAAAAAAAATATGATTTATAATGGAGGAGTGTTGAGATTGGAAAGGAAATAGTTGTTTTATAATGAAGTTTTGATAAACGGAAAAAGTTGTATATGAAAAATATTATGGATGAAAAGTGTTTAATGAAAATCAAGTTTTATGAGAAAAAAATGTTTTTATTTAAATTAAGTTTTATGTGGGTGCCCTTGATTATTTGTTTTTTTAGGTTAGGTTCATATTTTTTTTGATTTACCCCGTTGACTTTTAGAAGACGAAAGAAGAAAAAGGGTTATAAAAATATTGCGGAACAAAAGAAGAACAAATGTTCCGCTGAAAACAACTACTATGGAAATATATGGCCGGGAATCATGCAGCATTCAACAGTAGGGGCAGCAATTCGGTCGTTTGTAAAAGGGGGAGATGTCCTAATTGGCGTTTTTTTAATTATTACATTGGGATATATTTTTTTTTTTGTAAATACATTATATGTATTTTTATTTCGCGCAATAATCCGGTTTGTTAACCTTAGCGTAATGGTTTGTTTTGGGATTGTAAGACTCACAATGAGTCATTTTATTCGGAAATGATAAGAATTATTCTTTTATTTATTTTATTTTCATCTATAAAATAGCCGTTTGTGGCAAATTAAAGAGAATTATTTTTTTTTGTGGGAAATTCAATAAAATTATTATACTCGGAGTTTTGCTTTCTATTCTGCCCGGACTTTTTACGGCACAACGTAATACCTATAACTACCGGATGAAGTTGCAATTAGATCAAAATTTAAGTGGTAAAGCGGCAAATATTTTGGCAACTTCTTATAGGAATGCTGACCGTCTTTAAATAACGATCTATTCGAGGTGTCATTTACCTTAAGAAATGAATGGTTTAGACTCTTTAGAAGGGACAGTAGGATTTTCACTGCAAAGAAGGTCTTTGAGATAAGTCATGAAAGAAAATAGAAAATCTAACGCTTACAAAAAGTTTAACTACTTCTATAAACCCAATACCTTCAAGAGACTTTCATTTATTATACTAGTATAAAACAATTGCTGACCAAGATGAACATATGGCAGTGTGGTTAGACCATTATATGGGTATTTTTAATTCAAGACCAACTTTAATATCATCCATTAGGCGAAACGCAGGGCAAACTTCTGCAAAGTCTTATCTGAAGAAATAATAGCTGCAATAAAAAAACTTAGGAATAGCAAATCCCCAGGGGCTGGATTACATTACAGGGGAACACCTGAAGGCTGCTTCTACAACGATATCGCAGTTTTCTAGTAATTTTTAATAAAATATGTTTCATCAGGAAAATGCCTACCGGCTAAAACATGTCAATCTTCTATAATTTTCTCAAAAATCATTAAGATGTTTGACTAGGAAGTTACCCTCCCTTCCACAATCAATCTTATCTCAATCCAGCATATTGCATTTCCATTGCTTTCTTTTAAACTAGTTCTTCCCTTGATTTATTTCTAACTAGTGAAGGTCAATGGCTCGGTCTTAGGTCTTACACTGGGGCCGGACTGGACCAATTTTTTTGAGGAACAGTCCGCAACGGTCTTTTTATTTTTTACGGTCCGGACCTATTAATATTTAAGTTTGCTACATTTTTCAATTAATATTATTTTTTTTACCTAATTTTTTGTATATTTTATTTTAGTTTTTTTTAAATTTTTAGTTCATTTTTATTTTTATGAAAACCATAAGTTTTTCAAAGAACATTTTACTTATGACTGTTCTAAATATTAAAAAAAACTATTTATAAATTTAACAAATTAATAAAATTATGAAATATGTCCGAAATCTTATATTTTATAAAAAAGGTTTTGTAAAAAAAAGAAGAAAAACAACCAAAAACAAAAAAAAGCAGAGACCTGCAGGCCCAGCCCGGGCCGGGCCTAAAAATTTTTTTTAAAAATATATCCGGGCCGGGCCTAAGATTGTTAAACCAGGGCCGGGCCTTAATATTTTTTATAAAATTTTTACATTATGAGTTAATGGTTATAAGATTATATTATATTATAGTTATGATTAATATAATATTGGGTGATGGTTAACATTACCTAACACACAAAGATCGATCTAATTCTTAATTTCCTGCAAATTTAATCAAAGTATTAATATATTTTTTTATAATTCATATCTAAATTTTTAGAATATATTTTATAATAACAATCAAATAAAGGAATATCACTTTTTGAAGTTTGTAATACCTTTCAAAGCGAAAAAGGAGAAATAAAATTGATTTTACTTAATATAAAGCATTTTTTAATTGAAAAATTTGTTTTACACAAGTATCATTTTATTTCTCTTTTTCTCTGTCCCAAATTTAAGCAATTACGTATGTAGTCAGGGACAGATCGCAAGATGACGGAAAACTATATAAAAGATTATATTAAATTACAAGAGGCTCAGGAAGTAAATGAAATACCATCGACCAGTCAAATTACGACTGTTGTTAAACAAACTGAATCGTTTTATGACAAATGGGGCGATGGTAATTCTGGTAATATGTCAATACCCGATGATGAATATTATAATTACATAAATAAAAAAATAGATGAAACAATTAAGGTGGATAATTTGTTAGAGTGGTGGGCGGCTCATCAAAGCGAATTTCCAATTTTAGCAAAATTGGCAATTCCTGCTTCAAGTGCAAGCTGTGAGCGGAATTTTTCCACTACTGGGAGAATTCTTGAAGAAAGAAGAAGTAATCTTCAACCTGAAAAGGTAGATATGCTTCTCTTTCTTCATGATAATTTGTGAATTTTTAATATCTTTCTTGAGTATAGGGTTTCCAATCATGCTGGTTTTTTACTTTGCAAACTGTCAAATATTTATTGTATTTATTATATTTACCTTGAGTCATGAAAGTTTTTAATCCAACATTTTTCATAATTTTTTTTTACAATATTATATAATACAATTATCTTCTTTTGTTAAAAATTTATATTATAAAATAAATTATATTAATATTGTGCAATTAGATTATATTTTCAAAATACTATTTATAATAATTTTTTTAAATAGCGATTTATTTTTATTTTATAAATTAAATACAATATATTATATTCTCAAAATATTTTCCATTTTTATAAATTAAATATTAGTTTTATTTTTTTTAAATGCAATATAAAATATAGTATATGCTCAAAATATTATTACCATTTTTATGGATATTAGTTTTATTTTTATAAATGCAATATAAAATATAGTATATGCTCAAAATATTCATTTTTACAAATAACAGTTTTATAATTTTTATAAATTCAATATAATATTCTCAAAATATTCATTTTTACAAATAACAGTTTTATAATTTTTATAAATTCAATATAATATTCTCAAAATATTAGCTTTTTACATGTATTTTTTAAATAATAAGCGATAATACTCGCTGAAAATATGGTAAAATACCTCATAGGTGAATTTTTGTATATACCAGGTCGAATATAATTTTAAAAAATTCCGAGCCGGGCCTGAAATTTTTAAATCCGGGCAGGGCCGTAAAAATTTTTTTTAAAAAATATCCGGGCCGGGCCTAAAAAATATAAAACCGGGCCGGGCTGGGCCGTGCAAATGGTACCTCTGCAGGTCTCTGAAAAAAAGTGAATAAAATACGAAAAATAACCTTGCCACCAAATACTTTAAGATTACCTACTAGTTTTTTTTAAAAAAAATTATATAAATTTCTGTAAATGATGAAGAATGATTTAAGAACACTACTTTATTTTTAGATTAAAAATAGCTTATGTTATTTTTTCCTTCAAAATTATTAAATATATTTATTTATATTTTTGATATTTAGGACGCAGGCTATAGTCTCAATAAACAAGAAATTTAAAAATAGGGCTGTGCTGATATTAAATATCGGATAGGATCGGCACCGGTATTAAGCGTTTTCCAAAAATATCGGATCGGGCTGATACCTATAAAAACCGATTCAATCTTTTTACTTTTTTTGTTATTTAATGTAATATATATTTACATAGTTTATTTTACATTATTATTGATAGAATTTGGCATAATGGTATAATTTATTTAGCATATTTTGACTGTGTTTTAATTTTAAGATTTATTTTAGAGAAAAAAGTGAGAAAATATTTCGAAGTTAAGCTATTTAATAGATTATGTAAGGAAGAATTAGATTAGAGGCGATAACCTTATACATTATGACGAAGTGGAATATTATATATTTATTGATATAATGGATTTGAGAATGAATGTAAGAAAAAGTGATAAAATATTTCAGAAGTTATAAAGGGTTAAATAGATTATTTTAGATAGATGTAGATTAGATGCGATTACCCGAGACCTTAAGACAAAAATCAAATGAGAATAAAGATATCTTAAAACAAAGTCGATATCCTGGCAAGTGCAAACTCTCGTAGAAGACATGGAAATCTAAAGATCGATGCGGTTACAAGAATTAGATAGGAGCTAATCAATTACAAGAGAACTTTGGGAACAAGAGATTAGATAGAACAGATGTTCGAGACGTTCATGCTGCAATCGTTAATCGCGTACCAATATCGCCAATTGTTACGGAAACTTAGTCTAAGATACGAAAGTTGACGCTCATAGAGACCAGAATTCTTGGAAACAATCGTTAATCGCATACAAATTATAGTCAATCGTTTACCGAGATATAGAGCCAATCGGTTAATGTAAGAAAATATTAGAAACAAGTTACTAACTAGAACAAATTGTCAAGAATTTCAAGCTGCAATCGTTAACAAAGGTCATCAATCGGTTACAGAAATAAAGCGTTAATCCTTCACTACCAGAGAACGTTAGAAAAAAGCAAAGACTAGAAGAATTTATCTAGAGAATTCTAAACGCTTTAGAAGAAGCAAAGATGGTAAAGAAAGAATAGTTTCAATCGATAATCGTTGACTAGCAATCGTGGATTGTTTAAAAAGCAAGAGTTAATATGGTTCGTCGATTACTTACTGACATCAATAGCTATAACAGAAGCTAGGATCCCAGAATTTCATGCTGTAATCAGATATAAACGGACGTAGAAGATAAGAATATTAGACAAGGGACAACCATTGTTAGAACTTAGAAGACATTAAGGACTAAGAAAGATAGATTGGTGTAGATGCAAGATCATTAAAGTCGAGATCAAAAGAAAGGAGGTCATTCGCAGAATGGTGGGTCTAATCTTAGTGGATATTGTCATATAAAGAAAATTTTGAAACCTAAAAATAAAATAAAAATATAAAGAAATATAATTAAATACTAAAATATAAAATTCAAGTCTTTATTAATTACTAAATTAATTATAATTAAATATAAAGTGAAAACTTAATCAAAATAAAAGAAAAATAAAAGATTAAAAATTATGTTCGCAAAATAATAATATCGTAACAAGTAAAAATATCCTCAATTATATATCCTTTTCTATATTATTCATTTACATCGTCTGAACTCAAATAATATAATAATTTGTTTCGTTTTTCTTGATTTTGTTTAAAGTAGATTTGAATATTAAAACACATATTATACAACAATTATAATCAAAAAGAACAATTCTAAATAATTTTTTATATGTTTTTAAAACAATAAAAATGCACAACACCCTGAATTTTATTTATAGATTTAAAATATATTACAAGATTTTTTATAAAAATGTAAAGCAACACCCAAAGTTTTATGTTATTTAAATTAGAGATCTGCAAAGTTAGGCCCGGCCCAATTCTATTTAAAATAATCGGGTTCGGGTCGGGTCGGACCTTGGAATTTTTTTAAAATATATCTAAATTTATCAATTTTATATAAATTTTTTATGTAAAATAAAAATATTTGATTTTATTTATTGAAACTAAACGATATATAACATATGTCTCTTATTTTGAGTAATTATAAAGATTAATTTCTATATTTAAATAAATTCGGGCCGGGCTGGGTCGGTAAATTTTTTAAAAAAAATTTCGGATTCGGGCCGGCAAAACTTTTTTAAAAAATTTCGGGTTCGGGCCGAGCCGGCAAAACATTTTTAAAAAAAATTTCAGGCCCGATGCAGATCACTAATTTAAATCTCTTTAAATAACAACGTCAATTTTATTATTTATACTTTAAATACAGGAATTTTTTTAAATATGGCATCTGAATTATGTTAATATTTTACAAAAGACAAAGATAATTTTGCAAAATGCGTCATCTGCGGAATTCTAATTTCATAGATGAATAAAAAAAAATTCATTTAATACTATTAATATCCGTATTTAAAGCGATTCCATCAAACGGCGTTTGAAGAGCTCTGTCAGCCATTCTTAATAAAACTAGTATTTGGAAAGATTCTGCTAAATCCATAATAATTTCTAAATTTATAGGGGAAATGATAGCCTGTGACCACCAGCCGATTTTCATCTTGGAGGATTACGGCTTTAAAAGGCTTTTACATCATTTATGTCCAAATTATAAAATTCCCAATAGAAACTATTTTTCGCAAGGAGTAATATGAAAAACTCTCCAAAAAAATTCGTAAATAAATTTTGGTTGAAGATTCTTATTTTTCCGTTACCAAGATATATGAAATTGAAATTCAGGTGGCGATTCTCATTAGAGATCTCCAAAAGTAGGCCCGGTCAGTACCCGTTACGGCCCGATCGGGCAGTGCCTAATATTTTTTAAGAAAATTCGGGCCTGGTCGGGTCTTAGAAATTTTTTAAAATATATCTAAATTTATCAATTTTATGTTGAATTTTTTATGTAAAATAAAAATATGTGATTATTTATAGAAAGTAGATGCCAAATAACATATATCATTTATTTTGAGTAATTATAAAAAATAATTTCTATATATATATAAATTCGGGCCGGGCAGGCAAAATTTTTTAAAAAAAATTTCGGATTTTGGCCGGATCGGGCAAAACTTTATAAAAAAATATCGGTCTAGGCCGGGCTTGAATAATTAGGCCCGATGCATATCACTAATTCTCATATCTTATTAACATGCCATTATATAAACCAAAACTTTAAACAAACTAATGGAGTTTTATATGTAAAAACATTTAATGAATCGCATACAGCAATAAACATTGTTCAAATTTTAGATGAAATGATTAATTATTGAGGGATAAATAAAAATAAAATATACCTAATCATTAGAGATAATGCACCCAATATAGCTTAGGGTATGGAAAACGGGAAATTTCAAAGCGTTTCCTGTATTGCCCATGGTTTGCAATTAGTTGTTCAGGCAGCAATTTTATCACAAGATCTATCATTTAAATGCTTGTTTGTGTAAGAAAAATAGTAGTCCACTTTAAACTCTTCTATTTTACAAAATAATCTAAAAGAAATCCAAATTCGATTGAGTCTGAAACTAGGCACAAATTAAACCAGGACGCGCCAACCCGTTGGAATTCTACCTATTACATGCTAACGATTGATAGAACAAAAAAGGGGGAGCTGTTCATTATTGATAATCCTAATTTGAGAAATCTCTCATTATATGAGTGGGAATTAGCAGAAAAGGTAATTAATTTTTTGGAACCAATTCAGAGGATAACAAAAAAAATAAGTGCGGAATCATGTTCAATTAGCAATGTTATACCCTTTATAGAAATTCTGAAAAGTGAATTAACGATTAATGGGGACACACTAACCAGTTTCAAGAATGATTGTATCGCGATTAAATAACAACCTTTTTTTTTCTCTTTGTTTCAAAAATTATAAAGGTTGGAAAAATATTTTTTTTCTGCAGATATATTTTTTATGAAAGATTTTTCTTTTTTTGTGAAATTTAAAATACCTTTCTTTTATGAATAATTATTGTGCGTAGTTTTATTATTTTGTGAATTGTGACATTTAAACAATAAAGTAAATTACTAAAATTATCCTGGATGATGACCAAGATAAAAACCGGTCCCAACGTCAACCAACCTGAAAATCCCGGTCCCACGATTTTTTAAATTTACTTTTATTTATAAAATCTTTTTAATATAGCTTACATTTTATTTATTTATTGTGGTTTTCGTTTTCAAAAAAAATTAATGAAAGAAATTAAATGTTTATGAAAAATTAAGCGCGAAAAAAAATAATTCTTAAATATTCTTAAATACATCTAAAAAAGATAAATATTAATAAAAAATATGAAAAAATTACCAATTATTGCATTTTAAATGAATTTTGCTTCAAAAATGCTCAATTCAAAAAGAGTACAAATTAAAAAAGTGGGTACAGATATCTGATTTTGGTATAAATTGATCATAAATGCATAAAATATTACTAAATACAACTAAAAAAGATATATTACCTTAATTTTGCTTTAAAAATGCTTTATGCAGAGATAATTCAATAAAAGTGTACAAATTTAAAAGTTCGAAAATATCTGTACCGACTTTTTTAATTTATAGATTTTGGTTGAATTTTCATGGCATAGAGTACTTTTGAAACATAATTAGAATTAATATATAATCTTGAGCATATTTGAAGCAAAATTATATAAAATTTATCTTCTAAAGTTAATAATTTTGAAAGTAATTTAAATTGAAAACTTAGGACCCCTAAAACGAAATTCTTTACCATTTTTCTCAAAAACCAATCGATAAAAAATTATAAAAAATTAGTAAATTTATAAAGAAATATAAGTTTAACACTATCACCAATTTTCAGAGAATTTTATTCGATACTTTTTAAAATATATAATTTTACCATTTTTGAGATTTCGAAAAGTTGTCTTTATACGATAATATTTTTAAAACTTGACGTGTAGGGAAAATTTGGAAAACGGATTCGAACTCAGCGTCAAATTCTGCACCAAAACTTTTTTTTATTTTCTTCTCCCATTTTTCTTGTCACACACTGTAATTTACAAATAATCGAAAGCGTCCGATAGGTTTTAAAGGTAACTTGCTCATGTCCTCTCTTGACATAAATGGCTTAAGGAGCAAATTAACAATCTTAGACTTATGAAAAATAGATGTAATAGCAGTATAAGAAATCCCCCCCCCCCCGCAATAATAATATATAACCACTTTATCATATATAATTCCGGTACTTCTAATAATTAATCGGGGGTTGCCTTCCTAATCAGTAAGAGAATACATAAACACGTTGATAAGTTTGTACCCATGTCTGAAAGATGTGGTTCTTTTGTACCTAAATACCTGTTTTAAACGTACAATTCTAATAAACGTTTATACCCTTCCAAACAGGAGTGACAGACTTTCATTTATAGATAGCCTCAAATAACTAGATGCAGATTTCGCAACCTAACAGAGATGATAATAGAAAGATCCTGGCATGTGCAGAGCAACCTCAAAATCGGGAACAAAAATCAAATATGATTCCATTTTGGTTTATTTTATAGGTAAGAACCAATAAGATTCACCATTCAAAATTAATAATAGATCGATTAAATTTTCTATTTAATAAAAATAGTGTAATCGTTTTTTAAACTTAGATAAATTAGATATATATTATAACAGTGAAAATAATACCATGACTTTCAAAAGGAACAACACTAAATCACAAATCAATTTCCTCATCTCAAACATTCATGGTTGGTTCACGGAAGTGAAAGCAATACCAAACATAAATATTTCTGATCATAAGTTAGTTAAAGCAAGTATTACGGTAAGAAATATATGGGGGAACTCTCAAAATATCCTAAACCAGTCCATAAACCTCCCCTGGACCAGAAATGCCAAAAACATACAATGACCAGAAATGAAGTTGTAATTAAGGCAAAGTTTAAGCGAAAATGCGGCAATATTCCAAGCGTCATCTGTCAACTTCTGTTGAAAGCTGGATGCCCTTTAAAAACAATTTATTCGAGGGCAAAGACCTCCCCAATAATAACTCTATTCCGAGGGTGAATGGTTATCCGAGGACACGTTTAGTATTATATTTTATATATTAGAAAAGGTTATAATATTCAACGATATTTGAATAATATATTTGTCATACAATAATATAGCATATTTGTATTTAATATTATATAAAAGGTCAGTTAAATTGAATTATAGAAAAGTATATATACATATACAAGAATTGAGAATAAAAAGTTACCATTGACCATATATTATGAGTTTTCTTCAAGATATAAAATTGGCAACGAAATAAAAAAAATGGGTGATATTTCAAAAATTACATTAAACGAATTTCGTAAAGAGGAAGCTTCTTTAGATGATTTTTTGGATTATATTAAATATATTTTGAAAGTAAATAATATTCCTCAAACAGACGCAACTTTTCATAGCATATGGAGGAATAAATATAATAACAGATATAAAAAAATTACTATTTCCAAGGAAAATTGATGATGTTGTATGGGCAGATTTATAAAAAATTGCAAAACAACTTTTTAAAGACGAAAGAACTGTCTTAGCATCAAGAATTGATTTTATTAGATTAAGTCGCGGACCAACAGATTCAGTAATGAGTTATTTAAAAAAATATAAATCTAGCCCGTAGATGTGAATTTGAAGATAATATAGAACTAGGAATTCAAAATCAATTAATCGTTAGATTAAAGATGCCAACTAGATAGAGAACTACAGTTAAGATACCATACTAGAAACAATGAGCACCCGTTAAGTTTAAACAAAGTATAGAAATGGCTTTAGCGATGGAACAGGGGTCGACTTAGAAATAAATAATACTAAAATGGTTTATAAAATCCAAAAGACGACTAAACATATTGATAATAATAAACGATTAAATCAAAATGATAATAATAATCGGCTGTATCAAAATGATAATAAAACATACGTAAAAAACAGTTCAAGGTTATAATAACTACCACACGAATAATAATACAAGAAAACCATGCTATTTTTGTAATCGTTTTCATGCTATTAGGAATTGTCCAGCATACAGAAAAACGTGCAGCAAATTTAAGAGATAAAACCACTTTGCCGTGTGTGGAAAAAATGGAGGAAAAGTTTACGGTATAAATTACAATAGTAACGACAAAGATTCAAATTTCTCGATAAATAAAAGTCTATAAATATGGACAACACCCAACAATTATGGTATTAATAAACAACCAAAATTAAAATAATATGATACAGATTCAACAGTAACCATTAAAAAATGTGGAATAAAATTGGGAGGCCAAAACTTAGAATGGTTAAAGCTCCAATTACATAAGGAAACAGTACAAAAAAATTATGAAAGAAGCTTATGTAAAGGTTCAATTAGATGATAAAATAAAATGGCTTCCGTTATTTATTACAAAAACAAATCATGCAGCGTTATTTGTATTTCCATGGATTATAGAATTTAAATCGTTATCAACAAAGGTAAAAGTCAATATGATCAACAATAAATATAATAATAATGGTAATGGAAACGTGAATATTGAAAAACTATATAAAAAATTTGCTATTGTGTTTGTTAATAAATTAGGAAAATGTAGAACCAGTAAAACTACAATAAGAAGAAAATACAAAAGCAAAACAAAAAGAATACCGTTGCCTTTAAAAGTAGAAATTGAACTGAAACGTTTGGAAGAAAATAACATCAAGAAAATAGATTCATCAGCAGCAAGAATAACCTGAAGTACTCTAATGGTAGTGGTATGTTAAACTTCAGGTGAACTATGATTATTTCAAAGTAACATTAACATTGAATATATTTTTACTAGAAGACTATCACATTCTACGTTTGAAGAATTAATCGCAAAGATCGCTAATGGAAATAAGTATACAACATGATCTAAAAGTATATCTACATATGAGTATTGAAGAATCGCAAGAATTTTTAACTATGGTAACACCAAATGGATATTACCGTTATTACGATTATTTGATTAGCTCACGAATAATATTTCAACGATATATGGACGATTTACTGGGTGACTGTAAAGATACAGCAGTTTATTTAGAAGATGTTATAAGCACAGGAAAAAATGATATAGAACATGCAGAGAATATAAAACAAGTCCTTACAAAATTTCAAAATGCGGGATTAAAAGTCAAAAAAAGCAAAATAAATTTTATGAAAGAAAAAGTATCACATTTTGGATACATAATAGATGAAAATGGAATACACCCAGATAAAAAGAAAATAATAGCAATACAAAAATATCCAACTCCAAAAGATAGACATGACATAAAATCATTTTTAGGTATACTAAACTTTCATACACGGTTCATACCAAATTTGCATGGAATTATCGCCGAATTACATAATAAAACTAGTAAAAATGTTAAATGGAATTGGACTAAAAAAGATGATACATTATTTGGGAAAGCAAAAGGAATTGTAACAGAAAATAGATGTATCTAACCAAGGATTTAGAGCTGTACTCCTGCAAAAATATAAATTTCCAATAGCGTACACCCAAGATTTTACAAGATGCTGAAAAGATTTTTCTACAATTGACAAAGAAGGCAAAGCGATAATAAACGGTGTAGAAAAATTTCATAACTATTTGTATTGACGTAAGACAAACAGACCATAAACCTCTAATAAAGATAAATGGCAATAAAAGATATTTAAGTTTGTTAACAAATCAAAGATTATTTTGTTGGGCCTATAAATTATCCGTGATTAAGATATTATGTACATGAAAGGTGCTAATAATATAATTGCAGATGGTTTATCGCGAAATCCAATAGAGAAAAATGATTATAGAATAACAATTGAAAATAAAACAGTGATTTATATAAGAAATCTTACTTATACTCTATCTAAAAAAAGAACTTAGAAAATAAACCGCAAAAAATCCAATCTTAAGAAGAGTAAAAATATTAATAAATGGTACAAATATACAAAATAAAGCACCAGAATTATAAGCTTTTAGAACAAGAATAGATGAAATATAAAATGACGATGGTACTTTGTTTTTGAATGGCAGATTAATCATTCCGTACTAACTTCAAAAAAGAGTTTTACATATATTGCATACTGAAAAACTAGTTAACAGCTGTATAGGATGTCAAAAACAACGCAGAGATATACCAGGTGTTGCCGTATACCCGTGGAATCCGCCAGCACAATCGTGGGAAAGGGTACATTTAGATTTTGCCAGACCACTAGACGGATTTTATTGGCTAATAGGAATTGATGCATACTAAAATGGATCAAGATCAATAGAATTAAAGACAAGAATTTAATAGATTAGAAAAATCAGTTACTCGATATGGTATTCAACGTCAATAAAACCGACAATGGTTCACAATTTATTTCAAATGAATTTTATAATTGGTGTAAAAACAAGAATATACAACACATAAAAACTACACCGTTTCATCCGAGAAGTAATGGTTTAGTAGATGCATTATCAAAAATCGATATTTCGGAAATAGAGAATAAACGAATGATTGGGAAAAATGCTCAATGAAGTGATATTTACATAGAAATTCAGAACACCCATCAATGGGGCGAATACAAAGAAAACTATTTATGGGGGAGACTAAATACATTATTGGACTGGGTCAAAACCTTATATTATTGAAAAATTAGAAACTACTGTAGTGAAATCTAACCAGTTGGACAAAGGAATACATAAATATTTTGGAGAAAACCATGTTTGGATAAAAAAACCCAATTAAAAAAGGATTGCATGAAGGAAAGATAATATATCAAAAGCTAAATTCTATTATAAGAAGAAAAAAAAATAATAGTATGAAAACATACTGAAAAACTAAACAAGGGAAGATGACAATATAAAGCTAGAAGATAAAATAGTAGAAACAATTAAACCAAGTCAAGAAGTAATTAAAAATCGATATCCAACGAGGGAACGAAAGCAAACAAAAAGATAATAGACGAACTTTAATTTGGTGGTAAATAAGATGTTATAATTTATAAAGGTTATAATATTCAACGTTATTTGAATTAGAGATCTACAAAGTTAGGCTCAGCCCGTATCCGGCCCAAGCCCGTTCGGGCCTAATTCTATTTAAAATAATCGGGTTCGGGCCGGGCCTAATATTTTTAAAAAAATTCGGGCCGGGTCGGGTCGGACCTTAATATTTTTATAAATATATCTAAATTTATCAATTTTATATTGAATTTTTTATGTAAAATAAAAATATTTGATTTTATTTATTGAAACTAAACTACTTATAACATATGTCTTTTATTTTGATAAATTCGGGCCGGGCTGGGTCGGTAAATTTTTTTTAAAAAAATTTCGGGTTCGGGCCAGGCCGGCAAAACTTTTTAAAAAAATTTCGGGTTCGGGCGGGCCGGCAAAACTTTTCTAAAAAAAATTTCGGGCCGGGCTTGAAAAATTAGGCCCGATGCAGATCACTAATTTGAATATATTTGTCATACAATAATATGTATATTTATATTTAATATTATATAAAAGGTCAGTTAAATTGAATATAGAAGTTAAATTGAATAATTATAGAAGTTAAATTGAATAATTATAGAAGTTAAATTGATTAATTTTAGAAGTTAAATTGAATAATTATAGAATAGTATATAATATGGTGAATTCCATATCAAATCAACCAAGATTTCAACCCGACCCCCTTTAATTTTTCTTAAATTTTGTATACTGGTAATATATACTATAACTAAGAAAAAAAATGAAATTTTACCTTCCAACACTGTTTACCCGCTAAGATATGGCCGTTTAAAGCGCGGAAAAATGGTACATTTTTGACAAAATGCACCTCATTTATTTTCAAATATCTCGAGAAATAATTAAGTTAGAAAAATAATTTATATTTTATTTTGTAGCTTAATAGAAGTTCTTTAAAATGACATAAAAATAAATATGATAGACATTTGATTAATATCGAAAACCGGATGTGTAAAACCGGTTATGGCCATAGGAAAAAAAAGGAATTTTTTTCAAAAATTTTTTTCTATAGATAGAATCACACTGCTTTATATTTGTACAAAATCCTAGACTAGGATGAACATGGGTTTAGGAGTTATCACTTTTTATATGGCTAAAATTGAACAAATTTAACATTAATATCATCATATTTTAATTATTTAATATTTTTTAATCAATTTTCCTGATGTCTTAGATCTTCAATCGATTTCTATTTTCATAAGAATATTAACCCAAATCGACCTATTTCTTTCTAAAGAAGAAGTAGAACTAGGAATTGTTAGTCTCTTAATGGGCATGGTGGACAAAGTTTAATCTATTAACTTGAGGTCGGAATTGATTGTTTCTGGAAATTACTACTTTCCACATAGATTGCTATATTAAACATGCTGTTTTTTCTTCTCAAATTAATTATATAACTTAAAATATTTTGGTCATCACTATCTTGTAAAATAGCTAATTCTTGAATTATATCACATACTTCATTAATTTCAATACTAGTGAGTTCTCCTCTTGATATTGTGAACACAAAAAATAAGCAAACATTGTGATCACATGTATTTACATCGTTTTTCCTTTAAATTTTTTAGAGTATTTGACAGGTCAAATACTCCTCTTGTCAATTGACCGACTTGCCAACTCTGTATATAATACAATCAAAAATTTATAATTAAAATATATCATATATTATAATCATCCAAGGAATTTTAATAAATTATGACTTTTGTTTTCGTCTAGGGGAATAAAAGTTTGGAACTTTGTGTTCCAGAAATTCTCTTTGCTCTCAAAAATCTGCTTTCAAGATGACTTTCTATCTTCATATATTCATTATTGCTCACAAATATATAATTTACCCCATAGATATCATTTCTTGCATAGTTAAATAAATCTATTGTTATCAATATGTGATGTTCATATGGACGTTGCAAGTTTGCTCGAGCTGCTAACCGTTTAGTAATGGCCCCCAAAAAGTCGCATGGATTTTTACCTTGTGCGGTTTCAAAAAATGTCACTCAGCCTTTATCCCAAAATCATTTTCATGATTGTAGAGATTAATGAAATCTTTTATTTTTATATTGGTTACTGCTCCATCAGAAAAATAATAAAGGATCAATTTTTAAAATAAATAAAATGAACATGTGTTGTGCTTTAAACAATCTGATATAACCACTAAATTTACATGTTTTATTATGTTGTTCTCACGGTAATAAATTATAAAAGAGTTGATAGTGGCTTGATTATTGGTCTGATTAAATCCTTGTGCATGGTACTGCACTACAAATGCATAGTTTTCTGAATAGTCTGCAATAACTAAGAATTCGCCATCATTTAAAATAAATTTTTAAAAGTTTCGAATTAATGATTATCGTGAAGCTATAAACAAATGAGGAATTAAATTGTCAATTAAATAATCTACAAATTCGTCAGCGGATTTTGTCAGTGTTTCGAGGGTAGTTCGATCAACTGCTATCCATTGTTTGAATGTTTTATAATCTATAGAATTCTCGTCAAATAATATATTAAGCCTTTCTTTTAATTTTGAATATATGGGGGAAAATTTATTGTGGAATTTCAATTTTGGTATATTATTTTATGCTAAATAAAATATTTAAAATTATTTTGTCAAGTAATTTTAATTTCGAGATAAAATTTAACTAAAGTTTTAAACAGCTCATTATCCCAGCCACCTATATCAAATTTTTTTTATAACGATAAAAAAAAAGTAAGGGCCTATCATTTAGACATAATTATTTCATAACTATTCATTAAATTAAAATATGATGATATTAATGTTAAATTTGTTCAATTTTAGCCATATAAAGAGTGATAACTCCTAAACCCATGTTCATCCCAGTCTAGGATTTTGTACAAATATAATGCAGAGAAAAAAAAATTTGAAAAAAAATATCTTTTTTTTCTATGACCATTTCCGGTTTTACACATCCGGTTTTCGATATTAATAAACTGTCCATCATATTTATTTTTATGTCATTTTAAAGAACTTTTATTAAGCTACAAAATAATATTTAAATTATTTTTCTAACATAATTATTTATCGAGATATTTGAAAATAAATGAGGTACAATTTGTCAAAAATGTACCATTTCTCCGCGCTATAAACGGCCATATCTTAGCGGGTAAACAGTGTTGGAAGGTAAAATTTCATTTTTCTTAGTTATAGTATATACTACCAGTTAGGGGTGGGACCAATACCAATATAATATTGGTTTACAATACCAATACCAATATAAACCAATATATATTTAAATATTGGTATTGCTTTTACAACCAATACCAATACCAATTACCTAAATATATTGGTTTTGATATATTGTTTAAATACAATTTTAACCAATACCAATACCAATATTAAAAATATCATAATTATTTGGGTTTATCGTGGATAATTATATCGTGGTATTTTTTTTACTTTCATTGCAAAAACTGATTACATCTGTTATTTCTTCCAAATACTACTGTGATATCAATATTTCTGTTATTTATAATTATAGTTTATTTTTTATTATGGAAGTAAATTTTTTACATGATATCTATCAATTTTATCTATTTATTTAGGATATTATAATAAATGAAGACCAAATAGAGTTAATAAATATAGATGCTGTTGGTACTAATAATAATAGCGATAAGGAACAAGAAGAATTATCAATATCTAATAAAAGACGAAATTCAGCAAAAATCTGGGAATTTTATACTACTTGTGATAATAAAAAAAAGGCAATTTGTAATAAATGTAAAAAAAAATATCACTTCCCAATTTTGGAACCTCAGGATTATGGACACATCTTAAATCCATCCACCCAACATTATATAAGAAATGTGAGCAAATAAATATTGGCAGTAAAAAAATTAAGACAATAAAATCATTTTTACTTAATAATAATAATAAAGCTAATTTAAATAATTTAATTATAAACTTTTTCATTCAAAATAATTTAGCCTTTTCAATAGTTGAGGATATCACTTTTAAAAATTTAATAGCATATTGTAACCCTTCACTAACATTAGTTTCTAGAAAAACACTAAAAATAGAAATTATGAAACATTATCATAGTTCTTTTATCAATTTAAAATCTGTACTTTCTAACATTACATCTAAATTTTCCTTAACAATAAACATTTGGTCCTCTCCAAATAAAATACCCTTTATGGGCATAACAATTCATTATATTGATAATGATTTTAAATTAAATAATCATTTATTAGATTTTGATACAATTTGTAATTATAAAAAATACAATACAATATAAAATGTAAATTTAAAAATATCGATGGCTCTAAAAAGAGCTTATAGTAAAAATGTACCTAAAAACATGTATAATTATGTTTAAAAATTTCTAATTGTATTTTTTGTTTATTCCTTTTAAATCAGCACTTCTATTAATATTTTTAATATTTTTAATTCTGTATTAAAAGTAAAATTTGAAATTGATTTTTTTTGCATTACATTAGACAATGCAATTAATAATTTAGCATTTCTAAAAATTTTAAAACAAAAAGATAATTTTGATAATGTGTGTGTGCAAATGCTTTTGCCATATTATACATTTGGCTGTCATGGCTGCATTGGAACCCTTGAATACAACTTTAAAAAAAATAAGAAATTTTTTAAAAATTTTTAAACTTTCTATATCTAAATTTAATAAACTCGAAAAAATATATCTTGAAAAAAATCCACACTTAAAATTTCCTCAAATTTTGGATATACCAACACGTTGGAATTCAACATACCAAATGCTTGAAAGAGCAATATTGCTCAAACCCTATTTGACAACATATACCAATCATTTACAAAATACCAATCAAGAAAATTATATTAGTGCCTTAGCCTGGAATAATATAGAAATATACCGAGAATTTCTGGAACCATTTAATTTTTCTACAGAGATGGCCTCATGTGCTAATACTCCAACAATTTCAACAATTATTCCTTTATATTCCAGTATTTTTGAGCATGTGGAGAGTTATATCCTAATGCTATTTTAAAATAGCTTCTTTAGCTGCCTTAACAAAACTTAATAAATACTATAATTATAATAAACACCTCTTTATTATTTCAACAATGATTGGCCCAAGATTTAAACTATCAAGTCATTTATTAAAGCATAATAATATGGAAACTCTTATTGGATATCTTACTAATGAATACAATATTTATAAAATAAATAATCAAAAATTGCCAGAGATTATCTAGCAATTCCGGCCACCTCATCTAGCTCTGAAAGGGCTTTTTCAGAAGGACGGTATGTTATAACAGACCAACGTTGTTCACTAGATGAGCATACTATACAAGCTTGCTTGTGCCTAAAAAGTTAGATGCGCATGCAAGATTCTTCTTAAATACATAAAATTATTTCCTTTTCTTATATTAAAATTATATCATTATTTTGCATTATATTTTGTATAAATAGACAGTTATGTTACATTTTTAGTTTACTTATTTTGCTATGTTCTTTGTGATAAATAAAATGGTTCAAAATCAATACGTTTATTATTGTTGATACAAAAAATACAAGAATAAATCAAAATTTTTTATATTCACATCACCTAATAAATTCCTAGTTTAAAAAAAGAATTTGAATTCAGTAAAATTTTGAGAGTTGGTTCTTAGCCCTGATTTTATGGTATCATGATTTTTTTTCCCATGTTTATTTAAAATTAGAAATTAAGGGTTTTATAATCACTATTTCTATTCTTTTAATTAGTAATTTGAATTTAAACCAATACCAATATAAACCAATACCAATAGCAATACCAATACAAGAAATAGAAAATATTGTTTAAACCAATACCAATATTTTAGACCCAATACCAATACAATATTTTGTTAATATTGGGTTTTTACTATTGGTTCCCAGCCCTACTACCAGTATACAAAATTTAAGAAAAATTGAAGGGGGTCGGGTTGAAAATCGACTTTTTTTTGTTGATTTGATATGGAATTCACCATAATATATACAAGAATTGAGAATAAAAATTTACCATTGACCATTTATTATGAGTTTTCTTCAAGATATAAAAGTTCGCAAGATAGCAGAACTCAGATTACACGAAAGATGCGACAGTAGCCACTGGACAACAATACACATACTCCTTAGGAGGGAAAAAGGATCTATAATGCAAAAAAAGATTCTCGAAATAGATAGACATAGAGAAAATGTAATATTTGAGCTCAAATACTTTTGTAAAGCTAATGTCTTCAAGAAACTTCCATCTATAACGCTAGACAACAACAAACCAATTGCTGACACAGATGAACAGATGGCGCTGTGGTTAGACCATTACATTGTTATTTTTGAATCAAGGAGATCAACCTGGCTATAATCCACTAGTCGAGACGCCGAGGAATCTTCTGCGAACTTCTCATCAGTTGAAATAGTTCCCGATAAACAAACTCAGGAATAACAAATCTCCGGGTTTCGATAATATTACTAGGGAACACCTGAAAGCTGATCCCTCAAAAGTATTTCTATTTCACGATTAATTTTTAATAAAATATGACTCACTGGGAAGATGCGGCTAGAACATGTCAAACTTTTACTACTTTCCTAAAATTTTTAAACCAACCAAATACAAGGATTAAAGAGTCATTGTTCTTACGTCGGTCAAATCAAAGGTTTTCATAGTCCGTCTAAAAACCGCATCCTCTCTTCCATACCAAGCCTGTTCTCCAAATTTATCTGCGCCTATCGTTCAGGGAGAAATATAATGGAACCAATTTTAACTTGAATATAATAATGCAAAAAAACGACTAATATAAGTTACTTTCTATTTCACATTCATAGGCTTTAAACGCGCCTTTGACAACGTTAGTCATGACTCTCTTTAGAACATCATAACAGAATGCGGAATTGATAATAACATCGTAAAATCCTCAAAACCTATTACTGCAGTTTTTTGCCGCCTTTAAAATTAATAAAATGCAAAATTTGAGCTCCTCTTTATAACCCCTTTTGTTGTTAAAAGTCTCACCTAGATACCTAGAGGATTTCATCACTTTGACCATTTTATCTCTTACTGCGAAGTTTTCTGGGATGGATGCATGATACGAGGGGCGTATCACTGTTTGTTAAAGTTTGTATCCTGACCGGCTTTAGAAGGAATTTAAAATATAATAAAATTACGAGTTTCTTCCAAACTTTTTTTTATCATTACTATATCCTGCGTAAGATATCATCTTATTTGTAACTGCTAAGCATCAGTGGACCTTAGCTCTAATAAATTTGTAGCCCAACATGTTTTATAATTTTGTTAATAACTAAATTAAACAGCAACGGGGAAATACACACACTTGTCTAATGCCTTTTTTTAATTCTAAAGGATGGGGACACTTTAATATTGATTTTAAAGGCGATAAAAATACAGCAGTATGAGTTTTAGGGGATTTTTATTATATTGTTATAAATGCCGCATTCTGCTGAAATTTTTCAAAAGAAGTCATGGCTAACGTTGTCAAGAGCTCGGTTGAAGTCAATAAAGGTAAAATAAAAAGGCAGCTAATATTTGTCAGATTTGCATTATTATCTTCAGAGCTAAAATCGGTTCACCAATATTTTTTCAAGGAAGATTAGTGTAGATAAATTTGGAGAAGGTTTGGTGTAGAAGAGAGGATACGGTTTTTTTAGAAGGACCATGAAAATTTTTGTTGCGATGGACGTAAGACTGATAGCTTAGTAATCTTTGAATTTAGTTGGGTTAGAAATTTAGAAGAAATTGTAGAATGTTGACATGTTCCAGTCGGTAGCATTAAATCGTTTATTAAAAATTACTAGTAAAAACTGCAATAACGTAGTAGAAGCGGCCTTCAGGTGTTACCCTGTAATGTTATCCAGCCCTGTGGATTTGTTGTTTCTAAGTTTGTTTATTGTAGCTACTATTTTTTCAGACGATAAGTCTGCAGATGTTTGCATGGTGTCTTGTCTAGTGGATAATATCAAGGTTGGACTCCTTGATTCAAAAATATTCATGTAATGGTTTAACCACACTGCCATCTGTTCATCTGAATCAGTTATAATTTTGTTGTTACGTAATAGATGGAAGTTTTTTGAAATTATTGGGTTTACAAAGCTTTATGTAAGCCTCAAATATTCTATTTTCTTTCATATCTTTGCCAATCTCAAAGACCTTCTTTTCAATGGAGATCATTCTGTCCCTTCTAAGGAGTATGTGTATTGTTGTCCAAAAGTTTGTCATATCTCCCTGAATATGATTTCCGCAATCTTATGAAGAGTGTCCTCCGATAACCTTTAATTTCTTGTGCTGAAGGTTTGAGGTCTTTATAAGCTGCGAATAAATCGTTTTTGAAGGACTAGCATTCATCTACAGAAGTTGACTCCAATGTCGTTAGAAAAACTACAGCTTTATCACTTAGACTTTGATCCAACTGTAACTTTACTTCCAATAGTTGTATATTTTTGACGCTCCTTGTCCTAGCGGGGTTTATGGACTGTTTGGGGTATATAACCGTTGGGGGATACCCCATAAATTCATTATAAGGAAAATCGTTAATTTGCTCTTTAGGCCATCATGTAAAGTGAAAACATAAGCAAACCTTCAAACCAATTAGACGCCGATTATTTGTAAATTTTTGTATATTTAATTTTGAGAAAAAGAAAGATGAAGACAAACAGGATAATTAAGAGGGTTTTCCGATGGCCTAGTCATATAATAATGTGTTTAAAAATGTTACAGGGTATAAATTGTACGTATAATTTTGCATGATTAGCTTGTTAATAATGATAACATTTATTTTATTAAAAAGATGATTTAGGTTATCAAGGTACTTAATAGCATGTGTTAATTTATATAGGGATTAGAAGATTAATTCCGTGTTTAGTTTAGAAAAAAATCAAAAGTGAAGGGAAAAGAGAAAGTACCTAATTTAAGAGAAATAAATGATGTGTGTTATTGGGTGGAAAAAATAAGATTGATTAGAGAGAGGAGGGTAACTTCCTAGTAAAAAGCCTTAATGATTGATTTCATGACAAGAGCGATTTCGAGGAAAAGGTTATTTGGAAAAAGATTATATGGGAGGTGGAAATATAGGATGGATAGGGGCAATATGTTAGGAGATAATATACAAATTTAAGAGTTTTCTATCTTAAGTAGTACAGTTCAAAGGAATTTTACAATAATGGCAGTGTCAGTAAATTTTATTATTACATATTTTTAGAGGCTTAGTTTAGTAAGTGTAAACTAGATTAAAGTTTAATAGGAAATAAATTTTATCCCTAATTTAAGATACAGAGAGGATTTCCTGTAGACTTTTATTATGGCGACCAACATGCTAGGTTATTAAATTCTAAAGATATTCGTAGTTTTCTACTGGATTGTGAATATTCTTAACGAGTTAGAGAGGTATGGAGTAAAATTTGAATTTCTTTTTTTATTATTTAAAAATTTATACCTCCATTTAAGTATATCATCTTGAAACCGAATAGTTTAATATAGAAGTGAAGACGTTAGTAGATTATATGTAATTGAATTTAAAGCAAATATTTGAATTTTAAGTTATAATAGAAAAATGATTAAAATTAAAAAATAAATTCAAACTTTTTAAAATAATTATAAGAACTTAGGAGAGGTGTCAATTAGTTATGATATCATACTATTTTCTTTTGTTTTGTTGCTATCTAAAATGGAAGCCGTTTATAGATTTTATTTATTATTGTTATGAATAATATTTTACTTTTTTAAATAATTTCTTTTGGGTGTAAGCCGATATTTTCCTTGTTTTTCATTAATTTCAAAAGGAATTGGAAGTAATAAAAGTGATTGATTAGTTCAGAGGGAAATTATATTTTATTCAAATTTTAGCTTTAAATTACATATAATCTACTAACGCCTTCCGCTATATGATATAAAACGACTCGGCTTGAAGATAGTATACTCAAATGGAGCGTCCTATTGGTAATAAAACAATGGCTTAAAGAGAAAATTAACGATTTTCCATAGACTTGAAAAAATGGACGTAATTGTGGTAAAAAGTATACAATGAACATTCAATAATTATATTTGCTCATATTGTAAAAATTTATAATTTTTTAAATTATTATAATGTGGAATATAATATAGAAAGCCTATAATTTTATATAAAGGGCTCATTGGGCCCCTATGGTAGGTGATGTTAAATTTTTTGCTGGTAAGCTAATGGTTAAATATATTAATATTATCCTCTTTATTTAACACAAATTAGAATGCTCATTATCTGCATGTTATAATCCTTATTTCATCACAATGAATAAATGGCATTTCATAATTTTACTTATACTGAATATATCATAAATGAGGATTAATTTTTATTGTAATTTCCTAGTTAAAAGTTTTTTTAATATGATTTTTTGCAGATATTTAGTATATACACTTAAAATACTTTTTTTTGGAAATGTAATTGTATTATATTCGAATACATTTTTTAAAGTTGCCTACCTAGGCGAGAATAAGGGCGGTGTGGCAGAGTTGGGACGGGTGTCGACCCCGTCCTCCTCGTCCATCATGCGCTCTAGTAGAGCCAAATCATTCTTGTCTATGGGTGCAATCGAAATATCCCTAACGGCCCGGAACTGGCCGCAGTTGTTGAGATGTTCGTTCTCGAGGCGAAAAAAGTTCCATACGAAACGCCTGATTGAAAAATATTTTTGTAATATAGAAAAAAGGAAGAATCAAAAAAAGTCAAAAATTGAACATTATAAATGGTGTTGTCATAGAGGAGATGGGGGTTATAGCGACACCTTAGAGTCCATAAAATTAAAATTATATTAAATTTTTTAAATTTATAAAATGTTTAAAAAAAATTTTTGGCAAAAATTTCTGAGGAGTTAGACACGCTCATAAGATTTAATTAAATTTAGGCGCAAACTTTATTATTTTTATCAATTAGCGTTCCTAAGAATATTCGATATTCAAGTCGGAATCGAATATCGCTTTCATATATTTAAATCAAATAAAAAATTTGATATTCGTCGTCATTCGTATTCCAATAATTTTGTTTTAATACTCATAATTATTAATTTTTTAATGTTAATATTTTCATATAAAATTTTATATTTTTATAAAAAGTATTGAATTTCTTACTATGCTCGTAATCATTTTTTTACTTCATGATTAAAAACATATATAAATTAGAACTAGTAGTAAAATGATTGACTAGTTTACTTATTTAAATTAAAATTACGTTACCCATCCAATTTTTAGCAACTGAATCCCTAATTCAGACGCTATTTTATCCAAATCCCTTTTGATTTTTGTTAGATTGGCTATATAAACTATATATAGTGTCAATAAAGGCTTTAAAATGGGTAACACTTTTTACGGCATAAGACACCGCTAATTCTAAATTATGATTTAAGTAGTTAGTATACACACCCTATTTCTGGTGCCCTCCCTAACCAAAGAACATTTTTTTGCAAAAAAATCTACACCCGACAGATTTAAAAAGATTTAGCAAGATAAGGACTATCTCCTCTAATTCCTTCATTTTCATAAAATCGGTATTTGGATCTTCTTACGGTGATCATATTTTTATATTTCTAGACCTAATTAAACTGGAATCCCGGTTTAGTCAATCGGCTGCTTTTGTTGATATAATTTGTATTTTTTTTTAAACTTTACTAAACACGACTTGTCAAAATTTGATGTGATTAACCAATTTCTCTTCGTTCCTCTGTTAACGAACTAATTAAAATAAGAAAGGGTAAGTTTTTGAAATTAAAAATGTATAATTATATTATTTTATTTATATAATATTTTATGTTTATTTCATGATAAAAAATAATAATATGCTAGAATATCATTATAAAACGTGCCCTTTTAGGAAAAGGGGACGTAAATTTTTGTTCCGATAGCCCTGCATATTTATATAATTACATTACGTTCTTTTTACATACTTACATAAATTAATTTATAGGTTTAAATAAGCTTATAAATATTTTTGCAATGGATTAAATAGTCTATATTATTTTTATTCAAGCAAATAATATTATTTATACTTTATAATTTGATAAACATTATGAAATTATTATAAATTTAAAATCAGAACACTAAACTTATATTATAAATGTAGACAACGATCGATATATTATTTAATCTTTCTAAAGTAATAATTATTGCATCAATATTTTTTTGCGTCAAGAAATACTGTTAAAAAGATTTCCCCGAAAGATCAGATTATTTTTCTAAAGATTCGAGTACTATTAGGTTACTTATTTTAGGAAAAGGTCCGATCTTGGTTCGTGAAAAATAAGACCGAAATAATTAATACAATATTATAAGGAAACCGGAAAAAAAAATAATTAAACATTTTGCCAAGGTCTCCGAGTCTATATGTTAAAATTTTTAAATCAAATTCCAGTATTACTGATTCAGATAAAATGCCTGTCAAGGGTCCGCGCATGGCTCTAGCTTATATCAAAAACATGCTACGAACCCTCCAAATTGTTTAAATTAAAAATAATATAGACCAGGGTTCTTATTATTAAATTATAACAAAAGTTAAAACTAGTAGGTTATGACCAAACTTACTCCTAATGTATTAATATTTAATTTACATATGTTCCAACTTGATTACCGATTTTCAAATTTTTAACCAGTAAAACATTTAGATAAAAAACCTATTGAAAGCTTTTTAAAACTTTTGTCTTTAAGAAACAAACTACTTAGCTTAGTAATTATTTATATACCGGACCTGGACAGAATTTTGTCGAACAAGGTCTATGTTAAGCGTGCCTAGACGGAACCCCATTGTAACTATTTTTTCAAAACTAGACCAGTATCGAACTCGGCAAAAATTTTGCATGAAATAGAACCCTGCTATAAATTTTATAAACTTATTCCTGCCCCATGATCTATTTGACATCATAAAACAAAAATGTAACAAAAATACTTCGTATTTTAATAACAACCAATAACATGTGTTTTTATTTTTGAAATCCAATCATTAAATTTTAGTCAATTGTTAAATTTTGGAACTTTATATCTAATATTTAATTATATCATTCATTATAAGGGGTAAGTGTAATATTATGATGATTTCTTAGTTAAAATTAATTATTTAAATTTATGCTCACATAATAATTTTTAATACTATTTCTCAAAGGCATTTATAAATTTTTAAAAAAATCCATTTTTAAATATGGCTAAAAAAAATTTATAAAATTATTTTTACATATCAATCAATTTTAATGTCTTAAAAAGATTTTTAAATAATCAAATGTCATCTATACGTTTTTTTTATACATCGCGACATTTTTTAAAATAATTACCCAGCCGCGCTAATTATTCAATAAATTATTAGAAAAATGTAAAAGATAGAAATTAAAAATATTGGAGCACATAATATATTCGAAATTTATTGATTTAGTTATTAACATTAGATTCAATATTTAAACTATTTGGTTTTTAATTTAAAAAATAATTATAACAAGAGTAAAAGGTAAAAAAGAAGATTTTTGTACCTTTAATCCCCATTATTCTGATAATATAATTGCTATTGAGCTAAAATTACGTTTTTGATATAACTTTAACAAATATGACGTGCCTACAAATTTTTACCGAAATTAAAATAGGTCGGCCGAAAATTTCGATTTTCTTGCTCATTTGACATGGAAAACCCAAAATAATAAGAGAAAATTAGATATGGAAGAAATCCTATATGTCGTTAAATTTATTATTGCAATGAGACGCAGCTCATTCAAGCAATATATAAAATTAAAACCCAATAAATGAGGTGTCAAAGTTTTTGCTTTCTCCACATTTTGATGAATATTATTTAAAAATTTATGTTGGCAAGCAAACAATTTCTATATCTGTTAAAAATTATTATGGTAGTTATGAGTATGACTATAAATTTTTACATTTTTGCATGAATATGTAGTAATGTATAATTAGCATCTTTACCTGGTATTACATGTAACTGGTCAATCACGTATATTATATATAACATCTGGAATTAGCGTAGATATTACAGAACATTTTTACAAGCTTATTTAGATGGTATTCTCGCTTTCTTTTTTTCAGGTGATAACAGCGTTTTTACTATGTGCGATTTAAATTCTATTAATTTCATATATCTGATCTCCGTGCTTTGCACTAATTACCGGCAACATAGCAAGAATTAATCATGCATACATCTAAGATGAAAAACAATTCCTAGCTAAAACATTTTTCCTTTAATATAAATCAAACCAACCAGCATATAGTGTAAGTCACCCCCTCCTACCAAACATTTATTGTTAATTTTTGATAAACTAGGTTTACTCACTTGTATATATTTTTTTTGTCACTCAATGACCATTTCTTTACTTTTTCTATCGGTTCAACACCAACAAAAGATGGTATAATATGTATAAATTTATTGTCACACCCTTATAATTATATGATCGTTTTTTAAAATGTTTTATAGTTTTTATCCAATATACAGATATCTTCCGCTATCCATTTTATATCTTTTAAGATACGAATACTTCCTTTATCTTTTTGATTATCTCGTTCAATTTGTAAGGAAGTGATGAAGTTAAAATTGTTTCATCAATTTGACAATGACATATTCTCCAATATCCGAGTCATCGAGGTCACCTAATATATCTCCTTCTAATAATTTTATATTGATTGACATCTATAAATTATATAAATAAAATTTTAAGAAAAAGTCAACTGAATCAGAAGTCCGTAGGACCAGGACAAGCTTAAAGTTAAATGACCTGAATTCGAATATATATTTTGGTAAAATATAATTTTATTTCTAAAAATTAAGTATAAATACAAAATATTTGAAAAAAATATCTAAAATTCCAGTTATTTTGGAATTATAAATTTAAAATTGATATAATATAAATAAAGTAAAATAAATTTTAACTAAAATAATAATCATCATAATATTATACTGTTACACCTTATATAATGAATAATAATTAAATAATTCGTAGAAATCTTTATGGTAAATATAAATAATAGTTACAATTTACAAAATTTATCAAAATGGATAAAATTATATGATTGGATTAAATTTAATATATTTGCATTTATTTGTAAATACGAGATCGTTTTCTTATATTTTTATTTTTTGGACTTTTATAATAAAAAAATATATAATTACATTTTATGATATTAAATTAATTCATGGGGGAAGGAAAGAGCTAAGCCGCCTTTTTTTAGGAAAATTAATATTGTGATATAACAAATTTTTTATAAGAACTATCCTTTTTATGGCTGAGCGAGTTGAATAAATTATTATTAATGTGATGTAATATATTTTTTTGGTATTTAGGAATAAAAGGATAAGCGTGTACCAACTCCGGACTCCCCGGCTTATTCCAAAATTCTGAAAGAAATAAAATGCTAGAAAAAAACAAACTCAAAATTATTACCTAAAGACCTCCAAAGGAGCGAGAATAGAAATGAGAATATCCGCTTCGAGCAACTCTTCCTTTCCGACAGATACTGTTAGGGTCCACGCGAATCTAAGAACTAAATCTTCTATCATGGCAAAGTAGTAATAGGACTAATAATATTAGGAGGGAATTTAAAAATATTAATTTTCACGGCAAGATTTATCTTCAAATTTTATGACAATGAAAAGGCAAGAAGAATTCCTTTTCTATAGTGCCATATGCAGTGTAATCAAAATTCTAGACCAAACGATTTTTAAAACTGAAAAGGTCTAGAAGACCGATTACATGAAACCAAACAGCGTTAGGCCGGATTTTGACCATGCATGCCTGATGTATTTCCGCTTCTTAATTTTCATATTCAAACCCTCTTTCTTTACATTTCCTTGTTTATGTTAAATCATCCTATTCATATGGTGTTTGGCTTAAGCCTCTTCTAAACGTTATTTTCTCAATAATTTAGATTTCAATTCATTTTTAATTAGTTCAAGTTTTTCTTGCATTCATAATACTTGTTAATTCGTTTTAAGATAATAACTAAATTTTTAATAAACTTTCGTTAACAATCTTCTGTAAGACCTATTAGATTCATCTGAAGTTTTCTTTCGATTTGTACTTATTTAGCTAAATATGGGTATAATTGAATAACATTTTTTCCAAAAAAAAATTTGTGGCAAATATTTTTTTAAAAACCTTTTTTGAATATACCATCTGCTCCCTCAACAATCTATTCTCCGGTGGTGTGTTAGGCTCTAACAAACCCCAATCTCTCTTGATATCCCAGGCGTAGGCGTAAAGCGAGCTAACTATCGCCGAACCTATCCAAAAGTACAGGGTCAAGTCACTGCTCAGGGATTTTTCTTGGCGTGAGTTGGATTTTTATTAATTTAAAATATAAAAATAAGAATATGGTAGGTCATTCTATAAAATAAAAAGCATATGAATAATTATTTATGAAAAGTTAGAGTTCAACATATTACTAACATTTTTTAGTTTCAATTAATTGCATAAAATAAATTTATTAATCAAACGGCCTTGTCTATTAGTTAAATAAAACAGATACATATGGCTATTTCGAATATGAATTTGATTTTATTGGTGGAAAACTCTGTGTCTCGGTCTGAAACAGATTTTCAAAGACCAAACCGAACCGCAAACCTTAATGTAAAGACCAACTCAAACTGACCACAATATAAAACCCAAACTGGACCATGGTCTGAACGGATTTCTATTTTGAATACCCATAAAAGGCAAAATATAGGTATTATAAAATTGAAAAAATTTATTTGTAAATATCAAAATAATAAATTATGATAATTAACACAACCGTAATCATTAACTTCAGATGGTAAAGTGAAAGGGGAGTGCTCCTCCTAATTTTTTTATTTAAATGAATTTAAGGTTGGGTTGCGTACGACATTTTTTAGCAATAAAACATAAAATTTAACCTTTTTTAATATTTACTTTAATGGGCATCCGATAATTTACAAATAAGCTCCCATAATATAAACAGTGGCGCTTCTGGTCACTATATATTATAATAATAAAATCAGTTTCATTAAGAATAGATTAAAAAATTTCTTCATTCTATATTCTATTTTTAGGTAATAATCATGATGGAATTGTATCATTTAGCCTTATAATTCTATTTATCTTTGTTACTAAATCCTGCTTAGAAAATAGGGGTGTTCCTTAGGTTGTACCTTGGCTACTGGTGTTTATCCATCTCATAAAAAATGAGCCCATATAGATAATCAGGCTCAAAATTTACATAACTATCATATATTTTTATCAAGCTAAATATTAATGAGATTTTATTTCCAAATGATTGAATATTTAATTTTTATAATCCTAGAGTTTTTTTCCACTTACCAATTACACTGACTAAAAATTGAGAAATTTTTATAGGTAAGCTAAGGCGGCGTTTTAAAGTTATTTACAATGAGAAATAAAACCAACACCATTTATAAAGCATGGCCGCTTCATATTATTGAAAATGTCGATTGCTAAAGCAAGTTTAGAATTATACAATACCAAAAAACGTTTTTTGATATTTGTAGAAAAATAATGCCTAGAGAAAAACAAAAATTTAACTTCAAAGAATTGTCTAATTATAAATTATTTACTATGAAAATTTAAAGTAATGTATATTATTTTTTTACATGTTAAATTTATCCAATATTTATGCAATAGCAAATAACTCTTCAAATGAAGTTGTTCTCAAATAAAAAACAAGATTTTATTTTACTAAAATAAGAGTATATAAATAAAATGCAAAAAAATAAGCAAAGACAAAACTAATATCAAAACAATTTTGAATAGTTCGATTTTTGTGTCCTATATGATTATCTCTGGACCGTTCTGGTTGATCTGAGTCTATCTAGTCCAAAATAACCTTTCCGATATACAAGGTTAAGGACCATTTGATCCAAACTTTTGATTATACAAGTATGAAAAATAATACAATGTTTGTTCAAAAAAATATATCACATCGGGTTAAAATGGGTGCTGTATCGAAAATTAGGAACCCATTAGTTAAGTTTTTTTATAGATAAAAATATTTGAAATATAAATATTAAGTAATCTAAATCATTGATTTTACTAGGTTGAAAGGTGTGAAGGGTAGAAAACAAAACCACGAAAAACGTTGTGGAATATTTTCCTGCGTTGACCAGATGAGGGTAGGCTTGTTTGGAATCACGGTAACGCCTGAGGCATTGAAAAAAACGAAACCAAGCTGGAAGCATGGCAATGACTGGCCGAACGCCGTAAGAGTTCGTGAAACAAACGCCCGTTTCTTTCCATTTAATATGGGATCAAAATACAACATTATATAATTAGTGTGCATACAAAGTGAAGAAATCAAAAATAGAAAGAAATACCACTCATTATATCAACGATTACTTTTTTCCGTTTTCTCCACTATATTTCCATCATTTTCCCTTTATTTTATCTACCCCTCCTTTCTCCTTTTCTGCATTATAAATTTTATTTTTCCTTATGTTTTCCTCTCAACTTCAAGTGTTTACTTCTCTCAGGCAACCATTCGACCTCTATAGCGTAAAAACAGAACAAATATTCGAAATCCAGAAACACGGTCACGAGACTGTTGAGTTGATCAGCTAACCAAAAGTCGGCGAATCCCACGTGGTAAAACGGGGCATTGCATATGCGCCACTAAATAAAACAAAGGTCAAGGTTCATAAAGAGAGTCAAGACGAAGAAAGAAAGATAATATTAGAAAATGTTAGAGGGTTACTAATATCCTAAGTAGCCAAAATCGAGATCGATAGTAGAGAGTAGGGGTAGGGTTAAGCAAAAATAGGATGTAAATGGCCACCAGTACAAGCGGACTCAGAAGGGCAGGTATACGCAACGGTTCACTAAAAAGGTACACCAGCACAGCCAGAGCCCATATTACTCCCAAGATACTGGCGATCTGAAAATATTTTTCAATAAAACTAAATTAATAAATAATAACAATCTACTCCTTTTTCTTATTTCTTTTCTTAAAAATCTTGATTCCTTTCTTATATTAATTCACACTTATATCTTTTTTAACTAAAAAAAAATAGGAGGGGAGGAGTTGCTTACTTCGAGTATTTGTTGGTCGGTAAGATGGTTCCGCGGATCTATTTCGAAAATGAGTACATGATTGACACCTGTTATTTTAAAATCATGTCAAAGACAATTTTAATATAAAAACAAATAAATCATTCATGTTTTAAGTGTTGTTAAAATATTTACGAAAATAAAATATATATTTAAGTCAAATCACACATTATCTAAATTTTAATTAGAACTTGCTAAGCCATTTCGGCTTAGCTGTTGTCAATGAAAATTTTTCAGCCCGGTTAAGGCTAATTCGTTTTGAAAGGTTGAGCGAGCTCTGTCTATTCTTTTCTTTTTTTCTAATCTATTACTCATGTTTAAGTTCTTTATTTCTCTCTAATCCTTTTTATAAACAGCTTAATTAGCCTAACTTGTTACATTTCTCTTTCTGAAAACTTAGAAAATGATATGCAAAAATAAATAAAAATTATTTTTATTAAAAATACCTGCACTCTGCCACCCGTAAGTGTTTATGCCGAGGAGATAAGTGAATAGAACGACGAGAAATGCGCCTCGAAAAATTCGGACAGCCGGACGCCAATCATTCTTATGATCTGTGAAGATTGCTGGGAATCACAAAAAAGAACCGGGGTGGGAGTCAAAATTTTTTTTAAAATAATAGTAGGTTGATGAGCCAATTATAAGAAGTTTAATATTTCGAAATTATAGTAACTTGAATATTAGTGATTTATCTGCATTAATAATTTATATAAAAAATTATTAGAAGAAAAACTGACTGATTTTTTGCGAAATTTAATTTAAAATTATTAAAAGAAACAAAATAACAGTATATGCAATAAATCAGTGGATCTCGATATAAAAGGACCTTTTTTTATTTATAAAACTTCCATCCTTATTCCTAATGATTATATTGTTTGGTAAGTAAGTCGCAAATTAGAGCCCAACTTTCATTTTTTTTTCGCCATTTCCTTGTAACTATATATAATTTAATAGTGCTGGAAAGTTATGTCGAAGAATGTAACGTTTTTTGGGGATAAAATAATGTAAAACATATGTTTAAAATCAAGAAGAAAATGTTGTAGTTATGGTCTAATGTTACTCTCAAAATTATTATAAATTATCTTATCTTGATTCATTATCTTGTTTTGATATTTTATCTGATGCTAATATTTTATAAATTATCGTTTGGATTAAAAGGATGATTTTATATTTGCATAACTATAATTACAATATTTTTATTTTGTCAGAGTTTATGCCGATTTTTCGTGGATAATTTTTATTATAAAGATTGAAGTTTGTAAAATTTAAGGAACAATAAAACCAATAGTACAAAGTAATTGAGCGACCCTAAACGCGTTATGTTCATGCGGTGCGCTTAAGCCAAAAAATAGGTATAATTTATTAATAAGGAGCGTTATGCGTTAAGATGATAACGCTCCATTGTTTGCGTTATTTGAAAACATTATGATGATAACGCTCCAATGTTTGCGTTATTTGAAAAAATTTAACGCTCAATGTGTCATCGTTAACGCTATGAAGAATGAGCTGTAATTTCGATGCATAACGCGTTTAGTATAAATTAGGCCTTCGGTTATGCAGATTACAAGATATCTATAAACTCATAAATAATTACTTTAAGTATCCTTTGCATGGATAGAGCAATTAATGGCTAATTTAAATGGAGCCACTATAGTTACGAAAATAGAAATATCTAACGCCTATCTGCAGATTAGTGAATGACAAAGCCAGCGAAATGTTAACAATTAAGATTATGGTTGTTAAACCCGGGTATAATTCCTGGGAATATTATCGTTAACGCAAACGTTACTCATTACTTTAAAAAAAATTCTTAAAAAATATATTATATTATTATTTATAAATAATTTAAGCTGAGTTTTTAATTCCAATCAGCCACCAAGGTTTCTTCATTTATATTATATTATTAAGTTTTTGTTATTGTATTTTATACAAGATTGTTAATCTAATCTCTAATATTATCATTTATTATATGTCAATGCCACTTATTTTTTTCAGTTGATCTCTGCCCTGGCTCAGTATGAAATTTTTTTTAACACAAATAAAGAAAATTAAGAGCACTAAGTCTACACTTTGTATGTGTAGATTGTGTCCTCAAAAATTTCAACAACATGTCCAGCAGCATCTAAAAAACAGAAGGTAAAAATATGAATTCATATTATATTCTGATAAAGATATTTTAAAAAACTGGATGAGGTTCTCAATAAGATTCTTGTGAAGATGATCTAACAAGGTTTTTTGAGAATAAAGATCATCCTTTAAATATTTTTAATAAATTCTTCCAAATAATAATTTTTATGTATTTATAATATAATCCTCCTATCCTCTGCGCCAATTAATCGTGTGTTTAGCATAGCGAAAGTTACATTGCAAGCGCTTTTATTTATTTTATCAAAATTTTGATCACTTGTTAAAAATAAATATATAGTTATTACAAAAATAACTATCTTATAATATATTATTTTTGCATAATTTAATTTTATTATCTATGGGGAAAAATATAGATAAGCAGAAAATGTATATAAATATTTAGTAATTTTTTAAGTAACGTGTTACATTTTTGAACAGCCAATAACTACGCTCCTTTTTTTCACAAGGTAAATAGTAATGGTAATGAGTTCCTTTTTCACGTAACGAGTAACGCGTTTTTTTATTGAAGTAATCTTTACACTAGTTGAACCTCATGGTAATTCCTCATGGAATTCACTTTAAATAAATTATTCAAATCAATAATTTTTTTAAAAAACTTTATTGGAAAGAAAAGTAGATTACATTCTTATGAGGCAGAATTTTGATCAAGAGTCATGAGGAAGCATACCGATCAGTTGGCTATTTAAATCAAATTTATATTTATTTCCACACCTTGAAATATATAGATATGAAATAATAATATTCATAAAACCGAATAGCGATATTTATATCTCTCCATTTCGAGAAAATTGGCAGATTAAATCTTATAGACCATTAGAACGAAAGAAAAAAATAATAAATGGGCTATAAGACAACAAACTATTTAATAGCAAGTCAAGATTTGTGCGGATAGGTCTGCTGTCCTTTTCAAATAACCTCTCTCAATTTTTCACGATCTTAGGCACCCTTAATATTATTATAAGTGGCTGTTAGTTCACATATTGCCAGCGTTGTTTTTCGCCGGATCGAACCAAAAGGCCTGACTAACCTAGTCTTGATGGGGATAATGACAGTTTGGCTCGATCTGGTTATTTAAAAACACCCACTCCAATACTCAAGTCATGAATCATTATGTTTCGTGAAATGGTTTTATGAAATATAACTATAAAATTTATATCAATATGCATTGGAATAGATTTGTGCTCACATTAAAAGGAAATGTTAGCTATTTGTATAATATATATATAATATAAATAACATTAAAATAAATTAAACCCGCTAATATGATAACTATAACCAGGATTCCGAACATCCCCAAGAAAAGACCCAATCTAAAAGAAGTCCACAAAGATTTCTGAGAAATGATAAGGAAATAAATAACATAAAAAATTTATCTCTATTTTTTTATTATTCTAATGATTTCTTTCCTTATTTACGCATATTTTTCATTCCTTCCCTTATTTAATTATATTTTTTCGTTCCCAACAAGCTTATAATTATATTTTCATATTTGCTATATATGAACTTCGCTAATTATAAATATATCATAACTTGTTCGCTGAGTGGTGGAACCCTGAGTCTTTTCATGGCTTTCGTCCTATCACCGGCAACCAAAACATTCGTGTACAGAGTCTGCATTATGAGCGTACAAATTGCAAATATTTTTTTTTTAATATAAAGTGTATTTTATTTTTTTAAAACTTGCCCAATAATTATAAAATATATAAGGGTTCATACTTCGACATCTTGGATGAAGCGGTTTATGTCTTGATTGACGTAGAAAGGTGCATTGTCAACGTTTTGGATTTTCCATTTGTTGCCAGTATCGGTAGAAAACAACTATATATTTTTTAAAAACTCGTTTTAGTTTTTATAGTTATTTTATATAAGATAAAGGTAGTAATAACTCTAAGAGGTTGCGTGCCAGGCAAAAAAATATTTGAACCAGGCTAGGCAAATTGTTATGGGTATATAGTAGGTCCAAAACCTAACCCTTAAAATTGAAAATATTTCCGGATCGGCCTAAAAAAACTTTTTAAATATCGGCCAGCCTTGGCTATCTTTATTACATTTGTCTTTAAAATGTGCATAATTTATATTTTTTAATTACAAAGAATGGGATGGCTGGTTTAAAAATAAGAATTCGTAATGGGTCTAAAAATTTCAAAATATTTTAGACAGGGCTCGAAGCTGTAAAGATTTATCTTGCAAAAAATTTTAAGGCTAAATTAAGATAATTAGTATTTTCCTTCATAAATTATTATGTGCCGGGTCAAACAACTTGTACAAAATATTTTTTACGAGCCGAACAAAAATAATCATGTGCAGGGCCGAAAACTCGATAAAAATTATTTACGGGTTGGTTTGCGCTGGCCATGGTCAACCTATATTCTATGTTTTAAATAATAACTCGTTAACAAATTCAGTAAAAAGCGCTTAGGGGAAAGGGGAATGTAATAAATAAAATAACATTAAAAAGAAAAGAAATAAATAAGTTGGTTAACTAGCATTCTTTTTAAGATAGTTAAAGAACTAATAGTTTAATTTTGAAAGGAAGAATGGGGGTGGGAGATTTTTCGACAGCCTTGTGGATCCGCCGAATTTTTAGAGTAATTTATGTTAAGCCTTCAAATATTATTGATAAAATAATTTATGATTCTTGCCTAAAAAACTTAAATGAAATTTAAAAAATCGGTAATAAATCTTGATGAAGGTGGTTCAAATGCGACTGCGTCAGTAAAATCTCAGGAAGTATTTCATATGCGCAAATTTTTGACACAGTTGCTTAATTAAAAGTTTTAGTATTTTATCTTATTTTATATATTGTGTAATCTTATAAAAAAATATTCAATTTTATTTTTTTTTATTAATACTATTCATATTATTTATTAAGCCATAAAAATAACTAATATCTAGAAATGTATGCCGCCGGTCAAATACACCGCTGCCGGTGATTTTTGACTACGCAGACGTCGCCGCCAAAAAGTGTTAGCGCTCAACACACCCCCGCCGATGTAAAAATTCGGCGGCGTGGAGGCGTGATACATATTTTTTATTATTGACAATAATATTTATTTTATATATTATTTATGAATTGTAATTAGAAGAAATATTATATATTTTTTGATTTATTAAAAAATGCGATTTTATTTTTTAAAATTAATATATATTATTTGCTATAAAAAGATTTGATTTGTAACAATCCATATAAACATATTCGCTCACTTTAAGCAGGTCTGTCACCAACGTGCTAGATAGGTTGAGATAAAATTAGGCAGTAATTTACAGAAAAGGTTATGAAATATTATTATATATTTTATTCTTTTAATTTTTGATGTTTCAAATATTTTGTATAAGACCATCAATTATTATATAAGGAGTAATACAATATTTTCTTAATGCCAACTCATCATATACAATATTTTTTTATCATATAAGGAAATTTTAATTAATGATTTTTATTTTATTGTCAATATAACATATATAAACCAGGACAAAAATAATTATGGAGGTATTGCAATACCATGTAACAAAATACAGTATATCCTTGCAAGTAAAACCTTCTTTTGCATGGAAACATTTTGGATCCTTAATATTAAAAACTTGCACAAATAATAAAAGAACCAGAGTTGCTGCAGATAAGTCTTTTGTAATATATGATTGCAAATTGCACTTGATAAAGATGGTGAGGATGAAAATAATTATTCATTTTCAAAGTAAATTTTTTGATTATTTTTAAATATTTGTGAATTTTTTAATTAGTTATCCAATCAAATCTTTATCAAAAAATATCAGCAAAACAAACATTACTTGACAAACATGACTTATGTAAAGAAGAAATTCTAAACAAATTTAAAATTATTTTTCAAACCCATTGTAAAAGATACAACTGACCCTATAAAAGATAAAAAATAGAAATAATACGGAATGCAAGATTTTCTAAAGGTTATTTGTAAAATCATTATAATTTTTTATAGAGCAATCTTTATTTTTATTTTAACTGTTAAATTATTTAATTATTTTATAATAGAATATTTAAATAATACATCTCATCCCACATTTACAATTTTTTAAGGCATAATGTTTTCATTATTTACTTTTTATTATGAAATATGGTATTATTTCAGATACAAAAGATTTACTAGATAGAACAGCACTTAACCAAAGTGGATTAGATGATATGTATTTATCAATGAAAGCATACATATGTCAGCTATAACATTTGATATGTGGACCGACAAATATCTACAGCGAAATTATATTACCTTTATATTACACGAAATAGATATTAAATTTAGTATTATATTTTATACATTGGCGACACATCATATCCCTCAAAAACATACCGCTGAAACTATTCTTTCCGAGATAAAAAAAGTTGAAAATGAATTTGATTTAGGGTCCAAAAAAATTCAAATGGTTACGGACGCAGGACGTAAAGAAAAGTGTTGGACTAGGAGAATATGACCATTATTTATGTTTGGGGCATGAATTACATAATCTAGACAGTCGATGGAATAAAAAAAAGTTAATAAAATAGAAAATCTCATTAAAAAAGTGAGAGAAATTATAGTTGCCTGATTAAACAGCGGATTTTGAAAATATAAACGAGATCGAAAATAGGAAATGTTTTGAATCGATATCATTTACATCGGATATTTTAGAATTAGATGATAATGATCCTTTTTATGAAGATCGTTTGGGGTTTGATGATGATAGTGCAAATCAAAAATCATATGAGAAAGAACATAAAACCTTAAAATTAAATGTGCCTACACGTTGGTATAGTATTTTAATAATGCTGAAAAGTGTGAGTGGCATTAACAAAAATACTATAAATATTTTATTAAATAGAATGGAGAAACCGGATCTCAAACTATTTAATTGTTGCATGAACTTTTAAATTTTCTTAAAACCATCAAAAAAAATTGTTGCATTTAATTGTAAAAGAGTATAATAGTCCTCCTATAGCATCCCTTAAACAAAATCTGCATACAAAATTTGATCAATAACCGATCATCAGGTAATATTTTAAAATATATAAATTAATTTTTTTTATATTATTTCTCTTTATTTTATTTTTTTACTTAGGTGTTAGGAGGACTTTTGGATTCTCGTTTTCAATCGATAAACATAGTAAAAGAATATTTAAAGGAAAAAATATTACTCCGGAGCAATTTTTATGTCAACACGCTACCTCTATGTTGTCTTCGGACGAATTAACTGAATGTGAAACAATGAAAGTTGCTTCAGAATTCGACTATCAGTCATTGGCTACGAAACATTCATCTACTGATAACAATAACCTGGAAAAACAAGACTATTTAACTAGTCTAGAAAAAAGAGTGTTATTCATTATTTTCGCCTTATAATTTAGAGATAAAAGTTATCTTAGATTTTTGGAAGATAAGAGCATTGGATTTTCCTAAACTTTCAATATTCGCTAGAAAGGTCTTGTGCGTTCCAGCTATGAGCATACCCAGCGAGCATGTATTTTCCATTTCTGAGTTCGCTCTGAACTCTAAAAGATAATTATTATGCCCTATATAAATAAAATAATATTTATACATGATAAACTTAATAAAATCATTAAATTATAGTTATAAACATAATATTATTTTTAAAGTGTTTCCAATGAATTTTTAATTTAAATTAAAACATTTAAGTTAGAAAAATATTTTACGCCGCTGAGCGGCCATCGATTTTTGTGGCGGCGTTTAAAAAAAAGAAACGCCTCCGCCGATACTGTCGGCGCATATGTCTACTTATACCTATTTTATGGAATTTGTTTATTATTTAAAAGTGGAAAAGGGGAATTTATCGGTGTGATCGAAGGGGGGGGGGGAAGCAATTTTTAAAATTTCTGTCATACTAACACAGCAATTCAATGATAATATCAATTTATTTTAAAATATTAATTTAAATTAACATGCGCCTCAATGGTTCCAAATGGGCCTTAGCCCTAGGTGATTGGTATTTCATGCTAATTGCTCAAATGGGTATAAGGGGGTCACTGAAAATTACAGTATGCCATAGAAGAAATCTCATATTAATTATATAGAAATCAAAAGTCTGGACCAGACAACTTACTCACGATCGCGGTATAAGTAGTCATGCAGGCTCGGATCATTATAATAAAGGTCCAGTTCATGGCTCAATAAATAGTAATGTTATCTTTCCTTCATATTCTTCCTTTCTTGCTTGATAGAATAAATATATGAAAAGTTTTTTTTAAATCAGAAGGTGGAAAATAATATTTCCTAATTTCATTTAAAGCTTTTTGCAATCTAGTTAACTTGATTAAGAGTTCACCTGTTTTAAGGACAGTTTAGCTAGACGCCGAGCCACAGGTGGGGTCTACTCTAATTAAAAAAATTACCACCAGGTTTTGGGTGGACGCAGGCCAAAAAAAATCGTTGCAGGTCTCTAGTATAGAGCACGAATAAATGGTAACCTTTCTTCCTCCCCCACATCGTTCTTGTATTACAACTTTTTTTAAGATCCGAACCGATTTTCCCGTTTAATTTACTAAAAAATTCAAAAATAACATGCTATAGCAATGTGCCAAACGAAGTGGAATTCGAAGTCACTACTGCATGAGAAAAATTCGAATAAAAAAATGAAATGACAATTATGTAGAAATATATAGATGTTTATTTTAAATTAAAAATAGTCTCTCTGCACTTTTATAATTTGAAGAGGAAAGATTTTTAAAAATGGTGTATAAAGAAAATATCATTTAATATTTTTTTTATAATTTTTTAATATTCAATTTTAAAGTTTTATACTAAAATAATATTTAATTCAATTTTATAAAATCATTGTTCAATAAAAAAAATGGAGAAGTTATTTCATAATCTGCAAATGAAACATAATTTTATTAAAAAAAATAAAATCACATTTAAATAGTGTTGTAAACGAACGCGTTCAAACGAAGTTCGTTTTTTTGAAAAAAGGTGATGAACGGCGTTCCTTTTTTTTGACGAACTTTGAACGTGAACGCGTTCCTTTTCTTTGATGAACGAGTTCAATTTTACGTTCGTTCAATTTTAAAAACACTTTTTATTTTTATTTATTTGAAAAATAAATATTAATCCGCATTTTTTAACAAAAAAGTCTTATATTTTTATTTATTTAAAAAATTAATATTTAATCCAATTTTTTAACAAGTCATATTTTTTAATCAGCTGTTTTTACTTTTTCCTCTTTCATATTGCAATTAACGTACCATAACGTGCTACTGCTAGAGAAGATAAGATTAAAGTTTATTCATTTGAATATTTTATATTTTAATTTAATAGATTAGCATTTGCATGGATATAAATATTTCATCATCAGATTCTGAAAATCAAAATTCAATATTAGATGAATTAGAATTACAATGGCCCAAATATCAAAAATATTTTACTGTTTTAAAATCAAAAGGTAATTCAATAGTTACCAAATGTAAAATGTGTCCAAAAAGTATTATATCAGTGTCAACATCTTCAAGCTCCAATTTAAAAAGACATCAGATTGTAACATTAATTATTTTATATTATATAATATGTATAACTATATAGCCAGTTAATAATTTATTTTAATTGTTCTAAGTAAAAATAATTACATAATATATATATAGTTAATTATAATAAGGCATTTTAATATTAATATTAGTCCATTCTTAGCATAGATATGAAAGAAACTAGTATTTTTATGGGAGCTAATTTTGTTTGTCAATGTATTTAAAATTGGGGAAAATAAGATATATATTGTGATATGTAAAATTTTAAAAAACATAAATATTAAAAAGAATATATCTTTTGTCAAGAAAATGAAAAAAATTCTTTTCAGACTAGTTAAAAATGTCAAAAAGTACTGAGTACAAGATACAAAAGGATCTTGTATCTTAGATACAAGTATTTGTGGTACTGCCAAACACTGATTTTAGAATTATTTTATAAGTCATAATGCTATTACCAATTTAATAAAATAATATTATCTGTAGCATAATTTATCAAAAATTCCTTAATTTTTACAGAGTTCTCATGATAGTATGATGCAAGAAATTAATGATCATTTAACAAATTATAGTGATACAATTTTAAAAAAAAGTAAAGACTGAGAAATTTAAACAACAGACACTCTTAAATTATAAAAAAAATGCATCAAATGTGATTCAATCACAAATTGATGATGCAATAATTAACTTTATAGAAGAACTAGAGCCTTTTAATATTGTCGAAAAACCTGCTTTTGTAAAAATGATAATCACATTACAACCAAATAGTTATGTCACGCCCGACCCTTGTGTCAAAAATATCAAAAGATTATAATATCATGATAGATAAAATGATAACTTGTTTAGGCAATCAAACAATTCTTTGCATCACAGCAGATTCATGGTCATCATACCATCGGTATTTTGTACATTAAACTTTGAATATATCAATTTGTTTATATTATTAGTTCGTTTTTAGGCATGACTGTACACTGGTTAGATGCTGTCACTTTAGAAATAAAATCGGAATGGTTAGCTTGCCAAAGGCTAACTATCAAACACACATATGATTATTTAGCTGAAACAATTTCAAACCTTCTAAAGAAATTTAAAATACATAATAAGGTAACATTATGTGTCACTGATAATGCAAGAAACTTTTTAAAGGCCTTTAGGTATAAATAAATACTCTATATTTTAATTTTTATATTTAAAAAAAATTATAGATGATTTGAGAAAATATCTGAAGATGAGGAAGATGAAATTGAATCATTATCATTAAATGAGGTGTTTGAAAATCAAAATAGGGAGAAAAACTTTATCTATCTCCCCAAACATCACTCTTGTGCTTGCCACAATCTTAATTTAGTGGCAAGTGTTGATGCTGAAAAAGCATTAGAAGATGTATCTTTTAAAAGAATATTAAATAGTGCATTTGATAAATGCAAAAGTTTATGGAACAAACAAAATCAGTCAACATCATTTGCTGCAGACTTAAAGAGTAATTTTTCAAGATTACTTATTAGGTCTGTTATTACCCGATGGAATTCTTATTATAATTCTTTGGAATTAATAGATTCCTTAGTAAAAGAAAATTCTAGTTTGTTTGACAAAGTCTGTGATATGGGAGGATTAGCTAGACTCTCAAACAATGATAAAAATTTTTTGGAAGAGTACTGTATTGTAAGTCCTAATAAAATTTTTTAGAATAAATATTATAATGAATTTTTTTAAATATTAAAATAGATCATGGAGCCTATTGCAACAGCTCTCACTATTTTAGAAAGTGAGGAAAAGATGCATTTGGGATATTTGACCCCGACAATAACAATAGTTATTATAAAATTAAACAAACTCAGTGGTCTAAAATATGGGCAACCATTGATAGTTGCTGTATTAAATGGGATTAATAAAAGGTATTAAACCTATCACTATCAAATTAATTACATATATTTTATTTTTTTAAAGATTTCAACATATATATGAAGATCAATATCTTCTTTCAGCAATTATACATCCGATATTCAAGCTTCAATGGCCTTGGATAAAGCTTCCACAAAATACCTTTAAAGAATAAACTTATAGCTCTTTTGAAAAAAGGCATTGAAACCCCAAGAATTGATAATGAAAGAAATGTCAATTCCGAGATATCTTTTTTTTGACGAGGAAGAAGAGGGCAGATTGGAGGATGATAACATAGCTCAATTTTTTGAAACAATGGATAAAACATTAAATGTTTTTAATAAATTCCCCCTTTTAAAAGAATTGTTTATCAAGTATAACACCGCAATCCCTTCATCTGCCCCTGTTGAGCGAGTTTTTAAGGCTGTATTAACTGCCAAGCGTTCATGCCTATCAGATGAAAATTTTGAAAAGCAATTATTATTAAAAATTAATAAGAAATTTTTTTTATAAATTTATTTTTTTATCGCTCTATTATATTGTATTTATAATTATATTATCAAAATAAAACTATTATTTTTTATCATGGCTAATATATTGTGTTGAAAAATATAAGGCATTTATTTATATTAAATTTTAAAAAAAATTTATCATAAAATTTTGAACGCGTTCCTTTTTTGAATTTGAACGTGAACGCGTTCGATTTTTGTCAATGAACGTTGAACGCGTTCGATTTTTTTAAAAATGTTTACAGCACTACATTTAAATTATATTAATGTTAAAAGCGGGTAAACTTAAAATTCTAAAAAATTTTTATAATATTTCTGGTCAGGGTGTTATTATAAATATTAATAAATAATTAAATCAGATGTTACTTTTTAAATCATTGATTTAAATAAAAATTTTGAGGTTCTATCATATTATTTTATATAAACAAAACTTAAATTTTGTAAAGCTTATTCATACAATTTTTTGCTAATCTTACCGCTGTAATAAGAGAAAATTGTTTAATATATCTATTTCATCTTTCTTATTTCAGTGTATATAATTGATTTGGATATGGTGTTGGTTATAGTACTTTTTGAATTTATAATTTTATCAATGTTTACACCTTGAAGCGGAACTAATAATCGTACTGGATGAATATGCACTTTTATTATAACAAAGGAACTTTTAAACATTTATCTTGATTTAAAATCAAAATGTAAATCACCAGGAATTTCATCTTTTACCTTTTCAATATTACCATTTGATTCCTTATTTTTATCTGCATAAGATATGATGTTTCTTGAAATAAGTTCTTATAATTTATGATTACATTTTTTTATAAACTGATAGAAACTTCTTTCCTTTCACTAAACCTCATTAAAACAATTCTAAATAATATCCTTTTACGCCCATCTTATAAATAAAAAACATTTTCCACCGATGAATTCATTATAAAATTAATCAATCATACTCATAATATATAATAAAAAAGTTATATTTTACTCATAATCAACTGGTAGGTTAGGTAATAATTACGCTATAAAAAATTAAAATATTATATTTAAAAAAAAATAAAAGTCTGATTTAAATACATCCTATGGGAGTTTAAAATGAAAACCAGCGGGCAATAAAAATATAGTGTTTTTTATGAATCACTTAGAAATTTACATTCCTTCCCTTGAATATTCGCGTGAAAAAGAGAAAATAAAAGATGGGAATAGTGTTACAATTATACACTAATTTATGAGTTTTTACCTTGTCGTGCTTTTTGAGTATCTTTCGAAAGCCTGTATAATTGAGTTGTTGGTAATTCTGTAGCAACACCAGACTGAGGTAGTACTCCGAGAAGGCTAGCTTGAGGTCGTCCGCTTTCTTCTTGTTTTTCCCGTTCCCACTTTCTCCCGAGAGCGCAAGCCAACGGATCCAGCCCTGAGAAGCACGGGCTGCCTCGGCGGTATGACGATTCTTGTCCAATGCGTAGAGGGAGGCGCACAATTTGTGAGCACCTTTAGTGTCCGGAGAAGATTCGGCAAAAACGCTTAGTTCAAATTTCAAGGAGGCCAGCTTGCGAGTAGCTTCTGCCAGCTTCTCTGATTTTTAAAATAATAAATAAATCAATAAGCTAGAAAATTGACCAAGATACAGGGAGGATACTAAGTTTGGCTTAAATGCTATGTAAAAAATCAAAAACTGAAATTACCCGCAAAGAATGTATTAATCTTGGTAAGTTCGGACTCGCAAAAATTAAAAAATTCTTCATCAAAATTGATCTGGAAACGTTCTTGTTCAGCATGGCTAAAACCTAGGTTAATTTTTTGTAAAGAAAAATTAAGTCGGAAAAAAAATTTAACGTGTCAATGTTTTATATTCAATAATATTTATTTAAGTAGAGAATTTATTAGTTTTCTTTCTTTTTTTATTTCTTTCTTTTCATTTCACTCTCTTCTCATTCTATCAATTCTTTCGTTTTTTCCCATATTTATATCTTTTGCCATTGCATAAATTTTCTTTCCAAATCATAAAGAGGGGAGGGGGGATTAAGAGCACCTTAACTTCGTCGTAATTTCAAATCTTCTAGAAGCTTTAGACTAAAAAGACCCGTCTTGTTATTTTTAAAATATTTTCGTTTCTACCTAATTTAATTCTTGTTTTATCATTTTATTGAATATAAAAATATTTTATATTAATAATATTAAATCATCATATGAATAATACAGCTATTTATTATTTAAAAATAAAATGCTTTTTTAACAAACTTTTCGTTTTAATAGTATATTGTAAAATAAAAATGAACTAAAAAAAATAAATAACTCCTCTAGAAAAGTAATATGAAATAAAAATTTAATAATAAATTATAAGGATTGAATAAGGCAAAATTAAATATTAATAAAAAAACCGGCCCGGTGACGGTCTATGACCAATAGGGCCGGAGCGTTTACTTTCACTAAAGTGTATTTTGTTTTTTTATTCCTCAAAAGCTAATCAACTCATTTAAAATATGGATGCTTATAGCTGAAATGTGACTCTTATATTTTTAAATCCCATTTTTTGCAAAGCAATTTTAACTATTTTCTTTTAAAATAATTCAATTTTTTTCAAACATTACAATTACAAATAAATGAAATGTGGTTTCTTATTTATTATTATTAGAAAATTATGTATAAAATCAAAAAAAAATAGGGCTGTGTCGATATTAAATATCGGAACTTATATTTAACGTTCTTAAAGCATATCGAATCGAGTCGATACTTAAAACCGATCCGATCTTTTTATTGTTTTTTGTTATTTTAAAATTTTAAAATTTTTTTATTTATTTATATAAATTATAATTCGCCCATTTCATTATCTAATTTAAGCAATGATCTTTCATTTATTATTATAAATTTTTTTAAGATGGCATATGAATTATGAAAATTTTATACAATAAATATTAGATAATTTTTCAGGGAACGTAAAGAGTCCTCCACATTGTAGAATTTTATAAAGCTCATTTTTATTAAATCAATAAGTTATAGTAATAATATATATTAAATATAACTATTTTGATATTTCTACCAACATATATATACTGTTTAAAATAAAATGCGTAGAGTTACATATATATTTTTGATATATAATATATATAAGCCTTGTCACGCTGTGACAGTCACACTTTCACAATTTATAATATATAATATTTAAAAAATCATTAATTTTGAAAAGTGTCTGTGGCCCAATCGGTCGTCGTTTACAAATCTAATGGACTTAGGTTCGAGCAAAAAAAAATTTCTTAATCATGCAAAATATTTTTTTTCTTCTTAATCTGGATTCAAAGTTTGTGGATAGTTTAAAACTTATACTTTTAAATTTTTAATATTCTTTTAAAAAATATGAGTCCAATAAAAATCACAATAGAATCATATCTTATCAATCCTTCATTCATCTTCCATTACCATAAATCCATTACCATCTTATACATCATCATATATATATATATACTAGAACTAACTGATATATCTATAATATATATAAAAGACGTCAAACTCTCAGTGTCAGTCACATCACAAAAATCGTGAATTTTGAAAAGTGTCTATGGCCTAATCGGTAAGAGTGTCGATTACAAATCTGATAGACTTAGGTTCGAATCTCAACAATGATTATTTTTTTTTCTTAATTCAACTTGGTGGTTCCGTCCTTTGAGATGTTAACAAAATTCTCATTAGACCTGAAAATGTTGTCATTTGCAGACCTCTGGTGGTAAATGCATGGGAAAATAAAAGTGGCAGACGCATATCATTTATAAATGGATTCTTTGGCAGAGGTAAAATCCAATATGATCTGCTGTTTCTGATGTCATCCTGATTAGAGGTCTGCAATGGGCAAGTTTTGGTACATCTGCCTGCTCACTTATTTAAAAATTTTGTTTAACTTGCCTGTCCAATGTATAAAAATTATTATATTGGCTGATTTGGCTCTTTATGTATTATTTAAATGTTTTTTACTTAAACTTATTTTATATAATAAAAAAATACTAATAATATCTATCTATAATAATAATAATATATATGAAAGCCGTGTCACAGTCACAATGTCACTGTATCACAATTTATAATATATATTTAAAAATTCACGATTTTTTAAAAGCGTCTGTGGCCTAATCGACAAGTGCCTCGCTCACAAATTTGAAGGTCATGGTGTTCGAATCCCAGTAAAGATTTTTTTTACTTAATCTGGCAAAATTAATTAAATAGAAGATAAAAGAATTAGTGTTACATATTCACATACGATTCAAAGTTTTTTGCTATAAAATTTAAACTATTAAATAGGTATTCTTATATTTTAAACTTTTTCACAACGTAATAGCCAATAGTATTTTTAAGCATCATACCATATCAAACACTCATTCATCAAAGCATCCATTAAAATAATATCTAACATTACCATCTCACACATCTTATACATCATAAACATATATCTATAATAATATATATATATAAGCGGTGTGATAGTCACAGTGTCACAATTTATCATATATATTTAAAAAATCGTCAACTTTGAAAAGCTGGCCTAATCGGCAAGAGCGTCGCTTACGAATCTGATGGCTTTGGGTTCGAATCCCAGAAATGCATTTTTTTTGTTAATCCAACTTTGTATATTTTTTTTAATTATATTAATTTCCTTATTTTTTAAATTTTTATTATTTATATACTCAATAAAAAAATTAATTTTGCTAGATGAGGGTTTTGTATATTGTTATCATGGAAACAGATTTCGGATTTGGACTTAATAAGAATGAGTCTTTTAAAATTGGCGCATCACATATTGTTCCATCATCAAGATACCAAATATTTATATCCAAATCAAATTTAGATTTAAGATAGACAATGGATGATATAATGAATACCACGGTAATATAAACGAAAACGTTTTCCCCCTGCTGAATCCTTTTGTCAGAATCTATGACAAGTGGGCTGAATAAAGGAGTTTTAATGTTGTATGTCTCTAGGAATTTTGAATAAACAGGAAATAAACAATTTATGAAATGTTAACGAAATTTGCTATTGAAAGCATAGCCATGTTAGGAGGAGGATTTTGGAATACAAATGGCATGCGAAGCTATGCCTTCTCTCTTAACACCAAATCCTAATTGATAAGTATACTTAATAAGTTAAGACTCTGGTTTTTGACCCATGGAATTATTTTTGCTAATAATCTTCTAAATAGCTCATTGCAATGGGGTGGATACCACCACAGTGTTTGTGAGAATCAGGTGCCCCCATAATTGATTCAAATCTATGATGGCAGGTATTTTTTTAAAGAGTATTTAGGAAGGTTTTAAAAGCATTTAAATAATTTTTTGAGAAGAATGTAGATTTTAAACAAAGTGAGAGAGCAAAAACCATTGCTTCTGGATGTGGAAAATTTCCTAAAAGAATTGATAATTATCATAACTCACAAATCATATTTTTTTATTCCATATTTTTCATAATATATTTGGTCTTAAAAATTTATAGAAATCTTGGAAGGATGAATACGGATAATCTATTCCTCTCATTTGACTATTGATTCATCCATCATCAAATGAAGGTAAGATTTATTATTTATCCATACGGAGAAAATTCTGATTACCCGTCATTCTTGACGGGCTATCAGCTATTATATTATAATTAGGGATAATGACAGGGGTAATTTCCCCTATAGTTTCCTCAATATTTATAATGTGTTTTTTGCTTAAATCAACATGATTTTTATAATATTAACATTTTCCCAATTTTTAATAATGGTCTTAAGATAAAATAAATATGATTTTTATTATATTTTATAAAAACATTTTTTCTTGTGGTTCAAATCATAAGTTATAATTGAGTTTTATTTTTGAATATGTTCTTCATTTCCTTATCTCCATTTGCAAAATTCTAGAAGATACTTGTTAAAATTAAATATCTAGTCTAAAAAGATATTTATATTATAAATAAATACAAATGAAATTTATAAATAATATAAGAAATTTTAAAAGTTATTTTTAGTAGAGAATATTTATAGTAATCAATTTCACAGTTTTTAAATCAATGTGTTCAGTTTTTAGTTGAAACTTTTAGTTTTAATTAATTTATTTACAGTCATCAAATCAATATATATAACATATATACTATATTAAAGTTTTTAAATTGCTCATGTTTGACCTTATAGATGCCTAGAAAGTATACAGATGTTTGGTCCTATTTTTATAGATACAAAGCTCAGATAAGAAGGGCTGTATGCAGTGTGCAAATACTGCAATTTAGAATACACTCCCAACTCAACAAAGATGACAATACATATTTCTAAATGCAATAGATATCTTAGAACATTAAGTAATTAACAACTATAGGTCCAGTAGAAGTTCAAATCATAACCCCACCAAATAATAATGTTGCTGATTTCAGTGAAAGACCAACTATATCTTCCAATATTAATTCTAATAAAAATGATAATATAAACAAAAAAATCAGTACTTTCAAACAAATAATTTAATGATAATACATTGATAATAAAACAACAAAAAAACAGTAAACTGGATATTGAATTTGCACAAACCATCTTTATGTCAAATTGTCTATTTTTAATAACCCATTGTTTGTATGGAAGAGACTATTTCAATCCTTAAGACCTGCTTTTAAAATGTCTTCCAGATATTTACTAAGCAAAAATTTATTAGACAGTGAATTTAAAAGGATCAAACATATATTAAATGAAAAATTCGATAAAAGCAAACATTTGACTCTCATTAGTGATGGGTGGACAAATATAAGAGGGGAATGCATTATCAACTTTATTCTGGTAACCCTTTGTCCCATTTTCTATATATCGATTGACACAGGAACAAACATGCATACAGGGGAATACATATCAAATGAATTTACCAAAGTAATTGAAGAGATGGGAATTTCAAAAATCAACACCATAATAACTGACAATATAGGTAATATGAAAAAGCATGGACCCTTGTAAAAATGAAATATCCAACTATTAAATGCATTCGATGTGCCGCTCATGGATTAAATGTACTTCTATAGGATATAGAAAATAAAATATTCTCGATTGAAATTTTAGTCACAAAAACTAAAAATATCATCAAATATGTAAAATCTAACAATATTCTATCAACCTTAAAAGAAAAACAACGCCTAAGAAATAATAATAAAATTGTTTCCCTAAGGTTGCCTAGCCCAACTCGTTGGGCAGGTATAGTTTTGATGATAAATAGCTTGTTAAAAAATAAAGATATTCTACTGGATGGCAATTCTTGATATATTTTCTGATCCTCGATAACGATGGGTTTTTAAATGATCTAATACAAGTATACAATATTATAAAAGTTATATTTACACAAATAGAGATAGTGGAAGTAGATAACCAATTTACCTAATGTCCATCAAGCATTTATTCATACCAAGGAGACATTTAACGATTATAAAACAATATCAAATCTATTGTTACAGAACAAGCTTTCAGAAATTGAGCAGTTTATTAAAAACCGAAAAAAATTTTGTTGCCAGGACATACATTACGCTTCTCATATATTTGACCCAAGGTTTTGCGGATTTAATTTAAGAGACAGGTTGCAAAGGGGTTGGATAATATTAACCGATTTCTGGATATCTAGATTTCGATATTGCGAGAGTAATGGAAAATTTCTGCAAATGACAAATTGTTGGATTCTAGAATTTCAAGCTCTGGTCTGGAATTATTTTCTTCTTCAAACGAAGATAACTATAAATTAGTCAAAATTAGTTTAAATATTGTTTATAGTCAATAAATTTCAAATAAAACATGTAAAGAAATCACAAATTAGTTGAAATTAAATCATATTTGTTTAATTATAATGTTTATAATCTATATATTTTCAATAAAACATGAAAAAAAACAATACTGACCTGTAATAAAGTATTATAAAAAATATAATTTCTCGTTTTTCATCAAATTTCCGCTAAATATAGTTTCCCGGGAATTTACATCCCTAATTATAATATTTATTTTTTTTAAATTTTGGTTTCAATTAGAAATAAAAATATTACGGTTTGACTAAACTACAAATGCCAAGGTAAACTGCAAATGCTTAGGTAAAAATTTCTCTTAATTGGAGCGAGGTTCATTTTCTTATTCAAAATTATATTATTAGATATATTCAATAATAAATGAATAGACATTAATAGTTGTATTTCCTTTTATCTCATAATAAAGAGTTTAAATCCTTTAGTATAATTAAATTAAAATAATTATAATTACATTTTAAATTTCATTAATATTAAATCCGCAAGTTGACGTATTATTATTTCTATCTAATAATATAATTTTTATAAGTTATTCATATCATAAGAAAATGAATCTCACTCCAATTAATAGAGAATATGTCAAAAAATTTTACCTAAGCATTTGCAATTTACTTTGGCATTTGCAGTTTAGTCAAACATGTGAAACATGTCAAACACCTTTTAAATAATAATATATGATTTTAAAATATAATAAAACAAAGAAAATTTGTAATTTTTTTTCTTAAAATAATAATACGCCAACTTGCGGATTTAATATTAATGAAATTTAAAATGTAATTATAATTATTTTTAATTTATTTATATTAAAGGATTTAAACTATTTATTATGAGATAAAAGGAAATATAACTATTAATATCTATTCATTTTTTATTGATTATATCTAATAATATAATTTATATAAGTTATAAATATCATAAGAAAATGAATCTTACTCCAATTAATTATATATCAAAATTTTTTACCTAAGCATTTGCAGTTTACCTTGGCATTTGCAGTGCAGTTTACCTTAGCATTTGCAGTTTATCAAACCCAAAATATTAAATTCATAATTCAATTTTTTGCATGGAAAAAATGGATTTTTATATCAAACTTGGTTGAAAATTAGATAATAATAAATATTGGATAGGTTTTGAACGAATATCGGGAAATATAATGAAAAAGTGAATAGGCATAGCCTTATAAAAAAATATAATATATGATAAAATAACCAAAAAAAATAATATCGGTCCTATTCAATTTTTTAAAAAAAGGTAAATATCGGCATTGCTCAATCCGAATATCGGCACCGCACTAAAATATTTTTAAACTAATTTCGGACTAATGTATTGAAAAAATATTATTTTGTCTATAAAAGGTTGTATTTTTCTTCAAAATTCATAAAACAATTAATCATATTAGATTTATTGCATAAAATTAACAGGGCAAGAAAAGAAAGTCAAAAAATTTCCTTAGGCAATTATATTTCCTTTTAATTCATTGTCATAAAAGGACACTTGTCAATTAAGTTATAGATAAAAAGTTTATATATTTTTCCTTTCTTTTATATACTTCTTTTTTAATCAAGATATATAACATAATGATATATCTAAGAAACTAATTTGGGAAAGGGGTGGGGGGGGGGGGATAATTGGAATATAAGTTAACAAAACTTTAAAATATTTGAACCTCCTTCGGTGTATTCTTTTTCCTTGGCGTACAGCATATGTTTCATGTCCTGTGAAAAGGGGATATAAATATAAATTTTATTAACTCAAGAAAATGCTATATACAAATTGGATCATTAAATCATTATAGTGTTTTAAAATTTTTGTTACAAAATAGCTGGTTATCGCCATATCTGGTGGTCAGCTCTTTCATATTTTTAATTCCAATTTAAAGCTTTCAAAACACCTCTTTATCAATCTTAATCCTGCCCTTTAATTAGATATTCCCATTTTGTAGTTTAGAATCTTCTCTTTTTTTTCATCTAATATTCAAACCACCAATCCTTTAATCTCTTAGATAATTAACCACCAGATGGAATGCCATCTTATTCGACAAATATATTATGGAATAAAACAAACATAGATTGACTTATATTTTCAAACATTAAGTTTTAAGCCATTTATAATTATTAATAGTGGTATTTTTATTTTAAGCATTTTTTCTCTTTAAATATTTTTTACCACTCTGAAAATCTTCATATGAACAGTTTTTGATGCTCCTTACAAAATATCTAAAATTTGTAAAATAAATTTATAGCAACATTTAAAATAATTAAATACAAGTTTTTAGCCACAATTTTAAAAAAATTTATAAATTAAAAATTAATTTTATTGAAAATACATGGAATAGTTTACTTAGGGCTATAAAATGAGCCATGATAGATATATATAGTGCATCTAATATTAAGGTTATCCCAATTTTAAAAAATCATTTTATTAGAAAAATGACCAAACAGAGCCACTTTACCCTATATTTCCGGTTCTAGTAGAGTAAGGGGCTTAAAATTCTGGATTCAATTACAACACTTCAATAACTTATATACCAAAATTTAACAAAATCTGAGATGGCTTGTTGTAAAGTGATTGATTTGATATTTTGATGAGAGGTGATTATGTTTTTTCCGAAGTATAAATTTAATACCTTTAGGCGCGTACGCAGATGGGGGGGGGGAAGGGGAACAAATCCCTCCCCCTAAGCCAAAAAATGCAGATGCCGGATATATTTTTCAAAAATATTATTGTTTATATTAATTTATATTTGTTAATATTTATTCCTATCTCATATTAAATATTTAATTACATTTATTTATCACATTCATCTACTAAGTTATTTTATCAATTAATTTCGATTTCAAGTTTTCCGGCGTGATATTTACTTATTATTTTCAAATTTTTAGTGGCGTAATATTTATCTACCATTTTCAAATTTCTAGTCAAATATTGTTTCTGAAACTCCTTGTCCAACAGGGAGAAAGAAATTGCAAGCTTGTCCAACAAGATAGTCTTCGCCATCAAGCAGTAACAGCTTTTATGGAGTTAGAAGAACCGATTATTTGCTATTACTGAAATATCACAATGGCCTGAAAGAAATATTTACTCAGAAGCAAGAAAATTATTGGATTCAATGCTTATTCCAAATTTTTTTTCTCATTAGAATGTATTATTTAATTATACAACTATATGTAATACTTTTCAAAAACATGACATTGACTTGATTAAGAAAATAAGATTAGCGGAGAGCATTTTATTAGAACTCAAGGAAATTAGGGCTAATGTTGATGAAGAATTTCATATTTTATATGTTATTGTTGAGTCAAAAGCAAAGCTATATGTGTTTAATATCTGTCTCCTTCGACTTGCAGCAAGGCAAGCTCATCGTTAAAACATTAATATATGATGAGTAGAAGAGTATTACAAAACAGATGTCTCCTCTCTTAGATACATTTTTAACCCAAATAAATTAATGGTTTTTAATTCATTATGCAGCACTTATCTGTAGATATTACTTCCAGAAAAGCCTTACCAACCTTTTTCAGATGGTGATCGAAAAAAAAATATTTGTTAAATTTTTATCATAAAGATGTTAAAGTATCTTATGATGTCTTATTAGCTGAATAACTATATTTATAAAATTAACTATGGTTGATATAGTCCCAAAAAATGCTATGGATGCTTTGCATTTCAAACACATTTAAATTATATTCCCAATGTTTTAAAAGGGTTTATATATATTAGCAACTCTTCCCATTAGTAAACTAATGAGAGAATATTCTCATTTTTAAGAAACAGAGCCCTGCAGAGGTATCATTTGCAGGGCATGGCCCGGATTTTTTTTAAAATTTTTTATGGCCCGGTTCGGGTTTTTTTTTAAAAAAATTCAGGCCCTTTCCGGCTTTTTTTAAATAAAATTTTCAGACCCGGCCCGGATTTTTTTAAAATAAATTATATTTCTTTTTGATTTTTATAAATAATAACGATTTCAAATTTAGGCTGTTTTAAAATATATAACCCGGCCCGGATATTTTTTAAAAAAAATTCGGGCCTGGCCCAGGTATATTTAAAAAATTAAAATACGGTCCGGCCCGGGGCCGGGTCTGCAGGTCTCTGAAAAACATACCAAGAAGTACAACTTCTGAAAGTGGATTGAAAGGTTTGAATCTTTTGAATATTCATAGGCATTTGACGACAAGCAAGGATGAGATAATTGAAAAATTAGCTCAATCCCAACGAAGATTGGATTTTACATGTAAATATATAACATACAAAATACAATTATTCCTAAGAAACATTTTGTGTATTAATTTATATTTCCAACATTTAAATTTTTTATGTATAAATTTTAAAGGGTCAAAAAATTCAAATTTCTATTTTGGGTCTTTAAGTGATTCATAAAGTGTATTCACTTTATATTTTATAATTGACATTTATTTTATAGTTTTTCTATACCGCCAGTTATATCCGTTTAATATTTTTTAATTCACATTTATTTTATAGTTTTTTATATGATGACGGTTTATACGTATAATTTTTTTATAATTCACATTAATTTAAAATTGTGTATTAGAAATAGTTATTAGTTCTAATAAATTTATGCTTGGTATTTTTAAAAAACAATAATATTTCTTAAAAAATTTTATTACCCCCTCCCCCAGACCAAATTCCTGCGTATGCGCCTTACCTTCAATGAACAAATAATGAAACATATTTGTAAATATATATTGTTTATAGAATAAATAGATTTCATAATATTTGCAAAATTGTCTTTATGTGCATAATCCTTTTGACTAAATATTAATATATTTATATTTGTAATTTATGACCTAAAAAATTTAATCTTGCTTGATAAAAGTTTGGCTCTATTTGAACCGATTTTTAAAAACGGCGAATTCAATTTATCAAAAAAAAAATAACGTAACCTGAAGATATTGCTCAAAAATGGCATAAAGTTTTTTGAACATTTATTAGTGAAACCTCAAGGCTTTGGCAATATTTTTCTGGCTAAAATCTTGAGATGGTCGTTTTTTTAAATCGGCTCAAATCCAATTTAATAAAACGCTAAACCTTATTTCCTATTTTTTATTGCCACACAAAACCCTCATCTAGCAAGATTAAATTTTTAAGATCATACATTACTATTTAAAAAATTTAGTAATCTAATCAAACTATCTTCTTTTATATAAAGAAAATTTTTTTTATTCATGACATTTTATAAAATTAAACCTACTCGTTTTTAATATTATATATAATAAAAGATATTTTATAATTAAAAAAAGTTTTACCTAAATTAGCCTCTTTTCATTTCATATGAAATAAAATATGCGCATTTTTTGGATAATATGTCTATTCAAATTCTTTTAATTTACTTTTATATGTCAATAAAATAAATATCAGCCCGTATATGTGACTGAGCCCTTTAATTAAGGGCTAGAAATGAGCAAATTTTTAAAGGGCTCAAATTTTAAGAAATTTGGTCTGATCAGGCTCAATTTTTTTTTAAATTGGGTCTGGCCAAAGGTATTTAAAATATTCTAATAATAAATAAAATTTCTCATTAAGATAAAACAATTAGGATTGCTTTTTATTTAAATTCACATAGATATTTATTTCAAATTTTCAATTGAGCCAGGTCAGAGTTAGGTCTAATAAAAAAAATTTGCCAGACTAGGTTCAAGCATTCAGTCAGAGATCTGTATCCAATTTTTCCTAGCCCTGATTTAGAAAACAATTTACTTCAGAACTGCTCAGATTTTTTTTAGATTATATTTGGGCTGGCTTAGCCAAAGTTTCTTTTTAAACTTTTATTAATTTTCCAACCAGCCAACGTTTTTAAAATTTAGTTATTTTCAAGAATTTTACCTGTATTTTGTAAATACAAAAGGGAAAATCAAAGTATAAGAGCAAAATAATATTTATCATGTATTTTTCAACTGAAAATTTTTAAAAATTCAGCATTGGCCTAACTTAGGATTGTAATTAATAGACCTTCCGGTTTGTAAGGAATATTTAATTCTTAAGCATTGGGGTTTGTAAAATTCATTTGGTTCGGCTATAGTGCAGATTTCTGATACATAGACTCATAAAAGCTGGCTAAGAGTTAAATATAATTTATCTCACAAGTCAATGCAGACATTGTGATGATTGGCAAGAGACAAAATTAGGTATATATTACAGTTTGTGAGGAGCCTATAATAGAGCCTTGCAGGTGCAAATTTTTGATCTAAGCCCAACCCTGTCCTAATTATTTAAGCCTTAGTCTGGCCTAAAATTTTTATTTTTAGGCACATTCATAGTCTAAATTAATTTTTTATTTTAGTAAAATAACTAATTGCTTTATCTATCCTAATTCCAGAGAAATTCAAATTATCTTTTTATCTCAAGAATCTATAGCTTAACAAATATCAGTTCAGATTGCAAAATTTTATAAGGGGGAAGAATAAATTTCATGACTAAGTATACTTATATATGAGGGTAGAGACACCATATGCCAATATACATAAAAAAAATTTTAACTGTTCAGATTCAAGTCCTTATTCCATCTTAGAAGCCAAAATATCATTTTCTATATTTATTTTTTAAGCCCAAGATCAGCCCAGTTTATTTTTTAATTTAAGCCCAAACCCAGCATAAATTTTTTTTCCAATTTAAGTTGAGGCCCAGTCTTTTTAAATAAAACATTATTCTATTGGAAGCCATGATACCTTATCCCCTTATACAAGCTTACTATAATAGACAATATGATCATAAACAATTATGATCAAATCAAGGAGAAAGTTTAATTTAATTAGTTAAGAGCAAAAAGGTATATTTAGTTTTCTAGTATAGTGGGTCCTATCAGAAAAACAACCTTCTTTCCTTAAATTTCTAACATGTTGGTTTCTATCTAAAATAATCTATTGTTTAATACCTTGGTACCATAATTTAAATATGAATATTGCTAATTTAAAAATTTAATGGAAGATCTTAAAATAATTCCTGTTAAACCTCCTAATTACAAAAATTTTTTTTGATAAACTTATAGATATACCAAATTGTGTAAATATATTAATATATTTGGAAATGGAATCTGGTGATCAGTTTTTTAACAAAGAGAAAATATGAAAAAGTTTAATTTAATTTAAGAGCAAAAAAAAGTATGAAAATTTAATTTGTCTGTTTTCTAGTATAGTGAGTCAGAATTTTTTATCAGAAAAACAACCTAATTTCTTTGTAAATTTCTGATATATTATTTTTTATCTAAAAAAAAATCCATTTAATTTGATTTGGTACTTTAATTAAATATTAATAATGCTAATTTAGATATTTATAATTAAATAGAAGAAAAATTTTTTGATAAATTTAAAATATGCCTGGCCTGAATTTAAAAAATAAAATCCAATTTCATTCCAGCCTAAATTTTATTTTTTATCATTTTATAGCCTGGCCTGGAATTTTAAAATTTTGCTATTAATAATTTGGGTTGTATTTTGCAAATTATGAACATTATATCCTCCATTTTATTATTTCACAAGATTTTCTAAATGATTGATATAATTTGCAAAAATATTTTAAAAAATAAGTCCTAGATTCATTTTTTTTTAATTTTATGACCCAAATACACATTATGCTTTGATCTAGACCTACAAGTCTCAGATTTAAATTAAGAAAAAGTAGTTGAATGATTTAAAATTTAGTTAGTTTAATATTTTTTTAAATAATTTAAACTATTAATAAAATCCAGGTGTATATTTTTTTCACTGTTTATTAAAAAAATTTATAAAACCTCATTACATTTATAAGATATGGTAAAAAATATATTGTTAAAAATTTTCACAGTATTAAAGTATTTAATAAATTGTGATACAAATAAATACCTCGTATTTAATATACTGCTTACGCCATTCTGGAGTTAAATGAGCCTGTAGATGCTCGGTAAATTTCATAGTTAATTATCGCTCTCCCAAAAACGAATTTAAAATAAGAATTAAAAAAAAGGAACAGAAAATTTATAATTTTAATAATGTTGGGTAGCGATTATTTTATTTTAAAGTTTTTTTTTTATTACTCTAACTTCTTTCTTACTCCAGTTGGTTGAATTAAGAGCAAAAATATTAAATTGGTGGTGATCGGTAATGTATGAGTTAACAATCTATATGTTTAAGATAACAGTGAAAAAATATTAATGGTTCTTTGGTCAAATCATGAAGCATTTATATATGCTACATTCAAGCAGGTTTTCGGATCCCATCCATTAAAAAGATACCCCATAAATAAAAATTGAACGAGAATTTGGAGGACCTAATATATTAGACCCACCATGGAAAGGAAAATTGTTGTCATTAATGGACAAGCAATTGATTTAAATAAAGGGAGATATAACGATTAAGGTCAATTAAATTAATTGCAATATATTATATTGTAGAAAGTGATTTGAACAAATTATTTTCATGTAAATATATTATTATGTATATTATTATTAAAACTTTGCTAATTACCATATTATTATTATAATGTATGAAGAAAAAAGGGTATTTTTTTACAGGGCAAACCTCTTGTTATTATAATTGAATATTCAAATTATTTAATATCTTAAATTTATTTACGCGATACAATAAATATGAAAATAACGTTGAAGTCAATATATACTGTAAATTTAATTTCTTTTTCTTACATTATGCTTGCAGAATTGAGCAGTACCGTAAATATTTTATCTTCTTGTATCTTGTACTTTTTGACATTTTAATAAGTTACGTTACTTGTATTCATATCTATTATACTTTCTTTCAGAAGATTCTTTATCTTTTATATTTTCTTGACAAAAGATAGCGATACATATTGTATTGTTATTTAAAAAATTCAATAATCACCAATGACATATATTATTATTATATGATAATCACATATAAACTTATTTTTCATGGACTATTGTAATATAAAAACTAAAAAATAAATAAGCATACAATACATATATTAATGTAACACATAGGCGTAGCCAGGGGGTGGGGCAAGGGGAAATCCCCCCCTTCATAAATTTATCACTTTTTGTAAATATCATTTTTAGCTAATAAAAAAATATCCCCCTTAGTCCTCCCCCAACTCCGCATATATCTTATATAATAGTTTAAAAGAAAGAATGTAAAAGATGATATTTTTTTATTAAACTATTCATCATAATTTATAGATTTTTGGGAAAATAAATTTATAAATATGTAAAATGAACCAAAAATGTTTTTTAATAAATAGAATATAAGCCAAAGATAAGTCTTAAGACAAAAGTGAAATGTATTATCTTTCTAATAAATCCATAAAATTACTAAATAATATAATATATAAAATATAATTTTTTATAAAGTGAGTAATTTTAATTAATTTATCCCAATAAAAGTAAAATATAATTATAAAATTATTGATAAAATTAAGTCATAAATTAAAAAAATAATAAAGCACAATACAAACAGTGGAATATTATATGTCGTAGATTTACAGTATATCTAATTATCAAATGACAATCAAGTAATTTTTACCAATATAGCGATTTATATATTTTACTGAAAACTATAAAATATTGATAAGGACATCAGAAAATATCTTTTAAAGACATTGTGGGATGAATAATATGAAAATTAAATTTAAAATATTATATATACTTAAAATAAATAGATGGCTTTAATAATTGAATGCAAATTGTTGCTATATTTAATATCAAGAGCATTGATTAGTAAAATTTGTTAAATTATTAACTGTAATATATTCTCTAACTGTCAAATATGTCTGTAAAAGTGGAATTTTACCTAGTATTTTATAACTAATTCTATATAATAGAGTAAAATCAACTATATATCTACTTACTTTTTATAAATAAATTTCTTATAATTGTTTGGAATAAATCAGAGACCTGCAGGCCCGGCCCTAAACCCGGCCCGGGCCGTATTTTAAATTTTTTAAATATACCCGGGCCGAGCCTAAGAAAATATTTTTTAAACATATCCGGGCCGGGCCTAAAAAATTTTTTTTAAATATATCCGGGCCGGGCCAAAGATTGTTAAACCCTGGCCGGGCCTTAATACTTTTTATAAAAATTTTTACATTATGAGTTAATGATTATAAGATTATATTATATTATAGTTATGATTAATATAATATTGGGTGATGGTTAAACTACCTAACACCCACAGATCGATCTAATTATTAATTTCCTGCAAATTTATTCAAAGTATTAATATATTTTTTTATAATTCATATCTAAATTTTTACAACACATTTTACCAAAACAATCAAATAAAGGAATATCTTAAATAAGCCCCAATATTCAAGTATTATTAATATATTTTTTTATAATTCTTATCTAAATTTTTAGAATATATTTTACTAACACAATCAAATAAAGGAATATCACTTCTTGAAGTTTGTAATACCTTTCAAAGCGAAAAAGGAAAAATAAAATTGATTTTACTTAATATAAAGCAATTTTTAATTGAAAAATTTGTTTTACACAAGTATCATTTTATTTCTCTTTTTCTCTGTCCCAAATTCAAGCAATTACGTATGTAGTCAGGGACAGATCGCAAGATGACGGAAAACTATATAAAAGATTATATTAAATTACAAGAGGCTCAGGAAGTAAATGAAATACCATCGACCAGTCAAATTACGACTGTTGTTAAACAAACTGAATCGTTTTATGACATATGGGGTGATGGTAATTCTGGTAATATGTCAATACCCGATGATGAATATTATAATTACATAAATAAAAAAATAGATGAAACATTTAAGGTGGATAATTTGTTAGAGTGGTGGGCGGCTCATCAAAGCGAATTTCCAATTTTAGCAAAATTGGCGATTCCTGCTTCAAGTGCAAGCTGTGAGCGGAATTTTTCCACTACTGGGAGAATTCTTGAAGAAAGAAGAAGTAATCTTCAACCTGAAAAGGTAGATATGCTTCTCTTTCTTCATGATAATTTGTGAATTTTTAATATCTTTCTTGAGTATAGGGTTTCGTCAATCATGCTTGTTTTTTACTTTGCAAACTGTCAAATATTTATTGCATTTATTATATTTACCTTGAGTCATGAAAGTTTTTAATCCAACATTTTTCATTATTTTTTTTTACAATATTATATAATACAATTATCTTCTTTTGTTAAAAATTTATATTATAAAATAAATTATATTAATATTGTGCAATTAGATTATATTTTCAAAATACTATTTATTATACATGCATATTTTTAAATAGCGATTTATTTTTATTTTATAAAATTAAATAGTAAATTAAATACATTATATTATATTCTCAAAATATTTTACATTTTTATAAATTAAATATTAGTTTTACATTTTTATAAATTAAATATTAGTTTTATTTTTTTTAAATGCAATATAAAATAAAGTATATGCTCAAAATATTATTACCATTTTTATGAATATTAGTTTTATTTTTATAAATGCAATATATAATATAGTATATGCTCAAAATATCCATTTTTATAAATAAAAGTTTTATCATTTTTATAAATTCAATATAATATTTTCAAAATATTAGCTTTTTACATGTATTTTTTAAATAATAAGCGATAATACTCGCTGAAAAATATGGTAAAATACCTCATAGGTGAATTTTTGTATATACCAGGTCGAATATAATTTTAAAAAATTCCGAGCCGGGCCTGAAATTTTTAAATCCGGGCCGGGCCGGGCCGTAAAAATTTTTTTTAAAAAATATCCGGGACGGGCCTGGCCTAAAAAATCTAAAACCGGGCCGGGCCCGGCCGTGCAAATGGTACTTCTGCAGGTCTCTGTAATAAATTATTACCATGCTTTTATATTAAGGTATATACAATATAAGTAATTTATTATTTTTATTTTATATAAACTAATAAAAATATATTTCATATTTGTTCCAGGCTTATTTTTTTTATATTTGTAAAAATATTTTATGACTATATATAGACTAAAGTAACCCGGCCAGTAATTTTTTAATTTCGCCCCCCCCCCTTATGAAAATCCTGGCTACGCCTATTATGTAACAGAATAAATATCAACATTATTTTTTAAAAGATTTATTTAATAAAATTTTATGAAAAGGTTCAAATAAAATTTTTGATCAAATTTTTCCTAAAATTCGAAATATTTTTTGTAAAAACTCTTTGCAATAAAATCTTTGTGATTTTTATGTATAAAATATTTTTCATGATGAAATTTCAAATTTTCAAAAAATATTTTTTAATCTTCTTTAAAAATATTCAATTTATATGTTCTTTTAAGATTTATTGGCAAAAAAATATTCAAAAAAAATACTTTTTTTCCTGAATTAATCTTAAAATCATTATTATAATTTTCCGATGTCCTTCACTAGTCATCATTACGTCATGTTATCGCTACTCCGTGTCATCGCTATCAGCGTCTACATGACAGGATTTTCATTGGATGCAAACCCCCTTCAAAAACCTTTGCCTCCCCTATATTATTTTCACCTATTTATTTATTATACTTTTTTCAAAGAATTTATAAAGGATAACTTAAATTAATCTATCTTTACCAACTATCGATATTTTGTGAATATAAAGAATTTATTTTTTAGATAATAAAGAATTTATTTTTTAGATAATAAGAAATTTATTTTTTAGATAATAAAGAATTTCTTTTTTAGATAATAAAGAATTTCTTTTTTAGATAATAAAGAATTTCTTTTTTAGATAATAAAGAATTTCTTTTTTATAAAAAATTTATTTTTTAGATAATAAACAATTTAATTTTTAAGATAATAAAGAATTTCTTTTTCAGATAATAAAGAATTTCTTATTTAGATAATAAATTCAATTAAAACCTCCATTATTTACAATGAATTAATTATTATGGCATTATGATAGTTTATTTGGAAAACAATGTGTATGATTGTTTGCAATATATAGATTTGGTCGATGAATTGTATTAAAATAATACTATAATAAAATTATTAATTTTTAAGCATTAAATTTTGTCCTATTTCATCTGAAAATTTAATAGATATCCCGCCAAAAAATTTATCCTACCCCCATTAAAGCAGCTTAACCCTTTCAAAAAATAGGATGCAAACTGTTCCTAGCCCTCCCGCTCATGTAGACGCTGTCGCTATGCAAGGTCATAGCTACGTCATGTCATAGATACGTATTTATTTTTAATTTTTTTATTTGTTAATTTTTTTATTTGTTAATTTATTTATTTATTAGTTTATTTTTTTTAAATATCTATACTAACAGATGAGCCTATAACTTCAGTTAACCAAGCAACTGTAGGATGCCAAAGTAAAAGCTCAAATATTCTTTTAATTTATCTTTACAAAATTTTACAAATCAATTTAATTTATCTTTACAAAATTTGCATAATATTTTTATTATATCAATTGTAAAGCTGTGCAAGATAATATTACCACTCTCACTCAAGAAGCTGCTATCAGTGAAAACAATAATTCACCTGGTGTTGTTAATTGGTTGGTTGTATAAAACCAAGACCCGGGGTTTTGGTCTAAAAATTGACTAAACCTGCTCTGAGCACGAATCCCGAGCACAGACCCTTGGCTCAGACCCGTGGTCGGACCCTTGGTTTAGACCCGTGGTTCAGACCCTTGGTTAAGATCCGGGGTTGTTTTTATTGTTAGATAATATAGCCCTGCAAGCAAGTCAGTTTCGGGATAAAAAAATTTATATCTGGTCGAGTTATGGTTTAATTTAAAAAATCCAAAATTATAGTTTACTGAGAATAAACGAAGGAAAACAAATACTATAAAATTTAATATAAAAATTAAAATGCTTTTTATTTAAATAAATTTAAATATTTTCAGACTCAGGGCTAAAGAAAGGAGGAAGGTGCTAGTAGTTCCTAAAAATCAATTGGTATATATCAATAACTGAGATAGGGTTTTAGAATAACTTACAATGGGCTGAGGCTAAATAAAAATTTAATTTGCATAGCCTCTACTTGGGTAGAGTAAACATGTTTTTTTAAGTTAGTGTGATTTTGTAGCGAAATATACAAAAATGAAATTTTTATAAGGAAAACTAAGAAAAATTATAAACCTTATTTATTAACCTTATTCTAATTATAAATAAAAAGGCTTTATTATTTTATTCTACATTGTAATAGTGTTGTTAAAAAGCCTGATTTGGGTCGATATTTTAAAACGGCCCGATTAATATTTTAGCTAAAATAATTTTATCTAAGTATTCATATTAGGCAAATTGAGAGCTTTGAGCAAAAGCCTTATATAATTACTAGTTTAGGGTTATTTACGCATATTCAACTAAACTTTTATAGGATACCTATTTTAACTTTACAAAATTCTTGAGTGAGCCGTTATAGCTAAAATTTCAAGCATTAATAACATTGGTGTGAATGTGAATAGCAAAACAATACATGTAGGTTGGTGCTTCAACATATACTATTTTTTTCCCACATAAATTAAAACAACTCAAAACAATTTTTACTGAATTCCCAAAAGTTCATTTTAGGTAAAAATTTTAATTTTCATAATTGTATCGCTCAGATTTCAACTATTTTTATATTATTAAGTGTATAAGGAAGATATTTACAGTATTAAAATTAATCATGAAAGGTAATGAAAATATTTTGTGAATGCTATTATCCATCAAGGTTCTTTGTAGGAAGATTGGGAGGGTAGGGTAACCTCTCTATTGCTAAAGAGTATTAAATTAAAGCTGATTAAATTTTTTTTATTTAATTAAAGTCACTTAAGAACGAGTATAAATATATTTATTTTTAAAATTTGATGAATTAAATAAATATATATATTAATATTACAATAAAATACAAATACAATATTAAAAATTAATATTTTCATTTTTTCTAATATCATAAACAGGATCAGGATTCAAGAATATATCCTGCTTGTTGTGGATATAGATTTCATCATATAATACCATCCCTAAAAAATATTTTATAAAATTATTTTAAAATATATTTAGAAAAATGAATTATTTATTAAAAAATAAATAACAACTATGCATAAAAATTTTTACCATATATCATCATGAAGAGCCATTATATCTATAACCCAGGATGATAATGAAATGCATTGTTTAAGGGTGGAGGGAGCCATCCTGTTCCTCAATTTCGTAATAGTATTTCCGGCAAGAGAAAAGATTCTTTCCGATGCCACGGAAGTTGTTTGTTGGCATAGAAAGTCTTTCGCTATCTTAGCTAAATGAGGAAAAATAATTTATAAAATTTATAAATTTGTCTCTAAGAATTTTTGTTTCTATTGAATAAGATTTATTTTCCCTGCTAGGTAAGAAAGGTCTTGTAGTAATTATTTGTTTTAAATTTAAATTCTTATTATTGATTAAATAAAACTTAACGCATCAATTTAAACATGGCTGCGTTTACGTTTTTTTATATGCGTTTTGAAACGCTGCGTTGCAACGTTCAATTTGTACGCACTATTAATACACTTAAAATATGATAAGGCAAAATATTTTTTAATTTGAAAATGTAAAAAATTTTTTATAACAAGATAAAACTACTACAAAAATTAATAATAAGTAATGTACTTTGTGATGTATTGTAACTATATTTTGTCTGGCAATGTATGCATTTCTTTTGAGATTTCCTTGACGTTAGCAAAAAGAATTTTTTATATCTACTGAATTGGATAATGTATAATCCGTAGAAAATGAAGCCACTAATTCTTGCCCTATTTACTGAGATAATGAAAACTCATCGCTTGGAATGTTGATCGGTGATATCGGTGCAGAGATTGATTGTGTATCATTGAAAAAATAATCAGACTCAGACTCATCGAAATTGTTAAACATGTTTATTATAAAAAATTAAAGTGATATTTAGTTTTGAAAATATTATAAAATAAGAGCTATAAAAATAGTAGAATAAAAATTTTTTAATGAAAAATAATATTTTTATTCCTATATATAGTAGCAGAGAGAAGCTTATGGAAAGGGGGGGGGGGAGTATTTTTCGTAATAAAAAAATTTTTTAAGCAAATATAAAACTTCCGTTTTTTAAAGAAATTGTGTATTATTTAACTCATTTATAAAGTCTTCCAGTTCAAGTTAAAACTATTTATAAATTGCAAATGCTTTCTTTATTTTTATTATTTTTGCAAACAAAATAAAAATATTTTTATATAGATGGGTTTTATTTATCGACAATGTGTTTCATTAAATCATCACAATTCACAATAGTAATTATAAATAAATTCTGTGGCCACTATGGTGAGGGTGAAGAGGGGTATTTTTACAGAATAAAACTTTTTATAAATATTTTTTTTAAAGATATGTATATTATTATTTTATTACATTATGTGATTATTTTTTTACAATCTGTATTTATATAACACACGCTATAAGAAATTATAATAATATTTCAAAAAATTATTTTTTATTTTAATACAAGTATCATATATCTGAAATATGAAAAATATAATATCTTTCATAAAAAAGTTAAAGAATAAAAAAAAATATTTTATTTCCTATATACAAGTGTTGTGTTGTTGTGAAAAACATAAAATTATTTTCTTTGTAAAAATAATTAAAACTTAGATGCTTAACTATTTTTTATAAAAATATATTACATTTTCCAAATTTTGTTGTTGAGTCCGTTTTCAGTACGATTTGTATTTGTACCATCACCATTTTTGAGATATTCAATAAATATATATAACTTAGTTTAAAATATGATTTTCGAAAGAAATAATAAAGATAAAAATTAATTTAGAGAATCATCTTTAAGAAATTTAAAATAAAACTAGATAAATAGAAATTCGATTAAATTATTGTAGAAAATATAAATTATTTACAAAAATATTTTCATTCCCGTTCATGATTAGTTTTAATGCTGTAAAAATCTTCCTACTGCACTTAATAATATAAAAATAGTTGAAATCCGAGCGATTCAATTATTGAAAATTAAAATTTTAACCTAAAATGAACTTTTGGGAATTCAGTAAAAATTGTTTTGATTTGTTTAAATTTATGTGGGAAAAAAATAGTATATGTTGAAGCACCAACCTACATGTATTGTTTTGCTATTCACATTCACACCAATTTTATTAATGCTTGAATTTTTAGCTATAACGGCTCACTCAAGAATTTTGTAAGGTATCCTATAAATCCCATAAAAGTTTAGTTGAAGATGCGTAAGTAACCGTAATAGTAATTATATAAACTCAAAGCTCTCAATTTGCCAAATATGGATACTTATATAAAATTATTTTAGCTAAAATATTAATCGGGCCGTTTTAATATATCGACCCAAATCAGGCTTTTTAACAACACTATTGTGATTAATGTAGAATAAAATAATAAAGCTTTTTTATTTATAATTAGAATAAGATTAATAAATAAGGTTTATAATTTTTCTTAGTTTTCCTTATAAAAATTTCATTTTTGTATATTTCGCTACAAAATCACACTAACTGTGATTAAAAAAACATGTTTACTCTACCCAAGTAGAGGCTATGCAAATTAAATTTTTATTTAGCCTAAGCCCATAGTAACTTATTCTAAAACCCTATCTCAGTTATTGATATATACCAATTGATTTTTAGGCACTACTAGCACCTTCCTCCTTTCTTTAGCCCTGAGTCTGAAAATATTTAAATTTATTTAAATAAAAAGCATTTTAATTTTTATATTAAATTTTATAATATTTGTCTTCTTTCGTTTATTCTCAGTAAACTATAATTTTGGATTTTTTAAATTAAACCATAACTCGACCAGATATAAATTTTTTTATCCAGAAACTGACTTGCTTGCAGGGCTATATTATCTAACAATAAAAACAACCCCGAATCTTAACCAAGGGTCTGAACCACGGGTCTGAACCAAGGGTCCAACCACGGGTCTGAACCAGGGGTCCGATAACGGGTCTGAACCAGGGGTCCGATCACGGGTCTAACCAAGGGTCCGACCACGGGTCTGAACCAAGTGTCTGTGCTCCGAGCAGGCCTGAGCACAAAATTGGTTCGTAAATTTTACAACCAAGCAAATTAACAACACTAAATTCACCTATTCAATTTAAAATACAATATGATACCAATATTCTACTATATCAATTATAAAGCTATTCAAGATTATATTACCACTCTCACTCAAGAAGCTACTATCAGTGAAAACAATTATTTACCAATGTAAAATACAATATGATAAATAATATTTTCATTATATCAATTATATTACAATATTCAAAATTAATTTTCTTATTTATTTTATTTTTAAATAAATGAATCATCATTTAAATTTCAAGATTTGATGCATAATATTTTTATTATATCAATTATAAAGCTATGCAAGACAATGGCGTCACTAGGGAGGGGGCAGGGGCTAGAGCCCCCTGAACAAAAATCTTTTAAATGGAATCTTAACCCCTTCAACTAAAAAAAATTTTTTGATTGCCCCCTGAACGATTTCTTTTATAATTCTATTAAGTAATATATAAATTTAATTTTATTATTTAAAAATTAATAAGACTGTCTAAATATTTACTAAATGAATACTATTTTAAATATTAGATTAGAATAATACATATAAAATATATTTTCACTATGTCAGCTTGCAATTAAATTTTATGTTAGAAATAGAATATCAATTTTTTTTTTCTTTTTAGATTTCACCTTTTCTGGTGGAAAGCTCCTTCACTTATCTATTATAATATTAATCTTGCTATCTATTTTTATCTTTGTATTTCTATCGATTTCATTTGTATCGATCACCGGTGTATCATTTTTGAGGCCAAAATATCTTGAACTCCCACCGGTTTATGAAATCAATATCGACCAGATATCCTACCTGAGTATTCCCAACTGTCGGTGACCGGGGTGGCATTTCTCAGCTCAGAAATTTATCATATCATATGTCTAAAGCCATACACCATCGAAGAAAAACCCGAAAATTTTTAGCTCCTTCCCAGGATTGAACCTGGAACATTCGGTTTACAAGCCTTCATCACACACCACTGCACCACCCCATATTACTCACTAAATATTTTTAGCATTAACAGTTGAAGCTTAATTGACTATTATTATTTAAATTATTATATAACCCTAATTAAATAAATATAATCATTTATTAATTGAAATCTAAAAAATTTAATATTGTAATTAACCGAGTTCAAAATGACTAATCAACTGAATATTTATTTTTAAATTTTATTATCATACCTATTCCTAAAAATATTTTCAAGGTCCAAATACGTCATACGTCATAATAAGCGCAATTACCTTTATCGCTATATGAAACAGCAGAGCTACGCTTGGACTATCTCATCCCATCTAATTGGGTTAAGAAATTTGGGGTAGCCTATGAGATGAGCCCATCCACAGTTTTTGGGCAGGCTGCAGTTACCTGTGCGCGCAAGAGGCGAAACCACTTGCTTAAACGCCTACGGGAGATAAGAAGAGAGAGAAAAGCCCGTACCCGATTAAGTAAAATGTATATTATAGGAAAGGGTACTGGTAAATTTTAAGTTTATGGTCTATATTGAATATGTTTATTTAATATAAATATGATATATATATATATATATATATTTTTTTTTAAATAAATCTGCCTTACTATTTAAGAAAATTAGATTAGTGAGTTAAGTATATTTTGGATAATTATATCAAGGTTAGGTACATGAAGAGTGTTATAAATAAATAAATAAATGTATGTTTACCGTGGCATAGCAGGAGGAAAGTGGTGCTTATGCTACATGGGGGGCTGAGAGATTTGGAGGGTGTAGGTAGCCGGATTTGATTTTTAGAAGCTTTTTTATTGAGCTTTTATTATTGTTTAGACGTATGAATTGTTCCATCGTCAGATTTAGGCTTATGACTTCTTTTATCGTTCTGTATAGCCAATATGACTTGTATTTACCGTATGTTTTACCTTCATGAGACTCGAGCCAGATTATAGCTTCATGAACTATGTTTTGTCTGAAGTTTCTGATGGTGTGACCAAAGAGTTGGATGTGCCTTTTTTTGAGAGTAGTCTCGATCGGGACGTTTTTTGAGATTCGCCATAGGCTGGCATTTAAAATTATTCTTGGATAGAAAATACTGTTGAGCTGGCGCAGACAGCGGTTTACGAAAACCTGTATTTTCTTTGTCTGGGATTTATTTATTTCCCAAGCTTAGGAGGACTGGAATGACTGTAGCGTTAAATATTCGGAGTCTCGTTTTGACTGAGATCTCTCTGGCTGTCCATAGTTTGTAATATTTCATGAAGGTTATTTTGGCATTTTTTAGTCGGGCTTCGATTTCACCGCTGATATTTCCTTTATTATCGATAAGCACGCCAAGATATTTAAAATTGTTAACTATTTTAATTTCATTTCCCTCAAATGTTAAGTTATTTATAGACGCCTCTGGGGATGGCATAATAAAAGTTTTATTAAATGGTTAAACCGACTTTGTTGCTATGGAAGCAGAGACTTGTTAGTAAGTCTATTGTCTCATCTATTGACTTGGTGATTAAAACCAGGTCATCTGCGTATGAGATGATTCTTAGGTGATTGATATTATTATTATTTGATGATAGATCAATTAGGTTCATGGTGCTCGTGGTTTCTTTTATGATTTTGTTTATGATTATATTGAACAGAATAGGTGATAGTACACAGCCTTGTTTCACACCTCTTTTAATCTTGAAGTAAGGTGAGAAAGTTTGGCCTAGCTGTAATTTGGCCCAAGAGTTATTGTAATAGTACTTCAAAATTTTAATTATGTTTGGATCGATATTGCAATCTTCTAGAGCCTCCCAGAGGGCATTGTGTTTCACGTTGTCGAAGGCTTTGCTATAGTCTATGAAAGTAAATATAAAAGGAAGTTTATATCTAAAACACTTCTGTAGATAGATTTTAAGAGCTAGGATGGGTTCATTGATATTCTTATTTGGCCTGTATGCGCAAATATTACTTGACAGGAGATTTTTGGTAGAATCAAGAATTCTGTTCTTCAGGAGCACCATGAACACTTTTGAGACTGTGGAGGTGAGAGCAATGGCCCTGTAGTCTGCGAAAGATGAAGGATGGAGTTTCTTGGGGAAGTTGCAGATTGTGGATTTATTCCAATCATCTGGGGCTTTGCCTGAATGTCATATTTTTGTGAATATGGCTAATAGATATTTAGAAATGCTTTCTGGAGCGGCTTTCATGTGTTCATTTCTGATCCCATCAGAGCCGGGAGCTCTATTGTTTTTTAGTTTGTTTATGGCTCTGTTAATTTCTGTGAGGGAGAAATCTGAGTGGGGTAATGGCAAGATTGTCTGTTGGGGGCTCACTATCTTGGAAGGCATCCTGGACTCAAAGGCTGACATATAGAAGTCTGTCCAGATGGCCATTTGCTCTTCAGGGTCTGTATATTTGTTACCTCCTTGTAAAGTACGTATTGGTAATTTCTTAAAGCATGCTGGTTTGCAGAAGTGTTTGAGCTTTTTGTAGGCGTCATGAGTTTTGTTGTTCCTCATATCCATTTCTATTTCTTCTGCTCTCTTTGCTAAGAAAATCCTACGATCACTACGTAGTAATCTCTGAATGCGTTTCCATAGTTCTAAATTGCGGCTGCTATCGTTTTTTATCGATAAGATTAAGTTTTTTGTATTTACTGAGAGCCATTCTCTTTTTGGTATTTGGCTATGGTTGAGGTTATTGTAGGCGTGGAAAATCGCACTTTTGAAGTCTGAGCAACATTCTTCTAATGGTTTGGTAGGGAAGGACTGAATAATCCTAGCTAGGCCTGAGCATATTGTTTCATTATAGGCTGTTTTGTTTATATTAGTGAAGTGCCATTTGGTAGGTTGTTCTGGCGCTGTGCGTATTGTGCTATGGATGCGCCTGGTATTATTGTTCCTCCATTCATCACTTCGTATTATTATATGTGCTTTGATTAGTTTGTGATCTGATATATTTATGTTTAGGATGGCCTTTACATCTGCAAACCAGCTATGGATATTGGATAGGAAGAGGTCAATTTGGGAGGAGTGGCCACCTTTTGAGAAGGTCATGAGGTGAGGAGGTTTATGTTTGAAGAAGGTGTTTTCGATTTTTAGATTGTTATCGAAACATATTTGGAGTAGTTTTTTTCCATCTTTATCGTTGCTGTTATATACTGTTGTGTGGCCTATAGTTTTGCTTACTTTGTATATAATGTCATGACCAATCTTAGTGTTGAAATCTCCCATTGCTATGATGTTGTATCTTTTTGGTTAGGAGCTTATCACGTTATCTAGGTGTTCTAGGAATAACATTCTTTCTGTAAGTTTAGGGGGGACGTAGACATTGATGAGGATAGTGGGTTTGTAAGCAGTATTCAAGTATAGTACTGCGATTCTTTCAGTTATGGGGACAAATTTTATAATGTATTTTTTGAGCTTATTTTTGATAAGGAAGGCCACACCTGACCATTTGTTGATCGTGGTTCCAGAACTGTAGTATATATATAATTTGTAAATTGGGCCGAATGGTTGTCGGGGGAGTGAGTTTCCTGTAATCCTGTTATGTCGGTGGAGTCATTTGATAACAGCATCATAAGAATTGACATTTTGTCTTTGATGCCATTAACATTTAAGGAGGATAAGAAAAGGGACCCGTTTAGCATAGTTTTAATGGGGGGGGGGGATTAAGATTCATGATGTAAGGTTTGGTAAAAAGATTTTTCTGAACTTGTAATTAGCTATCTTTCTATATTTTGAGGTAGAGAGTTTCGTGAAGGACTAAATACAGTTAAAACTATAGATCTTAAATTAAATCTTTTATAAAATGAATTTGGGTGAAAGCAACAAAGAAAAATTATGGAGAGAAAATAAATAAGCAAAATATTAACCTTTAATCCGGAGTATTTACTAGGATCTGAGTGATTGAGTAAATTACGATAAATATAAAAGTATAGCAATATAAATTAAAATTTAAAATTTATTTTAAGTTTAAATATGTCAGAAAATTTTTTAAATATAAATGGGTGAAAAGAAACTAATAATGTAGAGCTATTCTAGTTGTTTCCGTTTCGATATCTTATTAAATAAAATAATTAAAATAGAAAACATGGAGATCATAATAATTTAGTAATTTGCATGTTATTTATTTATAATATTCAAATTTCTAACAATTATAGATTAAATTAAATTAAAATTATGATGATTTTGGAAACAGACAAAGATAATAAATAAATAAATGATAATAAAAGGTACTCGACCAAATTATAATGCATGAAAAAAATGTTTAAAAATAAAATAAAATGGAGGAGGGGAGGGGGATTAAACAGAAAGTACGATTTAAAATGGAATCTAAAATGGACAACATATATAAGAGGAGGGGAGATAGAAACGGAAAATAAAATGATGAATAACTTAGTTTTAAATTAATCTAAGAGAAGGGGAGATTCAAACATAAAAAAGATTGGTGGATATTTTAGTAAACTTAGTTCCAAAATTTACATAAGGGAAGGGGAGATTAAACAGAAAAGTGAGATGATGAATAACTTAGTTAAATTAGTCCTAAAAAAATATTCTATGCTAAAAAATTATGTATGACCTCATTTACAAGTTATGTTAAGGTTAAGATCTTATCGAGCGAAATATTAACCTTTAATCCAGAGTATTTACTAGGAATCGAGTGATTGGGTACATTACGATAAATATAAAAGTATTGCAATATAAATTAAAATTTAAAATTTATTTTAAGTTTTTAGGTCAGAAAAATTCTTAACTATAAATGGGTGAAAAGGAAACAATTATGTAGAACTATTCTGGTTGTTTCCGTTTCAATAGCTCATTTATTACAGAAAATTAAATAAAATAATTAAAATAAAAAAATCATGGAGATCATAGTAAATTTGTAATTTGCATGTTATTTATTTATAATATTCAAATTTCTAAAAATTAAAGACAACAGACAAAAATCATAAATAAATAAGTAATAATAAAGGAACTCAACCAAATTATAATACATGAATAAATGAAAAATAAGATAAAGTTTAAAAATTCAATAAAATGGAGGAGGGGGAGGATTAAACAGAAAAGTACCATTTAAAATGGAATCTAAAATGGAGGACATATATAAGAGAAGGGGAGATAAAAACGGAAAATAAAATGATGAATAGCTTAGTTTTAAATTAATCTAAGAGAAGGGGAGATTCAGACACAAAAAAGATTGGTGGATAACTTAGTGAACTTAGTTCCAAAATTTACATAAGGGAAGGGGGGATTAAACAGAAAAGTAGATGATGAATAGGGTACATTACGATAAATATAAAAGTATTGCAATATAAATTAAAATTTAAAATTTATTTTAAGTTTTTAGTATGTCAGAAAAATTCTTAACTATAAATGGGTGGAAAGGAAACAATTATGTAGAACTATTCTGGTTGTTTCCGTTTCAATGGCTCATTTATTACAGAAAATTAAATAAAATAATTAAAATAAAAAATCATGGAGATCATAGTAAATTTGTAGTTTGCATGTTATTTATTTGTAATATTTAAATTTCTAAAATTAAAGACAACAGACAAAATAAATAAATAAATAATAATAAAAGGAACTCGACCAAATTATAATATATGAATAAATGAAAAATAAGATGGAGTTTAAAAATTCAATAAAATGGAGGAGGGGGAGGAGTTAAATAGAAAAGTACAATTTAAAATGGAATCTAAAATGGAGGACATATATAAGAGGAGGGGAGATAGAAACAGAAAATAAATGATGAATAATTTAGTTTTAAATTAATCTAAGAGAGGGGAGATTCAAACACAAAAAGATTGGTGGATAACTTAGTGAACTTAGTTCCAAAATTTACATAAGGGAAGGGGAGATTAAATAGAAAGGTAAGATGGTGAATAACTTGGTTAAATTAGTTTTAAAAATATATTCTATACTAAAATTAATTGTATTAGACCTTATTTACAAGTTGTTAAGGTTAAGATCTTACCAAAATATTAAGTAAATGTTTCACATCTTATGCAAAATTTATTTTTGAAGATGCAAATAATAATTTAAGATGGAGGATATATTAAACATAAGAGAAGGGGGGATTAAACAGAAATGTAAAATGGTTCATAACTTAGAATTTAGTCTAAAATTACATTCTATACTTTATTTGATTGTTTTAGAAATTAAGGTCTTAAAGGATTTAAGACTATATTAAATTGATTAAATTAGAAATTAGAAGTCTATATTTAAATTGATTATATTAAAAATTAGGTCATATCTGAAAGAGAAGGTGAATACAGAGTAACCTGGGTACTTTTACAGAATTAATGCTTGTGCTTTGAGACAACAATCGAATTCTTACCAACGAAAAGTTTAGGTTATAATTCATCTTCCATATCATTTCAGCACTAAATCGTCCAGAAACATATGTTGCAAACTACTATACCGCAAGAAAACTATCTGGTCAGGATATTTTGAAAAGCATGCGTCTTTTCTTCTTCATTTTCATTACTCTCCCAAACATTGTCCATTTAGATGAATCATTTGTCCCAGATTTTAACACTTCAAGGTCAAAACACAATTTCTAATTCGTGGGATAATTCCATCATATGTTTTCAAGTCCAAGGTCCAAATAAGAATATGAGATTTCTTTATAAAAAGTAAGTGAGTAGACATTTATAATCTTCTATTATATAGAGTTGTTTATAAAATATTAAATAAAATGCAACTTTTATATACGTATTTGACAGTTATAAAATATATTACAGTTATTAATATAATGTTTTTACTAATAAATGCTTTTGATAATAAATATAGAACAATTTGCATTTAAGTATTTAACGCCATCTATTTAGTTAAAAATATATTTTTTTAAATTTAACATTTTATTATTCATTCTTCATTTTTACATATTTTTAGGAAAGCTATTTTTTTCTTTTTCGAAAAACAATTTTGAGTTAAATTTTAATACAAGTATATTTTTGATATTATTACAAACTACTATTATTTTAGGATATAATATACCAACTAGAGGTGGTGCGACAATATATAAAATCTTAAATGTTTCATAATATCATTCTGGTCATTATTTTATAGTTAGAAAATGTTTTTTCTAATATGGCATCCTTGCCGTGTAAATAACTCCAGGCTTCAATATATTTGCATAAATATTTCTTCCAAAGATTTTTAGTGTTTTTATTTTATCACTGTAAATTAACCAGCATCTATTATTTGTGTTGCTATGTAATTTAAGATTATTACTACAGCTGCTGAGAGAATATGATTGCATATTTTAGATAAACTAGTCATTTATATATGATTTAAAATGTAAGAATATCTTTTAGAAATTTAATATCTCACAAAAATTTTCCCGATTACTTATCTAGCTTCCATCATGGGAAGCTCTAATCACCATATAGTTTTATGATTTGGAATGTTTATACTCTCTTCTTCAAGAATTGTTGATTTTGTTTAGGCCTAATTATTTCATTCTAGATGCCAAGTAACAGAACCTTATTTAAAGTGAAATGTGATTATATTAATTGTAAAACTTCTAAAATAAGAAGTGACAAGATACATGAACATTATAAAGATAAACATCCTCATGTAAAGCCAGCTGATATGAAATTTACAAAGGTAGCCATCAAAAGAGATAATAATAATTGGGTATCCTTAAATTGTGATATTCCATATAATATAACAAATGGAGTTGAAACCCAGTTGCAAAAAAAGACAATAACATATTACTTCCGAAAAGTAATATTTTTAGTTTATTATTGTAACTAAAGACAATAAATATTATTGAAAATATACCTTAAATTTGTGAATTAATAGAAACTAATTTTTTATTTAGAATTTTACCAATATATTAAAATAAAATTAAAGTAGGCAGGGTATAAAGAAAATAAATTATATATTTTTTTATTAAATAATTTTTTTTTAACTGTTTATCACACTATTTTTATATCTATATTTACTTTATAAAGTTCAATTTAACAATATGTTTAATAGGTTAATTAATAATAATAATTTAAAACCAAAGTAATAAAATAACTTATTAAGTTAATATAATGTAGTAAAATAATAAAAGTAAGGTAATGTTAATTTCTAGGAATTTTTAAATTTAAATTTTCATCTTTAATTGAATTAAGATTTCAAAGTTCTTTTACTTTTTTTTTATATAAATTTTTTGGGGGGAATTTGAATTGATTTAATTATCCGATTTTTTATAATTAGTTTATATAAATATAAATTCGGTAACTATTTTTTAAAATAAAAAACATCCTGATTAATTAAAATATATTAATTTTAAAAAAACCAACGATCTTTTTTAAATATAAAAGAATGTAAACAAGATAAAATTTTATAAAAAAAACGATTTTAATTTTACAATTAAAAATATATTTTATGCGAATGCCCCGCAAAACGACCGCAATTGGAAATCTAGCGTGTGTGTATAACATTAAAGTGATAGGCGCTTAATTATCACGTATCACGTTTAAATAGATAATAAGGTATTACAAAAATAAGAAATAATACAGATGCAACTACAGTTGCGGCAATTGTAATCACTTATCTTGTAGTACAACATTCACAGAGATACTTATCATCACAATGTTGGTAGAATCTTTTCCCCATAATATTTAACGACTTAATATAAATAAAATCTATACTTGTAGAACAAAAATGAGCAATCATCAATGTTTTAGGACCTAAATCCAGGAGGTCAATTCTTGACGATTTGAAAGATGGGCATACATATGCAATTCTAACAGATGCATCTAATATGGGAAATATTAAAATATTTCCATTGATCCTCCGCTATTTCAACAAAATTAAGGTCGTTTTAATAAAACTATTAAATTTTTTCCCCTCAAATATGGAAAAATCCAAAGACATAGCTAACCAAATTGCATGTCAGCTTTCTGATCTGATAATGCTTTAGTGAATTTGGTAAAAACAGAGTGTATTTACAGTATTGAGTCAGCACAATGTTGGTTGCGATATGTACCTAATACCCGCCATCGATGGTATTTTAAAATTTTATAAAACTTTAAAAAAATATTTCTTAAATAAAGATTATAAAAGTTGCAGAGTTAAAGTAGCGAGCTGGCAGCTATAGCTAATAGCTGCTACTTTTTTTGTAATTATTTAATTTTTAAGCACGCTACTTTTTTTGAAAAAGTAGCGCGCTACTTAGCTACTTTCAAAAAATATAATGAAGGTAAGTAATCATGAAATTTGAAATATAATATAATTAATTATAATTTTTATGATTTATTATTTAATTTTGAAATTGAAATATATTTTCAATTTGTAATTTATATTTCCATTTGTATTATAAACCTAAATCACGTGTTAATAATTTAAAATGTCAACGCCTATGGATATCCAAATCGTTGAAAGTGATTCAGACAATGATATTAAATGAAATGGAAGATGCCAGAGAAGAAAATGTTCTTAATAACTCTAATACAAATTTCCCATTCCCTAGATTTTTTGAAATTTTTTTAAAATAAATTTATAACCAAAACTTCAAATTTATTTGTTTAAAATGTAAAAAAAATATTTCCTCAAATCAATCCAGTAGCTATAACCTCAAGAAACACCTAAAAGTAAATTGTAATTTTTACATTCTAATAGTAGATTTTTACTATATTTATTTCTTATTGATTAATTGCCATCAATTTATATACAGTACAGGGAATTCAATGTATTCATTTGATAAAATATTTTTGCTTAGTTACATCATAATTCCTGAGGTACAAAATTTAGAATACCTACCAAATGATTTTTCCACTCCATTTTCGATAAATATTACTACACATTTCTATTAAAAACTGGTGAATAGTTTGTCCTATTTAATATGAAATATAGAATATTTGATGAGGATAATGCTGAAGATGAGATACAGAATGATAGTCAACATATATTGGAAGAGGAGGAAAGAGGTGATGATGCCATTGATATTAATAGTTTCACCCCAAACAAAGATGGCCCAATTACAACCATGAAGACTTTCACTAATAAATTTTTTGCATTAAAATATAGTATAATAGAAAATCCACTCGACGGCTTCTTTAAATCAAAAAAATACTCAAATGAGTATTTTTGATAATCTATCTTATTTTAAAAATATGTATATAAGATTAAATACTCCCTTGAACTCAAATGCTAGTGTCGAGAGATTATTTAGTCTTATACTTTCTGATCGTCGCTCTAGACTTGGGGATGATAATATTGAAATGATTTTTTATTGCTACAAATTACCATAAATATTTATTTTTATTACATAAATTTTTTTTATAATCAAAACACTATTTTAATATTTATAAATGTTAATTTTTTATATTTACTATAAAATCTCATTATAAGTAAAAAATAAAACAAATTTGTTTGTAAATTTTTTTATAAAAAGTAGCTTAAAAATAGCTAAAACTACTTTTAAAAAATAGCAGCTAATAGCGCTTTACTTTTTTTGACAAATAGCGATAGAGCGCTACTTTTTTTTAACAAATAGCGATAGCGGTAGCGCGCTACTTTTAAAAGTAGCGTTTAACAACTCTGAAAAGCTGTCCTAACATTTGAAAATTTTTTTCAATAATGAATGGCAGAGGTATATTTAGGAATGATTTTACATGTAGGAAATCTACTACATGCTGTTAATGTGTAGTTGCAATCAGAAGAATCTTAATAAAGGTTCACAAAATTATGCCGAAGATGTGTTTATCTTTACAGTTAATAATTGGCAATAAATTTCATAGCGCCATTGCTAAAACTTAATTATATTATATTTGAGATTTAAATAATAGAACTAAATGTTTATTGTCGTTATTGAGATATTTATAAAATTCCTGGCATGACATATTATATATTTGTTTAACAATTAGCTCGGCCTCTAATGTTGTTAAAGCAATCAGATTTCTCTTTTTCCAGGCAGTCCTTATCAGGCTAAAAAAGTGCTCGGATGAGGCATTAGAATGAGGTAAGGAGAAGACATATTCACATATTTTTTCCCAAGTATGGGAATTTATCGTTATTACGAAAAAATTCTACCCATTTCTCCTCTGTTTAAGACCATCTAACTTTAAGTATTTTGACGAATCATAAAAAATAGAGAGAATTACAATCTACTCAAACAAGCCATCAAAGTTTTTCAGTATTTTTAATATATTTATTAAATTACATAAACCATCAATTGATGGTTTCTGTTCCAATTTCATATTTATACATTTGTAAATAGCTATTAAAATGAAATTTTGATTCTAAATACAGTATTATATGAACATTTTAATATAATATTTTTAACAATAGCGCCATGAAATTTATTATCAATTTTTAACAGAGATGAACAGAGCTGTAGCATGATTTTGTGAATCTTTTTAATAAAGAATATTCTGATTGCAACTGAATATTAACTGCATGAAGTAGATTTCCTACATGTGAAACGAATCCCAAATATGCTTCTGCCATTTCATACTCAAAATTTTTTTTCATTTAAAATCTCTATTTAAGAAGTATTTTTTAAGTTTGTAAAATTTTAAAATTCTATCGTTGGCAGGTATTAATGACAATCACCTAATAGGTATATATCGCAACAACTCACACCATTCCAAGTCAGACCACTTCACCAACTCTTTTAATTCATTAACTCTTTTAGTTGATGAATTAAATTCGTTAAAACATTTCATCACAATTATTTCGACATCCAATAGTACATTCATCGCCTTCTTGCAAGAATTATGAAGTATATGACATATGCAGCCAATTGGTATTAATTCATTATTGTGCTGCCTCAATTCGGTAACTTTGGTTTTTGCCAAAATTTACAGAGGCATTATCAGCGCAGAAAGCTGACATGCAAATCTTTAAATAACCCTGAATTAGCTATATTTACCATTATGTGGCCAGCTACATTGTTGGATTTTTCACTATCCGAGGAAAAAATTTTAACAGTTTTATTGAAATGTTCTTATTTGTTGAAATAGCGAAGGATCAAGGGAAATGTTTTAATATTTCCCTTATTAGATGCATCTGTTAGAATTGCATATGGATGCCCATCTTTCAAATCGTCTAGAATTGACCTCTAGTATTCAGGTAATAAAACACTTGTGATAGCCTTGCTCATTTTTGTTCTGCCACAAGTAAGGTTTGCATTTATTTTGGAGTCTTAAATATCATGAGAAAAAGATTCGACCCACATTGTGATGATATAGCTTGGTGAATGTTGAACTATATGATAGATGTATACGATTTCCGCAAATGTAGTTGCATTTGTATTATTTATTATTTTTGAGAATATTTTTGTATTGCAATCGATATAGATATACTCCCCTGTACTGACTTATATGAATGAAAGATTTATTATAGGATAAAAATATAACAGGATAGAAAGAAATTTACAAACTAGACATGTTTTTCAAATAAATATTTAACATTTATTTTAAAAATATAAAAATAATCAATTAATGTCTCTCAAAATTATTATTTATATATTAAAACGTTGAAATATTTTTTTTTAAATTGCGGGAGAAATTAAAAAATTGCGGTAGTTTTGCGGTAGGGAGATGCCTGCGTGTAAACAAAAAAATTGCGGGAGTCTCCCGCTGATGGGGGGAAACATGGTAACCCTGTTCACGAACAACTCTTCGATGGACGCTACGTCAACTCCCACGACAAACGTTTCGACGAACACTACAACAACTGTAGAGATAAAACGTTTTGATGAATGACGATATTACCGAGGCACACAGCTAAGGCTGTAGAGATAGCCACGACACGCAAGACTGATATGAGGCTCACAGGTTACGACGGAGCGCTATCAAGATTTTAGGTCCAGCTAATGTTAGCGTGATTTTTGAAGGAAATACACAAACGCTGTTGGCCGTAGTGGTGGATTGTGATAAGTACTTTCTGTTAGGACATGTATGGTTCTACGCCTTCAATAATATATTAAAAACATTCATTGTGGGTAATGTAGACGATGATCTCGACAATGGAAAAAGCAGCATGCTCCAAACCCGAAATGATCAGGCAAGTGAAGCTTCATTTGAAGCATGACGCCATGCCTAGAATCATACTCCAGAGTTCCCTATGACAGGATTGACGCAATGACTCGTGAGTTGGCCTAATATCATAGAACCTGTATCTCAAGTCAGACAAACATTTATCCAAACATTTAGAAGACTATATTTTGAACATCAATAGCGTATTGCGTGGCGGCAAACCAATGGGCATAGTACCAGATACACTAATCCAGAGAAATGATAGGAGCTACAATTGGCAAAAAAAGAAAAAAAAGAAGAATTTTTATCAAGGGACTAACATGAATAATGATTTAACTACTTACTCAACATGTCAAGGAGAACCTAGGCGGGATTTCCTTGGAGGGTGAAATGTTAATATATTTCATTTAAATTAATTATTTACCTTAAAGTAACCTGTTACTTTATCGATTGATTTTTGTTATTTCTTTTATAGTATTATATATTAACTTTTTTTTATTTAAATTTATTTAATACTCTATTTTATGTCTTAGGGATACATTATTATCATTCGATTGCTTTTTATGTATCCCGAAGATTTACTTAAATATAATAATGATATTAATGACATTATATATAGTGGGGATAAAAATGAAAATAGAAAAAATGTAATATTTTGATTTAAAATTTTGTCCGATATATTTTTTATTAAAAATAATAAAAAATCCTATTATTTCATTACCAGATCAGGATGCACCAACCTAATAGAAAAAGGCACTTAGATTTGCTAATTTAACTAAGAAAATATTTTGCAAACCTGCTAGTGTTGCTAAAAAAATGCCTGGTGCTAATTTAGCTAGGAAAATATTTTGCAAACCTGCTAGTGTTGCTAAAAAGCCTTGGGTCGATTTTAAAAAAAGACCCAATTAAGATATTAGCCAATATAATGCTGTGCATGTCTCGAGATTTGTCAAATAGAGATCCAAACTTTTCTACTATTTATATATAATAAAAATCTTCAGGTTACATAATATATTGTAACTCTAATCATAATTGGGTGGTTTTTAGAAATCGGCCCAAATCATGCTTTTTAACATTACTTACTCCTGCTGCCAATACCTACCAAAAGAATATTTTACATAGCTGGATTAATACTAAATATCAAAAGAAGCCATACAAACAGCTTATATAATTTAACTAAACTTGAATTCAAAGTTATTTTAATTTTCTATTTTTTATTTTGCTTGCATTACAAATTTATACATAACTAAATTTATTTTAATAAAAATAGATAGAATATTAGTGATGTGATGTATAACAAGCGTCCATGACAGGATATTTATCGGAAGTAAACTCCTACTCAATAACCTATACCTACCGACCTCAAAAGAATTTCTTACATTATTAATTACACTTTGTAATTATAATGGTATTCCCTTCATGTATTATAAATAGAATAATTTAAATTATAATAATTTAAAAAATATCAGAACAATATCCAGAAATAAGTTTATTTGAAAAATAATGAATATGATTGTATGGATTATATAAATTTAGTCGATGTTTACCAATATCATTGTATTATAATAGGTCTAAAATAAAAATAATAAATAATTTTTTCAGCAATGTATTAAGCTCATATCTTCTAAAAATTTAATAGATAATCCCCAAGAAATTTATCCTATTTTTGCCTACTCTTCCCTTTAATGGCTAACCCCAACTCCCTTTAAAAAATAAAGTACTACCACCACCACCCCCATCCCCTTCTCATGTAGGCTCTCAGTATGACACTGACCTGAGTAAGGCTATTTTTAAGAATAAAAAACATAACTTTTTATAATGTGAGGCAGGAAATGATTTAAGAACGCATTAATTATGTTGGAACTAAGAATGATCAAAAAAATTATAAACTAAATCCATTTTCAAAATATCTAGTGCTTTCGATGCCGTCAATTTTTTTGCTGTTAATTCAGCGGCTGATGATGGCCGATAAAAATTTTAAAAATCCCAACGGCCAATTAAAACTTCGGTGTACAGGTGTAATCATACCAATTTTAAACATTAATTTTTTATAAAAAAAATTTCCCATAGAAATTTTTATTTAAAGTATAGAGTAAAATTTTAAGTACTGATAATAAATGGTTCCATATTACGCAGGTTATGAGCTGGCTCTAAAATGACCAGACCGAGTTTTTAGGCGAAGACTATTTTCTTATCTCGATCGAAATTTTTAGAGAATAGCCCAATCTTAAAAAAAAATAAATATACTCTTTTTAATTAAAGCAGATTAAATTTGGAAGGGGGTTAAATGTTCTTTAGGGTAGCCCATATCAAGCTCTTCTGTGTTCCATTGCAAATAAACTATTTTTTTTATATATTGACTGATATTTAAAAATATTTAATCATTTGGAACATGTTAACAATAATATTTAAATAATGTAGGTAAATAATTACAAATGTCATTCAGAAGTTAAACTTTTAATTAAAAATACTCTTTATTGAAAAATAAAATTAGCCTAAGGAGTAAGGACCTAGATGCGCGATTTGGCGAAAACAAATAAAAAGAATCAACCAAAGATTCAAATTAAATAAAACGATTGATCGAGCTTCCGTATATATTTGAGCGAGTTCTATAGTAAATAATATGCCAAATTTAATGTTAATTAATATTAATAAACCTTCGATATCAAAATAGATTCGAGATCTATATATTAAAATATAACGAGGGAATAAAACCTTTTCATTGAAGATACAGCACATAACGAAGAATTAAAGATTTATAAAAAATTTAAAAAATTTATATTTATTTTAATTAATTTAGATATCGATGGTATTAAATTTTGGATATTAATAAAATTGATTTTATATATATTATATTTAGTTGTACAGTTTAAAAATTTGGAGGAACTGGGGGGGGGGGGGGTGGCTATGATTTCCTAAATATTATTAAAAAATATGACAAAAAACTAATGTCAGAAATTTAATACCACCGATATCTATACAAAACATATATCAATATGAATTAAAAAAGTTTCATTTTATTTATTCGTTTTCCTTGGGCTGCAATTTATTTTTGAATAAATTTCATTCAATCGGTGATAATTGCATTTCCATATTTTGATACATGGATCTGGAATCTATTCCGATATCGAAAGTCTATGAATATTTTGTAACATTAAATAATTATTTACTCTTAAACTCGCTCGATTATCTATACCATGATCAAAATCATAAGATAAAAGTCCTTTCATACTTGCAGGTTAAAGTATCCGCACTATTATGGAATTTTTTAAATTATTATTAATATCTTCATAAATATATTGTCAAAGCCCAGTATATTCATTTAATTTGAATCTTTGTGAAATTCATTTTATTTGTTTCACGCCAAATCAGCGGATCTAGTATCTTATGCCAATTTTCTTTTTAATTAAAGATCCGAAAGATTTATAATAATTATTTATTCAAGTCATTTTACTCTCGTTTTCAAAGCTATTAATTAGATAAAACCGCATCACGCTTTCTAGAGGTATTATAAATTGTTCTATTTTTAATTTTTAACAGTTTTAGTTTTTAATGGTATAATAATTATTTAAAGTTATTTTTTTTAAGTATATAAAAATATGATATTTACTTCTCTCAGCTGACCTTATTCTGTTGTTTGACAGGTGTAAAATTTATATACATTCACTAATAAAATATTAGTCAAAGGAATTTTTTTAACATTGATTAAAAAAAGTATAAAATAAAAACACAGTATAAATCTGTGTTGGGCATGAAATATCTAAGAAACATAATAAAAATATTAAATAGGAGACTACTTTTACTTATACAGCTTTTTTTTGTGATAGTCATTGATGTATTTGTTTTTTTTATGTATAGCGTTAATTTATTTATTCATCGTAAAAAAATTTTGTTTTAAATATTTTTGTGAATTTTGTCAAGTCATAATTTTTTGTCAATTAATGGATTTTATTTTTACGAAATTTTAGATTATAAATCTGTTAATATATAAATTTTGAATAAACTTTATATTTTTTTCTTTTTTAAATTAAATGACCTTTTCGTAAATTTTCTTTTACTTTTTATAAAATATAAGGACGAACTTGTCGAAATTCATTTTTTATATAACCTTTTAAAAAACTTATTATTTTAATATGTAAAAATGTAAATTTAAAATGTATATATATAGAGCACAAAATGTTAAATATTTTAGTGTTAAAAGTGTTAATAAAGTGTTAATAAAAAATTAATTGTTTTAGTTGCGCCTTCCATTAAATTATGGTGGCAGAATCATTGATAATAATTACGCTACCAATTGAAATATGTATAAAAAATTTTTTTAGATGATTTTAGATACTGGAACATGGTGAAGCTAGAAGAATGAGGATTATGGAAAATGATGTTAATTTAATTCTAAAACACGTAAGAGATGATTAAAATGTAAAATTAAAAATAAATATATTAAAATATTTAAAATATGAATAAACCTATATGGGACAATAAGAATAAAACTAAATCCATAGATGAATTAGAAGATTATTTAAAATACCATGAGAGTAAAGATGTTTTGAATTTAACATTTAATCTTCATGACTTATATTTGCTTATGGACACAATGTTACCGATATATGGAAGTTCAAGTTATGAAGAAGCAATATCTATATTAAAATATTTTTGTAATTATAAAGAGGTAAAGGAGATAAATGAAAAATCTAGATCAAATAATATATCTTATCCTAATAAAAATTTTAAAAGTCAATAATAAAATCTTGAATAAAATTGAATTATGTAAATTACTACCAAATGTTAAAAAAGAAATAAATTCTTATAAATTAAAAGAAATAAATCATATGATAACAATTGAAAAAATGATAGTGATTAAAAACAATAATGAAATAAAAATTAGAGAAAATAATAAAATAAAAAATTTTATTATTAAAAAAAATTTTAAAAAACTTTGGAAATAAGAAAATTATTCGACTTTTTTATTATTTTTTAAAAAAATATTATAAAATAAATTATATAATTTACAGAGGATTAAAAAATATATATTAAAATGGATACTATAAAAAAATATATATATATTTAAAAAAAAGGTGGGTATATATCATCCAAGAGAAGAGTGAATGCTTAAAAAATTAGACCGGCAAATTTCCAGGGAAATCTGCTGGCGAAGGTAAAATCCTTCATTGGGGTCCCCTGAGATCTGTCCAATTTTTTTCCTATGATTTTGATGAAATTGAGGGCCTCGTTTCCAAACATGCCTAGGGTATTGGTAACGATAGGAATAAACAAAATGTTGGCGAGGCCAGTGTATTTATTTTTTTTAAGGATTTCTGCCTTTTCGATAGCAGAAAATGAGAGGTTAGACTTGGCTGCAAAATCAACATAAGTGTAATCCCATGTTAGAGGAAGACCATTAGACCAGGGTATGAGAGAAATACCATCCGGGCGTATGGCGTATTCGTTTGAAAGACCCACTGGTTCAAGGGTAGATGGGATATTAACTTTTTTGAGGGCGGCTAGTAAAATGTTATTGATCCTTTTCGTAAATTTTCTTTTACTTAAAATATAAGGACGAACTTGTCGAAATTCTTTTTTTTATTTAACCTTTTAAAAAACTTATTATTTTAATATGTAAAAATGTAAATTTAAAATGTATATATATAGAGCACAAAATGTTAATTTTAGTGTTGAGTGTTAATTAAATAATAAAATAAATTTAAAATATAATTTTTTAATTTTTATCAACTTCCACATTAAATTATTAAAATCAATTTATATTTATTTGATAAATGTTATTTTTATAAAAACTAAAAGTTAATAATTCATAATTTTTCTTCCAAGTTTACTTTTTCCAAATTATTCTTGTTTCTCTTGTAAAATAATTAGAAGGAAAATATTCTTTTTTACATTATTTTTTAAAATTAATTCCCTAGAAACAAAATAGGAAAAGGTAAAAAGTAGTGTTGTTAAAAAGCCCGATTCGGAACGTTTATAACCAAAATAATATTAAGCCTGGTGATTTTGCTCATAGATTGCAGAAAGGTTTGGACTCCTACTTGCCAAATCTTGAGGCTTACACAATATTATTTTGGCTAAAATCTTAATGGGATTGTTTTTAAAAGCGACCCTAATAGTGCTTTTTAACAACACTAGTAAAAATATATGTTTATTAAATATAAAGAATATAAAACCCAAACCGTTTTAAATATACGTAATAAAATAATCATAATATGTAATAAACTTTAAGTAAATATTAATATTACTCTCATATTTTTTATTTATTTTTATTAAGGATTTTATTCGTAATAATGTAACAATATATAAACCGAATATTTTATATTAATAGAATTTAATGGTAGTATTTTTACAAAATTATAACATGCGCTACCTTATTTTTTATTTATTTTAATACCTTATCTTCTATAAAAAAATAACAAATACATTTTTAGTATTAATATTATCTAATTATGATCTAGAAGATTATTATAATTACTTTAATAAAAAAAATTTATTAAATTGATAAAAATTATTCTTCCATAACTATATTTTTATTGTTCAGAATCTTATTAAAGTCACTTAATGTTAAAAATATTATTTAGATGAGGTATTTATGTTGATATAAATAAATTTTGAATAATTTTAACGTATAATCTGCATTTTTATTTTTTGTCTAAAGTGGGAGTTAAAAATTATTTAGATGAAGTAATTTAATTTATTCTACTGCCGGGTGTAAAAATGGTTTTTATCTTATGATTTTGATCATGGCAGATAAACGAAAGAATTTAAAAGTTACATTTGAAGTCATAAGATTATTTAGAGTATGGGACGTAGAGGAGACGAGGGTAGTAATAATATTTAGTGTGCCGGCTATCTCACGGTTAAGATTAGGAGGAGTGGCATTAACCATTGAGGACTGGTGAAGTAGAGAACCTAAAATAAAAGTGCACAGAACTTTTGACATATGTTAATTTGGATATATCCTTAAGTAAGCCAAAAATATAACACGTTAGTGTTAACCATTGAGACTATAGGTAGAAAAATTAAAATAAAAATTTATACAGCGTTCAACACATGTCATTAGATCCATACTTTATTTTGAGGTAAGCCAAAAATATAGCACGTTACTATACAATAGTAAATATGGTCCACCCAAAGTACAAAATATTGTAAAGATAATAGTTATTATGAAAATAACTAAAGTTGATGTAAAATAAATAAAAGTATAAAATAGTCCATATATACAAAAATCCCGGCGGCCATCTATAGGTGTTATAATGATTGTATGTGGTAATATTTTCTTAGCCAATAATAACATTGAAGAAGGAGTCCTCGGTACACTTGATTCTAAAATAAAGAATGTTTTAAAAAAGTTCATTTTATTTATAATTCTTATGGTTTATATAATATTTTTACAAACTAAAATTAGAATATAAAATTAAAAGGTTGTTATAAAACTAAAAGTAAAACTAAAATAAAAATATAATTTGAATAAACAGAATTAAATGAATGCGCGTTACATAAATTAAAACATAATACTATTCAATAACCAAAATATATAATATTTTAATTTATTAATTCCTATAATATAACATTCTCCCTCTTCTAAAAAAGCCTTCCCATAAGTTCATCTATGCAGTCCTAGAAAGCAAGTTGTCGCATAGGTCATCTTAATCGTTGACTTGTCCAAATCGTTTATTGTGTTTGTACGTTTGTTTGTTTAAATCTAATCGTAAGCTTGATATCCATATCGTAAGTTGTCCTTATAAATCGTGAATTTGTCTAGCTTGCTTAGAGTACTCAGTCGTTATTATTATCAATTTTCAAAATTGTTATTATCATCCGTTAGTCATGAATATTAGAAATAATAATTCATCAAGTTGTATATAAAAATAAGTGAAGATAAATCAATAAGATTGTTATATAAAATTTTCAGCATTTTAATTTTTCGCGTTTTAGTGTTTAAATTTATTTTTATTTATAAATTAATATTTATGCAAATAAATATTATGCACATTTCCCTCTCTAAAAAAAAGAAAGTTTAAATTTCACACCCTAGTTTTAATTCAAAAAGTGTTTTTAAAATAATAATTCTTCATAAGATAATTTTTAGAAAATGATCTCCTCATCACATCTTTTAAATATTTTTTCTAAAATGAAGATGTTTAGTTTTTACATATCTTCTCTTTGTCTCCATAGCTTAAAATTTCAAAAACTTTTTATCACATTAAGTATTACTTTAAGAATTATTTTAATTTTATAATTTTCTAATATTTGCATTATTAACTTTTTAAATGACAAATATTTTTTAAATTTAATCATATGATTTATATCTTTTACATCTTTTAATTCATATGTTTCAATTACATTTAGATATAGACTTAAAATTATAGTTTTATTTTCTTGTTTAGGATTTTTAATGGTCTCTCTAATATTTTTTTAATTATGCCTAGGAATTCATCTTTAGGTAATTCAATTAATTCCCACAATTGGTCATAATTCAAGAAATCAAAAATATGAAAAATATCAATAGGCAAAATTTAACTGTTAATTCATTATTAAGTAAATATTTTTAAGGCTTTTTATGTATTCAAATATCTCCATTATGATTTTAAATTAATTTATACCATGCCTTTATCTCGGCATAGAATTTTAATTTATAACTTTCCTTTTTACGTGAATTTAGAATTATTAGTAAATCATCATTGGTTTCACTATATAGAATTCATAGCCTATTGTCCAACTTCCATATCAGTTCTTTCTAGGTCGTCACATTAGGTTAGGTGTTGGGCATATCATTAGGTTAGGTATTGGTCATCTCATTCAAGTTTACCATCCAGAGTCGGGACACCATGAAGAATGAGTCCTCGGAACACTTGATTCTAAAATAAAGAATGTTTTAAAAATGTTCATTTTATTTATATTTCTTATGGTTTATATAATATTTTTACAAACTAAAATTAAAATATAAAATTAAAAGGTTAAGTTATAAAACAAAAAGTAAAACTAAAATAAAAATAAAAATAAATTTTTATTTGAATAAACAGATTTAAATGAATGTGTGTTACATAAATTAAAATATAATACTATTCAATAACCAAAATATATAATACTTTAATTTATTAATTCCTATAATATAACAAACATGAAAACCCTGGCGGGATCGTTATGTCTTTTTTTTTAAATTAATAATGTGTCTTAGAATTGTCGCAACCCCCGACTGACAAATTTTAGTGTGATAATAAATGTGGTTACATAAAATAACTAGCACTTTCAAATTTTGTAAGTCTAGTTAATTTCGACAAGAAAAGAGGGGGCCAATTAAAATTCATAAATATAAATTTGTAAACACAACAAAGACAGAATAATTTGTCTAATTTAATGTTCATAAATATTAATAGACTTTCAATATCGGAATGGATTCCAAATCTATGTATCAAAACATAAAAAAGGATTTATCCCGGTTTTTTTTCTCTAAATCTAATATGCAATTAAGCCTTAAATATATATTAATCAGTTATTATATACTCCAATCAAATTTTTAGAAATCATTTCAAAAAAATAAATATAAGATTTTAAATTACACAATCACCCACATTAATCATAAATTTATGCTCAATAAAGGCCTTTAACCTTTTTGAGGCTGTCTATATTGCTCTATTGCATCCAGGTGTTCAGGCATACACAATCTGGTTCTCCACCAGTATTCCTCCCTCTCTCACAAATTAAACAATATAACAATGATATTAATGATATATACAATTACCCCATTTTGAAACCATTTTTGTGATTAAAGTTTTCATATCATGATCTCATAAATAGACTCATTTCAGTAGCATAACCCCCTTAAAAAAATTTCCTTAATAGCTCCTTAATATCCCCGTGTACTAAAAAAAAAATTTTTGATAGCCCCCTGAACAATTTTTTTAGTATTATATATAGATTCGATTTTATTATTTAAAAATTAATTAGTCTAAATTTTAATTAAATGAGTGCTATTTTAATATTAGATTAGATTAATACATATAAATTATATTTTTTTATTTAAAACTAATAAGACTATCTGAATATTTATTAAGTGAATACAATTTTATTAATTAGATTAGAATAATTACATATAAATTATATTCACTTATCAGCTTGCAATCAAATTCTGTGTTAAAAATGGAATATGAATATTACTCATAATGTCTAAATATTAATTTAGCATCAACAGTTGAAGTTTAATTGATTTTTATTATCTATAGTATAATTTTCTTATGTCCTTACTAGTAGTGTTGTTAAACGGCTCGTTTTGAGCGGATTTTTCAAAACGGATAACTCAATATTTTAGCCAGGAAAATATTATCTAGGCCTCGAGATTTCGAGAATATATGTCTAAACCTTTGTTCCTTCTATGAGCAAAATCTTCAGGCTTGCGCAATATTTTTCTGAATGAAATATTGAGTTAACCGTTTTTAATAATCGGCTCAAAACGAGCCGTTTAACAACACTACTCACTAGGTCATCATGACGTCATGTCATCGGTACGTATTTATTTATTTTTAAACGTTAATATTTTTTTAAAAACGATAATATTAATCTGTTTTAGCTTTACCAATATCTGAAGATAATCTCACAATTCCTAGAGAGTTGATCCTATGCAGGTTCAGTGCATTATTATTTTTTATATTTATATTTTGTTTTTATTTAAGAATAAAGGCCCTATCTTAACCTCTTAATGCTGAACAAATTTTGGTTAATCTATCATTGCCAAACAAAGAAAGCGATGGCTTTTAATGAGCAAGATAAATATTCCAAAAATCACGAAGTCCAAAATTTTGCCAACAATAAGTTAGTAAAATATTATATATATAGATATACACACTAAAAATGCATATATGTTTATTTATTTTTATAATTTTCTAAACATGTTTTACTTATACTTTCTTCCATTTTATATTACATCTCTTTTAACTTTACCAATATCTGACGATATTCCAACAATTGCTGGAGAGTTGAACTTAATACTTATACTTTCTTACATTTCAGATTACATCTGTTTTAGCTTTACCAATATCTGATTATTCTCATTATTGCTCGAGAGTTGAACCTAATATTGGCTCCTCTGCAGGTTCAATGCAATATTAAAATTTATATTTTGTTACTATTTTAGAAAACAGGCCTTATCTTAACCCTTCTTAATGTTTGTAGAGATTGCAAGTTAATCATCCTTCCTTTTTAATTTACTTTCCATATTCTTTTTTCCTTCTATTTTCCTTCTTTTTCTTCCTATTTACCATCCTTTCCCTTTTAATTACTCTCTTACTAACTTCCCCTTTCTTCTCTTTCTTTTCCATTTTCCCTTTTTCTTTTTCTTTTCCTTTACCTCTTTTTATTTCCCATTTTCTCTTTTCCTTTACATATTCCTTTCCTTTTTCTTCTCCCCTTTTTCTTTTCCTTACCATTTTTCTTTTCCTTACCTTCTTTTCTTTCCCTCTTTCTTTACCTTTTTCTTTTCATTACCATTTTTCTTTTCTTTTATCCTTTTTTCCCCTTTTCCTTTCCCCTCTTCCCTTTTAATTTCTTTTCCAAATTCCTTATTTCACCTTTCCCCCTTCTCCTTTCTCTTTTCCTTCCTTTCCCTTTAATTTCTCTTATTATGTTCCCCTTTCTTCTCTTTCCCTTTCCCTTCTTTCACTTTTCCTTCCTTTCTATTTTAATTTCTCTTATTCTTCCTCTTTCCCTTTCATTACTTTTTTTATTTTCTTTTCTCTCCCTTTCTCTTCCTTTCCCTTTTTCTAACCCTTTCCCCTTTCCCCTCTTCCCTTTTTAATTTCCTTTCCATAATCATTTCTCTTTTCCTTTTAATTTCTCATATTCTTCCTCTTTTCTTTTCATTACCCTTTTTCATTTCCTTTTTTTCCCCTTTCCCCTTTTCATTCCCTTCTCTTTTATTACCTTCCCTTTTCTTCTCTTTTCCTTTCCTTTCCTTTCCTTTCCTTTCCTTTCCTTTCCTTTTCTTTCCCTTATTTCTTTTTACCTTCCTTTCCCTTTTAATTTCTTCTATTACCTTCCTTTCCCTTTTAATTTTTTCTATTACCTTCCTTTCCCTTTTAATTTCTTCTATTACCTTCCTTTCCCTTTTAATTTCTTCGATTACCTTCCTCTTTCTGTTCTTCTCTATTCCTTTCCCTTTCATTACCTTTTTATTTTCCTTTTCAGCTTTCCCCTTCTTTCCATTTTCCCTCTTCCCTTTTTAATTTCCTTTCTACATTCCTTTTTCTTTCTCTTTTCCTTCCTGTCACAATTGAGAGTTTTGGGTTGTGAACAACCTAAATATAAAATAAAAATAAAAAATATATACTAAAATATGATTATTAATCTTTATTATAATGAAAAACATAATCAAAATAAAAGAAAAATAAAAGTAAAAAGTAAAAATTAAAAAGTAAAAATTAAAATCTAAGTTAAACAAAAATTAATGATTTTTCGCATCATAATTTCTCCATTATACATCCTTTTTCTTTAATCAACATTTACATAGCCTCAATTTGCATCGAGATTTATTTCTTATTTCTTGAGTAGATTTGAATATCTTTCGGCTTCGTAATTTTGTTTAAAAGTAATTTGCCTATCTTTCGTTTTATTACCACAATTACAACACTTCCTTTCTCTTTTAATTTCTCTTAATACCTTCCCATTTCTTTTCTTTTCCTTCCCTTCTCCTTTTTTTCCTGTAAATCTCACATATATCTTCTAAATATTTTAAAGACAATATTGAAGATAATATTAATAGTTACTAGGAAGTAAACACTTATATTCAAAATGATTACTTATTTTCCTCATTTTTAGCGATTTTTTAAAAAACTAATTTAAATACAAAAATTTACTTCCTTAGCATCTATTAATAAATTTTAAATTGACTTAAAAATTTTTCTAAGATGTAAGCAGGATTCCCAATTATTTTTATTTTTTAGCTATTTTTATTTTAGCGATTTAGAACGGAAACCCTTTATCTGCCCTATGAGAATATTATTCTAAGATCCAAATATTTTTTGCACCAATATATCGTAAACAGTTATGCCAAACAGGAAATGCTTCTTATCAAAGCATTTATGATGTTATTTTAGAGAAAAACAAAAAGATATAGCCCTTATAAAATTTTTTAATAAATAATTTCGGAAATTCAAATACAATAAATTTATCTGAAAAACAACAATAAGCCAAAGGAATAAACAACAATTTATTTTTTAGATAGTATTTTATTTGGTCATAATACAAAAAAGTATAAGAATCATCTTTTTATATATAAAAACGTGAATAAAATAAATGTATTGACTGCATATTAAATGGGGATAGAAATCAAAATCAATTTTTTTTACAGGATAAAATATTATTTTTATTTCACGGATAACAAATAATACATTAATCATTCAGCATTATAAAAAAATCAATTTTGTCTGTAAAGTTGTTGCAGTGGACGTAATTATAATCCATATTTTTCTCCATAACTTAATTTTTTTGGGTTATCTCCAATAAAACGAGTTAAGATTTGTTATTTCTTATAAAAATATTAGGAAAGACCTGATTTTGTAAGAGTTGTGCCCAGGGTTTTCCAGTTTTCCTATTACGTATTAAAAATTTTTATATATATACTATGAGCTAACCTGTAGAATGCCTGGTGAATCAGAGATTTCCCCTTCATTTGATGATAAATTAATTAGAAATTTAACTATCTCCTGGTTTGGGAAAATTTTTTCAAAATTATTATGAATGGGCTGGGCTTGGAAAATATTCCACAAAATTAATATGGGCTTGGACCTGGCTTTGGAAAATCTTTTACAAATTATTATGGGTCTAACTTGGGAAAAAGTTTTTAAAATATTATGGGTTGGACCAGGGTTAATAAAAAATTTTCAAAACTATTTTGGGCTAGGCTTGAGAAATATTTTTAAAATTATTAAGGTATTGGAAGCTTGATAATTTTTTACTGTATTGAAAAATTTTTTTGCAAATCTGGGCCGGGTCTGATCGAAAATCCAAGGGCCATGAAGATCTCTGATTCTGATTGCAATTTTAAATGCATTAATATTTTTTTAAAATTTATTTTCGTTCTGAACTACCAAAATTATTATGGTTTTAACCGAGCTTGGAGAAATTTTTTCCAAATTATTGTGGGCTTGGACCTGGCTTGGAATTTTTTAATATTAAATATTAGCAATAGGTAAACAGTAATATTTTAATAAAAAATTTTGATATAGGTCTCAAGTAAAAGCTAATTTAAATATATTTTGCAAAATATCACTCTTAGTCTTAAAGGGTTGGATTTGGCCTGAAGAAGAGGGGGGGGGGGTAAAATGAATAAAAATTGAATATTGTTTTTAAATAAGCTGTAACATCTATCGAAGAACGAAAAAAAATTCTCATTTCCTGTCATTTTTGACCGGTTATCTACTAGTTTAAATTATATTATAACCCTAATTAAATAAATATAATCTATTATTAATTGAAAATTAACAAATTTAATATTGTAATTAGCTGAGTTCAAAATCACTAATCAACTATATTATTCATTTTTAAATTAAATTACCATGCCTCTTCCTAAAAATATTTTAAAGGTTCAAATAAGTGTAAGAGATTTTTTTATAAAAAGTAAGTAGACATATAGTTGATAATCTTCTATTATATAAAAGTGGTTATAAAATATTAGGTAAAATGCCACTTTTAAAGACGTATCTGACAGTTATAGTATATATTACAGTTAATATTTTCTAAATTTTACTATAAATGCTTCTGATAATAAATATAATTAACAATTTGCATTCAATTCTTTAACGCCATCTATTTATTTTAATATATTATAAAAAGTTAAAATTCTTATTATTCTTCCCAATGGATGTAATCTTATTAGACATATTTTCTTCTCTTCTTTTTTTTACGTAAGTTTTAAATTAAATTTTAAATACTACGAGTATATTTTTGATATTTTTACAAACTACTAATATTTTAAGATATAATAGACCAACTAGATGTGTGCGACAATTATATAAAATCTTAATAACCTTCATCATATTAATCTGGTCCTTATACAAAATGTTTCATTTCTAATATGGCATCCTTGCCATGTAAATAACTAAAGGCTTCAATAAATTTCCATAATTATTTATTCTAAAGTTTTTTAGTGTTTTTGTTTTATCAATTTATCTAAAATGATAAATTCTAATATGAGCTTACATCGAGAGTGTCATGGCTATGGCTGAAAATTAACCAGCATCTATTATTTGTGTGGCTATATATTTTAAGATTATTACTGTTGCTGAGAGCATATAATTGCATAATTTAAATGAGCAATAACTGTCTAGTCGTTTATTTATTATTAAAAATATTTAGAAATTTAATATCTCACAATAATTTTATAAATTACTTATCTAGTTTCATTATGTCATCCAGGTCTAACAACCATGTAGTCGATTATTGATAGATACTGCCTCAAAGTAGTATCTATCAAATTGGTATTTTGATTATTTTATATTTGGATATGTACTACCAAATTTATATATATAATATATATATATTTGATAAATTGTGAATTATCTAGGTCGGACTCTTCCCCGTGATAGCGTTATAATATATGTTAAATAATAAGAGTCTTATTATATTTTTATGAATTTTGGTTGGAATTTAGCAAATTAGGATGATATTAAGAAAATTTCTATACTTTGACTTGGCAGTATATATCATTAACCCATATAGTCTTATGATTTAAATTAGTCGTTTAATATTGAGTAAAGCTAGGTGCCCCCATTTTTGGTATTAATGATAGGTCACGTCATCTAACTTTATCATCTTTATTGATATGGTTAGGTATACAAAATTTTCCTTATTAGTCGATTCTATAAAATATTGCCTAAAATGGTAAAACCATTATCAACTAAGGTTAACCTTTTTTATCACTTGTAATTCTTTAGACAAAAATTTTTTTATATTCGCAATCGAAAATATTTAATATTTAATATTGTAATAAATAGATAAATATTTAGTATTAAAAAATATTATATTTTGAAATGTTTTGTATTGTTATACTTTTATTATTTGTATGCTTAGTAAATGACAAAGGATGAAATTCAGAATAATGGTTTAAAGTTTGCAAATTTTAATTAAAAAAGTATAATATATTAATATAAAATCCGGCCTCAAAATGGGGGGGTATGGGGGTAAAGCCCCCCCCCTTTATTAATTTTTTAGTTGAGCCCTCTGAGATTGTAAAGGCTAGTAAGCCCCCTGAATCATTTGAGAATAAAGTATCAAAATAGTGATTATTTATATTGGGATTGGCAATATCATGGCCATTGATAGAATTATATTATTCTATATAGAGGGTTTTGAATTTATTATTAAATGGACTCTACAATTGATAGGTAATTGTCAACATCCTAAATTTTATCACATCCTAATTAGATGAATTTCAATTTACAGTATAATACAGACATTTAGCCATAAATACAATTGTAAATTTTAACAATAACGATATTCCTCTTCACCCTAAATTTGATAAATATTTTCCACTTGCAAAATGGGACAACAACCGTCTCTATATAATACCATTCCGACATTCAAAATGCAAAGATACTATTGCCAGAGGTTTTAAATCTGCTGGCATCCCGTCAACCCTCGAGCCCACAAGCCTTTTCAATTCCAATAAACAGCCTGATGATACTAACCATGATCCATTGAAGTGGGGGAAATTCCTAACCTGGGATTTTTTATGCATCGAATCTCTTGCCTTTTCCAATATATATAGGGATGCTCTATTAGACGCCTAGGCAAATAAACTCTATTTGCCATCGCTACCTGCCAATTATACATTCTACCATTAATCATCACGACTTTAATCGATCAACTCTCATGCCCTGATCTTTTTTAAATAGCTGGGGTACTGGATCACTCTTAGGAATGAGGATCTCAACTAGGAATACTATCTACGTCAGAGGTTGGTCATGAACATAATAAAATGCTATCAACACTTTTACACTTTCAATGACCGAAACCTCCTGTTGAACATCCTGCGCATAGAATAGGTTTAGGCTATTTTGCTCCCATTTATAACGTTGGCGCTATCAAGGAGTTTGGATCTTAAGCAATAAAGACAACATAAATTAACATAAAAAACGCGAATAAAGATGCACAAAAGCCGAGAAGATCGGTGACCACGAAAGCAAAGCCAATGCTACTTTATATATGAAAAATTTACCAATTCTCAAATTATTAATATAAAAATTTTCAATTAAATTAATATTATATTGATTTATTATTATAAGATCTTCACCATGAAATTCAATAAAATCCTAATTTTCTATTAATAAAATAATAATTTTGATTTTTTCAAATGAAAAATATATCCCAAAGAAAATGTTGAGATGAAAGAATTTTTGGAGTTTTATAAATTCATATATATATTTTTTTAATTTGCATAGATTATCGATGGTATTAAATTTGTTTTATTAGTTTTAATTTATATAAATAAAGAATTTATTTATATTTGTAATAAATAAATTTATATTTATACATATATCTTATTTTTTTAAATATAAACACCCCACCTCCATCCAAATTTTCAAGTAACCATTTGGAAAAGAGTGATATTTATCCAATGTCTGGTCCACTATTATTCAGAGGATATTTATACTTTGAATGATAAATGAATTACAGAATTTAAATAATAGAATCAAAGATTAATTCTAATAGATTATTTTTCAAGACATCCCACAAAAGTATTACAAAGTTTAAAAAATATTTTGGAGTTTTCCCTTCAAATATATTTTAATTTCTATAAATTGGAATAGGCACATGTACAAATGAAATAACTTCTTATCCACTCCATAGAATAAAAATTTATCTCAGAAGTACATCATAAGATCGATGGAATATATTAGTTATCTTTAATATACATAGATAATTACTATTTTATTAACAATTGTATGAGTGAAAGATAAATAATTTTCTGAGTTTTCTAAGTACTCCCATCCCTGAAATGCATTTACTTTATAATTAAAGCAGAGTTGTACATTTGCTCAAAATAAAAAAATATTTGAAGATCGTAAAATTTGAAGATCTTTTATTTTTTTAAAAATTTTGAGTAGCGATCTTCATGGATCTTCATATTTTAAATGTTATAGTAAATTTTTATTTTTATGTTATTTTTTTGAAGTAAATGGGTTAGTAAGCATGTTAAATTAAAATAAAGATTCAATAAAGATGTACCGACAATTTGAATAATCGTTATTTTTTTTAAAACTTTATTGACATATATGGGTAAAAATTTATATTTAAAAAAATATGTTATATTAAAACAATGAAGATGTAATATAACACAGAAAAGTGGCAATTGTCATAATCGTTATTATTTTACAAAAATTTTTTTGAAGCATAATGGTCAAGATATTATTGTAAAAATGTTAAATATAAAGATGTACCATAGAAAAGTGGCAATTGTCATAATCGTTATTATTTTATTTTTAAATTTTTTTGAAGCATATTGATAAAGATATTTATTGTAAACATGTCAAATTAAAATTCCAATAAAGATATATCATAGAAAAGTAACAATTGTCATAATCCTAATTTTCCAATATCTCAATTTTCCTATAATTTTATTATTGATATTTCCCTATAATTATTAATATTTCTATCCTATATCATATATCATATATAAAATATATATTTATAAAATTATTATTTAATTTAAAGATATATTCATCAAAATTCATTGTTAAATTTCATTCGTAAATACCATAATTTGACCTATTATGCCTTCATTCTCTCTTTACTCTACCACTTCCATCAAATATCATTACCTCTTCTGTTATGCCGCACATCCCGGTGTTTGTAATAGTTGAACCTGTTAGTGTTTGATTCCCTAGTTTTTTGTCATAAGGAGCCATTTTCATAATTGGATAATATATAAAGTAATAATCTTTATTATTGAATTATCCACATAGTCATAATAATCCAAAAATAATATTCAAATTAACTAAAAATAATAAAAAATTTAAAAGAATACCCAAATTAAAATAATGAATGAATGTATATGTACAATTTCTCTTTTTTCTTTCTATTTATAACCTCATATATCTTCATATATGACAAAAATAATAACGATTGTGACAATTGTCACTTTCTATGGTACATCTTTATTGAAATTAATATTTTACATCTTAATAATATAAACTTTAACCTATTTGCGTGAAAAAAAAAATCAAGTTAAATAATAGAGAAGAATTAGGAAGAAGGGAATAAAGAAGTTAAGAACTAAAAATATAAGGAGTTAATAAAAGGTTTAGAGAACAAAGAAGTTTGCCTATATTATTACATCAGTTGAACCAGAATAAATTTCATAAGCGTACGTCATAGTACACTTAAGCCTACATTTGAATTAGGGTAAAGGAATGAAGATTATTTTCTTTGCTTCAGGTTGAATATAAGGAGTACGTCATAGTATACACAAGCCTACCTTTGAATTAAGGTAGAGGAAGAAAGATTATTTTATTTGATTTAGGTGGAATTATTTTTATACTACATTACTATAATTGTTCTGGTAAAATAATGGAATAAGTGTATATTATAGTGATAAACTTAAATTAAATGGATATAAATTTAGAAGAACACGGATTCCAATATAATGGAAATAATAAGGATTTATTAACTTAATTTTAGTAACTTGGATTAAATACTGTGTTAAATTGCATGGCTAACAAGCAATTAATCACAATCAATCAAATTTGATTAAATAATCTTTTTAAAAATAATTTTCAGAAACATTTATTTTAATATACAAATGAGATTAAATATCAAATAATTTATAATTCTATTTTTACTTAATAATATTTGAAAAAAAAAATTTATTAGCTTATTACAACACAAATTTTATTTTTTATTTTTTAAATTTAACAAATATTCCATAAGAGGGAGTTAAATGTATAAATACGAAAATATCATCTTAGGAAACCAGAATGATTATTGGTTAGCGCTTTTTTTATATTTGGGTATAAATACATTTTTTTTAAAAAAATAGGTTTCTTTGACTTTGAATAATGAGTAGGTTTAGAATTGAAAAATAATAGAAAATTTGTAAATATTGCTGGCGTTATTGATCAAAAACTCTAATTTTTGGGTTTATACATGTAAATTTAGGTGTTAAGCATTATCCTAAAAATATTTTGAAAATTTATGATTTGACCCTATACCGAGCTCATAACCGACCATTTACTAAATATTCGATTAATCAAATTTATTAATATCAATTGAATTCCTTTTTGTTTTATATATCATTTCAAAAATCATTTTAAAAATATCGTGATTTGACCGATAACTGATGTGAAACCGGTGTAACGTGTGAAAGTGATCTATGAGATTTTGAAATCTCACGCAATCAAAATCCCACGGATGGGTTGTGAGATTTTGATTTAAATGGCCCCCAATGTTTTTGAAGCAATAAATCTAAAGCAAAATTTTCCATGACATGAATCTAAATATTAATATAATATAATATAGATATAAAAATGGTATAATTATAATCTATTTTTTAGAATAATATTATAACGCTTTGCAAGATATATATTGTTTCATTTTAAGAGCTCATCTTTATTTTTTTAAGATTATTAAGTCGAATAATGAGAGATGTAAAATCAAGGAACATCATTAAAGTTAATGATATAAAAATATAGAGACAATAATATAACACCTAACTGTTTAATTATAATCTATGTTTTAGAATAATATTTTAATAATGCTTTGCAAGATATATATTGTTTCATTTCAGGAGCTCATCTTTATTTTAACATCATTGAAGTTAACGATATAATATAATTTCTCTTTTTAATATATATAAATTTAAATAAATAGTAGATTATTTATAATTTTATATACTAATAAAATTAAGTAATATCTGTGTTGTGGGTAATCTTGTTGGTAAGAGTTATAAACCCTCAAAATGCGGGTTCAAATCCACGTACATGTTCTTTTTTAAAAATTGTTTTGCTTTTTTTTATTTATCTTAACAAAACTCGTTATAATATCAAAAAAGCCGATGCCTCTCATCTATAGTTTGTATTTTATATTTTTAGTCTGCATTTCATCGCCTAATGTTCAAAATTATTTTAATTACTAGTTTAGCTCTTTATTTATTTTAATGTATTTTTAATTTAACATATATAATATGCTATATTATAAAATAAAACTATTATTTTTAATAAATTTCGCCTGAAAAATATCAAAAGTTCTACCCTTAAGGCCCACCCATTTTTAAAAATATTTTAAAAACCCTAACCATTTAAAGTATGGACGGGCGGGTGAAAAAACTTACCATTGCAGGCCTCTAGTTCAGATTATTGATAGGTTTCAATCAATAATCACGAGTGTCACCTTGCCAATTTGGAAATAAAGTTTAGTAATAAGGAAAAGATCCTCACTAACATGCTAAATTACACAACTGAAATTTATAAAATAATATTGTAAAACAAGTTTTTAGTAAGTAAGATAAATTCTTAGCCTAAATGGTTTATTCGTAATATTTATACTGAATTGAGTCACCAATATTAAAATATATCGCGAATATAAAAAGGGCCATATCGGGCCCATATAAAATTATCTTTATATTTAATATATGTAAAAATTGGTGTATTTAACATTGTAGCAATTGCCCTGACTTCTGTGTCAGAAGCCCATATCCGCCCTGTCATAACATTATTTAACATATAAGTTTTTACGCCTATTTTTTTGTTCTTATCTTAAATATAATTCTCGATTACTTTTTCCATCTCAAATGTTATCATAAATTGTGCTAACCATTGCCTGAGAATAATATGGGAATTTTGAACCCCAGTGATCTCGACCTAATTGCCCTAAATTATATAAAGTAGAATAAAATGAAATTTTATATTAAAGTTTTACCTATAAAAACAATTCCCATCACCTTCAATTTTCTCCAGGATGGTGGGTTCACCAAGTTGTTTCTACATCCCGATAACGTTTGGGAGGCTTTAGACCATATATTTTAGCATATTTTTACCATGCCTTTGTTGTAGGAAAAAAAAATCTAGGGATACTTTCTAATTTATTTATTATCAAAATATCATCATCCAATTCTGTATACGTAATAAATTAAAAAATAAATCAAATATATATCAGAAATAACATTACCTATGTGAGTCTTTGGATTGATAATCCATGTCAAGCTGAATATTTTTATCTTCAAGCCCAACATTTTGGGAACCACTACTTTGATTTTCATCCAGATGTGCTGCTTTATTATAATAAAAACATTTAAAAATAATTCTAATATATATCCTAAATACAATACCTATGGGGGACTTTGAATCGACAAACTCCGCGCCAATTTTGAGAATCAATATCTAAAGGCAATGCATTTATTATAATAAAAACATTTAAAAATAATTCTAATATATATCCGAAATACAATACTGGGGGACTTTGGATCGACAAACTCCGCATCATGTGGATTATTTTTATCATTTAAGCCCATTTTGGGAACCAATATCTTAAGGCAATGCATTAACTATGATAAAAACATTTAAAATAATAATAATGTTATTAATTATTAATTTTTGTATCTACAAATTTTTTACTTCATAAAAAGATTTTTAAAAAATCATTATCATTTTCCAATGACATATAATAATAATATGTCATTGCCATTTTCATTGTTTCGTACAATAAATTCTTTTAAATTCGACAGATTATATTTAGTTATTAATATGATATTTTGATGTTATTAATTCATATCAGAGTTATTAACGCTCCTTTTTAAAAGTAGCTAGCCGCTCCTACCTTCTCAAAAGGAGCTATTTCCCGCTACTACATTTTTAAAAGGAGCTAACTCCCGCTCCAAGTAATGGAGCGCCACTCCATAACCGCTCCTTTGATATTTATTTTTTTAGAAGGTAAGCGAAACAAAATCATATTTTTTATCAAAAGGTTTTATTTATATTAAATGATCTATCAAAATATTTATAATCTTTTATTAGCCTTTAAAAGTAATAAATTTTCTAAATTAGAATCTAAAAAACATCCATGCTTCTCTCCTATGACCTGTTTTGCAATACTAAATAAGCGCTCCACAGGAGCACTAGAGGGAAGCTGGGTATTGTATTTTATAAAGATATTTTTTAATTCAGGTATAAAAAAGGAGGTTGAACAAGTAATGAGAAAATTAAAATAAATATTAAAATATATTTAAAAAAGCATGATATCTAACAACTCAGACTCAACTATAATGAATTGCCCAAAAATAATTATAACCATTTTAAAAAAAATTATTCCAAAATAAAAAAATATAGTTATAAAAGAAAGGTTTTTTACTTTTAAATGCTTTTTTTAGATTGAAGCTGTTCACTTTTGAAAATGATATACTTTTATTTAAACACAAAAGGCCTTTTGCCCTTAAAAATAATTTGGATCAACATCTTTTAGTATAGAAATAATATTTTTTGTATGATGGAAATGGAAATTCTATTTCTTCTTCTATGATCTCTAAATCCATAATATCTAAAACTGTTTTTTATTATATATCTATAAAATGAATATTAATATGATTTACAAGATTTTCCAAAAAATTTTCAATATAAAAATGAAAAACTTGATTAATATTTAAAATGATTAGATGAAAAACCAATATAAAACTCGGCTCAACATTTATTAATGGATAAATTTAAATAAAATAAAATTTCATTTTTATTGAATTTTAATTAAGAAACATTATTAATATTTAAAAAATAATTTAATTTATACCTTAAATTTAAAGGAGCGGTGGAGCAGCGCTCTCCACTCCAGCCCTAAAAATGGCTAGCTCCCGCTCCTCATTTTTAAAAGCTCCAGGTGTTTTTTAAAAAATGTAGCGGCGCTCCAGGAGTGCCGCTCCTGTAGCTCAGCTCCTCTTGATTCATATATACCTTGATATACAATAAATAATAATTTATATAATATAATTACCCTTATCAAATATTTTATTGATCAAATAAGGGCCTATCCAGGGGTTTAACATTTTCCCCCATTTTCTATCCGACCTTTTATGGTTCCATCAATGCAAAAGATTTTGAACCATTTGTTTTTTTTTCATAATTCTTTTTTTTTGTTTGAGCTGAGCTATACCAATATTTTGTATAGCCAGCTCTGTAATTTTCTCAAGATGTGCCATTTTTACATCTAATCCTTTAAACATTCATCTATTGTAATGTTTGCCATAACCTCTGGTAAGGCAAATATATCCTCAATTTTGTTTTGTAACTAAATAATAATTAAAAATAAAATAGTAAAAATTATTTCTACTGTAAGAGGACGTCGAGGTTTCTGACCATACATCAGTTCATAGGGTGAAAATCCTGTGGAAGAGTGTATAAAAGAATTATAGGTGCCAGATACCCTTACTAAAGCATCTCGTCAGTCAGTTGGGATATCCAAAACCGATTTTGCTATTCTGGATTGTTCTGTTAACTCTCTCAACCAAACCATTTGCTTGTGGGTGGTAGGCTGAGGTTATTCTCTGAACAATCCCACAATATTAATGGAATTCTGTACAAACATTGTTATAGAATTCCCTACCTTGATCATTAATCTGAATCTAATAGATATATATTTTAGTTTTATTAAATTTACAAAAAATATGCCGCAATCTTTAAGATTTTGCTCATAGAAGGAACAAAGGTCTAGACAAATATTATCGAAATCTCAAGGCTTAGGCAATATTTTTCTAGCTAAAATATTGAGTTAGCCGTTTTAAATAATCGACTCAAAACGAGCCATTTAACAACACTAATAAATATAAGTAACAATTTGCATCAATTCTTTAACAACATCTATTTATTTTTAATAAAAATATATTATTAAAAAATTAAACATCATATTATTCATCCCACAATGCATTTAATCCTTAATAGATATTTATTGTCCTTCTTTTTTTTACATGTGAAAACTATTTTTTTAAATTTATATGTCAATAAAAAAAAACATCTTAAATAATATATAAATAATTTGCATATAAGTTTCAATGGCATTTTTGTAATTTAGATAGACAGCATTTTTTTTTACTTAACATAAAAAAATATATATTCCTTATCAAATTCTTTGACAAATAATTTCAGAAATGCAAGACATACATTAAATTTATCTGAAAAACAACAATAACCCTATAAAATAAACAACATATTTTTTAGATATAATTTTAATTGATCATATTACAAAAAAGTATAAGAGTCGGTTATTTTAATTTTATTTGTCATGATTCTCTAATAAGTGGTTGCCCAGGCCTTCCCAGTTTCCCTTAATACGGAATTTACATGTTTTTTTCCATATTAGACTAATTGGTAAATCAGATATTTCCCGTTCATGTGATGATATTAAAAATTTAACTATCTCCGAGGCGGGAAAAAAATTTCAAAATTATAATGGGTAGGACTGGGCTTGGAACCTCAAAATTAAAATTAGCTTGCACCTGACTTGGAAATATCTTTTACATATCAAGGGTTGAGCTGGGCTTGATAAACTTTTTTAAAATTATAAGATCTTGGATGCTTCCTAATATTGTGAGCTTGAACCTGGCATGATATCTATTGTAAAAAATGAATAAAAATCTCATTCCCCTCATTTTTGACGGGCTTTCTACTGATATTATAAATATTGCGTTTTAAATAACGTTTTATATAATAATTTTTATCAATATTAAATTTCAATTTTATCTTTTTTTAAAGAATATCTTTAATTGTAGCGTTTTATATAATAATTTTTTATTAATATTAAATTTCAATTATTTTTATTTTTTAAATTTTAAATTTTACTCCCTTATTTTTCAACATAAACAACTTTTTCATATCATAAATTATCTTTAAATTGTTTTTTCTAAAAAGAATTTTTTTTCGCCTTCCATTTCTAACATATGATTTCCATATCATGTCCTTAAAAACTTTTTTATCATCAAGATGTTTAACTTTCACCTTGCCTCTCTTAATAATAATTGCTTTACATTTCTTTATTTTCACAGTATTTTTAAATTTTTATCAATTATAAAAGTTTTTATTTCATTATTTTCTTTAATGTTTATTTCCTTATTTTCTATAATCACAAATGTTTCTTTTATTATATAATTTATCTCTTTTAGATATAAGAATCTCTTTCATTTTGAATATTTGATTCTAATTTAATATTTTTCAATTTTTTGTTATTAAGAGATTTACAATTACAATGATAATTTCTTTTATTATAATGTGTTTCTTTATCATATTTAATGTCTAATTTTCTATTTTCATAATAATTCTCATTATTAGATTTGTTAATTTATTACGAACATTTTTCTTATCATAGGATTCACAGTTATGACCTCTAAAGTTGTTAGTTTTATAATTTCTGTAGTCTCTACAATTACAATTTTCATAATATCTAAAATTATTATTATTGCAATTTTTATTACAATTAATATCATATTTTTTAACAAAGTTTCGTCCAAAGTTGTTTTTAAAATGCTCATTAGGTTTATAAACATTATAATTTCTTTTGTTATAATTACTATTTCTACTATTATTATAATAACCTATGTCACTAGTATTATAATTTTTTTTAGACTGAATTTTGTCAATATGAAATTTATAATGATCCGGGAATTGAATTAAAAATGGCCTATCTACGTAATATTTTTTAATTATAGCTAATAATTCATCTTTAGGTAATTCAGTTAATTATAATAGTCATACAAATAATAGATGCTGTTTAATTAGCAGGTATAACCATGAGCATGACACTCACGATGTAAGTTCATATCAGTTATTATGTTAGATAAATTGATAAAACAAAAACACTCAAAATAAGAAATAATTATGAAAATACATTGAAGCCTTGAGTTATTTACACGGCAAGGATGCCATATTAGAAATGAAGCATTTAGTAACTAGAAAATAGGCCCATGAAAGCAATAAATATTTTATATATTATTGTCGCACCACCTCTATTTGGTATATTATGTCTTAAAATAATAATAGTTTTTTGTAATATCAAAATTTTAACGTATTTAAAATTTAACCCAAAACTGTTTATGAGGATTATTTATTACTAGTAGATAGCCCTTCAAAAATGACGGGGAATGAGAATTTTCTTCTTACTTTTATGCTAGATGTTACCTGTTATTTGAAAATAATATCCAATTTTTATTCTTTTTACCTCCTGCCCCCCTCAGGCCGGGTTCAATCCATTAAAACTAAGTGTAAATACTATTGTTTGAGTAAGAATAAATTTAAAGCTTTTACTTGATAATACCAATATTATTTATTAAATATTACTGATCACTTATACCGAATATTTAATATTTCAAAAAATTCCCAGGCAAAGTAAAAAGCCATAATAATTTTGAAAAATTCATCCAAGCGCAATGAAAGATCATAATAATTTTGGTAGTTGAGAACTGAAATAAAACATTTAAATAATCATAATGAATTTAAAAATACAATAAAAATCAGATTTTCATGGGCCCTTGTTTTTTGATCTGGCCGAGCCCAGACCTGCAAAATAACCTGCTTCCATAGTTAATAATAATAAAATTATCAAACGTCCAAGCTCATAATAATTTTCCCCAAGCCCAGCCCAATATAATTTATAAAAATATTTTCCAAGCCCAGTCCAAATTATAATAATTTTATAAAAAATTTTCTCAAGCCTGGCCAACCCATAGTAATTTTCAAAAAATTTTTCCAAACCTGGAGATAGGTAAATCTCTAAAAACCATATCTATTTTTTATTCTAACTTAAGCCAGCTCACCCCTACTTCAGACCAAGGCCAACCCATTTAGACTAAGAGTGAATACTATTTTTTTGAATAAAAATAATATTTAAATTAGCTTTTACCTGAGGGCCATATAAATTGTGTTAAATATTACACCTATGCCTAATATTAAAAAAATTCCCAAGCCAGATCCACGCACTTGGAAAATTTTCTTAAACCTGCCAAAGACCATAATAATTTTGGAAGTTGAGAACTGAAATAAAATATATAAAGTCACAATGCATTTAAAAATACAATCAGAATATGAAAGTTGCATGGGCCTTGGTTTGTGATCAGGCCTGGCCATGTCTTCAAAAATTTTCAAGCCAATTTCTAGCCCATATTTAAAATTAAAAAAATTTTTGAAAAATGTTTAGCAAGCTATGTCTAAGTCCAAATAAATTGTGAAAAATATTTACCATGCCCAGGAAAACTCAGAATAATTAATTCTTTCCTTGGATCCTGAAAAATAGTAAGTTATAAGAATTAAATCTGTCTAATATATGTATATATTAATTGGGAAAATTTTTCAAAATTATCATCAAATGAAGGGGAAATATCTGATTTACCTATCATTATATGAAATTATTGAATACATATTAAAGTACCATGCTGAAAATATGTTCATCCTAATTTAAATTTTAAACAAACCATCACCTTTTCAAATGATTTATTATTTAGCTACAAATTATAAAATTAAATTTAAGAAATTGATATTAAATTACAATAGAAAAATTAAAAAGATATTTTAAGTTATCAAATAATAGGAGGTTAACTACAAATCATAGTCAGATTATATATAAGTAAAACAAAAATGTTATACATTTCATCAAAAATGTTATAATAAGTTATGAATAACATACATTCTACAATTATGAAGTTATGAGAAAATATACAACACTATATTATAATAGATTGAATTATTTAATGGTAATTGAAGTATTAGTAAGTGGACAATTTTTACAATTTATATAAAATTATTTAATTCTTTATTTTTTCTTTCAAAATATTATGCTAATAATCTCTGCAATTTCTCTTGGAATATCTATCAATTTTCTCTTACACCATACAATAAATATATTACAATAACTCAGATCGTAACATTAAAAGGTGCTGGAAAATAAGGATCTACTATATGTCGAACAATATATATGGTTAAAAGAAAATATTGATGCAAAATGTTGTTATTAATTTGTGAAAATTTTAATTTTTTTAAAACATTTTGGACGCAGCTTAAAATAAAATTTTAGTTAATTATTATTCAATAAATTTTTTGGATTTAAAGAAAAGTTACTTGGAGAATAGAATAATATTTTTTAAAATTATAAAAATAATATTTGGTATCTATTCTATCTCCATTGGAATAATAATAAAAATGATTATTTTAGAAAGGAACTATTAAATATACACATGAGTTTCATATAAAACCTACACTTATCATAAAAATTATTTAAATGCTTTTAAAACCTTCATAAATACTCTTTTAACTTCTCCCTTAACAATCAATCTTAATTGTTATGTATACCTAATAAATTAAGACCCTGGATTTTGATCCTTGCCTCTAAATAGCCAATGGATACCACCACAGAGTTTGTGACACAATCAGGTTGACCTCATATTTGATTTAAATCTATGATAGGAGGTCTTTGTTTAAAAGAGTATTTATGAAGGTCTTAAAAGCATTTAAATAATTTTTTATGATATAGAATATTATTTCTTAAAATTATAAAAATAAAATTTGGTATCTAATCTATCTCCAGTTTTGGAATATTAATAAAAATGATTATTTTAGAAAGGAACTATTAAATATACACATGAGTTTCATATAAAACCTATCTAAATAACTTTTCTTTAAATCCAAAAAATTTATTGAATAATAATTAACTAAAATTTTATTTTAAGCTGCATCCAAAATGTTTCAAAGAATCCTTAAAATTTTCACAAATTATTAACAACACTTTGGACACATTTAAGTTTTAACAAAATTAAAATATTCAAAATGTTTATCAAAGTATACTTTACAAAATTGTTTTACCCCTAAATTCCTAGACATACTATGACATTAAAACTCTCCTTTATTCTACCCAGTTTGATTAAATATCTTTGAAGCTAATTTTATCTGTAGGTTAACTATATAATCTATAAAAAATTTAACCTTAATTAACGTTTTCTGTAACCTTATGAAGATGTGTTATAAAACTGAATGAATGTTAAGGTTGTTACATGATTATTATTGGACCTATTACTCTATAATCATTTTTATTGGACAATTTTTTTTTAAAAGAACACTATTGGCTAAATTTGATTGACGTTTTTTGAGAATTATTATATTAGATGTGTTTGATAAAATTAAGAGCAAATCCTTGTTGAAATTTTGGGTGGGGTGCCTTTGATCGTAAGACACTTCATCGTATTTTTCGTCCAACTCGTCCAATTCGTTCAAAATGGAGATTAATAGATTTGAAATGGTAAAAATTAAATTTTTACCATAATCTTACGTTAAATGTTAATAATTCTTTTGGAATGGTAAAATTTAATATATATTATTCAAATATAGAATATTTAGCAGGTTTCAAATGGTAAAAATTAATCTTAGCTCTTACACAATATCAAAAGAAAAACCTAGGATATAATTTCTACAGCAAATTAAGAAAATTAATAGGTTTAAAATGGTAAAATTTAATATATATTATTATTCAAATATAGAATATTTAGCAGGTTTCAAATGGCAAAAATTTATCTTTTTATCTTAGCTCTTACACAATATCAAAAGAACAACCTAGGATACAATTTTTACAGCAAATTAAGAAGCTTATTTTATTATAAATTTATAATGTATATGACATATGTTAATTATTTCAAATGTATAAATGGAATACAAAAATATAAACAACTAATATTTAAACAAATATAAATTATTTACAATGTAAAATACAATAATAAAAATTATATATTATCAAATACATCTGAATTGTATACTAATTTAATATAAGCTTATCAGCAATTCCAATTTATTAATAATATGATTGTGTAGTCAGCTTTTCCAAATTTCTTTCTTTTAGGATATTTGGAATTTGTTTTTTTTAGAGTCATTCCTATGAGGTAATATAATGCCTAATAATTAAATGATTATAAATTTTGATAAACTTGATATGGCATTAAGGGTTGCATGTTAGGTGTTACTAGGGGTTGAGATTGAGCAAACATATTACCTAAAGTAATGAATATAAAAAGATAATAATTGATGATACTAGTTGAAGTTGGTTGAGAGTTTGTAACAAAGAACTGAGACTGAGTAAACATATTGCCTAAAAAAAATTGATTATAGAAATTTTATTTTGTGAAACTTGATATGGTATTAGCAGACTGCATGTTGGGCGTTGCTAGAATTTGAGATTGAGTTAGCTGATAGTCTAAAACTATATTGATTTTAAAAATCTAATATTTTATGAAACTTGATAATGAAGGTTGTATAATTTGTTGAGATAATTGGAATTGAGTTATTAGTTGACTATCAGACATAAGTAGAAGGTTATTGACTAAATAATAGGTGTTATAGTGAATTATCTATAAAAAAAACTTACCAATAGGGGATTTTCATTGTTCTAAGGTATGATCCTGAGTTTCTGTGAACTTACTGATTGGAAAATACCCCATCCAGAACAACTTCTTTTTCTACATCGGTAATATGATTTGGAATTAATTACTCTATGCATTGTATATTCCAAATCATTAAAACATAGAATATCATGTCCTCTTTTGGATTTTTTATTAGTAATTTTGTTTTCTAAAATTACATTACTAAATTGATTATATCTAGATTGTTAACTTTGAATTATATTGGGATTAATTCTTTTCTCAAGAAGAATTTTGATGTTGTTTGATACCGTTTTAATTTCCATTACAATGATTATAAATAAAAATATTTTTAAACTATTACTTTTCCCGCACTTTAATGAACCAATCACAGAATTGGACGAAACTTTACGATGAAGTGTCTATACGATCATAGGCACGGAAATCGAAATTTTAATTTTTGATGGAAAAAGCGACAAAATAAATCTGGGCCGTCATCTGGAGAGAAAATAATATCACACAATCTAACTTTATTTTCTTCGTGAAATCTTGTATTATTTTCTTTATTTTTTCCTGCTATATTTTAAATATATTGATAACCAAAATTAGTTGGAAATTTTACAGATCACAAAGATAGAAAGATTAAAAATAACAACACCAAAACTAAATAAGTAAAGGTTATATTTTATATGAAATATTTTTTAATCTGTAGAATGTTTAACATTTATAGTAGTGAAGATGAAATTATGGAGATAGGTTCTCCTGAATCAAATCCAAATCTTTAAATTCTAGATGGAAAATTTTATAAATTAATTCATGTGAAAAAGGACAAGGTACAAGCCGAATGTCAAAATTGCACAAGTAAAAAAGTTATTAAAGGTTGAACAAACTCCTCTACAAACTTTGTTAAACATATTAAAGTATATTATACATTTTTATTTAATAATTATTAACATAATAATACCTATACTTAAGTCCCTCTTAGATAATTGTTATTAAAAAATTTTATAGAAGATGGTTGATTATCAAATTAAAATCATTTTGGATATATAATTTTTAAAGGTGTACCGATACCACTTTTTGGAGGTCGAGATCCGATATTCAATTGATATCGGCCGTACCGATCCGATATCATATCTAATTTTGTATTCTGTAAAGATATCAGTGGTTTTAATTTTTAATATAATTTTTATTAGTATAACATCTATAATTTAACTATACCATAATGTCATTTAAATATATTATAATGATCAGTTATAGTTTATATTCAATTCAATTGCAATTCTAAAAGTATATAAAATATTTTTATTGTTAATTCACTTTTATATAACAAGGAATAACATTAATCTATATACATATAAATTAATAAACAATTATATTATGAAATTGGAAATAAATATTTAAAATAATATTTAACATTAATATAGCGAAGATTTCTTTTTACTAATACCAATATTTCCAATTTATGGTCAGCTTACGGCGATAGTAACTGTCAATATCACCAGCTTCACTAAAAACAGATTTTGAAGAGATTATCGCACACTTTCATAAACAGAATGCGCAAAAAAATAACAACATGGTATAGAATGTTTATTAATTAAATATTATTATTAAAAAAATATACATAAAAATGGATTTATATTTTATTTATAAAAATAAATGATTTTAGATATAACTATTTTTTTTAAATTTTATAACATTTTATTTTTGTTAAAGAAGCCATTTTTATATTGGATCAAATTTTATAATATTGACCGATAATTGATATTTTAAAATGGGTGAAATATCGGTTTGATAAAAAATATCGGCACATCCCTAATATATTTTTTATTTAATTATTTTAGCAAGTTCTTATTAGAGGAAATATTTAAGCTACAATTGATATATAATATTAGATAATTTTAAAAGGCTCTTAATAAAATAATTATATTAAGGTAGAATTTAACTTTATTAGTTACTTTTATTTATTTATGATATAAGTAAAATTATATTACAGTATTTATCTACAAAATTTAATCAATTTAAAATGCATTAAAGAAAATTATTATATATTTAATAATTAAATAATATAATGTTGTACATTATTTTCATATTTTTTATATCTAATTAATGATTTTGCAAGAAATATATTAAAAAAATTTGAAAAGAGATTTAAATGATATTTATATATATATGATATTACAAATGCAAGATTTAATAAGTCATACTAGAAAATAAAACTAATTTAAAAAATACAAAATATCACAAACAAGTAATGATAAATACTTAAATATAATGAATAAAATAAAACTAGTATAATTTTTTTTAGAGATTCCATTTAGCCATATACTCCGAATATAAGCTATATTTAAAACAACACAAAAAATAACCTGCAAATTCTAATAAATCATTTGATTTAATTTTTTTTCTTATTTGCACATTTTCCACTCCCATTAAATATACTACTCTCCCTTCCCTGTTTAAGCTATTAATGGACAAAAATTAATATTAAAATCCCTGGTTATTATAATTAATTCATCAACAAATATTTTATTAATTATTGCAAATTTTCATTATTATATGTGTAATACTATATTCTTCACATATAAATAATAAAAATTGTATTTTATAAACTATTCTAATTTAATTGGTAATGATAATTAAAAAGTATCTTGTATTTAAGATACTCTAATTTAATAAAAGATACAAGTATCTTTTATCTTGTATCTTTTTGATATTTTGAACAAGATACTAGTATCTGTATCTAGATTCTTTTTCCGGAGGACCTGCCCAACTCTGGATGAAAGTGATGACGGATTAACAAAGCAGTGTACAAACACATTACGTCCTGATAAAGATGATATGCCTATGCCTTGGGATACTAGTAAAAGAAGAACGCAATACGATATTTCTGTCAATGTCAGCATTGGTATCCCCCTCTAAAATAGAATCATGACTTTACAATGTTAACTCAACCATAAAACGGTCGTAAGTATTATTATAAAGGCCACGACAGAACTACTGCATATTTTTCCATTAATAAAGTTGATGAAATTGGCCGTACTGTACATTCAAGTTTGAACATTCCTTTAAATATTCATGAATTTCTCAGAGAATCAGATAAAGTAATATCTATATTAACTCCTAGTGAACAGTGGCGTCACTAGGGGGGGGGATGCAGGGGCTCAAGCCCTCTGAAAAATTTGAATAGCTCCATGATGCAAAAAAAATTTTTTTTTTTTTAATGGTTCCTTAATATCCCCTTAAACTAAAAAGAACTTCTTTTGATTGTCCCCTGTTTATTATAATTCTATTAAGTAATATATAGATTTAATTTTATTATTTAAAAATTAATAAGACTATCTAAATTTTATTAGATTAGATTAATACATATAAATTATATTTTCACTATGTCAGCTTGCAATCAAATTCTTTGTTAAAAATAAAATATCAATACCATGCATAATGTTTAAATATCAATTTAGCATTAACAGTTGAAGTTTAATTGATTTTTATTAATTAAATTATTATATAACCCTAATTAAATAAATCCCATATTAGAACTATAGAGGCAGTAAAAATGACTTTCCCTGCAATTATTTCTTATCTAGAAAATATAGACCATGGTGATGTGGTGAAAGCAAAGGGAATTTTATATATTCTTTTACAATATGATACAATTATGTATATGTTTATATTCCAAAAATTATTATCTATGTGTTCCAATATTTCTATTTTTTTGCAAAAATCAGATTCAGACATATCAACAGCATTGGCTCTTATTAAGTCTCTTATCAGTTCTTTGTCAAATTTAAGAAATAATTCGTATTTTTCTTCATTATTTACCGAAGTAAATAAATTTTGCAATTTATATAATATAAAAATAACAAATAAAAGAGCAAATATACCTTCTACCATTTTGAATAATTATATTCAAATAGATGATATTGTTCTAATCATTCTGATCAAACAGAAACTTTTTATAAGTGTCATGTCTTTTATCCAATTTTGGATATTATGATAAATGAATTAAAAAAGAGATTTTGCCAAGAAAACACAGATATTTTATAAGCTATAAATGCTTTACATCCCTCCTCCCCCCTTTTTTTAAATAATGATATCATTAAACTATTTATCTTACATTATAATCTTCCTGATCCAATGGAAGAATACATAATATTAAAGGCTTATATTTTAACCTATAATAAAAAACACGAATCTACGTGTAAATAAATAATAGATTTGATAAAAATCTTACCCATAGATATATTCCCTCTTATATTTAATTGTCTTAAAATTGCGTTAACTATACCTTTTAATTCCTGCTCATGTGAAAGATCGTTTTCAGCATTAAAACGGGTGAAAACATATCTTCGATCGACAATGGGTCAGGAACGATTAAATTCGTTGGCTCTATTGAGCAAAGAAAAAAATATTATTAATACCATTCCTATAGATCACATTATAGATGAATATGCAATAATGACTAGCCGGCGTAGAGAACTTATTTTATAAATAATTTAACCTTATAATTTTTGAAACGCAATTTTAGGCGTTAGTATCTGCGAGTAAATATATCGTTTAATATTTATTTTATAAATTTTTTTTTCATATCCAAAATTAGCTAAAAGACATGGTGTTTATAAAAAAAATTCTTATTGAGATAGGAAAAAATCAGAAAAAAACAGTAAATGCTTTCTTTTGATATGACCAAAGTTTCTGAAAAATTTAATTAAAAATATTTGAATACATTGACAATACAATAATATATAAGATCTTAATTGCTTTCATCATATCACTATGGTACTTATTTTCTAGCTCCCAAATTTTTTATTTCTAATTTGGCACACTTAAATTGTAAATAACTCAAGGCTTCAATATATTTGCATAATTTCTTCCAAGATTTTAGGTGTTTTTGCTTTATCAATATATCTAACATACTAGATTTTGATATGAGTTAACATCGTGTATGTCATGGCTATGACTGCAAATTAACCAGCATCTAATATTTGTGTGGCTATGTAATTTAAGATTATTACTACAGGTGCTGAGAGCATATGATTGTATAATTAAGATGAGCAACAATGATCATGTAATATAAATGTAATTGTAAATTGAATTTAAATTGAATATAATATTAACTTTTCGTTTGTAAATTACATAACCTGAAGGATTGAATTCATTATATATATATACGTGATATTTTGTATTAAATATACTTTTACTTACTTTACCTATTTTACTTATTTAATAAAACACATCATTGGCGACGATTTTTTTAGAGAAGATTTATTTGATTTATTAAATTTAAAGTAAAAGACTCAATGGAAGTACCTCCTATTAAAGTTGAAGATTCAATGGAAGTAGTTCCTATTAAAGTTAAAGACTCAATGGAAGTAGTTCCTATTAAATTCCATATTCCAGAATTCGTCAAAGAAAAAGTAAATATTCAGGACTACTTATTTAACTTGGAGTTAATTTATAAAGTAAGAAATATTATAGATTTAAATACAAAAAAAGACCTGCTTTTAGCCTATATCGGAACAGACAATCTTATCAAAATTAAGAACTTTCACTTTCCAATAAATTTAGAGATGATAAATTATGATACTTTAATAAAAAGCTTAAATTTGGTGTTCAAGGATAGTTCGAGCATTTTCGTAAATAGGAAAATTTTTTTTACGTTAAAAAGATGCAGTGAGACGATTATTGACTCAATTAGGGTTAAAACTGTCTGTTCTCTTTGTAATTTTAAACCGCCTTTTGATGAACTTTTAAGAGATATATTTATCCTAGGAGTAGGCTTACCTGAGTTGGAGAAAGAACTTCGGTCAAAGTATATCGAAAGCAATATTACTTTTGAAGAGACCGTGCGTTTAGCGATCGCGCTGTCTTCGTTGGAAAATGAAACCCAGACTGAAGTTAATAAAATAATTAAAAATAAGCCAACACAGGGTTTGAAAAATAATTATTTTAGAAATAATAATTATACAAACGTCAATAGATTCAATAATAATAAACACTTTAGTAACAATTATATTCCTAATAATAATTATAGACCTAGTATCAAACCTAACTCTATTCAAAAGAAAGTGATATGCTTTCGTTGCGGTAAGGCAAACCACATAGCGAAAGATTGTAGCCATCCATACAAATGATTCTGCCACGGACACCTCGCCTGTCATTTTCAAATAAAGCAACCATCGATGCAAAGATAAATGGGTTGCAACTAGCTATGGAGTTTGATACCGGCGCCGCGTGTAGTGTGATTGATGAGGTCACCTGGAATCGTATTGGCAGACCACAACTATCACCGGCTTATAAATTAGTGGGATATAATCATATCCAAATCGAAGTACTAGGTAAATGTACCGTAGAAGTCAAAGTAAAAAATATTTCGAAATTTTTACTTATTTGGGTAGTTAGAGGGGAGAATTCCCTTATTTTTGGGATGCCTTTCATTAGAGAATTTGATATAAAACTACCGGAAGAAGTTCGTATTAACCCTGTATTGCATACTGTGTATCTCAAGCCACATACCACAAATTATATAATAAATATTTTATAAATAAATTTTAAATCAATTGCATGGTGTGTATTTGAAGCCATATTCTATATCTTCGATTGGAATTTTAATTTGGGCCACGTGATCTATTATTTATTTTTAATTTCGCATTTTATTAAACCCTATTTTTAAAAATGGCTATTTTTTTATAAAATTTTTCTTCTCAATTTTCTACACATCGTAAAAGGATAAATAATATATTTGACAAATTTCAAAACATTAAAATTAGATAAATAAAAGGTAAAAATTAATGTTTATGAAATTATTTTATATATATTTATTATTTTTGATAATTATATTTTGTAATAATCATACGTTGCTTTAAAGACACATTATGCAAATAAGGTATTTTATTTGAGTTTTATATTTTTAGAATTATGAATTGTGGTACCATACCTAATGATAGTGAAGATTCAAATTTAAGTGAATCGTCTGATGAGGAGTTTCTGTCAACCCAAAATAATGATTTAGGTATATTTAAAATGTATGCTCTTATATAATCTATAAATATCTAGATTTCAATGAGAGTGATGAATCGGAAGAGGATGAAAATATAAATAATGAAAAAGGAATCGTGAGAAAAATGATTTGGAAAAATTGCTTAACTAATTTACCATTAGTTATTCCAAAGTGGAAAGGAGAAAACCCAACGGTTGATAAAGTAAAAAAACCAATGGATTATTATAATACATATCTCAATGATTTATTACCTCTAATTGTTTACGAATCAAATTTATATGCAATTCAATGTAATTCCAACAAACCTTTGAATTTATCGATAGATGAATTAGAAAAATTTATAGGAATTATTTTTTACATGTCAATTATTAAACTTCCCAGAGCACGTCTCTACTGGGCCACCAATACAAGACATGCCAAGGTGGCTGATGTCATGACCCTAAATCGCTGGGAACAAATCAAATCATTCATTCATATAAATGATAATGACAAATTTATTCCACTTGGAAGTGAGGGCCATGACCCACTTCATAAAATTAGACCCTTGATAACTATAACCAATAATATACTAAAATCTTTATCGATAGGGGAAAATATTTGCGTAGATGAGCAAATAATTCCATACAAAGGGATGAGCAGATTAAAGCAATATAACCCCCAAAAGCCCAAAAAATGGGGCTATAAAGTCTTTCTACTATGCGGAGATGATGGCCTTCTCCATAATTTTGAAGTATACTCTGGGAAAATACTACCAGCGGAAGGATTGCCTGATGTTGGAGCAAGTGGCAATGCTGTGCTACGTTTAATTTCTTATATACCACAGCAAATTAATTATAAATTATTTTTTGATAACTGGTTTTGTTCACCAAATTTGCAAGTCGTACTCGCTCAAAGAGGGATATTTTGCGCGGCCACGGTCAGAGGTAATCGACTACCAAATATCAACTTCCCAACAGATAAGGAGTTGAAAAAAAAAGGACGAGGATTTTTTGTTTCAAAAAAAACAATAATAAACGGGGTTGAATTAAATTCAGTGAAGTGGCACGACAATCGTGCTGTGACCTTATTGAGCACTTTTGTAGGTGCACATCCTCTTATCGATTGCGAAAGATATGATAGAAAAAAAAAGGATAAAATAATGATAAAATGTCCAAACATTGTTAAAGTTTATAATAAATCAATGGGAGGTGTAGATCTTATGGATTCTTTACTTTCATTATATAGAATTCATACCAAATCAAGAAAATGGTACCATCGAATTTTATTTCATGTATTCGACATGTTACTTATAAATTCTTGGTTGCTATACAAACGGGATTATAATAGTATATCAATAGCAGGCAAGGATCGATTAAGTTTGTACAATTTCAAAATTTCGGTGGCGGAAGTCCTTTGCAAATATGGCAAATGCACTTCAAACAATATTCCAAAACGAAAATCAGTTCAAACTGGTTATCGGGAAAAATGTAAAAAAGGACCAGCTCAATATTTACCACTTCAAGAGGTTAGGAAAGACCTCACGGCTCATTGGCCAAAATATAATGATAAGAAGGGTAGATGTAAAATGCCAGGATACTTATTTATAACAAAAGTATCTTGCAAAAAATGTGGTGTATATTTATGTTTTACGCCCACAAATAATTGTTTTATAGATTTTCATGAAAATTAAAATGTTTAAACCTTTAATATTTGTTATATTTAAATAAAATTTTATATATTTATAGTTTAAAGTACAATAAAAATTATTGTGGAAATAATTGAAATTTGTATCCTTAATTGCATAATGTGTATTTAAATCCACATACCGTTCATCTTCTAAGAAATTTAGAATTTTTTTTAAAAAAGTGAGCCATGAGATTATTAATAGTATCTAGAGAAATAAAAAATCTAGTTTGCCAAAAAAAAATTATTCTAACATAGTACATGCAATAATAAAATAAATATGAATGTTCCCTCTTTAAATACGATTGCTTCAAGATTCCCTCAAGTTTTTAAAAAAAAATTAGGTGAAATCAAACTGCAAAAGGCAGTCATCCGAAACCAAACACGTTACCGATTGCATTACCAGCAAGAAGAGTTCCTTTTCCGTTGCGTCGAACCATTGAAGCTGAGTTGGACAGACTTTTAGACGAAGGCTTTATCGAGAAGGTGGATCCAAAAATAACTCCAATCATTTGGGCTACGCCAACGGTTAATATCTTAAAGAAATCCGGTGCCGTACGGATATGCGGAGATTTTCGTTTAACAATCAACAAATATCTAGCGATCGATAACGATTTACTAGCAACTTTCGCCGACCTAACAAATAAGATAGCGGGTGGTAAAATATTTTCAACAATAGATTTAAGAGATGCATTTTTACAATTCGGAGTTAGTCCAAGGGACCTTTTAGTAATTTCGACACATGTCGGTTATTACCGATACCAAAGAATTCCATTTGGTTTGACTAGCGCTCCGATAATATTCCAACGCTTTATGAAAAACCTATTAAAGGGCCTATGGTTAGTGTATTTTTAGACGACATAATTATTGCAGGTGAGAATAATTCCGATCACATAGTTAATTTGGAAGAAGTATTAAGAAGATTTGAGAAGGCTGGACTGACCACGACGACTGATAAAATTAAAATCGGGGAAAAGTCAGTCACTTATTTAGGTCATGTTATTGACAGTTTCGGAATTCACCCTATAGAAGATAAGATTAGCGCTATAAAAAATTTTAAAACACCTTCCAATGTTAAAGAACTACGTTCATTTCTTGGAATAGTGAATTATCATGAGGCATTTATTAAAAATTTGCATTCTATTTGTGCGCCTTTACACCGACTAACGAGTAAAAATGTTGGTTGGTTTTGGTCAGCTAAAGAAAATGAAATATTTACTAAAGTTAAAAATATATTGTCAAAAGAAGATACAATAATTCCTTATTCAGCCGATATCCCTGTCGTGATTTCTTGTGACGCCTCCGAAGATGGTCTAGGAGCTGTTATTGCACACCGATTTCTTACTGGCCAGGAGAAACCGATTGCTTACGCATCGAGGACACTTTCGGCGGCTGAAAAGAATTATGCCACAATTGATCGGGAGGCTTCGGCGATCATGTTCGCTATCGAGAAGTTTCATCAATTATTTTTGGAAGACATTTTATCTTGGTTACTGATCATAAACCATTACAATATATTTTAGGTGATAAAAGAGATCTTAACAAAATAACAAATAACCGTTTAATACGGTGGACGACGAAACTATTAAATTAATATTATGAGATAATATATAGACCAGGTAATCATAACAAATGTGCCGATGCTCTGTCCCGTTTGGGGGTAGAGAAAGCAAAAACCAATGATGTTACAAAAAAATTAGAAGAAGAAATCAGAGGATTAAAAATTAATTTAATAGAAGATTTATCTTTCACTCGCAGTAAAGTCGTAAGTGAAACGAGCAATGATATAAACCTAAAAGAGATTATTAAATTAATCATTGGTATATTGATAATATAAATAATTATTCGGAGATTGTAAAATAATATATTTCGATTAAAGATAATATTTCGTTCGAAGAAGGATTATTATTTTATAATGATAGAATTATTATTCCAGATATTTTAAAAAAGGAGGTTTTATATGTGATTCATCGAGGAAATCCTGGGATAGTAGGGATGAAATCATTGTGTAGATATTACGTTTTTTGGACAAATCTCGATTCTGATGTTGAAGACTTTGTTAAATGTTGTAAGAATTGTCAAGAAGGAAGGCCGGGAGCTAAAGAAGTGCCATTATACAATTGGAACATTCCTACCCGACCATGAGAACGATTAGACATTGATTTGACAGGCCCCGTGTCTGGAAAGTTTTGGTTAATTTGCGTAGACTCTTTTACCAAATGGGTTGAAGTTGCAATTTTAACACATATTAATTCGGCGAGTGTAATAAATAATCTGCGTAATTATTTCGCTAGATTTGGGTTACCTTGCTACATTGTCTCAGATAACGGTACTCAGTTTACTGGATCTGAATTCAAAACGTTTCTTTTTAAAAACAATATAAAACATTTTAGATCGGCCCCTTATAGCTCCAAATCGAATGGTTTGGCTGAACGATATATGCGGACGATAAAGACGCGTTTCTATGCTGGAAGGAGATGTGGGACTCCGGACCAGTTAAATTTAGCGAATGTTTTAATTACTCACCGTAATACTCCCAATGCAACTACTGGTAAATCATCTGCCGAGATGATGTTTGGAAGGTCGCTTAGGACGACATTAGATCAGTGGAAATTATCAACGAGAGAAAGGACGGGAAACGCTCTATGGAAACAAAAGTACTACAAAGATAGAAGTGTTGAACCTCGGGAGTTTGAAGAGCAGCAAAAAGTTTGGATAGCAAACGAAAGGACAGCAGGGTGGCATGAAGGAAAAGTGTTATAACGAAAAAGCGCAATATTGTACGATGTGGAATCAGAGGGGATCGTTAAAAACACATGCAGATCAATTGAGGGATGCACATACACAAGAGAAGGAAATACCCGTTACGTTGACCGAAGAAGTGGAAAAGGCAGAACATGAGAATACAACTCTTGAAAAAAGAGTTTCGAAACCCCCACTACGTTATCACGATGAATTCAATTTATAGTGGGGAGAACTGTAATATAAATGTAATTGTGAATTGAATTTAAATTGAATATAATATTAACTTTTCGTTTGTAAATTACATAACCTGAAGGATTGAATTCATTATATATATATACGCGATATTTTGTATTAAATATACTTTTACTTACTTTACCTATTTTACTTATTTAATAAAACACTTCAATCAACTGTCTAGTAGTTTATATAGGATTAAAAATGGAAGATAATCTTTTAGAAATTTAATATCTCACAATAATTTTCTCGATTACTTATCTAGCTTCCATCATGTCATCTAAGAGGAAGCTCTAACCACCATTAAGTTTTATGATTTGGATTGGTCATTTATATTCTCTTCTTCAAGAATTGTTGATTTGGTTAGGCCTATTATTTTTCCTTATTAGTTCATTCTATAAAACTTTGTCTAAAATGGTAAGAGAGAGTTATATTAGTTTCATGACCTTTTGTTAATGTTAGTTGCTTAGAATTATATTGCCTTATGGGGTTTTTAAAAACATTAACAATTGAGGGATATGTATGAATTAATTAATCGGTTTTATCACTTGTAATTCTTTAGACGCGAAATTTTTTATATCAGCAATTTAAAATACTTTATACTGTAGTAAATCGATTTTGTATTGAAAAATTTGTAGAAATGTATTGTTTTAATTATTTATATTCTAGTTTTAATTATTTATATTCTAGTCTTAATTATTTATATTCTAGTCTTAATGATATTTATATTCTAGTCTTAACGATATTTATATTCTAGTCTTAATGATATTTATATTCTAGTTTTAATGATCAATATTCTAGTCTTAATTATTTATATTCTAGTTTATTTTGTACGTATAATATAATAAAAAACAAAATATGAAAATAAGAATAATCCAATTTTTTTAGTTGAGCCCCCTGAGATTGTAAAGGCTAGCGACGCCCCTGCTAGTGAAATGAAAGATAGTACAGAATTAAATTTTATTTGTTAAAAAATAGGCGGAGGCATAGGGATTGTGGGTGGTGATAGTATAATTTGGAGAACTGAGTGAAAATAAAATAAACTTAGATATAAAACATAAGATAAAAAAAACAAAATAAACCTCCAGATGATTTCATTTCAAGCATAATTCTTAATTATTTTGTCTACCAGTAACTCTAGAACGGGTAAGGCGTTTGTTTAATCGTCATTATTTTCTTTGTTTATCTTTAATAATAGATTCATCATGTTTTGTAGCAATGTGAGGGATTAGGGTTAGCCTAAACAAATAAAGAAATCAGGCAAAAATATAAATAAACTATTGTTGAAATTAAACAAACATTAAAATAATGTAAAACCGATAGATGGATCAATATTAGATGCATATTTCTAGTAGTTGGAGGGCTATCATCAAAAAAAATTTTTGGGGGACTTATCAAGCCTATTATGATACTCTAAATAAAAAATAACATGATGAATGTAATGTTATTAAGATTAAGGTTAATTAATTGTAAGGTAATTAAAAAATAAGATTTAAAAACGGGGGGGGGAAAGAAGGTATAAATTATTATATTATAAAAATAATAAAAATTAAATTAAAGGAATTGATAAGGTTTGGCTAACATCAAAAAAATTTTTGGGGGACTTATCAAGCCTATTATGATATTCTAAAAGTTAAAAAATAATGATGAATGTAATGTTATTAAGATTAAGGTTAATTAATTGTAAGATAATTAAAAAATAAGATTAAAAAAGGGGGGAAAAAGAAGGTATAAATAATTATATTATAAAAATAATAAAAATTAAATTAAAGGAATTGATAAGGTTTTGAGAAATAGTGGTTAATAGATAATAGAGATAGAAAGAAAAGAAAAGAATGAGATAATAAAATTTAGTGATAAATAAATTCATTAAGGGAGGGGAAAAAATAAAGAAAGAGTTATTTATAAGGATTGGAGATTATAAATAGGTTAGGATAAGAATATTTAAATATTTGAATATACTTGGTTATCTTCTTAATTATTTATTGTTGATATGACCGATTAATACTAACCTTTAAATTGTTTTTTTTTATGTTTATGTACGTTGATTTTTTTTTATATAAATTGTGTAGACTGATTTTTTTTTATATTAATATGAAAATTGTTATATAAGCCTGATTTTTTTGGTTTGATAAGAAAATGTAAAATTTTAAAATAAATTATATAAAATTAAATTTGTAACTTTGATTTGTTCTAAATTAAATAAAATAAACTCGTAACATTCATATGTTTTTAGAAAACTTTATGGTGGCAGTTCCGCAACATATTCGAGGAAATCGTAAATAAATAACTAAATATGAAACAGATTCCCAATAATAATGTTAATATAAATATTGAATTTCCAATATACTCAGGCAATGGCGATCTTTTTTTGAGTAGATTCGAAGACATCTTCAAGGACACTCATAAGATATTTCTCATATTATTGAATTTATTAAATTTCAATTTCTTTATTTCAAAATCTATTCTTTATATATTAATATATTACAATATAATTTTTCTTCTTTTTTATAAAATATCTCAATTTTTATCAATTCAATCCACAAAAAGTAAAAAGTTAATATTTTTCAAAGTAAAACATCAATTAATAATATTATATCATATAATAAATATCTATTATTTTTTAAATACAAATTATTTTATTGATTGACATTAAATTTATCAATAATTATTTTTATTTATCAATAATTATTTAAAAAGAAAATTAAATATATATGAAATATACATCACGTCCGCCTTACAAAAGACCAAAACATGGAAAAAAAAACGCGAAAATAAATTTTACATTATATGTCCTCTTCTTTATCTTTTAATATCTCCTCCTCTTCAGTTTCCATAACATTATATTTCTTTTGCCAATCATTGTTGTTGATCACCTTAGATATGGTTGATCCCACTTTGATCGAATTCTGGCTTGTAGTTGGTATTCCTCCCATTGTCCTAGCTTGTATACCATGTGATCTTTTAACCATTCCATCATAATTACTAGGTGGCCACTGCCTATTTCCATATTGGTTACTTCTAGATTCTATCTCATTTATTTTATTGTAGTTTTGGTTCTCTACCTCCGGCTGTACCCTATTATTTTTTCCACAAAAATAACTAGTTCCCGGAATTTCATCTGTGTCACTAAGATAATCCTCACGTCCCTGATTTTGTAAGACATGAGTCGGAATATTGCAGTCCTTTATTTGATGTCCGAAACTTTGACAGCGAAAGCATCTTTTGAATACATCAGATTTAGGTTTTTTTATTCCCAATTTCTTTTTTTTTATTATCTTCACATAAATTATTTGTTCGTGCGTCTCAATTTTGTAACTCATCACAAGTTATAGATTTTTCTTTTTATTTTAAATAAATACTCAAATTTATTTTTAATATAATTAATTAATTTTCTCTTTTAAAATAAAATTAATACTTATTAATTATTTATTTTTTTTTTTAATAAATTTTTTTTTTTTTAAATACATAATTAATTAAATATGGCCCCTGTATAAATCAAATTAAAAGAAAAACAATTTTTACAAAAAACACCACGTGTTATTTTCTTAACAAAAATATGTTACTTTTCATTTTTCTTTCCCTAAAATAAGAAAATCACTAATTATTAATTATCATTTTTAATAATCTTTCTCTTTATTAACATATAAATTATTTGCTATTACCCCTATGCCATTCAAGTTAATAAACAATTTTCACGAAAACATCATTCGTTTATTTTCTTTTAAAAAAAAATTTTTACTTTTCACTTTTCTTTCCCTAAAAGTGCATTAAATATAAGCCATTTATATATATTAATAAACTTTCACTAAAATACACTTATGTTTTCAACATATTTTAATTTTCACTTTTCTTTCTCTGAAACAAAAACACACAAAACATTTTATTTAATTTTATCTTCTTTCTTTTAAGATAACATAAAAAAAATATTCCCTCATAAAATGATTTATTTTCTGTTTAGTGTAAATCAAATGATAATCTTCTCTATATCACAATAACATGATATTAAATAACATTTCTTTTAAAATGCTACTGATATCAGACTGATTTTAAATAAAATTACTTTTGGCTTCCATAGCCTTATATTAATATTTAAAAACTGATACAAATATCAGATAAGAGTTCTGTCCTAAAAAATTATAGGAACCACAATTCCGTTTTTTATGGACTAATTCCCCCTTTATTATATACCCTAATAAAATCGTTATGACGTACTCTCACAGTACCATCATCAAATCGTATTGTACACAATTTATTCCCAATATTATCTATAACACAACCTTTTTTCCATTTTTTTTATGGTCAAAAAGTCTACCCCAAATAATTTTCCCCACAGGAAATTTTATATTGGTTTTTTCATAAGATAATATATTGTCAATTTCTTTTGACTTAAGAAAATCTATGGGTAATCTGGTTCTTCTACCCAAAAATAATTCAACAGGTGTAACTCCCTCTTTATTCCTTGAATTATTATAATATAATTGGGCTAACCAGACGTCATTTTTTTCTTGTAACCAATTTTTCACTATGGCTACCATTCTTTCAGCCTGGCCATTAGAGCTAGGATGATAAGGTGGAGTCAAAATATGTTTAATTTTAATTGAATTACAAAATTGCTTAAAATTTTTACTTATAAAAGCTGGACCTCCATCCGATACAATTATTTTAGGAATCCCGAATTTAGCCCAAAATTTTTGTAATAATTTAATAACAACTTTAGTTGTTAACCCTTGAACTTCTTCAAATTCAATCCATTTGGAATATGAATCCACAACCAAAAAATATAATTTTTTATCCAATTCAAAAAAATCAAGGTGGAGACGATCCCATGGTTTCTTTAATTTGGGCCACACTTGTCTCATCTCTTTACGGGGCATAACGGCACAAGTATTACATGGAACACATTCCTTTGTAATTTTTTCTATATCATTACCCATCCCAGGCCACCACACATATTCACGAGCTCAAGATTTCATTTCAACTTGACCCTGGTGTCCTGCATGTAACAAATTAATTATTTTAGCACGTAATTTCAAAGGAATTACTGCCCTATTTTCTCTCATCAAACAATCATCCACCACAGATAATTCTTTTTCGAATTTTTGATAAATTTTATAATTATTTTTCCATGGTTTTTTCCCGTTAAAAATAATTTTATTTGTACTTTATCTTTTAAAGTACATGATTTGAGATCTTCCCAAGTTGTAGAACCTCCCTTTAACATATATGATAGAGTATGCACTAATGCATCTTATCTATCAATAATCATGTTATCAATTATTTCAGGAGTAGCACAACCTGCCCCTAATCTCGATAATATATCTGACAAATGATTTTCTCTACCTCGCCTATATTTTATATCTACGTTAAAACTTCCCACAAGTAACAACCACCGTTGTAACCTCGGGGACATTATTAATTCTTTGTTATCTTTCTTGAACAAATGAATTAATGGCTTGCGATCTGTATAAATCACAAATCTTTTCCCGATTAAATACTCCCGACATTTGGTTAATCCAAAAATAATCGCTAAGGCCTCCTGTTCTATAACAGAATATCTAGTTTCCAATTCATGAAATATTCGTGAAAAAAAAATAATTGGTCTCTCTAAATCATCAATGACATGTAATAATGCGCCTCCTACACCTTTATTGGGTGCATCAACCGCAAGAATTATCTCCAAATCATTGTTAAAACACACTAAAATTGGTTCCTCACCAATTTTTCTCTTTAAATTTTCAAAAGCATTTCTTTGTTCAATTTTCCATTCAAAATTAACGTCTAATAAGTCATATAATGGAGCTGCTATTTTTGCAAAATTATCCACAAATCTATGATAATAATTTATCATGCCCATAAAAGACTGCACTTCAGCTTTATTACTAGGCTGATTTATGTTTAAAATATTTTTTAAATTTTTATCAAGCAGCTTCACTTCAATTCCATTAATTTGATGACCCAAATACACTATTTCGGTGACACCAATAATACTTTTCTCTTTACTGGCTTTTAAATTTTTATCTTGAATTCTCTTGAAAACCTCTTCAAGACGTTGATTATGTTGTTCTACCGTCACTCCAGTTATCAACACATCATCCATATAATAAAATACGCCTTCCAAACCCTGAAAACTGATGCCATTGTTCTCTGAAAAATCGGTGCAGATACACTTAACCCAAAAGGTAATCTACAAAACGCAAATAATCATTTAGGCGTTGTAATTGTCAATTTACTAATTTCTTCTTTCAAAGGCAATTGTAAATATGCTAATGAAAAGTCAACTTTTGAAAAATATTTGGTTCCTTTTAAATTTGCCAAAATTTCTTCAATTCGAGGTAATGGATATTTCACTTCCACAACCCATTTGTTAAGTGTTACTCAAAAAATCTGCCAATAATCTAAGTTTTCCATTAGATTTTTTAACAGGTACTAATGGTGTAGCCCATTCACTATATTCCACAGGAATAATAATACCATCATTAACCCATTTATCTAATTCTTCGTTGATTTCCTTTTTCCACTCAAAAGGAACTCTACGACACGCTAAGAAAATAGGTGAAAATCCCTCTTTTAATTTCAAATCCACTTGATAATCATTTAGACATCCCAAAGTGTCTTCAAAAATTATACCATATTTTTCCACTAAAATAGGAGCATTTTTAACTCTATTTAATTCATTAATTTCATTATTATTTTTTTTATCATTACATTATTGATCTTATATTGATTTGAAGCTATCATGGATTTTGCAGGATATTCACAAATATTATTATTAACTATAGATTCTTTCGCTTCACTCATTAATTTATTCATTTCCCTTTCTTTAAGCTTTTCCCTGACTTCATTAGCCATTATTTTTCTTCCGGCATTATCTTTAGCCAATTCGCTATCAATTATAAATAAATCCCAATAATTATTTCTAGGTCCAAGTTTGCTAATCCAATCCCAACCCATAATTGTTTCAACATTTTTTTCCACTATCCATAAATCCAAAATTATACGAATATCATGAAAAAGAACATCCCACTGCGTTTTACCCAAAACTTGGATTCTAGATCCATCAAATTGTTTTATACACATATTTTGTCTCTCGACAATACCATTCGGCCAATATTTATAAAAATTTTCACTAGACATTATTGAAATACTTGCTCCAGTATCAAATAACATTTCCACAATATGTTCATCAATTTTCAAATTTATATGAGGACATAAACTTTGTTCAATTGTTCCCTCATCACTTAATTTTTCAATTACATTCATTGGCTGAATAGTATTTATTATATTCGAATTTCCACTATAATTAATATTCATACCTAAATTCATCTCAGAATTTAAAGGTCTCTGACTCATTTATGTTTTTATTAAAAATCTCCCATGGATATTTCCCACTTGTTTGATTATAATAATCCTTTTTATTCAGATTCTTGGTTAATTTAAATTTTTTTATTTCATCAGTATGACAATAAAAATTTCCCACATTACAACTCTTTTTATTCGAGTTAAATTTCAATGTATAATCATCATTCCCATGATGATTATCAATTTTATTATATATATTCACAAAATTTTTAATAAAATTATATATATCAAAATATTTATTATTCTCTAAATATGATTTTTCTATTTTTAAATGATTCTCTTTCAAATCATATAGTCACTGTGACCCACTCAGACTTTTGATAGAATATAATTTTGCCCAAAAAATTTGATAATTTTATAATGAAATAAATACTAAATATATATATATATAATAAAATATTTTTCTTTTAAAAGCAAAAGTTAATGAAATATACTAATGATGACAATAAAACTATCAAGAAACGTTGAGTGCACGATAAGATTCACATGCAAGAAAAACCTGAGTGGAGATCATATGACCGATTAATACTAACCTTTAAATTGTTTTTTTTATGTTTATATAAATTGATTTTTTTTTATATAAATTTTGTAGATTGATTTATATATTAATATGAAAATTGTTATATAAGCCTGATTTTTTAGTTTGATAAGAAGATGTAAAATTTTAAAATAAATTAAATTAAATTTGTAACTTTGATTTGTTCTAAATTAAATAAAATAAACTCGTAACATTTATCTATTTTTAGAAAACTTTAGTTATGAAAGAAAAATATGAGAATAAAAAATTGTAATGTAAGTACTGACAAAAATTGTGAGTATGTTCAAAATAAATATACAAGTTGAGTATCTTGTAGAGATTTCATTAATGTGTAATTGTTAATATGATATGAAAATTGATAAGGTAATCTAAAAAATAAAGAAAGGATTAAGTGAAATAAAAAGTTTCATTCATATTTACAAAGTTGAGGGAATATTGTTTTTATCAATTCAAAGACGATTTTTCCTCTCAATCCATGTGGTATGAGTACACCATCAATTCCATTCATCTGTTTGTAAAAATAAATAAAAAAATCAACATATAAAAAAATAAAAATAAATACGTACCGATGACATGACGTAGCGATGACATGACGTAGCGATGACATGACGTAGCGATGACATGACGTAGCGATGACATGACGTCATGATGACGTAGTGAGGACATCGGAAAATTATAATATAGATAATAAAAAATAAATAAAAATAAAACGCGACCAATTATTTATTTCATTCCAAATATTCAAAATAAATTTATTCTGCTTCAATTATTCTTAATCAAATTCGTTATTCGTTAAATTAATTCTATTTCGTTTACTCGACGAATCTTATTCTATTACGACGTTATTCAATCATATCTACATTCTAAAATCATTCAAAATCTTCATATATATTTAATAACAAATTATGATAATAACAATTTTAAAAAATTGATAATAATAACTATTGAGATATGAAGCTTACGATTTAAACAAGCCAACGATTAAGACGACATATACAACAACTTGACGATCAAAATGATAAATCATTTGGACGACAAGCTTGCTATGACAGCTCAGATGGATTATGGGAAGGCTTTTCAGAAGAAGGGGAAATGATAATCGAGATTTTTATTTAACTTAAATTGTTATTATAGCCTTTAACTATATATTTCGTTTAAATGGTTTTTTTATAATACATATATAAATACCTTATTTTTTATTTATTTTTGGTATCATTTTTTAGTTTTGGAATAAATTTATTATAAATAAAAAATTACCACCGTTATCTTTCACCACCGTTATCTCTATATAACAATTGCTGATATAAAAAAAATTTGCGTCTAAAGAATTTTAAGTGATAAAAAAGGTTAATTAATTCATAGAAAATGCCTCAATCGATAATGGTTAAAAAAAACTACATATTATAAAATTAGCAACTTACATTGACAAAAGGTCAACAAACTAATATAATACTCTGCTACCATTTTTAGACAATGTTTTATAAAATGGACTAAAAGGAAAAATTAATAGGCCTAACCAAATCAACACCATTCTATAAAACATTGTCTAAAATGATAACACTAGACGATATACTAGCATATAAATAATTAAAACAATATAAGACATTTATAAAAATAATATTTTTTAGTACAAAATCTATTTATTACAGTATAAAATATTTTCGATTGCTGATAAATTTGAGTAAAGAATTACAAGTGATAAAAAAGGTTAATTAATTCATACATATGCTTCAGATAATGGTTTTTAAAAACCACATAAGGCTATATAATTCTTAGCAGGTTGCATTGACAAAAAATCATGAAACTAATATAACTCTCTGTTACTTTTGAGATTATATTTATTTTCCAAAATCTAAAAAAATCCCATAATCAATAATAATAATATTTCAGGAATTATTATATTCGAACTATTATACTCAAACTTTTATTTTCTTTAAAACTAATAAAAATTAACAACTGAAAAATTGATTTCCAGTAATAATAATTTTTCAATACATGAAAAAAATCAATAATATTTTAATAATAATAAATAAACAAACATATGCCTAGAACACCTCCCTTATTTTTAAGAGGCATTCTCAGGACACTATTCAAAATCTTTTAAAAAAAAACTATTATTCTTTGTAATATGTCAATTTTCATATTGTTGTTGACACCATTAATTGATCGGTCGTATTGTTCATCATTTTTTTCATCGTCGAGTTATTGGTCTTTAGCAATTTCGTTAATACATCATTGCATAATGGATCATTTGCTTCGAATCATCTAAAGTTATCGTATTATCGATCACTAAGTTGGTAGTTAAATGATTGGCTGCATCCGAACTTGAAAGTTGACATTGTGGATAGTTTGATAGTTGGTCTTATTATAGCTTATTCTGAATCATTGGTGTAATATTCTCTCAATCATTGTAAATGGAATTTTCCTCAGTCATAATCAACGATTATATTTTTCCTTGAAACAAAATAATCTATCCTTCAATTTCCATTTATTTTTATTATTAATTTAAAATAATTAATATATTTTATTATTTCAATTTTTCACAAACATACCCCCTTTTTAATCGACTCGCGAACTTTTTTTTTTGAAAAAATGTACTTTACCATTTTTCAATTTTACTAACAAACTCCCTTTTTATCGACTCTTTTATTTCTCGGTGCACATGTTAAATATAAATTAGTTTCTTTCTACCAAATAAATTGATTTCTTATCTTAACATTCTATCAATTTAAAAAGTTAACACAATTTACATTACTAAAAAATAATTTCCCTTTTCAACTTTTCCTTTTATCTCTCAATTGTTTTTTTTTTAACATAAGAAAAAACTATTAATCACGATATGCTTCACTTCACTTCACTTAAGAACAAATATTTAATAAAACAAAAACCTGCAATATACATTTTTGTTAAGCCAAACAAATTATCAACATATTCAGTTATATGTATCTCATATACTAAATTCTTACCTTTACCTTTACATACTTCTAACTATTCAAGTATATATATATACATATATACCAAACTATATCTCAGTTTTTTTTTATATTCTTAAACAAATATTTTAATAATCATAACTCGAAATGAACCGAACAAATATTTTAATAATCACAACTCAAAATGAACCGAACAAATATTTTAATAATCACAACATGAACCGAACAATCCATATTCCTTTTACCCCACCAATCTTATAATACAATTTAACACAACTTACCAAAATAATTAAAAATACCTATAACTATATATATCCAATTTCACTTCTAATTTTCTCTATTTCTTTCCCGTGGACTAAGCGACCCATATTTTTTTTACCTCACCAATTTTATAATACCCTTCAAAATTTACCTCCTTCTACCACACTTTCAATCTTAAATTTTTTCCTTACTAATTTCGCTGGTATAATCTCTAACACCGGATATTTATCTCTTTCAAACTTCCTTTCCTCCGACTGATTAAAATATTTTCTTGTATACTCAAATTTTTTCCTTACTAATTTCACCGGAAAATTTTGTGATGCAGGTAATTTCTCCCTTTCTAAATTTGAGTCTTTATAAATTTCATCACCACTCATATAACTATCCTTCAACCCCGATTCCCTTGAAATCAACTTTTTGTCTACCTCAAAATTAAAATTTTCATCCCTTGTTTCCAAAATATTATCCATTTCTACATCAACAGACATATTATCAATATCCAAATCAATATTTTCCTCAATTCCTGAATCATACATTATACCTCTAGGATTTTTATTATTCACACAATCAGGTTCCTCCTGATTTATTTTTTCATTTATAATTACTTCCTCCTTCTGAATTTCCTCAGAATTATTTCTCGAATTTTTAATTTCCTCAATTTTTAATATTCCAATTTCCGAAATTCCATTTATTTCATTATCACAACTTTCCTGATTATCGTTTTTCATATTCTCCATTTTACTATTCTCCAAAATTTCATTTTCCACCAATTCATTTTCCGAATTTTTAATATCCACCTCCTTTACGGATGTTTCTAACTTTTCAATGCTTTTATCATCCATTTTCCCTTGAAATATATTCAAAAATTTATTTTCTAATCCACATTTAGATATCCAATTCCATCCCAAAATCGCATCAACCTCTTCTTTTATTATCCACAAATCCAAAAATTGTACTACCCCTTTAACTAACACTGGTAAATTCACCTTCCCCAAAACCGAAATTACAGTTCCATTTAACTGTTTAATTATCATTTTATCATTTATTAATTCCTCAATTTGAAAATTCCTTATACCCCATTACCGATATAGTTGCCCCCATATCTAATAACATTACAATTTCCTTGTTTCCCACATTAATTTTCACCCTCGGACATTCATCATAGTTAATATCTTCTCTCACCATTGGTACAATACAAATTTGTATATTTGCCCTGGGCCACTCATTCCCCTTATTTTTAACCACTAATTTATTACTATTTTTCCTTTCTTCAATTTCCAAATTATTTTCAACATTTAGTACATTTCCTAATAATAAAGTTTTTCCCTTGTCCAATGGGTTTTCCGATGCAATAACCCCATATATTGATTCCTGTCCACCATATAGTCATGTGACGGGACAATCTCTCGCATAATGCCCAATGTTACGACATTTGAAACATGTTACATCTTCGACATTCCTTTTTTCATAGATATTTCTTTCCCCCTTTTTTATATATTCTACCTCCGGAAATGCTTTAGAATTTTCTTGTTGATTCTTAAAACACTTATCATGACCATGACCAAAATTTCCACAATTTCCACAATTTCCACAAGCCTTTTGATTTTCATTCAACAATTTGTACGCCGAAACATAACATTCCTCAGTTTTATGCCCTTTATTTCCACACCTTTTACAAATTATAATTAACACATTTGGATTTCTCCTTTCATTACATCCTCTACTTATATGTCCAAATTTTCCACAATTATAACACTTTTTATTTTCATTATCCTCATTCCGATATACTCCATTTCCTTCATTCTTCTTTGCCAATTCTTCTATTTTAATTTTCATTTCTGTCATTTCTGTTCTCAACATCTCTTTTTCCTTTTTAATCAATTCCAATTTTTCCATTTTCTTCCTTTCTTCCATTTCTTTTTTTCTATCTCTTTCCTTTCATTTTCCCATTCTTCCCTCATTTCTCTTCTCATTTCTTCAATATTAATCTCCTTTTTTTATGTTCCATTTTTCCAATTTCATTTTCCTTTTTTTTTTTCATTTTCTCCAATTTTTCCATTTTCTCTTTTTTCAGACTCTCTAACGAAATCTGTTTTATTAATATCAATTTCACATACATTTTTTTCAGAATCTCTGACGATATCTGTTTTTAATATTTCCTTTTTTTCATTTTCATTTTCATTTTTCACTATATATATTTCATTAAATAAATTTTCAATATTTCTCTTAAATTCTTAAATTTTTTTATTTTTCTCCCTTTTCACTTGCTCAAACACTCTTACTCGACATATATCTTTATTCCCATTTCTTTTCTTATACCAAAAATATATTATAACCCATAATATAAAAACCCCTAATATTCCAAAATACATTTTTAACGGCTCAACATTTTTGAACTCAAAATAATTGTTGGTCTTAATATTTTTGCGATTTAGCATTTCCTTAAAATTATTTTTACTTTAAACTCTTAATTTTCAAATTTAAAATTCTTTAACTCTACAATAGACTTATCAATAACTTTATCAAAAAAATTTTACCTGACTTAAATGATAAAATATACAATATCGAAATTATTACGAAAATCCCTAATACACAATAATACATAAAATTTCAACAAAAATATAAACTTTTACCTTATTTTTACGAATTTGTTTTTTCCTTTTTATAAATCTTTGGCCTGTTTCGTTATAGTAGTCATTGTTGTTCCGAATTAATTTTGAGATTATATTTATTTTCCAAAATCTAAAAAAATCCCATAATCAATAATAATAATATTTCAGGAATTATTATATTCGAACTATTATACTCAAACTTTTATTTTCTTTAAAACTAATAAAAATTAACAACTGAAAAATTGATTTCCAATAATAATAATATTTCAATACATGAAAAAAATCAATAATATTTTAATAATAATAAATAAACAAACATATGCCTAGAACAGTTACCATTTTAGACAATGTTTTATAGAATGAACTAATAAGGAAAAATTTATAGGCCTTACCAAATTAACATTTCTTGAAGAAGAGAATATAAACGACCAATCCAAATCATACAACTATATGGTGGCTAGAGCTTCCATGATGGAAGCTAGATAAGTAATCTAGAAAATTTTTGCGAGATATTAAATTTCTAAAAGATCATCTTCCATTTTTATTGATATATAAACGACACACAGTTGACCATTATTGCTTATCTAAAATATGCAATCATATGCACTCAGCGTCAGCAGCTATAATAATCTTAAATTATATAGCCACACAAATAATAGATGCTGGTTAATTTGAAGTCATAGCCATGACACTCACGATGGTAACCCATATCAGAATTTATTATGTTAGATAAATTGATAAAACAAAAACAGTAAAAATCTTTAGAAGAAATTATGCAAATATATTGAAGGCTTGAGTTATTTACACGGCAAGGATGTCATATTAGGAATGAAACATTTTGTAACTATAAAATAAGATCCAGAGTGATATGATGAAAGTAATTAAGATTTTATATAATATTGTCGCACCACTTCTACTTGGTATATTATATCTTAAAATTATAGTAGTTTGTTAAGAAAAATATATTCTTATTAAAAAATTAACTCATAGAAGAAAAAAATAGCTTTCCTAAAAACACGTAAAAAAAGAGAAGAAAAGATATCTAATTTATTACATCCATTGTGGGATGAATAATAAGAAGTTTAATTTTTTAATAAATAAATTGCAAATTGTTACTTATATTTATTATTAAAAGCATTTATTATTAAAATTTTATAATTATTAACTGTAATATATTATATAACTGTCAAATACGTCTGTAATAGTGGCATTTTACCTAATATTTTATAAAAAATTATATATTATAAAGGATTATAAACTATGTATCTAATTACTTTTTTAAAATAAATATCTTATGCTCATTTGGATTTGGACCTTGAAAATAATTTTAGGAAGAGCCATGATAATTAAATTTAAAAATCAATAATGCCAAATTGAACTCTGGTAAATACAATATTAAATTTGTTAATTTTCAAATAATAAATGATTATATTTATTATATTAAGGTTATATAATAATTTAAATAATAAAAGTCAATTAATTATCAACTGCTAATGCTAAATTAATATTTAGTGAGTGAAATTGATATATTTGACCCAGAATTTGATTGCAAGCTGACAGAGTGAACATATAATTTATATGTATTACTCTAATCTAATAATTAAAATATAATTCATTTAATAAAAATTTATAGTTTTATTAATTATGAAATAATAAAAATCCATATATTACTCAATAGAATTATAAAAGAAATCGTTCAAGGGGCAAATAAAAAAATTTATTTTTAGTTCAAGGGGATATTAAGGAGCAATTAAAAAAAATTTTTTGCTTCAGGAGGCTATTCAAATTTTTCGGGAGGCTCGAGCCCCTGCGCACCCCCTCTAGCGACGCCACCGATGAAAAGGAATGTTGAGCCTGCTACATAAAGCTTAGCTGAGCTCGTGATTGCCCAATTCAGTTTAAAATTGCTGCTAGGTAAAATAAAATCTACAAATTCCTATCCCCGATCCTTGATTAGTTCAAATCTTAATCTAAGTGCTTAAAATAAAAAGTTAAAATATTGGTTATATGATAAAAAATATATTTGTAAAATTCTCACCTGTTTTATGGTAAATCGCCAGTATAGATTTGAAAAAGAATTTCCTTTCAAAAATGTGTCCCTTCCCACAAGATCAATATAGCCGCTTTTATTATTATTAATTTGAGATATTTGCATCGTTAAAGCCTTAAGTTTCGTGTCGTGATTTTTAAACTTTCAAAATTATTGAGAAATGTGACATCGAACAATCAAAACCTTATTTACTACTTCAGTATTTATTCTAACAAGTTGGAGAAATCCAGCGTAGGAATCATCATATCTTTGTTTGAGCATATGAATATTATTTGATTCTCGAATTTTTTTATTATTTTTCTAAAAAAATTATATAAAGAAATTTACTTTAAAAATGGGTGACATAGTTAAAGGACATCCAAATATGTCTATTAATTCTGAATATAGTGCATCTTGTAATAAAATTATGCATGTAGCAAATAAATACCCAAAACACATAATGACACAATTAAACACTCTAAGACAAAGAACCGAATTATGTGATTTGATTATAAAGGTTAATTCTAAAAGTTTCTTTGCACACAGGTTATTAGCATGATATATTCATAAATCATTTTTATTTTAGAGCTGTGTTAAGTGCTGCTTCACCATATTTTTATGCTATGTTTACTGGAGCAATGTCTGAAAGCAGAGAATCTGAAATTACTTTACATGAAATATCAGAAACTGCGTTAGAGCAAATTATAAGTAATATTATGTTTAGCCAAATGTTATTTAAATTTATTAATGTTTTTATTTTTAAAACTCTTTATTTAAAAAAAAGTTACTCATATAATATGTAAACCTTGAGGTTCAGTCATTATAACCTCTTCCTTTCTGTTCATAAATCATGGACCTAAATACAGGTCAGTTTTTTAGATTAATCATTTTTAGTGAAGTAAATTAGATATTACACTAAGTTTCCTTTATGAAATTCAAATATATCCTTATTGTGAGTTTGTAGACTATGTTAGTCCAATTTCACAAAAAATGACTTGTTTTCCTTATCCCTCCAAAACTTACATGGTTTATAGATATATTAAAAAATATTATTATTATCCATATAACTATTTTCTAATGATATATAATATATTCCTTGACCATAATTATAGGCAGCAAATTTTTTTATTTTTATTGATTTTTAAAAAATTTTTAAACATTATGATTCAAAAACTTCACATTACTTGAAAAATTAGTGAATACCATTATTGTTATTCATAGAAAGATAACAGTTAATTTACCACCATTACCTCAAAATAAATTGTTATGTTACCATTTTTGGGCATAGAATAGTTACAAAAAGTTCTTTTTTCAAAAAATGTGATAAAAATTTTTATGGATTTGTTTATCTCTTATATCTAAAATAAATGGAGTTTAAATGAAAAATTAGATTATAATATTCTATTTATAATAAAAATTATATTATTTTAAGCATTTGATGAAAAGACAAGTTTTTCAAATAAAATATCATTTTCATCTCCTGTTGGTCTATTAATTAAATTTATAAATGAAGATGGATGATCTATAGGTGGGTATGAAAGTAAATTTGTATTGTAGCAAATGAATAATTATTTGATTATTGTTATGTTGTGTTGTTTTCAAATGATGGATTTTGAAGATATAGGATTACTTCAATTTCCATGTTATTAGTATTGTTGTTAGTTATTTTGAAATATAACTAGTTACAGTTAATAGTTACATTGGTGGGTCATTCCATGTCAAATGAGCAAAAAAATCAAGATTTTCCACCAACCCCTTTCAAATTTAATAAAAGTTCATTTTTCTCTTGTTATATCTTGTTAATTAAATTTTTTTTTCTTTCAACCCTTCTTAAATTACATTCCCACACCTGCCGCAACCTCTCCCAACTTATATATTAAAAGTATCTTTGTCCTCCCAATAAGAACTCAATTTTGAAACCATTTTCTGTTACAATCTTCGTCTTTAAATAAGAACTTAATTTTGAAACAATTTTCTATTACTATACTCGTCTTTTAAATAAGAACTTAATTAACCATTTTTCAATTACGTTACTCATCTTTTAAAGGGAATGACTAAAATACGCGTCCCCGAAAACTACGCGTCCCTACGCGTCCCCAGTCAAAACGATTATTTTCTATTATTTTTAATAAGAAATCTTATTAAGCTTTATAAGATAAGTTAGAAAATGTTTTTTTTAATTTAAAAAAAATACGGTAAGTATATAAAATTTACAAAAATTTATTTTTTTAAAAAATAAACTACGCGTCCCTACGCGTCCCCGGTCAAAATATAGTTTTTTTTTAAAAATCAAAACGGATTCATATTTAGCTTATTAAAAGAATACAGAATATGTAAATATTATATTTTAAACTATTTTATAACTTAGTGATTTTTTCAAAAAACACTTTTTTTTTCAAAAACACTACGCGTCCCCGGTCAAAAAACCGTTTTTTTTTAAAAATAAAAGCAGATTCATGTTTAGCTTTTTAAGGAGATTCAGAAAATTGTATTAATAAAAAAAAAATTAAAAAAAAAATTTTTTAAAAATTTTTTTTTGGCTAAACTACGCGTCCCTACGCGTCCCCGGTCAAAATACAGTTTTTTTTAAAAAATCAAAACGGATTCATATTTAGCTTATTAAAAGAATACAGAATATGTAAATATTATATTTTAAACTATTTTATAACTTAGTGATTTTTTCAAAAAACACTTTTTTTTTCAAAAACACTACGCGTCCCCGGTCAAAAAACCTTTTTTTTAAAAAAATAAAAGCAGATTCATGTTTAACTTTTTAAGGAGATTCAGAAAATGGTATTAATAAAAAAAATTTAAAAAAAAAATTTTTTTTTGGCTAAACTACGCGTCCCCGGTCAAAATACAGTTTTTTTTAAAAAATCAAAACAGATTCATATTTAGCTCATTAAAAGAATACAGAATATGTAAATATTATATTTTAAACTATTTTATAACTTAGTGATTTTTTCAAAAAACACTTTTTTTTCAAAAACACTACGCGTACCCGGTCAAAAAACTGTTTTTTTAGAAAAATAAAAGCAGATTCATGTTTAGCTTTTCAAGGAGATTCAGAAAATGGTATTAATAAAAAAAATTTAAAAAAAAAAATTTAAAAAAAAAATTTTTTTTTTGGCTAAACTACGCGTCCCCGGTCAAAATACAGTTTTTTTAAAAAAATCAAAACGGATTCATATTTAGCTCATTAAAAGAATACAGAATATGTAAATATTATATATTAAATTATTTAATAACTTAGTGATTTTTTGAAAAAACACTTTTTTTCGAAAACACTACGCGTCCCCGGTCAAAAAACTGTTCTTTTTAAAAAATAAAAGCAGATTCATGTTTAGCTTTTTAAGGAGATTCAGAAAATGGTATTTTTCAAGGATTTCTATCATAAATTTTACCCAAGTTGATTTCTATCATAAATTTTACCCAAGTTGATTTCTATCATAAATTTTACCCAAGTTGATTTCTATCATAAATGTAAATTATGATATTTCTAATACCCTTACATTGCAACATTTTTACCTCTTTTTCTCCTAAATATTAATATTTTTATGAAATATATTAATAAAGCATATTTAGTATCGTATACACCTAACTAATTAGTAATTACCCATCAACCCCTTCATTCTGATTAAATTAAATTAATTTTATAAAAAATTTTTTTTAATATATATATACAAATGTATCAAAATATAATATAGATGGGGGGGGCTCAATGGTTAGAACGTTTGCCTTCCGAACTATAAGTTGCGAGTTCGAATCCCGTGTTGCCATAAAAAATTTAAAAAAAAATTTTTTTTTATTAATACCATTTTCTGAATCTCCTTAAAAAGCTAAACATGAATCTGCTTTTATTTTTTAAAAAAAACGGTTTTTTGACCGGGGACGCGTAGTGTTTTCGAAAAAAAGTGTTTTTTCAAAAAATCACTAAGTTATAAAATAGTTTAAAATATAATATTTACATATTCTGTATTCTTTTAATGAGCTAAATATGAATCCGTTTTGATTTTTTTAAAAAAACTGTATTTTGACCGGGGACGCGTAGTTTAGCCAAAAAAAAATTTTTTTTTAAATTTTTTTTTATTAATACCATTTTCTGAATCTCCTTGAAAAGCTAAACATGAATCTGCTTTTATTTTTTAAAAAAAACAGTTTTTTGACCGGGGACGCGTAGTGTTTTTGAAAAAAAAAGTGTTTTTTGAAAAAATCACTAAGTTATAAAATAGTTTAAAATATAATATTTACATATTCTGTATTCTTTTAATGAGCTAAATATGAATCTGTTTTGATTTTTTTAAAAAAACTGTATTTTGACCGGGGACGCGTAGTTTATAGCCAAAAAAAAATTTTTTTTTTTAAATTTTTTTTTTTAAATTTTTTTTATTAATACCATTTTCTGAATCTCCTTGAAAAGCTAAACATGAATCTGCTTTTATTTTTAAAAAAAAAACAGTTTTTTGACCGGGGACGCGTAGTGTTTTCGAAAAAAAGTGTTTTTTCAAAAAATCACTAAGTTATTAAATACTTTAATATATAATATTTACATATTCTGTATTCTTTTAATGAGCTAAATATGAATCCGTTTTGATTTTTTTAAAAAAACTGTATTTTGACCGGGGACGCGTAGGGACGCGTAGTTTAGCCAAAAAAAAAATTTTTTTTTAAAATTTTTTTTATTAATACCATTTTCTGAATCTCCTTGAAAAGCTAAACATGAATCTGCTTTTATTTTTTAAAAAAAATAGTTTTTTGACCGGGGACGCGTAGTGTTTTTGAAAAAAAAGTGTTTTTTGAAAAAATCACTAAGTTATAAAATAGTTTAAAATATAATATTTACATATTCTGTATTCTTTTAATGAGCTAAATATGAATCTGTTTTGATTTTTTAAAAAAAACTGTATTTTGACCGGGGACGCGTAGTTTAGCCAAAAAAATAATTTTTTAAAATAATTTTTTTTTATTAATACAATTTTCTGAATCTCCTTAAAAAGCTAAACATGAATCTGCTTTTATTTTTTAAAAAAAACGGTTTTTTGACCGGGGACGCGTAGTGTTTTTGAAAAAAAAAAGTGTTTTTTGAAAAAATCACTAAGTTATAAAATATTTTAAAATATAATATTTACATATTCTGTATTCTTTTAATAAGCTAAATATGAATCCGTTTTGATTTTTTAAAAAAAACTGTATTTTGACCGGGGACGCATAGGGACGCGTAGTTTATTTTTTAAAAAAATAAATTTTTGTAAATTTTATATAGTTACCGTTTTTTTTAAATTAAAAAAAACATTTTCTAACTTATCTTATAAAGCTTAATAAGATTTCCTATTAAAAATAATAGAAAATAGTCGTTTTGACTGGGGACGCGTAGGGATGCGTAGTTTTCGGGGACGCGTATTTTAGTCATTCCCTCTTTTAAATAAGACTTTAATTTTACAACAACAAAAAATTTTTCCGTGATTACCTCCCAAATGATAATGAGAAATCTTATATATATATACTCTCCCCCTTTTTTTTCTTTATTAATATTTGATAATGAGAAATCTTATATATACATTCTCCCTTTTTTTTCTTTATTAATATTTTCTCGCTATTTAACCCCAACCTATATTGTACATATTGACCCCTTGATCTCTTCTGACCCACCCTTTAAATTTCTCCTGATCAATCCGTCGGCGAAGCTGATCCCTGTGTCTAACACCTTGTCTCCCATCAGCAAACTCCACCTGATTTACCCTGTTTCCCAGATTTTTCAAAATCACCCCGGGCTTCCATTTTTTTATCACTTCCATACATTCTTGCCCATATTGTCTGCCCACCACAAACTCCGATTCATCCTCCATTCCGCACTGTTTCTCTCCCTCAATGGCCGGTTTCAGCGCATCCAACCAAATTCGAGTTCTTTGTCCCAAAAACATCTCCGATGGCGACAGCTCCTTTTCTTTTCTACTGTTGTTATAGTACGCTACTGCCACCCACATCTCTCCGTCTCTATCCTTTGATTTTTTAACCAGTTCTTGACCACCGCTACCATCCTCTCCACTTGTCCATTCGAACTTGGATCATATGGAGGCGCTAAAATGTGTGTTCGCTCCAGTTTCTGTATAAAAGATTTCGAATTGTCTACTAGTACTAATGAAAGCAGCCCCCCCCGCGTCCATTACCACTGTCATAGCCACCCCAAATTTGGCCCATAAATTTTTTAATACTTTTATCATGATCCGGGTTGTTAATCCTTTTACTTCCTCATATTCTACCCATTTCGAAAAAGCATCTACCACTAATATATATATTTTATTTTCGAAGCCAAAGAAATCCAAATGAATGCACTCCCAAGGCTGCGCTGTCTTCGGCCACACACTTTCATTATCTTTTCGGGGCATCGGAGCCCAAGAATTACATCTAACACAGGTTCGACTGATATTTTCAATGTCTCGGTTCATTCCTGGCCACCAAACATATTCTCGTCCCTACTGTTTCATTCTTTCCATTCCTTGATGCCCAGCTACTGCTTCTCTTAGTTTGATTGGTATAACACTCCTATTTCCTCGCACCAAACATTCATCTATTATCGCTAATTCCCTCTGTACATATAGGTCTTGTCTCCATCCCGCCACGTTTTCTGTCCCTTGAGGCAATTGATCCGTCTCAATTCCTTATCTTTCAACCCTTTTAATCTCTTCCCATGTTACTGGCCCGCCTCTAGATACTCCTGCCATAATCCGAATCAGCCCTTGTTCAAATTCTTCCTCCCTTTCCCTTTGTTCTTTCTCCTCCACATCTTCCCCATCCGCATCTGGATAAAATGTCGGGTAAAAAATTTTCCCTCCCTCGTCGATAATACACTTGTACATCAAAACTGACTACTAGCAATAACCATCTCTGCAGCCTAGGCGATAGCATGAGTTCCTTGTTGTCCTTCCAGAATAGATGCACCAATGGCTTGTGATCGGTGTAAATAATAAATCTGCGCCCGATCAGATATTCACGGCATTTCGTTAACCCGAAAATAACAGCCAATGTTTCTTGCTCAATCACTGAATACCTGGTCTCTGCCGCTCTAAAAATTCTTGAGAAAAATAACACCGGCCTTTCTACCCCATCAATAAAATGCAACAGCGCTTTCCCCCACACCTTTATTGGATGCATCTACCGACAATATCACTTCCAATTCATTATTAAAGCACACTAAAACGGGTTCCTTTCCTATTTGACCTTTTAATTCTTCGAAGGACTCCTCTTGTTCATTTGTCCACTCAAATTTTCTTCCTTTCTTTAATAATTGATATAAGGGCACTGCTATTTGAGCAAATCCTTCCACGAACCGATGATAATAATTTACCATCCCCCAAAAAGCCTGTACCTCTGCTTTATTATTGGGTCTTATCATATTATTAATTCCAGTCATATTTCTGTCCACCGGCCGCACCTCCTTTCCTGTGATCTTGTGCCCCAGATAAGTCACTTCGGTCACCCCCAACACGCTTTTCTCCCCGCTGGTTCTCAATCCTTTCTCATTGATTCTTCGAAATACTTCCTCCAATCTCTGTTCATGTTGTTCGGAATTTTTCCCCGTCACCAAGACATCATCCATATAGTAGAAAATTCCCTCCATTCCCTGGAAAACCGCAGCCATCTTACGTTGAAAAATGGGATCGGAAACATTAAGTCTGAATGGTTATCTACAAAACGCAAACAATCCTTTCGGCGTAGTAATCGTTAATACCTTCCTTAGCTCCGGCCTTACGCGTAGTTGCAGATATGCATTAGAGAAATCCACTTTTTAAAAATAAACACTGCCTTTTAGACTAGCCAGTATTTCCTCAATTCTTGGCAAGGGACATTTAACCTCCACTACCCACGGATTTACTGTAACTCGAAAATCTGCGCATAAACGAAGTTTCCCATTGGCTTTCTTCACAGGCATTATCGGAGACGCCCATTCACTGTACTCCACCGGACATACAATACCTTTTCGTACCCATTGATCCAACTCCAATTCCACTTCCTTTCTCCACTCAAACGGTATCCTCCGTAACGCACAAAACTTCGGAACACAACCATCCTTTAATTTAATGTCTACTTCATAATCTCTGAGGCAACCTAAGTCTTCGTTGAAGATCTCCCGATAACTTTGTACTAATCTCCGCACTCCTTCTTGCACTCTGGTCATAACCAATTTTATCCCCTCGTCTTCTTTAATTATCAACTCCTCTTCCCTATGCATTGTTTCTTCCTCCATTACCGCCCGATTTCCTCTCATCTTTGTATTCGTCATTTCTCGATTTTCCTGCGTGGTAGTATTCATCACCCTCGATTTTCTTTCTCTGATTCTTCCTTCCCTTCTTTACCTTTCCTTCCTCCTCTCTCCTTGTAATATCACGACCCCTCTCATTGGCTCCAACGTGCCCCAGGTAATTTCTACCTACTTCTTCTCTTGAATCATTATTCGCGGCTTCTCCCCCTGAATTTCTTTCCCCCATTTCACCTTTAGGATTCTTCTTCCCTATTTCGTCCTTGGGGTTACTCTCTTTTATTTCCATCCTATCATTACCTCCATTTATTTTGATACTCGAATTATTTTCATTTATTCCTCTCCTTGAATTATCGCTTCTTGTCGCTCCTGGAATTATTTTTCCTTAGTTCGCTCCTTGATTTATTTTGACTGGTTCCGCTCCTTGAATTAACGCTTCTCGAATTAACTCTCCTTGAATTATCGCTCCCTGTTTCGATCTTTTAGTTGTTCATTCTTGTTTCGTTTCTTAAATTATCGCTCCTGGTTTCGTTCCTAGAGTTATTTCTCCTTGTTTCGCTCCTAGGAAGATTTTCGCTGGTTCTCTCATTAAACATGGTCTCAATTCCAGGCAACACATTCTCTCTCAAAGTCATAACGGATATTCCTCACTCGTTATTGGTACAAATATTTCCCACCACGAAAATACTCCCCAAAAACTATACCATGGACCAATTCTAGTGATCCAATCCCAACCCATCACCGCTTCTATATTCCGATTAATAATCCATAAATCCAATATTTCAACCCTTTCCTCCGATGTTGCCACTATTTCCACCCTCCCCATGGCTGCCAACAAAGTTCCATCAAACTGCCTTATTCTCAACCCCTCAATACTTTGATATCCATTATAACCAATTACCGAAATGGCAGCTCCTGTATCAAATAACATAGGAACCATTCTTCCCCCCAAATTTATCATGACCCTAGGACAAGGATCATGGACTATCCTCTCTTGTAGCATATTTACTATCCCCTCTTGTAACATATTTACGCATCTCTCTTTATTTGTTTTTCGCTGATTAAATCCCTCCTCCGCCCCTCCTAACCATCTCGCCCCGACCTGTACTGCCATTTTTTCACTATCATATCACAAATTCTTACACTCCCTCCCCACATGCCCAACCTTTCGTCATCTAAAACATTCCATATTTTTCCCCTCTAACTCTCCAATGTTATTTGTTCGCCCCCCTTCCCCTCTCTCCCGCTCAATAGTCCTCACATTTAAAGCATTTGGACTCATCCCTCTCTGTGGAAAACCTCCTTTGTTATTGTAATTGTTCGTATTACATTCCTCCTTATTATGCCCAAACCTACCACAACCAGCACATCTTAATCTCTCTTGTCTACCCGGACAATAAGGGGCTATATGTCCTAATTTTCCACAACCAAAACATTTCGCCTCCCAGCAATATCTGAGCATATGACCCGGTTTACAGCAATTACAATAACTCATTACCCCTCTTCTTCGAGATTCAAAATTTTGTCTTAATTCTACTCTCCTTCCCCGAGAATTTTCTCTGGGCTCTCTATACGGTCGCAACATTTGATTATTTCCAATATTTTGTTTATCAGAGCTATATACATTACTGTTTATATGCTATCCGTCCACATTTTAATTAACTCCTGAACCGGTAACCAAGTAACTTTACCCATCATATCATCCTCTCCATTATGTCCCTCAATAGTCAAAGTTTGTCCTTTAATTCTTACGCTGCTACTCCTTCTCATTCTCCTGCCCCAAATTAAATTACAAATTTATATTAATAGTATTACCAACGCTCCAAAAATATTATTCAGAACCTCCCACAAATTTTAAACTTTTCATCACGGCGTTATAAAAAATTTATGATCAATTTCAAAATAAAAATCTTGGTTATCTGTAATGTCAACAAGTAAGATATTATAAGTAACGTAAATAAGCCAATGATGCACATATACATGTATACTTAATAGGTTAATGGATGACAAATTCTTGTAAATTTCTTGTAACAGATTTATGTTTAAAAATATTTGGGCAGCACTTCCTACAATTTTTGATAAATTTGTCTAACACTTTTATAATTCCAAAAATTTTGGCAGCACTTCCGTGTACTTAGCTAATTTTCTAAAATTTTGGGTAAATTTGACTAATAGATTTATAATTAGAAAAATTTGGGCAGCACATCCGTGTATCTAGCTAAAAAATTTTGGGTAAATTTGTCTAACAGATTTATATTGGAAAAATTTGGGCAGCACTTCCGTATGCTTATTTAGTGAAAATTTAAGCGAATTTCTATCAGGTTAATATTCGCAAAAATTTGCAGCACTTCCGTGTAACTGGCTTATTTAGTAAAAATTTGAGCGAATTTCTATCAGGTTTATATTCGGAGTGTAACTGATATTTTAATTAACGGTAAGCCAAAATCTCAAATTAACAAATATATCACTATAAACGTCTCACAGGTAATTAATTATTCCAATTAAACTTCTGCCCCACGGGTATAACCTAACTAATTTATCAAAATAAACTAACGCGAAGGCGCAAGTAATTGGCCACCACTTTTAACTTCACGTAATAATAAAAATCCGATTTTAATACAAAACTTATTAATTAAAATGGATCTTACGTGACTAATATTCTTCTTTATAAAGTCTTTCTTTTTTTTTAACAATAAATTTTCTTTCTTTTTCTTTTTTGAACACACTTTTATTTTTCTTCTACCACAAATTATAAAATCGAAAAAAAAATATGGATCCTTTATCTATTCTTTTATCAACTATATATACATTTCTGTAAACGAAGTTCGTTTTTTTGAAAAAAGGTGATGAACGGCGTTCGTTTTTTTGAAAAAAGGTGATGAACGGCGTTCCTTTTTTTTTGACGAACTTTGAACGTGAACGCGTTCCTTTTCTTTGATGAACACGTTCAATTTTACGTTAGTTCAATTTTAAAAACACTTTTTATTTTTATTTATTTGAAAAATTAATATTAATCCGCATTTTTTAACAAAAAAGTCTTATATTTTTATTTATTTGAAAAATTAATATTTAATCCAATTTTTTAACAAAAAAGTCTTATATTCAGCTGTTTTTACTTTTTCATATTGCAATTAACGTACCATAGTGCTACTGCTAGAGAAAATAAGATTAAAGTTTATTAATTTGAATATTTTATATTTTAATTTAATAGATTAGCATTTGCATGGATATAAATATTTCATCATCAGATTCTGAAAATCAAAATTCAATATTAGATGAATTAGAATTACCATGGCCCAAATATCAAAAATATTTCACTGTTTTAAAATCAATTCCGAGATATCCTTTTTATTTGACGAGGAAGAAGAGGGCAGATTGGAGGATGATAACATAGCTCAATTTTTTGAAATAATGGATAAAACATTAAATGTTTTTAATAAATTCCTTCTTTTAAAGGAATTGTTTATCAAGTATAACACCGCAATCCCTTCATCCGCCCCTGTTGAGAGAGTTTTTAGTATAGCTAACGCTGTATTAACCAAGCGTTCATGCCTATCAGATGAAAATTAAAAGCAATTATTATTAAAAATTAATAAGAAAATTTTTTTATAAATTTATTTTTTTATCGCTCTATTATATTGTTTTTATAATTATATTATCAAAATAAAACTATTATTTTTTATCATGGCTAATATATTGTGTTGAAAAATATAAGGCATTTATTTATATTAAATTAAATTAGAAGTTTATCATAAAATTTTGAACATATGAACGCGTTCATGAACTTGAACGCGTTCCTTTTTTTGAATTTGAACGTGAACGTGAACGCGTTCAATTTTTTTATAAATGTTTACAGCACTAAATATATATAATCTCCCTAATTATAACACGATCGTTTTCGTATCTCCCTAATGTATTTTAAATTTAAGGAGACTATATAGTGTGATGTTAATTTTTTGCTCTCTACGAGAATCGAACTCGACCTCCCGTTTCAAAGGCATATGCTTTACCGCATGCACCAACTTGAATATTAATAAATTTAAAATATTAATTATATATATATTAAAGTTTCATGCATGCACCAACTTGAATATAATTAAATTTAAAATATTAATTATATAGATGTTGAAGGGTAATTATTTAGTTTGTGTGTATGGTATTAAATATACTTTATTAAAAGAGGTAAAATTGGTCCAATGTATACTGTGAGCATGTATTAGAAATATCAAAATTTAAAAATGTGATGGAAATCATATTGGATAAAATTTAAAATAGAGGTGCTTTAAGATTTTTGAATTTAAATATGGGTTATAGATTGGTCTGAAATTTTTTTTGCAGACATAGCCAGGCCTGATCAAATCATTAACACATTTTATAAAAATAATGAAAAATTTTAAAATAACCCCAAAATAAATATAAATTTTTAAATAAAACCTCATAAGGGAAAATTTTGTATATTTACTCATAACTTCATAATTGTAGAATGTATGTTATTCATAACTTATAACATTTTTGATTAAATGTATAACCTTTTTGTTTTATTTATATATAATTTGACTATGATTGAAGTTTACCTCCTATTATTTGTTAACTTAGACATATCTTTTTATTTTTTCTATTGTAATTTAATAACAATTTCTTAAATTTAATTTTATATTTTGTAAATAAGTAATAAACCATTTGGTTTGTTTAAAATTTAAATTAAGATGAACATATTTTCAGAATGGTACTTTAATATGTATTCATGAATTTCATATAAATACCAGGAGCTCACCAGTAGAATCATAGGTAAATCAGATATTTACCCTTGATTTGATGATAATTTTGAAATTAGACAGATAATTCTTATAAACCCCTTACATCAGACCTATTTTTCTGTATCAAAATAAATTATTTGGGTTTTCCTGGGCTTGGGAAATATTTTTCACCATTAATATGGACTTGGACATAGCTTGAGAAACATTTTTCATAATTATTATAGTCTAAGATTCCTGTAAATTTTTTAATTTTAAATATGGGCTAGAAATTGGCCTTAAAATTTCTTTTGAAGACATGGCAAGGCCTGATCAACCAAGACCTATGCAACTTTCATATTCTGATTGTATTTTTAAATGCATTGTGACTTTTTATATATTTTATTTCAATCCTCAACTAACAAAATTATTATGGTCTTTTGCGGGTTTGAGAAAACCAAGTGCAAGGACCTGGCTTGGGAATTTTTTTAATATTAGGCATAGGTGTATTATTTAACACAGAATATTTATATGGCCCTCAGGTAAAATCTAATTTAAATATATTTTTATTCAAAAAAATAGTATTCACTCTTAGTCTTAATAGGTTGGCCTTGGTTGGGGTGAGCTGGGTTAAAATAGACTAAAAAATAGATATGATTTTTAGAGATTTACATATCTCCAGGCTTGGAAAAAAAAATTTAAATTACTATCGGTTAGCCAGGTTTGAGAAAATTTTTTTATAAAATTATTATGGGTTGGGCTGGGCTTGGAAAATATTTTTATAAATTATATTGGGCTGGGCTTGGGGAAAATTTTTCAAAATTATTATGAGCTTGGACGCTTGAGAATTTTTTTAGTATTAATTATAGGTCAGACATTGGCCCAAAACAAATTTTTTTGCAGGACTGGGCTTGACCTGATCAAAAAACCGAGGCTTATGAAAATATGAATTTTGATTGTATTTTAAAATTCATTATGATTATTTAAAATTTTATTTCAGTTCTTAACTACCAAAATTATTATGATCTTTCATTGGGCTTGGAAGAATTTTTCATAATTAATATGGCTTTGGACTTTGCCTGGGAATTTTTTTTAATATTAAATATTAGGTATAAGTAATCAGTAATATTTAAAAAATAATATTGGTATTATCAAGTAAATGCTGTAAATTTATTTTTACTCAAACCATAGCACTTAGTTTTAATGGATTAAACCTGGCCTGAAGGGATGAGAGGGTAAGAAGAATAAAAATTGGATATTATTTTCAAATAACAGGTAACATGCATAAAAGTAAGAAGAAAATTTTAATTCCCCGTCATTTTTGACGGGCTATCTACTAGTAATAATATAATTATATAAATAAACAAAACAAAAATCTATTATTATTTTTTCTACACATATATATATATATATTTTTCCTTTTTGTTTTCTAAAATATTATAACGAATATCAAATATCGATTTTTTATTATTTTTTTATAACTATTTTTCTATCAAGATTTCATCTAATAATAACTACAATTATCGACTTGTACCTTTTTGCTATAAAAATCTATCCGCTAAATATTCTTTTTCCCACTTACGACAAATATATTTATAAAAAATCCGGGCCGGGTCTAAAATTTTTTCTTATTAGTAAGTAATGATTACTAATTTAGTAGTTTATTCAAAAAATGTTTAATTTTTAAATAATCTAAGTCTTTGTCATTCCTTAAATTCTATGATCTAATTTAGTAAAATTTAAAAAATAATACATTTATATGTAATTTCATAAATATTACCAGCAACTTGAAGGCTATGGAATATATTGTGCTAAATATATAAAAGAAATATAATATTAAAAATAGGTTTATTAAAGCAATTTAAGAAAAGAAAATCTATTTGGACGGGAAATTATATTATTGTTGCATATCCTTTGTGAACACAATCAGACATTTAAACAAATTTTAAATTAAAAAATTTAAAAAAAAAATTATTTTCCTTGAATCGGATTGCCCACCTGGAGGTGCATCTCTTTACCCAGTGATCTTTTGTCATACGTTCCACATGACCAAACCATCTTAGTCTATTTCATCGCATTATCACTCCAATCATTTCTATACCCAATCTTGCTCGCAATTCTTTGCTAGTTTTTCTCTCTCTCAGAGATACCCCGCACATCCATCTAATCATCTTCATCTCTGTTCTTTCTAATTTGGCTTCGTGAGTCGCTTTCATTGCCCATGTTTTGCCGCCATAAACTAAACAACTCCTCACACAGCTTACGTAAACTCTCCCCTTTAACTTCAGAGAGACTTTTTTATTTGTAGGAATAGACGACATCTCTCTGAACTTCTTCCAAGCTTGTCTGATCCTTGACAACGGCAGAATCTACATCACCATCTGCTTTTAGCATATCACCTAAATAACAAAACTCATCCACTTTTTCTAGGGTTAACCCATAATATCCTGACCGCCATTTTCTAGGTTATCATTATTATGTATCCCTTTCATGCATGTTCTACAAATAAAGGTCATTCTTTCTAACATCAAACTTCCCCTTTTCCCGCTACATCTATTATGTACCCATTTCTGGCATCTGGGCATTGGATATAATTTCTAGCAACTCCTTTCCCACATACACCACAAGGCCACTTACCGGATTTTTCCATCTTTAGATTTTCCCCACTAATCATACCCATTGGAAATGAAAGTGCTATATTTCATTTCAGAGATGAATTTCTTGTCAAATTCAATAGAATGAAAAATATTTTAAAACATTTACCCATCAGGCTTTATATTTTTTCAAATATTTTTTCATTCCTAAAATTTTACATGCCTAAAATTTTACATGCCTTTCGTTCATCAACAATTTTCATATCCCTTGAAATATTATTTTGAGGTTCATTATAAAAAATACTCTCGAATCTTTTAAATATCAAATTCTCTTCACTCTTCAGTATGCAAGCTGCCCTTCCACCAAAGCTAGGTGGTATAGGTATCCATTCCCCCATATCTTTAAGCATTTCAGCCTTTTTATCCGGAGACTTGGATATTATCGAATCCACATCATATGGCAACATTAACCCTCTGGAGCAAAGATTCTCCAAGCCGCTCATATCCAAATGACAAAGAGACTGGAATTTACCATTGATACAGCATTGCGTTGAATACTTACGCTTCAAAGCTGTTAAAATCTCCATCGCTCTTTCTCCCCTAAAACGTAATATCGAGTATACAGAATGACAACAATACGACTCTTTTGCTAAAATGATTCCAGCCTCAGCCATATGCCACCCTGGCTACGGATGGTTAGAAACTATATCTAGTTCTAATTTTGACTTGTTTATTAACCAACGAAGAACTTAGAATAGCTATAGGTCTTCGTTTTGTGAAATTAGCCGATATCATGTGTCCATTGTGAAACTCATATCGATAGCCTTAGACCCCCCCCCACCCAATACTGTCGTTTTTCAAAAGGCAAATTATCCAGGCACTATACCATCAATTCGATATCAATAGAATCTTGAAATCCGCAAATATTCTTTCTACACCAGAACCCTTTGGCTTCTGCCCAGATGGAATGACGCTAGTCGCGTGGGACCAATGTATACTACCCCTCGCTTAGGATTATACATGTGTAGATCGTTTTGCCAGATTTTTTTATTTCGACTCTATCACAAAGCTGTAAATACAAAATAACCACCTTAATAATATTTTGTTCGTTCAGGTAGTCTCAGACACCTGTGGATCATTTGGACCCCAAGCCCTAAAATTATTCAAAACAATAGAGCAAAGGTTACGTTTAATCATAGATGATCAAAAAAAGATTTCTACCTACGACAAAGAATATCAATCAAAATTTGTCGATCCAAATGTATATCTATACATGGGTCATTAATCCCCGCCGGCCAAACCTACATTATTTTATTTTATTTCTCTTCTTTTAATCAGAGTTGTTAAAGTAACGCGCTAACTTTTTTGGTAGCTATAGCTAATAGCGGCTACTTTTTTTGTAATTATTTAATTTTTCGCTACTTTAAAAAAATATAATGAAGGTAATTATAAACATAAAAATTTAAATACAATATCATAATTAATTATAATTTTTATTATTTATTATTTAATTTTGAAATTAAAATATAATTTCAATTTGTAATTTATATTTTCATTTGTAAATGTCATCGCCTATGGATATCCAAATCGTTTAAAGTGATTCAGACAATGATATTAATGAAATGGAAGATACCAAGGGAAGAAAATGTTCTTAATAGCTATAATACAAATTTTCCATTTCCTAGATTTGAAATTTTTTTTAAATAAATATATAACCAAAACTGGTTTCAAATTTATTTGTTTAAAATGTTAAAAAAAATATTTCCCAATATCAATCCAGTAGCCATAACCTCAAGAAACACCTAAAGGTAAATTTTCATTTTTACATTCTAATAATATTTATAAGACTGTTCATGAGTTTTTAGGAAATGGAGAAACATCTAAATAATTTTGGTATAGGCGAACTACATCCAAAAAGACTAATTCAATTCAAACCAAATTAATTAATAATGGACAATATTTCTCAGAAATTGGCTGATAAAGTTATTGTTGATTTTATAATTTATACAGTTCAGCCAATGTCCTTAGTTGATAATCCATCATTTACCATGATGATTAAAACTCTATCCCCCTGGTACAACAATTTTATGCCGCCAGACACTAAAGAATAAAATAGCAGATAACTTTAAAATGATGAAAGATGCTCTAATAGTATAGTTATCAGAGATATCATATATATGTACCACGGGAAATAGTTGAACACATAATAGAAGGTAAATACTTATTTATATTTATAAATTGATATGATTAAATATTTTTGAGCTTATTTGGGAATCACAGGTCATTGACTAGACCCTAGAACTTGAAAAAGATCTGTGGCATTAGCCCTCAAAATGATAATAGGATGCCAGACATACGATGTACTTGCAAATAAAATTATTTATAATCTATCTTATATTAAAAATATGTATATAAGATTAAATACGCCCTTACCCTCAAGTGCTAGTGTCGAGAGATTATTTAATAAGGCAAAACTTATACTTTCTGATCGTCGCTCTAGACTTGGGGATGATAATATTAAAATGATTTTATTATTAAAATGCAACAAATTACCATAAATATTTTTATAATCAAAACTAACTATATTTTAATATTATAATTGTTGATTTTTATATATTTACAATACAATAACATTATAAGCAAAAAATTTGTTTGTAAACTTTTTTTATAAAAAGTAGCTTAAAAAGTAGCTACTACTTTTAAAAAATAGTAGCTAATAGCGAGCTATTTTTTTTGATAAATAGCGATAGCGGTAGCGCGCTACTTTTTTTTAACAAATAGCGATAGTGGTAATGCGCTACTTTTAAAAGTAGCGTTTAATAACTCTGCTTTTAATTATATATTTTTACATAGAATATAGATAAAATATAATAATTTTAATGAATAGTTATATTATTTAAAAAAAACATATTAAAAATAAAATTAATTACTGGAATAAATTATTTAGATTTATACATATATATTTTTAAAAGTAACTTGTTACTTTTGGTAGTTACATTTTAAAAAATATAACTAGTTACAGTTATTAGTTACAATTTTTAAAATATAGCTAGTTACAGTTATTTACACTAGTTATTAGGATCTTTATAGACAAATGGATTTTTTTAAAATTAGTTGTATCTATCAAAATAATTTATTAGTTGCATCTTGTAAACAAATTTATTAGTTGTATCTTGTAAACAAATTTATATGTTGCATCTTGCATAATTTCTTAGTTGTATCTAGTAAATATAACGTGAAATACAATAAAGTAGTTTTTTTTAACACAATTAAAATATTTTATTAAATTTCTTTTTTATAAAACCTTTAAAAAAAAAATATTTCTAAATTTATAATTTATATAATCAAAATTAAAATTCCATAATTGAGTCCCCAAAAAGGAACCATATTTGTGTCTAAAAATTTCTATTTGGATTTTTTGTCGAATAAAAAGAAATTTTCTGGGTTCATTTGTGAAAAGTCGTATTTTATTTTTTAAAATCATAAATGTTGAAGGCGAAAAATGCACGTTCGTATGAAGTTTTTAAAATTTTTATATTTGTTTGTTTTTAATTTCCGCCCGTGTTATAAAATTGAAATTTATGTTTGAAGGGAATGATGAGACACATGTGTAATCCTATATAAGTGATTTACCGAGTGCCCAAGGTATGGTTGTCATACCACCAGGTCTTAAGCCATCTACTTGAGATAAGTTTGATGGTTCAAGATTGTTCGGAATGTGGGCAGCTGTTAGGCTTCTATTTATTATATGGTTTACTGTGGCGTTGATGTCGCCCTTGACTAAATATACAATTAAGGTCATGCCTACCCTTTGAATCGACAGGTGATTTGCATTTGATGCAAGCATGAGGCTGTACGATGTCACAACCTAGACGTAAACCAATGGTTACTCTCAATTGTTCATCTGATAAGAGATTACCAAGGTTATGACTAGGGAGTGATTCTAACTATTCATGACCACCAAGTCTGTCAGATAATTGAAGGAGTTGAATGCAATCTAAAGGTGGATTGACTGATATATCTGTTTGGTATTTTGAGATTGAAGGTGTGAAAAATTATTTGTGTGTGATGATTGATGGTAAGTCAGTGTTAATGGGTATATTTGCCTTCCATTTGTCAATAGCGTCATCTAATAAACGATCGGTAGGGCATATGAAGCCAAAAATCATAGAATTGTTTGATAATCTGGATGATACGAATGATGATAAGGATAAAAGATTGAGTGGCAAAAAATCTAAACCGCCAAGTTTAGAAGGTAGCTGAGCAAGTAACCAATTGAATGAGTTTAAATTTATGTTTAAAATTTTTTCTAGAAATATTTAAAATTTATCCTGAATTATAGATATGAATTCGTTGTTTTTGAAAGAAGATAATGATCGGAAAATGTGCAAAAATTTAGGTATATAAAGGCATTTGCGTATTAAAAATAAACTTTGGTGTGCTGGTAGGTGACATTGAATGTTCTCCATGCTGTAAAAGCTTTTAAAAATGTTATGAAGGAAATTTTTAGACTTGGTAGCATTGGCTAATGGGGACCCAAGTAGGGTTAAACTATCGGGAGCAATGATTTTGTAGCCTTCCAACTTTTGTGGCTTATTGTTTAAAAACATAATTAAGTTTTATTTTTTGATGAGTACCAGACCGATAGTTTGGGAATTGATTTCCAGGTATTTTAAGGCGCTAAGTACATTAGCTGAGGGGCCACGGATGGTACTTCGTCTCAATACCATAGATTAAGATATAGGTCGAAATTTTGTTTTATTTGGTAGATGAGATGATGGATTCCAAAACAAAAAAGAAGAGGTCCTAATGGATCCCCCTGTTGGATGCCTTCTTGGGATAAAATCTGAAAAGATCCATATGTCAGAGGCGTCTGAAAGCCATATGAGGATTCAATAGATTTAGAGTAACACGGAAAAATTTCATAGAAGAATATAAAAAAGAGGTACGATGTAGGCTATTGAAGGCATTTTTGAAATCTAATTTATTACAGATTCTGGTGGGTAAATTCTTAAGGTATGAACTGCATTTCGCAGCCGCCCTTGGTTCCAAAACCTGTTGATAAGAGTGTAAAATGTTGGCAGCATCAAGTTTGATGCGTTCGATTATGATTTTGGCTATTAATCTTCTGAAAAGGAGCCTACTGCAATGGGACGGGTACCATTATCTGGCTTGGATAAAGCAATAAGACGTGCACCCAAAAGGATTTGGTGAGTTTGTATTGGGATATCATTATTAATTATGTTTTTACAAAAAGTTGTTAAAACCTTGATGACAGAACTATAGAATAGATTTTTTGAATTAATTAAGTAGTGAAAATAGGAGTGTTTGAAACCATCAAGACCACCTGCTGAATTTTTGTTGAAAGAATTGATAGCATTGACTATTTCGTCACTGGTAAAAATTACAATCTGGTGGATTGAAGGGATGAGAAGACTATCTGTGGAAGCCTCGTTTTCATTTTATTTTTGCTTCAAAAGAATCGTAAAATTTTTAAAAAATAACAAAAAACAAACGTAATAACGGTTAAAGAAACTTTTCATTATATTTTCAAAATGGAAAACTAAACACTACCTGTATAACTAGTTTGTTAAATAGCTCGATTTAAGACGAATGGAAAAAAAATCACCGTTTTTTAAGATAGTAAAAATTACAAAATTAATAAAATAGGAGAAATAATTCCCTAAAATATATCCACGAAATAAAAATCCTCAAATAAAATATTTAAGAATTTTGAGAAAATCAATTCCATGGAATTATTTTTAAGAATTATTTTCGGGGATTTTTTTTCCGGGGAATTATTTTCCGCTTACCATTTAAGACGATTTTTAAAAACTTATAACTCAATATTTTATCCAGAAAATTTTGCTCATAAGGTTTAGACATTAGCGAAATCTCTAGGTCAAGGCAATATTTTTCTAGCTAAAATACTGAGTTAGCCGTTTTTAAAATCGGTTCAAATCGAGCCGTTTAACATCGCCTGTAATGTAATACCACTATTAATTTATTGCCCATAATCAAAATACACTGTTAGTCACTATGTTCCTAAAAAGATATTTATTTAATAAAAACTATATTTGAGTAATGAGCCGATCTCAATTTGAGTCAAGTAAATCAAAGATGAAATCTCTCAAGGCTTAAAAATATATTGAATATCAGAATAATTATAGTTGGTCACGTTCTTAGAAATTAACAGTTGCCATTACTATCATAAAGAAAAAATATGTAACAATTAAGTTACCGTTACCTCAAAAATGGTTAATGGTAGATGTTACCGTTATTTAGAAAAAATAACAGTTACTATTGTTAAAAACCCCGATTTGGGTCTATTTTTAAAGATGGCCTGATTACGATTTTTGCCCAAATAATATTATGTAAGCCTCAAAATTTGGCAAATAGGTATCCAAACCTTTCTGCCATCTATGAGCAAAATCTCCAGGCTTTCATAATATTATTTTGATTATAATTTAATCGGGCCATTCTTTCTTTGACACTAACAGTTACAATAGCTATAGGAAACAAAAATAAATGAAAATCAAAAAATGGGATAAGGAATTTTATTGATTCATTTCTCGTAAAGTATGGAATAAAAAACAGTATATAATATGAATGGGAACTAATTATAATATTTTATTTTCTAATTTAATATTTATACATAAGCTTTAATAATTTTTTGAACATTTGTTTTTAAATTATGCGCTCATATGAAATAAAATAAAGATTTATGATATAACCTAAATAATAATATTTTATTTTAAAAAAGGGTTTAATTGTGTATTCTTAATATTCTTATTAGGTCATTTTATCATTTTTTTGCATACTTGAAATCTTTTTAAAAATATTATTTGTACTAGATAGAAAATTTTTTCGTTGAGGTGGTTAAAATGATATAAAGATAACTAAGAAAGGATTTGAACCTCTTAAAACAAACAGAACTTTTATTTTATACTTTTTTTTTATAAATAATTATAATTAAAATAATAATTTATATATGTAATTAGAATCTGAGGAAAAATTTTGTTTTAACGATATATTATAAATTTTTCTTATTTCATTATGTATAATAAATCAAAGTTTATATTTTTAGCAATCGTTAATCATTGATAATCTAATTCACATTTATATAAAAATAAATATAAATATTTACTTACCAACTTATATTGTCTTTTTTCTTCAAAATCTTTAGAATTTTAAAAACCTTTTAAACCCCATTCTCTCAGGCCGAGACCTCTTTGCGTTATCTGATCGATCATAGTCAATGTTTACAAGTTTCATTGACATTTTTCACAAAATTCATTCAAGGAAAATGGGAAAAAATAGGAAAAAAATATTTTATGATTTAATATAAAAAGTCATTTATAATTATATTTTAAGTAATTAAAATTATTCGCAAAATTATATATAAAAGTAAAATTGAATTTATAATATTTTGGCAAAATTGCCATTATCGAATATTAGTATAAAAAGATTTATGAAAATAAAATAAATTAAAACTAATTAAGGGGAACAATTTATATGACATGATTTTTAAAGTTTGCTATGTTTTAAACTATTTGCTATGTTTTATTCTTTTTACTTGTTCTACAAACTTTTGCTACACGTATTATTTAAAATTAAAAATATTTATAAAATTAGAAGAACGATCAAGGGATAATAGAAATGTGACCTTGGATTTAAGCAATTATGGAAAGTCTAAAAGAAAAGAAATTGTCATACTAAGAAAAATTCAATTAAAATTATTTGAGCATATTAAAGAAAAATGAAATTATTATACCATATCAGCTTAGCCGAGTTTGAGCAGTGGATTAGTGAAACATATTTTTACCATTATCAGATGATCAACTTGTTATCTTACAATGTTTCATAGGAAGTCTCTACTGATTTTTTTATATCATCCAAAACATTATTAAATATGATAATTAAAGCCAAAGAAGGTCTTAGAGTTCAAAAATCTCATTGCTAGCAAAACTATTATTTAACATAGCATTTAAAATCATATTAATAAATATCCGGCAAAAATTTAATTGTAAAATATATTCTATTTAAATTTGGCATATTTTTTGGCGAATCAAAATATTTATTATTCGCCTAATGAATTCACTCCTTCCAATAAATTTCTGCACAAACGGTTGGGAAATTATTAAAGTTATGTTCAAGGTTCCACGTGAAAAGGACCGATTGAGTTAATAAGAGTCTAATTACAGTAATAACCTGCTTGGCTTTCTAAGGAAGTTTTAAATATAATACACATATATAAAGACTTTGTCTACACCTCGACCATCTTGATCGAGGAGTCCAACGTTCAAGCCCTCTTGCCCATCGCCTGCCTTTTTCAAATGACGGACGTGCAAGAGGCCTGCTGCGACTTCCTGAGGAAACAACTCGAGCCCGCCAACTGCTTAGGTATTCGAGCCTTCGCCGATATTCACTCATGCCACGAGCTGCACGATTTCGCCGACAAGTTCGCCCAGAATTTTTTCCAGGAGGTATTGTTTGTGTTATATCATGGCTTTGTTATTATAGTCTCCATTTTGATTGTGATTAAGTTAAGATTACTTTTTTATTTTTACTATCTTTTATGTATTTATAAAAGGAAAAACAAAGTTTAACACACTATTACGGATCTTAAAAGCTGACGTTTAGGGCAGAAAAAGAATGCAATTTGATTTAGGATGCAATTTTTCCATTTTTTATAAAAATATAATATTTATATAATGTTAGCATATGGAGATTTGCGAGTAGGATTAATATTTACTATTTTTTTAAAAATGTTGACCCAGGTTATAATTAATGAAGAGTTTTTGTTATTGCCATCTTCTCAATTGATAGAAATTCTTTCAAGTGATGATTTGAATATTAGAAACGAAGAACAGGTTTTCAAAGCCGTCATGGCCTGGGTTCAATACAACGTGGCCGATAGGAAACAGTATCTTTATAAAGTTATTGAAAATTTATTTTACTTTTACTGACTTGCAATATTTATATTTTTTTTTCTTTACCAACTGTTACGCTCATGAACACAACTAACCATGCACGGGAAGATTGTTTTTCTTAAAAAGAAAAAATTATTAGGCTCATGGTCAATTATCTATCCTACTTTTCATTTAACTTAATGTTTAATAATATGACACAGGTTATCAAGTAAGAAACTAAAGAATTAATTTAATAAATAACACAAATACAAAATTACTTTATTTTTATTTAATAAAAACGTGAAAAGTTAATAATTAAAATTAGAAGATTGAGAACATTTAAATATATAAACTGAAAAATTAAATTTTATTAATACATTTCGCTTTATCTCTTCAAGCATTTGCTATCACTAATTATAATAATTTTAACAAGTAAAATTTGCATACTAAAAAATCCTTCAATTACAAATAACGACATAAACAATTTACATTTTACATATAATGACAATTACGACTCTCTCCCTTAATTAGCCTCAATATACTATTTGTGTCTCTCTCTCTAACAATCTCCCTTTAACAATTCTTTTTTTCTGGTCTTTTGTCTATTATACGTGGTTTCTAATGCTCTCTATAGTCCGATATAACTACTAATTCTAGACTTTATTCTAACGAGTCTTTTCCTCCATTTCTACCTAAAATAATTATGTCTACTACTCTCTTAATTTTCAGAATTATTTTTGTCTCTTAATTAAACCTTAAGCAAATATACTAAATTTATATACTTACGTCAAATTCCACAATCCCTTTGCTCTCAATGTAGCCTAGACTCATTTCTTTGAACCATTTACCTATAATCGTCCTTTAACTTGATCGTCATCTTTTGTCCACAATATATAATGCTGAATTTACACCAATTTTCTTAATCAATACCTAAAAATCTCATAATTTGAAATTTGCAAAGTATCTTTACGATAAACTAATATATTTCGTTTTTCAAAAAAAAAACCAAAATCATTTCCATTTTCACATCTTTTCGTTATACCACCCATTTCTTGATCTAATTTTACCTTTTTTTAATCAATTTTTTAAACTTCAAATTCTTCTTTTCGAAACTTTATAATCGTTATACTTTTTTAAAACAATCTACAACTTTTGTAAATCTTCTTTCTTTTTACTATTCCTAGATGAATGTTGCATAATTGACCTCAGATCTTATTAATAATCCAAAATAAAATTCCGATTTCTCTAATTGAGCTCGATTACGACATGAATTTTCTACTGAAAGCCTTTTCTCTTCCTGTAGATTTTGGTTAAACAACCGAATATTTTACCAAACATTATCAACTTAAATAAAAGTTCAACGTAATTTTTAATAAGAATTTAATTCAATTAGATTCCGTTGGTTTCTAAGTTTACCAAAAACTTCTGTTAACTATAAATTTCATAAATCATCAGCTTTAAATAACTATAATACAACTTCTTTATATCTTATCTACTATGAATGCTGTCATCAATCTTTGTTTCTATATCTGATTAAAATCTCTGATGTTCGATTTCGCAATTTATCGAGAATTATCCCTTGCTTAACTTCTAAATTGAATTTGTAACTATCTATTATTGATTTTTTGGGTCGTTTCAAACAGATTCCACCAATTGTAAGAAGGACCTATTTCCTAAATGCCGCCCCAACCTAGAATTGGTTCTATCTTTAAGGTTGTAATCACAAAATTATTTCCTTATAAATATCTATAAATTTCATCACATAAAAACATATAATTTTAAAAATACTATTAATTCCTTAACTCTTTTACTTCTAGTTATGAAATCTTTTCCTGGCCAATTTTCGTTAAAATCTTTATTTAGCAAACTAATCTCTGTTCCTGTATCCAACAACTTTTTCTTCGTATTCTTGTTTCTTATCATTCATACAAATTTTAGACATAAAATTTAAATTTATTATTATTATAATTACCTTAATTTATTACACTTCTCTTTCCAAATGACCGCTTAGCCCATTGAAAATCTTATATTACTTCTACAATTCATTGCTACATGTCCGTGCCGGCCACATTTCACGCACCTTTAATCTTTAGTCATCTCACATTGGCGTGCTATATGACCTGATTGACCACATGTGATACATACTTTCTCCAAATTATTCCTTATATTTTCTTCTTTAACCATTTTTCTCATCTCCTCTACTGTTTTTATCTCATCTTTATATAGCCTGATATTGAAACTTACCAAGCATAATGCCAAAATTAAGAACCAATTTTTAACCAAAAAACTTATATCGATCTGTGTTAATACATTTTTTTTATTAAGTACTTAATATCGAATTAAAATTATCTTAATCTTTCTAAAATAATTTACCAAAATAACATACTAACAATATTATCATGAATATTTTTCTTTTTTCTTACCGTTATCCTTTATAATACTATATTCGAATTAGACTGAAAGAATACGAAGGCTCTGTTAAATTTTTTCCAAAAAAACAACCTTTATTCCTCTATTGACCCCACTGTAATATTATAACGCAGGTTGTCAATTAAGAAACTAAAGAATTAATTTAATATATAACAACAAACACAAAATGACTTTAATTTAATTTTATTTTATACAAACGTGAGAAGTTAATAATTAAATTAAAAAAATTCTCATAACATTAACAAAGTAAAATTATAAAATGAAAAATGAAAAATATAACTTTTATCATAACATTTCCCCTAATCTTTTTTTAAACATTTACAATCACTATTTATAATAATTTTAACAATTAAAATTTACATACTAAAAAATCCTTCAATTACACAACGAAATAATCAATTTACATTTTTCAAATAATGACAATATGAACGTAAAAAAGAAATATAGTTAATATATAGATAGATAAATATTAACACTTTGATTTTATGAGTCGAAGAAGAATATTTTATTTTGAGAACTATATTCACAAATATCCATTTCTGTTTATTCGAACAAAGTTATTCGAATATTAACCATTATGAATACAAATCATTATTCGATTCATTCCTGCTATTATTAATTTGAACATAATACTCTAATAATTTACATGTTTTTATGCCCATTCTACCATCAGAAAAAATTAGATTACCAAAAATAAGAATAGTATACTACTAAAATGAAGATAAATTACGGATGTGAACCTTTTGACAAAAAAATGGTACGGGTTCAGAGCAGGGATGTGAACCCTCCTTCTAGTTTGGGTTCATTGACAAATCTCTGAACCTGGTTCGGGTTCAGGGTTCGGAGACCAGAAAGATATTGACCTATTAAAATTAGTTAAAATAACAGAAACATCATTTTTTTAAAAAAATTTATTTTAATTAGTATTGGCATAAAAATAATTTATCATAATTATAATATGTTATATATAATACTACAATACAATTTAATAAATAACATTATATTTCTATTTTAAAAATTTTATTTAAGCGAATTATCATAATATCTTCTAAAATATCTTCATTAAGATTTCCACATAGGTCCGACAATATAAATTTTTATGATGAGAATGATCGTTCAACGCTAACCTAGTAATTAATTAAATTTAATATAATATATATAATGTACTGTGTTGCTGGGGCACCTAGAACAATTTTTGCCAACGTGTATAATTCTGGATAAATTAAACTATTCTCTTCCCAGAAGTCTAAAATATTTGCATCCTTATTAATTCTTTAAATGTGTGAAAAAATTTATAATAATGAGCTAATTGAAATCTGTTCACTTTGATACTGTGTTAATTTATTTTTTTCATTTTCTAATAACAATTTTTCAAAATTATTATCAAGATAATTTGTAGCTAAAATTAATGTTGATACATTCAATAATTTAAATCTAATGATTTTGTTTTTACCATAATTCCGTTAAATGAGCTCTAGCAACCTCTTCCTGATCAATGGTTAATAGGATTTAATATCTGGGGTCTAATTATAGTGATGCATAAAAAATATTATTATTTAAATAAGTATACTCTCTAAATCTCATATTCTCTAATATCTCTATTATTGTCTATTTTTTCCAATTTAAAACGGTGTTTTATTCAAATGCCATAAAAATCGGAGAGGCACATTTGCTCCGATTGTAGCCTCAAGGTTGGCACCTCAGGTGGTTTCAAAACCACACTTATGTTAGCTATTGAATCCCATTCTGTTTCCTCTAGAATAACTTGCGATGTTGTAACAAAGTTCATACAAAAATATTTCAATTTTATCAATCGATCCAGCATATCGTAAACCGATAACCATCTTGTTGTACAATCAGTTGCCATAGGTTTTTTCAGTGATTTCAAGATTCTAACGATCGTTGGAGTTCTTAAAAATTTTAGCACTTGCCTTGCTTATTCAATAATCGATTTCCCATAACTTGTCTCATTAATGGCTAACTGTAATGTGTGTGCTGCACATCTAATGCTAGGAGTTAAATCTTTCAACATCTCGTCCAGATCTGCTATTTCATCATTTATTATATCATCATTTATATCATCTTCACCCCAACTCTCCCCCTCCACAGATTCATTTAATAATCTTATGGACTTGATTAAATTTGCACCATTTTGTTATAGTGGTTGTTTAATGGAATGCCAAATTTATTCAGCGTCATATTATACTAAACTTAATTAATTACTAGGTTAGCGTTGAACGATCATTCTCATCATTAAAATTTATATTGTCGGACTTACGTGCAAATCTTAATGACAATTTAGAAGATATTTTGATAATACGCCTAAATAAAATTTTTAAAATAGAAATATATTGTTATTTTTTAAATTGTATTGTATTATTATATTATATATAATATTTTATAATTATGATGATAAATTATTTTTATGGCAATATTAATAAAAATAAATTTAAAAAAATGATGTTTCTTTTATTTTAACTAATTTTAATATCTCATTATTTTCCTATTCTCCGAAACTTGAACCCGAACCGGGTACAGAGATTTTTCACTAAACCCAAACCTATACCCGAACCCATTTTTTTAGAAGGAGGGTTCACATCCCTGTTTTTAACATATAATTTAAAATAAATAATGAAAGTTTAAAATAAAAAAATAATTAAAATTTTTTTCTTAAAAAAACAAAGCTTGGACCCTGAACCCTAAATTTTAAAAAAGGGTTTGGGTTCAGCGAAATATCGATGGTTTGGGTTCCTATCCCTGGTTCAGGGTTAAATTTTTTTTAAAGGGTTCAGGAATTAAAGAAATACTGACTCAATATTAATAAAAAAATTTAAAATATATTTGTTTTTTATAAACTTAATTTGCTAGCAAATAAATTAAAAATCATTTATCTTATAATCATTTTTATTTTTATATTATTTAATCCAAAAATTATTCATCAAACAAATTAAGACTATAAAAATATTGAAACACTTTATGTTTATATTTACATAATTGCTTATATTTTATTTAATTAAATTTAAAGATTGAATATCTAGATATATAATTTTTGATTTTATGTTTTTGTTCAGATATTTAACTTTCTAAAGTTGATATAAAAACAAGATAAGCTACGTATTATTATTGTCAATAATGGAAAAGATAGATAGGGGAAACTGGCTAACCTAAATAAACCTGGAATCTCTATTAAACGGAGAAGAATAAGAAGAAAATATTAAATAATCATTTATAAAAAATGACATACAAAATGGATGCAAAAAACTGAAAGTTTTGAAAAAGGCGAAAAATGGAAAAGGATTAAATGAAAAATATCTTTTTATTTATTTTTTATGAATTTTCTTATATAATTTATTATTTTAAGAAATTTTTTTAAATAATTTTTTTTGTTGCCTTGAACCCTCAACTTCTAAAAAGAGTTCGGGTTTGGGTTCTGGAAAATATGATTTAACGCCTATGTTTTCTTTCCTTATCAAATTTTAGATAAATAATGTAAATGTTACAGGCAAACTAATGGATAATTTCGCAAGAATTAAATCGAAAATAAAAGTATTTCAAATATTTATAACTAATGGGATATATTCATTAAATTATGTTATAATAATATTTAAATTATATTTAGTAAAAGTAATATTTTTTTAAATGTTGTTTTGAATTTTATATCATTTATTTTATGTATGAAGGGATGGTGGACAAGTTACATTTGCTCCACTAGAAAAAAAGTTAGGTATAATCCTACCAAATACAAGTATTATTTTGAAAATAATCTACATTGAAAAAGATAAATAGCAAAAAAATTCGTTTCAATTTATATTATATGCATATTTAAACGCAAAACTTTTCATCTTAACATATATTAACTTTACCAGCCCACATATAGAAAAAAAGTTAGGTATGATCCTACCAAATACAAGTATCATTTTGAAAATAATCTACATTGAAAAAGATAAATAGCAAAAAAATTCGTTTCAATTTATATTATATGCATATTTAAACGCAAAACTTTTCATCTTAACATATATTAACTTTACCAGCCCACATATAGAAAAAAAGTTAGGTATGATCCTACCAAATACAAGTATCATTTTGAAAATAATCTACATTGAAAAAGATAAATAGCAAAAAAATTCGTTTCAATTTATATTATATACATATTTAAACGCAAAACTTTTCATCTTAACATATATTAACTTTACCAGCCCATATAATAATCAATTAAGGTATCAATTTACCTTTTTATTATTCAATAATATTTTATGAATATTAAAAGGAAATTATTCTAATATAAATAATAACAAATCTGTTGAATATGACTAATTTACATGTCATATTATATTTATATTTTTTGAAGGTTTTTATATTATATGATATTCAAAATACCTTTTAAAAATTGTCTTTTCTATTTTAATATGTTAAAGAGTTTAAAATTGTCTTTTCTTATTTAACATACTAAAAACCTTATTTTTATATCATTTTATGTGAATAGTTACAAAAACTGATTACTGAAAATGTATATAAAGTGTAATATATTTTTGTAAAAAATAGATATATAAATTTTTCAATAAAAGTTTATTTTACTCGTACCTTGTTTGCAATGCCTTCCATAAAATAATATGGTGGCAGAAAAGAACTACCTTTTAATTATAAAATTACCATCAAAGTATACTATTAGACGATTTTATGATGCAACCAACGATGATTACACTTACGTACGACACAAATCAAGGACGATCGCACGTGTATATTATGATAATATAGAAGACATGCTACACGTTTATAGGTCTATCAATGGCAAGGAATATGTAGATGATGACGAAACGATTTATATTAAAAGCGAAAATGTATCAGAGATATTAAACAGTTGTAGTATCATATATATTTTGAATTACATTATAAATTATAATAATAAAATATTATAAAAATAAAATAAAATGAAACCGTTAAAAAATTGCCTACTTAAATGCTCTATATACTCTAATAACATTGATTATTTTTTAAGGAAATTCGACGCCATTTTAAAAGATCCACAATACACGGACGCAGAAAAAGCTTATGCTTTCACGCAGAGACTTCCGGAAGAAGAGTATCTAAAATTAGAAGCCATGCACGCTAACAGAATTTACTAACCCGTCAATCGTAATAGAAGGTGAAACGTTCGGACAATGGGTAAGCAAAATATGTAGATTAAACAATAAATGAAAATATGCTAATTTTGATAAAGCAATAGAAAAAATAAGAGTGTCGTCCATTAACAAAGAATTACGACAAAAAATTGCAAGGGCAGATGGGATAACAATACCAAAGATATTGAAATTAGGAATGGAATTTGAGGAACAAGAGGCTGTCGTAAATATAATTGATAAAGTAGAAAATATAAAAATAGAAAACGATAATGTAGCTATCAAACAAATAGAAGGACGTAGAGATGATAAAATGGATAGGAGTATGACGATCATAACAAAGGGTCAAATACACAAATGAATTATACAAATAGATATCAATAGTCACCAAGATGTAACAACTATCAAGGGAATATTTATCAAGGGAATAACTATCAAGGGAACAATTACACAAGGTATCAAAACAATTACTACCCAAGACAACAAAATTTCAACCCGCGATACCAAAACAACTATAGATATCGAAACAACTTAATTCGAGATTCAATAATAGAAATAATAATAATGATAATCGATACTATAGTGATTATAATAAAAATGAATCGCGATACACACCTCGATATAACAATAATCAAAGTTACAACCAATCATATAATAATAGAAATCAAAACAATAATAATCAACTCAGATATTCTAACAACGTAAACACTGTCGATATAGAGGAGATAAAAGAAGATAATGATGATAAAATAATCAAAAAAGAACATAATTTATTTTATTTGGGTGCAAAAAACTTGGACGCGGACATTAAAGCAAATGTGGCTTACAAAGTTACGATATACCGGTAGACATGCAGATAGATACTCTTCTTCCGGAAGTCTCTGCGTGAAAGCATACGCTTTTTCTGCGTCCGTGTATTGTGGATATTTTAAAATGGCGTCGAATTTCCTTAAAAAATAATCAAATTAGAGTATATAGGGCATTCAAGTAGGCAATTTTTTAACGGTTTCATTTTATTTTATTTTTATAATATTTTATTATTATAATTTATAATGTAATTTATTATATATATGATACTACAACTGTTTAATATCTCTGATACATTTTCGCTTTTAATATAAATCGTTTTCCGTCATCATCTACATATTCCTTGCCATTGATAGACCTATAAACGTGTTGCATGTCTTCTATATTATCATAATATACACGTGCGATCGTCCTTGATTTGTGTCGTACGTAAGTCATCGTTGATTGCATCATAAAATCGTCTATACTTTGATGGTAATTTTATAACAAAAAGGTAGTTCTTTTCTGCCACCATATTATTTTATGGTAGGCATTGCAAACACGGTACGAGTAAAACAAACTTTTATTGAAAAATTTATATATCTGTTTTTTACAAAAATATATTACACTTTATATACATTTTCAGTAATCAGTTTTTGTAACTATTCACAAAATAAAATGATATAAAAATAAGGTTTTTAGTATGTTAAATAAGAAAAGATTTTTAAAAGGTATTTTGAATATCATATAATATAAAATCTTCCAAAATATGACATGTAAATTAGTCATATTCAACATCTCCCCCTTTTTCTAAGTGACTCTTCCTCCATTTGTCATCTCCTTCATAGCTCCATTATTTATTTGTCGATCTGGCTCGAATTAGTTTGTGCCTTGTATCATTGCTCATCCAACATCGTTTGTTAATCCGTTGTTTGCATTTGACCTTTCCATTTAGCTTTTAAAATTTTATATACATATTTTATTAAAATCTTTCATTTATTTTTAATCATTTTTTAGATCGTAAGTCATATTCCCTCTAAAAATCCGTGTAGTATTATCGTTTGTTATTGCGTTTATTGTTCTTTTCTTTATTTGATCAAGATGTCTCCTAATAATGTTGTATCCATTATCTATTCTATATGTCAAGTTTCATTCCTTTTGTACTACTACTCCTTTATCCCAAATATTTTCTTTAAACGTCTTGTACCAAATCTTGTCTCCTGTTTCTATTTCTCTATTCTTTGATGTTTTTCTTCTTAATATATTCTCGTTATCTTCCAAAGATTTGATTAAGTCCCATTTAGTCCTGATCGTTCTTGAAAACATTACTTTACTGGGTATCATATTAGTTGTATCGGCGTATTTCTATAATTAAACAAAAATTTCTCTAAAGCTACGTCCAAGTCTATGTTCGTGTTGTTTTCCATATTTCTTTTAAGACTCATTTTCATAGTTTTTTTCATCCGTTCACATTGACCATTCGATTGTTGATGATGAGGTGCTGTAAGTATGTGTTTTATGCCATGATCTTCACAAAACTTTTTAAATAGTTGACTGGTAAAATTCGTACCATTATCCGTTGAATCGATTATCGAACATCATCAAACAAATAGAAGGACATAGAGATGATAAAATGGATAGGCGTATGGTAAAGTATGACGATCATAACAAAGGGTCAAACACACAAATGAATTATACAAATAGATATCAATGGACTCCAAGATGTAACAACTATCAAGGGAACAACTATCAAGGGAACAACTATCAAGGGAACAACTATCAAGAGAACAACTATCAAGGGAACAACTATCAAGGGAACATTTATCAAGGGAATAACTATCAAAGGAACAACTACAACCCAAGGTATCAAAACAATTACTACCCAAGACAACAAAATTTCAACCCGCGATATCAAAACAACTATAGATATCGAAACAACTTTAATTCGAGATTCAATAATAGAAATAATAATAATAATAATGATAATCGATACTATTGTGATTATAATAATAGATTTAACAGACAACAAAATGAATCACGATACACACCTCGATATAACAATAATCAAAGTTACAACCAATCATATAATAATAGAAATCAAAACAATAATAATAATCAACTCAGATATTCTAACAACGTAAACACTGTCGATATAGAGGAGATAAAAGAAGATAATGATGATAAAATAATCAAAAAAGAACATAATTTATTTAATTTGGGTGCAAAGAACTTGGAAGAGGACAATAAAGCAAATGATGCTTACAAAGTTACGATATACCTTAACGATATACCGGTAGACATGCAGATAGATACCGGGTCACGATTTTCGATATTGCCGATTAATATTGCTAAAAAGATAGGAATCAAAGTCTTGAATAAATCGGATACGAAACTGACTGGCTATGATGGGAGAAGAATAGAGGTGCTAGGAATCGTTAAAATAAAAGTGAGATATGAAGACAAAACTCAAAACTTAGATGCTTTTGTAGTCCAAAGCGACAAGATTGCGCTTCTAGGAAGGACATGGATAAGAGATTTTGGAAATATACTGGATAAATTTGTAAATCATATCGAAGAGAATCATAATGACACGATAGAAAATTTGATAAAAGAATGCATGTTAAAAATTAACAAAAAACCGATATGTAGAAGCAACGTCAAGTTATACCTAAAAGAAAACACCACACCGAAGATTTAATAACAAAAGAGTTACAGAAATGGATTGACGACAAGATTATAGACAAGACGTATTCCATACAAAAGAATTGATTTAATAACAAAAGAGTTACAGAAATGGATTGACGACAAGATTATAGAACCTGTAGAGGAAGTACGCTGGGCAAGTCCACTTACTCCTGTTTACAAAAGTGATGGATCACTCAGGCTATGCGCGGATTTCAAAAGCACGGTAAATCCTGCTTTGGAGGACTTCAAGTACCCGATTCCACTGATAAACGACCTAATATCAAATATATCAAAAGGAAAAAAATTCACCAAAATAGATTTTAAAGAGGCCTTCTTGCAAATTCCGATCCACAAAAGCAGCAGGAATATTTTGACCATTTCAACACACAAAGGGTATTATCAATTTACAAGACTACCTTTTGGTTTAAAAACTTCATCTGCTATATTTCAAAGTACCTTGGATCGAATATTTGGGGATATGAAGGACGTGATATTCTACATAGATGACTTACTGATAACGGGTGATAATGATGAAATACATATTAATAACATAAAAAAAGTCTTCGATAGAATAACAAAATATCGGCTTACACCAAATTTCTAAAAGGTGTGTTTTTGAAGAAAGAGATAAGATTTTTAGGACACGATATAGATGAAACCAGCATTCACCCGAACGAAAATAAGATAGATGCCATAACAAACATGCCAAAACCGACAATAAAAGAAGAACTAGCGACATTTTTAGGCATGGCCAGTTATTACAGAAAATTTTTGTGCAACTTTGCAGACTTAGCTGATCCTCTATATAAAATGGTTAACAAGGAAAAATGGATATGGGAAGATGTGCACCAAAAGAGTTTTGATGATTTGAAAGCGTTGATTAGTAGTCCGCCAACTTTAAATTTTTACAATCCTGATCTACCAATTGGAATTGCGACTGACGCGTCGAAAAAAGGACTAGGAGCAGTTTTATTTCACATCGAAGCAGATGGTAAAGAAAAACCTATTGCATGATAAAGAACTAGTGGAAATAATTGATAATATTAGAAATAATGAACTAATAAAAAACAAAACATACAGAAACATGGAAATGGAATTGAGTTTGATAAAACATTGTCTATTTAAAGAAAACAGAATAATAATACCGCTGAACATGAGAAAAGAGATTTTACGCGAACTACATAAAGGACATCTAGGTGCAGGTAAAACGAAAATGTTAGCGAGGGATTATTTGTGGTGGCCTGGTATAAACACGGAGATAGATCTAGAGGTAAAAAATTGTGACTCATGTAACAGATATTCGGATAACCCTCACAATATACAAAATCCATGGGAACCAGCAACAAAGATTTTTGAACGTGTACATATAGATTTTGCACAATTTGAAAACAACAATTTTATGGTATTTGTGGATGCGTATAGCAAATTTCCAATCATAAAACGAATGAAAAACATTACGACGGAATCAACTTTAAAAGAATTGATGAGAATTATAAGCTTATTCGGAATACCACACAAAATCGTGACGGATAATGTTACGAATTTTACTAGTCAATTATTTAAAAAGTTTTGTAAAGATCATGGCATAAAACACATACTTACAGCACCTCATCATCAACAATCGAATGGTCAATGTGAACGGATGAAAAAAACTATGAAAATGAGTCTTAAAAGAAATATGGAAAACAACACGAACATAGACTTGGACGTAGCTTTAGAGAAATTTTTGTTTAATTATAGAAATACGCCGATACAACTAATATGATACCCAGTAAAGTAATGTTTTCAAGAACGACCATGACTAAATGGGACTTAATCAAACCTTTGGAAGATAACGAGAATATATTAGGAAGAAAAATATCAAAGAATAGAGAAATAGAAATAGGAGACAAGATTTGGTACAAGACGTTTAAAGAAAATATTTGGGATAAAGGAGTAGTAGTACAAAAGGAATGAAACTTGACATATAAAATAGATAATGGATACAACTTTATTAGGAGACATCTTGATCAAATAAAGAAAAGAACAACAAACGCAATAACAAACGATAATACTACACTGATTTTTAGAGGGGGAAGAGGTGAAGAAAGTCAAAGTCAAACAAAAATTCAAGTTCAAAACAGGAAATATGACTTACGATCTAAAAAATGATTAAAAATAAATGAAAGATTTTAATAAAATATGTATATAAAATTTTAAAAGCTAAATGGAAAGGTCAAATGCAAACAACGGATCAACAAACGATGTTGGACGAGCGATGATACAAGGCACAAACTAATTCGAGCCAGATCGACGAAGGAGATGACAAATGGAGGAAGAGTCACTTAGAAAAAGGGGGAGATGTTGAATATGACTAATTTACATGTCATATTATATTTATATTTTTTGAAGGTTTTTATATTATATGATATTCAAAATACCTTTTAAAAATTGTCTTTTCTATTTTAATATGTTAAAGAGTTTAAAATTGTCTTTTCTTATTTAACATACTAAAAACCTTATTTTTATATCATTTTATTTTGTGAATAGTTACAAAAACTGATTACTGAAAATGTATATAAAGTGTAATATATTTTTGTAAAAAACAAATATATAAATTTTTCAATAAAAGTTTGTTTTACTCGTACCTTGTTTGCAATGCCTTCCATAAAATAATAAAATCAATAATAATTTTTTTATTCGTCAGGTCGAATACTAACTGTTACATCTGAATATTTATTATTGTAAAGGTTAAGATATATTTTAAAAGGTCACGTTATATATTTTAAAAGGACGTTATTTGTATATTATATTATAACTTTCCAACATGTAATATTATATTATCGAGGTTAATCAAATTGCATATTATTAGAAATTAAATTGGATAATTATATAAATGTATATATACCAAAAGAATTACAAGTAAAATTCATTATCGTTTTTTAAACTTTAATCGATATAATACTAACTCAAAATTATTTGATACGGCGAATATCCTATATTAAATATGGAGAATTTTTAATATTTGATAAGGCAAATATCTCACATTCAATATGGCAAATCTTCAATAACTGCAAATTGCTAATATTCGATACGATGAATATTCAATATTGATATGATAAATATTCAATATTATTAAATTCACAAATAAATACCATTACCGTGAATATAATAACTTTAAAAATGTAACGTTCTTATTTTTCGTTACTATCCCTAAAAAAGAGACACCGTTACCTTACTCGTTATTTTCCAAAAAATAAGCACATTACTTATCATTTAAAAAAAAGTGCTGCCGTTACCTGGAAACTAAATGCTATAGTAAATATTTCTATCGTATTTTTTTTATTATATATAAAAGGCCATAAATATACATTTTTATAATTGAAAGATATAATTATCAATAAAAATGTAAAAAATTTACTAAATAGAATTTTTATATTATTATATCCTACTACTACATTTTTTATTTATTTTTAACATAATGGTTTTTCAATTATTAAACAAGAACGTTTAGCACTTAACACAACCTTTTGTACTAAGAACATGTTCAATTGATGTCGATGATATTTTTTTATAAAGATTATAATTTTTTAATTGACTATACGTATGAATAAATTTGAATAATTTATAAAATCTATATATTTGATTCGATCTGATAATTTGGCTAAAATATTAAAAAATTTAAATGACATTATTTAACAGCACGGATAAGAATTTGACGTAGTTTTCCATTTGATTTTTTCTCAGGATGTTGTATTTTTAAATTATAGTTAAAATGCTTGCTTGGTCATAAACAAATTAATTGAATTACTAAAAAAATCATTTTTGTGCAAATAGGTTTTGCAACATGTTCGGCTCCCTCTAATGAAGGCAAAATTTTTGGTGGGCACTGTCGGAATTCACCCTCTAATCCGGGGTGAGCCCACATGTCGCGATTTGGTCGACGAGGCCAAGGATTACCTTTTGCTTCCTCTAGAACGGCCAGCCCTTCAAACCACCCGCACTCGCCATCGTCGGTCCGCTAATCGATCCCAAGTCCTCTACGTAGGTTTGGAACATACAAATTTCTTTAACATTTTTCTAATACATTGAATCTCGAAAGTTTTTGCCTTTTATGTAGTTAATGGTTTTTGCCTTTTATGTAGTTAATGTGATCGCAAATCTATTTCTCGAACCAAATGGGATATCTATTACTAAACTGTTCTGATATAATACATAAATGATAAAAAAACTGTATTATACACTTGTTGAACGTACACACATTCTTATTGTATATTTCTTTCTTTATTTATTTAATTTTCATTTTAAAATGATAAGTCAATATTTTATTTACCAACCTTAAAATAAATTTAAAAAACTCATAATGTTTTTAAAACAGAAGGATAATATTTTTTTGCTTAATAAATAACATCTTAAAAACCTTTTCTTTCCGAAATAAAGATCTTTAGTTTTAAGAGCTCAGAGCTCGAAACAAATTTTATTGATGACATGGTTTATTTTTGAATATTTTATACATATTATATATTACTTATTAAAATTCTCTTAACCACACCTTGTACCCTTCTACCTTCTACTCTTTCCCGCACTCATTAACTAACAAATTAGCGGGCGGTTGGTGCAATGGGGACGCAATAGCATCGCTCGAACGTTTTGACTCCGAAACTGGAGATTGGAAGATGGGTGCTCCTATGCATAAGGTAAGTACTACGATATCTAATATTATTGTTTGTATATAATTCTCTATATTAAAAAATATCAGGTCTCATAATTTAAAAACAAATATAATTGGGGTAAAATCTGATCATTTATTATTGATTTAGGGAAAGGAAAGTGATCCAATAATCCATCTAATTTTACAACGAAATTTCTTAAAAATTGCAGTAAAACATGATAATATGTTATATGATCACTTATACTATATTTTCTTCATTTCATTCTTATACTTATACTTAGACCTCTCTCTGCGCCAATAAAACTATAGGAGGCTGACGCGAATTTTTAAAATCCTATCGGTGGCCAGTGGCGCGCCGCTTTTAGCCGCCGTCAACATAGGTGGCGTAAATCGTCCCACACATAAATTTTTTATAATATATTTTTTAAATTGCTAATGGAATTTTTTTAAGAATAACTAAATTAAAAATAAAATATACACTACTTTTTCGATCTATAATGAAAAGGAAACTTAATTTTGTAATTTTATAGTTACCATGTAAAATAATAATTTTATTTAAATTTGTCCGGCATAAGGATGATCTCCTTAAATTCAACGTCAACTCAGTAATAGAGAAAACTTATTTCTCTAGATGTGCTAGTTGTTGGAACCTAAACAATTTTTTGGCTAGCATTGAAAGATAACATCCATGTTTTATGAGAAGAACATGGTATTTTTCTTCTAAGTCACTTAAAATGGAATCATAATTTGCGCTTGTTTGTAGAATGTTTTTGCTAGCCTTGTTAAATTATTTGCATTTGATAGTAGCGTAGCAAGATTTTTTCATGGGATTGCTTATATCTTATGCTATTTTAAAGAAAATTTTATAGATTTTATTTATTATATAAAAATAGCATAAACTTTCCTTTATTTAACAATGTATTCATTTTTTTTTATAATATAAAATAAATTTTAAAATGTAGATATTTATACAGATTATAATATTAAAAATTTTATTGTAAAAAAAAGTATTTTAAAAAAAATGTAGATTAACAATAACATTAAAATATAATTAATTCTTATAATGGCATTTAAAAAAAATAAATTTACCAATTATAACTCATATAAATGTCGATATTATTAAAATATAAATAATTCTTATTGCAAATGCAGCACTTTGTAATTTTAAGAGTTAATATAAAAATTATATAAATATTATAACTATAAATTTATTTTAATTTACGAATAAATTTAAATATATTGATTTAAAATTAGATTATATATTAATAACTAATATAATTATTTTACAATGTTTTGAGAATTTATAAAGAGAGGTTTACATTTCTCTGAGATTTTGCTAATTCATTTAGAATCAAAATTTTATTTAGAATAATCTCCTTACAAATATTTAATAGAACTTCCATCTAAACGGTTTTCACCTGTAATATTTCTTATATAGATTTTTAACCTTTGTAAAGTTGAAAAAGACCTTTCATTAGTGCAGGTACTAATCGGTAAGGTAGCTAAAATAAATAATAATGTTTTGATATTAGATAGGGAATCTAAATTACAATTACACATGGAGGGCCGCAAAGCATTTTTTGGTTAAAGAATAATTGATTCTGTCAAGAATTTCATACCAAAATTCGACATCACAAAGTAACTTAAAACTCTGAGATTTTTTCCTCTCGGGTTTCATGTGTAATCAACAATTCAGCTCAACCGGCAGTGGAAAATAATAGCTTTTTAATTATGACTAATAAATCTTTTCTTTAATTGAAATAAAAATATATCAATAAAGGGGAATAAAAATATTTATTTTATAAAAATCCTCCTTCTTAGATGCATCAATATTTGAGCGATTGTATTGTCTAGAAACCTAGGTTTAAAAATTTCAATCCCAAACATACTTGCAATTTCCTTAACGTTCTCATATATTTCATTAAATTTTTCATCCACGTTATCTTTGATATTTGTTAATATTTCAGCAATATCCTAAGCTCTATACATTACCTCTTAAATCCAAATCAATTTTTTGTAGCATTTTGCTAAAATCATATGTATAATTAATTAAATAAATATACACATTTAAATTGATATTAAAGATTGTAGCGTAATAATAGCGAATCTTTTTCCTTGCTTAATATATTGAATTTGCAAATATTACTTCATACAGTTCAATAGAAGGTTTCATTGACTCTTTTCTTTCAACAAGTTAGACAAAATTTTTAAAATTTTTTTTGGGTAAAAAAAATATAAAAATAATCAAATACTATTGATAAAAATTATTATATATAAATTAAAAACTTAAAATAAATCAGCGACGATGCGGTGTAGGCGTAGCCGCACTTAGGGGACTGTTGTATGCCGTGGGTGGTCACGATGGTCAGTCCTACCTAGACAGCGTTGAAAGGTTTTATTTTTTTTGGTTAATATAACATTTATATATAACAAGCTTTCCTTTAAAAATAATTTCGAAATATATTAATATAATTTGACCTTGACAAAATTTTCAATTTTTTTACTTTAGAAATAAAAATTATTTGTTATATCCTTTGAAAATATTCAATAAAAGAAATGACTTTAGTATAACACTGATGTTATTATAAAAGTTATCATCCACTAAATATTAATCACTAAAAGGCTTTTTTCAATTTTATTTTTACCCCACTTGATTATTATGAAATTTTTAAAAAAAATATTTATACCTTTAATTCTAACTAGTGGGGTCAAATATCTGGTCATATTTATTAGACCTTTCCGTCCAAATCATAGGATACTAATATAATGAAACTAGGTACGACCCTGAAACAAACTCATGGGCATGCGACGTAGCCCCCACCAGCACCTGTCGGACGAGCGTGGGTGTCGCCGTACTTGACAACTTTTTATATGCCGTTGGCGGGCAGGATGGTATGTCCTGCCTCAACATTGTTGAAAGGTATTTTCCTATTTTATAATAAAATTGTAGAATTTAAGATACTGTTAATTTAGTTTTAACTTATTAATTAAATTCGGCTTAAATAACCAGTTAATTTGATTGTGATAAATTTTTATTTAATAACTAATCAAATGATATATTTTTCAATCATTACACATTGCGAAAAGAGTAACCCTTTCATGCACAGAAATTTATGACCAAAAAGTCCGATGCACAGATAAAATTTTTTATTGAGAATAATGAAAATATAAAGGAAAAATCTTATAATTTCGTTATAATCCTATTTTTTTAAAATAAAAAAATATTTCATAATTTATACAAAATTAAAGTGGGATCTTTGCAAATAAGCATATTTATGATTTATTATTCATGATTGAACTATCGTGAATACAATGAATAATTTAATTATATAATTGTAATTAATTTTGTCAGTTATCAATTAATTATAATACACAATTAACAAATATATTTGAATAACAATTAATCATTTTACCAATTGCCTTTATTTTCAAGGTTAATTGATTCTATTACATATATTCTCTCCTTTTTGGGTTCTCCATTTGAAACGATATAAATTGTTTTCTTATTTGTTTAGGATAACGGCTACTTATATTTTCATTCCCTACTACGGGTTGATCCGTATTATCAATTTCAATCTTTTCATTTATGCTGGTTGGTTATCGAGTCTTGTGCTATCGAGTTTTGTATAGGATCAATGTCTTTAGCTATTTAGTTTTTTTTATAAGATCAATATTTTTGGCTATCGAGTTTTTTATAGGATCCAATGCCTTTAGCTGTCGAGTTTTATATAGTATCAATGTCTTTGGCTATCGAGTATTGTATAGGATCAATTCACCCATTCTTGGTATAGTTTGCATAGTTTCTCCTTCTCTTCCTTCTTGTCTATTTTTAAAATGGGAATTATCTAACCTACGTTTTAAATGATTAATATGTTTTCTCCAATTTAGTCTCAGCTAAAAACGATGATACCTGGTATCCAAAAATTTTTTTAAAAATCTTTTGAATATATTTTCACATTTATATTTAAAAAACCTGGTAACTGGGGTATGTATGGATGAGGATAAATTGGTTTTATTAATTGTAAGGGTCCTGTTGGTTGAAATTTAAGCATAATTGAACTTGGTGATTGTTTTGTGGTTATTGTGGAGTATTTCGATAATTAAAAAGAAAATCTTGTATTTTATTATAATCATTATTATTTTTTCAAAAAAACTCTTAAAAGGTACTAACCTCTCCGCTTCTCCGTTGGTTCTTGAGTGGTAAGAGACACTATATACATTTCTAATTGTTAATTATTTGCAATACTGAATTCTCTTTGAAATGGAGGCCCATTTTCCGTAACAATCGTATTGGGGTAACCCAAAATGACAAAAAGCCTTAACAATATTTTTCTTACTTTGGTAAAATTATCTGTCGAAAGTTTTTGTATTTCAGACCATTTACATCTCCGTTAGTCCTCAAAATCTAAATGAATTCTTCCTAATGGTTTATTTGCGAGGGGCCATTTCCCTATGATAGTTTTACCGTTAGGGTTATTTGCTTGACATAAATCACAATTCTTACCGTGTAATTCAATGTCTTCATTAATATTAGGCCACCAAACGTTCTATTGTGCCAATAATTTTGTTTTAATATAACACTGGTGCCTCATTATGTAAAAAAGACAAAATATTTACTTGTAATTTTTTTGGAATTATGGTTCTTAATCCCCATAGTATACACCCTGCCTCCATCATGAGTTCATTTCGGCGCTGGAAAAGCGGTTTTAGATTTTCCTCTATTATTTTGAGCGACCTAGTTCTAATGTGACGTGAAACTTTTGATAATATCGTGTCATTTCTTGTGTACGATTTTATATCTAACGCTAAAATAAATTGTGGAGCATCCGATACCCCAAGCAGATAGTTAATCGTCAACGGGAAAGCACATCTGCATTGCTATTTTTTTCGTTCCTCGAAGTTGCAATTCGTAATCATAATTTGCTAGTAGTAATGACCATCTTACTAATCTTGACGACATATCTGTTATTCTTTTACGTGGGTTAAATAACGATATAAGTAAGTGGTTTATGATCAATGATTATAGTAAAATGATTACCAATAAATATTGTTTGCTAAAGCCTCACGCTTTATCTAACTGTAATTTCGTTCTACGGCATTTAATATTCGAGAAGCGAATCCAACCGGCTTTTCCTCCTTTTTATGAGATAGAACTGATTCTATTCCATTTTGTCACGCGTCGGTAGCTAAAATTATTGGCTTTTTCGGATTATAATGCGTTAAAATTGGTGCTTCTGATATTAATTTTTTAAATTTATTAATTACTTTTCTTCAGGGATGCCCCGTCAAAATTTTTACCCAGGTTCGGTTCGTGTTCGGTTTAAGGTTAAAAACATAGGTGGGTTTGGGTTCGGTTCAGGGATATTTATGAACCCGGGTTTGGCGGGTTCAGCTCGGGTTTAAGAATTTTTGAATTGATAAAAAAAAATATTCTATATTTAAATCATAATTAAAAAACTAGACATAAATTTGGTATAAAAAATAAATTTTTTATTTTATTTATAGGCAAAATATAGTTAAAAATACAATGCATAGTCATGTATAGATTTAAAAAATTTAATTTAGACGTATTTCTTTAAATTAACAATATCCAATATAGTAATTTTTACTTTGACTTGTTCAATTTCATTTTCCTCAAATTAATAATCTTTGAGAATATAAGTTAAAAATTAAAAATAAATGGCGTAAAGAATTTAATTGTTTGAAATTTATTATCAATCCAATAGGAATCTTTGAGAATAAATTTAAAAATGGTGTAAATGAATTAAGTTGTTTAAAATTTATTAACACTTCACTAAATTGGGAATGTAAAAATATTATAAAATGTCAAGTAAATTATTAATATTTGTATTTACAATTATACAAATATCTTATATTAATTTAAGCAATACACTGAACCCGGTTGAACCCGGGTTCAAATAAAATTCCTGGGTTCGGTTTGGGGTTTTGAAAATTTTATAAACGGGGTTCAGGTTCGGTTCGGGTTCAAATTGTTTTCTTCTCCGGGTTCGGGTTCGGTTCTAACCCCTGCTTTTCTCATTATCCTTGGCATATATGACGGAGCGGCAATAGTCGATTGTTTATAAATTTTTGATAAAAATTAATTATACCGAAAAAAAAATTGTAATTCTTTAACGTTTTTAGGTAACGGTGCGTCTAAAATTGCATTGACATTCTTATTTGTTGTGATTCCGCCTTCGCTAATAGTATGACCTAAGAATTCAATTTTCTTTAAAAAAATTACATTTTTTAAGATTTAATCTCATACCGTTTATTTCTAACGTTTTTATACATTTATCAATTTTTTTTATCAATTTCGATTGATTCCCCACTAATTATTATATCGTCCAAATATACTGCTACATCAGGTAGTCCTTTTAATACTAATCCATTACTTGTTGAAAAATGACTGGCTCTAAAATTACCCCAAACGGAAGTGGTGTGAAGCTCTACAATCCACTTGGCGTATTGACCACCAACAGTTTTTCCGCCTCCTCATCTACTGCTATTCGAAAATACGCTTCTGATATATCTAATATCATATATTTGGATCCATTACTTAGTCTGGCTAATAATTTAATTCTGGGTATAGGATATTGATCAATCAAAATATTTGCATTAACCATCTGTCGGAAGTCACCGCTAATGCATAAGGATCCATTTTTCAGTAGGCAAGATCGGAGAAGTGATATTCAAATATTTCAGTTTTATAAAACTCCCGAGGATTTCAGCCAATGTAATTCCGCTTCGAATTTTTCGTCCACACAAATGGTATCGGTCTGTTTTAAGACATTGAAAGTTGGGGTTGGGTTTTACCGATAATCTTGTTTAAAAATCTTTCAGTAAACCTAATTTCTTAATAAATAATTATGAAAAATTCTGTTCAATATTACTCATTTGTATTGCATTGGTTATTATTAAATTAAATTTATTTATTAAATTTCTACCTATCAAATTAATACCATTGTTTACAATTATAAATTCAAGATAAATTTATTAACGGGTAATATACATTTACCTTTAATATCGATTATTAAATTATTATAAGATTTTAAAATAATATCCGTTGATCCTGTGTCAATTAAAAAATTAATAAATATTTTATCTATCAATAATTTCACCTCAAATTTTTTCCACGACTGCTCTGGAGAATCCCAACTCAAAACTTTCTCGCCCCTTTTTTGGGACATCTATCATTCGTTTCTGTATACTTTCAATAAATGTCTTTTTATACCACACATTTAAATTTGGGCACTTTGGTTTTATGTGGTTTTCTAATCCACAACAATAACAAATAATTTTTGATACGGGTTTATAATTGTCATAATTCTTCCTTGCCACTGTTTTTGAAATTTTATTTATCTCCTTTCCTACAGATAATTTTTCATATGAAATCATAATCGAGATTGATAAAAAAAATTGATAAATTTATTAAAAACGTAGAAATAAACGATATGAGATTAAATCTAAAAAAATTACATTTATATATTTAAAGAAAATTGAATTCTTAGGTCATACTATTAGCGAAGGGGGAATCACAACAAATAAGAATGTCAATGCAATTTTAGACGCACCGTTACCTAAAAACGTTAAAGAATTACAATTTTTTTTTCGGTATAATTAATAAATTTTGTTTACGTTATATTTTCGTCATCTCCATTGGTGGCGATTTAAACAGCCTTCTCCCATGTCATGTCTGGAGTGTTGTTTAACTTCATTAATATTTTTTCATTTGCAATTCCCGACACTAATTTATCACATAACACTGTATTTATTATACATCTCTTTAAAATAACACATGTTTTCTTTTATCATTAATTTATTTATATATTTTGTAATAGTGTCTCCTTTTCTTTATTCCGTTTCGAAAAAATATCTCTCCAATTAAAATTAGTTTTCTTTGAGTAATAATTTTTTAAAAGCTTAATTATATCATCGTATGATTTTATAGCTAGTCTCTTCGGTAAATACAAAGTAAATGATTTTAAATAAATTTCTAATCCAATATTTGCTAATAAAAACCATTTCTTGTCCTCTATTTTGGCGATTGTAAATTGAATCCCATCTTTGATAAATACACTTCTATCTCGCACTTTATATTGAATTTTTCCATTTGTACTATGCCGTTGAACTATCGTGAAAACAATAAATAATTTTATTATATATTTGTAATTAATTTCGTCATTTTATATACCTTTTACAAATCAATATAAATACATCAATGAAATAATACACAATTAGCAAATATATTTGATTAACAATCCTATTACCAATTGCCTTTATTTTTAAGTTTATTTAATTCTATTACAATGATACGGTTTAAAACAATTTTCACTTTAAGAGAGACATAGCGCCACAAATCCATCGATAACTGTTAACAATGAAAATATCTTCGCCTTTGCCCAGATCCTATAGGTAAATATGAGGTGGCATATCTCTTAATCTTCAAAGGCACTTTTTTAAAAGCTGTCTACATAAACGAGGGGGCCAAAGTATTATTATCATTTGTATGGATATGGATAAGCAGCCATTCAAACCTATCAGACATTAGTTTGGCTATATATTGTTCGTGCATTATGCTCCAATAATCCCGGTAGGCTGGTATTTTTGTTCATCCCCCATTAGCTTGTAATTGCTAAAAAAATTATTCCAATTTCAAAAATATTAGCAGATTTAAATCTATTAATTAATAATAATAACTATACTGAGAAAAAAAATTTATTTTAACGTTTTAAACTTTGGGCTGCATATAAATTAATTAGAAATATCAAAAATTTCTGAAGAAAATCAGATTCAAATAATTGAATTATTTTTTATGGAGTTTCAGCATCTCCGATATTTTTAAGTCAATAGGTGGTGTAGAAATTAATTGAAAATCATTTTTCCAATGTGTGGGAGTATATAATAAATTTACAAGAGGCATATTATTTTCTGAGGCAAAGGATTCATCATAATCTGAACTGATGTCCTTTCATCAGTTGGCGGTATTTTGCAAAGTAGGATTCATTGAAACCGATTATAAATAATATAATTATTAAAAACAGGAATACTTTTATATGAATTTTTAAAATATCCGTTTGGGAAAAATCTGGAAAAAATTACAAAAGTGCGGAAATCTCAATAATGCGAATTTTAACGAGATTTTTTAAAAAAATATGAAATAAACATCAATTTATTTGTTTTATAAAAAATAATCTTTTGAGTATATATAAAAATAAAATAAATACATTTTAAAGATGGATTAAATATTGTACTATTATGCAAAAATTTGAAAAAAGTGGTGGGTTATATTTTGGCCTATCGTGAAAGAAAGGGTTAACTGTCTAAATAAATAAAAAATATTCTTTTTTGCATAAATGACTATAAAACATCAGATATAATCCAGTCACTAACAAATGGACCAGAGTTGCCAGCATGAAAACTCGAAGGCTAGGAGTAGCCGTGGCTGTCCTGGGACACTATTTATATGCAGTGGGCGGTGCTGATGGCACTTCACCCCTTAACACAGGTATTTTTTATATAACCAACATAAAAATTTACGCATACTTAAATATCATTCCTTAAATTCTTGAGACTGAAAAATGTAATATATTAATTTTAAAAGAAAAATTTGAGGGTGGGGGAGGGGTTCTCTTTAACTCCAATTATGCCCATTATATTTTATATCCTAAAATAGTTTTTTTGTCAGGAATCAATATTATAGATTTACAAAAACTTGAACCTTGTAAAAAATAATATTCAATGTATGTGATATACGATTAGCAGTTTAAATCATCAAGGTTTACATTTAAAAAAATATTTTCTTTCTATTACCTTTCATAAGATATTTTGCACACACATTAAAAAAAACTTCTTTCTAAATTTTTTCAGCATTTTTATTTAATTATTAATTTTTTCTTTAAATTTTTGCTCTTGTTTGATTAACATATCTTGCCTATGTACGTAATAATTGACCTATTTTTACTTTCACCCCCCCCCCACTCCTTTTCCCACTTTTAGTAACTACTTCTTTTTTCATCGCGCATCAGACTCACTCCAACTTTCCTATACGAAATCTATTTTTACATAAACTCTTCTCCATCATAACCATTCTTACTTTAAAAATTAAAATATTTTATTAATCATACCTAAGATACAATTATAATAAAAATAATTATAAACAGAAGGAAACCCCATAAATATTAAAAAGATAAATTAATATATTTATTAGAGTTGTTTCACGAAAAGACCCATACTAAGAATTGACCTCTGGTCCTTGGGATTATGGTTATATCGTCGAGACGTTTTGGTCCTGATAGTAGCCCATTAAGCTCTAGTTTTGAAGTAATTTATTCTGCAATGATAAGGCTGGGGGAAAAGATTGCCAAAGGATTTGCAATGGAGACTATTCTGCCTTTGGCATCAGTGTCTTTTTGCATTGTTGGCGTAAGTGCGATATCAAGCCAAATCTTAGGCCGAATTTTGTTTTCGAAAAGAAGGCCAGAATTCTTGGAAGAAATTTTCTCGATAATTTCGTACCCATTAAATGGGAAAATAATGCAGGTGGAGCTTTCAACGAGAGGAGTGAGATTGGAGAGAGCACGCTATACAAAAGCGACTATGATTAATAGCCATACTCAATTTTAATTAGTTTGGGCTAATAGTTTTTTTAGTTATTTTTTAAAAATAAGTGAACCATATCCCTAAACATCTTTATTTTAATATTCTAATATGAAAATATATCCTTTTCATTTATAGTCATTAGGAATATGGCTCACTGATTTAAAAATAAATATTAACTATATAGCTGCTATTTAAAATTGATTATTAGACTGTTAATCGTAGTAATTTTATATTGCAATGGTTATTTTTGTTGGCTATTAGTCGTCTAAACTTTGTCTTAGTCGTTTCCCAACCCTTTACCTTATAAAATGTAGAACTTTTAAAATGAATCTTTTTATCACAAGCTAATAGAATGATTCTTTTTTGTGCAATAAATTTCAGTTGGAAGTAATATGATTAGTACCTAATCAAACATCTAAATCTTGGTTGGTTGTAACACTTTTTATACTTTTATTTTGCTGAGAACTATTAGATTGAGTTTTGTTTTCAAAGTAGGTTGTTAACCGCGCACTGTTTAATCAAAATATAACTTGAAAAATATTTTGAAAACAAAACAATAGGAAATGATAATATTAAACATTAAAAAAGACGAATGCGAGTAATTTTTTACATTCATTCAATAAAAGAAGTTAAAAATTTTTTATAATAAAAGTTTTAATTTTGTTACCAACATACTTGGTAATCGATCCTTTTAAAAGGATCGAATCGCGATCTTTTCAAACAAATATTTTTTCAATGAGACATTTTTTCTATAATCTGGATTACTTATTTTTTAGAATCCTGAAGAAATTTTAAGCCCGATGCAAAATAAACCAATAAAAAAATAAATATAAAAGTGTTAATTTATTGTAATTTTTTTTATAATTATATAACAAATCACCAATAATTATATGACTACTGTACTTTGGCGCAAAGGAATCCAAGGGGTGAGAGTGAGTGGGTAAATTTCAATAATTAGTGCCTATTTAATATATTTTAGACCTTGAACTCGTTTGGTAGATAGTTTAATGTAAGTTATTGGCAGAATGATAAAAAATAGGCATCATGCTGCTAGAACGAAAATATAGAACTGAATATATGATTCCGCCAATATGTAATACCTGATTAGTACATACAAATTCATTAATTAGTTTCAATCAATAAACAAAAACCAGTTATATAAGCCAAATAAAATCTAACGGCACATCTTAACCTGAGTCTTAAACATCGAATTTTGAATTGCGATTTAAAATCAAATATATCTAAATACATTAAGGTTTCTTATTCCCCGATTTGAAATATTTTTGAGTCATATGATTCTATGTACAGATATTGTTCTTTTCGGTTTATTTAATAGTTAAAGATGTGAAATAGTAAAATCTTATTATATTTTGAATCAACTTATATTTTCAAAAATTCGTTATTCATATCATGACTCTTAAGCATAATTTTGAAATCACTTAGCTTAATGCTTCTATCCGTTTTTTAAACAGTAGTGTTTTTAAAGGTTTTGAATTGAGCCGATTTTTAAAAACGGCTAACTTAATATTTTAGCCAGAAAAATATTACCCAAACCTTAAGATTTGCTAATAAATGACACATTGTTTAACAAAACAAATAAATAATATATATAAAAAGGTTATTAACAAAATAAAACAATTTCTAAAATGCATATCAAAATTTAAGATAGAACGAAAAATATATAAGCACCTAAGCATTATAATAGAAAAATATATAAATAGACGAAATATTTAAAAAAATACTATCATTATTATAAAAATAATTTCATCATATTTTAGAATATAAGACTCGATGTCTCTTGGTCGTAGCCTTGATACCTTTATAATTTAATAGTGGTAGCATAAAAAGTAGCCAAATAGCCTTGTGACTTCTTTAGAAAATTTGACACCAAAATTGAAAACGATTACAATAGATGATTTTTTACCCTCAAGCTCTAAGTTGAGTGATTGTTTAGTAAATTAATACCAAGTATGCTTTTACACTTGGAAATAGAGAAGGCCGAACGTCGATTCCATAAGAATTATAGCCTCTCTGGAAAGCATCCCGTTTTTCTATCATTTATAACAAGTTTTTTATATGATAATTTGATTTTGATAAATAATGTAATAAAACAAATTTATATTAATTTTCATGGAATAATTTAAAACAATCGTTTTTTGTAGTAAAACATAATGACCCACCATATTTGGTACAAATCACTTTCGACACCCAGGGTTTTTGCATCGCGCCTTTTTACTATATTTTGGCTTGCTATTAAATCCTGTCTTATTTCTTTCTGAGTAATAAGACTTGTCGGCCACTTGCTAGATTTTTCTTTATATTTAGTGTCAATTGATATTCTTTTATGCTAGCGTTCATATTTTTATTACATTTACAGAATATTTGCTATTGAAATTTTAAATGTTAATAATGGCATCTGTTCTTTTACCAGTACCTTTAAAGCTACAAAATCTCGCCTATGCATTAACCAAGATTTATGAGAATCAAATATATGGAATACTATACGGTGATACCCTTTACGTGATCTTATGTAAATCCATGCTCCAACTTTTAGAATTCTTTTTCTGTTGGAAATTGGCAATTATAAATTCTATTAGCTCTCGCTGTAGAAATACTCCCTTTTAGTCGAGTAATACTTGAAGTTCTACACCACAGAACCAATTATCAAAACATAATTTAAAATTGAAGTGTAGTGGTACCAATAATTGAAATACCACATTTCCGCTAGAATCAACATCTACTGATCTTAAATCAAGAATTTTCTCATCTGATGAACCACTAAAGTTAGAGTCAGAACTATCTTTTAGAATACAGTACATTTTGACTATAGATAGCAAATAAAGAACATTTAATAATATTGAAAAAATAATCAAAAAAACTCAAATTCATATTGCATTTGTGCGCATTATGTATCTGGGTACACGTACCTTAAAATTTAAATTTTAAACACTATTAATGAATAACAATCTATTATTGATAATATTGATATTGGTATAATTATAAAAAAATGATAAAACACTTAAATATTAAAACAACTATGTAAAAATCAATGACATATAACACCTAGACTGGCGATTCATTCATTAAATTAGTACATCAATGCAAATCAGCTGGAGACGCCATCTTGGTTAGACTAATCCTTATTAAAATTTTAAACGAGAGCCTTTATTCCTATATCTGATGCAAACTTTATTAAAGAATTACCGGATCATCGAGATAATAAGGAAGCGAGTTATCAATTTAATAGTAGTTTTTAACATGAGAATAATTACTATATGTGTTACCAAAATGGCGGGTCCTGCTGATTTGTTTTTAACCACGTTTAAAAATGCATTTTAATGAATGAATCGTCAGTCTAGGTATTATATATCTCATTGGTAAAAATATAAAAAATTACTAAATAAAAATATATATTAATAGTATCGAAGGCTAAAAAGAGCTTAATTTAATAATATAAATAATATTTCTTTTACCTTTATTTAATAGGATTTTTAACTTCCTGTTCCTTAATAATTTGTACAAGAGAAATGACATAATTTATAAAATGGAAAAAATGCAACTATTCGAAAGTTATAAACTATGCATTTTAGAATTTTGATATTAATAGCTGTCTTTCATTTTTAACAAAATTAACTTAGAAATAAATAAAATATATGTGTTCTAATATACATCATGTGTATTAAACTAAAAAATTTTATATTAAAATTTATACCTTTTTTTATGGTATGTGTATCCAAATATGATGTACGCAATAGAGAGTTAAACATAACCAAGGATAAATTATATGATCTAATCATTGTTAGATATGATATTACAATCAGTAAAAATTTAATATTAAGGATCTTAATTTATTAAAGTGATTTCCAAGAAATTGCTTAAAGCTAGAAAATTCTAAGAATATGCGTGCTCTGAATGTATATAGGTATAACATTTAATTTACCCCTCTCAGCTGACCACGTTTTGTTAATTAAATATTACCCAAAGGATTTTTTAAACATCGATAATAAAAGTATAAAATAGAAACCAATAGTATAAATTTGAGTTTATATTTTGAAATTTCGTGGTAACATAAATAAAAATGATAAAATAGGAAATACTATCTTTACTTTTGCGCCTTTTTGGTGGTAGTCAGATAAAATTTTATGTAGTATTAACTGCCATATTTTTTATTTATCCTTAATTAATGATTTATTGATAAAAATTAATCAAATCTTTTTTAAGAAATAACAAATATTTTTTTAAAACAGGTATCAATACTTTATTTTGAATAATTGGCCCGGGTACCTGGGCTGCCGTATTTTAATTTTTTTAAATACCCGGGCTGGGCCTGCATATTTAGTAATGATGGGATTAACAGCTAGGCAAAACCAGGGTAGTGCTGCTGCCTAGAAGGGGGGAGGTGTACTTTGTAAAATTGGATATTGAGTTATATTTAAATTGAATGTATTATTTTTTATTATGAATATGAAATTACCCAGCGGTATATAAGTAAGAGAGTTCTTATTTATTTCATTATCATTTTTTATACTTTGAAAAATAAAATTTTTATAAAAAAAAATTATATTTAGTATTATCTATGTATAATTAATTAATTAAGATATTATATAGTTTTAAATTTTGAAAAATTTATCCCATTGCCAAGCTCATAGTATATTTAAAATAATAAAAAGTTGAACGTTACGACGCTATTAGTAATCGCTGGACGAGTGTGAGTGGAATGCGTCACCGTCGCAAGCACTTGGGTGCGGCGTGTTACAAGGGTTATGTATATGCGGTTGGCGGTCGTGATGATACGCGTGAGCTCGATAGCGTTGAGCGATACGATCCGCGCACTGACACCTGGACCCCACTGCCCGATATGAATTCCAGACGAAGCGGGGTGAGTTTCATAATTTAGCCCACACATTTAAGCAAGATTATTATATATTTTTTAAAATAGACATAAGATTATTTTTAAAAAAGAAACTATGAATTATGATTCTTTTTTGGATTATTAAATTTTTTACCTATAAAAGAACTTTTAATGATAAATATATGCAATTAAAAGGTGGAATAATTAGAACAAGGTAGGTGGAAAAATATATATAAAAATGGGGTTGGGTAAAATATAGGGATGTAAATTTCCCGGGAAACTATATTTTGGAGAAATTTCCCGGGGGGGGGGGGGCAATGGGATAAAACTGGAAACTATCTTTTTTATAATACTTTACAGGTCAATATTGATTTTTTTAAGATAAACATTATAATTAAACAAATGATTTATTTCAACTAATTTGTGATTTCTTTACATGTTTTATTAGAAATTTATAGACTGTTAATTTTGAGTAATTTGTTAGTTATCTTCGTTTGAAGAAGAAAATGATTCCAGATCGGAGCTTGAAATTCCTAAAATCCAGCGATTTGTCATTTGCAGAAATTATTTTATTACTCTCGTAAAATAAATCTAGATATTCAGAAAATCGGTTAATGATATCCAACCCCTTTGCAATTTAATTGTCTCTTAAATTAAATCCGCAAAATCTTGGGTCAAATATATGAGTAACATAATGTATTTCCCGGCAACAAAATTTTTTTCGGTTTTTAATAAACTGCTCAATTTCTGAAAGCTCACTCTGCAACAATAGATTTGATATTGTCTCGTGGGTATGAATAAATGGTTGAAGGACATTAGGTAAATTGGTTTTTTCTACTTTCTCTATCTCTATTTGTGTAAATATAACTTTTATAAAATTGTATACTTGTATTAGATCATTTAAAAAAAACATCGTTATCGAGAAGAGTAAATTTCTTATCTCGAACAGTAAATATATCAAGAATTGTCATTTCCTGTTGAATATCTTTATTTTTTAGCAAGCTATTTATCATAATCTTTTAAGGTTGATAGCAGAGTTGTTAATCGCTACTTTTAAAAGTAGCGCGCTATTAGCTACTATTTTTTAAAAGTAGCGCGCTATTAGCTACTATTTTTTAAAAGTAGCTTTAGCTACTTTTTATAAAAAAAATTTAGTTGTTTCATTTTTTGCCTATAATGTTATTGTAGTTAATTTTGATTATAACAAAATTTATGTAATAAAAATAAATATTTTTGGTAATTTGTTGCATTTTATAAGTTTTTATTTTGTGTTATGTGTCCAAATATCTGCCGTGGTACATATATATGATATCTCTGTAATAACTACTATTAGAGCATCTTTCATCACTTTGAAGATCTGCTATTTTATTCATTAGTGTCTGGCGACATAAAATTGTTGTATCGGTGGATAGATTTTTCATCATGGTAAATGATGGATTATCAACCAAGGACATTGGCTGAACTGTATTAATGATAAAATCAATAACTCTCAGCCAAGGGAAATTTTGGCATTTGTATTATTAACTAATTTGGTTTGAATTGAATCAGTCTTTTTGGATGTAGAGTCGCCTATAACAAAATTATTTAGATGTTTCTCCATTTCCTTAAAACTATTGCATGAACAGTCTTATAAAATAAATACTATTAGAATGTAAAAATGACAATTTACCTTTAGATGTTTCTTGAGGTTATAACTGATTGATTTGAGGAAATATTTTTTTTACATTTTAAACAAATAAATAAGAAGCCAGTTTTGGTTTTTATATTTATTTAAAAAAATTTTCAAATCTAGGGAATGGGAAATTTGTATTATAGCTATTAAGAACATTTTCTTCCCTGGTATCTTCCATTTCATTAATACCATTGTCTGAATCACTTTCAACAATTTGGATATCCGCGATGACATTTTAAATTATTAACACGTGATTTAGGTTTATAATACAAGTGAAAATATAAATTACAAATTGAAAATATATTTCAATTTCAAAATTAAATAATAAATCATAAAAATTATAATTAATTATGATATTATATTTAAATTTTCATGTTTAAACTTACCTTCATTATATTCTTTGTTCAAAAAAAGTAGTGCGCTACTTAGCTACTTTCAAAAAAAGTAGCGCACTAAAAAAATTCAATAATTACAAAAAAAGTAGCCGCTATTATCTATAGCTACCAAAAAAGATAGCCTGCTAAGTATCGCTACAAGTAGCTCGCTACTTTAACAACTCTGGTTGATAGAATATTGTTAGATTTTTGATGATATTTTTAACTTTTGTGACTAAAATTTCAAACGATAATATTTTATTTGCTATATCCATAGAAGTAGATTTAATCCATGAGCGGCACATCGAATGCGTTCAATAGTTTGGTATTTCATTTTTACAAGGGCCCATTTATTTCATATTACCTGCATTGTCATTTATTATGGTGCTGATTTTTTAAATTCCCATCTCTTCAATCCTTTGGAAAATTCATTTGATATGTGTTCCCCTGTATGCATGTTTGTTCCTGTGTCAATCGATTTATAGAAAATGGGACACCAGAATAAAGTTGATAATGCATTCCCCTATTATATTTGTCCACCCATCACTAATGGGAGTCAAATGTTTGCTTTTGTCTAATTTTTCATTTACTATATGTTTGATCCTTTTAAATTCACTCTCTAATAAGTTTTTGCTTAGTAAATATCTGGAAGGCATTTTAAAAGCAGGTCTTAAGGATTGAAATTGTCTCTTCCAATACAAACAATGGGTTATTGAAAATAGACAATTTGACAAGATAGCTTGTGCAAATTCAATATCCAGTTTACTTTGTTCTTTGGCTGTTATATTATCAATGTATTTCATTAAATTATTTTGTATGAAAGTTACTGATTTTTTTGAAATGATTTCATTTTTGTTTATATTATCATTTTTATTAGAATTAATATTGGAAGATGTAGTACTGAAATCAGCAGCATTATTATTTGGCGGGGTTATGACTTGAACTTCTACTGGACCTACATAGTTGTTAATTACTTAAATAGTAAGATATCTATTGCATTTAGAAATATGTATTGTTATCTTTGTTGAGTTGGGAAAGGTGTATTCTAAATTGCCGTATTTGCACACAGCAATACAGCCCTTCTTATCTGAGCTTTGTATCTATAAAAATAGGACCAAACATCTGAATACTCTCTAGGCATCTATAAGGTCAAACATGAGCAATTTAAAAACGTTAATATAGCATTTATGTTGTATATATTGATTTGATGACTGTAAATAAATTAATTAAAATTAAAAATTTTCAACTAAAAACTGAACACATTTATGTAAAAACTGTGAAATTGATTACTATTATATATTTATATTCTCTATTAAAAATAACCTTTAAAATTTCTTATATTATTTATAAATTTCATTTGTATATATTTATAATATAAATATCATTTTAGACTAGATATTTAATTTTAACAAGTATCTTCTAGAATTTTGTAAATGGAGATAAGAAAATGAAGAACATATATTCAAAAATAAAACTCAATTATAACTTATGATATGAACCTCGAGGAAAAAACTTTTTTATAAAATATAATATAAATCGTATTTATTTCCAGGAATGTGAACTCTTCGACAAAAAAAAAGGGCCCGGGTTCGGGTCCGGTAATAAATTTAAAAAGGACCCGGGTTCGGGTCCGGGTGGGAACATAAAAATAATGACTCAAAATAAGACTTTTTTTCATTCATTTTTTATTATACTTCAATATATACACATTTATAATTCGAAATGAGATAATTTATATTTTAAATATTTTATTCAATCGCACAATCATGATATCTTCTAAAATATCATCCTTCAGATTTCCACGTAAATTAGACAAAATATATTTCAACGATGAAAATCCACGTTCTACGCTTACCTAAAATAGATAGTCATTTTTATAATACATAAATTATTGTACTTGTGTCGCCGGACAGCCATGACGATTCTAGACAAGGTATATATTTTTGGATATATTGAAGAATTTTCCTCTTAGAATTTTAAAATGTTTGCATCTCTATTTATAAAATTTCCAGATCATCAATATCGTTATCATTATCATTGTTATCGCTACAACCAGTAGATATTGTTATAGCCTCCAATAGGTTTTGCACTCAGAATCCTCTTTAGTTGCATTATAGTACTCTAACAAAATATCTTTTAGTTTCATATTAAAAAAACAAAATTTAACTTGTTTAAAACTTAAAAGTATAGACACATGAATGTACATATTTTTTAATCAGTCTGCATCCGAAATCTTAAAAATATAAATAAATAAATTTTGAAGAAATAAATTAGATAATCTATTTTTAATGTAAAAATAAAATAGTGTCCAATTTCATGAAATTTTTATAAAAAATTAGTAAGTACAATTCTTATTAATGCTGTTAATTCTATAAATTTACTACCCAAACGATTATAGCCTTTTATATTAATATATATTAGTGTCAGAAAATAATTTTATGGAAAGATTAGGAATGCACAGGAACCTCTGGTGCAAAAATGACTTAAAAATTGGATATTCTGTAGAAAATAGGAAAATTTGGAGGAAATAGGAAAAACAAAACTTGAATTATGATCAAGTGATAAAGAAAATTTTAGCTGTAAAGGCTAAATTTATTAAATTATAATTTGGTAAAAATAAAAAATTACTATTTAATTTAAAAGGTGCTGAAAAATTATATAATTTCTATCACAATTTTATTTAAATAATAATTTTTTATATTTTTATGGAAAAATTATCTTTCAAAATAGATTATATTATTGGTTTTCCAACTATTTATTAAATATTGATATAATTTTACAACATAGTATTTATTAAATATATAAATAGAATCTAAACATAACTATTATCAATTATCAAATAGGTTCATACAAAGTTAAATAACTGAAAGGTAACATAAAATAATAAATACAATTAAATATTTACATATGTTTATCAAGCATTTTGAATATTTTAATTTTTTTAAAACTTAAATGTGTCCAAAGTGTTTTGCAGTGTTGTTAAAATAGCGGGCCACAAGTAGCGCGCTACTTTTTTCAGTAGAGGTAGCTAAAACGCGCTACTTTTTTAAAAAAATAGCGATAGCGGTAGCTCGCTACTAATTTAGAAAGTAGCGAAGTAGCGCGCTACTTCGCTACTTTTAATTTTACATAATAAATACATCTAAAAATTATTAAAATATATTTTTTATAAAATCTAAAATTATAATCCTTTTATTTAATTTAATTTTGAAATTTATATTTATATTTAAAAATATACATTATTGTTATATATTAGATATAAACAGTTGTTAAATAGCAATCTGTATTTAATTTATATATCGCGCATTCATTAAATTATATATTTTTGAAATTCCGTTATTGATATGTCCTTGCTTTTATCTTATTTTATATTTCATTTTACATTTTATATTAAGCATTATAAATCTTATTATGTGTGAGATTGTTGAAGATATTGAAATTTCTTTGGAAAATGAGCAATATAGATGATCCTTTCCCAAAATTCAAGAAATACTTTAACCTTGAAGAAAAAATTAATACTGGATATCGGTTTCGGTGCAAGATGTGCCGCAAAATTATCTCTTCAAATCATACGAGCAGCTTTAATTTGAAAAAACACTTAAAGGTAATATATTAAACAAATTTAATATCAATGTGTAGGCTAATCTTTAATTTTTAAAATAAATTAAAATCAAAAACCAATCATTTTTTGTATATATTCATAAATTTTATCTAAATTATTTAAAACATTTTAAAATAGTTATTTCAATCATTTTTATGTACTTATCTCCTACATAATTTTTATTCTAAGTATTTTATAATTTTAGACTGTGCACACTTCAAATTATAAAGAGATTGAAAAATATCTCAAAAGTTTTGGGGTAATGGAAGAAGATAAACCCACTTCTAAATCAAATTTAATACAAACAAAATTAACCAATTTGGATTCATCAACACCTGGTGTATCCCAAAAATTGGCTGACAAAGTCATTATGAACTTTATAATAGATACAGTTCAACCATTATCCTTGGTGGAAAATGATTCTTTTATAAAGATGATAAACACTTTTTCTCCACGGACCAAGATATTTTGCCGGCAGACATTGATGGCAAGAATTTTGGAGAGCTTTAAGGAAATGAAAGAATCTTTGATATTAAATCTATCAGATGTCTCCTACGTCTGTACAACGGCAGATTGCTGGACTCACAATAGAAGGTAAAAATGTTTATTTTCTGATTTATAATATGTCATATTTTTAGAGCTTATTTAGGAGTAACTACACATTGGATTGATCCTAAAAATTTAAACGAAAATCTGTAGCGTTAGCTCTAAAGAGAATAATTGGCTGTCAGACTTATGACATTCTAGCCAATATTATTGCAGAAATCCATAGGTCTTACAAAATTCAAAACAAGGTTTGTAAGATGATTACGGATAATGGGTCTAATTTCCTGAAGGCCTTCAGGTTTTAAATCTATTATAATTTTTTTATAATATGATATAAATAATATAGAATATCTGGGGAAGATAATAATAATAACAATACTAGTAATATTCCTGACAAAAATATTGAAGATGGAAAACAAGAGGATGATGAAATGGAGTTTGAGATAATTGATGTTCATGACATCCTTGGTTATAAATTATTTTATATTTAATTTTTCACCAATATAAAATAAAATTTATAATATTTAGGATCTTCAATAAAGTCTTCTATGTTACCTAGCCATCATCGTTGTTCCTGCCACAACCTAAATTTAGTTGCGACAGTGGATGCTGAAGAAGCATTATTAAATGAGGATTTTAAAAGAGTATCAAGATCTACATTTTCTAAATGCCAAGCTCTTTGGAATAAACAAAATAAGTCATCAAAGACGTCTGATATTTTCAAAAAAAAAATAGGACGTTTTTTATTGACACCAAACACTACAAGATGGAATAGTGTTTACAATGCTATGAAACTTTTAGCATTGTTTCTAGATGAGAAAAAAATGGAAATGAATTATATATTGGATCAAATGGGAATACAGTATTTTAATGTGGAGGAGCATACTTTTATTAAAGAATATACTGAAGTATTTTTAATTAACCTCTAGATGCTTTTAAATCTAAAAATACTAATTTAAATATTTTTGATGATTTTTTTCATATAAAAAGTTTGTTTATTAAATTTAATACTGCGTTGCCCTCAAGTGCTAGTGCTGAACGATTATTTAGTATGGCAAAGCTTATACTTTTAAACGTCGCTCTAGACTTGGGGATGACAGTACCGAAATGTTATTATTATTAAAGTGCAATAATAAATAAATTATATATATATATATATATATGTAACAAATTATAGTCATGTTTTTATATCAATATTTTATTTGTGGAAATAAAGTTACGTAAAAAAAAATATTTAAAAAAAAAATCAAAGTAGCTAATAGCGCGCTACTCATTTGAAAACGATAGCGGTAGCGATAGCGCGCTACTTTTTTTATAAAATAGCGGTAGCGATAGCGCGCTACTTTTAAAAGTAGCGTTTAACAACACTGGTGTTTTGTTATTAATTTGTGAAAATTTTAAGGATTTTTTCAAAACTTGGATGCAGCCTAAATAAAATAACTAATTTTTTTGATATGATGATTTGAATATATTTGATAACTTATAATAAAATTATATATTTGCAAAACATGCCAATTTTAATTAATTTAAATTTACTGCTCAAAAAACATAACCTTAATATTTTAACTCTGCAAAATAATCACTTAATAAAATTTTTATATAAGATATTAATAAATTAGCCTTTAAAATTAAAATATTATTACTTGCAGTACAAAATAATTCCAAATATTTCACTTTCAAATCAAAATAGTCAAAGTATTTCTAATAAGAGCAAATAAATTTACATAATAAAATATTATTACTTACACTATAAAATAATGTATGGTATCACTATCTAAATAAAATGAAATGAAATCCAGGAAGAAAAACGAAAGAAAAACGCGAAGATAAAATAAATGATTCCACGAAAAAAATTATAAAAATTTTATAATATTTTTTAAAAATTATATTTTTACATTAATTTTAAAAAAAAAAAATTTAAGTTAAAATTTTTAACACCCTGAACCCTTGGACCCTCCACTTTTTAAAAGGGTCCGGGTTCACATCCCTGCATAAGACCATTTTTAAAATTGGGAAAATGATAATATTATAAAAATCATGTTGATTTAAGCAAAAAAAATTATAAAAATTGGGGAAACCATAGGGGAAATTTCTCCTATCTTACATCCCTAGTAAAATTTAACCACAAAGATAAGAACGAGTTAAATTATGATGATATATATGCGGAGGAAAGTTATGTGAATTTCAAAGTTAGATAAAGGAGGTTGCAATTTTACTTGCGAAGGGATTCATTTGGAGAGAGTAAATGTAATTTTTTTTCTGAGTTGATAAAATAAAGGCTGGGATGGATTAAATTTTTTCAAAGGATGTTTGTCTGGAAGTTATATGGGTTTCGATTGGTTTGGTAAGATAGAAAGGTAAAACAGAATAATATAACATCTTTAGATTATTATATTCGATTTAGATAACTAAAATATATATATAATACACTCAGATTATTAGTTTTTTTTAAATAATTTCTCAACTATTACCTTAAAATGAGAAATATGGATTTGGGCGTAACCTATAATTCAGAAAATGTTCTTTAAATATCACATATTTAAATTTTTTAGTCCTATGGTACCCTTTTACAAACTCATACTAACTATCCCCTTTTATAACAACATAATGTCCCTTTTCAATGTAAAATGTTACTATGAGTTTGAAAAGAAATTATGTGACTAAAAAGGATATATGCATCATATTTTTTATTATAACTATAAATATAGTGTAAATAGGCTGTAACTAAAATATTTTTGATAAAAATTATTCTTTTCCAAAAAATTTAGAATAGAAAAAAAGATTTTTTATATTATTGTAGAATTGATAGTTTAGAGTACCATTGTTGATGATGGGTATGATAATTTATGGTTTCCTTTATTCAACTTTATTAATTATAAAATAATAAATAACATATTTTAAATTAACATTATAAAAAGATTATAGTAAAAAATTAATAAACAATTAAAGTTAAAAATATAAAAAAAAGAAATTAAAAAAAAATTCTTTCATTGAAAAGTATAATAATTCTTTTTGTGCATGAAAAACGAATATTATATGTATATATATAATCTTTTTATATAAGTTTGTATATCCATCAAACATTATACGAAACATAAAACTTATATCCACAAATTATTTCTATAAATATGATTAAAACAAAAGTCTAAAAAATGAATAAAACATAAAATTAGAATGATATAAACAGTCGTTATATACAACATAAGTAAAACATAAATTTAGAATAAAAAATCATCGTTAATCACTACAATTATGATAACGATTGATGCAGATTTTTTTTTTACTGTTCATGAACAACTTCATTATTCCTACAAAACATTAATATATTTTGTTATTCCATTATTCATATTTAAATTATAAAAAATTAGGAATGTTAAAAAATAAAAATGCTCAGGAAAAGAAAAGTTACAAAATCAATATTATTAGATATTATTGATTAAAATTTGGTTTCCATTAGGTTTCTCTTCATTATATAAATATATTTTATCATTTATACACAAATATAAAAACGCAAAAAAATCGGACATAGGTGGGTTTAGCGGTGGTCAACGGATCACTAGTAGCTGTTGGTGGATTTGACGGGGCCACCTATCTTAAGAGCGCGGAAGTATTTGATCTTGCCCTCGAGGCCTGGCGGGCTTTTGGATCCATGAATTTCAGACGCCTTGGAGGTGGGGTTGGAGTTATAGACCCCACGGATACTGCCCTAGCCTTCCCTCTTGAACTCAGCGTTTCTTCTCAAAGTGCTCCCATTCTACTATACGAAACTGAATGTGATAATCGCGAGATTAAGGTGGACCGATGTGGGTGCCTGCGGTTTCACATACACCCCCCGGAGCATGTATCCTGCCATACAGACACCTCATATGGTATGGTTAACAATGTGGGTGACGTTACTAGTAGAAATGAAGTTACAATTGGATACAGTGATAAAATGACCAACATCGTCTGTATCGATAGAAGCAAAGTAACGACCGAACACAACATATTCGATTACGATCGCGTTAGACAGGATTATCATCCTTGCAAGAGGAATGTCAGTCACAAAAATGGCTTCGATTCCTACGTTAATAATAGTTATAGCGATAATATTGATTCCGATAATATCCTCGATAGTTGTAGAATGATAAATTACGCAAAAATTGAGGACATGACAGAAAATGAAGACGAAATTAACGGCGGTGTTGAGCCTGATCATCTTATCACGCCTATTATGTCATCATCGTATTTTCCTTACCCAAAGAACCCTAAATTATGATTATTAACCTCCCTGAAGCTATCTTCTTCCCAATTTTATATTTCCAAAATAATTATTATCGTAGAACACATTTGTTTAAAAAAAAAAATACATCTTCTCTCCAAAATTATGATTATTTATATATATATATTATGTATACAAAATCAAAATAATCTTAATGAAAAAAATGATATAACGGGTGGATTTTTTTTCTACATATATATATATCCTTAATATACTACAACATTTTTATTATTGTTTTTTTTACCCAAGGGGATTCAGAGCATTTTTAGGCTGAAAAGATTTTTTAAAAATAATTTACTATAAGTAAAAATTATTTGAAATAACAAATTATGCATTGTTAATTATTGACCCAAATACAGAGTACGATCATAGTATTTGTTGATTCTTGATATATTTTTATTTATATATATATATTTATAAAAATGACAGATATTATTTGCATTTTTGTTAAATTTTGAAAGATTATTGTTATAAATTATATATATTAACTTTAATATCATTGATATTGAATAATAGTGATAAAAATTTATATTTTAATTATGATGCTTCTATTTATATTTATTTATATCATTAATATTGAATAAATTATTATACATATTTTATTTTATATTATTAAAGAATATCAATTTTTTTTGATAATTTTAAAACAAATTTTATTGTTCTTATTTAAATTATAAATATATTTTTTTTAAACATAAATAATTTTGAAATTTATTTGTTTTTTATAATAAAAATTTATATTGTGTTTACCTTTTTGTATAAAATTCTCACGTTTTGTAAGTATAAATTTAAACTTTTAAAATTACCCCCCCCCCCAACTCCTCTTTCCCTCATAAATATGTTTATGAGAAGAAAAGGTTCCCATCCCTCGGTAATCCTGGATACGGCACCCTTGGTTTGTCATATTCTTCTTCATATAAAAAGAAATAAATTTAAAAAGAAATAAATTTAATTGCTGCTCATATTTTGCGAATAGAATATTTAAGTTTTCGAATAATATTTGCGAATATCATTCAATTGTTTATTCTAAAGATAATTAAACATAATATAGATATTACAGAAATTAATAAATAATGGTATAAGTATATAACCTGTAACGCCATAACCATATCTTCATAAACAAATATTTTATTTAAATGAGATGTGGAATTCTTGAAAGAAATTTGTTTGAATATAGTAAATTTGCTCTGCACTGTTTTTCCAGCAATGATTTACTTGCTCCTGACTTCGATAAAGGGTACAAAGAACTTATTGACAAGCACCCTGCTGCAAATAATGACAGGTTTTTTGTCCATTATGACCTTCATCATAACAGTATTTCTTTACCATATGATTTATAAGCATCTCTTTTCATGTTACTTATTATTAGAGGACGACTATTATTTCTATATACTATACAAATATATGTGAGGGGGGTTGATTTTCTTTTTAAAATCAAGGAGAAGGTGTCGAGCCCGATAGGTATATAACGATATAGTTCTATTCCTTTTTTTAGTTAGAAATTTTAGAACGGGTTAGTTCAATTTCAGTTATTTTTGAGCTAATTGATATCGGTTCATTCTAGTTTACAAATTCATATCGGTTGGTTACCGTTTTTATAAATTGGATTTTTTGGTTTAGAATAAGACCTGTTTCAGATGAAAGTTCATCGATGATTTTGGATCAATATCATGATTACTATCATCAGATTCGTACACTTTAACGAACAAGATAAATCATTAAAAATATTTATTATTTCTTTACTATGCTTTAATACTCTTTAAGAAAACAATATTATGTATTTGATAAAAAAAAATATCTTGCTTTTACTTCAAATCTTTGTAATATTTTTGAACCTTGCTGTTACTCCAAATCTTTGTAATATTTTCGACTATAGTTTTTTATATCGTCATAATTAATGCTTTTTTTAAAATATGGTCTGTCCATTTATCGCTCTTTGGGGGTACAATATTTTTCTACTCCAAGCAATAGCTTCAACGGTGTATACCCCATAAAATTTTATGAAGCAGTTGTTTCGAACCCCATCCCTTGTTATAGGGGTCACTGCTTAGGAACCGTGGCTAGTTCAACAATGGGGTATACCAAACAATTTTATTTTATTTATTTTGTTTTAAAATTTTGATATCAAATTATGAAAATTTTTGCAGGGCAAGATTATAATTTAATTAATTTATATTAAATTTAGAAAACATTTATACAGAATTTAAATAGATAGTAGTAGTGATAGTATTGTTAAACGGCTCGATTTTTAAAATTGGCCAACCCAATATATAAAAAAACGCAAGCCTCGAGATTTCGTTAATAGATGTCCAAACCGTTCCAAAATCTTCAGGCTTGCATAATAAATTTCTGCTAAAATGTGGCTTAGCCGTTTAACCACACTTGCTAGTATTTCAAATCAGGTTATGCTTTTACTTTGAATGACTAATGTTTCATTATGAAAAAATTTTTAAATTACATATTATCATTGACTATTTTGCGTTTGTGTTGTTGGTGGACTTATTTCAAATTTCATGAATTACTATAGAAAATATTAAGTATTTTATATGTCCTAAATGTTTATTATATTATCAAAATTATGTTTTAATTATATAAATTTTGCTAAATTTTATTGGGCAAATTGATATTTTCAAATATAACTGGCTCCTTTTTGTGAACCACACTAAAAAAAGTTGGTCATGACATTTTAACAGTTTATAATAAGATTTTTCATATGTTTGATTTTTATGTAGAAAATTTTTTAATGTAGTTTTTTTAATGTTATGTTACACGATATTTTTCTAATAAATAAAATGTCTATTACTATAAAAAAAATTTAAACAATATCAATCTTAAAAAATAAAAATAGCATTTTTGTACATTATAAGGCATAAATTTGAAAAAAATATATTATATTATCATACTGCCCAGTCCCTATTATTATTTAGTAGTAGGAATCTCATGATAAATACAATACTTCCCAAGATATAAAGAGGTAAAGGTTTGGAATATAGACCATCTTTTGAAAAAATTGGTATCTTATACGTTCTCTTAGACCCAGACCCACTTTTAGATTCTTGTCATATCAAAAGCAATATATATATTACATTTGTAATATTATGCTCTACAGCCCTACTCCTGGCCACTCCAACACCAAATTTAAAAATGCATAATCTTTAGCACCACTCAGAGGCTTTAGACTAAAATAAAATTTACAATCAATTCACTAGCCCCCATAATATGACGTAGAATTTTTTTTATTTAAAGATTTATATTAAAATCAATTTAATTTCTTTTAATTATGATCTAAAATAATATGGATTTAATGACGAATATAATGTTATTAAATAGGGGAGAAGTCGCATGACTGGCCCTGATTTCTTTTTTTTTTGTAAAGAATGTTGAGAATTGGGTTTAGAACAAATTTAATATCAATGTGTAGCCAAATCTGTAATCAAAATAATTTGAATGATAACTATTTAAAATAGTTTTTGACCTATAATAGTTTATTTCACATTTTTAGGCAAGTTTTGACGGCTAAACGATAATGAATATGTGTAAAGAGCAAACCTTAATATTTCTTGATTTAAATAACTTATTATACGTTAGTTTAATATTAACATCTCAGTTTATCACCAGATTCATCTATTTAATTATATTTTGAAAAAAATTGGGATCTTAATTAGTGGAGATCAACAGTCCGGTATCAATCTTAGACCGGAACCGGATCGATCTTTTTTGAAAACCATATCTTGGACTTGTCTTTTATTTTTTATGGTCCAGACCGGTCTTTTATTAACATTAAGTTTGTCTTATTCAATTAATATAATTTTTTTGTATATTTTATTTTATGTTATTTTTCTAGGGGAGTTATTTTAGTTTTTGTGAATTTTTAGCTACTTAGAGTCAACAAGAATTAAATTAGGTAAAAACAAGAATATTTTAAAAATGCCAAAAAAAAATGAGAAGACCAGTTCAGAACTGGCTTTTTTCACGACCTTGATCGAAGACTGTGGACCGGTCCGAGTGCATCTGTCCGGACCAAAAATCGGACCGTGACCTTTACTAATCTTAATTATATCTGCATGTTAAACGTGCTTCTTTCAATATAAATTTTATTATGAAATGCCTAAAAATATGGATACTAAATAAGACTTGTAAGTTCTAATTTTTTTGTGTGAATAATGTTAAAATCATGTAGATAAACATTTCTATAAAATATGAGTTATTTTGATTGGCAATTTTTTTACTAAATTAATTTTCTTTATTTTTTATTTTTAATAGATTACTCAATTGAATAAATGAATTTAGATAAGGTACATATCATAAATATTCAAATTTTGAATTGAACAATTTAGATATAAAATAGTCTAATAAATAAGAGATTAAAGGGGTGACCAGTCTATGCCTATGACCGTAATGCACTTCTCTCTTATGTTTAAGGATACTATTTTTTCTTTAATTGTCTCTTAGAAACAACTTGAGAACACAGACCTCATTTTGCACTAATATGGTTTTTCTAGTACTGGGGAAAAAATACCTTGAAAAAAACCCGAATTTTTTTATTTTCATAAAGATTATTTCCTATAATAATTTTTTTCTGACCTTTAAATTGATTAGGTTTGAAACACAATATCCAGTGTACCAATATGGGATTGATATTTATTGCTGAGGCTAGTGGGAGAGACTGAATATCTATGGAACTAATAATAATTATATAATTATTAATAATTTCTAATACTAATTCACTACTTTTACTCTTTATTCAACTTCTATCAAATCCAAAATAATAATCAAAATATCGTCTGTAAATTAATAATCCAATATCGTCTGTAAATTCTTTTATTAAATTAATAATCGGAAAATCATCGGTCAATAAAAAATAAAATAATTTTCGAAGAATCCAAATTATCCAAAACTGAACTTCGAAGAATTAAAAAATATATATATATATATATAAAATTAAACAATTTTCGAAGAATCAATTATATAAAAATTAAAATCTCATTATTCAAATATGTAAATCTTAAATCTAGTACAAATATTACCAATTTTCGAAATATAAACATATAAATATTAAACTATTATTATTCAAATATAAAAATCTTAAATTTCGTACAATGTTAAATATACATAATAACAAAATTATAAAAATGTTAAATTTCGTACCATCTTAAATTTACATAATACTACATCTCCCCCCTTTAATTCTCCCTTAACTCCATCGAGTTTGCCGCGGTTACCATGTTCCTCCCTGGTGCATTCGCATTACTATTCGTTGTCAACTCTATACTTGGGCAAAACCTAAGTTTGTGTTCACCCCCGCACGCCCAGCATTCCACTCTCCTTCTTGTGGTATACGGCGCTATTCTGCGACCCCCTCTCGTTGGCGTTTCTTGTAGCCAATCTCCGTATCTTTGTTTCGCTTCGTTCCTAGCGGCTTCTACCCATCTGTTGGATTCTTCTGAACCATCAACCTCTCTTATCTCTATCTTCATTACCTTGTTACCCACTCTAACATAGGAGGCCATCTAAATAAAATACTTTATACACATATATATATATATTCTTCGACTTTCTTCTCTAACTCTTTATAAAATATAACTCTCCTAATTAAGTCTAACATCCCTTTTATTTCCTACAACGTATGATTCTCCTACTATGTCTATCATCACGTTATTCCTTTCCAAATTATGATTCTCCTACTATGTCTATCATCACGTTATTCCTTTCCAAATTATGATTCTCCTACTATGTCTATCATCAATTTATTCCTTTCTAAATTATGATTCTCCTACTATGTCTATCATCAATTTATTCTTTTCTAATTCTTCGTATACTTCTCATTTCTCTCTAAGGCCTTAAGCTTCACTCTCTGCTTGTTCTCTCCTTATCACTTTTTCCTTTAAAAAATCTAATTCTGATCTCGTCTTTCTTCCTAAAAATATTTCAGCTGGTGACTTTCCTTTTGCTGTTTCCGTACTGTTGTATGCTAACAATGATAACCACCATTGACCTTCTCCATATTTTGCCTTTTTCAACCAACTCTTTACTAGCGCTACCATTCTTTCAGCTTGTCCATTGCTTCTTGGGTAATAAGGTGGTGATAATAAATGTCTAATATTCCACCTATCACAAAATTTATCAAATGCTCTACCTTTAAACGCTGGACCTCCATCTGATACTATCGTCTTCATCAAACCATATTTGCCTACAAAATCCTTTATCTTGTCTAAAGCTACTCTTGTTGATAAACCTGAAACTTGCTGACAATCTATCCATTTTGAACCTGCATCTACCATGATAAAAAATCTTTTCTTCTCATATTCTAAAAAATCTACATGTATTCTTTCGCATGGAATGTCTGTTTTTGGCCATTTATCTTCCTTATTCTTTGCTGGAACATTAGCCCACATGTTACACGTTTCACAGCTCCTTGCTAACTCTTCTATTTCCTTATTCATCTTAGGCCACCACATATATTCTCTTGCTTTATTTTTCATTCTTTCTATGCCTTGATGACCTGAATGTATTACATTTAAGGTTTCCTTTCTTAATTTATTCGGTATCACTAATCTATATCCTCTCAATAAACAATTGTCTTCTATATTTAATTCACTCTTAACTTTTTTAAACGCTTTATCTTCATTTTTCCATTCTATATCTCCTTTTAAACAAGCTTTAATTCTTATTAATTCTTCATCTTTTTGGGATATCTTATCTACTATATCTAATGTTATAGGGTTTTCTCTTGTATCTATTCTCACCGCTCTTATAATATTACAATTTACATTTTCTTCTTCTTCTATATATTCTAAACTATTGATTACTGGTTCTATGTCTTCAATGTCTTTATTAAACAATCTTGATAAAATGTCCGGTAAGCAATTTTGTTTACCTTCTCTGAATTTTATTTCAAAATCGAAATTACCAACTAAAATTAGCCATTTTTGCAACCGGGGTGAAATCATAAGTTCCTTATTCTCTTTTTTAAATAAATCTACCAACGGTTTATGGTCCGTATACAATAAAAACCTTTTTCCTATCAGATATTCCTTACATTTCGTAAGCCCGAATTTCACTGCTAGAGCCTCTCTTTCTATCGTTGAATAATTTTTCTCAGTGCTATTAAATCGTCTCGATAAAAATAAAACAGGTTTCTCCACATTATCTATCATCTGCAACAAAACTCCTCCTATACCTTCATTAGAAGCATCTACTGCTAAAATAATATTTAATTTCTCATTAAAACAACTTAAAATCGGCTTCTCTACCATCTTTATTTTCAACTTTTCGAAACTTTTCTCCTGTGCTTCTCCCCATTCAAACTTTTTATTTTTCTTTAATAAATCATACAACGGTGTAGCAATTTCTGCAAAATTTTGAACAAACCGATGATAATAATTTGTTGCTCCTAAAAACGCTTGTACCTCCGCTTTATTATTCGGGGCTCTCATATTTATGATCTTATCTATATTCTTTCCAATTGGCGTAATCTCATTTCCCTTTATAACATGTCCTAAATACTTTATTTCTTTTACTCCAAAAACGCTCTTCTTCAAATTAGCTTTTAAACCATTTTCTAATATAATATCTAACACTTTAACTAATCTCGAATTGTGTTCTTCTTCTGTTCTACCAGATATCAAAACATCATCTAAATAATACATTATTCCTTTTATTCCTTGAAATAACGCCGTCATCGTTCTTTGAAATATTGACGCTGATATTTTCAACCCAAAAGGTAATCGGCAGAATGCAAACAAACCTCTATGAGTTGTAATCGTTAGTATCTTACTTGTCTTTTCACTCACCTTAATTTGCAAATAAGCATTCGAAAAATCAATCTTTGAAAACAGGGTGTCTCCTCTTAAATTCGCTAGCAATTGTTCTATTCTAGGTAGTGGATACTTTTCATTTATTACGCACTTATTAACCGTTACTCTATAGTCTATACACAATCTTAAACTGTTATCTGGTTTTCTTATGGGCACTAAAGGTGTTGCCCATTCACTATGCACTATTGGTTTTATTATTCCGTCTTTTAACCATTTATCTAATTCTTTATCTATCTCTTCTATCCAGGAAAACGGTAATCTTCTTATGCCGCAAAACTTAGGCCTATAATTTTCTTCTAATCGTATATCTACTTCAAAATTTTTCAGAGTACCTAATTCTTCTTTAAAGACTTCATTATACCTATTCAAAATAATCTTTATTTCTTTGTCAACAATATCTTCAACAACATTCTGGTCTACCATATTATTAATTTCTTGTTTAATTTCGACTGAATTTACCTCTATTGTCTTTGTATCTCTTGTTTTCTTATTTTCTTCTAAGTTGCTTCTATATTTAATCAAAAATTCTGGTGTTCGATTTCTAAGTTTATCGAGAACTAATTCTTGTTTATCCTCTATAATAGGTAACTTAAATCTATCGAAATCTATCCTTTCACTATTTTCATCATTACTTACAGGGATAGTATCGAAAAATTTCCACCAATTATAAACTGGACCTAACGTTCTTATATCATCCCATCCTAAAATCGGTTCAATCTTCAACGTCGTTATCCACAAATTTATACTTTTATTAACTCTTGGTAACCTTACCCTATAATACCCTAAAATTTTCACCATGCTACCATCCAATTGTTTGGCTTTTATCTTTTTAGTAACAAACTCTTTCTCTGGCCAAAATCTCATAAAATCCTTTATACTTATTAAACTAATTTCTGCTCCTGTATCTAATAAAAAACAAATTTCTGCTTCCTCCATGTTTATCTTTACTCTAGGGCATCTATTTTTCATTAAAAAATTCTCTAATTCCATCTTTAGTACGTCTACCCTAGTTGCCTTTTTAATTCTATATATTTCAAAATCTCTACTTTTTATCTTTATATCACTTCTATTAATATCGCTTGAATTATAATTATCAACGTTAAAGCACTTTTTATCATCGCAAAATTTCTCGTTCTTATTACCATAATTATTCTTACTTGCAATAGCATTATCAACATTATCAAAATTATCATTATTAAAATTAAAATCTTTATTCTTATTTTCTACTAAATTATCAACGTTAAAAAAATTATTATCATTACCAAATTTATCATTATAATTAAAATATCTATTCTTACCTGAACTAGAATTATCAACCTTAGAAAAATTATTATTACAAAATTTATCATTAAAATTAAAATATTTATTCTTACCTGAATTAAAACTATCAACATTAGAAAAATTTACAAAATTTATCATTAAAATTAAAATATTTATTCTTAACTGAATTAAAATTATCAACCTTAGAAAAATTATTATCATTACAAAATTTATCATTAAAATTAAAATATTTCTCTCTTTGTCATTTATTGCAATTTTCTTGTGTGTGTCCTTCTTGGGCACAATTATTGCACCTTACAATTGAATTGTTTACTCTGCAACTTATAGCCACATGGCCATTCTTGCCACACCTCGCGCATCTTAGATTCTTCGTTATCTCACACTGGCGCGACATGTGGCCCGGCTGACCACAACTATAGCAAATTATCTGTCTGTAATTATCCGTTCGTATGAAGTTGTTTATATATCTTTTATCTTCCTCTCTTAATATATTCTTAATATTTTCTTACTCTTTAATCTCTATCTTAACGTAAGTCGTATTTCTTCCTATAATTAAACCTAACGTGAAACTTAAAATTAGCACCAAAAATATAATTATACTTATATTTTCAAGTATTAAACTTAATAAATTTATTTGCGTAATATACATTAAAGTGTACTCAATAACCACTTGATTAAAATAATTTTAACTAATCTTAAACAATTAAATAAATATAAACATACGAATAAAACCAATACCAAGATCCAAAATTTATATAACATCAATAAGAGAACCGAAATTATCAAAAATTTATATATATTTTTTATTATTTTTTTTTTACCTTGTTCCAATGTATAATTAGACTGACTTTTGATCTTCTAAAGCCTTGATCAATCGCTGTAAGGCACCACTGTACCAATATGGGATTGATATTTATTGCTGAGGCTAGTGGGAGAGACTGAATATCTATGGAACTAATAATAAATAAATAAATATATAATTATTAATAATTTCTAATACTAATTCATTACTTTTACTCTTTATTCAACTTCTATCAAATCCAAAATAATAATCAAAATATCGTCTGTAAATTAATAATCCAATATCGTCTGTAAATTCTTTTATTAAATTAATAATCGGAAAATCATCGGTCAATAAAATATAAAATAATTTTCGAAGAATCCAAATTATCCAAAACTGAACTTCGAAGAATTAAAAAATATATATATATATATAAAAAATTAAACAATTTTCGAAGAATCAATTATATAAAAATTAAAATCTCATTATTCAAAATATGTAAATCTTAAATCTAGTACAAATATTACCAATTTTCGAAATATAAACATATAAATATTAAACTATTATTATTCAAATATAAAAATCTTAAATTTCGTACAATGTTAAATATACATAATAACAAAATTATAAAAATGTTAAATTTCGTACCATCTTAAATTTACATAATACTACATCCAGCAACAATTACGATATTAAGTAAACTAGTTATAAGATATTTTTATTTTATTAGGCAAATTATAATTGATTGTGGGTGTTTATTTCCATCCAGATCAGAAAAAAATGATTGTATTCTTCACATTAATTGTTTGTGTGTCTTTTTTGTCAGATAGAGGACTCTGGACGTTCGAGGTTTCCGGTGTAAATCATAACTCAATTCGACGTGTCTAGGACTGGGAATTGCCTCTTGCGACCTCACTTAATACTCCATTTGCGATTTCTTTACTTTATTTGTATCTTTTCTCAATTTATTTTTCTTACTATATCTTTTCTCAATTTTTTTCTTCTCATTTTTGATAATTCTTTTGTATTTTTAAAAATAATTGATAAATTTAGGTCCATTTTTTAAACAATTCTTTACGTTTTTTTTTCATTATACGTATGTCGTAATTTTTAAAGGGATCATAACTATCCGGGATCTTCACGGGATTCAAAGGGGTCCCTTTAAAATTTCAATTTTTTAAAGGATAAAGAACTATACGGCATTATCACGTTTGAACCATGATATAGAAGAATCTTATTTTAAAAAGCGTTTTTCGCGTTTCGTTTTTTAATTTTATTGTTATACATTAATTTTCAATGTTGTTTTTTTGGCCTTATGAAATATGATATGTCTAATATAGGGTATCAATCGATAGCTAATCAAAAGATCCAACTGGTGGTCAATCTCTCCCCCATATTGAGCGGGTCTAGGTCTTGGGGGGTCAGAAATATTTTTATCAACACAAAATATCGATATAGGTATCAAATAAAAGTTAATTTTAATATGGTTTGACTGAAAGTCTTTATTCTTGGTTTTGATGGGAATAACTTGGTCTGGGGGGTAGGGGTGGGGGGGGGGGGGCTGTAAAAAATATTTTTTTTTGAAATGGGTATCAAATAAAAGCTAATTTTAATATTGTTAGACTGAAAGTCTTTATTCTTGGTCTTGATGAGTTTTACTTGGTCTGGAGGGTAGGGGTGGAGGGGGGGGGAGGTATAAAATATAATTTTTTTTGATATGGGTATCAAATAAAAGTTAATTTTTATATCGTTTGACTGAAAGTCTTTATTCTTGGTCTGGGTGGGTATGACTTGGCCTGGGTAGGGGTTAATAGAGGGGAGGGGGTGTAAAAAAAAATTTTTTTGATATCGATATCAAATAAAAGCTAATTTTAATATGGATTGGCTGAAGTTATTCATTTTTTTCTTGATGGGTATGGATGTTAGGCCCTCAAAATAAACAAAATGTCTAGTTGGTTAGAATTTACAGAAATATAAGAGAATGAAGATAAAACAATTTTTTAAATCTTTTTTCGGTTCCAATCCTTAACTATATATATTTAGCAGTGTTCTATATTTAGCGCATTATTCCATAGCTATTTTTTTTAGTATCGATAGCTTTAGCATGCTACATTTTTTTAAAAAGAGCTCGTTACTAAATAAATAACAAAAATTATTATAATAATTTTATAATTAGCGCTAAATATATAACACTGCAAAATATATATTTCAAGTTCAGTATTGGAACCGAAAAAAGATTTTAAAAATTGCTTTATCTACATTCTCTTATATTTCTGTAAATTCTTTCCAACTAGACATTTTGTTAATATTTTGAGGGCCTGACATCTATACCCATCAAGAAAAAAAATGAATAATTTCAGTCAATCCATATTAAAATTAGCTTTTATTTGATACCCATATCAAAAAAATTATTTCTTACACCCCCTCCCCTCTATAAACTCCCCCCCCCATAGGCCAAGTCATACTTACCCAGACCAAGAAAAAAGTCTTTCAGTCAAACAATATAAAAATTAGCTTTTATTAGATACCTATATCAAAAAAAAATATTTTTTATACCCCCCCCCCTCCACCTTTACCCCCCAGACTAAGTCATACCCACCAAGACCAAAAATAAAGACTTTCAGTCAAACAATATTAAAATTAGCTTTTATTTGATACCCATCAAAAAAAAAATTTTTTTACACCCACCCCCCTTCCACCCCCTACCCTTCAGACCAAGTCATACCCATCAAGACCAAGAATAAAGATTTTCAGTCAAACCATATTAAAATTAGCTTTTATTTGATACCCATATCAATAAAAAATATTTTTTACACACCCCCCCCCCACCCTCCAGACCAAGTCATACCCATCCAGACTAAGAATGAAGACCTTCAGTAAACCATATTTAAGCAGCTTTTATTTGATACCCATATCGATATTTTGTGTTGATAAAAATATTTCTGACCACCCAAGACCTAGACCCGCTTATTATGGAGGAGAGTTTGACCACCAGTTGAATAGATCTTTTGATTAGCTATCGATTGATACCCTATATTAGACATATCATATTTCATAAGGCCATAAAAAACAACATTGAAAATTAATGAATAACAATAAAATTAATAAACGAAACGCGCGAAAAACGTAAAATAAGATTCTTCTATATCATGGTTCAAACGTGATAATGCCGTATAGTTCTTTATCCTTTAAAAAATGAAATTTTAAAGGTATCCCTTTAAATCCCGTGAAGATCCTGGATAGTTATGATCCCTTTAAAAATTACGACATATGTATGATGAAAAATAAACGTAAAAAATTGGACCTATATAAATTATTTTTAAAAATACAAAAGAATTATCAAAAATAAGAAGAAAAAAAATTAAATATAGTAAGAAAAATAAATTGAGAAAAGATACAAATAAAGTAAAGAAATCGCAAAAAGTTAGAAATAAAATAAGAAGGAATGACAAAAATAAATACAAATTTAAGAAAAATTTATAATTTTTTTAGAAAAATTTATAATTTTTTTAAAAAAATTACGATTTCCCTTTTTGAATGGGAATTTTACTTTTTTGATTGGCACTTTTCCTTTCCTTTTGGGAATTTTCCTTTTTCGATTGACACTTTATCTTTTTTGATTGAATCTCTTCCTTTTTTGATCGGACCTTTTCCTTTTATGATTGAAACTTTTCCTTTTTTGATTGGGACTTTTCCTTTTTAGAATGGGAAACCCTGTAAATATTAACAGATATTAATTAATATTAACAAATATAAATTAATATTAACAAATATAAATTAATATTAACAAATATAAATTAATATTAACAAATATAAATTAATATTAACAAATTTAAATTAATATTAACAAATATAAATTAATATTAACAATAAAATTTTTGAAAAATATAATCCTGCATCTGCATTTTTTAACTTGAGGGAAATCATTCCTCCTCCCCGCAGCGTACGCGCCTGGATATACCTTATATTGATTAATAAATATATTTAACGATATAAGTCTTAATAGGAATTATACCAATATGTTAACTAAATATACAATTTTTATCATGGCAGCAATGTGTCATTTGTTACCTTATTTCCTGCTAATAGAAACTCTGACCTCTTGGAACTCCAAGAAATTAAAAAATGCAATAAATATAGGTCCCTTTAAATTCTTTTATTTTTATCTCTAATTTATAGTGTTTTGGGAAACCCTGGTCTCCAATCCCTAAAATATTTTAATCAGTTGTATAAAAAAAATCAATAAGGATGGGGGTTAAAAATGAGTCCCTTTCCCTCAAACAAAAATTCAAAAGGAAATTACAAGTGTTTCTTCGAAACACTCCATTTTCCCTCTTAGTTCAACATAGTGTTGTTAAAAAGCCGAGCAAGCCGGCTCAGGAGTTGGCTCGAATCTAATTTGGAGCCAAAATTTATTTATTTAAGTGAGGGGTGGGTGTGAAGTGGCCTCGCATATTGCGCGTATTTTTATAAATACTGAGGCGGATACGGTTTTCTGCAAGTTAGACTTCAGAAATGCCTTCAACAGCATCTATAGGAGCGCGTTCTTACCCTCTTTTCTACATCATTTCACAAAATACTTGAATTTCCTTAATTCCTGTTATGGATTTCTTTCATAACTCAAATTCGGGGAAATATCCTCTGAAGAGGGGATTCGACAAGATGATCCGCTAGGTCCCTTCTCTTTACTATAGGTATTCAGGATTTGATTAAAAATTTAAAGTCTGATTTCATATTAGACCTAAATTTATGGTGTCTCGACGATGGCTCTTTTGGCGGCTCTTTATCTAATGTTTTGTCAGCCATAGAATACGTTGAAATGGAAGCATCTAAAATTAGTCTTTCCCTAAATAGAAAGAAGTGTGAAATATCTTCACTCCATAACAAGGATTTTATCTCTCCCCAGATTTTATAATCATTCCACACGAGTAACTCAGGTCCGTGAAGTTGTAAGAAAGATGTAAGGATCAATTAACAAAACCTATGCCATTATTTAGAGTCTTAATTGATCCTAATTGATCTTCAAACCAGACATCAGCAGAATTAAAGGTTATTGAGTTATAAGCAAAATAATGAAAGTGCGAAGATTTGCAGCTGTAAGAATGATTTGAGGATCAATTACCGAAACTTATATCATTGTATAGCCCGTTAATTGATCCTAATTGATCTTCTATCCGGAAAGCAGCGGAATAAACCGTTACTGAGTTATGAGCAAAATAAGAAAGTGTTGGCACTTTGCCAAAACCAATAATATAAAAGATCACGATCTGAAACTTGGCAATTATTTAGGCTTTAATTTGTGCGTTAATAATATCCAAACCGGATATCGATATCATTAACCGCAACTGAGTTATGACCTGTTTTTATAGCGTGAAGTTGTAAGGATCACGATCTGAAAGTTGGCAATTATTTAAGCTTTAATTTGTGCGTTAATAATATCCAAACCGGATATCGATATCACTAACCGCAACTGAGTTATGACCTGTTTTTATAGCGTGAAGTTAATTTTTTTTAAAAGTGAGGATCAATTACCAAAATATATGCCAAAGTGTGGAAGCGTTAATTGATCCTCCAGAATCTTTAAACCGCATATCAACAGAATGAACCGTTCGTGAGTTATAAGCAAAACAAAAAAGTATTGGCACTTTGCCAAAACTGCCAAAACCGAAAATAAAAAAGATCATGTTTTGAAGCTTGGCAATTATGTAGTATTCAATACGTACATTAACAATCACCAAACCGGATATCGATATCACTAACCAATACCGAGTTATAACCATTTTAAAAACGTTAAGTTGGCGGAAATATTTAAGCTGTAAGAACGATTTTACCGAAACTTATACCATTGTATAGCCCGTTAATTGATCCTAATTGATCTTCTATCCGGAAAGCAGCAGAATGAACCGTTACTGAGTTATGAGCAAATTAAGAAATTGCTGGCACTTAGCCAAAACCGAAAATATAAAAGATCACGATCTGAAATTTGGCAATTATTTAGGCTTTAATTTGTGCGTTAATAATATCCAAACCGGATATCGATATCACTAACCGCAACCGAGTTATGACCTGTTTTTAAAGAGTGAAGTTGTAAGAATTTTTTTAAAAGGTGAGGATCAATTACCAAAAACTATACCAAATTGTGGTGCGTTAATATATCCTCCAGAATCTTTAAACCGCATATCAACGGAATGAACCGTTCGTGAGTTATTAGCAAAACAAAAAAGTATTGGCACTTTGCCAAAACTGCCAAAATCGAAAATAAAAAAGATCATGTTTTGAAACTTGGCAATTATGTAGTATTTAATACGTACATTAACAATCACCAAACCGGATATCTATATCACTAACCAATACCGAGTTATAACCGTTTTAAAAACGTTAGGTTGGCGGAAATATTTAAGCTGTAAGAACGATTTGAGGATCAATTACCGAAACTTATACCATTGTATAGCCCGTTAATTGATCCTAATTGATCTTCTATCCGGAAAGCAGCAGAATGAACCGTTACTGAGTTATGATCAAATTAAGAAAGTGCTGGCACTTAGCCAAAACCGAAAATATAAAAGATCACGATCTGAAATTTGGCAATTATTTAGGCTTTAATTTGTGCGTTAATATCCAACCCGGATATCGATATCACTAACCGCAACCGAGTTATGACCTGTTTTTAAAGCGTGAAGTTGTAAGAATTTTTTTAAAAAGTGAGGATCAATTACCAAAATATATGCCAAAGTGTGGTGCGTTAATTGATCCTCCAGAATCTTTAAACCGCATATCAACAGAATAAACCGCTCGTGAGTTATAAGCAAAATAGAAAGGTTTTGGCACCTTGCCAAAATTAAAAATTTGAGCAATCATTTTTTTAGTTATAGCCAATATTTAGTACCTTAATTGATCCTCCATATTCTTTAAACGGAATGTCAAAAAAATTAAAGGCTATTGAGTTATAAGCAAAATAATGAAAGTGCGAAGATTTGCAGCTGTAAGAATGATTTGAGGATCAATTACCGAAACTTATATCATTGTATAGCCCGTTAATTGATCCTAATTGATCTTCTATCCGGAAAGCAGCGGAATGAACCGTTACTGAGTTATGAGCAAAATAAGAAAGTGTTGGCACTTTGCCAAAACCGAAAATATAAAAGATCACGATCTGAAACTTGGCAATTATTTAGGCTTTAATTTGTGCGTTAATAATATCCAAACCGGATATCGATATCACTAACCGCAACTGAGTTATGACCTGTTTTTATAGCGTGAAGTTAATTTTTTTAAAATGTGAGGATCAATTACCAAAAACTATACCAAATTGTGGTGCGTTAATATATCCTCCAGAATCTTTAAACCGCATATCAACGGAATGAACCGTTCGTGAGTTATTAGCAAAACAAAAAAGTATTGGCACTTTGCCAAAACTGCCAAAATCGAAAATAAAAAAGATCATGTTTTGAAACTTGGCAATTATGTAGTATTTAATACGTACATTAACAATCAACAAACCGGATATCTATATCACTAACCAATACCGAGTTATAACCGTTTTAACGTTAAGTTGGCGGAAATTTTTAAGCTGTAAGAACGATTTGAGGATCAATTACCGAAACTTATACCATTGTATAGCCCGTTAATTGATCCTAATTGATCTTCTATCCGGAAAGCAGCAGATGAACCGTTACTGAGTTATGAGCAAATTAAGAAAGTGCTGGTAGCCAAAACCGAAAATATAAAAGATCACGATCTGAAATTTGGCAATTATTTAGGCTTTAATTTGTGCGTTAATAATATCCAAACCGGATATCGATATCATTAACCGCAACTGAGTTATGACCTGTTTTTATAGCGTGAAGTTGTAAGAATCTTTTTAAAAAGTGAGGATCAATTACCAAAATATATACCAAAGTGTGGTGCGTTAATTGATCCTCCAGAATCTTTAAACCGCATATCAACAGAATGAACCGCTCGTGAGTTATAAGCAAAATAGAAAGGTTTTGGCACCTTGCCAAAATTAAAAATTTGAGCAATCATTTTTTTAGTTATAGCCAATATTTAGTACCTTAATTGATCCTCCATATTCTTTAAACGGAATGTCAAAAAAATTAAAGGCTATCGAGTTATAAGCAAAATAATGAAAGTGCGAAGATTTGCAACTGTAAGAATGATTTGAGGATCAATTACCGAAACTTATATCATTGTATAGCCCGTTAATTGATCCTAATTGATCTTCTATCCGGAAAGCAGCGGAATGAACCGTTACTGAGTTATGAGCAAAATAAGAAAGTGTTGGCACTTTGCCAAAACCGAAAATATAAAAGATAACGATCTGAAACTTGGCAATTATTTAGGCTTTAATTTGTGCGTTAATAATATCCAAACCGGATATCGATATCATTAACCGCAACTGAGTTATGACCTGTTTTTATAGCGTGAAGTTGTAAGAATCTTTTTAAAAAGTGAGGATCAATTACCAAAATATATGCCAAAGTGTGGTGCGTTAATTGATCCTCCAGAATCTTTAAACCGCATATCAACAGAATGAACCGCTCGTGAGTTATAAGCAAAATAGAAAGGTTTTGGCACCTTGCCAAAATTAAAAATTTGAGCAATCATTTTTTTAGTTATAGCCAATATTTAGTACCTTAATTGATCCTCCATATTCTTTAAACGGAATGTCAAAAAAATTAAAGGCTATTGAGTTATAAGCAAAATAATGAAAGTGCGAAGATTTGCAGCTGTAAGAATGATTTGAGGATCAATTACCGAAACTTATATCATTGTATAGCCCGTTAATTGATCCTAATTGATCTTCTATCCGGAAAGCAGCGGAATGAACCGTTACTGAGTTATGAGCAAAATAAGAAAGTGTTGGCACTTTGCCAAAACCGAAAATATAAAAGATCACGATCTGAAAGTTGGCAATTATTTAAGCTTTAATTTGTGCGTTAATAATATCCAAACCGGATATCGATATCACTAACCGCAACTGAGTTATGACCTGTTTTTATAGCGTGAAGTTAATTTTTTTTAAAAGTGAGGATCAATTACCAAAATATATGCCAAAGTGTGGAAGCGTTAATTGATCCTCCAGAATATTTAAACCGCATATCAACAGAATGAACCGTTCGTGAGTTATAAGCAAAACAAAAAAGTATTGGCACTTTGCCAAAACTGCCAAAACCGAAAATAAAAAAGATCATGTTTTGAAGCTTGGCAATTATGTAGTATTCAATACGTACATTAACAATCACCAAACCGGATATCGATATCACTAACCAATACCGAGTTATAACCATTTTAAAAACGTTAAGTTGGCGGAAATATTTAAGCTGTAAGAACGATTTTACCGAAACTTATACCATTGTATAGCCCGTTAATTGATCCTAATTGATCTTCTATCCGGAAAGCAGCAGAATGAACCGTTACTGAGTTATGAGCAAATTAAGAAATTGCTGGCACTTAGCCAAAACCGAAAATATAAAAGATCACGATCTGAAATTTGGCAATTATTTAGGCTTTAATTTGTGCGTTAATAATATCCAAACCGGATATCGATATCACTAACCGCAACCGAGTTATGACCTGTTTTTAAAGAGTGAAGTTGTAAGAATTTTTTTAAAAAGTGAGGATCAATTACCAAAAACTATACCAAATTGTGGTGCGTTAATATATCCTCCAGAATCTTTAAACCGCATATCAACGGAATGAACCGTTCGTGAGTTATTAGCAAAACAAAAAAGTATTGGCACTTTGCCAAAACTGCCAAAATCGAAAATAAAAAAGATCATGTTTTGAAACTTGGCAATTATGTAGTATTTAATACGTACATTAACAATCACCAAACCGGATATCTATATCACTAACCAATACCGAGTTATAACCGTTTTAAAAACGTTAGGTTGGCGGAAATATTTAAGCTGTAAGAACGATTTGAGGATCAATTACCGAAACTTATACCATTGTATAGCCCGTTAATTGATCCTAATTGATCTTCTATCCGGAAAGCAGCAGAATGAACCGTTACTGAGTTATGATCAAATTAAGAAAGTGCTGGCACTTAGCCAAAACCGAAAATATAAAAGATCACGATCTGAAATTTGGCAATTATTTAGGCTTTAATTTGTGCGTTAATATCCAACCCGGATATCGATATCACTAACCGCAACCGAGTTATGACCTGTTTTTAAAGCGTGAAGTTGTAAGAATTTTTTTAAAAAGTGAGGATCAATTACCAAAAACTATACCAAATTGTGGTGCGTTAATTGATCCTCCAGAATCTTTAAACCGCATATCAACGGAATGAACCGTTCGTGAGTTATTAGCAAAACAAAAAAGTATTGGCACTTTGCCAAAACTGCCAAAATCGAAAATAAAAAAGATCATGTTTTGAAACTTGGCAATTATGTAGTATTTAATACGTACATTAACAATCACCAAACCGGATATCGATATCACTAACCAATACCGAGTTATAACCGTTTTAAAAACGTTGTTGGCGGAAATATTTAAGCTGTAAGAACGATTTGAGGATCAATTACCGAAACTTATACCATTGTATAGCCCGTTAATTGATCTTCTATCCGGAAAGCAGCAGAATGAACCGTTACTGAGTTATGAGCAAATTAAGAAAGTGCTGGCACTTAGCCAAAACCGAAAATATAAAAGATCACGATCTGAAATTTGGCAATTATTTAGGCTGTAATTTGTGCGTTAATATCCAACCCGGATATCGATATCACTAACCGCAACCGAGTTATGACCTGTTTTTAAAGCGTGAAGTTGTAAGAATTTTTTTAAAAAGTGAGGATCAATTACCAAAAACTATACCAAATTGTGGTGCGTTAATTGATCCTCCAGAATCTTTAAACCGCATATCAACAGAATGAACCGTTCGTGAGTTATAAGCAAAATAGAAAGGTTTTGGCACCTTGCCAAAATTAAAAATTTGAGCAATCATTTTTTTAGTTATAGCCAATATTTAGTACCTTAATTGATCCTCAGTATTCTTCAAACGGAATGTCAAAAAAATTAAAGGAAAGTGAGTTTATCAACAATAAATATTTCAAGGTCAAATTTCGACCTGACAAATTATGGATATTCATTTTTTAGTTCTCCGTTGATAACAAGAAGTTTAATAGCCGAAATTAAAATGTAAAAGTTAATAACAAAATTAATAAAAACGTACACTAAAACAAAATCTAGTGCAGCGACAGACATTCTATTAATTTTGCCATTATTTAATCATTGTAAAATTTTTTATGAGCTTACTAAATGTTTCAAGGTCAAATTTATTCCACTGAAATTATATATGCACTGTCCTATTAAATTTTATCGTTTAAAAGGCCAATGATAAAGCTCGAAAGCCTATTATATTATTCTTATAAAAGTATATTCCTTTTTTATTGATAGATCTTAACTATTTTAAAAAATATTAGAAGAATGTAAGTAAACTTGAATTACAAGTAGCTATCTAAAAAAAATATGTATTATTTAATTTAGCCAAGTATATCGGCCTTTATGGCTTTTGTACTTGTCGTTATATTTTAATCTAAGTCGAAGATTTTTTATGTAATATAATAGGGAAGGAATGGTAAATAATATTATGTACGAATAGTAATATATATTTGTTATAATCACTATATATATTTATTATAAGCGTGGGGGCGTTGTGTTCTAATTAATGTTGTTTAAATTTTTCGGCTTGAGTACCCTTGGATATTTCATAGGAGATATGTGGAATTGATTGAGATTTCATCCAATCGTCAGGTTGTTGTTGTAGGTACGGGAAGGCCCGAGATCAGGGAAAAGATCATAACGTTATCTAATATCCCTGAGAAAGCTATATATAAAGATTATAAATTATTTTAACTATATAATACTTGGTTCTCAGTTATTCAATACGATGTACGGATATTGTGTGTTAGCCGTTTTAAAAAATGGGCACAAATAGAATCGTTTAACAATATTATATATTTTTTTTTAATTTCTATAAATTTGAAAATTATAAGATTTTTAGCCTAGTGTTGTTAATCGAAAAAATTGACCCAAATTGATTTGAGTTATGAACTCGAGTCGTGAACTCAAGTCTATATACTTAAATCGACTAGAAACTTGAGTCGTCGACTAGAGAATGAGAATTTTCATAATTATAACTATTTCTCATTTTTATTATGAATTTCTTCAAAGTAATAATAAAGATCGTTGTTTTTTGATCTTATAGCATCACACAGCATATTTTTATTTTTTATATTAATGTGGTGCAGATATGCCCCAGGCTAGATTTCCATATCTACTGTTATTTTTTTGACGGATTTTATTCATAATATAATATTTGGACTTTACGCTATATAATTTAAAAAATTGAGCATTTTTATCAGAACTAAAATCTTGGCCATTATGGATTAAATGGCCATACTGGAGCTAATGGGAGGGAGTCTGAATTTAGTTTTTGCATGAATAATTGTAAATGTAAGAGGAATTTGGTGACGTAATGGAAATAGTTGTTTGATATATTTTCTTTAAGAAAGGTATAAATCGGGCCTAATTTTTCAAGCCCGGCTGGGCCCGAAATTTTTTAAAAAAAGTTTTGCTGACCCGGCCTGAATTTATTTAAATATAGAAATTTATTTTTATAATTACTCAAAATAAAAGATATTGCTATATAAGTATAATCAAATATTTTTATTTTAAATAAAAAATATAACGTAAAATTAAAATATTTAAAAAAATTTCCAAGACCAGGTACCAGCTAGATTTTTTTAAAAAAAATATTAAATCCGATCCATCCCTTATTTATTTTTTAAAAAATAAATCAAGGTACGGGCCGGACTGATCTCTAGTCTAAGTACAAAAAAAAAAATTTTTTCTTGATATTTTGATTAGATGCTTTAAAAATTTTAGTTATTCTTAATGTGTTAATTAAATATATTTTTTTTAAGAAATCACTAAAAAATAAAATTATAAATATATAATTGATTTATTAATCACATGTGGGAACTGGTTAATTTTTTTTATAATTAAAAACAATATTTGTAAATTTTTATAGGGTGTTTGTAAAAAATTTTGATATTTTTTAACTTTAATTAACACGAACGTCAAAGAAGTTAAGAATGAAAATAGTTTTTTTATGTTATGAACACATGTATATTTATATCATTTTTTGAGTTTGTAAAAAAACATTTCGATAAAAATTTATCTTTGTTTTGCTTATAACTAACCGTTAAACAAGATTAGCTAATATGCCTGCTTATTGAATGATAATAGAGCGGGGATGGTTGGGACACTTTCAAACCTTAATAATTTTAATATTAATAGACTTATCTGATAATTAAAACATCTTCTGAATCCCAGAAGTATTGGCTATTTGAAATAATTAATATATATTTTATAAAGATTATATTTTTTTAGAAAATTTAATTTAAAAAAAAAAATTTTTTTTGCCCCAACCATGACAGACTCTGTGTACGTTGGGACACACATATGTGATAGTTGGGACACTCGTGAAATAGAGGTCTAAATAAATTTAAAAATTTTAAATCAATAATCCAGTAAGAATAGATATGACACATATGATTTTATTGATAGTGTAATTCATAATCAATAACTATATAAAAAAAATTTTAGCAAAATTTAGCAAATTTATTTTGAGAAAAAAAAAATTGTAAAAAAAAATTTCATTTAATCATAAACATAGTGAAAGATAAGTATTTAATTATTCATTATTCAAAATACTAAATTAATAATAAAATTATAAAATGAGCTAAAATGGCGTATCCCAACTATACTATGACCAACTATGACCGAGCCCACTAACTTTATAAATATCAACCTTGATTCCAAAAGTTTGCCAGATTGGGAAATAGGTTTAAACTTTCCTAAAATCTATTTATTATGATTTTTGAAACGATAAAGGCAAATATTTTATATTAATTTTGGTATGCCAAAACTTCTTCTGTAAAAATTAAAATACTAAATATTTTTCAAATTTTTTTTAGCTAATCATGTATGACGTAATTATCTATGTTAAACTCAAATTTCCAGTCTTATAAATAATAGCTCAAATTATAATCAGAGTATCCTAACGTTCTCCTGTACTAAATGTACCCATATAATTTAAAAAATAAAATTTAAAAATCTTACCAAATTTAATTACGATGGAATATTTATTTATGATTTTTAAAAGAATTTTAGTTAATGAAAAAGATTGATTTATTAAAACATCTGGTTAATATTTAAAATTAATTAAACATTATAATTAATAAATAAATAATTTCTAGCATATTTATTAATATTAGAAAAAAATGATATTAAACACAACAACAGTAATTAATTAGAACACAACGTCCCTACGCCAGGGTTGGGCAAATTTTCAGAAAATTGTATTCGGATACAGATACAGATACTTTATAAAATTTTGTATTTAAGATACAAGATACTAGATACTTTTGAAAAATATTAATAAGATATAAGATAAAAGCTTTATTTTCTTATCTATAATATAAATTTATAAAAAAAATTTAAAATAAATTGTAGAAAATAACAAATTTATTATAAAAGATAATGCGATATTCCATTTAATAATTATATAATTAGTAAATAATAATAAATCAGCATCATAAATCAGCATTATTTTTTAATATTATTAATTTTTCGTTCAATCTTTGACGATTTGGTCTATTAACCATATTAGCAAAGCTAAATAATCTTTCAACGGGGGCTGAGGAGAGTAATATTGTGTTATATTTAATAAATATTTCATATTTATAATTATTTAACATATTTATACTCCGCCTGTCATCTTTCATATAATTTAGGACCTCTATTTCAATATCATTTATTGAATTATTAGAATTGGATGTGGTACTTTTAAGGCAAAAGTAATCATCATCTTCATCAATTGAAGATTTTGTTGAAGTATTAATTTCAATATTATTTTTAAAAACAATTAAAACTTCATGTAATAACAAATCCTGAAGGTATTTTTTTTCTTTTTCACCATCAATCCAACGATTTTTAAAATAGGGATGAGAAATAGTTGCCAAAAATGCACTTTTAAAATTGTTATCAAAATCATATATATTTTTAAATCTTTTATTTAAATAATTTTCTATGGCAACAGCTAATGGTTTGCAAATTGTAGATTGGTTTGAATTAAATTTGTAATTTTTTTAACGACATTTAAAATTGGAGCTGATTCTCCATAATAGCAGTTGATTTCACTCTGTATTTTGTCAATCGCTATAGCCAATGGGGCCATTATATTGCAATATTCTTCTAAATATTGAATTTCAATATCTCTTAATTTAGGAAATTCTAATTTTTGACATAATTTAGGAAGTTCGCTTTTAAATTTTAATAAACTATGAAGACTATCATACAAACTATTCCATCTAGTGCAACAAGGCGTAACTTATTGTTTTCCTAAAACTGCTTTGATAAGTTCTGCAGTTTTAGGCCTATTATTTGCATTCCATAGCTTAGTACATTTAGCTATTGCAGGATGATGAATTTTAGAAATGTTAGTATAATAACTCTCTCGACATCTGTTGTGGCAATTAGACTTATCGTATGGCACAAACAACGAATGTGTTGAGGCAATGTTATTGAGGCTTCTTTAGACCCTTAAATAAACAAATAATAATTTTATTTGAATAAAAATTTTACTAAATTTACAATATATAATAAATTTTAAAGAAGTATTAAATAATACTTTCAATGATTTCGAATTCTATACATTAATCATCATTGTTGTCAAGGTCATTCTCTACAGCTTCCATAGAATATCCAAACTCCTTTAAAGCTTTCTTAAATTTAGAGCCGTTATCTGTAACAGTTGCTATAACTTTTTCGTCAATACCAAAGTCACGATGAATTTCTTTATTATGATCATCTTGAAGTACTTCAAAAAATTTGCCATTAAGTATGCTTAGTTTAAATTTATTGTTATAATTTTCGGTTGAAGAAACATCTGAAGACGAAGATAAACATATTATTCTATTTTCTTCTTCCATAATTTTAAAATAGACATAAAACGATTCAAATATGGTAGTTCTAATTGTTAGCAAATTGCTATATAAAGACCAACGTCATATATCAAAAATTATCTTAAAATATCTAAATTTTGATTAAATTTTTCATTTAAATCTTAAACAATATCTTTTTAAATTTTAATACTATTTAAATTAACCAATATAAATTTTTTTTAAAGTATCTGTATCTTTTTGAATACAAAGTTGGTTAAGATACAAATACTTTTAAATAACATGTATCTTAGATACAAATATCCGCGATACTGCCCAACCCTGCCCCACGCTTATAAATATATATCGTGATTAAAACAAATTATACTGTTGTTGCTTTTTCTGATTTATATATTACTATTCGTACATAATATTATTCACCATTCCTTCACTATTATATTACATAAAAAATCTTCGACTTAGATTAAAATATAACGACAAGTACAAAAGCCATAAAGGCCGATATACTTGGCTAAATTAAATAATACATAATTTTTCTAGATAGCTACTTGTAATTCAAGTTTACTTACATTCTTCTAATATTTTTTAAAATAGTTAAGATCTATCAATAAAAAAGGAATATACTTTTATAAGAATAATATAATAGGCTTTCGAGCTTTATCATTGGCCTTTTAAACGATAAAATTTAATAGGACAGTGCATATATAATTTCAGTGGAATAAATTTGACCTTGAAACATTTAGTAAGCTCATAAAAAATTTTACAATGATTAAATAATGGCAAAATTAATAGAATGTCTGTCGCTGCACTAGATTTTGTTTTAGTGTACGTTTTTATTAATTTTGTTATTAACTTTTACATTTTAATTTCGGCTATTAAACTTCTTGTTATCAACGGAGAACTAAAAAATGAATATCCATAATTTGTCAGGTCGAAATTTGACCTTGAAATATTTATTGTTGATAAACTCACTTTCCTTTAATTTTTTTGACATTCCGTTTGAAGAATACTGAGGATCAATTAAGGTACTAAATATTGGCTATAACTAAAAAAATGATTGCTCAAATTTTTAATTTTGGCAAGGTGCCAAAACCTTTCTATTTTGCTTATAACTCACGAACGGTTCATTCTGTTGATATGCGGTTTAAAGATTCTGGAGGATCAATTAACGCACCACAATTTGGTATAGTTTTTGGTAATTGATCCTCACTTTTTAAAAAAATTCTTACAACTTCACGCTTTAAAAACAGGTCATAACTCGGTTGCGGTTAGTGATATCGATATCCGGGTTGGATATTAACGCACAAATTAAAGCCTAAATAATTGCCAAATTTCAGATCGTGATCTTTTATATTTTCGGTTTTGGCTAAGTGCCAGCACTTTCTTAATTTGCTCATAACTCAGTAACGGTTCATTCTGCTGCTTTCCGGATAGAAGATCAATTAGGATCAATTAACGGGCTATACAATGGTATAAGTTTCGGTAATTGATCCTCAAATCGTTCTTACAGCTTAAATATTTCCGCCAACTTAACGTTTTTAAAACGGTTATAACTCGGTATTGGTTAGTGATATCGATATCCGGTTTGGTGATTGTTAATGTACGTATTAAATACTACATAATTGCCAAGTTTCAAAACATGATCTTTTTTATTTTCGGTTTTGGCAGTTTTGGCAAAGTGCCAATACTTTTTTATTTTGCTTATAACTCACGAACGGTTTATTCTGTTGATATGCGGTTTAAAGATTCTGGAGGATCAATTAACGCACCACACTTTGGCATATATTTTGGTAATTGATCCTCACTTTTTAAAAAAATTCTTACAACTTCACGCTATAAAAACAGGTCATAACTCAGTTGCGGTTAGTGATATCGATATCCGGTTTGGATATTATTAACGCACAAATTAAAGCCTAAATAATTGCCAAGTTTCAGATCGTGATCTTTTATATTTTCGGTTTTGGCAAAGTGCCAACACTTTCTTATTTTGCTCATAACTCAGTAACGGTTTATTCCGCTGCTTTCCGGATAGAAGATCAATTAGGATCAATTAACGGGCTATACAATGATATAAGTTTCGGTAATTGATCCTCAAATCATTCTTACAGCTGCAAGTCTTCGCACTATCATTATTTTGCTTATAACTCAATAACCTTTAATTCTGCTGATGTCTGGTTTGAAGATCAATTAGGATCCATTAAGACTCTAAATAATGGCATAGGTTACTTCTTACAACTTCAGGGACCTGAGTAACTCTGTCTATTAGGTTCCCCTATCGGTTTTTCAACTTCCTCTTGTCAAAATTTTTTGACGATTTGATTCAGTCCCTTTTCAATTCACTCAAGAATCTTCCTCATCTTTCCAACATCAGTTCTTTTTCCTCACTAAAAAATGTCTTTTCCTACCGAAATTCTTACACATATTTAAATCTTCCCCGGTTTTCAAGTATATAACCCTCCTTAAGGCCTTTGAATTAAAATTTAAACATTTTATCGAATCCCTTTTAGTCTTGAATTTTTCGATTTTGATTGGTCCTTCGCCTCTATGCCCGCTTACCGGGATGGTCTTGGATTTTCACCCCCCCCCCCTTCCTAATGGCAATTGCGTGCTTTCTTTCATCTCGAATATCCCTTAACGATTCTATTTCCTCGCTTATCGAGTTGGACGATTCCCTTCTATCTTCAGCTAAACAAGAGTGTCTTACCCTAGCTATCCAAGGATCCGAGTAGCCAGTTTCCAGTCATCTAAGGAGCTTCCTGGTCACTATGCTTCAATGCGCATTTGAAAATCTTTGTCTGTGTCACGATCTAACTAACCTTCAATTGCTCAGAAACGCAAAAAAAAATTCTAACGGCCATGAATGGCTAGACGCGATTCCGAGTGGTAAAAAGGAAACGTTACTCACAGACGATGGGTTTTAAACTGCCATTGGCCATAGGCTTCGTTGCCTTATCTCTTCTGTAGACACCTGTGCTGCCTGTCACAAACAGGTTGATCCCTTCTCTAGACATTGTTATTCTTGTCTCAAAGTCATAGCCGTTTTCTGAGGCACGACAATTTTAATAGGTTAATCGGCAAAGCCTTGATTTCGGCAGGTTTCCCTAATAGTTTGGAGCCATTTGGTCACCTAAATGCCGACAGTAAGCGTCCCGGCGGCATCTCTTTGACGTCTTGGCACGGCGGTAAAAGACTTGTCTGGGATGTCTCGTGTGTTACCTCCTTTCCGGCTAACGGAAATACCGACCCCTTGGAACTCCAAGATCAATAAGTTTAATAAATATAGATTCCTCCCTAATTCTTTTATATTTATTCCCCTCATTTTTAGCGTTCTGGGAAACCTCGGTCCCCAATCCCTAAAGTTCTTAAATCAATTGAGTAAAAGAATTGCATTAAGGACATGGGTCAAAAACGAGTCCATATCTCTTAAACAAAAAATCCAATTCGAAATCCTAAAGGGGAACTACAAATGTTTCTTCGAAACACTCCCTTTTCTCTCTTAGTTCAGCACCTATAATTTGCAAAATATTTTTTTTAGAAGAATATAATAAATATTTTTTTTGTTTTTAAATTTTTTTTTAAACCTAATAATTTATATTATATTATATTATGAAAAATAGATTTATTTATTTGATGTTTTTTTAATAAAAAAAAATGATATGCTGCAATTGTAATATTATTTTTGTTACAATTTACAGTGTTGGGTTGTACAGCGAATACTTGTATCTAAAATACAAGATCCTTTGGTATCTTGTACTCAGTATCTTTTTGACATTTCTAATAAGATACTAGTATTTGTATCTAAGATCCTTTATTTGGAAAAGAACCTTGTATCTATTTCATTTTCATTTTATTAAAAAAAGATACAGATACAAATTCTTATATTCACGTTTAAAATTTTACATCTCACAGTATATAATATATTTTCTTCGAGAATCTTGTATTAATTTCTTTATTTTTTTCCGCCATACTTAATATATTGACAGCCAAAATTAGGTGAAAAATTTACAACTCATTTAAGGTAGATAGATAAAAAAATAACAAAACCAAAACGAAATAAGTATAGATAATATTTTATATATAAAGGTTACTTGATAGAGTATCATTACCAATTTTATTTCATATTTTTACTTTGTAGGATGATTAACACTCATGATAGTGAAGAAGAAGGTAGTGAAATTTAAATTATAGAAATAAGTTCCCCTGAATCATATCCCAATCTTAAAATTTTATATAAAAATTTGTTTAAAAATGAGTTAAAAAAGACAATGTGTTAGATGTAAAACCTGTATAAACAAAAAAATGATAAATAGTAAAATAACAAATTTTGTTAAACTTATTAAAGTATAGTATTTATGTGTAGTTAAAAGGGGCATAAGTTATCTTAAAAATTTAAATTTACAATAGTGTCTACTGTTAAAAGCTGCCCAAGATGACATGGGCAAAAGATCTTAAGAAAATATTTTCATATGATTTGAATATAATGAGGCTTTTCTTGGTACAAATCACATCCATATTTTAGGAACTTATGGATTGAGTCGGATGATAAAAAAAATACCTTCAAAATATATAATTAAAAGAAGCCCTAAATGTATTACCAATGTCTATAATCAAGCTAAAACTATAACACCAATAGATAAAACATCTAATATAGAAAATGATGATTTTTCTTTTGGTGAAGCATATGTTGCTGAGTTCAATCATACAAATAAAATCAAATTGGAAGTTTAAATTATATTAAAGAAAGTCGAAATACATTATAAATGCTTAATTATTATCCTTCCTTTAAGGAAATATTTTTAAAATATAATACTGCAATACCTTCATCAGCTCCAATTAAAAGGTTATTTAGTTTTGGAACAATGTTAAGTACGCCGAAACGGTAAAGGTTTAATGATAAATTATTTGAAAAATTTGATTATCTTATAAAATAATGAATGTATTTTAAATATTCTTTTGCAAATTAATATTTCAACTCCCATTAAAAATACTAGCCCCCCCCCCCCTTCTCAATCTATGAAGAATGGGCTAATACTAATATTAAAATGCCTGATTATTATAATTAACTCATCATTAAATGTTTTATTTATTATTGTAAATATTCATTCTTATTATATGTGTATGTATGTTCTCAAATAATTACTAAAACTGTATTTTATAAAATATTCTAATTTAATTGGTAATGATAATTTAAAAGTATCTTGTATGATACTCTAATTAAACAAAAGATACAAGTATCTTTTATCTTGTATCTTTTTAATATTTTTTAAAAGATACTAGTATCTGTATCTAAGATTCATTTTTTTCACAAAGAATCTGTATCTAGATTCTTTTTCCGGAGGACCTGCCCAACTCTGACAATTTATTAGTGATTTTCATGCCCAAAACTTAAAGCAAAAAAAAATCATTGAAAAAGATTTTTGAACATTTGATAAAAATTTTAAATATTCTTTGTATTTGAGGAAATTTTTTGATAATTTTATTATATAAATATACAATTTGGTAGATGAAATCTTTTATAGTTTTTTTTTATCATCTTTGTAAAATTATTTATTTTTATGCATATTAAAAGAATTGGTTTTTTCTAAATAACTTTTAAAAAAATATTTATATTAGACTTTTTATGTTATTTTATATGATCTTTTTTACGAAAATATTTTAATGTGACAATTGTCATATTCGTTATTTTTAAACATTTTTGAAACTTTTTGAAACAAAAGGGTAAAAGAATAATTATATTGTAAAGATATTAAATTATAAATTCAATGAAGATGTTCCTTGGAAAATTGGCTATTATAATAATCGATATTTTTAAACATATTAGATTTATTTGGACGCTAATGGACAAAAATATGTATTTTTAACATGTTAAATTAAAATTTCAATTAAGATGTAACATATAAAAGTGACAATTGTCATAATCGTTATTTTTAAATTTTTTTAATGTAAATGGGCCAAAATAAGTATTGCTAACATGTTTAAATAAAATTTCAGTGATGATGTACCCTAGATAAGTGACAATTGTCATAATCGTACTTTTTGAAGTTTATTTAATTTTTTGATGGGTATAGTAACATGTTAAATTAAAATTTCAGTGAAGATGTACTATAGATAAGTGATAATTGTCACAATCGTTATTTTTAAAATTTTTTGAATTTTTTAACGCAAATGGGCAAAAATATATATTGTAAATATGTTAAATTAAAATTTCACAAAGATGTACTATAGATAAGTGTAATCGTTATTTTTAAAGTTTTTTGAATTTTTTTAACGCAAATGGGTATATATATTTTAAACATGTTGAATTAAAATTTCATGAAAATGTGCCATATAAAAGTGACAATTGTCATTTTTAAACTTTTTGTGAATTTTTTTGACGAATGGGTTAAAATATAAATTGTAAACATATTAAATTAAAGTTTCATGAAGATGTACCATGGAAAAGTAACAATTGTCATACTCGTTATTATAAGTTTTTTAAATTTTTTTGACGCAAATGGGCAAAAATATAGATTGCGTACATGTTAAAATAAAACTTCAGTGAAAATGTATAGATAAGTATAAATTGTCATAATCGTCAATTTTAAAGTTTTCTGAATTTTTTTGACCCAAATGGGTTAAAATATATTGTAAAAATGTCAAATTTAAATTTCATGAAGATGTAGTAAAGTGACAATTTATAACCTATATTTATACCCATTTGCGTCAAAAAAATTCAATAAACTTTAAAAATAACGATTATGACAATTGTCACTTATCTAGGGTACATTTTCACTGAAATTTTATTTAAACATGCTATCAATACTTATTTTAGCACTTTTACATCAAAAAAATTTTAAAAACTTTAAAAATAACGATTATGACAATTGTCACTTATCTAATCTTCATGAAATATTAATTTAACATATTTACAATATATTTTTGCCCATTTGCGTTAATTTTCCCATTTGCGTCAAAAAAATTCAATAAACTTCAAGAATAACGATTATGACAATTGTTACTTATCTAGAGTACCTCTTCCCTGAAGTTTTATTTGAACATGTTAGCAATACTTATTTTAGCTCATTTATATCAAAAAAAATTTAAATTTAAAAATAATGATTATGACAATTCTCACTTTTATATTGTGCATCTTAATTAAAATTTTAATTTAAAATGTTAAAAAGACATATTTTTGCCCATTAGCATAAAAAAAATCTAAGATGTTTAAAAATACTGGTTATGATAATTGCCAATTATCCAAGGAACATCTTCATTGAATTCATAATTTAACATCTTTACAATATAAATATTATTTTACCCTTTATGTCAAAAAGTTTCAAAAATGTTAAAAATTAACGAATATGACAATTGTCACATTAAAATATTTTCGTTAAAAAGATCATATAAAATAACATAAAAAAGATATAAATATTTTTAAAAAAATTATTTAGAAAAAATCACATCTTTTAATATACTAAATAAAATAGATAATTTTACAAAGATGATAAAAAAAACTATAAAAGATTTAGCTAAAAGATTGTTTATTTATAATAAAATTCTCAGAAGAATTCCTCAAAAATGATTTATTATTCTTATCAAATCAAAATATGTTCAACAAAGTGTATATATATTATAAGATAAAATCTTTGTTGATATTGAAGATAGATATGTCAATAACAACTTAAACGATTGAAAGATGGTGGTTAGACTAAAAATAACATTAAAAAATTACGGGACTGGCCGGCCCTGAGTATATAAATCACGGACTATGTCTAAATATTTTTAACAAAATCCTTAAAATCCTTGCTAGGCCTAATTTTTTTTTTTGAAAATATGATCCTAGATGAAATTTTTCTATTTTAAAAATACGGGCCATACAAATTACCTCTGCAGCTATCTGATATTAATATTAAAAAAACCACATTTAAAAATTCATAAATAATACTTAATATTAATATAAACCACCTTTAAAAATGTTTAATAAAAAAAATTAATCAATATTTACATCAAATTCTATGAAAAAATAAAGAAATAAAATGTTGAGTTAATGAAAGATTAGTTATCTAAATATCTTTAGCTTAAAAGAAAAAATGATTTATATTTAATTTATATACCTATAAAATAATAACACGTACAAATAAAATTTAAAAACAAAAAAATAATATATTATTAAAAAATATAAATGAGGGGTGTAATTTATTTACAAATTCTAAATTTGTGTTTTTTTCCATTTATAGCATGGTTATAGCATTAGGTATATAAGCGTTAAGCGGAAAATTATTCCCCAGAAAAAAAATCCTTGGAAAATAATTACCCATAAAATATTAACCCGGAAAAAAATTCCCATAGAAAATAATTCCCCGGAGAATATTTCCCCGGAAATAAATTACCCATTTTTTAGATTTTAAATTAAATATGGGGGAAAATTAATCCTCGGAAAAAAAACCTGAAAAAATTCCCCGAATAATTTTTTTTAAATTATCAAAAAATAATCCCGCCGCTAAAATAACGAAAATATTTCTAAAAAATTATATTAGTATTTTCTGAACGTTGAGATTATTTCTTTTTTAATTCCAAAAGGGCAATCTTTAAATGAGAATTGATAAATCGGTTGGTATCTTTTATATTTTATAATTTGGTAGATAGCATAAAAAGTATAGATTTGTGGCGATAAATTTTTATAGAAATATATGAAAATTATTGTTGTAATTGTTGAAAAAAGAAGAAATAAATTTAATATAATACATAAAATGTCAGTTATTTTCTGACAGGGGAATTTAGTTTTCCTTGGGGGAAGAAGAAGAAATGAGGATCACGGTGTGTTTTATTGTTAGGAAAAACCCCTAGTTGGAGATTGGGAGATATTGGATTAATGGTAGAAGATGTCAGCTGTGGACCTTTGGAAAATGAAGAATTGGATAATTATGATTTATTATATTATATTATTTTTAATGGATAGATTGTTGTTGTTTTATTATGGATAAAGATAATTTTGAATAAATGGGTTATGTTAAATATGGATCGTCGTTAATGGTCAATGTTATATAATTGAGAGTAAAAGGCATTTTTGTTATATCAAAGTTAACTTGTAAAAGTGTTGCCAGCTGACCAGGATCTAAAGAGTGGATTGATTCGTTTTTAAAGTAAAACAAAATTTTTGTTGTATATATATTATACGATAGATTTTGACAATGCATAAGTACTAACCACTATACAGGAGGAGGTGAGATTAAGGGGTGAGTTTAAGGATTTCTATACTTTTATATTTAACTTAAAAGGGTGTAAGATAGAAAGTATGTAATGAGTATTAGGCAGAAATATGGAAATAAGATCAGGAATTTAAGACAGTAATATTTGGTATATTATCTTATGTCTAGATGTATATGGTACATTCAATTTTGATTATTAATTGATATGCCTTAAGACTCATTGAATGGTTTTATAGGTATTCCGTCATAGGAAGATAAAAGACCTCATGATCAGCTGGACAGAAAGGATTGCTAAATATTTAAATATTTGAAATTTAGGAGAATATATATGGAAATAGACTTTTGTAATAAACTGTGTATTATAAGATTATGCATTTTGGGTTTTTAAAGGGATGGACATGTGTGGGATCATTTATTATTAATTAATGTTAATATATTGTATTTGTAATTTAATTTCAATTAAGGTTGATATGTTATTAAGGTATCCATTGAGGGTGAGTTAATGTTGTGTATTTTGAAGTAAATAACCATTTTTATGAAATAGGGTGTAATGTGAATTACACATATGATATATTAAATTATGAATGATAATTTAAAGGAATTGAAGTATGATGAAGTCAGAATAATATCCAAGGTTAGAGGTGGATAGTTATTTTGATTTAGTGTCTGCATTTGATATATATATAAATGGATTAGGAATTTATATGATATATTAGATGATGTGTAATATTATTTTTTTAAAAATTATGAAATCTCTATATTTAATATATATATATTTTTTTTTAAATTATAAAATTTTATAAAAAGTTTTATTTGCAATTATTATATTATTTTTATGGTATGCAATGATGTGTAGGGAAAATATTTTTACAGATAAGGTCAGCCATGTTGATGGGTATGCCTTGAGGTGATAATATTGTTTAGTTTGCATACTGGAGAAGGTTTTTTTTTGGTGTAATTTTTTTTTGTAAATTATGCTGCATATTACATTTTTATCTTTGTAATAATTTTATAGCACATCACTATTTACTATTTATTTATGAACATTTTTTGTAAAGAAAAGACTCAAATTATTTTATATTGTGAAGGTATATTAAAGATTCTTTACGTATATACCATATAGCCCATTATATTCTCAATTTTTGTTACTTTGCATTCTACATTTTTGTAAATTTGTGCTAATTGTGATGACAGAGTTAGGTAGAAATGGTATATTTTTCTTAGGATACTGAGTAATTCCTAGATGTAAAATGTTATATTTTCTACATATTATATATTTGTTCTTTTATATAAAATATTAAATGTATTTATACACGTATGTATTGTAATTTTATTTAAAATCTTTGTTCGGCAAAGTTTCGCAATTATTTTTAATACCTAAAGATGGATTTTTCTATTCATTTTAATAAATATTTACAGAAATGTAGCTTTGTTTTTTTTCACATGACCGAAGGAAAATTACATGTGTTGAAATTGCATTTCACACATAGACCATGTTTTCACATTACATTATTATATGTAAAATCATTATTTCTAAATTACCAGGAATCATACCCAAGTAATGTGTATTATAGCTCATAGTTCCCAAATGTCTTAAAATGAATGAATTATTATGTTTTGCGGATATTACATTGTCCATATTAATGTTCCATAGATAAATAAATGCAGATACCCCAATGTACATGTCATTATTGATAATATGTGTTTCGCGATTATATATTGAAATGTATCGGAGATATTATATTATAAATCATCATAAGGGAAGACGATTCGACAAATTCCCTGAACGTCTTCAAAGCGCTCGATACAATTCAAAAAGATGATTCGATACAATTCAAAGGGGTGATTCGATACAATTCAAAGAGGTGATTCGATACAACACCACCACAGAGAGAGGGACGCTGGGCTTGTGAAGGGTGGGCGTGTTGTAATTGTTGAAAAAAGAAGAAATAAATTTAATATAATACATAAAATGTCAGTTATTTTCTGACAGGGGAATTAAGTTTTCCTTGGGGGAAGAAGAAGAGATGAGGATCACTGTGAGTTTTATTGTTAGGAAAAACCCCTAGTTGGAGATTGGGAGATATTGGATTAATGTGTCAGCTGTGGACCTTTGGGAAATGAAGAATTGGATAATTATGATTTATTATATTATATTATTTTTAATGGATAGATTGTTGTTGTTTTATTATGGATAAAGATAATTTTGAATAAATGGGTTATGTTAAGTATGGATCGTCGTTAATGGTCAATGTTATATAATTGAGAATAAAAGGCATTTTTGTTATATCTAAGTTAACTTGTAAAAATTATGAAAGTGGTTTTACAATTTAAAATTGAAAAGAAAAATGGGAAGCAAATTTTTCCCTAGAAAGAGAAAGGTTATTTCCATTATCCACTTTTCATCTAGACTTGAATAGATATTTGAAAACAGGTAGTTAAACCTTATTATATTTACCATGAAGAGGGGAGGTGGCATTATTTCTAACACGCCACTAAGGTTAAAATATATATAACATTAAAATGAATATTATGACCTATTCTGTTCCGTTCGTTTATATCAATTTGAATCCCGGACAAAAATAACATAATGGAAATTTTTTATTTAATACTAAAAATTGTATCTGATTATAAATTTTCAAAAAGTATTGATCCTAATCACTGATTACAAAAGCTTATTTAATTCAAAGACTATCTCAAGTAATTGAACGCTACCAAAATACTATTTATTCTAAATAATATTTGTTTATTTTTATAAATTAATTGATCCTTAAAAACTACAACTTTCATAAAAAAATATATTAGGCGGAATATAAATTATAAAGAATAAAATATATATATATTTTTATAACAATAAAATATTATATTAAAAATTATGATATACATAATCGAAAGAAATATATATATATATATTAAATATTTAAAACATAATTGTTTAATTATAACGAAAAATAATTTTTTGTGGTTAAATTCTAAATATAGTTGCAATGCAAAATATAAATAAAATTAACGAAACAGTTTTTAAAATATAATAAAAAACTATATTTGATAAACTAGGAGGGAAATGGGAGTGTTTCGAAGAAACATTTGTAGTTCCCCTTTAAGATTTCAAATTGGACTTTTTGTTTAAGAGATAGGGACTCGTTTTTGACCCTTGTCCTTAACGAAATTCTTCTACCCAATTGATTTAAGAACTTTAGGGATTGGGGACCGGGGTTTCCAAGGACGCTAAAAATTAGGGGAATAAATATAAAAGAATTAGTGAGGAATCTATATTTATTAAACTTATTGGTTTCTTGTAGTTCCAAGGGGTCGGAATTTCCGTTAGGAAAGAAGGTAACACAAGAGACGTCCCAGACAAGTCTTTTGCCCCCGTGCCAAAACGTTAAAGACATGCCGTCGGGGCGCTTACCGTCCGCATTTAGGAGACCTAATGGCTCCAAACTATTGGGGAAACCGGCCGAAATCAAAGCTTTGCCGATTAAACTATTAAGGTTGTTGTGCCTCAGGAAACGGCCACTGACTTTGAGGCACGAGAAACAATGTCTAGAGAAAGGATAAACCTGTTTGTGACAGGCAGCACAGGTGTCCACAGAAGGGATAAGGCAACCAAGCCTATGGCCAATGGCAGTTTGAAACTCATCGTCTGTGAGTAACGTTTCCTTTTTACCACTCGGAATCGCGTCTAGCCATTCATGGCCGTTAGAGTTTTTTTTTGCGTTTCTGAGCAGTTGAAGGTTAGTTAGATCGGGATACATACAAAGTTTTTCAAACGAGCATTGAAGCATAGGGACCAGGAAGCTCTTTAGATGACAGGAAACTGGCTGCTCGGAGCCTTGTGATTAGAGTAAGCCACGCTTGTTTAGCTGAAGATAGAAGGGGATCGTCCAACTCGATAAGCGAGGAAATAAAATCGGCGAAGGATATTCGAGATGAAAGAAAGCACGCAATTGCCATAAGGAATGGGGGTGAAAATCCCAGTCCACCCCGGTAAGCGGGCATAGAGGCGAGGGACCAATTGAAATCGGAAAAATTTAAGCCTAAAAGGGATTCGATAAAATGTTTAAATTTTAATTCGAAGACCTTAAGGAGAGTATTGTACTGGAAAACGGGGGAAGATTTAAAAAATGTAAGAATTTCGGTAAAAAAAGACATTTTTTGGTGAGAAAGAAGAACTGATGTTTGGAGAGATGAGGAAGATTCTTGAGTGAATTGGAAAGGGACTGGATCAAATCGTCAAAAGTTTTTTGACAAAAGGAAGTTGAAAAACCGATAGGGGAACCTAAAAGACAGAGTTCCTCGTGCGGAATGATTGTAAAATCTAAGGGAGGAATAAAATCCTTATTGTTGAGGGAGGAAATTTCACACTTTTTCCTATTTAGGGAAAGACCAATTTTAGAAGCTTCCATTTCAACGTACTCTATGGCCGACATAACGTTGGATATTGAACCGCCAAAAGAGCCATCGTCGAGATACCATAAATTAAGGTCTAATTTGAAATCAGATTTTAAATTTTTGATCAAATCATGAATCCCTATAGTAAAGAGCAAGGGACCTAGTGGATCACCTTGCTGAATCCCCTCTTCGGAGGATATGCAAAATTCCCCGAAAGGGAATCCATAACAGGAATTAAGGAAATTCCAGTATTTTTGGAAATGGTGTAAAAAAGATAGTAAGAATGCCCTCCTATGGATGGTGTTGAAGGCATTTCTGAAGTCTAACTTGCAGAAAACTTTATCGGCCTCAGTATTTATAAAAGTACGCGCAACATGTGAGGCCACTTTACACCCACCTCTCACTCCAAATCCTAACTGTGAAGGAAATAAGAAGGAACTGGCCTTAGGCCGAATCCTATTTACAATAGCCATGACGACTAAACGACGAAAGAATGACCCTATGGCTATGGGTCTAATGCCACCATCCGGTATGGTTAAAGAAACAAGACGTGCGCCAAAAATAATAGGACGAATACAAAGGGGAACTTCGCATACGAGGATATTATTGCAAAGTTCAGTTAATGCTTTCAGCAAAGGATCAATAAAACCACTATCAGAGCGTTGAATTAAATCCACAAAAAAACCAGGTCTGAAGCCGTCCAATCTATCTGTCGTCCCTTTTTTAAAGGACTTTAAGCACTTAAGTACTTCATCACAGGTAAAAGGAATAGGGGAAGAGGCATGCGGGTGAATGTTAAAAGGGGAAGCTAGTGGATGTTTTTCATAAAGTTGTTGAAAGATAGTAACGTTGATAGGTGAAATAGTATCATCGGAAGTCAATATTCGGGCAGCACCGCTAATATCTCCAAGATCTAATTTTTCAGAGATCAATTTACAACGGAAGGAGTTGGGATTTAAAGAGTTAGATGGAGAAAATTCATCGATAATCGTATTGCCAAAATTGGACACTTTCTCCTTGATTGAGGCAGATAAGTTATTTATTCTATTCTTGGGCTTAACTAAGACTCGAAAGAAGAAACTAATTAAATCTAACCACAAGGGTATTGAGGAGAAATCTGAGTTTAAATTATTCATAAGAGATGTAAGGAACCTTGAATTTTCCAGAATTGTGGCAAGCGGGTGAACTATGTTTCCCAAACACGCCATTTAAATTAAGCGAATTTTAAGCATACTTGACAACAAGAGTTTACCATGGGATGGCTTTGAAAGGGAGAAAACAAAAAAAAATATATTAACGGATATAATTTTGAATGGAAGAAAAAAAAAGAATATATTAACTAGGGAAATGGGGAAAAAAAATCCAAATTGGAAAAAGAGGAAGATACATGAACTATCCTATCAGAAGTATTATCGAGATTAGAGGGGTTGGTAAATTTAAAATAAATAAATAAACAATAATATTTATAAAATAAGACTAGACACATAAAGTATAAAAAGTATTATTAAGAACAAAAATAAAAGGGGAGGGGGGGGGGGTGGATATAAACAAGAAAAATGGGGGAAAGAAAAAATCAAAAAATTGAAAGAAAAAAGAAAGATTATGAACAATCGAAATTAGAGGGGTTGGTAAATTTAAAATAATATTAGATGTATAAAGTATAAGGGGTATTATTAAGAACAAGAAAACAGGGGGGGGGGGGGATTAAAAATTTAAGAAAAATAATAATAAAAAAAAAAGATTTAGTTGATGGAGTATAACTTTAAATTATGATATTGCATAACAAAGAAAAATAATAATAAAAATAAGATTTAGTTAATGGAGTATAACTTTAACTGATATTATTGCATATCATGAGAACAAAAGGATTAAGTGGACGGGTAGGACATAAAATAAAGATTAAGTTAATGAGGTATAACTATAAATGATATTATTGCATAACATGGGAACAAAAGAATTAAGTGGACGGGTAGGATGAAGGAATGCAACAATAAAAAATGGAAGTTAGCAAAGAAAATTTTTAGGAAATATTAGGGTGTAGTGGGAAGATTTGGCAAATAAAATGGGACATTTATAAATGACCTTAATAAAAAATAAGAGGTTTAACTTCATAGGGAAATTTTCGGGGTGTGATGTTATAGAAGGGAGGGGGAGTTAGGAATAAAAGGAATAATCGCTAAGGAAAAATTAACTACGCCGGGAAAATTTTTAGTGTGGAGTGAGAAGGTTTGGTTAATAAAATGGATCATATCATTAGAATTTAACTTCGTCGGGATTTTCAGGGTGTGGGGATAAGAAGAGGTTTGGTAAATAAAATAGAGATTTAAGTAATAATCGGATTGAACTTTGTCGGGAAAATTATTAGAATGTGGAGACATGGGAAGGTTTGGCAAATAAAAAAAATAATCGAAAATAAAGGAAAAACAAGAAATCCAAAAGAAAAAATTAAACTTTGTCGGGAAAATCTTTAGGGTGTGGTGATGTAAAAAGAATTCAAACTTAAGGAAATTTTTCTACGGCTGCCAAATAGGGAAATCTTAAGGTTGTCTTAGCACTATTCGTTACACAAATGAAATTAAGCGCTTCTTCTATTTGATAATGAAAGTTTTGATAGGACGAGCCTCCCTCGATGGTGTTTTCCGCGAATGTTGATATGTAGTTGGAAGAGCGATAATTGATATTGGATAATAAGAATATAATATACGAGGTTCAGATACATTAAGAATATTATAATGTGAATATTATAATTTTTAATATATTTAATTCATCAAAGAAAACACAGGAGGGACTATAATCTTAAAATAGAAACTTTTTTTATTTGAAAGTTTCCAACTCCGGAAATGTTATTACATAATCCCAGTTATTTCCCTGATATTATTATTATTTATAACGTTGAAAGGAAAGTTATGCTCAAGAATAAATAAATTTATATATTTGGGTGGTATATTCTTTGCAATTTTGAAACAAACGATTTTCATTTAGTTTTTTTATTACTTTTTATAAAATTTTCTTTTACTATTTTAAACATTTTTGATAATTATAATAAATTTTTTATGTTTATTCTTCCGTTAAATAAGCATGCTAAAATTTTTCATGAGGGTTATTCCTACAATTATCATAAAACTACGAAAAATTTTAAAAGATACAAATGTACATTATATAATGCTGAAAATATTACAATGAAAATGATTATACATTGGAAAATACGCCTCATATTCATCCTATAAACCCACATGAATATCAAATTGGAAATGCTATAAGCACGATGAAAAGAAAAGCCTCTGAAACAAATCAAAATACTTGCCAAATATACGCAAAAATGTCTAAATTGTCTCCCGAATCCAGAAAAAGACTTCCGAATGAAGATAGTATCAAGAGGACACTTAGAAATCACAATATAAAAAGGTTTCCTCCTATTCCGGCAACATTGGAAGAATTAAGCATTCCAGGTAAAATGATATTTATGTCTATAAATAACTTTTTAATTGAAAATATCTTTTAATATTAGAGGATTGGGCTACAACCGGATCTCCCACGAATGAGAGATTTCTTTTGCATGATAATGGCGAAGAGAACGAATAATTATATTTGCCACCGATTATATGCTTAAAATGTTAGCCGAAACGAAAACTTGGTATATAGACGGGAATTTTAAATTGCCTCCTCATTTATTTTTGCAGCTACATGTAATTAGAATACCCTTTAAAACACTGTTTATTACAGCGGCATATTTTTTGTTATAAAGAAAAACGTATACAACGTATGAAGAAATTTTTAAGATTTTACTCGAAAAAGCCCAAGAACGGAATTTAGTCATAGATCCGATAACAATTTATATGGATTTTGAAAAGGCCGCAATCAATGCCGTCGAAAATACTCTAAGTTTCTTTTTACGATTTAATTACATCTATATACTATCGAGATATGTTAGGCCTTGATTTTAAAATGTATTTTGGACCGTGGACCTTGAAATTTTTTTAAATTCTATTTTCCTTTTTCTGTTGTTTTTTGGAATATTTTAAACGGACTTTTTATGAGTGTCGGATGAACGCACCCACCTCTAGTAATGAATGAAAATTGATAAAGACATAAATATTAAATAAAACCTATACAATAATTTTAATCTATATTTTTTCAACTTTTAGGTAGAGATATCATCATCCAAGGATGTTTTTATCATCTAACTCAATCCACTCATAGGAAGATTCAAGAATTGGGGTTAGAATCATCATATCGGAATGATCCAACGTTATGTTTATTTGCAGCTATGATCGATGGATTAGCATTCTTACCCACGATCGAGGTATGGAGTATTTAAAAACCATTGTATCGGATGAAAACAAAGAATTATTGATTTATTGATAAAAATTATGTGAATGGAGAATTGAGATATGGGAGAAACTCTCAAAGGTAAGTAGAGCCATTGTTCCCACCTGAAACATGGAATGTGTTCAACGTTACGATTGCTGGGGAAAATCGAACAAACAATGTATGTGAAGGATGGAATAATCGATTTCAGCATATTATAGGCCACAAAAAACCTAAGATATGGGAACTAATAGAAAAAATGAGGATATACATAGCCGTCAACATGGGCAAAATCGGCTAAACGAGTATTGATACATATACTCCCCCAAAAAAATCGTCGTTATGCAAAAAACAAAATATTTAAAAAAATTTATGTATTGATTTTTTAGAAGAGAGAAGGGACTTGCCTAATTTTCTCTCTTCAATTGGAAAACATATACGTTCTAGAATTGTTTCATTTGAATAATATAATTTATTATTCCCTATATCATTTAATAAAATTATAATTATTTCTTTTCTGTAAATTTTAAAAAAAATTCATAAGCAAAATAATAATTGTTAGATTCGAAAAATATAATACTCACTGCTAATAATCACATCAGGATTAGTGAAGGTCAACGGTCCGGTCCTATCTGTCTTAGACCGGGACCGGACCAATTGCCGGACCGATCTTTTTTTGAGGACCGTGGTTCAGACCGGTCTTTTTATCTTTTACGGTCCAGATCGCGGTCCGGACCGGTCTTTTATTATTATTTAAGTTTGCTTTACTATTCAATTAATATATTTTTTTGTATATTTTATTTTATGATATTTTTCTAGGTGAGTTATTTTAGATTTTGTTAATTTTTATTTTACAATATGAAAACCATAAGTTTGTCCAAGAAACATTTTACTTATAGTCACAATAAAAAACATAGAGTATGTGTTCACTGCAGTACCAAATTTAATGTATCGCCAGCAACAAGTAACAAAATAATTTTTTAAATAAAAAATAAGCAGTATTATTATTAAAATATTTTGGTTATTATTTATATAGTTATATTTTTTCTTGAGAAACTGTCTGAATAATTCATTGTCAAAATAACTTAACCTTATTCTTAATAAAATAATTAGGTACCTTAAGCAGACATCTGATAAAACATAAAATATATACTTCTAATGATAAAAATATCTCAAAAACACAATCTACTCTTAATTTTAATATGCCCTCCACAAGCATAAAATCACTTTCTTCAATACCATTGGATAAATTTTATTGTTTATATAATACTCTTATATTTAATAAAATGATAAAACAAATTAAATTAGTTCGACCGGTCTTTTTATTTAGGACCACCGTCTGGATCGATCTTTTTCTTAAGGACCGTGTTCCGGTCCAGTCCGAGGATATTGATCCAGTCCGGACCAAAGACCGGACCGTGACCTTCACTACTCTGGATGTATTTTGATTAAAATGGTCAGCATTTTTCATTACTTTTGGCAGTATTTAATTAAAATTGGGCAATAAAAAATATAATTTTGCAAGTTTTATATTGATTTTGCATTCAGTCAGTTAAATTCTTAAAGTAGGTAAATACTTCAGTAAAATAATTTTTATCAAATAGAGGGGATCAGATTGAATTGAAATTTCCTATTTCGCCACAGAATTTATAATTATATTATTTAATAGCTTATCCTTAATAAAATCAAAAAAGCGCTATTTAAGAGTTAGTAAATTGTGAAAAGCCTAAAAATTTGATTTTAAATAAATATCTAAAAAGTTGATTAAAATGTGTAAAGGTGAACTAGATTTATTTAATTTTCGTTTTATTATTTAAAACCTCAAATCCTCGAAGGAATTTGACTTTAAAAAACATCTCTATTTAATTAAATAGTGCAGAGCAGATCCGGGTCAAAAAATGTTATGAATTTATGCCGGGCCAAAATAAAAAATCAGAGCTGGCCATTATCATTACTTAACTTATAATAATATTTAGCTTAATATTACAGAGACTAGGTAATTTTTTAATTTATAAATCCGGGCCAAAATAAAAAATCTGAGCTGGCCATAATATTTTGCATAATATCAGAGAGACTAGGTATCCAATTCGTTTATTTTATAAATATTGCTTTGTTCACTAAACCTGGGTTCGGGATAAGTCCATAACATTATACATTATATTTATTAGTATTAATTAATAATTTAAGTTTTAGTTAGGTTTTATATTAATCACAAGTACTATTTTATTTTGAAAATTTTTATTTGAAAAAATTTTACAGGAATTTTTGACGATTTTCTCAAAAAATATTTTAGGGATTTTTTTTCCTATATTGTTAATTTTATAAAAATAATTAATAAAAATGGGGAATTTTTTTCCGAGGAAATTTTTTCCGGGGAATTATTTTCTATGGGAATTTTTTTCCGGGAAATTATTTTCCAAGGTTTTTTTCCGGAGATTTTTTTTCCGGAGAATTATTTACCTGGGAATTATTTTCCAAGGGAATTTTTTTCGGGGATTTTTTTTCCCAAGAATTATTTACCTGGGAATAATTTTCCAAGGGAATTTTTTCCGGGGATTTTTTTTGCCAAGAATTCCAGGAATAATTTTCCAAATCCGGGGATTTTTTTTCCCGGAGAATTATTTACCTGGGAATTATTTTCCAAGGGAATTTTTTTCCGGGGCCCAAGAATTATTTACCTAGGAATAATTTTCCAAGGGAATTTTTTTCCAGGGATTTTTTTTCCCAAGAATTATTTACCTGGGAATAATTTTCCAAGTCCCGGGATTTTTTTCCCGGAGAATTATTTATCTGGGAATTATTTTCCTGGGATTTTTTTTTCCGGGGAGTAATCTTCCGGGGAATTTTTTTTCCAGGGAATTTATTTACGGGGATTTATTTTCCGGGGAATTATTTTCCTAGATTCATATAAGCATAAATAATATAAAATAATAATTTAAAAAATTAAATTAAACAAATTCAATATAATAATAAATAAAAAATGAATCAATCCTTTTTTTATGTTATTTTAAAAAAAAAATTAATATATCATTTATTTAAAGATATTTAAAAATAGTTGGTTCCGATTATTTAATATCCATAGTCTTATTTTTAAAATAAATATTTTTAAAGTAGGTGTTATACTCAAAATGATTAAGCAACTTGTGAATGAGTATTGTCTAAATTACCAATTATTATCGTCAGGAATACAATATACTTTTTGCAATTTCATAATGAGGGTAGAAAAAAAAGAAGAGTCTGCCATACCGATGCAATATGTGTCGTAGATCTTTTTTAATTATGGGATCTTCCTTTTGGCTTGAGTCTCAGTCAATTTTTGACTCAGAAACAAGCTGATTTTAGGGCTAAACCGACTTGGCTCAGACGTTTAACAACACTATCAAATAAATAATACTAATTTGGCTCAAAGAGCCGGCTTGAGTCAATTTTCAACTCATAAACTAGATGAGTTTAGGGTTAAGCCGGATTGGCTCAGCGTTTAGCAACACTAACACTAATCTCAAATAAATAAATTTCGCCTCAATAATCGGGGTGAGTGAGCCAACAGCTTGAGCCAACGGCTGAGTCAGCCGGCTCAATGAGCCGGTTTGAGCCTGAGCCAAATTTTTGGCTCAAAAGCTGGCTGAGTTTTCGGCTAAGCCGGCCATATGGCATTCTTTTTTTAAAAATATATTATCACTATTTTGTTAAAACTTCTTATTTAAAACCTGAATATTAAAATGAAAAATTATTAATATTATATATACAAAATACAATCTACATCATAAAACGATTGATCTTCTTATACATACTTTATTTTTCATTAAAACAAATACATTATATCTGAAGATAAAGCTTCCCAAAACATGTAATTATTTTTTACAATTCATATCCATTAACAAAAACTAATTCCAAAAAAAACACTTTATATATAACAAAAATACAAAACTACAACAATAATTTTTTCCTCTTTACTATTGCAATTATTATATATTATACTAGTTGACAACCCGTCAAGAATAACGGGAATAATAAAATCTTGAACTATATAAGAATTTTTTTTAAATACATTTTTTTATATAAAATAAATGACAAATTTTAGTGATTATTATTCATTTTATTAAATTTAGCATAAAATATATGAAATTGTAATTAAAGGGTAGATATTGATAAATTGGTATTGTATGTCATTTCCAGAGTTCAAATATTGTTGTTGAGATAAAATTTTTATACTGGCATATTTTGGAGTGATAATATGAGATAAATGTTTATTTTCAATTGGCTAAATATAATTTAAATTTATTTTTTAAATCTAAATTATAATAAGTATTTAGGATTAGTGAGGGAGGTTAGTTTTCTGGCATGGGAATATATTGATAAATAGGTATTTTATACTATTTGCAGAGCTCTCATATTGTGGTTGAGATAAAAAAAAATTTTACTGCCATATTTTGGGGTGGTAAATAATTAAAATTTATTTGTTAAATCTAAATTGTAATATAAAAATAATTTTATAAAAATTAATAAATTTTACTCTGATTGAATATAAATACTTACGCTAAAATTAATATGAGATAAATGTTTATTTTTCAATTGATAATATATTACTCATTTAAATTTAATAATATTCATTCTTACCATAATTTGAGGTGAGGTTAGTATTCTTTATAATATAACACAATCTAAATTATATAGAGTTGTTAAGGAGCGGCGCTACATTTTTTTAAAAACACCTGGAGAGCTCCTCCTTTTTAAAACAGGGGAGCGGGAGCGGTAGCTAGCTCCTTTTCCTTTAAATTTAATGTATAAATTAAATTATTTTTAAATATTAATAATATTTATTAATTAATATTCAATAAAAATGAAATTTTATTTAATTTAAATTTATCCATTATTAAATGTTTAGCCGAGTTTTATATTGGTTTCTCATCTAATCATTTTAAATATTAAACATCAAGTTTTTCTTTTTATATTAAAAATTTTTTGGAAAACTTATAAGTCATATTAGAGATCTGCAAAGTTAGGCCCGGACCGTACCCGGCCCGAATGGGCTTCAGGTCGGGCTCGGGCCTAATTTAAAATAATCGGGTTCGGGCCGGGCCTAATATTTTTAAAAAAAATTGAGCCGGGGGTCGGGTCGGACCATGGAAATTTTTTTAAATATATCTAAATTTATCAATTTTATATTTGAATTTTTTATGTTAAATAAAAATATATTTTATTTATTGAAACTAAACGACATATAACATATGTCTTTTATTTTGAATAATTATAAAGATTAATTTCTATATTTAAATAAATTCGGGCTTGGCTGGGTCGGTAAATTTTTTTAAAAAAAATTACGGGTTCGAGTTCGGGCCGGGCCGGCAAAACTTTTCTAAAAAAATTTTGGGCCGGGCCCGGCTTGAAAAATTAGGCCCGATGCAGATCATTAAGTCATACTAATATTCATTTTATAGATATATAATAAAATAGTTTTAGATATTATGGATTTAGAGATCATGGATGAAGAAATCGAATTTCCATTTCCATCATACAAAAAATATTTTAAACTTCTAAAAGATGTTGATCCAAATGATCAAACAAATTTAAGGGCAAAATGTCTTTTGTGTTTAAATAAAACTATTTAATTTTCAAAAGTTAGCAGCTTCAATCTAAAAAAGCATCTAAAAGTAAAAAATCTTTCTTTTAAATACAAATTGATTTGGAAGATTTTTTGGATTACATGAAATTGATCATCAGGAGGATAATATATTGGACAAATATTTTTTAAATAATGATACCAAAATTACTATTTTTGATAAATTCCCTGAATTGAATATCTTTATAAAATACAATACCCCACTTCCCTCTAGTGAGCTTGTGGAGTGCCTATTTAGTATTGCAAAATAGGTCTTAGGGGAGAGGCGTAGATGTTTGTTAGATTCTAATTTAGAAAATTTATTACTTTTAAAAGCTAATAAAAGGTTATAAATATTTTGATAAATCATTTAATATAAATAAAGCTTTTTGATAAAAAAAAATATGATTTTGTTTTGTATACCTTCTAAAAAAATGAAAATCAAAGGAGCGCTTAGGGAGTGGCACTTCATTACTTGGATCGGGAGCGAGCTCCTTTTTAAATGCAGTAGCGAAAGCGGGAGCTAGCTACTTTTAAAAAGGAGCGTTAACAACTCTGAAATTATATGAAAACTATGTTAGTAGCAAAATAATAACATATATAAGAAAGATTATATTACAAAATTTAATATAGAAGGTGGCTGAGTGGAACAACGTTTGCCTTTAAAACGTTAAGTCATATGTTCGAATCCCGTGATGTACAAAAAATTTTCTTAAAATTAAACATTAGAGATATATACCTCCATCGATTTATTTAACATTAAGAGGATAGGAAAGTTGATAGAAAAAATAAAAATTAACATTAATGATAGGGAAGTTGATAAATATAAATTAACATTAAGATTAAGATTTTACGAAAACGTTCATTTCTTGATTATATATATATTTTTTTAATTTTTAGTGTTATTTATATATTTATTTTGGTGTAAATATATATTATATCATATTTCTCAATAAAATATTTATACAAATATGCATTGTTTTATTTTTCTTTTCATTTCATACCAACTTAATTAATCATTCATTTTCATTTCCTTCACTAGTTATGGAATATTAAAAATTTTAATTATATTAATCTTTTAACTTCTTATTCTATTTAATACATTTATAACTACGAAAATAATGAAAATCAATTGTTTATTATATTAATTAAAAATAAATTTTATACCTTAATGTAAATAAGATAATATACCTTAATAGCTGTTCGGGATTTAGGCACTTGCTAAACACTTATATTTTTACCAACAAATTGTTAATTTTCAATTGTCTAAATACCAGGAATTATAGCGTTTTAATTTTAACGGATGAACAATTTTTATTCTGTTGATTAAATATAAATTTTACACCTAATGAAAAATAATAATTAATTGTCCAAGATTGTGTTACTAGCTTATAAATGTATTTATCTATGATTAGCAAATAAAAAATTTTAATTAAAATTTGTAAAAAAATCAAAGAAAAAAAAATTCCAAATAGAAGTACAAAAAGGAATTCAAATCCACATTTATCTAACTCAGCCCTCCTCTACCACCCCCATATTATGCCATGTTTCCTGACGGTTTCTTCCGGGATTCGTTTTTTCTCTACAATTTAATTTTTTTGGATTGAATATTTACAAGTTAGATTTTGATTTCAGTGACATTGAACTTGTTATTAGAAAAACAATCATTAAGTTTAACTTATATTCATAGTTTAAAATGATATCAAAATTATAGAGAACCTACCCTTATAATAATTAATATATCGTTGAAAATTTTTATAGTTTACTTATTACCTAATAATTTTTTAACTTATAGATATGAATGAATCACATTTGCTAGTTTTATTTCTTTTTATTAAAAAAAATTATAAAAATATAAGATTCAATAAAAAGAAATATATTCTTTTTTTATATAATGTGATAAGATAACAAATTTATAAAATATAATTTATTTTTGGAAAATAATTCAAAAATGTAAAAAATTATTCAGCAAAGGATTAATAAAATTATTATTGGTTTACCTTTAATAAGTTTTCCATATAATTTTTAAAATTGGTCATTCAAAAATTTTAAAAACCTATGACGTGATAATTAAACTGATATAATATAGCCATTATTTTTTTTAAAAAACTGAGCTATATTTTGGTAAAAGTAAATATATGATATTATTCGCTACAAATATAAAATTTAACAAGTTCTAAAAAATTCCTATATTATCTTTGCTTTGAAATTTGGATCCTTAACCTGACATCCGACCAAGAGTTCTATTGTATGCTTTTCCAAGTGTTTTCTCAGTTCAAATTTCCGGTCAAATTTTTTCGGACACGCTTCACAAGAAAATTGCTTGAAACCATAATGTTTTCTGGTATGCGTTATGAGATTAGAAGATTGGCTGAAAGCCCTTCCGCATTCTTTGCACTTGTGGGGCTTTTCACCTTCATTTTTTTTATAAATAAATTTTTATTTGACAATTCCATGTTTAAGACTATCAATCAATCGCAAGTCTATCCACGATCTATAATATACAACACTATTTAAAGATAGGCCTTAATTACTATTATCAGTCGTATTTGCATCAATATTATGTTGCGAATGATAAAATGGATTATCAGAAAAACGAAGATGGATTTTATTTATTTTCTACTAATATGTAAAATATATATTTTTCAAAGGAATACTTTTTTTTAATAAACTATAGTTGTCAAATGGCAATCTTAAATAAATGGTTATCTATATTAAACATATTCTTAGACATTTTAAGTGCTTAATCCCTATACTTATAAGATACTAAACATTAATGTTAAGAAAATTTTATATAAACGCATAACCATATCTTTTTATAAATAGAGATTATTAATAAGTTATTGTATATTATTTTAATGATAAATTTGAATAACATCTTTTTTATTTAAAAAAATACTTTAAAATGGCTTTAATATTTTATTTGACAATAATTTACTTACCGCTAGGTGGCACTTCTATCAATTTATACATGTTAAAAGTTTTGACAATTTAGTTTTGATTGGATAAAAGATTCTGGATGGTAAATCAGTATTATAAAACTGTGGAATTTAAAAGTGATAATGTCATTTTTCTTTGCTCCACTAGAATATAGTAAAAATTTATATAACTGGGTTTTGGATCGGTAAAAATTAGGTATTTAGCACTGTATTATAACTTTAAAAGCAGTTTAGAATTGACAATAACAATTTTTTTTTCTTCACTAGGGGAAAGTAAATCTTAAACAACTTGTCTTTAGACCTGATAAAGATACTTGGGTAAATGACAGATCAGCCCATTAGTAAATTTTTGGCGAAATTAATTATTTTGGAATAAAGAGGATAAAATAATAGATATTTATTTAATATGGATCATAAAAAATAACAATTTAACTAAGCAGGTAGGCAGGTCAAAAATATATTATAGCTCCTGTCTGCTCCTCTTTTCCAATATTTAATATTTCCAAGAATTGACATAGCCGGGGCATTTACGCAGATTTTTATTCCCAATCTAAAATCAATTTATTTAAATACTTTTACTTTCTTCCCTTGCCGAGTAAAGAAAAAGGGCATTATCTATTTCAAATTGCTACTGGAGGTTTTGTAATTCTATTCAACTACCTAAAATTATTCAACAGGTCTACCACCAAGTTGTCCATTGTTGTTTACTTGCGGTATTAAAATTATAGTCAAATATAATGTTTTCTTTAAAATAATATTTATTAATTTTATTAAAAAACACAATATACGAATCTTCCTTTATTTTGTTATTACATATTATTAGATATATTCATTTAAATAAAGAAATAATTACTCAGAAAAAAAATATTTTTTATAAAAAATTTTTTTGAATTATAAATTCTCCCGCTTTTTGTTTAAATGAATCAGGCAACCTGATTATAATATAAATTTTTGAGAAAAAAAGATTTTTTCTTCTTAAAATGGAAAATCTTATAAAAATGTAATTTGGCCAAAGTTTTTCACAAAGGGGGCCTAAAATTATTCGGTAAAATTTACCACCCAAATTCCCTCCCCACTTAGAAATCCTGGATATGCCAGTTCATCAAATATTCTTGTATAGTTTTGTTAAAACTACTTTTAAAAGTAACTAGTTACCTTAAAAAACCATTTCTAAAGTAGTTGCAGTTACTCAAACCTTGTAATTATATAATAGTTACTTTATCGTTACCCTATTTTTTTTGCAAATGATTATTTCAATTATAGCTTACTTAAAGCTTTAAACTAAAGTAGCTTTAAGACAGAGTAATCATATTTTTATTGCATAACTATTAATAGGCGTAACCAGGATTTGGCTAAGTAGGGTAGGGTAGGGGGCGTAAATCATAATTAGATTGGGCTTTCCTCCCTAAAATTTATTGTAGATCATTTTCATTGTAGGCCTTTAGATGTGCTATACTTTAAAAAATAATTTTGGTTTTCACTTTAAAAAAAAATTAATATTCTTTTTTCTCTAAAATATTTTAAATTGTGGTGATTATTTAAAAAAATATTTAACATTTACTTACTTTTCTTTAAAAACTATTGTTTGTGGTGATAACATACTTTATATACATTTTTTTGATAAGGGGGGGGTGAGGTGGGGGGGGGTAGAGGGTGAGGTAAATGTTTTATTAGCTTAAATTAAATTTACAAAAACAGTAAATTATCCGATAGGGGGATCTAAATTGTTGATTTTGTACATTAGGTATATATCAATAGCCAGTCATTTCAAACCTGCTAAATATGCAAATGATACAAATGCAAGTTTGAAACAAAAAAACTTCAAAATTAAAATGATATTTAATTATGGTTAAAGATTTAGAATAAAATATCACTACAGTTTGAAATTTTAGTTTAAATGTTAAAATGCTGTATAATCTTATATTTAAGAAGAAAAAAATTTAACAGAAAAGAAATGGTTAAAAAAAAATAAATAATAAAAGGAGAAAGATAAAATAATAGTGACATAATGCCACTTTTTACTAAACTTTTTGAATTCATAATAAAAATTGGAATATTTTTTAAAACTATCTTATCATTTATAATGGGTAATTTTTGCTTATCAAGGAAATGTTTGATTTTTCTTATTTCTCATAATTATCAAGTTATTAATTGCTAAGAAATTTGAATATAATTCAAGTCCAATATTCAAGTCCAATATTCAAGTGACCAGCATAGAGAGAGCTAGAGAATGAATAAAAACCTGTATGGGTATAAATGTGTTTCTTCATATCGGACTTTTGGTGGAATTTTTTATTACAATATTCACAGCTGTAGGGTCTGGTGTTGGAATGAATGAGCTGATGGGTAGAAAGGGTCGAGGGTCTCTTGAAAATTTTTCCGCATTGAAAGCATGAGTGAACTTTGTTAGGCGCAAGAATTTTGGAATCTTCAATAAAAAAAAAGAAAGATTAACACTATTTTATAGTAATCATATCATTATATTATATTTTTCTTATCAGCTCTTATAAAATAAAATTAAAATATGCATATCTTCTAAAAATGAAATAAATAACGTCATTACCTCTTAACACGATCTATTTAAAGTAAGAATATTTTTTTCTTCAGAATCAAAGTTTGACACCAAATACTAGTGTAGTTGATCTAGGCGATTGAAAAAAATGGCTTGAAATAACGTTGAAATTATTTAGAAAATTAGTTCAAACACAATGGAAATTGCATATATTTTTTTTGTAAATTCCTTGGCGGTTAATATGCAATATTTATTAAGAATATTTTGTGTATTAATATATTCTACATTTGAATTTTTTTTAATAGAATTTATATATAAGAAATTGGAACATTTTTCAATAAGTGATTTTTATATTATATACATTTTATATGCCCAAAAAATTTCATATTTATATTATAATATCATTTAATTACACAATATAATAATCGAATTCAGAATTTTGAATAATTAGTTTAACATAGATTACAGTTTTAAGTCAATTTGCTCACTTTTAATTCATGTTTTCACAATTTCAAATACAAGTTTTTTAAAAATTTTACCGAATGTGAAGGGTTTGATGTAGTATTTCCCCTTCTCTAATATAAGCGCTCACTATTACCTTTGTTGCATAGCCCTATGCTAGCAGTTGAGAGAGTTTACAAGTTTGGCATCAGGACGTAGCCTGAACCGTCTAGTTCTATAAAAACTAATAGAAGTTTATTGGCTCTTCGCGCTGCTAAGCAGCCATAGTATCTGTAGATCTTACCGAATGTAGTGGGTTTTTTGTTTAATAAAATTAGTATTTTTTATCATTAAATATAAACACTAACTTTTATCTTTGTTGCGTGGTCCTAGGCTGACAGCTAATGCAGTTTTATGAGTTAGATATCAGGCCTTAGCCTGAACCGAGTAGTTCCGTAAAAATGAACTGCGAATTTAACTATAAAACTGTGAAAATAATTATAAAAATGTGCATTTATTTAAAAACTGTGAATATAACTATTAAACTGTGAATTTAATTATTAAAAGCATTTATTTAAAAAAATGTGAAAATAATTTAAAACTATGAATATAATAACTGGGCATTTATTTAAATAACTGATGAAATAAATTAAAAACTTAAAGATCATATTTAAAAAACTGTGTATTTCTATTTGAAAACTGTGCAAATAATTTGTTACCTTTGTATAATAACCTTAGCCTCGGAGTAATATATGAATTTAATAATTGTAACGCATTTTTATGCATAAAATTATATTTGAAATTATATTTGAATTTATATTTGAATTTATATTTGAATTTATATTTGAATTTATATTTGATAAATTTACAGATTACTTAGGCCTTTATCAGTAGTAATTATCAATTTTTTAAACTAGTCCTAATAAGTTTTCGAAGTTTTAGATGTTCAATAATAACTTCAAATTAAATTTAATAACACAAAAGGAGATACCAACTTTCAGTTTAAAACACTATAACTAGATATTTAAAATTGCTTTAATTTGTAAAATATTATATTTGAAGATATTGCATTGCACTTTTTTTATTGAAATGACTATAAAAAAGGTAACAACATATATCAATATAATCATTATATACTACATAAGAAAAATGTATGAAAATTAGAAAGTATAATCGCATTTTAAAATGTATCAAGTATCTCAAAATAATTTTTACTACCCAAAAATTAATCTTAGAAATAATTTAAAACCTCAATATTAATTTTTTTTAATGGATTACATAAAGTTCTTATTTTAGCTTTCAAAAAGTAAAAAGTAAACATTTATCGCATGATTTCTAATATGTAATATAAATATAGTTTATTTAGAAAATAATAATGGATTTATAAAAAATAATAACCACCGTTATCATTATGAAAAATTAGGACGGGGTTACACATATTCATATCCTTAATTATGGTTTAAAACTTATGAATAATATTAAGGAAATTTTTGACGAACAAAACCTTCAAATCACGAAAGATTTTTTTTGAATATATAATGTTAACAATATTTTTTTAAAAAACCTGAATTTGATTTGGTTTCATTATAAATATACATGCAATTTGTTGTCGGTGGTGATAATTCATTTTCAATAGGATTGTATGAAATTAAATGTTCTTGAGCCCCCCTAAATGGAAGCTCTCTGGTAAAAATTTTTGGGATTTTTCTACTTTCTCTTGGTTGCGAATTACGTCCTGTTAGCTCTTTGTGCTCTCTTTTTTCTGTCCCATCCTCGAAAGAATACATATCCTTAATTACAATACTCGGTGATTTACCATCGTCAATTATTCTTTTGAATAATCTTCTTGGTTTATCGGAATTCTCACCAGGCGTTAAATGCTCTCCATATTCGTTATTGCATTCACGTTTCCTAGAATGATGTTTGTTATCATCCATCATATTGTAATAGCATGGCAACGCTGACCCTTGAAATCTGGATGGTTGTTCGATAAATATATTGTTATCATACGAACAACCCAAAATTTTGGCGCGTCTCATAGTGTAGAACAGATGGCGACTCAATATCATTTGCTCCAACAGGACTTCTTCTGGCAAACGTAATAGACTAGTTGGGGTTGGAAGCCCATTTAAATATCCATATCTCCTCATGGCGTTATCGGTATCGAAATTGTGACGACTATAAACATCTTCACGGCAGCTGAAATCAAAATATGAAGTGTTAAGGTGATAGTAAGGATAATAAAAAAGGTTAGAATACACTCGCGGCCGCATTATAGAGGATGAGAACGTTTGTTGTATAGTAGTTATGAGTGGTGGAGGATATTTGGATGTGGGGGGTGCATTAATATTAAAAGGAAAGTGGGACCTGAAAGGTAAAAAGATAGGCGATGGAAACTGTGACCATGTTGAAATTAACGGTAGATTCTGATGGTAATATTCATCTCTTCCCCCCCTGTGATAAGACGACATTTCCCGATAAGCTCCCAACTTTGATTTATCCACGACTTTCTGCGAAATTATTTCTGCGAATGGCCTGAACGCCACTTTTCCATAAAAATTTGAATCGGAGACGCTTTCCTCGCTTGTTACGTCATCACTTTGGTGCGATATAGTATGATCAGATGAATGTGAATCTTCACCAAAATGCATTTTCTTTGTTTTGTTTTATATTTTTTTGATTTTCTCTTTCAAAAATTTATTTTTGTCCAAAAATAAAATTCAAAAATCCAAAAAAAATTAATCATTTTTTTCATTCTAAAATCGATGATAATTATTATTTTCATTGTTTTATTTTTTATTATTATATATTCTTTCGGCATTGCTTAATCATTCTTCTGATGTTTCATCTCAATCTTTTTCCTAGATTTTACATAAATGAGATGCAATTGGAATGCTAACATTAAACTCTGATAAAGGACCACATCTGTCAGAATAATAATTAATAATTGAAAAAAATAGTCAGTATTTTGCTTATAGATTTAAATTAGCCTATCCAGTAAAAATAAATTTATAATAAAATAACAAACTTATTTTGGTATTCATTTGAGTTTGGAATTTGGACTAAAAAAAAGATTCTAGTTATAATTTTGAAGGTAGTTTCCTACAAATTAGAGGTTCTAGTAAAGTCAGATTTGAAATGGTTCTTAAGTTCAAGGTTCTCATTCCCGTTCTAGAAAAAGTTTATAAAATGAAATACAAAATATTTTGAATGATATTATATATAAATTAGCTGCATCTTTGTTAGAACTTCCTAGAAATTTTAAAATAGGTTTTGGTTTCAGATTCTAAAAAAATTTAAAACAGGTATTTTAGGTCTTAAATGCTCCTGCCGGTTTCCAAAAAATTATAAAATATTTGTTTAGGGATCAAAATAAAGGTTGAATATTAAAATAGGGGCTCGTAATATTAATCTTCCTACTAATGTCATATGAATTAACAGGTCTTTACTGTATAATCTATAAAAAAATTAAAGCCCCCCCCCCCTCCCCAATACTTGTGGTACTATTTATAATGGAATAATGGGTCCTTATTAAATAATATATATTAAATGGATTAAATTATCATAGATGTATAAAATATAATAATATATTTTTGAAATTATAGATGGAACATAACTTTAATTATTATTAAAAAAGGAATTTTTTAAATCTTTTTTTAATTGGAATGAATGAAGGAGATCCCTAAAAATAGAATTTTAAAAAAGTATAGTGCATATAAAATCCAAATTATTCAAAAAAAAGTATAACTTAACCAAATATCTGTAAATGACAGACAGGGTCTTAGCCAGGAATTTTTAGTTGGGGGGGGGCAGCTGCTTACTTAGGGGGGGCACTATTTTTTTAAAATAAAATTAATAATTAAGCATTAGAAATTTTTTGCTATTTATATTAAAAAATTATTAATGTTATATGAATACAAAATAATACTATAATATGAACATACAAAATAATACTATAATATAATACGACGATTTTTTATTTTTAAATTTTAACATAAATGAATTAAAGGATAAATTTTGTGTTAATTTTTTTTTCATCCATCAATACTAAATTTTGCTTACATTTGATCTTTCATCGACCCTCTAGTGCTCGATAGAACTCTCTTTATTATAGAGAAAGAAGCCACACAAAAACCGTTAGTTGATGATGGCTGCTGAGTAGCATTTATACAATTCTTTAAATGCATGATGATATTTTTTTTAGGATATTTTCAAAATTATGTGTTTCTTAAACTTCTGCAGCTAGTAATCCTTTAGCTATTTTCATTTCATGATGTAAAATTTCCATATTTAAGTTTAATATTTATTCTAATCGGGTTATTTTGTCCGATATAAAATAATCACTATCAAAGAGGGACAATGCATTAAAACTTGATAGAAGATTATAATCATCTTACACAAGATGATTATAATCTTCTAAATAAATTATCAACAAAGTAATCAATAATTCTTTTTAAAGAACCCAATTGGAGTCTTTTTCACAATCAAATTATAATATGGTCTCGACTAAAAAAGTTGAAAATTTATAGGCATTTTACATATTCTTGATGATTTGTGGGGAGTGAGATTAAATTTTACTAAAAGTTTTTGAGCCTTTTTCTAATCAAATCAACAGAATTATTGCTTCTTATATTTTTTAAATATATTTATAGTAGAATCAATAAAATTTTTAGCATACACTTGATAAGTACCTACTGACTGTAGATACTTATGTAGTGGTTCTATTGTTATTAATATCTCATAAACTATAATGGCTAATATAACGTAATTTATATTAACGTATTGAGATAAATAACTAGAGGCTTCGACAATCATGAGTGGAAACCTCTGAATTAAGAGTTCTATTAGAAAGGTAAACTAATACTTCACTAATAACCTCAAAATTAACATGATGATGCGAGATGTTTCTAAATGACCAGTCCACCTCTGGTCTAAATGTCTCTTAGGAGTATGGCCTGCATATTTACAGGATAAGTTAAACCGCCTAAAAAATTATGCAATGCATTGAATAAATTTAAAAAAATTAGAAATGATAACAATATTATTATGCCAATTTTGAACCACAAGATGCAACACGTGGTTGTAGCAATGTATAAAAGGAACTTTTTTATTAATTCTTTTTTGAAATAGGGTTTATCCTCCATTTAGGCCAGACATAACGTTTGCACCATCATATGCCTGGTTATCATATTCGTTGAATTAATTTTTAACTCATTAAGTTGCTTTAAAATGCAACTAGTAATGCTTTCAACAGAAAGACATTGTAAATTAATAATCCTATTAAATTTTTTTGGACTTCGCCTCCAGAAAAAATGTAATTAATACTCAGGTTTTCACAACCTGATGCATCTTTTGTCACATAGCCTTAAGACAAAAAAAAGCATCCATTTTTTGTTATATTTATCTGAAATATAATCACCATATCTACCATAATAGATATTACTTCGTTTGAATCTGAGTGATGTATATCGCGTATTTTTGCATATAAATTTCGTAATTTTATTTAATTCAGGATCTTTTTGGATGGTGTATGAAAACATTGCTATAAATAGTCTAGAAAGAATAAATTATGTTTTCTACATTCATTGTTGAACCAGTCCCACTTAAAGGTTGCTCCTGTATGTTAAGAAATATCATGAAATCTTGATTTAAGATAGTAAAGATTACGGTTAATTTATTGGCTTACCAAAATTATTGTTATCTCACTATTTTCTTAATAATGCTAAAATATTCACCGCTGTTTTAAATAACTGGTTATATCGGGCTTATATAATATTATTTTGTGTTTAGCAACACTGCACAATAATTACCAAATTTTATAAAAATTTAATAAACCCTTTTTATTTTAAAATATTTACGAATCGGTATCAATCTGTTTCCTTAGATTTGATATATATATTAAGCCTTGAGTAATCACTTGATTAGCTTCAGAAAATCCTGGTTTTTTATGATTTGCACCCAGATCTGTATCAGAGACCTACAAAAGATAATAATATTGTGATTGAACCATAATAAATTAAATAATTATCATTGAAATAAGTATAATTTAAACGTTATAATTAAGCGCCTATATAATGTTATACACAAACACACATGAAAATGATAAAATACGAATGAATGATGATTTATAATTGGGAAAAACTAAAACAGGATAGGAAGAAATTTACAAACAGGACATGTTTTTTGAATAATAATTAAAATTTATTTTAAAAATATAAAAATTTACAAAAATTTTTTTAAATTTGGGGGGCCGGAAAAATATATGGGGGACATTTTTTAGGGCCAAAGATTTTTTCTGGGGGCCAGGTTTGGGGACCAAAAAAATTTTTTTTTGGGGGGGGGGCTGGCCTCCAGTGGCTCCAGCCCTTATGTCAGACTTTAATTCATTCCAATAAAATTAATATAAGAGAAAAACTATAAACCCCCCCCCCCAGGATACGCCTGAATACACCTATACATACTACTATGATAATAATAATAATAAATAAGAATTAGGACCGGGTTTTAAGAAAAATTATTCTTTTTCTCTTCTCGAGATTTATGTTATTATATTACTAAAAATATTATAGATAACAATTAATGATTCTTTTCGCTCAAAATTGTGATTGGCATTATTTTGTCATAAATTTCTTTTTTTTAAAAAAAAATTAATATTTTATTAATTTAATGAGGGTTCAAAAGTGGATATCCTTACATATAGATTTTAGGGCTTGAACTATAAATCGAAGGTTTTTATCCGACTTATACCATAGTACCCCGGCCAGAGACACCTACAAAGTTTGGTGGGAGAGAAGGGGAGATTTGAAATATTAGGGAGGCAAGAAAGTATTTTTATTTTACCAATTTGTGCCTAAAAGAGGAGAGAGGGCTGTAGAGTAGAAGACTGGGAATCGTGATTACTTTTTGCCCAAATAAATTCAATCGTGCCCCAAACATTATTCTTTAAAATAAAGTTTAAATCAAAGCCATATCTCTTAATTTCTCTGACAAGAGACAGAACTGTAGGGCATATTGTACTTGTTTAAGTTAATGCCTGATTCAGTGGTGTATCCAGGATTATCTTATAGGGGGGGAGGAAATTTTTTGGGGGCTTCTCCCCCAAACCCCTTTTACGGCCAGGTCTTATGTTTTAGCTATTCTATTAAATTATTCATAATTTAATAATAATTATATTTCTAATTTTAACTATTATTTATTAATTCGTGCTTATGGATATTACAAGCCTATTTTTTATTATTTCAAGTTAGGTATATTATATTTAATAAAGTGTTTTTAAATGTAAAGTTTTTTTTAAATATAAAGTTGAAATAAAGTGTAATGTCATTTTTTTTATAAAATTTGCTTTAAAAACTAGCCTTAGCTTAAATTCTCATACAATATAAGTAGAATATAATTTTTTTATCGAAAATGTGATTATTTAACAGAGCTAACTCATTTAGCCGAGATTCAGTACTTCGTAAATATGTTTTCAACCTTCTCAAGTTGGAAAAAGTCCTTTCATTCGTACATGTTGTAATAGGCAAACATGCAAGAATATAAAACAACTTCAAAATATTAGGAAATTGAGCCAAGGTTTCTTTACACCAATTGAGCGCATCAATAGCATGCTCAGGTAAAATAGCTAAACGTAGTAAATATTTAACCACAATTCGAATTCACTGATTAAATTTATTTCAGTATCAATCTCATAGGAATAAAATTTTGCTAAATATTTAATTCTACCAATAGTGGCATTAGAAAACGAAGAAGGATCTTTGGGTAATAAAACTTGAAGATTGCTAAAGACTTGTTTTTATCTAAAAACCGTGTTTTTATTTGCGATAAAAAAGTATCTAAGAATGGGATGAAAATGGATATATTATTTAGTTGAGCCAATATTTATTTTACATCTCAATAATTGCCTAGGTGCTAGACGAGGTTTAATTAGTGTTATATCATAAAATTTAGCCTTCGATTCAACGTCTAGAAAAATATTATGAAAATATTTATCTACATTCATTCTTATTGTATCTACCTGTTCATATATATTTTCCGCCAAATCAATAACCTGAACCAAATCTAAATTTAGTTTTTGTAAATTTTTACAAAGTAGTGAGCTATAGGAAATTTACAACTAGCAGCAATGATAAACTCTGATTGATCAATTGAATTCAATAATGATATCGCTTCTGACGACACATTACTTTTTTTCATGCTCAGCCTTATTTAATTTTTGTATTTCTATTTCTTTTGTTCTATAAAATGGAAGTAAAATTGAAAAATATTTAAAAAATTATAGACATTTATTAATAATTAAAATATTATTAAAAATACTTATTAATTCTATCTCACTAATAATTTTGAATTTAATAAAATAATTATATATAATAATAAAATAAATTACCTTTTGATTTCAATCTCGTTGACTTAATATTTTTCCATTTTATTAATATTTTTGAATAATAGTATGTTGGAAAATTGATATTCAAATATTTGTAAAATTTTGATTGGGGGGGGGGGGGGTAAAATTTTTATTAGCTTAAAATGATTATTATGAAAATAGTCAAATTTGCGATGGGGGGGGTCAACCTTTCCCCCTCCCCATTGGTTACGCGCTTGGCCTGATTTATTACCTCAAAAATTATATAATTTTATTTAAATTCTACCTGTGAAACTATATTTACAATCTTCCCAGAGGTAAAAATGTAATTTATCGGGGGGGGGGGTAACAAAATCTTTATTTTTCATGGAAATTAGGGATAGGACAACGAGCTAATGAGTCACGCAGGGACATTCTTGAACACGATCAGAATTTTTAAAACAACTGAAATATTAGGATATGCTCCTGCTAGTTTATTACTATGGATAAAAAATTCGTTTATGGCATATGTGTATAATATATTCTTAAGGCTTTTAGTTCAATCAACTACATGATTAATCTTTTCATTGAGTCTTGGTAATGTAATGAATTGGTAAATCAACTTCAGATACGTTTGACAAAGAACATATATTGAAGAGGCAGCGATGATATTTCTTAAATAATTAAATTTTTAAGAGCGTGATATATGACAACAATATATTGAAAAGCATAATGCGATATTATTTCTCAAGATCACGAATAATCCTCTTATCATAACAATAACTGTTTTTAAGTTTTTTTATAGAATTGACATAATACATTTTTTTTTATCTCTACCAGCAAGATCCCTTGCGGCGATTACCGAATCCTTAAAATAATATTTAGTAAATCGATCTAAAAATTGAGGATTTTTATATATATATATAAGATTCACTAAATTATTAAAGTCGATACTGAAATTTGCATCATCTTGCCTACAACTTCACTTGCAGAAAATCGTACCGAATAATCAAAATAACCAAAAACGGGAAATTCCTTTTTTTTTGGATAAAAAAAAACGACTTTATACTACACTTGGGGTCTTTGTTGTTTTTAAAATATTCACTGAAGCGTTAAAATCATTCTTTAACCTCCTCCCCCCCCCCCCTATGATATCAATGCTCCAACCATATCATAGATATTATTCTAAATATATTTTAATTTTAATAAGAAGCAAAATTGATTTTTATTTTTTAAAATTTCTTTCATAGTTGGAGGGGGGGGTGGGTGGAGGTTAATTTTATGACTGACTATTGACAATTTTTTTATAGATTTTAGGCCCAAAGGACTAACTTGCATAGTTACCTACTGTATAATTCATTCTATCCGTTATATTTTAAAAATTGACGTTAAAATAAAATTAAAATTGTTTTAATCTTTTTTTATTTGGCATGTTTTTCCAAATAGCCTACCTGTCAAATTATGAAAATTGGAAAATTTTCTTTTCTAATAAAAGTTATAATATTTATTTATAATGAAGTGCAAAACTCATAGAGGTAGTAACTATTGTGTGCGTATTTTTTATAGCTACGGTTAATATAAAAAAAATGAATTATGTCAAGTTTATTATAAACGAAATTCGCCTGTGTAAAAATAGACACTCTTTAAAAATATAAAATACTAAAATTAAAATTATATTTTGGCAGACATTATATATTATAATATAACCAAAAAAAGGAGCATAATTTATTTACTATACATTTTTCCTTTAGAAAAAATTTCTCCAATAATTCGAATTGTATTTTAATAAAAATATTTAAAAAAAAATATTATAGTAAATTAATATATCGAATGATTTAGCTAGTTTCGACAAGAAATTTTATGTTTCCTTTTTCCAAAATAGTAATTTTAAATAATGTATCATTTTTGGTCGAAATTAAGTTAAGATTATATTTTTTTATATTTTTTGGAATCTCCTTTCATCTATTTCAAAATGCAAAAATTATTATATATTTTATAAACATAGTGTTTTTTAAATATTAAAGGTATTTATTTTTGTGAACAAATTATATGCACAGTTTTTAAATCAAATGCACAGTTTTTAAAATATGATTTTATTGTTTTCAAAGTATTATCAGTTTTATAATTATTTTAACAGTTTAATAATTACATTTACAGTTTTATAACATTTGCCCATTATTTAAATTATTTTCAGTGTTTTTAAATTATTTTCAAAGCATTTTAAAATCATTTCCATTTTTTGAAATTGTTTTCACAGTTTTAAATAAATGCATAGTTTTATCTCAGCCTTTTAATTAAATTCGCAGCGTTACTAATTTTATTAAACACCAAATCCACTACTTTATGTAACATCTAACAATTACCTACTTAAGACTGCTGAGCAGAGCAAAACAGCATAAGTTTCTGCTAGTTTTTACCAAACAACACGACTCAGGTCAAGGCTTGATACCAAGCTAGAGAACCGCTTTCGCTATTAGCTTAGGGCTAAGCAACAGAGATAATGGTTAGTTTTTTTTAAATATAAAAATAAAATCATTATTATATGATAACTAACATGTTTAGTTCTTTTGATAAACAGTATAAAGAATAAATGTTATTAGCAAATAAGAAAAAAATGTCAAAATTGACATAATGCTAGATTGGAAGATATAGAAGAATTTAATATAATGTTTGTGTTAAATGCGTTGATATAAGTTTTAGAGTTAATGGTTCCAGAAATATGGCTGACTTCAAGCTCAAGGCGTGATATCATAATTACTTGGTATAACTTAGTTATTTTATTTTGTGGTAGGCAAAATTGATTGAAGAATTTAATAAGTAAAATATTATATTAAAGCAAACCATATATTTAAAATTTTCTAAAATAATGCCAATCTTGGTAATTTCTTATTTCACCAAAATTTATTCTCTTGTAAAACATTATACTAAATTGATTAAAACAATTAAATGCCCTAATTAACCACTACTTAATGGCTTGGTATTCAGAATTAGTTTCTCTAAAAGCTTGGCTTACTTCACGCTTAAAACGTGACGCCATTTTGTTTATTATTTTTTTATTGTTTGTAAAACTAACCCAATCAATTTTTTTTTATAGCGGAACACTGCTGAATGCCGGCAAAAATTGGGGGGCATAGCCCCCCCCCCCAAAAAAAAGAGTTCATACACCTTACTTTGAATAAATCTTAGCTACGCCACTGGGTAAATATTATTTTAATAATAATTTTGGTAATTCATTAAAAATATCTAAAGAATTATTTTTATTTCTAATAGTTTAACTAATTTTTCTTGATCATCTAAAAATTATTCATTTTTTGAGTAATGCTATATAGCAATTTTCTAAACCACAACCAAATTTTGCTAAACAACGACCAAAGTTTATTAAAATGAAATGCTATTTTATTTTAATATATATTAACGGAATCTCGCGATCGCTCCCGATATTCTATCTATCATGTCCCGTAGTACAGAACCATTTATTTGACTTTAGAAACTCGGTCCTTGCTGGATTTGAACCCAGATTATACGGCAGGTGACATACGCATACACTAACTAGACCTTAGAGACGTTACTCAAAAACAACAATATTTTTTGTATATAAGGATAAAATTACGACGTATATCTAATATTTTTCTAATATTTTAATAAAACAGATCAAAAATCAATAACGCTCAAGGCTATAATCCTCATCATTCAATTATATGTTTGAATGAAAAGAAAATTTAAATTAAAAGATTCATATTAATTGTTTTGATATGAAAACTCTATTTAAATTAATATTTAATTAAATTAAAAAATATATATAAATAATGTATAATTTTTACACTTATATAATATCTAAGTCCTGCTATATTTAAACATTTTGAAAGCAACGACATCCTTGTCGGTAAGAATTACATAACATAACCTCTTTGTTACTTTTTTCTCTTTATTAAGAAAAATTTACATAACACCCCCACCCAACAAATGATAAAATTTAAAAAAATCTAGAAAAATATCAATGAAATGCAGAAGAGCAGATTATAAAAAACTTGAAAGAAATACGTATTTCAATACCATAATTTTGCGAAAATCAAAAGGTTTTAGAATTATAGCTCAGTACGATTTATTATATTTGAAATTTTTTTGTTTTCCAAAGATTTTCTTCAAATATATATTTGTAGAAGAATTCCTTATATAATATTTTTTTTATATCATGTTTAAATTTATTTTAAATAATAAATTATATTTTGCAATTAATTGTTATTTATAAGGAGCGCCGCTACACTTTCAGGAGCGGGAACTAACTCCTTTTAGGGCTGGAGTGGAGGAGCGCCGCTCCACCGCTCTTTGAAATTTAATGTATAAATTAATATGAAACTAAAATACAAATTAATGAATTTTTTAAGAAAACAAATTCCTGATGCAAAAATAGCTACTAGTTCACGGGAATTCTGCAATGATTTGGAAGATTTTTGGATTCCATGAAATTGATAATCAGAAAGATAATAAATTGGACAAATATTTTTTAAACAATGATATCAAAATTATTATTTTTGATAAATTCATGATTGAAAAAATATTTTTATATAAAATACAATACCCCGCTTCCCTCTAGTGATCCTGTTGAGCGCCTGTTTAGTATTGCTAAACAGGTTTTAGGGTAGCGTGGATGTTTGTTAGATTCAAATTTAGAAAATTAATTACTTTTAAAAGTTAACATTACAAAAGATTATAAATATTTTGATATATCATTTAATATAAAAATTTTTTTTTGATAAAGAATATGATTTAGTTTAGTATTATACTTTCGAAAAATAATGAAAATCAAAGTAGCGGGTATGGAGTGGCACTCCATTACTTGGAGAGCTAGCTCCTTTTAAAAATTTAGTAACGGGAGCGGAAGCTAGCTCATTTTGAGAAGGTAGGAACGGGAGCGAGAGCTAGTTGATTTTAAAAAGGAGCGTTAACAACATATTAGTCGTGTTCGTATTAAAAAGTTTTATATATATTTTTATTTTCTATTTCTATTTCTATTTCTATTTCATTTTCTTTTTCTTTTTCTTTTTTTATTTTTCATTTTCCTCTTTTATGTAATACATCGATATTTGAGGATCAATTTTTATTTTACTTAATTTTATATGTCGTATATTAGAATAGGAAATATTTGGGGTTCTGAATCTCTCAATATAAAATCATTTACTGAAGGCTATTTATAAATTCAAAATATGAAATGAATCGGAAATGATTCCGGCATGTAGGATAATCCTATGATTTTAAATAATTATCATTATAAACCTTTTGTTTTTCTAATTTTTCAAAATAAATAAAAATTAATGTATTATAAAGTTTACGGCAAATAATTCACAGTATACAAATGGAATGAATTTAGAGTTAAATCAAATTTTCAGATTCAAAAATCGCCATCAGGAAATGAGTTAAAATTCAGAGATTCCGTATCCTCGAGGATTTCAAATCTCACAACATATATAGGGAAGACCGGGGTTATGAAATGGCAACCCTAAATAAAATTAAAAGTACTTTATCATTTTTAACAAAAAATATCTCATTTTGTTCAGCTCTATTAGTTTTATGGTAGGTTTAAATTTCAAGAATACATATCTAATACTTTTCTCAGAATTTTATTTTTTCTGAAATTTTTTTTGGGAACGAGTGAACCCTACCAGGGGACGAACGAGCCTTTGGGCTATAATCTCTGCTTAATTTTCCACATAAAAGTTTTATATTTTTTTATTAGAACATATATGATTTAAAGCATAAAATCATTTATAAACAAAAAAATGGGAACATTATTCCAATCTTTGCAAATAAAAAAAAGGATTAAAATTGCAACATCTACCATGTGACCAAGAACTACATTTACGGCATTGAAACCAGTCTTGATTGTTATGATACTTTTGATAATTTTTTTTGCACACTAAACAATTGTTTTTCTTATTTATAACATTTTTTGATTTTTTTCTCTTTTATTTGCTCTCTCCATGACCTTTTTTCCATTCTAAAATTTAAAAAAAATGTGGAAAAGGGCTCGTTCTAACCTCATAAAAATAGCCCCAATGCCGCCACTTTGATTAGGATCTATTTAAGTATATATAATATCAATTTTGTTCGGGTAAATTTATATTCTATAAAATAGGATTTTCTCTCTTATATTAGATGATTTGTGGTAAAAATGTATATTCATCTTTATTTTTGAAAAATAGTAAATGTTTAAAAGGTTACTTCTGCAGGTATTATTCATATAATGCATTATTAAAATTTCAAGCTGTCTGAAGGAAATAAAAATTTTAGCCGCATATGCAATATATAATTATATAGTTTTGGTAAAAATTATCCCTTAGAGTTTAATACTCTAGAAAATAAAGACACGTCTCGCTATAGCCCCGGATTTATTATATCCCCGGTCTTCCCTACTATTTTTTTCAATGGCATAGTCACAACAATTCTATAAGGAGGGGTATGATTATTATTTTTGTACGGCCCTCGGTCGTTCTTGTCGATGTCATATTTTTGTTTACTCTTATTTTTTATTCGTATTGACCTTCTTTTAAAAAATGTATATATGTTAGCTTCAATGGATTTTCCTGCATTGTGTTATTTTTTCAACTTTAACTTATTTTTTAAGCGCGTTTTAAAAATTTAAAAAATTGATTTTACCGAAAATGTATTCCTTCATGTTTGGAATACCTGCACTATGAATTTCAGATAATTTTTCCATGAACTTTTAAACTTCATATAATTTTTATTAGATTTTCCATTTATATTTTATATAAATTAAGGTTTTAAAAATAAAACATTGACGCTAACATATATATAAATATGTCTCATATTTGCTTTATGAAATTTTCCTAACAATTGGAAGCACTAATAATAAAACTTGTGCCAATACATAGAACTTAATTACACATTTTATTATTTCAATTCCTTTTGTAGACTATATAGAGAAGAAGAAAAAAGTTATTAAAGTTAAATAAGAATAAATTGGCCAAAGTGGGATGTATAAAAGAATCAAGTATCTAGGTTGTTTTAATACTCAATTAATAGTAATTAATCAGTCAAACTTATGAAAGAAACCGAGCTATGCATAAAACCTAAGAATTAGGATAGATTTCAGCTATATTTTAATACTTGATTTTAAAATCTAATACAGGTTCGCATACTGCTAATAAGGAACAGAGCAGAAAAATAGTTTACATTTTAAAATCTCTGGTTGTAACATAATTGCTTTTATATAATAAGATAGTGAAAAACTATTTTACAAAAAGAATAATCATATAATCATATTTTAAATTTTTCTTTATCTTAAAAATATTTTTATAAAATAATTGAATGCCTCATGCTCTCAAGCGCTCTCGTCTTCTTTAGTAAGGCTAAACTATATTAAGTGATCGCCGCTTCAGACTTGAGGATGGAGAAGATGAAACATCCACCTCATAAAATTCCCACCCCATTCTAAGTTGTAGTTTTTTAGGGACGTGTGTCGTCCTTCATAAAAAAGGGAATATTTGTTTATATATTTTAAATTAATATTAAATAATTAAATATGATTAAGTACTGAGAAATAATTATCATTCATATTTATATATCTTCGAACACTTCAAAAGAATTTCTAAGAATGATTTAGTAATGGATTATGTCTTTTCACGACAATTTCTTTTTTAATATGTAAACTTTATAAAACCTCAGAATAAATAATTTTAAAAATTGGACATTGCTGCATTGTAAAGGTTAAAGGCTTACTATAAATATATTAAAATCATCCAAAAATTAACACCCCCCCCCCCGCCCCCCGATAAACCTCGATTATCTAAAAAAATTCCATATAATATATATAACTCTTACATTCCAATTTTCTAAATTCATTATACATTGATAATGTTATATAATAACTCTATTATTTAAAATTATAATTTTTTTAGAAGGAACATGATTATAATATATTATTCTAACTTTTATATTATACAAATACAGTAATATATTATAATTTTTTTGGTATTCGTTCCCCTCTCTCCACTATTTTATGGTAATTTTATTTTAATTACACAATATAATCTTATAGAAACCCGGCCTCCCTCGAGGATCTTCGTCGTTACTATAATAACGAAATTTGTAACAAAAATTATTAAATTTTTTTAATATTTTATTATACTAATCAAAATATATTGTCTTTAAAGTAAATTATAAAAGAGAGAGAAAAGGAAAAGCCAAAGTTTTATGTTTAATAAATATAATTATATGGTACTTTTTTTTAGATCCCCCTTTGCTTATAAGTCTCTTAACGTGTATAATATAATATAATTTATGAATTATATAATCGATGTAACCCTAACTTACTGCAGGGATGTTGCCAATGAGGCCCAAGAACGTGCTCAGAACGCTTAATAAAAAATATTTCATATTTGAACGAAGCCTTTTTCAGAAATCTACTACACTGAACTCTACAATCATAATTCTATCATATTTTTGAAATTTCCGAAGTCTACAACAAAATTTTCCATATTTTAAAATTTTCAATTGAAGTTTTTCAAAAATAATTAATTAAAATAATATATATTATTTGCCAGTCAGTTTAGCTAACAAATTTCTTTATCATACATATGACTACTTCATTAGCAGTGGTTTTTCTTTGAAAATTAATTTGGCGTTTAAGACATTTTTGTCCAAAAATATAAAAAATAATAAACACATGTAGAATATGAATAAACCATTAAAGGGGTCCCTTTCCAGCAACATATATTCAAATTCTCTTTGTTCATTAGCTCGTTTTTTAATAAATCGAATGATAATGAATAGTGTTGTTAAACGGCGTGATTTTAAAAAACGGCTGGTCCTATATTTTAGCCAAAAAATTATGCAAGCTAGAGATCTGCATTGGATGGATTTTAACCGGCCCGTCACGCCCGCCATACTTTGGACGGGCATGGTCGGGTTCTATAAAATATTTTTAACATTGGGCGGATGACGGGTGGGTTAAAAATATTTTTTAAGTAGTGGGCAGGCAGGACGGGTGAATTTTTAATATTTTTCAGGCGAAATGACGTCAATTTATTAAAAATAATAGTTTTATATTATAATATTGCATATTATATATGCTTAATTAAAAATACATGCAAATAAATGAATAAAGAGCCAAATCAGCTTTAAAATAATTTCCAAACATTAAGGGGACGGGTTAAACAAAATTTATACATAAATGAACAAAGGGACGGGTAAATTTTTAAAAAAAATTATTAGTGGGCGGGCGTGTTAAAAAATTTCCAAACAACGAGTGGGCGGGCTTTTTTGCCAAAACTCGCCCATTGCAGACCTCTAATCGCGCCTCTCGAGATTTCGTTCATAGATGTCCACACTTTTCTGCCATCTAGGTGCAAAATTCAGGTTGCATAATATTTTTAGCTAAAATATCGGATTATGAAAAAAAGGATTTTGATAATATATTCATTAAACTGTGTCTAATGTTTCTAAACGGTTCGATGGATTTTTAAAAACAGCTATGTCAATATTTTATCCAGAAAAATATTAAGTAAGCCTGAAGATTTACTTTATAGATGGCACAAAAGTTATAACATCTATTAGCGAAATCTCGAGGCTCAGATATTAATTTTCTGGTTACTATTGAGTTGGCCGTTTTTTAAAATTGGAGCTGTTTAACAACATTAGCTATGTGAAAAACATCAAAACCTCAAATTCACAACAATTCAAATTTTAATGAAAATAAATAATTAATATAAAAATAACAACATATCTATGATTACTAAAAATTTAAAATCTGCCAAAATGGTTTTGGGTACAGCCATAACTAATAAAATGAGCTCTGATTCGGCTTGAAAGAAGAATTGAAAATATAAAACGAGTAGCGCCAGTCCCCCAGCGTGAGGCATATATATTTTAAAATTGATAATTATTAAAGACCAATATAAAAGGAGAAACTGGATATTATAAGTTTTACTACATAAAATAACTCTAGTTTAGCCAGAATACATTTAAAATCTCAACATATCATTAAATATGCCAAGTAAACCTGTTATTATATATCTTAATTTAAAGAATCCATTTCTTTTGAGAATTTTACTGTTATAAATAAATAAGAATATAAAAAAGACATAATATTTTGTTCAATTTTTTAATGGTCAGAGAATATCCTCTATTAAAAATTTCGCCATATTTTTCAATAATTTTATCTATTGATAAATCTTTTGCAATTATATTTTCTACATAATCAATGCTAGGGAACTTAAGAGCTGCTCAATAGTAGAACTTGAGGGACCCCAGCAAAAATATCTTATAAACATAATAACTTAATATAGAAACTCCATTTATTCATCATATAAAAAAATTAAATAAATATAAATATAAATATCGAATATGATTTAATTTCCTGACGTCTAAAATAACATTTGTCTGATTTGTTTATGTAATGAAATAAACTCGGATAAATTGAGATCAAATATCATTTTATAATATAGCAAAAGGTAAAATAATATCAAAATATTAAAAACAGATACAAATGTCTCTAAAGATATATACAACAGATACTTTTTATAATAATATCTAGATACCGATACAATATTTTTGTATTTAATTACTTTAATTCTGCAGATACAATAACACACCCAACCTATAAAATCTTTCCTATTTTTTTTGATGTATTTGAACGAATAAGTGTAATATATTATATTAAAAATATAAATATATTTCAAATTATGTTAATTTTAAAGAAATAAATTTAATCTAAAAAACTCAACAGGTTTGATAGTTTTCATGGTACAGGTTTCTCTTTTTTTAATTTTATTATAAGATTGGGTTATATTATCGATTCAGAAAATTATAACTGTTTATTTCGGTTTCACTATTCGATTTGATTCGATACCTGGCTGTGATATAAATATACTAATTGCCCCTTGGCTTTGCCGCAATTACTCCGGGTAATAAATAAGCGGCATCACTGGCTTGATCATTTTTGGGTTGATTTAAAACTATTTTTCTTTAATTTAAAGTTGCTCAAAATTTTTAGAAAATATGGGCGCTAAAAGAGAAAAATATGATTATTTTAAAAATTTATGGTTGTTCATATTTAATTTGGTTCCTCGGCAACCCTTTTCTCCTCCTTTCTGAATCTAATGCAATAAATGCACACATATTTTTCAATATTATATTTAATGGTAAAACAAGTAAGAATGATAATCAGAAAATATAGAAAAGGTATAATATATATGTAAACAAATGTTTCAACAAATGATTCAAATTTAAAAACCGTGTATTTTTTCTGATCAATATTTACGATAAATACATAGAAAACAGTGGCATTGCCAGGATCTTCTCATGGGGTGGGGTGGGGGGGGGGGGGGTTGAACAATTTTTTATGAACACTCAATTGCTTATATCTTAAATCTTAGGCTATGTTAAAATTATTTTAAATATTTGCATATAACAAAGTTTTAATTTTATAGAATTTTTCATTAAAGATTTTATTTATTATATAAAAATACTTTAGCATAAATAACATTTCTTTATTTAATCATGTATTTATTTTTATTATTTAAAATAAATTTCAAATGTAGATATTTTATACAGATTATAATATTAAAAATTTTACTGTAGAAAAACTCTCTTCTCTTCTCTTCTCTTCTCTTCTCTTCTCTTCTCTTCTCTTCTCTTCTCTTCTTCTTCTCTTCTCTTCTCTTCTCTTCTCTTCTTCTTCTCTTCTCTTCTCTTCTCTTCTCTTCTCTTCTCTTCTCTTCTTCTTCTCTTCTCTTCTCTTCTCTTCTCTTCTTCTTCTCTTCTCTTCTCTTCTCTTCTTCTTCTCTTCTCTTCTCTTCTCTTCTCTTCTCTTCTCTTCTCTTCTCTTCTCTCTTCTCTTCTCTTCTCTTCTCTTCTTCTCTCTCTTCTCTTCTCTTCTCTTCTCTTCTCTTCTTCTTCTTCTTCTCTTCTCTTCTCTCTCTTCTTCTCTCTTCTCTCTCTCTTCTCTTCTCTTCTCTTCTCTCTTCTCTTCTCTTCTCTTCTCTTCTCTTCTCTTCTCTTCTCTTCTCTTCTCTTCTCTTCTCTTCTCTTCTCTTCTCTTTATGATTAAAAATAGTATTAATTGCATAAATTTTAAGAGTTGATACAAAAATTATATAAATGTTATAACTAAGAATTCAATTTACGAAAAAATTTGATTATAAATTATATATTAAAGCTAATATATAATCATGTTGCAATTTTTTGATTTGAATTTATAAAGAGAGGTCTACTTTTCTCTGAGATTTTACTAATTCATAATCAAATTTTCATCTAGAATAATCTCCTTATAAATATTTAATAGGACTAATCCATTTAAACATATTTCACCGGTAGTATTTCTTAAATAGGTTTTTAATCTTTTTAAATGAAAAGGACCTTTCATTATTGCAGGTATTAATAAGGCAGCTAAAATAATTAATAGTAGTAGGTATAGGTTATGTTTGTGCTTGACATATGTTGAAATAATAATAAATTAATGATTGATTTTTCATAATGACAAATAAAATATATATTTTTATAAAATGGAATATGACAAACTAGGCAAGTTTTATGCAATGCAAAATAATTTAGAATTTATTTAAAAAATATATAAATAATCAAATACTTTAGATCAATTATTATTTCTAATAAATTAAAAACATAAATTAGTTATTTTTTAAATTTCAAGCATTTATTATCAATTTGGTAATTTAAAATAAAAAAAATTAATCATGAAGGGGGGGGGGTGTTGAACCCCACCCCCACCACTCCCCATGCCTACGCCACTGCTAAGAAAACATTCTTGTCAAAATCAGTTCTTCAAATTTAAAAAGTCCTTTAACAAATTATTTTCCAAATTTTAATCTCGGAAACGTTCATTAACTAAAACTGTCACTAGCTTTTTCTACCACATGAAGTTCAAAAAAATCTTTAAATTTTTCAAAGGGCTCGAACCCTTGCGTGCCTCCTCTCCCCTTTTCAGTGACGTTAGTGAATCGAATAATTGCGCTATTCGTATTCGTACGAATAATAAAATCATTATTCGTTTCGATTCGTCGAATATTCGATTCGATTCGAAAATTTTTCTAAAACTTATAAAATATTTTGCAAAAAATTTTTTACAGATGTTTAAAGATGACACTTTTAAGGATTCTCTAAACTAATTGTCATTTTTGCATATAAAATATAGCAAAATTTTAGAAAGTATTTCATTATAGATTTTATTTATTAAAAATACTTTAGTAGCATAAATTTCCTTTATTTAATTATTAATATAATTTTTAGAGGTGATTATGACAATGTAATAGATATGAAGTTATAATGCACTATCTGAATTAGATTGTCTTTAAAATTTGCCAAAAATAAGGTTACTAAATGGGAAAAGGATTTTCCTAATCAAATAATAAGAACTAGTCAAAAAAATTTAGTTATTTATCTGCCAGGAGCTCGAGAATGTGGGAAAGAGGCACACTCTATAAAAATGTTTTGACTTGTTCATAACATCAAAAATGATTAAAGAGAAACAATCAAAATAAAATAATTATATTTTATTTTGAAGCTTTTCCTTTTCTTCCATTAAACTTTTTCAGCAAATATAACTTGTTATGATTTGATATTTGATAATAGGAAATAAAATAAAACGAAATGATATCCACTAGGAAAATTTAATTACTTCTTTTTATTTTACTTGCAATAAAATATTTGCGAATAATTACGAATATTTATATATAAATAATTTCGAATAATACGAATAATTTTCCTCATTATTCATATTCGATTCGAAATTTCGAATCGAATAATTGTGTTATTCGTATTCGTAAAATACGAATCGAATCGAATCAAATATCAAATATCAAATAACAAATAATTTGTTTTAGGCCTAGTTGTGGGGATTGCTAGCACGTTTGAGGTTAGCTGAAATAACTCAAGATAATTATATTTTTTTGAATCCAATAGCCCATTAAAGAATTATATTTCTCACCCTTATAAAATTAATAAAAATCCCCATATAGTATAAGCTATTAAATATTATGGGTTAGGTTATAATTTTTTAATATAAAATAAAACGATTTTAAACTGGTTTAAAAAAATTATTAAGGTTTGGTTCGCTCCTTTTAGCGATTTGACATAAAGGTTGGATTACGGTTAAGCTTCAAAAAATTATAAAAATACGTTTTAAAATAACGTTCAGTAAAGTTCGCTCTGAGTCCCTGGAAAGGAGTTCTTTATAGATATGTTGAAATTTAGTATCGAAATAAGGTATAGTTGTTTTATTAATATTTTTCAATATAAAATGATATTATAAATGTCCCTAGTAAAGTTTATAAACAAATATCAAAAATCGTATATTTATTCAAAATAGGGAGGGTTATGATCTCCGAAACCCCCCCCCCCCCCCCCCACCCCCTTTCCCCGAATCGTGCACTTAATATTATCTTTAACTGAATAAGATCTGATGATTCTCAAATTTTAAAATCTCTTGTAATAAGTTAAAGAAAATATAGTTAAGATTTTCCTAATGAAAGTAATATTTCATTAACTTTTATATTTAAAAAAATATATTCCTTGGAATATAACTAATTTCTTTTTAAAATTATTAATTATATATCCTTTCAAAATACCATTAATTAAACATTTTTCAAAACATAAATAGATATAAACCCTCCAAAAGGTAACTAGTAATATACATTAGCACAGGAGTATACGCAGCGGGGAGCCAAAAAATGCAGATGCCGGATATATTTTCAAAAATATTATTTGTTTATATTAATTTATATTTGTTAATATTTATTCCTATCTCATATTAAATAAATATTTAATTACATTTATTATCACATTCATCTACTAAGTTATTTTATCAATTTTTTGATTTCAAGTTTTCCGGTGTAATATTTACTTATTATTTTCAAATTTTTAGTGGCATAATATTTATCTACCATTTTCAAATTTCTAATCAAATAATAATTATTTTTGAAACTTCTTATCAAACAGGGAGAAAGAAATTGCAACCTTGTTCAACGAGATAGAGTCTCCGCCATCAAGCAGTAACAGCTTTTATGGAGTTTGAAGAGATGATTATTTGCTATTACTGAAATATCACAATGGCCTGAAAAAAATATTTTAGCAAGAAAATTATTTTCTATGCTTATTCCAAATTTTTTTTCTCATTAGAATGTTTTATAGAAAGAAAGAAAGAAAGAAAGAAAGAAAGAAAGAAAGAAAGAAAGAAAGAAAGAAAGAAAGAAAGAAAGAAAGAAAGAAAGAAAGAAAGAAAGAAAGAAAGAAAGAAAGAAAGAAAGAAAGAAAGAAAGAAAGAAAGAAAGAAAGAAAGAAATTATACAATTATTTTATGTATTACTTTTCAAAAACATGAGATTGACTTGATTAAGAAAATGAGAATAGCGGAGAGCATTTTATTAGAACTCAAGAAAATTAGGGCTAATGTTGATGAAGAATTTCATATTTTATGTTATTGTTGAGTCAAAAGCAGAGCTATACGTATTTAATATTTGTCTCCCTCGACTTGCAGCAAGGCAAGCTCTTCGTTAAAACATTAATATAGGATCAGTAGAAGAGTATATCTTAGATACAGATACATTTATAACCCAAATAAATGAATGGTTTTTAATTCATCATGCAGCACTTACCATCTGCAAATATTATTTCTATAAAAGCCTTCCAAATCTTTTTTAGATGGTGATAGAAAAAAAAATATTTGTTAAATTTTTATCATGAAGATGTTAAAGTATCTTATGATGCCTTATTAGCTGAATAACTATGTTAATAAGATTAAGTATGGTTGATATAGTCCCAAAAAATGCTATGGATGCTCTGCATTATTTCAAACACATTTTCGATTATATTATCAATGTATTACAAGGGTTTATATATATTAGCAACTCTTCCTATTAGTAAACTAATAAGGGAACATTCTCTTTTTTAAGAAAATAACAGAGCCTGCGGAGGTACCATTTGCAGGACACGGCCCGGATTTTTTTTAAAACTTTTTTACGGACCAGCCCGGGTTTTTTAAAAATAAATTATATTTATTTTTGATTTTATTTTTATAGCTAATAATAACGATTTCAAATATAGGCTGTTTTAAAATAGACCCGGACATTTTTTTTAAAAAAAATTTCAGGCCAGGCCTGGGTTTTTTTTAAAAAAATTCAGCCCGACCCGGGTGATTTTTTTAAAAAAAATTGGGCCCGAACGGGTATATTAAAAAAAATTAAAATACGGTCCAGCCCTGGTGCTGGGCCTGCAGGTCTCTGAAAAATATACCAAGAAGTACAATATCTGAAAGTAGATTGAAAGGTTTGGATCTTTTGAATATTCATAGGCATATGACGACAAGCAAGATCCAAAAAAAAGATTGGATTTTACATTGTAAATATATAACATACAAAATACAATTATTCCTAAGAAACTTTTTGTTTATTAATTTATATTTCCAATATTTAAATTTTTTATACTTTATATATAAATTTTAAAGGCTCAAAAATTTCAAATTTCTATTTAGGGTCATTTAAGTGATTCTTATTGTGGTTATAATCACTTTTTATTTTATAAATTTATAGTTTTTCATATACCGCCAGTTATATCCGTTTAATATTTTTTAATTCACATTATTTTATAGTTTTTTATATGCTGGTTTATACATATAATTTTTTTATAATTCACAATAATTTAAAATTGTGTATTAGAAATAGTTATTAGTCCTAATAAATTTATCCTTGATATTTTTAAAAAACAATAATATTTCTTAAAAAATTATATTATCCCCCCCCCCTACAGACCAAATTCCTGCGTAAGCGCCTGCATTAGCAACACCAACTAAAAAAACATTTTAAATAGAATAAACAATATATTTTAGTCTTTTAAAATAAATGAAATTAATTCAAAAAAACTTCTCCATATGGATATGAAAGGCAAATTTCGAAATCGTTTCTCCCTAAAGAAAAAAAACTATATTAAAACATAATTTTTAAATTAAAAATAAAATAAAGGTAAACCACAGGAGAATCGAGACATTTTTTAAAAGGATATACCTGTGCTTTTTATAATTTCCCTCAGGTATAATAAAAATAAGTCACAAAAAAATAAATATTAAAAAAAATATTATAATAATCAATTTATTGTACATATTATCATTTGGTTTGAATTAGTCCAAATAATTCATTTTAGAAAATATTTATTATTAGAGGGGAAAAAAATAACTAGAGGCACTCCTTGAAACTAAGGTTTCCGTACATGCTTTTAATCAAAACTTTAACCATACTAAAAATAAGAAAAAGTGTATATTTTTATTTCAGCACATTATATTATATTATTGACTATATCGACCTTTAAAACATGGTTTGGAATCACTAAAAGTTTTTATGGGAAACAAAATATAATTATGACATAACAATAAATATTATATGATCAAAAAATTGAATTTTGAAATTTTAATGATAGTTTTTAAAAAAAAAATTTCAGCAAATAAATGAGAGAACTATAGAAATGAAAATGAATCCCTAGAGAATCTATGTTGTTGTGGGTTTTTTTTATTTTGTTGGCTCTGTAAAAAAATTAATTAAATTAAAATCTAAAAAAATATAATAGACTAAAATATTGTTGTATTTATTTTATTACAATAATTGTAAAATTGAACACGTATAAAGTTTTATGAATCTTTCTTGAAAGTAGGGATAAATATTTCGAAAAAAATTTATAAATAATATGATATAATAGGTGATAGATTTTTTAATCGATTTTTATTAGATATTCATTTGATTTCAAGTCACGTTACAGCTAAAATCTCTAAAGGAAATAATGGATGTGAAAGTTAAATTTTTTTTATTATTAAGGACAAACTAATAAAATTGATGCTCCCCACTATTTATTATATTAAGCTAATGCTATGAGCCTGCCATTTGTTCAAATAAATAAGGAAATCGTAATTTTATTCTATTCTATTCGATTTGTATATTTTATTTTTTTGAAAGGTTATTAATCACATGCGCATTTTCCTTACAATTAGAAATAATTTTAAAAAAAAATTCTCACACTCATTATTAAAAAGAAACAAATCATTTTTATTTTTTAAGTGCTATATTTTTTTTCTAACAAAATTATCTTTATATCAATCCAAAACATTGATATTAATTTGGAAATACTAGTTAAATTATCCCCTTTGGGAAATTTAGTGCCTTTAAAAATTATAATTATTATCCCCCAATCCCACCTTAACGGCACTTCAAGGGCAACTTGTATAATTAGAATAAATTTTTGTATATCGAAATAATATTTTCATTTCATATAATAGAAGTTAGATAAAATTAGATCTTGATTTAAAAATTAAATTAACAGTGATAATTAAAATATATTGTGTTGTAAAACCATCCCAAATGAAAACGGTTTGATTGACTAATTTTCACATTTCATATATTTTGTAGAATAAAGGTTTGCATTGGGCAGGTTCTTGATCCTCTACCATAGCCCAAACCCAACGATACTTTGGACAAACGTGAATGTGAGGGCTAAAAATATTTTCATGGGCGGTTGGGTTGGTGAATTTAAAATATTTTTTAGATGAAATGATCAAATAGGGTTTATATTTAAGAAAAAATATTTTTTTTATAACAATTTTTAAAATGTGGTGGAGGAAATTATTTTAGAAACCATAGGTGGGCGAGTGAGTTGAAAATGAGTAGGTGAGACTTCGGATAAAGAAACCCCCATTGCAGGCCGCTACTTTGTAGCTAACATATTTAGTTTAATTAATCAAATTTGAAAGTCGAATGGACCATTTACGAGATTCACATCTATAAAAATTATGTGCGAAATAACAAATTACTTTGGGTGAAACATATAAATAACCCTTTAAATTGTTTTTGCAACTAAAAAATAAAATATAGAGCCGATGAGGATGTTATTATTTGGCTTCTGTAGAGCAATGAGTCTTTCAAAAAGAATAGGGAAGAGAAAGCTGGGAACATTTTTATGTAAAATTCTTTTGCATACGTTGACGATTTTGGGAAATTTGGATGTTTATGAACCGATCTAGAAGAATAAGGTTGGATCCCATAAGGACCATATGCGAAGTCACTGTGGGAAGATAAGATGGTCTCCTTCACCGTGCCCGAAAAGAAATACGTGCTAAAAATCTAAAATTTTATCATAAAATAAAAAAAAAATATAATAAAATTTTTAATAAAAATTTATATTTTTATGATATAATATAAATGATTCTACGTATCACGGTCCAAGTACCCCTAGTTATCAGTCGTGATAAGGTATGATAAAAAAATACCAAAATATAATCTTACATATAATATAAAACTCATACATGTGATAGAGGTAATTCAAGCTTTCATATATTGTTATGTGGTATTTTTATTAGTCTAACTTCAAACAAAATTAATCAACATATATTCTTTAAATTTTTGCAAAACATATTTTTGTGTTTAAAATTTCAATGTTATCGTAAAACAAATATTTTAATCGAGAGGTGTATATTAATTTTTTATTATAGAATTAAGTTTCAAACCATAGATTTAATTCGTTCTATAATAAATATGATCGAACTTATAAGCCCCGATTTCCCCTATCATATGAGTTGCTTTTTTTATTATTGAAGCTGCTAATCTTCTTTGAAATAAGTTTGCCGTGAATAGAATCAATGGCATCTATATTTATTTTCTATATACTATATTAGTATTTTTATTCTGAACGTTCAAAATTACATTTTTTAAAAAATATAGCCAGCAAAATAAGAGCCCTTACATCAGGACCTAAAGAGTATTATTTTTTAAAACAAAATATACAATTTACAATTTTAAAATACAATTATTCATGTTTTTGGGGAACTTGTAGTCCCACTCCCACCTCCGTTTTATAGAATGAGTTTTATTTTTTTATAGAACCCCCAGGTCTCTTTACGGATGGGAGATGTCCCGATGGAATTACACAAATTATTTTACCAGCTTTACATCTACAAATAAGGAGGTAAAATGAAACTGAAAGCTGATATTTTTAAATTTATAATGTTGTACAATTAGTCTTCTTAATAGTTATTAACTATAAATAGGGAAAAAATATATTGAAAATATAATAAAATTAATAAATCCTATAAAACTTTTATTTATATCAACTTCATTCGCATAAATATATAGTTAAATTTAAAAAGGATTTCACAGTTTTAGTAAAAAAATAAATTTATAAATTAACCTTAAGGAGAATATAAAACCAAATAACCTAAAACTATATTTTTTTTTCTTTTACAGAATTAAATATTGGGGTTTGAAAAGCGTTATTAAATTTTGAATGGATTGACATTCATTCAGATTTCCAGATACTTTTGATTAGAGATCTGCAAAAGTAGGCCCAGCCCGAGTCCAGCCCGGCCCGAACGGGCTTCAGCCCTAATATTTTAAAATAAAATTAGAGCTGAGTCGGGTCGGGCCTGAAATTTTTTTTAAAATATATATTAAATCTATCAATTTTATATTGAATTTTTGATGTAAAATATAAATATTTTATTTTATTTATTATAGAACTAGACGCCATATAACATATGTCTTTTATTTTGAGTAATTTTAAAAATTAATTTATATATTTAAACAAGTTCGAGCCGGGCCCGTAAATTTTCTTAAATAAAATTTTGGATTCGGGCCGGGCCGGCAAAACTTTTTTAAAAAAAATTCGAAATTAGGCCCGATGCAGATAACTACTTATGATTATTGATTAAGTAAGGGAAAGATAGATTATACTTGTATTTTTTAACTAAAATCTAATTTATATAATAGTTTATAATTTAAATAATTACTGTTAACATAAACCATAAAATTAATTTTCAAAATACTAAAGGTTCTGAAACTTAAACTAAACCATTAAGTAGTGCAATTTGTGCATTTTATTTCTTTAATATGTCTGGTAATGGTTTAAAGGGGAAATTAATTTGGTAGAATAAGAAGAAAACTTCCATTGTCATCATTCCAAAACGGAAAATATAGAAGTTGAAAATATATAGTTTGCTTTAATATTTAGTAAGTCCCTAATCAACCTCAAAAAAAGTAATCAAATTATAAGCTAAAAAACTAAAATATCACCCCTTAAGCATGTAGTTATTCTTCTTAAAGCATTGACTCTGAAATTTATATTCTTAGTGTGCATTTAGAACATTTTAGTTCTTCAATCCGATTTGCAGATAGTTTAAGAAACACATTAGTGTCAAAATAAAAAAAAATACACGTTAGAACGAAAATTATAGAAGTATTGAATATCTAATTGCGCCAATATGTAATGCCTAATTAGTATTTTTACCAGAGTTGTTAAAGTAGCGCGCTACTTAGAGCGCTATTTTTTTTGGTAGCTATAGCTAATAGCGGCTACTTTTTTAAAATTATTTAATTTTTTAGTGCGCTACTTTTAAAAAATATAATGAATGTAAATATAAGCACGAAAATTTAAATATAATATCATAATTAAATTATAATTTTTTTATGATTTATTATTTAATTTTGAAATTGAAATATATTTTCAATTTGTATTATAAACCTAAATCACCTGTTGATAATTTAAAATGGCATCGCATATGGATATCCAAATCGTTGAAAGTGATTCAGAGTCAGACAATGTTATTAATGATGGAAGATACCAGGGAAAAAAATAATATTCATAGCAATACTTTCCCATTCCCTAGATTTCAAAAATTTTTCAAGATAAATATTAAAACAAAAACTGGCTTCAAATTTATATGTTTAAAATGTAAAAAAAATATTTCCTCAAATCAATCCAGTAGCTATAACCTCAAGAAACACCTAAAGGTAAATTATCATTTTTACATAAAATAATAATATTTATTTTAAAAGATTGTTCATGCTAATAGTTTTAAGGAAATTGAACAACATTTAAATAACTTTGGCATAGGTGAATCTATATCCAAAAAGACTAATTCCATTCAAACAAATTAATTAATAATACAAATGCCAATATTTCTCAGAAATTTATTGTGGATTTTATAAATGATACAGTTCAGCCAATGTCCTTGGTTGATAATCCATCATTTACTATGATGATTAAAACTTTATCACCTGATACAACTATTTTATGTCGCCAGACACTTGTGAATAAAATAGCAAATAAGTTTAAAGTGATGAAAGATGCTTTAATAGTAGAATTATCAGAGATATCTCATATATGTACCGGCTTATAGTTGGGCACAACAATGTATATAAGATTAAATAATCTCTTGCCCTCAAGTGCTAGTGTCGAGAGATTATTTAGTAAGGCAAAACTGATACTTTCTGATCGTCGCTCTAGACTTGGGGATGATAATATTGAAATGATTTTATTATTAAAATTCAACAAATTATCATAAATATTTAAAATTTATTACATAAATTTTTTTATAATCAAAATTAACTATATTTTAATATTTATAAATGTTGATTTTTAGATATTATTTAGATATTATTTAGATTTACTATACAATTACATTATATGCAAAATAAAAATAAAATTGTTTCTAAATTTTTTTTATAAAAAGTAGCCTAAAAGTAGCTAAAACTACTTTTTTAAAATAGTAGCTAATAGCGAGCTACTTTTTTTTACAAATAGCGATAGCGGTAGCGCGCCAATTTTTTTGACAAATAGCGATAGCGGTAGCGCGCTACTTTTAAAAGTAGCTAATAACAACTCTGATTTTTACTCACTAATTCATCAATCAGTTTATCCAGTCAATAACATAAACAAGTTATAAGCCAAAAAAAACAATCTATAACGGCACCTCTTGGCTGAGTCTTAAATATATGATTTTAAATTGCTATTCAAAAATTAATTACGCCTAAAAACATTAAGGTTTATTTTTCCCCAATTCATAATATTTTGATTATTTGTTCTTTTGTTTTGTTTAATAGATATAGAAGTAAAATTGTTGTAATCTCATTATATTTTGAGGAAAATCTGAAACTGAAGCCAATATGTATTACTTTTTTAGCATATGAGAAAATTCTGAAACTGAAGCCAATATGTATTACTTTTTTAGCACACATTTTAGTTTAGTCCTTCAATCCATTTTATGATCAGTGTGAATAAAAAGTCATTAGCAAAATAAGAAAAGCTCTAAAATTGGCATCAAGATATAATATAGAACGAAAAATATAGAAGCACATACAATTATAATAAAGTATCGAACAAACGAAATATAAATACACTTTAAGCATCTTTGAAAATGTGATACCAAAATAAGATGAATTTATATGAAAATATAAACAACTACCCCCTCCCCCCTCTGGCTACTGCTACTGATATTTTTCTATCTGTATATCATATATATATTCTTTTTTCTTTCCAATAATTCATTTAAATATTAAATTTTAATGGGCTCAAAAAACGAATTAAAACACCATGTTATTAACTATGAAGATTCCCTCTTAATAATATAGCCAGTTATGTGGGAGATCTTCGGTAAACTCATTTTGAGGAAAATAGGAAAAAACAATAATGTAAGTTTATATATTTTGTGAACCTAGCTTAAAATTGACCAAGAAACATCATATTTTTTATTTAAATAAAGAATAATTTTATTTTGAGTAGAGATTTTTTTATATAAGATAGTTATTCGATAATTTACCTTTATTATTTTTTATTTTTTGATTAATTGCAACATTTAAAAAAGTTAGTTTTGATTTTGAGGGTATAAATCATATATTGTGTTATAATAATTATATATATGATCCTATATAAAAAAAATTTATAGCCGCATGATTAAAAAATTAACAATTAGAGTTGAATAGTCCAGAAGAAAGCCCCAATGCCCACATGAAGCTCAAACTTATAAGAACTCCGGTCTTCCCTATGGTTAAAAAGCTTCTTACATTTTTACTCAGAACTGCCATTTTAGCCAAGGCGCAGGGTAAAGTAATAAATTTTATTTTTTAACAAAAACTGAACAAACGTACAAATTATTTTTATGAATCTCATTAATTTCCTGTTAGAAAGTGTATGAGGAGGAAATGAAAAATAATTTAAATGAGGTTATTAAGTCATAAAAATTAATTTAAAGATTATTAAATAAAATGTAGTTTTCTTTTCATTACCTTCGATTTAAATTAGTAACATAAAATATTGAAATTGAAACCAAATTATCATTTTTTAATTACTTTAGAGAACTAAAAAAAACATCCCACAATATCTTAGTGTATTTAATTTATAATTTAAATCAAAAATTTTATTTTATTTCACCATATATTACATATATATGATATATTATTTGTCAAAGCAAAATATAAAGTTCCGTTATAGAGAATTTTAGAAAGCCCTTGAAATTTAAATTCTCTCTCCTGAAACACAGGACAGCATTATTCAAAATATGATGATATCGGTATTTGAAAAAATATTTTCGTGAATATTTTTATTTTTTTAAGGGAAAAATGATACTGACTCGAAAATTCCGTTACCCATATCGCTCTACGGTTAGCCGGATGGTTAAATATTTCGCAGTTTTTTGCTTAGCCTTAACCATTTACAATGTTGTGGACATTAGATGGACTTCAAAAAGAAGGAACAGAAACTGGATTGAAAGCAAATCCTATTATCCTTACATAAAAAATGCCGGTAAAGTAAGCGCTCTAGGCGCGATGGGTAAGGCTGCTATGCTCACTGACTTAGATGAAATTCGTTTAGCTAAAAAGATTAAAAAGAAGGAATCCTTCAACGTTTTACTAAGCAATCAGATAGCTTTGAACAGGAGTATTCCAGATAATCGACCGAAAGAGTAAAAATAAATAAAATCGATGATTATTTTTAATAATATTTATAACTTTCTAAAGAATAAAATGTCCGAGGCAACTTTAGATTTTTTTTAAAAATGTTTTCACAACCTTTAAACAATTTTTAAAAAATAATTTAGATGTCATCTTATAGCGTATGACCTTGATCTACCTTCTGCCAGCGTAATATTAATTTTTAATAACGAAGCTTTAACGGCTATTCTTCGAATGATGTGGAGCATAAAGAACAGATCACCTTCAAAATATCTTCATGAAATTATTTTATTCGATGATTTCAGTGACAAAGGTTTTTTATATTAAAAAAAAAATTCAAGATTTATTAAAAGCACTGAACAAAGGAATAAATGGGTAAAACTTAGTGGATTTTGGCAAAAATTAAATGAGCTTTTAAACCTTGGATAAACCGTTTTGTAGTTGGTTTGAGTTAAGTGATTTAATAGCACTGTTGTAGTTATTATTTATCATTTGTTAAAAGGTTAGTATGGTGTAAAATTCTTCTCTAGGCTTGCCATTTTAATACTATTGCTTTTCAAGCCTTTGCTGTCTGTTTCAAGGACTCTAATAATAGATTCAAGATGTTTATGACCCAAAATTATACCGGCTCGATTTTCGTGAAATCAACTTTAAAAAAAATATAACTGTTTATTCTCAACAATAAAACATTAGTACAATGATATCTCTCAGTGGCGTAGCTACGGGGGTGGTGGTTTTCGGGTATGGACCCCTCCCAGAGCAAAAATTTTTTTTAGATTATACGTTCAAAAGACTTAAAAGTGATTTTAATGAATTATATTTTTCTGGTTTTGATGTTTGTGGAAGGACATTATATTACTATTGAAATTATTCTGGATAGTATTATTATAAAGTCATTGAGAATAATCTACTAAATTATAATAACATATTATTGATGCATTTAAAAAATATATTTATTATCTATTATCGAAGATATGGTTATGATTTGTAAGATAAACCCTGCCTAAGGCCGGGCAAAAGGGCGAGGGCCCGTTAAAGGGGGTCTGGGGGCGAAGCCCCCAGCTTTTATATGTATGGACCCCCTCTAAGGAAAATTCCTAGCTACGCCACTGATATCTCTTGTAAACAAAGTTCATATCAGTGGAAATTTTTTATTTGGTTTTTGGCAGGGCTTATAATTATTTTTAACCAGCAGTACCCGTAAAATATATTTTGTACGAGTTGCCTGCTGTCCAGGCTCATAATAAAATTTTATGAAGGAAAACGACATACATTTGCCTAATTAACTACTTTAAAAATATTCAAAAATTCGGCCCGTCCCATAAAATTATTTTTCACAATTGTCGGGTCCAGCTCAAAAATCTAATTGGCTCATGGGTTTGGGCTTTTTGCCCATCCAGGCTGCTCCAAACTCTAGCTCAAATCAAATATTTCGTCTCATTGATTTGTTTGAATTGGGAAGCTAAACTTTCACCTCAAGTGTAAGTGTATTGAATTGTTTAACTATCATTTTATTTTTAGTCTAGTCATTAGCGCCTAAATAAGCGTGATGTAGATTTCTATGGCCACTATTATTAGACAAAGGTAATGGCAATCTACGTTAGGTCTATAGAGGCGGCGTTCTCAACCTTTTCGTGCGAGTTCCGAATCTTAGATATGCCAATACTGAATTATATATTGTATCTTTATATATGTCGTAATTTTTAAAGAAATAAAACTATCTGGGATAATTAGAATAACTTTTGATCATTACGCTAAGTGAGAGGAACTAGATCTTAGAAGTAAGGTTTGGGGGGAGGGATTAGGGTTAGGATACAAAATTTTATCAGAAAAATCAAAATGGGTTTTGAATGAAAGCTTATCGAAATATCTTTTAAATTTAATGTTAATCATCACTCTAATTGGGAGCGTTTATGTCTATGTCCATTGTTTTTAAAAATTTTTATTCAAAAAAAATAAATAGATTTGCGTTTCAAATGAAAAATAATCTATAATATTGATTACAATACTAATCATTGTTTTAAGTCATGGATATAGATTTTTGATTAGTCAGGATTTTTTTTAAAGTTTTTACAACAAAAAACTTTGGCGAATCAAATGAAAATCAATTAAAGGGTATCCCATTTAAAGGAAAAAGCAAAAAAGGAAAAGGTATGACGAAAGAGAAAAAGTACCAAAGACAGGGAAAGTCAAAAAAGAAAAAGTCCCACAAGAAAAGGAAAGATTCATTCAAAAAAAATTCACATTCCAAAAAGGGATATCGTTTTTGTTGCAAAATCGCTCCATTTGGGCCGATTTCTATAAACAACGAATTTAGTATTTCAACCTGAAAAGTATTATGCAAGCCTGAATATTTTGCTCATAGATGGCACAAAGGTTTGGAAATCTATTAGCTAAATCTCGATGATTAGGCAATATTTTTCTGGCTAAAATATTGAGTTCATCGTTTTTAAAAATCGGTTCAAATGAAGCGATTTATCATCACTAATCGTTATTTATAATATTCTTTTAAAAAATAATATATTTCGAAGACCTGCAGAAGTAACATTTGAATGGCCCAGCCTGGATTTTTATCAAATTTTCGGCCCGACCTATTTTCAAGCCCGACCTATTTTCAAGCCCGGGAATATAAAGCCCGGGCCGGGCGGAAATATTTTTTTTAAAAATATCGTGCGGCCGTGCAAATGGTACCTCTGCAGGTCTCTAATATTTATAATAAAATAATACGATTCATTTATATAAAAATTAATTATAATTTCTATTTAAAAAAAGAGTGTAAATAATATTTTGAGAATATGATATAATTCTAATCAATTGATTAAAATTTCTATAATGATCAAAAGCTAAAAGAAAAAAAAATTTGAAATAGGAAAAAAGAAAGGAAAGTATAAGCCACGGTAAGGGGAAAAGCTTATGAAAAGAGTGTCATCTTTTTCCGATTCTCTATTTTTTTTTATATCATTTTTACTTTTTTCTTCCCTTTTTCAATCGTATAAGGTCAATTCAGCAAAATTTTATCGTGAAATATTTGTCGCGAATATTGTTTGTCGCGAATGTTGTTTATCGAAGGAATTTTAGAGCGAAGGTAATATTGTGAAACCGATTTCGCGACTTTTTTTTCCGCATAACATTTTTAGCAAAGACAATAATCGCATATTTATTTCAACAAAACCTAAACCAAGATACTATAGAGTGAATACATTTTAGGGAAAATTTTATCGCGAACCCATTTTAGTGAAGCTTTTTATCGTGAACCCTTTATGGTGAATTTTTTATCGCGAATATATTTACACGAAGTTATTATCGCTAGCGCATCCAAACTAGAGGTCTGCATTAGGTGGGTTTTTGGACCAAAAGCCAGCCCATCCAATGTTTTAAAAAAAATTTAACCCGCCTGCCCATAGTTTTCAAAAAAATATATACCCGCCCACCCCGCCCATTTGTCTAAAATTCCTTACCCGCCCGCCCATTAGTCTTTATAAAATTTAATTATGGTCATTCTTTCATTTTTTTAAGCATCAAATAAAAATATTTCAGCTTTATACCTCTACAAAAAGTTTATAATTTAGGAAATTAATATAAGTATAAAAATAATCAATGTAAATTATGGACAATTTATTTGATCAAATTAAATATTTATAAAAAAATATAAATGTAAAATTAATATTATATGAAATTATGATGCGAAAATAATAATGAATCGACATTTTCTGGATTCAAACACGTTCTTCTTTGTTCTAAAAATCTTCCAGCAATGCTAAATCCGCGTTCGGAAGAAGCACTAGAAAAGTTTTATTACATTCCCATAAAAGGAAATTTTTAATAGACAAAATTGTTTATTTATTCTAAGAAAAAAGTCTTATTGTAGTTAGGTAAATGTTCTTCACTAAAAAAAACGATTGGTACAATAAAAAAAGAAATATTGTTATAGATCATTTAAACAATTATTTTTTTTAGTTTGTTTTTGAACAAAAATTTTAAATTTCCTTAACCCGCCTGCCCATTGTTTAAATTTCTTAACCTGCCCGCCCAGCCCGCCCAAGGTAAATTGAGCAACGTATTTGATCGGTCAAATACCTAACCCGGTTCTGAACCTTCAAAGTATAGGCTATTTTAAATAGTGTTTAAATTTTTTTAACCCGCCTGCCTGCCCATTCTTGAAACTTTTTTCACCCGCCCATCCGCCCGCCCATCCAATGCAGACCTCTAATCCAAACTATAAATATATTGCGAACTATTAAAAAGAAAATACATATTATAATCATTTAACCAGATAAGTTTTTGAAATCATAAACGCAAAGTTTTTAGGAATCTTTTTTTACTTATTGTCTATTAAATAAGCATGAAACATTTATCTGATGTGATAATAAATTAGCAATTTTTTTCGGTTATCTCTTACTCATGGTTAAATATGTAGGGAGCATTTGGGTTACCCCATTGAATCCCATCCCCTCTCCCTCAAACATAAATTTAAAAAATGCGCTTTATGCAAATAAAAGTAAATTTTAACAAATATTCTGAAAAACATTTTTTTCGTACTTATCAAGATTAAAATATTTTATTGATTTTCTCAGATTATCTTTAAAAATCATAAAAGATTTTGCTAAGTAAATTTTTTAATTAATTTTCTGAATTTTTTCATAAAATTTTCCAGGTAATTTTTTCAAAAGATTTTTCGTGTAAATAATAAAAGGGATTCTCATTTTTTTAAATATCTTATTTCTCTAAATTACTTGCTTTGTTGGAACTGCAAGAATCTAAACGGTGTTGTATAATTATATCTGAAAAAAGAGAGGAATAGGAAATTATAGAAATAATTCATTTGATTTCCAATCTATAATTGTTTTAGTTTTTGTATTGGATGATCAATTTTAATGTCAGTTCAATTTTAATAACAGTGTTTTTTTAGGAAAAACACATCATTAAACGCTTCTGCTCAATTTTTAGGCATTTTTACTCATTTTTCTCTAGCAAAATGGAATTAATATAATTTTCCTAAAAATAAATATATAAATAATGTCGTCAGCTAATAATGTTTTAAAAAACATCAGTCAACAAAGGAGAAAAAATTAAAGTATTATATGGAAAATGTTTCAGATCAAAAAAATATAAAGATGTTCCTATTAGAGATTTGCAAAACCTTTCCCTGAGGCCGAGAATTTTTTAAAAAAAACTTAAAATAGACTGGACAAAAAATTATATCTAGCTGGACTGAGAAAGTCGTTACCGAACTAGGCCGGTTAAGTGTCATGCACAAAAAAATTACAGGCCGTTGCAATTAGATAAAAATATTTTGGGTCGGGCATGACAATTTATATAAAAGTTAGGCAGAGTATTTAAAATCTCTGAGTTTCGTAAAATTTTATGAGGCCAGCTCGGGCTGAAAAAAAAGAAAGAAGGAAAGAGAGGAAATAGAGAACAAACGAACGAACGATGAGCGTTTGAGCCATTTTTTAATTATATAAAGGCAATAAACATTGAATCATTTCCAATATATTGCCTTCAACTATATATACTAACTAAATAATTATAATAAAAACATAGTTGAATTGAAGGAACCCTTGAACGACTATGTGAACGATTATTTCGGGTCAAAACTGGTTAAAATGTATAGGAGTGAAAAAAGGATAGGCTTAATCAAGGCCAAAATTGAGGGCGCTAGAAAGTCAACAGGAGATATACTCATCTTCCTAGATGCCCATTGTGAAGTCAACGTTGGATGGTGAGAAACAGGACTTTTTTTTATATTTCTACACAAAATTCAATTGTTTTTAAAAAATTTATTTATTTTTAGTTAATTATGGGTCATTTATGGATTGCAATTTATATGGTTCAATAGGGGTATTGTTCTGCAGATGCCTTTTCAGGCTATTCATTTAATTAAAACTGATTTTATGCTCCTCTACACGTCTGTCAATGCATTATTTTATTATATATTAATTTTTTTTTTAAATTGAAATTTAGTGACAATAGAGCTTTATTGGATTTAAAGTTGAAGAGCAAAAAACGTTTTATTTTATTTTTTATAATTCAAAAGGATCGAACCTTTATTGCAAAGGATAAAAGACAAAAGGAACGCAGTATTATGTCCTTTCATAGACACCATCGATGATGAAACCCTAGAATATTCCACAGATCCAGGATTTAACGTAGGTGGGTTCACTTGGAGCCTCGATTTCAATTGGATACCAGTTTCGCCACGCGTCCAACTTTCTATAAAATCTCCGGCTCAACCTATTAAGTCTCGCTTATCTCTTATTTACATTTCGTTTTTTGCTTTTCTTCTTCTTTTTCTTGTATTTTTTAATTGCTATTTTTTATTATATCGCTTATCGAATGTGGAATGTTTAATTATGTAATATCTGACTCTTACACGTAATGTTTATAATATTTTTTTAAAACAAGCCAAATATAATATACTGCGAATTAAAGGTGGGCGCCGTCCTAATTTTTTACGGCCCGCCCGTAATTTTACGCCTTTTCACGCTTACTAATAAAAAAATTTTGACCTGACCCACCCGCTAAGGCAATATTTTGATCACTCCCGTCAGGCCCGAAAATTTACGGCATTTTAAAATTTCTCAAAACTTTATTACCATACCTTTACCTTTTTTGAATTTGTTCTATCATAAGTTTTTATTTCTCTAATTCCATATTAATACAACAAAATAATAACAATTTATAAATCAAAATTTTTATTTAGAAAAAGAAGAAATGCTTTTTATTCCAATTGTGTTAGCCTTTCCCCTAATAAGCGATTGGCTATAGAAGATCCTTTCACTAGAAGGAAACTTGTCGGGGCTGACAAAATTTTACTAATTAATTTTCTCAAAAAAGGAAATGAATTTTCCAGCTTCCAAAACTTCAAAATATTGCAATTGTTATTTGTTTTATGAGCGATTAATCTACTTTCATCTTTAGATGTTGATGCATCATCAGAATCATCTAGAAATTCTCTAAATAATTCATTTAGAATATACTGTTTTTATGTGTGTAGGATGAATTAGAAAAGTTGTAAATGATAGTTGGCAATGACTTATGCATATCATTTAATTTTATAACATTTAGCATTATAATGTTATTTTATATAGTCAATTAAACACCTAAGACTTTTGAAATTCGGATCTAGAATTAAGCCTACCTTTGTAGTGGCTGCATAATAAATCTTTCCTTTAATTGAGAAATGTTTAGGGTTTTGATTTTTATTATATCACCTTCAGAAGGTTGACGAAATTTTACTAATATTTATTTCCATAGATAAAAATCATTTAGAGAATCTGCGCTCAGATTACCGAGCCTTCTGGAATATTGATAAATAAGTGTGTGCATAAGACTCTACAATCAGTGTACTAAGTATATTTATTATGATAATTATGTGGTAAATCATTCAAAAAATTTTGTATTAAAGTCAGAGTCAGACCTTTAATATATACTCAAACAATTGAGAGGCAATGGAAAAGCTTCAAAATTAATACCCAAAAGTTTTAGAGAAAAGACAAATTAAAATTTAAATGTACATATTTTTTTTTAAATACTTGTAAATCTAAATGTAAAGGAAAAATTATTGTCATTTATACATATATTAAACAATTAATAATTATTATAATTAAGTATTTTAGATTGTAGGTAAATATGAGAAAATTAAAAAAATAAGTTATTAAAATGTTTAATCTTCCTATAAATTTTAAATGATTATAATTTGAGTGCAAATAGTAAATATATAATAAAGATAAATCAAAATAAAATATTTAAATTAAATTTATTCTTTCCTAAATTTCTATTGCTGAACGAGAGTTGGGAGAAATATTCTTTTTCATTTAAAATTTTATCGAGAAAAAATGTTGTTTATAAAATGTGGAAGTTTGTTTTGTTTTTAAAAATTATTCTTTTTTCAAAAAGAACTAAATTAAATTAGAAAATATATATTATAATTATATAATTGCAAACTTATATTATAAAAAAACAATTTTGAAAATTAAAATTTCCATGATTAACGGGGAGTTTATGTTCACGCCCAATCACGCACCGCAATGGGAAAACCCATGCCCAGTCACGTCTAATATTCACACTCACGCGATGACCCACCGTGACCCATCGTGACACGAGTAATTTCACGCCCGAGCTCACCTCTACTCCGAATATTTAATAACCTACTTTAGCCAACATTTTTATATCATTATAAATATAATTCGGCTCTAAATAAGAGATCCCTAATAGAGACATATTATTTCGATTTATATTTGCAAATATATAAACGAAAGTTTGATCACTCCAAATTCACTGCTATAAAAATATATTTCTTTTTATCGAAAAAATAGTTCACCAACGATGGCAGGCGGCCTTTTAGCGTTGAATAGAAATTATTTTTGGGAAATTGGGGCTTATGATCCTGGAATGGAAATATGGGGTGGCGAAAATCTAGAGATGTCATTCAGGGTAATATACATTTTTACCATAAAATATATTAAAAAGCGAATAATTTTATTCATTTTTATTCCAACACATTTGTCATCATAGTAAAAGTATTCAAAAAGTAAAGTTTTATTGAATAGGCATGAGAATAATAGAAATTATCCAAGATATAAAACAGCAGAGGTTGATAATCGTTTAACAAGATGCTAATGATAATAAACTTAAACGAAGACATTAAATTAATGTACATTAATTATGTTTAAAAGTATTTCCGAAGCTAATAAAAATCAGTTCAATGTTTTAAAAGAATTAGAAACATCTTAAACTTTCAAACCAATAACTTGAGGCTTATATGATATTATTTTGGCTAAAATCTTGATCGGGTCGTTTCTAAAAATAGACCCGAATCGGGTTTTTTAACAACCCTACCCCGATACATCAAAGTATATGACAGAACCCTCTACGTCGACTGAATTTGTTATAAAAACATCTTATACTTCTAGGGAATGATGATATTTAATTAGTGAATGTGAAAAATAAAAGCCAATTCAATGACCAACAAACATTATGGCTCTACTACAAAAGAATTGTGAGAATCCATTTCTTAGCAGAAAACGTCATACCAGGTATAGATTAAATTTAAGGGAAAACAAATATCCACACTTTTCCAATCCAGCTAAAAAATCTTTATATACCACTAGCACACCTTGAAAGGGTTTTTAATATGGAGTCCGGCAAATTTGAATAAAATTATTCTTTATGCATGATAACTTGCTAGATTCATTCAAACAAAAAGTGGGAAAATTTAATTCTAAAAATTATTTTGTTAAGCCTTTACATAAGAAATATGCAAAAAAAATATTGTAAAACAATATAAAAATAATTCTTATTCATAATAGTTTAGAAGATTTTATACCAAAAAATAAATTGTTAATTTTTATCAAGGTTCTGCACACGCATAAATTAAATATCCTTCGATTTCTGTGCTATAAAATATTTTTTGAACTTTACTTGAACCTCGTGCTTCTTTATTAAAATAATGGTATTATTGGGAATATTTTGGTATATCCATTATTTTAGTCATCATTAATAATGAAAATAAAATATTTTCCTTCAAATCCTTAAAATGTGTCTCTTAGTCGCAGACTTATAATATTCAAAACTATTTTTGAAGCTTTTATTCTTCTACATTTTATTTTTTGGGCTATTTTTGAATCAGAAAAGAGAATGGATAAGTTTTCAGTGCTATCTGTAGATAAATAACTAATCGATGATTTAATCGTTTGAAAGATGAATGGTGCTTCGGATATTGAATTATTATGCATAAATGAACGTTTTTAAGTCTTGTTGAATGTTTTATAACATCATTGACTCCTCCATACTGATATCAAATTTTATATCGTATATTATACAAATTGCATTTGAACTAGTTTGTTTATCTTCTCTAATTCATAGGTATTGCGTTTAAAAATATTGAGTATTTTTCTGCGAATTTTTGTAATTTATATATAATTAGGAATTTAAAATAAAAAAGAAATATTAAACCAGAAGGATATTTAACTAATCAATTTCTTTCCTGAAGGAGATAGGAAGAAAAATTACCAATCTCATAAGCAATTTCTAAAGAATATTTCTGTATTCTCCTGAATATTGGCTTAGAAATTTGCCGGTTAAATTTCTTATCAATTTATGGCTTCATCTAGCCTTTTATCTATCGTTTTTTAATTTAATTTTAAGTTCTCGTGGATCGTAATTGTTATGAGAGAGGCAAAAATATCGATACAGGTAAAGTCCAAATACATATGTTTTCCTTTGTACCATGGGATTAGTGTATGTTTCAAGATTTAAAAATTACACGGTTTGAAATGTGTTGGAATATTTGCTCCGTATAGTGATTTCTAAATAATTTTAATTATTTCATGTCATATGTATTTATATCTATTAAAAATACATGGAGACTCTTTTTGGTTATTGTTCCCTGCATCTTTAAAGTTTAATGGATTGAGATATTTCCGCCCTTAGCCTGATTGTCACTGCGTATCCAAATTTGGCGTCTGACAAAAGTGATCTTATTGCTTTACCTAGATAGGCACCTAGTCAATCATAACAAGTCTTGTCCATAACTAATGAATATAGGTTTGCAAGCGCTGCTATGTATTGTTGTTCGGAAGTGTATCATCAACGCAGCGCGATACCAAAGGAGCATCCCAATCCTTTTGTGAAATGTGTTGGATAATATAATTTGTTCTCTCTGTTACATTTACTGACTAATTAAAAAATGCAAAAAAAATAACTAATCCTCGGTTGGTTAGATTAGATTAAAAATGAGTCCATTTACTAATGGAAAATGCTGTAAATAATACGTTTGATAAGGGTAAATGGGTGCGTAGACGAAGTCTACCGGATTTGGTGATTAGTACCCATGTATTCTGACAAAACTTTAGTCTAAAAATATCCTCCAATATGGATTTAATTTTAATTCGCAATTCTGAGGAATTTTTGGAAATAAGAATGTCCCCTATGATCTGAAGCAGTAAAGAATTTTGGGAATGTTTAAGATTTTTTTAATGTTACAATAATCCCGATGTAAAAGTAAACGTTTAAAGATTTTTTACTTTGATGTTTGATCGTTGAGGTTCTTTCCGGGAATGTTTAGATACTGACTAAGTCACCTATTGGTGACCTAAAGTAAATATGGTATTTGCTCTATTCCTGACCTATAATTTAGCCAGCTGAATAATGGCTAAATTAGTTTTAACTGAAAATTATTACCTCAGTCACGGTGTTTTTTTTTAATATAGCTTAACTTCATAGAAAGAAAATTAATTCTTGTCCTAATACCAACCTAATTTACCTTGGCACGCATTTGTAGATTAAGCCGAATTAGCCAATTTTTAGCAATTACATAAATATGCTCCTGAGAAACACCTGCCATTTAAATAAATATGAATCATTTTTATAGAATGCTTTAACTTGTTCTATTTGAATTCTGCTTGATTTTATCTACTAAATATGTGATAAGACTTTTTATGGTTAGGATATATCTCGATCAAGTTCGGGATATTATTACTTTATCTATTATATTTTTTTCATGAGATATTTTTACCATCGCTGTTGGTTATCATCGATATCTTAAAAGTTTACAACCAAAATTTTTCTTAATTTTTATCAAAATTCAAAGAAATTAATTCTTACATTCAATTTAAAAAATTAAAAGGTATGGCAATGTGGTGGTTCTTTGGAATTCCTACCTTGTTCCAGAGTTGGGCATATATACCGTTCAGCACATCCATTTGTCTGGCCCGAACACCTGAACGATACCCACGGCAAAAATTCTATCAGGTTAGCCAAGGTGTGGATGGATGAGTACGTGAGACTATTCTATATTCACCGACTAGATTTGAAGGTTAGTTCAACTTTCATCTAAAAGTATTTAATATTTTAAAAATTAAATCTATAAATTATATTTAACAATTGAACCTTTGACTAAATTTGGACATTTCCTCAATTGGGAAATGTATATTATTTTTTTTATGTGACACGTTAGGGAAAGCTTTTGCATTTTAAATTTTACCAGTTATATAACTAAATGTTTTTTCACGTCTTCTATTTTAATATTTAAATCCAAAAATTATATAATAAAAATAAGAAATTAACTTGTTTTTTATTCCTTATAGGTAGTACCCATCAGATATTTTACTAAGTAAAATTGATATAATGGTCACAATCACAAAGAAGGGATAATAAATAACAAAATTGATTTTTTTTATAATTACCTAATTAATTTAAATTAACTTGACTCCAATATTGCCTCTTCTGAATGGGCGAGTCTAGGTCATTATTGTTTTTAATTTATATAATACATAGATATGAGATAGGTATCAAATTAAATCTATAGGGAATTTCTTTTAATCACCACTCTAAGGGATCTAGTTTTAAGAGATCAGGATTGATTACATTTTTGAAATTTTTATAACATCAAAATTAGATATGATGATGGCCTGGGCCTTGGGAGGGGGTATCAAGATTTATGAATAGTATTACATTCTAATATTTAAATTAGCTTTTCTTTGATATATAATCGTATCAATTTTTTTTTAATTTTAAAATACAAGCCTTATCCCCTACCCAACACCTCCATGAGCTGTCCTATCCCATATCTTATGACTCTTTTAAGCGTAACTCCAACCTAGTCCAAAAAATAATTTTAAAATCCAATTTCTTTAAAATAATATATGCCACCTTGTAAAATAAGTATTATCGATTTCTTATTCTAATTATTTTGAATATCATTTCGTTAAAAAATTTAAAACATTTAAAAAACTTATTATGAAATTCAATGAAATATAATTATTACTTTATTACATATTAAATGTATCCAATAATTTATTTTTAAAGACTTGTTTATATTATAAAAAAACATGTCAGAATTTAATTAATAAAGTGTATAAAATAATAATTTTTACCTGGAGAAGCAGTTTATTCAGATATTTGCTGATTTGAAGTTGTTGCGTTATTCTAATTTCCTTAATCATATTATTATTTTTTGTAATCTTATTTTTATTATTTTTTGTAATTTGATTTTATAACTTATTTGCGTAACCTTGTTTTTATAACTTTCGGCGTAACCTTACTTTTTATATTTTATAATATATTTACTTTTTGTTTTTCGTTTGTATTCTAATTTATATTTATAGAAAATGTATATATACTTTAAGAAAAGAAAAAGAAATTGGTTAATAAAATATATTTTTACTGACTCGAACCTCGCGCTTTATCGTTAGTGTCCTTATTCTTTTCAGAAGTTTAGTCAAACATTGCCATTATTTTAAATTCTAAAAATCCACAACTTCGAGAATATTAGAAACTTATCAAAAACAATCAATAAAAAACTTGAAAATTAATTATTAATTTGTTAAAATTTTTAATACTAAATTATTTTAAATACTGCCCAAATCAATAACAAACTTGAAAATTAATCAAAAACCTGCCAAAAATTTTAAACATACTGCCCACTTAAATTAAAGGCTGACTAGAATAATTAAAATTACATTTCTTATTTAAAAAATTGCCCATATAATTAATTGTCATTATAAAAAACAAAATTGACTGGCCATCTAAAATAACTAAATATTTTTTTTTAATACAAGATCTAGAATATAAAAATAAACGAAAAAATTTTTTGTACTGGTTTCTGATATTAACATCTTTATCTATCAGCACATATAAAATGTTATTTTTCAAGAGATTGAAGTTAGGAAACGTTTATGAATCAAGAATTAATGGCCTATTAAATGTATTAGAAGAAATTACTACCGTTGAATGCCCGATGAGAATTCAATTTGAAAATTTAATTTATATATATTTAATCATTTATATATTTTATTTTATATGAAATACCTTTTAATACATTTCTCTTCTTTTTACCCACTACATTTGATTTATCTTTGCATTAATTTCATAAATTTTTACACGCAATATTTTTTATATAATCATTTTTAACCTGTGCAATTTATATTTTTTGCGATATTTAAACACATTTTCTATAATTTGCAATTTTATTTCTCAGCAGTTAAAGTCATATTATTAAATATTGTAATAAAAAGATATTAAAAATTACAAAATTAATTAAATAGGAGAAATAATTCCCTATAAATATATCTACGAAATAAAAATCTTTAAATGAAATATTTAAAAATTTTGAGAAAATCAATTCCTGGGAATGAATTATTTTCTAATAATTATTATTGTGGATTTTTTTTCCGGGAATTATTTTCCGCTTACCCAAATATATTTATATTTTTAATTGAATCTTGTGATTTTTGTTTGTATTTTAAATAAATATTTGGTAATAAAATTATTAAATACAAATAGTGAATTTATTTATCATAATTATAGTTCGTAAGGCAAATATATAATTTTGACGGCCCCTAAAATTTTTTTTGTTAATATCAGAAACCTCCTACTTAAACATTGTCCTAAAGTTGTCAATAAATGAATTGATTAAAATTTTGCTCTGCTGGGTTAACTAGACTTAATTATGTACATTAATGAATATATTATGTTTAATTATTCAAGATTTTATATAAAACAGAAGAAAGAAAATAATTGAGTGAAAATCTTTACTATTATCTCCATACAAATTTTTTCAAATTATTTGTTAAGGATGTAGATAGCGAAGATTTGGACGTTTCGGATAGGATAGCGCTGAGAAAAAGACTGAACTGTAAGAGCTTTAAATGGTATTTGGAAAATGTGTACCCAGAAAAATTTGTGCCGGATGAAAATGTTTTGGCTCATGGGAAGGTTGAATTCATTTGTTTTTTTAAATAAAAGTATATTTTAATCCTGTTGATAGATATTTTCTAAGATGCAGTTGTACATATTTTTAGGCCCGCTCAATGACATTAAAAATAACCTTGACTGACTGACGATTTATCCTTAAAAGGCTTTTATCACTAATTTTACTGTAATATTATAAAATTATTTTAATATCAAAAATAAATTTATTTATACTAATATTAAAATGTTGAAGTCAGCATAAAATTTATAAAAAATAATTTTTAATTTTAAGGTTAAAAACATAGCTACCCAAATTTGCTTGGACATGCTGGGGAAGAATACAGAAAAATCTCAAACATTGAGCATGTTCAGTTGTCAGTCTCGTAGTTCAGAAGAAGTAAAACTTTAAAAGAATATTATTAACAAAGGAAAGGAAATGAAAGAAATAGATGGAATATAGAATGTAGGCGTAAATTATACTTAGCTAGTGTTTTCCTCTCATTAGCAACATTTAAAGCTGAGCAGTTTTCTCATAAATATTTTGTGTTATTTATATATTCCCTATAGTATTTTTATTATATATTTTTATATAGTTGTTTTCGTTAGCCAAGGATGGGAAATTAAGGGCGGAAGACTCGTGTGCAACATGCAACACTACTGAACCAGATAACGGAGCCGTCATAATTATGAGAAATTGCGAAGTCGAAGACGATGTACTAAACATTTGGAATCATCCTCTAAAGGTTTATCTTAAATGAGCTTATAAATCTTCTTTCGAGATTTTATGAGATATGATATATCCAATCAACATTTTATAAAATATTTTTGAGTTAGCCCATTATGAATGAACAGATATACTCATTAATATATTAATATAAATTAGTAATTATATTTTTAATCTATTAGATGGTTTAAATCTATTAATATATTAAAAATATTAATAATTAAAATATATAATCCTATAATATTCATCCGCAAGTTGGTGTTTATTATTTTTATATAATCAAAACCCCATAACTGTGAAGTGTTGGGACTGAAAAAATTTATTTTTTCACACTTATCCGAATTTTGGCAATTATAACAAATTTAATTTTTTGTTAGATATTACCAATTTTGTTATCTTTAATATACACATTCTTTTGCTTGGTTAAAAAAAATTTAAATCAATAAAAATATTTTTTTGTAATTTGTGTCTAATCTGGATATTATTATATGATATTTTAAAATTGTTTCCTATAAAAATTTTATATATAGATTTGATAAGTTTATGATAATTCAAAATATACAAATCAATTCATATAAAGATTTCTTTCCAATTTTTACACAATCAATAATTTTAGTAAAATATTTAATAAATATACATGTTAAGTGTTATTTTTTACAACTATAAATCATTTTTTGAGTGCGTTTTTTTAAATTTAAAAATCGGATTTTACCGGAAATATATTCTATCATAATTGGAATACCTATTTTATGGATTGTAGACAATTTTGCTATTAACCTTTGAATTATTTATAATTTATATAAAAAATACATGGAAAATTTTATATAAATTATATTAAGTTTAAAAGTTTATGAAAAAATTGTAATTTTTAGGGTAGGTATTTTAAACATGATGGAATACACTTCCGGTAAAATCCGATTTTTAAATTTTTAAAAACGCGCTGAAAAAAAATAATTTAAAGTTAGAAAAATGAAATATCGCCAGGACAACACATTGAGTCCACCCTAACAAATATATATATAAAAAAATATTGTTTGTTTCATATTGGTAATATAAAAAAAATATAAGAAAACCATAGAAGAAAAGAGGGATATTTTATTCTAAATTTAGGAGTATCACCGCTGATGGCGATATTCTTTAAATGATTTACTATGATACTCTTTTTATTCTTTTATTCATTTTAAAATAAATTCAAATATAAAAAATGTTTAAAAATGGATAAAGTGATCTTTACAATTTCTTTTTAATATAATAAATAAAATCAATCCGCTATTTCGAAATTAATACATCTGTTAAAATAAATCACTTTATCAAATAAATTAAATTAAAAAAATGTAAATTACAAGTTTATATTTATATCTTTACAACACTTAATACATAGTCTCAAATTCATTCTTGTAAATATTTATAAGAAAATTTGATATAGAAAGCTTAGCGACTTAAAAGTGTAACAAGAAATATAATATTTATATCCAGTGTTGTTAAAAGCTACTTTTAAAAGTAGCTTGATATAAAAAAGTAGCGCGATATTAGCTACTTTTAAAAAAGTAGAGAAGAGCTACTTTTCACGCTCCTTTGGAATTTTTTTAAAATATTTTTTACATATCTCTATTTCTACAAATAAAAAATATGACTAAGTTCAAATATATAAAAAAAATTTATATTTTAATAATTAATAACATTTCCATAATGTCATCTTCAAGTCTAGAGCGACTATCAGAAAGTATAAGCTATGATTAAAGAATCGTTAAACACTAACACGCAATGCAGTATTAAATTTAATATACATATTTTTATATAAGAAAAATCATCAAAAATATTCATTTGAGTATTTTTAGATTAAAAAGAATGCGACTAAAGATTTTCAATTGTATTAATTATTTCATAAAAATCATTCATAGAAGATTGTGTTTTTGATCCGGCTAGGGTCAGTCTAAAATTATAATGGAAATAGTAAGAGTAAAAATTATATAGGTGATAAGTAGATGGCCATTGTCAACAGGCAGCCCATCTTCCTTTAGTTTTTATCTATTGAACCAATTTCTCTTAAAATTGCATAAAATATGGGATTGAAATAAGTTATATTTAGCATATTTTGATAATAAATATATAAATAGATGATTGGTTAATTTTAACATGTTTAACACCCAGATAATAATTTATAAAATATTATTATTAAATAGATGAGTCTGATGATAAAATTAAATTTTAAGATTAATTATTTATTGTAATTTTTGATTTATAATATAATTCTAGAATAATATCTTATGACCAGCTGAAACATACCATGTGGACTGGGCCAGAAAATTAACTTTCATATTAACTCATCTATCTCGAAAACTATTATAGAAACAACTTTGATTCAAATTTTATTTTAAAGATTAATGATTGGGCTGCACATTGATATTAAATAGGTTAATATATTACTCAGGAAAATGAACCCTTCAACAAAAAAAAGGATCTAGGTTCGGGTTCGGTTACAGTAATAAAATTTATAAAAAATGACTCAAAATAAGACTTATTTTTCATTAATTTATTATTATACTTCATATACACATTCGTAATTTACAAATAAAAAATTTAAAATAAAAACTACAATCATAATATCTTCTAAAATATCATCTTTGAGATCTTCACTTAAATTAGACAATATATATTTTAAAGATGAAAATCGACGTTCTACGCTTCCCTAAAATAGTTAGTTATCTTTTTATACATAAATTATTGTACTTGTGTCGCCGGTACAGCTATGACGATTCTAGACAAGATATATAATTCTGGATATATTGAAGAATTTTCTTCCCAGATGTTTGAAATATTTGTATCCTTATTTATTCTTTTAACTTCTGAGAACTTTTCTATTAAAGATAAAATAGGTATTTTTTGATTCTCCTTTCTACCTGATGATAATTTTATTTTTTTTTCTCATTATTATCACTACAACCAATAGGTATTATTGTCGTAGCCTCCAATATATTGTAAATAATGGAGTTTTGCGTATGGCATAAATCCTTAAGATGGTCTTTAGCCATCTGTTTTTGCTCGATACTCAATAAAACTTGATATAGAGGATGTAAATATATATAAGGTATACAACACTATTTTGCAAATATTGTTGCTGTCAAATTTTCATGTTTTCTAATATTTAGTATTAAAAAGGACTAGTAAATCTTTCTAAATCTAATCAGCATCTAATCCATATGCCATAAAAATAAACATAATTGTTTTGATTTTAATTTTAATGTTGTTATTTTTATAGGAACTAATACACCAGTAAGGTCCTTTATTTGGCACCAATCATCTTCCGACAAAATTTTTATATTTCTCCAATTATACTACAAATATAATTTTATTTCAATAAAATTCTCATTATTTTTAATTAATAAATTCCAATAGTATAATCATAAAATTCGATATCAAATAATTCATATTCCAAATCATAAATATATTTATCAAATCTCAAAATCACCAACTGAATAAATTATTACTTTTACAATAAAAACATATTATTTAAAAGAATAATAATCTGATTGACATCTCTTGAAAATAAATAAACATTTTTATTTTTTTCTTTAATTCAACATTTGCAAACATGACTTCACATGCTCCTATAATAAAATCATTACAGAAATTTTTCAAACTTAATAATCGTTCTAGCATCATACAAATTGAGTACCAATGTGTTGTACGGTCTAATATTGCCATTGACCTTTTCATTGATTTTAATATTTTTACAATTGTGGGAGTTCTTAAATATTTTGCAACATCCGTTGCTTTATCGTTGATAGTTTTAAGTGATTGTATTTTAGGCATGCATTAATAGCCACTCGTAGAGTATGGGCTGCGCATCTGATGCCAATATATATTTGTGGGGAAATCTATTAATTAAATTTACATAATAAAATATTATTACCTACACTAGAAAATAATTTTTGATATCAATCTCTAAATAAAATGGAAGTCCAGGAAGAAAATTGAAAGAAAAGCGTGAATATAAAATAAATAATTCCACGAAAAAAAATTTATAAAATTTAAAAAATTTTATATTATTTTTTTAAAAAAATTTAAATTATTTTAAAAAACATTTTATATTATTTTTTAAAAAACATTTTATATTATTTTTTAAAAAAATATTTTTATATTATTTTTTAAAAAAATATTTTTATATTATTTTTTAAAAAAATATTTTTATATTATTTTTTAAAAATTTTTTATGACGCCTAGAACCCTTGGACCCTTCACTTTTAAAAAGGGTCCGGGTTGAGGATTCAGGGTCCGGGTTCACATCCCTGATATTACCTTTAAATGCTTTCTCAAGTTAAAGATAGTCTTGTTTGATGAAAAAACCTTCCGACATTTTATAATGAAATTTATACCCTGTGTTAATTTTCTTTATCGAGATAAAAATATTTTGAGAATTCAGGAAAAGGAAATTCCATATTGAATAAAAATACAAAAAAAAACACAAATAATCTACAAGAATTTCAATTATCAAAATATATCAGGAAAAAAAAATCTCTTAATTTTTTAATAATGTTTTTTACAATTATATTGGAACACAAAAATATCTCTTTATCACGTGTTCCTCAATGTTAATTATAATCCTCAACCTTATTTAAATCGGTTGATTGGCATTATATAATATTAATATAAATTCATATATAAAAATACGACATGCCACCCCTTTATGGGCCAATGGCATGCCTACAAATTAAAAAAAATATATATCATATTTACTATATACAATAGATGATGTTACGCAAATACGAGAATTTTTTTTCTTTTACTACGTCTCTTGATTATTAAAGGCATCCCTAGAATAATGAATATTCATGGTTCTATAAGGGTAAGCTATATGGACACCATCATATAACTTGTTAGGATAGTACTCGGCTAATATGAATTCTCATAACATCAATAGAATACTGAATATTCATGGTCCTACAAAGGTATGCTATAGGGATATCATATACTTGTTAAGACTGTAATCTGCTAATACGAATTCCCCATCCTATCATAATCATAGCGTGCAAAGGTTTGATCTTCATTCGTCTACATTTACGTCCTATGTATGTCATCATGGATCATTAGGGGTATCGATGGTCATCAGGTGATATGAATACTTGAAACGACGCAATTTTTTTTCCGTGATTGGAGAAGGAGTATATTCAGTACAAAAAGAAAAGAAAATTTATTTTATGTTCTTTTTTTTAAATATAATTTTCAAATTACAATTTTGGGGAATTTAAAAAAAATAAATAATTAAACAAATTATGCCATATTCTCTCCATAAACATTAATTACATTATGGAACGTCTCTTCTTGCTGCCTGGCAAAGATAACAAAAATACACAAGGAATATTAAAAATATTATTTAAAAAGGGGGGGGGGGAGAACACACAATCCATGTACAGTACCATCCCACACTATCACCATATATCTTTCATTTTTCTTTCTTTTTGCGGCTTACCCAGATCAAGGCATCTCACAATGATATAATAAAAAGCTAAAAATCACAAAATAAAAACAAACCTTCTCACCTAAACAACAATTAAAATCTGCTCCTTTTAAATGACCCGGCCAAAGATAGGAGTTCATTGTACACGAACTCTTTAATATACATTTTTATTAATTACGAAACAAACATTACAAATATATAAATTTAAAAAAAACACATGCACGCTCTTATCTCACATTACAACAAAAATATTTCTTCCCTTTCACTTTCTTCTTGCGGCCTGCCAAAGATGAAAAACAACCACAAATATGTAATAAAAATATCAAAACGGTTTCTCTAACTCAATACATGATTCGCTTTTAACCATTAACAATATAAGATACATCAATTTTCCATTTTAATCTTACATTTTCCAACTCTTATTTATCACTAACAACTGGTAACTCAATGAATACCAACTTTTGCCATTACAAACATGAAAGAATTTAAACCAATAAACTTGCATTTTATCAGCAAACCTCACTACCATCGTGTAATAATAAATATACCAATAAACTTGCATTTTATCAGCAAACATCACTACCATCGTGTAATAATAAATAAGCCAAAACAAAAAGAATACCAACAATTCACGTACATTTTAATTCCCGTTTATTCTTTATTTTTACATAACATTTACCCCGCAACTCCTCATAATCACGGAACACTTTTGGTAGATCTTGTAAACCGTGAACGGTTGAATTCCCTTGCCTATTAAGAGTATCTTTCCCATTAATTTCTCCAAATTATATATATAGTACATAATTACACTTTCAACCCGGTTACTCCCTCGGTTTTACTGTTGTCCTCAACTATTAATTCAGTGGAAAGTATATACATCTCAGAATTACAGGTTGAATTCCTTTCTTTTACAGTCCGTCTCTTCTATTTCCCAAATTTTATCTCGAAGATTATTAGCCATCCTCATGTTCTTGTCTCATTTGTAGCCTCCGGTATTGCAAAAATATTCCAAAAATTATTAAAGGTACTGAACTGAACAATCCAACTCCACCCCATGATGGTTTCCACCCTCTCCTTCACCACCCATAAATCCAGGAAAAAGATTACATCATTAATATTAACCCCCAATTTGGCCTTGCCTACAACGGCAACTTCTGACCCATCAAACTGCCTAACGCACATAGATTCTTTTTCCAGTCTACCCCCAGGCCAATACTTATAAAAATTCTCCTGGGACATCAAAGAGATACTAGCCCCGGTGTCAAACAACACCTCTATATTCCTATGGTCAACTTCCAAATTAATCCTCGGACCCGTACATGATCCATTTACTCTTTCCGTCATTAAAATATCATATGTTTTAATCGGAGAGTCAGTGTTTATTCTATCGGAAATAACAATTTCATTAGAATTCACACTGTTCCCTAAATTCAACTCGGAATTTAAAGGCCTACTACTAACAATTACATTTCTTTTAACAAGATCTGTGGGACATTTTTCCCAACTAAAATTCCTGACATCCCTTCTAAGGGAATAAAGAACAATATTCCTTGGATACAGCTCCCACTTGAACCGATTAACATCCCTTCCAGGGGAATTATGAGGATAACTACTTATTTTTACTTTTTCACCCCCATTACCACGATTAACCACATCTAATGTTTTGTTATAAAAAATTTTCCGATCTCTAGGAGCCCCGACCCCTATATGATTAACTTTGCAATCATATAGTCAATGCAAATCTTGAGATATTTCCATTCAGTACACGGCCACATGTCCCGGCCTTTTACACCTAAAACATAATCTAGCCCCGTTTATCCTGACCATTTTTACATTTGCATTTCCTACTTCAGATTTTTTTAACGGAAATCCATCTTTAAACCTTTGCTCTGGGACCACGCAAGTATCCATTTTGTGTCCCCTCCACCCGCAACAATTACAAATGATAATCTCCTCAAATCTTTTGTTTACTGACACTCTATTATTTTTATGGCACTTCACAGAATTTCTGTTCAACCTCATCAACGCATTGATAACTTCTTTCATCTCTTTTACCTCCTGGAGGATCTTCCTGGACCTCTCCAAACCATTCCCAACCTTGATTTCATCTAAAACATCTTTTAGACTACTTTCCAAGTCTGCTACCTTTTTAACATAAACAGCCAACACCGGAGTGTCCTTCCTAAAATTACAATACATTTCTGCCAGTATCGCTGCCTTTTCATCAAGAATTTCAATATAATTATCAATAAATACACAATTACCAATATCCCAATAGTAATCAACTGCTTACCTAAATCCTATTCATTAAAGTTCTTATACAAACATTATAACCCAAATCCTTATAAAAGAGAACCTTATCACCAAAACTATGCTCCCCACCATGCCTAACAAAATAAACCATTTGCTCATAAATTTTTAATTAAAATCACAGCCCAATTAATTTAAATTAAATAAAAATGTTTATATAAAAGAATATAGGGATATTATTACCAAATAAATTCTCAATTAAACACGTATTTAGTGTTAGAACTACTGCGTTGCCAAAAATTTATCAGATAAAATATATATCAACAAAAATTTTGTTTTACCTTTAAAACCGAATCACTCCAAATCTTCCGATCGGCGTCACGAGCACCACTGAATAAAAATACAAAAAAAACACAAATAATCTACAAGAATTTCAATCATCAAAATATATCAGGAAAATAAAATCTCATACTTTTTTAATATGTTTTTTACATTTATATTGGAACACGAAAATATCTCTTTATCACGTGTTCCTCAATGTTATAATATTAATATAAATTCGTATATAAAAATATGACACATATTATCATCATTTTTCAGGGAAATTAATATATGATCTGTAAACAAAATTTTCTTCAATATTAATCTCTATCGTTGATATTTTAAAATTTAAATTATTTTGAAAAAACTAGATTTAATTTATATTTTTAGATTATGATTCTAGAATAATTGTAAATAAATTTAAACAATTTTTATGTGTATTTATTATATAAAGCTGAAAATAGCGAAATAGTTAGTAGCGAGTTCGCTATCACTCTTTAAGTAGGGTGCTATACCTCTATTAAAAAATGTAGCCCTCTACTTTAACAACGTTGTTTATATTTTAATTTACACTAAAATCATTCTTGTAAGCAATTATAACAAAGTTTGACATAGAAAGTGCCGATTAAATATGGATTATTTATTTTATTCTTTGTTATAATAATAAACTTTTTAATTCTAAATAACATAAACACATGATTAAATTTTCTTAAAACATCTTATATTTCATATTAACACCTAGAATCTTACAAGGTCCTTGATTTAATTTTTAAAAAATTACTACTACCAGACCAAGCTATTTCTATATATGCAGTTTTCTATGTTACAGAATGGAAAAGTCCCAATCAAAATAGGAAAAGGTTCAATCATAAAAGTAAAAGTTCCGGTCAAAAAAGGAAAAGGGTCAATCATAAAAGGAAGGTCAAATCAAAAAGGAAAAGGTTCGATCAAAAAAAGAAAAGTGTCAATCAAAAAAGTAAAAGTCCCAACGGTTTAGGAAAAAGTCCGATCAGGGGAGTACTGTCGACGCTACGGCCTCGTGGGCATTTTTTATTATTCCCATTTTTGCGGACCTTCGGCCCGCTTTTGCCCGGTCTTCGACCGGATTCCCTTAATGGCTTCTTTGATCATGATTTTTATTACTTTTTAATTTTTGAAAATAAGTTCAAACGTTTTATATTTTTAGTGAAAAAAAGAATAATATTATAAGATAATATTATATTTTATTTTAAAAAAATGCACATCTAAAATCATATTCAATACCTATAGAAAATAATATTCATTGAAAAAATATATTTTATATTAGATTTACAACGATGTAAACTATATAATCAAATCATACATCACATGTTAAATATAAAAAAAATGCATACTCAATATATTAAATTAATTAATTATAAATATAAAATTATTGCAATACAATATGACAGAGAATAAAATTGCTGCACTTTTATAAAATCAGGCACCGATCATATTGTAAATAATTTTAATAAGATTCTAATAAAAGAATTAAGAAAATATATAATTTTTACGTTAATAAATCTCTCATTAACTTTGAACCTTTGCGCAAATATACAGGAATATTATCTAGTTCAATCTACGCTAATAGTTCTCGTTGAACCGACACCATTAAAAACGCTTTTAATTTTTCTTGGTCAATATTAGCTCTCAGCTTATTTTTATAATTTTTGATTCACTAAATGCTTTCTCGCAATTAACTTGCGTAAATGATAAAGTTAAAATGTATTCATATGCCAAAATAAATTAGTGTCCCTTGTATGCATATTATATCTTGTAAGAATTTCATACACGCATATTAAACAGTGGCGTAGCTAAGGAGGCGCAGGGGCTCGAGCCCGAAAATTTGAATAACCCCCTGAAGCAAAAAAAATTTTTTTTAATGTAATCTTAACCACTTGAACTAAAAATAATTTTTTTTGATTGCCCCCTGAAAGATTTCTTTTATAATTCTATTAAGTAAAGTATAGATTTAATTTTATTATTTAAAAATTAATAAGCTATCTAAATATTTATTAAATGAATACTATTTTAAATATTAGATTAAATTAATACATATAAATTATATTTTCATTATATCAGCTAGCAATCAAATTTTGTGTTAAAAATAGAATATCAATATTACTCACTAAATATTAATTTAGCATTAACAGTTGAAGCTTAATTGACTATTATTTAAATTATTTTATAACCCTAATTAAATAAATAATCATTTAATTGAAAACTTAAAAATTTAATATTGTAATTAGCAGAGTTCAAAATGACTAATCAACATATTTATTTTTAAATTTTATTATCATACCTATTCCTAAAAATATTTTCAAGGGCCAAATAAGTATAATAAAAAGTAAGTAAGTAGACGTATAGTTTATAATTCTTATACAGTTGATTATAAAATATTAGATAAAATGTCACTTTTATAGACGTATTTTATAGTTATAATATATTACAGCTAATATTATAATGAATTTTACTAATAAATGCTCTTGATAATAAATATAATAACAATATGCTTTTAAGTATTTAACGCCATCTATTTAGTATTAAATAATTTTATAAATTAAACATTTTATTATTCATCCTACAATAGATGTAATAAATTTGATATCTTTTCTTTTTTACGTTAGGAAAGCTATTTTTTTCTTTTTCAAAAAACAGTTTAGAGTTAAATTTTTATAACAAGTATATTTTTAATATTTTTACAAACTACTATTATTTTAAGATATAATATACCAACTAGAGGTGGTGCGACAATATATAAAATCTTAACTGTTTCATCATATCATTCTGGTCCTTATTTTATAGTTCCAAAATGTTTCATTTCTAATATGGCATCCTTGCCGTGTAAATAACTCAAGGCTTCAATTATTTGCACAATTATTTCTTCCAAAAATTTTTAGTTTTTTTTTATCAATTTATCATATTGTAATATTCTACTTTCTTCATTTGACTCCTCACTTGTAAATGCGATATCATCGACCGTTTCATTTACTTCTGGTACCAAATCTTTGAATATACTGGCAAATGAACATAATTCGTTATGAAATTTAACACTCAATATATATGCCAATTGTGCCCGTTTTTCCAAGGCCTTTTCAGAAATACCTTTACTATTTATTTCATCAAAATGTCTTGCTTGCAAATATTGCACATTCAAGATAAGCTCTCAATTCGCAGAAAGTAGTTCCTACAAGCTGTTTATAATTTGATCTATTTATAGGACGAAATTGTTCGAACCTATAAAGGTCAATCGATTCTTGAGGACGTTCATCTTGGCATTTGTCACTATATATTCTCTTCGCTCGTCCTATTCGATCTTTTTACAGAGTATTTTGTACTCAGATACTCTCCGAGACCTATAAATATGAAAATGTTTCATTTAAATTAGCAGCCATTTTATTGCTTTATTTTGAATCGATGTAATAATCGATGATACAGAAGATTTAGTATCTTCTTTCATTTTCCATGGTGACAAAGTACCTAATTTTAAAGTTTGAAGATATGACAGTGGCCCCGTTATTTTAAAAATTTCCAAATATATTATAGCAGTACGAGTCTTAAATTTGCATAAATTATCAAGTTTTTGTCTAAAATTATTTATTATATATTATAAATTGAAGTGCCTTTATCGTTATTGCTTTTATCTCATTCACCGACCTGGATTTTATTTGATTTCAATGAATTAAGAACAAGAAATGTTGGCTATATTATTTTTACAATAAATCAATTATAATATAATAAATTAATCAAAACTTAGCTTTCACTCTACTCAAACGGAAGCTATTCATTTGAAAAAAAACAAAGAAAAGATCGTGGTAATGATATGTAGCGTCAAACGACGTTATTGGTATATTATGCATTAAAATATAGTAAACGACATGACAATTCTCAAGGAATGTGATATTCAAATCATAGAGATATCGTATCATTAAAAATAAATAAATGATAAGAGAAAATAATGTGAACATAATAATAATTTTTTTCTAATCGGCCTCTTTTTTGATATTTTCCTCTAATCGGCCTCAAAAATCGACATTTTCTCGCTGCCTCGTGGGCAAAATGCCCACAGGGTCTTATGGCCAGTCCGCCACTGAGTCCGATCAAGAAAAGAAAAGTGTCAAACAAAAAAGGAAAAGGTCCAAACAAAAAAGGAAAAGTGCCAATCAAAAAAGGAAATTTCCATTCAAAGAAGGAAAATCGTTATTTTTTTAAAAAAAATTATAAATTTATATTTTTCTTACTATATCTTTTCTCAATTTATTTTTCATCTTTTTAACCCTTTGACGCCCAACTTTTTAATAATTAAAAAAAAATATTTTTATATAAATTATTAATTTATACACTCTATAGATGCCCAAATTGTTTTCAAAATTTTATTTTTAAATACACAGGTAAAAATAAAATGATGATGCAATTTGACATCATCAGGCTTATTGTATGTAATAAAATACAAATATCTATTTATTATATAAAACATGAAAACAATTTATATATTGATTAAATATAAATATATAGAATATTTTGCACATTTTATTCTGGAGTAAGCATTTATACATAACTTGTACCTTTGCTTCGTTTCGCAGGAATTCGGTCAATGACCAATGTTGTCATATCTGATATCAGATATAGGAGCCATTATAGAAGAACTTTTTTTAAAAATTATTATTCATTCAAAGGTATCTATGATTTTCTTTTACTAATTTTGCCTGCCGATAACAATGCGTTGACAATATGTGTTTTAAATTTGATAAGTTTCATGAATTTATTCTCCTTTTCAAGGCATATTTGCCGCCTATACAAAAAGTCATGAATTTACTACATACATATCAATGAGATGAAAAACGATTATCAGGTAGAACCATCTACCTTTAATATCTATAGCATTCAACAAGCATATCATGTAAATCGACTCCTCCCACACCTTCATAATATATTTTTAATATATTTGATTGGCACTTCAATATATTTTTTGCTACTTAGTGACCATCTTTTTACATTTTATATCGGATGAACACCGACAAATGATGAGATGACATGCACAAACATATTGTCATACCATTTGGTAATTAATATATTTTCTTTTTTATCAACTTTACATACAAGCTCCCCACTTATGTCTAATTCTGATGATGTTGAATTAGTTTGATTTCCCGCATAAATCTTAAAATCATATACAATCCCGTATAAATTTTGTTCACATATATTATTTAGTATATTATCTGAAATAAATAATTTAAAGTAGATATGGAGTTAATATATTGGTTAAAGTGGAAAATGTATTAGTATAATTTGTGTCAAATTGATGGATATCACCTGCTCTCCATTTCATATTATTTTGAATGATAATATTATCATTATTTTCTGGATCGTCTATCTCGACTTGGAGATTATTAGATGTTAGTGTTGATGAAGTTGAAGGAGAATTATCGTAAAAAGTGTGCAAAATATCTTCTTCATTGTCTGATTCATCGTTGTGGGCTTCCGAAATGTCTCCCTCGATTAGTAATAAATTATTTGTCATCTAATAATTATACAGATTCATTTAAAAAATATAATAAATGTAAAATTATAATATAAGTCAGAGGAAATATGTCTTATTAACGTCAAATTCAAAATTGGCGTGGTCTGATTGGATTTAGAATAATTATGGTGAAATATAATTATAACTTTATTATAAATATAAAATAAAATAAATGTTTAAAAAAGTATTCTAATATCCCAATGACTTATTTTGGCATCATGCACTTTAAGTTGATATAAAAAAGAGCATATTCATTTTTAATAAAATAATTATTCATAATATTATACTCTTATCTTTAATAATGAACAAAAAATTTTGAATTATTAAATATTATCCACAGAATTCGTTATATTGTCATTATAAAATCATATAATTCAGTAAAATGGTAAAGTTAAAATTATGAAAATACGATTGGATGAAATTTAAAAATAAAACATTATGAGTTAATAATTTTAATAAAATACGAAAGTATTTTTATTATATTTATATCATATGATGTTAAATTAATTCTATTGGCTTTTATAAATTTAAAATATTTAATTATATTACAGGGTAAGTTATAATAAAAACAAAAAGTTAAAAGAATGAAACAATACGTATCTTTGTTTTTACATAATACTTAAAAAATAAATGACGATTCATTAATATATAACAAAACAAACACTACAAAAATACATATGGTAAAATTTTAATGTAAATTTTTTGCATATACGATTTTTATATACTTTAATTTTTTTTAAAAATACAGTTTAATATTTTTTTCAAATGTTTAATATACGACAAATTTTATATAGTAACACAAATAATACAAATTCATTTACATCAAATTCTGATCCATATTATTCTAATTCACAAATGTTTAATATATGTCAAATTTTATATAGTAACACAAATAATACAAATTCATTTATATCAAATCCTGATCCTGTTTATTCTAATTCAATACCTAATATATCTGCTACAAATAATTTCCATATTATCAATTCTCCCTCTTTAAGTGGTGATTTTATTATTGATCCAGCAAATTTAATCTCGGCAATTCCAAGAAGGAAATATAAAAACTGGAATAATGAAAAAATAGATATAGCAAAAATATTATTATCTGTACCTGAGAAGGAGCAAATAAAAATGAAAGATATCGCTAAGTATTTAGATATGTCTTTATCGTCTAGTAATAAATTAAGATGGGAAACATTTCCCGAAATCATCGGAGACCCTTTAAAAGATTATGTGATTGGAAAGAAGACACATTCAATATAGAAAGAAAAATTATGGAACTTTTAATGGCGAACAATACATTAACTATTAAAGGTATTATAGAAAATTTACCTCCAGGATTTCCTAAGAAATGAAGGAACTATAAGGAAATATATTTAAAAAATGTGCAGGAAAGGAACCTGATAGGAGGAACACACCGGGCACAGTCAATATAAGACAAATTTATTGTATAAAAATATTGAATATTGCCAGAGAAAAAATATTTTTCTTAGACGAGACAGGCATAAATTTACATGTTGTACCTGTTTATGGGCACCATACAATGTTACGCCAACTGTTAAAGTCCCACCATCTAAGGGTAAAAATTTAAGTATATTATGTACTATGGGAATCGAAGGTGTGATACTTTATCGCATCATCGAGGGAGCTTATAATAGCCTACTATTTCGAGAATATATGATAGAACTAATTAATATCATACCAAGTGATGCAGTTATTGTTATGGACAATGCATCGATCCATAAAAGTCACCTCATTGATAGTTTTAAAGAGCGAATAGAATATTTGTCACCCTATTCGCCGCAACTAAATTCAATAGAAAATTTCTTTGGGGTATTAAAAAACAAATATAGATCAATCAATCCCCGACCAAATACAAGAAACGAAATCGTTCATAATGTAACATCCTTAATGAATTTACTATTCCTTATGACTTTTCAAGTTATTATAATAAGATGCATCAATATTTGGAGAGTGGCTATCGAGGACAACCATTGGATTAAGGTAAATTTATAAAAATATAATTTATACTTAAATATATATTAAAGGAATATAGAAAATCGGAATACATAAAGAAAAAACGAAAATCAAATGATCCAATTTTTTATATTTTATTGCATTTTTTAAATCTGTTTTGTCATATATTATATATTTGATCGTCATTTATTTCTTGAGTATTATGTAAAAATAAAAAAACATATGGTTAAATCTTTTTAATTTTTTGCTTTTATTATATTAATTTACCCTGTCTGTATATGATGTGATGTCAAAACAAATCGTGTGACGTCAAAGGGTTAAAAATGATTTATAAATTTCCCATTATTTTTCTTCACCTCTCTGCTCAATATTTTTAACAATTCTTTACTTTTATTTTGACTTTTCATGATTTTTTCTCCTTAGTAATCATACATTTCTAACCTTTTCAATCACTTTAAGTCATTTTTAATCTTTACTTTTTTTGATTTTTTCTCAATTTTTTTTCTTCTCATTTTTGATAATCCTTTTTAAGAATTATATTTAATTTTCACTAAATTTTTAACAGACAATTTTTTTTATTAGAATTTTTTGCATATCAAATTATTTAATTAAAATTGCTAAATTAAATTAATCGGTTGGTTATAATGTACCTTTTAAAAATTAAATAAGTTTGAACTGTAATACCAAACGATATATAAATTAATAAAACATAATCATTTTTAAAATTTTAATATTTATGCAAGAAGTATTCAATATTTTTGAGCAAGTAAATAAATTTTTTTGTAATTATTTTTAAAACTTTATTCTTTGATTTATGAATAATTAAAAGCAAAATGAGGTAAATGTTATAATCTAAAGGATTTTAGTCTTTTTTTGTCATTCCTTCCATTCGTTGAGTTTATATTTTAAAAAGAAATATTTTTTTATTTTAAAAAAGAAATTTATGAAGATATGGTAAAAACAAGGAAAAAAAACATTAATAGTGAAACAAAAGCTCTAATAATTGACGCGTTAAAAAAGGATAGTTTTAAAAATATAGCATCATGTTTTAAAGTAGGTTATAAAACAGTGATAAATATTAAATACTCCATTCTCTATGGAATAAAATATAGTTTGCCCAATAGAGGTTCGCGTGCACGGAAGAAATCAAATCAAGAATAGGAAGAATATATATTAAATTGTATAAATTTGGATTGCACTTTATCCTTAAAAAGTTTATGTTAAATGATGTGGAAATATCAAAAAATACGGTATCAAGATTACTTTCATGATATAGCTTCAAAAGAGTATCACTACTTTCAGATAGAGAAAATACCGAATCAAATATCGTGTTTCGTAAAGATACGCGAATTGGTTTGTAGATATAGCCTATATGAAATTTATATTTATCAGAGCGGGTTTTCAATATCAATGAGGCGGTTATATATATATTCACAAATAAATAAAAAGGCTATTAAAAATGTTCAAGGGATAAAGACAATGAATTATACTATCATTACTGCTCTCACAATTGCAGGAATATTCATATTTGAAGTTATTGATGGCCCCTGCAACGCTATATTTTAACAATTTGTAAATGAAATATTAAATCATTTTAGAAGGTAACATGATGAATATGATTTTTGTGATGGATAATGTTCCATTTCATCATAATCATACAATTAGGAATCGATAGAAAGAAGAGGGCATCCATTGAAATACTTACCATCTTACAGTCCTTATCTTAATATTATTGAAAATGTGTTTTTTTTCAATGGAAGTATTTTGTCAGAAATCAAAATCCCAGTAACGAGGAAGAATTAATTCGTTTCATAGAGCATGGAGAGAAAGGAATATCTGAGGAGAATGCAAAAAATTATTTTAGAAATATGGAGACCTATATTCCAAAATGTAGAAGAGGGGAAATTATTAATGATTAATATAAATTTTTGTTTCTTACTGTGTTATACATCGTAATTATAATTAAATAATTTGATATGCAAAAAATTTTAATAAAAAAAAATTGCTAAATTTAGTGAAAATTAAATATAATTCCTAAAAAGGATTATCAAAAATGAGAAGAAAAAAAATTGAGAAAAGTTTAAAAAAAATAAAGATTAAAAATGACTTAAAGAGATTGAAAATGTTAGAAATGTATGTAAAAGATTACAATATAAGGAGAAAAAATTATGAAAGTCAAAATAAAAGTAAAGAATTGTTAAAAATATGCAGAGAAGTGAAGAAAAATAACGGAAAATTTATAAATTATTTTTAAAAAGACAAAAGAATTATCAAAAATGAGAAGAAAAATAAAACTTTATTATTTTTTTTAAAATAACGATTTTCCTTTTTTGAAAGGAATTTTGCTTTTTGGATTGACACTTTTCCTTCTTTGATTGAACCTTTTTCTTTTTTGATTGGACCTTCCTTTTATGATTGAAACTTTTCCTTTTATGATTGGGACTTTTTTTGAATGGGAAACCCTGTAACATAATCTAGCGAGTAATTAAGCAATAAATATATAACAATCACCTAAAATAACTTTGTATTTTATCTAATATCTTATGATTGGAAAGATGACAATTGTGTTTTTCAAATTAAAAATATAGTCTTCAATTTAAATTAACTTTTATATAAAGATAATAAAATTGTTTTTAACATATTTGAGTTTATTTATTGATCAATACAAAAATAAAATTAAATATTTGTTTCGTTTAGTTCATTAATATAAGATGCAGTGAGTTTGAGGATACTTGCGTCTACAACTAATTAGGCGAATATTTCTTTTGTTAGATTCTATAGAATTTTGAAACATGACAATCGTAAAATATTTGTAGATAATTTTTTGCCGAGGTTTCAGGTTCATTAATTACCGATCTCAGCTAAAAATAATTAATAATAATTTAATACAATACATTTTTACTTTACTAATTCATCAATAATTGATACTAGCTGGGAAACCCGAATTTACAAATTTATTAAATATTTAATACTCATTTTGAATTCAAAAATTGAAGTGACAAATTTTCACACTTATCTGATTAAAAAAGCGTTAAAAGAAGGTCGCGGGAGCATGTATGTAAAGTTGATAAAAAATAAAATATAATAATTGTCAAATGGTATGACAATAAGTTTGTGCACGTCATCTCAGCCTTTGTCTGTGTTTATCTGATAGTATATGTAAAAAGAAGGTCACTAAGTAGCAAAAAATTTATTGAAGTGCCAAGATCAAATATATTAAAAATATAAAATGAAGGTATGGGAGGGAGTCGATTAACATGATATGCTTGTTGAATGCTATCAAGTAGATTTTAAAGGTAAAAAATTCTTCCTGAGAATCATTTTTCATCATATATATGTGTAGTAAATTCATAGCTTTTGTATAGGCGGCAAATATTCCATGAAAAGGAGAATAAATTCATGAAACTTATCAAATCATATTGTTAACGCAATCGGCAGGTAAAATTAGTAAAAGAAAATCAGGGAGACCTTTGAACGACCGATAATTTTTAAAAAAAGTTCTTCTATAATGGCTCCTATATCTGATATCAGATATGACAATATTGGTCATTGGCCGGATGCCTGCGAAACGAGGCAAAGATGCAAGTTATGCATAAATGCATACCCCAGAACAAAATGTGTGAAGTGTAATATATATTTATGTTATAACCAATATAAAAGGTGTTTTTGAGATTTTCATAAGTGAATTATGTATTTTTTTGTATTACACTATCTCTGATAATGTCACATTGTATCATCATTTTTTTTATCTGTTTATTTAAAATTAAAAGTTGGAAAAAATTTTAGGTCTATGGAGTGTATAAATGAATAATTTATAGAAATTTTTTTAAAAAAAAATTATTAAAAAGTTGGACGTCAAAGGGTTAAAATTCTAAAAAGTTAAAATATTATCAGTATTATAGTTTTTTAGTAATCAGCTAAATTGCCATAATATTATTTTATAATTAAAATTTTGTGTTACCTAAAATAGTTTACTATATAGTTTATTTAAATTTATAAAGTTCTATTATAAATATCATTCTAAAATCTTAACTATTAAATAAAGAATATCTACCTATAAAAGTTAAAGTATATTAGATAGGTGTGTACTCAGGGGCGTACGCGGTGCTGGGGGGGGGGGGATAACTATATTTTTTTAAAGATAAAATTATTGTTACTTAAAAATATCAAGCATAAATAATACAATTTTAAATTAATGTGAATTATGAAAAATTAAATCCGGTATATAAAAAACTTTAAAATAAATGTGAATTAAAGAATATTAAGTGGATATAGCCAGCATATGAATCACTATAAAATAAATGACCCAAAATAGAAATTTAAATTTTTTGAGTCTTTAAAATTTATATATAAAGTATTAAAAATTTAAATGTTGGAAATAAATTAATACACAAGTTTCTTAGGAATAATTGTAGGTATTTTGTATTTGTATGAAATAACTTATATAGTATTCATGAAAAAATATATAACACATTAATAGATAAATGTGCACGAATAATATTATTAAGAAGCCTATTATATATTTATAATGTAAAATGAGATTAAGCTAATTTTTCAATCTTCTCACCCGTGCTTGGCGTCAAATGCCTACGAATATTCAAAAGGGCTGACCATATCTACATTCAGAAGGTGTACTTCTTAGGTATGTTTTTATTCTTCTTAAGAGAATGTTCTCTCATTAGTTGCAGTACTAAAGGGAAGAGTTGCTAATATATATAATAATTTTAATACATTGGGAAAAAAATCTAAAAGATGTTTTAAATGATGCAAAGCATCCATGGTATTTTTTTGGGCTATATAAACCATAGTTAATCTTTTATACCATAGTTGGCATTCAGCTAATAAGGCATCATAAGATACTTTAACATCTTATGATAAAAATCTGTTAAAATATTATTTTTTTCCGTCACTATCTGAAAAAGGTTGGGAAGACTTTTGTGGAAGTAATAAGTGCTGCCTAATGAATTAAAAACCTTTCATTTATTTGGGTTATAAATGTTTCTAAGAAAGGGATAAAGACATTTATTTTATAATACTCTTTTACTGACTATATATTAATGTTTGGACGATGAGCTTGCCTTGCTGCAAGTCGAGGGAGACAAATATTAAACTTGTATAACTCTGCTTTTGACTCAAAAATATCATATAAAATATGTAACTCATCAACATTAGCCCTAATTTCCTTGAGTTCTAATAAAATGCTCTCTGCCATTCACATCGTCTCAATCAAGTCAATATCATGTTTATGAAAAGTGTCATATAAAATAGGTATAATTAAATAATTTATCAATACTTTCTAATGAGCAAAATAATTTGGTATTTGAATCCAATAATTTGTTTGCTTCTGAGGAAATATCTCTTTCAGGCCATTGTGATATTTCAGTAAGACCATTAATCGGCTCTTCAACTACATAAAAACTGTTACTGCTTGATGGCGAAGACTCCATCTCGTTGGACAAACTTTTTGCAATTTAATTCTCCTTGTTGGACAAGGAGTTTCAGAAATAATTCTGTTTAAAATATTTTGTCGCGGGCATTCCATTAATGCAGAATCCCCTAATGCTTTATTTTACAAGATCACGAAAATTACCTTCATTATTATTATTTGAAATTCAAGCTTCCTGAATCCAAATGGTCAGGTAATGCTAGGCAACAACCCATAAAATAGTATGGCCTCAATAGTTAGTTTGATATTACATATACTTTCTTTTGCTATTTTAATTCTATTTTTGTGAATATGTGATGAAATGGGAATCATATCCCCACTTTGAATTTATTCGAAGAAATCATCAGTTCTTGTGATAATTTATTTTTTAATGATTATCAAAGATTTCTCCAGCATCTTTGTACTTGTTGAATGGAGTCTTAACAAGACTGTTAATAACTAAATTTCTTCCATCATATCTTGGGCCAAACAGGACACATATCTTGCAATAAGCTCCAATGTCTCGGATAGAATATGTTAGCCATAGCCATCTAGTAAAATAGATGTTTTGTAATTTTAACTTTCGATTAGCACATAAAGTTTATAGATATTGAAAATTGAGGGGTGGAATAAAAATCTATTATTAAATAAAATATTTATCATAGGTATCTGTCCTCTTTTATTATGGTTAAGATGAAAAAGTTTTTTAATCCCCCTCTTTTGTTTATGTTAAAGATAAATAAAGTTTTTTTTAATACCCCTCCTTTGTTTACAATAAAATGAAAGTTAAAAAAAAAAGGTTTCTCTTTTTGGTCCTTCTTTTGTTTTAAATTAAACACAGTGAAAATAAAACATATGGCTTTTGTGTTTTCTCTCACTTTACTGGATTTCTTACTTTAGGAGTCCTCAGTAAGGTGATCCGAAAATATGAGTTAGACCGTTGGGTCCGGGAGACCACCCTGCCTCCCAAGGTATATTTTGAGTTTTGGGAAGTTTAGGGGGGTAGGTTTTATCTCCAATTATGTACGATAAAACTAACACAACTCGATTCCACAAAAATGTTCTTTTTTTCACTTTGCGCCAATTTAATTTTAATTTATAATTGCGCCTTTTATTTTCCCTATAAAAGGGACGAATTTTTTATAGTTTAGATATACTTTATTTTTTCCTGTAAAATAATTTTGAAAATCTTTATTAATCTTTTTTATGTTTAAAATAATGTTGAATTTTTTATAGTTTAGATATATCTGATTTTTCTTTTTGTAAAATAATTTCTTGATATTAATAAAACGATAAATTAAACAATAATGTCTACGACTCGTTCACAAAATACTTCAGTATCTTTAATACCTTTTTAAAAAATATATGTCTTTCTTCTAGGTTAATTATAAAATTTTATAAAATTATTTGTGCTTTTTTGTAAGATGACTAGAATTTTCATCATCATCAATATGTTTAAAAAAATTTCTTATGTCCTTAATTATTATTTGACTAGAAATTTGAAAATGATGGATAAATATTTCGCCATTAGAAATTTGAAAACAATAGATAAATATTATGCCAAGAAAAACTTGAATAGAAATTAATTGATAAAATAACTTAGTAAATGAATGTGATTAATTAAATATATATTTAAAAATAAAGAGGTAGGAATAAATATTAAAATATAAATTAATATAAATGTCGTATTGGGATATGGAATCATGTGGGATTCGGAAACCCAACATGGGGATTCGAGATCTTGAATCCCCACGTTTTATTCGGAATCTTATTTTTAAAATAAAAAAATATTTCGAATCCTCATGAAAAAAAAAAATAAATAATATAATTACTTTTTCTTCCCTTTTTTTCCGTCTGGCTGGCACCATATAATTAAAAGGCAAAATAAGGGATTTAAAAAAATTTTAAAAAAAAGTAAATAGTATAAAATTAAAGCATATAATGAATGAAAAATAAGGCTAAACATTTTTGTTTTTGTAAATTTATATGAAATATTAATTCACATGAATATATATTTTAAAAAAATCCGAGTTAAAAAAAAATTAATTATTTATTGCAACAATTCTTAAATGCTACATGAAATTTTATTGAAATTTAAGGTTGTTCTGAAACACTAACACCTTTTATTCATGCAACCCATTTTGCAATTGCATAACGATGCTTTCCCATAGTTTGTGACATACCGGAAGCTCCTAAATATTTTTAGCAGTTTTAATAAATAATTATGGATATGTGTCTATACAAAAGTTTACAATATTGTATAGTAGCCTAATGTTGGATAACAGCAAATATATTTGTTCTCAAAATTTCCTGGTATCATAGGTGTCAACAAAACCTATAATTTGGGTATATTGTTCATTACAACTAGAGTCTTCGAGAATCAAGGCTAAATATTCACCAGATCATTCTATTTTATTTGGTTCTATAATTTTGCATGGCAATTCTAATTATTGAACTTCAGCTAAACCAACATTTATCATCTTAAAAATAATCTCAGGAAATATCAAAATATTAGTTTAGATTTGTTGTGTCTTTTTTTGTCCTATAAATCTTAAATTAAAAATGATATCACCTTAATAGATAAATCAGACCAATAAAATCCAATACATCGTTAAATTAAACAATTCACATTTTATATCAAAATAAATTGGTGAACATTGTTTTATTTACTCCCCTAAAAATTAAATATCATATCATAAGGTATTTTAAGGCTAGATGAAAACATCCTTTCTTTTAGAAATATTATATTTTGGATAAAATTTTTATAATTAAATTTAGTATCATGATTTGTTTCACATTATTAGAATTTTTATACAAGGAAATATATCCCAGATTATATTTTTCTTTTAATAAGATTTGTGATATCATTTATTTCCCCATTGCTTTATTAAAAATATAGCAATATTTTTTTAAAAAATTACAATTTATTTTAGATTAGGCTTTTAGATTTAAACCTAAATAAAAAAAACTTTACCATTTGCAATGAAAAAAAATATTCGAAATCTAGAAATTTAGTCAGTTATTTGTTTTAATCAATTTTTTTATAAATAATAAATTTTAATGGAATAAAGTTTATTTTCAAGTTACTAATATAAATTTTTAGAAATATATATGTTGTAATTTTTAAAGGGATCAGAACTTACTGGGATCATTACGGGTTTTAAAGGGATCCTTTTAAGAATTCAATTTTTTAAAGGATAAAACTATACGGTATTATCACGTTTGAACCATAATAAAGAAGAATCTTAATTTAATACGCGTTATACATGCATTTTCCTTTAATATTTTAAAAATTTTATTGTTATTTATTTTCAAAGTTTTTTGAGGGGCTTATGAAAGTAGATATGTCGAATATAGGGTATCAATCGATAGCGATCTATTCAACTAGAAGTTAACATTTTACCATTAATGGGCGAGTCGGTCTGAGGAGTCAGGAATATTTTTATCAAAACAAAATATCGATATGGGTATCAAATCATAGCTAATTTAAATATTTTTGACTGGAAGTATTCATTATTGATCTCAATAAGTATGACTTGGCCTGGGAGGGGGGGGGGGGTGGAGGGGGGAAAAATAATTTTTTTTGATATGGATATCAAATAAAATATAATCAAAATATTATTTATTGTAATAATTTAAGCGGACTGATCTAAGTCTTGGTGGGGGGTCAGGAATATTTTTATCAACACAAAATATCGATATGGGTATCAAATAAAAGCTAATTTAAATATCCTTTGACTTAAAGCATTCATTCTTGGTCTTGTTGTGTAGGACTTAATATAGGGGGGGGGGGGGTGAGAGGGGTAAAAAATAAAAAAATATTGATATGGGTATAAAATAAAAGTATTAAAATATCTTTTGTAATAATAATTATCACCCTAGGTGGGCGGGTCTAGGTCTTGGAGGGTCAGGTATATTTTTATCAACACAAAATAACGATATGGGTATCAAATAAAATGTAATTAAAATATCTATTGATTGTAATTATACTCTAACTAGGCGGGAGTCTTGGGTGGTTAGGAATAGTTTTATAAACACAAAATATTTAAATATCTTTTGACTGAAAGTATTTATACTTATCTTAATGGGTTGGACTTAATCTGGGAATGGGGGGGGGGTATATAAAAATTGATATGGGTATCAAACAAAAGTAATTAAAAAATCTTTTGATTATATTAATTTTATCACGCTAAACGGTGTTAAGATGTCATGAATATTATTATTAACACAAAACTTACAAGGGTATCAAATAAAATTTAAATACAATATATTTAGACTTCAATATTAAATATCACTATAAGCAGGGGTCATATATGGTCGATGCTTTTTATCATTTTTCTTGCAATTGCAAATTGATTTAAATTACCATAAGAAGATGCACTTCCTTATGCTGTTAATGGAGATGGTCTTATTAGAAATGTTAAATTGTTAAATTTTATTGATTTGTGAACGTTAATTTTTAAAAATGGATCAACTTTTCCCAAATTAGTTTCAATCCATAGTTTCTCGCCATCCATTTGGATAATTTTGGCTTCAATATATTTCAGGCATAGATTTGATCTATCATTTTTATTTATTTTGGTTTGACAAAAAATTTATTATTTATTTATTTTGTGTTGAAAATTTCTTAACCCTCCAAGTCCTAGAGCCCATTTAGAATTATTATTATTTAATTATTACCTTTTATTTTATACCCATAGCTAAAAAAATATTTTTTGCCCCCCCCTCCACCCCCAAGACCAAGCCATATACATCAAAACCAAGAATGACTCTTTCAGTCAAACTATATTTAAATTAGCTTTTATTTGATACCCGTATCGATATTTTGTGTTGATAAAAATATTCCTAACCCTCCAAGACCTAGACCCGCCCACTTAAAGTGATTATTGTTGTTACAATAAAAAAATATTTTAATAGCCTTTTATTTGATAACCATATCAAAAAATTTATTTTTACCCCCCCCCCCCACCCAGTCCTACACATCAAGACCAAGATGAATGCCTTAAGTCAAAAGATATTTAAATTAGCTTTTATGTGATACCCATGTCAATTTTATGTTGATAAAAATATTCCTGTCCCTCAAGACCTGTCCGCTTAAGGTGATTATTATTACAATAAAATAATATTTTAATTACTTTATTTGATATCCATATCAAAAAAAATTATTTTTACCCCCCCCCCCCCCTCTTTATTCACCTCCAACCAAACCAAGTCCTACACATCAAGACCAAGAATGAATGCTTTCAGTCAAAAGATATTTAAATTAGCTTTTATGTGATACCCATGTCAATATTTTGTGTTGATAAAGATATTCCTGACCCCCCAATGCCCGCTTAAGGTGATTATTATTATTACAATAAAAAAATATTATAATTACTTTTATTTGATACCCATATCAATAAATATTATTTTTTACCCCCCCCCCCTCCATTCATCCCCCAGGCCAAATCCTATACATCAAAAACAAGAATGAATACTTTCAGTCAAATTTAAATTAACTTTTATTTGATACCCATATTGGTATTTTATGTTGAAAGATATTTCTGACCTGCTAAGACCTAGACCCGCCCGCTTAGAGTGATTATTATTATTAGTATTATAATAAAAAAATATTTAAATACATTTTATTTGATACCCATATCAAAAATTTTTTACTTACCACCTCCCCCCCCCCCGACCAAGTCATACTCATCAAGACCAATAATGAATACTTCCAGTCAAAAGATATTTAAATTATCTATTACCCATGTCGATATTTTGTGTTGAATAAAATATCCTGACCCTCTCCAGATCTAAACTCGCCTTAAGGGTGAAAGATTGACCTCGAGTTAAATAGATTTTTATTACATAAGGCCCAAAAAACAACATTAAAAATTAATAAATAACTAAAATTAAAAAGAAATAAAACGAAACGCGCGTAAAACGCTTTTAAAATAAAATTCCTCTTTATCACGGTTAAAACGTGATAATACCGTATTATCATTCCTTAAATTATATCCCTAATTTTTTTTGTTATCCATTTAAAACCCGTGATGATCCATATGATGGTTCTGATCCCTTTAAAAATCACCACATTTATAAAGCAAAAAATAATAATACCCTAACTTGCGGATTGACTATGTAGAATTATATATTTAAATTATATATTTTAAAAGATTTAAACCATCTATAGATTAAATAAAATATATATAAATTATTATAAAGTTAATAATAATTTAATTATTGTAACTTGTTTGTATAATAATAAGTAAATCTCAACTCAATTAATAGGGCATATGTTAATGTTTTTATATATTAATTCTTAATTGTTGAAAATTTTGAACGAAAGTAAAAATATTAAATTATTTAATAGTGTTGTAAACGAACGCGTTCATTACCAAATTCGTTTTTTTTAGAAAAAAATGATGAACGGCGGTTCCTTTTATTTTTGACGAAGTTTGAACGTGAACGCGTTCCTTTTTTATGACCAACGCTTTCGAATTTAACGTTCGTTGAATTTTAAAAAACACTTTTTATTTATATTTATAAATTTAATATTAATCTGAATTTTTTTAAGAAATAATCAACTTTTTTTCCTTTTTCACATTTCAATTTTATTAACACGTCATCAGGTATGCGAACCCAAATTTTTGCCCTGGTTCGGTTTGGGTTAGGTTTAGGGTTTAAAAAAATAGGTAGGTTCGGTTCTGGTTCGGTTCAGGGAAATATTTTTGTACCCAGGTTTGGTTCCGTGTTCAGCTTGGGTTTAAGAATTTTTGAATTGATAAAAAAAAATCTATATTTAAATCATAATTAAAAAACTAGACATAAATTAGGTATAAAAAATAAATTTTTTATTTTATTTATAGGCAAAATATAGTTAAAAATACAAAGCATAGTCATGTATCAATTTTAAAAATTTTATTTAGACGTATGTATTTCTTTAAATTAACAATATCCAATATAATAATTTTTACTTGACTTGTTTACTTTCATTTTCCTCTAATTAATAATCTTTGAGAATAAATTAAAAATTAAAAATAAATGGCGTAAATGAATTGTTCAAAATTTATTAACACTCCAATAGGAATATTTGAGAATAAATTTAAAAATATTTAAAAATGGGGTAAATGGATTAAGTTATTTAAAATTTATTAACACTTCAATTAATTGGAAATCTGAAAATATTGTAAATCTCAATTAAATTGTTAATATTTGTATTTAAAATTATACAAATATCATATATGATTTTAAAGAATACACTGAACCTGGTTGAACTGGGTTCAAATAAAATTCCCAGGTTCGCTTTGGGGTTTTGAAAATTTTATAAACGGGGTTCAGGGTTCGGGTTCAGATTTTTTTTCCAAAATCCCGTTTTCTTTTCCGGGTTTGGGTTCGGTTCGAATCCCTGCATGCCATTATTATAGTTTATATTTGAATATTATTGTTTATATTTTAATTTAGATTAGCATAAACATGGATATTATTATTTCATCATTATCTGATTCTGAAAATTCAAAATCCGATGAATTGACATTACCATGGCCCAAATATGATAAATATTTTACAGTAACATCCTATATTGAAGGAACTAATTCAATACTTACCGAATGTAAAATGTGTCCAAAAAGTATCATATCAGTTACAAAATCTTCAAATTTCAATTTAAAACGACATTTGATTGTAATATTAATTATTTTATTTTATATAATATAACTAAGTAAAATCATTAAATTTGAAGAAAAAATGCATTTGGGCTATTTGACCCCAACAATAACTGCTTAAAATATGGTCAACCATTGATAGACGCAGTATTAAATGGGATTAATAAAAGGTATTAAACCTATCACTATCAAATTAATTAAATATATTTTATTTTTTTAAAGATTCGAACATATTTATATGAAGATCAATATGTTCTTTCTGCAATTATACATCATTCAAGTTTCAATGGCCATTGAAAAAACTTCCCCAGAACTAACCTATAAAAATAAACTTATAGCGTTATTGAAAAAATGCATTGCAAACCCTAGAAATGATAATGCAAGAACTGTTAATTTCGAAATATCCTTTTTTTTGACGACGAAGTAGAGGATGGATTGGAAGAGGATAACTTATCTCAATTTTTTGAAGCAAAGGACAAAACAATAAATGTTTTTAATAAATTCCCGACTTTAAAAAAGTTGTTTATTAAGTATAATACCACAATCCCCTTATCTGCCCCTGTAGAGCGCGTTTTTAGTATAAATGCCGTATTAACTGCCAAGCGTTCCTGTCTATCAGATGAAAATTTTGAAAAACAATTTATATTAAAAATTAATAAGAAAAATTTTTTATAAATAAAAATATCTTTTTATTCTCTATATTATATTGTATTTATAAATTATATTATCAAATAAAACTATATTATTTTTTAACATGGCTTATATATTGTGTTAAAAAATTTGACTTATTTATATTAAATTAAATTTTAAAAAAAATTTATCATAAGATTTTAAACGTACGCTTAGAAATGTTTACAGCACTATTATTTAATGAAATTCGAAATTGTTTCATAATTCAAATTTTTAATTTTTGACGAATTTTGAATGTAACGCGTTCCTTTTTTAAATCTTTGAGATTTATAAGCATTTTTTTCTTCTCAATTTCAATTGTTAAATTGCAAATATTATTCAATCTAAACACTACGGTCATATATACTAATAGAAGTAGGGTTGCTAGCCATTTCGCCTATAAAAATACGTTTTGCCTATAGATATTTCGCCTAAAATATGACATTTTTTACAATATAAAATATTTACTCATTATTAAATGTAACCTCTCGCGGAATTCTTTCCTAGAATCTTCGAACACGCTTTTTCCTGGATATAACATATTTTTCAATTCTTGCTATTGATATCCATCAGCTTTACAATTCGATTCTTATAAAATTCCCTCCATTGAAAGTATTCACCAGAAAGATCCCCTTGGTCCATCGCTATAATGTCTCGGAATCAATTATATGATCAAGACTCAATTCCTCCTGCTCCCTTTCCCTCCGTGTCAGGTACATGGGTGATGGTATACGATATAATCCTAGAGATTAGTTATTCTTTAGGGTTAATTTTCAATCATAGCAATCAGAATTCATCCAATTAAACAGTTCCAACATCAATCCCCACAATTTTAAGGTCATTCAACTAATTTACTTAGGATCCCCGATTAGTGGCAATTCGGTCGTTTGCACCTTTCTGGATTCAACTCTCGAGATTCTATGTAAATTGGGAGATATCTTTTTCCTAATTTATTGTAATAAATCGTTTTTTCTTTTAAAAACATTTTAATAATCCGCGCATTTTTACTCTCTAAAGACTATACCTGTTTTTAAATATTCTGGTTCTTTAAGTGTTCATGAAACCGAAATCAAGACTAACCGAAGAAATCCCAAACCTTAAGTTTGAAAAAATTGCTTGAACCCAAGCTTCGCCTCCAACAAAATTTGGTGGTCTTGGCATCAGATCTCCTTCTGATTTAGCTTTAACAACTTTTATCTCAAGTTGCTTATTAACAAAACCTATTGTTTCGCTCTCCCGTTGATTATTCGTCCTTCACCAAATCATTGCTCTATCGAGATCTCGAACATGTTAACACCCCTTTACATGCCACTTGCAAACAAAAGGATTTGGACATTCTGGTCGTTGCCTGCTGCGTCGAAACTCTACTATCAAGCATGCATCCTATCGATCATCCTCTCCTTTCTTCACTGCTAAACGACGTTGGGCACAAATTTTTTGAAGCTATTCCTTCTCTCAATCTTCAATTGCAACTCACTAAAAATGAGCTTACTCATGCTATTGTTATTCGTCTCAATTGTTCAATTACCCAACTGCACCTTTGCTCTGATTGTAATGTTCCTATTGACTGGAAGGGACGACATATACTGCACTGCCGATCAGACTCAGGCCGTAAACCTAGACACAATCATTTAAATAATATTATTCAACGTGCTCTTAAATATGCTCAGATTCCATCGATCTTAGAACCTTGCGGTCTTTTTAGATCGGATTTAAAACGTCCAAATGGCATAATCCAAATTCCTTGAAAAAGGAATTTCTAATTTGGGACTATTCCTGTGTAGATCCCCCCTACAAATCTTAACATAAACATTTTTGACGTCAAGTAACTGTCCAAGATAAATAAATATTCAGAAATATTCAATGAACAAATTTTTATACTATAATCTTCTCTACATTAGCCACATTTGGTAGTCGTGCTTTATTCTTCTTCAAAGAACTTGGTTCACATATTTGTAAAAATATCAATGAACTCAGGGAGGTTTTTACGCAGAGACTTTCCAACACCATTCATAAATCTAATTACATAAATTTCATTGGAAGTCTCCTTCCTAATTAACCATTCTAACTTTTATAAAACCTTTTTACATATTTTTTTTGTATAGAATTATTATACTAACATTTTTGTTTTTATATTATTGTTACTTGTTTTTGATTCAAATTAACTTTATTATTGATTTAATTTTAAAAAATACTCTATATTATATTATAATTAAAAAAAATTAAATGAAAATACATCTATTTTTCTAACTGCGCGAATTATAATATTACTAAATATCGAATTCCCTCTTCGATATATTGTATGGTATGTGAGTAGAAGGTTGTGAAATCATAACAAAGGAAAATTACGTCGATTATCTGGATTCTGTTAATTGACTTAGGATATATAGATCGATATTGATTTTTTAAAACACCAAAGAAATTTTCAATGGGGTTGAGTTGCATGGTGAGTTTGACAATTTTGATTATTTATATAGGCGAGATTTTTAGGCGCATTATCCCTAATTATGAGTGAATTGAATGGCAAAATAAATGATAATTCATCCAGGAACTTTATGTTGTAAATGCCCCATCTATAAATTTGTATTTTTTGAGACCATTAATTTCTATGGTACATAAAACGGATTTGTTTTTTCCCTTTGAAAGAGAGAGTTAGATTGAAGTCCTCTTACCCAGAGTTACACATTCGAAGTGTGAAATAACGTGGGAATTGAAACCTGTTTCATATAGACAAAAAGCATTTTGAAATGGCACGTTAATCCTTTTTAAACAATATGGTTGTGTCCTAGGTCTAAAAAATATAAATAAATAAATTTATTAATTTTGAAAAAAATAAATAAAATAAGCTATTTTTAATGTAAAAATAAAATAGTGTTCTAAATCATTTTTCGTAATTTACATAAATTAATATTTTTTAAAAAAATTAATAATTTTGAATAATAAATTTTTCAAAATTTATTTATTTGGGTAATTTTTATGAAAAATCTGTAAGTAACATTAAAGTAATTAGCTGATAGCCCGTCAAGAATGACGAAGAATCAGATTTATCCTTTATTCAATGATGGGTGAATCAGAAATTTTCCTATCTTATGAGATGTGATAATTCAGAAATTTATATTTATTTAGATTTAGGGTTATTCTAAAATTTCCCATTATTTTTGATAAAATATTTTTATGAAGATATTTAGTAATTTTAATTCATGTGCACAATAAAAAATCTTTTTAAATAAATTTTTATTCATTTGTATTTGTAATTTATAATCTAAAAAATTTAGAAAAACAATATTCTCACTTAGTGTTGAGCAAGCCACAATAATGTTCTTCTACGAATGATTGTTGTGTAGGAATATCTATATAAAATAAATAATATAAAATATAATTACAATTTAGTAGGGGAGACTGTGGTTAGGTAAACCCCGGGGCTTGACAAACCACTTAATCTCATTTTAAAATTAAATACACCAGAAGATTAAAATTTTATCCTAATATAGTTAACATTTGTATACATCTATGGACAAAAAATATTTTGAAATAATTAATTACTAAAAATTTTATTTTTGATGAAATTTTCAAAAGATTTACATGACGGAACTTTAATTTTTATTAAAATATATAATAATTTATATATAAATTAAATTTTATAGCAAAGTTTAAACACTCTTCTATAATTTGGGTAAGTTTAATGAGTATTTATCAAATCTAGATATTATTTCAATCATGATTTGTCAATTTAGAGCTAGCGGGGTTTGCTAAACCATACACGTCAATTATGGCAGTTAATAATGAAAAAAATTTTAAAATCTTGAAAAGTCAATTTCATGGCTGTTTATGATTGGTATTTAGGATTTATGCTAAGAAATCTTAATCTCTTCTTAAAATTCATGTTATTTTATGTCCAAAATGTTAATTAAATTAGCCAAAATTAAGTTTCAATTTTTATATATAATTAGCTTTTAATTTATAAGTATTATGATATTTTGAACAATAAAGCAATAAAATTATTCTATACATATCATTATTAATAAATAAAAATGCATTTCAATTTATTATGGCCTAAAAAACCAATGATTTAGGAAACCCCTTGAAGTGGTTTGCCTTACCATACTATTGGGGCTTATGGAACAAAATTTTTACTTTTACAAAAAATAAAATTAAAAAAAAATGATTATATTCTTAAGATTTTTTATAAGGCACCTTTATAGAGTATAGTTTTAGGTATCCAATTATATATTATTTTTTATATTATCTATAAAAAACAGGAGCTATAGCCAATTTTGTAAAAATTGGTTCGACTAACAGCAGTCTCCCCTACTTTTGTAAATATAATAAATTTTATACCTACTAAAAATTATACATAAAATTTAACATTTTTATAATTAAAACCAATCAGAGACCTACAGGCCCGCTCTGTTATATGCCATGCCTATAATATTTTTTTTAAATATTCGTGCTGGGCCTGATTCCCCTCATAAAATAAAGGTGAAATATATTATTTATCATCAAATGAGGAAAATATTCTGAAAGTCCGTTATTCTTGACGAGCTATCAGCTAGTTAAAGATAATGTAGATTATTAATGTCAATTGTTTAGTATGTCCCAAAAATCAAACATCCATCTCCTCCCGTTTATTAGAACTTTTTAAATATGATTAGAAATTTCCACTTTATTTGATAGATAAATTAGAAATATAAAGGTAAATATCTGAATCACACCTCTCATCAAAAATGTTGGGGAATAGGAATTTTATCCTCATTTTGATAATGGATTAATCAGAAGAATAAAGGGGATATTTCTAAATTATCCATCAATGAATAAAGGAGGAAATTCTGATTTCACTATCATCTTGACGGGCAAAATGAAAGATAAAATAACTATCGTGAATGGTTCATAGTTATCTGGTTTATAGAAGAATATAGATACTCAATGTTTGATGAAGAGGAAAGAGATCTGAAATTAAAGGTTCCACGTCAATTCGGCGCGGAAAATTCGGCGCGGCGACAATTCAGCGCACGACAATTCGGCGCGGCGTCATTAGGGCGCGAGGACAATTCAGTGCAACGTCAATTCGGCGCGGCGACAATTCAGCGCAACGTCAATTCGGCGCGGCGACAATTCAGCGCAACGTCAATTGAGCGCGGCGACAATTCAGCGCGTATCTATTACAGTTGCAATTTATTATATATTACTTAGTATAAAAAATAAGGATGATTAAATGGAAATCATTTTGAATGTTGGTCCTATTAATTATTTCTCCATATTTATTTTTACAAAAATCCCAATTTTATTTACTAAATGTATATCGAAAAAAATTAACTAATATTTATACCTATTTCTTTAATGGACCATTTTACCACATTATAAGGTATGTTGATTAGTAGCCAATATTATGTAAGCCTGGAGATTTTGCGCATAGAAGGAAAAAAGAAAAAGAAAGATTTGACCTCTATCTCTAATCTTATATATTATTTTGGCTACAATCTTAATCAATCTTTTTTTTAAAATAAACCCAAAATACCCCCCTGATAAGTACTATAATGTTCTTAAATCCACTTTTCACGCCTAATTTTAGATAATTAAAAAAATAAATAAAATTATAAAAGTTTAAAAAAATAATATACCCCCCTGATAAGTAATATGCCCAAAATCTCGGTTTACATAACACTGGCTACTAATCAACATACCTTATGTGATAAATTGGTCAACCAAAGAAATAGGTATAAATATTGGTTGTTAATTTTTTTTTTTGATATTACACATTTAATTTTTGATTTATATAATAGAAAAAATTAGCCTAAGCATAATATTTTTTTAAAAAGGATTAATAGAATTTTAGGATTTTTATTAAATCTAAGAGTGAGTCAGTCTTAATTTGATTTTTTTTGGACCATGGCTGGGTCTATTTTTAAAAACGGTCGATTTAAATTCCAGCCAAAATAATATGTAAGATTCGAGATAGAGGTCCAAACCTTTCTTTTTCTTTCTTTCTTCTATGCCCAAAATCCCGGCTTACATAACATTGGGTACTAATTAATATACCATATGTGGTAAATTGGTCAAGCAAAGAAATAGGTATAAATATTGGTTGTTAATTTTTTTTGATATTACACTTTTAATTTTTGATTTATATAATAGAAAAAATTAGCCTAAGTATAATTATTTTTTTTTAAAAAAGATTAATAGAATTTAAGGATTTTTAATAAATCTAAAAAATGATTCAGTCTTATTTGATTTTTTTTGAATCATGGCTGGGTCTATTTTTAAAAACGGTCAGTTTAAATTCCAGCCAAAATAATATGTAAGATTCGAGATAGAGGTCCAAACCTTTCTTTTTCTTTCTTTCTTCAAAATTTCGGCTTACATAACATTGGCTAATAATCAACATATCTTATGTGGTAAATTGATCAACCAAAGAAATAGGTATAAATATTGGTTGTTAATTTTTTTTGATATTACACATTTAGTAAATAAAATTGACATTTTTGTAAAAATAAATATGGAGAAATAATTAATAGGACCAAAATTCAAAATGATTTCTATTTAATCATCCTTATTTTTTTATACTAAGTAATATATAATAAATTGCAACTGTAATAGATACGCGCTGAATTGTCGCCATAATTTATTTAAATTATTTTATATTATATTTTTATAATTATTATTTATTAAATTTATTTTAATTATATTTTATTTTAATTAAATTTTGTTTTAATTAAATTTTATTTTAATTAAATTTTATTTTAATTAAATTTTATTTTAAATAATATTAAATGTCATTTTATTTAACATCTATAACAGGTTTAATCTGATTTTAGTTAAATTATTTAAACTTTTTTTACAGATAACATACCTTTTATGGTTGCATTGAGTATATAGGATCAAGACCCAAAAATTTCAAAGGCTGAATATAAAGATTATAAGTTGAAGGCATAAATATTTTACAACATTTGATAATTAAACCAATCCCTATAAAGAAGTCAAATAATTTGGCTAAAAATCAAATTAAAATTATCTGATACATCATATATTTATCATATACAGCTTTCAATTTCAAGTATCTCATTTCCTCTTCATCAGGCAATGATTACCTGTATTCTTCTAAATATATAAACAGATAACTTCACTTGATTATTATTTTGTTTTATATAACGACCTTTTATTGGAATTACTAATTTATTTTGCAAGTTTTATCATAAAGCACAAATTATATATAAGGAGAAACATAATAATAACCATCCGTGATAGGTTATCTTTTAATTTATTTAAAGCTAATATAAAAAATAATATAATTATAAAATAACTGAAAAATTATATTTGGTTGTTAGATATTATTGCTTTTTTTCTTTTCCTATAATTCTGTTTATGAGATATCCTAAAAAACTTATTTAATATATATGTATTAATTATGTAAGAAATGTAATATTAATATAAGATTGTGTAAAAATTCTAGTTATGTTTAGGATATATAAGAAAATAATTTATGATATGTGAAGTGAATGAAATGGTAACTTAAGTGCATGAATCTTTGAATTTGGTATGATATTATCATTGGACCGAATAAGCTATGATGATTTTTATGGACGAATATTTTTTAAAAGAAAACTATTGGCTAAATTGATTGACGTTTTTTGAGGATCATTATAATAGATTTAGTGGCATTGGCATTGTTATTTTTCGTATTTTATTCTCTTTTTTTTGTGTTTTTTTCATTTTTGTTTATTATTTTTCGTTTATTTTTTCTTTCTTTTTTTCGTTTTTTTCGTTTCATTATATCTTAATTTTTGTAAAACTTAAAAAATAATGAAAGATTTTGCACATGTTTTATAATTTTATTAATTTGCGAAAATTTATAAATTTTGAGGTTTTTTAAAAAACATTCAGGACATAGCCTTACGATAATTAATAACATCTGGGGAATTCATCTATCGTGTCCTTTTCCAATCCTCTTCCGGCTTCATCCCATTGACATAATATATCTGAAAATTATGAAAAGGAATTCTTTAAGAGAAACTCTTATTTATACTCTTACAAATAATTTACAAAGTTTCTATTAATTTTTTTATGCCCCCCCCCTTACTCTTAAAGCTCTAAATTTTTGTTTTCACAATAAATAAACGTCTAGGGTGGACAATTAATACACAAATTCACTAAAAAATGTTTGGATATGGGCAATAGACAATCTGGTCAAGATCTTTTTCTTAACGATTGCGCAGATGTTCCATCTCAAAAATGGGAATTTGAAAATTATATTTAAAAATTATTTATTAATTAACTATATTAATATTCTATTGTTATTAAACCTAAAGTAAAATTTAATCTTATCATTTTTATAAGTATTTTTATAAGTATTTTTATATTTAATTTGAATTTTTGTCACTTTATTAAATGTTTATAATTAATATGATTAAAAAATTGTTAAATTATATTGCTATTTACCTTCATAATTCAAAGCTGGGGGCTCTGGAGGCCCTTTGGCCCCGACCCCGAGAAAGCATCATTTACCTTCTAATATTTAATCTCCCCACCCCCAACTGAGATAGAGAGTTTATTGCAATCCATTAAGCTTTTTTAGTAAATTTTTGAAAATTTCTTTTAAATCACCCTAAGCAAAGGATTCAATTTTCAATACCCAACTTTGATTCTTAACATTTTTAAAAATATAATATATTTTAGAAAATAATTTGCATACTTTCGCCTATGATTACAAAAGGGCCTACTTACAGTTAGTTATTTTACCATGAACAGGAAGTATAGGGTTGAAAAAGAGAATAAAATGTCTGACGTTATGTCCCGTTTATATTTAGAGAAACCGCAAGAAGTGAATTTATAAAATCAATCAGAAAGAAAGCTATTTGTAAGTATAAGGTTAATATCACGCTATGATCAGTAATTTGAAATATGTTAAAAGGATTTCGGATGAAGAAACTGAGGAATATAAAAAAAAGAGTTAATGAGGATTCAATAAAAGATTAATATACTTATAGTATTAAAGATAGTATATTATATTCTGAATAACTAAGGAAAGAAAAGAAGTGTTAACTATAATTATATCCATAGCTAATCTAATTTAAGTAGCAGGTGAATTATTTCTGATATTGTATATTCATCTTTATAAATGTGTTCGAATCTTTTGAAAATAAATATATTCAAAATATAAATTGAAAACAATATTCCAACCAGTTTATTTATGTTTTGCAAGATTGCATTAATAAGTGGCTTAAAAACTTGAAATTATTTAAAGCAATATTTTAAGTATGTATTTTATAGTAGTTATCGTGGGAGAGAGATATCCCAAATGTTCTAAAATCAAAAGAGCCGCATCAACAGGTTCCATAACATATAAAATCATTTATATTTTTTTTTAATTAACACTATCCATAGAAAATATAATTGAAAAGAACGAAAGAAAGGTTTACCTGCGAGTATGTAAAAATATATTTTATTATTATTAACTACCTAACTTTTTCTCTTTATACACATGCTATATATATACTATATAAAATTATAATATATATGATTAAACAAAAAGTAAGGTTACGAAAAATAAAAAGTAATATAAGTTGAATTTGAATTCATAACAAAAAATAAAAATATTATTTGAATAAATATAATGAATGTACGTTTATATAAATTAAAACATATTACTATTCAATAACCAATATTTTAATTTATTAATTCCTGTAACAATAATAATTATCAACAACCCATAAATTTACTTCTTTAAATTACAATTAACTTTATTTTTCCTTCTCAAAAATATTAATAATGATCATTTTTATAAAAACAAACACAAAATAACAAAATCCAAATTGATTGACGTTCCTTATTATATATTGTTATTTAAATTATTTAATTGCCATTTTGAACAACTGTAACACGCCAACCCTTCATGAGCCCACCTAGTGTCTATGAAGTTGAAATGTATTGATCTTTAGATTCATCCCATTATCAAATTTCTGGCATTGAGCCTTTCTTTTATTATTTATCAAATCGTCCCTTTGATTTTGTAACGACTTTTGACCTTTTTATCATCCATGATATTTATCGAATCGTACAATTGAAATTTTCTGATTTATAATATATTCTTTCCCGAATTGAAGTGTGACATATTCATGTTAAATATAAGTAAAATTATAAATTGGCGGAATTGATAAAAATAAATAATTTCAAATATTACCCTTAGTATGAATTTAGGGTATATATTTTCATGAAATATTAGAATAAAATTCATTTATAATCTAGAAAATAATCTTATGGAAGTTATAATTTATATGATAGTATTATATTATGTATGACAAAATTTTTTTTTAAAAAACATGATTTCATGCTGCATGCACACTTATAATATAAATTCAAAATAAATAAACAAAAAAAGTGAACTTTACTAGTATTGCGTAATCGGCTAAAAACTACGCCTAACCTAAATATCGGCAAAACCTAATTAGGTTTAACCTAAAAAACAGCTAAGGTTTAGCCTAAAAATCGGCTAAACTTAATTAGGCATAGCCTTATAATTGGCTAAAACTAAATTAGTCAAAAATTCTGCATCGGCTAATTGTCCATCAGCATTCCGTAAGATATGCCCAGCATTAATTATTATTTATTTAATTTTAGTAAAATATTTAATTTTTTTTATATTTAATGTAAATATTTTATTATTATCAACAAATAAACAATATGATATAATTTAATATTTTTTATTTATTATTATAAAATGAAATGAAAATATTATGAAAATAGATTAATTTATTTGATGTTTTTTTAATAAAAAATAAAGATATGCAGCTATTGTAAATATTATTTTTGTTAAAATTTATTAGTGATTTTCACGTCTAAAAATATTTTTTGAAGTTCAAAAGATATTTGAACATATTTTGATTTGATAAGAATTTTAAATCTTCTTTGTAAATCAATCTTTTTTTGAGGAATTCTTTATCGGTTTTATTTTATCATATAAACAAACATACTTTTAGATGAAATCTAATTTTTTTTTCATCATTTTTGTAAAATTATCTATGTTTTTAAGTATATTAAAAGAGGTGTTTTTTTCTAAATAATTTTTTTTAAATATTTATATTAAAGTTTTTTATGTTATTTTATATGATCTTTTTAAGGATAATATTTTAATGTAACAATTGCCATATGCGTTATTTTTTAACATTTTCGAAATTTTTTGATATAAAAATGTAAAAATATAATTTATATGCGTAAAGATGTTAAATTATAAATTCAATGAAGATGTTCCTTGGAAAAACGACAATTATCATAACCATTATTTATAAACATTTTAGATTTTTTTTCATGCTAATGGGCAAAAATATGTCTTTTTAACATTTTAAATTAAAATTTCAATTATGATGTACCATATAAAAACAATTGTCATAATCGTTATTTTTAAAGTTTTTAATAATTTTTTTGACGTAAATGGGCTAAAATAAGTATTGCTAACATGTTTAAATAAAACTTCAGTGGAGATGTACCCTAATAAGTGACAATTGTCATAATCGTTATTTTTAAAGTTTTTTGAATTTTTTTGACACAAATAGCTTATAAGCATGTTAAATTAAATATTCAATTAAGATGTACCATATAAAAGTGGCAATTGTCATAATCGTTATTTTTAAAGTTTTTTGAATTTTTTTGACAAAAATAGGTTAAAATAAGTATTGATAATATGTTTAAATAAAACTTCAGTGAGGGTGAACTCTAGATATGTGACAATTGTCATAATCGTTAATTTTAAAGTTTTTTTGACGCAAACGGGTAAAAATATAGATTGTAAACATGTTAAATTAAAATTTCATGAAGATGTGCCATAGAAAAGTGACAATTGTCATAATCGTTATTTTTAAAGTTTTTTGAATTTTTTTGAGGCAAATGGGCAAAAATATAGATTGTTAACTTGTTAAATTAAAAATTTAGTGAATATCTACCATCGTATAAGTGACAATTATCATAATCGTTATTTTTAAAGTTTGTTAAATTTTTTTGAAGCAAATGGGTAAAAATATAGATTGTAAACATGTTAAATTAAATTTAGTGATGTGATGTACTCAGAGACATTCATGGGCCTTAATTTTTTGACCAAGCCCTGCCCAGGCCCGCTGTAAAAATATTTTTGGCCCAAGCCTAACCCGGCCCATATTTAATGTTACCAAGCCCGGACCAAGCCCATAATAAGTTTCACAAAAATTTCTCATACCCGGCCCCAAGCCCATATACAAAAATTTAATTTTTTTTTATTTAATGAAAATTAACAATATTTATATATATTTAGGCAATCATTTATTTACAATACTGAAATTTATTATTATTAAAAGAAAAAAGGTAATATTTTATTAAATTAGCAACTTTTTTAATTAATTTAAATTTAAATTTAATCATTTTAGGCCCAAGCCCAGTCCATTAAAAAAAATTTTAAAAATCCAGGCCCGGCCCAGACATGCTTGATAGACCGGGTATGGGCATGTGGGCCGCCGGCTGGCCCTGCCCATGAACGTCTCTGGATGTACCAATAACTAACAATTATCATAATCGTCATTTTAAAGTTTTATTAATGGGCTAAAATAAGTTTTGCTAACATGTTTAAATAAAACTTCAGCGAAGATATATCCTAGATAAGTATTTTTAAAGCTATTGGAATTTTTTTGATACAAATGGTTAATAATATAGATTGTAAACATGTTAAATTAAAAATTAGTGATGATGTACCATAGATAAGTGATAATTATCATAATCGTTATTTTTAAATTTTTTTGGAGTAAATGGGCTAAAATAAGTATTGCCAATATATAAAAATAAAACTTTAATGAAAATGTACACTAAATAAGTGACAATTGTCAGTATCGTTAAAGTTTTTATAATTTTTTTGACGCAAATGGATAAAAATATTGATTGTAAAAATGTTGCACCATATAAAAGTGGTAATTGTCATAATCGTTATTTTTAAAGTTTTTCAATATTTTTTGAGAAATTTAAACACAAAAAAGATATTGTTTAAATATTTATTTAAATAATTCAGAAAAGTGCCAATTATTACAATCTTCGTTCTTTAACTTTCTTTTTTTTTTTGAGAAATGTGTTGTTACCATTTGGCGAAACAAAAAAAAAATGGCAATTTTCAAGCTCATAATCTTACCTTTTATCCTGCTTTAAATTTGGTAAAAATATGCATAGTGATTAAGAGGGTTGTAACTCATTTTAAATTCTAAACTTTAAAGCTATGGATTCACAATCTTATTCCTTTAATTAATTAATTTTAATTCTACATCTATTAAAAATGTATAACCATGCATTTACAGTTATCAAAAATTTATGTGCACTCACGACGAAATCGTGCTGAGTTTGAATTCATGGTAAGATTTTTATGAAAAGAACTTAGAAACTATGAATATTATTTATCAATAGATACAATATCCTATAAATTTTAAGTTAAGATTTTGAATTTTATAAACATATGGTAAAAAATAGATTACAAACTATATTTTATCCATATACGTCAAAAAAATTCTAAAAACTTTAAAAATAACGATTATGACAATTGTCACTTTTCTATGCATCTTCATGAAATTTTAGTTTAGCATGTTTACCATCTATATTTTACCCATTTGCGTCAAAAAAATTCAAGAAACTTTAAAAATAACGATTATGACAATTATGACTTACCTAGGGTACATCTTCAATGAAGTTTTATTTAAATATGTTAGCAATATTTATTTTAGCCCATTTACTTAAAACAAATTTAAAAACTTTAAAAATAACGATTATGAAAATTGTCACTTTTATATGGTACATCTTAATTGAAATTATAATTTAACTGTTAAAATACATATTTTTGCCCATTAGCGTCTAAAAATATCTAAAATGTTTAAGAATACTAATTATGATAATTGTCATTTTTCCAAGGAACATCATTATTGAATTTATAATTTAACATCTTTACAATATAAATAATATATTTACCCTATTGTGTCAAAAAATTTCGGAAATGTTAAAATATAACGAATATGACAATTATCACATTAAAATATTATCCTTAAAATGATCATATAAGATAACATAAAAAACTTTAATATAAATATTTAAAAAAAATTAATTAGAAAAAAACACCTCTTTTAATATATTTAAAAAAATAGATAATTTCACAAAAATGATAAAAAAAATAATAAAAGATTTGACCTATAAGATTGTATATTTATATAATAAAAGATTTGACCTATAAGATTGTATATTTATATAATAAAATTAATAAAAGAATTCCTCAAAAAAAGATTTATTTACAAAGAAGATTTAAAATTCTTATCAAATCAAAATATGTTCAAATATCTTTTTGAACTTTAAAAAATATTTTTTGCATAAAATTTAAATTGTAACAAATAATATTACAATAGCAGCATTATTTTTATTAAAAAAAACATCTAATAAATAAATCAATTTTTATGATATTTTCCATATCACAATACCGCGAAAATTTTAGCGTGAAATGTATTATCGCGAATGCATTACCACGAAAACATTATCGCGAATGCATCATAGCGAATGTATTAGAGCGAAGTCATTACCGCGAATGCATTATAGCGAATGCATTATAGCGAATACATTAGAGCGAATGTTTTAGCGCAAATGCATTAGAGCGAATACATTAGAGCGAATACATTAGAGCGAATACATTAGAGCAAATGTATTAGCGCGAATGCATTAGAGCGAATGCATTAGAGTGAATGTATTGGCGCGAATTTATTATCGCGAATGCAATATCGTGAATGCATTAAGTATTAAAATTCTTTGCTACTTATGACTATAATAAGGAGTTCATCATTTATATGTTTTTATTTTTTAAATATATCGTAAACCATACATTTGTTACTTAGGAAGTTCCTGGTCGATAATATTTTTCCATCGAAAATTCTTTAGACTCTCTAATTATATTGTAACTCATTTAGCAAGTTCAGACCATCTTCAAAAAACTAGAGAACCAGTCGAATTGACGTTTCCATATTAATTTAACGTAGCTTTTTTAAATTTTTATAACTTTAAACACGTCACTTGATATTTAATAATTAGGTTAAGTCGTTTTTTATAAAATTTGAATTACTAATATTTGACTTGACAAAAAATAACTTAAGACACTCATTTATGTTTATTTATTTTAAAATGGGCTAGACGTGTTCCCATTATGTTGATCTATAGCCTGACGCTCACTTTTTTTCAATTTTTTTTCGTAATTATAAATTATAATGCAAAACACAAAGCATTTGAGATCCATAAAATTATCAAAATAATAAATATAATTAATGTAATTAATCTGTCCTTTTTTTCTTGTATAACACACAATAAACGCCAATTTGATTATATCTTGCAAAATTAAGGTCCATATTTTACCAAATTTGTAAGATTCAATAGGTAGTAGCCTATTACTTGATAATTTTTCGGTATATGGAAACCGAATTTTAAAGTCTCGTTAAAGCTTTTTGAACTGGTCCAATATTCTACTTTTTCCTAGAAAACTCAGGAATTAAAATTCATTCCAATTTTTTTTCTCATGAAATAATTTTATCATTATCGGATCTTCTCTTGATAAAATATACTTAATTTACACAATTATTGTATGTTTATATTCAGTGGCGTAGCCAAGTTTGATCCATGGGGTGGGTTTTTTAAAAAAAAAAATTTTGGGTGGAGAGGGGGGCTTCGCCCTCAAACCGCATTTTAAAAATTAGCCAATTATGTGCTTTATTGGTGTCTAATTACTATAGTAGCCAGCATAAATGAAAAAAAATATTAGTAAAAAAAATTTTGGCCAAATTTATGATTAATACGCGACTGAAAGCATTATTCTGAAAATTTTATAAATGTTTAGTCAATTGTAAATTAATTCAATACATTCGGTGTAGAATAAAATCGCCTCTCCCAAACCTCCCATTTTTTATGACCACGCAATATATCTTATTCTATGTTAAAAATAATTATTTTAATTAAATTTTTGCATATAACAAAATTTTGCAGAGAATTTCATTATAGATTTTATTTATTATTTATACAATAAAATAAATTTCAAAATGTATAAATTTTATACAGATTATTATATTAAAAATTTATTCTAAATAACTATATTTAAAAAAAAAATAGAATTACAATAATTCTTGTGCGGTATTTAAAAAAATATAATTTAACAATTATAATATAACTAGCTAATAACCCGTCAAGAATGAGGGGTTGAGGGGTAATTAGTTAGTTTTTATCCCTACTTTTATGATAGTTGTTACCTGTTATTTGAAAATAATATCTTTTGATTCTTTATAACCTCCTCCCCCCTTCAGGCCAGGTCACCAGGCCTGCAAAAAGATTTGTTTTAGGTCAATGTCTGATTCATAGTTTATAATAGAATTCCCAATCCAAGCTGATAATAATTTTGAAAATTTTCCCTAAACGTAGTCCAATATATTTCATAAAAATATTTTCCAAGCCCAACCCCACCCATAATAATTTTAAAAATTTTTTCTCAAACCTGGCCAACGCGTAATAATTTTGAAATTTCAAGCCTGAAACCATATTCATTTTTTATTCTTTTTAATCCCGCTCAATCCTACTTCACACCAAGACCAACTCATTAGGACTATTAGTGAATACTATTTTTTGAGTAAAAATATATTTAAATTAGCTTTTACCTGAGACCCATATAAATATTATGCCTAATATCTAATAAGATAAAATTCCCAGCAGGTTCATGCTCATAGTCATGTTGAGAAAATTTAATCAAGCCCGCCAAAGTCCATAATAATTTTGGTAATTAAGAACTGAAATAAAATATGTAAAAGTAATAATTCATTTAAAAATACAACCAGAATATGAAAGTTGCATGAGCCTTGGTTTTTTGATCAGGCCTAGCTATGTCTGCAAAAACAAATTTTCAGGCCAATGTCTAACCAATTCAAAAATCTTCAAGCATCTCTATTTTAAATTTTATCCAATCTGATTTCCATAACAAATTTAAATTTTGATATTTCTAATACTCTTAATGCTCACTGTATTGCAACAATTTTACCTCTTTTTCTGCTAAATTTTAATATTTTTATAAAATTTATTAATAAAATATATTTAGTATACCATACACACAAACTAAATAATTACCATTCAACACCGTCAGCTAGTTATGGAAATAAACGGCAAAATTTTAAAAATATCAGCTATTAATTAATGTATATATAATTAATAATTTAAATATAATTATATTCAAGTTGGTGCATGCGTAAAGCATACGCCTTTGAAACGGGAGGTTTGTGGTTCGACTCTCGTATATAGCAAAAAATTAACACATTATAAAGTCTCCTTAAATTTTAAATACATTAGGGAGATACGAAAATGATCATGTTTTGATTATGAAGATTATATATATTAGATTAATACAAATGAGTATATTAATAAAACATATATAATTCTTATTATTAGAGATCCGCAAAAGTAGGAAAATCGAAAAAATTCGGGCCAGGTTAGGTCGGGCCTTGAAAATTTTTTAAAATATATCGAAATATATCAAATTTATTTTAAATTTTTTATGTAAAATAAAAATATTTGATTTTATTTATAAAATCTAGACGCCATATCACATATATCTTTTATTTTGAGTAATTATAAAAATGAATTTCTATATTTAAATAAATTCGGGCCCGGCCGACAAAACTTTTTAAAAAAAATTTCAGACTTTTTTAAAATAATTTCGGGCAGCGCCGGGCTTGAAAAATTAGGCCCGATGCTGATCATTAATTCTTAGTGCAAATGCATTATTTTTATTAAAAATAGTATAATATATAAATATTATGACTAAGAATTCATTATAATTACGTTTTGAATATAAAAATTTTATGACTAAGATCATATTATAATAATATAACAATTTTATAATTTGAATTTATAAAGAGAGGTCTACTCATCTCTGAGATTTGACTAATTCATCTAGAATCAAATTTTTATCTAGAATAATCTCCTTATAAATATTTAATATTTAAACGGCCTTCACCGGTGCTATTTCTTAAATAGGTTTTTAACCTTTTCAAAGTTGAAAAAGACCTTTCATTAGTGTAGGTGCTAATCGGGAAGGTAGCTAAGATAAAAATCAATGTTTTGATATTAGGCAGGGAATCTAAAGTACAATTATACATGGAGACCTGCAAAGCATATTTTGGTCTCAAAGAGTATTCTATTATGTCAAAATTTTTATACCAAAATTCGACATCACAAAGTAAGTTATCATACGATATAATTCATCAGAATAAAACTCTGAGATTTCTTAATATCCTTTCGCGTTTCAAGTGTATTTAGACTCAACGGGCAAAAGAAAATAAAAGCTGTTTAAAATAAAATTGTGACTAATAAATCTTTCCTTTAATTGAAATAAAAATGTATCACTAAGGGGAGTAAAAATATTTATTTTATAAAAATCCTCAATCGTAAATGCATCAATATTTAAGCGATTGGACTATCTAGAAACTACTCTAGGTTTAAAATTTTTAATCCCAAACATATTAGCTATCACCTTTACTTTCTCATTAATTTCCCAAATTAAATGATTTTTCTTTTATTTAAAAATTATAAAAAAATTAATTAAAATTTTTAAACTATCTAATTACTTTAACAATATAAATTTTATTATTAAATTTATAAATATCTAATTTAACTCTACGAGAAAAAATTTATATATTTTTATTTTATATTTTACATATAATTTTTAATATATTTGCAAAAATAATTAAAATATAGACAAAGCAATTGAAATTAAAGATCTGCAGAGTTAGGCCCGGCCCGTACCCGGCCCGAGTCCGTTCGGGCCAGGTTCGTGCCTAATTCTATTTTAAATAATCGGGTTCAGGCCGGGCCTAATATTTTAAAAAAAATTCGGGCGAGGTCTGGTCGGACCTTGGAATTTTTTTAAAATATATCTAAATTTATCAATTTTATATTGAATTTTTTATGCAAAATAAAAATATTTGATTTTATTTATTGAAACTAAACGACATATAACCAGGGTTGCCAGGTCAAAATTTTCAAATTGTGGGAGAAATTCGGTATTTTGTGGGAGTAATATAAAAATTGTGGGAGAAATATGAAAATTGCTAAAAAAAAATTTGCCCGGCCTGTGGCCGGGATTTAGAATTGACTTATTTATCCGCTTATTATTTTTTATAAATATAAAATCGAATCTATTTTCCAAAATAAAATAAGTAATTATTTTTCAAAATAAAATAGCCAACTATTTTTCAAAATAAAATAGCCAACTATTTTTCAAAATAAAATAGCCAACTATTTTTCAAAATAAAATAGCCAACTATTTTTCAAAATAAAATATCTAACTCTTTTTCAAAATAAAATAGGTAACTATTTTCCAAAATAAAATACGCAACTATTTTTCAAAGTAGGTAATTATAGTACGACACAAAATTTCTTAAATACTATCTTTATTATTAAAATAACATATTGATTTATTATAATATATTAATTTTGTTTAAAAATAATAACTAACGATCTTTTTTAAATACAAAAGAATGTAAACAAGATAAAATTTTATAAAAAAATTGTAATTTTACAATGTAAAAAAATATATTTTATGCTAATGTATAAATAAGATTTTATAAAAAAACAAACAATTTTAAATTTACAATGTAAAAAATAATTATAATCAGTGCGGGGAAGTTGTTCTACAGTATTTAGTTAATACAATGGGGGAAGGGAATATGATATTTTGAGGCATAAAAAACCTTCAAAGCATAAATCAGTACAGGGCAGTCTATCAACATCTATTGCAAAACAAAAATATTCTTCAAAAATAAGAAATAATACAGATGCAACTACAGTTGTGGAAATGATAAATACCTATCATGCAGTATAATATTAAGAGAGCTACTTAACATCACAATGTTGGTAGAATCTTTCCCCATAATATTTAACGACTAATATAAATAAAAAGTATACTTTGTAGAACACTAATGAGCAAGGCTATCATCAATGTTTTAGGATATAAATCCAGAAGGTCAATTCTTGACGATTCGAAAGATGTGCAAACATATGCAATTCTAACAGATGTATCTAAAGAATATTATTACTATTATCGGATAATTATTAATAAGATTTAATATGATGTCATGTTTGAGGAGATTGTAATGCTTCTTTATTTTTATGATTTGCCAAAATATTCAAAATATTAATTTTACAATGTATAAAATAAATTTATTTGATTTTATGCAAATTATAAATAAGATTTTATGCAAATGTATAAATAAGATTTTATAAAATATAGAAAGTCAAATAGTTATAGTTAATTATATTTTATTTGAGATTTAAATAATGGAACTAAACGTTTACCGCCGTTATTAAGATATTTATAAAATTCCTGGCATTACATTTTTTAATTTTGTTTAACCATTAACTCGGCCTCTAATGTTGTTAACAATTCGATTTCTCTACTTTCTCCAGGCAGTCCTCATCAGGCTAAAAATGCGCTCCGATGAGGCATTAGAATGAGGTAAGGAGAAAACATACTCGCAAATTTTTTCGCATGGGGATTTATCGTTATTACGAAAAAATTCCACCCATTTCTCCTCTGCTTTTAGACCATCTAACTTTAAGTATTCTGGCGAATCATAAAAAATGGAAAAAATTACAATCTCTTCAAACAAGGCTTCAATGTCTATCGGTAATTTTAATATATTTATTAAATTACAAAAACCATCAAATGATGGTTTCTGTTTCAAGGTCATAATATTTAAACATTATTAAATAGAGTTATTAAAATCAAATTTTGATTGTAAATATTCTAAAATTGTCTTAATAAAAATATCTGCTTCATTTAAAAATGTATTAATTAGAGTATTATTTGAACATTTTAATATAATATTTTTAGCAATAGCGCCATAAAATTTATTATCTATTTTTAACTGTAGAGATGAACAGAGCTGTAGCGTGATTTTGTGAATCTTTATCAATAAAAAATCTTCTGATTGCAACTGAATATTAACTACATGAAGTAGATTTCCTACATGTGAAACTAATCTCAAATATGCTTCTGACATTTCATCCTCGAAAAAATTTTTCAAAATTTTAGGACAGTTTTTAAAATCTCTATTTAAGAAGTATTTTTTTAAGGGTTTGTAAATTTTTAAAATTCTATCGATGGCAGGTATTAATGATACCACCTGATAGGTATATATATCGCAACAACTCACACCATTCCAAATCAGACCACTCCACCAATTCTTTTAATTCAGTGACTCTTTTAGTTGATGAACTAAATTCGTTAAAACATTTCATCACAATTACTTCGACATCTACAGATAGTACATCCATTGCCTTTATGCAAGAATTATGCAGTATATGGCATATACAGCCAATTGGTATTAATTCTTTATTGTGCTGCCTCAATTCGGTAAATACACTTTGATTTTTGCCAAAATTAACAGAGGCATTATCAGCGCAGAAAGCTGACATGCAACTCATTGATAACCCTGAATCAGCTTTATTTACCATTATGTGGTTAGCTATATCGTTGGATTTTTCACTATCGGATGAAAAAAGTTTCAATAGTTTTATAGAAATGCCCTTATTCTTGTTGAAATAGCGAAGGATCAGGGGAAATGTTTTAATATTTCCCTTATTTGATGCATCTGTTAAAATAGCATATAATGTGTTGTACATTTGTAAAGATTATAATTATATATGCATGTGTTTAAATTAAATCGCCAATATGTTTCATTAAATCACCACAATACTGTATATTTTTAAACCATGTTATCATTTAAAATTAAAAATTCTTATTTGTTTTTTTAATATATTTTATTTTCATATCGTACATAATTTTATATATAAATTGAAACCATTTTTTAAATAAAATTATTTGCAATAAAAACTGTTTATATTGTTAGTGGCATTTAATAATGAGATTTGTTTGATAATCCGAAATATTTTGTGTTATAGTTTATGATTTAGGAGAACGATGATAATAATGTACAATCACTATTATCGCCACTCTAATAAAATTTATGACATTAGCCAGATTAATAAAATATAGCAACTGAACTGAAATGCAAATATACTATAATTTGTTTTATAAATAGCTAAGTTAATTTTAATAATATATGGGGCATGTTAAATTCATTCAATTTTAGCTAAACTTATATTTAATATGTTTCATATCCATTTTTATACAATTTTGTCCTTAATCGCATAACTAGAAAAAAGACTCGTCAGGAATAAAAACCTAACAAGAGTCAATTAAGGAAATCATTTTTATATTGTTTCTCCCAATTCCTGAGCCACAATAGTCGAAATTCCATCATCAGAGATTACATGAATTAAGTTCTGAGATGTGTAGCTATTCAATTCGACAATCTACTTATGATGCTGAATATTGTTTCATGTCTTGTTTAAATAAGCTTGGCCTTGTCTTTTTGATTAAGCAATAAGAGAACTTTATACAAATTTATTACCAAAAAATGCTCATCATGAATACTAAATCCCTCATTAATTAAAGCATATTTTGTCAAAGAATAATATAAATGATTTCCGAGGACTAATTATCGGTTTGTCTCAATGTTTCAAATAAGACTTTTCTTAGCACCTTGCAAATTTAATTTATTTCAGCAAAGCTCCAACCAAATCTTTATTTATTTTGAGGCCCGAGCCTAACCATTATTTTAAATTTTAGGCCTGAGCCTATCCTGTCTCAAATTTAATTGAAAAATATAATTGAATGCGTATTTAACAATTAATATAAAAATTTAATTCTTTTACCATAATCCTTGAGAAATCTATTTTATTACTTAGAATCTTTTTTATATATTTTGAGTCAAAAAAAACAAAAGCCTTAGCCCTATATTCAAAAAAATGTTTTTAGACCCAAATCCAACTTTAACTTAATTTTCAGGTTCAACTAGGTCTGACTAAAGACCGATAAAAATAAAATTGTAATATTACATGCATTCGCCATTATGCATGCTCTATTATGTATTTGCGCTAATAATGCATTCGCTATAATAAATTCGCTTTCATATTTTCGCGATAATTTATTCGTTATAATGCATACGCTGTAAAGCTTTTGCTGCAATGCATTTGCGATAATTCATTCACAGTAATGTATACACTATAACACTTTTGCGGTACCACATTCGAGCTAATGCATTATATTTTCGCTGTATTATATTCGCTATAATGCATTTGTGGTAATACATTCGCTATAATATTATTTCGCGGTCGACATTCGCGGTAATGCATGCTATAATACATTTCGCACTACAATTTTCGTGGTATTGAAATGTAACCGATATTTTAATTTCATATCATAATATAATAATATTAAAAAAATATATTAAATCATATCATATTGTTTATTTGTTGATAACAATAAAATATTTACATTAAATATAAATAAAATAAATTAATTTACTAAAAATAAATAAATAATAATGAATGCTAGGCATATCTTAACGTTGACGGACGATTAGCCGATGCAGAATTTTTGATTAATTTAGTTTTAGCTGATTTTTTTGCATAAAATCCTGGCTAAGCCGTTTTGTAGTCGGCTAAAATTAGCCGATTACGCACACTTTACTGATTCATCAATAGGTAAGTAGTTTTGCCTACTTATTTTAAAAAAAATACGCTGTCAATTTACCAAAATAAGGTTTCAATATATAAGACACAATAAGTATTCTTTTATATTTTATTAAGAGGTGTATTAATATTTACAAAACTAGTAGATAGCCCGTCAAAAATGACGGGGAATGAGAATTATTCTTCTTACTTTTATGCTAGATTGTTATTTGAAAATAATATCCAATTTTTATTCTTTTTTCCCCCTCCTCCCTTCACGCCAGGCTCAAATTATTAAAACTAAGTATAATTACTATGGTTTGAGTATGAATAAATTTAAAACTTTTACTTGATAATATCAATATTATTTGTTAAATATTACTGATCACTTATACCTAATATTTAATATAAAAAAAATTCTACCCTTTCCATAATAATTTTGAAAAATTCTTCCAAGCCCAAAGAAAGATCATAATAATTTTGGTAGTTGAGAACTAAAATAAAATATTTAAATAATCATAATGAATTTAAAAATACAATTAAAATCAGATTTTCATGGGCCTTGGTTTTCAGGTAAAGCCCAAGCCTGCAAAAAAATTGTTTTAGGCCAATGTCTGACCCATAATTAATAATAAAAATATTATCAAGCGTCCAAGCTGATAATAATTTTGAAAAATTATCCCCAAGCCAAGCCCAATATAAAAATATTTTCCAAGCCCAAGCCATAATAATGTTATAAAAATATTTTCTCAAACCTGGGACAACCCATAGTAATTTTCACTATAATTTTCCCAAACCTGGAGATAGGTAAATCTTTAAAAACCATAACTATTTTTTAATCTATTTTAACCCAGCTCACCCCCGACCAAGGCCAACCCATTAAGACTAAGAGTGAATACTCTTTTTTTGAATAAAAATATATTTAAATTAGCTTTTGCCTGAGGGCCATTAAATATTAAGTGTTAAATATTACAACTATGCCTAATATTAAAAAAACTCCCTAGCCAGGTCCTCGCACTTGGGAAAATTTTCTCAAACTCGCCAATAATAATTTTGATAGTTGAGAACAAATAAAATATATAAAAAGTCACAATGCATTAAAAAATACAATCGAATATGAAAGTTGCATGGCCCTTGGTTTTTGATCAGGCCTTGCCATGTCTTAAGAAATTTTCAAGCCAATCTCTAGCCCATATTTAAAATTAAAAAATTTACAGGAATCTAAGACTATAACAATTATGAAAAATGTTTCTCAAACTATGTCCAAGTCCATAATAATGGCGAAAAATATTTCCCAAATCCAGGAAAACCAAAATAAAATATTTTTCCTTGGATTCAGAAAAATAGGTCTGATGTAAGGGGTTTATAAGAATTAAATCTGTCTAATATATGTACATATTTTTTTTGCCATTTTATATGGAAAATTTTTCAAAATTATTATCAAATGAAGGGTAAATATCTAATTTACCTATCATTCTACTGGTTAGCTCCAGGTATTTATATGAAATTCATGAATACATAATAAAGTACCATGCTGAAAATATGTTCATCTTAATTTAAATTTTAAACAAACCACCACCCTTCCAAATGATTTATTACTTAGTTACAAAATAATAAATTAAATTTATGACATTTTTATTAAATTACAATAGAAAAAATAAAAAGATATGTCTTAGTGAACAAATAATAGGAGGTTAACTTCAATCATAGTCAAATTATATAAGTATAACAAAAAGGTTATACATTTAATCAAAAATGTTACAAGTTATGATTAACATACATATTCTACAATTATGAAGTTATGAGAAAATATACAAAATTTTCCTATCTTATGAGGTTATTTAAAAATTTATATTTATTTGGGGTTATTCTAAAAAAAATTATTATTTTTATAAAATATGTTAATGAAGTATATATTTAGTAATTTTATTTATGTGTTATTCACTTGTATTGGTAATTTATAATCTAAAAATTCTAGATGAGAGTTTTGTGTTACCATGGTGTGCTTTATGCCTTCCATTATTAAAAGCCCTTAAGGAAGGATCCGTTATATAATCTATTAAATATTTGAATTTTATACAACTATATATCTTTCATTAGGTAATTTTAATGCATAAGTAAATATTTTCTCTCTTATCTTAACCCCAATATAATGGTATAAAATTCTAGATTATACATAAATTCAAGAATTAAATTAGTATTTAAATAAATCTCATATTCCTATTGAAATGGTACTTGATGCATTTAAATTTCTACTGTTCCCTAAATATTCATGAATATGTATAATATTAAGTGTATTTAGTGCATTCAATGCACATTGTTGTTCTTCAGACTGATATTTTTCATATAATTACATATGGAACTATGATATGCAAAGATTTAGGAGGATAAATAAAAAAATGTTTGATTTTCTAACTCTAAAATAATTAAAAATTATTTATTAATATTTTACTTTGATATAAACTACTATTTCTGAAAGTGCCATCATTACTTTATTTTCACATCTTATATAAGCTAAACCAAACAATTGTGTCTATAATTGTAAAAAAGCTTTTTAATTTTATGATCCAAGGCAGTTTGGAAATCCATATTTCTCAAAGTATTCCAATTTAAAGATTTATTAAAATCTAAATTTAATACTTTCTCAGAATGTTCTCTAGATGGAACTGGATATCTTTTAAAGTTTTCCATATAGTATCACATAGTTCGCCATATTATAAATCACATGGCATGAAAATTATTATTGGCTTAAAATTGCTATGATGGTTATCATTGGACAAATATCATTTAAAAGAACACTATTTGTTAAATTTGATTGACGTTTTTTGAGGTTTATTATAATAGATGAAGTTTTAATGTATTACATTACACTATAAGTTTTTTAAATTTAAATTCAAGTATCTATGTATATATTTTTTTATTAACAAATGTGCGAAGTACTTATTTTCTTTATGCACATTATAAGAAAATTATTGTCATGCATATTAAAAAGAAATATACAAAAAAAATATACTATAAACAAAGTATTTAATTAAATAATAAAAAAAAACTTTCATTCCAAGTATCGTATAAATAAACATAATATAAAAAAAAATAAACAAATTCCAACCACGGCATGTTTGTTAAAAAAGGCACAAAGTGCATATAGTACTGACCTCTCTTCCTCCTGATTTTAATTAATATAGTGGTAATGCCGACCGTATTAATATGATACTCATTGCTTACCATATCTAGCAAAATCCATAACACCTGTTTAAATTAAACATAATTATTTAATGAATCCAGATTGGCTTATAGGACTAAAATTATAAGTATATTTACAAAATCATTCATCAATCTTTATTTCAAAACATTCTTATTTTTTTACCCAAACTTCTGAATTACCAATTGATATATTTTATGAATCCAATACGCCTTTCATTCATTCATTCATTACCACGCCAGAAATTGCAGGAAGTGCAATTTCATCACCCACCAGGAGTTGTAGCGTGCACCATGTATATTCACTAGTATATAGATCCTATACATGATGTATACCCGTTTTATTATAGTGGACGGTACCACTATGTACTCAGGTAGCATAGTAAAGAAGAGAGGAGTAAGAAAGAGGGGATCTATTAGTTCCGTTACCGGCAAGATAGTGTTAAGAATTGTAGCTAATATTAATAATAATGTACCTGACACCTGGTTAGATTTAAGAGATGGGAAAAAAAAATTCTTAATGTTTGGTAAGTATATCCTTGGAAGATAACGCAATGTCTATATAACATGTCCTATTCCTGAGGTATTCAACTTCTCTGTAATTGTAATCTCACTTCCTGAAGTTCCTTGTCCTAAAGAGCTTGTTGTCTTCGTCTGATTTATTCCTTCTTTTATCCTCAATCATTTGTCATTCTAAGTCAAAAAGTATCCCTATAGATCCTTGTCTGTGTTAAGCAAGCGATGCTCGGAATCCATGTTATTCACTATTATCATTATTATACTGAGCCTGGAGATCGTTATCATTATTAATATTCATGGTTTTAAGATTATCATTGACTTCGTCAAAAATCGTTTATCCAGTAGGGAAAGGAAAAAGGGTGATATAAAGGTGAGGGGGAAATTTAGAAAAAAAATAAAATAATAATTATACTTATCTCATCTCTTTTTATTTAAACCATAATTCCAATTGCGCCAAAACATAAGTTGTCATTAGACTGGGGATAAGAGATTGGAAATAAGGCAGTGCGAGAAATAGTCTGATACTTCCACGATTCCTGCTCTAGTTTAAACCATATTTAAGCATGTATTGTAGATGTTCCTTAAATGTTTCTTGTTTTTGCTGAGTGCAAGAAAATCTATAAACGTAAGATTGATCAAGTCCATGTCCTTCAGACATTTTGCCAGCCAATAGTATTTGGGGATTCTTCGCCTTTCATAATCCGGGGTCCACTCCATGGACGAAAATATCATATTCTCTCGTGAATGTCTTAAGCAGTGGCCGAGTAATTCTAATCTCCTCAAAGGAATGAGTCGTTTGATAGGTAGGATGTCACACCTGTTCCAGAGAGTTGTGTTTGGGGTGTTGTATGGATAGTAAGTTTTAGTGATTCTTCTTAAGCACTTGTTTATGAAGTTCTGGGATGTGTTGATGTTGCTTTTAGTGTCCTGCCATGTTTCCAAACCGTATAAGAGTCTTATTTTTAGGTTCGTAGATATCTGGTTGGACGACCATAATTTAGTTAGCTGATGATATCGGGATCTGGCCTTGTTGGTCCCCGACTTAGTATCCAAAATGGTGGTGCCTAATGACATTATTCTGGTTCCTAGGTACTTAAAATCCGAGACCGTTTCTACCACATTATCCTCAAAGTTAAAGGGGTCGCTGTTATATAGAAGGATATTGGATGCAATTAACTTTGTCTTTGAGTAGTTGCCTTTCAGTCCGTATCCAAAGCAATTTTTGACAAACAATGACAGCAAGTTTCTTAATTTGTATTCAGAGTAAGCTAATATGCATACATCATCGGCATAGCATAGAAAATTTAGAGAGTTGTGTATGTTATTATCAAATTGTTGATTCAGATATCGAGGGTTAAAAGCATGTTCTTGTTTGAAGGATTTATTCAGAATATCGTTCATTATTACATTAAATAGCATAGGTGATAAAATGCATCCTTGTTTCAGTCCTCTGTTGGCCTTAAATGGTTGTGATTTTAATTTCAGATGTTGTGGTATCACGTTATGATTATCGTATATTATTTTTATAAGCGAAATCAGATGTTTATCTATTCCTATGTCCTCCAGTAAGGGCCAGATCTTATGCTGTATGATGGAGTCAAAGGCTTGACTTAGATCAATCATTAGGGCAAATATTGGGGACTTATGCATTCTAGCTTTCTCCAGAATAACCTTAAGCGCCATGGTTAGTTCCGTCGTGTTCCTGCCCTTCCTATATGATGTGATGGCGTTTGAGAGGTTTATATCGATGATTGGTTTAATCCTGACTGCTATAATATACGTGAACATTTTTAGGGTAACTGGGATCAGTGCAATTCCTCTGTAGTCCTTCAGGCTAGTCGGGTTCTTATTTTTAGGGAAATTAAGTATTATCGAGGTCATCCATTCCTCTGGGAAATTGCCAGTATTCCATATCTCATTAAAGAGGGGAAGCAGTAGACTAGCACTTAAATCAGCATCTATCTTCCAAAGTTCCGCAAAAATCCCATCGATTCCGGCTGCTTTATGGGTTTTTAGTCTTTTAATGGCATTGATTATATCTATTCTGTTCAGGTTCCGATTAGGTGGTTGGAAAGGATAGTCACATAATGGTTTAGGCCACCTTGTTCTGCAAAGGTTCATGTAATAGTCTGTCCATATCGCTAATTGTTCCCTGGGGTCCGTTATAATTTTATTATTTTCAATGTGTAATCTTGGTAGAGGATTGGATTTAAAGGTAGTGAGTAACTTAAGAGATTGGAAAGCCTTGTAAATATTATTGTTGTCAAAGCTATATTGTATGGATCTAGATAAGTTGGCAATAAAATATCTTTTATCTGCTCTTATGCAGTGAGTTATGTACCTTCTGTGGTGTTTAGTATATTGGTTATAGGAGATATTTGTTGTTAAGTTTTTAATTATCTGTATTGTTGAAGGGGATAGCCATTCTTTACGCTTAATTAGTGGTCTTAAGCATGAATTCATACAGCTTGATAAACTTAGTTTCATATCCTTCCAAGTTATATTAGGATTGATCATGCCATTTTGGGTGTTTCTCCAAGTTGTTAGATTGGTGATGAACTCTTCCTTTATAACGGGATCATTCAGCTGTGCCAAGTCTTTCCTCATTATGGAGTGTGTAGAGTTAAGGTGGCTATGTTGATTTCGGTTTGGAAAAATGCTATTTTTTATCCTTAGCTCGCATCCTAGTGGGTAATGGTCCGTAAATAAGGTGAAGTTCAGTTTGCTGACGATTTGATGTCCTTCACCCACTTAAATATATTGTTGGAAATTACAAAGAAATCAATTTGTGAGGTAGTGCCAAAAGATGGGCTTTTGTAGGTCATGGTGTGATGGTTAGGATGATTGAAGAAGGTATTTCCTATTTTCAAATTGAAGTGTTCACAGATTTCTTTTTTGCCATTAGTGTTCGTACTTTGTACTAGAGTGGCGTTCCCGAGGCAGGTAGAATTGTTAGGCTTCCCAACCGAGGCATTGAAATCGCCAGCTAATATGATACTATCTCGATGAGGTAGTTCTTTTAAGATATTTTAACTTTATTATTATGTAGTGAATAAATATTGAACAGGTGAATTTTCTTGTAACCAATATTTAAGGTAAGGCAGCAAATGCGACTGGAAATTGGATTAAAGCGTACATATTTAATTAGTTTGTTATGGATTAAGATTGCTACACCTGCCCAAACATGTTCAGCATAGCTGCAGTATAAGGTGTATTCTAAGAGATTTCTTACTTCCGTTTCTTTTAAATGAGTTTCTTGTAGAAGGAGGATGTCGTATCGTTGATCGTTTATAGTTTACCTAAGAATTGTGAGTTTGTCACTTAGCGATCTTATATTTAAGGAAATCATCCTAATACTATGGTCTTTCATTGTATATAAAAAAAGTATTTCTTATGATTATCGTGCGATTCTTTATCTTTTTAAAATTTTGAATTTTATTTTTAGTTCATCATTATAAAATTTATGCTTAAAACATCTTTTAATATAAGGTTAAAATTCATTTTAATAATAGTTATCTTTTTAATTAATTCAATCATAAGTATTAGAGGTCTGCATTGGGCGGGTTTTTGGATAATATGCCCGCCCACTCAATGTTTAAAAAAATCTTTAACCCGCCTGCCCAGCTCGCCCATAGTTTTCAAAAAAAATATACCCGCCCACTAATCTAAAAATTTTTACCCGCCCGCCCATTAGTCTAAAATTTCTTGCCCGCCCGCCCATTAGTCAGAAATTTTTTACCCGCCCGCCCATTATTTATAAAAATTTTTTTACCCAAGCCCGCTATTTTAAGCATCTAATGAAAATAGTTTCAACATTACATCTCTATAAGTTTTATAATTTAGGAAATTACTATATTAAGCTTAAAAAATATTCAATTTAAATTATGGATAATTTATTTTATCAAATAAAATATTTATAAAATATAAATATAAAATAAATATTATAAGTAATTATAATGCAAAAATAATAATGAATCCACATTTTCGGGATTCTAACACGTTCTTCTTTGTTCTAAAAACCTTCAGGCAATGCTAAATTTTCTTTCAGAAGTAGCGTTTGGATACGTTGCGGCTAACTGTTGTAGCACAGGGGATGATCTTATTAACATCCAATTTACTATATGTTGCCCCTAAGTCGGCAAATCTTTGTAAAATATTTATAAATCCAGGTCCTTGAACTGCTTGAAATGGCCTAAAAAAGATAAAAGAATAATTTATTAAATTAAAATACCTAATGTCTCTAGCGCAATATTCTACAAAATTCGCTATTAGACCAGATTTTATCGTTTTGTTTAATTGAGAATTGTCTTTTTCAAAATATCCAGTTATTTTTTTATTATCTATCAAACCTTCATAATTTGCAGATGAACATTGATGCCGAAGGAAGAAGGAGGTGCCACTTTTGCTATTATATTTAAAGATGGACTCGCAATCATTGCAGCGAATCCAATCTAGCTTTTTGTCATTTTCATCAAAAATAATTTTAAATTGTTTCCACATTGACGATTTAAGTTTATTATTATTATCTTCATTGTTTTTTATCTTATACAAATTATTTTTTATTTTCTTAGCAATCAATTCTTTATTCATATTTTAAAATTAAATTAAAAAATATTATTTTCTTAAAATTATGTTATAAAAAATAATATTTATATATTATATAAGAAAATAAAAATGAAAATAAAAGAGCAATATAAAGATAAACAATCATTACTAAAATAAAATAACACAATGGAGTAATTTCATTATTCCCAAAAAAGGAAATTTTAATTTTCAATATCTAAAAAATTATATATTTTAAGAAAAAAGTTTTATTTCATTATCATAAAAGGAGATTTTAATTTGTTTATAGAAAAAAGTTTGTTTCTATTTGTAGAAAAGGTTTTTTTAATTGAAGAAAAAAGTTGATTTATTTTATAAAAAGTTATACCAGAAAAAGGCTTTTTATTTTTTAAGTTCGTAAGAACAATTTTTTATTAATTAAAATAAAATTTTTTTAACCCGCCTGCCCGCCCATTGTTTAAATTTCTAAATTTCTTAACCCGCCCGCCCACCCGCCTGCCCTTTTTTAAAAAAATTTTACCCGCCCGCCCACTTAGATAGGCGGGCGGGCAGGAAACCCGACCAATGCAGACCTCTAATAAGTATATATGCCAACATTCTTAATTCCAATTCAATCTTTATGCTACCTCAGTTACCATTAACAAACATTTGCACTTCCAAATTTCTAAATAACCAAATTGATATATTTTATGAGCCCACTCGCCTTTAAAATTTAAATTTCTTATTTTATTTTTAGTTCATCGCCATGATACTAAAATTTACTTGTTTACAACCCCATTTAAAATAAGGTTAAAATTCATTTTACAATGATAATTGTCTTTTTAATTCAATTATAATTATATATCCCAACATTCTTAATTTCTTTAAGTAATCATTAACAAACATTTGCATTTCCTCTCAACCCCAAATTATTCCTTTTAATGTTAATTAAGTAACATTTAAAAAATATGTTCCATTTTTCCCTTTCCAATAGGGTTAAAATTCATTCAAACATTATTTCCTTATAATGTTAACTATGTAACCATTAAATAATATATTTAATTTTTACAACAATATTATAATCCATATATATATCTTATATACCATAAATATATCTTATATATCATAAATATATTTTTTATAGCATTAATTGACCGAAGCTAAAATAATTATATCAATATTACAGTCGCTTAATCCCAATCACTAGGAAAATCCGACTTTTCTTATATTTATTTTTGAAAATTCATTCCAAAATTATTTACCAACTATATAATTACTTTAAAAATATTAATAATTCTTATAAAAATCATCGTACAAAAATCCTTATTCTAAAAATTCAAATATTATTTATTAAACAAAAATCCTGGCCTATCGTGATTGTTCAACAACAAAAACATTGCGTTGTTTCATTTTTATTTAAAAAAATATATATAGAGAAATACGGTTTATTTAGGTAAGTTCCGCCAACCTAGGACTCTCGATCCTGATCATAAAGTACCATTATAAACAAGCCAGAAATTTACTTCTTCAAAATACAATTAAATTTATTTTTACTTCTCAAAAAATCAATAATGATCATTTTCAGAGTTGTTAAAGTGTATCTAGATATAAAAATGTGGTATCTGTATCTAGATAGATTTTTGATTAAAGTATCTGTATCTAGATATTATTTTAGAGGTACCTGTATCTATTTTAGATACTTTTTAAGATACATTATAATATACTTCTATTTAACGCTTTTTTATATTATAAATAAAAATACTTGAATGTAAAATTTATTTCCATATTTTAAAATAATATCTCAAAATAAAGAAAACAAATCTCTGTTAGTAAAATATTTGCCATGTCTACCAAAAATATGCAAATTTCAGTTTTACCTCAACTTGCAACATTGTAAAACATTTAAGGGTATAGATACTAAATAAATGTTTACCATTTTAATTTTAAATTTTAAGAGAAAACATCAAACACTCTTAATCCAAATAAAAAAGGGGAAGGAGAAAAAATCTAAAAGAAAATATTCTGCTGAAATTATCAGCAATATAAGATTTGCAATCTAATTTTTAAATAGTTTAACTTTTTAAAAGGGGGTATTATAGTGATACCAAATTTTATTATAATTTTAACTATTTTTTATATTTTGTACCGCAGTATATATATCTTTTATAAAACAAACAATTAATCGTCGTACACAATTAATAATATATATATTTAAAATTCATCATATATTTAATTGCCTTTGAGGCTAATTGTTTCTATTACATCTATTCTCTCCTTTTTTGTGCTCTCGATTTGAAACGGTATAAATTGTTTTCTTATCCGTTTTGGATAACGGCTGCTTGTACTTTCGTTCTCTACCACCGTTTGCTCATTACTGTCGATTTTCATTTTATCATTTATGATGATGTCTTTGTTTATTGAGTCTTGTATTGGGTCAATGTCTTTGGTCACCAATTCGTGTATAGGATCAATGTCTTTGGTTATTGAGTTTTGTATAGGCTCAATGTCTTTTGCTATCGAATTTTGTATATGATCATTTTCATTCATTTGTGGTGTAGTTTGCATCGTTTCTTCCTCTCTTCCCTCCTCTCTATTTTTTAAATCGGAGTTGTCGAACCTATGTTTTAACTGATTAATATGTCTTCTCCATACCCCTAATTTAGTTTCAAATAAAAACGTCATTGGTCCTGTTCTTTTAACGATGATACCTGGTATCCAATTATCTTTTTTAAAATCTTTTGCATATATTTTTCCATTTATATTAAAAAAACCTGATAACTGAGGTATATATGGATGAGGATAAATTGGTTTTATTATTGTAAAGGTCCTATGGGTTGAAATTTAAGCATAATTGAACTTGGTGATTGTTTTGTGGTTATTTGTGGCGTATTTCGATAATTAAACAAAAAATCTTGTATTTTATTATAATCATTATGTTTTTTTAAAAAATTTTTAAAAGTTTGTACTAACCGCTCCGCTTCTCCGTTGGTTCTAGGTTGGTATGGGGCACTATATACATTTTTAATTGATAATTGTTTGCAAAATAAACTAAATTCTCTACTTTGAAATGGGGGGCCATTATCCGTAACATCGTATTGGGGTAACCAAAAATAGAAAAAGTTTTAACAACCATTTTCTTACTTCAGTAAAATTATTCGTCGTCATTTTTTGTATTTCAGGCCATTTATTAAAACTATCTATTATTACTAGATATATATCTCCGTTAATTGGTCCGGCAAAATCTAAATGAATTCTTCCCCATGGTTTATTTGCGGGGGGGGCATTTCCCTATGATCGTTTTATTGCCAGGATTATTTGTTTGACATAATTCACAATTCTTACCGTGTAATTCGATATCTTCGTTAATATTCGGCCACCAAACGTTCTCTTGTGCCAATAATTTTGTTTTAGTATAACCCTGATGCCCCATATGTAAAAAAGACAAAATATTTACTTGTAATTTTTTTGGAATTATGGTTCTTAATCCCCATAATATACACCCTGCCTCCGTTAATTTCGGCGCTGAAAAAATGGTTTTAGATTTTCGTCTATCATCTTTGGCCATCCAGTTGTAAGGTAACGTGAAACCTTTGATAATACCGGGGCATTTCTTGTGTGTGCTTTTATATCTAACGCTGAAATAAATTGTGAAGCATCCGATACTATTAAATTAATATCTAACTCTTTCCAAGCAGATGGTTTACCGTCAATTGGAAACCGGGAAAGCATATCCGCATTACTATTTTTTTTTGTCCCTCGAAGTTGCAATTCATAATCATAATTTGCTAGTAGTAATGACCATCTTACTAATCTTGATGACATATCTGTTATTCTTTTATGTGGATTAAGTAACGATATTAGGGGTTTATGGTCAGTAATGATAATGAAATGTCTGCCAATTAAATATTGTTTAAATTTAATTAATCCAAATATAATTGCTAAAGCCTCACGCTCTATCTGACTGTAATTTCGTTCGGTAGCATTTAATGTTCGAGACGCGTATCCAATCGGTTTTTCCTCGTTGTTAATGATATGAGATATAACTGATCCTATTCCATGTTGAGACGCATCAGCCGCTAGAATTATCGGTTTTTCCGGATTCTAATGTGTTAAAATTGGTGCTTCTGATATTAATTTTTTAAATTTATTAATTACAATTGTTTCATTATTTGTCCATTTTCATGGCACATCTTTCCTTAAAAGCCTATATAATGGAGCGGCAATAGAAAAATTGTTTATAAATTTTTGATAATAATTTATTATACCGATAAAAGCTTGTAATTCTTTAACGTTTTTAGGTAACGGTGCGTCTAAAATTGCATTGACATTCTTATTTGTTGTCGTAATTCCCTCTTCGCTAACGGTATGACCTAAGAATTCAATCTTTTCTTTATAAAAATCACATTTTTTTAGATTTAATTTCATACCGTTTATTTCTAACGTCTTTAATACATTTATCAAATTTTTCTAATGACTCTCAATTGATTCCCCCGTAATTATTATATCGTCCAAATATACCGCTACTCCAGGTAATCCCTTTAATAATGAATCCATTGTTTGTTGAAAAATCGCTGGCGCTGAGGCTACCCCAAACGGAAGTCGTGTGAAACGATACAATCCACTAGGCGTGTTGATTACTAACAGCTTTTTTGCCTCCTCATCTGGCTCTATTTGAAAATACGCTTCGGATAAATCTAATACTGTATATTTACACCCATCACCTAGTGTGGCTAATAATTCATTAATTCTGGGTAAAGGATATTTATCTATCAAAATATATGCATTAACCGTTTGTCTGAAATCACCGCAAATTCGTAAAGATCCATCTTTCTTCAATACGGCCACAATCGGAGAAGCGATATTCGAGTATTTTAGTCTTTCTAAAACTCCCATGGATTCCAGTCGTTGTAATTCCGTTTCGAATTTTGCCTTCCACGTAAATAGTATCGGTCTACTTTTCATACATTGAAACTGAGGGTTGGATTTTACCGCTAAACTGGCCTTAAACCCTCTTAGTAAACCTAATTTTTTAGTAAATAATAAGGAAAATTTATGTACAATATTATCCTCCCAAACCTCATTAACTGTATTACATTGATTTATTTTTATTAATTTTAATTTGTTTATTAGGTTTCTACCTATCAAATTAATCCCATTGTTTACAATAATAAATTCATGATATATAACTTTATTCATATAATTAACGGGTAATATACATTTACCTTTAATATTGATCATTACATTATTATAAGATTTTAAAATAATATCCGTTTTTGTTACTGGTATTTTTAAACGGTAAACGTCTTCTATATTCAAAATGGAGACTGCCGATAGAAATTTAATATAAATTTTACCTATCAATAATTTCACCTCAAATTTTTCTCGAGACTCCTCTGGAAATTCCCAATCCTCAAAACTTTCTCCCTCATTATCGTAATATATTCTTTCTTCCCACGATTCCTTCTGCATACTTTTTGTAAATGTCCTTTTATCCCACAATTATGGCAGATGGCATTCAAATTAGGGCACTTAGGTTTTATGCGATCTCCTAATCCATAACAATAGCAAATAATTTTTGATACTGGTTTGTACTTGTCATACTGCTCCCTTGTTACTGTTTTTGAGTTTTATTTATCTCCTTCCCTGCAGATAATTTTTCATACGACATCATTTCTGTAGTCTCCATTGCGGTCGCGATTTGTATTGCACTTTCCCATGTCAAGTCCTGCGTGTTAATTAATTTCATTAATATTTTTCCATTATTAATTCCTGACACTAATTTGTCCCGCAATACTGATTTATACATATCTTTAAATTCACACGTCTTTGCCTTTATCTTTATCTTTAATTTATTAATATACTCTATGGTGGTTTCATCTTTTTCTTGTTCCATTTTAAAAAAATAATATCTTTCTAACATGAAATTCGTCTTCTTCATATAATAATTTTTTAAAAGTTTAATTATGTCATCATATGATATTTCCTCTAATGTCTTTGGCAAACACAAATTAAATAATTTAGAATAAACCTCTAATCCAATATTCGCTAATAAAAATGATTTTTTGTCTTCTATTTTTGCGATTTTAAATATGAATTCCATCTTTGATAAATAAACTTCCATATTGCACTTCTTTATATTATATTTCATCATTTGAAACGACTGCGTCATTATAGTGATACCAAATTTTATTATAATTTTAACTATTTTTTATATTTTGTACAGCAGTATATATATCTTTTACAAAACAAACAATTAATCGTCGTACACAATTAATAATATATATATTTAAAATTCATCATATATTTAATTGCCTTTGAGGCTAATTGTTTCTATTACATTATCATTAAATTATTTTTCTGGCATCCCCTTCCTTTAAGGCCTGGCGTAATTGCCTTCCAAAAATTAAAAATATCATCGTCCATTGATTTTTTTTCCAAGAAACCTCAGACTTTAACCCAAACCACTTTCATATATTATATTATTTTATTAATGATATATAATAATTATTTATATTAATCATATATTATATTAATATCTAAAAATCATTATTTTAGTTATATTTTGATAAATGTGATATCGAGTCAATAAATTTTTTAGATCATTTCATGAATTTTCACAATAAAATCCTAATTTAGGTTTATTCAAACCTTATCTAAGAGTATAATAAAAAATGTATCTGTACATAGTTAGATTTTAAATTGTATCTGTATCAAGATAACTTTGTAGAAGCTGTATCTGTATCTAGATAAATTTTTAGACGATGTATCTGTATCTAGATCCATTTAAAAAGTATCTTTTAACAACTCTGATCATTTTTATAAAAACAAACATAAAATAACAAAATCCAAATTGATTCATTCCTTATAAATAATTATAAATTTGTTTACAGTATTTTACATAAAATCTATATTTTGTTATTTATAATATTTTTACAATAATTTACATAAAATTTGTATTTCTAATATTTTTCTATTCGAATTAATATATTTAAGAAAAAAACCAATATTAAATATATGAGCGCATAATTATAATCTAAATTAAAATGGGACAAAAAAAATGTGTACAAAAAATTTAAAAAGAAATAGAAAGAGTCTAGTCTAAGATAGCTCTTTGGCTAGTAGACTACCATTAAAGCTTCTATAATTCGCTTTAAGTAAGTTAAAAAATATAAACAAAAATCAGATATCTAACAACTTCACGATTTTCTCAAGTTTTTTGAGCAAATTAAAAGGTCAAAATTTTAAATTGCGGGAGATATTTGGTCAAATTTTGTAAGAGAAATATCGAAAAGTTTCTTTTATAGATATAAATAAATTAGACTTAGAGATGGCAGACTAACCGCCCGTTATCTTTTTAGAAAATATATATGCCACCTCATAGTTTTGATAAAAATATATTCCGAATCCCCAATATTTTTTAAATATTTTAAAAAAGATTTGAATAAAACGTGGGGATTCAAGATCTCGAATCCCCATGTTGGGATTATGAATCCCAAATGATTCCGTATCCCAATATGACATATATACTCTCATAATAATGTGTCATGAACTAAATTATATATTTTGAATGAACTCAATACCTTTATTAACCTTAAATATTCATAACAGATATAACACATATTAACTGGATAAAGAATAATATAGTTTGAATGGAATAGCTTACCATAATATGATTTTAGCCTGCAACATGGTATAACCATTTATATATAATATAAATAATATAGAATATTATTAATAATAATTATAAAAATAAATATTTCTTTGAGTGCTAACAAAAAAAGGATATATAAATTAGATTTATTAAAATATAGGTTAACATAAATTATTGCATTTATTCACATTTAAATAATATTTAATTTTCAATTTTCCCAAAAAAATAATTTACATTAAACATGCCTATATTATTGCTACAAGCTCGTAAGAAATGATTTTAATGAGTCGATAGGAAATTATAAAATTAACAATCAATTAATATTTCGTATAAAATATTATTGAAGTATATAAATAAATTCATAGTAAATGTCAATTTTTTAAAAAAATATGGACCCGCATAAAGGAATGAATTATATACATAAGATCAAAATTTTATATAACAAGTAACGCATTATGTATTTAATAGGAGGCAACAAATATATGAATTTATCTTAAACAAATAAAAAAAAATTTTTTTAGTAACATAAATTATACTTGAAATTCAAAATTGTCATCGATGTCAAGCGTTTCCTGATTTGTTATATTACACTTTAAAATAAAAAAAAATTGGGAAAAACAAAATAATTTTTATTCTAACCCTTTAAAATAGGTCGTGGTTTTTTCTTAACGAAATAATTTTTTAGGAGAAACTATGTAGAATAAAAACATAAGCATTTCATGGTGGGGAGTGGGATAAACTTATTAATTATAAGGGTATATAGAATATAATTTGCCTTTACAATTTACTCTTGGTTACAAAATGACACGATTTTATAAATATTATATAATAAAAGATAGCTTTTATGATAAATTTAAGTAAAACGTCGTTTCAAATCGTAAACGTATTTGTGCAAAGTTTTGGAAAATGCATCCACGAGGTATTCGTTCGAAAGACCCCTTGCAATAAAAAGATTTTTTATTATTTAAAAAAAAAGAATTAAAATTTACCTCACAAATTATTATTACGTTTAAGATGAATGGCATGAAATAGAATTAAAAGCAACCTGGAATGAACGACATTATGAATAGCATTTCAAAAAAATGAAAAGTAAAAAGATAACATTCAAAAATAAAAAATTTTGTTACGGGACATCGATGCAGCAAAAATAGAGGAGTCGGGAGGAGACTCCGTTGTGACGGGGGGCTATAACCATGTCCGAATAATAAATTTCGAATGTATCGGCGGGTACAGGATTATAGACCGCGTATAACCGGTCAGATGAGACAGAGAAACATATCGACATCCACTTACCACAGTTTCGACTTAATAGATTGGTCCTGTAATAATGAAAGAAATCTATGTTAAAGGTCTAATTTTTACATCAAATCAAATAGACTTCTCTGAAAGATTTTCAAATCAATTTGGAAGCCCCTATTTAAATCCAACCAAAAATGTTAAATTGTATTAAAATCAAATGAAGAAACTAAATTGCAGTGAAAAAGGTTGTGAGCAAATTCAAAAAAAACCCATTAACCTTTAATCATGTATTACTTGATGCATGTAGAACTTTTCCGAGTGACAGGATCAAAAATTTGGATAATTCGCGGTTTTACCAGTTTGATTAAGTCCTCGTTGAAATCAGCTATTTGAGAGGAGCTGTCGACTTGCACAAAATTTCTTTGATAAATTCAAGATATTTTTTTAAGAAATAGAAATAAAAAGAAAGCCCATTGGAAAAATATGATTAATAAATAAAAGAATGAAGAATAAAAGCAACAAAGATTTTTCAAGGCGACCTTTATATTATATTGATTGTCCCATGGGTCTTTGAATTATATATACATGATGTTTTAAAATTTTTCGGCAAATTACCGTGAAAAAATTTGGATTTCTAGTGGAAGTCGATGTAACCCGAAGCTTCCCCAAAAAGGTTTTAGTACCGGACAACTTGTGCAATCATTTTAAGGGCAGGAAGGGACGTTTTTTAGGTAATAATAATGAGAAGTTGTGTTTTTTTCCTTCATAAAAATTAAGGGCCAAATAAAAAACAGATCAAAAATTTTCCAATACCAATATCTAGTCTGGAATAAAAAAAAAGGTAGCGGATGAGAAGGAAAAGGGAGAGAAGGATGTAGAAAAAGACATTCAATTAAAGTTGAATTATTTATTCGTGTCTATTATTAAAAAATACAAACTTCTGGGAATGAATGAAAGACATTAACCGAGCAGGGACACAGTTAACTACAGTGGACACTTTAAAGAGAGTGAGTAAAGAGACCTCGTAGCTCGTTTCCGCTGGATATATCCGGCCCAATGTACGATGCAAAGGCAGGCCAAAATCAGTCCGGAACAAAGGTTTATATGACATTTTGATATCGGTGTGCCCAAATCGGGACAGACGGATAAAACGGTCTACCTTACGTATATGTTTCTAATTTATTTTTGCGTAGCAAATAGTATATGATAAAATTAATAATGTTAATATGTATTTTGTTCTCTAAAACGTGCTTATGATAAGTCTTCTGGCTAACAAGAAACAGATATTAAATGTTAATTATCAATCTATAGACATACCCCCAAGAATAAAGGAGTCATTCCATAATAAATCTTTTAAAATAAAGTGATATAACTGTTATAATCGTCATTAATTTTAGATGATTAATAGATATTTTTGAATAGTTAATTAATTGGAGATCGAAAATTTTACATTATGTTTTTTACAATAGGAATTTGCATATGGTAATTACTGTATGTCCACTTTTTTAAAATATATAACTAATTGTAATTTAAGATTTATTTGTAATACACTTATAATTGATGCACCATAAAAACCACGTTTTACAGTAATAGCGAAATAACTAGGGCTTGGCCCATATACAAATTTTTTACATATGATATCCAATGCCTCGAAATGTAGCCAATAGATGTCCTAACCTTTCTACCATCTGTGGAAAATTTAACCAAACTGCGGTAAATCATGAGTTAGTCCTTTTGAAAAATCGACTAAAGTGAGCAGCGTAACAACATTAGAATGTGAATCGTTAGATATCTTTCAATTCTTTTCTTGTTGCAAATATAACATCATATGTTTACCTACTTTATCCTTTAAAATGATTCGATTTATTTTATGAATTACAAATAAACTGAATTAAGGTTCCACTTGTTAATAAAATAGAATATTATATAAGCAATCATCACAAAATAACTAAAAACAATGAAAATATCGGATCGGTTTTTTTTAAATATCGGCCCAATCCGATATTATTTTTGGCCCAGATTCGATTCGATTCAATATCACAGCCTTAGGATTAACGTAAAAGAATTTTTTAAATTTATGTAAAATTGCTTTTAAATCCTTTTTATAATTTTATTTTTGAAATTTCAACCTATTTATTTACATTAAAATAATAATTATAAAATTTTATTAAATTATTTATAAACAGCAAAAAATAAACTGGCAGAAGCAGTGTGCATGTTTATACTAGGCTTCCTTAATAATAAGAAGAAAAAAAATTAGGACAGTCTAGAAGACCTTAGGAAAATAATATGGATAGTTATTAAACCAGGTGAGATAGATCTCTCCGAGGAAATTATCCATGACAAAAATTATTTTAAAAAATATATCTAATCACCCTGAGAAATGGGCAAAAATTAATAAAAAGTTAGAGGAAATCTCCTTATATAATATGAGCATGAATCAATAAAAGGGTAGAGGTTAATCTCCCTATATCTGAGAAAATAGCCATGGAAAACGCTGGTAAAATAAATAATTGTGCACTAGAAATATATAATATCCAATAATATGGAAACAAAAATAGAAAATAAGAAAAAGTATGTTAACAACCATAGCCGTAATAGTAAGAGTTATGATATATCCAGTAATACGGGTAGTTTTCTTTATCGTGAGATAATACGGGTAGTTTTCTCCATCGTGAGAAATTACTTAATTGTTCAAAGGGTTGATTTTACAAGGTTTCCTTTTTAAAAAAGGAAAAGTCACGATCAAAAAAGGAAAAGTTTCAATCAAAAATGGAAAATCATTATTTATTATATTTTTTTTAAATAAATTTATAATTTTTTCAAGATGGCGCTCTAACTGAACTTTGAAGTCCCATATCTGATTTAGCGAGATTTAAAATTTTGATTATAATTAAATTTACAACATATATACAACTATCATACCAAATTTCATTCATTTTAAAAACACTGATCGATTTTATATGGAATCACCCAAAAAGCAGCAGATAACATTAATATTTATACTATTATATTAATGAGAAGTTCTCATATTAAAGACTAATAGTGAATGATATTAATTTAAACCTGAAACATATCAATGATATGAATCCGAACTAATTTATCTATGTCTTCGGGGAAATTCAAGGCGGGAACGCGAACATTTTCGTAAGAAACGCTGATGGCGTTTAGGTATTCTCTAGGAACCTATTTCGGGAATATAAAGTTTTTAGGGGATTAAAGTTAGCGATCGGTTGACCAAATTGAATCATCAATAAATGTGATTGGCGTGAATTTACGTATGTGCTAGTTTATATTTTTAAAAAAACTCTAATTTTCAAAAAAATCAATTTTAACGTTCTTGCTCTTGGAATATATGATGAAATTAAATTTATGTATTATAAACTACATGATAGCTTTGTTTTTCTATGCAAATACGTTTAATGTAATCATTGTTCAAAGCCTTTTATAGGGAAGGAGATTAAATTCATTATAATAGCAGAAAGTTTAAGTTACAAAATTGGCAAAAAAAATGTAAATGGCTAAAATTTTTGCAAATTAGTTTGAATTTTGTCAACAAATGATAAAAATTAAGAATGTAAAAAATATTGGCTACATACAGTATTACTTTACTTTGCAAACATTAACATAAAAATATGCCATAAATATTAAGCCAATGTATAATAATGAGTATGTGATTCGCAAAGAAAGAATATAGAGGAATGATCATTGTTATTCGTTATATAACCGAATCAAAACTAATTTAATTTTAAAGCATATAAAAATAATTTTACCCGAAAAATCTGACGAAAATTTTCGATGAGAAAGGCTAAACAAGAAACTCCGGCCTGAAACCGCAAGTCGTTAGTGCCCACAGGCCCTGGACAGCAAACGTGCTGACCGCCAAAGCTGACTTCATTATCTAAACCACTGTAACATAAATTATCAAGGCGGTCCGGGCTGGTTTTTATTTTGCGAGATTCCAAGGAAGCCGTAATTGATTCTTGTTCAAATACGGAGGGGTGGAAAAGAGTGGGCGTCAGGCATATGGCGAGGTTGTGGGCAGTCATGAGAGCTCCCGGGGCGACAGAGACAGAACGAAGAACGGAAAGTAGCGGAATAAGGGCTTCCCGCTTCTCGACAGCTAAAAGCGGGCTCCAGCGGTTTAGATCTCGTAAGCAGGACCGAGCTCGACCTTTAACTAATGAAAGAGATTGCCATGGTTTTTTATTAAAGGTAAACATTGGAACGTAGAAGTTTCCATTTAAAATAATGAAATTCAATCTAAAATAATTTTATATTGAATCAAAAAATAGTAAAGCCTGTGTCCAAAATATGAAAAAATTCGATGAGCAAACTTATAAAAAAAATTATTAAATAGGGCCCAATTCATTTTTTCGATTTTTCAAAAGTTTTGAAAATTCCAAAAGTTTTATATTTTAGACTTCACTAAAGTTTTAAAACTTCATAAATAATTTTTAGTGACTAATGATATTTTTTTATGGAACAAGTGAGAATATACAAATATATATAGCCTGGCTGACAAGCCTGTCAATTGACTGAAATGAAAGTAAATTTCACAAGTTTTTTAATGAGATGTATCATATAATTATTATGTATTTTTTTTTAAATAAACCTGTTTTCAATTTAATTAAATAATAAATATAATCTATATCAAAAATTTTGATTATGGGTTAGCCTTCAATACAATTTACCAATAGTTGAACAGATGGTCCAAATTTCAGCAGAATTCTATAGGAAATCAGGGTTTCCTCACATACTGTGTGCAAATGATGGCAAACCGCGAGGATTAAACAAATAAAGAACAGTAGTTCAATATTTTTTAACCATAAAAAATACAATTCCATAGCGAGACAGGCCCTAGTAAACCACCAAGTAACGTTATTATATAGTTAATACATAAAAATTAATTCATTTCCTCTATTGTTATTGAAGTTGGCTACCTTGATTTATCTTATATAGGAGAATCTTCAGAAAAGGCAAATTTTATGAGGGAATTATAATATCAAAATACCTAATCCAAATTTTCTCCCTTCAACTCATATATTATCTCCATATGTATTTGTTGGAGATGATGCTTATCCATTATTAGATTTTTTGATGAAACCTTATATATAATTTGGATGACCAAGAATTTGAAAGTTACGAATTTTATAAAAAAAAATCTTAATACATATGGTTTAAAATATTTATTTGTAAAAAAAGAAAGAGTTAATGATATCATATTTTTAAAAAACCGTTGATTCAAGCAAATCGCCACTTTTGTTATGAAAAATTACAATTACAAATATCGGAAATTGCTGGAGAAGAATCAAACTAAAGAAAGTTATGAAAAGTTATTTTTCACTTATCTTTCTCTAATGCTAAAAAAGTTTCTATCTCTAATCAAATTTTTTTATCTTACATTACAAAAAAAAGAGATAGAGGTAATATCGGATGTAATGTTGTTAAATCTAACATTTCAATACGGCTTAACCAAGTCTTTAGCCTAAAAAAATTTAAAACCTCTAAGTTGAGAGTGATATCTTACATTACAAAAAAAAGAGATAGAGGTAATATCGGATGTAATGTTGTTAAATCTAACATTTCAATACGGCTTAACCAAGTCTTTAGCCTAAAAAATTTAAAACCTCTAAGTTGAGAGTGAGGTAATATCGGATGCAATGTTGTTAAATTAACATTTCAATACGGTTTAACCAAGTCTTTAGCCTAAAAAAATTTAAAACCTCTAAGTTGAGTCTCAACTTAAAGATTGAGACAATTTAAACTTTGTTAAGCCGTTTTGGAGTTAGAAATATTAACAACCTCAATAGGATGGATATGATGTTCAGAGACCGGGAAAAATATACAATGCCTACAAAATATTGTCAACAAATTTTTTATATTTTTTATTGTATTTTAAATATATACTGGATAGATTGATTCGAATATAGTCCTTTTGATGAAGCTTTTATTTCTATTAAGTCAAAAAAATTTCAGGCCAAGCCAGAATGTTAAAAAAATTTCAATAAATTTCGTATTTTATATGATTTTAGTTGTAAATAGAAAATATGAGCAGCAAATGAATGCTAAACTATTAATTATATAATATTCCGACCTTATCCATAATTTTAAAAATCGGCAAGGCCTAATATTGTAAAATTGATCCCTGTTCGAATTTTATTTATAAGCCAGGCCTGGATAATTTTTTTCAGCCAGGCTTGATTGCTAATTTTTTATTTTTAAGACAGACCCGGATTTTTAAACTTTATTATTTTTTGGCATTCGATAACACTAAAATGTTGAAACTTTAATTAAATTATAACTAAAAATATTTAATAAAAAATTTATAAACCTCTTAGAGAATTGCAGGTAGATTCTAAGCCGCGATTAAAAATTAAAAATAAGGGTCGGGCTTAGGTCCAAAAAAAATTTAAAATCGGATTTCTGTGATAAGGACAGTGCAGTTAGTGATTTTTATTTCACCAAAATGGTTTTCATTTATATTTTTTTAAATTAAATATTAGGATATGGCTTACAAATAAAATAAAAATTAATAGCAGAGAAAATTTAAATGCAGGGTACTACTTCAAATAACAAATAAAATCCTTATATCATGAACTGAAATGCAATAAATATTATTATAATCAATGCGCATTACCATTTGCGAATATCGAAATCAAAAGTTGAGACATCTCTTTTGAGAAGATAGGTCCATCAGCTATCTCCCTGTAATACTGTTTAACAACGTCGGCGACATCGTAAATTTGAAATTCGTAAAAAGGTACAGTATTTTCACCTAAAATATATTTTTCTAAAATTAGAAATAGTAACTCGGATAATATTCTACAAAAATTCTTAATAAATATTACTTTTGATTTTATCATTTATATTAGACTGCAAGAAATAAATATTTTCAAACCAACCCGATAAGTAGGAAGAAAGCATTTTCCCAACATGAACCCAAAATTTTATAAAAAAATTCCTGATACGACTTAATATCTAATTTATTCTTCTCAGCCCGAAAATCAAAATATAACAAATATTTATCATAATATCTTTTTATTTTAATATATTATAAGAAAGAAATAATCTAAAAATGAATAAAATAGTAAAATAATATATAATCAAACCATGATTTATATGATAACCGAATAAATTCAAAATTATAACAAAAAAATTTTCTAACCAGCGCTAACTCACTTCTAAAAAATTTCCCAATTCAACCCAACCAGATTTAAGAATTTAATAAACCGACACACAATTTGTAGACCTCAAGTTTATATATAACTAACATAAGGTCTCTTGAATGTTGGGGTGCTCTATTTGTGCATTTCTTTAGTTGACTTTTAAGAAAACGGATGCATCAAGTTTAATAAATTTTTTATTCCAAATTATGAGTTATAATGTTATTAATTAAGATAAGACCAGCGTTCTAGCGCTAATATCAGATAGCAAGCCAAAAATTGTGCACTGCAAAATCGATTCCAAAAACTTAGATATTTCGAGCGCTTGCAAATTAAAAAATTATTCGTCTGCTCACAATTGTATTAATTCTGAATAATTTCAATATTTTAAAATAATAGGCGAATATATAATATAATTTATTAAATGTTTAATTTCTCAAAAGCAAGAAAGCTTGGTATTGGCCTTACTGTATAAATTTTATATTTGAAAATATTGATAGGGAAAATTTTCTAATTAATAAACAAAAATTTTTAAGAAATTTTAATAAATTATAATTCTATTAAAAAAAAATCTTGAACTCTAAAATTAAAACGACTCAACACATATATAATCATATCACCCACCACACACTTTTTATCATAAAACATTAGAATCTTGTATCGACCTATTTTTTTAGGCCTAATATGATATTTTTCCGACAAATAATTTTCCATATAGACAGAGTCCGATCCAAGCTCTTATTTTTGAAATAGGTCTTGGTTCAATCCGTAAAATATTCTACTGAATAAAATGCATGATTGCTTGAATAAGAGCTGGAGGAATAAAATTTTGGCGTTTAATTGAAAAGAAATAAATGAATAGAAAATTTCTCCAGAGTGCGACCCAAAAGAAAATTTACAAATCAAAGAAAAATTAGAGGAAAATTGAACTGGGGAAAAAGTATATGATTTTTTAAAGAGAGAGAAAAATATAAGCGTTACAAAAAAATTTTCATTTTAAAAATTACATTTTGCAAAGGCCCATACGACTCGGCATGAAAGAAAATTTTAATATCAAAGTCTGTTTATATAGTCTGTCCGAGCACATCAATCCAAGTCGATCAGATCTGTGCAAGGATCTACTTTTTATCGTTAAATCAAAACATTTAAAAATGACAAGTCTTTTTTAAATGATAACTCAAATATTTTGGAAATAACATTTAAGGCAATCCAATATCATGTGAATAATATAAATTATATTCAAATATTTATAAATAAAATTATATTTTTAAACATATAAAATGAAATATTTAATTTGTCATTATAAATTTTTTAAGAGATTTTTGTTTTGTAATGTAATTCGATTAACACTACCCAGGCGATAAGCGTCTTCGATACGAGTTCTAAGTGCATATATACGAGCACTAGATCCAGCCTTACGGAACACCCCTGTGTGATCATGAGCTTGAGAGCGAATGTATTGCAAGGCCGAAGTTATGATAGGTGGCAGACCGCGTGATTTTCCGTCTCGCAGTAAAGCAGAACCAAATACAAACGATGAGAGAGATGCGGGTGAGCCACGCGGAAATGAGGCAGAAGATAAAACGGGGGCAAAAAGTCGTGCGGTCAAACGCGTAACAAGGGCAGCGCCGGCGCTGCTTTTTAGAGTAATGGACCTGGGAGAGGATGGGGCTGCTATAAGTAAATTGCGAGCGGAAGTGTATTGGGGGAAACGCACCAAGGCGGCATTACGTAGTAGTGCCAGGTCTTTAGTTGACGCTAATGATAGCGATACGTAACGACTCACACCACCGACTCGCTTACCATGACGATTTTGACTAGAGTCATCTTGGTCCGAAAGCGGGGAATGAGGCGAGCTGTTTTTTAATTCAAATGTAAATGAAAAATGATTAAGAAGGATTAGCATTTTTATTCAACATCATAAGTTAATTATGATTTTAACCAAATTAAAGTATTGATAAATAGTTATATTAACTCAAATTGTCATGTAAAATTTATTTAATGTACAGAAAGAGATACATGGTTAAAATGCAATAGGTCAGAATAAATTTATGAACCTAAAGAGGGTTGCATCGGGGCAGCGAAATCGTTGACGGTCGTAGGTTTCGTAGCGTCGGGACGGTTTAAAGAAGCTATTAGTATCTCTTGGAAAATCGAGAGCACAACTTTCGTCAAGTGTATTAATAGGAGAGGTGGGATGCCAAATATCACGAGTTGACTTAAGACCAGCTGCGTGTGACACCCTCTTGCAAATCGCAAAAAGTCTAACCTTATTTTTTGGAGGTGTATCAGGCCTCTGGGCCAACAAACGATGATAGAGGTCAGGTGCTGAGCGAAAATGTGACTTACGTAGGTAGTAACCGTGAGGAAAGATGGCCACGGAACTACTGGAAACGTCCTCTGAGTATTCGACAAAGCTAGCGGAAGTTGGGACTTGACGAACAAATAGATTATCATGCGCGTAATCCGCGCGAGAGTGTGATGAGCAAGCGGAAAAAGTATCACATGGATCGAGCATCGATATGGCTAACTCTTCATTTTGTTCGCCTTCCTCCGTTATTTCTTTATGGTTATCAATCCCCTTTAAAGATATTGAAGAGGACGAGGAGGAAGTAGAAGAGAAAAATGAACGGTTAGTGGCATGATGACTATCGCTGTAACGGGAGCGTCTGCGAGATTCGAACGAGGATATCCAAGGGCGTCGCCTTAGAACAACATCGCGGCACTTACGGAAAAAGTGATAGTCAGTTAAACGTGATGACAACCTACGATGAGAGTCTTGAATTGATCGCCCCATTCGTGAACTCCTCTATCAAACCGAAATAAATCCATTTATATCATAAATAAGTAAATATTTATTTCTCAAGTCACAAAATGTGATATTTCTACTAATTCTTACTAATTAAGTCATATCAGAGATGCCCACCCTTTTAGCGGATAACAATCCCAAACCGATACTAACATGGTGTTGGCCGATATTATCATTACCAAAAAATAATAATGTAGTATAAATATTGAAAAAATCAGATATAATTATCTAAATATCATCTTTTATTTATTATTTATAAATAAATCAAAAAATAAATAGGAAATAAAGTTTAACAGCACCTTCACTCGGTTCCATGTCAATTCAGCCAAACTTTTATCGAGAATAAATTTCATAGCAATTTTATCGCGAATTCACATAAGCGAATACTTTTCCGCGAATTATTTATAGTGAAACCCTTATCACGAAACCTTTAAAGCGAATACATACATTACAACAAAACTTTTATGGCGAAGTCATTATGACGAAACCCAAATCGCAAAGACAATATAGCGAAAACTATTTAGCGAAAATATTATAACGAATTTAACGATTATGACCTTTAAAATCTCAATTAACATGTTTACAATTTATATTTTTATCCATTTGCGTCAAAAAAAATTTAAAAAATAGCTATATGACAATTATCACTTTTCTATGGCTTTTTCATTGAAATCCCAATTTAACATGTTTACAATTTATATTTTACCCCGACTATATAGTGATGCAAATTAGGTAAAGATTCGATTTAGTCGACTAAATGGTCAACTAAGCCGATTAAATGAATCGAATAAGTCAACTAAATGGTTCAACTTAGTCGACTAATTTAGTCGCTGGAGTTTAGTCTAATTTTTTGACTTAGCCGACTAAATTTAGACGAGTAACAACATTAATTGCTAATAATGGCTATTATATTTTGAAACATTTATTTTTATGATCATTTATAATTGAATAATATTTTTAAAAAAATTTTTTTTTAACAATCTCTTTATTGCTGGCTCAGCCGTTGGCTCACTCAAGCCGATTATTGAGGCGAAATTTATTTATTTGAGTTTAGTGTAGGTGTTGTTAAACGGCTGAGCCAAGCCGGCTTAGTCCTAAACTTAGCCAGTTTTTGAGTCGAAAATTGACTAAGGTTCAAGCCTGCTCATTGAGCCATTTTAGTTGGCTGGTTCGAGTAGGTTCAAGCCGGCTAAGGAGTTGCCTCAAGCCGTCTTTTAAGCCAAAATTTATTTATTTGAGATTAGTATTGTTAAACGGCTGAGCCAAGCCGACCTAGCCCTAAACTCATCTAGTTTTTGAGTCGAAAATTGACTCAAGCCGGCTCTTTGAGCCTAATTAGTCGGCTGGCTCGAGTCGGCTCATGACTTGGCTCAAGCCGACTTTTGAGCCGAAATTTATTTTTAAAGTTCTGAGCCAAGCCAGCTTAGCCCTAAATTCAGCTTATTTTTAAGTTAAAAATTGACTGAGGCTCAAGCCAAAAGGAAGATCTCATAATTAAAAAAGATCTATGACACATATTGCATCGGTATGGCAGACTCTTGTTTTTTTTTCTACCCGCATTATGAAATTGCAAAAAGTATATTGTATTCCTGATGATAATAATTGTTATTTAGGCAAAACTCATTCACAAGTTGCTTAATGATTTTGAGTATAACACCTACTTTAAAAATATTCATTTTAAAAAATAAGACTATGGGGATATTAAATAATCGGAATCAGCTATAAAAAAAATAACATATAAAAAGGATTGATTTATTTTTTATTTATTATTATATTGAATTCGTTTAATGTAATTTTATAAATTATTATTTAATATTATTTGGAAAAAAACACAAATTTAGAATTTGTAAATAAATTATTATAGCCATCATATATATTTTTTAATAATATTTTATTTTTTTGTTTCATGATATTTTATTTTATAGGTATATAAATCATTTTTTTCTTTTAAGCTAAAGATATTTTGATAAATAATCTTTCATTAACTCAACATTTTATTTCTTTTTTTTTCATAGAATTTGATGTAAATCAGAGACCTGCAGGCCCGGCCCTCGGCCCGGGCAGGGCCGGTACGTATTTTAAATTTTTTAAATATACCCGGGCCGGGCCTAAAAAGTTTTTTTTAAAATATATCCGGGCCGGGCTTAAGATTGTTAAACCCGGGCCGGGCCTTAATATTTTTTATAAAAATTTTTACATTATGAGTTAATTGTTATAAAATTATATTATATTATAGTTATGATTAATATAATATTGGGTGATGGTTAACACTACCTAACAACCCACAGATCGATCTAATTATTAATCTCCTGCAAATTTATTCAAAGTATTAATATATTTTTTTATAATTCATATCTAAATTTTTACAACATATTTTACCAAAACAATCAAATAAAGGAATATCTTAAATAAGCCCCAATATTCAAGTATTATTAATATATTTTTTTATAATTCATATCTAAATTTTTAGAATATATTTTAAAACAATCAAATAAAGGATTATCACTTCTTAAAGTTTGTAATTGATTTTACTTAATATAAAGCATTTTTTAATTGAAAAATTTGTTTTACACAAGTATCATTTTATTTCTCTTTTTCTCTGTCCCAAATTCAAGCAATTACGTATGTAGTCAGGGACAAATCGCAAAATGACGGAAAACTATATAAAAGATTATATTAAATTACAAGAGGCTCATGAAGTAAATGAAATACCATCGACCAGTCAAATTACGACTGTTGTTAAACAAACTGAATCGTTTTATGACAAATGAGGCGATGGTAATTCTGGTAATATGTCAATACCCGATGATGAATATTATAATTACATAAATAATAGATAAAACATTTAAGGTGGATAATTTGTTAGAGTGGTGGGCGGCTCATCAAAGCGAATTTCCAATTTTAGCAAAATTGGCAATTCCTGCTTTAAGTGCAAGCTGTGAGCGGAATTTTTCCACTACTGGGAGAATTCTTGAAGAAAGAAGAAGTAATCTTTAACCTGAAAAGGTAGATATGCTTCTCTTTCTTCATGATAATTTGTGAATTTTTAATATCTTTCTTGAGTATTGGGTTTCGTCAATCATGCTGGTTTTTTACTTTGCAAACTGTCAAATATTTATTGCATTTATTATATTTACCTTGAGTCATGAAAGTTTTTAATCCAACATTTTTCTTTATTTTTTTTTACAATATTATATAATATAATTATCATCTTTTGTTAAAAATTTATATTATAAAATAAATTATATTAATATTGTGCAATTAGATTATATTTTCAAAATACTATTTATTATACATGCATTTTTTTAAATAGCGATTTATTTTTATTTTATAAATTAAATAGAATTAAATACAATATATTATATTCTCAAAATATTTTCCATTTTTATAAATTAAATATTAGTTTTATTTTTTTTAAATGTAATATAAAATATAGTATATGACAAATATTATTACCATTTTTATGAATATTAATTTTATTTTTATAAATGCAATATAGAATATAGTATATGCTCAAAATATCCATTTTTATAAATAACAGTTTTATAATTTTTATAAATTCAATATAATATTCTCAAAATATTAGCTTTTTAACATGCATTTTTTAAATAATAAGCGATAATACTTGCTGAAAAATATGGTAAAATACCTCATAGGTGAATTTTTGTATATACCAGGTCGAATATAATTTTAAAAAATTCCGAACCGGGCCTGAAATTTTTAAATCCGGGCCGGGCCTTAAATTTTTAAAACCGGGCTGGGCCGTAAAAAAATTTTTTTTTAAATATCCGGGCCGGGCCTAAAAAATTTAAAACCGGGCCGGGCCGGGGCGTGCAAATGGTACCTCTGCAGGTCTCTGATGTAAATATTAATTAAATTTTTTATTAAACATTTTTAAAGGTGATTTTATAAATGTTAAGTATTGTTTATGAATTTTTAAATGGTTTTTTAATATTAATATCAGATAGGTGCAGAGGTAATTTGCATGGCCCGAATTTTTAAAATAGAAAAATTTCGTCCAGGATTCTATTTTCAAAAAAAAATTAGGACTGGCAAGAATTTTTTTAAAAATATTTAGACATAGTCCGTGATATATATACTCAGGGCCGGATCGTCCCGTAATTTTTTAATGTTATTTTTAGTCTAACCACCATCTTTCAATCGTTTAAGTTGTTATTGATATTTCTATCTTCAATATCAACAAAGATTTTACCTTATAATATTATATATATACTTGTTGAACATATTTTGATTTGATAAGAAATTTAAATCTTCTTTGTAAATAAATCATTTTTGAGGAATTCTTTTGAGAATTTTATAATAAATAAACAATCTTTAAGCTAAATCTTTTATAGTTTTTTATTAGCATCTTTGTAAAATTATCTATTTTTTTAGTATATTAAAAGATGTGGTTTTTTCTAAATAATTTTTTTTAAAATATTTATCTTTTTTATGTTATTCTATATGATCATTTTAACGAAAATATTTTAATGTGACAATTGTCATATTCGTTATTTTTTAACATTTTTGAAACTTTTTGACATAAAGGGTAAAATACTATTTATATTGTAAAGATGTTAAATTATAAATTCAATGAAGATGTTTCTTGGAAAATTGGTAATTATTATAACCTGTATTTTTAAACATTTTAGGTTTTTTTTTATGCTAATGGCCAAAAATATGTCTTATTAACATTATAAATTAAAATTTCAATTAAGATGTACCATATAAAAGTGACAATTGTCATAATCGTTATTTTTAAAGTCTTTAAAAATTTTGATATAAATGAGCTAAAATAAGTATTGCTAACATGTTCAATAAAACTTCAGCGAAGATGTACCCTAGATAAGTGACAATTGTCATAATCGTTATTCTTGAAGTTTATTGAATTTTTTTGACGCAAATGGGTATAAATATAGGTTGTAAATTGTCACTTTCCTACATATTCATGAAATTTAAATTTGACATTTTTACAATATATTTGAACCCATTTGGGTCAAAAAAATTCAGAAAACTTTAAAAATACCGATTATTACAATTGATTCTTATCTATACATTTTCACTGAAGTTTTATTTTGACATGTACGCAATCTATATTTTTGCCCATTTGCGTCAAAAAATTTAAAAAACTTAAAATAATGAGTATAACAATTGTAACTTTTCCATGGTATATCTTCATGAAATTTTAATTTAATATGTTTACAATCAAAAAAATTCATAAAAACTTTAAAAATGGCAATTATGACAATTGTCACTTTTATATGCTATATCTTCATCAAATTTTAATTTAGCATGTTTACAATATATATTTTTACCCATTTGCGTTAAAAAATTCAAAAAACTTTAAAAATAACGATAACACTTAATCTATAGTACATCTTCATGAAATTTTAATTTAATATATTTACAATATATATTTTTACCCATTTGCGTTAATTTTCCTATTTGCATTAAAAAAATTCAAAAAACTTTAAAAAAAAAGATTATGACAATTGTCACTTATCTAGGGTACATCTTCACTAAAGTTTTATTTAAATATGTTAGCAATACTTATTTTAGCCCATTTACATCAAAAAAAATTTAAAAACTTTAAAAATAACGATTATGACAATTGTCACTTATCTATAGTACATCTTCGTGAAATTTTAATTTAACATATTTACAATATATATTTTTGCCCATTTGCGTTAAATAATTCAAAAAACTTTAAAAATAACGATTATGACAATTGTCACTTATCAATAGTACATCTTCACTGAAATTTTAATTTAACATGTTACAAACTATATTTATACCCATTTGCTTCACTAAAAATTAAATAAACTTCAAAATTAACGATTATGACAATTATCACTTATCTAGGGTACATCTTCACTGAAGTTTTATTTAAACATGTTAGCAATACTTATTTTAGCCCATTTACATCAAAAAAAATTTAAAAATAACGATTATGACAATTGTCACTTATCTATAGTACATCTTCATGAAATTTTATTTAACATATTTACAATATATATCCTTACTCATTTGCGTTAAAAAATTTAAAAAACTTTAAAAATAACGATTATGACAATTGTCACTTATCTATAGTACATCTTCACTGAAATTTTAATTTAACATGTTACAAACTATATTTATACCCATTTGCTTCACTAAAAATTAAATAAACTTCAAAATTAACGATTATGACAATTATCACTTATCTAGGGTACATCTTCACTGAAGTTTTATTTAAACATGTTAGCAATACTTATTTAGCCCATTTACATTAAAAAAAATTTAAAAACTTTAAAAATAACGATTATGACAATTGTCACTTTTATATGTTACATCTTAATTGAAATTTTAATTAACATGTTAAAAATACATATTTTTGTCCATTAGCGTCAAAATAAATCTAATGTTTAAAAATATCGATTATTATAATTGCCAATTTTCGAAGGAACATCTTCATTGAATTTATAATTTAACATCTTTACAATATAATTATTATTTTACCCTTTTGTGTCAAAAAGTTTCAAAAATGTTTAAAAATAACGAATATGACAATTGTCACATTAAAATATTTTCGTTAAAAAGATCATATAAAATAACATAAAAAAGTTTAATATAAATATTTTTAAAAAAGTTTAATATAAATATTTTTAAAAAAGTTATTTAAAAAAACCTAATTCTTTGAATATACATAATAGATAATTTTACAAAGATGATAAAAAAAACTATAAAAGATTTCGTCCCATCCAAAAGATTGTTTATTTTTTATAATAAAATTCTCAAAAAATTTCCTCAAATACAAAGAAAATTTAAAATTATTATCAAATGTTCAAAAATCTTTTTCAAAAGATTTTTTTTGCTTAAAATTTTGGGCAAGACATGAAAATCACTAATAAATTGTTACAAAAATAATATTAAAATAGCAGCATTATTAAAAAAAGATCAAATAAATAAATCTATTTTCATAATATAATATAAATTATTATGTTTAAAAAAATTTAAGAACAAAAAAATATTTATATTCTTTTAAAATATTTAAATAAATAAATTTTGGCTCAAAGTTAGACTCGAGCCAACTCCTGGGCCGGCTTGAGCCAACTCCTGGGCCGGCTTGAGTCAACTCCTGAGCCGACTTGAGCACCGCTAAGCCGGCTTGAGCCAACTCCTGAGCCGGCTTGAGCTAACTCCTGAGCCGGCTTGAGCCATGACCGGCTTAAGGCAACTCCTGAGCCAACTTTTGAGCCTAAGCCAATTTTTAGGCTCCACCTGGCTTTTTAACACTAAGTTTAAGCCAATATGTAATGCATAACTACAAGGCATTCATGCTGTGATACAGCATATTTATTTTTTTTTCCTTAATTACTCAAAATTAACTCTTAAAAGTAATTTTTACTGAATTCCCAGAAGATGATTTTGCTAAGTAAAAAGTTTAATTTTCACAGAACATGATTTTTGATTTTTAAAATTAATCATTAGTCTGTGTCTTAATAACTCGGAAAATTGAATATATAAATCTGAGAAAATTTTTAAAAAATTACTTAGCAAAATCTTCTTTTTAAAAAATAATCTGAGAAAATCAACAAAGATTCTTAGCTTTTGGTATTTTATCTTGATTGGAAAAATTTCTAAGTATATCAAAATATTTGTTCAAATTTACTTTAAATGGCATATGGCACATTTTAAAATTTATGTTGGGCACGCTCGAGAAGAGCCCAGAAAGATGTTGGTTTTATTTTTTATCATATCAGATAAAGATTACATGCTTACTCAATAGATAATAAGTAACAAAAGATCCATAAAAACCTTTGCGAGTAAATTATTATTCAATATGTTGTTTTTCTTTAAATAAATGTATTCGCAATATATTTATTGTTTCACGGTAATGCGCATGCGATAATGACTTCGGGCAAACACATTCACGGTAAAAAGTTAGCTGTAAAGGGTTCGCGATAAAAGTCGCTAATGTATTCGCTATAATGAATTCGCGGTTAAGGTTTTGCGGAAATAAACTTGCGATATTATCTTTGCTATAAATATTTCGCGGAATAAAATTAGTGGAATTGATTTCGCGATATTACCTTCTTTATAAAATTCTTTCGCGATAAACGACATCCGCGATAAAAGTTTCACTAATTAATCTGATATGCCCTATTTCTTCAATGTAAAACTAAATTTTTTAAAATAATTTATGAAGTTAATCATAAGTATTGGCCACTGGTATCAATTAAAATTGAAAGTATCGGTACATCCCTGAGTGATATCCAATTTAAAATTAAAAAGATATATGTGATATGCAAGTTACAACTGAAATTAATATTTAAATTATTACGTGTTCGAAAAAAGAGCCGATAGCAGGAGTTCTTGTTGAAGATTTAGAGGGGGAAATTAATAAAGGGTGTGTTGTTTTTCTGCTGAGGCTGAGAAAGTTTCTAAAGCTCGAGATGGTTAAACCCTTTATTTTGTTCAAACTAGCGTTGGGATATTGGGTATTGGTAGATATGGTGGGCTGATCGTTGTTTAGTACACCACTAAACCTGAAAGACCCTTTGAAACCTAACCATTCGGGCTCCAGTTTGCGGCCTTTACCGTTGGATGATATGGCCGAGTCAGAACAGCTATGTTTTTCATGATCTGGGTAAAAATCCTTTTTTTTTAATAAATATTTAAATCATGGAAATCAAGAAGATATTTAGGGCTAGAATTTACAAAACGCTTATATAAATGTTTAAATTTGGTATTAAATTTCGCTGGAGGTCTTCACCAAACAATTCCCATTTTCCTTTAAACGACGTTAAAAATCAGAGACCTGTAACGGGCAGGTTTTTAGCCCAACCGCTAATACTATGGGTGGGATAGAATAAACATTGGACTAGCAGGTTGAGTAAAAAATATTTTTAAAATAATGAGCGAGTGAGTTGGAAAGGGGTTTTGGGCGACGAAATGAACAGAACTGGCTAATATTTAATAAAAATCATTACTTTATTTCATAATATTGTATATCTTATAAGTTTAAGCGGAAATATATTAAAATAAAATAAATAAAAAGCCAAATCAACTAATTGGGAAGGCGGGTCAAACAAAATTATTTGATAAATGAGCGGGCGAGTATATAGATATGAAAAACATTTCGCCACGAACTTTTAAACTACTCTTAATTTCCATTAATCTTTGCCCGAACTCACCCTGCACAATTTAATAATTATAATCTCTCATCACACATTGCATAGTTGATCTGAGATAATTTTTAACACATTTTATTGTATACTAACGTTTGTGCAATCGCAGTGAGAGAGCAATTATAAAAGATTGTTTTATGGAGGTGGAACCAATCAGACATTTGGAAGGCACCCTGGATGGAGGGGGGGAGGGCTTTCAGATCAAAAATCCGCCCATTTACACACCACTAAGCTCTACCTTGTTCAGTGTGTATTTTTGTGACATTAAGCCTATTTTCAGATTCGCGGTGAATACAACCAGAAATTTTTCCAAAGGATCGAGTTCAGAACTAATCATTTGAATTACCTTTATGGGGGAAAAATATTTATAATTCCATGCGTTTCAAAATTTGATAGACTTCAGCATTTTAATTTTATCAACAAATATGTTTAATTAATTCCAAATAGCCTAAAAGATATTTTCGAACCCAAACCAAATCCGTTTTAGATCACCCGCTGTAATAAACGAATTTATTCTGATTCCACACTTGCATAAAAAAATTAGAGGATTCAAAGCCATGGCCTTTATTCCTTCCTTCAAATAATCAGAGTTGATTATTACTAGAGCATCGTTTGTGAGCCTGAATTCAGTTCAGTCCAATTTGACCGAACTCGGGCCATTCAGACTTGGATTGACATTTTCTTGGACTCGGACCTCGAATTTTTAAATTATTTTGTTTTCATGTTTTTATATATAATATTTTGAAGAATTTTTTTCGGATAGAATGGGACCTGAAAAAATACGTCCGATACAAGGTTCTAGTAACTTTATTAATTATGCTAATAATGATAGAGATCTGCAAATGACAAATTTTCAGGCCCGACCCGATTGGAATTTAGCTTTTGCTCTGCCAGTTTCCAATTTTTTTTATTGAGGTTGCCAGGCTCTGTTTTTTTTAAATATAAAGCTTAAACGAAATATATGTAGTTGAATACCAAAATAAACAACTATTTATAATATTGGGGAGTGATTAAATTATAAACACTATACTTTATGGATTATTATTGATATCAAATATCAGAATTCATCAATAATCCAGGCATTGCAGACCTCTAAATACTGGATTTAAAATAATAATAATGCGCATATAAATATATTTCGTATTAATTATTATTATTTATATTAACTCGATAAAATAATATTAGATAAGGACAAATTTGCCAAGTCCAATAAGGAATTGTTGGCGGGTGGCATCACATCAAACTAATGAGAATTAAATAAATTAGTTTCTAAACCGTGCTCTTATTGGTCTAATAGAAATGGGCGCAGGTCTGTATAGAAAATTTCACATTTTTTTTCTTCTTCCTTTTAAAGATTAACGTTTAGCTAATAAAGTAAAAGTGTTTAGTTTTATTTATATTATTTCAAGGAAGAGGGAAATAATCTGAGATGATAAAAAAAATCGAGATGAGTTGCGATAAGTAGGGGAAAATATTATAAAATCGTAAATATATATTATATCGAATAGGAATTTGGAATATTTGTTTTTATATCGTATTTTATATAGTATAACTATTATTTATTTTATAATTTTAAAACAACGTAACGTTACAATGTTATTTGGATTAAAACAATGTTTTAAAAATGTTTAATGATATTATATATCATTTGAAACATAATGAAAATAAAACAATATTAAAATTTGAAATTTCTAGAGGAGGAAAGGGGGAATCAATTCGCGAAAGGGTGGCAAATATGTCATCTAATCTTTTATAAAATAATAATTTACTTAGTTTTATAGGAGAAAAGGATATAATTTTTTTTATCTGTAGGTTACTTTTAAACAGCTAGCGGGTAAGAGAATGCATTCGATTTACAGGAAAAAATATCGAAATGAACTAAAATAATATTCTTTTTTTCCTCTTTTATTCATTCCTTTTGTTAAATTTTTTCTGTCATTTCCATCAAAATTCAAATACGCGACGAGATATGTAAAAGATTTACCTTATATCTGACATCTTATTTTCTTATTCATCGTAAAATTAAAAAACACAAAAATAAAATTATTTTTTTAGATAATATTTATAAATTACATTTAAGTTTAACATTACATTTTTAACATATACCCATTATGAAATAATATAAATATTTTTGAATGAATTTAAAATCGAAACAAAAAGCGAATTAAATTAAGTATTAAAAAAAACTTAAATATGTGAAGATAAAATATATATAGTTCATACGAAAATAATCTAGAAATAAGGAGGAAATTAAGCGAGTTTGATTTAATATTATAATATAATAATGGGCATGATTAAATATGGCAATCGGGTAATAGGAAAAACCTTTGTTTTAAAATAGTTTGTGTATGATTTTTTTTATTTACAATTTTTGATAACTTTAATTTTTTTAATTTACAAATTTTGAAAGCTTTAATGAAATTAGTATAAAAATAAAAACATGTCCAAACTTCTTATATTTCTAGAAAATTTTTAAAATTTAACATACACTTAATTAAAATTTTCCGAATGTTTGGAATCTTTAAAACAGATTTTGGTCGCAACCTAAATAAACGAGTGATGAAAAAAAAACATGATAAAAAAAATCATAGGAAAAAAAGTCATATTTTTTAAAATGCACGATAATTTAAAAGATTATTTATAATATACTTCGTTAAATCGATGTATAAAACTATGTATATGTCATTCAGTAAATTTATTCTTAATCCAAATTGAAAGATTGGTAAAATATATAACACGGGACGGGACGTGCCAAAAAAGAATTTTAAAATGGTACCTCTGCAGGTCTCTGCTTTATATACTTAAAATATTTATGTATATATAAGAGAATGTACTTCAATTTGTATAAAAATCTGAATTAATGTTATGGCTAAATAAACTTTTGAACATATACAATAACATTTTTTAGAAAATTTATAACTATTTCTTATGATGTCCTTTCCTGTAGGCTCACGCAAATCTATGCAGCTTTCAAATTAATAAACAAGCTTCCAAAGCTCTGCTTGATTTTAAAATGAATTTGCCTAAATGTTTTTGCAAATATTGAATATAAAATTTGAAAGGTTGATTTTTTATATGCTTTTACAAAGGGTTTGTCAAATAAGATAATCAAATGGTTTTCCAAATGTTGAATATATAATTTGAAAGGTTGATTTTTTGAATGCTTTAACATGGGTTTGTCAAATAAGATGATATAAGATGAAATTTGTCATTTGGAAAAATATTTATGAATGTATCTATGTAAATAAATTTTCTTGGCCTTTTTTCTCTTTATTTCTTATTCTTTTACAAGTTAGGCTACTTAATTTTTTTTAGATGTTTCATTAAAAACATAATTAATTCGTCGAATTTAAATCCAATCCAAAATTCTTTTATTATGTGTTACAACAGATTTAATTAGTTTCACTAAAATCATAACTAATTTAGTCGAGCTAAGACAAGGTACCACATAATGCTATGCTAAAAATAAGAGACTTCAGGCCTGGCCCAACGACAAGAGACGAGCCGTAAATTTTTTTAAAGAATAAACCCGGGCCCGGCAGAAAATTTAAAATCGATATTTATAAAATAATAAAATATTTTTAAAAATTGTTGAATAATTGATTAATATATCATATTCATTCACTTCTCATATTCCATATCATTTCAAAATAATTGTATCGAAAATTTTTTATAAATCCGGGAGGGGCAATTAATTTTTTTAAAAAAATCAGGACTGAACAAAAAATTACAAAAAATCCATTCCGGGCTTAAAATGAGAACTTTTGCAGTTCTCTGCTAAAAATGTTATTTTAAATTTTCGATATATATAATTATTTTCTGGCCTTTAATTTTATTAGGTGAAAAAATAGGCAAAACCCAAAATAATTTTTTATAAAATGTAATCTAATTAAAAATCCAGGGTGGTAATAAAATTATACAAAAATTTTTCATGACAACATTAGCAATCAAAAGCCCTCCCACTTTTTATGGATAAGCCTTACTTGTATTAGAGCTTTCGCTAAATCGAATGTAAAATATACATCCACCACTGCCAAGACATGAAAAGCGAAGTAAATACACTACTTTAGAAAATAAGTTTACAGTTTGTTATTACCAATGCTGTGAACTTGGAGAATCCGTTTAAAAAAAATATTAATCAAAATAACACTTCAGAGATCTTTTAAATTTGTGCTAGTCCTTTTATAAACACATTACCTGTCAGATTAGAAGGTCATCAAATAAAAATGACAAATGGATTTATTAAATATTCCGAATAATTCGTTTTATTCGAATCGAATAAATAATTATTCGTATTCGGATAAAATAAATAATTTATTATTCGTATTCCTAATTATTCGAATCGAATTATTTTGAATAGGCCCAGTGGCGTAGAAAAGGGGGGGTTGGAACCCTTCCCCATAAACTCCGAAAAAAAATTTTTTTTTAATTTTTTTTTATTGCAAATAATTTTATTTAAAAAATGATTTCCATTTATAAATAAAATTATATACGATATGAAAATGAAATATATTTAAAAAAACAAATAAGAATTTTTAATTTTAAATGATAACATGGTTTAAAAATATATATTAAAAATTATATATAAAATATTAAATAACAATAAAAATATATTGTTAATTTTTTATCCTTAAATTAGATATTTATAAATTTAATAACAAAATTTTTAGTGTTAAACTAATTAGATTTTTCTTTTTTCTCTTTAGCTTTCACCTTTTCTGGTGGTAAGCTCCTTCAACATCTCTCTCCACTTTATGTTATTCATACAATCTCTTTTATCTATTTTATACTTCTTTATATTGGCTCTAACTTTATGGCCCCATTGAAGTTTTGGCCTTCCTCTTTTACGTTTGCCCATCACTTCCAAACTTTCAACTTTATTTCCTATGTAGTTCATAGGCCTTCTCATTGTGTGCCCATACCACCTAAGTCTGTTTACCATTAACTTAGTCTTAATGGGCACTACCTTTAAACTATTTAGTATTCTTGTACTGCGCACCTTATCCTTTCTTGTTACCCCAGCAATCATCCTCAGCATTCTCATCTCCATAGTTTGTAGACTTCTCTCGTCTGATTCTTTGGTTGGCCATGTTTCCGAACTATATAGAATAGTTGGTTGTACTATGGAACTGTAGATTTTTCCCTTTAATTTGTGTGGGATTCTTTTGTCAAATAGCACTCCAGATAAAGATCTCCACTTTAACCACCCTTGATTAATCTTATTCTTTATCTCTTTTTCTATTGTGCCGTTTGTTTGTATAGTGGAGCCCAAATATTTACAGCTTTTAATTGCGGATATCTGCCAATCATTTATATCAATACTCTCCGTTTCATCTCCTCCTATCACCATATACTCCGTCTTTTCTCTATTTACTTTTAATCCGTGCGTTTCTAGGATATTTATCCAATTCACTAACCTTTCTTTCATTTCATCCTTGGATTCGGCAAGTATCACAATATCATCTGCAAATATCATATTCCACGGGACTGTTTGAGGTATAGACTGTGCTAATACATCTATTACTGTAATGAAGAGAAGTGAGCTGAGAGCCGACCCTTGATGAACTCCTTCGGCTATTGTGAAGCCTGCTGAAGTACCTGTTGTGCTACGGACCATTGTTGTATGTCCCATATACATATCCTATATTATTCTTATATATTTTTCGGGAACTTTTTTGTGGCGTAGCGCCCACCAGATAAGTTTTCTTGGGATTCTATCGAAGGCCTTTTCTAGATCGAGAAAGACCATGTGTAGCTTTTTGTTCTTTTCTCTGTATTTTTCACTCATTTGCCTAATTTCATGGATAGCATCGGTTGTTGATCTTCCAGGCATAAAGCCAAACTGTGTCTCTCCTATTTCGATTATATCTCTTAATCTTTTTTCTATTATTTTTTCGTATAGTTTTAGACAGTGTGACATTAGTTTTATGCCCCTGTAATTTTGACAATTGTGTGGATCCCCTTTATTTTTGAAGATAGGAACTAGATAGCTCTTCCTCCATTTTTGGGGAACCTCTTCATTTCCAAGTATTTTATTGTACAGATTTGTGAGGAGATGTATTCCATCATCTCCTAGTGCTTTAAGGCTTTCTATTGGAATATCGTCTGGACCCCTAGCTTTGTTGTTTTTCATATGCTTGAGGCATGTGATTATTTCTTGTTCCGTTATAGGTTGTACAAGGTTTTGACAAGGGGAGTGTTCATCGAGATGCAATATATGGGAATTAAAGTTGAGAAGCTCCTGAAAATATTCTTTCCATCTATTCATTATTTCTTTTTCCTTTATTATCAATTTCCCATCTTTATTTTTGATTACTTTCGGAGCTCCGTTTATATCCCTAGAGTTCTTTTCTCGCTGTTTGGCTAATTTGTACATTTTATTTTGCCCTTCTTTGGTATGTAGATCTTCGTACATGTCATCGTATGCCATAGATTTGGCCCTAGCCACCGCCTTTGTAGCTAATCTCTTGGATTTTTTGTATCTTGACTTGTCATCTGCATTTTTGGATTTGTACCATATTTTATAAAGGGCTTTTTTCTCCTGTATAGTGGTTTGTACCTCTTGATTCCACCACCATAGTTCTTTGTGTGATTTGTTGCCTCCTCTTGTCAAGCCTAGCGTCGATTTTGCAGTGTCTATTAATCTGGATGAAAGGTCTGTCCAGATTTTTTCACTGACTTGTGAGCAATTTATTGTTTCAATGTTTGCATTGATTGCAAAGGCATCTGTCATTGTTTTTAATTTGCCCCATTTGATGCATGGTTCCAGTTTTATCTTATTTTGATTTATTTGAGATTTGTAAATCCATGATTAGTAGCTTGTGTTGCGCGGCGATATCTTCTCCTGGGATGACTTTGCAGTCTATTACATCTTTTAATCTTCTGCGAGAGATTAGCATGTAATCTATCTGTGTTTTCCTAGTACCACTTTCATATGTTATTAAATGACTATCTTTTTTTCTATAGTAGGTGTTGGTTAAGGCAAGGTCGAAGGCTTGCGCAAATTTCAGTACGTGCTCTCCTTCATCATTTCTTTCTCCGTATCCAAAACCAACATGATGCCTTTTGTAGCTATCTCTTGCTTTCCCCACATGCGCATTTAAGTCACCACCAATTATGACTAGGTCATCCTTAGGGATTTCCATTACAGCTTCATCAAGGATAGCTCTAAAGTCATCTTTCTCTTCTTCCTTGCAACCCGTTTGAGGAGCATATACTGATAGGATGTGTAGTATTGATTGACCAATGCAGAGTTTTATCTTCATTAGTCTATCAGAGATCCTGTTGACTTCTACTACTGAAGAGGTTAGGTCTTGGCTGAGGATGATGCCGACACCGTTCCTATTGCTAACAAGTCCATTATAGTACAATTTATACCCATCTCCAATCATCAAAGTTTTCTGTCCTTTCCATTTCGTCTCTTGTATACACGCTATATCAACTTTTCTCTTGTTCAACATTGATGCCAATTTTCTCGTCTTACCTTTAAGCGTCCCAATATTCAAACTTGCCAGTCTTGTCTCCTTTGCTTTGACCTTTACTTTATTTTTCGGAGGTCTACACCCTGCGCGTCGCATGGAGGGAACGCCCTAGCTTTCATATTCATATTTTCATTTGTTTATTGGACAGGTATCCTTAGCACCCGGCTGTCCAGGCCTGTCGGTGACCGGGGTGTCATCTCTAAGCTCCGAAATTCATCATACAATATGTCTTTACACATCAGTCATCGAAGAAAAACTTGAAAGTTTTTATGGTTCTTACCAGGATTAAACCCGCGTCCTTGTTCATACTCGTGTTTCCAAGCCTACATCTTACCCATTAGGCCACCCCGACGATTAATTAGATAGTTTTAAAAATTTTAATTAATTTTTTATAATTATTAAATAAATAAAAATCATTTAATTTGGTAAATTTAACGAGAAAGTAAAGGTGATCGCTAATATGTTTGGGATTAAAAATTTTAAACCTAGAGTAGTTATGCTAGATAGTCCAATCGCTTAAATATTGATGCATCTACGATTGAGGATTTTTATAAAATAAATATTTTTACTCCCCTTATTGATACATTTTTATTTCAATTAATGAAAGATTTATTAGTCACAATTTTATTTTAAACAGCTTTTATTTTCTTTTGCCGGTTGAGTCTAAATACACTTGAAAAGTGTATTCTGATGAATTGTCAGGATTGTATGATAAATTACTTTGTGATGTCGAATTTTGGTATAGAAATTTTGACAGAATAGAGTACTCTTTGAGGCCAAAATATGCTTTGCAGGCCTTTTCCATGTATAATTGCACTTCAGATTCCCTCCTAATATCAAATCATTGCTTTTTATCATATCTACCTTACCGATAAGCACACTAATGAAAGGTCTTTTTCAACTCTGAAAAGGTTAAAAACCTATTTAAGAAATAGCACCGGTGAAAGCCGTTTAAATGGATTCGCAATATTAAATATTTATAAGGAGATTATTGTAGATAAAAATTTGATTCTAGATGAATTAGTCAAATCTCAGAGAAAAGTAGACCTCTCTTTATAAATTCAAATTAAAAAATTTATTATAATAAGATCTTAGTCATAAAATTTTTATATTCAAAACGTAACTATAATGAATTATTAGTAATAATATTTATAATCTGCAAAAGTGGGCCCGGCCCGTACGGGCTTCGGGCCTTATTTTTTTTAAGAAAATTAGGGCCGGTGTAACGTGTGAAAGTGATTACCATGAGATTTTGATTTTTATCGCTTCAAATACATTGGGGGCCATTTAAATCATCAAAATCTCACGGTTATTCAATATTTCAAAATCTCATAGATATTTTTAAAATCTCGCATTATTAATTTAAATATACTTTTAAAACGTCAGATTTGAATGAGGCTGTCAAATTAGAAATATTTCTATATAATACAATTTAATTTGAAATTCTTTTTCATTATGAAGTAAATTTTTAACAATATATTTTTTATTTCAGAAATATTTTAGCTCAAATTATAATGATATATATGACTTCCTAAAATGTTCTAAAGTTCCAGTGCACCGCCTTCAAGATTATAGAAAATCAATTATTCTATGGGGAAAGTAAATTTTAGATATGTCATGATTAATTTATTAAAATTAGCCATTATAAGTTTAATGCAATATATTATTTTTTAACATTGAAAAATGCTCAGGCCATTGATTATTATCTTTTTTTCATCTAAAATTAATTATAGCTGCAAATGTAAGTATATATATATATATGTGTAAGAACATTTGATAAAATTTTACATATAGGCATTATTAAATGCTATTTTACAACTAAAATTTAATTTAGATTATCACATAAAGATGAAAAGTAAATGTTAGATACTTTTATTATAATGTATATTGGGCTTATAAATGATTGCATAATTAATTTATTAAAGTTAGGTATTATAATATATACAACTAAAATTGTATGACAAAATTAAGTGCAGTTTATTATTCTAGCCATTGATTATATATATTTTTTCTGCATCACAAATATTATTATATATATAATTTAATGATATTTTAGAAGAAAGAAAAGTTATGCTGATAGGAGATGAACAAAAAAAAAATTAAAACAATACATGAGGGGGGTGTATCTACAGTTGCAGGTATTGCTATGGGAGGGCATCTGGGGATTAATAAAACTAATCAAATAATAGCTGAAAAGTAAAAATTTGCAATATTCTTTTAATTATATTTTTTAAGCTTTTATTGGTTGGGGAGCAATAAAAGTGTTAGAGAGTTTATCAAATTCTGTGAGGTTTGTCAAAAGCAGTCGTTTTGATAAAACCTCAAATGTTTTGCACAATATTAAAGTTGTGCCAAAGTCTTGGTATCAAATTGGCATCGATTTAATCCAGATGCCAGAATCCAAAGAAAAATACAAATATATTTTATGTGCCATACGCTATTTTTCAAAATATTGAATGGCTATTCCTATTAAGGATAAAACAGCTAAATCTGTTGTAAAAGCCTTATACATCATTGTCAACACCCACCAATGTTATGAAGTAATAAAATAAAAATACCAATTTTAGCTGAATTTTATTATATTAATATATATTTTTTTAAATTTAATAAAACTAAAATATATATTTATTAAAGATTCAGATAAATGATCAAGGCAGGGAGTACAGAATTCCATAAATATTGTGGGATTGTTTAGAGAGTAACATCAGCCTACCACCCACAAGCAAATGGTTTGGTTCTTGCTACAGTTTGTTGATCCAAAGTCTCCCAGAGGTATTGTATTTAGGATATATTTGAATTATTTTTTGAATGATAACCTTATAATTATTTTTTGAATAATAGCCTTATAATTATTTTTAATGTTTTTATTATAACTAATGCATTGCCTTTAGATAGTAGTTCCCAAAATGGCCTTTATGATGAAATTATCCCACTTGCTACGGAGTTTGTTGATCCAAACTCTCCCAGAGGTATTGTATTTAGGATATATATTTGAATTATCTTTTGAATGATAATCTTATAATTATTTTTTGAATAATAGCCTTATAATTATTTTTAATGTTTTTATTATAATTAATGCATTGCCTTTAGATAGTAGTTCCCAAAATGGCCTTTATGATGAAATTATTCCACTTGCTATGGAGTTTGTTGATCCAATTCTTTCTTTGTTTCTTTCTTTCTCCCAGAGGTATTGTATATAGGATATATTTGAATTATTTTTTGAAAATAAAGCAGCACGTGTGTTACTTATAGATAGTGGTTCCCAAAATGTTGAGTTTGAAGATAAAAATATTCAGCTTGACAGGGATTTTATCCATCCAAAGACTCCCATAGGTAATGTTATTTCTGATATATATTTGATTTATTTTTTAATTTATTACGTATACATAATTGGATGATGATATTTTGATAATAAATAAATTAGAAAATATCCCTAGATATTTTTTTCCTACAACAAAGGTATGGAAAAAATATCATGCTAAAATATATGGTCTAAAGCCTCCCAAACGTTGTCGATGTAGACTATGGGAAACTACTTGGTGAACCCACCATCCTGGTGCAAATTGAAGGTGATGGGAATTGTTTTTATAGGTAAAACATATTAATATAAAATTTCATTTTATTCTACTTTATATAATTTAGGGCGATTAGTGTAGAGCTTACTGGAGCTCAAAATTCCCATGATATTCTCAGGCAATGGTTGGCACAATTTATGCTAACATCCGAGATGGGAAAGGTAATTGAAAATTATCTTCACGACTCGAACAAAAAAATAGACATAAACTTATGTCTTAAATAATGTAATGACACAGCAGATATGGGCTTCTGACACAGAAGTCAGGGCGATGGCCACAATGTTAAATACGGCTATTTTTACTTATATAAAATATAATGATAATTTTGTATGGGCCCGATATGACCCATTTTATACTCGCGACAATATTAAAATATTTAATAATAATTTTATTTATATAAAAAATGGGGGGAGTCATTTTGAAAATGTTTTAGATTGCGATTTATCTTCCATCTAATCACTATTTATTATTTTTATTTAAATATATAAATATATTTCATTCATATTATAATTTATCGCCTTATATATATTTTTTATGAAAGTTGTAGTTTATAAATAATATTCAATTACATTCTGATATGCAATATATGATAATTATATTTTTCCATTATGTTTTTATTAAATTTAAAATTATGTATAAATATTTATATCAATAAAGTTCTTCGTCTATTTTCTTATACCAAATAAAGTTTTATCTAATATTTGTGACCCAATTGTACAAAATAATATAGAGATATTATTTTTAAAACATTATATTAGGTAAACAAAATAAGCATTACGACTAAGCCATTTAGGCTAAGAATTTATCTTACTGTTTCTTTGCGTGATTTTTAGAGGGTTTGGTAGAAAAGACGGTTTGCCTCTAGTAAATTTTCTGTCATATATGAGCTTTGTCTAAATTAATGTCTATCGAGAAGATGTACTTTGTATAAGAAATATCATGGGATCGGAGTATTTGGTTATTTTATAAATTTCATGTTGTGTAAATTAGCATGTTAGTAAGGATCTCTTCTCTACCTAAATATTACTAAACTTTAATTATGATATTGTTTGGAGTCTCCTATCAATAATCTGAACTAGAGGTCTAAATTGGGTGGTTTTTTCGCCCGTACTTTAAAAAAATATTTTCAACATTGGGCGAGAGGGTTAAAAAATTTGGGAGAATTTGATATTTTTCAGGCGAAATGAGCAGAACAGTAAATAGTTTTTCATAATATTCCATATTATATGTTTAATTAAAAATACATTAAAATAAATAAAGAGCCAAACCAGCCATAAAATAATTTTAAAACAAAATATATATAAAAAAAATTATAAGTGAGAGCGAGGGCAGGTTAAATAAATCTTTTCGCTAAAAACACACCCATTACAGACCTCTAATCTGCATATCTTATCACACACTATTTGGTATGATATGCAGACTAAAAATATAAATTTAAAACTATAGAGAGGCGGCGACTATTTAGATAAGATAGATAAAAAAACAATTTAAATAAAAAATGTACGCTACTTGGATTTGAACCCGCATTTTGAGGATAGGTATGTAAGTCTTACTAACTAGACTACCCACCACACCTTGTAATGCTTAATTTTATTTGTTATATATAATCTACTTTTTAATTAAATTTATACGTATCAAAAAGAGAAATTTTATTATATTGTTAACTTTAATGATGTAAAGATGAGCTCTTGAAATGAAACAATATATATTTTACAAAGCATTACTAAAATATTATTTTAAAACATAGATTAAAATTAAATAGTTAGGTGTGATACCATTATTGTCTCTATATTATATCTTATATCCTTAACTTTAATGATGTTCTTTGATTTTACAGCTCACATTATTCGACTTAATGATCTTAAAAAAATAAAGATGAGTTCTTAAAATGAAACGTATATATCTTGCAAAGCATTATTAAAATATTATTCTAAAACATAGATTATAATTTAACAGTTAGGTTTTATACCATTATTGTCTCTATATTATATTATCATTTAAATTCATGTCATGAAAATTTTTGCTTTAGATTTATCGCTTCAAAAACATTGGGGGCCATTATCATCAAAATCTCACAACCCATCCGTGTGAAAGTGATTGCGTGAGATTTCGAAATCTCACATATCACTTTCACACGTTACACCGGGTCGGGCCTTAAAATTTTTTAAAAATATATCTAAATTTATCAATTTTATGTTGAATTTTTTATGTAAAATAAAAATATGTGATTTTATTTATTGAAAGTAGACGCCAATTAACATATATCGTTTATTTTGAGTAATTATAAAAATTAATTTCTATATTTAAATAAATTCGGGCTGGGCCGGCAAAATTTTTTAAAAAAAATTTCGGGTTCGGCCTGGCCGGGCAAAACTTTATACAATAAATCGGGCCGGGATGCAGATCACTAATTTATATATTATACTATTTTTAATAAAAATATTGCATTTGCACTAAGAATTAGTAATCTGCATCGGGTCTAATTTTTCAAGCCCGGCTCTGCTCGAAATTATTTTAGCCCGAAATTTTTTTTATAAATTTTTGTCGGCATGGCCCGAATTTATTTATTTAAATATAGAAATTCATTTTTATAATTATTCAAAATAAAAGATATATGTTATATGGCGTTTAGTTTTTATAAATAAAATTAAATATTTTTATTTTAAAAAAAAATTCCAAGGCCCGATCCAACCCGGCCCAAATTTTTTTAAAAATATTAGGACCGGTCCCGATTTTCCTACTTTTGCGGATCTATAATAAGAATTATTTATTTTATTAATATGCTCATTTGTATTAATCTAATATATATAATCTCCATAATCAAAACAAGATCGTTTTCGTATCTTCCTAATGTATTTAAAATTTAAGGAGACTATATAATGTAATGTTAATTTTTTGCTATCTACGAGAGTCGAACCACAAACCTACCGTTTCAAGGGCCTATGCTTTAGGCATGCACCAACTTGAATATAATTAAATTTAAAATATTAATTATATATATATTTATTAATAGCTGATATTTTTAAAATTTTGCCGTTTATTACCATAACTAGCTGATGTTGAAGGGTAATTATTTTGTTTGTGTGTATGGTAAATTTTATAAAAATATCAAAATTTAGCAGAAAAAGAGGTAAAATTGTTGCAATACAGTGAGCTTTAAGAGTATTAGAAATATCAAAATCTAAATTTGTGATGGAAATCATATTGTATAAAATTTAAAATAGATGCTTGAAGATTTTTGAATTTTAAATGTTAGACATTGGCCTGAAAATTTTTTTTTTGCAGACATAGGTAGGCCTGATTAAAAAACCAGTGCTCATGCAACTTTCATATTCTGATTGTATTTTTAAATGAATTATGACTTTTACATATTTTATTTCAGTTCTTAACTACCAAAATTATTATTGTCTTTGGCGGGCTTGAGAAAATTTTCTCAACATGATTATGAGCGTGAACCTGTTGGAAAATTTTTTATATTAGATATTAGGCATAATATTTATATGGGTCTCAGGTAAAAGCTAATTTAATATATTTTTACTTAAAAAATAGTATTCACTATTAGTCCAAATGAGTTAGTCTTGGTTTGAAGTAGGATTGAGATTTACCTATCTCCAGGCTTGAGAAAAAAATTTCAAAATTATTAAGCGTTGGCCAGGTTTAAGAAAAAAAATTTAAAATTATTATGGGTGGGGCTAGGCTTGGAAAATATTTCTATGAATTATATTGGACTGGGCTTAGGGAAAATTTTCCAAAATTATTATCAGCTTGGACGCATGGGAATTCTATTATCAACTATGGATCAGACATTGACCTAAAACAAATTTTTTTGCAGGCCTGGGGATCTGGCCTGAGGGGGGAGGGGGTTATAAAGAATAAAAAGATATAATTTTCAAATAACAAGTAACAACTATCATAAAAGTAGGGAGAAAAACTAACTAATTACCACTCAACCCCGTCATTCTTGACGGGTTATTAGCTAATATTATAATTTTTAAATACCGCACAAAAATTACCCATATTTTATTGTAATTCTATTTTTTTTAAATAGAATGAATTTTAAATACAATCTGTATAAAATTTATACATTTTGAAATTTATTTTATTGTATAAATAATAAATAAAATCTATATGAAATTCTCTGCAAAATTTTGTTATATGCAAAAATTTTATTAAAATAATTATTTTTAACAAAGAATAAGATATATTGAGTGATCATAAAAAATGGGAGGTTTGGGGGGGGCGATTTTATTCTTCTTTCTACACTGAATGGATTGAAGTAATTTACAATTGAATTGACTAAACATTGATAAAATTACAGAATAATGCTTTCAGTCGCGTATTGATCATAAATTTGGCCAAAATTTTGTTACTAATATTTTTTTCATTTATGCTGGCTACTATAGTGGTTAGACACCAATAAAGCACAAAATTGGCAAATTCTTAGAATGCGATTTGGGGCGAAGTCCCAAAAAAATTTTTAACCCCCCCCCTCCCACATGGATCAATCCTGGCTACGCCACTGAATAGGCCTAATGTGTATATATTGAAGTATAATAATAAATGAATGAAAAAAGTCTGATTTTGAGTCATTTTTTTATGTTCCCTGAAGCCGGACCCTTTTTTAAATTTTATTCCTGTACCCGAACCAGGACCCTTTTTTTGTTGAAGGGTTCAACATCCCTTGTTAAAAAATATCATTTTTTATCGTGCTAGAATGGAAAATAAAAATTAAAAAATATGTTTTAAAAATTAAAATTCCCATAGCGAGCTTTAACATTAACCAGAGAAAAGATTATGAAGAAAAATGTTATTGGATGCTAGATATTTTTTTAAAAAAATAATCGTATTAGTCCGATAAGGAATTATCGCCAACAGGCTGATTATAATTTTTATGCTATGAAATGTCGGAAAGAGAATCGAGTAATTATCATGATTGCCTCTAGGGTAAACAGTAGGCTATATCAATTTTTTTAAGGTGACATTTTATATTTTTGTTAAATTTTAAAAAAAAATGAAAATAACATTATACGATATTTGCAATTAATATGCTCCTTAAAAAGACAAACATAAATATTACTCACGTGATTATCATCCCCCATTTTATTTCAATGGCCACAAAATATAAGAAATAAGAATATAGAAAAAGTCGCTATATTCTAAAACAGATGTATGCTTCTATTTATTTAACGCGTTTAAATAATTATATATAAAAATGTAAGTTTTTCGATTCTAAATGATTAATTTATACTAAAAAATAGATCTATAAAGTATAAAAAAAAATTCTATAATGTAAAAAGAAGGTGCAAAAGTTGAGCACATAAGCTGTCTGAATTAAAATGATACGGTCAAAAACAGATCTGCCCGAAAGATCGCTTAAATGTATAAATTTTCTTAAAGTGTGTGCAATCACTAATTAAAAATTGGTGGTTTTTTAAAAAAAAATATTTTTCTTGAAAGAGGGATATACTTAGACCTGTGCGCCGATAAAACTATCAGCGGCCGGCGCAATTTTTAAAAATCTAAAAAATCGGCGCAGTTATTAATTTTTATAACATAAATTTTTTTAATTGCTTATAAATTTTTTTAAAAAAACAAATAAATATACACTATTCTACAGATATCTCGGCATATTTTTTAATATTCATTTAATAGAAAACTCATTATAAAGCCAAAATCGATTTCGTAATTTTATAATTATCATGTATTAAAAATTATTTTATTTAAATTATTGGGACATAATGATGATCTCCTTGAATTTTCAATCCAGCGGTAGAGAAAACTCTTTCACAAGGTTTGCTAGTCGCCGAAAAGAGAAGAGAACTGGAAAGATTGGGAAGTTCACTCTTCTTTTCTCTCCAAAAATTTAGAACGTCCATATCTTGTGAATGTCGTTTTTCAAGAAAACTGTGGCATTCTTGTTCTAAGTCACCTAACTTGGAATCATAATTTATATTTTTTGAATGTTTATTTGCCAATTTTGTCAAATAACTTGAATTTAATAATTCATCTTCATCCTCATTAGCTATATTTACTACCTGATAATCATCATTCTTTATAAGTTTAAGATGTTTTATTATAAATTCTGAAGCTGAGCAATTTTGCTCTATTAAATACTTTGACACAATTGTCAATTTTTAAAATCTAGGATCTAAAAGAGAAGCCAATACCTTAGATAATTTTAAATAAAAAATAAAAGAATATACTTATATAATATTATTTGCAGATTACAAACCGGAAATCGTAAGGCAAGTTTTTTTAGTATATTTTCTTTAAGTGAAATAATTTCAGAACTATCACTATCATTTACTAATAAATGTGTTTCAATTTCACTTCTAAACTAGTAACGCCAAATTTAAAGTTGTACTGAAAGAAATTCGACAGTTTCTTTAAATTTTGAAAGAAATGCTAATAGTTCTTCTACCAGATCAGATTCATAATTTGAGAAAGTGCTTCCCAATTATTTTCAAAACATTATTAATTAAATCTTTATTTAATCCAGATATGCTTTCTAGCATAATTAATATACTATGCCAACGTGTTGGGCTTGGGATATTTAATTTTAAGGTTTTCATATACGTGGAATTATTGTTATTATTATCATTGGAATTGCCAATTTGAAAACGGGTACTCGGGTATGGATCAATGCTGTCAAGATCTAACATGTCTGATGTTAAATCTAATGTATACTTATTTTCTTTGATATTCCTCGAATTTAAATTCAACTTCTGCAGTTTTATATCTTAGAGCAGTAATAATTTCCCTAATTATTTTGCAAAAAATTTTCAGACTATGGATTTTTTATTATCCAGAGTTAGGATACTAAAATTATTTATAGAATTATTAAATCCATTTTAAAAATATGTAAAATTATGGTAACTTTTGGAATTTTAGATTTTTGATTGATTGAATTCTATAATGAGTCAATATAATTATGATTTTTAAAATAGTAGAAAATAAAAATTCATCAAAATCCTGATTAACATTAAAAATTACAAGAGTGATGTTGACGAATTATTAGAATAAAAAGGTATAAAATATGAAAGAAATTTCTGCGCCGGCCGTGCGCCGCCGACATGAAAATCGGCGGCGCGCCGGCGTGATTTTCTTAAACGGCGGCTTTTTCGGCGTGATTTTCTTAAACGGTGGCATTTTCGGCGTAACCAAAAAAGGTCGGCGGCCGGCCAAAGGCCGATCGGAGCACAGGTCTAGATATACTTAAAACTAGAAATGCTTATAATCAATAAAAAAATATCTATCGGCAAAAGATATGAAAATTCAAATTTAATATGGATTTTGATACTGAACTTTGGTTAATTATAGCTATAAGGGCAACTTCTAGAGATATAAAATATTTTTCAAAATGATTATCGTATCATTCTTGAAATATAAGTATATTATCTAATCTATAGGTTGGTATCGTATATTAATTATAATGCGAGATTTTTAGATGAGGGGAAACATTTTATTAAGAAGCTACATAGTAAATGAGATCAATGATATATCATGAAACTCACCAAGCAAAAATAATAAGTTCCAAAAAAACATGCAAGATTTTCTCGACCAACATGGTATACTCCTATCAGGAATCAAAAAATGTGGCTGAATTTTGAGGGATGTGAATATACTTTTCGTTTTATTATAATGTTCAAGATCGATTTCGATTTTCTATATTCATAGGAGCACAGTAGCAACCAATGATTTAAAAACGAGGTCAAAATTAAAAAAAAATTTTGATATAATATTTATAATTATGTTAAAATAACATAAAACGATATTAAAAAATATCAAAGCGGCGAAAAGGTTCGACTCAACTCCGGATTAAGGGTATATTTTTAAACTCAGCGTCCACCGGACCCCTGTAAAAATGGGTTCCGAAATGTAATTAAAAATCACTCTGGCATTGAAACAAGACAGCACAAAGAACATAAAAAAGAAGTGTTATCAAAATTCATGCGAATGGAGGATTTTCTTAAATATCAAAGCAATAATAACAAATACAGTAAAGTTGATTGATGAAATTGCAAACTTTTTGCAACAATTTTAAGTTTTTAAAATGGAAGGGACTCGATTCTTTTACATTTTTGAGAAGCGAGTGTAAATATTAATCGAAAGATCCATCTCATAAAATGACTTGGAAATATTACCCGCAACAAAATATGTTGAATGCTGTTATAATCGGTTTTTTTTACTATTTTTTTACACGCAATAATTTGGATTTGTAAAAATGGCGCATGAGTTTGATTTTTGATTATATTATTTGTAAGACTCATGATGAGTCCTATTTTATTTATTTTAATATGTATCAATATTTTTGATTATTAATGTATTATTTTTATTTATCAAATAAAAGGGCTGAAATTTGCCAAAAAGATATATAATTTAATTTTCATTTTTTATTAAAAATAAAACTTTAAAAAAAAAGATGTGTAGTATTTTTTTTAAAGAAATAAGTAAGTGGTACCACCATTGTAAAAGAAATTCTATTCTCTAGGAATAAGTAAGCGAAACAACCACTCGAAAAAAATGCTATCTATGATATTCTAATATAGGCTTAGCAGAGTTCAAAAACGGTAGCAAACAAATCTAAGAACTAGAATACTTTTTAAAATTTTAGGAACCCAAACCGGTTCCAACAAAAGTATATAACTATTATCTATCTGTCTTTTGTCTAATATGTTTTAATTTCTAAAATAGAAAAATTGGTATTGGAAAACAGAAACGAATCAAATATAAAGAACAACCTTTTTAAAACTTATAATCGGTACCAAAATCGCTTTTTAAAAAGTATTTCGAACAGAAATCTTTTTGGTTTTCTGGGCATGCTGATGTGATATATGATTGTTGTAATATGTAAATTCGTTAAATTTGTACTTTATATTTAATTTGCATAAAGAGTTCTTTTGGATTTATTATTATAACGCGTGATAAAAATATTATATTTGAATAGTGAGAAATGAAAATAATTTAAGTTATGAATATTTTTTATAAAGAAGATTGAAAAGAGTATAAAAACTCCAATTTTTACATTTGAGATAATCTTTTATAATTATTAACTTTTTTATATTTTATTTTTTACTTTTATTAATCTTTTTTTATTATTTTTACTTTTATAATTTTGTTAATTTGATAATGTTATAATTTTGAATAAAGGAATAAATTGATTTCATGATTTCGTGATTCCTAATTATTATTAATTTCTTTTTTATATATATATTTCTTTTTATATTTAGGTTTTGATTCACAATGACAAATCTCCTCCTTGTGACAATGGTGTTGGAGAGAGGAGGCGACAGGGCCATTACAACTTTCAGTCTAATGCAAATCAATAAATACGGTGGGACAAGGAGATGTGTCAAACTGTATTCTAATACAAAAAAAAATTCCAGAAGAACGTAAGAAAAATATATAAATAAAAGTGAAAAAGAAAAATTATTTTGATAAGATTATGTTTATGTAAAATATAAAATCTAAAATTAAAGACAAAGGTAACATTCATAGTAGATATAATTGTGTTTAGTTATTTAAAGGTGATAATTAGGAATGTTATATTTAGAAGTTACTGGTAAACTAAAAACCATTGGAATTTTGAAACTAATAGAGACTATCATATTTTAGATTTTAGAATTATTATTAATTGATCACTAGAAATAACTATGACAAAGAAAAAGAAACATAAATTGCGAAAGTTAATATTAAACTAATAGTTTGCTAAGATATAATTTCGGCGAATAAGAGTAGAATATAAATTTATTGTTAGGAAATAGTTGATTAAATTCTTATTGAAGATTTCCGTTTAACTTTTATTTTAAGGGCTGCGAGAGATAAAACAGCCTCAAGGATTAATGTGAATGTAGTATATTAGGTTGTAGATTAACCAAAAATCTTCATAAAGAGAAACGGCTTTCGTCATTAGAAAATTTATGCCGCAATCGAGCTCAATTAGGGATCGGATTTTTATTTTTTTGAATCATAAATAAGATTTGAGATCAATTATGCAACATTATTCTAATAATAACAGAAAGAAAAACATGCTTTAGAAATATACATATCAGTTTTCAACAACGGTTGTGCGAAAAATTATAATGATTAGATTTCATAAGTTCTTCGAAGACGTGGGGTGAAAACCATAGTGATTAGAGTTAAAGGGTTGTTCATAAACGTTAGTATGAAAACTTTTATGATTAGATGTCATTGATTTCTCAACAACGTATGTATGAAAAGAGATTTATATATTTCAGCAGTTTTTTTTTTAAAGACTTGAGTGTCAAAGAGTACATGAGGAAATAAATAAACAATGATAAATTTTTTTAAAAGATAGATTTTGATATATATTTTAGAATAGGATTTTTAGATATAAATTTAGTATAGACATGGCTGAAAAGAAGATGAGGATCAATAGCTAAAGGATGAGTACAAGTAAATTTTTCAATGAAAATATGGGTCTAGGCTTCATTAAGGGGAAAGGGGTGATAGAATTTGATGTATTTATATAATTTATTATATATATTTTTGCTACGGATTATAAATTTAAGATTTAGTATAATTTACGCCATTTATTAAAGGCAGAATTAGATTAGAGGAGATAAATGTAGACATTAGGATGAAGTTGGTATATTTATATATTTTATTAGTATATTTGAATTAGGTAGTTTATATTTGAGAATAAATATAAAAAAGTGATAAAATATTTCAGAAGTTATTTAAATAGATTATTTTAGTTAGAAGTAGATTAGATGTGATTACCTGAAACCTTAAGATAAAGTCAATATCTCAGCAAAGGCAAACTGTAGTAGAAGACCCGGAAGTTTAAAAGATAGATACGATTACAAGAATTAGAGACAACAACCAATCGAAGAAGGATAGAAAACAATCTACGATAAATTGTAAAGAAATTAAGACAGACTAGCAAAACAAAGGTTGAAAAAGAAACTGGATGTCATCGATAATCGTTCATCAAGCGTGGATCGTGGAAAACAGGCGTTTATCAAGTTTTTCAGTCGCCTACAGAGATAAAAAGCTGATCGTTTCCCAGGGTGACAAGCGACAGAAGATAGAATTCAAAAATTTCAAGCGATGATCGGATACAAACGGTCGTTCGAAACCAAGAATAAGAGGCAGCCTTCGTTAGAACTTAGAAGACAGCAAAGATTAAGAAGAATAGATATGGTGTATATACGAAGTCAGTAAAGTCGAAATCGAAAGAAGATTGATTATTCGCAGAATGTTGGGTCTAATTTAAGTGGGGAGGTGTTGTAATATGTAAATTCGTTAAATTTGTACTTTATATTTAATTTGCATAAAGAGTTCTTCTGGATTTATTATTATAACGCGTGATAAAAATATTATATTTGAATAGTGATAACTGAAAATAATTTAAGTTATGAATATTTTTTATAAAGAAGATTGAAAAAGGTATAAAAACTCCAATTTTTACATTTGAGATAATCTTTTATAATTATTAACTTTTTTGTATTTTATTTTTTATTTTTATTAATCTTTTTTTATTATTTTTACTTTTATAATTTTGTTAATTTGATAATGTTATAATTTTGAATAAAGGATTAAATTGATTTCATGATTTTGTGATTCCTAATTATTATTAATTTCTTTTTTATATATATATTTCTTTTTATATTTAGGTTTTGATTCACAATGACAAATCTCCTCCTTGTGACATGATAAATGTCTCCTTAAATATTTTTAAGATGAAGCATATGAATTTCGCACCTGAACAAAATATATTTGTATCAATGCCATATATCATCCATAACAGAAAATAAATCTGAATCATTTACAAGGAATTAATGGTGATATTATTATTTGGGTATATTTTTCATAAACAATCAAAATAACTACTTTGCCCGAAGTCGTTTTTAAAATCTTCGGAATCATTTAAGTAAATATTAATAAAAAATTGTTCCTATGAACATTTTTGGATATTAAAAATTAAATTGTCCTTTTTTGGTATCATAAAAATTTTTTCTTTAAATAAATAAACTTTTTTGTATATTTAAAACTACTCTGGTGGAAAGGACAAGAGATTTGCCAAAGCTAACAATATCAGTAAGAAAAATATTTGCAATTCCTGAAACATTGCTGGAAGGTTTTTAGAAGAACGTGATTGAATCCAGAAAATGTCGATTCATTATTATTTTGCATTATTAATTACATATAATATCAAATTTATATTTATATTATTTTCATAAATATTTTATTTGATCAAATAAATTATCCATAATTTAAATTGAATATTTTATGCATAATATAGTCATTTCCTAAACACTTTTTGTAGAGGTGTAAAGCTGAAATTTTTTTTTATTAGATGCTTAAAAAATTGAAAGAATGGCCATAATTAAATTTTATAATAGCGGGCTTGGGTTAAAAAATTTTTATAAATAATGGGTAGGCGGGTAAGGAATTTTAGACTAATGGGTGGGCAGGCTAGTATATTTTTTTAAAACATTGGGTGAACCCGCCCAATACAGACCTCTAATATCAACTCAATTTAGATCATGATAAAAATGGAGTGGAAAAATGCTAATGAGCAAGCGATGCCGATGATATATCTAAAAATGTCGACCCCCTAAAATAATTCAATATATCAATTTTAAATAGAATGGAAAAGGTTGATAAATATTATTCACTCTTCCATGTGGTTGTGTTGGTGTCCATGTGTATGGGTGGGTTAAAAATAAGATATAAAAAACCCATTAAGGCAAATTAGAGATAAACACAATGCTCCCATTTATATAATACCGGATAAAGGAAAAAAAAGGATGTGGTAATAATTATGCCATATTCGAAAATAAAAATTAATTGATTCGATCTAAAATAATTTTAAAAAAGACTATGCAAAAGGAAAGAGATAATAAAAAGAGGCGACTTTTTATTTATTGATTTGATTTTTGATAATTAACTTAGCAGCGATCGATGTCACTGTCTTGAAATATATGGGAATTTATTAAAATATTTTAACCAAAATTATTACATCAAGCTCAGACAACTTAAATGATAGTATGCAAGCGAGTTGCAAACAAATTTGAATTAAATTGTTGAAAAGGAGAATATATTAAAATTAAAATAGAAAAACGCTCTGGAATATTAAGAAAAGATAGTGAAGAATATTCTGATTATATTCTTTATATAAAATCCAAAAGTAATATTACCAAGCAATTTTTAAATTAAATTTTTATAAAATATTTTCAATAATGAATCGGTGATAAAAAATTGTCAATCGGATGACCTTATTTCCCACCTTTTTTAGCGGCATTACATCATGCAGCATGAGTCAAATGCAATCTAATAGCAGAATCCATTCATTAAGTTAATGAAATTTCATCATTATGCTGAAATTTGATTTACCATAATTAAGGCATTATCTGCACAATAGCAAACAATATTCGTTGCTAAGAGTCCAGCATTGGTAATCTTAATCCTTATATTTGCAATATGCTTTTAAGCTGCGTGGTGACAATTTTTTTACGTTGGTAAAATAGCGTAAAACGAAATAGCAGAAATTTGATAAAATATAAATGAAATTTGCAGCTTATACAAAATTCACAAATCATTAAGAATAATAAATATTTTATGATTTTTGATAGTTGTTTTGAAATTTTAATATTTTGCGGTACATAAATGTTTTTTTCCCGTAGCCGAAATGAATTTATTTAACGAGACCTCACATCCTAAAGCGGAATGTCTGGAAAACCTATTGTGGGAAGATTACGGTAAAATGTATAATAATTAAGGTCTATAAACGGGGAAATTCCTTAGGTACATAGTTTTCAAAAATAATAAGAGGACAATATTCTCATCCCAAAATACCGTGAGCCAGTGACTTATTTATCAGAATTGTTAAAATGTACTTCTTAAATGAATCTAGATACAAATATCATCCAAATACCATTTTTAACATGCTTATACAGGATTCGCTGTTCTCGAACAGAAACTCTTATTATGAGAGCATAAAATAAACATTTTTAAATTTTATCATCATTCAATTCAAACACAATATAAAAAAACGTCAATATCTCTATTTTTATCGTTCTTTCGAATAAATTCTCATTTAAAACGAGCATTTATTTTAAAAAATTTTACTTATAATTTATTCATTAAAAGTTGGCGGAAATTATAATAATTGTGTGCATCAATAGTAATGTTTATAATAATTAATGGGCGACATGACTAAGCAAGGATTTAATCTATAGATTTAAATTGGAAAAAATTATATTTAATGAATATTTTAATATTATATTTTATACATATATTTTTTTAGTCTTAATATTCTTTAATATATATTTACTTAAATTATATGCTCCTATGAGATAAAATGAATTTTGCATTTAAATATTTTTTTAAGATAAAAAAGCGTTGAATAAAAGTATATCAAAATGTATCTAAAAACAATAAAGATAACTCTAAAATAGTATCTAAATATAGATACATTTTATAAAGGTGTATAGATACAGATACAACATTTTTACAACTGTTATTTATATAACATTTTAACGCGGGAAGGGGAGATTGTATCTATTTATCAAATATTTACTATGTAAAAACAAAATCAATTATGAATAGTACAGAATTATTTTACTAAAGAACAACAATTTTTGTTTTAATAATAATTTATTTGAAACAATAAAATAAAATTCGCGATAAATAATGGGAAAAAACATAAAGGCGGTGGGCGGCATATTTATTATAAGATTTTTTTAAATAAGATCTCAAGATATATATAGATTTTGTATGGCTAGGTTAACAAAATATTATTTTATTCAAAATAAATATTAAAAAATTGAAGGGGAAATGCAAGTGAAACCAAATATTAAAAATTTTTTATTTTAATTTCACTATTGCAAAGGTTTTATTGTAAAATAACAAGAGTTTTTAATGTATCTAGATACTGTAAAATCTAGAAAAATAAATTTCGAGTATGTATACTTTCTGCTAATGGCAAAAAAAACTACAAAATTAAAGGTTGAAAAAAGACTGTAGAAATAAAAATCTTTGGAAAATTAATAATTTTAAAATAAGATTATGGGTGCATTCACAGTAGAGAGCGACAGCGACATGGCAAAATACAAATATGTGTAAATACCAATCTCTCTACTGTGAATGTACCATAAGGGTAATATTTTAAGTCAAGAAATAATTATTAATTATGCATGTATATACAGTGAGGGGTGGGTAGAGAAATTGGCACCTCTACAGAGCCCAGCAAATCGGCTCTAAGCCCGAAATGGGTAGGGTTTGATCTGGATTTATTAATTTAATAAATAGGAAATAGTGGGATTAAGATTTTTAAAAGGGCCATTAAAATGTAATAAAATGAGTTTCTCTAAAATTAGGATTAAACAATTAGTTATTTTTATTCTATCTAAATTTATAAAAATGGATTTAATTTATATTTATGGAATTAAAAAATTCTAGAAATTAAAATAAAAAATCCTACTATTTTATCCTATGATTAAAAACAAATGCAGAATCCCTGCCCAATGACCCAGCTATTCCCTAATCAAAGAATATTCGCATTGAATAAACTATTGCCCATGGTGAACAATGCACTAAAAAAATTGTTCAAAAAAACCTTAGATTAAGACATTCAAATCTCAATTTGTAAGATAAAAAAATTAATATATTTTTTCAAAAGGAATTTTTAACTAATTTCGAAAAATATTATTTCGGTGGATAAAATAGACATTAGAGATCTGCAAATATATAAATATATTTCATTCATATTCAAACTGATATTATTTTTTTAATGAAAGTTGTAGTTTATAAATAAAATTCAATACATTATGTATGATATGCAATATATGATAAATAATTATATTTTTCTAAGAAGTATTTATTAAATATAATTTTAAATTATGTATAAATAATCATATCAATAAAGTTATTCGTCTATCTTCTTATTCTTTCATTGATTTTAATATAAGATGCCAATGAAGTTTATTTTAATATTGGTGACCAAATTTAAACATAAATACAAAATAAGATAAAGATGAATTATCTATAAAATATTATATTAAGTAAACAAAATAAGCATTACTTAAATATAATTATATTTTAAGATCAAGCCATTTAAGTTAAGAATTTGTCTTTTTGCTTCTTTGCAGTGTTTACAGAGAGTGGGTACTGATTTTAGAGGGTAGGATAGAAAAGGGGATTTGCCTCTAGTAAATTTTCTGGCATGTAGAAGTTTTTTTTGTATAGGAAATTTGAAGAGGAAAAGTTAAGGTGCCTTTGGGTAGCAATGGGATCAGAGTCCTCGGTTTAGGATCTACTTAATTAACTTAAACTTGTCTTACAATATTATTTTATAAATTTTTTATTGTATAATGTTATTAAGGATCTTTTCTATTATTCAATATTACTAAGTTTTAAAAAAATCGTTATTTTTGATAAGTGACTTGTGGCCCAATCGCCAAGAGCATCGCTTACAAATCTAAGGTCCTAATGGACTTAGGTTCGAATCTCAGCCTGGCCAAATGTTTTTTTTCTTTCTTAATCTGGCAAAATTAATCAAATAGATACGATTAGTTTGTAGCTACTTCAGTGGCGTCACTAGGGAGGGGCGAGCAGGTGCTCGAGCCCCCTAAAAAATTTGAGCCCATAAATTTTTTTTAATTACCCCCTGAACGATTTCTTTTAAAATTCTTTTAAGTAATATATAGATTTAATTTTATTATTTAGAAATTAATAAGACTATCTAAATTTTATTAAATGAATACTATTTTAATTATTAGATTAGATGAATACACATAAATTATATTTTCACTATGTCAGCCTGCAATCAAATTCTTTTTTAAAAATAGAATATCAATATCACTCACCAAATATTAATTTAGCTTTAACAGTTGAAGCTTAATTGACTTTTAAATTATTATATAACCCTAATTAAATAAATATAATCATTTATTAATTGAAAATTAACAAATTTAATGTTGTAATTAGCCGAATTAAATATTTTCAAGGTCCAAATAAGTATAAGAGAATTCTTTATAAAAAGTAAGTAGACATATAGTTTATAATCCTCTATTATATATAATTTGTTATAAAATATTAGGTAAAATGCCACTTTTACAGACCTATTTGACAGTTATATAATATATTACAGTTAATTAAATTTTACTAATAAATGCATTTGGTAATAAATATAAGTAACAATTGGCATTCAATTCTTTAATAACGCCATCTATTTATTTAAAAATATTATTAAAAATTAAACATGTTATTATTCATCCCACAATGGATGCAATAAATTAGATATCTTTTCTTCTCTTTTTTACGTGTTTTAGGAAAGCGAGTTAAATTTTTAATAAGATTGATATTATTACAAACTACTATTATTTCAAGATATAATATACAAACTAGAGGTGGTGCAACTCTTAATTGATTTCATCATATCACTCTAGTTCTTATTTTATAGTTAAAAAATGTTTCATTTCTAATATGGCATCCTTGCCTTGTAAATAACTTAAGGCTTCAATATATTTGCATAATTTCTTTTAAAGATTTTAAGTGTTTTTGTTTTATCAATTTATCTAACAGAATAAATTCTGATATGAGTTTACATCGTGAATGTCATGGCTATGACAGCAAATTAACCAGCAACTGTTATTTGTGTGGCTATATAATTTAAGATTATTACTACAGCTGCTGAGATTATATGATTACATATTTTAGATAAGCAATAATTGTCAATTGTATAGTCGTTTATATATCATTAAAAATGGAAGATAATCTTTTAGAAATTTAATCTCACAATAATTTTCCCGATTACTTATCTAGATTCCATCATATTATCTAAGAGGAAGCTCTAACCAGCATATAGTTTTATGATTTGGATTGGTCGTTTATATTCTCTTCTTCAAGAATTTTGACTTGGTTAAACCTATAAATTTTTCATTCTATAAAACATTGTCTAAAATGGTAACAGAGATTAGTTTCATGACCTTTTCTCAATGCAAGATGGTAAGAATTATATTATATTATGTGGTTTTTTAAAACCATTATCAATTGAGGCATTGTATGAATTAATTAACCTTTTTTATCATTTGTAATTCTTTAGACGCAAAATTTTTTATATCAACAATCGAAAATATTTTATATTGTGATAAATAGATTTTGTATTAAAAAATAAAATATTATTTTTAGAAATGTCTTGTATTGTTTTCATTATTTATATGCTAGTTTATTTTGTATGCATAATATAATTAATAAATGAAAAATATAAAATTCGGAATAATTGTTCAGAGTTAGCTAATCTTAAAAAAAGTATAATATATTAATATAAAACCCGGCCGAAGGCAGGCAAAAGCGGGCCAGAGGCCGGTAAATTAGGGAATATGGGGGCAAATTTTTTTTAAGTTGAACCCTCTGATATTGTAAAGGCTAGCGATGCCCCTGAGCTACTTTAAAATTCAAGCTATGAAATAGGTATTCTTATATTCTTATATTTTTAAATTTTCAATATTCTTTTATAAAATATTCGTCCAATAAAAATCACCAGAGAATCATATCCTATCTAACATTCATTCATCTTCCATTACCATAAAACCATTACCATCTTATACATCATCATTTATATACTAGAACTAACTGAAATATCTATAATATATATTATAAATTATGACACTGATATTTTTTTATGCTATGATTTTTTTCTGAAAAACTATTTCATGGGCTTGAATTTTGAAAAGTGGCTATGGCCTAATCGGTAAGAGCGTCGATTACAAATCTGATGGACTTAGGTTCAAATCTCAGCAATGATTATTTTTTTTCTTAATCCAACTATGTGGTTCCGTCCTTTGAGATGTTAATTAAATTCATTGGACCTGAAAATGTTGTCATTTGCAGACCTCTGGTGGTAAATGCATGGGAAAATAAAAGTGGCAGACGCATATCATTTATAATTGGAATCTTTGGCGGAGGTAAAATCCATTATGATCTGCTGTTTCCGATGCACCTGCCTGCTCATTTATTTAAAAAATTTGTTTAACTTGCCTGTCCAATGTATAAAAATTATTATATTGGTTGATTTGGCTCTTTATGTATTATTTAAATGTTTTTTACTTAAACCTATAAATTATGTAATAAAAAAATAACATCTAATAATATATATCTATAATCATCATAATATATATAAAAGCCGTGTCACAGTCACAATGTCACTGTCACAATTTATAATATATTTTAAAAATTCACGATTTTTTAAAAGCGTCTGTACCTAATCGGCAAGAGCGTCGCTTACAAATGTGAAGGTCATGGGGTTCGAATCTCAGTAAAGATTTTTTTTACTTAATCTGGCAAAATTAATTAAATAGAAGATAAAATAATTAAATGTAATATATTCACATACGATTCAAAGTTTGTTGTTATTTTAAAATTCAAACTATAAGGTATTCTTATATTTTTAAATTTTTCACAACGTAATAACCAATAGTATTTTTATAGCATCATACCATATCAAACACTTATTCATCAAAGCATCCATTAAAATAATATCTAACATTACCATCTTATACATCATAAACATATATCTATCTATATTAATATATATAAATGTCATAGTCACAGTGTCACAATTTATAATATATATTTAAAAAATCGTCAACTTTGAAAAGCGTATGTGGCCTAATCAGCAAGAGCGTCGCTTACGAAGCTGATGGCTTTGGGTTCGAATCCCAGCAATGCATTTTTTTGTAAATCTATATACTTTTTTTAATTATATTAATTTCCTTATTCTTTTTAATTTTTATCATTTATGTACTCAATAAAAAATTTAATTTTGCCAGATGAGGGTTTTGTATATTGTTATAATGGAAACAGATTCCGGATTTGGACTTATTAAGAATGAGTCTTTTAAAATTGGCTTCAAGAAATTGAAAACCAATTATTTTAGGAAGAGCATCACAGATTGTTCCATCATCAAGATGCCAAATAATTATATCCATATCAAATTTAGATTTAAGATAATGGATGTGATAATGAATACCAAGTAAACGAGGACGTTTTCCATCTGCTGGATTCTTTTGTCAGAATCTATGACATGTGAGCTGAATAATTTAATGTTACAGTATGTCTCTAGGAATTTTGAATAAACAGGAAATTTGGGATAAAATGATTTCACAGCCTTCTATTCACATACAATACGATATATAGAAGAGGGAATCGGATCTATTCCTTTGATTACTAATTTAATTAATTATACTAGATTATTATATAATGTAGATATATATTTTTTCATTATATTATGTGTAATACAAACTAAAAAATAATTTTATTTTTTATATAAATAAAATAAATATACATTAAATAAAGATTTCACAAGTCATTTTCGAAACTATAATATAAGAAAGGTAATTTCACTATAATTTTAAAAATAAAATAAATTGAATATATATATGTCGTATTGGGATATGGAATCATGTGGGATTCGGAATCCCAACGTGGGGATTCAAGATTCTTTTTTTTTAATATTTTTTTTAAAAATATTTAAAAAAATATTCCGAATCCTCATGAAAAAAAAAATATAAATACTTTTTCTTCTCTTTTTTCGGCTGGCACCATATAATTAAAAGGCCAAAATAAGGGATAGCATAAAATTAAGGCATATAATGAATGAAAAGGGATGAGGTTAAGACTTTTTTGTTTTAAAAAATATTAAAAAATATATTTATAAAAAATCCAAATTATTGCAACAATTATTCAATGCAATATGGTATTTCATTGAACATTTAAGCAGGGACCCGAACATTTATAACGGTTCAGTTTGGTTACGGTTCAGTATATAAAAAATTATAATGGTTTATTTTTCTGGATGTAATATTGAGTTAGCCGTTTTTAAAAATCAATTATGAATAAGGAAAAATACTATGTATCTTTAGGTTGAGCCAAATAAGGTCAGACTCATTTAGAGATTGTAAAACTAAATTATTTATAACAATGAACAAATTTTAAGTTGAGATTATCAAAATGTTTTTTAAAAAAAAGGCTAAGGAAAGGACCAATATATATTTTTATTTAGTAATTTCATATATTTTTACATATTTTTATAGTTTTAGTATTTTAGTGTTTTATCTTTTTTTTTTAAATTATACCAATATCAATAATATGAAAATAAAATTTTAAAAAATAAAACAAATAACAATGGCAATATTTTGAAGTTTTGGAAGCAGGAAAATTTATTTCCTTTTTTTGAGAAAATTAGAGAGTAAAATTTTGTCAGCCCTGGCAAATTCGGCTTCTAGTGAAAGGTAATTTTCTGTAGCCAATCGCCTATTAGAGGAAAGGCGTACACAATTGAAATAAAAAAAATAGACATTCTTCTTTTTCTAAGTAAAAGTTTGGATTTATATGTATTTATTTTTTGTTATTATGGATTATGGAATTAAAGAAATAAATAGAATAAATTCAAAAAAGTGTAAAAAATTATAGCATTAAAGTTTTGAAAAATTTAAAAACACCGTGAATTTTCGGGTGTGAAACAAAATATTGCCTTCGAGTATTTAATGATTTAAAGCATAAAAGTAATACATATTAATTATCTCTAAAAAATAAAATTTTCTGGTGCCAGCCAGGCGGCAAAAAAATATAATTTAATTGTTTTTTTAAAAAAAAGATTCCCTTAAATATTTTTTTTAAAAAAATTTATTTTTGTTATAAATATCTGAACCATAACCGTAACCGAACCGAATTTTTTGAAGGAGTAAAAAGAACCTTTATAAAAAACGGTTAAACCGGTTCAGTTTTATATTTTAGAAATGGAAATAATTTGAATATCCAGAATTATATAAACGTGCTCTTATAGTACTGGCGGTTCCCGCAACACAAGTTTCTGTAGAAAGGGCTTTTTGTGTTATCGTCAAAACGAACAAAAAGGAATCCATTTATACTTGAAAATATATTACTTATAAGTTCAAATAATATATTTAAAAATGAGTTATTTTGAATCTTATATATTTTTTTTATATATAATTCATAGATGCTTATAATAAAATAAATTAGAAGATGGTGTTGCTTCAATAAAAAAAAAATTTCTAACCGTAATGAACCTTTATAATTAGCTGAACCGAACGGAACCTTTATATAAATTTCTTCTCAAAAACCGTAACCAAAACGTAACCATTATAATTTTTTATACAATGAACCGTACCGTAACCAAACTGAACCGTTATAAATACGGTTCGGGTCCCTGCTTAAATGTTGCAATAATTTGGATTTTTTATAAATATATTTTTTAAAACAAAAAATAAATGTCAAAGGGATAGGTTCTAAATCGCTAAAAATTTGAAATTATTCTAAGAGAATATCTTCCTTTTAGCCTTGATTGGAAAATATTTAAATTTAAGACTAATAGTCCTTTTCCTGATCCCAGAAAAATTCTAATTTATCTTTTATTTAGAAAACAAAGTGATTTTGGTATCGTTGCAAAAGTCGTATAGCTGGAAATAAACGCTCGGCTAACCAACATTATAACTCATTTTAATCCTATTTTTTTGGTATTTTTTTTAATTTTTTAACTCAAAGCTGAGTTATCTAACACCAGAAAACACCATTGTGTTGTTGCTTCTTTACTTTTGGTAATAATTTTTATTTTAACTATTTGAAATAACGTTATTCATCTGAATTGCAAGTTTGAAGCCCACTGTGCTCGGGGTTCGTGTTCAGAGCTGTTTTAGTCGATTTCTAGACTCAACCCCCGGGTCTATGTTTTACACAACTTATTAATTAACAACACCATTAAGTTTTTGCAATAAAACATAATATATAGTGTTGTGATGATTTGATGAAACATATTGACCATTAAATTAAAACCCATTCATTTAAAATTATAATCTTTGCAAAAATAATTAAAATATAGACAAAGAATTATTGAAATTTCTTTTATTATTCTTTTTGTTATTTTAATTATTTTTGCAAATATAATAATTTTATATGAATGGGTTTGAATTTAATCGTCAATATGTTTCATTAAATCATCACAACACTGTAATACTAAATATTGTACAAAAGTTTTACAATAAAAAAAATATATAAAGTTAATTGCAGATTTATGATGAAAAAAAATATTGAAAAATTAAAAAAATTTAAGGTCAATATTGACTCTTTACAATAAAAATAAATGTGTTTACGGTTTTTGAATTAAAATACACCATATTTAATTTAAATTAGTTCGTAAAATAAAATTATACAAAAATAAATTATTTATTTACTATAATAAAACATACATTATTTTTTAAAAAATACTAGATTAGTAGAACCTTTAGTGATTTTATGTTCTAATTTTAAAATTAATTTTTTAAGGTCCTGATCTCAGAACAGTTCTAAATTTTATTCTCGAAAAGTTTTAATTTTCTTTTAAATTTATAAAATATGAAAATAAGACATTTTTATTGAAATAAAAAATAATAAACTTACAACAAATGTTCATATAAAAATATAGGGTTACGGGCCATGGTTACTAGATAACCTTCAACGGCATTCGATTTTTTATAAACTCCACCCCCCCCCTCCCGCATTCTATCCTATTGACCACATATAGTTGTTTCATTTTTGAGAATAAAGTTGAGGTGTACCTATACCATTTCTTGAAGGACGATCGGTTATGATATTAAAATAATCGCACGATTACCGATCCGAATTACTAATCTGATTTTTTGTTATTCATTTTTAATATATTTTAATTTTTATTATATCATGTAACATAAATCACTAAAAAATATATTATCAAATTTTAATTAAATTATCATCTAGTCTAATTTATTGAGTTAATTATCAATAAAAAGTATTATGTAAACATTGATAAATAGTTGTAATATTTTTCCAAAACTCTTTTTATGGTGTAGAAATTAGAATCACATATAGTATAATTTATATGGTTGCCAGGTCTCCCTCCTTCAGCGTTAGAATCCCGCAATTTTTAATTTACACGTAGACATCTCCCTCCCGCAAAACTCCCACAATTTAAAATTTCTCCCGCACTAAATTTTTTAGCATAGTAACGTTTTTAATTTATAAATATCATTTTGAGAAGTAGTATGTGATTATTTATATATTTTTTAAATAAATTTTAAATTTCTTTTCATAAAACATGTCTAGTTTGTCAATTTCCTTCTTCTAATATGTTTTATTTAATATAACACAACATGATTCATTCATATTCTATCATTTTCATAACATTTATTTAAATATATAATAACATAATACTTTTTTCGATAATTATTTTATTTATTACAGTTCACTTTGTGCAATTCATTATTATAATAATTATAAAACCAGTTATTTAAGATAGCATTGAATATTTCAGAATTTTAACAAATTTAAAGCCATACCGACTACTAGTACTACGGTACACGTCAATTCGGCGCATAAAACTCGGCGCGGCGACAATTCAGCGTGTATCTATTACAGATGCAATTTATTATATATTACTTAGTATAAAAAAATAAGGATGATTAAATAGAAATCATTTTAAATTTTGGTCCTATTAATTTTCTCCATTTTTATTTTTACAAAAATCTCAATTTTATTTACTAAATGTGTAATATCAAAAAAAATTAACAACCAATATTTATACCTATTACTTTGGTTGACCAATTTACCACATATGGTATGTTAATTAGTAGCCAATGTTATGTAAGCCGGGATTTTGGGCATAGAAAAAAGAAAGGTTTGGACCTCTATCTCGAATCTTACATATTATTTTGGCTGGAATTTAAATCGACCGTTTTTAAAAATAGACCCAGCCATGGTCCAAAAAAATTAAATTAAGACTGACTCACTTTTTAGATTTAATAAAAATCCTTAAATTCTATTAATCCTTTTTAAAAAAAATATTATGCTTAGGCTAATTTTATTATACAAATCAAAAATTAAATGTGTAATATCAAAAAAATTAACAACCAATATTTATACCTATTTCTTTGGTTGACCAATTTATCACATAAGGTATGTTGATAAGTAGCCAATGTTATGTAAACCGAGATTTTGGGCATATTACTTATCAGGGGGGTATTTTGGGTCTATTTTAAAAAAAAAGGTTGATTAAGATTGTAGCCAAAATAATATATAGGATTAGAGATAGAGGTCAAATCTTTCTTTTTCTTTTTTCCTTCTATGCGCAAAATCTCCAGGCTTACATAATATTGGCTACTAATCAACATACCTTATAATGTGGTAAAATGGTCCATTAAAGAAATAGGTATAAATATTAGTGAATTTTTTTCGATATACATTTAGTAAATAAAATTGGGATTTTTGTAAAAATAAATATGGAGAAATAATTAATAGGACCAACATTCAAAATGATTTCCATTTAATCATCCTTATTTTTTTATACTAAGTAATATATAATAAATTGCAACTGTAATAGATACGCGCTGAATTGTCGCCGCACCGAATTGACGCTGCGCTGAATTGTCGTGGGGCTGAATTGTCGTGGCGCTGAATTGACGTTGCGCTGAATTGTCGCCGCGCCGAATTGTCGTGCGCCGAATTGATGTGGAACCCTAGTGCTATAGCTACATCAGAAAATCTTCTTCTATTATTATATTTTGTTACTTTTACTTAGTATGATGAAGCTAACAGAGAGGCATGCCAAATGTAGACTATGCTCAATGGCATTTAATCACAACAGTGGGGGAGAATATGTTTTAAGACATCAGAAATCATTAAAGCACAAGTCAGTGCAGGGCAGTATATCAACATCTATTGCAATACAGAAGTAAGCTCCAAAAATAAAAAATAGTGCAGATGCAACTAGTTGCTAAAGTATACACTTATCATATAGTACAACATTCGCAATCTATTTATCAACAGAAAGTGAATTTAATATTTTCTCCATAATATTTAATGACTCTAAGATAAATAAAAATTTTACTTGTGGTAGAACAAAAAGAGCAAACTAATGTTTTATGAACTGAATCCAGGAGGTCAATTCCTGACAATTTAAAAGATGGACATTCATATGCAATTCTAACATGGAAAATATTTCCCATCCTCCACTATTTTAACAAAAATAAGGCATTTTAGTATACTATAAAAATTTCCTCCGGTAGGGAAAAATCCAAAGACATAGCTAATCATATAGTAAATATAGCAGATTCGGGATAATCAATGAATAGCATGCAGCTTCTTGCGCTGATAATGTCTCAGTAAATTTAGGCTAAAAACCAAAGTGTTTTTATAGGATTGAAGCAGCACAATGTTGACTTAATACCAATTGACTGTATTAGCCATATACTACATAATTCTTGTAAGAAGGCAATGAATGTATTAGCTGTGAATGTTGAATAATTGTCATGAAATATTTTAACCAATATAGTTCATTTATTAAAGAGGTAAATGAATTAAAAGAGTTAGTGGAGTGGTATGACATGGAATGGTGTGAGTTATTACGACATGTCCTATTAATATCCGCAATTGATAATATTTTAAAATTTTATAAACCATAAAAAGATATTTTTTTAAATGAAAATTATAAAACGAATTGGCGGAAGCATATTTAAGCATGGTTTCACGTGATGCTGTTAATGTGCAATTACAATCAGAAGAATTTTTTTTATAAAGAATCACAAATATGTCACAATTTTGTTCACTTTACAGCTAAAAATTGATAATAAATTTTACGGAGCAATTGCTAAAAATGTCATTTTAAAATGTTCAAATATTGCCCTAATTAATGGCTTTTTAAATGAAGCAGATATTTTTACTAAAACAATTTTAGACTATTTGGCAATAGAAATTTGATTTAATAACTCTATTTAAAAATGTATAAATGTTATGACCTTGGAATAGAAACCATAATAAATATAAAAAAAAACCGATAGATACTGATGTCTTGCTTGAGAAGATTGTTATGCTCCCAATTTTTTATGATTCTCCAGAATACTCTAAAATGATGGTCTAAAAGCAGAAGAGAAATGGGTAAAAAATTTTCGTAATAACGATAAATCCCCATGCTTGAAAAAAATATGCGAGCATGTATTCTCCTTACTTCATTCGAATGCTTCATCGGAGCGCATTTTTAGCCTGATAATGCCCGGAAAAAGGAGAGAAATCGGATTGCTCTAATAACATTAAAGGTCGAGCTCATGGTTAAACAAAATTACAATGTCAAGCCGCGGTAAAAGTTTAGTTCCTATTTAAATCTCAAATAAAATATAATTAATATTATAACAAACTATTACAATTTTCCATATTTTTTTTTATATTTTATAAAACCTTATTTATAAATTCGCATAAAATAATCTATTTTTTAAGAAAATAAAGATCGTTAAATTTTTTTTATAAAATATAAATATTTTAACAAATAAAGATGTTATTTTTTTAAAAAAAAATAAATAAAGTAACTCCACTACAAAGTTGAAATTAAAACTAAGTATAAAATGTTACCTATTTTGAAAAATATTATAAAACGTTACCGACTTTGTTAATATTTATATAAAGTAATTATAAAAATTAATAAGGGGATAACTAGACAATTTCACAAACCGGGCCGAAATTTCTTTTTTTTAGCAATTTTGATATTCTCCTGCAATTTTTATATTTCTCCCGCAATTTGAAAATTTTGACCTGACAACCCTGTTCATGATCAATAAATTGTTAGAACTTTTTTAAATTATTAAGTTTTAAAATATATTATTTTAAATATAAATTATAAATTTCATATATTTTTTTAACATTTTCATTAATAAGTTCGTTTTTCAAAAAAATATCACTTCAATTCAGAGACCAGACCTTCATATACTCGAACTGGATATGGGCTTAATATCATATTTTACAGCGGACCTGGGTTTTTAAATTTTTTTAATGGGCTTGGACCTAAAATTTTTAAATTTAGCTTATTTAAAACAGTTGCTAACTTAAAAAAATATCGCCATTTTTTCTTCTAATAATAAATTTCAGTATTGTAAACAAAATGATTGTCTAAATACACTTAAATATTGTTTATTTTTATTAAATACAAAAACTAAATTTTTGGATATTTTGAGCCAGGCTTGGGAAAATTTTTTAAAACTTAATAGATTGGGAATTTTTTTTAATATTAAATATAGGTCGGGCAGGGCCTTGGCCTAAAACAATTTTTACTGCGGGCCTGGGCCGGGCTTGGTCAAAAGATTAAGACCGATGAAGGTCTCTGCTTCAATTATATAATACTCTTAATTTATATATAAATATATAATCTACTTTAAGTATATCATTATATTATGATTATATAGTGCTTTTAATTCGTTCAACACTTTATGATTGGCCATGTTTAAAATTAATAGTTTTAAGTTAATAAAAAAATATTCTTATATATTAAAAAAAATTCTTAATTATAACTATATATAAACTTTTATATATTAAAAAAAAATTCTTAATTATAACTATATATAAACTTTTATATATCAAATTTAATTATTTATAAAATATATAAATTTACTATACTTTAAATTGTGTTCAACTATTAAAATATAAAACAAGCGAAATTTCAAATAATCACATTAAAAATAAATAAATTTTATTATAATAATAATCATAATAATTTAATAAGCCTATGAAATACAACAATCTAAAATAAATTATTAACAAGATACTTATTGTTATATTATATAAATGAATAAATATTAGAATCAAGTACTTTTGGACATATTTTATATTTGTTACAAGAGAGAATTAGTTTATTAAATTAAATATATGATGTTGTAAATTATTTATTATATTTGGGCAATGTTAATTCATCTTATTCTGAATTTTCAGAATCAGATGAAGAAATATATTCATGCTTAGGCTAATCTATAAAATATAAATAATAATATTAAAGGTAGCTAGTTATAAAAAAATCAAATTGATAAAGGAAACAGCTGATTAAAAAATAACATTTTTTTAAAAAAAATTTGAATGAACAAAATTAATATTTTTTTATTTTAAAATGAATAAGATTTTCAAAAATTGAAAGAACGTTAACGCGTTAGTTTTTTTTCAAAAAAAGGGAACCTCGTTCGCGTTGCAATTGCAACATTATAAATCCCTTTAATTATATTAGATTGTTCTAAAATTATACACAAATATATTTTCTATATTAAAAAAATTTCATTTTAATATGCCATTTATATCATCCGTAACCAGTATTTCAAAAAAAAAAATTGGTCCGAATCCGATAAAAAATATCTGTACTCAGACTCTAATAGTAATCAAATCAGAATAAAAATGATTTCAGAAAATGAATATATTGTTTATTTACTTTATTATTTATAATTTTTATAATATTTTTAAATATTCTGAATCATATTATTAATCAAACCTAGCAATATCTGTCTATACATATATGTGTTCAGTTTATGGATAAAATTATATGAAAATTTTAATCCAATTTAATACATGGCTCCATAAATGTGTACTTTCTTAAATTCCAGTTTGCTTAACAATATTATATAGCAGAATTTTTAAAAAAATGTTGAGCAAAAATCTTAGAATCGGCACAGCCCTAATTGTTCTATATTATAAAGATTAATGAATATAAATTGCATTAGTTAAATAAAAATAAAATTAGATATTATTTTACGAAACGTCTAAACAGGAAACAGAATATCTCTTTTGACCCATACGGAAAAAATGTACAAATGACTTCGTTCCGGGTCCTTTTAGTCGATTTCAGTAAACCGTGAGGGGTTGTTTAAACTTTTTTATGAAACCATATATGTCATACCTAAAATAAATTTTAAACAATTATAGCGTGGAAAAGAATTAAGATTCATAAAAATTTCCGCAAAATGCTTGATTCCAGGCCTGGAAACTTCAGGGTTAGAATGTGTTGGAGAAGAAAATAAGTCGAGGTAAAAATAAATAAATAAGGGCCAAAGTATCACCTAGGCTAAAATGATAAAATCTAATGGTAAAAATACGATTATAATATAGTCATGTTTAGCGAGTTTGTGTGGTCCGGCTATATACTCCCCTCTCCTCAAGAAGAAATTATTTCATTGTTTTAAAGTTTCCGGTGTATGACAGCTTTTCTTCAGAGAAACCGTACTTTAAGGTCGTTAATGGAAGTTAAACGTTCTAAAAAAAGTGGAGTGATAAGTCAAATTTTATAGAGGGTGGTAATGAGATTCATAAAAAGATTAACTCGCTGAACGAAATTGAAATGATAGCGGGAAGGGGAGTGATGATATTTTTTAAATCCTTTTTATTTATTATATGGGAAAGAGAATCTTTTTTTTTAAATTTAACATTCTTATAGCATATTATATTTGATAAGATTTTTAACACCTAAATGCGATGTGTATTATTTTATATTTAAAACAATAATTAATTTTAATTCAAAAATTTAAATTTATAGAATATAGTTCGTTCTGTTTTGTAAATTTCAAAACGAATAAAATTTATAGTGGGGTGACTTTTATAAAAAAAAATTGGTTTGTAGGGGGATAAATCCAAAAAATATATGTATTGATTCATTCGATCGATGATTAGAATATAAGAGAGTCCATTCTAGTGTTAATTTGCTTGGTCGTAAATAGTGAAGGTCAATGGTCCGGTCCTATCGGTCTTATACCGGGACCGGACCGATCTCTTTGTTGAGGACCGTGGTCCGGACTGGTCTTTTTATTTTTTAAGGTCTTTTATTAATATTTAAGTTTACTTTACTATTCAATTAATATAATTTTTTTGTATATTTTATTTTATGATATTTTTCTAGAGGAGTTATTTTAGATTTTGTTAATTTTTTTTTACAATATGAAAACCATGTTTGTCCAAGAAACATTTTACTTATAGTCCTAATAAAAAACATAGAATATGTGTTCACTGTAATACCAAATTTAACATATCGTCAGCAACAAGTAACAAAATAATTGTTTATAATTTTTTAAGCAATAAATTAATCAAAATAAGCAGTATTATTATTAAAATATTTGGTTATTATTTATATCTATTTTTTCTTAAGAAACTGTCTGAATAATTCATTGTCAAAATAATTTAACCTTATTCTTAATAAAATAATTAGGTACCTTAAGCAGACATGATAAAACATAAAATTTATACTTCTAATAATGAAAATGAAAATATCTCAAAAACACAATCTACTCTTAATTTAAATATGCCCTCCACAAGTATAAAATCACTTTCTTCAATACCATTGGATAAATTCCAAACAGATCATATGAACCAACTCATTATAAAATAGGTAATAATGGACTCTCTGCCAATGAAGACTTTTGAAAGTTCAGGTCTTCATAATTTAATTAAATATTTAAACTCAACTTGGTCAAAAAACAAAGTTAAAATATTTTATACAGCTAATTTTGAGAAACTAAGAAATTCTCTAAAAGATATTTTAAATAAAAATAATTCTTTAATAAGCTTTACCACAGATATGTGGAGCAATATAAATAAAATTTCATTTATAGCCATTACTGCACACTATATTGATTCTTCTTTTACATTAAAAAATATTTTACTTGATATAAATCATATCCCATTTCCTCATACTTCTGAAGAAATATCCTTAGCTATAAAAGAAGTAATTGATGTATATCGATTGGAGGAGAATATACTGGCCTATACTACAGATAATGCCAATAACATCCTAAAAAGCATGGATATTTTGCAGAATATTTATAAAGAACAAAAATTTAAAGGCTTTAGATGCTGTGCTTATATTCTAAACCTAATATCTCAGGAAGGTTTATCATATATTACAACTATCCTAGAAAAGTGTAGAGACATAGCTTTTTCTATAAATAAATCACCGAAAATAAATCAAGCATATGTACAAATATGTGAAAATAAGGGTATAAAATTTAAAATCCCTTCTGATATCCTTATTAGATGGAATAGCTCCTATTTAATGATGAATACAATTTATGAGGTATTTACATTTTTATCCAATTATTTTTAAAAAATATTTAATTTTTAGAACATGGATGTTATAGAAGAAGTACTTTTTTTGAATTACAAACAATTTAAAGGGGTTTTCTTTACTGAGTGTGAAAAAGAAGACCTTAAAGAGGTAGATTTTCTAAGGCCCTTCTATAAAACCACACTTAATTTATCAAGATCCAAATATCCTACAGTTGGGATTTCCATGTTATATATAGAGAATATAAATAATGAAATTTTAAATAATATAAAAAAGGATAATAACAATACAAGAAAAGAAATTCTTAATAACATGCTGGTTAAAATGCAGAAATATCTCAAAGAATTATTTTGCTATGAATCATATGTCACAAAATTATTGGATCCGAGATTAAAACAAGTTTACATGCCTAATACTCTTAATAGAATTGAGTATATGACCAAATTTTCAAAATATTTAAGGAAAATAGAAAATAAAAAAAATACAGGAATAACGGATTTTCAGGTATATTTTTATTATTTATTTATTAAATCCTAATTTTCAAACATTTGTGCCAGGAAGAAATTAATGAATTTAGTTTTTTAGAAAGAATTTTATCCCAAAAAAGAAATTCAAGGGGATTATATATCGGCAGAAATCATTGAAGAAAATATATCAGAACTTCACACCTATTTGAATGAACCTCTTGTTTCATTAAAGGATTACATATTAGTATGGTGGAAAGCCAATAGTGAAAGGTCTTTTATATTTTTTAAATAGTCAATAAAGTTTATTATATAGATTTCCAGTCCTCTCATTAGCAGCTAGAAATTTTTTAGCAATTCAAGCAACATCTGTCCCCTGTGAACAAATATTTTCGAAAGCAGGAGATCTTGTCACTAAAAAAAGGAATAGGCTTTTAAACAAAACAATACAAGCTTTGATATGTATGGGCTCTTGGTTAAAGAATGGAATAGATCTACCGCCTCCATTAAGTCCCTCTTCTAATTCCTTCCAAGGAAGTTCTACAAACAAAGACATTAGCATTTATTTAAATTAAATATTTGTATTAATTATTATATTATTCATATTTAATTTTATATTGTTTATATAATACTCTTATATTTAATAAAATGATAAAACAAATTAAATTAGGTTAAAAAAAAAATGTTTTTAAAACAAATAAAAAGACCGGTCCTGTACCGGTCTTTTTATTTAGGACCACGGTCTGGATCGATCTTTTTTAAGGACCGTGGTCCGATCCGGTCCGAGGGTATCGGTCCAGTCCGGACCAAAGACCGGACCGTGACCTTCACTAGTCGTAAAATTACGACCCAATGGTGCTCAGGCCTGCTCTCACGAACCCGTGGTTTAGACTCGGGCTTCAGATGAATAGTGTTATTCCAAATAGTTCAAATAAAAATATTTACTAAAAGTATAGAAACAGCAAAATGCAATGGCATTTTCTGGGATAGATAGAAAAGCCCTGCAAGCAATCAGCTTAGGGTTAAAATTTTTTTAATAAGGACCACCTAGGGCTTAGAAATACCAAAAAAATAGGATTAAAATGAGTTATTATGTTGCTTAGCCGAGCGATTATTTCCAGCTAACATCCTAGTTTAGAATTAGATACGAACTTTCTGCATTTGTTTAATTTCATCGTTATTTTTAAAACACGTATTGATTTTTTTATCTAATTTTTGAAATAAATACGTATTGATTTTATATCTAACTTTAGAATGTATCTTAGACAGTACATTTGATAACATTAGTTCTTAAATTCAGCAAGATTGAGCTTGAATAAGATATTTAGAATACTTTTGGATCGTTTTTATTTGGGGGGGGGGGGGGGGTTATAAATAAGCGTTTTTTTGTCCTGCCTATTCTGAGTCAAGATATATAAAATCTTTTATTTACAGTTATAATATAGTTTGTGTAATTGCTATAATTGGGTAATGGTTAAATACAGGCTAACTAGGCTAATTCAGTGCCGAAGAAAATCCGTTAATATTAAGGCGTTTTAGTTTATATTAATTTCTTCCAAATTTGAGCCTATTTCTTTTTGAGAATAACCAACAAAACCCAGAGTGATAGTTTTCGGCTAAAAAACATGGTCTAGCCGATTTTTTTAGCAGGCTAAAAATATAAAATGTTTGAAGAAGTTTAAAATTAAAATTTTCGTAAAATTAAAAAAGAATTATAAGAAGTTTTAATTTAAGTTAAATTTTTTTAAGTAAATGTGTTATTTATCAGTTGTTAACGCTTCTTTTTAAAAGTGGCTATCTCCCGCTCCTACCTTCTCAAAAAGAGCTAGCTCCCACTCCCGCTACTACATTTTTAAAAGGAACTAGCTTCCGCTCCAAGTAATGGGCCAATCCATAACCGCTCCTTTGATTTTCATTTTTTTAGAAGGTACACGAAACAAAATCATATTTTTTTATCAAAAAGTTTTATTTATATTAAATGATCTATCAAAATATTTATAATCTTTTATTAGCCTTTAAAAGTAATAAATTTATTAAATTAGAATCTAACAAACATCCACGCCTCTCCATTATTTTCTTAAATAAAGATAATTTTGATCTTGTGACACCATTGAGATGAATGTTTATAAAAGTAAATCTTTCTAATATAATATATTCTTAGTTTTTAAAACTTATAAACTTGGATAAACATATCTTGGTGAAGAAAAATTTGTGTTCATGAAAGTCAAAATATAATTAGAATAAATGACAATATATGATATAAAATATGCATCATGTATTTTATAAATTCTAAAGCATGGTTCAAACTAAGCGAAATGACCCCCATTTTACAAAATGATAAAATGTAAATTTTATGTTTGTGGGGATAAATCAGGGTTCCCATGCTAAATGGAAAATAATTGAAAATATTTCTAATATACCCAATATTGATAGATGCAAAGGAATGTAATATATACATTTCAGTCAGATACTTCAGGCCTGGCTTATAAAATGGTAAAATCTGTTTAGGGCTAACTTAAAAATAAATCACAAACCTAGACTATACCTAAAAAAAATTTTAAACAAAACCTGGGACTGGAGGTTCGGCTTTTGAAGAGGTAATCCCGCTACTGAAAATAACGAGAGATGAATCTTATATTAACTCATGGATAATATTGTCAAAATATTAATAGATTTAAATTTGAGGGAACAATTATTTTAAAGAGAACAAATTGGCGAGCAATAAATAGATTTGATTAGACTCTTTGGTAAATTATATATTTTTTAAATAAATTTCTCATTTCTGAGCTTTGGATAAATAAAATTTCTCATAGTAGAAATATTTTTAAAAAAAATATTTAAAATTTTCTATAAAAGTAAGTAGAGCTAAACAGATTTAAGATTATATTAATGAGAAATGTTTTTCCCATTTGATTAATATGATCTTAGATAAGTTCATAATACCAATGCAAAAAAATGATACTCTGTTTAAACATAAATTTTTTGTAATTTTTTATATGAAAACTTATCAAAATAAAAATAAACAATGTAAATAAAACACCCTTATTAGAATATAAAAATCATTCATGCCATAATTCATACCCATAAAAAATAATTGATACCATTAGTCTTGTTAAAAAGACGATTCTGAACTTCCTTAAATTGAGCGGCTCAATGAGGGCATGAGTTGGCTCGATGAGTTAGCTTCAAAGTTGGCAAGAGTTGGCTCAAATTTATTTTGAATCGGTCTGATATTATTATACCACGAGGAAAATATTTAAAAAATATCGAGCCGACTCTGAAACCAACTTATCGAGCCAACTCATATGGCTCATTTAGTGGCTCAATTTCCAGCAAGTTTTATAACTCAAAATTTGAATAAAATTTAAAGTCGACTCGGCTTAGCCAATTAACAACACTAGATACCATATTTTATGACCTTAAAAATAAATTAATTTGTAAAAATATTTTTGTAAATCATACTCATATGCTTGAATCATGGTAAAGTTATCCTAAATTATAAGAGAAGGACAAGCCGGACTGAAAATTAAGAATACCTGTTAGACCAAAAAAAAAATTTATAATATGGGATCAGGGTTGCCATATATTTTTCACTTGAAAACGTGTGTATTTCTTTTATAATTTATGGGGGGGGGGGGGCTTATCCCCCACATTTCCGCCCTCAATTTGTGGGCCTTCAGCCAGGTTTATCGATATAGCATACTCATCATACATAATATATTATATTTAATGCAACAAGATTTTTATGACAATATTTATTTAATATTTTTTAATTGATTTAATATTATCAATTATTATCCCAAGTTTATAAATATAGCATAATATTAATCATTATATTTTACTTATGATTTAAATAGAGGCAATAAAGATTTTGCACTGGCGCTATGGAGATAGGCTGAAAACTCTTTGCCTGAATAAATGTAATTTTGTTTAATCATAATTTCAGCTTCCAATGAAGATAAATAATCCGTTATATTCTTTTCACCAAGTAGTAGTCATTAAGCTGAATACTCTGATAATGCATTTGAATGTGGAATGGAAAATATGAAATTGAATACTTCCTCTATTAAAGGAGTTATTATTTGAAAGGAAATCTATCTATCCATTTTTCCTGCACATTAATGTGACTGTTTTGGATAATGTGTCTACATAATCGGAATAAAAATGTAAATATTCCTCAAAAAGAATACCTAAATCTATGTTTGGTATTTTATAATTAATAGTATTTTTTGTAATACATCAAATGCTGACATTTTCTAGGGTTAAGATATTTCCTATCGTAGCATATTTCTATATATTCTCTATTTTTTTACAAACATCTTTGATGAAATTCAAAGCCTTTTCTTCATTATTATTACATGTAAAATAATTTTGGAAATGCTTCGGTAAAAATTTTGTTGAACTTTTAAATAGAATTCTTAAGTTTTTTGATAAGAGCATATATATATAGCTAAGACATTCATATTTTAGTTGCAAATTTATGTCATTTAATAAAGTGCTAATTAAGGATAATGCCAAAATCAGGGATCCAAACCGAAACAATTATCGGTTCAGGTTCGGATAAATATAATGGTTCAAAGTTCAGGTTCGGTTAGCAAAGAATAAAAATATCGGTTCGGTTCGAACCTCTAAAAACCGGTTTGAACACTTTTGTATTCAAACCTACATTAGGATTATGTATAAGGAAAATTTTATTTCATAATTAAAATAAAAACCTTAATTTTTATTAATTGCACATTATAAAATAATATTTAATTTATAAATATAACAAAGATTAATTTTAATATGAACAATTACTTAAAATTTTTTTATTAAGCTGCACAATTAATATATTTTTAAAATTCGTCTCACTCAATCTATGAGATAATATAAATTTAATTGTTGAAAAACATCTTTCCACACTAACTTGGGTAACTGGCATTGCCTGCCAGTATGATATAAGATTTGATGAAGATTTAATTTTTTTCTAGGCATTATATTTTATAAGCCTAAAATATTTAAAAAATGTTGTAAAATGGCAATATACTAATGTTTATAAAAATTATGACTGACGTTTTTCAATCAAATGTGATTGATAATAATTTTTAAAACTTTTTGAATATAATTAAAATTTTTGCAATATACTACTAGTAATAGCTTACACATTATTTTATAAGCATAAAATTATGAGACTCGAACCGGTTCAGAGGCATTTTAGCGGTTCGGTTCAGGTTCGCTAGAAATTTTTTAGAGGTTTAGGTTCGGTTTAGGTTCGATAAAAAATACCGGTTTTTAGCGGTTTAACGGTTCGGTTTAGTTTCGGTTTGGATCCCTGGCCAAAATATCCCTTTTAAATTAAATATTGATAATGAATATTATGGTTAGTTGGATTATTAACAAATACTACAATTTTTTCAAATATTTAAAAATAAAATTAATTTAAAACTTTATATTAGTTTTCAAAAATATTTTTAAAAACGTGAGAAAAGGTGAATTATTTGCATTCATTCATTACCACGCCAGAAATTGCCCGAAGTGCAATTTCATCACCCACCAGGAGTTGAAGTGTGCATCATGTATTTTCACTAGTATATAGATCCCATTTAATTTGCTCAAAAATGTGAAAAAGGTGTGAAGTGTGAGAAAATGTGATTGAGTAAAAATCGATTTGAAATCATGAGATTCATGGCTAAATCATTACATCTAAGAACCCTGCATGGGATAAAAATTTATGTGATTTGTGATTCCTATTGAACTTTTAAAAAACTTCCTAAAAATGGAGAAGTTTAATATTCCCAAATAAATATTTAAGAAATATACCCCATATTCAGTATTTTGATAAACATTCTTCTCAAGTTTTTTAAAAATATATAAGATTTCGAATTTTTAACATTTTATTTTAATAATTTAGAACCTATCTCAAATTAATATAATAATATTGTGTTTTGAAAATTTGATGGAAATATTCTATATTTTTTAATTTTTTTGCAAAATAAAATATTTAGCAATTTTTACAAGTTAAATAATTTTATTTATAAATAAATTAAAAATATAAAAATGTTTTCTATCAAATCTGAACATTTTATATCAAAATAAAATATATTGGAAATATTACTATATTTTGCAATAAGATATATTTTTTTATAATGTATAAAATGGTACAGAAAAATAAAATAAAATCAAGTGATTTGTAATACCCCCTCCCCATAATGACAGCATTGATATGATATACTTTTATAAAATAACTTTTATATAATAAGGAATATTTTATAATTTAAAAAAAAAATTTTTTATATTTGTTCAAAATATAATCTTTAAACATCAGAGATGTGACACCCCCACAACCTTTACAGCATGTGAGGGTTAAGATCAAATTTTACAGACATATGAACCTAGAAGGGATTCTGAATTTATTTAGTTTTCAAGATTTTTGTGATACATCTCTGTTCAACCCTAAAATGCTATTAACTATATTAAGAAAATTTAATATTATTACAATTTTCTAATTATTAAATAAATTATTTAAATGCAATTTAAGATTGATACTAAATAACTAAAAATATTATTGCGAATAACTATTAAGATTTCATTTAAAAATTTTCAAAGCTTAAAAAATTCATTAAATCCAAAAATATTTTACTTGAGTTGAATCAAGGTAATTAAATTCTTTAAGCGCAATTAATATTTCCTGCTATATATTTTTAAACTTAAATTATATCTTAATAACTTACCATAGCTTCATCTACATATCTTTCCATAACTTTTATTTGATCATCAAATATCATCTCATTTATATATATTTCAAATATATAATATAGGTATGGAATATGAGGTAGGAATGTTTGAGTAATGCATGACTTTTGAACTACATTTCAAGAGAGAACCTAGGTAATGTGCGAATAATATTTACATATGAAATTGGATGGAAGTATTAATATAAAGACTTATTTTGAATGATGATTAAAGTAAATCTGGATTCTTTTGAATTTCCTTACTAAAACCAGTAATAAGTAAATCTTTAAAATGAAAAATGTTTCTCCGCCCACCCTAAAGTAATTAAATTTTTGTAGTTCTAGGGTATAGGCTCTTTTTTTGCCCCACTCATTTTTAAATAAGCCTATAGAGGTTTAAGTAACATTTTTCGAATGTTGCGCCTACAAGTACGTTCGGCTTACCCACATATGTTTGGAGGGCTCCTCATATATTTACTTTTATACCCAAATTAAATTAGTTCCAATAAGATAGAAATGAGGAAAACCTAACGTAGCTCTGTTGAACTTTCAATACTAGTGGGCAAAAGCGCTATATATCACGTATTACGTAAAGTAAACCTGTGATGTTGAATAACTAAAATTTTAACAAACTTTTGCAGTCAATCATCACCAAATTTAACTAGCAACAGTATTATTTTTTTCTAAGATATTATTATTTGTTTTTTGAAATCTTTTGCTTCATAGGTGTAGCCATGGGGGGTGGAGGAAGGGGGCAAGGGGAAATTTACCCCCCCCCTTCAGAAATTTATCACTTTTTGTAAATATCATTTTTAGCTAATAAAAAATACCCCCCTTAGTCCTCCCCCCACTCCCTGACCCTCAAATATGTATGCATATATCTTAAATAATAATTTGAAAGAAATAATGTAAAAGTTTATATTATTTTATAAAACTATTCATCATAATTTATAGATTTTGGGGAAAATAAATTTATAAATATATAAAATGAACCAAAAATATTTTTTAATAAATGGAATATAAGCCAATGATAAGTCTTAAGACAGAAGTGAAATGTATTATAATTATTAATAATAGATCCATAAAATTACTAAATAATATAATATATCAAATATAATTTTTTATAAAGTGAACAATTTTAATTTATTTATTTTAATAAAAGTAAAATATAATTATATAACTATTGATAAAATTAAATCATAAATTAAAAAAATATTAAAGCACAATACAAACAGTGGAATATTATATGTCGTAGATTTACAGTATATCAAATTATTAAATGACAACAAGTAATTTTACCAATATAGCGAATTATATATTTTACAGAAAACTATAAAATATTGATAAGGACATCAGAAAATATTATAAGACATTGTGGGATGAATAAGATTAAATTTTAATATCATTTTTACTTAAAATAAATAGATGGCGTTAAATAATTGAATGCAAATTGTTGCAATATTTAATATCAAGAGCATTAATTAGTAAAATTTCTTAAGTTATTAACTGTAATATATTCTCTAACTGTCAAATATGTCTGTAAAAGTTTTACCTAGTATTTTATAACTAATTCTATATAATAGAGTAAAATCAACTATATGTCTACTTACTTTTTATAAATAAATTTGGTTAATGATGCTTACTACTTTAAGGTACTACCTATCAAATTTGAATTTTGTTCATTTTTCATTTGGATAGGCACTACCAAATATATTTATAATATATATTTGAAAAATCGTGATTTTTTGAAGGCCTCTACGGTCTAATCGGCAAGAGCTTGGCTTACTGATCCCATACTCCCGGGTTCAAATCCCTGGAATGGTCATGTTATTTTTCTTAATCTAACTTGGTGGTTCCATCCTTGGGGGGATAATTTATAGGAGGCCGGACTCGACCACGTGATTCCGTACTAATATATTAAATAATAAGGGTCTTATTACATTTTAATATATTTTGGTCAGTATTTAGCAAATTAGGTTGGTATTTAAAATATTTCCATACATTCACTTGGTAGTAGGCATCATTAACCAATAAATTTCTTATAATTGTTGGAATAAATTATTACCATGCTCTTATATTAAGGTATACACAATACAAGTAATTTATTATATTTTTATTTTATATAAACTAATAAAAATATATTTCATATTTGTTCCAGGCTTATTTTTTTTATTAAAATTTGTAAAAATATTTTATGACTATATAAAGACTAAAGTAACCCGGCCGAAGGCCGGGGGAAAACGGGCTGCTGGGGGCGAAGTCCCCAGTAATTTTTTAATTCCCCACCCCCCCCTTATCAAAATCCTGGCTACTAAGTTAAATTTTTTGGAGCAGGTTATCTATTAAATTTTGAGATGAAATAAGACAAAATTTATTGCTGTAAAAATTAATACTTTTATTATAATCTATATATATAATCCTCAAAAAATGTCAATCAAATTTAGCCAATAGTTTTCTTTTAAATATTTTTTGCCTAATCATAATGATTATAGTAGTTACAGTCACAACTGTGACATTATATAGTCAATTATTTTACCTGATAATAGTCAATTATAATTTTGTTAATATATTATGTAATATTCAACTTCTTTATTAATTATTGGACGTTTGTCCTACTTAAATAGGGAGTGATTCTTAATAATATTTAATTAATATTAACAAATTCGGAAGTATTTAAGTTATGTTAAATTGTAGTTCTAATCTCCATGATAATTAGCGCCATCTATAATATTATATTTTATTTTAAATAGCATTATATTTCTAAGTTGAAATGTAAATATTTTGTCTTAATTGATGTCAAATATATTGTTCTTTCTATATATCTATAATTTATCTCTCTATCTATCATAGCAATTTTAAGCCAATTTAGATCATATTAGCAAAATGGGTTTAATCTCCTATAAATCATGGAAAGCATTTCAGAAGTATTTTGAGGCAATAGGCAGGAAGGAACATTAGTATGAAAAAAATGTTTGCAGATAATCCTACAATAGCTAAGGAATTCAAATCTATAATATATATATTCAATAAAAATCATCATAGCTTAAACATATCAAACACGCATTCATAAACCAAATCGAACCGCCATTTTCAAAAAAAGAATTTCAATACAAAAAACAATTACAAAACATATAATAATATAATAATTACAATAATTGATATTTTTTTTAACAGACACAACATCGAGCAAAACCTTCAATCATCAGTAAATAATTATATTTTTTAACAGACACCACATCGAGCAAAACCATATACTTTCAATTTACACATCTTAACCTTGAAGATACTGAAAATCAAGAACAAGTTGAACATTACTGTGGGCCATTAAAATCTATTTTATTATTTTTTTTTAGATTCCTACACAAAATACCATTCAACAAAACCAAACAATGGAACGTTTCATACTACCAAAATCTAAAGAAGGCATTATTGCTTCAACAAGAGTAAATTTTATATTTTTAAGATGTGATTCCGAAATATATATTTATTAGGTGAGGGGCTATTCTAATATTTTCCATTATTTTTTATAAATATGTTTATGAAGTATATATTTAGTAATTTTATTTTATGTCCACAATAATAAATATTTTAAACTAAACTTATTTTTATAAAATTGAGTAATTCTTATATTTTTAAATTTTAATAATAAATCAACATAAGGAGAAAGCTAGAAAGAGACAGGCACTTTGTCGTATCAAGAAAAGGAACGAACAAAGTCTTATTCCTACAACATCCAACCATCTTGAAGATACTGGAAATAAACAATTTGCTTCAACATCCAATCATCTTAAAGATACTGAAAATCAAGAACAAGTTGAACTAAAAATTAGATTGCAAATCTTATATTGCTGATAAGTTTCAGCAGATAGAGGAATTATTATAATTGCCTTCCAAAAATTAAAAATACTGAGGGCCATTAAAATCTATTTTATTATTTTTTTTTAGATTCCTACACAAGATACCATTCAACAAAACCAAACAATGGAACGTTTCATACTACCAAAATCTAAAGAAGGCATTATTGCTTCAACAAGAGTAAATTTTATATTTTTTATAATTTGTATTGTATGTTAGCTGATCAGATTTTTCCTATCTTATAAGATGTGATTCCGAAATATATATTTATTAGGTGAGGGGCTATTCTAATATTTTCCATTATTTTTTATAAATATGTTTATGAAGTATATATTTAGTAATTTTATTTTATGTCCACAATAATAAATATTTTAAACTAAACTTATTTTTATAAAATTGAGTAATTCTTATATTTTTAAATTTTAATAATAAATCAACATAAGGAGAAAGCTAGAAAGAGACAGGCACTTTGTCGTATCAAGAAAAGGAACGAGCAAAGTCTTATTCCTACAACATCCAACCATCTTGAAGATACTGGAAATAAACAATTTGCTTCAACATCCAATCATCTTGAAGTACTGAAAATCAAGAACAAGTTGAACATTACTGTGGGCCATTAAAATCTATTTTATTATTTTTTTTAAATTCCTACACAAGATACCATTCAACAAAACCAAACAATGGAACGTTTCATAATACCAAAATCTAAAGAAGGCATTATTGCTTCAACAAGAGTAAATTTTATATTTTTTTTTAATTTGTATTGTATGTTAGCTGATCAGATTTTTCCTATCTTATAAGATGTGATTCCGAAATATATATTTATTAGGTGTGGGGCTATTCTAATATTTTCCATTATTTTTTATAAATATGTTTATGAAGTATATATTTAGTAATTTTATTTTATGTCCACAATAATAAATATTTTAAACTAAACTTATTTTTATAAAATTGAGTAATTCTTATATTTTTAAATTTTAATAATAAATCAACATAAGGAGAAAGCTAGAAAGAGACAGGCACTTTGTCGTATCAAGAAAAGGAACGAGCAAAGTCTTATTCCTACAACATCCAACCATCTTGAAGATACTGGAAATAAACAATTCAACATCCAATCATCTTGAAGATACTGAAAATCAAGAACAAGTTGAGCATTACTGTGGGCCATTAAAATCTATTTTATTATTTTTTTTAGATTCCTACACAAGATACCTTTGGTGCAATATCCAAGTATAATTTTTTCAGTGATCCTATATCAATAAAAACAAATCAAGTTTAAAATTTTAATTTATGACAATAAATAAATTTATTTAAATTAGATTCCACGGATCATATTGCCGAAATGTGCCATTCAACGGACTCTTAATCTACCCAAATCAATAAAAACAAACGAAGTTAAAAAATTTAATTTATGTTATCAAAAATATATATAAAAGCCGTGTCACAGTCATAATGTCACTGTCACAGTACAATTTAAAATATATTTAAAAAATGATTTTTTAAAAGCGTCTGTGGCCTAATAGGCAAGAGCGTCACTCGCAAATGTGAAGGTCATGGGGTTCAAATCTCAGTAAAGATTTTTTTTTACTTAATCTGGCAAAATTAATTATAATGGAGGTAAAATAATTAAGTGTGACATATTCACATACTAAACAAAGTTTGTTGTTATTTTAAAATTCAAACTATTTAATAGGTATTCTTATATTTTTAAATTTTTTATAACGTAATAACCAATAATATTCTTATAGTATCATACCATATTAAAAACTCATTCATCAAAGCATCCATTAAAATAATATCTAACATTACTATCTTATAAAATATATATCTATCTATCTATCTATAATAATATATATAAAAGCCGTGTCATAGTCAAAGTGTCACAAAATATAATATATATTTAAAAAATCGTCAACTTTGAAAAGCGTCTGTGACCTAATCGGCAATAGCGTCGCTTACGAAGCTAATGACTTTGGGTTCGAATCCCAGCAATGCATTTTTTTTGTTAATCTAACTTTTGTATACTTTTTAAAATTATTATTTATGTACTCAATTAAAAATTTTACTTTGCCAGATGAAGGTTTTATATATTGTTACCATGGAAGCTGATTTCGGATTTAGACTTATTAAGACTTAGTCTTTTAAAATTGGCTTCAAGAAATTAAAAACCAAATATTTTAGAAAGAGCATCAGAGATTGTTCCATTATCAAGATGCCAAATAATTATATCCAAATCAAATTTAGATTTAAGATAATGGATGTGATAATACCAAGGTAAAATAAACGTGGACGTTTTCCCCCCGCTGGATCCTTTTGTCAGAATCTATGACATGTGGGCTGAATAAAGAAGTTTTAATGTTACAGTATATCTCTAAGAATTTTAAATAAACTGGAAATTTGGGGTAAAAACAATTTATGAAATGTTCACAAAATTTGATATTGTAAGCATTTTTAAAGTCTACTTTGATAATAGCCATGTTAGGAGGAGGATTATGGAATACAAATGGCATGCGAAGCTATGCCTTCTCCCTTAACACCAAATTCTAATTGATAAGTATAATTAATAAGTTAAGACCCTGGGTTTTGACCCATGGCAGTTATTTTTGCTAATAATCTTATAAATAGCCCAATGCAATGGGGTGGATACCATCACAGTGTTTGTGAGATAATCAGGTTTGCCCCTATGATTGATTCGAATCTATTATGGCAGGTCTTTTTTTAAAAGAGTATTTAGGAAGGTTTTAAAAGCATTTAAATGATTCTTTGAGAAAAATGTAGATTTTATACGGTGAGAGAGCAAAAACCATTGCGTCTGGATGTGGAAAATTTCTTAAAAGAATTGATAAATATCATAACTCACAAATCATGTTTTTTTTATTCCATATTTTTCATAGTATATTTGGCCTTTTCTCTAAAAATTTATAGAAATCTTGGATAGATGAATACGGATAATCTATTTCCCTCATTTGACTATTATTCTGATTCATCCATCGTCAAATGAAGGTAAAATTTATTATTTATCCATGGAGAAAATTCTGATTACCCGTCATTCTTGACGGGCTATCAGCTAGTATTATTATAATACAATTCATCGACCAAATCTATATATTGCAAACAATCATACACATTGTTTTCCAAATATACTATCCTTTTAAATATAATTTAAAAGGTTTAGATATTTAAGCAAGCTCATAATGCCATAATAATTAATTCATTGTAAATAATGGAGGTTTTAATTAAATTTATTATCTAAAAAATAAATTCTTTATATTCACAAAATATCGATAGTTGGTAGTAGAGATAGATTAATTTAAGTTATCCTTCATAAATTATTTGAAAAGAATATCAATAAATAAATAGGTGAAAATTGATAAAGAGACATCGCGGCCGAAGGCGGCGGGAATTTTTTAGGGAGATAGCCAAAGGTTTTTGAAGGGGGTTTGCATCCAGTGAAAATCCTGTCATGTGGACGCTGGAGTTATGTAACAAAGATAAGGGTTAGGGTTTATATTAGATTCTGATAAATATTATATTTCATTAGTCGCTAAGCCCCAATTTCTTGTATCCGTTTTGAAATTGTTGTATTTTGTATAAATTTGTTATAGTTAATTATTATATTTTGGCATTGGTCATTAAATATTAACCAGATTCTATAATAATTTAATAATAAATAATATTTGCCTTGTAATCTGGGTTGCATTATTTAAAAATAAATAGCTTAAAAAAGATTCTTAAATGTTAAAGCTTGTGGTAAAGTTGTAAATTTTTCTCAGGCAGCACACCGATCTAATAAATTTAAAAAATATATATTTTATAATATATTAATGATAAAATTATAAAAAATATCATTTAGATGATCCCATACCACAAATCTATGGTAGCTAATCCACTACAGAGCAAAGAGTTTTATAGATATATAATATAATTATTTATAATTGGGAAATATTATACAATATTACTTTTGTTCTTTAATCGTCAATCATGTTAACCCTGACTTGTCAGACTTTCAATGCTGGCAGATGATATGACACGTTACAGAAATATGATAAATTGTCTTAACATCTCAATTTGATAAATAAATAAAAAATATGATGAAACATCAAAAAATTAAAATTCAAAGAAAGATATCGATCAAGTCAATTATTGGTATTCTTGAACATTTTAATTAAGGTATACCATATTCATCATTAGGACATGTCCCAGCGTCCCTTAAAATGCCGATTTTGTTCCCCTTAAGGACTTCAAAAAAATTGATTCCTTTAGAGTTTATGATATAGAAGGTTTCTCTCTGGTTCTCACTTTGATTTTTTTGCATTATATGATCACCGAGTAAGAATCATGATTAAATACGAGACGTATAACCTATAAAAAATACGTTTTTTCATTTGCCTTGTTTAATTTTTTTATGGTATACAATTTTCTAAAATATAACAATTATATTATATGTTACCAGCAATGTGTGAATCGCAAAAGCTTAATATTTCAGTTATATCTAATTAATATACACAAATGCTGTTAGTGTTTTAATAATCAAATATATTTACAAATTATAAACTTAACATCAGTAGGGCACTGGAGATGGCACAGGGGCTCGAGTCTCTGAAAAATTTGAATTTTTTAAAATACCAAATGTAATTTTGATAATGCTAGCAAAAATAGGTAATTTTGAAAATGATAGCTAAAGAAAATAATAATTTTAAAATGTTGACTAAAAAAAGAAGATAATTTTGGGTAATGTAAAATAAAAGAAAAAGTAAATTTTGATTATTATTATATGTCATTGGCTAAAATAAATAATATAGAAATAATTTGAACAAGTCATTTCTTTTTTTTGTTTACAAGTTCATCTGAAACAATTTGAATAAGATATTTATTATTTAACTGAGTATTACATCACTCTTCCACTTAAGTTAGACTCACCATTCTGCTAATAACCAACTTTCTTTCGATTTCTACTATACTGATCTTGTATCCCCACCAATTGATCGTCGACTTTCGTATCTTAGACTAAAGTTTCAGCAAACAATTGGCTATATTGGTCAGCGATTAACGATTGTTTCCACGAATTCTTGTCTCTATAATCGTCGACTTTCGTATCTTAGACTAAAGTTTCAGTAAACAATTGGCTATATTGGTCAGCGATTAACGATTGCAGCATGATCGTCTTGACCATTTGTTCTATCTAGTCGCTTGTTTTTACTCTTATTATTGATTAGTTTTTAGCATCTAATTCTTGTAATCGTATAGATCTTTTAGACTTTCGGGTCTTCTTGCACTTGCCTAGATATCGACTTTGTCTTAAGGTCTCTTTATTCTCACTTGATCTTTGTCTTAAGGTCTCAGGTAATCGCATCTAATCTACTTCTATCTAAAATATTCTATTTAACCTTCTATGACTTCTGAAATATTTTATCACCATTTATTCTCAAATTTAAATTACATAGTCCAAATTAGTGATCTGCATCGGGCCTAATTTTTCAAGTCTGGCCCGGTCCGAAATTTTTTTTATAAAGTTTTGCCCTACCCGGCCCGAACCCAAAATTTTTATAAAAAATTTTGCCGGCCCGGCCCGAATTTATTTAAATATAGAAATTAATTTTTATAATTACTTAAAATAAACTATATATGGTATTTGGCGTCTACTTTCTATAAATAAAATCACATATTTTTATTTTACATAAAAAATTCAACATAAAATTGATAAATTTTAGATATATAAAAGATTTCTAAGGCCAGATACGACCCGGCCGGAATTTTCTTAAAAAATATTAAGCCCGCCCCGGCCAGAAGCCCATTCGGGCCGGGCACGGGTGGGGTACGGCCGAGCCTACTTTTGCAGATCTCTAGTCCAAATACACCAATAAATATAAAAATATGCCAAATTCATCCCTAATGTCTACAGTTATCTCCTCTAATCTAATTCTGTCTATTTAATAAGGCGTAAATTATACTAAGTCTTAAATTTTTAATACATAGTCAAAATATACTAAATAAAATATATAATTATATCGAATTCTACCACCCCTTTACCCTCAATAAAACCCAGACCCATATCTTCATTGAACCATTTGCAGGTAGTGGTCCTTTAGCTATCGATCATCATTTTTGTCTAATACTATATTTATATCTAAATTCTTTTTTTCTTACCTAAAAATCTTATTCTAAAATATATATCAAAATATCTTCCTTTTTTAAAAAAATTATTTTTGCTCTTTTATTTCCTCATTTATGCACTTTTGGACTCTCAAGTTATTAAAGAGAAACATATAAATCTATTTATTTTCTTCTCCTGTACATATTTTACACCGGTTGTTAAAAAAAACTACGGAAATATATATATATCTCTTTTTATACATATTTTGTTGAGAAATCAATGTAGTCTAATCATTATAGTTTTCACACTCTCGTTTCTGAACTACCTATGAAATCTAATTATTATAATTTTTCGCACTCCCATTGTTGAAAAGCAACTGATATATTTCTAGCGCATGTTTTTCTTTTTGCTATTATAAGAATAATTTTGCATAACTGGTCGTAAATCTTATTAATGATTCAAAATAAAAGTCCGATCTCTAATTGAACTCGATTGCGGCATATATTTTCTAATAATGAAAGCCGTTTCTCTTTATGAAGATTTTTGGGTAATCTACAACCTAATATTTTACTAAATATTATCAACTTATGCGTATCTTATTCACATATTAGATCATTGAGCAGTGGCCCCTACAACAGGTGGGAAGGGGGTCCAAAGAAACTGCTTCTAAAAATTTGAGTGAGGGTACTTTATTTAAAAAAAAATTTTTTAAATTTCTTTTATTGTTTTGCTCCATCCATCTATAACCAAGTGATTTCTGGTTTACGAATTTAATAATAACCCTCTCCCCCCCCCCACTCCCCATTTATTATTTAATTTAATATGTATTGACGAAAATTTTGGTCGATATTAAGTTAATTAAGTTGTTATCCGAAATTTCTTGTCACAAATTTTTTTCCCAATTTCAAAATATGCCCAAAAATATTAATTAAAAAAATACAAATGCTTAATTAAAAATTGCACAACGCATAATATAAGAGATGATAAATGGACAGACCACATTAAAAAAGACATGGTGGGCTTAATTTTAACGCTATAAAGAAAAGCTTTGAAATAGTAGCTTTTAAGAATATTACTCAAAATTGGACAAATAGCAAAGTAATGCCATATTAAACTCATTGCAGATTCTGAACCTGTACTCAAAATGTATATACAACAAGATGAAGAAAGAAGAAGGGATTAAAAACATATATTCAAATCTATTATCGATGAAAATAGTGAGACGCCTAAACCAGTTGAAAGACTGATAGACATATATTGTACGGGAAATACAACTGGTCTTGATATTAAAAAGAATATAATATCTAAACTTGGCTTTATGAATTTACCCCTTGAATTCCTAGTTGGGCAAAGCTATGATGGCCCCTCAAACATGTGTGGAAGAATCAATGAAGTGCAGGCTTTGATTAGAGCGGAGACGCCAAAGGCAGCTTTTATTTGGTGATATTGTCATCCATTAAATTTAATCATAGTTAAATTATGCCAATTAATAAAAGAATGCGTAGAAGGTAGCTATCTATAAAGCTATTGTAAATTTTATCTACTTTATGATCCCTTGAGGGCAGCTTTAACAAATTTATAGGATTCTGAAGATAGTCACTTCCACTATGGCTAGTGCTATAGTCTTTAGAATAGAAAAATTTTATTTTATTTTATCACTTTGTTTGGATAAAATATTATTGATTACAAGTTTGGCTTTTACAAAATTGCAAACCATTTCGAAGGATATAGGGTTTGCAATAAATCAAATTCAATTGGCAAAAGATAGCCTGATTAATTTGAGAAGTATAATTTAAATTATTTTCTTTAATTATTTTTTAATCCTAATAGATAATAACACTGAATTTTTGGATGTTTTTCCAAAGACACAAGATTTTATGAAGAAGAGAAATCTACCTTTTGATTTTGAAAGTTCCAGACTACAAACATTACAATCCAAAAAGAAGGGGTATATATATATATATATATACTTTCATAATTAAATATAATATTTTTTTAGCTTTAAAACCAGTGTTTTTTATGCTGCACTTGATTTGATTATTATGCAGTTTAATGAAAGATTTAATGATGAATCGATAAAATTTTTAAATCAAACATCGTTTTTTACACTAAAGGGAATGGTGGGAAAGTCAATTGTTAAAGATGATATCGGGGATATCTGTAAATTATTTAAATTCAAGTAAAATTTCTGAAGAAATGTTGAAGTTTCGAAATATTTATAAGATGGCTAAAATGGGGGATGTAACTATTACTCGTGACCTAGAGGTTAAAGAATCTAAAGAGTCAGATTCTGAGAATTGTAAATTTATTTAATTTAAATATTTTTACTAATACATTATTTAGCTTCTTCTTCTGATGATGATAATGATAATTCTGAGACTTATGGTTCAGACTGGAAAAACTATTCTATTTTACCTTATCGTCTACTTTTAAATTTTTCTGCTTTCCCTAATTTAAAAATTTTATATAAATATTTATAAACCATTCTTATTACCTCATGTACTGCCAAAAGAGTCATGAATAAAATTAAATTAATTAAAACAAGACTTCGTAGTACCATGAAAGATCCATTTCTCAAAAATTTAACCATTTAATCAATGGGAAAATATTTCTTTAAACAATTGAATATTGATGAAATTATAAATTATTTCGCTCTTCTTCCCCTAATTTATTTAAATTATTAATTTAAATATAAAATTTTTAAAGTATATATTTTTTTACATTTTATTTATATTATATATTAAAAATTTATGCAATAAAAATTATTTTTGAAATTTATGGGTGTCAAAAAAGAATTTATAATTTTTTAAAGGGCGGGGGGGGTACTTTTTAAGGGGGATTCTGCTTCTATAGAGGCCACTTCTTAGAGGCTGTTTTTTCTCTCGCAGCCCTTGAAAAAAAAGTTAAACGTAAATCTTCAATAACAATTTAATTACAACATCAACTATTTTCTAACAAATAATGTATATTCGTCTTTAGTCTCTAATCTTATTCACCGAATTTTTTAAATTATCATATCTTTTAAGCAAACTATCTGTTTAATTTTAATCTTCGCATATTTTCAATTAGAAAATATTTTTACAAATAAAATTATTTATTCTCCACAATTTATGTTCCTTCTTTTTCATAGTTATCTCCAGTGATCAATTATTTAATATTATAATTTCTAAACTCTAAAACATCTTATCAATTATATTCAGTTGGTTTCTAAGTTCACCAGTAACATCTGTTAATTTCATAAATTATCTCCTGAAAATAATTATAACACAAACTTCTTTATATCTTATCTACTATGAATGCTACCTTTATAATTCTTTGTTTTTCATTTTATGCAATTATATTCCTACACAATTTTTTATCTTAATCTTAAGAATATTTATAAATAGTCCGAAATTTAAATGAGCTACCGTAAAATAATTTTTCTTTTTCAACCTACATCTTTAAAAATAACTCTAAATCTCTTTCTTATCCAAATTAAATTTTAAACGATAAATTTTCTTCTTTTGTTTTTCCCAATACTTTAAATTTTAATTATAATTCTCGAAATGGTTTTATTACAAACTATTTTTCTTACTTCTTTATTTTTTGGAATTTTTGCCTTAGAATGCAGTTTGACAATACTTCTTGTTCAAATGTAACCATTGCCTGGCATTAGACTGAAATTTAGAAGTAGCCCCAGTAGAGATCTGCAAAAGTATGCCAGGCCTGTACCCGGCCCGAGTCCTGGTCCGGCCTAATTTTTTATCAATCGGGCCGGGTCGGGCCTAATATTTTAAAAAAAATTCGGGCCAGGTTAGGTCGGGCCTTGGAAATTTTTTTTAAATATATTTAAATTTATCAATTTTATATTGAATTTTTTATGTAAAATAAAAATATTTGATTTTATTTATAGAACTAGACGCCATATAACATATGTCTTTTATTTTGAGTAATTATAAAAATTAATTTCTATATTTAAATAAGTTCGGGCCGGGCCGAGCCAGTAAATTTTCTCAAAAAAAAATTTCAAGTTCGGGCCGGGCCAGCAAAACATTTTAGAAAAAATTTCGGGTTCGGGTTCAGCCGGCAAAACTTTTTTAAAAAAAATTCGGGCCGGGCCGGGCTTGAAAAATTAGGCCCGATACAGATACTCTGACAGCACTGAATTTGATTATTGATCCCTTTCGAAATAAATTTGAAAGAAAATTAAATAATAAAATTATCGTTGAAAACATAATAACTCTATTAATTATAAATTCCAATTATAAATTAACATAAAAGGAAAAAGTAACAAAAAAAATAAAAAAGAACAAGATTAAACGAAACGAAATTCAAAATTTAAAAAAGTGTTATTTCTAAATATTCATTTACATAGTCTGCTAAAATAAATAATATCGAAATAATTTGAATAAGCCATTTTTTTTTTTGTTTACAAGTACATCTGAAACAATTTGAATAATGAATATTACAACAATAAACAAGCTTCTTTTTATCCTGCCTCTTATGAAGTCAAAATAAAATCTTCAATTTACACTTTTATATAGTTTGTGTAAATGCCATAATTGAAGAAAATCCGTTAACATTAAGGCGTTGTAATTTATATTAATTTACTCCAAATTTGAGCCTATATCTTTTTAAGACTAACCCCGAAAAGCAAGAGTTTTTAACCGTCTTGATGACAACTGAGGAGGTGCGTGGATGGACAAAAGAGCCACCTAGACATAAGGAGACTTGGTGGTGGAATCCAGAGGTAGCGAAAGCTGTGGATGAGAAACGGGCTTTAAAGAATGGTATAATAGTAGAGAAAATAGTGATAACGATATTTACAAGATGGCGAAAAGAAATGCTAAGGAATTAATAGTGAAGGCGCAAAAAGAAACAAGGCAGGAGTTTGCTAAAGAAATGGAATTCGCTGAAGGAAAGCAGATGGCAAGAAAGAGGAAGGATGTGGTAGGTGCTAAATGTTTAAAAAATATGAAAGGAAAAATGGTGATTGAGAGTAGTGGTATTAAGAACACCTGGAAGATCTAGGACTTTTGAACGAAGAAAATGAATGGGATAATAATGTTAGTTGTGTAAAGGTATAAGATCCAGAGTGTAAATTTTGCAAAGACGAAATAAGGAGAGCAGTGAAAAAGATGAAAAAAGAGAAGGCATCGTGTTTAACAAGGGTGGTATTAGATATGTTTAAAGGTTTTGATGACTTGGGGATTGAATGGTTAATTTAGCCAAACAAATTGTCGCAGAAGAAACTATTTTCCCGAGGACAGGCGATGAAGTAATGATATAAATTATGGGAACATATTTTCTTCGATTAACAAAACAAGATATATTTTTTCGAGATTGCGAGTCTTACGGAGTTATTAAACTCAGGACATGCAATGAAGGTATTTGAGAGAGTGTTAGAGAAACGTATAAGGGAACAAACTATAATTGATGAAATGCAGTTTGGTTTTACATAGGTGAAAGGTACGACAGATGAAATATTTGTGGTGAAATACAGGAGAAGTATCTTGCGAAGAAAAAGAAACTTTATTAAGCGTTCGTTGATTTGGAGAAAGCAATTAACAGGGTGACGTGTGAGGTTACTAGATGGACCTTGAAAAAATCAGGTGTGAAAAAATGGTTGGTTATGGCAAAGTATGTGGGTGCACGAACTGCGGTACGGACGGATGATGGAGATAGTAAAAGCTTTTAAGTGAAGGTAAAACTTCATCAAGGATCCGTGCTAGGTTCATTATTTTTTATCTTAATAATGGATGTGACGACTGAAGAAATGCGTGATGAACTTCCTTGTGAGCTATAATATGCAGATGACCTTGTAATAATGGAAACAATGAGGGAGAATTGAGGGATAAAATTAGTAGAGGGAAGATGGCTATGGAAGCAAAAGGCCTGAAAATGAATGCAACAAAGGCAAAGGTGATGATTGGTGGGGAAAATCTAAAGATGGAGAAATCCGGTAAATGTCCTTGTGGTGTATGTGGGATAGGAGTTGCTAGAAATTCAATCCAATGCACCAGATGCCAGAAATGGGTACATAATAGGTAGCGAGAAAAGGGAAGTCTGATTTTAGCAAGAATGACCTTTATTTGTAGAACATACATAAAAGTGGTACATAATAATAATGATAACGTAGAAAATGGTAGTCTGGATATTGGCAATGGGTTTACCCTAGGAAAAGTGGATACGTTTTGAGGTGCGTTAAGCTGGCGAAACGATTTAAGTATCTATAAAATATCAAAAATGTTAAAAAAGTTAGTTAATTAATGGTAAGTAAAATATTTAAACTTAAACCCTTGAAACATACACTATTTTCAAAGCTAAATATCTTTATTCAATTTATATAAAAAAATTGATTGCCAAAAAAATTAATCCAGTAAAACAAATTAATTATATCAAATAAATTAATTTACATAATCCAGAAAAATTAATATTTTCATAAAAAATTAATGATGTATTATCATATATAAAATAATTACATATTCTTCAAATATAAAAATAATGACGATCTTTTATCAATAAAAACAAAACTCCATTTTAATTATTAAAAATATCATTAATAACAATTACAAACTAGGACATGTCACCCCTTTATGGGCCAATGACATACCCTAATGAAATTTAAATATACAAATACTTATAATAATTATTATAATGTTCATATTAACAAAATAATTAAAAGACTTTCTTTAATTTTGGATATTTGAGGTACCCGGTTCTTCGTCTTCGCCATTGAGTATCAATTTTTCCCAGGCCTGAATTTGTTGGTTAATGGGAGAAATGTAGGTTTTCTGCTCTTGATCCATATCTTGGGATGATCTTTGGGTATTTAGGTTTGTTACATTCTTCCTTTCATCTGGCTATTCTTGTTCCATTTTTTTTATCAGGATATCAGTCCTTCTTTTGTTCATCAGACGTCTCATTTTGTTTCCTTGACCCATAACCATTGACCAATTCTTGAGAAAGTTTTTATTGCCATTATCCTTTTTCGTATTTTTTGTGAAACGTAGCGCCAGAAGGACATTGTTTAATCAAATGATCTTCAGAATTGCATCTAAAGCATCGTCTTTTACGCACCTCGGTAACATTATTCACGTGGGTCATTCCTTCTACAGAATTAGAGGTATCAAACCGCATTCCCATGTCTTTTGGAATAATAGTTATCTGCACAAAGTGGTTCTTGAAGCTGATTAATTGGGATTGGGTCTCCATAATAAGATAGGAGAGTTTAATTTAAATTAACAAAATATTTCAAAAAAAAATATTATTATATTTTAAATTCACCACTTTTATACTAAAATCAAGAATTAAACATATTGTACCCAACATGGTAAAAATTATTAACTTTAATTTAAAAACAAAAACAAAACACTTTTCAATATGATACATTTATAATAAATACTTTAACTTAATGTACCAACATGGTAAAAATTATTAATAATTTCAAAAACCAAACCACTTTTCAATATGACCTAATGTAACTATTTATCTCAAAACCCACATTTTTTTTGCTTTCTTTTAAAATAAAAAATTTTTTTATCAAAACATTTCAATATTCTCTTGAATTAATTAATAAATTTTATAAAAAAAAAACTTTGTAATAACAAATTAAATATAACTGACACAGTATCAATTATATAGATAATAAATAAATAAAAATTCTATCAACACATTTCAATATTCTCTTAAATTAATTAATAAGAAACACATAAAGAAAAATTCATAATCAACGACAAGGTCAACAAGTCATTAATGTCCCCTTTTATTTAAGTTTTTATTTATTTTATTTTTTAACATATTTAAAAAAAAAAAAATTTTACACATTGTTCAACAACAATGTCTCTTTGTACTAACAAAAAATTTTTTTTTATCTACAATCACAAACAATAAAAATTGTCATTTTATCCGTGGTAAACACAATTTACACTTTTTTATAACTTATTTTTAACAAATAACAAAATTATATTTCAAATCTTCTCTTTTATTCATATCATAAACCGTCATTTTATTATCAGTGGTATAGAAAAATCTTTTAACCCTACATGTTTTTATTAAATTTTTGATATCCTTTTGATTTGATACTCATCAAACCACATCAATTTCCCAGATAAAAAATGGGGTATTATTAATTCCAAACACCAATACTTAAATAATAGGGTTTAAGGATACCCAGCATCAGAATATTTTACCTATTTATAAAGGTTTAAGAATACCTTCGTTATAATAATACTTCTCAAATCATTTTCTATATATATAGGGGTTTAAGAATACCCTTGTTAACATATAATTTTCTATATATATAATGGTATATAAGGGTTTAAGAATACCCTCTTACAATAATACTTATCAAATCATTTTATATATATAAGGGTTTAAGAATACCCTCGTTACAATGTCAGGTAGGGGAATTATATGCTCCCTTTAATCTATATATATTTTTTTTGTACACAAAATGGAGTCTAATCATGTATCCTTAAGTGATCATTGTGTCTTACCATTATAACACCATTCTCTAGGGTTACCTGACTTAATTTGTGTCCACAATTTTTTAATAGTGTCCCTTTCCCCATCTTTTATGTTTACTATCAAACAATCTGGTCCAAACCATTTGTCCCACTGGAAACTTTATAGGTATAGGGTAAAATATTCATAGTAACTTTTTGCTTTAAACAATCTAAGGGCACTTTGGTTCTTCTCCCTAAGAATAATTCCACAGGTGTTATTCCTTCTTTATTTCGAGAATTGAGGTAATATAATTGAGACATGTAAGCCTCATCTTTCTGGGTTCCAGCCTTTTTAATGCTGTTTTTAACAATGGCTACCATCCTCTCAGCTTGTTTATTAGAGCTGGGATGTTATGGTGGATCAAGAATGTGTTTTGTCTGTGACTCAACACAAAACTGTTTAAAATTCTCACTGATGAAGGCTGAACCTCCATCAGATACTATTGTACCAGGTAACCCTAACCGGGCATATAATTATCTTTATTTTTTAACAACAATTTTTGTGGTATATCCATGTACTTCTGCATATTCTATCCACTTAGAATACGAATCTACCACTAAAAAATATGTTTTTTTTATCAAGATCAAAGAAATCAATATGGATACGTTCCCAAGGTTTCTTTGATTTAGGCCAAAATTGCCCTACTTCTTTAAGGGGCATAGAGGCACAGATATTACATGTAACACATTTCCTTGTAATTTTTTCAATATCATTACTCATACCCGGCCACCATACATATTCACGAGCCCTAGATTTTATTTTATCTTGACCCTGATGTCCGGCATGTAATAGATCAATGATTTTACCCCGTAATTTAGAAGGAATTACGGCTCTATTGCCTCTCATAAGACATTCATCCACCACGGATAATTCTTTTTCAATTTTCTTATACAATTTACAATTATTTCCCCAGGGTTTTTTCCCTGTTAAAAATAATTTGATTCGATTCAATTCCTTATCTTTTAAAGTTTGAGTTTCAGGTCCTCCCAATTAGTGGGACCACCCTTTAACATATGTGATAAAACATATATCAATGCTTTTTCTTTATTCATTGTTATATTTTTGTTAAAGTCAAGATCTTCCTCGCTGGATCCCAACCTTGATAAAATATCTGGCAAACAATTTCCTTTGCCTCGACGATATTTAATCTCCACGTTAAAGCTGCCCACCAACAACAACCAACGTTGAAGCCGGGGCGATAGCATTAATTCCCGATTATCCTTCTTAAATAGATGGATTAACGGCTTGTGATCTGTAAAAATCACAAATTTTTTATCAGATATTCCCTAAACTTTGTTAAACCAAAAATAACAGCCAAGGCCTCCTGTTCAATCAAAGAATACCTTGTTTCCACGTCTCGAAAAACTCTGGAGAAAAATATAATGGGTCTTTCCATACCATCATCTAAATGCAATAATGCTCCTCTAACCCCCTTGTTAGATGCATCCACTGCCAAGATTATTTCCAAATCATTGTTAAAACAAACTAAAATCGGTTCCTCACCAATTTTTCTTTTAAAATATCAAAGGCTTTTTGTTGCTCCATTTTCCATTCAAAATGAACACCCTTTTTTAATAGGTCATACAATGGAGATGCCACTTCTGCAAAATGGTCCATGAAACGATGATAATAATTTATCATACCCAAAAATGATTGTAACTCCGCTTTATTGTTTGGGGGATTCATATTTGTAATATTTTTTTAAATTTTTCTCAAGAGATTTCACCTCCATTCCATTAATTTGGTGTCATAAATAGGTAACTTCTGTTACCCCAAGGACACTTTATTCTTTACTGGCCCTTAGACCTTTATCACTAATTCGCTTGAAAACCTCTTCCAAACGTTGATTATGTTGCTCCGGTGTTATACCAGTAACCAACACATCATCCATATAATAATAAACTCCTTCAAGGCATTGGAAAACTGAGGCCATGGTAATGAAATATCGGCGCTGACACACTTAATCCAAATTGTAACCTGCAAAAGGCAAATAAACCTTTAGGAGTCGTTATTGTAAACAATTTTTGAATTTCTTCTTTTAAAGGTAATTGCAAATACGCAGAAGAAAAATCAACTTTGGAAAAATATTTGGCACCTTTTAAATTGGCCAAAATTTCCTCAATTCTAGGCAATGGATATTTTACTTTCACCACCCATCTATTTAGGGTTACACGAAAATCAGCACATAGCCTTAACTTTGTTCGATTTTTTAACAGGAACTAATGGGGTGGCCCATTCACTATAGTCAATTGGTATAATGATGCCATCTTTAACCCATTGATCTAATTCCTCATCAATTTCCTTTTTCCACTGAAAAAAAACTCTTCGGCAAGCCAAAAAGATGGGTGAAAAACCCTCTTTAAGTTTAACGTCTACTTGATAATCATTTAAACGTCCTAAGTTTTCTTCAAAAATTATACAATATTTTTTAACTAAAATAGGCATAGCACTATTAATTTTATTTAATTCAATGGTTTCACAATTTATCAATTGACTTTTATCAATTACAATATTTATGTCAGAGTTATTTGATTCTACTCTAACTTTTTTGGTATATTCAATAAAATTATTATTAACGACAAGTCTGTTTTCATGTTCAATAATTCAGACATCTCCCTTTTTAGAAGTTCGTTTCGAATGCTATCAGCGATTAATTTTCTTTCAGCATTATCTTTAGCCAATTCGCTTTCAATAATAAAAAAATCCCAATAATTATTATAGGGTCCGATTTTTGTAATCCAATCCCACCCCATAATAGTTTCCACTTTTTTCTTTACTATTCATAAATCTAAACTTATGGTAGTATCAGGGAAAACCGCATCCCATTGAGTTTTACTCAAAACTTCAATTTTCGAACCAACAAATTGTTTTAGACACATATTTTCCTTTATAATTAAGCCATTAGGCCAATATTTATAAAAATTTTCACAAGACATTATAGAAATGCTTGCACCAGTGTTGAACAATATGTCAGTTTTCTTCGAGTCAGTTCTTACGGTAACTCTCGGACAAGGACAAGGTTCAACTAATCTCTCAATCATTACAATCTCATATGTTTTAATTGAATGATCAATATTTAATTCATTTGAAACATCAGTTTCATTAGAATTCACATTTGAACATATATTCAACTCGGAACTTAGCGGTTCTCTAATAATATTCCTATATTCTTTGGGAATATCACCGGGATATTTTTTTCCTTTTAAATTATTATCATCCTTTTTATCAGAATATTTAACAATATCCTTAGGATATTTTTCCCATCTAAAATTATTACTACCTTTAATACTTTTAATTTTATCATCATGAAAATAAAACTTTCCATTAACATCACGGCTTTTATGAGAATCATAGATCATTTCAGCCTTATTATACAATTTATTAAAATTTAGACTTCTAGGTCCGCTATATGATTGCAGGATTCTCCGTACAGTTTATGGCCACATGTCCCGGTCTGTCACATTTAAAACACAAACGGGACCCATCCTGATTTGATTGCATTGAATTAACTTTATTTTTATCAAGACCCGAAATTTTCCTAACATTGGAATTTTCTACACTAGATTTTGGTAATGGTAAACCCATTTCTGTTCTTTTACTACACACGTTTTAGAAAAATGACCCTTGTAACCGCACCTAACACAAATCATTTCTCCAACAGTTTTTGGAAAGAAACTTTTTCCATTTGAAACTATTTTTTCATTAAATAGTCTTTTATCAATATGATTACTCATATTAATCAATTTAGATATATCACTATATATCTCTTTAATTGATTCTTTTATTTCTTTTAATTCTTGGAGGACCACCACTGATCTCTCCACACCTTATATTACATTTGACACACAGTGTCTTTTTTCAAATCACTATATATCTTTGTCACTACAAAGATAAACTTCTTTAGTAAAAATTTTACTAAAACAAATAATCCATATATTATGACCAATAATAATATTGTCATTAATAAATTATTCAAATCAAATTTATCAATAGTTTTATCCAACATTTGATAAGTGATACTCGGATACTCCGAAGGTTTATCAAACAAGCTAGGCTCAGTGTCAAAATCAAACATAAAGCCCATTTCATTACCTTAAAAATGTATATTAGCGTATATTTGCCGTGCAAATAAAAATTTCAAAATATTTTTAAAAAATAATTTACTTTATAAAAACTAATTAATCTATAATTTTATCAAATTTTAAAATTAATTAATCAAAAATATTTGTGGATAATACTTGCGTTGTTTTCAATGTAAAATTCAAAATTATATGAAAAAATGGTTTTTACCTTTTAATAACGAATAACCCTTGAATCTCTAGGTTCTTATCCTGGTGCGGTCAACAATATTAAAAATCAATGAAGTTAAAAAAGAGTTAATTAATGGTAAGTAAAATATTTAAACTTAAACCCTTGAAACATACACTATTTTCTGTTATGTTCTACCTCCCCCCCCCCCTTTGTCCCGTACAACTTATGGACACCCGGGAATTGTTCAAATGAAAGAAACCGCGAGGATTTATGTCTGGTGGCCCCGATTAAATAAGGATATCACAAAAATCAGTGAAATGTGCAACCGTTGTCAACTATTCAAAGAAAACTTCCCCCAGAGGTTACTACACCACTGGCCCGTCGCCTGCACAGTGGGAGAAATGGTACACGTCGACCTCGCTGGACCCATACATCAAGTACATTGGCTAATTCTAGTAGATGCCTATTCCAAATGGCCAGAAATAGCCCGCTTGAATAACACTACATCCAAGGCCCTCCTAACAGCGTTAGAATGCATTTTTAATCACCTAGGCTATCCGCGGAACCTCATAACCGACAACGGACCCCAGTTTGTCAGCCACGAATTTAACCAATATTGTGACCGCCATGGAATAACCCATATCTACACCCCCCCCAGTAATGGAATAGCGGAACGATTCGTACGAACCTTTAAAAATGCCATAAGAGGGTTTCCCCGCACAGAAATTCAAACCCAGCTAACCAACTTTCTAATAGCCTATAGAAACACTCCGCATCCAACCACGAAGCAAACCCCAGCCATGCGATATCTTGGACGCAAGATCAGACGACCATTAGACCTCCTCCATGAAAAATCAGCATTTCGCACCACACACTACCCGGTTCAGCCCGATCTAAGAAAGGGGGATCTAGTATGGGTTCGAACACCCCCAAGTATTCCCAACCCACGATGGGAAAAAGTTTATTTTCGTAGGAATTAAGAATGAAATGGCGCCGACGGCCGGGTAGCCGTATTTAAGAGGGAAGGAGTGTTATGTTCTACCCCCCCCTTTGTCCCATACAACTTATTTCTTTTTTTTCTACTTGTTAACCAGTTTCAAATGCAATATAAAAATAAGGTAAAATATATCAATTTCATAACAAAATAAAGGAGGATGGGAAAACAAAAGAAACAAGTAGAAAAAAAAGAAATAAGTTGTACGGGACAAAGGGGGGGGAGGTAGAACATAACATTTTCAAAGCTAAATATCTTTATTCAATTTATATAAAAAAATTGATTGCCAAAAAAATTAATCAAGTAAAACAAATTAATTATATCAAAAAAATTAATTTACATAATCCAGAAAAATTAATATTTTCATAAAAAATTAATGATGGTGTATTATCATATATAAAATAATTACATATTCTTCAAATATGAAAATAATGAAGATCTTTTATCAATAAAAACAAAACTCAAAACGAAAAAATATATCTTGTTTTGTTAATCGAAGAAAATATGTCCCCATAATTTATATCATAAAACACATAAGGGATTTTTTTAACAAAATAAAATAAAAATGATTTTTTGATTGACATTTTAATTATTAAATTAAATATCAACAATAACTATTGCAAACTAGGACAGTATTAATTACCTAAACTTATGCCAATATTAATTATCTTAATTGATCCTAATTGATCTTCAAACCACATCAGCGTAATCAAAGGTTAATAAGTTATAAGCAAAATAAGGAAAGTGTAAAATCTTGAAGCTGGCCGAACGATTTGTGGATCAATTACCGAAGCTTATATCATTGTGTAGACCGTTAATTGATCCTAAGTGATCTTCTATCCGACAGCAGCAAAATGAACCGTTCGTAAGTTATAAGCAAATTAAAATAATGTTGGCACTTTGCTAAAACCGAAAATATAAAAAATCATGTTCTGAAACTTAATAATTATCTAGTATTCAATATAATCTTCGTATCACCAATCGTAACCGAGTTATTACCATTTTAAAAAACGTGAAGCTGCCGAATTTTTTTTAAAAATTGTAGCCCGTTAATTGATCCTCCAGAATCTCTAAACGGGATACCAGCGGAATAAACCGTTCGTGAGTTATAGACAAAATGTAAAAGTTTTGGCATTTTACCAAATTTTAAAATTCGAGAGCAATCATTTTTTAGTTAAAGAAAATATTTGGTGCCTTAATTTATCCTCCGTATTCTTCAAACGGAATGTCAAAAAAATTAAAGGAAAGAGAACCCATATCAAATCGAATTAATAGATAGATCGAACAATTATATCCAAACTCTTCTCTAGAAATTATTAAAACTACTAAAAAAGTTATTAATAAAAATACAAGTCCAACTCCATTTGGTGGTCGAAAATATAATTCTCAAGCATGATCTCTTTTTATTTATTTTTACCACTTAAACTTGTGCTAAAACATAAGAAAACTATTTTCGATTCTTAACTTTGACGTTCGTCTTCATTAAAAAACTATTATTAAAAAAATTTAAAAAAAAATTATATCAATATCAAAATGTTTTTTACAAACACCCTATAAAAATTTACAAGTAATTTTGTTTTAATTATAAAAAAAATTAACCACATGTGAATAATAAATCAATTATATATTTTATAATTTTATTACAATTTAGTAATTTCTTAAAAAAATATATATCATTAATTAACACATTTAGAATAACAAAATTTTATTTTCACATTAGAAAAATTGGTGCTATTAATATTAAATCTGAAATTTGCATTAATGCAATCCTAACTCTATAACATGTATAATACTTTTTTAAATATAAATTTATGGGCCTATCGATAAATTTTATTTATTTTTTATAAATCGGTTTCCGCTCGAGTTAAGTTATAAATCTTCCGTATTGTAAAAACAGTATAAATTATTATTTTTAAATATCAATTTTTTTAATTTACATTTCAAATAAGTAGGGAAAAACTGGGCTCGTTCGGTAGAGAGAAACATCAATCCTAACTAAATTATTATTGCATAAGAATAGAAATATATACCCAATTATTTATGTCATACATTATTGGCTAAAAATTATATAAACAATTAATTATATTTTTACAAAAGAAAATGTGTTTAACTATAACCGATAAAATAAAGTTTTAAAAATCTTAATAAATAAATTTTAAGAAGAATTAATTTTAAACTAACAATTTTTCGGAATTATAAATCATTAATATGCCTTTAAATAGCATTTATAAGATTGAGGGTATGATGATGGTTGGTCGGTAGGTTGCTCCTATTACTTATCGAATCTATATATTTTTGATTAAATCAAATGCATTATAATAAAAATAAATCATAAAATATTAAATTGCATATTGTGAATTACTTTTTAAAGCCTCTAATCAAAATATCAAAAAAAATAAAATTTTTATATTTGACTAGAGATCTGTAAAAGTAAGCCCGGCCCGTACTTTGGCCTATTTTTTAAAAAATAAATGGTGTTCAGGCTGGATCGGGCTTAATATTTTTAAAAAAAATTTGGGCCGGTACGGGTAGGGTCTTGGAAATTTTTTTAAATATTTGTAAATGTTTCAATTTTATGTTGAATTTTTTATTTAAAATAAAATATTTGATTATACTTATTAGCATATCTTATATTTTGAGTAATTATAAAAATTAATTTTTATATTTGAATAAATTAGGGCCGGATTGGCCAAAAAACTTTTTTAAAAAAATTTCGGGCCAAATGCAGATCACTAGTATTGACTATCACCGATTATTGATCAGCGTGCAAAGTACATTAACGTTGGGCTAAAAAAAATTTTAAATGATGTTTTCTAAAAAATAGTTGCTATAAAATATGTAATAACTAGTTAAAATAGCCTATACTTTGAGGGTTCAGAACCGTGTTAGGTTTTAACCGATCAATATTATATTGGTTATGGTTACTTAATAATTAAAAATTTGGTTTTTAATATTAATCACAAGTTATTATTCATAATTTTGTTTATATTTGGAAAAATTTAACGGGAATTTTTTTTTTATTTTGGTGATTTTCTCATAAATTTTAAATATTTTATTTGGGGATTTTTTTCTCATTTTTTTAATTTTATAAGATATAAGATATAAAAAACGGAATTTTTTCCCTGGAGATTTTTTTCCCCGGGGAGTAATCTTCCGGAGATTTTTTTTCCCCGAGGATTTTATTTCCGGGGAATAAATTTCCAGGAGTTTTTTCCGGTGAATTATTATCTTAGATTCCATGTTTATTGATTTAAATTAACCACAATTTTACATTTATTAAAATATAAAGTGAAAATTCATATAAAATATGTAGGGGGGTATAAACAAGGTAAAGGCATATATAACAAATAAATAATATAATTGTTCTGATTTAATTTTAAAAAAGCTCGTTTTGATATCTTTTCAATATCTCTGCCCATCTGATTCTCTATATATCTTCTATCGCGGTCTTTCATTAAATATTATTTTAACTATAAAATTCCAAGTTATTATTTTTTAAAATATTTTTTATTATAAACATAAAAAAAACTTTCGATAAAAAAAATGATAGAAAATTAATATTAGACAACACACTTATTTTTTTAATATCTAATAAATTTTTGAAAGAGTAAAAAGTTCATTTATAAAAAAATTAAACAGGTTTGAACCGATTTCAGTCAACATAAAATAAATTTAACATTTTAATAACCCCTTCTCCTTGTGGTATATTACATATTTTACTCTGCATCCTTATTTATAATCATTAAAAGATCAAAATATCTGTGACTTAAATTGATTCACAATCTTTTAACGAATCTTGGAAAATAATTCCCCCTTTTTTTGATCCTATAAAATATTAAATTATTTTTAGAATATTTACAAAATAGGACAAAAAAATCCTCAAATAAAATATTTAAAATTTTTGAGAAAATCAACAAAAATAAAAAAGATTTTCGTAAAATTTTTTATTAATATAAGCTGTGATAATGGCCAGCCTAGATTTATTTTATTTTGGCCCGGATTTATAAATTCATACCATTTTTTGACCCGGATCTGCACTACTTTAATTAAATCAAATTATTAATAAAGTAAGATATTATAAATATTTTTTGGTAGTCCGAAACAATTTTATATCCTTTTCTAATTTTCCCATCGATACAATGTGTTTCATTACCTTATTATAGTATATTTTTAATAGCGATATATATTTATATTTAACAATATCTCATCAAGGTTATCATGGCGGTGCCGGAGAGACAGCCAGCGGTGTTCCCTTTCGATTTTGAAATCTCTTTATTCTAAAAATAAATTAGAAATAGAAAAAAATATTAATGCCCAAATATGGAAAGATCTAAGTAAAGAGTTATTAGCTCTGATGAGCCCAAAACTACTCTACAATTACGCTTCTCAAAACAGAAAAAATTTAAATATTTAGGAAATAATTAAAGAAGTTAATATATAATTTTTTATATTTATATCTATATCTTCTTCTGGTGAAAGTTAAATAAGGTGAATTTTGTGTCACTTATTTTATTTTAATTTATGTAATTATTTTAACTGCTCACATTTATTTAATGAATAAGCTCTAATTTTCATTAAATTAATGAAACCTTTCATTTTGTCTTATAAACATAATAAATTTAATAATGTCTTATTTATGTAAATTTTAAAAAATAAAGTAATTTCTTGCTACTTAAATAATAACATCCCCCCCCCCCCACACCGATAATGTAAATCTTAGTAACAAATATAAAAACTAAATCTGACTTAGCACTTATTCCATTTTTGTAACAGTAAGCGGTCATTTATAACCATAATAATGCAACATTTTAAAATCAATAATTCACACATAAATTATATATATAGTGTCCTAGTATATTTATGTATTTACAATTTATTTTGGTTAACCGTCAATCAGATGTATTACATACATCTGATTGGTGGAGGATTATTATTATTATTATGAAGTGAAAAAATGATGATTATATAATATATATTTTTTCGATATTTTTTGATTATTCATTATTAAAGTTTTGAAATTTAAAAGAAAAAAATTATTTTATAAATTGATAAGTTAGTATATTTTGTTGTTAATATATTACGATTCTTTTTGTGTCAATTTTTTGCTGATTTTTATCAATTAATAGAGTGAATAAAATATATTCTTTCTACGATTCTTTTTACTATACTTTCAAAGTGGTGCACGTTGTACCAGGATCGAAATTTTAACTGGAAAAATTATTTAAATAAAGAGAAACAAATTTATAGGACGAGGTTCCTAAAGAAGATCATTTTATTCAAAGAAGAAATTTAAAAGATCATTCGAATCCGGATAGATAAGGTAAAAAAAAATATTTTTCTTTGTTTAGATATATTTTTGCACACAACGCAATGGTTTATTCTTAATGATAAAATTTTGATATAAATAATTAAATGAGAACATGGTTTATTTTTTCATTAGTAATCACCGGAATCCTAATTTTAATAAAATGCTAATTTATAAGAATTTTGTTGTAACATTTCGAAGAATTTAGAAAGATTGGGAGATTAGAACCGTTGTCAAATAAAGAAAGGTTAGAACTAAAATGATACTAAATCAGACTCGATTATATATACTTTTCTATAATATTCGTCAAATAAAGAAAAGTTAGAACTAAAATGATACTAAATCTTTATTAAATAATAAGATAAAAACATAATCAAAATAAATTAATATAAATTAAAATTAAAAATTAAAGATTAAAAAAATTAAAATTAAAAATTAAGTTCGTAAAATCATAATTTAATCATCTATTCAAAATTATAACATTATCAAATTAACAAAATTATAAAAGTAAAAATAATAAAAAAGATTAATAAAAAAAATAAAATAATATACAAAAAAGTTAATAATTATAAAAGATCTTTCTTGTATGGTAAAAATTGGCCTCTTTATACTTTTTCCAATTTTCTTTATCACCTAATATTCATAACTATTCAAATATAATATTTTTATCACGCGTTATAACAATAAATCCAAAAGAATTCTTTATGCAAATTAAATATAAAGTACAAATTTATCTAAGATTTACAACATTTGCTAAAGTATTTAATTCGAGTTTTGATAAATTGGATGTGACCAATTGAGTGGCTACAGCTCTAATTTTTTTCATTTTATATATTTCATTGATTTTTATTTTAAGATAGTTAAGAATAAATATTTTACAAATAAAGGTAAAAAAAAACTAACCTAAAACAAATTCCCGAAACTAAACCAAACTTTCTAAAAACGAACTGTCAAAAATTATACTAAATTACTAAAATCAGAAAACAAAAGAAAATATATCTGACACACTAAAGAGCTAAAAATACACGAATGATTTTCTTTATTGTTTTTGTAATTTTTATATTCAAAAAATAATAATTATCATTATAATAATATATGTTATTACATGTTATTTTCGAATCCAATCAACCTTATTTAAATCGGTTGATTGGCATTACGCGTAAAAAAAAAATGTATTCGTATACACAAATACGATATGCCACCCCTTTATGGGCTCATGGCATATCGGCATATATATATGTTTGTTAAAAAAAATGATCGATATATAACGGTGTTGCATGATCAATTAAATTGCTATAACAGATTAATAAAATTTTATAAAGTCCTTCAATTTTATTTAATTAATTCCATAATATCATGATTACCTTGAATATTTCAAAAAAATAGCTAATTTCAATGTGAATGATCCATTGTGATAGTGGATATAACTATGAGAAACACCAAACCCGAAAGGCACCATAGATATTTCCGGAAGCATCCAAATTCAGCATCATCATTAATATTATTTTAAACATTAACATTAAGTGTTTTTTTCCCGGTGAAAATAAAATCTTTGTCAAATCATCTGCTTCGTTTTCCACTTCAATTTTTTTCCGTTTGCGATATCCATTCGTAATGAAGAATGTTCATTGACTAATCATTGATGGTACTGTGGTATTCCTCCTTCGTGGAGTTTGGGAATAATGATTAACGTTATTGTTATGAGGCGAATGTTTCAAAAAACCCGTTCTGGCAAGATGTGAAAAACGGCGACGCAGAGAAATGTAACCCCACTGAATAACATGGCCATAGCGTAAAAGAATTGAATTTTGAGGAATTTAAATAAAAATAATTAAAAACTTTTATTAATTACAAAAAAAAAAATTTTAAATTACCCCTCAACCAGGCATCATTCTACCATCCTTCCTTTTTTCATTTTGTTTTAACAACAACATTTCACATTCCCTTTTACGGCCTGACTGAGAATAAATAGACCATTATAAAAAAAACAAAGAGATAGAGGAAAAAAAAAATATACCGCAACCAGAGAATCAATATTTCTCTTATAACACACAAAAACATATAAAAAAAATGTTTTTATCTTCCCTTTACCACAAACCTTCCACCGCATATCCAATCTTTATTCTACTTTTATTAATGACTAAACAACATTAAAAGTATTTAATTTAAAAAAACAAAACACGTGCACGTTCTTATCTCACATTACCAAATATATTTCTCCCCTTTCATTATCTTCTTGCGGCCTGCCAAAAATGAAAACAAACAAATATGTAATAAAAATATCAAAAGGGTTTCTCTACTCAATACATGTTTCCCTTTTAACCATTAATAATATAAGATACCACAACTTTCCATTTTAATCTTACATTACATTTCAACTTTTATTTATGACTAACAACTGGTAACCTCAATAAATACCAACTTTTCTCATTACAAACATGAAAGAATTAAAACCAAAACCCTTGCATTTTATCAATATATCTTACTACCATCGTGTAATAATAAATAAAATAAAACAAAAAGGTTACCAACAGTTCACGTACATTTTAATTCCCGTCTTTATTTTTTAAATAATATTTATCCCGCAACTCCTCATAATCACGGAACACCTTTGATGCATATTAAGAGTATCTTTTCCATTAATTCTCCCAAATTATATATGCTAAATAATCGCTTTCACCCGATTACTCCCTGGGTTTCCCTGTTGTCCTCAACTATTAATTCAGTGGAACCTATATATATCTCAGAATTACAGGTTGAATTCCCTTCTTTTACAGTTGAGTCCGTCCCTTCTATTTCCCAAATTTTATCTCGAACCTTATTAACCCCCAGACTCATATTCTTAGTCCCCTTTGCAGCCCCCGGTTTTGCAAAAATATTCCAAAAATTATTAAAGGGACCCAACTAAATAATCCAACTCTACCCCATGATGGTTTTCACACTTTCCTTCACCACCCATAAATCAAGGAAAAAGATTACATCATTAAGATTAACTCCCAATTTGGCTCTTCCCAACACGGCAACTTCATACCCATCAAATTGCCTGACGCACATAGCCTCTCTTTCAAGTTTACCCCCAGGCCAATACTTATAAAAATTCTCCTGCGACATTAGGGAAATACTAGCCCCGGTGTCAAATAGCATCTCTATATTCCTATGATCAATTTTCAAACTAACCCTCGGACACATACATGGTCCATCTAATCTTTCCGTGATTAAAATATCATATGTTTTAATCGGAGAATCAGCGTTTATTTTATCTAAAATAATAATTTCATTGGCATTCACATTGCCCCTTAAATTCAACTCGGAATTTAAATTCTTATTACTGACATTTACATTTCTTTTAACAAGATTTGTGGGACATCTTTCCCAAATAAAATTCCTAACATCCTTTTTAAGAGAATAACGGACAATATTCCTCGGATATTGTTCCCACCTAAATCGACTAACCTCCCTCTCAGGGAAATTACGAGAATGATTTCTTATTTTTATTCTATCATTCCCATTATCTCGACTAATAATATTAAATGTTTTATTATACAAATTTTTCCGAACTCTCGGAGCCCCGACTCCTATATGATTCACTTTGCAATCATATAGTCAACACAAATTTTGAGATACCTCCATGCAGTCCACAGCCACATGTCCCGGCCTTTTACATTTAAAACATAATCTGGACCCGTTTAAACTAACCATCTTTACATTAGCATTTCCTACTTCAGATTTCTTTAACGGAAATCCATCTTTAAACCTATGCTCTAGGACCACTCAGGTATCTCTTTTATGTCCTCTCCATCCCCAACGATGGCAAATGATCATTTCCACAAATCTTTTATTTCCCGACAATTCCTTATTTTCCTCGTAATCATTAAATTTCTTATTAATATTCCTATCACCCACCTGGCTCTTAACCGGATTTTTGCTCTCCTTTATCAACGCATTGATGGCTCCTTTCATTTCTTTTATTTCCAGGAGGATCCTATCTGACCTCTCCCTAACATTTCCAGCCTTGATTTCCTCTAAAACATCTTTTAGATTACTTTCCAAGTCTGCTATTTTCTTCCCATAAATATCCGATATTAAATTAAAATACGTTTCAGCCATTTTCTTTTTATAAACATCTGACACCGCAGTGTCCTTCTTCCAATTGCAATACATGCCTGTCAGTACCGCAGTACCCCTTTTTATCAAATATTTCGCCATAATGACCATTATATAAATTATTACCAATATCCCAATTACCATGCCCTGCTTAATTACCAATTCATCAAAATTTTTATACAAAACTTTAAGACCCAAATTCTTATATAATGAAATCTTAGCAGCCATGCTGTAATCATCATGATACCTAAAAAAATGAACCATTTGGTCATGAATCTTTTAGTCAATACTAATACTCAATTACAAACACTTTAAATATTTGTAGAAAATATTAATACAGCACCTTAAATAAAAACTTCACTAGCAAAATCGTATAATGATTAGTACAAATGCGCAGTCAAAAAAATTTAAGGAAATTATATAATTAAAAATTTTTTGTTTTACCTTCTAAACCGATAACTCCTAGGAAACGATCAGCGTCACAAGCACCACTAATTAAAAACTAATCTAAAACAAATTCCCGAAACTAAACCAAACTTTCTAAAAACGAACTGTCAAAAATTATACTAAATTACTAAAATCAGAAAACAAAAGAAAATATATCTGACACACTAAAGAGCTAAAAATACACGAATGATTTTCTTTATTGTTTTTGTAATTTTCATATTCAAAAATTAAAAATAATAATTATCATTATAATAATATATGTTATTTTCATATCCAATCAACCTTATTTAAATAGGTTGATTGGCATTAAGCGTAAAAAAAAATAAATGTATTCGTATACACAAATACGACAAAAGGGATTAAGTTAGATGATTCTAATGTTGTGGATTTGGATCCTATTGATAAGTTTTTAGATTTTTCTGAAGATCTAAAAAATAGTTTAAATTTGATTTTACTGGAACTTAGAAATATGAATATTAAAGAAATAAATGATTCCTGTGGGATTGTGAAATCAAATACTGGGGAAGTACCTAGTGTTGGTACAAGTATTATGACGTCAAAAGATATAAATGATAATTTAAATTCATTTATGAGTGAAATTAAAGAGAAAATATCTGAAATTGTGATTGATAAACCTGTTAAGGTTGTAAAAAATAATGATGTTACCAATAATGTTAAAAGAAATGAAAACGATTGTTTAATTACGAATGATATAAAAGAAATTAGAGAAAGTTTGAAAAATATTTTGAGAGATATAGATGCAATTCGATATAAAAATCATGATTTTATTGAAGTTTGCGATATTTGTGGCCGAAGGGGTCATGGGGAAAAAATTCTTTTTCGCGTGACCGAAAGTGAATGAAAATGTGAGAATGATATAACTTGTCATCTATGTGGTTTTACATGTCATATAAAGAAAAATCGCATAATAAAAGAAGCAAATTTTAAAGATGGCTTTCCAAAGAGACCGTATTGCTAAATCCCGTGGTGAGTAATATAAAAGATTTTATTATTTCAGATTTAAGTGAAAAAGATGTGAATAATAAAGATAATGACCGAATGTGTTTTAAGTGTGAGAAAATGGGTCATGTTGCTATGAATTGTGTTCAATCTTTGAGTGGATTGCAATGACTATATGATTTGAAAGAGAATTATATAAAAATTGAAAAATTATATATTAATAATAAAATTTGTAATATATATAGTTTAATTAAAAATAATTCTGATATATTTAATAAAAAAAATATGGATATTCAGAGGCCCTTAAATTCAGAGATGAATTTAGGCATGAATATTAATGATATGAATGGGAATTCAAATATAATAAATATATTTCAGCTGATTAAAATGAATAAAATTTTAATGATTGAAAGAGGGATTAATCAGTGTTCATGTCCTCGTGTAAATATAAAATTTGATAGACAAAATATAGAAATGTTATTTGACACAGGGGCAAGCATTTCAATAATGTCTAGAGCAAATTATTATAAACATTGGCCCGAGGGTACACTTGAGAAAGAAAACATGAATGTTAAACAATTTGATGGGTCCGAAATTTTGGTTTTGGGTAAAACTAAATTAGGAGTGATTTTAAATGATCGATTAATTTTTCTTGACCTTTGGGTGGTAGAAAAAGATGTAGAAACAATTATGGGTTGGGTTTGGATTACTAAAATTGGTCCCATGAACAACTATTGGAATATTTTTACAACAAATAGTGATTTGATGTTGAAAAATACTAAATGCAAGATTATGGCAGATAATGTTAAAAACAAAATTCATGAAATAGTAATATCAGATTTAGTAAAAAAGGAAGTGAATCCTTCTTTTAATACTGATATGTGTGAAATTTCTGAGAAATTAGTGGTTAATTTGGATAATTTTAAAAATGAAACTGAAATTAATGAAAATCAAATTGCTGATTTAGAAGTAATTAAATTGAAGAGAATGTGTGAAGATATATCTATTTTAATATAAAAATATGGTATAATTTTTGAAGACAATTTGGGATGTCTTAATGATTATAAAGTGGATATGAAATTAAAGGAAGGATTTTTACCCATTTTTTTAGCATCTCGACGAGTTCCTTTTGAGTGGAAAAAGGAAATTGAAAACGAATTGGATCGTTGGGTTAAAGATGGCATTATCATTCCGGTGGAATATAGTAAATGGACTACACTATTAGTTCCCGTGAAAAAGCTAATGGAAAGTTGAGACTATTGCTGATTTTAGAGTAACTTTAAACAGGTGGGTTGTTGAAGTTAAATATCCATTGCCCCGAATTGAAGAAATTTTGGCTAGTTTAAAAGATGCAAAATATTTTTCTAAAGTTGATTTTTCGTCAGCTTATTTACAATGGAGGAAATTCAAAAATTATTAACGATAATTACACCTAAAGGATTATTTGCGTTACGTACCATGGCATCTGTTTTTCAGGGGCTAGAAGGTGTATTTTATTATATGGATGATGTGCTCGTAACTGGGTAGACGCCAGAACAGCTAATAAACGTCTTTAAGAAGTTTTCACGATAATTCGTGATAAGGGCTTGAGGGCTAGCAAATAAAAAAGTGTTCTGGGGGTAACTGAAGTAATATATTAAGGTCTTCAGATTAATGGGGTTGAAGTGAAGCCTCTTGATAAAAATTAAAAAAATAAATATGAATCAGCCAAGTAATAAAGCTGAAGTACAATCTTTTTTGGGCATGGTGAATTATTATCATCGTTTTGTGGAGAATTTTGCAAAAGGCATCTCCATTGTACGATTTATTAAAAAAGGGGGTTCATTTTGAGTGAAAATTTGAACAACAAAATGCTTTTGAAATTTTGAAAAAGAAAATTGGTGAAGAACCTATTTTAGTATGTTTTAATAATGATTTAGAAATAATTTTAGCCGTGGATGCATCCAATAAGAGTGTTAGAGGTGCATTGTTACATATAATGGATGGACTAGAAAGACCAACTATTTTTTTTTCAAGAATTTTTCATGAAGTGGAAACTAGGTATTCTGTGATTGAACAAGAAGCCCTAGCGGTTATTTTTGGGTTAACCAAGTGTCGGGAATATTTGATCGGTAGAAAATTTATAATTTACGCGGATCATAAGCCGTTAATTCATTTATTTAAGAAGGATAATAAATAGTTAATGTTATCTCCCCGGTTGCAACGTTGGTTGTTACTGGTGGGAAGTTTTAATGTAGAAATTAGGTATCGCTGTGGCTAAGAAAATTGTTTTCCTGATATTTTATCTAGGTTAGGATCCAGTGAGGATGCCCTTGATATTAACAAAAATATAATAAGGAATAAAGAAAGGGCTTTGATTTGTTCTTTATCATATATGTTGAAGGGTGGTCCTACGAATTGGGAGTATCTTAAAAGCAATACCTTAAGGGATAAGGAATTGAGTCGAGTAAAATTATTTTTGACGGGAAAGGAACCGTAGAAAAATAATAGTAAAGTTTATAAAAAAATTGAAAAGGAATTGTCCGTAGTGGATGATTAAAATTATACGTTTGTTGCATGCAGGGCATCAGGGTCGAGATAAAATGAAATCTTGGGCTCGTGAGTATGTCTGGTGGCCGAGAATGGGCAATGATATTGAAAAAATCTAAAGGAGTTGTATTCCATGTAATTCATGTGCCGCTATCCCCCGGAAGGAGAACGGCAGTTATTGGCCGAAACCTGAAAAGCCTTGGGAGCGTATCCACGTTGATTTCTTTGACTTAAACAAGAAGTCGTATTTTTTAGTTGTTGATGCATTTTCTAAGTGGATTGAGTATGAAGAAGTTCATGGATTAACCACTAGGATTGTTATCAAATTGTTACAAAGGTTATGGGCTAAATTAAGGATTCCCAAGACAATTGTGTCGGATGGAGGTCCGGCCTTTATAAGTGAAAGTTTCAAAAAATTTTGTAATTCGTTGGAAATTAAACACGTATTAGCTTCAACATATCATCCCAGTTGGTAGCTATCGTAAAAAAATGGATTAAAAAGGCCAAACAAGAGAATAAGGATGTTTGGATGGCCCATTTATATTAAAATAATTCCAGAAACCGGGAGGGAATTACGCCGGTAGAGTTATTTTTGGGAAGAAGGACTAGAGTGCCGTTGGATTTCTTAAGAACCAAAGACAGGGCTGGTGTACCTTCAGTTAATAAGATTAAAATAAAATATCCTGTTGGGAGAATTATATGGGCCTGTTTGTTTGATAAAAAAGGGAAGAAATGGGAAAAGGGTCGTATAGTGAAAAACCTTGGTTCCAAATTAAATGAAATTTTGTTAATAAATGGAATTACGGTGATTAGACATAATGATCACGTAAGGTTAGGAGAAAGTAAGAATGGATAAAGATAATACGGAAGTATGCTTAAATATTAGTCTTATCTTATTTTTTCCAGGATTTTAGATTATTGTGATAAATATATAACATAATATGTAAATATGAATAATGAAAATATTGATCCTTTTGGGATACTCTGATAGCGATCTCGCGTAGTATTGGGGGTAAATAAAGATACTGTTTATAAAGATAGTGGTATGCTTATTTATGATTAAGTGCTAGCGGGATATATTTTAATGTAATGGAATATTTGGTAATTTATGCTTTCGGTAAAATGGTAATAAAGGCCATCGGAGGAAAGTATTTTATTAGTACATTGATTGTTTAAAATACTCGAGTATTCTCATCATAGAGCGAAGTGAATATAGTAAGTAATTAAATGGTATAACGAGGGAATCGTTTGATTATGTTATACACCGGACAGTTTTTCTTTTTAGGAGAGAAAGGAAAAAGTAAAAAAAATTATTTGTGTAATAAATGGTCACTGGGAGAAGAAAAGGAAAGTTGTATTTTGGTTTATGATTTAGGACGGTTAGCTTTGATGTGAATATGGTTGTAAGTTAGGAAAATAATAATAAAATAACAAATAGTAAATAGATACATAGTGATATTTTGTTGTTGTAAAGAAGGAATTAAGTTGGGAATGGTAAATGTTTATTATTTAAAGGAAGGGAGAATGTTTGTGTTGTGGGGATCAGGGAATTTGTAATCAATAAATATTTGTATTTAGTTATTGTAGAAAATCATGAGTTTGTTATGGGAGACTAAGGGGAAGATAAAATAAATAAATATTTTGTTAAAATATGTTGTTTTTTTTTATTAATTTGTGAAACAAAGAAAAACGAATTAACATAAATTAGTTTAAAATTATTTTTGTGCAAAGGAAAAAAAAAAAATTTGTTTAAAATTTTGTTTTGATAAAAGGAAAAAAAATTTTTTTTTTTTAAAAATGCACTCGCATTCAAAATTAATCCATTTGCAAAATCATTACTTGCAAATTACATTGATTCCTAAAGTCATGGATTTTAATAGCAGTGGGGATATTCACCAAATGGAGGTTCCGTCAACGTCGGGCAATTCGCTTATTAGAAAGAAGAGATGTTTCAACTGCCATACCGAGATTCATTTGAGAAGTCAATGTCCGGCCTTGAACAGAAAGAACTGGGGACCGTTGATGGAATAGGATCATAATATCCGTAGTACTCAGAAAGGAGCGACCAAGAGACTGGGGAGGGAATTCGTGGATAGTGCGCTCGGCGGACCCAAATAGGCTAATCCGCAACTGATGCCGCTGACAACAAGGTTGACAGACAAGGAGGCAAGCATTGACAGGACGGACATCATCAATATTCGAACGGTTATGGAACAACATAAGGCGGCCAGTGTGGTGTGCCCGGTACCGCCCATGATAGTTGAGCCCAGACCGCTGATAATAACGGAGCCCAGGCCGCTGACAATAACGGATTCGGATGAAAATCTTTGGGAAGATTTGCTATTGATGTAACCATGATGTTAAGTGATAGAATATGTTGAATAATATTTATTTTTTTTGTAAATTAATCAATTTTTTTTTGTAGGGAATGTCACTGGCCCATTCGATATATTTTTGATTATTCATTATTAAAGTTTTGGAATTTAAAAGAAAAATTTATTTTATAAATTGATAAGTTAGTATATTTTGTTGTTAATATATTACGATTCTTTTTGTGTCATTTTTGCTGATTTTTATCAATTAATAGTGAATAAAATATATTCTTTCTACTATAATTTTTACTATACTTTCAAATATATTTAATTTTTAACACCTTTGAGCTGAACACTGTTTACAAATAAATAAAAATGAAAAATATGGAGAAACAAAAATTGAAAACTTTCTTAATTTTTTTATTTTCTTTTTCAATTTCTTGGTTCTTAAATTTAATTATTTTTTTCTTACCACTTTTTGAATATAATTTTCTTTATTGTAATTAACAGGAAGAATATAATTTTTTTAAAAAATATATAATAATAATAATCTATTCTTTTGCAGGGTTTTTATAACCCAACATAAAAATATAAAAAAATAATAATAACAAAATTATAATATTGATAAAAAACAAATAATATTGATTTAAAAAATATATTAAAAAAAACAAATAAATTTACCGAAAGCAAGTATATCACACGCCCCCCCCCCATAAAAAAAATCCATTAACTCGAGAGAACCTTATTGTGTTCTCTTACATATGTTCTCTTGTTGTTGTTTATTAAAAAACAAATATTGTTGTGCAAAAAATATAACGCAATAATATATTGGTTAAAAAAAATATAAATTCATTCAAAAAATTGCATCTCACAAAAAAAAATATTGTTGTGCGAAAAATATAACGCAGTAATATATTGGTTAAAAAAAATATAAATTCATTTGCATCTTACGGCCCTTGTAATAATTCTTCCAATTCCTCGACCGATAGATCCACTATCGGTCAATCTTCAAGTAATTCCCCTTCCTTATCCGAGAGCTGCGCCGGTCCTTGTGACGGTCCTACCACCGCCATTGGCCGCTCAGCTTCTAGGGCTACGGGTCGCTCCGCTTCTGACGTTTCACCCATTGTTCGTAAATCCTCCGCTCCCGTTACGGCCGGCAATTCAGTCCGAACGGGCCAGGCCCCTCTATCCGCTCCCCATTATCCCTTTCATTTCTTGACCCTACAAAATTTCTTCTGCCATAATTCCTTCTCGCATAAGCATGGCGGGGCACGGGGGGGGGCACCGAGCTTGTAAATGACTTCGGGCTCCACAGATGAAACATAACCTAACGTTCCTTACGGTGCGCATACCCGAATTACTGGGTTCGGGAAATTCGGACCCATGAACCACTCCGTTGATCATTTCCATATGCGCCATTTGTCTACTTCGCGGGGGTCTGGTTGCGATCCTGGATATAGACGATTTCCCTCCGCATCGACCCTGCCCTGGAAGATACTAACCCGAATAGTGATATTCTCCCAATATATGCATTCGTGGATACCCGGCATTCTAAACCTCATTAAAAAAGAAAGGTATAAAAAAAAATATATAATGTACTTCTTTTTTCTTTTAACAATTTCTTAAATACAAAGAAAAATATTTTTTTTACAACTAAAATTTATGGAAAATAATTAATAATTTCTTTTATGACCGAATTTTAAATTATAAAATTTTGGATACTCGTTCCTTTTTATCCTTTCCAATGAACTCTTCCAAAACATGTTTATCTGTTCTCCTCTCCAACTGTCATCACCCATTTATTCCCTTTCCAACAAGACACGATCTTGTACCAATTTTTATTCATTTCCATGATTTATTAACGTTCTCTCATACCAATTTGTTTGACAATTCAATATGAACTATTATTTGGGCACCACCACATAACTTTTTTTTTTATATCATAAGTTATCTGATTTATGATGGTTAATGAGCCAATAATGCTATTAATTCTCTTCAAAAAAAAATGAGCGAGGGAAACAGAAAAAATTTATCAATTGCCTTTATTAATCATATGATTGGGACATCTCTTCAAAAAATAATAAGCGAGGGAAATAAAAAAAAATTTTAGCAATCGTATTTATTAAGTTCTTTTTTTTTAATTGGAACATTATTACACTGCTACTTTAAGATACATACTATCCCAAAATGGGATTTTCAACAATGTTATATATTATATCAATGAATCTATGATTAATTTTGGATATAGGATTAAACAATCTTATATGTTACATTAATGAATCTATTATTAATTCTGAATATATAAATTTTGATATTAAAAAAAACGTTACATAATATATATATAGATATTTCACGGTGTTATTACATAGACAAATACATTTCTTTTAATTTCTTATAATATGCCATATAATATCATTCCGCCTCAAACACCTGATCGTAATCTTCCTGGCTCCAGACCCCTTTTTATTTGGTCCCTATGCCTTATTCCTTCTATTTCATCAGTGAATTTTACTCGACTTAATTTATGTCCAATGTTTTCCACGATCACCCCAGACTCCCACCTTCTTGTACCTCCATATATTCTTGCCCACACGGTTTGTCCCACTACAAATTCAGGTTTCTCCACTATCTCCCTCTCCACCTCTTGATGTGGTTTTGGCTTTAATGAATCTAATAATATCCTGGTTCGCCGCCCTAAAATCTTCTCTGCTGGAGACTGTTCTTCTCCCTTTCGACTGTTGTTATAATAGTCTACGGCTATCCAAATTTTCCCACCTCCATACTTTGATTTTCTTAACCAGCTCTTAACAAGTGCCATTTTTTCTGCCTGGCCGTTTGAGCTTGGATGGTATGGCGGTGTTAAAACGTGTCTCGCCCCTGTTTCCTCACAAAATAACTTGAATTGACCACTTATGAAGGCCGGACCCCCATCCGAAACTATTATATTAGCTACTCCAAACCGGGCCCAAAGTTTTTTTAACATTTTTATCACGACTTGGGTTGTCAATTCCCTCATTTCTTCGTACTCTACCCATTTGGAAAAGCAACCACCAGGAGATACATCTTGTTTTCAAAGTCGAGAAAATCTAAATGGATTCTCTCCCAAGGTCGAACCGCTTTCGGCCATACGCTTCTCTTGTCTTTACGGGGCATACTGGCCCACGAATTACACATCAAACAACCTCGGCAAATATTTTCAGTTTCCTTATTCATGCCAGGCCACCACACATATTCACGCCCCCCTTGCTTCATTCGTTCAATCCTTTGATGTCCTGCGTGTATCATAGATATTGCGCCTCTTAATTTCATTGGTACTACTCGTCGGTTTCCTCGGACCAGACATTCATCCCCTATGGCAAGCTCTTTTTCTGTGCACTTAAAATGATTATCTCCCTCTCTACACGGTCTCTTTCCCATAACGCTCCTTTTAATTCTCATGAGTTCGCGATCTTTCAAGGTGATCCTCTTTAGTTCCTCCCACGTCACGGGACCACCTCTAGCTATCTTGCTATAGTTCGAATTAGTCCCTTTTCCTTCTTTTCTTCTACTTCTTTGGATCCTATTTCTCTTTCCTCTTCTCCAGCCTCACATCGAGACAAAATATCCGGTAAATAGTTTTCCCTTCCCCGCCTATAATTCACCTGCACATCAAAACTGCCAACCAGTAATAACCATCTTTGTAAACGAGGAGATAACATCAGCTCCTTATTATCTTTTTTGAAAGATGGACTAAAGGTTTGTGATCTGTGTAGATTATAAATCTGCGTCCAATTAAGTATTCCCGGCACTTGGTCATTCCAAAAATAACTGCCAAGGCCTCTTGTTCGATTACTGAATACCTTGTCACTGCGGCTTTAAAAATTCTCGAGAAAAACAAAATAGGTCTCTCCAGTTCGTCTATGTAATGTAGCAATGCTCCACGCACACCCCTATTTGAAGCATCCACGGACAATATCACTTCCAAATCGTTATTAAAACATACTAAAATGGGTTCTTTTCCGATTCTTCGTTTCAAATTCTCAAAAGCCTCTTCCTGCTCATCTTGCCACATAAATATTTCTCCCTTTTTCAATAATTTATATAATGGTGCTGCAGTTTACCATTCCCAGGAAAGCCTGTACCTCCACTTTATTATTAGGTCACAGCATGCTTGTTATGCTCGCCATATTTTTGTCCAAAGGCCTAACCTCCTTTCCATTGATTTTATGACCCAAATATATAACCTCAACACTCCTAATACACTTTTGTTCTGCGCTTGCCCGCAATCCTTTATCCCTGATTCTTTTGAACATCTCCTCCAATCTTCGTTCATGCTGTTCAGGAGTTTCTCCCATTACTAATACTTCATCCATGTAATAAAATACTCCTTCTAGACCTTGGGAAACAGCTGCCATTGTTCGTTGAAAAATCGGAGCTGACACGCTAAGTCCAAACGGTAATCTACAAAATGTATAGAACCCTCTTAGAGTAGTGATACTTAATAACCTTTGTACCTCAGGTTTTACCGCAGTGGTAAATATGCGTTGGAAAAGTCTACCTTTGAAAAGTACATACCACCCTTCAAATTGGCCAATATTTCTTCAATTCGAGGCAACGGATATTTGACCTCCACCACCCACGGATTTAGCGTGACCCGAAAATCGGCACATAAATGGAGCTTTCCATTGGCCTTCTTCACCGGTACCAAGGGTGTCGCCCATTCGCTATATTCTACAGGACATACTATGCCTTTTTGCACCCATTGATACAATTTCTTATTCACTTCATTTCGCCATTCAAACGATATTCGCCGTAACGCACAAAATTTTGGTACATTTCCCTCCTTTAATTTGATATTCACCTCATAATCTCTTAGATATCCCAAACTTTCTTCAAAGATTTCCTTATAATATCCACCAATCTTCGTACTCCCTCTTGCACTTTTATTATCGCAAATTCCATTTCCTCATTTCAAAATTCCTCGTCTTTTTGCCGTCCTGTCTCTTTCTCCTTTACTACTATTTCTTGATTACATATTCTTTTTGTATTTCCTTGTTTCATACCATCATTTTCCGTCCATTCTTTCTGCAGCTCTGTTTCACCATTTGGAATTTTATCTAGCTTTACTTCTAAATTTTTATTATCATTAATTTCTTCCTTCTTTTCAGCATCCTCTCTTCCCTCTTTTTTCCTAAAGTCACGACAACCCCTAAAACTTCCCCCGATTTCTCTCCTATAATTCCCCCCGATATCTCCCTTATAATTCCCCCCGATATCTCCCCCAGAATTTCCCCCGATTTCGCCCCTAAAATTCCCCCCAATTTCTCCCCTATAATTCCCCTCGATTTCGCCCCTAAAATTCCCCCCGATTTCTCCCCTATAATTCCTCCCGATTTCTCCCCTATAATTCCCCCCGATATCGCTCCTAAAATTCCCCCCGATATCGCCCCTAAAATTCCCCCCGATTTCTCCCCTATAATTCCCCCCCCCTCGATACCTCTCCTAAAATTCCCCCCGATATCTCTCCTATAATTTCCCCCGATATCTCCCCTAAAATTCCCCCCGATATCGCCCCTAAAATTCCCCCCAATTTCTCCCCTATAATTCCCCTCGATTTCGCCCCTAAAATTCCCCCCGATTTCTCCCCTATAATTCCTCCCGATTTCTCCCCTATAATTCCCCCCGATATCGCTCCTAAAATTCCCCCCGATTTCTCCCCTATAATTCCCCCCCCCCCTCGATACCTCTCCTAAAATTCCCCCCGATATCTCTCCTATAATTTCCCCCGATATCTCCCCTAAAATTCCCCCCGATATCTCTCCTATAATTTCCCCCGATATCTCCCCTAAAATTCCCCCCGATATCGCTCCTAAAATTCCCCCCGATTTCTCCCCTATAATTCCCCCCCCCTCGATACCTCTCCTAAAATTCCCCCCGATATCTCTCCTATAATTTCCCCCGATATCTCCCCTAAAATTCCCCCCGATATCTCTCCTATAATTTCCCCCGATATCTCCCCTAAAATTCCCCCCGATATCGCCCCTAAAATTCCCCCCGATTTCTCCCCTATAATTCCCCCCCCCCTCGATACCTCTCCTAAAATTCCCCCCGATATCTCTCCTATAATTTCCCCCGATATCTCCCCTAAAATTCCCCCCGATATCGCCCCTAAAATTCCCCCCAATTTCTCCCCTATAATTCCCCTCGATTTCGCCCCTAAAATTCCCCCCGATTTCTCCCCTATAATTCCTCCCCCCTCGATTTCTCCCCTATAATTCCCCCCGATATCTCCCCTATAATTTCCCCCGATTTCTCCCCTAAAATTCCCCCCGATTTCTCCCCTATAATTCCCCCCGATATCGCTCCTAAAATTCCCCCCGATATCGCCCCTAAAATTCCCCCCGATTTCTCCCCTATAATTCCCCCCCCCCTCGATACCTCTCCTAAAATTCCCCCCGATATCTCTCCTATAATTTCCCCCGATATCTCCCCTAAAATTCCCCCCGATATCGCCCCTAAAATTCCCCCCAATTTCTCCCCTATAATTCCCCCCGATATCGCTCCTAAAATTCCCCCCGATATCGCCCCTAAAATTCCCCCCGATATCTCTCCTATAATTTCCCCCGATATCTCCCCTAAAATTCCCCCCGATATCGCCCCTAAAATTCCCCCCAATTTCTCCCCTATAATTCCCCTCGATTTCGCCCCTAAAATTCCCCCCGATTTCTCCCCTATAATTCCTCCCGATTTCTCCCCTATAATTCCCCCCGATATCGCTCCTAAAATTCCCCCCGATTTCTCCCCTATAATTCCCCCCCCCCTCGATACCTCTCCTAAAATTCCCCCCGATATCTCTCCTATAATTTCCCCCGATATCTCCCCTAAAATTCCCCCCGATATCGCCCCTAAAATTCCCCCCAATTTCTCCCCTATAATTCCCCTCGATTTCGCCCCTAAAATTCCCCCCGATTTCTCCCCTATAATTCCTCCCGATTTCTCCCCTATAATTCCCCCCGATATCGCTCCTAAAATTCCCCCCGATTTCTCCCCTATAATTCCCCCCCCCCTCGATACCTCTCCTAAAATTCCCCCCGATATCTCTCCTATAATTTCCCCCGATATCTCCCCTAAAATTCCCCCCGATATCTCTCCTATAATTTCCCCCGATATCTCCCCTAAAATTCCCCCCGATATCGCCCCTAAAATTCCCCCCGATTTCTCCCCTATAATTCCCCCCCCCCTCGATACCTCTCCTAAAATTCCCCCCGATATCTCTCCTATAATTTCCCCCGATATCTCCCCTAAAATTCCCCCCGATATCGCCCCTAAAATTCCCCCCAATTTCTCCCCTATAATTCCCCTCGATTTCGCCCCTAAAATTCCCCCCGATTTCTCCCCTATAATTCCTCCCGATTTCTCCCCTATAATTCCCCCCGATATCGCCCCTAAAATTCCCCCCGATTTCTCCCCTATAATTCCCCCCCCCCTCGATACCTCTCCTAAAATTCCCCCCGATATCTCTCCTATAATTTCCCCCGATATCTCCCCTAAAATTCCCCCCGATATCTCTCCTATAATTTCCCCCGATATCTCCCCTAAAATTCCCCCCGATATCGCCCCTAAAATTCCCCCCAATTTCTCCCCTATAATTCCCCTCGATTTCGCCCCTAAAATTCCCCCCGATTTCTCCCCTATAATTCCTCCCGATTTCTCCCCTATAATTCCCCCCGATATCGCTCCTAAAATTCCCCCCGATTTCTCCCCTATAATTCCCCCCCCCTCGATACCTCTCCTAAAATTCCCCCCGATATCTCTCCTATAATTTCCCCCGATATCTCCCCTAAAATTCCCCCCGATATCTCTCCTATAATTTCCCCCGATATCTCCCCTAGAATTCCCCCCGATATCTCCTCCAAATCCCCTTTCTCCCCCCAAAAAGGTTTCAATTCCAGGCAATTTATCCCTATACCAATAATTCATATATTGATTCTCCTCATCCCTTTCAATATAAAAATACACCGCACCAAGCGAATATACCCCAAAAATTACAATCTGGACCTATTCGCGTTATCCAGTCCCATCCTAATACGGCATCTACTATTCGATCAATTATCCATAAATCCAATATCTCCACTCTATTGTCCAACATCACTTTTAATTCTACTCTTCCCATCATGGCTACTTCTGATCCATCCAACTGCCGGATCTTGATGTCTTCGCTTTTGATCATTCCCTCCGACCAAATACTCCGAAATTTCTCATATCCCATCACAGAGATAGCTGCCCTGGTGTCAAATAACATGCATACCATATTCCCATTCAAATTAATCCATACTCTAGTGCAAGGATTATGCACTATTTCCTCTCGTATCATATTTATACATTTCGACTTCTCCCTTTTATCCCTATAATTAAATTTTTCCATTTCTTTGAACCACCGCTTCTCGACCTCTGTGGTATATCTTTTGCTATCATATAGTCACCAATACTGACATTCTCTCGCCACATGTCCTTCGCTGCGGCATCGAAAACATATATTATTCAAACTTTTATTTTCCGTTAAATTAGATATTTCTATATCCTTATTTTTCCCGTTTTCAAGAATTTTCACATTTGGAGCAATTTGAGCTATATCTTTCTGTGGAAAACCGCCCCTTGTATTGAAATTGGCAATATTGCATTCCTCCCTATTGTGACTAAATCGCCCACAACCCGCACAACGTAATTTATCACGTTTTCCCGGGCAATAAGGAGCTATATGTCCATATTTTCCACATTCGAAACATTTCGTTTCTTGGCAATCTCTTACCATATGGCCCCGTTTTCCACAATCAATTTAGATTTTCTCTCCCTCGTGGATTAAAACTTGGCCTTACTTCCATTCGCCTTCCCTGCGAATTTTCGACAGCGGTTACTTGCTTCAACTTTATTTGCACTAGCGCTTTTTTCGCTTTACTAATTTTTGTAAATTTCACAGCGGTTATTAACTTCAATTTTATTTATACTAGCGCTTTTTTCGCTTTACTAATAAATTTAACAGCGATTATTCACTTCTATTTTATTTGTATAACGCTTTCTTTTGCTTTAACAATATTTAGAAATTTCCCAACGATTTATCGTTTAAATTTTATTTGTACTAGCGCTTTTTTCGCTTTAACAATATTTGGAAATTTCCCAACGATATACCGTTTTAACTTATTTGTACTAGCGCTTTGTTTCGCTTTGATAATATTTGGAAATTTATCAACGACTTATCGTTTTATCTTATTTGTACTAGCGCTTTTTCCGCTTTGACAATACTTGGAAATTTATCAAAGATTTACCGTTTCAACTTATTTATACTAGCGCTTTTTTCGCTTTGACAATACTTGGAAATTTATCAACGATCTACCGTTTCAACTTATTTGTACTAACGCTTTTTTCGCTTTGACAATACTTGGAAATTTATCAACGATTTATCGTTTAAATTTTATTTGTACTAGCGCTTTTTTCGCTTTAACAATATTTGGAAATTTCCCAACGATATACCGTTTCAACTTATTTGTACTAGCGCTTTTTTCGCTTTGACAATACTTGGAAATTTATCAACGATTTACCGTTTCAACTTATTTGTACTAGCGCTTTTTTCGATTGACAATACTTGAAAATTTATCAACGATTTATCGTTTTAACTTATTTGTACTAGCGCTTTTTTTGCTTTATCAATATATGTAAATCTCCCCGCGATTAATCTCTAGGTTCTGGTGTTCATTCAACATGGCACCAATTTCTTATTTCATTTTCTTTTTCAATTTCTTGGTTCTTATTTTTCTTACCACTTTTTGAATATAATTTTCTTTATTATTAACAGGAAGAATATAATTTTTTAAAAAAATATATAATAATAATAATCTATTCTTTCAGGGTTTTTATAACCCAACATAAAAATATAAAAAAATAATAATGACAAAATTATAATATTGATAAAAAACAAATAATATTGATTTTAAAAAAAATATTAAAAAAAACAAATAAATTTACCGAAAGCATGTTTATCACAAAAACAAAATGAAAAAAAAAATACAAACAAAAAAAATTATTATAAATGAAAAAAACTGAAAATGAAACCGATAGCTCCTGGATGATATTAAACATGGAATGAGATATTTATGACCCAAGTATTTTAAAGTTAAAATAATATATAATCTTTATAGATAGCTTCCTAGATGATATTATACATGGAATGAGATATTTAAGACACAAGTATTTTAAAGTTAAAATAATATATAATCTTTATAGATAGATGATCATGATTCTGGTACGCCCCAAGCAAAGTCCTCAATAAAATAGGACTAGCAAACTTTACAGTCATTTCGCAAAACATTCAATGGGTCTCCCACATCGACAATCCAGTCGACGATCCGTCGAGAACTTGGATCGGAAATAGGTCCGTGTCATCGCTTTGCTTATTTTATAAATAATTATATACATTTTTATATATGAAACGTCAATCAACAGTTTTAGATATTGTTGATTGGTGAAAAAAAGAAAATATTATTATTCAAAAACTAAATGCCAATCATTTATTATTTTTGATTTTAATAATTTTCATTATCGAAATTCTGGATGAAAAAATCAATTTTGAAATTTGATTATTCTTTTTAAAAATATTATATTATTCTTGTAAAATATATTATTCCAAAAATTCTTAAATACTATTGAATAAAAAAATATCCATTCAAATTAATGTTAAATATTTGTAGAATTTTATTGAATAAAATTAATAAAAAATAAAATACATTTTAAAAATTTTTTTGGTGTCTTTATAATTATAAGTTGAAGAATCCATTGCATTTAAGAAGTTAAAATAATTATAGTATAAAGAGTAAGAACTGTTAAGGTAAGAACTTTGTTAGTCCGCTTTCACGCTTTATGATCTGCAACTAACCTCGAATAACTTCAACGAAACCAGCGATATAAATAACATTAATGACCAAGCCAACTAAGAGATATCCCTCTTCGGATCCAAAACAATAATCAGCCCCTCCCTGATCTCGGGCCTGTCCATAGAAATAACAACAACCTGACGATTGGATGAAGTCTCAATCAATTCCACATATCTCCTATGAAATACCTAAGGATACTCAAGAAAAATTCCAACAACAATTACTAATTAGAACACAACAACCCCGCGCTTATAATAAAAATATATCGCGACTATAACAAATTACCTTCATTGTTGTTACCTTTTTTGATTTATATATTACTATTCGCACATATTATTATTCACCATTCCTTCACTATTATATTATATAAAAAATCTTCGGCGTAGATTAAAATATAGTGACAAGTACAAAATTTTTCTAGATAGCTACTTGTAATTCAAAATTAATATTTTTTTAAAATGTTAAGATCTATCAAGAACAAAGGGATATAATTTAATAAGAGAAAGATAATAGCCTTTCAAGCTCTCGCAAATCGTAAATATTTAATAGTACATTCATATTTCCTGAGGTAAAAATTTGACCTAGAAACATAAGTGTCCTAGTTTGTAAGATATTTTTGTTTATATGAATATTTTTTATTAAATGTCAATCATTTTTGTGATAAAATTTTTATCGTTTTTTTAATATGAATTCATTATTCGTTTTTTCATAAATGAATTAATCATTATTTTTTCTTATGGATTTTTCTCAAAAATACTTTTCTTTAAAATAGCATCATTATGAATTTTGTGATTAAAAATGATAATTATTTTTTTTTATACGTTTTTACTTTGAATTTTAAAAAATAAAAGGATTAATTTATACCAGCGTTTTCTTATATATTGTGATATATATTTTTTGAATATTTTTAGTATTAGATTTGGAAGGTTAGTTTTGTATTTAGTTGTTAATTTAGATTTTTCGAAATTAAGTTTAGTAGATTTCTTTTTCTTCTTTGTCTTTTGATTTTGTCAGCTTTTTGTTAATAAGCTCATAAAAAAATTTATAATCACTAAATAATGGCAAAAATAGGATGTTTGTCGCTGCTTTAGATTTTGTTTTGGTGTTCCGTTATTTTTTTTGTTATTAACTTTTGCATAATTTCGGCTTTTAAACCTTTTAAAGCACTTGCTATCAACGGAGCACTAAAAATGATATAAGTTTCATCTTTAATGCATCCATAATGTCAGGTCTAAATTTGACCTTGGAACATTTATTATTAATAACTCACTTTCCTTTAATTTATTAGTAATTCCAATTGTTCGGCTAACATGGAGCTGGAGATAAGAGGCTTTTCATTGCCTTCAAAAATAGTTGGAAAATTTTCCAATTGGTATAATTTTGTTATGCAATATATGAAGTCTTTTTCTGATAATTTTTAGAATATAAAATATTGTGTTCTATGTCACAAATTTAATATTTGTCATTAGTTAGAAAAATGATAGCATGACTTTTACTAACTCTTAAATAGCGCCTTCTTTGTTTTTATTGCTAATGATGGGTTATGAAATGATATAATTATATATATATATAAATTCTGTGACGAAATGTGAAATTTGCAATTCAACCTGGTCTCCTCTATTTGATAAAAATTATTTTACTGAGGTTTTAATGCCTAAAAAGATAATCTTTGGATTAAGATCTTCAAAGTGATTTGGATAAGGAACTCGGTTACGGTTAAATATACCGATATCCGGTTTGGAGATTATTAATGCACATATTGAATACTGAATAATTGCCAAGTTTAACATGATCTTTTTTATTTTCGGTTTTGGCAAAGTGCCAGAATTATTTTATTTTGCTCATAAATCACGAACGGTTTATTCCGCTGCTGCCCGGATAGAAGATCAATTAACGGGCTACACAATGGTATAGGTTTCGGTAATTGATCCTCAAATTGTTCCGCCAGCTTTAAAATTTCTCACTTTCCTTATTTTGCTTATAACTCATTAACCTTTGATTTCGCTGATGTCTGGTTTGAAGATCAATTAGTATCACTTAACACTCTAAATATTGGCATATGTTTTGTTAGAGGCAAAATATGGGCAATGAAAGCGACTCATGAAGCCAAATTATAAAGAACAGAGATGAGGATGATTAGATGGATGTGTGGGGTATCTCTGAGAGAAGGAAAAACTAGCAAGGAATTACGAGCAAGATTGGGTGTAGAAATGATTAGAGTGGTAAGGTAATACGGCGAAATAAACCAAGATGGTTTGGGCATGTGGAACGTATGACAATGACTGGGTAAAGAGATGCTTCTTGATGAAAATAAGAGAATCAAGACATAGAGGAAAGCCCAAGATGATATGGACAAATGTGATATTGGTGGATATGAGAAGCATGAATTGTATATTGATGCTCAGGACCATCAAAAATGGAAAAGAAAAATCAGAGAGAAAACTGGCCTACCTGGGTAAACCTGGAAATCTCCATAAAATGGAGAAGAAGAAGATTATCATATATTGAACAAGTTAGTGCAACTCGTCCAATCAAAGAATATACCTACATGGCTAAGATATGAAATAACATTTCCATTAATTATTTGTCCAAATTTTAGATACTATTGGCAGCAGAGGTTTACTTGTGAATCAGAAGAGTAATATTGCAACGGTAAAAATTATTCACTAAATTTTATAAAAAAAATATGACATTAGATGTAACAATTATTGAGCCTTTTCATGATCTTTTGCCTCTGTGAAGTGATAAAATTTAAAATATTAATACTTTTTATTTAACAATAAATTCCTTGTAAACTATTCACAAAAATTCAAAGTATGCTATAAAATAATAAAAATTAACAAATTTATACAGGGTCAGGCTGGAAAAATATTAACTCCATTTTAAAAGTAAGGTTTTCTAAAATTAGGCTGAGTCGAGGGCGATCTTTTTTATTTAAAAAATCATTAAAAACTAAATAATTTTATATAATTAAATATCGATAGCGATTTTCCTTGATATTAAGGAAATGTAAATTTTTTAACGTTTAGGGAAAGAGGGGATATTAAATAAAAAAATTTATTTATATATTCACAGATAAGCTGACACTTTTTTATTGTTTGCCAATGAGGAATATTATAAGGTTTCTTTAGAAGTCCAAACTATAAACTTCCAATGGTGAACGTCCAAATTATTCATAAAAAAATCTAATTATCATAAACGATAATATAAACATTAATATAAAAATATGTAAACAAATAACCCATAAATCTCACATTACAAAATCGGTTCCAGTAATCCAATATACCTTCTTTGTTCTTTTCAGCTGGCATCTCCTAATCTCCTCATTCTCCCTTCTTCCCCCAAGGAAAATTAAATCTTCTTGTCAGAAAAAATGACTGATATTTAGTATATTATATTAAATTTATTTCTTCTTTTTTCTAACTGCTACAACAGTTTCAAACAAAGACGCTCTTTCAAATTGTTCATAATATTACTAATAATCCTTGTTCGAAAAATGTTGGCCATACATATAGGAAATTAGTTGTGCTACCAATAATATTGGGAAAATATTTCTAATATTTTAAAAATGGCCCCTTCTTTTATTTCATATTTAAATGATCGTGGGCATCAAAGCATAATTTATTCTCAAATAATTGGACAAAATAACTTTATCTTAGCTTAGGTGATCACGTGTTATTACCTATCCGTGGGACAGATAAAACTAATATCTGTCCTAAAAATTTAGAAGGGAAAGTATTAAAAACTGAACAAAATAAAATATGGGTAGGAACCTGTGCCGGAAGAATTTCAACACCATTTATTGCCTCTAGTCTATAAAAAACTATAAAATTAAATGATTTTGAAGTTCCCAACAAAGATATATCAATCATAGGTAATTAAGCTATTTTTAGAGTAACCACATATACTCCTCAAATTAATTCATGTACATAAAATATATTAATTTTTTATTTATACTGCTAAAAATATTTAGGAGCTTCCCGGAACGTCACAAACTATGGAAAACACCGTTATGCAATTGCAAAATGGTTTGCATGAATAAAAGGTACGAGTGTTTCAAGAACAACCTTAAATGTTAACAAAATTCATATAGCATTGAAGAATTGTTGCAATAAATAATTATTTTTAATTTGGATTTTTTTAAAATATATATTCATGTGAAAATATTTATGATTTTATAAATTTATAAAAACAAATTTCATTCTTTATATGCCTTTATTATTTACTTTTTTTAACATTCTTTTTTAAATCCCTTATTTTGGCCTTTTAATCATATCCTTTTTGATAATTTATATCAGTTATTTTATTATAACAAAAAAAGAAAATATTATAAAATATAAACAAAGCAGATATCAAACTTGAGGTCTGCATTGGGCGGGGTTTTGGCCCGCCCGCCCACGCCCGCCCATCTAAGTGGGCGGAAGGATGGGCGTGTGAAAAATTTTTCGAAAATGGGCTGGCGGGCGGGTTAAAAAAAATTTGAAACTATGGGCGGGCTGGGCGGGCGGGTTAAAAAAATTTGAAACTATGGGCGGGCGGATTAAGAAATTTGAACAATAGGCGGGGTTAAGGAAATTTAAAATTTTTGTTCAAAAGTAAACTAAAAAAATAATTGTTTAAATGAACTATAATAACAATATTTCTTTTTTTATTGTACCAATCGTTTTTTTTAAGTGGAGAACATTTACCTAACTATATTATGTAATAAACACAACAATAAAACTTTTTTTCTTATAAATAAACATTTTTTCTATTAAATTTTTCCTTTTATGGGAATGTAATAAAACTATTCTCTTAAAATTTCCTTTTTTTGGGTTTGCAATCTGCATTGTATTATTTTATTTTAGTAATAATTGTTTATCTTTATAATTGCCTTTTTCATTTTTATTTTATTATATAATATATAAATTTTATTTTTTATAACATAATTTTTAATAAAAAAATATATTTTATTTTAATTTAATTTTTATTTTAATGAATAAAGAAAATATATCTAAAAAAATATAAATTATTTACATAAATTAAAAGAAAATTCAGATAATAATAAACTAAAATCTTCAATGTGGAAACAATTTTAAATCATTTTCGATGAAAATGACAAAAAGCTAGATTGAATTCGCTGCAATGATTGTGAATTTATTTATAAATATAATAACAAAAGTGGCACATCCTTCTTCCTTCATCATCAATGTTCACTGGCAAATTGTGAAGATTTGATAGATAATAAAAAAATATCCGAATATTTTCAAAAAGACAATTCTCAATTAAACAAAACGATAAAATCTGTAATCGCCAATTTTGTAGAATATTGCGCTAGAGATATTAGGTATTTTAATTTTTATTAAATTATTCTTTTATCATTATTTAGGCCATTTTAAGCCATTCAAGGACCAGGATTTGTAAATATTTTACGAAGATTTTTAGACTAAGGGGCCACATATGGAAAATTGGAAGACGAAAAAATTATTCCTTGCCCCACAACCGTTAGCAGGCACATATCCAAAGTTACTAAGGATCTTAAGGAAATATTACTTCATAAAATTGGAGAAATGATAAAAAATTCTATTTGCTCATGTGCTATAGATATGTGGTGCGAGGATTTTACAAAAACCGATTATATATCTTTATCAATCCATTATATACAAAATTGGAAATTAGAAAAAAAATTTCTTTTTATTTCAAAATTTCCAGAGGAAAAAAAGACGGGAGAAAATATTCTTAAAGAATTATTAAAAAAATTTTAAAACTTGGTGTACCCCGAGAATACTTTTCCAAGCTCATCTTTGTCACCGATCAAGGAGCAAATATTAAAAAAGTGCTGAAGGGGTAAATTTTTTGTTAAATTTTATAAAATTTATCTAATTGGTAGATATTATAATAATTTATGAGAGATTCTGTTCTGTATACACCTAAATAAAAACATTCATATTTAGAGAACTATATTTTCCGTTTATTTTTTTAAATATTAGATTTAATAGACTAAACTGTTCAGCACATATGTTGAAGACAATTCTCCGCAATGCTTTCCAGCCAACTTTTATTTTGGAAATTACTCCTGAGATTAATAACATTTTGATCACTGCAAAATCGTTGACCACATTTTCAAACAAAGTGGCAACATAAAATACTGAGCAAGACGTTACAACAAAATATTGATATAAGATGGAATACAAAACATAAGATGCTACAAAGCATTTATATAATGTATGAAGAGATTTTATCCTTACAATCTCGTGATATGAGTGAAAAAATGGGATCTATGGGAAAGGAAGGTTTAAAAACATTGATAGATTATTTAAAGCCATATAAAGATGCAACTAATGTTCTTGAGAGTGACTGCAGGCCTACACTACAAAACGCTCTTATATGGTATAAAAATTAGTATTTTGGGATTTATGCATATCATTTCATTATTTATAAAAAAATAGGTATAATCTTCTTCTACATGAGCATAATCAAATAAATATGGATATAATGGGAAAAACAAATTATGAAAAAGAAATAGATTTAATAAAGAAAAGAGCTAAAAATATTATTTGAAAAATTTGAAATCCATATGCTTCATAAAATTTCAACATTTTTAATACCAAAGTTCCGACAAATGAGGATGTTGACATCGGAAGAAATTAATGAAGTAAAAAAAACATATTGAAAACATGTTGGATTTGATTTGCATCGAACAATATGACATCAACGTGGATGAAAATCTGATTTTACCCCTTTCTCCAAATGCAAAGAGAAACAAATGAAAGGGTATAAATAAATCATAAAATTGCTTGGCTCTATTAAATGTAATGTTTGAAATAAATAGCATCCGCTTCAAAATTAAACCCCAACATATGGGAGGATGAGGTTGTTACAGAGGAGAGTATTGTACCTAAAGATATAACAAAATATTTAAATCTTAATACCAGTTTTGATATGTATAATTTAGCAAAATTTTAAGTTGCATATTACAATTAATTTAAATTTTAAATTACTTTATTAAATTTATTATTATTGGTTTCACTTTTATTTAAAGATCTCAATTGAGGAAGAGGATATACTTCAAATAGATATCCTACTTTGGTGGAAACGACAAGAAAGAGATTTGCCAAAGCTATCAAGATTAGCAAGAAAAATATTTGCAATCCTGCAACTAGTGCTTCTTCCGAGCGCGGATTTAGCATTGCGGAAAATTTTTAGAACAAAGAAGAACGTGTTTGAATCCAGAAAATGTCAATTCATTGTTATTTTTGCATTATAATTACATATAATATTAATTTACATTTATATTTTTTTCATAAATATTCAATTTGACCAAATAAATTGTCCATAATTTACATTGATTATTTTTATACTTAGATTAATTTCCTAAATTATAAACTTTTTGTAGAGTAATGAAATATTTTTATTAGATGCAAAAAAATGAAAGAAACCATAATTAAATTTTATAAGCGGGTTTGCGTTAAAATTTTTTTATAAATAATGGGAGGGCAGGTAAAATTTATAGACTAATGAGCGGGCGGGTAAAGAATTTTAGACAAATGGGCGGGGCGGGCGGGTATATATTTTTTTGAAAACTATGAGCGGGCTGGGCGGGCGGGTTAAATTTTTTTGAATACTATGGGCGGGCTGGGCGGGCGGGTTAAAATTTTTTTAAAACATTGGATGGGTGGGCTTTTGGTCGAAAAACCCGCCCAATGCAGACCTCTATACAAAACCACGTTTTTTGAGCAAATTAAAAGGTCAAAATTTTCAATTGGCGGGAGAAATTTGGTCAAATTTTTTAGAAGAAATATGAATAATGCGAAAAGTTTCTTTTATAGATCTAAATTATGTAGACCTAGAGAGGGCCGACTACCCGCCCATTATGTTTTTAGAAAATATATATGCCCCCTCATAGTTTTGATAAAAATATATTCTCTCCTGACAAATGAGTTAATAATTAGAAATAAAAATATAATTTAATAGTTTTAGAAAATATGGGGATTATAGCTCGAATCCCCACGTTGGGATTCCGTATACCAATTCGACATATATACATTACTAATATATTTTTAATGTAAAATTCTATATTTATAAAAAGGATCAATACAAATTTTTTGTAGACTAACTGCAAGTTAACCTTATCGTAAGGAGAAACCATGATTGTAAGTGAATTCGTATAAAATATCCCTAAAAGATTAAACCAAACTGTTATATCTGATTGAAAATTTTAAATCAGTATAAATTAGGCTATTTTTTTTTATCATATAATCATTTACAAACTGTAAAATATATATTATAAGTTACTATTTTTTTAAAAAAAAAGCATTTTAATTTTTTAAGTTATTTTTCGCTCTGGCGGGCTCTCTGAGAGCTCAGCCAGGAATACTAGAACTGATATTACATAAAAAGGTTCATTATTATGATCTAAAATCTTCGATAGCTTATTAAATATATTTTGAAATATATATAACAAATTTTATTTATTTTAGCAGAGTAATTTGTAAGATATAAGCATTTCGTGACGATTGGGGTCTATCAAACCCCACTAGAATAAATTCGCAAGTTTTTTTTAAACATTATTTAAGATAGACATTTTTATAAAAATTTCTATTTTATTTAGAAGAATAAATAATAATGAAATGTCAGTTTCAATATCCAATATTAGGGCTAAAATTTTGGTACATGCTATAATTATCCTCATCCTTTTTATTTAAGCATAGCAAATTAAAAAATAAATATTTTATATGGTTTAAGGTTAGTTCTATCTTATATGAAAGTATAACTAAATAATGAATATAAATGGAGATTAATATATATTCATTGAAATTGGAGTTTAAGACCCCACTAGAGCATTTATGTCAATTTTTCCACCAGAGTATTGAAGTGTTAAATCACTTTAAGAATGAACTTAAAACAAAAGAATAAATTATATAACTGGTAATGTAATACTGATTATAGATAGAGCTTGAAAAATTAGGCCCAAGGCAGATTAATAAATAGAATATCTAATTGGTATTTATATAGAAAATTAGATCCCATCTTAAATATATAAGAACCCCCACTACAAAAAAAAATTATTAACTGATTTTATAAAAGTGGTAATAATTTATATTTATCAGACCTGGTCAAAATTTAAGGCTTGGCAAAAAAATTAATAATATATAGCATTACATGAATTAGACCTATACAAAAAAGAATCAAATAGTAATAAATTTGGAATAGTAAATTATTCATTTTGTAATACAAATAAATAATTATTTCGAATATATATTACATAGTAAAGTGTATTTGTTTATTTTCAGTTTTTTTATGCAATTTTAAAATTATACCACCTTTTTTAAATTTTATTAGAAATTTCAAGCCCTATTAAAGGTAAAAATATAATACATTTTAAAATTAATATAATGACTAAGATGAATTAATTTGAGAACAATATAAACACAGCACACTTTTTCAATCCTAATAGATTCAACTCCAATCATGTTGCAATAATATTGACTTTTTTAACCTAAATCATCAACTTTTTTATCTATAAAAACTAATTAGATAATATGTTATAATTAAAACTTTTTAAAATAAGAATATATAGTATTTAACTGTAAATAGTGATGCATAATCACTCCATTTTAGCCGATTTTTAAAAACAGCTAACTCAATATTTTAACCAAAACCATTAATCCTCAAGATTTTGCTATTACAGTTGTAACCTTTGTGCCATCTATGAACATAATTTCCAGGTGTTTAATATTCTTCTGAATATAACACTAAGTTAGCCGTTTTTAAAAATCGACTCAAATGGAGCAATTTTGTATCACTAACTATAGATTCAAGGGGTTTTAAATATTTTATAAATGAACTTGATTCATTATAAACTTCAACACTCAAATTGCATATATATAATACATATTCAGAAAGAACAGTTGGTAAGCAAAATATAATTCAACAGAGTTAGTCAAATTTTTTAGCTAATATTTATAATATTTAGGATAATTCAAGCAACATTTATTTATACAACCATGACAATATATATAGATCCGGACATCACATTATAATAGATGATATGAGTGTTAAGTAGTTAACCTTCACCCAATATTATCTTAATCATAAATATAAAATCATTATAAAATATATCTAATTAACGAATATACTAATTCATAAAATACAAATAATATAATGATATATTCATCAATATATTTCCATGATATTAATAATAATTATATATGTATACTTTCGATATTACTACATTTCCCCTTAATTAATTGTAAGGATACCTACATCTCTTAGAGGCATCCACGACTTAAAGTTTCTCCTAAAAATCTGTGTTCGGTCTCCATTTACCTTTATTAATCTCTCAAAAGAGCATTAATATTAGCTGCCTTGGTAAGATTAATCGAGTATCAATATCGTTTCCTTTGTTGATTGATCTCCCACTGGAGAATCGATATTGATAGATATCCCACCGAAGTATCGTTATAAAGGCCATTGTATGCATAATCTCCCATTGGAGTATCAATCTCAATAAATCTTCCACTGGAATATCGTTTATCGAGTCCATTGTAGATTGGTCCTCATTGTGCTTGAACAGCTCGAGGTCACTGTTATCCTAGAGCTGTCCAAGAGATCACTATCCTTGGATGGCCCATGAGGTCACTTTTATCGGAAATCGCTAAGAGATCGCTATCATTCTTGAATGGCCCATGAGGTCACTATTATCTTAGAGCTGGCCAAGAGAACACTATCAATATATCGCACAAGAAGTCATCATTTGTCTTTAACCCAAATATGTCTACATCTCACTCCAGGAAGATCTCTTTGTTTTGCATAGGTCACGTGATTTGAGAGTCCAATATCCTTATATCTATATGTCTAAATTAGTCTGGTTTCTTTACCATTATTTATTTGGAAAATGTCTATATTATCATAGTTCAATATAATCCATAAACTCAATTCCATGTAATTGTCATTTTATCATTAATAATCCTATGTTTTCCCATATAATTGTTACAATAACGTTCATTTCACTAAGAGTAATCAATTTCCATAAGTAACAAACTATACCATATTTTCATATACATCCATATGATTGTTAAATTATTATTAACAAATTTCCAAATATTCACATTTTCCAAAATTATTCAGTCATTAATGATTATAATTTAATATTTTTCATATTCTAATGTTTAATAATTGTATTGTGAATTACTGTTGTTAAATGGCTGAGCCAAGCCGGCTTAGCCGAAAACTCAGCCAGTTTTTGAGCCAAAAATTCGGCTCAGGCTCAAGCCGGCTCATTGAGCCGGCTGGCTCAGCCGATTCAAGGCTAATCCGGCTAGCCGTTTAACAACGCTAACAAATAAATAAATTTCGAATCAATAGTCGGCTTGAGCTAAGTCATGAGCCCACTTGAGCTAAATTTGACTCAAAAAGCTGGCTTAAGTCAATTTTAGACTCAAAAACTAGATGAGTTTTCAGCCGTTTACCAATACTAATCTTAAGTAAATTTCGGCTTGAGCCAAAATGAAGGTCATAACAATTAAAAAAGGTCTACGACACTTATTTCATCGGTATAGCAAACTTTTGTTTTTTTTCTACCGAAGTATAAATATGATATTGCACGAAGTATATTAAAGATCTGCAAGAGTAGGCCCGGCCAGTACCTGGTCCGAACGGGCTTCGGGCCTATATTTTAAAAAAAATCAGGTTCGGGCTGGGACAGGCCTAATATTTTTTTAAAAAATTCGGGCCTGGTGGTGCTCAGGCCTGATAAATTTTTTTATCTAAATTTATCAATTTTATGTTGAATTTTTTATGCAAAATAAAATATTTGTTTTTATTTATAGAAACTAGACGCCATATAACATATATATCGTTTATTTAGAATTATTTATAAAAACTAATTTCTATATTTATAAATAGGGCCAAGCCGGTAAATTTTTTCATAAATAATTTCGGGTTCGTGCCGGGTCGGCAAAATTTTATTAAAAAAATTTCGGGCCAGGCCGGGTTTCAAAAATAAGGCCCGATGCAGATCACTAAACTATATTATAATTCCTGATGATATTAAATGATTACTTAGACAAAACTCATTCACAAGTCTAATATTACATAAGTATTCATTTAAAAAAATGTTATATTTATTTTTAAAAAAATAAATAACATAAAAAAATAATATACCACCCGAGACGAGAGTGGCAGCATCCGGAAATTTTAAATCATTAATTGTATTTGTTTGAAATTTACTTTTTACAAAGTTAGATTTTTTATATTTTTTTATTATTAAATTTTTTATAATTATTATAAAATAAAATCCATGCTTTTTTAGTTTATGTAAAAAAAAAGTAAATAAATTCAAATAATTTATTTTTTTTAAAAAGTAGGAGAAAAGTAGTTAGTTACATAATTTTGTTAAAATTTGTAATCTTAAACGAGATACATAGTCTTTTGTTAATTAAAACAATTTTGATTTCATAAATTTGAATCTGCATATTATTTTATTAAATCAACTAGCAATTCAATTTAATTTAGGTTTATGGCAATATGCTAATTGGCTCAGCATCCGATTAGGAATTTAATTTTTTCTTAAATTTTGAGGAATATAAATATCAGTTTTAGTTTTTGTCGCTAAATTAAAAGGTTTAATTTTTCCTTGTTCAATGGTTTCTTTATTTTAATGATGGCTCATTTATTTCTATTTAATTCCTAATATAATTAATTTTTATTATTTTTGGTTAATTTGTAAAACTTTGACACTGCAGAATCCAGATTATTTTTTTCGTTTAAATATAAGACAAAATATTACTATAAATTAATGATGTTACTGGCCTAATTTTAAAACAGGCCTGAAAGTTTTTTAAAATTTATCCTATCCGGAACGAGTTTTTTAATTTGTTCCGAAAAGTTCGACCAGATATATAAATAATTTTTCCGCCCAGCCCAATTTTATATAAATTTAAAATTTTTTTATTAGAAAAAAAAATTTTTTAAATTTAAAAATATTAGTGCTTTGTTTCTTGAAATATTTTTACAATATAGATCTCAATTTGACACAACTTAATGATAATAAGCCAAGCTCGGCCCATTTTTTTAAAAAATATATCCTATCAGGAATGAGTTTTTTAATTTGTTTCGAAAAGTCCGACCCAATATATAAATAATTTTTCCGCCCAGCCCGATTTTATATAAATTTAAAATTTTTTTATTGGAAAAAAATTTTTTTAAATTTAAAAATATTAGTGCTTTGTTTCTTGAAATATTTTTACAATATAGATCTCAATTTGACACAACTTAATGATAATAAGCCAAGCTCGGCCCATTTTTTTAAAAATATATCCTATCCGGAATGAGTTTTTTAATTTGTTTCCAAAAGTCCAACCCAATATATAATTTTTCCGCCTAGTCCCATTTTATATAAATTTAATTTTTTTATTGGAAAAAAAAATTTTCTTAAATTGAAAAATCTTAGTGCTTTGTTTCTTGAAATATTTTTACAATATAGATCTTAATTTGACACAACTTAATGATAATAAGCCAAGCTCGGCCCATTTTTTTGAAAAAATATATCCTATCCGGAATGAGTTTAATTTGTTTCGAAAAGTCCGACCCAATATATAAATATTTTTCCGCCCAGCCCGATTTTATATAAATTTAAAATTTTTTTAATGGAAAAAAATATTTTTTAGACAGGCCTAAAATAACATAAAAAAGTTTAATATAAATATTTTTAAAAATTATTTAGAAAAAACTACCTCTCTATATATACAAAAAAATAGATAATTTTACAAAGATGATTAAAAAAAACATAAAAGATTTCACCTCAAAGATTGTTTATTTATAAGAAAATTCTCCAAAAAATTTATCAAATGAAAATTTAAAATTCTTATTATTTTTGAGTTTCAAAAATTTTTTTTGCTTAAAAATTTGGACGCGTGAAAATCACTAATAAATAAAAAATAATATTACAATACAGGGTTGCCATGCCTCCCCCCATCAGTGGGAGTCTCCCACAATTTTTTAGTTTACCCACATACATCTCACTCCCACAAAACTCCCACAATTAGAAATCTCCCACAATCTCCCACAAAAATCTCCCACAATTTTTTAATTTCTCCCACAATTTTTTTTTTAGCATTTTAATGTTTTTAATATATAAAATTTTGAGAGACAATATTTGATTATTTTTATATTTTTAAAATAAATTTTAAATATTTATTCGAAAAATATGTCTAGTTCTTTTATTTTATTTTTCCGCTAATTTTAAATTCTCCATCCAATCCAATCCATTCGACATTTTCAAAATTTGAAGTTAGAATAGTATGGGAAACTAGTGCTTTTTTTATATTTTTATTTATATATACCATGATAGTTATCTTCTAGGTGAGATTTAGATTGTTTTGAGGTTAAAGCACTAGTTTCCAATACTGATGTTGTTTTTTGGACAATAAAATGTTATAATTAAATATATAAAAAGAAAAATTATTTTCAATATAAATTGCTTATGTACTATTATATATTAAAAAATATATTATTAATATTAGAAGTAATATTTTTAAAAATTAGCAATCTTAGAAAATATTATTATCCTAATCATCTTTAATCTAAGCTTAAAAAATCCTAAATATTATACATATTTTATATTTTTATTTATATATACCATGATAGTTATCTTCTAGGTGAGATTTAGATTGTTTTGAGGTTAAAGCATTAGTTTCCAATACTGATGTTGTTTTTTGGACAATAAAATGTTATAATTAAATATATAAAAAGAAAAATTATTTTCAATATAAACTGCTTATGTACTATTATATATTAAAAAATATATTATTAATATTAGAAGTAATATTTTTAAAAATTAGCAATGAAAGTGGAACTCATCTTAGAAAATATTATTATCTTAATCATCTTTAATCTAAGCTTAAGATATCCTAAGAGGCCGAGTTAATGGTTAAACAAAATTATAAAATGTCATGCCAGGATTTTTATAAATATCTTAATAACGACGGTAAACGTTTAGTTCCATTATTTAAATCTCATATAAAATATAATTAACTATAACTATTTGACTTTCTATATTTTATAAAATCTTATTTATACATTTGCATAAAATCAAATAAATTTATTTTTTACATTGTAAAATTAATATTTTGAATATTTTGGCAAATCATAAAAATAAAGAAGCAATACAATCTCCTCAAACATGACATCATATTAAATCTTATTAATAATTATCCGATAATAGTAATATTCTTACTTTGGTATTTCTGCAGCATAATTTAGTGAGCCTTTATTAAATTATATTCTTCTGATTGCAACTGCATATTAACAGCATATAGTAGATTTCCTATATGTAAAATTCCTAAATATACTTCTGCCATTTATTTTTGAAAATTATTTTCAAATAGGACAGCTTTTATAATCTATTTATTTTTTAAAGGTTTGTATTTTAAAATTCTACGATGGCGCGTATTAGGAGGAACCTGTCAACCAACATTATGCTGACTCAATTCTGTAAATACACTCTGGTTTTTGCCAAATTCACTGAGGAATTATTAGATCAGAAAGCTACCATGCAATTCATTGGTAATGCCAAATCTGCCATATTTACCATTATATATGGTTAGCTATGTCTTTGGATATTTCATATCTGGAGAAATTTTTTTTAATAGTTTTATTAAAATGACATTAATTTTGTTGAAATAGGGGAGGATCAAGGGAAATGTTTTGATATCTCCTTATTAGATGCATCTGTTAGATTTGCATATGTTTGCACATCTTTCAAATCGTCAAGAATTGACCTTCTGGATTTATATCCTAAAACATTGTTGATAGCCTTGCTCATTTTGTGTTTTACAAAGTATTCTATTCATTTATATTAGTCGTTAAATATTATGGGGAAAGATTCTACCAACATTGATATGTTGAGTAACTCTCTGAATGTTGTACTGCATGATAGGTATTTACCATTTCCGCAACTGTAGTTGCATCTATATTATTTCTTATTTTTGAAGAATATTTTTGTTTTGAAATAGATGTTGATAGAATGCCCTGTACTGATTTATGCTTTGAAGATTTTTGATACCTCAAAATATCATATTCCCTTCCCCCATTTATTTTTTTACATTGTAAAATTACAATTTTTTATAAAATTTTATCTTGTTTACATTCTTTTGTATTTAAAAAAGATCGTTGGTTATTATTTTTAAACAAAATTAATATATTATAATAAATCAATATGTTTTTTTAATAATAAAGATAGTACTCTAAGAAATTTTGTGTCGTACAGTAATTACCTATTTTGAAAAATAGTTGGGTATTTTATTTTGGAAAATAGTTAACTATTTTATTTTGAAAAAGAGTTGGATATTTTATTTTGAAAAATAGTTAGGCTATTTTATTTTGAAAAAGAGTTGGATATTTTATTTTGAAAAATAGTTGGCTATTTTATTTTGAAAAATAGTTGGCTATTTTATTTTGAAAAATAGTTGGCTATTTTATTTTGAAAAAAAGTTAGCTATTTTATTTTAAAAAAAGTTAGCTATTTTATTTTGAAAAATAATTACCTATTTTATTTTGGAAAATAGATTAGATTTTATATTTATAAAAAATAATAAGTGGATAACTAAGTCAATTCTAAATCCCGGTCCTTTGCAGGCCGAAGGCCTGCAAAAAAATTTTTTTTAGCAATTTCTCCCACAAATTTTTATATTTCTCCCACAAAATACCTAATTTCTCCCACAATTTGAAAATTTTGACCTGGCAACCCTGTTACAATACAACAATAGCAGCATATTATTTTTTTTATTAAAAAAACATCAAATCAATAAACTATTTTCATAATATATAAATTATTATGTTTAAAAATAAATAAATAAATATTATATTGTTTTAACATATTTAAATAAATAAATTTTGGCTTAAAATAAGACTCGAGCCGGGTAATTCCATACCAAATCAATAACTTTTCGGCCCGACCTTTTTAATTTCGATAAAATTTTGTATGCTTAGAGAATATCATTTGAAAGCATCGAATCCAAAATTTTAGCTTCCTAGTACTCATAGTTCCAGAGATATCAATGGTCAAAAGTGCCAAAAATGACCTTTTTTCGAAAAATACGATTTTTTGAAATTGAGATAAGGTAAAAAAATAATGATTTTAAAAATATAAGTTATATGTCATTTTGTAACTCTATTAAAGGCCTTTTATTAAATATTAAAGATTTTTTGAAATATTACGCGGTTTTTATTTATGTTATAAATTTTAAACATAAAAATTCCAGGTGTTTCGCTTTCCAAATTTTTTTGAATTTAATATTTTCTTATTCTCTAACCTTATATCTATTCATAAAAAAAATTTAAACTTGGGACAGCCATGGGTTTTTTAGTTATTACGATTTAAAAAATCAAAAATAGATGGCGCTCCTTTATAAAAACGTATTTTGTTATAATTATTATTTTTTAAAATTTTTTTCACTTTTAAACATAAATAATAAGATTTTCCAGCATTACTATCAGGAAAAAATATTATATAGATCGTTTGATAGGCTTACTTATTATTAGAGATTTGCAAAGTTAGGCCCAGCCCGGACGGGCTTTGTGCCTAATTCTATTTAAAATAATCGGATTCGGGCCGGGCCGGGCTAATATTTTGAAAAAAATTCGGGCTGGGTCGGGTCGGACCTTGGAAACTTTTTTAAATATATATAAATTTATCAATTTTATATTGAATTTTTTATGTAAAATAAAAATATTTGATTTTATTTATTGAAACTAAACGACATATAACATATGTCTTTTATTTTGAGTAATTATAAAAATTAATTCCTATATTTAAATAAATTCGGGCTGGGCCGGGTAAAAAAAATTTCGGGTTCGGGCCGGGCCGGCGAAACTTTTTTTAAAAAAAATTTCGGGCCGGGCCGGGCTTGAAAAATTAGGCTGGATGTAGATCACTACTTATTATTATTGATAACTTGTAAATAGTTTTTATAATAAATGATTAAATTACCTAAAAACATAGTTAAGATTCCGATATCTCATACAATAAAATATAATAATTAATTGTTGAAAGATAAAAGCTAGTTTTCATGTACCTGCCCTAATATTAATTAATTTTTATTTTACAAATAATTTGATATTAATTATTTTTCTTCTTAAAATTATTTATAATGTATAAATATAAATGCGTAAATCCTTTTAAAGAATCTAAATGCTTTAATTATAAAAAGAACCTGCGCAAAGTCATGACGTGGATGACACAATATCCAAACATTGAGGCGGAACATTATATTTGTGATAAATGCCGTAAAAGGTTATCACAAAAAAATATCGAAAATATAAATTCTGATAGTGAATATTCAACGCTACATATCATATGCCATATAATTCCAAAATCATTTTAGAAGAAAAGGGGAGTCTTTCAACTCCAAATCGAAAGCCTGCAAAATATCTCAATCAAAAAACAGTTGATATTGTTTAAAATTTTTTTTGCATTGATAAAGTTAGTAGATATTACCAGGAAAAAAAGATTGCATATCTATCATTGAAAAGGGGGAACGAGTGAACGCTCAAAAAAGGTTAGTTCTTAATAATTTGAAAGAATTATATAATCATTTTAAGGCGAGTAATTCAAACTTAACAATTGGATTTTCGAAATTTGCTAGCTTAAGACCAAAAAATTGTATATTAGCAGGGTCTAGCGGAACACATAGTGTATGCGTTTGTAGCATACATCAGAATATTAAACTTATGATTTTAAGCTGTGAATTAGCAACATTGACTAAAAATGTTATAACTTATAGAGATGTTATAGGCAGAATGATTTGCAAGCCCCCGTTACCCACCTGTTATTTTGGTGACTGCAACGAATGACAATATATCCACGTGAATATATTTGATTGAGGATCTGATAATCGATGAGATTAGAGGATATGTAACATGTGCATATGAAAACGATTGGTGGTTAGGATTGTACAAGAAGTGAATGTAATTAGAGATGAAGTAAAAAATAATTTTCTTCACCCTAAAGGACCAGCAAATTCTTTTGTTTATCCAGCTGCACAAAATATCCTTTTCATACCAAAAAATAATATTTTAACAATAGTTAGCCCATCAACGGCTACTGGGCGTACATATAATTTATCGCAAAACGAAATTTTCATGGCAAAAAAACTAAATTTAATGAAAAACCGAAAATAGGTAATATCTTTCATGAATTTTAATTTATCTATTATATCTTTAAAATTTATAAAATAATTTTTTGAAAATTAAAATTTTTTACAAAAAAATGATTATAATCGCAGCTAAATAATCTCATTTCATGATATTAATGCTGGAAAATCTTATTATTTATGTTTAAAAGTGAAAAAAAGTTTTAAAAAATAAAAATTATAACAAAACACGTTATTTTATAAAGGAGCGCCATCTATTTTTGTAAAAAATATTTATTTTTTGATTTTTTAAATCGTAATAACTAAAAAACCTATGACTGTCCCAAGTTTAAATTTTTTTTATGAATAGATATAAGGTTAGAGAATAAGAAAATATTAAATTCAAAAAAATTTGGAAAGCGAAACACCTGGAATTTTTGTGTTTAAAATTTATAATGTAAATAAAAACGGCAACAATGTTATTTCAAAAAAATCCTTAATATTTAATAAAAGGCCTTTAATAGAGTTACAAAATGACATATAACTTATATTTTTAAAATCATTATTTTTTAACTTATCTCAGTTTCAAAAAATCGTATTTTTTGAAAAAAGGTCATTTTTGGCACTTTTGACCATTGATATCTCTGGAACTATGAGTACAAGGAAGCTAAAATTTTGGATTCGATGCTTTCAAATGATATTCTCTCAGCATACAAAATTTTATCAAAATTTAAAAGGTCGGGCCGAAAAGTTATAGATTTGGTATGGAATTACCCAGCCAACTCTTAATCCGGCCTGAGCCAACTCAGTTGGCTTGAGCCTGAGCAAATTTTGGCTACGACCTCGAGGTCGTAGCCGATAAAACTTGGCTTTTTAACAACACTATTGTGAATATACTTTATTATTCTGCAATTTCATGCAGTTAGCTATAAGCATGAACATTTTCATTTGTACCAAATTAACTATCATATAATTTTCTGCAAGCTCATTCATCAAACAATTTTTGTTTATCAGCAATTATAATAATTCATTACTTTGTTCATATTAAATCAGATATAATTGTTCCTTTTCATTATCTCAATATTTTAATATCAGATTTCAAGATCATAATTCATTCATTACCATTAATATATTTTCCAAATTAAGTCCATTAACAACCATAATTTTATCTTTATCCATGATTTAATTTTATAAAATATCCAATAGATATTGCTCAAAAAAATATCACATTTACAAAATAGTTCATACTTACCATGACATTTTCCAATCATTCTCCATAATTTATTTCATAAAAAATCCAATTAATTCATATTTTAGGTTCTTTGTCTCGTAGTTGCCACTTTAATAAATGAAATTACATTAATACAACCATAACAATATATATATATCTGGATATTATATTACAATAGATGATATGGGTATTTAGTAGTTAACCTTCACTTAATATTATATTAATCATAAAAATATATATAATATGATAAAATATATCTAACTAACAAATATACTAATTCATAATATACAAATAATATAATATATTCATATATATATTTCCATAATATCATTAATAAATATATGTGTATAATTTCCACATTACAACAATATTTGTATCAGTTTAACCTTTTTAGGGATAACAGTTCATTTTATTGATCAGAATTTTAGGACAATAATAGTGCAATAAAAATGTAAAAAAATTTTGCCAACATTTTTTGTCTAAACTATTTTAAAAGCAAATTATTCAAAAATGAATTTAACTATAAAGTGAATATAAACCCCTATAATAATCAACCAACAATTTATTTTTACCTTGTGGAAAATTTACTACTAAGCTTAATAACCAGAACAGAATACACAAAATAATTCTCTAAGAAACAGGAAAACTTTGACTTTAAAAAAAAATTTCTATTTTAAAAATTAATTTTATAAATATTTTACACAATTAGATTAAGGAGGAATAAAAAGAAATTAATAGATATAGGATTTAAATAATAACTATACTTTCTAATTATTCTTTGAAAGCATTAAGTAAATATTTAAATTAGATTATAAAAAAATAATAATTAAATTACTTTATTCATTAGTATGTCAAAACAAAATACTATATCATAGAGACAAGTATATAATCAAAATATTATAATTTAATATATAAAATTCATCAAAGAAAAATAAAAGAAATAAATTAGACTAATATGTAAAATAAAAGTATAAAAAAAATTATATTTTAATATGATCCCATTTATCAAAATAAATTAATATATTTTTTTTCTATCTGTCATTGTCCTTATTATGCTTCCATATCCAGTAACATTAAAAATCTATATTGTTATATAAAAAAAGTATTATTTTTAAAAAAGAACTTTTTCATGCCAATTTAAAAGTATGGAAGAATTACCACCTTCAGGGTATTCAAAGCCTTTATATATATATTTCATTAAAGTGTCTAAATTATCCTTTGTTAAATTATTAATGGCAGAATTGATATCGCCAGATTTAAATGAATATACAGTTTGCATGACATTTTTAAAAATCTTTTCCTAATATAAAAAAAATATAATATAAAGTTAGCTTTTTTACTCGAGAGTGAACATCTTTAACACCTGTAGGTGCATAATCTAATATAAACCTTAGTGCTTCAATATTCCTACCAGTAAATTTTAGGTTAAGGATATTAAAGAATTCATGAGTAAATAAAATATATTATTAACATTAATATATTTAAAAAGGATATCTTTGTAGCAGGTGTTTCAAATCATTTTCATTAAATACTTTTTTCAAACCTTCAGTATTAGGTTCATCAGTTAAAAAATTATCAATCACAGTATCGTCAATATCAAGTTTTCTAAATTGAGATTGTTGCGCCATCAGAACTGTTTTCGCAGGCATTATTTCTTCTCACATAAAAATTTAACATGCGACAGTGTAGGTTTGCCGAAAATAGAATGGATGGATTACCTAAATTTTACTCTGGAAAATAGCGTTTATACACTTTGAAATAGAAAATGTGTTATAAGCAACTAATAAATTAATTCATAATCGATCGATTTTTATTAGCATTTTTATAATAATTTAATCCCATATTTTTGTTTTAGGTTTCTCCTTTCGGCATTCTGAATCTGGAACTTAATTTTAACTTTGTCACTACCTTATCTTGACCGTTATTTTTATTTAATCAGGCTTGGGATTTTACCTAACTTTTTTATTTCCCATGAGCTTTTAAGTAAGTGGCTTTTCCTCTTGCAACCACTAGCAACTGCAGTCTACATAAAAACTTGTGGATAGGTTTCTCTCTTAGGTTACCTCAAAGTTCTTAATCCAATTAGATGGGATTTGAGAGAGGTTACATAGCTATGCTATATCATATAGCAAAATAATCAATGCGTTGTTAAACAATTATATATCCAGGAAGAGAATCAATTAAATATTTAAAATGATATCGTTATTGAATATATTACTTTATTATGTTGATTAGTAAGGAGTACCTCTAAATAATTGATAGTTAATCCGTATAAATTTGCAAAGATATTTCCTTTCTTCATAAAGCAATGTGCTACAACTAACAGATTTTATTAAAAATGTAATAAGACCTATGATATTCTTACTCACTTTTGATCTGCTAAAATCATACATGTAGCACATAAATACTTAGTTAGCTTTAAAAGAAGACCAGGTCCTTTCTGGAGTCGAACCTAGGTAGAAGTATAAATTAGTTCATCCGCTAACCTCTATAAGAGTTTTTTAGTTGATAATGATAATTTACAGCGCAATCTAATATTTAATTAAAATCACATAGAAAATAAAAATGTTCGTCACTAAGTATCATTAACCTATAAATTTATATTTTTATTGGTTACGTGTATTAGTTTATAGTTACATTAATTATTCGATGATGAAGCGTCACAAGTTTACTACTAGAGAAGTAATTAATTTTTTTTATATTGGAAACATATAAAATTTAGATTTACAAATAAAGGTAATTTATATGTTTTTAAGTAAAATTATCAAATACTATCTTATTAAAGTTATTGTGGGATTTTAAATTTAATTAAAATTAATGATCGATTAGATAATCAATTTTGACTAATTCTGTTTCTACAATAAGTTTTTATTCTTTTGGATGAATATCCCCGTAAGAGATATGCAAAGCCTGGCCCATCCGAAAGTTTTTGTGCCAGGTCGGGACGCTCCGGGCAATTAGATAAATAAAAATCGTGGCTTTTAAGACATTTTTATACATATTCCATATTATTTATGATTTCTTTATAATGATAAATCAGTAAAATAAAAAAGTGTTTAATTCAAACATTTCAAAAAGATAAAAATACTTATAATTATTTTATATTTTCCCTTATACATGAAAAAATATAAATTATGGAATTAAATATTCGATTATAATATTATAAGATGAATGAAGGATTGAGTCATAATTATGAATAAAATATAATTTTATTCTATATTTTTATATAGTAAAATAATTTTATATAATCTTATTCCCTATTTTATATAAAATTATAGACCGGGATAACCATTTATAAATTTTTATGGCAGCCGGTCATTTTTTGAATTTCATACTAATATTTTGACTAATACTATTTGAAAAATTATTATAATATGCTTATTTATGTGTATTTTACAGGGTTGTGCATTTGACCGGTCAAATACAATTCGGTCAATTGACCGATATTTGACCGGTCAAATATGGTCAAATACGGTCAAATATGGTCAAATTCAAATAAATGTTTTTTACACCAATATTAACTTTATTTTGCATTTATATAATATTATAATAAATCTATGTATAATAATAAATATCATAATATTTTTTAATTCATTCTATAGTCAATGTTTCACCCTCCGTGGCAGAGTCTTGTTCCGATTCATATTCAATATCATTATTTTCTTTAATATTTTTAATCAATCTTAAATTATGATACACTCTTACTAATTTTCCTGCTGTAGAAGCCTTTAATCTATTTCTGTTTTTCGTGTGAATATTGCCCCAAACCGACCAATTTCTTTCAGAAGAAGAAGTCGAACTAGGAAATGTTAGTAAAATATTAGCGACTTCTCTTAATGGGCAAGGTGGGCAAAATGCATTCCACCAACTTGAGGCCGAAATTTGATTGTTTCTTATGGAAGTTACAACTTTCCACATATTATGGCTATTAAATATACCGCTTTTGCTTCTGAAATTTACTATATTACTCAAAATATTTTGATTATCACCACCTTGTAAAATACCCAATTCTTGTATTATATTACATGCTTCATCAAATTCAGTATTAGTAAGATGCTCCCCTTGATATTGGGGGTCCAATAAATAAGCAGCATTGTGAGCACATGTATTTATATCAGTTTTTCTCTTTTCAAACATAACCTTAATTTTTTTTTCTTGAGATGGAGAAAATATAGAATCATGGCATGATTGTATTATGTGTTTTTCCAAATTAAGCATCTCGTTTTTTACTTGGGCCAAAGTACATTTATCCCCTTGCACTTTCAACAATGAGGTAGCTAAAGGTTGGAGTATAGCTAAAAATTTTAAATTTTTCGTCCAAAATTCTTCGTTTAATATATTATTGGTAATTTCTATGGGACAATTATCACAAACAGCTTCTTCAACAACTGATGCTTTTAGAGCTTTCTTGCATATTTGAATTTGCTCCATACATTTTATTGACGATGCCCATCTTGTTTGGCTAATTGTACTTAATGTAGATGGTATGCCATGAAGATTCTTATTACGGGAAAATACTGCAGCTGGTATGTGTTTATTCTTGAAAAATTTAACAATTTTTTTAATTATTGAAATATGGTCACTGAAGGCGTCCAATCGTTCAAAATCGTGAAAGAATAACTGCAATGTATGCGCTGCACAACCATAACATTGTATATGATTATAAATAGCTTCAGATTTTAGAATTCTCCAGGCTGCTTTCATGTTAGCGGCATTATCAGTAACTAAAGAATATACTTTTACCGGATTCAATTCATGAATTACATTTTTAAATTCCTGGGCAATATAATCTGCCGTATGGCGATTTTCCTCAGAATTTAGAAATTTGTAGAACACTGGAACAGGCGTCATCACCATAAAATTAATAATACTCTCGTTTCTAATGTTGCTCCAGCCATCTGATACAATTGATAAGTAAGGAGCTTTATCTATTATATCTGCAACTCTCACCTCCATATCACCTGACGCTTTGTCTAGAAGATATCCAGCCAGCTGCCTTCTCCTGGGTAATGTGTAAATAGGACGTATTTTTTTTAAAAATTCTTGGATGTAAGGATTTTCAGTGATGTGGAAAGGTAAATTGCTCGCATATACAGCCTTTGCAAACAATTGATCCAGCTCATTTTTTTCTTTGGGATTAATTCTATCTATGAAACCGGTTATACAAGATTGAGATTTATATTTAATCGCCTTGCTTGTAGATTGATTAGAAATAAGGGAATCAAATTCTCCTGAGTCACAAGACAAAATATTGTTCATTTGATAATCATTCTCACTAATTTCACCCAATTCTTCATTAGAGTTAGACTTAGAATTATTACAAATTACATTTGTGATATTTTTTGTAGAGGTTGATATTTTGGAATTTGGATAAAATTTTTCCTTAATTATAACAGGGCACATAGTACAGCTGCTTAATAAATGTTTGACCATTCTATCAACGTGGGTGATATAGGACATCTTGCAAAACTTGCACACCGCTTTAACTGATTTACCATCGCGTACTTCTTGAAAATGTTTCCAAACATGATGCTTTGGTTTGACCATAATCCCTAATATATTAAAATTTAACAAAAAATGATTTTGATTATTGTAAAGTTAATCAATCTTAACTATTTTATAATTATCGACCAATTATTCCAATAATTTCTTAATATTATAAATATAATATAATAAACTTTTTACCAGAATTGAATAATATTCCGTAAATCTGACCAGAACAATTAAAATGAAAATTAATTTTAAAAACCAAATATAGCAAGTGTAAGTAAAACAAATGAGAATTAATATAATTTATACTCGGCTAAATATTAAATAAAATTTAAATTTATTAAAAAATAAGAATGAAAAAATTATATTATGATTATAATAAATCGGGTATTTTTATTTTTTTTAAGAAAAATGAATTGAAAAAAATAAAGAAGGCGAGAAACGGCAATGATTAGGCAAAAAAATAACTAAAAATATTACTATATTTAGAAAAATTACATATTTATATTTTAATAAAAAAATAATAAGATTGATAAACATGCTTTTAATGCATACTAGTTAATTATATCAAAATATTTATTCGCCATTAATATTTTAGAGTATTTGACCGTATTTGACCAGTCAAATACTCCTCCGGTCAATTGACCGACATGCCAACCCTGGTATTTTAAGAGCTGTTTAACTAAAATTCTAAATTTATAAGTAACAGTAAATTAACAAGAAAATAAATTAAATAAGTTATTTATGTTATAATCCAGTAGCGCTGGGAGAGGCACAGGTGTTCGAGCCCCCCTCCACCCTTAAACTTTGATTTTTTTTTACTTTTAAGAATAAATAAAAGTCACTTTAAAAATTTTTGTAAAAAATGGTAATTTTTTTGAGCCCCCTGAGTTTGCAAAGGCTAGTGATACCCCTGATATGATCCATGACAAATACAGTACAGAGATATCAAGCACAATGATTCATAAAAAGTTTTAAAAAAATAGACCCGGGGAAATATAATATAAGAAATTTGCATTAATAAAATTTATATAAATATTATAGTATAGAATGGAGACTAAAAATCTATTGGCCAGAAAACTCGTAGAAAATCTTAGGACCGTGTGTACTTTAGTAAATTTTTAACGATTTGGGGAGTATCTGAATTTTCGTAAATTTCAGGCCCTCGGGTAAATTTTTTAGAAATTTTTGGGCGGGGCCAAATTTATGGCAATATTTTTAGAAAAATCTAGGCCGAGCTGGGCTTCAGGCAAATTTTTTCAAATTTTGGACTGGGCCGGTCAACTTTTACAAACGTTTGCAAATTGAGATTGTTGAAGACAAAATTAAGATAACTCTGAAATTTATCACCAAATGGGTATACATATTTAAATTTCCAATATTTCCTTTATATTCTTTTTAATCATTCTCTAAACACTACCATTAATTCGGATTCTAGCTTAGTAAATATTACTTAAGAATACGTTTCATTTAAATTAGTAAAAAATATTTTGAAAATTTATGTCAAAATTTTATGAGCTAATGAATATATTTAATAAATTTTTAAAACACAATAGCCCATAGACTTTTTATAAATTAATTTTATTATTCTTCCTAAAATGAATGATTTTAAAAAATATATTTGAATATATATAATATAATTTTTCAAAGTTTTTTTCCTCTTTAATTATTTAATAAGATTAGCTATTTTCTTAGGTTCCCCAACGCTTATTTTTAAAATATAAAATTACCAGTGTTCTTATAAGCTACTTTTAAAGGGTAACTCGCTACCGCTATTTTACAAAAAAAGTTTTTCAAAAATGTAACAATCTTACGACGACTCCAAAAGGATTATTTACCTTTTGTACCGTTTGGATTAATTGTGTCAGCCGAAGAGTACTATGGCATCAGTTTTCCAAGGCCTAGAAGGATTTTTTATTAAATGGATGATGTGTTAATTACTGGTGTAACATCGGAACAACATAATCAACGTTAGGAAGAAGTTTTCAAAAGAATTCGTGATAAAGATCTGAGGGCAGCAGAGAAAAAAGTGTTCTTGGGGTAACAGAAGTTATCAATTTAGGACATTAAATTAATGGTATGAAGGTGAAACCTTTGGATAAAAATTAAGCCGTCAACCAATAAAGCGGAGGTTATGGTAAATTATTATCATAGATTTTTGTATGAATTTACAAATATTTCAGTACCTTTATATAAATTTATACAAAGGAATTCATTTTGAATGCCAGTGAAGAGCAAATGGTATTTGAAATGTTAAACAAAAAATTGAGGAAGAGCCGATTTTGGTGTGTTTTAACAATGATTTAGAAATAATATTAGCTGTTGATGCATCTAATCAAGGTGTTGGAGGTACATTATTGCATTTAACTGATGGTTTGGAAAGACCAATTTTATTTTATTCAAGAGTTTTCGAGAAGTAGAAACGCGATATTCCGTTATTAAACAAGAAGCATTGGCAGTCGTCGGGAATATTTAATCGGAAAAAAATTTGTAATTTATACCGATCATAAACCATTAATTCATTTATTCAAAAAGGATAATCGATAATTAATGTTATCTCCATGATTACAACGGTGGTTGTTATTAGTGGGAAGTTTCAATGTGGAAATTAGATATCGTCGAGGCAAAGAAAATTGTTTGCCTAATATTTTATCCAGGTTGGGATTGATGAAGAAGATCTCGACTTTAATAAAAATAAAGTAATGGATAAAGAGAAAGAGAAAACATTGGTTTTCTCTCTTTCACATATGTAAAAGGTGTTTCCACTAATTGGAAAGATCTTAAATTTAATACTTTAAAAGATAAAAAATTGAGTCAGATAAAATTATTCTTAACGGGAAACAAACCATGGAAAAAATAATTATAAAATTTATTTAAAAAATAAAAAGAATTATCTTTGGTGGATGATTTTTTAAAGCGGATATAGAGCCATATTTCCTTTTAAATTACGAGAAATTGAAGATTTATTACATGCAGGGCATCAGGGTCGGGATTAAATGAAATCTTGGGCTCGTTAATATGTATGATGACGTATGAGCAATGATATTGAAAAAATTACAAGGAAATGTGTTCCCTGTAATTCGTGTGCCGTTATGCCCCGTGTTGTAGGCCAAATGTGGCCCAAATCAAAGAGACCGTGGGAACGTCTCCACATCGATTTCTTCGATCTGGATAAAAAATATTAATTTTTAGTGGTTGCATATTCAGATCATTGCTATTAGAAAATTATGGGCATTATTCGGTTTACCGGATACAATAGTGTCTGATGGGGGTCAAGCCTTCATAAGTTATGATTTCTAACAGTTTAGTCCGGAGACGCAGACCCAACACATTCTTGCTCCACCGTATCCATCCTAGCTTGAATGGACAAGCTGAGAATATGCTAGCAATTTTTAAAAATTGGATTAAAAGGCTGGAAACCATAAAAATGAGACTTATATGTCTCAGTTATATTATATTTATTCTCGCAACCAAGAAGGTGTCACTCCTTGGGAATCCTTCTTGGTCCAAGAACAAAGGTTCCATGGATTTATTAAAATTAAAGAAAAAGAGTGATATAATCCCGTTAAAGCAGATGGTTAGGTTTATATGGGCTCGTTTATTCGACCATAAGAATAAAAAATGGGAAAAAGAATATAGTAGAAAGGGGGGGGGGGGTTGAATCGCATAGAGTTAAAGGACGGAACCTCAATGATCATAAACCACGATCATATTAAGGCCATGAAATAAATATATATAATAATTTATTTTATGTTTGTGGATATAATTAACCTTATGAATATTGCATAGATGATAACATTATATGATTATTTCTTAAATTACAAATATACTTATGTTTATGTGATTTTTTGTCAATATTTCACCAAGTGAATATACAGAAACATTAAATGATAAAGCATTTTTGTGTCATGCATTAAAATCTCATTGATCTTCTAGAAGTGAAGAAATTTTAAGATATCCTTTGACATTGTTGGGCACTGTAAATTAAAAAATTCAAAATATTGTGGAAAAAAAATTACTTAGTTTTATGGCACCATATGTTATTTTGATATTTTGATTTGGTTGTACAACAAAAGAAAAATTTTGATTGGGGTTTAACACATGTATGGTACTTTTGTAAAAGATTTTCTCTTTAAAATTTTTGTTGGACACTAAATTAAAGAATTTAAAATGTTATCAATTTAAAAAGTTTAACACATTATTTTACTTTAAGAATAAGGTATTAATGAAAATCATTTTTACAATAACATGTGCCATTTTGTTGGACATTATAAATTAAAGAATTTAAAATATATTGGATAAAAAAAAATTTAATTTTTTTTTAACTAACTAACTCAATTAATTATTTGTAATTATAAAGTTTTTATTAAATATAAACGCAATCAAAATTGATTGAGATGACATCTCATTATATCCAGATTACATTAATCACCAACCAGTAATACAAAAAGAGATAGCCTCTAATGTGATTAAAAAACTACGATGTTTTAATTGCAATGCCGATGATCATTTGGTACAACAATATAAGGGGTATTCCAAAAGACGTGGGCTACAATCAAATAATAGATACGATACAACATCCCTGACAAAAAGGTTTATTCGATCATTTGGAGGCAAACATGGTTAGCCATCAGATAAAGGAAAAACAATCATGTCAAAGAAAGTTGAAGTCGATCCATCAATCCATGGTGTGTCAACGACAAATACTCGAAAGAATGTCAAATTGATGTGTTTGGTTCAACCTATGGTCAACCTGGAGATAAACGATACTGGTATGATGATGTCTGCTGCAACCGTTAATCAATTGTGTTCAATTCAACCGATGGGCAATTTGAATGTTAATGATACCGTTAGAATGTCGTCTGCTGGTAATGTCAATTTATGGGAAAATTTAAATGTTAATGGGTGATGAATAAAAAAGCAATAATATATTTTTTGAATATATTTAATTATGGAATATAATAATAAATGATATGTTTACATATAGATCATAATATATATTATAACTTAGTTTTGCTAGTGAATGCCTCGTGCCCATAAAGGGGGGGGGGGGTATGTCCTAGTTATTGTAAAATTTAAAATATTTTTCTTCTTAGATGTCAATAAATAATATTGCCTATTGTTGATTGGTGTTGATTGGTAGGAGATTAAACAAAGTGTTATAATAAATAAAAAATAATATATCATTATTATTATTTTTATACTTATAATATTTTATAAATTGGAAAGAATTGTGATTTAAATATTAATAATAAAAGAAAATATAATGATTTTTTCGACTATTTTATTTAAAGAATAATAGTAAGGTAATTGAGTTTTAAGAAATTAAAGATTTGAATTTATTTTATTTATTTTTTAATTGAAATGAGAAAGTTGAGGTTTAAATTGAGGTCTAAGAAAGTAAATTTGTTGTATTCTGGAAATTTGACATAATATTCGGAGGAATAATAGAATCAGGTTTATTTTATCAAAGAATCCCATGATATATTTTAATAAATTCATGAACCAAGTATTTTATTAAAGAATCATATTTATTTTTCACTGAAAATACATATAAAATTTGTTGTTTATATAATAAAATATTTAATTTAAGTTATCACCGAAGGTAACAAAATGACCTTTCGAAATAAATTGTAATATTCTTTTTTTTTGATTGTGTAAACTAACTTATATAAACATAAAACGAAAAAAATTTGGTCAACATCATTATTTTTAGAGTTATGATTTCCATTCTCAATTTAGTCATTTTTTTTATAGATTTTTGGGATTTTAAAAATGTATTTTCTTTTTGACTGTGTAAACTAACTTATATAAATATAAAACGAATGAAATGAAGTGATTTATTTATGATAAATATATATTATATGTTTACAATAAGAAAATATATGTCCATATATACTTTTTCAAAATAGTTTATCTATTTTAATCTATTACAATAAATTATAGCTTAAATAAAACCATTAATAAAATACAATTTATATTAATTAATACATTACAGTTCTCTCCGTTACAAATTGAATTCATCATTATAACGCAATGAGGGTCTCGAAACTCTTTTTTTTAAGAGTTGTATTTCTATTATATTCTGCATTGTTTAAATCCTCAGTCATTGTTATGGGTATTTCCTTAGCTTGTACATGAGCATCCCTCAGTTGGTCGGCATGCTTGTTTTTAACAATACCCTCAGATTCAACATCACTCAATATCGCACTTTTCCGTCGAACCACTGTCCCTTCATGCCATCTAGCAGTCCTCTACCCAAACCTTTTGCTTTTCTGCAAATTCACGGAGCTCAAAGTTCCTATCTTTATAATATTTTTGTTTCCATAATGCGTTTTCAGTCTTTTCCCTCGTATATAATTTTCATTGATCTAACGTCGTCCTGAGCGGCCTTCCAAACATCATTTCGGCAGGGGATTTACCGGTAGTTGCATTTGGAGTATTTCGGTGAGTAATATTCGCTAAATTAATTGGGGATGAGTTCCACATCTCTTTCCAGCATAGAAACGCGTCTTTATCGTACGTATATAGCACTCAGCCAAACCATTCGGTTTGGGGCTATAAGGTCTGTTTTATATTGCTTTTTAAAAGAAACGTTTTGAATTTAGATACAGTAAACTGAGTATCTTTATCTGAGACAATGTAGTGAGGTAACCCAAATCTGAAATAATTAGGCAGATTATTTATTAAACTCACCGAATTAATGTGTTTTAAAATTGCAACTTCAATCCATTTGGTGAAAGCGTCTACGCAAATTAACCAAAATATTCCTTAGTCATATCAATGTGTATTCATTCCCAAGGTCGGATAGGAATGTTCCAATTGTATAACGGCACTTCTGGCTCCCGGTCTTCCTTCCTGACAACTCTTGCAGCTTTTAACCTACTCTTTAAATCACGATCAAGATTTGTTCAAAAAACATAGTGTCTATATAATGATTTCATCCCCACTATCCCAGGATGTCCTTGATGAATAACATTCAAAACCTCCTTCTTTCTTTAGGTTATCGGGAATAATAATTCTATCATTATAAAATAATAATCCTTCTTCAAGAGATATATTATTTTTAATTAAAATGAATTTTTGACTCATTTTGTGTAAACTCATAAATATAAAAATTGAAATTTCCACAATAAATAATTTATATAAAAATCTTTAAATCAATTAGAAATAGCAATATTCCACAAATCTTATTAGATAAATAGAAATTCATTATAAATTTTCATAAAAAGATTGAAAGGCCTCTTTCTTGCACATAATTAATCTTAAAAATATGAATTAAAAGCCAGGACGATTGATAATTTTTAAAAATATATTCATCATTTTTTTAAAAATATAGGTAAATTTTTTTAATTTATCCATTTTCAGATTACAACCTATCTTAAGAATTTTTACTTTAATGTAGGACAAAGGCTAACGAATTCATTATTTTTAAAAAAATTTTACAGCTTAAATGTTACCTATGTCATATTCCAAACTTCTTATTCACTAATCCTATTTTAAAAATAACAATTTTCCTTTTTTATTATTTTTTATCTTGGGTAAATTTGGATATAAAGGTTTGTGCAATTCATTTTTTCGCAAAGACCGACACATGTTTTTGTATGAATCTGGTTCCGTCTAATTTAATTACAAATTTAGTTTAGATTAAGTTCCGACTCACATAATTTTATAATAAATAAGGTAATTTAAAAAATAAAACATACAAACGGAAGCGGTTTCAAATTTTCAAGTTTAAAAACATAAAAATTTTATAATAAAATTAGTAAATATGTATTTCATTTATTACATATAACGGTACTTGAAATAATATTGTATTTACATAATATTTTATTCACCAATGTAAAAATGTTGTTTACAGATATGGGAAAAATTTATTATATTATTATTATTAATATTTTTATATTTTATCGTCAATATTTTTCTAGCTAAAATTTTTAGTTAGCCGTTTTTAAAAATCGACTTAAATCGTCGGACCAGGCCGGCAAAACATTTTTAAAAAAATTTCGGGTCGGGCTTGAAAAATTAGGCTCGATACAGATTACTACTATAAATATTTGGCCAACATCTTTGTCCATTATAAGGTGATAAATCTGATAAATATAGCTATCTTAAATGCCTTGATAAAATAAAATTATACAATTTAAATTTAATAAAATATTTATATTTAGAATTATTAGTTATTATCGATGTCCGATTTGTATAATATATGTAGTGTAAATGTTGGAATGACTGAAGCTGGGATTTTGTGTGATTTTTGCCGGAGATGGATTCACACTAAATATATCTCTAAATTATCTTCGAAAATGATGAAAGATTGGGCAGGTTGTAAAGAAAGTTTTATATGCTCATTATGTTATAACATAGATGAGGCTTTACCAAGACTAATTAAGAATATCAATATCAATTGCAAATTAAATGAGTTAAGATATTGGAAATTCATTGGAGAGTTTCTGAAAAATATTTAAAAAACAAATTAATAGGTAAGGAAGACATTGTTTCATTTAAAATAATACAAGCGTTTCAACCCCATATTTTAGGTCAATACTCCCAGAGATTGGCTATCTGCGATGGTAACTGTTTCTATCGCTCTATGCCTTTAGCTCTTCATAGACACGAAGGTGAGCATTTATATATTACTCTTCCAACAGGCATTGAAATAATAATAAATAAAAAAATTATGATATAAATTCAAAATTTTATAATAATAATAAAACCATAATTGAAGAGCAAATTGTATCGGCCAATTATACAAAAATTTTACGTGATGTTTTAATTATAAATAGATTTTCCCAGCTCTTGCATCTTTATGCAACGAGCGCAGCTTTAAAACACTGCAGGTGTTGCGATAGGATTTAGTCTATACACCAAAGTTATAAAAGGACATGATGTTAAAATTCTTCGAAGACTGATATTAATATCATGTGGGCTTGCATGATATGCCCAAAAAATTTCGCTGCTCTTTTTTCAAATCATTTTTGCTATTTGTGGGTGAAGACATCATCATTCAAATTTGTATATATAGATTTGGAAAGTCCAGTAAAATGTAAATCTATAAAACTATCTCCTTCTAGAACACCTCATTCTTGAACACTTTCACATTCTACACTTTCAGATCATATTAATAAACTGAAAAATAAAAACAAATCTCCATCTATAGTATTTTCTAGAACACCTTCTTCCTTTAGAGCATTTTCTCTTTCTAGAACGCCTTCTCCCTTAAGAGCATTTCCCCTTTCCTGAACACCTTTTCCATCTAGAATAATTTCTCTTTCTAGAATACCCTTCCAACTATTTGTAATTTCTTTTTCTAGAAAACATTCTCCATCTAGAAAACCTTCTCCATCTTGTGCCTTTCCTTCTTTACCCTCTCCATCTAGAGTAATTTCTTTTTCTAGAAAACCTTCTTCTCCAAAGACTTTCCTCTTTCTAGAACATCTTCTCCATCTAGAGCAATTTCTCTTTCTGGAATACCTTCTCGATCTATAATATTTTCTCTTTCTAGAACACCTTCTCCATTTAGAGTATCTCCTCTTTCCAGAACATCTTCTCCGTCTAGAGTATTTCCTCTTTCTTGAACATCCTCTCCGTCTAGTGTATTTTCACCTACTAATTTAATATATGGAGAGTTATAAAATCCAATCTGTTGTAGTATAATAATAAATGTATACGTAGATAAAATATAATATTATCTATAAAAAATGTCTATCATTATTATTGATTTTGAATTTAATTATTGATAGATTCATTGATTAATTTTTGTAGATTCGTAAAAATGTTGGATTTTTGATAAAATTTTAATAAAAGTGATTTTGAAAATTATTATGTGTACAATTACTAAATTTAAGAAAATCTAAAGGTAATCTGGTCCTTCGACCCAAAAACAATTCCACAGGTGTAAAACTCTCCTTATTTTTAGAATTATTATATGTTAACATATAAATTTTGCATAAACTTTATATATTTTAATAACCTTTGAAAATTATATTTTCTTATTTACTTTTAAATTTATTTAATGATCTTTTTTCCTTTTTGTGAAATATATTTTGTGCGACCTTTAAAAAAGATATCGTATTTGTATATGTAAAACGTTAAAATAACTTTTCTCAAAGTAACCTTAAAACAAATTGTAAATTGTAACTTTTCTTAAAGTAACCTTAAAACAAATTGTAAATTGTATATATGTAAATAGTATTAAAATAATAATATATATAGTTGTGAAATTTTTAGTAGTGATAGATATATAGAAAAAAATAAAAGATTTCAAAATGAATTTTAAATAATATCAGTCTTGCCTCTCCTGCCTCTCCTGCCTTCCCTGAAAATAGCATTATAATACCATCCAAATTTCAGTTTTTTCTATTTTAGCTTTTTTTTATCCAACTTATCACTATGGCTACCATTCTCTCAGCCTGAACATTAGAGCTAGGAGGATATAGCCGAGCCAACACATGTTTTATTTGTAATGAGGTACAAAAATGTCTAAAATTCTTACTTATAAACGCTGGACCTCCATCTGACACAATAGTTTTAGGAATATCAAATTTAGACCACAATTTTTTTAATATTTTAATAACAACTTTGGTTGTTAACCCATTAACTTCTTTATATTCAATCCACTTCGAATATCAATCCACAATTAAAAAATATGTTTTTCTATCCAAGTCAAAAAAATCAATATTAACCCTCTCCCATGGTTGATTTGACTTTGGCCATATACTTCCTATTTCTTTACGGGGTATTACGGCACAGGTATTACATGGGACACATTTATTTGTAATTTTTCAATTTCCAAATTCATACCAGGCCACCAAACATATTCACGAGCCCTTGATTTCATTTTATTTTGGCCTTGATGACCGGCATGTAATAAACATAAAATCTTATCCCCCAATTTATATGGGATCAGAGCACGATTTCCCCGCATTATACAATCATCCACAATTGATAATTCTTTTTGTATTTTCTTATACGAATCTTGTATATTTTTCCAAATTTTTTTCCCCATTAAACACAATTTTACTTGGCTTAAATCTTTGTCTTTCAAAGTATTCAATTTAAGGTCTTCCAAGTTGTAGGACCTCCCTTTATATGATAAATTACGCACTAATGCATCTTCCCTATCCAAAAGTATATTGTCAATTATTTCCGGATCTGCACAATCCGATCATAATCTAGACAACACATCAGGCAAATTATTTTCTTTTCCTCGCCGATATTTAATTTCCACATTAAAACTTTCCACGAGTAACAACCACCGTTGTAATCTCGGGGACATCATTAATTCTTTGTTATCTTTTTTGAACAAATGAATCAATGGTTTATGATCAGTATAAATCACAAATTTTTTACCAATCAAATATTCACGACACTTGGTTAACCCAAAAATAACCGCTAAGGCTTCTTGTTCAATAACAGAATACCTAGTTTCAACTTCATGAAAAATTCTTGAAAAAAAAATAATTGGTCTTTCTAAACCATCAATTATATGTAACAATGCACCTCCAACACCCTTATTAGATGCATCCATGGCTAAAATTATTTCTAAATCATTATTAAAATAGGTTCTTCACCAATTTTTTTTTTTTTTAAATTTCAAAAGCATTTTGTAGTTCAAATATCTACTCAAAATGAACCCCTTTTTTTAATAAATCGTACAATGAAGATGCCATTTTGCAAAATCCTCCACAAAACGATGATAATAATTCAACATGCCCAAAAAAGATTGTACTTCAGCTTTGTTACTTGGCTGATTCATAATAAATATATTTTTTAGATTTTATCAAGAGGTTTCACTTCAACCCCATTAATCTGATGACCTATATATATTACTTCCGTTACCCCCAGAACACTTTTTTTTGCTAGCTCTCAAGCCCTTATCACGAATTCTCTTAAAACTTCTTCAAGACGTTTATTATGCTGTTCTGGCGTCACCCCAGTTATCAGCACATCATCCATATAATAAAATACACCTTCTAACCCCTGAAAACAGATGCTATGGTACGTTGGAAAACAGGTGCTGACACACTTAATCCAAATGGTAACCTGCAAAACGCAAATAATCCTTTAGGTGCAGTTATCGTTAATAATTTTTGAATTTCCTCCTTCAAAGGTAATTATAAATAAGCTGACGAAAAATCAACTTTAGAAAAATATTTTGCACCCTACTAGCCAAAATTTCTTCAATTCAGGGCAATGGATATTTAACTTCAACAACCCACCTGTTTAAAGTTACTCTAAAATCAGCACATAGTCTCAACTTTCCATTAGCTTTTTTCACTGGAACTAATGGTGTAGCCCATTCACTATATTCCACTGGAATAATAATGCCATCTTTAACCCAACGGTCCAATTCGTCTTCAATTTCCTTTTTCCACTCAAAGGGAACTCGTCAACATGCTAAAAAAATGGGTGAAAATCCTTCTTTAATTTCACATCCACTTTATAATCATTAAGACATCCCAAATTGTCTTCAAAAATTATACCATATTTTTCCAACAAAATAGACATATTTTCACACATTCTTTTCAACTTAATCACTTCCAAATCATCAATTTGATCTTCATTAAATTCCATTTTATTTTTAAGATTATCCAAGTTAACCATTAATTTCTCGGAAATTTCACACATATTAGGATTAATAGGAGGATTCATTTCCTTTTTTATTAAATATGATATTACTATTTCATGAATTTTATTTTTGACATTATCTGTCATAATCTTGCATTTAGTATTTTTTAATATCAAATCACTATTTGTTGTAAAAATATTCCAATAGTTGTTTAGGGGACCAATTTTAGTAATCCAATCCCAACCCATAATTGTTTCTAAATTTTTTTCTACCATCCTTAAGTGAAGAAAAATTGTTAGATTATTTAAAATCACTTCTGATTTGGTTTTACCCAAAACCAAAATTTCGGACCCATCAAATTGTCTAACACACATTGTTCCTTTCTCAAGTGTACCCTCAGGCCAATATTTATAATAATTTGCTCTATACATTATTGAAATGCTTGCCCCAGTGTCAAACAACATTTCTATATTTTGTCTATCAAATTTAATATTTAGACCAGGACAGGAACACTGATTAATTTCTCTTTCAATCATTAAAATTTTCACTATATATATTACAAATTTTATTATTAATATATGATTTTTCAAATTTTATATGATTCTCTTTCAAATCATATAGTCATTGAAATTCACTCAAGGATTGAACACAATTCATAGCCACATGACCCATTTTCTCACACTTAAAACACATTTGGTCATTATCTTTATTATTCACATTTTTTTCACTTAAATCTAAAATAATAGAATTCTTAATATTACGCACCACTGAACTTATCAATACCGGTGGTCTCTTGGGAAAACCCTCTTTAAAATTTGTTTCTTTTACTATGCAATTTTTCTTTATATGTCCTGTAAAACCACATCGATGACAAATTATATCATTTTTGTCATTTAGGGGAGACCAGGGCTAGTCGGTGCAATTTTTGTCAAAATCATCATAGCTCTGAAAATAATGATCGTATAAGATCTTACAAAATACCAATCGATACCTTAAACATCTAACTATAAATATATACTGTTATATTTTTTAAATATTTAATAATTTTTTCTCTAAAAAAGTTTTAGTAAAAGTCATTTTTTGAATCTAGTAGCCCCGAACCCGTGGCTAGTCGGATCATCGATGGGGATAGTCGAATCAAGTAGTTTATTAGGCTTCTTATAAGGCAAAAAAATTTTTTTTTCACATTTTAATATATAACTATGATGCTTTATTTATATAATGTTTTATTTACAATTATAACAAATAAAATAACAATCTTTTTTAGCACATGACCCATGCGACCAACCTTTACAAACTCTACATTGAAGCCAATCTTCAGAATTATGAAAATTTTTACTAAATGAGGGGCTAAGAATAGAAGGAAAAGTGTTGGGAAGAGAATTAACAGATGAGCTAGGAATAGACATAATTGAAGAATTTGGTGGAGAATATCCAGGACTTTCTCTGAATATAAACGATCTATCATGATCTGCTGAAGGAATAAAATCCTCCTCTCGAAAAATATTTTCAATAAGGGTATATTCCACACGATTCAAATCCTTTTTGAATATTTTAGAGGAGGCTGCCAAAGGTTAAATATCCTTTATAATAGAGGGAATATCATAAAGGGAGAAAGAGATCCCACGGTGATTTCGCATCCACGAATCTATCCCATTATTATATAATTTTTTTAAAGGCCCATATACTGTTCTGTCTAAGGGTTGTAATTTATGAGTACAATGTGGAGGAAGAGATAAAAGTATAATACCATTATCTATACAATATTGAATAGCTTGATATGATTGATGGGATATGTGATTATCCAAAATTAGCAAAATTTTAAATTTCTGGCTACATCTGGTATTATAAACAATGTGATATAAAAAAGTAAGAAATTCATCTTCTTGCATCCATCCAGATCCGTTGGATGCACCAATACATCCCTGAGGACCGTCTCTTATAAAAATTTTTACGTGGAAAAATAAACATGGGGGGAATATAATTCCCTAAAGCGTTAACAGCCAGCGCCATTGTTAATAAAGTGCCTCGCTCTGCAGAAGTGATGGCTCCAACTTGTTTCTGACCCTTCTCCGCAACAATTTTTGATGGGTTTTGCACAGTTGTCAGGCCTGTTTCGTCCATATTATAAATTTAATTCATGTTGATCCAGTATTCCTTTATATGGATTAAAAAAATATTGAACAGCCTCTTGATTAAAACCAGCAGCTCGAGCTAAACTAGTGGCCTCAGGCGATCTTAGAGAAAATCTTGGATTTCTTCTCATAAATGAAGAAAACCATTCTTCACCGGCCATTTTATTAATTGTCCATGATTTGGGTATTTTTTTGTTTAATTGAATAGCATGATAATATGCTTGAATCTTTATCTAATAATATATAAATATAATATTAAATTTTTTTAAATACCTTTTTAACAGATAAACCATAAAACGTTTTACTACATGAAATAAGATATTCAACAATTTTATTTTCTTCATCATCATCAAAAATTTTTTGTTTATTATCTTGGCCTATCTTGGGCATAGTGAGACATTTTATATTTTTTATAATATCTCAAAAAATTTGTTGTAGGTATACCTAATAAAATAAACAATAAATTTATTCAAAATATATTTAATTCTATATTTAAATATAACATCATTTGATCTTATTATCAGGCCAAAATCATATCCTGATTGAATCATATTATATTGTCAATTATAATAGATATATATATATATAAATATTTGTTTGCTAGATATAATTCATTTTAAATCATTGACCTTATTAACAGGCTAAAATTTGTATAGTAAAATGTTCATATTTAATAAAATGTGATAATTTGAATCATATTATATGTTAATTATAATAGATATATAAAAATATTTGTTTGCTAGATATAATTCATTTTAAATCATTGACCTTATTAACAGGCTAAAATTTGTATAGCAAAATGTTCATATTTAATAAAATGTGATAATTTGGATCATATTATATGTTAATTATAATAGATATATAAAAATATTTGTTTGCTAGATATAATTCATTTTAAATCATTGACCTTATAAACAGGCTAAAATTTGTATAGTAAAATGTTCATATTTAATAAAATGTGATAATTTGAATCATATTATATGTTAATTATAATAGATATATAAAAATATTTGTTTGCTAGATATAATTCATTTTAAATAATCAATCATATTATCAGGCTTAAATTTATATATACAATATATATAATATATCTATGATTATATATATTATATTATCACAATTCATATATAAATGAAGATTTTAGTTAGCAAGATATTTATTTAGGTCTTATTAAATTGATATGTATTATGAAAAATTACATTAATAAATTTATATAAAATTATTATTTAATATATTACATTTATATTAAATTATTATATTTAAACCTGTAATAAATGGTATTTTTCTTAATGAGATATCATTTCAATACAGTTTTATGGCTTCTTCATAGTCCTCTTTGGTAAAAAATTTTCTGTTTTGAATTTTGCGGATATATTTACGTACCATTATATCATAAAAATTAATTGATTGATTGCCCCGACAAGCAACGATTCAACTAACCTTAATGGTGGTAATATTACTAATATGATCTTAACATATATTTAAGCTATAGATATCAATCTGAAACTTTCCCAAATATTAAAATAGATATTTAACTTTCATATAATGTCCATTTTGTCATGTTTAAACTTTTAATTTTTAAATACAACCTAATAATATTAAGTGAAAACATTGTAATTTTCACGTCAAAAACATGTCATAAAAGATAAAAATTTAAATAGCTAAATATTATAAATCATTTTCATCCCCAAATATGGATATTATAGAATTCTACTTTATAACAAAATTTCAATTCTTAATCGTTACTGGTTTTAAAATAAAATCCTTTGAACCGACAAGCCCCTTGCGCCGACTAGCCCTGGTCTCCCCTACTTTTACATTCATATTTTTATTGATTTTTTGATCACGCGAAAAACATTTTTTCCCACTATGACTCCTTCGGCCCCAAATATCACAAATTTTACTAAAATTATAATTTTTATTTCTAATTGTATCTATATCTTTAGAAATATTTTTTAAACTTTCTCTAATTTCTTACTTGTTTCCCTTTCCCCCTTAACAAGATGAATCCTCTGACCCAACATTACAGAAACAAAATTTATACCAATACGTCTTTTCCCCCTCTCACCTCTTTCACAAATTGATTGTAGTCATTACATATTAATCCTCTGACCCAGATAATATTATAAAAGTATTTAAATTACCTCCCGCATGCCCATCGAGTGTATTTTTCACTGAAAAATTATTCGTATTACCAATTGCATTGTCATTATTGTAAAATTTTAGTGGTTGAGAGAATTTATTAATTAATATAAATACTATTACATAATCATAATTAAAATAAGAAATATAAAAAATATAAAAAAATTAAAAGATTAAAAATTAAGTTCGTAAAATCATGATCCTTCTTCTTTTTTTTAAGTAAAATAATCCCGATTATATATACTTTCTTTTCCTATTCATTTACATCGTCTTTATTCAAAAAATCTAATAATTCGTTACGTTTTTCTGTTTAACAATCGATTTGAATATAACTTCGATTTGCTTCTTTTTTTTCTATTTTATTTCAAAGTAATTTACATATTACAACAATTGCTTATTTTTTTTTTTGGGGGGGGGGGGGGGAAGTGGGGGTGATGCATATTAAATACAAGTAATTGTTTATTAATGGATTTTGTATTGTAGAAGACTTAAGGCTTAATTATATTATATTTAATATTAAATTGATGTTTTGAAAAGATATAAATGATTTTTATTTTAATATTAAATTGATGTATATATACTTAAATAATTATGATAACTTTGACTTTTGTTGTTTTTATTTGATATTAGTTGAAAATAAAGAACTAAATTATTAATATTCCTAATCTTCACGGATTCCACATTCTAAAATTGATGATATATTATTAACCTTCAATCTTCCGTAGTTATTCAATACGATAGCCCACAATTTATTCTATATTATTTATTCTTGTTCATTAGTTTTTCATTTCGACAATTAATAATAAACTGAATAGCTATTAATTCCGCATTGAGCCCAGCACCACAAACCTTAAGTCTGTCAAGATATTCTCACGAAGATTCAAGTCTGTCAGGCTTAGCATTGAACAATTCAAAAATACGCGTAATTTTGTTCTTTTCAACTTTCTTTTGTATTAAATCTTGTTGATATGTTAAATTATCAATGTTATCCATGATACTCACAGCCATCTCTTTACAATGTTTCGAATAGTTTATTTTTTTTTGTAGCTTCATCTACAATTTTCTCCGCAATAAATTTTAGTCTAATGTTCAATAATACCTTGATCTTTACATCTTTCCTATTTCTGGTTTATAAATGTAATAATAAGATACCCCCCCCCCCTCAACTTAATATTTTTTTGGTCGATGTTTAGTAAATTAGGTTGTTACAAGATTTCTCGCCATAAATTATTTTTCCAATTTTAAAATATGCCTAAAAATATTAACCAAAAAAAATACAAATGCCTAATTAAAAATTGCAAATCGCATAATATAAGAGATGATAATGGATAGATCACATTAGAAAAAGACATGGTGTGCTTAATTTTAACGATATAAAGAAAAACTTTGAAATAGTAGCTTTTAAGAATGTTACTTAAAATTGTACAAATAGCAAAGTAGTTTTTTTTATTAAATATTTAATTATTTATACTTACCTTATTATAAAGGGTATTAAATCGCAATTTAAGAAAAAAAAGTAAGAATTGGGAATTCAATGCTGTTGGTATAATAAATATTTTTAATTAATATAGTTATCTTTTAAAAGTGTCCTAATAATAAGGAAAATGTGTTAGAAGAAACAGTAATGATTCTGATAATGATCATGAAATTAGTGAACCTGAGGTCATTTAATTACTCTTATTTTTTATCTCTGCTTTTTTATAGGCAGACACAGAGCAGAGATTTGATAAAGTAGAACAAGAAATTCCTATTATCTCTCTACTTTTAATAAATAATAATTTAGCTTTATTAAATTTTAATGAATACAACATATGCAGTTTAACGAAAGATTTAATAATGATTCGATGAAATTTTTACATTAAACATCATTTTTTACGCCAAAGGGAATGGCAGAAAAATCAATTATTAAAGAAGATATCGAGTATATCTGTGAATTTTACAATTTAAATTCAAGTCAAATTTTCGAAGAAATGTTGAAGTTTAGACATATTTATAAGATGGCCAAAATGGGGAATGTAATTATTACTCATGACCTAGAGCAGAGTTGTTAAAAGATCGAATCAAAAGATCGACGATCCTAGATTCGATCGCAAATTTGTCAATTTTATGAGAATTATGATTCTAACTTAAATTGAGGATCGAGATCGAGATCATTTTGTTTAAAATTCGATCCCGATCTTTTTAAAAATTAATTTTTTACTTAAAAAGCAATAAATAAAATAAAAATTTTGAAAATTAAATTAAAATATAATTTTGAAAATTAAATTAAAATATAATTTTTAAAAAAAATATCTATCTTCATATTTTATCAACTTCCATTCCACCATTTATTTTATAGATATATTTATTCATTTCCTAAATTTTATGAGATTTAGAGCTCTTACAAGTTATTTAATATAAATTTATAATAATATATTAATATTTATTTTAATAGGTAAATGTAAATGTCCATTATAGATTTAGAAGATTCTATTGCTTCTACTATTGATGTAACAGCAGATATAAGTGAGAATGAGAATCTTTTACCATTTTTGAAATTACGTAAGTATTTTACTTTATGTGAAATGGATGAAAGCAACTCTTATAATATGATCAGCACCAAATGCCGTCTCTGTAAGAAGATAATATCATCTTCCAAAATATCATCCTCGAACTTAAAGAGACATTTACAAGTAATTCTTTTAAATTTTTTTTATTTGATAATCTTAATGTCAACATGTTTAAATTTAATTTATTACATTCCTGAGTTGAACAGGTCCTACAGAAATAGAATCTAGATACAGATTCTTTATAAAAAAAATGAATTATTAGATACAATATAATTAATAAAATATTTGATGAAAAGTTAATCTTGGTATTGTTATTTATATATAATAATTAGGCATTTATTTTTTAATATTACTATTATATTAGTTTAATTTTCAAAAGAAGAGTATTTATAATAAATGGAAGTGTAATAACTAATAATTAAGCCTTTATAATGTATTTTGACTTTCTTTAATATAATTAAAACATCCAGTTCAATGTTATTTGTATTGAACTTAGCAATGTTTCACCAAAAGAAAAATAAATATCTATTCTATTATTTATTTATTATAATATTTTAAATCTAATCAATTAGTTTTATAGTTTCAGTTTGAGCTTGATTATATAATCCTCTTGCCAACATTTTTAGGGCTTTTTTTAATAATATATTTTAAATTGAAAGTATTTTTTGTATCATTTGACTCAATCCATAAGTTCTTAAATGCCAAAAAGCCTCATTATATTCATAATAGGAAAATACTTTATCAAAATCTTTGGCCCATATCATCTTGGGCAATTTTTAATAATGATAGACAATTTTATAAACTTAAATTTTTAAGATAACCTACCCCCTTTTAACTACTAATAAAACATACTTTAATATGTTTAACAAATTTGTTGAACCCTTAATCCATAGTTCTTAAATGCCAAAAAGGCTAATTATATTCATATATAGGAAAATATTTTATCAAAATCTTTAGCCCATATCATCTTGGGCAACTTTTAATAATGATAGACAAAGACAATATTGTAAACTTAAAATTTAAAATAAACTATATGAACCTTTTTTAACCATATATAAATTAAATAATATACTTTAATATGTTTAACAAAATTTGTGATGAACCCATATATCATTTTTTTGTTTATATAGGTTTTACATTCAGCCTATTGTTTTTTTTAACTTTAAATTTCCATATAAAATTTTAAAAATGAAATTTGATTCAGGAGAAGTTATTTTCATCCAACTTTGATACATACTATTTTTTTCTTTTATAAAGAAAAAGAAAGCACAGTGAATTTAAAAATGAGATTATCAAACACCTCAACGAATTCTCTACACAAAAAAATATATCACTGCAAAACCAAAGTGGTTCTGGTTGCAAATCCAGACAATCTAAATTAAATTTTAACAATCTAAACATTCCAGCTGTATCGCAAAAAACAGCAGACAAGGTTATCATGGATTTTATTACTGACACCTTCCAACCACTGTCTCTGGTTGATGATCCTTCATTTGGAAAAATGATTAAAACTTTTTCGCCTGCGACAAAAATTATTTGTCGCCAAACACTGGGCAACAGAATATCTACTTCCTTCTCTTATATGACGACAAATCTTATAAGAGATTTGTCTGAAGTTTCTTATGTGTGCACCACTGCTGATTGTTGGAGTGGTCATCGAAGGTATATTATATTAATATGAATTTTATAATGTTTATTATATTAGGGCTTTTATTGGACTTACTGCACATTAGCTGGATCCATTAACTCTTGAGAGAAGGTCAGCCGCTTTGGCACTGAGGAGGATAATTGGGAGGCAAACATATGATGTTTTGGCCAACGAAATCATGGGTATCCACAAGTTCTATAAAATTCATAATAAGGTGGTGAGGATGGTGACTGACAATGGAACCAACTTTGTCAAGGCATTTAAGTAATATTTATATTTAGCAAAGAATATTTAAATAAATTAATTTTTTCTAGAGTTTTTGGAGAAAATGAAGAAGATAGTAGTGAGGATATGGAATTGATAAATTTGGATGACATATTATCCGTTGATGACCCAATTATTCCTACTATCAGCCTACCAAAACATCAACGTTGTTGTTGCCATAATCTTAACCTTATTGCAACAACAGATGCGGAGATGGCAGATAGTGATCTCAATTATAAACGAATATCTAGATCCACTTTTGCAAAATGTTTTGCTTTAGTTAATAAACAAAATATGTCGTCAAAAATGACGGATATTTTATTGGAGAAATTGGGAAGATATTTAATAGCTCCCAACAAGACAAGATGGAATTCTTATTACCAATCCATGAAATTAATAGATAAGATGCTTTCTGAAAAGTTTTCAGAAGTAGAACAAGTATGTGATCAAATTGAATTTGCAATGTTTAGGCAAGAGGAATGTTTTTTTGTTAAAGAGTATGCAACAGTAATACAATGATATTCTCTAAATAAATTTAAATTTATAGGTTATGGAACCTTTGGCGATCTCGTTAAAAATCTTGGAACGGGAGGATAATATGGAGCAGGGATATCTAACTCCTGTTCTATCGATATTGATAGATAAATTAACGAAATTTAGCTGCCTGCGGTATTGTCAGCCCCTTGTAGATAGTTTTCTTAGAGGTATTGATAAAAGGTAATATTTTTATATGCAATTATTTTATATTATCGGATATCTGCAAAATATATTAAAAAATTGCAAAGATCTAGCAAATTTAGTAAAATATTTTTAACAGGCCAGTTCTACTAAACCTCTGATATCTAGTAAAATATTAATGGGCCGTTGAAGACATTAAAAATTTATTAGATTATTTGAATTTTAAGCTAATATTTTGATTAATATTCTTTGTAAATAAATTACAATGTTAATTTCTTTGTATATTAAGTATTAAGTTTACATTTAATCAATATTTATGATATGACCCAAATATAAATAAATACCATACAGATGATGTGCCAGACTTGACTGTAAAATTTAAAAGGGTTAAGTTTTGCAGATACTTGATTTGATTTATATGAATAAAATGAACACTTATTTAATAATAAATTAATTATCATTTCATAATATAGATTTCCTTCACTGTATGAAGACAGTAACATTTTGGCAGCCATGATTCACCCTAAATTTAAACTTAATTGGCCTTATATTAATCTGCCACAAAATATAATGGTAAAAGAAAGATTAGTTGCCCATTTGGAAAATATGCAGGAACAACCATATGCGGATACCTCAAACGAATGTATGGATGACATTGATGCTTTTTTGGGGAAAAATACTGTACAAAATGCTTGTTCCGTTAAAAAAATTTTTTATTCAAATGATGATTCCATGAATATTTTTAATACTTATATTAATTTTAAAAAAATATTTATTGAATATAATACACCTTTGCCATCAAGCGCTCCTGTGAAGCGCTTGTTTAGTAAAGCTAAACATGTTCTAAATGAAAGACGCGGATGTTTAAATGATGATAATTTAGAAAAAAATTTATTATTAAAAGCTCATATTTAATTTATTTTTATATTAGTTAATTTTGCATCGGTCAGAAATTTCCTTCAGAAATTTAAATAGAAAAAAAGATCGTGATCGCGATCTTTTTTTTAAAAAAAGGTCGATCCTGGATTTCGATCCTCTTTTTTTAAAAAGATCGGTTAACAAGCCTGACCTAGAGGTTCAAGAACCTAAAGATTTATCAGATTCTGAGAATTGTAAATTTATTTAATTAAAATATTTTTACCAATACATTATTTAGCTTCTTCTGATGATGATGATAATTCAGGGACTTACGATTAAGATTGGAAAAACTATTCATTTATTTTACCTTATCGTCTACTTTTAAATTTTTCTGCTTTCCCTAATTTAAGAATTTTATATAAATATTTATTAACCATTCCTACAACCTCATGTACTGCCGAAAGAGTCATGAGTAAAATTAAATTGATTAAAACAAGACTTTCTAGTACCATGAAAGATTCATTTCTCAATAATTTAACCATATTATCATTGGAAAAAAAATTATTTAAACAATTAAATATTGATGAAATTATAAATTCTTTCGCTTTCTCTTCCCCTAATTTATCTAAATTATTAATTTAAAAATTATATTTATAAAGTATATATTTTTTGCATTTTATTTATATTATATATTAAAAATTGATGCAATAAAAATTATTTTTGAAATTTATGGGCGTCATAAAATAATTATCATTTTTCAAGGGGGGGGGGGGGGGGTACTTTTCAGGGGGGTATTCTGCTTCATTCGCTAAGTGTAGGGGCCACTGTCTCATTCCCACTGGAATTATTCATTTTCTGAATATTCAAAGTTCAATTAAAATCAAATTTAAACTATTTTTTATATTTTCAGAAAAATCTAAAAATTTATCAGGAATCCACAACATTAGAATCATCTAAGTTGCTCACTTTATTTGTAACATATCTCTTCTTAATTATTTTAATTAATTGTATAATAAAAATCAATGAAATATATAAAATTAAAAAAATTAAAGCTGTAACCACACAATTGGTCACATCCAATTTATCAAAACTCGAATTAAATACTTTAAAAATATTATTCTTATAAATTTGCATCTTATTAAAAGTAGGATTCCTATGATTACTAATAAAAAAAATAAACCATGTTCTCATTAAAATATTGATAATAAAAAAATTTTCATTACAATTAAATGACTGCGTTGTGTACAAAAATATATTTAAACAAAGAAAAATATTTTTTATCTTTTTATTCGGATTCGAATGATCTTCACAAGTCAAATTTCTTCTTCGAATAAAAATGATCTTTTTTAGGAACCTCGTCCTATAAATTTGTTTCTCTCTATTTAAATATTTTTCCAATTAGAATTTCGATCCTGGTACAAGGTGCACTAATTTAGTAATTGTACACAGATTAATTTTCAAAATCACTTTTATTAAAATTTTATCAAAAATACAGAATCTATAAAAATTAATCAATGAATCTATCAATTAAATTCAAAATCAATAATAATGATTGACATTCTTTATAGATAATATTATATTTTATCTACGTATACATATATTATTATTATACTACAACACAATCGAAGCTCAATCTTAAAATTTTGCTGAATATTTATATATACCACTTTCTCCATCCAATCAGCCTTCGATATCTATAGAACTTTATTCGTTTAAAATATCCTTTAAAGCTACCCTTATTGAAGAAAGTTCTATGGCAGGGGAAGGTTTTAAAAATTTATGAATTAATGTCTTTATTTTTACATCCTATAAAAGTAATGAATTTAATACCCACTGGAGTAAAAAATAATATAATTTTTTTAATTAATATTCAATTTAATCTATTAAAAAATGTTGGCCAAAAATCAGTCTTTGAGGATAATTGCGGAGCCTGGACTGGAAAGCCAATAGGATTGAATCATTCAATATATTGTTTAAAAAATTTCGAATTTTTTGGTCACTAAAATAATTTATTTTCTAAAGAAAAGCATATTAAAAATCATAATATTTTAAAATTAACTGAGCCTCAGTGATATATAATTTTTTTTTTTTACAAATAAAATATTTTATTGAATTTCTTTTTACATAAAACTTAGTTAAAGAAATATAATTTCTAAATTTATAATTATATAATTAAAAATAAAATTCCATAATTGAGTCCCCAAAAAGGAACCATAATTGTGTCTAAAAATTTCTATTTGAATTTTTTGTCGAACAAAAAGAAATCTCTGGGTTCATTTGTAAAAAATCGTATTTTATTACCCAGATTTTTATAAAACATAAATTTTGAAGGCGAAAAATGCCCGTTCGTAGAAGTCACTACTGGAGTGAATATGAAGTTTTTAAAATTTTTGTATTTGGTTGTCTTTTTAATTTCAGCCTGTATTATTAAATTTTTATGTTTGAAGGGAATGATGAGACTCACGTGTAATCCCATATAAGTGATTTACCGAGGGCTAGGGTATGGTTGTCATACCATTAGGTCTTAAGCCATCTACTTGAGATAAGTTTGATGGTTCAAGATTGTTCGGAATGTGGGCATCTATTAAGCCTATTTAATATATGGTTTACTGCTATGTGACGTTGATGTCGCCCTTGACAAAATATACAATTAAGGCCATGCCTACCCTTTGAATCGACGGGTGATTTGTATGCAAGCATGAGGCTGTACGATGTCACAACCTAGACTTAAACCAATGGTTTCTGATAAGAGATTACCAAGGTTACGACTAGGGAGTTTTAACCATTCATGGCCACCAAGTCTGTCAGATAATTGAAGGAGTTGAATGCAATCTATAGGTGGATTAACTGATCAGGGACCCGGAGTGAACCGTAACGAACCGTTAAACCATTATAAACCGTTATAAATATCTAAATAATAACCGTAACCGAACCGATATAATTATTTTTTGAAGGAGTAAAAAGAACCTTTATAAAAAAAGGTTAAACCGGTTCAAACAGGTTCAGTTTTTATATTTTAGAAATGGAAATAATTTGAATATCCAGAATTATATAAACTTGCTCTTATAGTACTGGCGGTTCCCGCAACACAAGTTTCTGTAGAAAGGGCCTTTTCGGGGCTAAAATTTGTGTTATCGTCACAACGAACAAAAGGTAGATCCATTTATATTAGAAAATAGATTACTTATACGTTCAAACAATATATTTATTAATGAGTTATTTTGAGTCATTATATTTTTTATATATAATTCATAGATGCTTATAATAAAAATAAATTAGACGATGGTGTTGCTTCAATAAAAAAAAATTTCTAACCGTAATGAACCTTTATAAACCTTTATAATTAGCTGAACCGAACCGAACCGAACCTTTATAAATTTTTTCTTTAGAACCGTAACCAAAACGTAACCAAATAATTTTTTACATACTGAACCGTAACTAAACTGAACCGTTATAAATAACTGTTCGGGTCCCTCTGACTGATATATCTGTTTGGTATTTTGAGATTAAAGGTGTGAAAAATAATTTGTTGTGATGATTGATGGTAAGTCAGTGTTAATGGGTATTTTCCTTCCATTTATCACTAGTGTCATTTCTAATAAACGATCGGTAAGGCATATGAAGCCAGAAATCATAGAATTGTTTGATAATCTGGATGATACGAATGATGATAAACCGCCAAGTTTAGAAGGTAGCTGAGCAAGTGACCAATTGAATGAGTTTAAGTTTATGTTTAAAATTATTTCTAGAATTATTTTAAATTTATCATGAATTATAGATATGAATTCGTTGTTTTTGAAAAAAGGTGATTATCGGAAAATGTGCAAAAATTTAGGTATATAAAGGCATTTGCGTATTAAAAATAAACTTTGGTGTGCCGGTAGGTGACATAGAATGTGCTCCATGCTGTAAAAACTTTTAAAAATGTTATTAAGAAAATCTTCAGGCTTGGTAGCATTGGCTAATGGGGACCCAAGTAGGGTTAAACTATCGGGAGCAATGATTTTGTAGCCTTAAAACTTTTGTGGCTTATTGTTTAAAAAACTTAATTCTGTTTTATTTTTGTTGAGTACCAGGCCGATAGTTTGGGAATTGATTTCCAGGTATTTTAAGATGCTAAGTATATTAGTTGAGGGGCCACAGATAATCCCATTGTCTAAATACCATAGATTAAGATCTAGGTCGAAATTATGTTTAATTTGGTAGATGAGATGATGGATTCCAAAACAAAAAAGAAAGGTCCTAATGGATCCCCTTGTTGGTTGTCTTCTTGGGATAAAATCTGAAAAGATCCATATGTCCGAGGCGTCTGAAAGCCATATGAGAATTCAATAAATTTAGCAGTGAAAAGTTTCATAGAAGAATTTAAAAAAAGAGGTACGATGTAGGTTATTGAAGGCATTTTTGAAATCTAATTTACATATTACAGAGTCTGGTGGCGGGTTTTCTAAGTAAATTCTTAAGGTATGAGCTGCTATTTCGCAGCCGCCCTTGGTCCCAAAACCTAGTTGATACGAGTTTAAAATGTTAAAGTTTGATGCGTTCGATTATGATTTTGGCTATTAATCTTCTGAAAAAGGAGCCTACTGCAATGGGACGGGTACTACCATCTGGCTTGGATAAAACAATAAGACGTGCACCAAAATTGGTGAGTTTGTTTTGGAATATCATTATTAATTCTTTTATTACAAAAAGTTGTTAAAACCTTGATGACAGAACTATGGGAAGCATTTTTTGAATTAATTAAGTATTGAAATAAGAGGGTCTGAAACCATCAAGACCCCCTGCTGAATTTTTGTTGAAAGTTAACGGGATTCGAATTCAGATTTTTTAAACAATTAAATTATATTTTTTTTCTTCCTTTTTTTGCCTCCAGGCTGGCACCAGAAAATTTTATTTTTTATAGATATTTAATATGTATTTCTTTTATGCTTTATTAAATATGTAAAACTTTTATACGGAAAACTAAGCAGAGTTTGACTAAAGTTTCGCTCGTCCCCAGCAGTGGCCCCTACACTTTCTGAGCGCTGGAAGCAGAATACCTCCCTGAAAATTACCCCCCCCCCCTTTAATCGAAAAAATAATTATTTTTTGACACCCATAAATATCTAAAATAATTTTTATTGCATCAATCTTTTAAATAAATATTATTTTTAAATTAATAATTTAGACAAATTAGGGGAAGAGAAAGCGAAAAAATTTATAATATCATTATTTAATTGTTTAGATAAAATTTTTTTCCATTGATAAAATGGTTAAATTATTAAGAAATGGATCTTTCATGGTACTAAGTAAGAAGTCTTGGCAGTATATGAGGTAGTAAGAATTTATCATCTCTTATATTATCCCTTGTGCAATTATTAAATAAACATTTGTATTTTTTTGGTTAATATTTTTAGGCATATTTTAAAATTGAAAAAATAATTTTATGACAAGAAATCTCGGATAACAACCTAATTTGCTAAAAATCGACCAAAATTTAATAAGACCCCTCATTTATTATTTTATTTAATATATATTAACGGAATAACGAGGTCGAGTCCGATATCATAAAATAGAAATCACTTGGTTATGGATGAGTTTAGCAATAAAAGAATTAAATAAATAGAAGCAGTTGCGTCGGACCCCCACCGTTGCAGGAGCCAGTCCCCGGGTAGGGTTCATATTGCTTTGAATAATTATTGCAATAAATTTTTTTTAATGATTTTTTTTATAAATATATATTCATGTGAAAATATTTAATATTTTTATAAATTTACAAAAACAAAAATGTCTTAACCTTATCTTTTCATTCATTCTATGCCTTAATTTTATACTACTTACTTTTTTTTAAATTCTCTTTTAAAATCCCTTATGCCATTTAATTATATGGTGACAGCCGCAAAAAAGGTAAGAAAAAGAAATTATATTGTTTTATTTTTTTTCTTGGGGATTCGGAATATTTTTAAAAAAAATTTTAAAAAAAAGATCCCGAATAAAACGTGGGGATTCCGAATCCCAAATGATTCCATATCCCAATACGACAATAATATAATGTTTTTTAATATGATATTTATAAAATATATTATTTTTTAGGATGATTTTTTGTATATTTATTTATTACGTAATTTTTTTCTGATATATCTTTTGATTGCTAAAATTTTTTTATTTTTAAGATTTTTTGTGTTATATGATTTTTATAATATATTTTTTGAGATAATATATTTTAATTTGTTATATTATTTTTTTAAATATATTTTTTGATTGTTTCTTGATATATCTTTTGATATCTAAACCTTTTTTTATTTTTTGTGTTATATGATTTTTTTTAATAAATTTTTTGAAATAATATATTTTAATTTGTTAGATTATTTTTTTAAATATTTTTTTTTATTTTTTTTATAAAAGTAACAAATTTTTCATTTACGTATTATAATTAAAAATATATATATATAAAATCTAATGATATATAAAAAATGAATTAAAAAATAATTTTTTGATTGATATTTTTAAAATGATTTTTATATATTTAACTTTTACGTAATTTTGTCTACTATATATCTTTTGATCGCTAATTTTTTAGGTAAAAGTGACAATTGTCATAATCGTTAATTTTGAACTTTTTTGATTTTAAAGTAAATAGGTAAAAATATGTTTTGTAAATATGTTAAATTAAAATTTCAGTGAAGATATACTATAGAAAAGTGACAATTGTCATTTGTTATTTTTAAACTTTTTTGAGATTTTTTTAAAGTAAATAGGTAAAAATATGTTTTGTAAACATGTTAAATTAAAATTTCAGTGAAGATGAACTATAGATAAGTGACAATTGCCATAATCGTTATTTTTTAACTTAATGTTTTTTTAAAGTAAATAGGTAGAAATATATTTTGTAAACATTTTAAATTAAAATTTCAGTGAAGATGTACTATATAAAAGTGACAATTGTCATAATCGTTATTTTTAAACTTTTTTGAGTTTTTTTAAAGTAAAAATATGTTTGTAAACATGTTAAATTAAAATTATTAAAAATAACGACCTTATAAAATTTGTGAGAAATTTTTTAAAAAAAAGAGTACAAACCCAAAGATAATAAATTTAAAACATAAGCTGGCCAAAGGCCGAAGAGAGAGCCTAGAATTATTTAATAAAATATAGTAAAAAAAATTACCCAAAAGGCCTTCATTTCTCAAAAAAATCTTAGATAGACTTATAATGTTTAATGTATATTCTTAGTAATTGTTTAAAATAAATATAAACATGAGGGCTAATCATATTTAATGTGCGATATATTGCAACATTGAAAAATGCTAAAATTTATTTTGTTTATAAATATATTCATGAAAATATATTTCGAAAAGCTATTTAATACTTTGATAGATTTACATTTCAATATTAGCTCTAACTTGTAATTTTAGATCGTTCACTAAAGGGAATAAATATTTTAAATATATTTACTCACGGAATTGAAATAAATAAGTCAAAAATATTATAGTTCGTTGATATACAAAATAACCCATGCAGGATTCTATATTTAAATATATTTCGCAGTTAAAATTTTAGAAAAAAATTAATTAATTTACAAAACATATTTTTTAACTATTTACTTTAAAAAAATTTAAAAATAACGATTATGACAATTGTCACTTTTCTATAGTACATCTTCACTGAAATTTTAATTTTAATATGTTTATAAAACATATTTTTACCTATTTACTTTAAAAATAACTCAAAAAAGTTCAGATTATGACAATTGTCACTTTTACCTAAAAAATTAGCGATAAGATATATCAGAGTTGTTAACGCTCCTTTTTAAAAGTAGCGAGATCCAGCTCCCGCTCCTACCTTCTCAAAAGGAGCGAGCTCCCGCTCCCGCTACTACATATTAAAAGGAGCGATCTCGCTCCAACTAATGGAGTGCCGCTCCATAACCGCTCCTTTGATTTTCATTTTTTTAGAAGGTACACGAAACAAAATCATATTTTTTTTATCAAAACGTTTTATTTATATTAAATGATATATCAAAATATTTATAATCTTTTATTAGCTTTTAAAAGTAATAAATTTTCTAAATTAGAATCTAACAAACACCCATCCTCTCTCCTAAGACCTGTTTTGCAATACTAAATAGGCGCTCCACAGGAGCACTGGAGGGAAGCGGGGTATTGTATTTTATATAAATATTTTTTAATTCAGGGAATTGTTCAAAAATAGTAATTTTGCTATCATTATTTAAAAAATATCTATCCAATATATTATCTTCATGTTAATCAATCATGGAATCCAAAGAAATCTTCCAAATCATTGCAAGGTTCCCGTGAACTAGTAGTAGCTATTTTTCCGTCGGGTATTTGTTTCCTTAAAAAATTAATTAATCTGCCTTTTAGTTCCATATTTTTTGGATTTTTTATCCATTCCCAATTCAATTTGAATGCAGGATGGACAATCGCTGCAATGATATTATCATCATTATAAATATTTGAAAATCTGCAATAAAGTTATTTAAATAGATATAATTTATTTTTTATTATAAACCTTTTATTAATACCGCTTATAAGAGACTTTACAAGAAGTTGGCAAAACTCTAAATCTGTTAATTCGTTTAATTTTGAAATAAGTTTAGAAATGGTTGGACTTAGGAAACCCATGTCCATATGAAGCTCCCCTTCAAGGATTTTTAGAGCTTTTTTCATAGGCTCCATAACCTAAAATTTATTTATTTCACTAAGATAACGATTATATTAATATTTACTTGACTATACTCTTTAATAAATTTACGTTCTTGGGAGTTAAAACGTATAAGCCCATGGTTATCACACAACTCATCAAGGTCCTTTTGTTTTTCATCTAATATTTTATCTAGCAAAACCATAGACTCATAATACGAATTCCACCTAGTGGAATTTGGGCATATTAGATACCTACCCAACTTTCTGATAATATCGTCGCCATATTTGTAGACATTTTTGTTTATTCCACAAAGATTGACACTTTTGGAATAAACTTTGAGATACTATTTGAAAGCTTCTATCACCTAAAGCTTTCTCTGCGTCAACTGTTGCCACCAAATTGAGATTGTGGCAAGCACATCGTGAATGTTGAGGGGGGATAATAAAAGCTTTCTGCCCTATTATTTAGGATATCATCAATATCCACAAATTGGAAATCATCATCCATCTCAGAACTTTTATCTTCAAACATTCTAAAAAATAAAAGGAAAGTTATAATTTTAAAATAAATATTTAAGATTACCTGAATGCTTTCACAAAGTTCCTACCATTATCAGTAATGGTTTTTTCTGAATTTTAAATATTTTATGTATATCAATTATCATCTTGGCCAAAACATCAAAAGTATGCTTGCCTTGAACACGTCTTAGGGCTAAAGCTGCTGATTTTCTTTGCAATGATTTTGTGTCAATCCAATGAGCTGTTATACCCAAAAAAGACCTTTATAAGTTAAATTAATCAAGCACATTTAAAAATATAGGCACTACCTTCTAAATCCACTCCAGCAATCAGCTGTGGTACAATTATAAGATACTCCAGAAAGCATTTCTATAATATCATCCATATTTTATCATAACGCAAACCTATCTTTGCTATTAGTGTTTGGCGGCACATTACCTTTGCAGGGGAAAACGTTTTTATCATTTTGACAAAGCTAGGATTGTCTACAGTTGATAAAGGAACTAGTGTCTCAATGACATAATCAATGATTGCATTATCTCCTTCAGTTTTTGTAGGTTCATATATTTTTTGACTAAAATTTAATATTGACTGTTTTTTCTCAGAAGACTTTATATTTTGGCTAATATCTTTTTTATTATAATTATTGATATGATTTCAATTTTTGAATATTGATTAACATGTACTCTCTTAATATAAATTTATAAATTAAATTAAAATTTATTTTATAAAAATCAACTTTATTTTTAACTGATAATCTAAAACATCAAATTATTAAGGTAGATTTTTTAAATAAGAAATTGACAAATATTTAATGAGCAGTATAAATATCTTTTTAGGTACTTTATTTTTTTTATTTTTTTTATTATTTTGTTTTATTTATTTTATTAATATAAAATAAAAATAAATAATTATTTTCCAAGTTTATTGATCAAAATAAAATAAGAAAAAATCAAATTAAGATTAAATAAAATAAAAATTTTACCATAATAAAATGTATATTTTTAATTTGGATGTTACAATTCAATTTAAAAAAATACCTTAAATTTAGAAAAAAAATGTATAAAAAGGAGGTTGAACAAGTAATGAGAAAATTAAAATAAATATTAAAATATAAAAAAGCATCATATCTGACAACCCAAGCTCAACTAATATAATGAATTGCCCAAAAATAATTAAAACTATTTTAAAAAAATTATTACAAAATAAACAAATATTGATTTTACTTTTTAATGTTTTTTTAAATTAAAGCTTGAGATTTTAGAGAAAGATATCCTTTTGTTGTTAATACATAATAGGCATTTGGCATTAATTTGACTTTATCATCTGTATCATCTATAATTTTGAAATATTTTTTATATGGTGGAAATGGATATTCGGTTTCTTCTTCTATGAACTCTAAATCCATAATATCTAAAACTATTTTTTATTATATATCTATAAAATGAATATTAATATGACTTACAAGATTTTTCATAATATTTTCAATATAAAAAGGAAAAACTGATGTTTAATGTTTAAAATGATTAGATGAAAAATCAATATAAAACTCGGCTCAACATTTAATAATGAATAAATTTAAATAAAATAAAATTTTATTTTCATTAAATTTTAATTAACAAATATTATTAATATATAAAAAATAATATAATTTATAAAAACGGAGGTGGGACTACAAGTTCCCAAAAAACATGCGTAATTATATTTTAAAATTGTGATTTGAAGGTTTTGTTTTAAAAAATAAAATTCTTTAGGTTCTGATGTAAGGGCTCTTGGTTTTATTTTATTTTATATTTGATGTGAGAAAACTATATTGAATAAAAATATATTATTTTTAAAAAGAAAAAAAGAAAAAAAAAATATAATTTATATATTAAATTTAAAGGAGCGGTGGAGCGGCGCTCTTCCGCTCCAACCTTAAAAGGAGCTACTCCAACTCCCGCTCCTCATTTTTAAAAAGGAGGGGCGCTCCAGCTGTTTTTGAATAGAAAAAATTACGTAAAAGTTAGATATATAAAAAATCATTTTAAAAATAAATATTAAAATAAATCAATCAAAAAATATATTTAAAAAAATAATATAACAAATTAAAATATATTATCTCAAAAAATTTATTAAAAAAATCATATAACATAAAAAATAAAAAAAATTTAGCGATCAAAAGATATATCAAGAAAAATTTACATAAAAAATAAATATATAAAAAATCATTTTTAATAATTTATGGAAGGCATTGCAAACAAGGTACGAGTAAAAACAAACTTTTATTGAAAAATTTATATAACTGTTTTTTACAAAAATATATTACACTTTATATACATTTTCAATAATGAGTTTTTGTAACTATTCACAAAATAAAAATAAGGTTTTTTAAAATGTTAAAGACAATTTTTAAAAGACAATTTGTAAAAGGTATTTTGAATATCATATAATATAAAAACCTAAAAATATAAATATAATATGTCATATTCAACATCTCCCCCTTTTTCTAAGTAACTCTTCCTCCATTTGTCATCTCCTTCATAGCTCCATATATTCATTTGTCAATCTGGCTCGAATTAGTTTGTGCTTTGTATCATCGCTCGTCCAACATCGTTTGTTGATCCGTTGTTTGCATTTGACCTTTCCATTTGGTTCCAGTCATTCGTTTCTTAATTGCTCCATAAGTCATTTGTTCGTATATCTTTGATTGTTTGTTTGACCAACTGATTATCGTTAGTTGAATCGATTATCGAACATCATGAAACATTGTTGGTTGAACATTGCTTGTTGATTTGCTGTTTGTATTGATCATCCTATTTCTCTTTCAAAATTTTATATAAATATTTTTTTACAAAATTTTATTTATTTATAACAATCATTTTCTATATCGTAGGTCATATTTCCTGTTTTGAACTTGAATTTTTGTTTGACTTTGAATTTTTTTTATTTTTTGACTTTGAATTTTCAAATTTTGTTGCACTTGAACTTGAACTTGTTCACTTCTTCCCCCTCATTTTTTTTCTCCTTTGTAGTATTTTCATTTGATATTTTGTTGTTGTTTAGCCTCAGTCATATCTTTTCATTAATTTTAGCTGTTATCCTTATCATCTAATCATTCGCTTGAACATCATCTTCACACTAGCTTGTTCATCTCGTTATTCATTATCATTGTTATCAATGTTTGTAAATATATATTATGATCAATATAGAATCAATCATAAGTATAAGAATCATGGAATATAGAATAATATAATATTTGGAATTGTTTCATTTTATATTATAATTTTTTATTTAATTATTTTTATTTTTAAATTTTACTCCTTTATTTTCAATTTAAACACTTTTTTTATATCATAATTTCTCTTTAACTTGTTCTTTATAACAAAATTTCTCTTTCTCCTTCCATTTTCAACATACAATCTCCATATCGTACTCCTAATCTCTCTTTCAACATCACGATATTTAATCACCTTTGTTTTAATTTTCTTTTCCAAAGTTTTTTTAAATTTTTTATTAATTATAAAATTTTTTATTTTATTATTTTCTTCAATTTTTATTTCATTATTGTTTTTAATAACTATTATTTCTTCAATTGATATCAAATGATTTATTTCTTCTAATTTATAATAATTTATTTCTTTTTTAACATTTAATTTACACAATTCAATTTTATTCAAGTTTTTATTAATATTATATTTATAATTTTCATGCTTTTTATTGTAATATGTACCTTCATAATTTTTACTATCTACTTCTCTATTTTCCTCGATTATATTTACAATTTTATTAAGTATGTTCCCAAAAACCTTTATCTACGTCCTTCCCAGAATTGCAATTTTGTCATTTTGGACTACATACGCATCTAAATTTTGAGTTTTGTCTTCATATTTCACTTTTATTTTAACGATTTCTAGCACCTCTATTCTTCTCCCATCATAGCCAGTCAGTTTCGTATCCGATTTATTCAAGACTTTGATTCCTATCTTTCTAGCAATATTAATCGGCAATATAGAAAATCGTGACCCGGTATTTATCTGCATCTCTACCGGTATATCGTTAAGGTATATCGTAACTTTGTAATCATCATTTTCCTTGTCATCATCATCCATTCTATTTACGTCAAATCTGTTCTTGTATGACTGATTATTGTTCTGATTATTATTGTATTTAGGTATGTATCTCGATTCGTTCTGATGTCTATAATATCTATAATTATTTTCATTATATTTGTAATTATCATTATTATTATATCTATAGTTATCGTAGTAATTATTTTTATTGTTAATTGTAAAATTATTATACGGTCCTGGTCCATTATACCCCCTATCATTATCATAAACTCTAGGATTATAATGGTTTCTATATCTTGGTTCATAATTATTTGTATGTCTCGAATCTTCATAATTATCGTATCTCGGTTTCCATTGATATCTATGTACGTGCGACTTCATCCCTTTATCGTTAAATTTTATTTACTAAATAATCTTCTAATTAATCTATGGATTTTGTTATATCATTATTGTCTTATTTTAAATATTTCATCATTAATTTTATTATATTTTTATTCAATTTTATATTTTAATCATCTCTTACGTGTTTTTAGAATAATATTAAAATCATTTTCTATAATCTTCTTTCGCCTAGCTTCACCATGTTTCAGTATAATTTGTAGCGTCTTAATTCGCTGCCACCATTTTAATTTGGAGAACTCTTTGTTGATTTTCAAATTTAATTTTATTATATCTCTCTATATACAAAATTCTTGTCATTATATACATTTTTTATAATAGCGTATTTACATGTTAACAAAGTACATTTGTCCTTTACAATTTCATTTTTCGTTACCGATCTTTTCTTATCTTTTATTACAGTGACCTTTTAAACTAAAAAATATAATAATCAATTTTGGTAATATTTAACATATTTAACATTTCCCTTTTTTTCAATTTTATGTCTTCTTTCCTTAGTTTCTTACCTTCACTTCCAGTCATTCGTTTCTCTGCTCTATTAGTCATTTATTCGTATATCTTTAGATTGTTTGTTTGACCATCTGATTATCGTTCGTTAAATCGATTATCGAACATCATGAAACATCGTTGGTTGAATATCATTGTTGAAACGTTGTTGGTTGAACATTGCTTGTTGATTTGTTGTTTGTATTGATCATCCAATTTCTTTTAAAATTTATATATATATTTTTTACAAAATTTTATTTATTTATAACAATCATTTTCTATGTCGTAGATCATATTCTCGCTTTTGAACTTGACTTTGAATTTTTGAACTTGAACTTGACTTTGAATTTTGAATTTTGGACTTGAATTTTCATTTTGTTCTCTATCTCCAACTCTTCCCCCTCTAAAATTTGGTGTTTTATATGTCGAGTCGTCTTTTACGGTTGATCTTTTCTATATTTGATCTAAATGTCTTCTGATGATTTTATTTCCGTTGTCTATTTTGTATGATAAATTTCCTTCTTTATGTGTTATATTCCTTTGTCCCAAATGTTTTACTTAAACGTTTTGTACCAAATTTTATCTCCTTTTTCTATAGTTCTATTTGTTGATATTTTGCGATTAATTTCGTTGTTTATGTCTATGTTTGGTTTAACTAAGTCCCATTTTGTTCTAATATCTCTTGAAAACATTAATTTGTTCGGAGTTATATTAGTTGTAGCGTTAGGTGTGTTTCTATAATTAAACAAAAATTTTTCTAAAGCTATGTCTAAATCTATTTTTTTTTGTTGGTTTCCATATTTCTTTTAAGACTCATTTTCATTTGATATTTTGTTTAATCATTTGCTTGAATATCATCCTCCCATTAGCTTGTTCATCTCGTTATTTATTATCATTTTTATCAATGTTTGTAAATATATATTGATAAAATAATTTTGGAATAATTGAAATGATAATGGAATAAATAATTTATCAGAATTAATCATAAGAATAAGAATCATGGAATATAGAATAATAGAATTTGTCTCATTTTATATTATAATTTTTTATTTATTATTTAATTATTTTTATTTTTAAATTTTACTCCTTTATTTTTCAATTTAAACACTTTTTTTATATCATAATTTCTCTTTAACCTGTTCTTTATAACAAATTTTCTCTTTCTCCTTCCATTTTCAAAATACGATCTCCATATCGTACTCCTAATCTCTCTTTCAACATCACGATATTTAATCACCTTTGTTTTAATTTTCTTCTCCAAAGTTTTTTTAAATTTTTTATTAATTATAAAATTTTTTATTTTATTAATATCTTCAATTATTATTTCATTATTGTTTTTAATAACTATTATTTCTTTAATTGTTATCAAATGATTTATTTCTTCTAATTTATAAAAATTTATTTCTTTTTTAACATTTGGTATTAATTTACATAATTCAATTTTATTCAAGTTTTTATTATTATGATATTTATAATTATAATTTTCATGCTTTTTACTGTAATATGTACTTTCATAATTTTTACTATCTACTTTACTATTTTCCTCGATTATATTTACAATTTTATTAAGTATGTTCCCAAAAACTTTTATCCATGTCCTTCCCAGAATTGCAATTTTGTCATTTTGTACTACATACGCATCTAAATTTTGAGTTTTATCTTCATATCTCACTTTTATTTTAACGATTCCTAGCACCTCTATTCTTCTCCCATCATAGCCAGTCAGTTTCGTATCCGATTTATTCAAGACTTTGATTCCTATCTTTCTAGCAATATTAATCGGCAATATAGAAAATCGTGACCCGGTATTTATCTGCATCTCTACCGGTATATCGTTAAGGTATATCGTACCTTTGTAATCATCATTTTCCTTGTCATCATCATCCATTCTATTTACGTCAAATCTGTTCTTGTATGACTGATTATTGTTCTGATTATTATTGTATTTAGGTATGTATCTCGATTCGTTCTGATGTCTATAATATCTATAATTATTTTCATTATATTTGTAATTATCATTATTATTATATCTATAGTTATCGTAGTAATTATTTTTATTGTTAATTGTAAAATTATTATACGGTCCTGGTCCATTATACCCCCTATCATTATCATAAACTCTAGGATTATAATTGTTTCTATATCTTGGTTCGTAATTATTTGTATGTCTCGAATCTTCATAATTATCGTATCTCGGTTTCCACTGATATCTATGTACGTGCAACTTCATCCCTTTATCGTGATCGTATTTCATCATCCTAAATTTTATTTACTAAATAATCTTCTAATTAATCTATGGATTTTGTTATATCGTTATTGTCTTATTTTAAATATTTCATCATTAATTTTATTATATTTTTATTCAATTTTATATTTTAATCATCTCTTACGTGTTTTTAGAATAATATTAAAATCATTTTCTATAATCCTCTTTCGTCTAGCTTCACCATGTTTCAGTATAATTTGTAGCGCCTTAATTCGCTGCCACCATAATAATTTATGGAAGGCATTGCAAACAAGGTACGAGTAAAAACAAACTTTTATTGAAAAATTTATATAACTGTTTTTTACAAAAATATATTACACTTTATATACATTTTCAATAATGAGTTTTTGTAACTATTCACAAAATAAAAATAAGGTTTTTTTAATATGTTAAAGACAATTTTTAAAAGACAATTTGTAAAAGGTATTTTGAATATCATATAATATAAAAACCTAAAAATATAAATATAATATGTCATATTCAACAATTTTAAAAATATATAATTAAAAAAATATATCAATCAAAAAATAATTTAAAAAAATAATATAAATTATTAAAAGAATCATCTAACACAAAATAGCGATCAAAAGATATATCAGAAAAGTAAAAAATAAATTTATAAAAAATCATTAAAAAATTTTGAAAAAACATTAACAATCTTTAAAATATTATTTATAAAATATATCTAACAAAATCTATAAATTATAAAAATTAAATTTATAATAATAAATTAATATTAAATAAATAATAAATTGATCTCAAATAATTAATAAATTTATTAATTTGTAAAATAGAATACATTGCCTGATTTAACCAGTCAATGGCAATGTATGTACACTTTGCCGAAATAACAAATTCACCCTGCCTACCACTATAACAATTGCCGAAAAAATTCAGGCAATGTATATGTCGTAATTTTTAAAAGGATCAGAACTATCCGGAATCATCACGGGTTTTTAAGGGATCCCTTTAAGAATTCAATTTTTAAGGGATAAAGAACTATACGGGTATTATCACGTTTGAACCATGATATACAAGAATCTAAATTTAAAATATTTTTTTTAAATTAATTGTTATTTAATTTTTAATAGTGCTGTAAACGTTACTACAAAGAAGAAACGCGTTCGTTACTCGTAACATCTGAAAAATGGAACGCGTTACCGTTACCGTTACTCGTTACCGTTACTCGTTACCATTTTACAAAAGGAACGGGCGTTACCGACTTTTCAAAATGCAAAAAAATATTTATTTTTTTCCGACAATATATAATAAAATAAAACTATACAAAAAGAACATATAAGATAAGATCTTTTTATAATAAAATTTTCATATATAATTATAATATGAATAAAATTATACAAAAATAATATATTATAAGATAACATCTTTATGTAACAATTTTTTATTTATTTTTAACAATTGATTTTTAAAATTTTGATCAGATAAACATGAGCGCTTAGTAATCAACATACCTTTCGCCGTGTTAAACACACGTTCTATTGGCGCAGAGGATGATAGAATGGTGTTAAATTTAATAAACAAAAATTTTAATTCGGGGAATTTATTAAAAATATTTAAGGAAATATCTTTATTTTGAAAAAAGCTTAAAAGATCATCTTCTCAGAGATCTTCATTCATTTCCTCATCAAAATAAAATTTATCATCATCTGAAAATCTAGTGTGTGTGTTGGATAAAGGAATCAAGCCTGTTCTTTCTTTATCAATATCTTTTCTCAAACTGGAAATAAGTTCCAGCATTCTTCCTTTATTGACCTCTAATTTTATCCAGGGCCAATCCATTTAAATAGTGGATAATTGCCGATAGTATATAATCATCATCATAGATGTGTTTGAAACTATTGAAAATATGATAGTCAAAAAATTATAAGGAATATTTGTATACCTTTTATCTATGGATTCCAGGATTGAATCAATAAGCGGCTTACAAAACTTAAAATTATTTAAAGCCAATTTTTTAAGTTTTGATATTATAATGCTTATAATGGGAGTGAGATATCCCAAATGCATATTTTCTTCGCTCTCTAAAATTGAAAGAGCCGTAGCTATCGATTCCATAACCTATAAAATAATATATATATACATATTATATTTTAATTAACACTAACCATACAATATTCATCTATGAACGACTTGTCGTTATCTGAAAATCTCTGTAATCCAGATTTGTCGCAAAATTCATCAAATTTTTGGTAAGTCACCTTAATAAGACTATTTATTAATTTTACAGAGTTATAGAAAGAATTCCATCTTGTTATAACAGATTTAATCAAATATCTTCCCATATTTGCCTTAAAAATGGCTGCACAGTTAGAAGATTGCCCTGTACTATGATTTTCGATATTTTAAATACACATAAACATACGACGCCCTTCTCTACACTTCAAATAAGGTAACTCCACTCTCATTCTTATTGTTGATATAATATTTTAATAATGCAAAATTGATCAACTCTTCACACATTGGCCTCATTCTGAACTCTGTCTGCTAAAATCATTCCCCATTCATAGAAATTTACATCTCTTTCCCTATATTTTCACTCTTTATTCCTTTATATAATAAAAACTGTCACAGAAAAATTATCACGTTTTGTGAAAGAGTGCAAGAAGTCATGAGGTGAAATCGAACTCGCAACAAAATAAGATTGTAAATATTTGCCACAGCTGCTTACCGCTTGGCTATCACGAGTTCATAGTCATGTATTTTTATCTATATATTTCCAAATTATTAATATAATTTAAAAATTTTAGATTATACCATACCACCGCCATTATTATTTCTATTTTCAAATTTTTTAATCATGGATCTAAATATTGGAAATAATGGCACATTGTAGTAACAAGGTTATCTTATATTCTTTTTAATTTTTACAATATTTTATATAATATATTTACAAGGAAAATCAACCAAGATTTTATTGCTTCAACATCCTCAGCAGTAAATATCTTATGCTCTTTAATTATTATAAACAGTAAATCTTACTTTTTAATTTCTATCTTAATATTAATCATTGGTAGCTGTCAACATTAAATCTTATACTTTTAACATCCTCAATAGTAAATATCTTATACTCTTTTAATTTTTATCAACAGTAAGTCTTATACTAATTCTAATTTTTATCTTAATATCCTCAACAGTAATTCTTATACTCCTTATGATTTTTATAACAGCTCACCAGTAAAATACAACTCTTAAAAAAAGAATTCCGAAACCCCCACTTCATTATCATGACGAATTCAATTTGTAGTTGGGAGAACTTTAACGAATTAACTTTAAATGAATTGTATTCTGTTTAATTCGATGAATATATTAACCATATTATTGTTAAAGTAAAATTATCTTTTGATCTTTTCATTTTGTTAAAATAAAATTATATTTTATTCTTATAAAGTGTATCCTAAAACTAAATACAATATTCCTCATGATGTGGGGAACTATTTTTTTAAGAGTTGTATTTCCATTATGTTCTGCATTGTCCAAATCTTCCGTCATTGTTATGGATATTTTCTTAGTTTTTATATGAGCATCCCTCAGTTGGTTAGTATGCTTGTTTTTCACAATATCCTTAGTTGAACCAAAGTCCCTTCATACCATCACACAGTCTTTTCTTTTTCTACCCAAACCCTTTACTTCTCTTCAATTTCACGGGGCTCAACGTTCTTCTCTATAATATTTTTGTTTCCATAATGCGTTTTCAGTCCTTTCATTCCATCTAAACATAATTTCTGCAGGGGATTTACCGAGTTGTAATTGGAGTATTTCGGTTAGTAATTAAAATATTTGCTAAATTTAACTGGTCCGGAGTCCCACATCTCCTTCCAACATAGAAAAGCGTCTTTATCGTAAGTATATAGCACTCAGCCAAACCATTAGATTTTGGGCCATAAGGGGTGGATCTAAAATGTTTTATGTTGTTTTAAAAGAAATGTTTAGAATTCAGATCTAGTAAACTGGTGCCGTTATATGAAACAATGTAACGAGGTAAACAAAATCTAGCGAAATAATTATGCAAATTATTTGTGACCCCATTTGGAGAAGGTGAAGCAAATTAACTAATACTTTCCAGATACAGGCCTGTTAAATCAATGCGTATTCGTTCATAACGTCTGGTCGGAATGTTCCAATTGTATAACTGCACTTCTCTGGTTCTCGGTCTTTCTTTCCGGCAACTCTAGCAGCATTTAACGAAATCTTTAACATCATGTTCAAGATTTGCCCAAAAACATAGAATCTGCATATTGGCTTTATTCCCACTATCCCGATGTCCTTGCCATTTGCAAATATTCATCTGTATAATGGTATATTTAGTTCCACTCTGAATTTTCTTGAGAAGATCACCCAGAGTTGGAATAATATCATGATCGTATAAAATAAAAGGATTAGGAGTGACCTTAAGATCCACACATTTACTGTAGGGGTAGTCTGTTGAACTCTAGTAATAGTCAGATCCGCATGTTCCAATATTTCGGGAGACACTAATTCATTTAATTTGTTCAATCGGTTGACGAGGATGAAACGGTGCTTACCTTAAGGCGAAAGCCCTGGGAACAGCAGAATCCTTCAAATATATTTTCACTGCAAAATCTCTAATACATCCGGATTTATCATAAAATACCTGTTTATACTTGCTAATTAACTCCTTTATTCTTAACTATCATTTTTATATCTACTTGATCTGACACAAGCACAAGATTGAGTATAAATTCGAAAGTAATATCTTTTATTTCTTTGTTTACACCCTTCGGATTAGTGTTGTTAAATAGTTGAGTTTTTACCACTATAAATTTAAGTGTCACAAAACTCATTTGAGTCGGCTTCAGAGTTGGCTAAGATTTATCTTGAATCGGTCTGCTATTATTATTTACTCCACGATGAAAATATTATAAAAATTTAATCACTTTGGATCAGGAATTTAAATATTTTTAAATTCGAAATGACTTATGTGTATTATTTTAAGAATATGACCATGCTATATTATTAATATTACCTAAACCTTGACATTTCGCTGATAGATGTCCAAACTTTTGTGCCATCTATGACCACAATCTTAAGGCTTGCATAATAGAATTCTGGATAAAATGTTGAGTTAGCCATTTTTAAAAATTCCCTCAAATCGAGCTGTTTAATAATACTGACTAAATCATTTATTTGCCAAGATTGGTTTTATTTGGAGAATACAATAATTATGCCTCTTAAAATCTTGGAAAATCTGTAGTTATTTTCTATTAGAAAACATAAAGGGGGAAAAGTCACAAACAGTACTATATAAAAAAGTATTTTAAAAGGAATTGGGCAAAAATTCTCCATTAATTATATTTTATTTTAAAAAAATTCACAACGCAAAACTTGTATTTTTTAAAAGCATAAAGTAAAGAGAATTAGCTTTATAATATTAAATTTTTAAACTAAATTTGGAGTTATTTTATATTATATTAGAATTAGTTACTGTTTAATGGGGTTTAGGTATGTAATATATATATAGTGGCGTCGCTAGGGGGCGCAGGGGCTCGAGCCAGCTAAAAAATTTGAATAGCCCCCTGAAGCAAAAAATTTTATTACATGGAATCTTAACCCCTTGAACTAAAAATAAATTTTTTTGATTGCCCCCTGAAAGATTTCTTTTATTATTCTATTAAGTAAAACATAGATTTAATTTTATTATTTAAAAATTAATAAGACTATCTAAATATTTATTAAGTGAATACTATTTTAAATATTAGATTAAATTAATTTTAATACATATGAATTATATTTTCACTATGTCAGCTAGCAATCAAATTTTGTGTTAAAAATAGAATATCAATATCACTCACTAAATATTAATTTAGCATTAACAGTTGAATCTTAATTGACTATTATTATTTAAATTATTTTATAACCCTAATTAAATAAATATAATCATTTATTAATTGAAAACTCAGAGTTCATAATGACTAATCAACTGTATATTTATTTTTATTATCATACCTATTCCTAAAAATATTTTCAAGGTCCAAATAAGTATAATAAAAAGTAAGTAAATAGACATATAGTTTATAATCCTATATTATATACAGTTGTTTATAAAATATTAGATAAAATGCCACTTTTATAGATGTATTTGACAGTTATAATATATTACAGCTACTATTATAATGAATTTAACTAATAAATGCTTTTGATAATAAATATAGTAACAATTTGCTTTTAAGTATTTAACGCCATCTATTGATTATAAATAATTTTAAAAATTATACATTTTATTATTCATCCTACAATAAATTTTATAAGTTTGATATCTTTTCTTTTCTTTTTTACTTTAGGAAAGCTATTTTTTTCTTTTTCAAAAAACAGTTTTGAATTAAATTTTTAATACTATATTTTTAATATTTTTACAAACTACTATTATTTTAAGATATAATATACCAACTAGAGGTGGTGCAACAATATATAAAATCTTAATTGTTTCATCTTATAATTCTGGTCCTTATTTTATAGTTCCAAAATGTTTCATTTCTAATATGGCATCCTTGCCGTGTAAAGAACTCAAGGCTTCAATATATTAGCACAATTATTTCTTCCAAAGATTTTTAGAGTTTTTATTTTATCAATTTATCCACCATAAAAAATTCTGATACTAGTATACATCTTGAGTGTCATGGTTATTACTGCAAATTAACTAGCATCCATTATTTGTGCTGTGAAGTAATATAAGATTATTACTACAACGGCTGAGAGCATATGATTGCATATTTTAGATAATCAATAATGGTCAACTGTTTAGTCGTTTATATTAAAATGGAAGATAATCTTTTAGAAATTTAATATTTCACAATAATTTTCTCGATTACTTATCTAGCTACCATCATTTCATCTAAAAGGAAGCTCTAACCACTTAATAGTTTTATGATTTGGATTGGTCGTTTATACTCTCTTCTTCAAGAATTGTTAATTTGGTTTAGGCCTATAAATTTTTCCTTATTAGTCCATTCTATAAATGTGTAAAATGGTAACAGAGAGTTAAATTAGTTTGATAACCTTTTGTCAATGTAAGTTGCTATGAATTATATTATTGCATTGTGGTTTTTAAAAACTATTATCAATTGAGGCATATGTATGAATTAATTAATCTTTCTTATCACTTGTAATTCTTTAGACGCAAATTTATTTATATCAGCAATCGAAAATATGTTATACTTAGATTTTGTATTAAAAAATTTTATTTTTTGAAATGTCTTGTATTGTTTTAATTATTTATATGCCAGTTTATTTTGTAAGCATAATATAATATAAGAAAATTTAAATTCAAAATAATTGTTCAGAGTTAACAAATTTAAAAAAAGTAAAATATATTTATATAAAACCCGGCCGAAGGCCCGCAAATTGGGGGGGGGGGGGCATGGGGGGCGAAGCCTCCCATAATTTTTTTTTAGTTGAGCCCCCTGAGATTGTAAAGGCTAGCGACGCCCCTGTCTATATATATATTGTAACACTAAAATTAAAAAACAAGAGTATAAATTTTATTTTTTATTTGAAAATTATAAGCGTAATATAAAATGTATGATATAATAACGATAATGATATAAAAACGAAAAAAATTATATCCAAATGTCCCAAGAATTAGGAAAGACATTCCCTTAATGTCTTTGAAGACGTGCGATTCCTTTTTTTCTGTCATGGTATTGACAGTACCTGAAAATTTTTTTTCATTTGCTATTGATGTTGTCTGTTGAGTCTGCCATCGTTGCCAAAATCGGAAAACGATTTGCATTGCGACCCCCCTAAACTAAGACGTTCATATACTCTTCATATTCCTCTTCCGCGGGTTTAGGAGTATCGAATGCGTCCCTTAAAATATTTTAAGATTATTATATTAAATATATAATATAGTTATAGTTACTGTCTTAATTCATTTATAAAAGAGACTAATATAGGTTAAGATTGATTTTCCTCCAAACCAAATATTCCTGTCTTATCAATAGTATTATTTTATTCATTATATAATTATTTTAATTGGTCATATATGTTACAAAAAAGGGTATATATTTTTTTTGATATGTGGGTCCGAAATTAACTACATAGTTTGAGAATGTATTCATGTGATCAGTGTAATATAATATATAAATATAAAATGAATTCAAATTAGTTATTAAAATTAATATAAGCAGAATAAAAATTTAAAACCTGCATATATTTTACATTTGTCCAACATGTCACTCGCTGCTAGCTTAATGATATAACTTACAGTGGATACCCTGTACCCTCTAAAATTTTAGAAATACTTCCAATGTACAATACAGCTAATCTTATAGTTGTAAGAGATTCCGAGCTAATCACACAAGTGATCTTGTAAAAGGGATGTAAAAATATTTTTTACGCTCCTCTCCATCCACCCCCCCAGACCAAGTCATACAAATCAAGACAAAAAATGAATACTTTCAATCTAAAGATTATTAAATTAGCTTTTATTTGATACCCATATCGCTATTTTGTGTTGATAAAAATATTCCTGACCCCCCAAGATCTAGACCCGCCCTCTATGAGTGATTATTATCCTTACAATAAAAAAATACTTTAATTACCTTTTATTTGATATCCATATCAAAAAAACTATTTAACCCCCCCCCCACTCCCCCCCCCCGAGACTAAGTCATACCCATCAAGATCAAGAATGAAGACTTTCAGTCAAAAGATATTAAAATTAGCTTTTATTTAATACCCATATCGATATTTTGTTGATAAAAATATTTCTGACCCCCCAAGACCTAGACCCGTCCATTATGGGGGAGAGATTGACCTCCAGTTAAATAGTCTTTTGATTAGCTATCGATTGATACCCTATATTCAACATATCTTATTTCATAAGGCCAAAAAAACAACATTAAAAATTAGTGCTGTAAAGTAACGTCAAAAAAGTAACGTCGTTACTAACGACGTTATTTTTTTTGAAGAAAAGGAACGCCATTCGTTACCTTCATCTAAAGGTAACGAGTAACGGTAACGCGTTTCTTTTTTTGAGTAACGATAACGCAAAACGTTACTTTACTCGTTACTTTATATTTTTTCTTAAAAAATATCAATAAAAAGAAAAACATATTTTATTGTATTATAAAATTACTTTTATTTATTTTTTATTTTTTAATTCTTAATATTAATAATTTAAGCCGAGTTTAAATTCATATCAACCACTTCCAACATTTTTTTTTTAATTCTCGTTGTTAAATTATCGGTCGAAATTATTATTCAATCAAAATTCAAAGTAAATATAATGATATTATTAATTAATTTATAATTTATTATAAAAGAATATTTGGTCCATAGTATTTACTTCTTCAGATGAAGAAGATTTAACCCTTCCCTGGCCCCATTTTGAATTATATTTTAAACCAATTAAGAAAATTAATGGTACCAACTACCAAGTCTACACTTTGTAAATGTAAATTATGTCCCAACACAAATATTTCAATGTCAATGTCAAGTAGCTCAAATTTAAAAAAACATTTGAAGGTAAAGAATGAATTAATATATAATTATTTTAAACGTATAAAAACTTATCATGAAATGATTTTAAAAAATTATTAGATTTTTTTTACGGTAAAATATGTATTTTTAACATGTTAAATTAAACTTTTAATTAAGATGCACCATATAAAAGTGACAATTATCATAATGGTTATTTTTAAAGTTTTTTAAATTTTTTTGACGTAAATCGGTTAAAATAAGTATTGTTAACATGTATTAATAAAACTTCAGTGAAAATGTACCCTAGATATGCGACAATTGTCATAATCTTTGTTTTTAAAGTTTTTTGAATTTTTTTGACGCAAATGAGTAAAAATATAGATTGTAAACATGTTAAATTAAAATTTCATGAGGATGCACCATAGAAAGGTTACAATTGTCATAATCGTTATTTTTAAAGTTTTTTGAAGTATATGGGCCAAAATATCTATTGATAACATGTTTAAACAAAGCTTCAGTGAAGATGTACCCAAGACAAGTGACAGTTGTCATAATCATTTTTAAAGTTTTTTGATTTTTTTTGACGGAAGGCAAAATATAAATTGCTGACTTGTTTAAATAAAACTTCAGTGAAGATGTACCCTAGATAAGTGAAAATTGTCATAATCGTTATTTTTAAAAGTTTTTAAATTTTTTTTAAGCAAATGGGCTAAAATATAAATTGCTAACATGTTAAAATAATATTTCAGTTAATATGCACCCTAGATAAGTGACAATTGTCATAATCGTTATTTTTAAGGTTTTTTGAATTTTTTTGACGCAAATGAGTAAAAATATAGATTGTAAACATGTTAAATTAAAATTTCATGAGGATGCACCATAGAAAGGTTACAATTGTCATAATCGTTATTTTTAAAGTTTTTGAATTGTTTGACGCAATTGGACAAAAATATAAATTGTTAACATGTTAAAATAAAATTTCAGTCGAAACAAAAAAACAAATCGATATTTTCATTCTCATAATCGTTGTTCCTTTTATCCTGCTTAAAATTTGATAAATATATGCAAAGTGATTATTAAAGATAGCTGTAACCTATGTTAAATTCTAAACTTTTAAGATATGGATTCACAATCTTATTCCTTTAATTAATAAATTTTAATTCTACATTATAAAAATGTATAACCTTGCATTCACAGTTAGCAAATATTTTTGTATACTCGTGGCAAAATAGTGCTGAGTCTGAATTCAGGGTAGGATTTTTATAGAAAGAACTTAAAAATCATATGAATATTATTTAGTAATATGATACAATTAACAACCTATAAATTTAATGTTAAGATTTTATTATGATTAAAATGGATTACAATCTATATTTTAACCTATTTACATCAAAGACCTTTAAAAATAACGATTATAAAATTGTCACTATTCAATGGTATATCTTCATGAAATTTTAATTTAGAATGTTTGTAATCAATATTTTAATCCATTTGCGACAAAAATATTCAAAAAAACCTTATTAACAACGATTAGGACAATTGTAACTTATCTATGGTACATCTTCACTGAAATTTTATTTTAACATGTAAGTTATTTATATTTTTGCCCATTTGCGTCTAAAAAATTCAAATAATTTAAAAATAACGATTATGACAATTGTAACCTTTCTATGGTGCATCCTCATGAAATTTTAATTTAACATGTTTACAATCTATATTTTTACTCATTTGCGTCAAATAAATTCAAAAAACTTTAAAAATAACGATTATGACAATTTGTCACCTATCTAAGGTCATTTTCACTGATTTTTTATTTTAACATGTTAGCAATACTTATTTTAGCCCATTTACGTCAAAAAAATTTAAAAAAGTTATAAAATAACGATTATGACAATTGTCACTTTTTTATTGTACATCTTCATTGAAGTTTTATTTAAAAATGTTTTCAATACTTATTTTGGCCCATTTACGTCAAAAAAGTTTAAAAATAACGATTATGATAATTGTCACTTATCTAGGGTGCATCTTCACTGAAGTTTAATTTAAACATGCTAGCAATATTTATTCTAACTCATTTTGGTCAAAAAATTCAAAAAACTTTAAAAATAACGATTATGACAATTGTCACTTTTCAATGGTACATCTTCATGAAATTTTAATTTAGCATGTTTACAATCTATACTTTTACCCATTTACAACAAAAGAATTCAACATAAACAACGATTATCAATTGTAACTTATCTATGGTACATCTTCACTGAAATTTTATTTAAACATGTTAGCAATACTTATTTTAGCCCATTTGTCAAAAAAATTCAAAAAAGTTATAAAATAACGATTATGACAATTATCACTTATGGTACATCTTCATGAAATTTTAATTTAACATGTTTACAATCTATATTTTTATCCATTTATGTTAAAAAAGTTTAAAAAAAGTTTAAAAATAATGATTATGATAAATTTATTTTTCATTTCTCATTTCTTTTATTTTTTAAAAATTATATATATTTAAAATAAGATGTAAACTATTTGTTAAATAAAATTTATACAAAAACTATATTAAATAAAATAATAATTTAACATTTAATTAGGTATGATCAACGGGGCTTATGGGCCAATGTATGGATATGCAATTAGACCGGCAGATTTCAGTTGATATTTTGTCGGAGGCAGAAGCCTTCTTTTGGGTCATCTGTGATTAAGCGTAACCTTTGCCCTATTGTTTTGAATAATTTTAGGGCTTGTGTTCCAAATGATCCACAGGTATCTGAGACTACCGGAATAAACAAAACATTATTAAGGTTGCTATATTTGTTTGTTTTTGTGTTTTCGGCTTTCGTGATAGAGTTGGAAGAAAAAGATCTGGCAAAACGATCCACGCAAGTATAATCCCAGGCGAGAGGTACTTGGTTCCAAAGAACTAGCGTCATACCATCTGGTCTGGTTTGATTGTCGGGGCTGAGGCCGGATGGTTCCAGGGTGGAGGGAATATTTGAGGATTTCAAGGTTCTGTTGATGATTGAATAGATAGCAAGGTGTCTGGGTAATCTGCCTTTTGAGAAACGACAGTGAAGGGGGTGGTGTCCAAGACTTTCAATGTGGGTTTCACATAGGACGTATGATGTAGGTGTTACGATTTCACATCCTAAGCGAAGGCCTATGGCTATTCTGAGTTCTTCGTTGGTTAATAACAAGCCTAGATTAGAACTAGGTACAGTTTATAACCATTCATATCCTAGATGGCATATGGGTGATGTTGGAATTATTGGATCTGGCAGAGGGGTCATATTATTGTCATTATGTATAAGGGTTAGGGTTTTGGTGGAGAAAGAACGATGGAGATTTTCTTTGAGCAGTTTCGAAGTGTAAGTAATCAACGCAATGCTGTATCAATGAAAAGTTCCAGTCTCTTGCTTTAGTGAATCCAGATATGAGCGATTTGGGGCATTTTTGCTCCAGAGCTCTAGTGCTGCCGTTCGATGTGGGTCAATATTCAAGTCTCCCAGTGTGTGTCGAAATTTAGCCACTGAGGATAGAAAAGCTGAAATGCTTAGGGATATGGGGGTTGTATGCCTATACCCCCTAGCTTTGGTGAAAGAACAGCTTGCATCCAGGAGGATGATGAAAATTTGATATTTAATATGGATTCGAGAGTATTTTTTTAAGTGGACTTCGAGGTCCAATAATACCTCAGGAGATGTGAAAATTGTATATGAACGAAAGGCGTGTATAATTTTTGGAATGAATAAAAAAATTTTCAGTAAATAGAAAGCCTGGTGATGGGGTAAATATTTTAGAATATTTTTCATTCTATTAAATTTAGCAAGGAATTCATCTCTAAAATGCAATATAGATTTTTTACCTCCAATAGGTGAACCTAGGGTAAAGTTGGCTTTGTCCACTAAAATAAAATTTTCGGGTGGGCAGTCCGATTCAGAAGGGGGATAAAATTCACACTTATGAGGGTTTAGTGAAAGTCCTGTAATAGGAGCTAAGTGATTTATAATTGATGGAATTTTTATGATTTCGTTATAAGGGCCTGCTAGTGTGCCATCGTCCAGGTACCATACATTTAATTTAAGATTACAATTGGAAGAGATCTCCTTTATAATTAATTGGATGCCTTGGCAGAATAATGCCGGACCTAAAGGGTCTCCTTGTTAGATGCCCTGTTTAGAGAGAATAATAGAATCATTAAATTTTAAAAAGGTGGGTTGATTGTAACATGCAGCGATGTATTTTGTATAATCTGGAAGTTTCACAAAAGGAAGGTATAAAATGTTCCCTCTGTGTAGGTCGATTTTGAGAATGCATTGATCATGTGTATTATGGAGGATGACACGTGTCGAGTGGGATGCAGCCTCACATCCTCCAGGAACATTGAAACCAAGCTGGTTTGGTTGTAGTAGATTGGATAGGTTAGATTTTATACGGGAGCAAATTATTTTGGAAATGATTCGCCGGAAGAGTGACCCTATTGCAATAGGCCTGATGTCCCCATTGGTTTTATTTAAGTATATTAAGCAGGCTCCAAAAATGATGGGCTGAATGAGATGAGGTATATTATTATGAAAGATATGATTAAGCAATATGGTGAATTGTGTAAGTATGTTTTGATCTAGTGGTATAGTTGGTTTAAATATATCTTGGAGATAAATGGCTCGAAAGCCATCGATGCCTCCTGAAGAATCTTTTTTGAATGTCTCTATTGCTTCCAATATTTGCATCTCGGTTAGTGGAATAGGATTATTAGATAGTGGAAGGATGATTTAAATCTTGAATGTTTAGATTGGCCATGAGAGTTATATCATTATTGGGGGTCATAGTATCACTTGAACAGGCTATGTTGATAGCTGAATTTACATTGCATAGGTTTATTTTATTTTCAATAAGCTTGGCCTTTTTTTTTATCTGTCAAAAGCTTATTGAAAGAATGTGGAGATTGTTTGGGAATATCAAAATAACTATTATCAATTGAATTTAATGTTATTTTGATGCTTTGTGTTAAGTTTGATTTTGATGTTGGAAGATGTAGATTTAAATATATAAATGATAATAATTTAATCCAATTATCTAAGCTTTTAATATTTTTATTTAGGGTGGTTAAAATAGCTAAAAAAAATTGTGAAAATATAATTCTGGCACCTTTTGGTATACGAGCTATTGTGGGGGGGGGGGGTTTCTTTCATAAATTTTTCTAGCCATTTTTGTGCCTCAGCAATAAAGGTTTTAATGTTATTATCTGGGCATGAAGATATAGTTAAAGGGATTGATTCTGTGTTGAATTGTGGGAGCTTGAAGTTGTAGGTATTGGTTCCAAATTAATACTATTAATAAGAGCAGGATAAGAAGAAGGAGGCATAACAGGTTCATTGTTGTTAAAGAAAGTACCTGATTAAGGGCATCTGTTGGCTCGTTTACCATGATAAATAATTTTATTTCCTTTTATTAAGGAAACATTCTTACAGCATGTGGGACATATCACCATGGTTCATATTATTGTTATGTATGATTATGTTTAAAGGTTACTTTATAATGAAAGATTCTTGATATACAAAACAAAATTTATCTAAAATTCAATCAGGGACAGCTGGTGAATTGGTTAATATCTAGGGTACATCTTCACTGAAGTTTTATTTAAACATACTAGCAATACTCATTTTAACGCATTTTGGTCAAAAAAATTCAAAAAACTTTAAAAAACGATTATGACAATTGTCACTTTTCAATAGTAGATCTTCATGAAATTTTAATTTAGCATGTTTACAATCTGTTCTAGGTATATGTACATTATTATTATTGTTATTAATTTTAAGAAAATAATATTGATTTTTTTAGTATTGGATATATTTTATTATTATTGATTCATTGTTAGATTTTAGTGTTTGAAAAATAAAAGATTTTGTTTTCGGTTCGAGTATAATTTTTTCTTTGGTTCGAGTATAATTCGTTCTCTGGTTCGAGTATAATTCGTCTTTCGGTTCGAGTGTAATAATTCCAAAATTAAATATAATCCCAAAAGTGGTGCCGTGCAATTTAAAAGATACCTGTATGGATTAAAAAATGTTATTTGTTTATCAAATTAATTGTTTATTGTGAAAATAATAATTAAATATAAGTTGGAATAAATAAGAGAAGTTAATGATGTTTAGTAAATAATTTTATTAATTAAAAATTCGGAAAATTTCTTTGGAAAATTTTTTTTTTAAATATGAGTGACCATGAACACTTATTACGTTAACTTAAAATCTAGTATCCTGCAGATCAATGAAGCGCAAGCAGGAACTGCTTTAGCCTGTGCATGGACTGAACTGGCAAATAGGAAGGAGGAACTTGTGAGAAATGGTCAGCCACCAAACCAACCAACGATAAATGTGCAATCATCCTTTCATAGATCAAGGATGAATGTTCAGCAATTGTTCAACAGACCTATATTCCGTTTAACTTGTTTTGCCTGTGGAATAGAAGGACACAAAGCAGCTAACTGTCCCAGCAATACCTATGTTATCAACAATAATGATAATAATCAAAATAAAGTTTTCAATGATTCGAATTTTGCTCATTCTAACACAATTCTGGATCGTTTGGATCGTTCTAACGTAATCCTGGAGCCTAAGCAAGTACTCCTGAAACATGTTTTAAATAATCGGAAAAATTTTGGAGTGCGTAAGACGCTTATGAAGAAACCAATATTGCAAAGGAAAAGACCCGACAGTTTTTCTACTAAGATGAATGTAGGTGAGGAAGTACAACAAGAATTTGCAGAAATGGGTATAACTGAAGTTAATGAATAAAAACGAGCATTATATATTATGAAATGTAATTTTTTTTTATATATATATTTAGTAACCTGAGAACGCCTCTTAAAAATAAGGGAGGTGTTCTAGGTATATGTACATTATTATTATTATTGTTATTAATTTTAAGAAAATAATATTGATTTTTTTATGTATTGGATACAGGCGCGTACGCAGGAATTTGGTTAATGATGCTTACTACCAAGTGAATGTATGGAAATATTTTAAATACCAATCTAATTTGCTAAATACCGACCAAAATTTATTAAAATGTAATAAGACATTATTTAATATATTAATACGGAATCACGTGGTCGAGTCCGGCCTTCTATATATCATCCCCCCAAAGGATGGAACCACCAAGTTAGAATAAGAAAAAAAACTTGATCATTCTTGGGATTCGAACCCGGGAGCATAGGATAAGTAAGCCAAGCTCTTGCCTACTAGGCCATAGAGGTTTTCCAAAAATCACGATTTTTCAAATATATATTATAAATATATTTGGTAGTGCCTATCCAAATGAAAAATGAACAAAATTCAAATTTGATAGATGGTACCTTAAGGTACCAAGCATCATTAACCCAGGAATTTGGTCTGCTGGGGGATAATAAAAATTTTTAAGAAATATTATTGTTTTTTAAAAATATCATAAATTTATAAGGACTAATAACTATTTCTAATACACAATTTTTTAAATTTATGTGAATTATAAAAAAATTATATGTAAAGAATCACTTAAATGACCCATAATAGAAATTTGAATTTTTTGAGCCTTTACACAAAAAGTTTCTTAGGAATAATTGCATTTTATATGTTATATATTTACAATGTAAAATCCAAACTTCGTTGTGATAGCTAATTTTTCAATTATCTCATCCCTGCTTGTCGTCAAATGCCTATGAATATTCAAAAGATCCAAACCTTTCAATCTACTTTCAGATGTTGTACTTCTTGGTATGTTTTTCAGAGACCTGCAGGCCCGGCCCCCGGGCTGGACAGTATCTTAATTTTTTTAAATATACCCGGGCCGGGCCCGAAATTTTTTTAAAAAAACACCCAAGCCGGGCCTGAAAATTTTTCAAAAAAACCCAGGCCGGGCCGTAAAAAATCTTTAAAAAAAATCCGGGCCGTTCCCTGCAAATGGTACTTCTGCAGGCCTCTGTTTTTCTTCTTAAAAAAGAGAATGTTCTCTCATTAGTTTACTAATGGGAAGAGTTTATAAACCCTTTTAATACATTGGGAATATAATCTAAAATGTGTTTGAAATAATGCAGAGCATCCATAGCATTTTGGGACCATATCAACCGTAGTTAATCCTATAAACACAGTTATTCAGCTAGTAAGGCATCATAGGATACTTTAACATCTTCATAATAAAAATCTAACAAATATTTTTTTTTCTATCACCATCTGAAAAAGGTTGGGAAGACTTTTGTGGAAGTAATATTTGCAGATTAGTAAGTGCTGCATGATGAATTAAAAATACATTTATTTGGGTTATAAATGTATCACTATTTAAGATATACTCTTCTACTTATCCTATATTAATGTTTTAACAATGAGCTTGCCTTGCTACAAGTCGAGGGAGACAAATATTAAACACGTATAGCTCTGATTTTGACTCAACAATAAAATATAAAACTCTTTAACATTAGCCCTAATTTCCTTGAGTTCTGATAAAATGCTCTCCGCTATTCTCATCTTCTTAATCAAGTCAATGTCATGTTTTTGAAAAGTAATACTTAAAATAGTTGTATAATTAAATAATATATTCTAATGAGAAATAAAATTTGGAATAAACATTGATTCCAATAATTTTGTTGCTTCTGAGGAAATATTTCTTTCAGGCCATTGTGATATTTCAGTAATAGCTAATAATTGGCTCTTTTAACTCCTTAAAAGCTGTTAATGCTTGATGGCAGAGACTCTATCTCGTTGGACAAGGTTGCAATTTCTTTTTCCCTGTTGGACAAGAAATTTCAGAAATAATAATTATTTGACTAGAAATTTGAAAATGGTAAATAAATATTACGCCAATAAAAATTTGAAAATAATAAGTAAATATTACTCCGGAAAACTTAAAATCGAAATTAATTGATAAAATAACTTAGTAGATAAATGTGATAATAAATGTAATTAAATATATATTTAATATGTAACAAATATAAATTAATATAAACAATAATATTTTTGAAAATATATCCGGCATCTGCATTTTTTGGCTTTGGGGGGGGGGGGGGGGGGGGGGGGGGATTTGTCCCCCTGCCCCCCTCCGCTGCGTACGCCAATGATTGGATATATTTTATTATTATTGATTCATTGTTAGATTTTAGTGTTTGAAAAATAAAAGATTTTGTTTTCGGTTCGAGTATAATTTTTTCTTTGGTTCGAGTATAATTCGTTTTCTGGTTCGAGTATAATTCGTCTTTCGGTTCGAGTGTAATAATTCCAAAAGTAAATATAATCCCAAAACAATCTAAATGATATTTTTACCCTTTTGAGTCAAAAAATTTCTAAAATCTTAAAAATAACGAATAAGACAATTGTCACATTAAAATATTATCCTTAAAAAGATCATAAAATAACATAAATAAGTTAAATATAAACATTTTTAAAAAAATTATTTAGCCACCTCTTTTAATATACTTAAGAAATAGATAATTTTACAAAAATGAATAAAAAAACTATAAAAGATTTCACCTAAAAATTGTATATTTATAATAAATTTCACAAAAGAATTCCTTAAAAAAGATATATTTACAAAGAAGATCTAAAATTTTTAACATAAAGAAATATTTTTTACTTAAAATCTTGGGCGTGCAAATCACTAATAAATTGTAACAAAAATAAAATTACAATAGTAGCATATCATTTTTTATTAAAAAACATCAAATAATAAATAATATATGTTGTTTTCTTTTAAATAAATGCATTCGCAATATATTTATTGTTTCGCGGTAATGCGCTCGCGATAATGACTTCGCGCAAACATATTCGCGATAAAAAATTCGCTGTAAAGTGTTCGCGTAAAATGTTTCGCTAAAATGTATTCGCTCTAATAAATTCGCGGTCAAGGTTTCGCGGAAATAAATTAGCGACAATGGCATCGCGAAATTGTCTTTGCTATAAATGTTTTCCGGAGATAAATTCGCAGAATTGGATTCGCGATTTTACCTTCGCTATTAAAACTTTTCGCGATAAACGACATTCGCGATAAAAGTTTCGCTGAAACGACCTGATACTATTAAAAATATATTTGGTAGTGCCTATGCAAATGAAAAATGGTTAATGAAGCTTGCTACCAAAGGCAGTACCGAGCAATTAGCGATTTTACAATTTTTATTTTGATGAGTACTACCAATTGTGTATTTTTAAATATTTAATTTTCAACGAAACCAATCAAAAAGAAACTGGTATATATTTGATACGAAATTAGCTTAGAATTTTTTTGAACAACAATGGAAAGCATTTTGATTTAGGATTAAATGATAGTCAGGTAATATTAATATTTAAAGAAATAAATAAGATAATTCTGTTGTATATTATATCTTATATTATTTGAAATATAGATTATAGATTATATAATCAGGTGATGAATTAAAAATTGTAAAATCGCTATTTGCTCGGTACTGCCTTTGGTAGCAAGCAACATTAACCGATTTCGTGTCGGAACCATTAAAATAACTCAAATCTCTAAAATGGAATTTACTGATTTAACTCAAATCTCTAATATGAAATTTACTGAATCTGATATTATATAGGTAAACATTTTTTATTTATATATATATGATCAATACAGTAGCCCCTAAAACGGGGGAAGGGGGGGGGGGGGGTCCGAAGCAACTGCTTCACTAAATTTGAGTGGGAGTACTTTTTTTTTTTTTTAATTTTTTTTTGAAATTTTCTTTATTATTTAATTCTTCTACTGTTTTGTTACATCCATCATGTACAAGTGATTTCTGGTTTATAAATGTAATATTAAGAACCCCCAACTTAATATTTAATTTAATATTATATCGGAAATTTTGGTCGATGTTTAGTAAATTATGTTGTTATCCGAGATTTCTTGTCATAAATTATTTTTCCAATTTTAAAATATGCCTAAAAATATTAACCAAAAAAATACAAATGCCTAATTAAAAATATAAATCGCATAATATAAGAGATGATAAATGGATAGATCACATTAGAAATAGACATGGTGGGCTTAATTTTAACAATATAAAGAAAAGCTTTGAAATATTAGCTTTTAAGAATGTTACTCAAAATTGGACAAATAGCAAATTAATTTTTTTATTAAATATTTAATTATTTATACTTATCTTATTATAAAGGGTATTAAATCGCTATTTAAGAAAAAAGAAGTAAAAATTGAGAATTCAATGCTGTTGATATAATAAATATTTTTAATTAAAATAATTATCTTTTAAAAGTGTCCTAATAATAAAGAAAATGTGTTAGAAGAAAATATAGTATCTGATGATTCTGATAATGATCATGAAATTAGTGAACCTGAGGTCATTTAATTACTCTTATTTTTTGACTCTGTTATATTCTTTTATAGGCAAACACAGAGCAGAGATTTGATAAAGTAGAACAAGAAATTCCTATTATCTCTCTACTGGTATAAATATTAATTTAGCTTTTTTATTAAATTTTAATGAATACAACATATGCAGTTTAACGAAAGATTTAATGATGATTCGATGAAATTTTTATATCAAACATCATTTTTTACGCCAAAGGGAATGGCAGAAAAATCAATTATTAAAGAAGATATCGAGGATATCTGTGAATTTTACCATTTAAATTCAAGTCAAATTTTAGAAGAAATGTTGAAGTTTAGAAATATTTATAAGATGGCCAAAATGGGGAATGCAATTATTACTCATGACCTAGAGCAAGAATCTAAAGATTTGTCAGATTCTGAGAATTGTAAATTTATTTAACTAAAATATTTTTACCAATACAGTATTTATTCTTCTGATATGATGATAATTCAGGGTCTTATAATTCAGATTGGAAAAACTATTCATTTATTTTACCTTATCGTCTACTTTAAAATTTTTACGCTTTCCCTAATTTAACAATTTTATATAAATATTTATTAACCATTCCTACAACCTCATGTACTGCCGAAAGAGTCAAGAGTAAAATTGAATTAATTAAAACAAGACTTCGTAGTACCATGAAAGATTCATTTCTCAATAATTTAACCATATTATCAATGGAAAAAAATTTATTTAAACAAATAAATATTGAGGAAATTATATATTCTTTTGCTTTCTCTTCCCCTAATTTATCTAAATGATTAATTTAAAAAATATTTATAAAGAATATATTTTTTGCATTTTATTTATATATATTTTTTTTTTGTTATATAACTTTATTATTTATTCATAATCATTAAATTACAGAGGATTAAAAAATATATATTAAAAATTAAATATAAAAAAAATAAATATATATATATAATCTATGAAGACATTAAAAAGGACTATAAAAAAAATATATATATTTAAAAAAAAGTGTGGTAAATATCATCCAAGAGAAGAGTGAATACTTAAAAAAATTAGACCGGCAAATTTCCAGGGAAATCTGCTGGCGAAGGTAATATTATATATTAAAAATTGAAGCAATAAAAATTATTTTTGAAATTTATGGGTGTCATAAAATAATAATTATTTTTTCGAGGGGGGGGGGCTACTTTTCAGTGGGGTATTCTGCTTCATTTGCTCAGAAAGTGTAGGGGCCATAATGCACGGTAAGCTTGCACTATTTTTTTCATGTTTTTCATAAATTAACAAGCACGCCAAAATACGTCATATATTTATTTTTATGTAAATAAATAAATAAATTACGAAAGCTCTCGTTTATAAATGTTCGTTTTATAATTATTTATTTGAATAACAGAAATTATCTAAAAATTCAAAATGGTTACTCATCAATATTAAAAGTAATTGTATTTATATAGTTACAATAATGACTTTATATTTAAAATTTAATGAAGCAGGTTATTTCGCAATTGAAGGTGTCTAATATTATCCTTGAAAATTATATATTAGCCAATACTTTGATAGCCAAGCATTTTTATCAATTTATATGTTACCTATTTAAATTATACGTTAGCAAAATTCTATTTTTAACAGCTATCTATAGTGTTACTCTTACTACTATTGCATAAATGACTTATTAGCTCAATTCTGGCTGACTGAGATAAAAAATCAATACCATAATAAAATAATTTTTTAGATTAAACATTGTATATTATCATTTTATTATATTCAAAATAAGGCTTCTATTTAGCAAGCGACAAGAAGTATACACAGAAATAAACAATAATTAATATTGACTCGATTAACAAATTGTTATAAAGTATTCTCTTTTTGCCAAAGAATCTGATTTATATTAAATACACAAAGGCCCTTTTGAAATTTTTTTTGTTTTAAAATGTAGCTTTTGTTTTGATCCAAAGAAAAATTTATATTTTTTATAGTCAAAAAAGAAATAAACAACTTTTCATTATAAGGTGAATTCTCATAGCAGATTTGAATATGAATATTTTTTTAAGCTTATATCATACTAGATTCTTATGGATGAGCATCAAAGCAATTTTTATTTAGACAATATAACTTCTACAAGTCAGATAAATTTAGAGATAACAATATTTTTAAGAATATATTTACTATTGAGTTGAAATGTAATTATTAAAAGTTTTAACCTAAAATTTTTATCTATATATATATTCTATAATCTATTTAATAGGTTGGGGCTCAATTTGAATCATTTAATGATTTGCAGGTATAAAGATACCTAATATTATCCAATACTTTTTTTATCAATTTATATGTTGTCTAAGAATATGCATAAATGAGATAAAAATAATTCCCAATGAATCATAACATATTTTAGTCAGTTTGATTTAATTTCATATATTATCACTCAGAGGTTGATTTTATTTTTTCTGCAGGTATTTTATCAAAAACAGTAGAAATAAGCTGAGACCTTAAAATTTTGCTCACTGATGAAAATTCACTAATAAAATTTTTTTTTTTTAAATAATTTAGGATTCCAAATTATTCCAAAGAATCTTGAAAACCATAGTAACTAATATAAGCTTCTCTAATTTTATTTAATTCTATTTTTAACAGCTATATATAGTATTACTCTTACTACTATTGCATAACTGACTTATTGGCTTAATCGCTAATTGAACTAAGTTAAATATTATCTACCCATTTTGGATTTCAATTTAAAATAAATTTTATAATTCAATCTTAAGTTGTTTTACTTCTTATACTTATTGGTTAAAATATTTCAATTAAGAAGATAAAAAATCAATACCATAAACACTATAATAAAATAATTATTTAGATTAAACAATGTTTATTATCATTTTATTATATTCATAAGGCCTCTATGTAGCAAGTGACAATAAAGTCAAGAAGTATAGAATAGAAATAAACAATAATATTGACATCTCCATATAATACCCAAAGGCCCTTTTAAGGGCCAGTTAAAAATTGTAGAAGAAAAAGAGTTTAAAGATAATAAAACTTTAAGCTTTTGTTTCTATCAAAAGAGAAATTTATATTTTATATAAGTCAAATAAAAAAAATAAACAACTTTTCATTTTAATGTGAATTCTCCTGATATAATTATGGAATAAATATTTCAAATTATATATTTTATTTGAATTTAATAATATCACCTTTGATTCAATTTTAACTATATTAATTTATCTTAATTTTAACTATATTTCTTTATCTTAATTTTATTCTTAGCACATAAATTAAACTATCAAAAGTTTATAAAAATGATAGTATTCTTAAATCTTATTAGAAAATTTTCATTGTTTTGCAAACTTGGCTCAATTCATTCACAAATCCTATAATCTTGCCTTATTTTCCAAAACATCTTTAATTTTTATATATCTTACTTTTAAATAGCCAAAATAACGTAAAGCAGCGCATAAAAAGTTTCCCTGTTCTTTATTATTGCATTATTTAGAATGACTCAATAAAACAAATATTGAAGGTCATTTTTTATAATAAGATATATAATCTATAAAAAAATATTTACTATTGATTATATAAAAACTAATATTAAATATTTTATTTAAAAAATGATAGCATTCTAATTTGATTTGAGCTTGTAGATATATTCCCAACTTTCACAAAAGAAAAATTTGAAGTTGGGACATTTGTCGTGTTATTTAATGGTAATGTCAGTTTGGGCATATTATTTGGTAAAATCCCTTAAAAAAATAAATATTATAAAAGTGGTCTATTACTAAAAGGATTTCATGGCCTAATATTAGTTCCATGTGGTAGTACTAAAATGAAATAATCAGGTATATATAATAAAAGTTATTTACAGGAACTGTGGAGTAGTGTTGTTAAACGGCTTGATTTGAGCCGATTTTTAAAAACGGCTAACTCAATATTTTAGCCAGAAAAATATTGTCTAAGCCTCGAGATTTCGTTTATAGATGTTATAAACCTTTGTGCCACCTATGAACAAAATCTTAAGGCTTGCATAATATTTTTCCTGATAAAAGATTGAGTTAGCCGTTTTTAAAAATCGGCTCAAAATGAGCCATTTAACAACACTACTGTGGAGTACATTGTTCGTTTTCGCAGAAGTATCCTCTGATAATATCCTTTTTTGTAATTGATTTGTATTTAATAGAGGTCCTACAAGAAAAACATCAGATAATAATATAATTAAGTAATTTCATTACTAAAAGAATCTTTTTGTCTATTATAATCACAAGAATGGATAACTATATTCTTATCTGATGAGCCAGCAGTGTGCTTTTTAGCATTAGCACATCCTAAAAATAATATATATAAAAAAAAATTAAATTAATGTTTGCATTGATGAATGTAAACTGGTAGAATCTTGAAAATATATTATGCATTATTATAAAAAAAATACTTGTGTTTTCAGAAAGAGTTTGCAAGGGTTCACTATTTGTGAAAATTTTTATTGATGAGGGAAAACTAGTATCTAAAAAATATATATTGTAAAGACATAAAAAAATTTTTTGCTTTTAGCCAAAAAAAGGATATCATGTAACTCTAAAATATATAACCTTTCATATCTATCATATGCTTAAAGTTGTGATTATTTTCTTTATCCATTATATTGATGTTATTTATTTGTTTTTCTTTCATCACTTTCACTTTTCACAAATAATATAAATGAATTTAAAGATCAAATCTTTTCTCATATTTTTAGCATCTTTGCGCCTTTTCAAATATCCAGGACTCATTTTTTCTGGCATTTCAATATTTTTAATATTATTAAATTGATTTATACTTCACAACTTATTTCGGTGGATTTTCTGGTTTTTTTCTACATCTTTTATATATATTTTTTAAAGTTTACAGAATATATTATAATTCATTAAAAAAAATTATTAATAAAAAAAAAAATGATTACCCATGTCATTAAATTTGGGCATGACTAAAATACGCGTCCCCGAAAACTACGCGTCCCTACGTGTCCCCAGTCAAACGGGTTTAATTTATATAATTTTAATAAAAAATCTTATTTAGCTTTATAAGATGAGTTATAAAATGTTTTTTATGATTTAAAAAAAAATGATAACGGTAAATTTTTTAATTATTTTTTTACATGAAAAAACTACGCGTCCCCGGTCAAGATACAATTTTTTTTTAAAAATAAAAGCAGATTCATATTTAGCTCATTAAATGGATACAGAAAATGTTTTTTTTGATTTAAAAAAAAGTGGTAACTTAGTAAAATTTTTAAAATACTAATTTTTTACATAAAAAAAACTACACGTCCCTACGCTTCCTCGGTCAAGATACAATTTTTTTTTAAAAATAAAAGCAGATTCATATTTAGCTTACTAAATGGATACAGAAAATGTTTTTTTTGATTTAAAAAATAAGTGGTAATTTAGTAAAATTTTGACAAAACACTTTTTTTCTTCATTTTTTGTCTAAAATACGCGTCCCTACGCGTCCCCGGTCAAGATAGATTATTTTTATAAAAATGAATATAGAATCGTGTATAGTTTTTCAAGGAGATTCCGAAAATGGTATTTATAATTTTTTTTTCAAAAAAAATAAAAAATGCATCTTGACCGGGGACGCGTAGTTTAATCAAAAAAAAATTTTTCGAAAATTAATTTAAAAAAAAAAAAATTATTTAATACCATTTTTGGAATCTCCTTAAAAAACTATACACGATTCTATATTCATTTTTATAAAAATAATCTATCTTGACCGGAGACGCGTAGGGACGCGTATTTTAGTCAAAAAATGAAAAAAAAAGTGTTTTTTAAAAATTTTACTAAGTTATCACTTTTTTTTTAAATAAAAAAAAAACATTTTCTGTATCCATTTAATGAGCTAAATATGAATCTGCTTTTATTTTTTTTTAAAAAAATGTATCTTGACCGGGAACGCGTAGTTTTTTATTTAAAAAAACAATTTTTTAAAAATTTTACTAAGTTATCATTTTTTTTAAATCATAAAAAACATTTTCTATATTCATTTAATGAGCTAAATATGAATCTGCCTTTATTTTAAAAATTGTATCTTGACCGGGGACGCGTAGTTTTTTCATGTAAAAAAATAATTTTTTAAAAAATTTACTAAGTTATCATTTATTTATTAAAATAATAAAAAACATTTTATAACTCATCTTATAAAGCTAAATAAAATTTTTTATTAATATTATATAAATTAAACCCGTTTGACCGGGGACGCGTAGTTTTCGGGGACGCGTATTTTAGTCATACCCTTAAATTTAAATCCTGATGTTGGATTAAATATATTGATAGCATGTTCAAATTGTTCAATAATTTTAGGAATAGGCTGACATAGATCTTTATATACATATTTTAAATATGTATAAATTTTGTTAAATGCATTTTGATTCATCTGAGATGATAATGATGATATATTTTGCATTATATCCTTTACTTTTCTGAATTTTTCTTCAGATGATAGAATTTTTTTTCATTGATAATATGATTAATTCTAGTGCCATCGATATCATTTTGATTAATATTATTAGTAAGTATATTATTTTTATCAGTCATCATGTAAATTTTTGAATTCATATAGTAATCTCTCTGCCATCTTGGGTGACATAAATTTTGATCAAACAGATCTATACCATTCAATCTTCTATATTCAAAGGCCTACATGGTAATAAAATAGATTCTAAATATCCACAACTACAACTTGAGGGCAATACTGTTAAAGTTGAATTTCCTTCATCATGGGATGTTGATAATTTTAGCTGATCTAAAATCCTTTTAAAAGCAGCATTAGTCAATATTTTTTGATATTTGTATTCTTCACTATTTTGAGGATAACTAATTGTAGAGAATTTTTTAAGATTCATAATTATTTTATAATTCTTTTCCTCGTTTGAAGTATCTATACATATATTCAAATTTTTGAAAAAATTTATTAAATTTGAATGTTTTTTAATCAGGGTTTTGAGGATCCTATTCATACTCTCTGTCCTATTATTTGTATAAATAGAAAAATTGGTTGTTTTACATCGCCATGCATAAGACCACTCATGTCGAATTAGATGCCAATTGTTATTAAAATATATTTCCACATCTGGAAAATTTAGGGCCATTAATGAATTATAAATTTCCCAATAAAGCACTTCTGTTTTTGTGTAGATCATTTTTTTCAAAATATTCAACACAACCTTTACCTGGGTAGAATTTATATTTCTCTTTTTAACCGTTATTTCTCTCATAAATGTTTGTTGTACATGGAATGTACATATTTCAAGTGAGGCCATAGGAAAGGCTTCTCTATAAGCATGTCTATCAGCAAAGTCCTTATCTGTGATTATTACTTTAATTTTATTATTATTATCATTATATGATTTAAATAAATCACACATATTTTTAACTATTAAATAATTTTCAGACTTTACAACCCAGATGGCAGCAAATCTTGTTTGCTCTTCTCCATCAATAACGAAGAGAGTAAAGACTGGCATATGATAATGATTTAATTTGTAGGTTGCATCAACCATGAGAATTTCTGGAAATTCATTAAAATATTGCCTCATATTGGGTGTTTGATAATATATCCCCTGAAGGGCATTGTTTTCAAAAACTATTTTTATAATATTATTAATAAGTTGAAAACATCCAGGAGCTCAGAGTCCCCTGGTAGATATAATATTTTCTTTTTTATATTGTACAAATCCCGATTTGTTGTGTAAACACCTTTTTGTTGGAGGTCATATTTTATTTTAGGAATTGAGGCATCATATTCTAAACATTTAATAATGACAGCTCTTGATTCTTCAGTAATTTTACGCTGCTTCGGTAAGCGTTTGAATAAATTAGAATCTAAATTAATAATAAAATGGTATTACATTTGATATATATACCCAAATCATCATTTGACCAGAATTCATTTTTGTAACCTCAAGCATATGTCTTTTTTCTTTTATGTGCTTAACTGAGAAACTATTTTGGCAATTTTTTTGCAATGTTTGGGTAAGTCGTTTTCCTTTCCCACGACTTTTAAATTTTCTTCCACCATGAATGCAGACATATCGTATGTATTTAGTGTTGTTAAAAAGTCGAGTCCGACTCTGACTCAGAGTCTGAGTCGTTAGTCGAATTAGTCGACTCACTGAAGTCGAGAACTCGAGTCGTGAACTCGAGTCGAGAACTCAAGTCGACTCAAGTCGTGAACTCAAGTCGACTCAAGTCGTGAACTCAAGTCGACTTGAGTCGAGAACATGAGTCGACTTGAGTCGAGAACATGAGTTTTCCACTTGAGTCGTGAAATTAAGTCGACTAGAGGACGAATATTTCGAATAGGTGTATAATATTATTTTTGTTACAATTAAACTGTGGTTTTCATGCAAAAATTTTAAGCAAAACTTGAATTAATAAGAATTTAAAATCTTCTTTTTTAATTAATTTTTTTGTGAATTATTAATCTTTTGAAATCTTTTATGGGTTTATTTTTATCATTTTTGTAAAATTATCTATTTTTTTTAGTATATTAAAAGAACTAGTTTAAATAATTTATAAATATTTATATTATTTTACATGATCGTCTTATAATATTTTAATGTGACAATTGTCATGATATTTTTTAACATTTTTGAAATTTTTGGTAAGGGTAAAAATATAATTATATTATAAATATGTTAAATTATAATTCAATGATGATGTTCCTTTGTAAAAATGACAAATATCATAATCTGTATTTTAAAACATATTAGTTTATTTTTGACGCTAATGGGTAAAAATATAGATTGAAAATATGTTAAATTAAAATTTCAGTGAAGATTTCCCCTAGATAAGTGACAATTGTCATAATCGTTATTTCTAAAGTTTTTTGAAATTTTTTGACGCAAATAAGTAAAAATATAGGCTGTAAATACGTTTAATTAAAAATTCAGTGAATATGTACCATTGTGACAATTGTCATAATCGTTATTTTTAAAATTTTTTGAATTTTTTTAAAGCAAATGGGTAAAAATATATATTGTAAACATGTTAAATTAAAATTTCAGTGAAGATGTGCCATAGAAAGTGACAATTGTCATAATCGTTATTATTGAACTTTTTTGAATTTTTTAAAGTAAATAGGTAAAAATATATATTGTAAATATGTTAAATTAAAATTTCAGTGAAGATGTACCATAGAAAGTGACAATTGTCATAATCGTTATTTTTGAACTTTTTTAAAGTAAATCGGTAAAAATATATATTGTAAAAATGTTAAATTAAAATTTCAGTGATGATATACCTTGGAAAAGTGACAATTGTCATAATCGTTATTTTTGAACTTTTTTGAATTTTTTTAAAGTTAATAGGTAAAAATATACATTGAAAATATGTTAAATTAAAATTTCAGTGAAGATGTACCATAGAAAGTGACAATTGTCATAATCGGTATTTTTGAACTTTTTTGAATATTTTTAAAGTAAATGGGTAAATATTGTAAAAATGTTAAATTAAAATTTCAGTGAAGATATACCATAGAAAAGTGACAATTATCATAATCATTATTTTTGAACTTTTTTGAATTTTTTTTAAGTAAATAGGTAAAAATATATATTGTAAATATGTTAAATTAAAATTTCAGTGAAGATGTTCCATAGAAAGTGACAATTGTCATAATCGTTATTTTTGAACTTTTTTGAATATTTTTAGTAAATGGGTAAAAATATATATTGTAAATATGTTAAACTAATATTTCATGAAGATGCAGCATATAAAAGTGACAATTGTCATAATTGTTATTTTCAAAATTTTTTGACCCAAATGGGTTAAAATATATTGTAAAAATGTCAAATTTAAATTTCATGAAAATGTAGGAAAGTGGCATTTGTCATAATCGTTATTTTTTAACATTTTTGAATTTTTTTAAAGTAAATAGGTAAAAATATATTGTAAATATGCTAAATTAAAATTTCAGTGAAGATATACTATAGAAAAGTGACAATTGTCATAATCGTTATTTTTGAACTTTTTTGAATTTTTTAAAAGAAAACTGGTAAATATATATTGTAAACATGTTAAATTAAAATTTTAGTGAAGATACCACAGAAAAGTGACAATTGTCATTATTGTTATTTTTGAACTTTTTTGTTAAAACGAGGTGACTTTTAGCCTACGTCCGTTTATCTTATTGGGCGAGGAGAATAGCACGCTTTTTAATTACATAACCGTTCAAATTTGAAAGTTAGGAGATTGATTTTTAAATCTACACGTATAAATAAATTTCTTGATTTGAAAACTATTTAAATAAAAAAAAAGATTAATTTTGTTAATTGGTTAGTTGTGTAACCCCAGACCCGTGGTTTGGGTCTAAAAATTGACTAAACCAGCTCTGATCACGAACCTCTGGAAAAGACCCGGGGTTCACACACTTAATCGCCACGCCTAAAAATGCAAACGTATTTTCTTTAAAAAATGTTACAAAACGATTCTGAATTTGTTATTATTTATATAAAGTATTTAAGAATAAATTTGAGGGGGGGGGGGGGAGGATTAATTAAACCTTTTTTCGCAAAATCGATGATCATAAATCTTCCTCAAAAAAATTTTTTATCGCAATTGATCAGACGTACCATGTTTTCTTTAAAAGTGAAAACAAATCTTTTCCTCTTTTTATAATTTTTATCAAAAAGGCACGTCACATTTCCCCTATAATGTCAATATTATTTTTAATTTCATATAATAAAATATCGAATCCCGGAAAAAAACCCCAGAAAAAACCTCGGAATAAAAACCTCCTGTTAGGACCTAATAATATCGGTATATTTTTATTTGGATTTAATAAAGTATAGGCAAATTAGTATTTTAAAAAAAATTATTATAGAAATTTAATAAATTTTTTAGGCCCCAATTCATTACTTAAAGATTACTCATATACCCTCCATAAAAAATGATGTTCAAATTGGTACTGGGACAAAAAAATACCCCAGTAAAATAACCCATGTATTACTAATTTTCGTAAAAATTATTTGCTATAGTAATAAATACAATATCCATCCTTAATTACTATATTAAGTAGACTAAATTTGACAAAACTTGCAATAAGATCTGTTTATTTAATTGAAAAATCATTATGTATATACAAATTTTATAATTTAGAATAATTATATCGGTTGACATCAAATAAAGGTGAAAATCGCCCTCATAAAATCTAATCTGGAAGGCCTTGCACCCTAAAACGATATTCCTCGCAAAGTTTCTTTAACCGAATCTGTGTATTATAACTCTGCGATTTTATTTTGGTGTCCAACTACCTACAAGCCATCGTTCAAGTTCGGTTTCATCGGCAGCAACCTCGCATTTTATTTTATTAATGAATACCCAAATTGATGGGCGTTTATTCCCAACCAGATATAAAAAATGATGATCCCAACCTTCGCATTGATTATTTGTGGGTTCTTCATCAGATAGGGTGCTTTCATTCACGTTCCAAGTTTCTGGAGGGAATCGAGTCCAATTCGACGTGTCTGGGATTGAGAATTGCTGCTTGTGACCTCCCTTGACTCCATTGATGTAATTTTTATCGAAATATTCAAGAATATCTTTACCATTGGTCGGAGTAACTGATCTCAGGAATGCGATTGCATTGCTCATATCACATAAAGTAACAAATGCTAAGTCGTCCATCATGCCACAAAAGAAGCTTAGGGTTTCATCGGTTCTGTATTGGCTTTCCAGACCTAGCTTTTGTAGTTTTCTATGGGTACTTTGACACAAATGGTAAATCATCCTCTGATTATAATATGATCCCCTAATTGAAACAAATATAAATAATTTAACATATTAATGATCATACCAATGACAGTTTTAACCTCGCTCATAGCAAATTTTTCGAAATCCATGTATATATATAATGGATCAGGAAATAAATCCCTTTCTTGACATTTAGATAATATTATTTCGAATATATTTTCGTAAGATTTTGTGTTTTGGGGGGTGGGGGTACTGATATATTTGCAGAAAATTTTTTGGGGACATAAAATTTCCACCCATATTAATATAATATGCCATGAGCACTCACTTATAAATTTATTTATCAAAATTAATTATTGCTAGTTTATACTAAAAAAATTAAATGAAAATTGAGAAGAAAAAAATTGAGAAAAGATCCGAAAAATAAAGATTAAAATAGAAAACAAATGACCCTCCACCGTCTCTCCCATTGTTATTTAAAATTTGTAACAATAGCAAGATTTTTTGGTTCTTTAAATTATTTCAATTTAAAATGTATTATATATTTATTCTATAAATTTCAATGATTATAGCGCCTCGATGGCACCAGTAAAAAAAAATTCTTATTTTAATAAATGGTTCAGTCTCAATGCTACACTACACTAAACCCTTACTAAAAATTTCATAATTTAGTAAGCATAAATAAATATTCGATTTAAATTATGATCAAAATATTTATTATAATATAAAAAAAAAAATTTATTATTTACTCATATTATTTGTTATTATCATGCAAAATAAATCCAAATTTTTTGTGTTCAAAAGCGTTCCTATTTTTTTTTGGTTAGGGTACCTTTTCAGGGGTAATTATTTTTGTTATTTTTTTATGTTATTTTTTGTTATTTTTTATGCGATTTTTTGTTATTTTTTTATGCGATTTTTTTTTATGTAATTTTTTTATGAAAGCTATTGTTTTTATGTTATTTTTTTATGATTGGTTCATTTTCTTATTGGTTAATTTTTTATTTAAGATATTTTAAAATGATTTTTTCTAAAATTTAAAATTCGTACAATTATTTAAAGGAAGTGATGGGGGCAAATAAGGGGGAAGGCTAGGGGTAAGATTTTTGGTAGACCAAACTTTCCATTTTTAATTTTTTTTTAGGTATATATCTTTTTTTGGTTCCCTTTTTTTTAGTTCCAATATATATTATATAATTCCTTCCATTTTTTTTAAAATGAATATTCATAAATGACGAATTTTTAGATTCCATTTTTGAAGGAATTCATGATGTTGGGAGATTTTTAAGACTAGTGCACTTGTACATAAGTACCAATTCTTTAAAAAATATTAAACAAAATTATTTTTAGGCCGTTATAAAATTTTAACTGCTTCGAAAGAGTTAGATTATGATAAGAAGGCAATTTCAAGATGGTAATCTAAAGTATAATATGGTTTTTTACTTCACTTATATAGGTTTAAAAAATTTCGAAAGGTATGTGGATTCTATATAGCCTCAAATCATTCAAAGATCGGGGGGCCTGGCCACGTTATTGAAATTGATGAAACTCATGTATGGAAGCGTAAATATAACCGTGGTCGGCATTTGACTTCCGAGGCTCTATGGATTATTGGTGGTATATGTCGGGAAACAAATGAGATATTTTTAAGTGCCACCACAACAAGAGATCAAGATATCACCTCGTGTGGTTAAAGATAATGTTATGCAAGATTCCACGATAACTGACTCGTGGTTAGGGTATGTGAATTTATTTTTTCAATAAAGCAAAAGTGGTGATAAATGTAAATATATTTATCTTAGATATAATCGGCTAGAAAGTTCAATTTCCACTATCGGATCAACCATTCGCAAAATTTTGTTGATCCAAATGACAGATCGATCCACACTCAAAAAGTCGAGAGGCTGTGGCGGGATCTAAAGGCAAATTATAAAAGACATGGGGATCGGGATAATATTCATGAATATCTTCTTGAATATAGATATTTTCGAAAATATAGATTATTAAATCGTTTTGATGTTTTTATTCATTTTATTAATGATTGTATAAATTTTAATAGTATATTTCAATTTAATGAATAAATTATTTCTATTGTTATGCTTAAATTTTATTTATTTTTGGAATCTTCCTTTAATTATAGTGTTATCACTAAAAAAAATTAAATTCTTTATACAAATTTTATAAAAAATTATTCATATTAAGTTTGTATAGAAGGAATCATATTAAGTTTGTATAGAAGGAATCATATTAAGTTTATATAGATGGAATCATATTAAGTTTGTATAGAAGGAATCATATTAAGTTTGTATAGAGGGAATCATATTAAGTTTGTATAGAAGGAATCGTATTAAGTTTGTTTAGAAGAAATCATATTAAGTTTGTATAGAAAGAATCAACCAAATAAATTTTAAATATCGAAGTTTCATCTGTCAAAAATTTAACCCCAAACCTACCCGCATTGTACATAATCTAATAATTTTACCCCTTACCCCTAGCCTTCCCCCTTATTTGCCCCCATCACTTCCTTTAAATAATTGTACGAATTTTAAATTTTAGAAAAAATTATTTTAAAATATTTTAAATAAAAAAAGATATATTAATTTAAAAATATCTTAAATAAAAAATTAACCAATAAGAAAATGAACCAATCATAAAAAAATAACATAAAAACAATAGTTTTCATAAAAAAATTACATAAAAAAAATCGCATAAAAAAATAACAAAAAATCGCATAAAAAAATAACAAAAAATAACATTAAAAAATAACAAAAATAATTGCCCCTGAAAAGGTACCCTAACCTTTTTTTTAAATGTTAAAATACCATTTAAAAAATTTAAGTAACAATATTTATTTATTTTCTAAATGTTTTTTTTTATATGTATTACATGATTTTTAAATAAAAGAATTATATCTTTTAGTTCAATCTCCACTAAAGGTTCTCATACACAAAGGCGTAGCCAGGATTTTATCATGATGGGGGGGGGGGGTTATTAAATTGGGAGGGGGGGCTTCGCCCCCCAACAAACCTCCCATTTTTTTGAACACTTAATTGCTTATATTTTTGGATTTGTTAAAATTGTTTTATATTTTCATATAATAAAATTTTAGGGTATTTTATTATATATTTTACATTCCTTTATTTAATCATGTATATATTTTTATTAATTAAAATATTTTCAAAACGTTGATATTTTATATAATACAGATTTTAATATTAAAAATTATAATGTATAAAGACTCTATTTTTAAAAAAGTAAAATTATATAAAATATGTGTAAATGCAAATAATGGTATTTAAAAAAATATGATGATATTATCTTATAAATAATACTTTTTTTACAAAAAAAAATTGATTATTTATTAAAACTAATAAAATTTTATTGCTATTTTTTGATTTGAATTTAAAAAGAGAGATCTACTTTTCTCTTAGATTTTGCTAATTCATCTAGAATCAAATTTTTATCTAAAATAATCTCCTTATAAATATTCAATAGGGCTAATCCATTTAAACGTTTTTCACCGGTTGTGTTTCTTAAATAGGTTTTTAACCTTTTTAAAGTTGAAAAAGACCTTTCATTGATGCAGGTACTAATTGGCAAGGTAGCTAAAATAATTAATAATGTTTTGATATTAGGCAGGGAATCTAAAATGAAATTACACATGGAAAAGGCCTGCAGAGCATTTTTTGATCTCAAAGAATACCCTATTCTGTCAAGATTTTTATACCAAAATTCGACATCACAAAGTAACTTATCATATGAACCTACTAAATCATCAGCATAAAACTCTAAGATTTTTTTAATATCCTTTCGTGTTTCAAGTGTAATCAATAGTTTAGACTCTACCGGCAAAAGAAAATAAAAGCTTTTTAAAATATAATTATGACTAATAAATCTTTCTTTTAATTGAAACAAAAATGTATCAATAAGGGGAATAAAAATGTTTATTTTATAAAAATCCTCAATCGTACATGCATCAATATTTGATCGATTGGATTGTCTAGACTACTCTAGGTCTAAAAATTTCAATTCCAAACATATTAGCAATCTCCTTTACTTTTTCATATATTTCATGAAATTTTTCATCCACATTCTCTCTGATATTTGTTAATATTTCAACAATATCCTTTGCTCTATTCATAATCTCCCTTAAATCCAAATCAATTTTGTAGCATTTTGCTAAAATCATATGTATAATTAAATAAAAAATAAACACATTGAATTGAAATTAAAAACTGTAGCTTAATAATAGCCTGCAAAAGATTTTCGGCATCTGCTGAATCTTTTTCCTTGCTTGATATATAAAATTCTAGTGCTGCAAAGACAACATCATATATTTCAATAAAGAGTTTCACCGACTCTTGTCTTTCGATGAATCTGGTCGGACAAAATCTTTTTAGTTTTTTTTTGATTTTTTGAGTCAATATCATGATACGTTTGAATAAATAACTCCCTTTTTTTGGGTGGTGTGAAATAGCTGCAAACCAAAAAAATATATAAAAATAATCAAATATGTATATCTATTATTATTTATAATAAATTTAAAACATAAAAATCAAGCGTTTATTAAGAATTTATTAAATTAATATTCAAAAATTTAAAAAAAAAAATTTTAAAAATAAAATTTTAAAAAAAAAAATTTTTTTTTCATTTTTCATGGGGGAGGGGGAGGGGAAGTTGAACCCTTAAACCCCCCCCCATGCCTACGCCACTTCTCATACAACTAACATTAAAAATGATCCTAATTTTTCTTCGTCTATATTATTTCTCAGCCTATTTTTTATAATTTACTAAATGTTCTCTCGCAATTAACTTGAGTAAATGATAAAGAAATGTATTCATATGTGAAAAATAAATTAGTGTATGGTGTGCATATTGTATCTTTTAAGAATTTCATACAGGCATATTAAACAATTGTTACATTATTATCACAATTCACATTCTGAGTTATTATCTTATTCTACTTTTTAATTAGACTCATCACCTGCTCATACGATATCATCGTCCGTTTCATTTAATTCTGCTATTAAATCTTTGAATTCACAGACAAATGAACACAATTCGTTACGTTATTTAACATTCAATATAGTTGTGTCACTTTTTCCAAGGCCTTTTCAGAAATACCTTTACTATTATTTTTATCAAAATGTTTAGGATAATATTGCACATTCAAAATAAACTCTCTTTTTGCAGAAAACCGTTCTGATGTTTATAATTTGATCAATTATAGGACGAAATACTTTGACCCTATAATTTCAAATCCAACAAATTTTTTTTATCTCATTAATTTTTCCGACGATAACAATCACAACAGTTATCGATAATCTGGTATTTAAAAAAAAGTTATATGAAGAATATATTTTTTAATGTTTACCTAATAAATTTTAAATAACAAATAAAAGTTGTTTATTAGCCTGCCCATTGTTAAAATTTTTCAAAGGTCCGTTAGCACTTTTTAAATTATTTAGCTAGCGAGCCCAATTTGATAGAAGGGCGTGGGCTAAAATCCAGATCATTTGGGCAAAAAAATTCAAAAATATTTTAAATAACGATTAACTGAAATTTTAATTTAACATGTTTACAATATATATATATATTTACAAGTTTGCTTTAAAAATTTTCAAAAAGGTTCACAAAAAATGATTATGACAATTGAAACTTTTTTATGGTCATCTTCACTGAAATTTTAATATAACATGATTATAATATATATTTTTACTTATTTTCTTTGAAAAAATTCAAAAAAGTTCCAAATAACGATTATATCAATTCTCACTTTTCTATGGTACATCTTCACTGAAATTTTAATTTAACATTTTTACAATATATATTTTTACCGATTTATTTTAAAAAAATTCAAAAAAGTTCAATAACGATTATGACAATTGTCACTTTCTATGGTACATCTTCACTGAAAATTTAATTTAACATGTTTACAATATATATTTTTACCCATTTGCTTCAAAAAAGTTTAAAAATAACGATTATGACAAAAATTTTAATTTAACATGTTTACAATATATATTTTTACCCATTTGTTTCAAAAAAATTCAAAAAAGTTAAAAATAACGTTTATGACAATTGTCACTAGAGATCTGCAAAGTTAGGCCCGGCCCGAGTCTCGGGCCAAATTCTATTTAAAATAATCAGGTTAGGTCGGGTCGGACCTTGTATATTTTTTTAAATATATCTAAATTTATCAATTTTATATTGAATATTTTATGTCAATAAAAATATTTGATTTTATTTATTGACACTAAACTACATATAACATATGTCTTTTATTTTGAGTAATTATAAAGATTAATTTCTATATTTAAATAAATTCGTGCCGGGCTGGGTCGGGAAATTTTTTTAAAAAAAATTTCGGGTTCGGGCCGGGCCGGCAAAACTTTTCTAAAAAAAATTCGGGTTCGGGCCGGGCCGGCAAAACTTTTCTAAAAAAAATTTCGGGCCGGGCTTGAAAAATTAGGCCTGATGCAGATCACCTATCACTCTTCTATGGTACATCTTCACTGAATTTATTTTAACATCTTTACAATATATATTTTTACCTATTTACTTTAAAAAAATTCAAAAAAGTTAAAAAATAACGATTATGACAATTGTCACATTTCTATTACGTCAAAAAATTTCAAAAAACATTAGGAATAACGATTATGACAATTGTCACTTATCTATGATACATCTTCATCGAATTTTTAATTAAACGTATTTACAATCTAAATTTTTACCTATATAAAAAATTTCAAAAAACTTTAGAAATAACGATTATGACAATTGCCACTTATCTATGATACATCTTCATCGAATTTTTAATTAAACGTATTTACAATCTATATTTTTACCTATATGCGTCAAAAAAATTTCAAAAAACTGTAGAAATAACGATTTTGACAATTGTCACTTATCTATCACCGAAATTTTAATTTAACATATTTACAATCTATATGTTTACCTATTTGCGTCAAAAAAATTAGAAAACTTAGTAATAACGATTATGGCAATTGTCACTTTACTACTAGGGTACATCTTCACTGAAATTTTAATTTAACATATTTACACTAAATATTTTTCTCTATTTCCGTCAAAAAAATTCAAAAATCTTTAAAAATAAAGATTATGACCAGCCTATATTTTTACTTGTTTGTTTCAAAAAATTTCAAAAAACTTTAGAAATAACGATTATGACAATTGTCACTTATCTAGGGTACATCTTCACTGAAATTTTAATTTAACATATTTACAATTTATGTTTTTACCCATTAGCGACTAATATGTTTAAAAATACAGATTATGATAATTGTCATTTTTAGAAAGGAACATCATCATCGCCGGGGTGGCCTAATGGGTAAGATGTACGCTTGGAAACACGAGTATGAACAAGGACGCAGGTTCAATCCTTGTAAGAACCATAAAAACTTTCCAGTTTTTCTTCGATGACTGATGTGTAAAGACATATGGTATGATGAATTTCGGAGCTTAGAGATGACACCCCGGTCACCGACAGGCCTGGACAGCCGGGTGCTAAGGATACCTGTCCAATAAACAAAATGAAGAAAACAAATGGAAATATGAATATGAAAGATAGGGCGTTCCCTCCAAGCGACGCGCAGGGTGTAGACCTCCATCCTGTGAATAAGTAAAGGTAAAAGCAAAGAAAATAAGATTAGCAAGTTTGAATATTCCCAGGAGAAGATATCGCCGCACAACACAAGCTACTAGTCATGGATTTACACAAGATTCAGTTTTCGACTAAGTCGACTCGACTCAGTCGTTTAACAACACTAATTTATAAATCATTGTATGAATAATTTTTTGATCAAAATTGGTAAGGTTAATACATGTCGCTATATTTTGTATATACTATATTCTCATATCTATTTATAGCTTCCTGCAAATCATTAAATGATTCAAATTGAGCCCCAACCTATTAAATAGATTATAGAATATATATATAGATAAAAATTTTAGGTTAAAACTTTAAATAATTACATTTCAAATCAATAGTAAATATATTCTTAAAAATCTTGTAGAAGTTATATTGTCTAAATCAAAAAGATCAAAATTGCTTTGATGAGCATCCATAAGAATCTAGTATGATCAATGATATTGTAACTATATAAATACAATATACTTTTAAAATTTATGAGTATCAATTTTGATTATTTCTGTTATTCAAATAAAATAATTATAAAACGAACATTTATAAACGAGAGCTTTCGTAATTTTATTTATTTATTTACATAAAAATAAATATATGACGTATTTTGGCGTGCTTGTTACTTTATGAAAAACATGAAAAAAATAATATTATAATATAAAATATTAATAACTTTAATAAAATGATAATTTAAGTTGACTGATCTATCCATCCCAAATGGCGAAGATTTTCCGGTTCATCTTTTGGAAGAATATAACCTAACAAATGAAATGGAATTTTGATGTCCATGGACTCAAATATTCTTAACTCACTCCTTATCATGAATATAACTATTCAAGACTAAAAAACAGATAAGATATATATATGTCTTTATATTATTAATTATTAAATTACAATTACAATATCGGAAAGGGTAAGTTCCACTCATTTAGTTAATCTACAACTGGGTACAAGGTTTGTTGGTATCCTTGATAAAAATAATCGGCATAATTTTATGAAGGGTGGGCCTTCATAAAATTCACGTTCGCTCATTTTGGGCAGGTCTATGACCAACGTGCTAGATAAGATAAGATAAGAATAACAGAAATAATCAAAATGGATACTCGTAAATTTTAAAAGTATATTGTATTTATATAGTTACAATAATGACTTTATATTTAAAATTTTATGAAACAGGTTATTTCGCAATTGAAGGTGTCTAATAGTATCCTTGAAAATTAGATATTAGCCAATACATTGATAGCCAAGCATTTTTATCAATTTATATCAGAGACCTGCAGGCCCGGCCCTAAGCCCGGCCCGGCTGTATTTTAAATTTTTTAAATATATCCGGGCCGGGCCTAAAAAATTTTTTTTTAAACATATCCGGGCCGGCCTAAAAATTTTTTTTTTAATATATCCGGGCCGGGCCTTCATATTTTTTATAAAAATTTTTACATTATGAGTTAATGGTTATAAGATTATATTATATTATAGTTATGATTAATATAATATTGGGTGATGGTTAACACCAATGACATTAATACTATAGACTGCCGATCGTAATAATAAAATCAAATTTGAACTGGCAAAAATTGAAGTGACTGGTGGCCATTTTGTGTTTGTGTCTTTTACGAAAGAAGCATATGATAATTTCATAAATTTCAACACCAATTTATTATTTACCTTATATATTATAGTATATATGAATCAAATAAAGGTCACTACTGAATATTTTACATGAAATATTTCTGCTCTTTATTAACATTTGCAATTTATTATTTAATAATGAATATCTTTTATAAGAATTCAATTTAATATTTTTTAATTACTAAAAGATTTAAAATGGTAGTATATTGCTGAGGAAGCAAAATTTCCTTTCATAAGTATGATATCTCCAATTAATTATTCTATTGTAAAAATTATTTATGGCAGATTTCCTATGAAAGATAAAATATTATTACAAAAGTGGACCCATGCTGTGAAGAGAGAGAACTTCAATGTAACAAAATATAGTAAATTATGTTCAAAGCATTTTACACCAGATTCATTTATTCCATCTGTTACAAATCATGTTCAATTAAGAGAGGGAGCAATACCATCAATTTTTAATTTTCCAAAGCATCTTCGAAAAGTAACAAAATAATGAATAATAAATTATAACATGCAGGTTTCCTAGAAGCCAGATTAATTCAAAAATACATGAATATTTTTTTTTATAGAAATCAATTCTAGATTTCTTTTGTATTTTTATAATTTATGTCTTATGTCTTTTATGTTTTATTTTTGCTTATAATTATGTTATTCCATAATAAATATAAACTATCCATTTATTTCTTTATTTAAATTTAATTCACTAAAGTATAAAAATCAATAATGTAAATATATATCATGAAAAATACAAATAATATATATTATGTTATATTTACATCAAATAAAATAATTATATTATTATAATTAATATGTATCGCGAAAAGAAAATATTAATCTTATAAATCAATAATAAATACAAATAATATATATATGTTATATTTATGTCTAATAAAATTAATTTATTATAACCAATAAAGTCATTAGAAATTTTCAGATAATTTGTTCTTCACCTATAAATATTTAAGTTAAATAACATATTTTTATATTACTTGGTTTATTGCCCTTGAAAAAGTACAGCCTTGTTTAGTTTTTGCCTGATATTTAATTGTAATTTTTGATTTACTTTATTACCATAATGATGCATTCTTATGTGAAGGTATCTAAAAATAAATTTTTATTAAAATCAAGTAAATATTGTATATACCTTTTTATTATAAGTCTTATTATAATTTGATAATGACTTAACCCTGCCTCTTGATCCATATGATCTTGCAGGTCACTAAGGATATTTGTGCCTAATATTTTTGACAATATTAGACATTCTATTTTTTTAACAGCATGTCTTTTGGTTATTTCATCTACTTTTTCAAAAGCCCTGAATGAGCTCTCTGTTATTTTGCATAAATTTGACACGCTTTGGGATGGTATTATCAATCCACCATAATTCTTAATTTTTATTAATGTATAATTATTGTCGTTTGCGGAATTAAATTAGGGAATGTAAACAGATATCACATCTAACTTTCTTTTCTTCATATTCAGTAGTGACCTTTATTTGATTCATATATACTATAATATATAAGGTAAATAATAAATTGGTGTTTAATTAGAATATATATATATATTATAAATATAAACCTAATAAAAATATACCTGAAATTTATGAAATTATCATATGGTTCTTTCGTAAAAGATACAAACACAAAATGGCCACCAGTCACTTGAATTTTTGCCACTTCAAATATATTAATCGGCAGTCTATAGTATTAATGTCATTGGTTAACACTACCTAACACCCACAGATCGATCTAATTATTAATTTCCTGCAAATTTATTCAAAGTATTAATATATTTTTTTATAATTCATATCTAAATTTTTACAACATATTTTACCAAAACAATCAAATAAAGGAATATCTTAAATAAGCCCCAATATTCAAGTATTATTAATATATTTTTTTATAATTCATATCTAAATTTTTAGAATATTTACCAAAACAATCAAATAAAGGAATATCATGGCACAAAATACTAATGATATAATTAATAAATTATAAATAATATTTATTCTTTTAGAAATACAAATAATAATTTAAAATCTGAAATATGGGCTAAATTTAACATCATCATAGATGAAAATAAAAAAAACATTGGCTACGTACAATGTAAGAATTGTTCAAGTATATTATCTTATAATTATAAACATGGTACATCACATTTAAAAAGACATAAATGTGATGGTAAATCCATGAAAATTAATAAAAAAAATTTATACCTGAAAAACCAACCTATAAATGTAATATAAAATATTTTAAAGAAAAATTTATAAATCATTCCTTAACACTTTGCGCAAAAGATATTAGACCTTTCGAAATGATAGCTGGGAATCGGTTTCTTGAATTCAGCCAGGCTCTAGTCGATGTTGGGGCAAAGTATGGTAAAATAGATATCAACTCATTGATTTCACATCCCACCACTCTATCACTCCACCTTAAAGAAAAATGTAATAAAATAAGAAACATTTTGGTTGATACTATTGCCCCAGTAATCAAGAATCGATTTATGGCTGCTTCCACTGATATATGGTGCGATGACCATAAAAAGAACTCGTTTATAACAGTTAACATGCACTATATATCAGATGACTGGAAGTTAGTGAAGAGAAACCTATTTACCGCTAAATTTAAAGAAGTGACAAAGACTAGCAAAGTAGTTAAGGATGAACTATTAAAAAATTTTCATAATTTTAATTTTAACACTAACGATTTTATTAATATAATATTTGTTACAGACCAAGGTAAAAATATTATAAAAGCATTGGAGTTAAATGAACGTATAAATTGTTCATGTCATATATTAAATACAATTTTAAGAAATTCATTTAACTTCAAATATTTGGAAAGTAATGCCCCATTAATAAAATCAACAATAGATAATACTAAAATATTAGTGGGGCATTTAAAACAAAGTAATAAATGCCAGCATTTGAAAGCCCTTTATCAAGATATAGAAGTCCGCTGGAACTCTAAATACAATATTCTCAATTCTGTTTATTCTCAAAATGAAGAAATTACAAAAGTTCTTCAATAACATGGGGGATCGGAAAAGTATTATATTATAGACTTTCCGATCCTTCAGGATCTAGTCAAAATTCTTGAGTATTTTAACAGAGCTATTGTTGAGTTAAAGTCGGACTCTTGTACTCTTTTTAAAGTGGTAATTTGGTATTATGAACTTCTTGAAGTTTGTAATACCTTTCAAAGCGAAAAGGAGAAATAAAATTGATTTTACTAATATAAAGCATTTTTTAATTGAAAAATTTGTTTTACACAAGTATCATTTTATTTCTCTTTTTCTCTGTCCCAAATTCAAGCAATTAATGTTGTCAGGGACAGATCGCAAGATGACGGAAAACTATATTAAAGATTATATTAAATTACAAGAGGCTCAGGAAGTAAATGAAATACCATCGATCAGTCAAATTACGACTGTTGTTAAACAAACTGAATCGTTTTATGACAAATGGAGCGATGGTAATTCTGGTAATATGTCAATACCCGATGATGAATATTATAATTACATAAATAAAAAAATAGATGAAACATTTAAGGTGGATATGTTAGAGTGGTGGGCGGCTCATCAAAGCGAATTTCCAATTTAAAATTGGCAAAACGGGTATTGGCAATTCCTGCTTCAAGTGCAAGCTGTGAGCGGAATTTTTCCACTACTGGGAGAATTCTTGAAGAAAGAAGAAGTAATCTTCAACCTGAAAAGGTAGATATGATTCTCTATCTTCATGATAATTTGTGAATTTTTAATATCTTTCTTGAGTATAGGGTTTCGTCAATCATGTTGGTTTTTTACTTTGCAAACTGTCAAATATTTATTGCATTTATTATATTTTACCTTGAGTCATGAAAGTTTTTAATCCAACATTTTTCATTATTTTTTTTTACAATATTATATAATACAATTATCTTCTTTTGTTAAAAATTTATATTATAAAATAAATTATATTAATATTGTGCAATTAGATTATATTTTCAAAATACTATTTATTATACATGCATTTTTTTAAATAGCGATTTATTTTTATTTTATAAATTAAATAGTAAATTAAATACAATATATTATATAAATACGCTTGCCTCGCCAACACTATGTTCATTCCTATCGTTACCAATACCCTAGGCATGTTTGGAAACGAGGCCCTCAATTTCATTAAAATTATAGGAAAAAAAATGAGACAGATCTCAGGGGACCCCAATGAAGGATTTTACCTTCGCCATCAGATTTCCCTAGAAATTTGCCGGTCTAATTTTTTAAATATTCACTCTTCTCTTGGATGATATATACCCCCCCCCCCTTTTTTTAAAACCCATATATTTTTTTTTATAGTCTTTTTTAATGTCTTCATAGATCATATATATATTATATATTTCTTTTTTTTATATTTAATTTTTAATATATCCATTTTAATATATATTTTTTAATCCTCTGTAATTTTAATGAAAATCAAAAAATAAAATACAGTTTAATATAAAAAAAAAAAAAATATTATATTCTCAAAATATTTACCATTTTTATAAATTAAATATTAGTTTTATTTTTTTTAAATGCAATATAAAATATAGTATATGCTCAAAATATTATTACCATTTTTATGAATATTAGTTTTATTTTTATAAATGCAATAATAAATATAGTATATGCTCAAAATATCCATTTTTATAAATAACAGTTTTATAATTTTTATAAATTCAATATAATATTCTCAAAATATTAGCTTTTTACATGTATTTTTTAAATAATAAGCGATCTCGCTGAAAAATATGGTAAAATACCTCATAGGTGAATTTTTGTATACCAGGTCGAATATAATTTTAAAAAATTCCGAGCCGGGGAAATTTTTTTTTAAAAAATATCCGGGACGGGCCTTAAATTTTTAAATCCGGGCCGGGCCATAAAAAATTTTTTTTAAAAATATCCAGGCCGGGCCTAAAAAAATTTAAAACCAGGCCGGGCCGTGCAAATGGTGCCTCTGCAGGTCTCTGATTTATATGTTACCTATTTGAATTATATGGTAGAAAAATTCTATTTTTAACAGCTATCTATAGTGTTACTCTTACTACTATTGCATAAATGACTTACCCTGAATTCATAGTGCGATCGCGATTTAGACGCGATATCGCTGCGATCGATCAGCTGATGGATCGCAGCGATTTTGCAAAGCGATTGTTAAATCAGACACTGTTTACTGCGGATACGACTTTATATTAATTCAAAATGGTAGCCATCCTCAAATTAATATTTTTTTACAGAATGATGTAGAAGAGTAGAAGATTAAATAATCTTAATATTAATAAAAGAAAGGAAGGTGAATTTTACATCCTTTTTCCAAAACTATTAAAAAATGACTCAAAATTTTTTAACTATATGAGAATGACAAAAGTAATTTTATTCTATTTTATCTATAATTTATTTTAATTTAGGAAACATTTTATTATATACTAAAATATATAAAACCTTTATTATATACTAAATGTACAAATTTTAATAAACATCCTATAAGTGTAGAAGAAATGCTTATGATTTGTTTAAGGTAAAAATAAAGCAATTTATTATTTAAATATATTTTTTATTTAGATATTTAGCAACAGGCTGTAGATATCCTACTTTGGCCTATTCTTTCAAAATAGGCATATCTACAGTCCAGAAAATAATTAGGACAACATGCCAAGCTATACGACAAACTTTGATAGGCAAACATATGCCACCACCTACTCTCAATGACTTTGAGAGGATAGTAAAGGTATAGTATACATATAAATTAAAAGGAGTTTGAAGTGAAATGGAATTTACCAAATTGTGTGGGATGTATTGATGGAAAACACTGCAGAATTAGAAAGCCACCTCATTCTGGCAGTGGGTTCTACAATTATAAACACTTTTTCTCTGTGGTTTTACAAGGTTTGTGAAATTATTTTTTATTTATGCTAATTAAATATTTCCATATTAATAAACATTGTAATGAAAACTTGATAACAAAAATATAATTTTTGAAAAATATTATTTATATATTGTAAAAACAAGAATTGTGGATGCCAAAGGCAAATTTATAACAGTCGATGTAGGAAGTTTTGGCAGTGAATCTGATGGAGGTGTTTTTGCTAACTCCAAAATATACAAAATGATAGAAAATGGAGAGATACAATTACCTCCTTCTAAAAGATTGCCGAATTCCAGCCTCCTTTTCCCACATTTTTTGTCACTGATGATGCCTATCCTTTGAAGTCATATATTTTAAAGCCTTATAAAGGTATAGTAAAAGAATATATTAACTTAATTATATCATATTTATATAATATATTAAAGCAATGGCATTATTAATGGCCATTATTTTAATTATTAGGAATTTAAAATTTTATTAGTTATATGTTAAAATTTGTAGTGTTGTTAAAAAGATGAGTTCTTACGACTTGCGACTCGAGTCATAGTCGTAAAAAACGGCTCCGACTCAAGCAGATCAAGGAGCCGCATGAGTCGGCTCACTTAGTCGGCTCAGAGGGTAGCTTGAGTTTATTTTAAATTTAGAGCCAAAAATTATTTTTATGTTATTGAGAAATTAAATAATAATGTAGAATTTTATTTATTTATTTTTAGTGAAATAATTTATTTTATTTATATTTTATTTAATGCCAAATAATATGTTTTGATTATAATAAAAATGGATTTATTAAAAAAAAATTAATATTTTTTTAAATAAAAAAAAATTAATATTTTTGAGAGCTAAAAATTTTAAGCAAAAAATATTTTTTGAAGTACAAAAATATTTTTGAAACATATTTTGCTAATTTTTTGATAAAATTTTATTCTTTTGTTTTATCATAAAATTTTATTCTTTTCTTAATTATATCATAAATAAATAATCTTTTAGGTCAAATCTTCTATAGTTTTTTTTATATTATTTTTATAAATATATCTATATTTTAAGTTTATTATTAGAGGTGGCTTTTTCTAAATAATTTTTTTATAAATATATCTATATTTTAAGAATATTAAAAAAGGTGGTTTTTCTTTTTCTAAATAATATTTTTTCTAAATATATCTATATTTTAAGTATATTAAAAGAGGAAATTTTTCTAAATAATTTTTTTATAAATATTTATGTCAATAATGCGACAATTGCCATATGCGTTATTTTTTAAGATTTTTGAAATTTTTGGACACAAAAGGGTTATAATATAATTTATATTGTAAAGATATTATATTATAAATTCAATGAAGATGTTCCCTGGAAAAATGATAATTATCAAAATAGGTAGGTATTTTTAAACATACTTCAGTGAAGATGTTCTCTGAAAAGGTGACAATTGTCATAATCGTTATTTTTAAAGTTTTTACGCTAATGGGCATAAATATAGATTGCTAACATGTTAAATTAAAAATTATGAAGATGTACCCTAGATAAATTCTTAATCGTTATTTTTATTTTCAATATTTTTAATTTTTTTAGCCTAAATAGGCTAAAATAGGTATTGCAAACATTTAAATAAAACTTCAGTGAAGATGTACCCTAAAAAAGTGACAATTGTCATAATCGTTATTTTTAAAGTTTTTTAAATTTTTTTGACTCAAATGTGCAAATATAGATTGCTATTATGTTAAATTAAAAATGTAATGAAGATGTACCCTAGATAAATGACAATTGACATAATAGTTATTTTTAAAGTTTTTTGACGTAAATAGGCTAAAATAAGTATTGCTAACAACATGGCTAAATAAAACTTCAGTGAAGATGTACCCTAGAAAAGTGACAATTATCATAATCATCATTTTTAAAGTTTTTTAAATTTTTTTGACGCAAATGGGCATAAATATAGATTGCTAAGATGATAAATTAAAAATTTAATGAAAATGTACCCTAGATAAATGACAATTGTCATAATAGTTAATTTTAAAGTTTTTTAAATTTTTTTGACGTAAATAGGCTAAAATAAGTATTGCTAACATGTTTAAATAAAACTTCACTGTAGATGAACCCTAAAAAAGAGACAATTATCATAATTGTTATTTTTATAGGTATTTAGATTTTTAAATTGTTAAAATTTATTAGATAGTGAATGATAAAAGTTATAAATTTAAAATATAATTGTCCTACATATTATCATCACCTTATGCTTATAGCCCAGCCTACTTTTACATGTATTTTATCACTTGTTTATTTATATTTACAGGTAAATATATTAAAAAACTCTACTATACCCTCTACCCTAGCCCTATATTTTAAAAAAAATTTGGTATGAAATTTTTGTTTTAGATGTCTTTACATATTGTCAAATAATTTCTATTTTTAATTCTTATAAAAAACAAGACGCTAATATTCTTCTGTATAATATAAGTTTCTAATTCATGATAAAGAAACTTAGAAAACAGTCGGAATTTACTAGTCTATAGACTCAAATCAATTGAATAAGATTTTACTTTTTAAAAATTAAAATTCTTTTTTTAGATTTTTTTATTTATTTATATTATATAATTTATTTATTTTTTTCGCTTGATTTATTTTTTTAATTATTATTTTTATATAAATCATGTTCGCCTTCGCTTATGCCATTATAAATGGAAATAATTAATAAACATGAGAAAGTTAATAAATAAGAAAATTATTATTAAAAAAAATAGGTGAGGAACGACAGACTAAATAAAAATAATTTTTTTTAAATATAAAAATGGATTTTTCTCTTTCTAATTCTATAGATGAAGATTTCCAATCGACCTCACAGTCGCAGCAGGAAATTGAGGTATAATTATGTATTTTATTTTTTTGTTAATTATAAAATATAATTTTATTTTGGTATGCTTGAAAATGAACTTATTCTTATTTGAGCAAAACTATAAATACTAATATCAGAGAAATCATATGCACGGCCCGGCCCGCATCTTTTTTAAAATTATATTCGCGGCCCTACTTTTTTAAAAATAGATTATAAATATTATTGATTTTTATAACTAATAATGGCGATTTCAAATATTTGGTTTTAAAATATACTGCCCGGCCCGATTTTTTTATAAAAATTTTTCAGAACCGGCACGGTCCGGATATATTTAAAAAAATTAAAATACGGCCCGACCCTAAACTAATGATGGGCATATTAAATGATATAATTATATATATAAATTCTGTGGCAAAATAGGAAATTTGCAATTCAACCAGGTTTCTATTTTTTAAATTATTTTGCTTATGATTTTTTTTTTCAAAATTTACAGAAAAGAAATAATTACGATTATGTAATGTAATAACATTTACTGAGTTAGAAATTTTTAAAATAAAATAAGTTTCTATTTTAAGATTATAGTTCCTGTTGTGTTTTCTTAATGAATTATATATATTTAAAATTATAATAATTACAAAGAAAATTTCCTGCTAATTATTTTGATAGGATTTTTTTTCCGGGAAAAATTTTTTCCGGCTAATTATTTACTAGAATTTATTTTTCCTGGGATATAGTTATTTTAAAAATGGGGAATTTATTTCCGGGGAATAATTTTATATGGTAATTTTTTCCCGATAATTATTTTTTTTATTTCCAAATACCCTTCGACGAGCCAAATTTTTCAAGATAGACCCGGCCCTAATTATTTTTTAAAATAATTATTAATTTTATATAGACTTCTACTGAGTCATTTAGGTGTATTTCAATGTTGGAAATGAATGGGGATGATTCCGTGAATAGTTCTGATATTTTTAATTTTAAGAATTATTTCTACCATACTCCAAAAAAGACACATAGGAAATGTTCTTTATGCCAGAAGATGTATAGAGTTAGTACGGCGACAAGTATATATTTTTTAAATAATCATTCATAATTTTTACAAATATTTTATGTGTGTTAATTCAATAAAAATACCAAATTATCAGAGTTGTTAAACCATCGCGCTACCGCTTTCGCTGCCCATCAAAAAAAATGTAAATGGCTTCCATGATAATGTTAAAAAAATGCGCCATATATACATACCTCATGACAAAATTTGAAAACTACGTAGGTAGTTTTCTTGACCCAAGGATCAAGAAAATCTTTATCCCTAGTTTTATGAATTCATCCGGAGATATTACGAAAGATTTAAAGACTTATTTAATAATTATCAAACTTCATCCAGTCAAGATTATGATTATGAGGATCCCGACTCTACTATGATGTCGGTAAATATATTGAATGAGTTGAGAAGGTAAATATAATTCTAATTATTTATATACAATCATTCATATTTAATATTTAGAGATGCCTGTGTTAAGAAAAATCCGGCTTTAGACGAGATTGAGGATTATTTGGCGGATCCTGTGGCTAAGACAACAGTGGATGTTCTTGGTTGGTGGTCTGAAAATTCCAATAGATTCCGTAGGTTGTCGAATATGGCGAGAGATTATTTAGGGCAACAAACAACATCGGTTGCGAGTGAAAGATTGTTTTCAAGGGCTGCTAATATTTATACCAACAAAAGAAACAGAATGTCATCGTCAACTCTGAAAGAATGTCTTTCATTAAATTCATGGGACATTAATATATTAAATTTAAAGGAAGATTTTTGGAAATAATTTTTTAGCAGATTTTATTTATACATTTAATATAAAGTGAATGTTTTTTTTATAAATAAAGAATATATATAGTTAAAAAATGCGTCCCTATTTATTTTTTTTTAAATTTATAAAATAGTTTTATCGAATCGACGTAAGATATAAAATAGATATTTTAACTAAATGATCTTGTAATGAAATGAACTTGACTCTAGCATAAATTCAGACTGTTTTGTAAGTTTATTTCATGAATTCGAAGATACAGAAGAATATTAAAGTCTTGTTTTTTATAAGAATTTGAAATTATTTGACAAAATGTAATGATATCTCAAACAAAAATTTTAAGCTAAATTATTTTTAAAATAAGGGCTCGAGTAGAGGGTATATTAAAGTTTTTTATATATTTACCTGTAGTTATAAATAAAACATGTTATAATATACATGAAAAAATAGGCAGGACTATAGGCATAAGATGATGATAATATAAAGGTACAATTTTATTTTAAATATATAACTTTTATCATTCACTATCTAATAAATTTTAACAATTTATATACATTTTTAAATTAATTGTTTAATAGGTTAATATAAAATAAATTGATTTAAACAAACGAATATATAAAATATAAGTTTTATTTATATGAATAAAATTATAATTCATGCTAAACATTGACTTTTTAATTAATTAAACAATTTGATATATAAATGCCATAATAACAACACGCGAGCTTTTAAATTAACATGATTAAAATCTATATTTTTATCGATTTGCATCAATAAAATTATAAAATAACGATTATGACAATTGTCACTTATCTAGGGTACATCTTCACTGAAGGTTTATTTAGATATGTTAGCAATACTTATTTTAGCCTATTTAAGTCAAAAATTTAAAAAACTTTAAAAATAATGATTATGACAATTGTTACTTTTCTAGGGTACATCTTCACTGAAGTTTTATTTAGACATGTTAGCAGTACTTATTTTAGTCTATTTACGTCAAACAAATTTAAAAAACTTTAAAAATTACTATTATGACAATTGTCATTTATCTAGAGTACATCTACATTAAATTACCTGTTAAAGAAACATATTTTTGCCCATTAGCGTCACAAAAAAATCTTATATGTTCAAAAATACCTAACTATTATGATAATTATCATTTTTCCAGGGAACATCTTCATTGAATTTATAATATAATATCTTTACAATATAAATTATATTATAACCCTTTTGTGTACAAAAACTTCAAAAATCTTAAAAAATAACGCATATGACAATTGTCGCATTAAAAAAAAGTTTGACATAAATATTAATAAAAAAATAATTTAGAAAAACCACCTCTTTTCATATACTTAAAATATAGATATATTTATAAAAAAAATTATTTAGAAAAAGAAAAACCAGCTCTTTTATATATTCTTAAAATATAGATATATTTAGAAAAAAATAATTTAGAAAAACCACCTCTTATAACAAAATAAACTTAAAATATGGATATATTTATAAAAATAATATAAAAAAACTATAGAAGATTTGACCTAAAAGATTATTTATTTATGATAAAATTAACAAAAGTATTTCTTAAAAAAGATTTAAAAATTTATAAAAAAATCAACAAAATATGTTTCAAAAATATTTTTTTATTTCAAAAATTATTATTTGCTTAAAGTTTTTAGCTCAAAAATATGAATTTTTTTTTATTTAAAAAGAAACAAATAAATAAATCCATTTTTATTATAAGATCAAAACATATTTGAAATAAAATTTAAAAAAATTTTTTGTTTGATAATAATAAAATATTAACATTAAATATAAATAAAATAAATTATTTCACTAAAAATAAATAAATAAAATTCTACATTATTATTTAAAATATCTCAATAACATAAAAATAAATTTTGGCTCTAAATTTAAATTAAACTCAAGCTAACCTCTGAGTCGACTAAGTGAGCCGACTAAGCAAGTCGACTCGAGTCTGAGCCGTTTTATCGACTAGAAACTAGGCTCGAGTCGTAGCTAAGTTGACTCGGCTTAGCCGTTTAACAACACTAAAAATTTGTTTCCCTTATTATTTTAAGGTATCCTTACCCCTCAACAAGAGGCCTTTAATTATCGGATATCTCGTGCTAGGATACAAGTCGAATGTGCATTTGGCATCTTGAGTGCTAAATGGATGATTTTTGATCATCCTATGGATACAAAACTATCACTTACTGAATATATCATAAAAACATGCACATTACTACATAATATAATTATTGATAAGGAAAGATTTATTTCTTTTAATCCTAAAATAAAATCACCTCCTGAAAATTTATTTAAACCACAATCAGTTAAATCAGCAACAAATATTGCAAAGTTTAATAGAAATTTATTATGCTTATATTTATATAAAAATCCCATATTATAGATATTTATTTTGTATTTTATATAAAAATCTTGTTTTATATTTTATATAAATATCTTGTTTTGTATTTTATATATATTATAATAAAAATAAAGTTATTATTAATATAGTCTAAACTCATTAAATATATTTGTAGGAATATGTCACTAAAAAAGTTATATAGATGTTCTAAATTCATCTATTTAAAATATTTTTATAAAGCAAATAAACATAAATTACCAGTGTCATTAAACTTTCTCTTAGGACATTTATAATATTAACTACCAGATTCAACAGAAGATCCTTCATTATAAATAATATATTTTTAGATATTATTGATTACCAAACTCACAAGCTTAATTAATATAGGACTTTTGGGAATAATTATATCATTCAATGTATTTCACAAATTATTTATTTCAAATAAAATAAATACATAAAAAATCAAATAAAATAAATATATACAAAATAATTTTATTCAATTAAAATCTTTTATAACATCAAATATTCTAGTTGTTAATTCTTTTTTTTCCTGTTTTGTACAATCATCTAATTTTTCTTTCAACATTAGACATATTCCATATTCAGTTGATTTATTTTTAAGCAATTCAAATGTTAATAATGATTTTTCTTTTTCAAATTTAATTAGGTCCCTATATTCATCTATTTAAAATTTATCAAAAAATTAAAAAATATAAATTACCCATATTATTGTTCTTTCTCTTAGGATATTTATAATATGAACTAGGTGATCCAACACAGGGTATAGATTCTTAAATATAAATAATATAAGTTTTTAGAGAATATTAATTACCAGAATCATTAAGATTTAGTGTTACAGAATCTTTATTAATAACTGTAACATCTGATGTATTGTCAGTATCAATGAAATCACCTAAATAATAAATATATTTTCAATTAAAATGCTATATTTTACAATCATCTCTCTCCCCTGTCATTTCATTAAAAATATCACGAACCTCTATAGAACTAGAGTCCTCTTTATCTAAAGAGGACTTTTGAGACCTAGGTGTTATGGTTTCTACCATGAATAGCATATCCTGATAGAAAAGCCAGGTGATTTGATGGTCAGCCTCTGACCCACTTTTCAATTTAACTAACTTTTGTCTCTTTTATCAAACAATCTCTCAAATTTTTCCAGAGAGATTTGAGAGATGTTACTAAAAAAATTTATAAATATAATATGTATGCATAATTATTACCATTCGTCTTATACTCTTGAGCTAATAATCCCCAAACTTTGTTCTTGTAAATATTATTTTTATATAAATGATGGTGCTTATTATATAAGCACTCATATTTTTTAACTGAAAGAAAAAATGAAGATTTATCTATTTTATAAAAAAAAATTAAATTTAAATCATAATCATAATTTTAACTTGATTATTATTTGTTATTGTATCTTCGAAAAATGTTGCCATTGAATTCATTTTATTTTAAATTTAGTGCTAAATAAAATTTTGAGCTAAATTCACCAAAATCTGTATTTAACGAAGCACTATTTCAAAATCTCGCGATAAACACAAAATGATTTGTGTTTTGAAAAAATCGCGGCGATTAGCTCAATTCTGGGTGACTGAAACAAGTTAAATATCATCTACCCATTTTGAATTTTAAAATAAATTTTATTATATTTCTTATTTTATAATTCAATCTTAAGTTGTATAAGCTCATAAAGAATAATATTATGCATTTATTCTTTATTTATTAAAAAATGCACTTCTTATACTTATTAGTTAAAAAGTTAAGATAAAAAATCAATACAATAATAATAAAATAATTTTTTAGATTAAACATTGTATATTATCATTTTATTATATTCAAAATAAGGCTTCTATTTAGCAAGCGACAATAAAGACAAGAAGTATACACAAACAATAATATTGACACGATTAACAAATTGTTATAAAGTATTCTCTTTTTGCCAAGGAATCTGATTTATATTAAATACCCAAAGGCTCTTTTAAGGGCCATTTAAAATTTGTAGAAGAAAATAGGTATAAGATGATAAAAGTAAAAAATTTGAAAATTTTTTTGTTTTAAAATGTAGCTTTTGTTTTGATCCAAAGAAAAATTTATATTTTTTATATTCAAAAAAGAAATAAACAACTTTTCATTATACAGTGAAACGAGTGTTAAAAATCAACTAACAATAAAAGGGAATAAATCAATGATATATATAACATAGATTGGCGATTCATTCATTAAAAACGTCCTCACATTGCAATTAGCTGTAGCGCCATTTTGTAGCTTGAACGTTGATCAAATGCCTCATCATTATTATTATTATATTTTTAAATTCTCTATATCAATACAAAATAAATTCTCACCTCAACTGATGATTTTAGCAAGTTCTTCAATTCATTTTATTAGTAATCTAAAATATAAGACTCAAGATATACATATTTAAAAAGCCACAATACCACCCTTCATGCAAAATATTCCATACTAAAAAAAACCTTAACACACAAACTAAAACAAAATCTACCTAAACAAATCCTTGAAACTAACTCAACGCTTCTAAAATAAAAACAAATCCTAGAAACTAACCCAACACTTCTAAAAGAAAAACAAATTTATTTTCGATAATATCAATAATAATATCATTTTATAAAAAAAATAAAATTATATCAAATATAACTACAAAATTACATAAAAAAAACACGTGATTATGAGTGACGTGTTATAATATATACTATATATATTTATAACTACAATTATATCTAATGTAAAAAAAAATATATAATGTAAACGTATTTACGAATACGACATGCCACCCCTTTATGGGATCGTGGCATATCGTTAGATATAAAACAAAAACGCGGAAAAAAAAATATCTACAAAAAAAAACTTACGACATTATTTAAAGAATAATCTTCTTAAATAGACATTGGATTCACCCAGAAATCATCAGCTCGTGCCATTTGCGAAGCATCAACTGTTAGTGTATTGGTCACTAATCTTTGCAAAATATCTCCTCCATCTGTACCTCGGACTCCATTCAAGAACTGATCCCGAACATCCACACGACGAATATCCACGGAAGGTCTCTCCATCTCCTTATCCAACCCTGAGGGAGTGTTGGTTGTCTTCCCTCTGAATCGTGATGTCCCCGCTTCTGTCCTTGATAGATACGATTTTCAGATATGGCCTCCAGGGGACGCGCGTCTCCCGCGATAGCCGAGAACACTGGTGCCGTAAATGTCCCACCTCTTGACAATTAAAACATCTACGTCGTCGCGTCTCCTGAATCGGGGGCTGATTCTCATTAGCGGAACCCGTTGCTAGCGTCATCCCTTTGTTTTTCTTTATAAGGGTAACCTGTAAATAAAAATCTCCCATGTCAATGAGCCGGGATAGCGTCTCCATCTTGAATATTAATTTCCTAATATAAATTCTACAAACGAGGGAAAAGAAAAAAAAATATAAAATAAAATATTACCTTACCCTTTTAATAATATAAATGTTTTTACACACAACTTCCAAACAAAACTTTATCAATTAAAGTTTTTAAATTAATTTTCTAATTTAGCTCTCTAAACGAGACAAAAAAAAATAACATAAAATATTAACCTACCCTTTCAATATAAAGAAGATAAATGTGTTCATACACAACTTCCAAAACAAAACTTTATCAATTAAAGTCTTTAAATTATTTTTTTTTTTAAACTTTACAACCGAGACAAAAAAAAATATGACATAAAATAATATTAACTTACCCCTTTCAATATAAAGAATATAAATGTGTTTATACACCACTTCCAAAAAACTTTATCAATTAAAGTCTTTAAATTATTTTTTTTTAATTCAAATTTTACAAAATAAAGGTTTTAAATTAATTTTTTAATTTAAACTTTCCAAACGAGACAACAAAAAAAAATATAAAATAAAATATTAATTTACCCCTTTCAACATAAATAATATAAATGTACTTATAACAATTTTCGAAAAAAAAAACAACTGTACCAATTAAAGTTTATAATTACAACATTTATAATTATAACCTCAACCAGGCATCTACACCCTTCACTCCCTTTACAATACTTTTTAACAAAAACAAAATATGCCGAAATCAGAAAATCAATATCTCTCTTATAACTCACAACAACATATTAACAAATGTTTTTATCTTCTCTTTACCATAAACCTTCCATCTCATAACATTAAAATATATATATACTTTCTTTTTTTTACAAGAAAACATAACAAGCTTGCCGATAAGTAATTAAAATATCAAATCAGATATCAAATCAATTTCTCTACTCCCTATATGACTCCCCTTTATCCATTAACAAAATAACATACTACCATTTTCCATTTTTCAACCTTTATTTATAGCTAACAACTGGTAACCTCAATGAATATCAACCTTTCCCATTACAAAACATGAAATAATTTAAACCAATACTAAATACATCAAAACAAAAAAAATTACCAACAGTTCATTTACATTTAATTTCCCTTTTATGCTTAATTTTTACATAAATATATATACGTATCACTTTAAGCCTCTCCTATTTGATCCTTTACTTCCCATTCCCAAATACAATACATTACCCAAACCATCATTTACACATTATATATTTGCTCGGAAACGAGTCTAATCCTTCGGGATGCACCTTCATTTTATTTATATATATATTTTCATTTTCATATTTATATTATCATATGAGGTACCTCAGATTTACTCCCGCGGTCGTATATGATCATTGTGGCGCATAAATTTGCCCCCCATTTCTAATTGAATCAAGTTCAACTTTGAACCTCTGTTTACCCCAACAATGCCCTTGGCCCATTTCTTGCCCCTTCCGTCAAACAAACGAGTTCATACTTTTTCTCCAACTTCAAACCTAATCTTTCGGTCCTCCAAAACTCCCTTCTAGTGACTCTCGGCCCTTAGAAAATCTAGGGGAACCCTAGTCCTCCGGCCCAAAAACAATTCAGCAGGTGTCACTCCCTCCTTATTACTGGAATTGAGGTAATACAACTGGGCCAAATACGTCCCATTCCCTTGATTGCCGGCTTTCCTTATCCAATTCTTAACAATTGATACCATCCTCTCAGCTTGAACATTTGAGCTGGGATGATAGGGCGGGGTCAAAATGTGTCGAATCCTAGACTCTTTACAAAACTGCTTGAAATTTTCGCTAACAAAGGCAGGTCCACCATAAGATACACTGGTATCCGGCAATCCGAACTTGGCCATTAATGCCCTCAATTTTCTTACAACAATTTTCGTGGTATATCTATGTACCTCCTCGTACTCTATCCATTTCGAATACGAATCTACCACTAAAAAATACGACCTTTTATCTAAATCGAAAAAATCAACATGTTAGTGTTCCCACGGTTTTCTCGACCTGGGCGATATCTGACCTACCTTCTTTCGGGGCATCGCCGCGCACGAATTACACGGCTCACATTTCCTTGTGATATTTTCAATATCTTTTCCCATACCCGGCCACCAAACATATTCACGGGCCCACGATTTCATCTTCCCTTGATCTTGTTGTCCAGCATGTAACAAATTTAAAATTTTACCCCGTAATTTGAACGGAATTCCGGCACGATTACCCCTCATTAAACAATCATTCACCACAGACAATTCCTCTTCCACCTTTTTAAAAACTTTACAATCCTCTTCCCAAGGCTTTTTCCCCATTACACATAACTTTATCCTAGTCATTTCTCTATCTCTCATTGTACTCAACTTAAGATCCTCCCAATTGGTAGGACCCCCTTTGAGCATATGCGAAAGCGAACAAACCAGGGCCTTTTCACTGTTTCGAACCTTATCCTTGTTCCCTTCATCATTTCCTTCATTTAATCCTAATCGAGACAAACTATCAGGCAAACAATTCTCTTTGCGGCAACGATATCGGATTTCCACATTAAAGCTGCCCACCAACAACAACCAACGTTGTAACCGGGGAGACATCATTAACTCCCGATTGTTTTTCAGAAATAAGTGAATTAACGGCTTGTGATCAGTAAAAATTACAAATTTTTTACCAATCAAATATTCACGACATTTTGTCAACCCGAAAATCACAGCCAGGGCCTCCTGTTCAATCACAGAATACCTGGTCTCTACCTCACGAAAAACACGCGAGAAAAACAATATGGGTCTCTCCAAGCCCTCTATTACCTGTAATAACGCCCCACCAACTCCTTTATTCGAAGCATCTACCGCCAAGACAATTTCCAATTCATTATCAAAACACACCAAAACCACCTCTTTTCCAATTTTTTCCTTTAAAATTTCAAAAGCAATCTGCTGTACATCCTTCCACTCAAAATGAATTCCCTTTTTCAATAAATCATACAACGGCGCCGCAACCTTTGCAAAATCTTCCACGAACCTGTGGTAATAATTGACCATACCCAAAAAAGACTGCAACTCAGCCTTAGTGTCAGGCCGTTTCATGTTCGATATATTCTTCAAATTTTTATCCAAAGGTTTCACCTCAATTCCATTAATTCGATGACCCAAATATTCAACCTCCATTACCCCCAGAACACTTTTCTCCTTACTAGCTCTCAAGCCTTTATCACGAATTCTCCTAAACACTTCCTCCAAACGTTGATTATGCTGCTCCGGCGTCACGCCAGTAATTAACACATCATCCATATAATAAAATACTCCTTCTAATCCTTGAAAAACTGACGCCATGATCCGTTGAAAAATGGGAGCAGATACGCTCAACCCAAATGGTAATCTACAAAACGTGAACAATCCCTTTGGAGTCGTTATCGTCAATAATTTACGGATTTCCTTTCTCAAAGGTAACTGCAAATACGCCGACGAAAAATCCACCTTGGAAAAATATTTCGCACCCTTCAACTGAGCCAAAATCTCCTCAATCCTAGGCAATGGATATTTAACCTCCACCACCCATCGATTTACTGTGACCCTGAAATCCGCACAAAGTCTTAATTTACCATTTTCCTTTTTAACTGGCACTAACGCGGTTGCCCATTCGCTATATCCCACAGGAATAATAATGCCGTCTTTCACCCATCTATCTAATTCCTCATCGATCTCCTTCCTCCATTCGAAAGGAACTCGCCGACAAGCCAAAAAGATCGGTGAAAAACCCTCCCTAAGTTGAACATCAACTTGATAATCATTTAAACAACCTAATTTTTCATCAAAAATGATGCCAAACTGCCTCACTAGAATAGGAATAGCTTGATTAACTTTACTCCAATCCTCTTTTTCCCCGACCATAATTTGCTTCTCATTTCCCTCATCATTAAAATCCAACTTACTCGATTTCTCCATCATCTCCTCCGAAATTTCACAAATTTTATTATCGGTATTATCCAAATTTCCATTCTCTCCAACATCCATTATTACATTATCACTAATATTAAAAATATTCCAAAAATTATTAGGAGGACTTAGCTTAGTAATCCAATCCCAACCCATAATAGTTTCAACATTTTCCTTTACTACCCATAAATCAAGAAAAAACATAGTATCGTTAAAATGCACCCCCAATTTACTTTTTCCTAAAACCCCAATTTCAGACCCATCAAATTGTCTGACACACATAGACTCCCTCTCAAGTGTTTTTCCTGGCCAATACTTATAGAAATTTTCGCTAGACATAATCGAAATGCTAGCTCCCGTATCAAATAACATATATATATTTTTATTGTCATCTTCAAATTAACCTTAGGACACAAACACTGTCCATTTAAGATCTCCGTCATTAAAATATTATATGTTTTAATCGGAGAATCAGCTTTATTTTATCTAAAAATTGGCATTCACATTGCCCCCTAAATTCACCTCGGAATTTAAATTTTTATTACTGACAATTACATTTCTTTTAACAAGATTTGGGGGACATCTTTCCCAAATAAAATTCTTAACATCCCTTCTAAGAGAATAACGGACAATATTCCTCGGATATTGTTCCCACCTAAATCGACTAACCTCCCTCCCAGAGAAATTACAAGAATGATTTCTTATTTTAATTCTATCATTCCCCTCATTTCGACTAATAATATTAAATGTTTTATTATGCAAATTATTCCGAACTCTCGGAGCCCCGACTCCTATATGATTCACTCTGCAATCATATAGTCAACATGAATTTTGAGATACCTCCATGCAGTCCACAGCTACATGTCCCGGCCTTTTACATTTAAAACATAATCTGGCCCCATTTAAACTAACCATTTTTACATTAGCATTTCCTATTTCAGGTCTCTTTAACGGAAATCCATCTTTAAACCTTTGCTCTGGGACTACGCAGGTATTTCTTTTATGTCCTCTCCATCCGCAACGATGGCAAATAATCATTTCCACAAATCTTTTATTTCTCGAAAATTCCTTATTTTCCTCGTAATCATTAAATCTCTGATTAATATTTCTATCACCCACCTGGCTCTTAACCGGATTTTTACTCTCCTTTATCAACGCATTGATGGCTTCTTTCATTCCTTTCATTTCCAAGAAGATCCTATCGGACCTTTCCCCAACATTTCCAGCCTTTATTTCCTCTAAAACATCTTTTAGATTACTTTCCAAGTCTGCTATTTTCTTCCCATAAATATCCGATATTAAATTAAAATACGTTTCCTCCATTTTTTTTATAAACATCTGACACCGCAGTGTCCTTCTTCCAACTGCAATACATTCCTGCCAGTACCGCGGTACCCCTTTTTACCAAATATTTCGCCAAAATCCCCAATATATAAATTATTACCATTATTCCAATTATCATTCTCTGTTTAATTAAATCCAACTCATCAAACTTTTTATACAAAACTTTAAGACCCAAATTCGTATATATTGAAATCTTAGCAGCCACACTGTAATCATCATGATACCTAAAAAAATGAACCTTTGGTCATGAATCTTTTAGTCAATACTAATACTCAATTACAAACACTTTAAATACTTGTAGAAAATATTAATTCAGCACCTTAAATAAAAACTTCACTATTAAAATCGTATAATGGTTAGTACAAATGCGCAGTCAAAAAAGTTTAAGAAAATTATATAATTAAAAATTTTTGTTTTACCTTCTAAACCGAATAACTCCTAGAAAACTATCAGCGTCACAAGGCACCACTAAAAAAAACCTTAACACACAAACTAAAACAAAATCTACCTAAACAAATCCTTGAAACTAACTCAATGCTTCTAAAATAAAAACAAATCATAGAGACTAACCCAACACTTCTAAAAGAAAAACAAATTTATTTTCGATAATATCAATAAAAATATCATTTTATAAAAAAAATAAAATGATATCAAATATAACTACAAAATTACATAAAAAAAACACGTGATTATGAGTGACGTGTTATAATATATATATATTTATAACTACAATTATATCTAATGTAAAAAAAAATATATAATGTAAACGTATTTACGAATACGACACATACCTCTATCTATTACACCCTTAAAAAATCCACCATATAATCTCCAATAAACCTTACCACCCAGATTCCTTTAACCCATATGGATCAAATGCCTCGATCATTATTTTTAAATTATCTATATCAATACAAAATAAATTCTCACCTCAACTGATGATTTTAGCAAGTTCTTCAATTCATTTTATTAGTAATCTAAAATATAAGACTCAAGATATACATATATAAAAAGCCACAATACCACCCCTCATTTCCAAGAATATTAGCTTTTATAGTTTTATCAAATTCACTTGATATTTCAATAAAAATCTTGTTACACACATGTTGTTCATTTATAGAATCTTTTAATTAAAAATAATAAATATATTATTTTTATATTTTACATATATAATCTTTTATGATTCCTGTCTTAATAATAAATATCGATGCCTAAAAATAGATCTATCCATCCCAAATGGCGAAGATTTTCCGGTTCATCTTTTGGAAGAATATAACCTAACAAATGAAATGGAATTTTGATGTCTATGGATTCAAATATTCTTAATTCGCTCCTCATCATGAATATAATTATTCAAGACTAAAAAACAGATAAGATATATATGTCTTTATATTATTAATTATTAAATTACAATTACAATATCGGAAAGGGTAAGTTCCACTCATTTAGTTAAACTACAACTGGGTACAAGGTTTGTTGGTATCCCTGAGAAAAAAAATCGGCATAATTTTATAAAAGGTGGGCCTTCAAAAAATTCACGTTCGCTCATTTTGGGCAGGTCTATGACCAACGTGCTAGATAAGATAAGAATAATAAATATCATAGATGCACCTATATTTATTGTAGTAGCTGGTACTTTTAATTTTATGTAATATAGTGGCTTATAACTTAAAACAATAATCACTCATAAGTTTATGTAAAAAATAGACCTGTATAGATAAAATTAAATAAAATCTACAAATTTTGTTACTAATAAGAGAAATAGGTGCTGTTAATTTTTTTATTTTGTATTATTAATTTTATTATAAAGGAAGAACTAAAGATAACTCCAAAAGTATATACTATTAAGATTCTCTTCATAGTTGATCATTTATTTTGTTTTGATTATTTCATTATAATTATAAATGACAAATAAAAAAATATCTTTTATTTTTTTTCAATAAATACATAATGTAATAATATCATTTTTTGCTTGAGTATAAATTATATTATATAAATCATTTATTTAAAGTATATTTAATAAGTATATAATGATACAAATGTATAGGCCTTGAAAAGGAAAAGATATTGCAACAATTCACTTTCATATTATTTTTGAGTACATTTTCTCATCACCTAAAAAAATTAATATAATTAATTAGCATAGATAATGTATTAGATCATAATTTTTATAATATGCCTAATATCTGGTCATTCCTTATACAATATAATTTTTAAAATATAAAAGAAGATATATATATTATTATATATGACTTATTGATTATTAAATTAAATTGCTTTCGTAAGATTCTGTCGCATACCAGTTCTCAATTCCTGGTTTCTTAAGTCAGCAAAATGATAAAAAAAAAATAGTATAAAATCTAATAATTGGTTACTTTTGAACAATTAATTTTACAAGAATTTGAAAATGGCTGTACCCAATTTCATGTTCAATGATATGATCACAAAAATCAATAAAGAGATTTGTGCCTATTAAAAAAATATTAAATTCATTTCTTTTAAATATTTGTATCTATTATTTTGGAAAAAATTAATACTTCCATTTTTTTAAAAATATTTTTATGTGTGATTTCATTTTGATAAGTTCTAAATGAACTTTCACATATTCTGCATAGTTTGGACATACTAGTAGAAGGTATCACCACCCCCCCCCCATTATTTTTAATATTTATTAGCATATTATTGATATTATTATCATTATAAGAATCACTAACCATTGCTGTAATGCAAACATCACAACGTAGCTTTTTTTCTTTAATAAGTTGGTGTACAATATATCCCAATATATAAATTGATACATTATCTAAATATAAAGATAATTTCAGGATATGTGGGTTTGTGTTTCTAAAATTATAAGATGAAGTGGTGGGTATGGGTACTAGATTGGCTATATGTTTGATAATGTTAACATCTATTTTTGATATAATTATATATTAATTAAAAATAATAAACTTGTGATAAGATATATGGAAATTGTTTACTATTTTATTTGTTTTATTACAATTTTGAACACAGCACACTCCCATTATCTAAATAAAATAATAAATGATAGTGATATTAAAAGACATGTTTTGTATGTATCCTAAAATGCATTAACATATGATTTATAAGTCCATACTGAATTATGTTAAACTATATTTTAAAAAATTAAAAGAAGGGTTAGTCTTAGAATCATTTTTTTTAGGTATAATCAGCTAATCTACGTTCATAAAAATTCACTAGACTAAGAAATTAAAACAAATTATAATCTTACCATAATATTTAAGAATATAAGAAAAATAATATATCATAAATGAAAACTTTTCAAAATAAATTATCTTTGTAGACTTCTTCTTATCTTATCTAGCACGTTGGTCATAGACCTGCCCAAAATGAGCGAACGTGAATTTTATGAAGGCCCACCCTTCATAAAATTATGCCGATTTTTTTTCTCAAGGATACCAACAAACCTTGTACCCAGTTGTAGTTTAACTAAATGAGTGGAATTTACCCTTTCCGATATTGTAATTGTAATTTATAAATTAATAATATAAAGACATATATTTCTTATTTGTTTTTTAATCTTGAATAGTTATATTCATGATAAGGAATTAGTTAAGAATATTTGAATCCATAGACATCAAAATTCCATTTCATTTGTTAGGTTATATTCTTCCAAAAGATGAACCGGAAAATCTTCGCCATTTGGGATGGATAGATGAATGGAAATATATTTTTGAAATTTTTTTGAGACTCGTTTTGGCAATATTATATATGTATTAATATTTCATGCTGACAAATAATGGATATCCAAACTACAAAATGGCTCTACAGCTGATTGCAATGTGAGGACATTTTTATCATGCATTTAATGAATGAATCGCCAATCTATGTTATATATATCATTGGAATAAATATAATAAAGTTTTATTTTAATTTAATACATATTGAAATTCAGGCTTGTTAATCGATCTTTTTAAAACGATCGAATCCCGATCTCGATCTTTTCAAAAAAAGATGATCGAAATCCAGGATCGACCTTTTTTTCTATTTAAATTTCTGAAGGAAATTTCTGACCGATGCAAAATTAACTAATATATGGTATAAATTTATTGTTATTGAATAATAATATAATATAACCGATGCAAAATTAACTAATATAAAAATAAATTAAATATGATAGAAATTTATTGTAATTGAAAAATAAATATGCTAAATGTATAACAATTATAATATATTTATTTATAATTAAAATTAGCTTTTAATAATAAAATTTTTTCTAAATTATCATCATTTAAACATCCGCGTCTTTCATTTAGAACATGTTTAGCTTTACTAAACAAGCGCTCCACAGGAGCGCTTGATGGCAAAGGTGTATTATATTCAATAAATATTTTTTTAAAATTAATATAAGTATTAAAAATATTCATGGAATCATCATTTGAATAAAAAAAAAAGTTTAACGGAACAACCATTTTGTACAGTATTTTTCCCAAAAAAGGCATCAATGTCATCCATACATTCATTTGAGGTATCCACAGATGGTTGTTCCTGAATATTTTTCAAATGAGCAATTAATCGTTCTTTTACCATCATATTTTGTGGCAGATTAATATAGGGCCAATTGAGTTTAAATTTAGGGTGAATCATGGCTGCCAAAATATTACTGTCTTCATACAGTGAAGGAAATCTATATTATGAAATGATAATTAATTTATTATTAAATAAGTGTTCATTTCATATAAATCAAATCAAGTATCTGCATAACTTAACCCTTTTAAATTTTACAGTCAAGTCTGGCACATCATCTGTATGGTATTTATTAATATTTGGGTCATATCATAAATATTGATTAAATTAAATGTAAGCTTAATACTTAATATACAAAGAAATTAACATTGTAATTTATTTACAAAGAATATTAGTCAAAATATTAGCTTAAAATTCAAATAATATAATAAATTTTTAATGTCCTCAAAGGCCCATTAATATTTTACTAGATATCAAAGGTTTAGTAGAACTGGCCTGTTAAAAAAATATTTTACTAAATTTGCCAGATCTTTGCAATTTTTTAATATATTTTGCAGATATCTGATAATATAAAATAATTGCATAAAAAAATATTACCTTTTATCAATACCTCTTAAAACACTATCTACAAGGGGCTGGCAATACCGCAGGCAGCTAAACTTCGTTATCTATTAATATCGATAGAACGGGAGTTAGATATCCCTGCCCCATATTATCCTTCCGTTCCAAGATTTTTAAAGATAGCCAAAGGTTCCATAACCTATAAAATTTAAATTTATTTAGAAAATATTATTGTATTACTTTTGCATATTCTTTAACAAAAAAACATTCATCTTGCCTGAACATTGTAAATCCAATTTGGTCAAATACTTGTTCCACTTCTGAAAACCTTTCAGAAAGCATTCTATCTATTAATTTCATGGATTGATAGTAAGAATTCCATCTTGTTTTGTTAGGAGTATTAAATATCTCCCTAAGTTCTCCAACAAAATATCCGCCATTTTTGACGACATATTTTGCTTATTAACTAAAGCAAAACATTTTGCAAAAGTTGATCGAGATATTCGTTTGTAATTAAGGTCACTATCTGCCATCTCCGCATCTGTTGTTGCAATAAGGTTAAGATTGTGGCAACAACAACGTTGATGTTTTGGTAGGCTGATAGTAGAAATAATTGGGTCATCAACGGATAATATGTCATCCAAATTTATCAATTCCATATCCTCATTACTCTCTTCTTCATTTTCTCCAAAAACTCTAGGAAAAATAAATTTATTTAAATATTTTTTGCTAAATATAAATATTACTTAAATGCCTTGACAAAGTTGGTTCCATTGTCAGTCACCATCCTCACCACCTTATTATGAATTTTATAGAACTTGTGGATACCCATGATTTCGTTGGCCAAAACATTATATGTTTGCCTCCCAATTATCCTCCTCAGTGCCAAAGCGGCTGACCTTCTCTTGATGGTTAAAGGATCCAGCCAATGTGCAGTAAGTCCAATAAAAGCCCTAATAAAATAAACATTATAAAATTTATATAAATATAATATACCTTCGATGACCACTCCAACAATCAGCAGTGGTGCATACATAAGAAACTTCAGACAAATCTCTTATAAGATTTGTCGTCATATCTTTAAAGGAAGCAGATATCCTGTTGCCCAGTGTTTGGCGACAAATAATTTTTGTCGCAGGAGAAAAAGTTTTAATCATTTTTTCAAATGAAGGATCATCAACCAGAGACAGTGGTTGGAAGGTGTCAATAATAAAATCCATGATAACTTTATCTGCTGTTTTTTGCGAAACAGCTGGAATGTTTAGATTGTTAAAATTTAATTTAGATTGTCTGGATTTGCTACCAGAACCACTTTGGTTTTGCTGCGATATATTTTTTTGTGTAGAGAATTCGTTGAGGTGTTTGGTAATCTCATTTTTAAATTCACTGTGCTTTTTCTTTATAAAAGAAAAAAATAGTATGTATCAAAGTTGGATGTAAATAACTTCTCTTGAATCAAATTTCATTTTTAAAATTTTATATGGAAATTTAAAGTTAAAAAAGAGAATGTACAGGCTGAATGTAAAACCTATATTAACAAAAAAATGATAAAGGGTTCAACACAAATTTTGTTAAACATATTAAAGTATATTATTTAATTTATACATGGTTAAAAAAGGTTCATATAGGTTATCTTAAATTTTAAGTTTACAATATTGTCTTTGTCTATCATTATTAAAAGTTGCCCAAGATGATATGGGTAAAGATTTTGATAAAATATTTTCCTATATATGAATATAATTAGCCTTTTTGGCATTTAAGAACTATGGATTAAGGCTTCAACAAATTTTGTTAAACATATTAAAATATGTTTTATTAGTGGTTAAAAGGGGTAGGTTATCTTAAAAATTTAAGTTTACAATACATTATTAAAAGTTGCCCAAGATGTTGTGGGCTAAAGATTTTGATAAAGTATTTTCCTATTATGAATTAGAGACCATCATGGGCCTATTAGGACCAAGCCTGGCCCAGGCTTATCGTAAAAAAAAATTATGTACACTTAACTTATGCAAATTTATTGGCCAAAATGAGAAAAAATTCATAATGAATTTTAGTAATATGATGAATAAAAATTCAAATTTCTATAATTTAAATGTAAGTTGTATTTGTTATATTTGTCCTATTAAATATCCTTATAAAATAAGCTAAATTTGAATTTAAAAATTTAGGCCCAAGCCCGCTATAAGATTTAAAAAATATCCCAAGCCCTGCCCAAGCCCATAAAATTATTTTATGTACACTTAACTTATGCAAATTTATTGGCCAAAATGAGAAAAAATTCAAATTTCTATATTTTAAATGTAAGTTGTATTTGTTATATTTGTTCTAATAAATATCCTTAAAATAAGCTAAATTTGAATTTAAAAATTTAGGCCCAAGCCCGCTATAAGATTTAAAAAATATCCCAAGCCCTGCCTAAGCCCATAAAATTATTTTATGTACACTTAACTTTACAAAGTTTCAATGCACAGAAACGTTTAACTTAGCAGTTCTTATTATTTCAAAACGCAAAGTCTTTATTTTTTTTTTACCTTTTTTTTTTATTAATTTCACAACAAGGATTAATATCTCGTCTTTATTTTTTTTAAAGAAATAAGAATTTTCAAAAAAAAAAACAATATATAAAAAAAAATATAATTATAATAATCATGAATTTCCACTTTTTTTTAGTTTATATATGATTATTTTTTACTTTATAAATATTAAATTATTTTACATAATAAATATTAAAAATATTTATATAATAATGTTCATGATGACTGGGCGAAACTTTAAAAAAAAATATTAAAAAAAAAATTCCAAACAAAAAAAAATATTTCATGACTCACAAAAAATTTTTTATTTAATATTAATAAATAAAACTATATATAATATAACTTATGCTAATTTATTGGCCAAAATGAGAAAAAATTCATAATGAATTTTAGCAATATGATAAATAAAAATTCAAATTTCTATATTTTAAATGTAAGCTGTATTTGTTATATTTGTCCTATTAAATATCCTTAAAATAAGCTAAATTTGAATTTAAAAATTTTGGCCCAAGCCCTATTTCAAAAATTTCCAAAGAACCCAAGCCCGGCCCAGGCCCGCTAGAAAATATGTAATTAAGCCCATACCCAGCTATGAATATAATGAGGCTTTTTGGCATTTAAGAACTTATGGATTGAGTCAAATGATACAAAAAATACTTCCAATTCAAAATATATTATTAAAAAAAGCCCTAAAAATGTTGTCAAGAAGAGGTATATAATCAAGCTCAAACTGAAACTATAATACTAATAAAAATAGATTTAAATAGATATTTATTTTTCTTTTGGTGAAACATTGATAAGTTCAATACAAATAACATTGAACTGGATGTTTTAATTATATTAAAGAAAGTCAAAATACATTATAAAGGCTTAATTATTACACTTCCATTTATTATAAATACTCTTATATTGAAAATTAAACTAATATAATTATAGTAATATTAAAAAATAAATGCCTAATTATTATATATAATATAAATAACATACTGTATTTAAAAATTAATTTTTTTTATAAAGAATCTGTATCTATTAGATTCTATTTCTGTAGGACCTGCTCAACTCAGGAATGTAATAAATTAAATTTAAACATGTTGACATTAAGATTATTAAATAAAAAAATTTTAAAAGAAATACTTGTAAATGTCTTTTTAAATTGGATGATGATATTTTTGATGATGAGATAATCTTCTTACATAGACGGCATTTGGTGCTGATTATATTATAAGAGTTGCTTTCATCCACTTCACATAAAGTAAAATACTTACATAATTTCAAAAATGGTAAAAGATTCTCATTCTCACTTATATCATCTGCTGTTACATCAATTAAATCTATAATGGACATAGCTCTAAATCTCGTTATATCTAAAATAAATGGTGGATAGGAAGTTGATAATGGAAATTGATAAAATATGAAGATAGATATTTTTTTAAAAAATAATATTTTAATTTAATTTTCAAAATTTTCATTTAATTTATTGCTTTTTAAGTAAAAAATTAATTTTTAAAAAGATCGGGATCGAATTTTAAACAAAATGATCTCGATCCTCAATTTAAGTCAGAATCATAAATCTCGTAAAATTGACAAATTTGCGATCGAATCCAGGATCGTCGATCTTTTGATTCGATCTTTTAACAACTCTGTTGAAATTAAATATGGACAAGCAATTAATTAACAAGATTAATCGTTTTTAAATTAATAAAAAGAAATTATGTTGTAAATATAAATTTGTAATAAAAAATGGAAATTTTTTTTTGATCTACTTTATCAATCAAGTAAGATTTTTGTAATCTAAAATTTTAAATCATTTTTTGTAAAAAGACTTTTTGATATTTGAAAATATTTTAGAATTTCTTAAATGTAATCTATTTTGAAATTTTGCACCAATTTATTTCGATAAAAATATGATAATACTATAAATTTTTATAATAACTTCGATAAAATAATTAATACATAAAAAATATTATTATAATTTATCAAAATATTCTTTTGTTCCACGAATTTGATGATGGTACCTATTTAGAAATTAAAAGAGTTAATATTATAATTATTAATACAAATCAATTAAAAGGATTACCTAATTAATCAGTTGCCCGCGATAACCCAACTCCAAATAGTTTTGCATGTGATTGTAAAAGTTAGTAAAGTCATAGGAATAAATCCGTGTAAGAGCTGAATAATATTCCCAATAATTTCATCTCTTGAATTAAGGCGGGGGTTTATTGCTCGATATTTATTTTTCAAGACTCCAAAAAAATTTTCGATGGGATTTAGCTGAGGTGAATATGTTGGTAGATATTCAATCCTATCTTTATATGCATCGATAAGATGGCTTCTATGGATAGATGCATTATCCATTACAATAATTGCATCTGGTGGTAAGACACTGATAAGCTCTGTCATAAAATCACGGAATAACAACCCATTATAAGCTCCTTCGATTATTTTATAATGGATTACCCCTCCAATTCCAATTGTACAAAGTATGCTTACATTTTTACCCTTAGAGGATGGAATTTTTATTACTGGACGGACATTTTATGGTGCCCAGGCATAGATTGGTACAACGTGCAAGTTTATTCCAGTTTCATCTAAGAAATATAATTTTTCTCTTGGGGTATTTAAGATCTTTACTCAATAGATTTGACGAATATTGATTGCCCCAGGAGTATTTCTTCTATCAGGCTCCTTGCCAGCTCTTTTTTTCGACCAACCTATATTTTTTATATATTTGCTAATTGTTGTTTTCGTTCTTGGACTACCAGGAGATAAATTTTCTATTATCTGCTGGATAGTAAGAGTATTATTATCCATCAATAAATTTATGATGAGTCTTTCAATTATGGAAGTATCTTTTTTTTTACTTCCTCTTTTTTGAATATTATATTCTTTTAAAGGTTCTCCATTTATATCTGGGAATGTGTCCCGTCTAAATTTATGAACTGATGCTGTAGACATTTCGACGTATTTTGCAATGTTTTTAATTTTTATCTGTTATCTTTCTGGCATTGATAAAATTTTAGTAACTATATCTATTTTTTCTTTATTCCAATATTTGTGTATTCTTTTTGGTCTTTGAATTCTCGACAAAGATTGGGAGTTTTCATTTAAATTGGAAAAATTAATATTACTATTGGATAATAAAGATTCTATATTAAACATTTTTTTTTAATATTTAAGATAAATTTTAAAAATTAATAAATATTTTTTTACTTATTTAAGAAAAATTTAAAAAATTAATAAAAGTTTAACACATTTTTTTATTTTTATAATTAAACACAACGATTAATCTTGTTAATTAATTACTTGTCCATATTTAATTTCAATATGTATTAAATTAAAATAAAACTTTATTATATTTATCCCCTTTTATTGTTAGTTGATTTTTAACACTCGTTTCACTGTAATGTGAATTCTCATAGCAGATTTGAATATGAATATTTTTTTAAAAAGTTTATATCATATTAGATTCTTATGGTTGAGCATCAAAGCAATTTTGATTTAGACAATATAACTTCTACAAGTCAGATAAATTTAGAGATAACAATATTTTTAAGAATATATTTACTATTGATTTGAAATGTAATTATTAAAAGTTTTAACCTAAAATTTTTATCTATATATATATGCTATAATCTATTTAATAGGTTGGGGCTCAATTTGAATCATTTAATGATTTGCAGGTATAAAGATAGCAAATATTATCCAATACTTTAACAAATATTTTTATCAATTATATGTTGTCTATTTAAATAATAAGAATATGCATAAATGAGATAAAAATAATTCCCAATGAATCATAACATATATTAGTCAGTTTGATTTAATTTCATATATTATCACTCAGAGATTGATTTTATTTTTTCTGCATGTATTTTATCAAAAACAGTAGAAATAACCTGAGACTTTAAAATTTTGCTTACAGATGAAAATTCACTAATAAAATTTTTTTCCTTCAAATAATTTAGGCTTCCAAATTATTCCAAATAATTTTATTTAATTCTATTTTTAACAGCTATTATTACTCTTACTACTATTGGCTTAAATCTCACTGATTGAACTAAGTTAAATATTATCTACCCATTTTGGATTTCAATTTAAAATAAATTTTATAATTCAATCTTAAGTTGTTTTACTTCTTATACTTATTGGTTAAAATATTTCAATTAAGTTAAAATAAAAAATCAATACCATAAACACTATAATAAAATAATTATTTAGATTAAATAATGTTTATTATCATTTTATTAAATTCAAAATAAGGCTTCTATGTAGCAAGCGACAATAAAGTCAAGAAGTATACAATGGAAATAAACAATAATATTGACACCTCCATATAATACCGAAAGGCCCTTTTAAGGGCCAGATAAAAATTGTAGAAGAAAAAGAGTTTAAATATATTAAAACATTAAGCTTTTGTTTCCATCAAAAGAGAAATTTATATTTTATATAAGTCAAATAAAAAGAATAAACAACTTTTCATTTTAATGTGAATTCTGATATAATTATGGAATAAATATTTTAAATTATATATTTTATTTGAATTTAATAATATCACCTTTGATTCAATTTTAACTATATTTCTTTATCCTAATTTTATTCTTAGCACATAAATTAAACTATCAAAAGTTTATAAAAATGATAGTATTCTTAAATCTTATTAGAAAATCTTTTATATTCATTGTTTTGCAAACTTGGCCTACATTTTGATCAATTCATTCACAAATCCTATAATCTTGCCTTATTTTCCAAAACATCTTTAATTTTTTTTATATCTTACCCTTTTAAATAGCCAAAATAACCTAAATCAGCCCATAAAAAGTTTCCCTGTTCTTTATTATTGCATTATCTAGAAGTGACTCAATAAAACAAATATTTTTTGAAGGTCATTTTTTATTATAAGATATATAATTTATAAAAAAATAGAATTAAATATAATAAAAGTGGTCTATTACTAAAAGGATTTAATGGCCTAATATTAGTTCCATGTGGTAGTACTAAAATAAAATAATATCTAGAATTGAGTCATATAAATTCTTTTTTATAACTTTTAATATTTAATAAAAAAACCTAATTCTCAGGCAGAATTTATCAATTTCATAATAACTAGCTATATTAATTCAGGTATTTATATATTTTTTTTATTACCTTATTTTAATTTAGCAAATAGAATTTTACAAGAATCCAAAGAAAATATAAAAAGTATATATTTTTAAAAATACTTATATTTTTTTTACCAGAAAATAAACCCATGGCCTATTCAAATCTTTCAAATATAGAAAAGGCAATTTTTAATTTTGCAAGATTATCATTAATGCTTAAGATAAAATTGAAAAACAGCATTCATTTTCCATTGAATATTAAAAAAAACTAATTGTGTATAAATTGTCTTTAATGTAATGAATATATAAATTATATATTTTGCTTATATTTATAATTTATATATATATTAATTTATTCATATTTGCCACAATATATTATATTATTTAACAATAAAATGGGTGTAGGTGCAAAATTTTATAAAATAATTAAAAAAATTTTTTTTTATTCAAATTCAAATATCATTAGAATAATATTTTCTAAACACTAGGAGATAATGATATTTGTTTCTAAAAATATTTTTTAAAATATTCTTTTAGAAAATACATTTGAAAATAATAAATCATATTTTTTAAAAACAATGTATGAATTTACAAAAAACATTGATTATAAAAAAACAAGATTGGTTTAATTAAAACAATAAGAATTTACAAAAAACAAGGTTGATTTTAATAAAACAATGTTAGATAATTTACAAAAAACAGTTAGTTTTAAAAAAAAATGTTCGAATTTACAAAAAAAAGGTTAGTTTTTAAAAAACAATGTTAGAATTTACAAAAAACAGTTAGTTTTTAAAAAAAATGTTTGAATTTACAAAAAAAAAGTTAGTTTTTAAAACAATGTTAGAATTTACAAAAAACAGTTAGTTGTAAAAAAACAATGTTTGAATTTACAAAAAACGGTTTGGTTACAAATTAAGGATAGTTTTTACAAACAGGGGCATGTAGCAAAAAAACATATAATTTTTGTACTAGCCTATAATTTTCTTTTTACCTGTGTTCACGCAGCTTTAAATATAATTTTCTATTTACCCCCAAATGGGGGCACGCAGCCTCTACCGTTTTTTTTGTTGTATACATATTATGAAAGCTAATTTAGATTATCCAGAAAAGGTAATTAAGCCGTTAAAAATATTTCAGTCATCATTTTTAGGGAAAAGCAAAAATCAATATAATAAATCAATACTGTTAATATTAAATAATGATATATTTCAAAAAAATAATATTGATTCTAAACTCTTATGTGATGAATATAAATTTTTTGAGCATTGTATAACAAAATTATGGAGTGGAGTTGATTATATTGCTTTAACTGATGGAGCCATCAATATTATTGAAAAAATCAATCTTAAATTATCTAATAACATGAAACCATTTATTCCAGATTTGATTGCAGGTGATTTGGATTCATCTGATATTCAATTGCTATCTAAATTTAATGATCTTGGTACAAATATTATTAAAATAAATGATCAAAATCAAACAGATTTTACAAAAACAATAAGAGTTATAGGGAAAATTTTAGGTGGGAATTTATCATATTTGTCTTATGGGTTAGATGATTCTCAGATTTCTTTCCCATTTAATGCTAAAATTAATTTCGCAAAGACCAAAAATAATGATATTTATTATGAAATTATTGTGTTAGGAGGACTAAATGGCAGGTTTGATCATGTTATTGCTGCTATAAATACATTATACATAACATTTAGAGATTTCATTGATTATAATAACAAGATTGATAATCATTATTCAAAGCCAAATCCTTTACCCTTGATTTATCTTGTATCTCCTCAAAGTATTGCCATGTTGATAGCCCCTAAATTTATATATAAAATTATTCTTGATACAGGTTTTGAAGGTGAAGCCTGTGGATTAATTAATTTTGCTGGAAAATGCAAAGGAATAATTACACAAGGTCTAAAATGGAATCTTAATTTGGATGACACTTTAGAATTTGGAAAAATGATCAGTACCTCTAATAGTTATAATTTTAAATTAAATTCTTATGATAGTAACACGTCCCAAGATTATGGAAATACCTATATTAAAGAAATCAAATTGCCACAAATTGAGAAAATTGTAACTATAACTACCCTGAATGAGCCTATTATCTGGACTATGGAGATCAACATTCCTATAAATGTTTAATTAATAAATACCTTGTTTACTGTTCTGATTCCAATAATTTTATTTTGAATACTCTTAAATATAAATAAAAGTATATCACACCTATTTACTTATAAACTGATTGAAGTATATATATATTTGTATGAAAAAAAGAAAAAAGTGTGTGTATAATATACATAAAATAGTGATGCAAAATTGCTCCACTTGAGCCGATTTTTAAAAATGGCTAACTCAATTTTTACCCAGAAAATTATAATCTAAGCCTCAAGATTTTGCTATTAGATTTTCAAACTTTTGTGCCAGATTTTCAACTTTTGTGCCATTTTTGAACATAATCTTCAAGCTTGTATAATATTTTTCTGGATAAAATATTTAAGCTGTATTTAAAAATTGGCTCAAATAAAGCGATAATTTCAATAAATTTTTCCTATGAACCTATGTCTAGTGTTGTTAAATTGCTGGGTCGGGTTGGCTTGGCCGAAAACCCAGCAAGGTTTGAGCAAAAAAATGAACTTAAACCCGAGCGAACCATCAGACCCGACCCAATGGGCCTCATTAGCCGACCCGATGAGCCAACCCATTGGGCTGACCCGATGAGTTGGCTTGCTGGGTCGGCTTGCATAAAAATTTGTCATAATCGTCTTTAAGTTTTTTCGAATTTTTTTGAAGCAAATAGGTAAAAATATATATTGTAAACATGTTAAATTAAATTTTCAGTGAATATGTACCTTAGAAAAATGACAATTGTCATAATCGTCATTTTTAAGTTTTTTGGTAAAAATATATGTTGTGAACATGTTAAATTAAATTTTCAGTGAATATGTACCATAGAAAAGTGACAATTGTCATAATCGTCATCTTTAAGTTTTTTTGAAGCAAATAGGTAAAAATATGTATTGTAAACATGTTAAATTAAATTTTCAGTGAATATGTACCTTAGAAAAGTGACAATTGTCATAATCGTCATTTTTAAGTTTTTTCGAATTTTTTTGAAGCAAATAGGTAAAAATATATATTGTAAACATGTTAAATTAAATTTTCAGTGAATATGTACCTTGGAAAAGTGACAATTATCATAATCGTCATTTTTAAGTTTTGTCGAATTTTTTTGAAGAGAATAGGTAAAAATATATATTGTAAACATGTTAAATTAAATTTTCAGTGAATATGTACCTTAGAAAAGTGACAATTGTCATAATCGTCATCTTTAAGTTTTTTTAAAACTTTCTTTAATCTTAGTGGTTTTTAATATTATAAAGTTCTAAAATTTTGTTTTTATAAAGAAATTTCTATTGCCATTTTTTTTAACACCACGCTTGAAATGTAAAAATTAAAAAAACATTTTATTTATGTTAAAAGTCTTGTAAAAAGTTTTGGATATTTAAAGATTTTCTGAAATCATTGGAGGTGTCACTGCAATTATATTTTATTCCGATGAGGAAAATTTTATTTAAAATTGTTTTAAGCCTATTTAAAAAATTTTGATATTGGAAAGATGTTATAAAATATTTCGATTCAGTAAGAAATTTTTTCTTTCATCACTTTTTGACTCCACCCTTAAAAATCTAGAAATAGAAAAAAAATTATACTTATTTTCAGACTAGTAAAAAGTTTTTATAATTAGAAAAATATTTCTAAACCTCTAATATTGATACTGCTATTATATTTTATTCTTTTTTTTTAACTTGAACTTAGTTTATAATATTTGGTATTAGATATGAGTGGTATACAATCACATTAATACTATAGACTGCCGATTAATATATTTGAAGTGGCGAAAATTGAAGTGACTGGTGGCCATTTTGTGTTTGTATCTTTTACGAAAGAACCATATGATAATTTCATAAATTTCAGGTATATTTTTATTATGTTTATATTTATAATATATATATATATATATATTCTAATTAAACACCAATTTATTATTTACCTTATATATTATAGTATATATGAATCAAATAAAGGTCACTACTGAATATGAAGAAAAGAAAGTTAGATGTGATATCTGTTTACATTCCCTAATTTAATTCCGCAAACGACAATAATTATACATTAATAAAAATTAAGAATTATGGTGGATTGATAATACCATCCCAAAGCGTGTCAAATTTATGCAAAATAACAGAGAGCTCATTCAGGGCTTTTGAAAAAGTAGATGAAATAACCAAAAGACATGCTGTTAAAAAAATAGAATGTCTAATATTGTCAAAAATATTAGGCACAAATATCCTTAGTGACCTGCAAGATCATATGGATCAAGAGGCAGGGTTAAGTCATTATCAAATTATAATAAGACTTATAATAAAAAGGTATATACAATATTTACTTGATTTTAATAAAAATTTATTTTTAGATACCTTCACATAAGAATGCATCATTATGGTAATAAAGTAAATCAAAAATTACAATTAAATATCAGGCAAAAACTAAACAAGGCTGTACTTTTTCAAGGGCAATAAACCAAGTAATATAAAAATATGTTATTTAACTTAAATATTTATAGGTGAAGAACAAATTATCTGAAAATTTCTAATGACTTTATTGGTTATAATAAATTAATTTTATTAGACATAAATATAACATATATATATTATTTGTATTTATTATTGATTTATAAGATTAATATTTTCTTTTCGCGATACATATTAATTATAATAATATAATTATTTTATTTGATGTAAATATAACATAATATATATTATTTGTATTTTTCATGATATATATTTACATTATTGATTTTTATACTTTAGTGAATTAAATTTAAATAAAGAAATAAATGGATAGTTTATATTTATTATGGAATAACATAATTATAAGCAAAAATAAAACATAAAAGACATAAGACATAAATTATAAAAATATAAAAGAAATCTAGAATTGATTTCTATAAAAAAAAATATTCATGTATTTTTGAATTAATCTGGCTTCTAGGAAACCTGCATGTTACAATTTATTATTCATTATTTTGTTACTTTTCGAAGATGCTTTGGAAAATTAAAAATTGATGGTATTGCTCCCTCTCTTAATTGAACATGATTTGTAACAGATGGAATAAATGAATCTGGTGTAAAATGCTTTGAACATAATTTACTATATTTTGTTACATTGAAGTTCTCTCTCTTCACAGCATGGGTCCACTTTTGTAATAATATTTTATCTTTCATAGGAAATCTGCCATAAATAATTTTTACAATTGAATAATTAATTTGAGATATCATACTTATGAAAGGAAATTTTGCTTCCTCAGCAATATACTACCATTTTAAATCTTTTAGTAATTAAAAAATATTAAATTGAATTCTTATAAAAGATATTCATTATTAAATAATAAATTGCAAATGTTAATAAAGAGCAGAAATATTTCAAGTAAAATATTCAGTAGTGATCTTTATTTGATTCATATATACTATAATATATAAGGTAAATAATAAATTGGTGTTTAATTAGAATATATATATATATTATAAATATAAACATAATAAAAATATACCTGAAATTTATGAAATTATCATATGCTTCTTTCGTAAAAGATACAAACACAAAATGGCCACCAATCACTTCAATTTTTGCCACTTCAAATTTGATTTTAGCATTATGATCGGCAGTCTATAGTATTAATGTCATTAGTGGTATATCATTTGAAACTTTTTAAAGGATTGGTAGATAATAGAAAATACAGGGCAAATTGAGCAAGGAACTCATTTTTAAATTTAAGACATTCGGATACATATATTTTTCCTAATCTTATAAAAATATTAAGTAATATGTAACTACTATAAATTTTTTATATCAAATTTGATTTGAAACACAAGATTTTAATTATTATTTGAAGATCATGGATATAATTCTTGACAAATTTTAAATTATTTTTCATAATTTCTGAGTTTTACAAATATTTTGTTTACATATCACGATTGTTAAAGCGAGTGTTAGCGGGCCTTGCTAAACCCCCTAAATACTTTCTACCGCTAATGCATCATTATAAATTATAATTTTTAATTGATTTTTTTTCTTTGGTAATTGTGTGGATGACTTATGCAAAATCCAAATATTCATACTTAAGAATGAATATCATAGATAAAATTAGGAAAACATTTAGATCTTCAATGTTAAATTAAAATGAATAAACTAAGAATTGCTGTAATTAATCTTAAATTAAAGTGTCTTAACTGCGAATTGAGGTAATTAATTTTAAATTAAAATGACTAAACTACGAATTGCCGTATTTAATGTTAAAATAAATTGTCTAATCAGTATATGATGTTAAATTAAAATTAATAAACGACGGATTGCCATATATAATGTTAAATTAAAATTAATAAACTATGAATTGCCATATTGTTAAATTATATTAGTGTTGTTAAATTGCCGGGTCGGCTTGGCCAAAAACCCAGCAAGGTTTGAGCCGAAAAAAACGACCCTAAACCCGAGCCAACCAATTTGGCCATAGATCAGACCCGACCCGACCCAATGGGTCTCATGAGCCGACTCATCGGGTCGGCTCGGTGGGCTGGCCTGCTGGGTTGGTTGGCTGGGTCGGCCTGCTAAGTCGACTTGCTGGGTTGGTCTGCTGGGTCGAATTTTTGGGTTGACCTGCTGAGTTGGCTTGCTGGGTCGACCTGCTGGGTTGGTTTACTGGGTCGACAAAATGCATAGAAAATAAAACTAGTTTGTTTTAATCCGGGTTTATTGTTTTTGATATTAAAAAAATGTTCAAAAATCTTTGGTTCTAATAATAAATTGGCACTGCTATTATATATTACTCCACGAGGAAAATATAAATGTGAAAATTTATTAAAAATTTATCTTAAGTCTTTAAAAGTTTTTGATACTAGAACGATGTTCTTAAATCTTTGGGTCTTGTAATAAATTAGCACTGCTATTATATTTTATTCCACGAGGAAAATTTACGAATTTTATCTAAGACGTTGTTTTAAACCTAGTTAAATGTTTATGATATTAGGAAGATGTTCTAAAATCTTTAGGTCTAGTAATAAATTTGCACTGCTATTATATTTTGCTCCACAAGGAAAAAATATATTGTGAACATTTTTAAAAAATTTATCCTAAGCTTAGTTAAAAGTTTTTGATACTAGAAAAATGTTCTTAAACCTTTGGGTCTTGTAATAAATTGGCAATGCTGTTATATTTTACTCCACGAGGAAAGAAATTAAGGTATTTTTTGTAAGACGTTGTTATATATTTAAATTGTGATATTAGAAAGATGTTCTAAAACCTTTGGATCTAGCAATTAATTGGCACTGCCATTATATTTTACTCCACAAGGAAAAAAGATTGTGAAATTTTTTTAAAATTTATCTTAATCCTTGTTAAAAGTTTTTATATAGAAAGATGCTCTTAAACCTTTGGGTCCTGTAATAAATTGGCACTGCTAGTATATTCTACTCAACGAGAAAAAAATTATAAATTTTTTAACACGTTTTTTTAAACCTAGTTAAATGTTTATGATATTAGAAGATGTTTTAAAACCTTTGGGTCTAGTAATTAATTGGTACTGCCATTATATTTTACTCCAGGAGGAAACAATAAGTGCGAAATTTTTTTAAAAATTTACCTTAGACTTAGTTAAAAGGCTTTGATAATAGAAGGATGTTATTAAACCTTTGGGTCTTGTAATAAATTGGCACTGCTATCATATTTTGCTCTACGAGTAAAAAATAAATTATAAAATTTTTTAAAAACATATCTTAAGATTAATTAAAAGTTTTAGATACTAGAAAGATGTTCCTAAACCTTTTGGTCTTGTAATAAATTAGCACTGCTGTTATATTTTACTCCATGAGAAAAAAAATTTACGATTTTTTCAAAGACGTTGTTTTAAACCTAGTTAAATGTTTATGATAATAGGAAGATGTTCTAAAACCTTTGGGTCTAGTAATAAATTTGCACTGCCATTATATTTTGCTCTACAAGAAAAAAATAAATTGTGAAAATTTTTTAAAATTTATCTTAAGCCTAATTAAAATTTCTAATACTAGAAAGATGTTCCTAAACCTTTTGGTCTTGTAATAAATTAGCACTGCTGTTATATTTTACTCCACGAGGAAAGAAATTTATGAAATATTTTAAGACATTGTTTTAAACCTAGTTTTATGATATTCGAAAGATGTTATTAAACCTTTGGGTCTAGTAATAAATTTGCACCTCCAGTATATTTTACTCCACAAGGAAAAAATTAATTGTTGAAATTTTTTATAAATTTATCTTAAACCTAGTTAAAAGTTTTTGATACTAGAAAGATGTTCTTAAACCTTTGGTCCTTGTAATAAATTGGCACAGCTATTATATTTAACTCCAGGAGGAAAAAAATTATGATTTTTTTTGAGATGTGTTTTTCAACCTAGTTAAATGTTTATAATATTAGAAGAATTCTAAAATCTTTGGGTCTAGTAATTAATTTTCACTGCCATTATATTTTACTCCACGAGGAAAAATTAAATGTCAATTTTTTTAAAAAATTTATCTTAGGCTAAGTTAAAAGTTTTTGATACTAGAAAGATGTTCTTAAACCTTTGTGCCTTGTAATAAATTGGTACTGCTTTTATATTTTACTCCACGAGCAAAATAGATTCTAATTTTTTTTAAGACGTTGTTATAAACCTAGTTTATTGTTTGTGATATTAGATGTTCTAAAACCTTTGGGTCTAGTAATAAATTAGCCTACTCCACGAGGAACTCAATTATAAATTTTTTTTAAAATTTTGTCTTAAACTTAGTTTATTAAAGTATATACTAAAAAAATGTTCAAAAACTTTTGGGTTTAGTAATAAATTAGCACTGTTATTATATTTTAGTCCACGAGGAAAAAAATTGCGAAAATTTTATAAAACTGTGTTTTTATCCTAGTTAATAGTTTTTAATTTTAGGAAGTTTTAAACTTATGTTTATAAATAAATTTATAGTGGCATTTTTTTTAACTCTAAGCGTGAAATGTAGAAATATAAATTTTTTTATTTAATTATGTTTAGAACCCAATAAAAAGTTTCTGATATTATAAAGATTTTCTAAAACCATTGGATCTATTAATATGGTGTCACTGGCATTATAATTTATTCCACGAAGAAAAATTTTATTTTAGATCTTTGTTTTAAGCTTATTTAAATAATTTTGATATTAGAAAGATGTTTTAAAACCCTTGGGTTCAGTAAGTAATTTCTAATTCCACTACTTTTTAACTTCACGCATAAAAATCTGGAAATATAAAAAAAATTATATATTTGTTTTGAGCCCAGTAAAAGTTTTTGATGGTAGAAAAATATTCCACACATTAGGGTCTAGTAAAATATTGACACTGCTTTGAAACTTTTTAGGAGACTGACAGTTTATAAGAAAAGACGAGGAAAGTTGAGCAAGGATTCCATTTTAAAATTAATTTTAAAATATGCTAAAAATATTTTGTAATATGTAATTACTATAAATTTTTTACATCAACTTTGGAAAATTTATTTGAAACACAAGATTATAATTATTATATGATTTAAGATCATGGAAATAATTTTTAGCAAATTTTGAACTATTTTTTATAATTTGTGAGTTTTACAAGCATTTATTATGTTATTATTAATTACAATATAATAAAGTTGATTCTGTCATAATACGACAATTTATATATTCTATTCATTCATAATAATATTGTATCTAAATTTCATACATACAATTCTCGGACGACCATTATTCATTCATAATAAGTTACATCATAAAATAACAATGATTGGTTCCCCTATCCTATATCTGTTAGGTACTGACTTACAAATTATTATATTCATAAATTGATTTTTTTTTTCCTTTGGTAATTGTATGGATGACTTATCTAAAAGTATAATATTCGTGCTTAAGAATAATATTATAGGGAAAATTTGAAACATTTAGATCTTAAAAGACGTTACTAATTAGGAATTAAATTTTTTTTATTTATGAACCCCTCCCCCTTTCTTTTTGGAAAATATAATATCTCTATTTTTAATTTATAAAAATTATTTATTTATCGCAAGTAGGCTCTTTTATATTTTATGTAAAAATTTTCAAAAGCAAAATATATAATAAGCAGGGTTTCAAACCAAACCGAACCGTCAAACTGGAATGTACCGTTATAATTTTCTGGCCCTAGCTGTAACTGAACCGTTATAAAGAAAGTATAAAAAGAGCGAACCATTATAAATATTTAAAACCGGTTCAAAACGGTTTTAAATATTAATTAATTTTAAATTATTAACCTAAATTTAAAATTTTAATTTTCCTTGGGGGCAATTTTTAATTTGTATTTCTTTTCAAATTAAATTTTTTTATATTATCTGCATATCAATACAATGGCTATTCTGTCCAAATTAAATTTGAAAAAACCACTGATAGATTATTGCATAAGATGGAACTTAATCTATTTATGTTGGAGAGATTAGTAGAGTTAAAAAACTTTTGCCAAGAAATACCGCTTAAAAGCAATGATAGAGAAAAATGTCTATCAGAAATGAATGGAAAATAATTACTGATATATTAAAAGCTTTTTATCCGAATTATATTTTGACAAAATATATACAAAGTGAACAATTGACAATGGGCGATTTTTATGCCGCGTGGATGAAATAAATTTGAAAAATGACATTTTTTACTCAGCCATATATCTCGGCCTGATATATAATGCATTTTCAACATTTGAAGAAAAAGAGATCACCAAAAAACATCTTATTTTAATTTTTACAGAAGAAAATGTGTTTTGGCATACCAAATATTTGCAAACTTTATATTTATAAATAGAGCTTTAAAAATTTTAATATAGATAGGAAAGTTTAAACTCTATTTTTCAGTCTGACAAACTTTCAGAATCAATAAAAATGAATTAATATGATTTTGAATTATATATATAAAGTTAGTGGACTCGATCATAGTTGGTCATAGTATAGTTGAGACTCGCCATTTGATCATTTTCATAAATTTTGCTAAAAAATTTTAAATATAGTTATTGGTTATGAATTACAATATTATTATTAAAATCCAATGTGTTAGTCTCTATTCTTACTGGATTGCTGATTTATAAATTAGACCTCTATTTCATGATTTTCCTAACTATCACATATGTGTGTCCCATGTACACATAGTCTGTCATGGTTAGGAGTTAGGACAAAAAAATCTTTTAAATCCAATTTTCTAAAAAAATATTTTCTTTATAAAATATATAATTATCAGGGATCCAAACCGAAACGAATATCAGTTCGGTTCGGGTTCAGGTTCGGATAAAAATAACGGTTCGAGGTTCAGGTTCGGTTCGTAAAAAATTAAAATATAGGTACGGTTCGAACCTCTAAAAACCGGTTTGCCACTTTTGTATTCAAACCTACATTCCAATTATGTATAGGGAAATTATTTTTTTATTTTATCATTAATTTAAAAAACACATATATAAAACCTTCATTTTTATTAATTGCACATTATAAAATAATATTTAATTTATGAATATAAAAATAAAAATAAGAATATATATCAATGATTAATTTTAATATGAACAATATTTTCCTTTTTTTTACTTAAATTTTTTTTATTAAGCCTCACAATTAATATATTTTCAAAACTCGGCTTACTCAAATTACATCTATAATGAGATAGCAATTTAATTGTTGAAACATCTTTCCACACTTACTTGAGTAGCCGGCACTGCCAATATGATATCAAATTTGATATGTCATTTATATTAATACTAGTTGATAGCCCGTCAAGAATGACGGGAATTAATGTTCTTAAATATTGGATATTAAAATTGTACCTTATATTATATTAAAATTTAGTAGAAAAAGAGGTAAATTTGTAAATCATACCTCATAAAATATTCTTAATTTCTGATTTAAATATTGGGAAAAATATTATTACCCGCCTTTCTCGAAGGGCATAATAATAACTAATAACACCAGAGCTCCTGTTAGTCAGCATTGCTGTTCGCTCCCCACCGTGTGAAGGTGGAAATGGGTTTTAGGGGAGCAAAGAGATGAGCAAAGAATGAATAAAAAAAGGTAGAAATATAGGAAAAAGGGACAAAAATGTGAAAAATTTTTTTATAATAATTTACAACCATATACTATAAGCGCGGAATTAACGCCGCGTGCCGGTATCGGTTTTAAATCGCTAAACGATAAATCGCCAAAAAAGGGATGTTCCCAATTTTGTTACCAGTAAAAATCCCAAAAATGGCTATTAATGTTATATTTAAAAAATGAAGATCCAAACCGTAGCAAAAAACATAAATAAATTACTTAAGTATAGGAAAATTAAGTATTTGAACTAAATTTGTAGTGTCTGTTTAATAATAATTTGTAAGATATAAATTTGTACTAAGTATTTAATATAACGATGTTTTATTGCCATTTAAAATATTTATTAAATTTCTAAAATGCTTTCTTAATAATATAATTTTTAATTATTAACTAAAATTTATTATAATTTCACATATAGATATGTAATATATTCGTAATAAGTATTTAATATAACTATTGAAGAAATTTTTTACATTTAAAATACTTATTAAATTTGTAAAACGTTTTCTTAATAATATAATTTGTAATGGTCAGACCTGGGCTAGCCTGATCAAAAAATCAAGGCCCATGGAAATCTGAATTTGATTGTATTTTTAAATTCAGTAAGATATTTTAAATATTTTATTCCACTTCTCAACTACCAAAATTTTCATATCGTTAGTTGGCCTTGGGGGATTTTTTTCAAAATTATTATGGCCTTGGACATTGCTTGGGAAATTTTTTGTATCAAGTAAAAGCTTTAAATATATTTTTAAAAAATGGGATATTATGTTGAAATAAATGGTAACAACTACCATAAAAGTAATGAGAAAATTCTCATTCCCCATCCTCTGCTAAAAGCTAATCTGTATATATTTTTACTCAAAAAATAGCATTTAGTCTTAATAGCTTTAAATATATTTTAACTTAAAGCATAGCATTACATTTAATGGATTAGACCTGGCCCAAAGAGAGAAGAGGGTTATCATAATATTTAACACAGAATATTTATAGGGAACTCTGGTAAAAGTCAATTAAAATATTTTTTTACTCAAAAAATGCATTTAGTCTTAATAGGTTGGCTGAGCTTTGGAAATTCAGCTTGGACGTTTGGGAATTTTTTTTATTAACTATGGGTCAGACATTGACTTAAAACAAATTTTTCTAAGGCCTGGGCTAGCCTGATCAAAAAAATCAAGGCCCACGAAAATCTGATTTTGATTGTATTTTTAAATTCATTAAGATTTTTTAAATATTTTATTACAGTTCTCAACTATCAAAATTTTCATATCGTTGGTTGGGCTTGGGGGTTTTTTTTCAAAATTATTATGGCCTTGGACCTTGCTTGGGAATTTTTTGTATTAAATATATTTTAGCTTAAAGCAAAGCATTACATTTAATGGATCGGACCTGGCCTGAAGAGAGAAGGGGATTATATGGAATAAAAATTGGATATTATTTTGAAATAACTGGTAACAACGACCATAAAAGTAATGAGAAAATTCTCATTCCCCATCCTCTAAAAGATTATTCTTAAAATATTTAAAAAAAAATAATGATTACCTGAAATAACTGTTAACAACTACCATTGATTTAAATGTTTCCTTAAAATAGTTAAAATATATTAAATAAAAATTAAACTTGTGGTTGAAAATGGTTAGCTATTTTTAATATTCCATTTTTAAAAAATTTAAAAAATAAAATGGTCGTTATAAATTAATTAAAAATCGAATAATTAAAAATAATTTACCTTAGCCAATAAAAAATAAAGAAAATAAATTTAAACCAATAGTATTAGAGCTTAATAATCCAATGAAAAATAATAAATAATGATTAAATTTAGTTAATTTTAAAAAATCAAATAAAGATTTTTATAACAAAATATAAAGCTTAAAGGAGCTGAACCGTAAGAACGTTTGCCTTTGAAATTAAGGTGCGAGTTCGAATCCCCTAGTAAGAAAAAAATTTTTTTTAAAAAAATTTAACATTACCGAGATAATAAAAGCCCTCGATTTATTTAACATTAAGAAGATAGGAAAGTTGATAGAAAAAATAAAAATTAACGTTATTAAGATATGAAAGTTGATACCAAATTAACGTTATAAAGATAGGAAAACGTTCATTTCTTGAATATTCTCTAAACATGATAATTTATAGCTTAAAATATTTAAAAAATGTTGTAAAATGACGTTATACTAAAGTTTATAAAAATTATGACCGACACTTAGCAATCAAATGTGATTGATGATAATCTTTAAAATAATTCGAATATAATTGAAATCTAATAATAACTTACATATTATTTTATAAGCATAAAATCATGAGACCCGAACCGGTTCAGAGGCATTTTAGCGGTTCGGTTCAGGTTCGGCTGGAATTTTTTTAGCGGTTTAGGTTCGATAAAAAATACCGGTTTTTAGCGGTTTAACGGTTAGGTTTGGATCCCTGATAATTATTTCAAATAGCTTATACTTTTGGGATTCAGAAGATTTTTCACTTATTCAGATTAGTTTATTAATATAAAAATTATTAAGGTTTGAAAGAAAAATGTCCCAACCATCCCCGGTCTCCCCTAATTCGGTCATTTGAAATATAGATTAGAAAAAAATACTAATCTTTTGAATTATTGGGAAACTGTAAAGAATATTATGCCAGAAATTTATAATTTAGCTATACCTGTCCTAGCAGTTCCAGAGGTATCCGTAGAAAGAGCATTTTCTAACCTTAAGTTTATACTCTCTGCGCAGAGAACTAAATTAAATCCTGAAATATTAGAAAATAATTTCGTTTTCCTTTCTACATCTCTTTAAACATAAATAGTATGAATTTTATTATATTTATGTGTTATTTTATTCCTCTTTGTATTTGCGCATGTTTAGTTTGTTTTATCTTATTTATTTATATAATAAAATTAATTAATTTGTTTAATTTATATTTACTAAGTTTTATAAAAATATCTATTAGATTATCATAGTTAAATTGTATAAGAAATTATAAAAATACAAATTAAAAAGATTTTTCTCTAAGATTAATATATATGGTTTATGATTTATATTTTTTTGGCATTTATTACAACCCTATTTATTTATAGATATTTTATAACAAATAAATAAAAAAAATTTTAAAATAAAATTTGGTGATACCAGCCAGTCGGCATTATTATTTTTTTTGAAAATAAATCATTTATTTTTAAGAAAATATCTCTAATATTATATTGACTTTTAGTTTTATAATAAATGATATCTAGTTTTCTAAATGAATGATGACTGCTAAGAGGAAAATATTTTAAGAAAAGATATCTAATACTCTATTAACTGTTAGTTTGTAAATTAATGTTAAGTTTTCCTCATACCGATATAATTTTGTTTATGTTATTTTATAAAGTATGATAAAGAGAGATATAAATTTGATTATTAGTTAGAAATAAACTGAGAAGCAAATAAAACTATAAATTTTCCGATAAAGTGAAGTTAAATTTAATGTTTACAAAATACAATACCTAAACGGTAAAAATTTTTTAACTAGGTTTTTCTTTTTTTTACCCTTTTCTCCTACATCACTCTAAAACTACAAATTGGATAGGGCGTAATTTCACTCATTTTGATAAATATACATCTGTATTACAAGGTTTGTTGATAGCTTGAGAAAAAAAATTAGCAAAATTATAGGGAGGGTGGGCCTCCTTTATAATACACATTCGTTCACTTTCGGCAGGTATATGACCAATGTGATAGATAAGATAAATAAATTTAAAAAATTAAGCTGACCCAGCGAGTCGATGATGTGAGTATTTTTGATTTTATCTTTTATATAAATGCTTTTTTCTACAAATTTTAAATTATGGTTATTATTTCAAAAATTACAAATTCTTCAAACATTTTTGAGAGAAGAGGTTGCGAAGGGAGGGATTGTTTAGAAATTTTTTATCAGCTTAAAATAAATTTTATTAATGCTTTACCTGAGTTTATTTTAGGCTTATTAAGGAAATGCAAAGATATAATTTCATTTGCAACAATTTTAATAAGTGATTTTAAAAAGTGGATGTCTAAAAAAGTATAGGGATAAGGTTAATAGATTTAATTAAAAGAGGATGATTTTATTTTTTAATGCTAATCGTATCTCTGCAGGTCTGATATATGTTAAAAACTATATTATGAAATATTATATATATAATTTTATGTTTTTATTTTTGTTATAAAATCGCCTCGGGAGCAGGGTTGCCAGGTCAAAATTTTCAAATTGTGGGAGAAATTAGGTATTTTGTGGGAGAAATATAAAAATTGTGGGAGAAATTGCTAAAAAAAATTTTCGGGATTTAGAATTGACTTAGTTATCCGCTTATTATTTTTTATAAATATAAAATCTAATCTATTTTCAAAATAAAATAGGTAATTATTTTTCAAAATAAAATAGCCAACTTTTTTCAAAATAAAATAGCTAACTTTTTTCAAAATAAAATAGCTAACTTTTGTTCCAAATAAAATAGCCAACTATTTTTCAAAATAAAATAGCCAACTATTTTTCAAAACAAAATAGCCAACTATTTTTCAAAATAAAATAGCCAACTATTTTTCAAAATAAAATATCCAACTAAAATAAAATAGCCAACTATTTTTCAAAATAAAATAGCCAACTATTTTTCAAAATAAAATATTCAACTCTTTTTCAAAATAAAATAGCCAACTATTTTTCAAAATAAAATAGCCAACTATTTTTCAAAGTAAAATATCCAACTCTTTTTCAAAATAAAATAGGTAACTATTTTCCAAAATAAAATACGCAACTATTTTTCAAAATAGGTAATTACTGTACGACACAAAATTTCTTAGAGTACTATCTTTATTATTAAAATAACATATTGATTTATTATAATATATTAATTTTGTTTAAAAATAATAACCAACGATCTTTTTTAAATACAAAAGAATGTAAACAAGATAAAATTTTATAAAAAAATTGTAATTTTACAATGTAAAAAAATAAATGTATAAATAAGATTTTATAAAAAAACAAACAATTTTAAATTTACAATGTAAAAAATATTTATAATCAGTGCAGGGAAGTTGTTCTACAGTATTTAGTTAATACAATGGGGGAAGGGAATATGATATTTTGAGGTATCAAAAATCTTCAAAGCATAAATCAGTACAGGGCATTCTATCAACATCTATTGCAAAACAAAAATATTCTTCAAAAATAAGAAATAATATAGATGCAACTACAGTTGCGGAAATGGTAAATACCTATCATGCAGTACAACATTCAGAAAGTTACTCAACATCTCAATGTTGGTAGAATCTTTCCCCATAATATTTAACGACTAATATAAATGAAAAGTATACTTTGTAGAACACAAAATGAGCAAGGCTATCAACAATGTTTTAGGATATAAATCCAGAAGGTCAATTCTTGACGATTTGAAAGATGTGCAAACATATGCAATTATAACAGATGCATCTAATAAGGTGTTATCAAAACATTTCCCTTGATCCTCCCCTTATTTCAACAAAATTAATGTCATTTCAATAAAACTATTAAAAAATTTTTCTCCAGATATGAAATATCCAAAGACATAGCTAACCATATATAATGGTAAATATGGCAGATTTGGCATTACCAATGAATTGCATGGCAGCTTTCTGATCTGATAATTCCTCAGTGAATTTGGCAAAAACCAGAGTGTATTTACAGAATTGAGTCAGCAGTTGGTTGACAGGTTTCTCCTAATACTACGCGCCATCGTAGAATTTTAAAATTTTACAAACCTTTAAAAAATAAATAGATTATAAAACCTGTCCTATTTGAAAAAAATTTTCAAAAATAAATGGCAGAAGTATATTTAAGAATTTTACATATAGGAAATCTACTATATGCTGTTAATATGCAGTTGCAATCAGAAGAATATAATTTAATAAAGGCTCACTAAATTATGCTGCAGAAATACCAAAGTAAGAATATTACTATTATCGGATAATTATTAATAAGATTTAATATGATGTCATGTTTGAGGAGATTGTAATGCTTCTTTATTTTTATGATTTGCCAAAATATTCAAAATATTAATTTTACAATGTAAAAAATAAATTTATTTGATTTTATGCAAATGTATAAATAAGATTTTATAAAATATAGAAAGTCAAATAGTTATAGTTAATTATATTTTATATGAGATTTAAATAATGGAACTAAACGTTTACCGTCTTTATTAAGATATTTATAAAAATCCTGGCATGACATTTTATAATTTTGTTTAACCATTAACTCGGCCTCTAATGTTGTTAAAGCAATTCGATTTCTCTCCTTTCTCCAGGCAGAGTCCTCATAAGTCTAAAAATGCGCTCCGATGAGGCATTAGAATGAGGTAAGGAGAAAACATAATGGAAAATTTTTTCTAAGCATGGGGATTTATCGTTATTACGAAAAAATTCCACCCATCTCTCCTCTGCTTTTAGACCATCTAACTTTAAGTATTCTGGCGAATCATAAAAAATGGAAAAAATTACAATCTCTTCAAACAAGGCTTCAATGTCTATTTTTTGTTCCAAGGTCATAATATTTATACACTTGTAAATAGAGTTATTAAAATCAAATCTTGATTGTAAATATTCCAAAATTGTCTTAATAAAAATATTTGCTTCATTTAAAAATACGTTAATTATAGTAATATTTGAACATTTTAATATATTTTTAGCAATAGCGCCATAAAATTTATTATCTATTTTTAACTGTAGAGATGAACAGAGCTGTAGCATGATTTTGTGAATCTTTATCAATAAAGAATCTTCTGATTGCAACTGAATATTAACTACATGAAGTAGATTTCCTACATGTGAAACTAATCCCAAATATGCTTCTGACATTTCATCCTCGAAAAAATTTTTCAAAATTTTAGGACAGCTTTTAAAATCTTTATTTAAGAAGTATTTCTTTAAAGGTTCGTAAAATTTTAAAATTCTCTCGATGGCTGGTATTAATGATAACCACCTGATAGGTACATATCGCAACAACTCACACCATTCCAAATCAGACCACTCCACCAATTCTTTTAATTCAGTGACTCTTTTAGTTGATGAACTAAATTCGTTAAAACATTTCATCACAATTATTTCGACATCTACAGATAGTACATTCATTGCCTTCTTGCAAGAATTATGCAGTATATGGCATATACAGCCAATTGGTATTAATTCATTATTGTGCTACCTCAATTCGGTAAATACACTTTGATTTTTGCCAAAATTAACAGAGGCATTATCAGCGCAGAAAGCTGACATGCAACTCATTGATAACCCTGAATCAGCTATATTTAGCATTATGTGGTTAGCTATATCGTTGGATTTTTCACTATCGGATGAAAAAAATTTCAATAGTTTTATAGAAATGCCCTTATTCTTGTTGAAATAGCGAAGGATCAGGGGAAATGTTTTAATATTTCCCTTATTTGATGCATCTGTTAAAATAGCATATGGATGCCCTTCTTTCAAATCGTCTAGAATTGACTTCTTGGATTCAGGTCCTAACACATTTGTGATAGCCTTGCTCATTTTTGTCCTACCACAAGTAAAGTTAGCACTTATTTTGGAGTCGTTAAATATTATGGGGAAGAGATTCGACCCACATTGTGATGACAGATAGCTCTGTGAATGTTGAACTACATGATATGTATATACAGTTTCCGCAATTGTAGTTGCATCTGTATTATTTATTATTTTTGGAGAATATTTTTGTATTGCAATAGACGTTGATAGACTCCCCTGTACTGACTTATGCTTTGACGATTTTTGGTGTCGCAAAATATCATATTCCCCCCCCCCCCCCATTGTAGTAACTAAATACTGTAAGACATATTCTACATTTAGCATGGCTACCCTTAAGCCTCATCAACCAAACATATTTTTGCTCCCATATCTTGTTATATTTACATATATATTTTCTTCTTTTATTCACTTTCTCGGATTCTATAGTATATAAAATATAAAAAGATAATCAATTTTGTTAGGATATTTAAAGCAAAATTAATTATCAAAGTGCTATTTTATTAAAAAAATGATTTATAACTAATAACATATCCTAATTTTATATGCTTATTTTCAAAAATTATAAGAAATATATACTATTTTTAGAAAGATCTCCAGTTTCATCCGAATCGGATATAGATGGCGAATATTTTGGCGACATACGTTTTAAAGCTTTTATTCCTATATAATTATTTTCAAATGTAAATTAAGAATATTTGTCATTAATTTTAATACGATAGTTAAAAATATAGAATGCGCATAATTTTAAAAATATTTCCTTACTAAATAAATTATTAATATTTGAATGCAAGTGGAACTTATCTAAGAAAATAAAAATAAAAAAAAATTTCCTAAATATTATACATATTTTATATTTTTATTTATATATACCATGATATTTATCTTCTAGGTGAGATTTAGATTGCCTTGAGGTTAAAGCACTAGTTATTCTAACTTCAAATTTTGAAAATGACGAATGGATTGGATTGGATGGAGAATTTAAAATTAGCGGAAAAATAAAATAAAAGAACTAGACATATTTTTCGAATAAATATTTAAAATATATTTTAAAAATATAAAAATAATCAAATACTGTCTCTCAAAATTATTATTTATATATTAAAAACATTAAAATGCTAAAAAAAAAATTGTGGGAGAAATTAAAAAATTGTGGGAGATTTTTGTGGGAGATTTCTAATTGTGGGAGTTTTGTGGGAGTGAGATGCATGTGGGTAAACTAAAAAATTGTGGGAGACTCCCACTGATGGGGGGAGGCATGGCAACCCTGCTCGGGAGTCGACTCGAATCGGAGTAGTTTTTTCGACTAGAAACTAGGCTCGAGTCGCAGCTAAATCGACTCGGCGCCATTTAACAAAACTAAATTGCACAATTAAAATTATTGATTTCACTTTTAAAATTATTACATATAGTACTATAAAATTTAAATAATACAAATCATATTAAACGTTTAATAAGAATGCATTTCCCAAATAGAATTTAAATAATTAAATAAATTAAAAAAATGATAAAATTCTTAAAACTATTATATCTCATTAATTTAGAACTTTAGCGTAAATAAATAAAATTATTTCTAGCAACAATTTACTAAGGATTTTAATAAAAAATGTATTGTAGTCTGATCTTGTGTTGCATAATTGGCGAAAAATTATGCTAATTATAGGCTTAGCCTAAAAATATAAAAATTTAAATCATGAAAATTTCCTTTCAAAAATAATGAAAACAAGGATTACGTTTGACACAATATATTGCCAACAGAAGCTCTTCGTTAGATTTTAAAAAATGAGAAAATAAATATTATTAAGGTATGTAATTTCCGATATTTTAAATTTTTTTCCCAAAATCTGCACACAACTGATTTTAATAATCTAGATTATTTTTATGAATATTTTAACATTATAATTTACACAACTGAATTGTGAAAGAACGTTTAGTAAATTTAAAATAGGCTTAGGGCAAATATGAGATACAATAATTTTAAACTAATTAGGCATTGACTAAGGTTTTCAGCTAATTATGCGTCAGCATTACACAATTTATATTTATAATATAACCCTGAGGGTGATTAGCAGAAATCCCTATCCGATGTATAATTTTTTATTAATTAGTTTTGATTATTTTTGTCTATAAACAAGGCTGAGGTTAAACAACTTTGACTAGAAAATTTTTTTTATCATTCAAGGATTAAATATTTTATTTCCATCCATTTCTTCTAGAGAGTCTGACCTAAGATCCACTCATTTCATGCAATATCTATAATATACTCTCAAAGCATCTACTTGGATTTTTTTATCCATTTTTATTATATTCGTTTTAAATATTGCCTTTACTTTTATTAATGGAAAATTATTTTATTTTTCTTTCAGTTAACAAATATTTTAATGATTTTGAATTAATTAATATTTCAATAATTGATTTATTTTTTTTTAATGAAACATATACATCAAGTAATGGGCAAACCACAGATATGCGTTTTTTAAATCATTTCAAAAAATTTTTGATAATTGGTGGATTGTTAATTGAAAGAAAGTAGATTTTAAGGCTTCATACATTTTAAGAAATGACATAAAAAAATAAAAAATTGATCATATTTTTATGATAATATGTTGTTTATAATCAAGATCAATGAATTCAGAAAGGTGCATGATAGGGATACATAAAAAAAGAGGACAAATTGAAGTAAAATTAAAATAGGTACAGTACATCTTTTGGGGGATTTCGTTATTTCTAGAAAATTTTACCCATTTCTCCAATGCTTTTAGACCATTTATTTTGGAGTATTCTGGAGAATAAAAAAAAATAGGGAGTATAACAATCTCCCCAAACAAGATATCAAGATCTTTTCCTTATCTTTCTTTTGGAAACTATTTTTGTAGAACTTTTTTTGACATCATATATGTTTGTAAAATTCATCATAAATTTTTGTAAAAATCACAAATTACGATAGTTCAATCGAATCTAAAAATTTATAAAATTATTGGCATATTTGTCTTACATACATTTTCCAAATTTGATATTAAAAATTTGTAATAGTTAAATATTTCAAATTATTTTTAGTATATAGATGGACGATTTAAGATCTATTTTAGGATAAATTTATATATTCAAGTGTCTTAAATTTTAAAATGGGATGACTGTTCAACTTCCCCAGTCTTTTCTTTTCCACTACCAATCCCCTAAAAAGTTTCAAATGGTATACCACTCATTTCTAATACCAAAAATTTTAAACTAAATTCAAGTTAAAAAAAAAATAATAAAAAATAACAGCAATATTAAATTAATTTATCCTAACCACTAGGGCTTTGGAGCTTTTTTCTAAATCAAAAACTTTTTATTAGGCACAAAACAAAGTTCTTAAAATTTTTCACTTTTTAATTATCTCATGGATTAAAATAGAATGATAGTAACAACTTATTACTACACCCAAACTTACTATTGGGCTCAAAACATAAATATGTATATTTTTTAACATTTCTAAATTCTAACGCAAGGAATTATAAAAAATATTGTCAATGGGTATCTCTCTATGAAATCAAAGGTTTTAAAAAAAATTTATAGTATCAAAAACTTTTAACTAGTCTCATAACAAATTTTTAAAAATATTCATATTTTAACCTTCCTCGTGGAATGAAATGGAATAGCAGTGTGGATTTAATACTATATGAACCAAACATAAATATATAATTTTGTTTTTACATTTTACATGGGGGTTAAAAATATTAGAACTAGAAATTTATTTGTGAACTCGAATGTTTTAGAATATCTTTATTGTAACAAAAACATTTAACTAGGCTTAAAATAAATTTAAAATAAATTTAAATAATTTATTTTTTCTCGTGATAATTTATTTTTTCTCGTGAGGTAAAATATAATGGCGGTGCCAATTTATTATTAGAGCCAAAGGTTTTTGAACATTTTTTAGTATCAAAAACTTTTAACTAGGCTTAAAACATAATTTTAAAAAATTTTCATGTTTTATTTTTTCTCGTGGAGTAAATTAAAATGCTAGTGCCAATTTATTACTAGATCCAGAAGTTTTGAACATCTATTTACTATAAAATACTTAAGTAGGCATGAAACAAAATTTAAAAAGATTTCATAAATTTTTTTCATCTTTGGGTAAAATATAATGGCAGTGCCAATTATTACTAGACCCAAAAGTTTTAGAACCTCTTTCTATTATCAAAAACTTTTAACTAAAAATTTAAAGCAAATTTTAAATAAATTTTCGTAATTTTTTTCCTCGTGGACTAAAATATAATAACAGTGCTAATTTATTACTAAACACAAAACTTTTTGAACACTTTTTTTAGTATCAGATACTTTAAACTAAGTTTAAGACAAATTTTTTAAAAAATTAATAATTTAGTTCTTCGTGGAGTAGAATACAGTGAAAGTTCAATTCACAAAGGTTTTAGACAATCTTTCTAATATCACAAACATTTAACTAGGTTTATAACAACGTCTTAAAAAAATTCACAATATTATTTTCCTTATGGGTTAAAATATAACAGCAGTGCCAATTTATAACAAAATCCAAAGATTTAGTATCATAAACTATTAACTAGGTTTAAGTAAATTTTTAAAAATTTTCAGAATTTATCCTTGTGGAGTAAAATATAATGGCAGTGAAAATTTATTACTAGATCCAAAGATTTTAGAACATCTTCCTAATATCATAAACATTTAACTAGGTTTAAAACAAAGTCTTAATATAAATTTTTTCCTCGTGGAATAAAATATAACAGCAGTGCCAATTTACTACAAGACATAGGGATTTAAGAACATCTTTCTAATATCAAAAACTTTTAACTAGTCTTAAGATAAATTTTTACAAAATTTTCACAATTTATTTTTTTCTTGTGGAGTGAAATATAATGACGGTGCAAATTTATTACTTGACCCAAAGGTTTTAGAAAATCTTCCTAATATCATAAACAATTAACTAGGTTTAAAACAACGTCTTAAAAATTCACAATTATTTTCCTCGTGGAGAAAAATATAACAGCAGTGCAAATTTATTACTAAACCCAAAGGTTTTAGAACATCCTCTTAATATCATAAACATTTAACTAGGTTTAAAACAATTCTTAAAAATAATTCGCAATTTTTTTCCTCGTGGAGTAAAATATAACAGCAGTGCCAATTTTATACAAGACCTAAAGGTTTAAGAACATATTTCTAGTATCATAAATTTTAACTAGGCTTAAGATAAATTTTTTAAAAATTTTCACATTTATATTTTCCTCGTGGAGTAATATATAATGGCAGTGCCTATTTATTACTAGAACCAAAGATTTTTGAACATCTTTCTAATATCAAAAACAATGAACCCGGATTAAAACAAACTAGTTTAATTTTCTATATATTCAACAAATTGACCCAACAAGCCAACCCAGCAGGCCTACCCAGTAAGCCAACCCGGGTCGGCTCAACAGGCCCAATGGGTCGGGCTGGGTAGTGGTGATTTTTCGACCCTGGCTCAGGGTTGGGCCAATTTTTACGACTTAGACTCAGGGTCGTGGTCGAAAAAAACCAACCATTTAACAACACTACCTATGTCTATATATAATATTAATTGTAATAGTTCAATAAAAGTACCAAATTTATCTAACTAATCTTAATTTATTTAATAATTAACAAAATTCATTTATTTAATTTATCAACCATAATATTTTACTAAAATACAAAAAATTTCTTTTTCTTTAAACAAACAAAGCTGGTCAATTATACATTTTTTCTCGACTTTTATATATAACATCACATTTGCATACTAAATAATTTTATAAAAATCTTTTATATATCAAAATAACATTGAAATATTTCTCTCTCCTTCACTTCCAACTCCCCTTCCCTTAGACCCATCTAGGGAATTTGATTCATCTCCACTGGATTCAACAATCTTGGAACCTCATTCTGTATAGTCATTCATTATTGATAGTCATGATTTGATTTGGACAGTATCTCATCAGATGATCACCCCCACAAGCCCAGCATTGTCTTCCTAGGCTGATCATAAGGAACCCTTCTTGTTCTGTCGTAGCTTCTTGAAATCTCCATTATCATATCATTTAACATCTCTCCTAGGGATGTACCGATATTTTTATCGGATCGGATCAGGCCGATATTTCACCCATTTTAAAATATCGGTTATCGGCTAATATTGTAAAAATTTCTGATCCGATATAAAATGGCGTCTTTAACAAAAATAGTATGTTATAAAATTTTTTTAAAAAAATATATCTAAAATTATTTATTTTTATAAATATTATCGAAATCCATATTTTTTTAATAACAATAATTAATTAACATTCTGCCATATTTTTATTTTTTTGCGCATTCTGTTTATAAAAGTGTGCGATAATCTCTTTAGAATCTGTTTTTAGTGAGGCTGGTGATATTGACAATTATCATTGCCGCCGGCTGACCTCTGATAAATTGGAAATTTTGGTATTTCTAAAGGAAATCTTCGATATATTAATGTTAAATATTATTTTATTTATTTCAAATTTCATAATATATTTATGTATATAGATTAATATTATTACTTATTATATAAAAGTAATTTAACAATAAAAATATTTTATATACTTTTAGAATTGCAATTGAATCGAATATAAACTAATGATCATTATAATATATTTAAATTACATAAGTTATGGTATAGTTAGAATATAGATGCTATACTAATAAAAAGTACATTAAAAATTAAAACAATCGGTATCTTTACAGAATACAAAATTAAATATGATATCGGATCGGTAATCGGCCGATATTAATTTAATATCGGATCGGCTTCCAAAAAGTGGTATCGGTACACCCCTAATCTCTCCATATAGTCTAGTCGCTTCTTCCCTTGCTTACCTTAATCAGTTTCTGGAAATTATTGATCCATCTATTGGACATATTTCTATATGAACGGTAAAGTTTCCCACTTGCGTATAAATAGCCATCTAAAAATAAAATTATTATTGCTTATAAAGTTAACCCTCCCTTCGTTTATTCCTCTGTCTTAAGTCCTTCGTTACGTTTTTCAGTAAAAACATGAACTTTATTATTTTGCTTAACATTTCGTTTTTTACTAAAAACATCTCAAAATTCAGTTTTTTTAAATAACATCAAATTTTGTTTTCTTCCCCCCAAAAAACTTCTAAATCTTGTTTGTTGTATGCTAACAACTATAACAACCATTTTCCTTCTCCATATTTTTCTTCTTTTAACCAACTCTTAACTATTGCTACCATGCGCTTAGTTTGTCCATTGCTCCTTGGGTAATTGATGGCGCATATAAATGCCGAATCTTCCATCTATTACAAAATTTACCAAATGCATTACCTTTAAAAGCTGGACCTCCATCTGATACTAAAGTCTATTAATCCATATTTACCTACAAAATCTTTCATCTTATCCAACGCTAATTTTGTGGATAAACCTGCAACATGAATATATCCATTTTGAACCTGCATTTACCATGATAAAATATCTATTCTTCTCATATTCTAAAAAATATACATGTATGCTTTGGCATGAAATGTCCATCTTTGGCCATTTGTCTATTTTTGCTAGTTTATTAGTTCACATGTTACTTGTATCGCAACTCGTAGTTATATTCTTCATTCTTTATATGCCTTGATGTCCGGCATGCACAGCTGGTAAAATATCCTTTCATAATTACACCGGTATGACTAAACGATATCATCTCATTATTAGACAATTATCTTCTATGTTTAATTCACTCTTAACGTTTTTGAACGATATGTCTTCGCTTTTCCATTTTATATTTCCTCTCAAACATGCTTTAATTATAATTAATTTTTCATCTTGCTTGGATACATTATCGACTAGCTCAAAAGTTATCGGCTCACTTGTCTACCTTCAAAGTTCTTATAATATTGTAATTTAATTCTTCTTTTGAGAAAAACTGCTCTAAACTACTAATTCTGGGTTCTATTCCTTCATTTTTTATTTCCTTAACAAAAAACCTTAATAAAATATTTGGTGAACAATTTAGTCTACCCGGTCTGAACCTTATTTCAAAATCAAAGCTACATACCATTAACAACCATTTTTGCAGCCTGGCGGAAATCATTATTCTTTATTGTCCTTTTTAAACTAATAAACTAACGTCATGTGATACGTGTATAATAAAAAGCTTCTTCCAATCTATTTTTGGCACTTTATTAATCCAAACTTAACTGCTACTTTTAACTGTTGAATAATTTCTTTCAGCGCTATTAAACCGTCTAGATTAAAATAAGATCGGTTTCCCAACATTATCCATTGTTTGCAACAAAGCTTCTCTTATACCTTCATTAGATGTACCCACTTAATATAATATCTAAATTCTTTAAAACAATTCAGAATAGGTTTGTCTACCATCTTTATTTTAAGTATTTCATAACTTGCATCTTGTCTTTTTCCCATTCAAATCTATATTTTTCTTTAACAACTTGTACAAACGGTGTAGTAATCTCAGCAAAATTCGATTTAAAGTGATGGTAATAATTTGTAGCTTCTAAAAAAGCTTGTAATTCTGTCTTATTACTCGGTGCTCTCATGCTCATTATCATATCTATATTTTTGAAATGGGATACATTTCATTTCCCTTTATAACATGTACATGTCCTTTACTCCAAAAACATTTTTTTCATATTAGCTCAGACCATTTTCTAAAATTATATCTAATACTTTAATTAATCTCGTATTATGCTCTTGTTCTGTTCTACCTGGTATCAAAACGTCATCTAAATGATACATGATTCCACTTAATCCTTGGAACATAGCCGCTATGATTCTTTGAAATATTGAGGCTGATACTTTTAACCCAAAAGGCAATCTAGAATGCGAACAAACCTCTCGTAGTGATCGTTAATATCTTACTTGCTTTCTCATTTACCTTAATTTGTAAGTAGGCAATAGAAAAATCTATTTTCGAAAAAATTGTTGCCCATTAAATTAGCCAGTAATTTCTCTATTCTAGGTAGGATATTTCACCCCATATCCAAGGGTTTACCGATACCCTATAATCTATGCATACTCTTAAACTGTTATCCTGTTTTCTTAAGGGACAAAGTGTCGCCTATACACTATGAACTATTGGTCTTATTATACCTTCTTTCAGCCATTTATCTAGTTCTTTATTTATTTCATCTATCCATCAAAAAGGTAATCTTCTCATGCCACAAAATTTAGGCATGTAATTTCCTAATCTTATATCTACCTCAAAATCTTTTAGAGTACCTAATTCCTCTTTAAAAACATTGTACCTATTTAATATATCCTTTCATTTCTGAACTTATCCTCAACAACATCAAGTTCTACCTTATTCTTAATTCCTGTTGTTTGACTTAAACTTGTTACCTCTATTGACCTTATATCTTTTAATAACTTATCTTCTTCTTTGTTACTTCTATATCTAATCAAAAAATTTTGTGTTCGATTTCTTAGTTTATCAAGAACTAAATCATGTTTCATAACTAAACTCGGTAACTCAGTCTTATTCTAGCTTTGTATTATTTCGTTACATTGTTGTTCTCACGGACAGTTTCATACAAAGACCACCAATTATAATCACTATATTCTTAATGTCATTCCAACCTAAGATAGGCTCTATCTTTAATATCGTAATCCATAACGTTATCTCCTTATTATATCTAACAATTTTATTACATAAAAATCTAACATTTTTCCAGCACTACCGTCTAATTGTCTAGCTCTTATTCTTTTTGCTATGAAATTTTCTTCTGGAAACCATTTATTAAAATCTTTTACACTCGTTAAACTTATCTCTGCTCCTGTATCTAATAAAAATTATGTTTCATTTTTTCCTATTCTTATCTTAATCCTCGGGCATTTACTTCCCTTTATTACCTTTCTAATTCAATTTTACACACATTATCTGATTCAATTTTTCTTCCAATAATTTTCCATTTTTAAAAATATCTCTATTTTCATATTTTAAATAAATTATATCTGTTTTATTTATACCTAAATTACTATTATAATTTTATAAAATCAGATATACTATTAATTTTATTATTTATATCATTATTTTTTTTCTCATTTAATCATTAATACATTTCTCGTGTGAATGCCCTCCTTGTCCACATTTAGGACATCACAACTATTGTAAAATAGCCCTCTACAATTCGTATCTACGTGTCCACATTTCGCGCTCTTAAGCTCCCTTGATAACTCTCATTGTCACGACATGTGTCTATGTTGCAACCAGAGTTGGACAGGTCCTCTTGAAGAAGAATTTAAATACAGATACAGATTCTTTGTAAAAAAATGAATTTTAGATACAGATACTAGTATCTTTTTCAAAATATCAAAAAGATACAAGATAAAAGATACTTGTATCTTTTACTCAATTAGAGTATCTTAAATACAAGATACTTTAAAATTATCATTACCAATTAAATTAGAATAGCTTATAAAATACAGTTTTTATTTATTTATGAAGAACATAACATACACATATAATAAGAATGAATATTTACAATAATTAATAAAACATTCAATGATTAGTATAATAATCAGGCATTTTAATATTAGTATTAGTCCCATTCTTAGCATAGATTGAGAAGGGAGACTAGTATTTTTAATGGGAGTTGAAATATTAATTTGTAAAAGAGTATTTAAAATACATTCATTATAAGATAATCAAATTTTTCAAATAATTTATCATTAGACCTTTGTCGTTTCGGCGTACTTAACATTTTTACCAAAACTAAATAACCTTTCATCAATTAGAGATGATGAAGGTATTGCAAAGGGGCGTGGCTAACCTTTACAATCTCAGGGGGCTCAACTAAAAAAATTTTATGGGGGGAAAAGCCCCCCATATCCTGAATTTTTTATTATTATATTATACTTATTTAAAATTTGCTAACTCTAAACAATTATTCTGAATTTCATATTTTGCATTTATTATATTTTGCATTTATTATATTTTGCATTTATTATATTTTGCATTTATTATATTTTGCATTTATTATATTTTGCATTTATTATATTTTGCATTTATTATATTTTGCATACAAAATTAACTAACTTATATATAATTAAAACAATACATGACATATCTAAAAATAATATTTTTTAATAAAAAATCTATTTATTACAGTATAAAATATTTTCGATGGTTGATATAAAAAAAATTTGCGTCTAAAGAATAACAAATGATAAAAAGGTTAATTAATATGCCTCAATTGAAAATGGTTTTTTAAAAACCACATAAGGCTATATAATTCTTAGCAACCTACATTGACAAAGGTCATGAAACTAATATAACTCTCATTACCATTTTGGACAGTGTTTTATAGAATGGACTAATATGGAAAAATTTATAGGCCTTACCAAATTAGCAATTCTTGAAGAAGAGAATATAAACAACCAATCCAAATCCTATAACTATATGGTAGTTAGAGCTTCCTCTTAGATGACAAGATGGAAGGTAGATAAGTAATCGAGAAAATTATTGTGAGATATTAAATTTCTAAAAGATTATCTTCCATTTTTAATGATTTATAAACGACTACACAGTTGACCATTATTGCATATCTAAAGCATTCAGCAGCTGTAGTAATAATCTTAAATTACATAGCCACACAAATAATAGATGCTGGTTAATTTACAGTCATAGCCATGACACTCACGATAGTAACCCATATCAGAATTTATTATGTTAGATAAATTGATGAAGCAAAAATACTAAAAATCTTTAGAAGAAATTATGCAAATATAGTGAAGCCTTGAGTTATTTACACGGCAAGGATGACATATTAGAAATGAAACATTTTGTAACTATAAAATAAGAACCAGAGTTATATCATGAAAGAAATTAAAATTTTACATATTATCGTCGCACCATCTCTAGTTGGTATATTATATTTTAAAATAATAGTAGTTTGTAATAATATCTATTCGTATTAAAAATTTAACTCAAAACTGTTTTTCAAAGAAGAAAAAAATAGCTTTCCTAAAAACACGTAAAAAGGAGAAGAAAATATATCTAATTTATTACATCCATTATGGGATGAATAATAAGATATTTTATTATGATAATATTTTAAATAAATAGATGGCGTTAAATAGTTGAATGCATATTGTTACTTATATAATATTTATTATTAAAAGCATTGATTAGTAAAATTTTAAAAATATTAACTGTAATATATTATATAACTGTCAAATACGTCTGCAAAAATGGCATTTTAAAATAATAATGAGTTACCTTGTTTAAGAGCAAACAGGATGTAGTTCTCGATGAACTCAAAAATCGAACACCAGAATTTTTAATTAGATATAGAAGCAACTTAGAAGAAAATAAGGAAACAGGAGATATAAGGACAATAGAGGTAAATTCAGTCGAAGTCAAAAAACAAGGAATTAATAATACGGTAGAACTGAATGTTGTTGAGGATAATTTTAACAAGGAAATAAAGAATATATTGAATAGGTATAAGGAAGTCTTTAAAGAAGAATTAGGTACTCTAAAAGATATTGAAGTAGATATACGATTAGAAGAAAATTATCGACCTAAATTTTGCGCCATAAGAAGATTACCGTTTTCGTGGATAGAAGAGATAGATAAAGGATTAGACAAATGGCTAAAAGAAAAAATAATAAGACCACTAGTGCATAGTGCATGGGCAACACTTTTAGTTCCCATAAGAAAACCGGATAACAGTTTAAGACTAAGTATAGACTATAGAGTATCGGTTAACCCGTGGTTAATAAATGAAAAATATCTATTACCTAGAATAGAACAATTACTGGCTAATTAAAGAGAAGCAACAATTTTTTCGAAAATAGATTTTTCTAATGCTTACTTGCAAATTAAGGTGAGTGAGAAGACAAGTAAGATATTTACGATTACAATGCATAGAGGTTTGTTTGCATTCTGCCGATTGCCTTTTGGTTTGAAAGTATCGGCTCCAATATTTTAAAGAAATATGGCGGCGTTATTTCAAGGAATAAAGGGAATAATGTATTATTTCGACGATTTTTGATATCTGGTAGAACAGAAGAAGAACACAATACTAGATTAGTTAAGGTGTTAGATATAATATTAGAAAATGGTTTAAGAGCTAATATGAATAAGAGTGTTTTTGGAGTAAGAGAAATAAAGTATTTAAGACATATTATAAAGGGAAATGAAATTACTCCGATTGCAAAGTATATAGATAAGATAATGAACATGAGAGCACCAAATAATAAAACTGAAGTACAGGCGTTTTTAGGAGCTACGAATTATTATCATCGGTTTATACAAAATTTTGCAGAAATTGCCACACCGTTGTATGATTTATTAAAGAAAAATAAAAGGTTTGAATGGAAAGAAGCACAGAAGGAAAGTTTCGAAGAATTGAGAATAGGACTAGCAAAATGCAAGGAATATCTGATTGGAAGAAGTTTTGTATTATATACCGACCATAAACCGTTAGTTTATTTATTTAAGAAAGAAAATAAGGAGTTAATGTTATCGTCCAGGCTGCAAAAATGGTTGTTATTGGTAGGTAATTTCGATTTTGAAATAAGATACAGAGAAGGTAAATTAAATTGTTTACCAGATATTTTATCAAGATTGTTCAAGAAAGAAACAGAACAGGAAGAAAGAGAATCCAAAATTAATAGTTTAGAAAGATTTTTCGCAGAAGAGGCAGGTTTCAGGTTTAACAACAAAAATAGCTTTGACGAAAATAAAATATTTTGCAGGTAAATATGGATTAATGAAACTTTTGTGTCGGATGGAGGCCCAGCAAAGGTAAAGTTTTTGACCAATTTTGTGATAGGTGGAATATTAAGCATTTATTGTCGCCACCACATTACCCGAGAAGTAATGGACAAGCCGAGAGAATGGTAGTTATTGCTAAAAGTTGGCTAAAGAAAGAAAAATATGGAGAAGGAAAATGGTGGTTATTGTTATTAGCTTACAACAACTCTAAGACAGCCAAAGGAAAGTCTCCTGCTGAGATATTTTTAGGTAGGAAAACAAGAACTGAATTAGAATTTTTAGAGGAAAAATTAGAGAAGCAAGAAAGCCCATATAATAATAAATTTAAAATTGTAAATTAGTGTGGATACTGATGTTTGATGGTCTAATAAAATGGGGGAAGGGTGTAGTAAAGAAAAATGTAGGAAGAAATGGAGTAGAGGTAGAAATTGAAGGACAAAGGGGAACCTGTACTAGACACCTTAAACAAGTAAGACTTAGAAGCTTAGGGCAATAAAGGGATATTAGTAATAATTATATTAGAATTATTAGAAGAAATAAATTGATGATAGACCTAATTATGAGAATCATATTTTCTGATGAAATGAAATTGATGATAGACATAATTATGAGAATCATAATTTATGAAGGAATAAATTGATGATAGACCTAATTATGAGAATCATATTTTCTGATGAAATGCAATTGATGATAGTCATAATTATGAGAATCATAATTTATGAAGGAATAAATTGATGATAGACCTAATTATGAGAATCATAATTTCTGATGAAATGAGATTGATGATAGACATAATTATGGAGAATCATAATTTATAAGAAATAAATTGATGATAGACCTAATTAGGAAAATCATAATTTTTGATGAAATAAAATTGATGATAGACCCAATTATGAGAATCATAATTTATAAAGGAATAAAATGGTTACGAGAATTATAATGTTGGTAGAATACCATGGATTATAAAGGATTATTAGAAGATTGAGAAATATAGACATATAGTAATTTTTTTTATTCCTACTTCTGAATAGGAAATAAAAGCATAAAGATTGAAATTAGAGAGGTGGATGGGTCGTTAGAATTAAACAAATGGATGGAAGCTGCAAGACGATATGGAGAATTACTGCAGGAGGTGCCCAGGAGACAACGATATGAACGTAGGACTGAACAATTTTGGGTAAAGAAAAGCCGTTTAGAATGTTGGTCTTGTGGAGAGATGCACAAGTTAAGATTTTGTCCCATCGCAGTAGAAACGTCGGATAATAACGCAGCGTTACCAGTGCGGGAAAATGGGGAGCAGACGAAAAACGTTGTAGAAAGTTAGTTTTCAAGGGGGGGGGGATGTTATATTTATGTGTTTATTCCATTTTTTTATAATTACGCGTTAATTTGAATATTTGAACCAGAATTATGTTGTTATATAATTATTTTCGTTTTGAATATTGTTGATCGAGTTTTCGACGATTGTAATTTAATATTTAGACATATTTGAATATTTAGTTTTAGGAATAATGAACTTTAATTTATTTTCAATTTTTTTTTGCATAGTAAAAATTTATAAATACAAAAAAATTTAAATAAAGCAGTGTTTTTTAATTTAGTAAATTTTTAGTGTAAATTGTTGAAATCTCGTGAATAAAATCTTTTTGGTGTATTGTTGATCTCTCGTGAATAAAGTCGTAAGAATTATTATTAAATTAATTAATTATATTAGTCTTTTTCTTATAATTTATACAAATTATTAAAAGTTTCATTTTTATTTTTAGATATAATAAGCTCAATAATTTGCCTTGGAGCTTTTAAATAGTCTCCCCCCTTAATATTACAATAATACGGAATTGTAACAGAAAAAAAATTCCAAAAATACTTGCATAACTAATTACTAATCGCTATAAAATATAAATATACTCTTTTTTTATAAATAAAATACAAAGTTTGCAAAATAAATTGTAACAAAAATAATATTACAATAGTAGCATATTATTTTTTTCACAAGGTCTATAAGTCGAAAGGCTTGGTAATACGAAAGGCTAAAAAATAATGGGTGAGTCTATTTATCGCTAGGCTAACCACACTATAAATCATTTTATTACTAAATATCACTTGGCTGAGAAATGTCGCTCGGCTAACCACATATTAAATCAGTTATTATTAAATATCGCTCGGCTGAGAAATGTCTCTCAACTAATGACATAATAAATCATTTATTATTAAATATCGCTCGGCTGAAAAATGTAGCTCAGCTAACCACACATTTCTTAATATAAATTGAGAATTATTAATTTTTATAAATAAAATAAATATTTGGACATATATAAAAAATTTTCTTTTAGATATTTTCAATACTTTTATAAAATTAAATTTAATCATATTCATTTTTTTTTAAAAAAAGTATTAAAAATAATATTCTATCCGCTAGATGGCATATATTATTATTTTTTTACCAAAAATATAAAAATAATGAATGGGTTTAATATATTTTTTTTTAATGAGATAAATTCTAAATACTATTATAAAATATTACAATTTAATTGAAATTTTATAATATTTTCAAATTCCATAATAAATTTTAAACAACAGTTCATTTACGCCATTTTTAAATTTTTTAAATTTATTCTCAAAGATTCCTATTGGAGTGTTTGTAAATTTTAAACAATTAAATTCATTTATGCCATTTATTTTTTAACTTATTCTCAAATAATATAAAAAAAAGATAAGTAAAAAGATCGAATCGGTTTTTCTAATCCGAAATTTTTAGAAAACGCTAAATATCTGTGCCGATCCTATCCGATATTTAATATCGGCACAGACCTATTAATGATTTATATTTTCCCCATAATTTCGTTAAATGAGCTCTGGCAACCTGTTCCTAAATAATGGTTAATAAGATTTTATATCTGGGTTCGAGTATTATTTAAATAAGTATCCTCTTTAAATCTCATATGCCCTAATATTTCATTGGAAATATCATGGTCATGAAATCTTTTATTAATGAATATTGTATATTTTTGAAATTAAACTAAAATTATTTTTAAAAAAAAGTTTGGAACCTGAACCTAAATTTTAAAATAGGTTTTTTCTGCGAAATATCGAGTTGTTTTTAAATAAAAAAAATAATAAAAATTAATTTCAGGAAATAAGGCCAGTGACAGATGCGTCAAACAAGTTTCTTTCAAAATAAAATCATTTATGACATATCACCAATTTTTTTTGAATTCAGATTCAATGGAGGATGCTTTATTAAGGTTAGTATTCATTTACTCTTCAGATTTTCTTTTACTATGTGATTTATAAATTTTATTATGGTTTCTATTTTTCATTCAAATAATATAGTTTGTTAAAGGGCTTTGAACCTTCCTAAAAAAAGTGTTCGAGTTTAGGTTGCAAAAATCTCTGAAGTTCGGATTCAGGTTGGGTGCCCAGAAAAATAAAGACTTGTAAAATTTAGTTAAAATAACAGATACATAATTTTATTTTAAATTAATCTTATTATATTTAGTTTTAGAATTCACCATAAAAATATTTATCATTCGGAGTTTTGGCAATCATCATTTTAAAAAAATAGAACTATTCTAGGGCGATAATTTAATAAAATTGAACATTATTTAATGTTTGGATGGTGACTTGTTAGGAGTGAACTGAAACATCTATGCCACCCTTCAACCGCGCTATTGGTTTCGCTTCCCCATTATTGGTAACAATTCCATAGTTCAATATTAAACAAAGCAGGTAGTCTGCCTCTTCCAAATGTTTTATCAATGTAAGCTTTTTCAAAAGTTTCAATTAGAGGCTGAAGTAACAATTGATTATTAGAATAAAATTCGGAGTTTATTAGTAATTCAAATGTTTCAACTACATTTAAGGGTGGCACAAATGCCAAAACCATCATTCTAAGTTGTATATTAAATTCCACATCTGCTTTATATTTCTGGATATTTTTGAATGTTTCGCCAAAAGGATTGGCCAAAATGGAAATAGCAACATTTGTGTTGCCAACTGGGAAACACTTCATTGAAAGCTTTTACACTGGCCATTTCAAAATCCGTCATAATTTATTTTGGAGTTGATATTAAGTTGTCACTGTTAATATATAAATTTTGCATATTTTTTACTTTGTAATTAATGTCCTTTTTGTAAAAATTCTTTCTTTTAAATTTATTTAATGACCTTTTCTATTTTCCTAATTTTCGTAAATGTTAATTTAATTTAAGGACGAATTTGTTAAAATTTAAACTTTTAAAAAAACTTATGTAAAAAGTGTAAATTAAAATTGTATATATTATATATATAAAAGTAGTAGTAATAGTAATAAAAATAAAGTTAAATTAAATAAAAGATTTCAAATATATTTTTTTGGTTTTTCTTTACCTGCCTTCCATGAAAATAACATGGTGGCAGATAATTATTACGCTACGAATTGTAATATGTATAAAAAAAATTTTTTTAGCATTATTTTAGATACTGGAACATGGTGAAGCTAGAAGAAAGAGGATTATGGAAAATGATGTTAATTTAATTCGAAAAACACGTAAGAGATGATTAAAATGTAAAATTAAAAATAAATATAATAAAATTTTAATAATAAAATATTTAAAATATGAAAAAACCTATTTGGGACAATAAGAATAAAACAAAATCCATAGATGAATTAGAAAATTAATTAACATACCATGAGAGTAAAGATGTTTTGAGTTTAACATTTAATTTACCAGATGTTTGCTTGACACAATGTTACCGATATATGGAGCTTCAAGTTATGAAGAAGCAATATCTGTATTAAAATATTTTTGTGATTATAAAGAGGTAAAAGAGATAAATGGAAAAACTAGATCATATATTATATGTTATCCTAATAAAAATTCTAAAGATAATAAAAACTTGAATAAAATTGAATTATGTAAATTAATACCAAATGTTAATAAAGAAATAAATTCTTATAAATTATAAAAAATAAATCATATGATAACAATTGAAGAAATAATAATTATTAAAAACAATAATGAGATAAAAATTGAAGAAAATAATAAAATAAAATTTTTTATAATTAATAAAAAATTTATAAAGAAAATTAAAACAAATATTAAGGTGATTAAATATCGTGATGTTGATGGAGAGATTAAGAGTACGATATGGAGATCGTATGCTGAAGATGGAAGGAGAAAGAGAATTTTTTTATAAAGAACAAGTTGAAGAGTAATTATGTTATAAAAAAATTGTTTAAATTGAAAAATAAAGGAGTAAAATTTAAAAATAAAAATAATTAAATAATAAATAAAAAATTATAATATAAAATGAAACAAGTCCAAATATTCTATTATTCTATATTCCAAATTATGATTCTTATTCTATGAATGATTTTGATAAATTATTTATTCCTATAATTTCAATTATTCCAAAATTATTTTATTCGAGATATATTAATTTACAAACATTGATGATAATAAATAACGAAATTAACAAGCTAATATGAGGATGATGTTCAAGCAAATTATTAGACGATAAGGATAACAAGCTACGAACAAACCAATGAAAAAGATATGACTCAGGCTAAACAACGAACAAAATATCAAATGAAAAAATTTTTTAGAGGGGGAAGAAGTGAAAAAGTTAAAGTTCAAACGGCCGGGGGAAAGCTGGCTGAAGGCCAGGTAAGGGGGATTTGTTCAAAAGCGAGAATATGACCTACGACATAGAAAATGATTGTTATAAATAAATAAAAATTTTTTGTAAAAAATATATAAAATTTTGAAAGAGAAATGGGATGATCAATACAAACAGCAAATCAACAAGCAATGTTCAACCAACGACGTATCAACAATGATGTGCAACCAACGATGCTTCATGATGTTCGATAATCGATTCAACAAACGATAATCAGATGGTCAAACAAACAATCTAAAGATATATGAACAAATGACTAATGGAGCAATTGAGAAACAAATGACTGGAAGTGAAGATAAGAAACTGAGGAAAGAAGACATTAAAAAAAAAGGAGGGAAATGTTAATATATAAATTTTGCATATTTTTTACTTTTTAATTAATGACCTTTTTGTAAAAATTCTTTTTTTAAAATTTATTTAATGACCTTTTATATTTTCCTAATTTTCGTAAATGTTAATTTAATTTAAGGACGAATTTGTTAAAATTTAACCTTTTAAAAAAACTTATGTAAAAGGTGTAAATTAAAATTGTATATATATATATATGTTAGCGGCAATGTGAAAATTCCGGCAATTTTTTTCGGCAATGTGAGGTAGTGGTAGGCAGGGTAATTTTGGCAATGTGCACATTGCCGGGTTAAATCAGGCAATGTGTAATTTTTGTAATATTATATTATTAATAATTTTTTCGGTATTATTAATAATTTTTTAAGATTAATATTATATTTTTAAATATATTTTAATTTTAAATATATTTTAATTTGTTACAATATATTTTTGATTGATATTTTTTTTAATATATATTTTTTTTAAAATATATATTTTTGATTGTTTTTTTTTTAATATATATTTTTTTAAATATATTTTTTTGATTGATATTTTTTTTTAAATATATTTTTTTTTATATTTTATATTTTTTGTGTTTATATGATTTTTTTTAATAAATTTTTTTAAAAATATTTTTTTGATAGATTTTTTTTTTTCTCTTTAGCTTTCACCTTTTCTGGTGGTAAGCTCTTTCAACATCTCTCTCCACTTTATGTTATTCATACAATCTCTTTTATCTATTTTATACTTCTTTATATTGGCTCTAACTTTATGGCCCCATTGAAGTTTTGGCCTTCCTCTTTTACGTTTGCCCATCACTTCCAAACTTTCAACTTTATTTCCTATGTAGTTCATAGGCCTTCTCATTGTGTGCCCATACCACCTAAGTCTGTTTACCATTAACTTAGTCTTAATGGGCACTACCTTTAAACTATTTAGTATTCTTGTACTGCGCACCTTATCCTTTCTTGTTACCCCAGCAATCATCCTCAGCATTCTCATCTCCATAGTTTGTAGACTTCTCTCGTCTGATTCTTTGGTTGACCATGTTTCCGAACTATAAAGAATAGTTGGTTGTACTATGGAACTGTAGATTTTTCCCTTTAATTTGTGTGGGATTCTTTTGTCAAATAGCACTCCAGATAAAGATCTCCACTTTAACCACCCTTGATTAATCTTATTCTTTATCTCTTTTTCTATAGTACCGTTTGTTTGTATAGTGGAGCCCAAATATTTGCAGCTTTCAATTGCGGATATCTGCCAATCATTTATATCAATACTCTCCGTTTCATCTCCTCCTATCACCATATACTCCGTCTTTTCTCTATTTACTTTTAATCCGTGCGTTTCTAGGATATTTATCCAATTCACTAACCTTTCTTTCATTTCATCCTTGGATTCGGCAAGTATCACAATATCATCTGCAAATATCATATTCCACGGGACTGTTTGAGGTATAGACTGTGCTAATACATCTATTACTGTAATGAAGAGAAGTGGGCTGAGAGCCGACCCTTGATGAACTCCTTCGGCTATTGTGAAGCCTGCTGAAGTACCTGTTGTGCTACGGACCATTGTTGTATATCCCATATACATATCCTGTATTATTCTTATATATTTTTCGGGAACATTTTTGTGGCGTAGCGCCCACCAGATAAGTATTCTTGGGATTCTATCGAAGGCCTTTTCTAGATCGAGAAAGACCATGTGTAGCTTTTTGTTCTTTTCCCTGTATTTTTCACTCATTTGCCTAATTGCATGGATAGCATCGGTTGTTGATCTTCCAGGCATAAAGCCAAACTGTGTCTCTCCTATTTCGATTATATCTCTTAATCTTTTTTCTATTATTTTTTCGTATAGTTTTAGACAGTGTGACATTAGTTTTATGCCCCTGTAATTTTGACAATTGTGTGCATCCCCTTTATTTTTGAAGATAGGAACTAGATAGCTCTGCCTCCATTTTTGGGGAACCTCTTCATTTCCAAGTATTTTATTGTACAGATTTGTGAGGAGATGTATTCCATCATCTCCTAATGCTTTAAGGCTTTCTATTGGAATATCGTCTGGACCCCTAGCTTTGTTGTTTTTCATATGCTTGAGGCATGTGATTATTTCTTGTTCTGTTATAGGTTGTACAAGGTTTTGACAAGGGGAGTGTTCATCGAGATGCAATATGTGGGAATTAAAGTTGAAAAGCTCCTGAAAATATTCTTTCCATCTATTCATTATTTCTTTTTCCTTTATTATCAATTTCCCATCTTTATTTTTGATTACTTTCGGAGCTCCTTTCTCGCTGTTTGGCTAATCTGTATATTTTATTTTGCCCTTCTTTGTTATGTAGATCTTCGTACATGTCATCGTATGCCATAGATTTGGCCCTAGCCACCGCCTTTGTAGCTAATCTCTTGGATTTTTTGTATCTTGACTTGTCATCTGCATTTTTGGATTTGTACCATATTTTATAAAGGAATTTTTTCTCCTGTATAGTGGTTTGTACCTCTTGATTCCACCACCATAGTTCTTTGTGTGATTTGTTGCCTCCTCTTGTCAAGCCTAGCGTCGATTTTGCAGTGTCTATTAATCTGGATGAAAGGTCTGTCCAGATTTTTTCACTGACTTGTGAGCAATTTATTGTTTCAATGTTTGCATTGATTGCAAAGGCATCTGTCATTGTTTTTAATTTGCCCCATTTGATGCATGGTTCCAATTTTATCTTATTTTGAGTGGATTTATTTGAGATTTGTAAATCCATGATTAGTAGCTTGTGTTGCGCGACGATATCTTCTCCTAAGATGGCTTTGCAGTCTATTACATCTTTTAATCTTCTGCGAGAGATTAGCATGTAATCTATCTGTGTTTTCCTAGTACCACTTTCATATGTTATTAAATGACTGTCTTTTTTTTATATAGTAGGTGTTGGTTAAGGCAAGGTCGAAGGCTTGCGCAAATTTCAGTACGTGCTATCCTTCATCATTTCTTTCTCCGTATCCAAAACCACCATGATGCCTTTTGTAGCTATCTCTTGCTTTCCCCACATGCGCATTTAAGTCACCACCAATTATGACTAGGTCATCCTTAGGGATTTACATTACAGCTTCATCAAGGATAGCTCTAAAGTAATCTTTCTCTTCTTCCTTGCAACCCGTTTGAGGAGCATATATTGATAGAATGTGTAGTATTGATTGACCAATGCAGAGTTTTATCTTCATTAGTCTATCAGAGATCCTGTTGACTTCTACTACTGAAGAGGTTAGATCTTGGCTGAGGATGATGCCGACACCGTTCCTATTGCTAACAAGTCCATAATAGTACAATTTATACACATCTCCAATCATCAAAGTTTTCTGTCCTTTCCATTTCGTCTCTTGTATGCACGCTATATCAACTTTTCTCTTGTTCAACATTGATGCCAATTCTCTCGTTTTACCTTTAAGCGTCCCAATATTCAAACTTGCCAGTCTTGTCTTCTTTGCTTTGACCTTTACTTTATTTTTCACAGGATGGAGGTCTACACCCTGCGCGTCGCATGGAGGGAACGCCCTAGCGTTCATATTCATATTTTCATTTGTGTCCTTCATTTTGTTTATTGGACAGGTATCCTTAGCACCCGGCTGTCCAGGCTTGTCGGTGACCGGGGTGTCATCTCTAAGCTCCGAAATTCATCATACCATATGTCTTTACACATCAGTCATCGAAGAAAAACTTGAAAGTTTTTTTATGGTTCTTACCAGGAGTGAACCCGCGTCCTTGTTATACTCGTGTTTTTTTTAAATTTATATTTGATATATCTTTTGATCGCTAATTTTTTTAATTTTTGTGTTATATGATTTTTTTAATAAATTTTTTTGATTGATATTTTTTAATATATTTTTTTAATATATTTAATATATTTTTTTAATATATTTTTTTAATATATTTTTTTAATATATTTTTTTAATATATTTTTTTAATATATTTTTTTAATATATTTTTTTAATATATTTTTTTAATATATTTTTTTAATATATTTTTTTAATATATTTTTTTAATATATTTTTTTAATATATTTTTTTAATATATTTTTTTAATATATTTTTTTAATATATTTTTTTAATATATTTTTTTAATATATTTTTTTAATATATTTTTTTAATATATTTTTTTAATATATTTTTTTAATATATTTTTTTAATATATTTTTTTAATATATTTTTTTAATATATTTTTTTAATATATTTTTTTAATATATTTTTTTAATATATTTTTTTAATATATTTTTTTAATATATTTTTTTAATATATTTTTTTAATAAATTTTTTAATATATATTTTTAAAATGATTATTATATATTTATATTTTACGTAATTTTATCTATAATATATCTTTTGATAGATAATTTTTTAAATAATAGTGACAAATGTCATAATCGTTATTTTTGAACTTTTTTGAGTTTTTTTAAAGTAAATGGGTAAAAATATGTTTTGTAAACATGTTAAATTAATATTTCAGTGAAAGTGTACTATGGAAAAGTGTCAATTGTCATAAAAATTTTTGAACTTTTTAAAATTTTTTTAAAGTAAGTGGGTAAAAATATGTTTTGTAAACATATTAAATTAAAATTTCAGTGAAAGGGTACTATGGAAAAGTGACAATTGTCATAATCGTTATTTTTAAACTTTTTTGAGTTTTTTTAAAGCAAAGGGTAAAAATATGTTTTGTAAACATGTTAAATTAATATTTCAGTGAAAGTGTACTATGGGAAAGTGACTATTGTCATAATCGTTATTTTTGAACTTTTTTAAGTTTTTTTAAAGTAAATAGGTAAAAATATGTTTTGTAAACATGTTATAATAATATTTCAGTGAAAGTGTACTATGGAAAAGTGACAATTGTCATAATCGTTATTTTTAAACTTTTTTGAGTTTTTTTAAAGTAAATGGGTAAAAATATGTTTTGTAAACATGTTAAATTAATATTTCAGTGAAAGTGTACTATGGTAAAGTGACAATTGTCATAATCGTTATTTTTGAACTTTTTTGAGTTTTTTTTAAAGTAAATGGGTAAAAATATGTGTTGTAAACATGTATAATAATATTTCAATGAAAGTATACTATGGAAAAGTGACAATTATCATAATCGTTATTTTTAAACTTTTTTAAGTTTTTTTAAAGTAAATGGGTAGAAATATGTTTTGTAAACATGTTAAATTAATATTTCAGTGAAAGTGTACTATGGAGAAGTGACAATTGTCATAATCGTTATTTTTAAACTTTTTTGAGTTTTTTTAAAGTAAATGGGTAAAAATATGTTTTGTAAACATGTTAAATTAATATTTCAGTGAAAGTGTACTATGGTAAAGTGACAATTGTCATAATCGTTATTTTTGAACTTTTTTGAGTTTTTTTTAAAGTAAATGGGTAAAAATATGTGTTGTAAACATGTATAATAATATTTCAGTGAAAGTGTACTATGGAGAAGTGACAATTGTCATAATCGTTATTTTTAAACTTTTTTGAGTTTTTTTAAAGTAAATGGGTAAAAATATGTTTTGTAAACATGTTAAATTAATATTTCAATGAAAGTGTACTATGGAAAAGTGACAATTATCATAATCGTTATTTTTAAACTTTTTTAAGTTTTTTTAAAGTAAATAAGTAGAAATATGTTTTGTAAATATGTTAAATTAATATTTCAGTGAAAGTGTACTATGGAGAAGTGACAATTGTCATAATCGTTATTTTTAAACTTTTTTGAGTTTTTTTAAAGTAAATGGGTAAAAATATGTTTTGTAAACATGTTAAATTAATATTTCAGTGAAAGTGTACTATGGTAAAGTGACAATTGTCATAATCGTTATTTTTGAACTTTTTTGAGTTTTTTTTAAAGTAAATGGGTAAAAATATGTGTTGTAAACATGTATAATAATATTTCAGAAAAAGTGTACTATGGAAAAGTGACAATTGTCATAATCAATATTTTTAATTTTTTTGAGTTTTTTTAAACTAAATGGGTAAAAATATGTTTTGTAAACATGTTAAATTAATATTTCAGTGAAAGTGTACTATGGAAAAGTGACTATTGTCATAATCGTTATTTTAGAACTTTTTTGAGTTTTTTTTAAAGTAAATGGGTATAAATATGTTTTGAAAACATGTTAAATTACTATTTCAATGAAAGTGTACTATGGAAAAGTGACAATTGTCATAATATGAGTTTTTTTAAACTAAATGGGTAAAAATATGTTTTGTAAACATGTTAAATTAAAATTTCAGTGAAAGTGTACTATGGAAAAGTGACTATTGTCATAATCGTTATTTTTGAATAATTTTTTAAAGTAAATGGGTAAAAATATGTTTTGTAAACATGTTAAATTAATATTTCAATGAAAGTATACTATGGAAAAGTGACAATTATCATAATCGTTATTTTTAAACTTTTTTAAGTTTTTTTAAAGTAAATGGGTAGAAATATGTTTTGTAAACATGTTAAATTAATATTTCAGTGAAAGTGTACTATGGAGAAGTGACAATTGTCATAATCGTTATTTTTAAACTTTCTTGAGTTTTTTTAAAGTAAATGGGTAAAAATATGTTTTGTAAACATGTTAAATTAATATTTCAGTGAAAGTGTACTATGGTAAAGTGACAATTGTCATAATCGTTATTTTTGAACTTTTTTGAGTTTTTTTTAAAGTAAATGGGTAAAAATATGTGTTGTAAACATGTATAATAATATTTCAGTGAAAGTGTACTATGGAGAAGTGACAATTGTCATAATCGTTATTTTTAAACTTTTTTGAGTTTTTTTAAAGTAAATGGGTAAAAATATGTTTTGTATACATGTTAAATTAATATTTCAGTGAAAGTGTACTATGGTAAAGTGACAATTGTCATAATCGTTATTTTTGAACTTTTTTGAGTTTTTTTTAAAGTAAACGGGTAAAAATATGTGTTGTAAACATATATAATAATATTTCAGAAAAAGTGTACTATGGAAAAGTGACAATTGTCATAATCAATATTTTTAATTTTTTTGAGTTTTTTTAAACTAAATGGGTAAAAATATATGTTTTGTAAACATGTTAAATTAATATTTCAGTGAAAGTGTACTATGGAAAAGTGACTATTGACATAATCGTTATTTTAGAACTTTTTTGACTTTTTTTAAAGTAAATGGGTATAAATATGTTTTGAAAACATGTTAAATTACTATTTCAATGAAAGTGTACTATGGAAAAGTGACAATTGTCATAATCGTTATTTTTAAATTTTTTCTAGCTTTTCTAAAGTAAATGGGTAAAAATATGTTTTGTAAACATGAAATTAATATTTCAGTGAAAGTGTACTATGGGAAAGTGACAATTGTCATAATCGTTATTTTTGAACTTTTATGAGTTTTTTTAAAGTAAATGGGTAGAAATATGTTTTGTAAACATGTTAAATTAATATTTCAGTGAAAGTGTACTATGGAAAAGTGACAATTGTCATAATCGTTATTTTTAAACTTTTTTGAGTTTTTTTAAACTAAATGGGTAAAAATATGTTTTGTAAACATGTTAAATTAATATTTCAGTGAAAGTGTACTATGGGAAAGTGACTATTGTCATAATCGTTATTTTTCACCTTTTTTAAGTTTTTTTAAAGTAAATAGGTAAAAATATGTTTTGTAAACATGTTATAATAATATTTCAGTGAAAGTGTACTATGGAAAAGTGACAATTGTCATAATCGTTATTTTTGAACTTTTTTGAGTTTTTTTAAAGTAAATGGGTAAAATGATGTTTTGTAAACATGTTAAATTTATATTTCAGTGAAAGTGTACTATGGAAAAGTGACAATTGTTATAATCGTTATTTTTGAACTTTTTTAAGTTTTTTTAAAGTAAATGGGTAAAATGATGTTTTGTAAACATAAAACTAATATTTCAGTGAAAGTGTACTATATAAGAGTGACAATTGTCATAATCGTTACTTTTTGAACTTTTTTGAGTTTTTTTAAAGTAAATGGGTAAAAATATGTTTTGTGAACATGTATAATAATATTTCAGAAAAAGTGTACTATGGAAAAGTGACAATTGTCATAATCAATATTTTTAATTTTTTTGAGTTTTATTAAACTAAATGGGTAAAAATATGTTTTGTAAACATGTTAAATTAATATTTCAGTGAAAGTGTACTATGGAAAAGTGAATATTGTCATAATCGTTATTTTTGTACTTTTTTAAGTTTTTTTAAAGTAAATGGGTAAAATGATGTTTTGTAAACATGTTAAATTACTATTTCAATGAAAGTGTACTATGGAAAAGTGACAATTGTCATAATCGTTATTTTTGAACTTTTTTGAGTTTTTTTAAAGTAAATGGGTAAAAATATGTTTTGTAAACATGTTAAATTAATATTTCAGTGAAAGTGTACTATGGAAAAGTGACAATTGTCATAATCGTTATTTTTGAACTTTTTTGAGATTTTTTAAAGTAAATGGGTAAAAATAGGTTTTGTAAACATGTTAAATTAATATTTAATGAAAGTGTACCATGGAAAAGTGACAATTGTTATAATCGTTATTTTTGAACTTTTTTAAGTTTTTTTAAGGTTAATGGGTAAAATGATGTTTTGTAAACATGTTAAATTTATATTTCAGTGGTACTATGGAAAAGTGACAATTGTCATTATCGTTATTTTTGAAATTTTTTTAGATTTTTTAAAGTAAATGGGTAAAAATATGTTTTGTAAACATATAAAACTAATATTTCAGTGAAAGTGTACTATATAAGAGTGACAATTGTCATAATCGTTACTTTTTTGAGTTTTTTTAAAGTATATGGCTAAAAATATGTTTTGTAAACATGTTAAATTAATATTTCAGTGAAAGTGTACTATGGAAAAGTTACAATTGTCATAATCGTTATTTTTGAACTTTTTTTAAAGTAATGTGGTAAAAAATGTTTTGTAAACATGTAAAATTAATATTTCAGTGAAAGTGTAATATGGAAAAGTGACAATTGTTATAATTGTTATTTTTGAACTTTTTTTAGTTTTTTTTAAAGTAAATGGGTAAAAATATGTTTTGTAGACATGTTAAATTAATATTTCAGTGAAAGTGTACTATGGAAAAGTGACAATTGTCATAATCGTTATTTTTGAACTTTTTTGAGTTTTTTTAAAGTAAATGGGTAAAAATATGTTTTGTAAACATGTATAATAATATTTCAGAAAAAGTGTACTATGGAAAAGTGACAATTGTCATAATCAATATTTTTAATTTTTTTGAGTTTTATTAAACTAAATGGGTAAAAATATGTTTTGTAAACATGTTAAATTAATATTTCAGTGAAAGTGTACTATGGAAAAGTGAATATTGTCATAATCGTTATTTTTGAACTTTTTTAAGTTTTTTTAAAGTAAATGGGTAAAATGATGTTTTGTAAACATGTTAAATTTATATTTCAGTGAAAGTGAACTATGGAAAAGTGACAATTGTCATTATCGTTATTTTTGAATTTTTTTAGATTTTTTAAAGTAAATGGGTAAAAATATGTTTTGTAAACATATAAAACTAATATTTCAGTGAAAGTGTACTATATAAGAGTGACAATTGTCATAATCGTTACTTTTTTGAGTTTTTTTAAAGTATATGGCTAAAAATATGTTTTGTAAACATGTTAAATTAATATTTCAGTGAAAGTGTACTATGGAAAAGTTACAATTGTCATAATCGTTATTTTTGAACTTTTTTTAAAGTAATGTGGTAAAAAATGTTTTGTAAACATGTTAAATTAATATTTCAGTGAAAGTGTACTATGGAGAAGTGACAATTGTCATAATCGTTATTTTTAAACTTTTTTGAGTTTTTTTAAAGTAAATGGGTAAAAATATGTTTTGTAAACATGTTAAATTAATATTTCAGTGAAAGTGTACTATGGTAAAGTGACAATTGTCATAATCGTTATTTTTGAACTTTTTTGAGTTTTTTTTAAAGTAAATGGGTAAAAATATGTGTTGTAAACATGTATAATAATATTTCAGAAAAAGTGTACTATGGAAAAGTGACAATTGTCATAATCTATATTTTTAATTTTTTTGAGTTTTTTTAAACTAAATGGGTAAAAATATGTTTTGTAAACATGTTAAATTAATATTTCAGTGAAAGTGTACTATGGAAAAGTGACTATTGTCATAATCGTTATTTTAGAACTTTTTTGAGTTTTTTTAAAGTAAATGGGTATAAATATGTTTTGTAAACATGGTAAATTAATATTTAATGAAAGTGTACTATGGAAAAGTGACAATCGTTATTTTTAAACTTTTTTGAGTTTATTTAAAGTAAATGGGTAAAAATATGTTTTGTAAACATGTTAAATTAATATTTCAGTGAAAGTGTACTATGGAAAAGTTTCAATTGTCATAATCGTTATTTTTGAACTTTTTTGAGATTTTTTAAAGTAAATGGGTAAAAATTTGTTTTGTAATCATGTTAAATTAATATTTCAGTGAAAGTGTACTATGGAAAATTGACAATTGTCATAATCGTTATTTTTAAAATTTTTTGAGTTTTTTAAAACTAAATGGGTAAAAATATGTTTTGTAAACATGTTAAATTAATATTTCAGTGAAAGTGTACTATGGAAAAGTGACTATTGTCATAATCGTTATTTTTGAACTTTTTTAAGTTTTTTTAAAGTAAATGGGTAAAAATATGTTTTGTAAACATGTTATAATAATATTTCAGTGAAAGTGTACTATGGAAAAGTGACAATTGTCATAATCGTTATTTTTGAACTTTTTTGAGTTTTTTTAAAGTAAATGGGTAAAAATATGTTTTGTAAACATGTTAAATTAATATTTCAGTGAAAATGTACTATGGAAAAGTGACAATTGTCATAATCGTTAATTTTGAACTTTTTTGAGATTTTTTAAAGTAAATGGGTAAAAATAGGTTTGTAAACATGTTAAATTAATATTTAATGAAAGTGTACTATTGAAAAGTGACAATTGTTATAATCGTTATTTTTGAACTTTTTTAAGTTTTTTTAAAGTAAATGGGTAAAATGATGTTTTGTAAACATGTTAAATTTATATTTCAGTGAAAGTGTACTATGGAAAAGTGACAATTGTCATTATCGTTATTTTTGAAATTTTTTTTAGATTTTTTAAAGTAAATGGGTAAAAATATGTTTTGTAAACATAAAACTAATATTTCAGTGAAAGTGTACTATATAAGAGTGACAATTGTCATAATCGTTACTTTTTTGAGTTTTTTTAAAGTATATGGCTAAAAATATGTTTTGTAAACATGTTAAATTAATATTTCATAAAAGTGTACTATGGAAAAGTTACAATTGTCATAATCGTTATTTTTGAACTTTTTTTAAAGTAATGTGGTAAAAAATGTTTTGTAAACATGTAAAATTAATATTTCAGTGAAAGTGTAATATGGAAAAGTGACAATTGTTATAATCGTTATTTTTGAACTTTTTTTAGTTTTTTTAAAGTAAATGGGTAAAAATATGTTTTGTAAACATGTTAAATTAATATTTCAGTGAAAGTGTACTATGGAAAAGTGAATATTGTCATAATCGTTATTTTTGAACTTTTTTAAGTTTTTTTAAAGTAAATGGGTAAAATGATGTTTTGTAAACATGTTAAATTTATATTTCAGTGAAAGTGAACTATGGAAAAGTGACAATTGTCATAATCGTTATTTTTGAACTTTTTTTAGTTTTTTTAAAGTAAATGGGTAAAAATATGTTTTGTAGACATGTTAAATTAATATTTCAGTGAAAGTGTACTATGGAAAAGTGACAATTGTCATAATCGTCATTTTTGAACTTTTTTGAGTTTTTTTGAAGTAAATGGGTAAAAATATGTTTTGTAAACATGTTAAATTAATATTTCAGTGAAAGTGTACTATGGAAAAGTGACAATTGTCATAATATGAGTTTTTTTAAACTAAATGGGTAAAAATATGTTTTGTAAACATGTTAAATTAAAATTTCAGTGAAAGTGTACTATGGAAAAGTGACTATTGTCATAATCGTTATTTTTGAATAATTTTTTAAAGTAAATGGGTAAAAATATGTTTTGTAAACATGTTAAATTAATATTTCAATGAAAGTGTACTATGGAAAAGTGACAATTGTCATAATCGTTATTTTTGAACTTTTTTGAGTTTTTTTGAAGTAAATGGGTAAAAATATGTTTTGTAAACATGTTAAATTAATATTTCAGTGAAAGTGTACTATGGAAAAGTGACAATTGTCATAATATGAGTTTTTTTAAACTAAATGGGTAAAAATATGTTTTGTAAACATGTTAAATTAAAATTTCAGTGAAAGTGTACTATGGAAAAGTGACTATTGTCATAATCGTTATTTTTGAATAATTTTTTAAAGTAAATGGGTAAAAATATGTTTTGTAAACATGTTAAATTAATATTTCATTGAAAGTGTACTATGGAGAAGTGACAATTGTCATAATCGTTATTTTTGAACTTTTTTGAGTTTTTTTAAAGTAAATGGGTAAAAATTTGTTTTGTAAACATTTTAAATTAATATTTCAGTGAAAGTGTACTATGGAAAAGTGACAATTGTCATAATCGTTATTTTTGAACTTTTTTGAGTTTTTTTAAAGTAAATGGGTAAAAATATGTTTTGTAAACATGTATAATAATATTTCAGAAAAAGTGTACTATGGAAAAGTGACAATTGTCATAATCAATATTTTTAATTTTTTTGAGTTTTATTAAACTAAATGGGTAAAAATATGTTTTGTAAACATGTTAAATTAATATTTCAGTGAAAGTGTACTATGGAAAAGTGAATATTGTCATAATCGTTATTTTAGAACTTTTTTGAGTTTTTTTAAAGTAAATGGGTAAAAATATGTTTTGTAAACATGTTATAATAATATTTCAGTGAAAGTGTACTATGGAAAAGTGACAATTGTCATAATCGTTATTTTTGAACTTTTTTGAGATTTTTTAAAGTAAATGGGTAAAAATTTGTTTTGTAATCATGTTAAATTAATATTTCAGTGAAAGTGTACTATGGAAAAGTGACAATTGTCATAATCGTTATTTTTAAACTTTTTTGTTTTTTTAAACTAAATGGGTAAAAATATGTTTTGTAAACATGTTAAATTAATATTTCAGTGAAAGTGTACTATGGAAAAGTGAATATTGTCATAATCGTTATTTTAGAACTTTTTTGAGTTTTTTTAAAGTAAATGGGTAAAAATATGTTTTGTAAACATGTTATAATAATATTTCAGTGAAAGTGTACTATGGAAAAGTGACAATTGTCATAATCGTTATTTTTGAACTTTTTTGAGTTTTTTTAAAGTAAATGGGTAAAAATATGTTTTGTAAACATGTTAAATTAATATTTCAGTGAAAATGTACTATGGAAAAGTGACAATTGTCATAATCGTTAATTTTGAACTTTTTTGAGATTTTTTAAAGTAAATGGGTAAAAATAGGTTTGTAAACATGTTAAATTAATATTTAATGAAAGTGTACTATTGAAAAGTGACAATTGTTATAATCGTTATTTTTGAACTTTTTTAAGTTTTTTTAAAGTAAATGGGTAAAATGATGTTTTGTAAACATGTTAAATTTATATTTCAGTGAAAGTGTACTATGGAAAAGTGACAATTGTCATTATCGTTATTTTTGAAATTTTTTTTAGATTTTTTAAAGTAAATGGGTAAAAATATGTTTTGTAAACATAAAACTAATATTTCAGTGAAAGTGTACTATATAAGAGTGACAATTGTCATAATCGTTACTTTTTTGAGTTTTTTTAAAGTATATGGCTAAAAATATGTTTTGTAAACATGTTAAATTAATATTTCATAAAAGTGTACTATGGAAAAGTTACAATTGTCATAATCGTTATTTTTGAACTTTTTTTAAAGTAATGTGGTAAAAAATGTTTTGTAAACATGTAAAATTAATATTTCAGTGAAAGTTTAATATGGAAAAGTGACAATTGTCATAATCGTTATTTTTGAACTTTTTTTAAAGTAATGTGGTAAAAAATGTTTTGTAAACATGTAAAATTAATATTTCAGTGAAAGTGTATTATGGAAAAGTGACAATTGTCATAATCGTTATTTTTGAACTTTTTTGAGTTTTTTTAAAGTAAATGGGTAAAAATATGTTTTGTAAACATTTTAAATTAATATTTCAGTGAAAGTGTACTATGGAAAAGTGACAATTGTCATAATCGTTATTTTTGAACTTTTTTGAGTTTTTTTAAAGTAAATGGGTAAAATTTTGTAAACATGTATAATAATATTTCAGAAAAAGTGTACTATGGGAAAGTGACAATTGTCATAATCAATATTTTTAATTTTTTTGAGTTTTATTAAACTAAATGGGTAAAAATATGTTTTGTAAACATGTTAAATTAATATTTCAGTGAAAGTGTACTATGGAAAAGTGAATATTGTCATAATCGTTATTTTAGAACTTTTTTGAGTTTTTTTAAAGTAAATGGGTATAAATATGTTTTGTAAACATGTTAAATTACTATTTCAATGAAAGTGTACTATGGAAAAGTGACAATTGTCATAATCGTTATTTCTAAATTTTTTTAAGGTTTTCTAAAGTAAATGGGTAAAAATATGTTTTGTAAAAATGAAATTAATATTTCAGTGAAAGTGTTGTTTTGTAAAAATGAAATTAATATTTCAGTGAAAGTGTACTATGGAAAAGTGACAATTGTCATAATCGTTATTTTTGAACTTTTTGAGTTTTTTTGAAGTAAATGGGTAAAGTTTTGTAAACATTTTAAATTAATATTTCAGTGAAAGTGTACTATGGAAAAGTGACAATTGTCATAATCGTTATTTTTGAACTTTTTTGAGTTTTTTTAAAGTAAATGGGTAAAAATATGTTTTGTAAACATGTATAATAATATTTCAGAAAAAGTGTACTATGGAAAAGTGACAATTGTCATAATCAATATTTTTAATTTTTTTGAGTTTTATTAAACTAAATGGGTAAAAATATGTTTTGTAAACATGTTAAATTAATATTTCAGTGAAAGTGTACTATGGAAAAGTGAATATTGTCATAATCGTTATTTTAGAACTTTTTTGAGTTTTTTTAAAGTAAATGGGTAAAAATATGTTTTGTAAACATGTTATAATAATATTTCAGTGAAAGTGTACTATGGAAAAGTGACAATTGTCATAATCGTTATTTTTGAACTTTTTTGAGTTTTTTTAAAGTAAATGGGTAAAAATATGTTTTGTAAACATGTTAAATTAATATTTCAGTGAAAATGTACTATGGAAAAGTGACAATTGTCATAATCGTTAATTTTGAACTTTTTTGAGATTTTTTAAAGTAAATGGGTAAAAATAGGTTTGTAAACATGTTAAATTAATATTTAATGAAAGTGTACTATTGAAAAGTGACAATTGTTATAATCGTTATTTTTGAACTTTTTTAAGTTTTTTTAAAGTAAATGGGTAAAATGATGTTTTGTAAACATGTTAAATTTATATTTCAGTGAAAGTGTACTATGGAAAAGTGACAATTGTCATTATCGTTATTTTTGAAATTTTTTTTAGATTTTTTAAAGTAAATGGGTAAAAATATGTTTTGTAAACATAAAACTAATATTTCAGTGAAAGTGTACTATATAAGAGTGACAATTGTCATAATCGTTACTTTTTTGAGTTTTTTTAAAGTATATGGCTAAAAATATGTTTTGTAAACATGTTAAATTAATATTTCATAAAAGTGTACTATGGAAAAGTTACAATTGTCATAATCGTTATTTTTGAACTTTTTTTAAAGTAATGTGGTAAAAAATGTTTTGTAAACATGTAAAATTAATATTTCAGTGAAAGTTTAATATGGAAAAGTGACAATTGTTATAATCGTTATTTTTGAACTTTTTTTAGTTTTTTTAAAGTAAATGGGTAAAAATATGTTTTGTAGACATGTTAAATTAATATTTCAGTGAAAGTGTACTATGGAAAAGTGACAATTGTCATAATCGTTATTTTTGAACTTTTTTGAGTTTTTTTAAAGTAAATGGGTAAAAATATGTTTTGTAAACATTTTAAATTAATATTTCAATGAAAGTGTACTATGGAAAAGTGACAATTGTCATAATCGTTATTTTTGAACTTTTTTGAGTTTTTTTAAAGTAAATGGGTAAAAATATATTTTGTAAACATGTATAATAATATTTCAGAAAAAGTGTACTATGGGAAAGTGACAATTGTCATAATCAATATTTTTAATTTTTTTGTGTTTTATTAAACTAAATGGGTAAAAATATGTTTTGTAAACATGTTAAATTAATATTTCAGTGAAAGTGTACTATGGAAAAGTGAATATTGTCATAATCGTTATTTTAGAACTTTTTTGAGTTTTTTTAAAGTAAATGGGTATTAATATGTTTTGTAAACATGTTAAATTACTATTTCAATGAAAGTGTACTATGGAAAAGTGACAATTGTCATAATCGTTATTTCTAAATTTTTTTAAGGTTTTCTAAAGTAAATGGGTAAAAATATGTTTTGTAAAAATGAAATTAATATTTCAGTGAAAGTGTTGTTTTTTAAAAATGAAATTAATATTTCAGTGAAAGTGTACTATGGAAAAGTGACAATTGTCATAATCGTTATTTTTGAACTTTTTTGAGTTTTTTTGAAGTAAATGGGTAAAAGTTTTGTAAACATTTTAAATTAATATTTCAGTGAAATTGTAGTATGGAAAAGTGACAATTCTCATAATCGTTATTTTTGAACTTTTTTGAGTTTTTTTAAAGTAAATGGGTAAAAATATGTTTTGTAAACATGTATAATAATATTTCAGAAAAAGTGTACTATGGAAAAGTGACAATTGTCATAATCGTTTATTTTGAACTTTTTTGAGTTTTTTTAAAGTAAATGGGTAAAAATATGTTTTGTAAACATGTTAAATTAATATTTCAGTGAAAGTGTACTATGGAAAAGTGACAATTGTCATAATCGTTATTTTTGAACTTTTTTTAGTTTTTTTAAAGTAAATGGGTAAAAATATGTTTTGTAAACATGTTAAATTAATATTTCAGTGAAAATGTACTATGGAAAAGTGACAATTGTCATAATCGTTAATTTTGAACTTTTTTGAGATTTTTTAAAGTAAATGGGTAAAAATAGGTTTGTAAACATGTTAAATTAATATTTAATGAAAGTGTACTATTGAAAAGTGACAATTGTTATAATCGTTATTTTTGAACTTTTTTAAGTTTTTTTAAAGTAAATGGGTAAAATGATGTTTTGTAAACATGTTAAATTTATATTTCAGTGAAAGTGTACTATGGAAAAGTGACAATTGTCATTATCGTTATTTTTGAAATTTTTTTTAGATTTTTTAAAGTAAATGGGTAAAAATATGTTTTGTAAACATAAAACTAATATTTCAGTGAAAGTGTACTATATAAGAGTGACAATTGTCATAATCGTTACTTTTTTGAGTTTTTTTAAAGTATATGGCTAAAAATATGTTTTGTAAACATGTTAAATTAATATTTCATAAAAGTGTACTATGGAAAAGTTACAATTGTCATAATCGTTATTTTTGAACTTTTTTTAAAGTAATGTGGTAAAAAATGTTTTGTAAACATGTAAAATTAATATTTCAGTGAAAGTGTAATATGGAAAAGTGACAATTGTTATAATCGTTATTTTTGAACTTTTTTTAGTTTTTTTAAAGTAAATGGGTAAAAATATGTTTTGTAGACATGTTAAATTAATATTTCAGTGAAAGTGTACTATGGAAAAGTGACAATTGTCATAATCGTTATTTTTGAACTTTTTTGAGTTTTTTTAAAGTAAATGGGTAAAAATATGTTTTGTAAACATTTTAAATTAATATTTCAGTGAAAGTGTACTATGGAAAAGTGACAATTGTCATAATCAATATTTTTAATTTTTTTGAGTTTTATTAAACTAAATGGGTAAAAATATGTTTTGTAAACATGTTAAATTAATATTTCAGTGAAAGTGTACTATACAAAAGTGAATATTGTCATAATCGTTATTTTAGAACTTTTTTGAGTTTTTTTAAAGTAAATGGGTATAAATATGTTTTGTAAACATGTTAAATTACTATTTCAATGAAAGTGTACTATGGAAAAGTGACAATTGTCATAATCGTTATTTCTAAATTTTTTTAAGGTTTTCTAAAGTAAATGGGTAAAAATATGTTTTGTAAAAATGAAATTAATATTTCAGTGAAAGTGTTGTTTTGTAAAAATGAAATTAATATTTCAGTGAAAGTGTACTATGGGAAAGTGACAATTGTCATAATCGTTATTTTTGAACTTTTATGAGTTTTTTTAAAGTAAATGGGTAGAAATATGTTTTGTAAACATGTTAAATTAATATTTCAGTGAAAGTGTACTATGGAAAAGTGACAATTGTCATAATCGTTATTTTTAAACTTTTTTGAGTTTTTTTAAACTAAATGGGTAAAAATATGTTTTGTAAACATGTTAAATTAATATTTCAGTGAAAGTGTACTATGGAAAAGTGACTTTTGTCATAATCGTTATTTTTGAACTTTTTTAAGTTTTTTTAAAGTAAATGGGTAAAAATATGTTTTGTAAACATGTTATAATAATATTTCAGTGAAAGTGTACTATGGAAAAGTGACAATTGTCATAATCGTTATTTTTGAACTTTTTTGAGTTTTTTTAAAGTAAATGGGTAAAAATATGTTTTGTAAACATGTTAAATTAATATTTCAGTGAAAGTGTACTATGGAAAAGTGACAATTGTCATAATCGTTATTTTTGAACTTTTTTTAGTTTTTTTAAAGTAAATGGGTAAAAATATGTTTTGTAAACATGTTAAATTAATATTTCAGTGAAAATGTACTATGGAAAAGTGACAATTGTCATAATCGTTAATTTTGAACTTTTTTGAGATTTTTTAAAGTAAATGGGTAAAAATAGGTTTGTAAACATGTTAAATTAATATTTAATGAAAGTGTACTATTGAAAAGTGACAATTGTTATAATCGTTATTTTTGAACTTTTTTAAGTTTTTTTAAAGTAAATGGGTAAAATGATGTTTTGTAAACATGTTAAATTTATATTTCAGTGAAAGTGTACTATGGAAAAGTGACAATTGTCATTATCGTTATTTTTGAAATTTTTTTTAGATTTTTTAAAGTAAATGGGTAAAAATATGTTTTGTAAACATAAAACTAATATTTCAGTGAAAGTGTACTATATAAGAGTGACAATTGTCATAATCGTTACTTTTTTGAGTTTTTTTAAAGTATATGGCTAAAAATATGTTTTGTAAACATGTTAAATTAATATTTCATAAAAGTGTACTATGGAAAAGTTACAATTGTCATAATCGTTATTTTTGAACTTTTTTTAAAGTAATGTGGTAAAAAATGTTTTGTAAACATGTAAAATTAATATTTCAGTGAAAGTTTAATATGGAAAAGTGACAATTGTTATAATCGTTATTTTTGAACTTTTTTTAGTTTTTTTAAAGTAAATGGGTAAAAATATGTTTTGTAGACATGTTAAATTAATATTTCAGTGAAAGTGTACTATGGAAAAGTGACAATTGTCATAATCGTTATTTTTGAACTTTTTTGAGTTTTTTAAAGTAAATGGGTAAAAATATGTTTTGTAAACATTTTAAATTAATATTTCAGTGAAAGTGTACTATGGAAAAGTGACAATTGTCATAATCGTTATTTTTGAACTTTTTTGAGTTTTTTAAAGTAAATGGGTAAAAATATATTTTGTAAACATGTATAATAATATTTCAGAAAAAGTGTACTATGGGAAAGTGACAATTGTCATAATCAATATTTTTAATTTTTTTGAGTTTTATTAAACTAAATGGGTAAAAATATGTTTTGTAAACATGTTAAATTAATATTTCAGTGAAAGTGTACTATGGAAAAGTGAATATTGTCATAATCGTTATTTTAGAACTTTTTTGAGTTTTTTTAAAGTAAATGGGTATTAATATGTTTTGTAAACATGTTAAATTACTATTTCAATGAAAGTGTACTATGGAAAAGTGACAATTGTCATAATCGTTATTTCTAAATTTTTTTAAGGTTTTCTAAAGTAAATGGGTAAAAATATGTTTTGTAAAAATGAAATTAATATTTCAGTGAAAGTGTTGTTTTGTAAAAATGAAATTAATATTTCAGTGAAAGTGTACTATGGAAAAGTGACAATTGTCATAATCGTTATTTTTGAACTTTTTTGAGTTTTTTTGAAGTAAATGGGTAAAAGTTTTGTAAACATTTTAAATTAATATTTCAGTGAAAGTGTACTATTGAAAAGTGACAATTCTCATAATCGTTATTTTTGAACTTTTTTGAGTTTTTTTAAAGTAAATGGGTAAAAATATGTTTTGTAAACATGTATAATAATATTTCAGAAAAAGTGTACTATGGAAAAGTGACAATTGTCATAATCAATATTTTTTATTTTTTTGAGTTTTATTAAACTAAATGGGTAAAAATATGTTTTGTAAACATGTTAAATTAATATTTCAGTGAAAGTGTACTATGGAAAAGTGAATATTGTCATAATCGTTATTTTAGAACTTTTTTGAGTTTTTTTAAAGTAAATGGGTAAAAATATGTTTTGTAAACATGTTATAATAATATTTCAGTGAAAGTGTACTATGGAAAAGTGACAATTGTCATAATCGTTATTTTTGAACTTTTTTGAGTTTTTTTAAAGTAAATGGGTAAAAATATGTTTTGTAAACATGTTAAATTAATATTTCAGTGAAAATGTACTATGGAAAAGTGACAATTGTCATAATCGTTAATTTTGAACTTTTTTGAGATTTTTTAAAGTAAATGGGTAAAAATAGGTTTGTAAACATGTTAAATTAATATTTAATGAAAGTGTACTATTGAAAAGTGACAATTGTTATAATCGTTATTTTTGAACTTTTTTAAGTTTTTTTAAAGTAAATGGGTAAAATGATGTTTTGTAAACATGTTAAATTTATATTTCAGTGAAAGTGTACTATGGAAAAGTGACAATTGTCATTATCGTTATTTTTGAAATTTTTTTTAGATTTTTTAAAGTAAATGGGTAAAAATATGTTTTGTAAACATAAAACTAATATTTCAGTGAAAGTGTACTATATAAGAGTGACAATTGTCATAATCGTTACTTTTTTGAGTTTTTTTAAAGTATATGGCTAAAAATATGTTTTGTAAACATGTTAAATTAATATTTCATAAAAGTGTACTATGGAAAAGTTACAATTGTCATAATCGTTATTTTTGAACTTTTTTTAAAGTAATGTGGTAAAAAATGTTTTGTAAACATGAAAAATTAATATTTCAGTGAAAGTGTAATATGGAAAAGTGACAATTGTTATAATCGTTATTTTTGAACTTTTTTTAGTTTTTTTAAAGTAAATGGGTAAAAATATGTTTTGTAGACATGTTAAATTAATATTTCAGTGAAAGTGTACTATGGAAAAGTGACAATTGTCATAATCGTTATTTTTGAACTTTTTTGAGTTTTTTAAAGTAAATGGGTAAAAATATGTTTTGTAAACATTTTAAATTAATATTTCAGTGAAAGTGTACTATGGAAAAGTGACAATTGTCATAATCAATATTTTTAATTTTTTTGAGTTTTATTAAACTAAATGGGTAAAAATATGTTTTGTAAACATGTTAAATTAATATTTCAGTGAAAGTGTACTATACAAAAGTGAATATTGTCATAATCGTTATTTTAGAACTTTTTTGAGTTTTTTTAAAGTAAATGGGTATAAATATGTTTTGTAAACATGTTAAATTACTATTTCAATGAAAGTGTACTATGGAAAAGTGACAATTGTCATAATCGTTATTTCTAAATTTTTTTAAGGTTTTCTAAAGTAAATGGGTAAAAATATGTTTTGTAAAAATGAAATTAATATTTCAGTGAAAGTGTTGTTTTGTAAAAATGAAATTAATATTTCAGTGAAAGTGTACTATGGGAAAGTGACAATTGTCATAATCGTTATTTTTGAACTTTTATGAGTTTTTTTAAAGTAAATGGGTAGAAATATGTTTTGTAAACATGTTAAATTAATATTTCAGTGAAAGTGTACTATGGAAAAGTGACAATTGTCATAATCGTTATTTTTAAACTTTTTTGAGTTTTTTTAAACTAAATGGGTAAAAATATGTTTTGTAAACATGTTAAATTAATATTTCAGTGAAAGTGTACTATGGAAAAGTGACTATTGTCATAATCGTTATTTTTGAACTTTTTTAAGTTTTTTTAAAGTAAATGGGTAAAAATATGTTTTGTAAACATGTTATAATAATATTTCAGTGAAAGTGTACTATGGAAAAGTGACAATTGTCATAATCGTTATTTTTGAACTTTTTTGAGTTTTTTTAAAGTAAATGGGTAAAAATATGTTTTGTAAACATGTTAAATTAATATTTCAGTGAAAGTGTACTATGGAAAAGTGACAATTGTCATAATCGTTATTTTTGAACTTTTTTGAGATTTTTTAAAGTAAATGGGTAAAAATGGATTTTGTAAACATGTTAAATTAATATTTAATGAAAGTGTACCATGGAAAAGTGACAATTGTTATAATCGTCATTTTTGAACTTTTTTAAGTTTTTTTAAAGTAAATGGGTAAAATGATGTTTTGTAAACATGTTAAATTTATATTTCAGTGAAAGTGTACTATATAAGAGTGACAATTGTCATAATCGTTACTTTTTTGAGTTTTTTTAAAGTATATGGCTAAAAATATGTTTTGTAAACATGTTAAATTAATATTTCAGTGAAAGTGTACTATGGAAAAGTTACAATTGTCATAATCGTTATTTTTGAACTTTTTTTAAAGTAATGTGGTAAAAAATGTTTTGTAAACATGTAAAATTAATATTTCAGTGAAAGTGTAATATGGAAAAGTGACAATTGTTATAATCGTTATTTTTAAACTTTTTTTAGTTTTTTTAAAGTAAATGGGTAAAAATATGTTTTGTAGGCATGTTAAATTAATATTTCAGAGAAAGTGTACTATGGAAAAGTGACAATTGTCATAATCGTTATTTTTGAACTTTTTTGAGTTTTTTTGAAGTAAATGGGTAAAAATATGTTTTGTAAACATGTTAAATTAATATTTCAGTGAAAGTGTACTATGGAAAAGTGACAATGTCATAATCGTTATTTTTGAATTTATTTTAGATTTTTTAAAGTAAATGGGTAAAAATATGTTTGGTCCTAAAAAAAAGTTTTTAAATAACAATTATGACAATCGTCACTTTTCAATAGATTACTTTTACTGAAATATTAATTTAACATGTATACAAAACATATTTTTACCGATTGATTTTAAAAAAACTTAAAAAAGTTTAAAAATAACGAATATGACAATTGTCACTTTTGCATAGTACACTTTCACTGAAATATTAGTTTTATATGTTTACAAAACATATTTTTACCCATTTACTTTAAAAAATCTAAAAAAAGTTCAAAAAAAGCGATTATGACAATTGTCACTTTTCCATAGTACATTTTCACTGAAATATAAATTTAAGATGTTTACAAAACATCATTTTACCCATTTACTTTAAAAAAACTTAAAAAAGTTCAAAAATAACGATTATGACAATTGTCACTTTTTCATAGTACACTTTCACTGAAATATTAATTTAACATGTTTACAAAACATATTTTTACCCATTTACTTTAAAAATCTCAAAAAAGTTCAAAAATAACGATTATGAGAATCGTCACTTTTCCATATTACACTTTCACTGAAATATTAATTTAACATGTTTACGAAACATATTTTTACCCATTTACTTTAAAAATCAAAAAAGTTCAAAAATAACGATTATGACAATTGTCACTTTTCCATTCTACACTTTCACTGAAATATTAATTTTACATGTTTACAAAACATATTTTTACCCATTTACTATAAAAAAACTCAAAAAAGTTCAAAAATAACGATTATGACAATTGTCATTTTTCCATAGTACACTTACACTGAAATATTAATATAACATGTTTACAAAACATATACTCATTTACTTTAAAAAAACTCAAAAAAGTTCAAAAAAAACGATTATGACAATTGTCACTTTTCCATAGTAGACTTTCACTGAAATATTAATTTAACATGCCTACAAAACATATTTTTACCCAGTTACTTTAAAAAAACTCAAAAAAGTTCAAAAATAACGATTATGACAATTGTCACTTTTCCATAGTACACTTTCACTGAAATATTAATTTAAAATGTTTACAAAACATATTTTTACCCATTTACTTTAAAAAAACTCAAAAAAGTTCAAAAATAACGATTATGACAATTGTCACTTTTCCATAGTACACTTTCACTGAAATATTAACTTAACATGTTTACAAAACATATTTTTACCCAATTACTTTAAAAAATCTCAAAAAAGTTCAAAAATAACGATTATGAGAATTGTCACTTTTCCATATTACACTTTCATTGAAATATTAATTTAACATGTTAACGAAACATTTTTTTAACCATTTACTTTAAAAAAACTCAAAAAAGTTCAAAAATAACGATTATGACAATTGTCACTTTTCCATAGTACACCTTCACTGAAATATTAATTTTACATGTTTACAAAACATATTTTTACCCATTTACTATAAAAAAACTCAAAAAAGTTCAAAAAAAACGATTATGACAATTGTCACTTTTCCATAGTAGACTTTCACTGAAATATTAATTTAACATGCCTACAAAACATATTTTTACCCAATTACTTTAAAAAAACTCAAAAAAGTTCAAAAATAACGATTATGACAATTGTCACTTTTCCATAGTATACTTTCACTGAAATATTAATTTAAAATGTTTACAAAACATATTTTTACCCATTTACTTTAAAAAACTCAAAAAAGTTCAAAAATAACGATTATGACAATTGTCACTTTTCCATAGTACACTTTCACTGAAATATTAATTTAACATGTTTACAAAACATATTTTTACCCATTTACTTTATAAAATCTCAAAAAAGTTCAAAAATAACGATTATGATAATTGTCACTTTTCCATAGTACACTTTCACTGAAATATTAATTTAAAATGTTTACAAAACATATTTTTACCCATTTACTTTAAAAAACTCAAAAAAGTTCAAAAATAACGATTATGACAATTGTCACTTTTCCATAGTACACTTTCACTGAAATATTAATTTAACATGTTTACAAAACATATTTTTACCCATTTACTTTAAAAAATCTCAAAAAAGTTCAAAAATAACGATTATGATAATTGTCACTTTTCCATAGTACACTTTCACTGAAATATTAATTTAACATGTTTACAAAACATATTTTTACCCATTTACTTTAAAAAAATTCTAAAAAGTTCAAAAATAACGATTATGACAATAGTCACTTTTCCATAGTACACTTTCACTGAAATATTAATTTAACATGCCTACAAAACATATTTTTACCCAGTTACTTTAAAAAAACTCAAAAAAGTTCAAAATAAACGATTATGACAATTGTCACTTTTCCATAGTACACTTTCACTGAAATATTAATTTAACATGTTTACAAAACATATTTTTACCCATTTACTTTAAAAAAACTCAAAAAAGTTAAAAAAAACGATTATGACAATTGTCACTTTTCCATAGTACACTTTCACTGAAATATTAATTTAACATGCCTTCAAAACATATTTTTACCCAGTTACTTTAAAAAACTCAAAAAAGTTCAAAAATAACGATTATGACAATTGTCACTTTTCCATAGTACACTTTCACTGAAATATTAATTTAACATGTTTACGAAACATATTTTTACCCATTTACTTTAAAAAACTCAAAAAAGTTCTAAAATAACGATTATGACAATTGTCACTTTTCCATAGTACACTTTCACTGAAATATTAATTTCATGTTTACAAAACATATTTTTACCCATTTACTTTAAAAAAACTCAAAAAAGTTCAAAAAAAGCGATTATGATAATTGTCACTTTTCCATAGTACACACACTTTCAATGAAATATTAATTTAACATGTTTACAAAACATATTTTTACCCAGTTACTTTAAAAAAACTCAAAAAAGTTAAAAATAAACGATTATGACAATTGTCACTTTTCCATAGTACACTTTCACTGAAATATTAATTTAACATGTTTACAAAACATATTTTTACCCATTTACTTTAAAAAAACTCAAAAAAGTTAAAAAAAAACGATTATGACAATTGTCACTTTTCCATAGTACACTTTCACTGAAATATTAATTTAACATGCCTTCAAAACATATTTTTACCCAGTTACTTTAAAAAAACTCAAAAAAGTTCAAAAATAACGATTATGACAATTGTCACTTTTCCATAGTACACTTTCACTGAAATATTAATCTAACATGTTTACGAAACATATTTTTACCCATTTACTTTAAAAAAACTCAAAAAAGTTCAAAAATAACGATTATGACAATTGTCACTTTTCCATAGTACACTTTCACTGAAATATTAATTTCATGTTTACAAAACATATTTTTACCCATTTACTTTAAAAAAACTCAAAAAAGTTCAAAAATAACGATTATGACAATTGTCACTTTTCCATAGTACACTTTCACTGAAATATTAATTTAACATGTTTACAAAACATATTTTTACCCATTTACTTTAAAAAATCTAAAAAAAGTTCAAAAAAAGCGATTATGACAATTGTCACTTTTCCATACATTTTCACTGAAATATAAATTTAAGATGTTTACAAAACATCATTTTACCCATTTACTTTAAAAAAACTTAAAAAAGTTCAAAAATAACGATTATGACAATTGTCACTTTTTCATATTACACTTTCACTGAAATATTAATTTAACATGTTTACAAAACATATTTTTACCCATTTACTTTAAAAAATCTCAAAAAAGTTCAAAAATAACGATTATGAGAATCGTCACTTTTCCATATTACACTTTCACTGAAATATTAATTTAACATGTTTACGAAACATATTTTTACCCATTTACTTTAAAAATCAAAAAAGTTCAAAAATAACGATTATGACAATTGTCACTTTTCCATTCTACACTTTCACTGAAATATTAATTTTACATGTTTACAAAACATATTTTTACCCATTTACTATAAAAAAACTCAAAAAAGTTCAAAAATAACGATTATGACAATTGTCATTTTTCCATAGTACACTTACACTGAAATATTAATATAACATGTTTACAAAACATATACTCATTTACTTTAAAAAAACTCAAAAAAGTTCAAAAAAAACGATTATGACAATTGTCACTTTTCCATAGTAGACTTTCACTGAAATATTAATTTAACATGCCTACAAAACATATTTTTACCCAGTTACTTTAAAAAAACTCAAAAAAGTTCAAAAATAACGATTATGACAATTGTCACTTTTCCATAGTACACTTTCACTGAAATATTAATTTAAAATGTTTACAAAACATATTTTTACCCATTTACTTTAAAAAAACTCAAAAAAGTTCAAAAATAACGATTATGACAATTGTCACTTTTCCATAGTACACTTTCACTGAAATATTAATTTAACATGTTTACAAAACATTTTTTTACCCAATTACTTTAAAAAATCTCAAAAAAGTTCAAAAATAACGATTATGAGAATTGTCACTTTTCCATATTACACTTTCATTGAAATATTAATTTAACATGTTTACGAAACATTTTTTTAACCATTTACTTTAAAAAAACTCAAAAAAGTTCAAAAATAACGATTATGACAATTGTCACTTTTCCATAGTACACTTTCACTGAAATATTAATTTTACATGTTTACAAAACATATTTTTACCCATTTACTATAAAAAAACTCAAAAAAGTTCAAAAAAAACGATTATGACAATTGTCACTTTTCCATAGTAGACTTTCACTGAAATATTAATTTAACATGCCTACAAAACATATTTTTACCCAATTACTTTAAAAAAACTCAAAAAAGTTCAAAAATAACGATTATGACAATTGTCACTTTGCCATAGTACACTTTCACTGAAATATTAATTTAAAATGTTTACAAAACATATTTTTACCCATTTACTTTAAAAAAACTCAAAAAAGTTCAAAAATAACGATTATGACAATTGTCACTTTTCCATAGTACACTTTCACTGAAATATTAATTTAACATGTTTACAAAACATATTTTTACCCATTTACTTTATAAAATCTCAAAAAAGTTCAAAAATAACGATTATGATAATTGTCACTTTTCCATAGTACACTTTCACTGAAATATTAATTTAAAATGTTTACAAAACATATTTTTACCCATTTACTTTAAAAAACTCAAAAAAGTTCAAAAATAACGATTATGACAATTGTCACTTTTCCATAGTACACTTTCACTGAAATATTAATTTAACATGTTTACAAAACATATTTTTACCCATTTACTTTAAAAAATCTCAAAAAAGTTCAAAAATAACGATTATGATAATTGTCACTTTTCCATAGTACACTTTCACTGAAATATTAATTTAACATGTTTACAAAACATATTTTTACCCATTTACTTTAAAAAAATTCTAAAAAGTTCAAAAATAACGATTATGACAATAGTCACTTTTCCATAGTACACTTTCATGGAAATATTAATTTAACATGTTTACAAAACATATTTTTACCCATTTACTTTAAAAAATCTAAAAAAAGTTCAAAAAAAGCGATTATGACAATTGTCACTTTTCCATAGTACATTTTCACTGAAATATAAATTTAAGATGTTTACAAAACATCATTTTACCCATTTACTTTAAAAAAACTTAAAAAAGTTCAAAAATAACGATTATGACAATTGTCACTTTTTCATATTACACTTTCACTGAAATATTAATTTAACATGTTTACAAAACATATTTTTACCCATTTACTTTAAAAAATCTCAAAAAAGTTCAAAAATAACGATTATGAGAATCGTCACTTTTCCATATTACACTTTCACTGAAATATTAATTTAACATGTTTACGAAACATATTTTTACCCATTTACTTTAAAAATCAAAAAAGTTCAAAAATAACGATTATGACAATTGTCACTTTTCCATTCTACACTTTCACTGAAATATTAATTTTACATGTTTACAAAACATATTTTTACCCATTTACTATAAAAAAACTCAAAAAAGTTCAAAAATAACGATTATGACAATTGTCATTTTTCCATAGTACACTTACACTGAAATATTAATATAACATGTTTACAAAACATATACTCATTTACTTTAAAAAAACTCAAAAAAGTTCAAAAAAAACGATTATGACAATTGTCACTTTTCCATAGTAGACTTTCACTGAAATATTAATTTAACATGCCTACAAAACATATTTTTACCCAGTTACTTTAAAAAAACTCAAAAAAGTTCAAAAATAACGATTATGACAATTGTCACTTTTCCATAGTACACTTTCACTGAAATATTAATTTAAAATGTTTACAAAACATATTTTTACCCATTTACTTTAAAAAAACTCAAAAAAGTTCAAAAATAACGATTATGACAATTGTCACTTTTCCATAGTACACTTTCACTGAAATATTAATTTAACATGTTTACAAAACATTTTTTTACCCAATTACTTTAAAAAATCTCAAAAAAGTTCAAAAATAACGATTATGAGAATTGTCACTTTTCCATATTACACTTTCATTGAAATATTAATTTAACATGTTTACGAAACATTTTTTTAACCATTTACTTTAAAAAAACTCAAAAAAGTTCAAAAATAACGATTATGACAATTGTCACTTTTCCATAGTACACTTTCACTGAAATATTAATTTTACATGTTTACAAAACATATTTTTACCCATTTACTATAAAAAAACTCAAAAAAGTTCAAAAAAAACGATTATGACAATTGTCACTTTTCCATAGTAGACTTTCACTGAAATATTAATTTAACATGCCTACAAAACATATTTTTACCCAATTACTTTAAAAAAACTCAAAAAAGTTCAAAAATAACGATTATGACAATTGTCACTTTGCCATAGTACACTTTCACTGAAATATTAATTTAAAATGTTTACAAAACATATTTTTACCCATTTACTTTAAAAAAACTCAAAAAAGTTCAAAAATAACGATTATGACAATTGTCACTTTTCCATAGTACACTTTCACTGAAATATTAATTTAACATGTTTACAAAACATATTTTTACCCATTTACTTTATAAAATCTCAAAAAAGTTCAAAAATAACGATTATGATAATTGTCACTTTTCCATAGTACACTTTCACTGAAATATTAATTTAAAATGTTTACAAAACATATTTTTACCCATTTACTTTAAAAAACTCAAAAAAGTTCAAAAATAACGATTATGACAATTGTCACTTTTCCATAGTACACTTTCACTGAAATATTAATTTAACATGTTTACAAAACATATTTTTACCCATTTACTTTAAAAAATCTCAAAAAAGTTCAAAAATAACGATTATGATAATTGTCACTTTTCCATAGTACACTTTCACTTAAATATTAATTTAACATGTTTACAAAACATATTTTTACCCATTTACTTTAAAAAAATTCTAAAAAGTTCAAAAATAACGATTATGACAATAGTCACTTTTCCATAGTACACTTTCACTGAAATATTAATTTAACATGCCTACAAAACATATTTTTACCCAGTTACTTTAAAAAAACTCAAAAAAGTTCAAAATAAACGATTATGACAATTGTCACTTTTCCATAGTACACTTTCACTGAAATATTAATTTAACATGTTTACAAAACATATTTTTACCCATTTACTTTAAAAAAACTCAAAAAAGTTAAAAAAAAACGATTATGACAATTGTCACTTTTCCATAGTACACTTTCACTGAAATATTAATTTAACATGCCTTCAAAACATATTTTTACCCAGTTACTTTAAAAAAACTCAAAAAAGTTCAAAAATAACGATTATGACAATTGTCACTTTTCCATAGTACACTTTCACTGAAATATTAATTTAACATGTTTACGAAACATATTTTTACCCATTTACTTTAAAAAAACTCAAAAAAGTTCTAAAATAACGATTATGACAATTGTCACTTTTCCATAGTACACTTTCACTGAAATATTAATTTCATGTTTACAAAACATATTTTTACCCATTTACTTTAAAAAAACTCAAAAAAGTTCAAAAAAAGCGATTATGATAATTGTCACTTTTCCATAGTACACACACTTTCACTGAAATATTAATTTAACATGTTTACAAAACATATTTTTACCCAGTTACTTTAAAAAAACTCAAAAAAGTTAAAAATAAACGATTATGACAATTGTCACTTTTCCATAGTACACTTTCACTGAAATATTAATTTAACATGTTTACAAAACATATTTTTACCCATTTACTTTAAAAAAACTCAAAAAAGTTAAAAAAAACGATTATGACAATTGTCACTTTTCCATAGTACACTTTCACTGAAATATTAATTTAACATGCCTTCAAAACATATTTTTACCCAGTTACTTTAAAAAAACTCAAAAAAGTTCAAAAATAACGATTATGACAATTGTCACTTTTCCATAGTACACTTTCACTGAAATATTAATCTAACATGTTTACGAAACATATTTTTACCCATTTACTTTAAAAAAACTCAAAAAAGTTCAAAAATAACGATTATGACAATTGTCACTTTTCCATAGTACACTTTCACTGAAATATTAATTTCATGTTTACAAAACATATTTTTACCCATTTACTTTAAAAAAACTCAAAAAAGTTCAAAAATAACGATTATGACAATTGTCACTTTTCCATAGTACACTTTCACTGAAATATTAATTTAACATGTTTACAAAACATATTTTTACCCATTTACTTTAAAAAAACTTAAAAAAGTTCAAAAATAACGATTATGACAATAGTCACTTTTCCATAGTACATTTTCACTGAAATATTAATTTAACATGTTTACAAAACATATTTTTACCCATTTACTTTAAAAAAACTCAAAACAGTTCAAAAAAAACGATTTAGACAATTGTCACTTTTCCATAGTTAACTTTCACTGAAATATTAATTTAACATGCCTATAAAACAGATTTTTACCCAGTTACTTTAAAAAAACTCAAAAAAGTTCAAAAATAACGATTATGACAATTGTCACTTTTCCATAGTACACTTTCACTGAAATATTAATTTAAAATGTTTACAAAACATATTTTTACCCATTTACTTTAAAAAAACTCAAAAATATTCAATAATAACGATTATGACAATTGTCACTTTTCCATAGTACACTTTCACTGAAATTAAAATTTAACATATATACAAAACATATTTTTGCCCATTTACTTTAAAAAAATTTAAAAAATTTCAAAAATAACGATTATGATAATTGTCACTTTTCCATAGTACACTTTCACTGAAATATTAATTTAACATGTTTACAAAACATATTTTTACCCATTTTCTTTAAAAAAACTCTAAAAAGTTTAAAAATAACGATTATGACAATTGTCACTTTTCCATAGTACACTTTCACTGAATTTAACATGTTTACAAAACATATTTTTACCCATTTACTTTAAAAAATCTCAAAAAAGTTCAAAAATAACGATTATGAGAATTGTCACTTTTCCATATTACACTTTCACTGAAATATTAATTTAACATGTTTACGAAACATATTTTTACCCATTTACTTTAAAAAAACTCAAAAAAGTTCAAAAAAAACGATTATGACAATTGTCACTTTTCCATAGTACACTTTCACTGAAATATTAATTTAACATGCCTACAAAACATATTTTTACCCAGTTACTTTAAAAAAACTCAAAAAAGTTCAAAAATAACGATTATGACAATTGTCACTTTTCAATAGTACAATTTCACTGAAATATTAATTTAAAATGTTTACAAAACATATTTTTACCCATTTACTTTAAAAAAACTCAAAAAAGTTCAAAAATAACGATTATGACAATTGTCACTACTCCATAGTACACTTACACTGAAATATTAATATAACATGTTTACAAAACATATACTCATTTACTTTAAAAAAACTCAAAAAAGTTCAAAAAAAACGATTATGACAATTGTCACTTTTCCATAGTACACTTTCACTGAAATATTAATTTAACATGCCTACAAAACATATTTTTACCCAGTTACTTTAAAAAAACTCAAAAAAGTTCAAAAATAACGATTATGACAATTGTCACTTTTCCATAGTACACTTTCACTGAAATATTAATTTAAAAAGTTTACAAAACATATACTCATTTACTTTAAAAAAACTCAAAAAAGTTCAAAAAAAACGATTATGACAATTGTCACTTTTCCATAGTACACTTTCACTGAAATATTAATTTAACATGCCTACAAAACATATTTTTACCCAGTTACTTTAAAAAAACTCAAAAATATTCAATAATAACGATTATGACAATTGTCACTTTTCTATAGTACACTTTCACTGAAATTAAAATTTAACATATATACAAAACATATTTTTGCCCATTTACTTTAAAAAAATTTAAAAAATTTCAAAAATAACGATTATGATAATTGTTACTTTTCCATAGTACACTTTCACTGAAATATTAATTTAACATGTTTACAAAACATATTTTTACCCATTTTCTTTAAAAAAACTCTAAAAAGTTTAAAAATAACGATTATGACAATTGTCACTTTTCCATAGTACACTTTCACTGAAATATTAATTTAACATGTTTACAAAACATATTTTTACCCATTTACTTTAAAAAATCTCAAAAAAGTTCAAAAATAACGATTATGAGAATTGTCACTTTTCCATATTACACTTTCACTGAAATATTAATTTAACATGTTTACGAAACATATTTTTACCAATTTACTTTAAAAAAACTCAAAAAAGTTCAAAAAAAACGATTATGACAATTGTCACTTTTCCATAGTACACTTTCACTGAAATATTAATTTAACATGCCTACAAAACATATTTTTACCCAGTTACTTTAAAAAAACTCAAAAAAGTTCAAAAATAACGATTATGACAATTGTCACTTTTCAATAGTACAATTTCACTGAAATATTAATTTAAAATGTTTACAAAACATATTTTTACCCATTTACTTTAAAAAAACTCAAAAAAGTTCAAAAATAACGATTATGACAATTGTCACTACTCCATAGTACACTTACACTGAAATATTAATATAACATGTTTACAAAACATATACTCATTTACTTTAAAAAAACTCAAAAAAGTTCAAAAAAAACGATTATGACAATTGTCACTTTTCAATAGTACAATTTCACTGAAATATTAATTTAAAATGTTTACAAAACATATTTTTACCCATTTACTTTAAAAAAACTCAAAAAAGATCAAAAATAACGATTATGACAATTGTCACTACTCCATAGTACACTTACACTGAAATATTAATATAACATGTTTACAAAACATATACTCATTTACTTTAAAAAAACTCAAAAAAGTTCAAAAAAAACGATTATGACAATTGTCACTTTTCCATAGTACACTTTCACTGAAATATTAATTTAACATGCCTACAAAACATATTTTTACCCAGTTACTTTAAAAAAACTCAAAAATATTCAATAATAACGATTATGACAATTGTCACTTTTCCATAGTACACTTTCACTGAAATTAAAATTTAACATATATACAAAACATATTTTTGCCCATTTACTTTAAAAAAATTTAAAAAATTTCAAAAATAACGATTATGATAATTGTCACTTTTCCATAGTACACTTTCACTGAAATATTAATTTAACATGTTTACAAAACATATTTTTACCCATTTTCTTTAAAAAAACTCTAAAAAGTTTAAAAATAACGATTATGACAATTGTCACTTTTCCATAGTACACTTTCACTGAAATATTAATTTAACATGTTTACAAAACATATTTTTACCCATTTACTTTAAAAAATCTCAAAAAAGTTCAAAAATAACGATTATGAGAATTGTCACTTTTCCATATTACACTTTCACTGAAATATTAATTTAACATGTTTACGAAACATATTTTTACCCATTTACTTTAAAAAAACTCAAAAAAGTTCAAAAAAAACGATTATGACAATTGTCACTTTTCCATAGTACACTTTCACTGAAATATTAATTTAACATGCCTACAAAACATATTTTTACCCAGTTACTTTAAAAAAACTCAAAAAAGTTCAAAAATAACGATTATGACAATTGTCACTTTTCAATAGTACAATTTCACTGAAATATTAATTTAAAATGTTTACAAAACATATTTTTACCCATTTACTTTAAAAAAACTCAAAAAAGTTCAAAAATAACGATTATGACAATTGTCACTACTCCATAGTACACTTACACTGAAATATTAATATGACATGTTTACAAAACATATACTCATTTACTTTAAAAAAACTCAAAAAAGTTCAAAAAAAACGATTATGACAATTGTCACTTTTCCATAGTATACTTTCACTGAAATATTAATTTAACATGCCTACAAAACATATTTTTACCCAGTTACTTTAAAAAAACTCAAAAAAGTTCAAAAATAACGATTATGACAATTGTCACTTTTCCATAGTACACTTTCACTGAAATATTAATTTAAAAAGTTTACAAAACATATTTTTACCCTTTACTTTAAAAAAACTCAAAAAAGTTCAAAAATAACGATTATGACAATTGTCACTTTTCCATAGAACACTTTCACTGAAATATTAATTTAACATGTTTACAAAACATATTTTTACCCATTTACTTTAAAAAATCTCAAAAAAGTTCAAAAATAACGATTATGACAATAGTCACTTTTCCATAGTACATTTTCACTGAAATATTAATTTAACATGTTTACAAAACATATTTTTACCCATTTACTTTAAAAAAACTCAAAAAAGTTCAAAAAAACGATTTAGACAATTGTCACTTTTCCATAGTTAACTTTCACTGAAATATTAATTTAACATGCCTATAAAACAGATTTTTACCCAGTTACTTTAAAAAAACTCAAAAAAGTTCAAAAATAACGATTATGACAATTGTCACTTTTCCATAGTACACTTTCACTGAAATATTAATTTAAAATGTTTACAAAACATATTTTTACCCATTTACTTTAAAAAACTCAAAAATATTCAATAATAACGATTATGACAATTGTCACTTTTCCATAGTACACTTTCACTGAAATTAAAATTTAACATATATACAAAACATATTTTTGCCCATTTACTTTAAAAAAATTTAAAAAATTTCAAAAATAACGATTATGATAATTGTCACTTTTCCATAGTACACTTTCACTGAAATATTAATTTAACAAGTTTACAAAACATATTTTTACCCATTTTCTTTAAAAAAACTCTAAAAAGTTTAAAAATAACGATTATGACAATTGTCACTTTTCCATAGTACACTTTCACTGAAATATTAATTTAACATGTTTACAAAACATATTTTTACCCATTTACTTTAAAAAATCTCAAAAAAGTTCAAAAATAACGATTATGAGAATTGTCACTTTTCCATATTACACTTTCACTGAAATATTAATTTAACATGTTTACGAAACATATTTTTACCCATTTACTTTAAAAAAACTCAAAAAAGTTCAAAAAAAACGATTATGACAATTGTCACTTTTCCATAGTACACTTTCACTGAAATATTAATTTAACATGCCTACAAAACATATTTTTACCCAGTTACTTTAAAAAAACTCAAAAAAGTTCAAAAATAACGATTATGACAATTGTCACTTTTCAATAGTACAATTTCACTGAAATATTAATTTAAAATGTTTACAAAACATATTTTTACCCATTTACTTTAAAAAAACTCAAAAAAGTTCAAAAATAACGATTATGACAATTGTCACTTTTCCATAGTACACTTTCACTGAAATTAAAATTTAACATGTTTACAAAACATATTTTTACCCATTTACTTTAAAAAAACTCAAAAAAGTTCAAAAATAACGATTATGACAATTGTCACTTTTCCATAGTACACTTTCACTGAAATATTAATTTTACATGTTTACAAAACATATTTTTACCCATTTACTATAAAAAAACTCAAAAAAGTTCAAAAATAACGATTATGACAATTGTCATTTTTCCATAGTACACTTACACTGAAATATTAATATAACATGTTTACAAAACATATACTCATTTACTTTAAAAAAACTCAAAAAAGTTCAAAAAAAACGATTATGACAATTGTCACTTTTCCATAGTACACTTTCACTGAAATATTAATTTAACATGCCTACAAAACATATTTTTACCCAGTTACTTTAAAAAAACTCAAAAAAGTTCAAAAATAACGATTATGACAATTGTCACTTTTCCATAGTACACTTTCACAGAAATTAAAATTTAACATATATACAAAACATATTTTTGCCCATTTACTTTAAAAAAATTTAAAAAATTTCAAAAATAACGATTATGATAATTGTCACTTTTCCATAGTACACTTTCACTGAAATATTAATTTAACATGTTTACAAAACATATTTATACCCATTTTCTTTAAAAAAACTCTAAAAAGTTTAAAAATAACGATTATGACAATTGTCACTTTTCCATAGTACACTTTCACTGAAATATTAATTTAACATGTTTACAAAACATATTTTTACCCATTTACTTTAAAAAAACTCAAAAAATTTCAAAAAAAGCGATTATGATAATTGTCACTTTTCCATAGTACACACACTTTCACTGAAATATTAATTTAACATGTTTACAAAACATATTTTTACCCATTTACTTTAAAAAAACTCAAAAAAGTTCAAAAATAACGATTATGACAATTGTCACTTTTCCATAGTACACTTTCACTGAAATTAAAATTTAACATGTTTACAAAACATATTTTTACCCATTTACTTTAAAAAAACTCAAAAAAGTTCAAAAATAACGATTATGACAATTGTCACTTTTCCATAGTACACTTTCACTGAAATATTATTATAACATGTTTACAAAACATATTTTTACCGATTTACTTTAAAAAAACTCAAAAAAGTTCTAAAATAACGATTATGACAATATTCACTTTTCCATAGTACACTTTCACTGAAATATTAATTTAACATGTTTACAAAACATATTTTTACCCATTTTCTTTAAAAAAACTCAAAAAAGTTCAAAAAAAACGATTATGACAATTGTCACTTTTCCATAGTACACTTTCACTGAAATATTAATTTAACATGCCTACAAAACATATTTTTACCCAGTTACTTTAAAAAAACTCAAAAAAGTTCAAAAATAACGATTATGACAATTGTCACTTTTCAATAGTACAATTTCACTGAAATATTAATTTAAAATGTTTACAAAACATATTTTTACCCATTTACTTTAAAAAAACTCAAAAAAGTTCAAAAATAACGATTATGACAATTGTCACTTTTCCATAGTACACTTTCACTGAAATTAAAATTTAACATGTTTACAAAACATATTTTTACCCATTTACTTTAAAAAAACTCAAAAAAGTTCAAAAATAACGATTATGACAATTGTCACTTTTCCATAGTACACTTTCACTGAAATATTAATTTTACATGTTTACAAAACATATTTTTACCCATTTACTATAAAAAAACTCAAAAAAGTTCAAAAATAACGATTATGACAATTGTCATTTTTCCATAGTACACTTACACTGAAATATTAATATAACATGTTTACAAAACATATACTCATTTACTTTAAAAAAACTCAAAAAAGTTCAAAAAAAACGATTATGACAATTGTCACTTTTCCATAGTACACTTTCACTGAAATATTAATTTAACATGCCTACAAAACATATTTTTACCCAGTTACTTTAAAAAAACTCAAAAAAGTTCAAAAATAACGATTATGACAATTGTCACTTTTCCATAGTACACTTTCACAGAAATTAAAATTTAACATATATACAAAACATATTTTTGCCCATTTACTTTAAAAAAATTTAAAAAATTTCAAAAATAACGATTATGATAATTGTCACTTTTCCATAGTACACTTTCACTGAAATATTAATTTAACATGTTTACAAAACATATTTATACCCATTTTCTTTAAAAAAACTCTAAAAAGTTTAAAAATAACGATTATGACAATTGTCACTTTTCCATAGTACACTTTCACTGAAATATTAATTTAACATGTTTACAAAACATATTTTTACCCATTTACTTTAAAAAAACTCAAAAAATTTCAAAAAAAGCGATTATGATAATTGTCACTTTTCCATAGTACACACACTTTCACTGAAATATTAATTTAACATGTTTACAAAACATATTTTTACCCATTTACTTTAAAAAAACTCAAAAAAGTTCAAAAATAACGATTATGACAATTGTCACTTTTCCATAGTACACTTTCACTGAAATTAAAATTTAACATGTTTACAAAACATATTTTTACCCATTTACTTTAAAAAAACTCAAAAAAGTTCAAAAATAACGATTATGACAATTGTCACTTTTCCATAGTACACTTTCACTGAAATATTATTATAACATGTTTACAAAACATATTTTTACCGATTTACTTTAAAAAAACTCAAAAAAGTTCTAAAATAACGATTATGACAATATTCACTTTTCCATAGTACACTTTCACTGAAATATTAATTTAACATGTTTACAAAACATATTTTTACCCATTTTCTTTAAAAAAACTCTAAAAAGTTTAAAAATAACGATTATGACAATTGTCACTTTTCCATAGTACACTTTCACTGAAATATTAATTTAACATGTTTACAAAACATATTTTTACCCATTTACTTTAAAAAATCTCAAAAAAGTTCAAAAATAACGATTATGAGAATTGTCACTTTTCCATATTACACTTTCACTGAAATATTAATTTAACATGTTTACGAAACATATTTTTACCCATTTACTTTAAAAAAACTCAAAAAAGTTCAAAAAAAACGATTATGACAATTGTCACTTTTCCATAGTACACTTTCACTGAAATATTAATTTAACATGCCTACAAAACATATTTTTACCCAGTTACTTTAAAAAAACTCAAAAAAGTTCAAAAATAACGATTATGACAATTGTCACTTTTCAATAGTACAATTTCACTGAAATATTAATTTAAAATGTTTACAAAACATATTTTTACCCATTTACTTTAAAAAAACTCAAAAAAGTTCAAAAATAACGATTATGACAATTGTCACTACTCCATAGTACACTTACACTGAAATATTAATATAACATGTTTACAAAACATATACTCATTTACTTTAAAAAAACTCAAAAAAGTTCAAAAAAAACGATTATGACAATTGTCACTTTTCAATAGTACAATTTCACTGAAATATTAATTTAAAATGTTTACAAAACATATTTTTACCCATTTACTTTAAAAAAACTCAAAAAAGATCAAAAATAACGATTATGACAATTGTCACTACTCCATAGTACACTTACACTGAAATATTAATATAACATGTTTACAAAACATATACTCATTTACTTTAAAAAAACTCAAAAAAGTTCAAAAAAAACGATTATGACAATTGTCACTTTTCCATAGTACACTTTCACTGAAATATTAATTTAACATGCCTACAAAACATATTTTTACCCAGTTACTTTAAAAAAACTCAAAAATATTCAATAATAACGATTATGACAATTGTCACTTTTCCATAGTACACTTTCACTGAAATTAAAATTTAACATATATACAAAACATATTTTTGCCCATTTACTTTAAAAAAATTTAAAAAATTTCAAAAATAACGATTATGATAATTGTCACTTTTCCATAGTACACTTTCACTGAAATATTAATTTAACATGTTTACAAAACATATTTTTACCCATTTTCTTTAAAAAAACTCTAAAAAGTTTAAAAATAACGATTATGACAATTGTCACTTTTCCATAGTACACTTTCACTGAAATATTAATTTAACATGTTTACAAAACATATTTTTACCCATTTACTTTAAAAAATCTCAAAAAAGTTCAAAAATAACGATTATGAGAATTGTCACTTTTCCATATTACACTTTCACTGAAATATTAATTTAACATGTTTACGAAACATATTTTTACCCATTTACTTTAAAAAAACTCAAAAAAGTTCAAAAAAAACGATTATGACAATTGTCACTTTTCCATAGTACACTTTCACTGAAATATTAATTTAACATGCCTACAAAACATATTTTTACCCAGTTACTTTAAAAAAACTCAAAAAAGTTCAAAAATAACGATTATGACAATTGTCACTTTTCAATAGTACAATTTCACTGAAATATTAATTTAAAATGTTTACAAAACATATTTTTACCCATTTACTTTAAAAAAACTCAAAAAAGTTCAAAAATAACGATTATGACAATTGTCACTACTCCATAGTACACTTACACTGAAATATTAATATGACATGTTTACAAAACATATACTCATTTACTTTAAAAAAACTCAAAAAAGTTCAAAAAAAACGATTATGACAATTGTCACTTTTCCATAGTATACTTTCACTGAAATATTAATTTAACATGCCTACAAAACATATTTTTACCCAGTTACTTTAAAAAAACTCAAAAAAGTTCAAAAATAACGATTATGACAATTGTCACTTTTCCATAGTACACTTTCACTGAAATATTAATTTAAAAAGTTTACAAAACATATTTTTACCCATTTACTTTAAAAAAACTCAAAAAAGTTCAAAAATAACGATTATGACAATTGTCACTTTTCCATAGAACACTTTCACTGAAATATTAATTTAACATGTTTACAAAACATATTTTTACCCATTTACTTTAAAAAATCTCAAAAAAGTTCAAAAATAACGATTATGACAATAGTCACTTTTCCATAGTACATTTTCACTGAAATATTAATTTAACATGTTTACAAAACATATTTTTACCCATTTACTTTAAAAAAAACTCAAAAAAGTTCAAAAAAAACGATTTAGACAATTGTCACTTTTCCATAGTTAACTTTCACTGAAATATTAATTTAACATGCCTATAAAACAGATTTTTACCCAGTTACTTTAAAAAAACTCAAAAAAGTTCAAAAATAACGATTATGACAATTGTCACTTTTCCATAGTACACTTTCACTGAAATATTAATTTAAAATGTTTACAAAACATATTTTTACCCATTTACTTTAAAAAAACTCAAAAATATTCAATAATAACGATTATGACAATTGTCACTTTTCCATAGTACACTTTCACTGAAATTAAAATTTAACATATATACAAAACATATTTTTGCCCATTTACTTTAAAAAAATTTAAAAAATTTCAAAAATAACGATTATGATAATTGTCACTTTTTCATAGTACACTTTCACTGAAATATTAATTTAACATGTTTACAAAACATATTTTTACCCATTTTCTTTAAAAAAACTCTAAAAAGTTTAAAAATAACGATTATGACAATTGTCACTTTTCCATAGTACACTTTCACTGAAATATTAATTTAACATGTTTACAAAACATATTTTTACCCATTTACTTTAAAAAATCTCAAAAAAGTTCAAAAATAACGATTATGAGAATTGTCACTTTTCCATATTACACTTTCACTGAAATATTAATTTAACATGTTTACGAAACATATTTTTACCCATTTACTTTAAAAAAACTCAAAAAAGTTCAAAAAAAACGATTATGACAATTGTCACTTTTCCATAGTACACTTTCACTGAAATATTAATTTAACATGCCTACAAAACATATTTTTACCCAGTTACTTTAAAAAAACTCAAAAAAGTTCAAAAATAACGATTATGACAATTGTCACTTTTCAATAGTACAATTTCACTGAAATATTAATTTAAAATGTTTACAAAACATATTTTTACCCATTTACTTTAAAAAAACTCAAAAAAGTTCAAAAATAACGATTATGACAATTGTCACTACTCCATAGTACACTTACACTGAAATATTAATATAACATGTTTACAAAACATATACTCATTTACTTTAAAAAAACTCAAAAAAGTTCAAAAAAAACGATTATGACAATTGTCACTTTTCAATAGTACAATTTCACTGAAATATTAATTTAAAATGTTTACAAAACATATTTTTACCCATTTACTTTAAAAAAACTCAAAAAAGATCAAAAATAACGATTATGACAATTGTCACTACTCCATAGTACACTTACACTGAAATATTAATATAACATGTTTACAAAACATATACTCATTTACTTTAAAAAAACTCAAAAAAGTTCAAAAAAAACGATTATGACAATTGTCACTTTTCCATAGTACACTTTCACTGAAATATTAATTTAACATGCCTACAAAACATATTTTTACCCAGTTACTTTAAAAAAACTCAAAAATATTCAATAATAACGATTATGACAATTGTCACTTTTCCATAGTACACTTTCACTGAAATTAAAATTTAACATATATACAAAACATATTTTTGCCCATTTACTTTAAAAAAATTTAAAAAATTTCAAAAATAACGATTATGATAATTGTCACTTTTCCATAGTACACTTTCACTGAAATATTAATTTAACATGTTTACAAAACATATTTTTACCCATTTTCTTTAAAAAAACTCTAAAAAGTTTAAAAATAACGATTATGACAATTGTCACTTTTCCATAGTACACTTTCACTGAAATATTAATTTAACATGTTTACAAAACATATTTTTACCCATTTACTTTAAAAAATCTCAAAAAAGTTCAAAAATAACGATTATGAGAATTGTCACTTTTCCATATTACACTTTCACTGAAATATTAATTTAACATGTTTACGAAACATATTTTTACCCATTTACTTTAAAAAAACTCAAAAAAGTTCAAAAAAAACGATTATGACAATTGTCACTTTTCCATAGTACACTTTCACTGAAATATTAATTTAACATGCCTACAAAACATATTTTTACCCAGTTACTTTAAAAAAACTCAAAAAAGTTCAAAAATAACGATTATGACAATTGTCACTTTTCAATAGTACAATTTCACTGAAATATTAATTTAAAATGTTTACAAAACATATTTTTACCCATTTACTTTAAAAAAACTCAAAAAAGTTCAAAAATAACGATTATGACAATTGTCACTACTCCATAGTACACTTACACTGAAATATTAATATGACATGTTTACAAAACATATACTCATTTACTTTAAAAAAACTCAAAAAAGTTCAAAAAAAACGATTATGACAATTGTCACTTTTCCATAGTATACTTTCACTGAAATATTAATTTAACATGCCTACAAAACATATTTTTACCCAGTTACTTTAAAAAAACTCAAAAAAGTTCAAAAATAACGATTATGACAATTGTCACTTTTCCATAGTACACTTTCACTGAAATATTAATTTAAAAAGTTTACAAAACATATTTTTACCCATTTACTTTAAAAAAACTCAAAAAAGTTCAAAAATAACGATTATGACAATTGTCACTTTTCCATAGAACACTTTCACTGAAATATTAATTTAACATGTTTACAAAACATATTTTTACCCATTTACTTTAAAAAATCTCAAAAAAGTTCAAAAATAACGATTATGACAATAGTCACTTTTCCATAGTACATTTTCACTGAAATATTAATTTAACATGTTTACAAAACATATTTTTACCCATTTACTTTAAAAAAACTCAAAAAAGTTCAAAAAAAACGATTTAGACAATTGTCACTTTTCCATAGTTAACTTTCACTGAAATATTAATTTAACATGCCTATAAAACAGATTTTTACCCAGTTACTTTAAAAAAACTCAAAAAAGTTCAAAAATAACGATTATGACAATTGTCACTTTTCCATAGTACACTTTCACTGAAATATTAATTTAAAATGTTTACAAAACATATTTTTACCCATTTACTTTAAAAAAACTCAAAAATATTCAATAATAACGATTATGACAATTGTCACTTTTCCATAGTACACTTTCACTGAAATTAAAATTTAACATATATACAAAACATATTTTTGCCCATTTACTTTAAAAAAATTTAAAAAATTTCAAAAATAACGATTATGATAATTGTCACTTTTTCATAGTACACTTTCACTGAAATATTAATTTAACATGTTTACAAAACATATTTTTACCCATTTTCTTTAAAAAAACTCTAAAAAGTTTAAAAATAACGATTATGACAATTGTCACTTTTCCATAGTACACTTTCACTGAAATATTAATTTAACATGTTTACAAAACATATTTTTACCCATTTACTTTAAAAAATCTCAAAAAAGTTCAAAAATAACGATTATGAGAATTGTCACTTTTCCATATTACACTTTCACTGAAATATTAATTTAACATGTTTACGAAACATATTTTTACCCATTTACTTTAAAAAAACTCAAAAAAGTTCAAAAAAAACGATTATGACAATTGTCACTTTTCCATAGTACACTTTCACTGAAATATTAATTTAACATGCCTACAAAACATATTTTTACCCAGTTACTTTAAAAAAACTCAAAAAAGTTCAAAAATAACGATTATGACAATTGTCACTTTTCAATAGTACAATTTCACTGAAATATTAATTTAAAATGTTTACAAAACATATTTTTACCCATTTACTTTAAAAAAACTCAAAAAAGTTCAAAAATAACGATTATGACAATTGTCACTTTTCCATAGTAAACTTTCACTGAAATTAAAATTTAACATGTTTACAAAACATATTTTTACCCATTTACTTTAAAAAAACTCAAAAAAGTTCAAAAATAACGATTATGACAATTGTCACTTTTCCATAGTACACTTTCACTGAAATATTAATTTTACATGTTTACAAAACATATTTTTACCCATTTACTATAAAAAAACTCAAAAAAGTTCAAAAATAACGATTATGACAATTGTCATTTTTCCATAGTACACTTACACTGAAATATTAATATAACATGTTTACAAAACATATACTCATTTACTTTAAAAAAACTCAAAAAAGTTCAAAAAAAACGATTATGACAATTGTCACTTTTCCATAGTACACTTTCACTGAAATATTAATTTAACATGCCTACAAAACATATTTTTACCCAGTTACTTTAAAAAAACTCAAAAAAGTTCAAAAATAACGATTATGACAATTGTCACTTTTCCATAGTACACTTTCACAGAAATTAAAATTTAACATATATACAAAACATATTTTTGCCCATTTACTTTAAAAAAATTTAAAAAATTTCAAAAATAACGATTATGATAATTGTCACTTTTCCATAGTACACTTTCACTGAAATATTAATTTAACATGTTTACAAAACATATTTATACCCATTTTCTTTAAAAAAACTCTAAAAAGTTTAAAAATAACGATTATGACAATTGTCACTTTTCCATAGTACACTTTCACTGAAATATTAATTTAACATGTTTACAAAACATATTTTTACCCATTTACTTTAAAAAAACTCAAAAAATTTCAAAAAAAGCGATTATGATAATTGTCACTTTTCCATAGTACACACACTTTCACTGAAATATTAATTTAACATGTTTACAAAACATATTTTTACCCATTTACTTTAAAAAAACTCAAAAAAGTTCAAAAATAACGATTATGACAATTGTCACTTTTCCATAGTACACTTTCACTGAAATTAAAATTTAACATGTTTACAAAACATATTTTTACCCATTTACTTTAAAAAAACTCAAAAAAGTAAAAAAATAACGATTATGACAATTGTCACTTTTCCATAGTACACTTTCACTGAAATATTATTATAACATGTTTACAAAACATATTTTTACCGATTTACTTTAAAAAAACTCAAAAAAGTTCTAAAATAACGATTATGACAATATTCACTTTTCCATAGTACACTTTCACTGAAATATTAATATAACATGTTTACAAAACATATTTTTACCCATTTAGTTTAATAAAACTCAAAAAAATTAAAAATATTGATTATGACAATTGTCACTTTTCCATAGTACACTTTTTCTGAAATATTATTATACATGTTTACAAAACATATTTTTACCCATTTACTTTAAAAAAACTCAAAAAAGTTCAAAAATAACGATTATGACAATTGTCACTTTTCCATAGTACACTTTCACTGAAATATTAATTTAAAATGTTTACAAAACATATTTTTACCCATTTACTTTAAAAAAACTCAAAAAAGTTCAAAAATAACGATTATGACAATTGTCACTACTCCATAGTACACTTACACTGAAATATTAATATAACATGTTTACAAAACATATACTCATTTACTTTAAAAAAACTCAAAAAAGTTCAAAAAAAACGATTATGACAATTGTCACTTTTCCATAGTACACTTTCACTGAAATATTAATTTAACATGCCTACAAAACATATTTTTACCCAGTTACTTTAAAAAAACTCAAAAAAGTTCAAAAATAACGATTATGACAATTGTCACTTTTCCATAGTACACTTTCACTGAAATATTAATTTAAAAAGTTTACAAAACATATTTTTACCCATTTACTTTAAAAAAACTCAAAAAAGTTCAAAAATAACGATTATGACAATTGTCACTTTTCCATAGAACACTTTCACTGAAATATTAATTTAACATGTTTACAAAACATATTTTTACCCATTTACTTTAAAAAATCTCAAAAAAGTTCAAAAATAACGATTATGAGAATTGTCACTTTTCCATATTACACTTTCACTGAAATATTAATTCATGTTTACGAAACATATTTTTACCCATTTACTTTAAAAAAACTCAAAAAAGTTCAAAAATAACGATTATGACAATTGTCACTTTTCCATATAACACTTTCACTGAAATATTAATTTTACATGTTTACAAAACATATTTTTACCCATTTACTATAAAAAAACTCAAAAAAGTTCAAAAATAACGATTATGACAATTGTCATTTTTCCATAGTACACTTACACTGAAATATTAATATAACATGTTTACAAAACATATACTCATTTACTTTAAAAAAACTCAAAAAAGTTCAAAAAAAACGATTATGACAATTGTCACTTTTCCATAGTACACTTTCACTGAAATATTAATTTAACATGCCTACAAAACATATTTTTACCCAGTTACTTTAAAAAAACTCAAAAAAGTTCAAAAATAACGATTATGACAATTGTCACTTTTCCATAGTACACTTTCACAGAAATTAAAATTTAACATATATACAAAACATATTTTTGCCCATTTACTTTAAAAAAATTTAAAAAATTTCAAAAATAACGATTATGTTAATTGTCACTTTTCCATAGTACACTTTCACTGAAATATTAATTTAACATGTTTACAAAACATATTTATACCCATTTTCTTTAAAAAAACTCTAAAAAGTTTAAAAATAACGATTATGACAATTGTCACTTTTCCATAGTACACTTTCTCTGAAATATTAATTTAACATGTTTACAAAACATATTTTTACCCATTTACTTTAAAAAAACTCAAAAAAGTTCAAAAAAAGCGATTATGATAATTGTCACTTTTCCATAGTACACACACTTTCACTGAAATATTAATTTAACATGTTTACAAAACATATTTTTACCCATTTACTTTAAAAAAACTCAAAAAAGTTCAAAAATAACGATTATGACAATTGTCACTTTTCCATAGTACACTTTCACTGAAATTAAAATTTAACATGTTTACAAAACATATTTTTACCCATTTACTTTAAAAAAACTCAAAAAAGTTCAAAAATAACGATTATGACAATTGTCACTTTTCCATAGTACACTTTCACTGAAATTAAAATTTAACATGTTTACAAAACATATTTTTACCCATTTACTTTAAAAAAACTCAAAAAAGTTCAAAAATAACGATTATGACAATTGTCACTTTTCCATAGTACACTTTCACTGAAATTAAAATTTAACATGTTTACAAAACATATTTTTTACCCATTTACTTTAAAAAAACTCAAAAATGTTCAAAAATAACGATTATGAAAATTGTCACTTTTACATAGTACAATTTCACTGAAATTAAAATTTTTTGCAAATTTACTTTAAAAAAATTTAAAAAAGTTCAAAATTAACGATTATGACAATAGTCACTTTTCCATAGTACACTTTCACTGAAATATTAATTTAACATGTTTACAAAACATATTTTTACCCATTTACTTTAAAAAAACTCAAAAAAGTTCAAAAATAACGATTATGACAATTGTCACTTTTCCATAGTACACTTTCACTGAAATTAAAATTTTTTGCAAATTTACTTTAAAAAAATTTAAAAAAGTTCAAAATTAACGATTATGACAATTGTCACTTTTCCATAGTACACTTTCACTGAAATATTAATTTAACATGTTTACAAAACATATTTTTACCCATTTACTTTAAAAAACTCAAAAAAGTTCAAAATAAACGATTATGACAATTGTCACTCTTCCATAGTACACTTTCACTGAAATATTAATTTAACATGTTTACAAAACATATTTTTACCTATTTACTTTAAAAAATCTCAAAAAAGTTCAAAAATAACGATTATGAGAATTGTCACTTTTCCATATTACACTTTCACTGAAATATTAATTTAACATGATTACAAAACAAGTTTTTACCCATTAACTTTAAAAAATCTCAAAAAAGTTCAAAAATAACGATTATGACAATTGAAACTTTTCCATAGTACACTTTCACTGAAATATTAATATAACATGTTTACAAAACATATTTTTACCCATTTACTTTAAAAAAACTCAAAAAAGTTCAAAAATAACGATTATAACAATTGTCACTTTTAAATAGTACACTTTCATTAAATATTAATTTAACATGTTTACAAAACCTATTTTTACCCATTTACTTTAAAAAAACTCAAAAAAGTTCAAAAATAACGATTATGACAATTGTCACTTTTCCATAGTACTCTTTCAGAGAAATATTATTATAACATGTTTATAAAACATATTTTTACCCATTTACTTTAAAAAAACTTAAAAAAATTCAAAAATAACGATTATGACAATAGTCACTTTTCCATAGTACACTTTCACTGAAATATTAATTTAACATGTTTACAAAACATATTTTTACCCATTTACTTTAAAAAAACTCAAAAAAGTTCAAAAAAAACGATTATGACAATTGTCACTTTTCCATAGTACTCATTCAGAGAAATATTATTATAACATGTTTACAAAACATATTTTTACCCATTTACTTTAAAAAAACTTAAAAAAGTTCAAAAATAACGATTATGACAATAGTCACTTTTCCATAGTACACTTTCACTGAAATATTAATTTAACATGTTTACAAAACATATTTTTACCCATTTACTTTAAAAAAACTCAAAAAAGTTCAAAAAAAACGATTATGATAATTGTCACTTTTCCATAGTACACTTTCACTGAAATATTAATTTAAAATGCCTACAAAACATATTTATACCCATTTACTTTAAAAAAACTCAAAAAAGTTCTAAAATAACGATTATGACAATAGTCACTTTTCCATAGTACACTTTCACTGAAATATTAATTTAACATGTTTACAAAACATTTTTTTACACATTTAGTTTAAAAAAACTCAAAAAAGTTCAAAAATAACGATTATGACAATTGTCACTTTTCCATAGTACACTTTCACTGAAATATTAATTTCATGTTTACAAAACATATTTTTACCCATTTACTTTAAAAAAACTCAAAAAAGTTCAAAAAAAGCGATTATGATAATTGTCACTTTTCCATAGTACACTTTCACTGAAATATTAATTTAACATGTTTACAAAACATATTTTTACCCATTTACTTTAAAAAAACTCAAAAAAGTTCAAAAAAAGCGATTATGATAATTGTCACTTTTCCATAGTACACTTTCACTGAAATATTAATTTAACATGTTTACAATACATATTTTTACCCATTTACTTTAAAAAAACTCAAAAAAGTTCAAAAAAAACGATTATGACAATTGTCACTTTTCCATAGTACACTTTCACTGAAATATTAATTTAACATGCCTACAAAACATATTTTTACCCAGTTACTTTAAAAAAACTCAAAAAGTTCAAAAATAACGATTATGACAATTGCCACTTTTCCATAGTACACTTTCACTGAAATATTAATTTAACATGTTTACAAAACATATTTTTACCCATTTACTTTAAAAAAACTCAAAAAAGTTCAAAAAAAGCGATTATGATAATTGTCACTTTTCCATAGTACACTTTCACTGAAATATTAATTTAAAAAGTTTACAAAACATATTTTTACCCATTTACTTTAAAAAAACTCAAAAAAGTTCAAAAATAACGATTATGACAATTGTCACTTATCCATAGTATACTTTCACTGAAATATTAATTTAACATGTTTACAAAACATATTTTTACCCATTTACTTTAAAAAATCTAAAAAAAGTTCAAAAATAACGATTATGAGAATTGTCACTTTTCCATATTACACTTTCACTGAAATATTAATTTAACATGTTTACGAAACATATTTTTACCCATTTACTTTAAAAAAACTCAAAAAAGTTCAAAAATAACGATTATGACAATTGTCACTTTTCCATATAACACTTTCACTGAAATATTAATTTTACATGTTTACAAAACATATTTTTACCCATTTACTATAAAAAAACTCAAAAAAGTTCAAAAATAACGATTATGACAATTGTCATTTTTCCATAGTACACTTACACTGAAATATTAATATAACATGTTTACAAAACATATACTCATTTACTTTAAAAAAACTCAAAAAAGTTCAAAAAAAAACGATTATGACAATTGTCACTTTTCCATAGTACACTTTCACTGAAATATTAATTTAACATGCCTACAAAACATATTTTTACCCATTTACTTTAAAAAAATTTAAAAAATTTCAAAAATAACGATTATGATAATTGTCACTTTTCCATAGTACACTTTCACTGAAATATTAATTTAACATGTTTACAAAACATATTTATACCCATTTTCTTTAAAAAAACTCTAAAAAGTTTAAAAATAACGATTATGACTATTGTCACTTTTCCATAGTACACTTTCACTGAAATATTAATTTAACATGTTTACAAAACATATTTTTACCCATTTACTTTAAAAAAACTCAAAAAAGTTCAAAAAAAACGATTATGACAATTTTCACTTTTCCATAGTACACTTTCACTGAAATATTAATTTAACATGCCTACAAAACATATTTTTACCCAGTTACTTTAAAAAAACTCAAAAAAGTTCAAAAATAACGATTATGACAATTGCCACTTTTCCATAGTACACTTTCACTGAAATATTAATTTAAAATGTTTACAAAACATATTTTTACCCATTTACTTTAAAAAAACTCAAAAAAGTTAAAAAAAAACGATTATGACAATTGTCACTTTTCCATAGTACACTTTCACTGAAATATTAATTTAACATGCCTTCAAAACATATTTTTACCCAGTTACTTTAAAAAAACTCAAAAAAGTTCAAAAATAACGATTATGACAATTGTCACTTTTCCATAGTACACTTTCACTGAAATATTAATTTAACATGTTTACGAAACATATTTTTACCCATTTACTTTAAAAAAACTCAAAAAAGTTCAAAAATAACGATTATGACAATTGTCACTTTTCCATAGTACACTTTCACTGAAATATTAATTTCATGTTTACAAAACATATTTTTACCCATTTACTTTAAAAAAACTCAAAAAAGTTCAAAAAAAGCGATTATGATAATTGTCACTTTTCCATAGTACACTTTCACTGAAATATTAATTTAACATGTTTACAAAACATATTTTTACCCATTTACTTTAAAAAATCTCAAAAAAGTTCAAAAATAACGATTATGAGAATTGTCACTTTTCCATATTACACTTTCACTGAAATATTAATTTAACATGATTACAAAACAAGTTTTTACCCATTAACTTTAAAAAATCTCAAAAAAGTTCAAAAATAACGATTATGACAATTGTCACTTTTCCATAGTACACTTTCACTGAAATATTAATTTCATGTTTACAAAACATATTTTTACCCATTTACTTTAAAAAATCTAAAAAAATTTCAAAAATAACGATAATGACAATTGTCACTTTTCCATAGTACACTTTCACTGAAATATAAATTTAACATGTTTACAAAACATCATTTTACCCATTAACCTTAAAAAAACTTAAAAAAGTTCAAAAATAACGATTATAACAATTGAAACTTTTCCATAGTACACTTTCACTGAAATATTAATTTAACATGTTTACAAAACATATTTTTACCCAATTACTTTAAAAAACTCAAAAAAGTTCAAAATAAACGATTATGACAATTGTCACTCTTCCATAGTACACTTTCACTGAAATATTAATTTAACATGTTTACAAAACATATTTTTACCCATTTACTTTAAAAAATCTCAAAAAAGTTCAAAAATAACGATTATGAGAATTGTCACTTTTCCATATTATACTTTCACTGAAATATTAATTTAACATGATTACAAAACAAGTTTTTACCCATTAACTTTAAAAAATCTCAAAAAAGTTCAAAAATAACGATTATGACAATTGAAACTTTTCCATAGTACACTTTCAATGAAATATTAATATAACATGTTTACAAAACATATTTTTACCCATTTACTTTAAAAAAACTCAAAAAAGTTCAAAAATAACGATTATAACAATTGTCACTTTTAAATAGTACACTTTCATTAAATATTAATTTAGCATGTTTACAAAACCTATTTTTACCCATTTACTTTAAAAAAACTCAAAAAAGTTCAAAAATAACGATTATGACAATTGTCACTTTTCCATAGTACTCTTTCAGAGAAATATTATTATAACATGTTTACAAAACATATTTTTACCCATTTACTTTAAAAAAACTTAAAAAAGTTCAAAAATAACGATTATGACAATAGTCACTTTTCCATAGTACACTTTCACTGAAATATTAATTTAACATGTTTACAAAACATATTTTTACCCATTTATTTTAAAAAAACTCAAAAAAGTTCAAAAAAAACGATTATGACAATTGTCACTTTTCCATAGTACACTTTCACTGAAATATTAATTTAACATGCCTACAAAACATATCCATACCCATTTACTTTAAAAAAACTCAAAAAAGTTCTAAAATAACGATTATGACAATAGTCACTTTTCCATAGTACACTTTCACTGAAATATTAATTTAACATGTTTACAAAACATTTTTTTACCCATTTAGTTTAAAAAAACTCAAAAAAGTTCAAAAATAACGATTATGACAATTGTCACTTTTCCATAGTACACTTTCACTGAAATATTAATTTCATGTTTACAAAACATATTTTTACCCATTTACTTTAAAAAAACTCAAAAAAGTTCAAAAAAAGCGATTATGATAATTGTCACTTTTCCATAGTACACTTTCACTGAAATATTAATTTAACATGTTTACAAAACATATTTTTACCCATTTACTTTAAAAAAACTCAAAAAAGTTCAAAAAAAGCGATTATGATAATTGTCACTTTTCCATAGTACACTTTCACTGAAATATTAATTTAACATGTTTACAATACATATTTTTACCCATTTACTTTAAAAAAACTCAAAAAAGTTCAAAAAAAACGATTATGACAATTGTCACTTTTCCATAGTACACTTTCACTGAAATATTAATTTAACATGCCTACAAAACATATTTTTACCCAGTTACTTTAAAAAAACTCAAAAAAGTTCAAAAATAACGATTATGACAATTGCCACTTTTCCATAGTACACTTTCACTGAAATATTAATTTAACATGTTTACAAAACATATTTTTACCCATTTACTTTAAAAAAACTCAAAAAAGTTCAAAAATAACGATAATGACAATTGTCACTTTTCCATAGTACACTTTCACTGAAATATAAATTTAACATGTTTACAAAACATCATTTTACCCATTAACCTTAAAAAAACTTAAAAAAGTTCAAAAATAACGATTATAACAATTGAAACTTTTCCATAGTACACTTTCACTGAAATATTAATTTAACATGTTTACAAAACATATTTTTACCCAATTACTTTAAAAAACTCAAAAAAGTTCAAAATAAACGATTATGACAATTGTCACTCTTCCATAGTACACTTTCACTGAAATATTAATTTAACATGTTTACAAAACATATTTTTACCCATTTACTTTAAAAAATCTCAAAAAAGTTCAAAAATAACGATTATGAGAATTGTCACTTTTCCATATTACACTTTCACTGAAATATTAATTTAACATGATTACAAAACAAGTTTTTACCCATTAACTTTAAAAAATCTCAAAAAAGTTCAAAAATAACGATTATGACAATTGAAACTTTTCCATAGTACACTTTCACTGAAATATTAATATAACATGTTTACAAAACATATTTTTACCCATTTACTTTAAAAAAACTCAAAAAAGTTCAAAAATAACGATTATAACAATTGTCACTTTTAAATAGTACACTTTCATTAAATATTAATTTAACATGTTTACAAAACCTATTTTTACCCATTTACTTTAAAAAAACTCAAAAAAGTTCAAAAATAACGATTATGACAATTGTCACTTTTCCATAGTACTCTTTCAGAGAAATATTATTATAACATGTTTACAAAACATATTTTTACCCATTTACTTTAAAAAAACTTAAAAAAGTTCAAAAATAACGATTATGACAATAGTCACTTTTCCATAGTACACTTTCACTGAAATATTAATTTAACATGTTTACAAAACATATTTTTACCCATTTATTTTAAAAAAACTCAAAAAAGTTCAAAAAAAACGATTATGACAATTGTCACTTTTCCATAGTACACTTTCACTGAAATATTAATTTAACATGCCTACAAAACATATCTATACCCATTTACTTTAAAAAAACTCAAAAAAGTTCTAAAATAACGATTATGACAATAGTCACTTTTCCATAGTACACTTTCACTGAAATATTAATTTAACATGTTTACAATACATATTTTTACCCATTTACTTTAAAAAAACTCAAAAAAGTTCAAAAAAAACGATTATGACAATTGTCACTTTTCCATAGTACACTTTCACTGAAATATTAATTTAACATGCCTACAAAACATATTTTTACCCAGTTACTTTAAAAAAACTCAAAAAGTTCAAAAATAACGATTATGACAATTGCCACTTTTCCATAGTACACTTTCACTGAAATATTAATTTAACATGTTTACAAAACATATTTTTACCCATTTACTTTAAAAAAACTCAAAAAAGTTCAAAAAAAGCGATTATGATAATTGTCACTTTTCCATAGTACACTTTCACTGAAATATTAATTTAAAAAGTTTACAAAACATATTTTTACCCATTTACTTTAAAAAAACTCAAAAAAGTTCAAAAATAACGATTATGACAATTGTCACTTATCCATAGTATACTTTCACTGAAATATTAATTTAACATGTTTACAAAACATATTTTTACCCATTTACTTTAAAAAATCTAAAAAAAGTTCAAAAATAACGATTATGAGAATTGTCACTTTTCCATATTACACTTTCACTGAAATATTAATTTAACATGTTTACGAAACATATTTTTACCCATTTACTTTAAAAAAACTCAAAAAAGTTCAAAAATAACGATTATGACAATTGTCACTTTTCCATATAACACTTTCACTGAAATATTAATTTTACATGTTTACAAAACATATTTTTACCCATTTACTATAAAAAAACTCAAAAAAGTTCAAAAATAACGATTATGACAATTGTCATTTTTCCATAGTACACTTACACTGAAATATTAATATAACATGTTTACAAAACATATACTCATTTACTTTAAAAAAACTCAAAAAAGTTCAAAAAAAAACGATTATGACAATTGTCACTTTTCCATAGTACACTTTCACTGAAATATTAATTTAACATGCCTACAAAACATATTTTTACCCATTTACTTTAAAAAAATTTAAAAAATTTCAAAAATAACGATTATGATAATTGTCACTTTTCCATAGTACACTTTCACTGAAATATTAATTTAACATGTTTACAAAACATATTTATACCCATTTTCTTTAAAAAAACTCTAAAAAGTTTAAAAATAACGATTATGACTATTGTCACTTTTCCATAGTACACTTTCACTGAAATATTAATTTAACATGTTTACAAAACATATTTTTACCCATTTACTTTAAAAAAACTCAAAAAAGTTCAAAAAAAACGATTATGACAATTTTCACTTTTCCATAGTACACTTTCACTGAAATATTAATTTAACATGCCTACAAAACATATTTTTACCCAGTTACTTTAAAAAAACTCAAAAAAGTTCAAAAATAACGATTATGACAATTGCCACTTTTCCATAGTACACTTTCACTGAAATATTAATTTAAAATGTTTACAAAACATATTTTTACCCATTTACTTTAAAAAAACTCAAAAAAGTTAAAAAAAAACGATTATGACAATTGTCACTTTTCCATAGTACACTTTCACTGAAATATTAATTTAACATGCCTTCAAAACATATTTTTACCCAGTTACTTTAAAAAAACTCAAAAAAGTTCAAAAATAACGATTATGACAATTGTCACTTTTCCATAGTACACTTTCACTGAAATATTAATTTAACATGTTTACGAAACATATTTTTACCCATTTACTTTAAAAAAACTCAAAAAAGTTCAAAAATAACGATTATGACAATTGTCACTTTTCCATAGTACACTTTCACTGAAATATTAATTTCATGTTTACAAAACATATTTTTACCCATTTACTTTAAAAAAACTCAAAAAAGTTCAAAAAAAGCGATTATGATAATTGTCACTTTTCCATAGTACACTTTCACTGAAATATTAATTTAACATGTTTACAAAACATATTTTTACCCATTTACTTTAAAAAATCTCAAAAAAGTTCAAAAATAACGATTATGAGAATTGTCACTTTTCCATATTACACTTTCACTGAAATATTAATTTAACATGATTACAAAACAAGTTTTTACCCATTAACTTTAAAAAATCTCAAAAAAGTTCAAAAATAACGATTATGACAATTGTCACTTTTCCATAGTACACTTTCACTGAAATATTAATTTCATGTTTACAAAACATATTTTTACCCATTTACTTTAAAAAATCTAAAAAAATTTCAAAAATAACGATAATGACAATTGTCACTTTTCCATAGTACACTTTCACTGAAATATAAATTTAACATGTTTACAAAACATCATTTTACCCATTAACCTTAAAAAAACTTAAAAAAGTTCAAAAATAACGATTATAACAATTGAAACTTTTCCATAGTACACTTTCACTGAAATATTAATTTAACATGTTTACAAAACATATTTTTACCCAATTACTTTAAAAAACTCAAAAAAGTTCAAAATAAACGATTATGACAATTGTCACTCTTCCATAGTACACTTTCACTGAAATATTAATTTAACATGTTTACAAAACATATTTTTACCCATTTACTTTAAAAAATCTCAAAAAAGTTCAAAAATAACGATTATGAGAATTGTCACTTTTCCATATTATACTTTCACTGAAATATTAATTTAACATGATTACAAAACAAGTTTTTACCCATTAACTTTAAAAAATCTCAAAAAAGTTCAAAAATAACGATTATGACAATTGAAACTTTTCCATAGTACACTTTCAATGAAATATTAATATAACATGTTTACAAAACATATTTTTACCCATTTACTTTAAAAAAACTCAAAAAAGTTCAAAAATAACGATTATAACAATTGTCACTTTTAAATAGTACACTTTCATTAAATATTAATTTAGCATGTTTACAAAACCTATTTTTACCCATTTACTTTAAAAAAACTCAAAAAAGTTCAAAAATAACGATTATGACAATTGTCACTTTTCCATAGTACTCTTTCAGAGAAATATTATTATAACATGTTTACAAAACATATTTTTACCCATTTACTTTAAAAAAACTTAAAAAAGTTCAAAAATAACGATTATGACAATAGTCACTTTTCCATAGTACACTTTCACTGAAATATTAATTTAACATGTTTACAAAACATATTTTTACCCATTTATTTTAAAAAAACTCAAAAAAGTTCAAAAAAAACGATTATGACAATTGTCACTTTTCCATAGTACACTTTCACTGAAATATTAATTTAACATGCCTACAAAACATATCCATACCCATTTACTTTAAAAAAACTCAAAAAAGTTCTAAAATAACGATTATGACAATAGTCACTTTTCCATAGTACACTTTCACTGAAATATTAATTTAACATGTTTACAAAACATTTTTTTACCCATTTAGTTTAAAAAAACTCAAAAAAGTTCAAAAATAACGATTATGACAATTGTCACTTTTCCATAGTACACTTTCACTGAAATATTAATTTCATGTTTACAAAACATATTTTTACCCATTTACTTTAAAAAAACTCAAAAAAGTTCAAAAAAAGCGATTATGATAATTGTCACTTTTCCATAGTACACTTTCACTGAAATATTAATTTAACATGTTTACAAAACATATTTTTACCCATTTACTTTAAAAAAACTCAAAAAAGTTCAAAAAAAGCGATTATGATAATTGTCACTTTTCCATAGTACACTTTCACTGAAATATTAATTTAACATGTTTACAATACATATTTTTACCCATTTACTTTAAAAAAACTCAAAAAAGTTCAAAAAAAACGATTATGACAATTGTCACTTTTCCATAGTACACTTTCACTGAAATATTAATTTAACATGCCTACAAAACATATTTTTACCCAGTTACTTTAAAAAAACTCAAAAAAGTTCAAAAATAACGATTATGACAATTGCCACTTTTCCATAGTACACTTTCACTGAAATATTAATTTAACATGTTTACAAAACATATTTTTACCCATTTACTTTAAAAAAACTCAAAAAAGTTCAAAAATAACGATAATGACAATTGTCACTTTTCCATAGTACACTTTCACTGAAATATAAATTTAACATGTTTACAAAACATCATTTTACCCATTAACCTTAAAAAAACTTAAAAAAGTTCAAAAATAACGATTATAACAATTGAAACTTTTCCATAGTACACTTTCACTGAAATATTAATTTAACATGTTTACAAAACATATTTTTACCCAATTACTTTAAAAAACTCAAAAAAGTTCAAAATAAACGATTATGACAATTGTCACTCTTCCATAGTACACTTTCACTGAAATATTAATTTAACATGTTTACAAAACATATTTTTACCCATTTACTTTAAAAAATCTCAAAAAAGTTCAAAAATAACGATTATGAGAATTGTCACTTTTCCATATTACACTTTCACTGAAATATTAATTTAACATGATTACAAAACAAGTTTTTACCCATTAACTTTAAAAAATCTCAAAAAAGTTCAAAAATAACGATTATGACAATTGAAACTTTTCCATAGTACACTTTCACTGAAATATTAATATAACATGTTTACAAAACATATTTTTACCCATTTACTTTAAAAAAACTCAAAAAAGTTCAAAAATAACGATTATAACAATTGTCACTTTTAAATAGTACACTTTCATTAAATATTAATTTAACATGTTTACAAAACCTATTTTTACCCATTTACTTTAAAAAAACTCAAAAAAGTTCAAAAATAACGATTATGACAATTGTCACTTTTCCATAGTACTCTTTCAGAGAAATATTATTATAACATGTTTACAAAACATATTTTTACCCACTTACTTTAAAAAAACTTAAAAAAGTTCAAAAATAACGATTATGACAATAGTCACTTTTCCATAGTACACTTTCACTGAAATATTAATTTAACATGTTTACAAAACATATTTTTACCCATTTATTTTAAAAAAACTCAAAAAAGTTCAAAAAAAACGATTATGACAATTGTCACTTTTCCATAGTACACTTTCACTGAAATATTAATTTAACATGCCTACAAATCATATCTATACCCATTTACTTTAAAAAAACTCAAAAAAGTTCTAAAATAACGATTATGACAATAGTCACTTTTCCATAGTACACTTTCACTGAAATATTAATTTAACATGTTTACAAAACATTTTTTTACCCATTTAGTTTAAAAAAACTCAAAAAAGTTCAAAAATAACGATTATGACAATTGTCACTTTTCCATAGTACACTTTCACTGAAATATTAATTTCATGTTTACAAAACATATTTTTACCCATTTACTTTAAAAAAACTCAAAAAAGTTCAAAAAAAGCGATTATGATAATTGTCACTTTTCCATAGTACACTTTCACTGAAATATTAATTTAACATGTTTACAAAACATATTTTTACCCATTTACTTTAAAAAAACTCAAAAAAGTTCAAAAAAAGCGATTATGATAATTGTCACTTTTCCATAGTACACTTTCACTTAAATATTAATTTAACATGTTTACAATACATATTTTTACCCATTTACTTTAAAAAAACTCAAAAAAGTTCAAAAAAAACGATTATGACAATTGTCACTTTTCCATAGTACACTTTCACTGAAATATTAATTTAACATGCCTACAAAACATATTTTTACCTAGTTACTTTAAAAAAACTCAAAAAAGTTCAAAAATAACGATTATGACAATTGTCATTTTTCCATAGTACACTTACACTGAAATATTAATATAACATGTTTACAAAACATATACTCATTTACTTTAAAAAAACTCAAAAAAGTTCAAAAAAACGATTATGACAATTGTCACTTTTCCATAGTACACTTTCACTGAAATATTAATTTAACATGTTTACAAAACATATTTTTACCCATTTACTTTAAAAAAACTCAAAAAAGTTCAAAAAAAGCGATTATGATAATTGTCACTTTTCCATAGTACACTTTCACTGAAATATTAATTTAAAAAGTTTACAAAACATATTTTTACCCATTTACTTTAAAAAAACTCAAAAAAGTTCAAAAATAACGATTATGACAATTGTCACTTTTCCATAGTACACTTTCACTGAAATATTAATTTAACATGTTTACAAAACATATTTTTACCGATTTACTTTAAAAAATCTAAAAAAAGTTCAAAAATAACGATTATGAGAATTGTCACTTTTCCATATTACACTTTCACTGAAATATTAATTTAACATGTTTACGAAACATATTTTTACCCATTTACTTTAAAAAAACTCAAAAAAGTTCAAAAATAACGATTATGACAATTGTCACTTTTCCATATAACACTTTCACTGAAATATTAATTTTACATGTTTACAAAACATATTTTTACCCATTTACTATAAAAAAACTCAAAAAAGTTCAAAAATAACGATTATGACAATTGTCATTTTTCCATAGTACACTTACACTGAAATATTAATATAACATGTTTACAAAACATATACTCATTTACTTTAAAAAAACTCAAAAAAGTTCAAAAAAAACGATTATGACAATTGTCACTTTTCCATAGTACACTTTCACTGAAATATTAATTTAACATGCCTACAAAACATATTTTTACCCATTTACTTTAAAAAAATTTAAAAAATTTCAAAAATAACGATTATGATAATTGTCACTTTTCCATAGTACACTTTCACTGAAATATTAATTTAACATGTTTACAAAACATATTTATACCCATTTTCTTTAAAAAAACTCTAAAAAGTTTAAAAATAACGATTATGACAATTGTCACTTTTCCATAGTACACTTTCACTGAAATATTAATTTAACATGTTTACAAAACATATTTTTACCCATTTACTTTAAAAAAACTCAAAAAAGTTCAAAAAAAGCGATTATGATAATTGTCACTTTTCCATAGTACACACACTTTCACTGAAATATTAATTTAACATGTTTACAAAACATATTTTTACCCATTTACTTTAAAAAAACTCAAAAAAGTTCAAAAATAACGATTATGACAATTGTCACTTTTCCATAGTACACTTTCACTGAAATTAAAATTTAACATGTTTACAAAACATATTTTTACCCATTTACTTTAAAAAAACTCAAAAAAGTTCAAAAATAACGATTATGACAATTGTCACTTTTCCATAGTACACTTTCACTGAAATTAAAATTTAACATGTTTACAAAACATATTTTTACCCATTTACTTTAAAAAAACTCAAAAATGTTCAAAAATAACGATTATGAAAATTGTCACTTTTCCATAGTACAATTTCACTGAAATTAAAATTTTTTGCAAATTTACTTTAAAAAAATTTAAAAAAGTTCAAAAATAACGATTATGACAATTGTCACTTTTCCATAGTACACTTTCACTGAAATTAAAATTTTTTGCAAATTTACTGTAAAAAAAATTTAAAAAAGTTCAAAATTAACGATTATGATAATTGTCACTTTTCCATAGTACACTTTCACTGAAATATTAATTTAAAATGTTTACAAAACATATTTTTACCCATTTACTTTAAAAAAACTCAAAAAAGTTCAAAAATAACGATTATGACAATTGTCACTTTTCCATAGTACACTTTCACTGAAATATTAATTTTATATGTTTACAAAACATATTTTTACCCATTTACTATAAAAAAACTCAAAAAAGTTCAAAAATAACGATTATGACAATTGTCACTTTTCCATAGTTCACTTTCACTGAAATATTAATTTAACATGTTTACAAAACATATTTTTACCCATTTACTTTAAAAAAACTCAAAAAAGTTTAAAAATAACGATAATGACAATTGTCACTTTTCCATAGTACACTTTCACTGAAATATAAATTTAACATGTTTACAAAACATCATTTTACCCATTTACTTTAAAAAAACTTAAAAAAGTTCAAAAATAACGATTATGACAATTGTCACTTTTGCATAGTACACTTTCACTGAAATATTAGTTTTTTATGTTTACAAAACATATTTTTACCCATTTACTTTAAAAAAACTCAAAAAAGTTTAAAAATAACGATTATGACAATTGTCACTTTTGCATAGTTACACTTTCATTGAAATATTAGTTTTATATGTTTACAAAATATATTTTTACCCATTTACTTTAAAAAATCTAAAAAAAGTTCAAAAATAACGATAATGACAATTGTCACTTTTCCATAGTACACTTTCACTGAAATATAAATTTAACATGTTTACAAAACATCATTTTACCCATTTACTTTAAAAAAACTTAAAAAAGTTCAAAAATAACGATTATGACAATTGTCACTTTTTCATAGTACACTTTCACTGAAATATTAATTTAACATGTTTACAAAACATATTTTTATCCATTTACTTTAAAAAAACTCAAAAAAGTTTAAAAATAACGATTATGACAATTGTCACTTTTCCATAGTACACTTTCAGTGAAATATTAATTTAACATGTTTACAAAACATATTTTTACCCATTTACTTTAAAAAATCTAAAAAAAGTTGAAAAATAACGATCATGACAATTGTCACTTTTTCATAGTACACTTTCACTGAAATATTAATTTAACATGTTTACAAAACATATTTTTACCCATTTACTTTAAAAAATCTAAAAAAAGTTCAAAAATAACGATAATGACAATTGTCACTTTTCCATAGTACACTTTCACTGAAATATAAATTTAACATGTTTACAAAACATCATTTTACCCATTTACTTTAAAAAAACTTAAAAAAGTTCAAAAATAACGATTATGACAATTGTCACTTTTGCATAGTACACTTTCACTGAAATATTAGTTTTATATGTTTACAAAACATATTTTTACCCATTTACTTTAAAAAATCTAAAAAAAGATCAAAAATAACGATCATGACAATTGTCACTTTTCCATAGTACACTTTCACTGAAATATAAATTTAACATGTTTACAAAACATCATTTTACCCATTTACTTTAAAAAAACTTAAAATAGTTCAAAAATAACGATTATGACAATTGTCACTCTTTCATAGTACACTTTCACTGAAATATTAATTTAACATGTTTACAAAACATCTTTTTATCCATTTACTTTAAAAAAACTCAAAAAAGTTCAAAAATAACGATTATGACAATTGTCACTTTTCCATAGTTTATTTTCACTAAATATTAATTTAACATGTTTACAAAACATATTTTACCCATTTACTTTAAAAAAACTCAAAAAAGTTAAAAAATAACGATTATGACAATTGTCACTTTTCCATAGTACACTTACACTGAAATATTAATATAACATGTTTACAAAACATATTTTTACCCATTTACTTTAAAAAAACTCAAAAAAGTTCAAAAATAACGATTATGACAATTGTCACTTTTCCATAGTAACTTTCACTGAAATATAAATTTAACATGTTTACAAAACATCATTTTACCCATTTACTTTAAAAAAACTTAAAAAAGTTCAAAAATAACGATTATGACAATTGTCACTTTTTCATAGTACACTTTCACTAAAATATTAATTTAACATGTTTACAAAACATATTTTTACCCATTTACTTTAAAAAAAACTCAAAAAAGTTCAAAAATAACGATTATGACAATTGTCACTTTTCCTTAGTAACTTTCACTGAAATATAAATTTAACATGTTTACAAAACATCATTTTACCCATTTACTTTAAAAAAACTTAAAAAAGTTCAAAAATAACGATTATGACAATTGTCACTTTTGCATAGTACACTCTCACTGAAATATTAGTTTTTTATGTTTACAAAACATCATTTTACCCATTTACTTTAAAAAAACTTAAAAAAGTTCAAAAATAACGATTATGACAATTGTCACTTTTTCATAGTACACTTTCACTGAAATATTAATTTAACATGTTTACAAAACATATTTTTACCCATTTACTATAAAAAATCTAAAAAAAGTTCAAAAATAACGATAATGACAATTGTCACTTTTCCATAGTACACTTTCACTGAAATATTAATTTAACATGTTTACAAAACATATTTTTATCCATTTACTTTAAAAAAACTCAAAAAAGTTTAAAAATAACGATTATGACAATTGTCACTTTTGCATAGTACACTTTCACTGAAATATTAGTTTTATATGTTTACAAAACATATTTTTACCCATTTACTTTAAAAAATCTCAAAAAAGTTCAAAAATAACGATTATGACAATTGTCACTTTTCCATAGTACACTTTCACTGAAATATAAATTTAACATGTTTACAAAACATATTTTTACCCATTTACTTTAAAAAAACTCAAAAAAGTTTAAAAATAACGATTATGACAATTGTCACTTTTGCATAGTACACTTTCACTGAAATATTAATTTAACATGTTTACAAAACATATTTTTACCCATTTAGTTTAAAAAAACTCAAAAAAGTTCAAAAATAACGATTATGACAATTGTCACTTTTCCATAGTACACTTTCACTGAAATATTAATATAACATGTTTACAAAACATATTTTTACCCATTTACTTTAAAAAAAACTTAAAATAGTTCAAAAATAACGATTATGACAATTGTCACTTTTTCATAGTACACTTTCACTGAAATATTAATTTAACATGTTTACAAAACATATTTTTATCCATTTACTTTAAAAAAACTCAAAAAAGTTCAAAAATAACGATTATGACAATTGTCACTTTTCCATAGTACACTTTCACTGAAATTAAAATTTTTTGCAAATTTACTGTAAAAAAAATTTAAAAAAGTTCAAAATTAACGATTATGATAATTGTCACTTTTCCATAGTACACTTTCACTGAAATATTAATTTAAAATGTTTACAAAACATATTTTTACCCATTTACTTTAAAAAAACTCAAAAAAGTTCAAAAATAACGATTATGACAATTGTCACTTTTCCATAGTACACTTTCACTGAAATATTAATTTTATATGTTTACAAAACATATTTTTACCCATTTACTATAAAAAAACTCAAAAAAGTTCAAAAATAACGATTATGACAATTGTCACTTTTCCATAGTACACTTTCACTGAAATATTAATTTAACATGTTTACAAAACATATTTTTACCCATTTACTTTAAAAAAACTCAAAAAAGTTTAAAAATAACGATAATGACAATTGTCACTTTTCCATAGTACACTTTCACTGAAATATAAATTTAACATGTTTACAAAACATCATTTTACCCATTTACTTTAAAAAAACTTAAAAAAGTTCAAAAATAACGATTATGACAATTGTCACTTTTGCATAGTACACTTTCACTGAAATATTAGTTTTTTATGTTTACAAAACATATTTTTACCCATTTACTTTAAAAAAACTCAAAAAAGTTTAAAAATAACGATTATGACAATTGTCACTTTTGCATAGTTACACTTTCATTGAAATATTAGTTTTATATGTTTACAAAATATATTTTTACCCATTTACTTTAAAAAATCTAAAAAAAGTTCAAAAATAACGATAATGACAATTGTCACTTTTCCATAGTACACTTTCACTGAAATATAAATTTAACATGTTTACAAAACATCATTTTACCCATTTACTTTAAAAAAACTTAAAAAAGTTCAAAAATAACGATTATGACAATTGTCACTTTTTCATAGTACACTTTCACTGAAATATTAATTTAACATGTTTACAAAACATATTTTTATCCATTTACTTTAAAAAAACTCAAAAAAGTTTAAAAATAACGATTATGACAATTGTCACTTTTCCATAGTACACTTTCAGTGAAATATTAATTTAACATGTTTACAAAACATATTTTTACCCATTTACTTTAAAAAATCTAAAAAAAGTTGAAAAATAACGATCATGACAATTGTCACTTTTTCATAGTACACTTTCACTGAAATATTAATTTAACATGTTTACAAAACATATTTTTACCCATTTACTTTAAAAAATCTAAAAAAAGTTCAAAAATAACGATAATGACAATTGTCACTTTTCCATAGTACACTTTCACTGAAATATAAATTTAACATGTTTACAAAACATCATTTTACCCATTTACTTTAAAAAAACTTAAAAAAGTTCAAAAATAACGATTATGACAATTGTCACTTTTGCATAGTACACTTTCACTGAAATATTAGTTTTATATGTTTACAAAACATATTTTTACCCATTTACTTTAAAAAATCTAAAAAAAGATCAAAAATAACGATCATGACAATTGTCACTTTTCCATAGTACACTTTCACTGAAATATAAATTTAACATGTTTACAAAACATCATTTTACCCATTTACTTTAAAAAAACTTAAAATAGTTCAAAAATAACGATTATGACAATTGTCACTCTTTCATAGTACACTTTCACTGAAATATTAATTTAACATGTTTACAAAACATCTTTTTATCCATTTACTTTAAAAAAACTCAAAAAAGTTCAAAAATAACGATTATGACAATTGTCACTTTTCCATAGTTTATTTTCACTAAATATTAATTTAACATGTTTACAAAACATATTTTACCCATTTACTTTAAAAAAACTCAAAAAAGTTAAAAAATAACGATTATGACAATTGTCACTTTTCCATAGTACACTTACACTGAAATATTAATATAACATGTTTACAAAACATATTTTTACCCATTTACTTTAAAAAAACTCAAAAAAGTTCAAAAATAACGATTATGACAATTGTCACTTTTCCATAGTAACTTTCACTGAAATATAAATTTAACATGTTTACAAAACATCATTTTACCCATTTACTTTAAAAAAACTTAAAAAAGTTCAAAAATAACGATTATGACAATTGTCACTTTTTCATAGTACACTTTCACTAAAATATTAATTTAACATGTTTACAAAACATATTTTTACCCATTTACTTTAAAAAAAACTCAAAAAAGTTCAAAAATAACGATTATGACAATTGTCACTTTTCCTTAGTAACTTTCACTGAAATATAAATTTAACATGTTTACAAAACATCATTTTACCCATTTACTTTAAAAAAACTTAAAAAAGTTCAAAAATAACGATTATGACAATTGTCACTTTTGCATAGTACACTCTCACTGAAATATTAGTTTTTTATGTTTACAAAACATCATTTTACCCATTTACTTTAAAAAAACTTAAAAAAGTTCAAAAATAACGATTATGACAATTGTCACTTTTTCATAGTACACTTTCACTGAAATATTAATTTAACATGTTTACAAAACATATTTTTACCCATTTACTATAAAAAATCTAAAAAAAGTTCAAAAATAACGATAATGACAATTGTCACTTTTCCATAGTACACTTTCACTGAAATATTAATTTAACATGTTTACAAAACATATTTTTATCCATTTACTTTAAAAAAACTCAAAAAAGTTTAAAAATAACGATTATGACAATTGTCACTTTTGCATAGTACACTTTCACTGAAATATTAGTTTTATATGTTTACAAAACATATTTTTACCCATTTACTTTAAAAAATCTCAAAAAAGTTCAAAAATAACGATTATGACAATTGTCACTTTTCCATAGTACACTTTCACTGAAATATAAATTTAACATGTTTACAAAACATATTTTTACCCATTTACTTTAAAAAAACTCAAAAAAGTTTAAAAATAACGATTATGACAATTGTCACTTTTGCATAGTACACTTTCACTGAAATATTAATTTAACATGTTTACAAAACATATTTTTACCCATTTAGTTTAAAAAAACTCAAAAAAGTTCAAAAATAACGATTATGACAATTGTCACTTTTCCATAGTACACTTTCACTGAAATATTAATATAACATGTTTACAAAACATATTTTTACCCATTTACTTTAAAAAAAACTTAAAATAGTTCAAAAATAACGATTATGACAATTGTCACTTTTTCATAGTACACTTTCACTGAAATATTAATTTAACATGTTTACAAAACATATTTTTATCCATTTACTTTAAAAAAACTCAAAAAAGTTCAAAAATAACGATTATGACAATTGTCACTTTTCCATAGTACACTTACACTGAAATATTAATATAACATGTTTACAAAACATATACTCATTTACTTTAAAAAAAAACTCAAAAAGTTCAAAAATAACGATTATGACAATTGTCACTTTTCCTTAGTAACTTTCACTGAAATATAAATTTAACATGTTTACAAAACATCATTTTACCCATTTACTTTAAAAAAACTTAAAAAAGTTCAAAAATAACGATTATGACAATTGTCACTTTTCCTTAGTAACTTTCACTGAAATATAAATTTAACATGTTTACAAAACATCATTTTACCCATTTACTTTAAAAAAACTTAAAAAAGTTCAAAAATAACGATTATGACAATTGTCACTTTTCCTTAGTAACTTTCACTGAAATATTAGTTTTTTATGTTTACAAAACATATTTTTACCCATTTACTTTAAAAAATCTAAAAAGAGTTCAAAAATAACGATAATGACAATTGTCACTTTTCCATAGTACACTTTCACTGAAATATAAATTTAACATGTTTACAAAACATATTTTTATCCATTTACTTTAAAAAAACTCAAAAAAGTTTAAAAATAACGATTATGACAATTGTCACTTTTCCATAGTACACTTTCACTGAAATATAAATTTAACATGTTTACAAAACATCATTTTACCCATTTACTTTAAAAAAACTTAAAAAAGTTCAAAAATAACGATTATGACAATTGTCACTTTTTCATAGTACACTTTCACTGAAATATTAATTTAACATGTTTACAAAACATATTTTTACCCATATACTAAAAAAAATCTAAAAAAAGTTCAAAAATAACGATAATGACAATTGTCACTTTTCCATAGTACACTTTCACTGAAATATTAATTTAATATGATTACAAAACAAATTTTTACCCATTTACTTTAAAAAATCTCAAAAAAGTTCAAAAATAACGATTATGAGAATTGTCACTTTTCCATATTACACTTTCACTGAAATATTAATTTAACATGTTTACGAAACATATTTTTACCCATTTACTTTAAAAAAACTCAAAAAAGTTCAAAAATAACGATTATGACAATTGTCACTTTTCCATAGTACACTTTCACTGAAATATTAATTTACATGTTTACAAAACATATTTTTACCCATTTACTATAAAAAAACTCAAAAAAGTTTAAAAATAACGATTATGACAATTGTCATTTTTCCATAGTACACTTACACTGAAATATTAATATAACATGTTTACAACATATACTCATTTACTTTAAAAAAACTCAAAAAAGTTCAAAAATAACGATTATGACAATTGTCACTTTTCCATAGTACACTTTCACTGAAATATTAATTTAATATGATTACAAAACAAATTTTTACCCATTTACTTTAAAAAATCTCAAAAAAGTTCAAAAATAACGATTATGACAATTGTCACTTTTCCATAGTACACTTTCACTGAAATATTAATTTAACATGTTTACAAAACATATTTTTACCCATTTACTTTAAAAAAACTCAAAAAAGTTTAAAAATAACGATTATGACAATTGTCACTTTTGCATAGTACACTGAAATATTAGTTTTATATGTTTACAAAATATATTTTTACCCATTTACTTTAAAAAATCTAAAAAAAGTTCAAAAATAACGATAATGACAATTGTCACTTTTCCATAGTACACTTTCACTGTAATATAAATTTAACATGTTTACAAAACATCATTTTACCCATTTACTTTAAAAAATCTAAAAAAAGTTCAAAAATAACGATAATGACAATTGTCACTTTTCCATAGTACACTTTCACTGAAATATAAATTTAACATGTTTACAAAACATCATTTTACCCATTTACTTTAAAAAAACTTAAAAAAGTTCAAAAATAACGATTATGACAATTGTCACTTTTGCATAGTACACTTTCACTGAAATATAAGTTTTATATGTTTACAAAACATATTTTTACCCATTTACTTTAAAAAATCTAAAAAAAGATCAAAAATAACGATCATGACAATTGTCACTTTTCCATAGTACACTTTCACTGAAATATAAATTTAACATGTTTACAAAACATCATTTTACCCATTTACTTTAAAAAAACTTAAAATAGTTCAAAAATAACGATTATGACAATTGTCACTTTTTCATAGTACACTTTCACTGAAATATTAATTTAACATGTTTACAAAACATATTTTTATCCATTTACTTTAAAAAAACTCAAAAAAGTTCAAAAATAACGATTATGACAATTGTCACTTTTCCATAGTTTATTTTCACTAAATATTAATTTAACATGTTTACAAAACATATTTTACCCATTTACTTTAAAAAAACTCAAAAAAGTTCAAAAATAACGATTATGACAATTGTCACTTTTCCATAGTACACTTACACTGAAATATTAATATAACATGTTTGCAAAACATATACTCATTTACTTTAAAAAAACTCAAAAAAGTTCAAAAATAACCATTATGACAATTGTCACTTTTCCATAGTACACTTTCACTGAAATATTAATATAATATGTTTACAAAACATAATTTTACCCATTTACTTTAAAAAAAACTCAAAAAAGTTCAAAAATAACGATTATGACAATTGTCACTTTTCCATAGTAACTTTCACTGAAATTTAACATGTTTACAAAACATATTTTTACTCATTTACTTTAAAAAAACTCAAAAAAGTTTTAAAATAACGATTATGACATTTGTCACTATTACCTAAAAAATTATTTATCAAAAGATATATAATAGATAAAATTACGTAAAATATAAATATATAATAATCATTTTAAAAATATATATTAAAAATATCAATCAAAAAAATATTTTAAAAAAAAATATCAATCAAAAAAATATATTTTAATTAAAAAAAATCATATAAACACAAAAAATATAAAATATAAAAAAAAATATCAATCAAAAAAATATATTTTAAAAAATTTATTAAAAAAAATCATATAACACAAAAAAAAATATTAAAAAAAATTATCAATCAAAAATATATATTTAAAAAAATTTATTAAAAAAACATATAACACAAAAATTAAAAAAATTAGCGATCAAATTATATATTAAAAAAAAATATCAATCAAAAAATATATTTTAACAAATTAAAATATATTTAAAAAAAATATCAATCAAAAAAATATATTTAAAAAAAATATATATTAAAAAAAATATCAATCAAAAAATATATTGTAACAAATTAAAAATATATCTTAAAAAAAAATCAATCAAAAAAATATATCCAAAAAAAATATATATTAAAAAAAAATATTGATCAAAAAATATATTGTAACAAATTAAAAATATATTTAAAAAAAAAATCAATCAAAAAAATATTTAAAAAAAAAATATTTATTAAAAAAAAAAAATCAATCAAAAAAATATATCTAAAAAATATATATTAAAAAAAAATATCAATCAAAAAATATATTGTAACAAATTAAAAATATATTTTAAAACGATTTTATGAATTCAATATCTTCTTCAGAATTTTTCTAAGAAAAATGAAAATATCGAAGAAAAAACTTAAATTCAAATGGGAAAAATATTGTTTGATTCATTCATATATACTAAACACGTTTTTTTGGTGAAATGATCAAATGGAAATCACTGAATTTAGTATGTGAAAAATAACATTTAATAAATTTATCCCAAAAGTTTAAATTGGTCGTACACATGAAAATTGGAGTTAACTTTAGCTGTGCTTAAACCCGATAGATATAAATTTTGTGAACCGAAGATGCCCTACTATAATGGGTAAAAGTTATAAAATGGAAAGAAGATAAATGGAATTGGAGAAAAAACGTTAAATTTTGGAGAATCGATAATACGTTTAATGGACTTTACTTAATTTGAAATGAAATAATTCATATGGTTACATGAGAAGTAGTTTGATAAATGGATATTGAAAATGGTAGTGATTGGAGAAATCGTATATACCACTCAAAATTATAACCTAAACTTTTTTTGTGAAAATACAATGATTGTTGTCTCAAAGCACAAGTATCAATTTTTATTTTATATTTTGATATGTTTTAGCAGCTGTTGATTATATATGATGGAATTTCACCGCGTAATATAAAAGTACCCAGGTTACTTCTTCCAGATATATATTTTACATATATACTTTACTCAATATTACTATAAAACCTTATTCCTAGCACATAAGATAAAAATGAGAACTAAGTTCCTTAAATCCTTTAAACCAATTCTCTTAATTATAATCAATTTAAGTATAGACCCAATCTCTTATATAATCAAATTTATTAAATCCTTTAAGACCTTAATTTCTAATATAATCAAATACAAGTAATTTTAGCATAAAATATATTTTTAAGACTAATTTAACTAATTTATTCACCATCTCACTTTTTGTTTAATCTCCCCTACTCCATTTTATTTTATTTATTTTAAATCTCCCCTCCACATCCTCCATTTTAATTCAGAATTCCAACTTATTTTCCATTTATTCATATGCATACTCAATCTCTTATATAATCAAATTTAATATAGTCTTAAATCCTTTAAGACCTTAATTTCTAATACAATCAAATACAAGTAACTTTAGCATAAAATATATTTTTAAGACTAATTTAACTAATTTATTCACCATCTCACTTTCTGTTTAATCTCCCCTCCTCCATTTTATTTTATTTATTTTAAATCTCCCTTACATATCCTCCATTTTAATTCAGAATTCCAACTTATTTTCCATTTATTCATATACATACTCAATCTCTTATATAATCAAATTTAATATAGTCTTAAATCCTTTAAGACCTTAATTTCTAATACAATCAAATACAAGTAACTTTAGCATAAAATATATTTTTAAGACTAATTTAACTAATTTATTCACCATCTTACTTTCTGTTTAATCTCCCCTCCTCCATTTTATTTTATTTATTTTAAATCTCCCTTACATATCCTCCATTTTAATTCAGAATTCCAACTTATTTTCCATTTATTCATATACATACTCAATCTCTTATATAATCAAATTTAATATAGTCTTAAATCCTTTAAGACCTTAATTTCTAATACAATCAAATACAAGTAACTTTAGCATAAAATATATTTTTAAGACTAATTTAACTAATTTATTCACCATCTTACTTTCTGTTTAATCTCCCCTCCTCCATTTTATTTTATTTATTTTAAATCTCCCTTACATATCCTCCATTTTAATTCAGAATTCCAACTTATTTTCCATTTATTCATATACATACTCAATCTCTTATATAATCAAATTTAATATAGTCTTAAATCCTTTAAGACCTTAATTTCTAATACAATCAAATACAAGTAACTTTAGCATAAAATATATTTTTAAGACTAATTTAACTAATTTATTCACCATCTTACTTTCTGTTTAATCTCCCCTCCTCCATTTTATTTTATTTATTTTAAATCTCCCTTACATATCCTCCATTTTAATTCAGAACTCCAACTTATTTTCCATTTATTCATATGCATACTCAATCTCTTATATAATCAAATTTAATATAATCTTAAATCCTTTAAGTCCTTAATTTCTAATACAATCAAATACAATTAATTTAAACATAGAATATACTTTAAGCCTAATTTAACTAATTTATCCACCATCTTACTTTCTGTTTAATCCCCCCTCCTCCATTTTATTTCATTTTTATTATTCTTAAATCTCCCCCTCCATATCCTCCATCTTAGATCCCATATAATTCCGCCGAGTCCCTTTTATTATTATTTATTTATGTTTATTTTTGTTTGTTTTCTTTTCCGTATATTCCCAACATAACTTCATTTTAATTTAATTTATAAATTCTAGAAATTTGAATATTATAAATAAACAACATGCAAATTACAAAATTATTATGATCTCCATGTTTTCCTATTTTAATTATTTTATTTAATTTTCTGTAATAAATAAGATATCGAAACGGAAATAACTAAAATAGTTCTACATAATTATTTTCTTTTCACCCATTTATATTTAAGAAATTTTCTGCCATATTTAAAATCATTTTAAATTATTTTAAATTTACCCAACCACTCGGATCCCAGCAAACACTCCGGACTAAAGGTTATTATTTCGCTTATTTATTTTCTCTTCATAATTTTTTTTCCCTTTTTGTCGCTTTCACCCAAATTTATCTTATAAAAGATTTAATTTTCTTAAAACATATAGTTTTCTAACTAATTTAGTCCTTCACGTAACTCTTTAGCTCAAGCAAAATACAAGTTCAGAAAAATTTCTTTACCAAACCTTACATCATGAATCTTAACTCCTCCGTTAAAACTATGCTAAACGGGTCTCTTTTCTTGTCCTCCTTAAATATTAATGGCATCAAAGATAAAATGTCAATTCTTATGACGTTATTATCAAATGACTCTACCGACATAATAGGTTTACAGGAAACTCACTCCCCCGACAACCATTCGGCCCAATTTACAAATTATATATACTATAGCTCTGGAACCACGAACAATAAATGGTCAGGTGTGGCCTTCCTTATCAAAAATAAGCTCAAAAAATTCATTATAAAATTTGTCCCTATAACCGAAAGAATTGCTGTACTATACCTGAATACCGCCTACAAACCCACCATCCTCCTCAATGTTTACGTCCCCCCTAAACTCACAGAAAGAATGTTATTCCTAGAACATCTAGATAACGTGATAAACTCCCTACCAAAAAGATACAATATCATAGCTATGGGAGACTTCAATACTAAGATAGGCCATGAGATAACATACAAAGTAAGCAATACTATAGGCCACACAACAATATATAACAGCAACGATAAAGATGGAAAAAAACTACTCCAAATATGTTTTGATAACAATCTAAAAATTGAAAACACGTTCTTCAAACACAAACCTCCTCACCTCATGACCTTCTCAAGAGGCGGCCACTCCTCCCAAATTGACCTCTTCCTATCCAATATCCATAGCTGGTTTGCAGATGTAAAGGCTATCCTAAACATAAACATATCAGATCACAAACTGATCAAAGCGCATATAATAATACGTAGTGATGAATGGAGAAACAATAATACCAGGCGCATCCATAGCACAATACGTACAACGCCAGAACAACCTACCAAATGGCACTTCACTAATATTGACAAAACAACCTATAATGAAACAATATGCTCAGGCCTAGCTAGGACCATTCAGCTCTTCCCTACCAAACCATTAGAAGAATGTTGGACAGACTTCAAAAGTGCGGTTTTCCATGCATATAATAATCTCAACCACAGCCAAATACCAAAAAGAGAATGGCTCTCAGTAAATACAAAAAACTTAATCCTATCGATAAAAAATGATAGAAGCCGTAATTTAGAACTATGGAAACGCATTCAGAGATTACTACGTAGCGATCGTAGGATTTACCTAGCAAAGAAAGCTGAAGAAATAGAAATAGATATGAGGAACAACAAAACTCATGACGCCTATAAAAAGCTCAAACACTTCTGCAAACCAGCCTGCTTTAAGAAATTACCAATACTTACTTTACAAGGAGGTAACAAATATACAGACCCTCAGGAGCAAATGGCCATCTGGACAGACTTCTATATGTCAGCCTTTGAGTCCAGGATCCCTTCCAAGATAGTGAACCCCCAACGGACAATCTTGCCATTATCCCACTCCAATTTCTCCCTCACAGAAATTAACAGAGCCATAAACAAACTAAAAAATAATAGAGCCCCTGGCTCTGATGGGATTAGAAATGAACACATGAAAGCCGCTCCAGAGAGCATTTCCAAATATCTATTAGCCATATTCACCAAAATATGGCATTCAGGCAAGACCCCAGATGATTGGAATAAATCCACAATCTGCAACTTTCCCAAGAAACTTCATCCTTCATCTTTCGCAGACTATAGGGCCATTGCTCTCACCTCCACAGTCTCAAAGGTGTTCATGGTGCTCCTGAAGAACAGAATTCTTGATTCTACCAAAAACCTCCTTTCAAGCAATATTTGCGCATACAGACCAAATAAGAACATCAACGAACCCATCCTAGCTCTTAAAATCTATCTACAGAAGTGTTTTAGATATAAACTTCCTTTTATATTTACTTTCATAGACTACAGCAAAGCCTTCGACAACGTGAAACACAATGCCCTCTGGGAGACTCTAGAAGATTGCAATATCGATCCAAACATAATTAAAATTTTGAAATACCATTACAATAACTCTTGGGCCAAATTACAGCTAGGACAAACTTTCTCACCTTACTTCAAGATTAAAAGAGGGGTAAAACAAGGCTGTGTACTATCACCTATTTTGTTCAATATAATCATAAACAAAATTATAAAGGAAACCACGAACACCATGAACCTAGTTGATATATCATCAAACAATAATAATATCAATCACCTAAGAATCATCTCATATGCAGATGATCTAGTTTTAATCACCAAATCAAGAGATGAGACAATAGACTTACTAACAAGTTTATGCTTTCATAGCAACAAAGTAGGTTTAACCATAAACTTTAATAAAACGTTTATTATGCCATCCCCAAAGGCGTCTATAAATAACTTAACATTTGAGGGAAATGAAATTAAAATAGTTAACAATTTTAAATATCTTGGCGTACTTATCGATAATAAAGGAAATATCAGCGGTGAAATCGAAGCCCGACTAAAAAACGCCAAAATAACCTTTATGAAATATTACAAACTATGGACAGCGAGAGAGATCTCAGTCAAAACGAGGCTCCGAATTTTTAACGCCACAGTCATTCCAGTCCTCCTCTACGGCAGCGACACTTGGGAAATAAATAAATCTCAGACAAAGAAAATACAAGTTTTCGTAAACCGCTGTCTGCGCCAGCTCAACGGTATTTTCTATCCAAGAATAATTTCGAATGCCAGCCTATGGCGAATCTCAAAAAATGTCCCGATCGAGACTACTCTCAAAAAAAGGCACATTCAACTCTTTGGTCACACCATCAGAAACTTCAGACAAAACATAGTCCATGAAGCTATAATCTGGCTCGAGTCTCATGAAGGTAAAACATACGGTAAATACAAGTCATATTGGCTATACAGAACGATAAAAGAAATCATAAGCCTAAATCTAACGATGGAACAATTCATACGTTTAAACAATAATAAAAGCTCAATAAAAAAGCTTCTAAAAATCAAATCGGGCTACCTGCTCCCTCCAAATCTCTTAGCCCCCCCAGCAACATAAGCACCACTTTCCTCCCGCCATGGTAAACATACATTTATCTATTTGTTTATAAAACTCTTCATGTACCTACCTTGATATAATTATCCAAAATATACTTAACTCACTAATCTTAATATTCTCAAATAGTAAGGCAGATTTATTTAAAAAAATATATCATATTTTTACTATATAAACAAATTCAATATAGACCATAAACTTAAAATCTACCAATACCCCTCCCTATAATTTACATTTTACTTAATCGGGTACGGGCTTTTCTCTCTCTTCTTATTTCCCGTAGGCGTTTAAGCAAGTGGTTTCGCCTCTTGCGCGCACAGGTAACTGCAGCCTGCCCAAGAACTGTGGATGGGCTCATCTCATAGGTTACCCCCAAATTTCTTAACCCAATTAGATGGGATGAGATAGTCCAAGCGTAGCTCTGCTGTTTCATATAGCGATAAAGGGTAATTGCGCTTATTATGACGTATGACGTAAAAATATATTTAAAAAAAATCAATCAAAAAAATATATTTAAAAAAAAAATATATTAAAAAAAAAATATCAATCAAAAAATATATTGTAACAAATTAAAAATAAATTTAAAAAAATTTATTAAAGTAATAATAAATTAATCTCAAATAAATAATAAATTAATCTCAAATAAATAATAAATTAATCTCAAATAAATAATAAATTTATTAATTTGTAAAATAGAATACATTGCCTGATTTAACCCGGCAATGTATACTTTGCCGAAATAACAAAATTATCCTGCCTACCACTACATTGCCGCTAACATATATAAAAATAGTAGTAATAGTAATAAAAATAAAGTTGAATTAAATAAAAGATTTCAAATATATTTTTTTGGTTTTTTTTTACCTGCCTTCCATGAAAATAACAGTCACCTATAATAGTAAATATTCTTTTATATGTTTCATAATCCTTTCTATTGGTCAATATATATATGAGAGGTAAAGCATTATTATTTTTAATCACATGAATTGTATAAATTTGCGTAAATAAAGGTGGCGACGATTTAAATGTACCATCAGAAAACCAATGTTAGCATGAAGCTAAGAAGTCCAAATTTTTTCTTGTTTCAAATATGATAACACGATCGGGAACCTAGCACACATGATAAATAAATAAGCAATTATAATAAAGTGTTTCTTATCGGCCAGCTTATCGCAATAAAAATGAAGGATTTAGTTATATTTGTTCAAATTTATAGAAAATCTTACCGGACCATCATCATGAAGTATGAAATACTCATACTTATCTGTAATTGAATATTCATGCGGGATTACCGCATCAATAAGCTTGCTAGGATTCGGAGATGCAAAACTGTTTGAACTCCGCGCTCGGTGAATTATACGTTTCATGATTCGGTGATGGTAGTGCTATTGGTATGAAATCACTTGATTGAGATACGTGTTTCTCCACAATAAAGTTTGAAGTTTCCATAGTATTATTCAAAGCTTCATTCTTAATTAAATTGATTATTTTCTTGGTTTCCATTTCGATTGGATTTCTGGATGATTGTGTATTTCTTTATTATCTTTTATCTTACCATTTTTTTTTGTAAGTCGTACGGGACATTTAAATATATCTTGATTAAGGCATCTATAATAATTTGTATCTGAGACTACTTTATGCAGGCGGAACAAATAATTTTTAAAGGTTAGGATCTCCTTATTTTTGCTTGATAACATATTTTATAAGACTCCGAAATAAAGAGGAAAGAATGGCGAAATATTTAATATTTATAACCAAAAGAATGGCACCAGCCAGACGAGAAATTTTTTTTTTAAATTTCGGCAATACTTTTTTTTTATTAGTTATAATTTATCAAATATGTCATTAATTATTTCTTAATATTTAGTGTAGCTATTTTTTTTATTATATTTTAAAATTATTTAAGATTCACTAAGAAGTAAGAACCCATATCAAAATATTATATTTAAATTAATTGAAATTAATGCCGAGATATAAAATTTTTATCACCCCCCCCCTCCTCCAAATAAACAGAAAAGATAAAAAGATATCTATAAAGATCGTAAAATAATAAGATTAATAAATATTTTAAATTGGGGAAATCCCTTATTTCACTTAGATGTAATTCATTCATTTATTCATTACCACGCCTAAAAATTGCACGAAGTGCAATTTCATCACCCACCAGGAGTTGGGCGTGCACCAAGTATATTCACTAGTATATAGATCCTATACATGATGTATATCTGTTTTATTATAGTGGACGGTACCACTATGTAGCCAGCTAGCAAAGTGAAGAAGGGAGAAGTACGAAAGTGGTGATGTATTAGTTCCGTTACTGGCAGAATAGTGTTATGAAATATAATGTCATGTAATAATGTACCTGAATCCTGATATGGTTATTTAGTGAGGCAACAAAAAAACAATAATAACTCTTATATCTTGGTGAGTATTGAGAGTTTACGTTAAGTTTGCATGATGAGTCCCTTCTTTGTTTGTTGTTCGGTGTGTCGATATCGCGTGTCCTGTAGACCTTGTACGCGCTGTGCAAATGATATTTGGGTTCGTCGGTGTTATTGCGTTATTATCATAACCAGTGTTCGTTATCATTATCCATTATTCTATTTGTTATTGTTGTAGCTGTTGTCGTTATTGTCGCCGATATCGTGTGTCCAGAAAAAAAGTCGTGGGTTCATATGAGGAAAGTTGTGTTGTCCAGATTATTATCATCATCAAACATGCTTTGTTCTAGCCATTGCAAGAAAAGAAAAAGGAGAGAACGGTTCCTATTTTAATTTAGGCCATATTTTAGCATGTATTTTAGGTGTTTCTTGTTCTTGCTGAGTGCCATGAAATTTGCAAACGAGAGGTTGATAAGATCCATATCCTTCAAACATTTCGCCAACCAATAGTATTTAGGGGTACTTTTCTTCCCACCGTCAGGAGACCATTTCATGGACGAGAATATCATATTTTCCTGCGAGTGTTTTAAGCTATGGCCTAGTAATTCTAATCTCCTCATGGGAATGAGTCGATTGATTGGTAGGATGTCGCATCTATTCAATTAGGGACTTAAAGAGTCTTATTTATAAATTAATTGATATTTGGTTGGATGACCATAATTTCGACAGTTGATGATACCGGAGTCTAGCATTATTAGTTCTCAACTTCATATCTAATATTGTGAAGCCTAATGATATTATCTTGGTTCCTAGGTATTTGAAATCTGAAACTAATTCTATCGTATTACCCTCAATGTTAAAGGGGTTTAAGTTACTCGTATATGTATTTGAGGTGATAAGCTTGGTTTTTGTATTAAACTCTTAATCCATATTCATAACAGTTGTTGACAAATAATAAAAAAATATTTCTTATCTTGTATTCCGAGTTAGTTAATATACACACGTCGTCGGCATAACATAGAAAATTTAGAGAGTTATGCATGTCATTGTGGTGCTGTTGATCCCTGTAATGTGGGTTGAGTGCATATTCTTGTTTAAAGGATTTATTTAGGATATCATTCATTATTACATTAAAAATAATAGGCGAGAGAATGCATCCTTGTTTAAGGCCCCTAATTTGCTTTAAAAGGTTGTGATTTTACATTTAGATGTTGAGGTACTACGCTATTATTGTCATAAATTATCTTAATCAGCGATATCAGATGCTTATCTATTCCTCTGTTTTCCAGCAAGGGCCATATCTTGTGCTGTATAATAGAACCGAAGGCTTGACTTAAATCAATCATTAGGGCAAAGATGGGGGATTTATGCATTCTAGCCTTTTCCAGAATAACTTTAAGTGCCATAGTCAACTCCGTAGTATTTCTACCCTTCCTGTATGATGTGATAGTGTTAGAGAGGAACCTGTAGATGATTGGTTTAATCCTGACAGATATGATGTATGTGAACATTTTTAGGGAAACTGGAATCAGTGCAATACCTCTGTAATCCTTAAGGCTGTTTGGGGTCTTGTTTTTAGGGAAGTTTAGTATTATTGATGTCATCCATTCGTCAGGAAAATTACCCGTATTCCATATCTCCCTAAAGAGGGGAAGTAGTAAACTGGCACTTAGGTCTACATCTATCTTCCAGAGTTCTGCAAAGATCCCATCGACTCCAGCAGCTTTATGCATTTTTAGTCGTTTAATGGCACCGATTATGTCCAACTTGTTCAGGTTCTGACTGGGTGATTGGAAAGGGTAGTCACATATAGGTCTGGGCCACCTCGTTCTGTAGAGATTCATGTCTATTCATATGTCTAATTGTTCCTTTGGATAAGTTATAATCTTATTGTTATTTAAGTGTAGTCTTGGTAAAGGATTGGTCTTGAAGGTGGTGAGTAGTTTAAGAGATTGGAAAGCCTTATAAATGTTATTGTTATCAAAATTGAATTAAATAGATTTAGATAAATTAGCGATAAACAGCCTTTTGTCGGCCCTTATGCGGTGAGTAATGTACCTCCTGTGAAGTTTAGCGTATTGGTAATGGGATATATTTATTGTTAGGTTCTTAATTATTTGTATAGTCGAAGGGGTGAGTCACTCTCTGCATTTAATGCGTGGTCTTAAACATGATGTAATACTAACTAATAAATTCAGCTTAATGTCCTTCCAGGTCAGATTTGGGTTAATCATGCCATTTAATGTATTCCTCTATGTTTCTAATTTAGTGACGAACTCTTCCTTCACCTCTAAGTCATTGAGCTGTGCCAAGTCTTTTCTGGCTATGAATCTTACACTGGTGAAACAGTTCTGTTTAATGTGATTTGGGAAAATGCTATTGTTGATTCTGAGTTCACAGCCCAGTGGGTAATGGTCTGTAAAAGGTGTAAGGTTTAGTTTACTGATTACTCTGATGTCTCTTACCTACTTGAAGATCTTTGTGGAAATTAAAGTAATCTATCTGTGAGGTAGTGTCAAAGGAAGGACTCTTGTAAGTCATGATGTGATGAATAGGATGCTTGAAAAACGTATTTCCAATTTTCATGTTGAATACTTCACAGATTTCTATTAACCTTTTACCGTTGGGGTTCGTACTTTGTACTAATGCGGCGTTTCCAAGGAAGGAAGAATTATTAGGTTTGCCTACCGAAGCATTGAAATCGCCTGCTAAGATGATACCATCCCGACACGGTAGTTCCTTTAAGATATTTCCCAATTCCATATAAAAAATACTATCATTGTGAGGTGCGTATACGTTAAACAAATAAAATTTTTTGTATCCTAAGTTTAAGGTAAGGCAGCATATTCGACTGGAGATTGGGTTGAAGCTTACGAATTTTATTAATTTATTATGTATTAAAATCGCCACCCCAGCCCATACGTGTTCAGCATTCGAGCTGCAATATAAGGTATAATCTAAGAGGTTCCTTACTTCAGTTACTTTAAGGTGGGTTTCACTTGCCTAAGTATAGTTAATTTGTCATACAGGGATCTTATATTTAAAGAGATCATTTTAATACTGTGGTCCTTCATTGAAAATTTTTAAAAAATTTATTATGATTACCGTGCCGATTCTGTAACAGAGAGAAAGGAAAAGAGATAAAAGTAATATATATATTCATTTCAATTATGTCATTATGATGTAAATATAGTTTATAAAGTTTCATTACTTATTTGTATGCTGCCTACAAGATATGTGATAATCCTTATCGGAGATAAAGAGACCAAACTATATATTCATTTTTCATTTTTTGTGCTACTCATAAGATATATTCCGGATGATATCCTTGGTTTCAAATATTGTAAAAGGGGAGGGCAGGGCCATCCGATCAGGTTATTATCTTATATTATAAGGTATTTAGAAAACATAAGCATCAGAGTGGAATATTGATTTACTCGTTATATGTTATATTTAATAGTATAAAGGGGAAAAGGAAAAAAATTTTTAACCGGATTTTTGAAGAAATTATATTCAATATAAACTTAATTTTTATTAGAATACAAGATATATCAAACCATTTATCAACTAACAGGTAGTACGGGTTTGGGACTTTGCTAGTTTTTAAGGTTAATGAAGCAAGATCAATTATTTTATTTCTATAATTCATTCCCTTAAATTTAAAAATTGCCTAACTTAGAACATATATTCAAGACAGGGTGAGAGACTATCTAATATATGCAACTGAAATTTAAAAGTTTTATCTCTATTAAGAAGTTTGGGATGGAGTTATAGCCAGGTAGGAGTTTTGGCTCAACCTGAAACCCCCCTCTATGGTTCCCTACTGGAAATCCGTGTGTGGTTCTAACTATGCTGCTATCTAATTATAGTTGAGTGTTATACTACATAACGTATAAGTTACCAGTTAAAGTAAGGTTAATTATGAAATTTATTTAATCTTTTACCTATATCTTACAGAGAGTCCGCCTTGTAAGAATAGCAATCACACACGATGATAGATAGATTATATATAAGAATTATTAAGAATTGTTTCAAAAAATTCAATTTATATATATATATATGGTATCTAAATTAAAAGAGTATAGTATATGATAATAGATTAAATGAGTATTTGAGTAAGTTTCATATAGTAATTTAGCAGAAAGAGATGAGAGGTTTTTTTTCCTAATTTCTTTCCTTTTCTCTCCTTATATCCTTTTTTTTTTGGAAAATAATAATCTATTATTTTTATTATTTTTTCATAATGCGTTTAAAATTATAACTAGTTATCTACACATCAATAATTAGATTATGAAACTAGTAAGAAAGATTCCTCAAAAAAAGGGAAGCAAAAGAACATAATGTGAAATAAAAGAAGTAAATATATGTTTCATTTTCAAAAACAAGGGAGAAACATAATGAGACAAGAAAGAAAAATAATAAATTTTCCAACGAAAAGAAAAGAACATAATAAGGCAAGAGAAAAAACATATATATTACATGAACAAAAACATAAATCACACCTAAAAAAGAAAGAAAAAGTTATGCAAAGGAAAAAAGAACTTCGGCGCCGAAAAATTTTTTTTTATTAAACATAAAGATTTTCTAAATAAAAATTTAAGAAATTTTTTTTTTCCTTAATTACTTTTTGAGAAAGTTTTAGGGGGTCATGGGGAAAGATTAATATAGTATATTTTAAAATATTAATTTTAGAAGTTAATATAAAACTTTATTTTTTTTTATTATTTTTTTTTTGTATTCTTTTTATTGTATTTTTATTATTTTATTATTTTTTATTTTGTTATTATTTTTTTGGAGAGTTTTTATCCTCACGATATCATTCAAGGGCTTCCATTTTTTGAGAAAAAATGTTAAATAATATAATGCTGAACGTCTAATAATTAAGCTGGAAAAACAACTTAAGAGAATGTTAAATAATATCATGATAAACGTCTAATAATTATATAATGTAAAATTCACTAAATTTAGTAAATGTGAAGTTAGACAAACATTTAAGAGAATGTTAGATAATATAATGTTAAACATCATTAATATAGTTTAGAAACCTAATAGAAATTTACTAAAATTAGCATATCTGAAGCTAAAAACATTTAAGAGTTTATAAAGGATCAAAAAGTTAACTAGAGCGGAAAGAATTTAAATTAAATATACCTTAACTATATAGTGTCAAATGAAAAGGGATTTTTGATTTGGAAGAGTTTTGTTAATGTTATTATATATACTAATCAAATATTCTTTAGTTTGATATTTAAAACACACTATTAACAATGTATTTTTTCACCACTAATTAAAAATAGATTCTGAAAGCGGATGGGGGGGGGGGAAATACTGGCCTGTTCCAAGTATTAATTCAAAAAAATTTCTCACAAGGTCAAAAACGAATTTTAAAATTCATAAATAAAATAAAATAAGAAAATGAAGTAAAAAAGATCATGGCTGCCAGTAAAAAACGAAGTTTAAGCTTCTTGAGTGGGTTATAAGTTAAGTAGAAAGAAAAAAATTTTGGAACTGAAAAAAAAAATATATTTGATATTAAGATTAAACTAGGAATAGATTAAAGTAAGTTACTCTATGCTGAGAGATTTCAGTTTATTATTATAAAATGATTAAATTAACAAATGTTAACCGAGAAATTATCAAAAATGGTAGCAAAAATAATATTAAATGGTAGCAAAAAATAGTGCCAAAAAGGTAGCAAGAAAATAAACTAATATAAAATTAATAAAAGATGGAGAGCTTGATTTAAATTATTAAAAAACAGCTAAAAAATAAAAAAAAAGGGGATAAATTAGTAAAATGGTATCCGGGAGATAATATATTATTCTTAATAAGCATCTTGGTAAAGGGGAATTGAGGATGAAAGTAACAAGGGAATAGATAAATCCAGGCTTAAAGGTATAAAGCCCAAACAAAAATGACTAATAAATAAACAAACGCATTGTAAACTAATCTTAAAACTATGACATACATTTTAGAATTATATGCTAAAGTTTAAGGTCCAGTAGAGAGTTTAAGTTTCAGGGATGCAAACAAAACTAGTCACAAAAACCTAATGCAAAAGGGGATAATTCCTAGTGTGCGATATAATGATTAGTTTCCATTTAAAGCATAAAAACAAAAATGAAAGTTATATATATGAAAATATAGCAAAAAAATATTAAAAAAAATATATTCATGAAAGTACATGATAATCTGGAATATAACAAAAAAGATAATATACTTGAAAGAAATAATTCACGATAAAGTTAATGATAACCTGGAATACATCAAAAATAAATACATGATAACCTGAATCTTGATATTTCAGCATACATTAAGGTTTCAAAAATGCATAATCAATCACATTACAATTTGTTCTAAGATCCAAACTAGTGTTGTTAAATGCTTGTTTTGAGCTGGTTATAAATGACAACCCAACTTGATGTATAGGTGATTTTTATTTTTGAATTGCAATTCAAAATGGGTATGACTAAATACTGCCTTGCTAAACTGCCTAGCTAAAATGCCTTGCTAAAAAGCAATTAATCATAATCAATCATAATTTGATTATATAATATCTTTTAAAAAAAATTTTTCAAAAACATTTTTTTTATTTTACATAAATCAATTTTTAATTAAGTAAAAAATTGATATTAAATATCAAAATTCTATTTTTACTTAATATTATTGGAAAAAAAATATATTTACTAGCTTATTACAACTTAAATTTTATTTTTCAATTACAATATGTAACAAATTAATATCCATAAGAGGGCGTTAAATGTATAAATATGAAAATATTTTCTTAGGAAACCAGAATAAATATTGGATAGCGCTTTTTTTTGTATTTGGGTGTAAATACATGTGAAAAACCTAAAAAAATTTTAAAAAATTTGACATTTAATTAATGAGTAGGTTTAGAATCGAAAAATAGTAGAAAGTTTGTAAGGAACATATTGCTGGTGTTATTGATTAAAATCTCTTCATTATTGGTTTATACGTGTATATTTAACATTATCCAAAATTATATTTTGAAAATATTAAAATTTGACCGAATGGCTAGCTCAAAAGCGACAACTTAATATATATTCGATCTACCAAATTTGGTAGTAATATTATTTGGAAAATGTTCATTTTTGGTTAATTTATCTATAAATACGTGCAAATCATTATCCCAAAAAATAATTTAAAATCATCGTGATTTGACCGATAACCGATTTGAAGCCGAAATACTGGGTTGCTGGCGCTCTCCATGGAAAATTCTTCATTTTTGGTTAATAAGTGAACAATAAGGTGTTAAGCATTATCCTAAATAATTTTTTGAAAATATTAAGATTTGACCGAATGGCGAGCTCAAAACCGACCACTTACTAAATATTCGATCTACCAAATTTGGTAGTAATATTATTTGGAAAATGTTCATTTTTGGTTTAAATATCTATATATACGTGTAAATCATTATCCGAAAAAATATTTTAAAAATATCGTGATTTGACCGATAACCGATTTGAAACCGAAATACTATGTTGCTAGCGCTCTCCATGGAAAATTCTTCATTTTTGGTTTATAGGTAAACAAAAAGGTGTTAAGATTTATTCTTAATAGTTTTTTGAAAATATTAGGATTTGACCGTATGGGGAGCTCAAAACCGACCACTATCTAAATATTCGATCTACCAAATTTGGTAGTAATATTATTTGGAAAATGTTCATTTTTGGTTTAAATATCTATATATACGTGTAAATCATTATTCCAAAAAATATTTTAAAAATATCATGATTTGACAGAAAACCGATTTGAAACCAGCCCAGTGACTAAATATTAGATTGCTGGCGCTCTCCATGGAAAATTCTTCATTTTTGGTTTATACGTGAACAATAACGTGATGAGCATTATCCTAATTAATTCTTTGAAAATATTATAATTTGACTGAATGGCGAGCTCAAAACCGACCACTTACTAAATATTCGATCTACCAAATTTGGTAGTAATATTATTTGAAAAATGTTCATTTTTGGTTAATTTATCTATAAATACGTGCAAATCATTATCCCAAAAAATAATTTAAAATTATCGTGATTTGACAGATACCGATTTGAAGCCGAATAACTGCGTTGCTGGCGCTCTCCATGGAAAATTCTTCATTTTTGGTTTATAAGTGTAAAGGTGTTAAGCATTATCCTAAATAATTTTTTTAAAATATTAAAATTTGACCGGATGGCGAGCTCAAAACCGAACACTTACTAAATATTTGATATACTAAATTAGGTATTAATGTTATTTGGAAAATGTTCATTTTTTATAAATTTATCTATACTTGCAAATCATTATCACAAAAAATATTTTAAAAATATCGTGATTTGACCGATGACCGACTTGAAACCGAAATACTGCGTTGCTGGCGCTCTCCATGGAAAATTCTTCATTTTTGGTTTATAAGTGAAAATAAGTTGTTATCCTAGATAATTTTTTGAAAATTTTAAGATTTGACTGAATGGCGAGCTCAAAACAGACCACTTAATAAATATTCGATCTACCAAATTTGGTAGTAATTATATTTGGAAAATGTTCATTTTTGGTTAATTTATCTATAAATACGTGCAAATCATTATCCCATAGAATATTTTAAAAATATCGTGATTTGACCGATAACCGATTTGAAACCGAAATACTGCGTTGCTGGCGCTCTCCGTGGAAAATTTTTCGTTTGTGGTTTATAAGTGAACAATATGGTGTTAAGCATTATCCTAAATAATTTTTTGAAAATATTAAGATTTGACCGAAGGGCGAGCTAAACCGACCACTTACTAAATATTCGATCTACCAAATATGGTAGTAATATTATTTGGAAAATGTTTTTTTTGGTGTATTTATCTATATATACGTGTAAATCATCATCTCAAAAAATATTTTAAAAATATTGTTATTTGACTGATAACCGATTTGAAACCGGATAAATAAACCAAAAATGAACATTTTCCAAATAATATTACTACCAAATTTGGTAGATCGAATATTTAGTAATAGGTCGCATTTGAGCTCGCCATTCGGTCAAATCTTAATATTTTCAAAAAACTATTTAGGATAATTCTTAACACCTTATTGTTCACCTATAAACCAAAAATGAAGAATTTTCCATGGATAACGCCAGCAAGCCAGTATTTAGTCATTGGACCGGTTTCAAATCGGTTTTCTGTCAAATCATGATATTTTTAAAATATTTTTTGGGATAATGATTTACACGTATATATATATATTTAAACCAAAAATGAACATTTTCCAAATAATATTACTACCAAATTTGGTAGATTGAATATTTAGATAGTGGTCGGTTTTGAGCTCCCCATACGGTCAAATCCTAATATTTTCAAAAAACTATTTAGAATAAATCTTAACACCTTTTTGTTAACCTATAAACCAAAAATGAAGAATTTTCCATGAAGAGCGCTAGCAACATAGTATTTCGGTTTCAAATCGGTTATCGGTCAAATCACGATATTTTTAAAATATTTTTTCGGATAATGATTTACACGTATATATAGATATTTAAACCAAAAATGAACATTTTCCAAATAATATTACTACCAAATTTAGTAGATCGAATATTTAGATAGTGGTCGGTTTTGAGCTCGCCATTCGGTCAAATCTTAATATTTACAAAAAATTATCTAAGATAATGCTTAACACCTTATTTTCACTTATAAACCAAATATGAAGAATTTTCCATGGAGAGCGCCAGCAACGCAGTTATTCGGCTTCAAATCGGTTATCTGTCAAATCACGATATTTTTAAAATATTTTTTTTGATAATGATTTGAACGTATTTATAGATAAATTAACCAAAAATGAACATTTTCCAAATAATATTACTACCAAATTTGGTAGATCGAATATTTAGTAAGTGGTCGGTTTTGAGCTCGCCATTCGGTCAAATCATAATAAGAATTAATTAGGATAATGCTTAACACGTTATTGTTCACGTATAAACCAAAAATGAAGAATTTTGATCAATAACGCCAGCAATATGTTCCCTACAAACTTTCTACTATTTTTCGATTCTAAACCTACTCATTAATTAAATGTCAAAGAAACCTCTATTTTTAAAATTTTTTTTAGGTTTTTCACATGTATTTACACCCAAATACAAAAAAAGCGTTATCCAATATTTATTCTGATTTACTATGAATATATTTTCATATATATGCATTTAACGCCCTCTTATGGATATAAATTTGTTAAATTTTGTAATTGATACATAAAATTTAAGTTGTAATAAGCTAGTAAATATATTTTTTTTCCAATAATATTAAGTAAAAATAGAATTTTAAATTATTTGATATTTAATATCAATTTTTTACTTAATTAAAAATTGATTTATGTAATATAAAAAAATGTAAAAGATATTTTATAATCAAATTATGATTGATTATGATTAATTGCTTTTTAGCAAGGCAGTTTAACAAGGCAGTATTTAGTCATACCGATTCAAAATTGATATTCTAAACAGTAATGTTATAGACTTTATTCATCTACACTATTTAAGAATAGTAACTGCCAAAACCACGGTTGTGCATTTGACCGGTCAAATATAGTTAAAATCAAATAAACATTTTTTTATATTGAATATCATCATCTTGTTTAAAATTTTTTAATCAATTTTCTATTTGTAAATATTCAAATGATTTCTGTTTTAGTAAGATTATTGACACAAATCGACCAATTTCTTTCTGAATAAGAAGCCGATCTAGAAATTGTTAGTAATGCCACTTCTCTTAATGGCCATGGTGGTCAAAGCTAATTCCACTGCTTGAGATTGAAATCTGATTGCTTCTTATGGAAGTTACTGCTTTCCCCATGATTTTCTATTAAACAAGCCGCTTTTATTTCTGAAATTTATGATATAACTTGAAATATTTTGATCACCACCTTGTATGCCTAATCCTTTTATTATATACATACTTCATTAAATTCACTATGATTAAAATGCTCTCCTTAATATTAGGAACTCAATAAATAACAGCATTATGATCACATGTATTTATATCGTTTTTTCTTTTTCAAACATATTTTTATATTTAGATCTTATAGAATATTTGACCATTTGACCAGGTCAAATATTCCCCCGTTCAATTGACCCGTCAAAATCTAGTCATTTGACTGGTCAATTGACTGACTTGCTAACCCTGGCCAAAATTGATTGATAAATTTATAAATATTAAGTCATCAGACAATAAATAGGAATGCTACCCAGATATCAATTTCGCCAATAAATATCAAGATTTAACTAATAAACTCAATGATTAATATATTGATAAAGCTGAGTTCCTTGTGCCGCGATTATTATAAAATAAGAACTTCGAAGAAAGGATAGGATAGCGAAAAAAGTGTATTTCAATAACAAATTTCATAAACCAGATCTAAGTTTATTAATCATTATATAAATTTTTTTAAGGTTAAAAGAAAATTACAAACTATGTGAATTAAAAAAATATTATTTTTATAATTATAAAAAAATGATTCAAAATAAATTAGTAATTATTAGCAATTATCGTATTAAATTCTCTATAATATCTTCACGATATATGTTTCGCCCTATATGTTTCTCGAAATAATTTTCGCTACTGTCTGCGCGATTTTGGTTTCGCGATATTGCATTCGCGGAATAGTATTCGCTATTATGGATTCGCGATAAAAGTTTAGCTATAAAATCCATTCGCGATAAACGACATTCGCGATAAAAGTTTCGCGAAAAAGTGTTTCGCGATAAAAGTTTTGCTGAATTGACATGGAACTTAAATGCCTTACTTAAAGGAATTGAAGATAGGTAAATTAATAATAAATTATTCAGTATTTAATAATTCTAGGAATATTGGGACAATTTTTGAAGTTGAAAATATTTTGGCAACTATGCTTCATCCTTTTTTTAAACTAGATTGGACATGGTTGCAAATGGATGAAAATTTTAATAAAAAATAACAATTAATACAAAGATTAGTTGAGGAATTATCAAAGTCTTCAAATGAGTGCAAATTAACCTGTGAAAAAAACCAATAATTTAATATCCGATTTTTTTCAGTATCCCACAGCAGGAGATATGATTGTTAATGATTTAAATTCTGATAATCAACAAATTTTAAATAGTTTTTTCAAAAATGAATGCCGAGATTTTAGTATTTTTCAACAATATCCTGATATAAAAATGTTATTCATTAAATATAACACCACAATCCCTTCACTTTTTAGTATAGTTAAAAATGTCTTTACAGATAAACGAGGAAGTCTTAAACCAAAATTTTGAAAATATTTTATTACTGAAATCTAATAATTATTTATAATCATATATTAATTATTTTATTAATGATATATAATAATTATTTATAATCATATATTATATTAATATCTAAAAATCATTATTTTAGTTATATTTTGATAAATGTGATATAGAGTCAATAAATTTTTTAGATCATTTCATGAATTTTCACAATAGAATCCTAATTTAAGTTTATTCAAACCTTATCTAAGAGTATAATAAAAAATGTATCTGTACCTAGATACATTTTAATCTATATCAAGATAACTTTTTAGAAGCTGTATATGTATCTAGATAAAATTTTAGACTATGTATCTGTATCTATATCCATTTAAAAAGTATCTTTTAACAACTCTGATAAAAACCATCAATTGATAGTTTCTGAACCAAGGTCATAATATTTATACATTTGTAAATAGTTATTAAAATTAAATTTTGATTGTAAATATTCTAAAATTGTCTTTAAAAATATCTGCTTCATTTAAAAATGTATTAATTAGAGTATTATTTGAACATTTTAATATAATATTTTTTAGCAATAGTGCCATAAAATTTATTAATAATTTTTAACGTAGAGATGATCAGAGCTGTAGCATGATTTTGTGAATCCTTTTTAATAAAGAATATTCTGATTGCAACTAAATATTAACTGAATGAAGTAGATTTCCTACATGTGAAACGAATTCCAAATATGCTTCTGCCATTTCATGCTCAAAAAAATTTCAAAATTTTAGGACAGCTTTTAAAATCTTTATATAAGAAGTATTTTTTTAAGGGTTTGTAAAATTTTAATCGATGGCAGGTATTAATGACAACCACCTGATAGGTATATATCGCAACAACTCACACGATTCCAAGTCAGACCACTCTATCAACTCTTTTAATTCATTTTTAAGTTGATGACTAAATTCGTTAAAACATTTCATTGCCTTCTTGCAAAAATTATATAGTTTATGGCATATACAGCCAATTATTATTAATTCATTATTGTGCTGCCTCAAATCGGTAACTTTGGTTTTTGCCAAAATTTACAGAGGCATTATCAGCGCAGAAAGCTGACATGCAAATCATTGATAACCCTGAATCAGCTATATTTACCATTATGTGGCTAGCTACATCGTTGGATTTTTCACTATCCGAGGTAATATTTTTAACAGTTTTATTGAAATGTTCTTATTCTTGTTGAAATAGCGAAGGATCGAGGGAAATGTTTTAATATTTCCCTTATTAGTTGCATCTGTTAGAATTTCATATGGATGTCAATCTTTCAAATCCTCTAGAATTTACCTCTAGGATTCAGATACTAAAACACTTGTGATAGCCTTGCTCATTTTTGTTCTGACACAAGTAAGGTTTGCACTTATATTGGAGTCGTTAAATATCATGAGAAAAAGATTCGACCCACATTGTGATGATAAAGCTCTGTGAATATTGAACTACATGATAGATGTATATACATCTGTATTATTTATTATTTGAGAATATTTTTGTATTGCAATCGATGTTGATATACTCCCTTGTACTGACTTATATGAATGAAATGATGTTGATTTATTATTGGATAAAAATAAAACAGGATAAAAAGAAATTTACAAACTAGACATGTTTTTTCGAATATATATTTAAAATTATTTTGAAAATATAAAAATAATCAATTAATGTCTCTCAAAATTAATATTTATATATTAAAAATGTTTAAATACTATAAAAAAAATTTGCGGGAGATATTAAAAAATTGCTGTAGTTTTTTGCGGGAGATTTCTAATTGCGGTAGTTTTGCGGGAGAGAGATGTCTGCGTTTAAACCAAAGAATAGCGGGAGTCTCCCGCTGATGGGGAGAGACTAGGCAACCGTGGGGGGGGGGAGTAGCAACAGTTTGCAGCCTATTTTTTTGAGGGTGTAGGGGGTAGGATAAATTTTTTGTGGAGTTATCTATTAAATTTTGAGTTCAAATAGGATAAAATTTATTGCTGTAAAAATTACTACTTTTATTATAGACCTATTATAATACAATTCATCAACCAAATCTATATATTGCAAACAATCATAGACATTCATAGGCGTAGCCGGGGGAGGGGCAAGGGGAAATCCCCCCCCCCCACCCTTCAGAAATTTATCACTTTTTGTTAATATCATTTTAAGCTAATAAAAAGTATCCCCCTTAGTACTCCCCCTACTCCCTGACCCTCAAAAATGTATGCATATATCTTAAACAATAATTTGAAAGAAAGAATGTAAAAGTTGATATTTTTTATAAAACTATTCATGATAATTTATACATTTTTGGAAAAAAGCATTTTTATATATAAAAAGTGAACCAAAAATGTTTTTTAAGAAATGGAATATAAGCAAAAGATACGTCTTAAGACAAAAGTGAAATGTATTATAATTATTAATAATAGATCTATAAAATTACTAAATAATATAATATATCAAATATAATTTTTTTTAAGTGAGTAATTTTAATTTATTTATTTAATAAAAGTAAAATATAATTATAAAACTATTGATAAAATGAAAGCAATAAATTAAATAAAAAAATTAAAGCACAATACAAACAGTGGAATATTGTATATCGTAGATTTACAGTATATCTAATTTTATCAATTATCATATGACAATCAAGTAATTTCACTATAGTGAATTATGTATTTTACAGAAAACTATAAAATATTGATAAGGATATCAGAAAATATCTTTTAAAGACATTGTGGGATGAATAATATGAAGATTAATTTTTAATATCATTTTTTATTTATGAAAAGAATAAGGACACTAACGATATGGCGCGAGGTGCGAGGTGCGAGTCAGTAAAAATATATTTTATTAACTAACTTCTTTTTCTTTTCTTAAGGTATATATACATTTTCTAAAATATAAATTAGAATATATATAAAAACAAAAAGTAAGGTTACGAAAAATAATAAGTAATATAAGTTGAATTACAAAAATAATAAGTTGAATTGAAAAGATAAATTTGAATTCATAAAAAGTAATACAAGTTGAATTTGAATTCCTAACCAAATAAAAATATAATGAATGTATGCAATATAAAAATTAAAATACTATTCAATAACCAATATTTTAATTTATAAATTCCTATAATGTAACAATTTAAAATAAATAGATCGATTTAATAATTGATTGCAAATTGTTGCTATATTTATTATCAAGAGCATTGATTAGTAAAATTTGTTAAAATATTATCTGTAATATATTCAACTGTCAAATATGTATGTAAAAGTGGAATTTTACCTAGTATCTTGTAACTAATTCTATATAATAGAGGAATATCAACTATATGTCTATTGAATCTCCCCTTATCAATTCATTTACCAATCTTCATTCAATGGTTAAAATTTATTAATTTACCAATCTCAATTCAATGTGTAATATTTACTAGGGCTGTGTCGATATTAAATATCGGATCGGTACCAATATTTGGCCTTTTCCGAAAATATCGGATCGGGCCGATACCGGTAAAAAACCGATCCGATCTTTTTACTTTTTTTTTTGTTATTTTATTTTATTTTATGTTATGTATATTTATTTTACATTATTTTAATATTTTGTAAATAATTTTTTTAAATTTTATTTCTTTTTTAAAATAGATTTATAGTATTTTAAAAGTTTTTTTTTATAAAAATAGAAAGGAACACCCAAAGTTTTATTTATTTTAAATCTTTTTAAATCACGCCAATTTTTTTATTTCTACTTTAAATAAAAGAATTTTTTTAAATATGGTATCTGAATTATGGAAATATTTACAAAAGACAAAGATAATTTTGCAAAATGCGTTATCTGCGGAATCATCTGAGTCTGCCTTCAGTACGGCAGGAGATATAGATAGTCCATATCGTAGAAGCTTATTCCCAGAAAATCTAGAGGCTCTCATATTTATTAAAAAAATCTAATATATTATAATTTTATATATTAAATATTACAATTTTATAATTCCAAACATAAAATGGATATATTATTAAATATATATTTTTTTATTATAGTCATAATTGTATAAAAAAATTAATTAAATTCATAATTCGATTTATTGCATAAAAAATATTTATTTCTTAATTACATTTTGTTCAAACGGGGGTGATTAAAAATCACTAAAAATATCGGATCGGTATCGGATCGGTATCGGATCGGGGTTGAAACAATATCGGAAATATCGGATCGGATCGGTGAAAAATATGTGGATCGGCACAACCCTAATATATACTATCCATATATTTATATAATGTATCCAAAATAGTCATCTAACATATCTTAATATATTATTAATATAATTATATAATCATTTTGTTTCTTCGTTCAATCTCGATATCCTTGTCCTTTCTTCACAACAACAATTGCATCAGGTGATCTCCCCCAAAATCCTTCCCCTTCAACAACCCCAATCCATCATCCCCAAGGAAAAATTAATTATTAATATCAGAAAATGACTGACATATTTAGTATATTATAGTAAATTTATTTCTTCTTTTTTTTAACGGCTACACGCCCACCCTTTACAGGCCCAGCCTCCCTCTCTTTCTGGTGGCATTGTATCGAATATCCATTTGAATTGTATCATCAACTTTCGGTACGCCTTGAAGACGTTCAGGGAATTTATCGAATCGTCTCCATTTATGATGATTTATAGTAGACTATCTCCGGTACATTTCAATATATAATTGCTGGAAGACTATTAGCAATAATGACATTTACATCATGGTATCCATATTTATAATCTATGGAACAGTAATATTGACAATATAGTATACAAGCAAAACATAATAATTCATTCATTTTAATACATTTAGAAAATATGAGTTACAATATACATTATTCGGGGTCTGATTAATGGGAATTAGGAAATAATGATTTTAAATATAATACTGTAATGTGAACAAATGGTTTATGTGTGAAATGCAATTTCAACAACATGTAATTTGTTTTCTGTCATTTAAAAAGATAAAGCTAAATTTTTTATAAATCTTAAAATAGATAGAAAAATCCATTTTTAGGTATTAAAAATAATTGCGAAAATTTGCCTAACAAAGATTTTAAACAAAATTACAAGGAATATTTAGAGACATAAATTTAATATTTTATAAGGAGGAAAAATATATAATATGTAGAAAATAAAATATTTTTCATCTAGGGATAACTCAGTATCCTAAGAAAAATATACCATTTCTACCTAACCCTGCCATCACAATTAGCACAGATTCATAGAAATATAGAATGCAAAATAACAAATAATATAACATTCAAAATATAAAATAATCTGAGTTTTTTTTTCTTAAAAAAAAAATTACATGTTCATAATATACATAGTAAAATGTGATGTGCTATAAAATTATTACAAAGATAAAAAAATTTAATAAAAAAATACATCTACAAAAAAAAATTTTAATAAAAAAACTTTCTTAAGTATTCAAACTAAACGATATTTCCATTTTAAGGCATACCAAACTAAACAATATTTCCATATACTCATCAACACATGGCTGACCTTATCCATAAAAATATTTGCCTTTCACATCATTGCATGCAATAAAAATAATGTAAATACAAATTTTATAAAATTTTATAATTTAAAAAAAATATATATATTAATTATAAAGATTTCATAATTTAAGAAAAAAAATTAAATATCGAAATAACTATCTACATATAACATTATAGATATTATTCTGACTTTTACAGTGGCGTCGCTAGAGGGGGGCGCAGGGACTCAAGCCCCCTGAAAAATTTGAATAGCCCCCTGAAGCAAAATTTTTTTTTTAATTGCTCCTTAATATTCTCTTGAAAAAAATAAATTTTTTTAATTGCTCCTTCGATTTCTTTTATAATTCTATTGAGTAATATATAGATAATTTTATTATTTAAAAATTAATCAAACTTTTTAAATTTTTATTAAATGAATACTATTTTAATTGTTAGATTAGATTAATACATATAAATTATATGTTCACTCTGTCAGCTTGCAATCAAATTCTGTGTTAAAAATATATCAATAACACTCACTAAATATTAATTTAGCATTAACAGTTGTGAAGCGTATTTGACTTTTATTATTTAAATTATTATATAACCTTAATTAAATAAATATAATCATTTATTAATTGAAAATTAACAAATTTAATATTGCAATTAGCCGAGTTCAAAATCACTAATCAACTGCATTATTGATTAAATTTAATTATTATATCTCTTCCTAAAATTATTTTCAAAGTCCAAATCCAAATGAGTATAATATATTTATTTTAAAAAAGTATGTAAAAATATTATTTATAATCCTTTATAATATATAACTTTTTCATAAAATATTAGGTAAAATGCCACTATTACAGACGTATTTGACAGTTATATAATATATTACAGTTAATAATTTTAAAATTTTAATAATAAATGTTTTTAATAATAAATGTTTTTAATAATAAATATAAGTAACAATTTGCATTCAATTATTTAACGCCATCTATTTATTAAATATTATATTAAAATTAAACTTCTTATTATTAATCCCACAATGGGTGTAATAAGTTAGATATCTTTTCTTCTCTTTTTTTACGTGTTTTTAGGAAAGCTATTTTTTTCTTCTTTGAAAAACAGTTTTGAGTTAAATTTTTAATACGAATATATTTTTGATATTATTACAAACTATTATTATTTTAAGATATAATAACCAACTAGAGGTGGTGCGACAATAATATATAAAATCATAATTACTTTCATCATATCAATATGGTATAGTTACAAAATGTTTCATTTCTAATATGACATCCTTGCCGTGTAGTGTAAATAACTGTAGACTTAAATATATTTGCATAATTTCTTCTAAATATTTTTACTGTTTTTGTTTTATCAATTTATCTAACATAATAAATTATGTTATTGGTTACCATTGTGAGTGTCATGGCTATGACTGCAAATTAACCAGCATCTATTATTTGTGTGGCTATGTAATTTAAGATTATTACTATAGCTGCTGAGAGCATATGATTGCATATTTTAGATAAGCAATAATGGTAAACTGTGTAGTCGTTTATATATTATTAAAAATGGAAGATAATCTTTAAAAAATTTAATATCTCACAAAAATTTTCTAGATTACTTATCTAGCTTCCATCATGATATCTAAGAGGAAGCTCTAGCCACCATATAATTTTATGATTTGGATTGGTCGTTTATATTCTCTTCTTCAAGAATTGTTGATTTGGTAAGGCCTATAAATTTTTCCTTATTAGTCCATTCTATAAAACATTGTCTAAAATGGTAACAGAGTTATATTAGTTTCATGACCTTTTGTCAATGTAACTTGCTAAGAATTATATATCCTTATGTGGTTTTTAAAAACCATTATCAATTGAGGCATATGTATGAATTAATTAACCTTTTTTATCACTTGTAATTCTTTACGTAAAATTTTTTTATATCAGCAATCGAAAATATTTTATACTATAAAAAATAGATTTTGTATTAAAAAATATTATTTTTAGAAATGTCTTGTATTGTTTTAATTATTTGTATGCTAGTTTATTTTGTATGCAAATATTATAAATGAGAAATATGAAATTTAGAATAATTGTTTAGAGTTAGCATATTTTAAAAATTTATAATATATTAATATAAAACCCGGGCCAAAACCCGCAAATAGGAAGTATGTAGGGCTTCGCCCCCTTAAATTTTTTTTAGCTGAGCCCCCTGAGATTGTAAAGGCAGCGACGCCCCTGGACTTTTATCATAACTCAATTCCTTTAATTTCAATGTATTTCATAATGTTATTAAATAACCCTGCAGACACATTACCTCATATTTTCACCAATGATATCATTCCTATTAATTCTAAATGTTTACCATTTATGCTTCATATAACATTCCTTTTAATGTATCCTATATATGTTTATCATTTATAATTGAATATATCATATGTGTAATTCAAATTACCAACAACATTAACATACCCACAATAGGTCCCTTAATAATCTATCAACCTTAATTGAAACTGGATCACATCCACAATATGGTAACATTTATTAATAATAAGCCATTCCACACATGTCCTTCACTTTAAAAACCCAAAATGAATAATTATATAACAAATATTTTATTATAAAAATCCACTTCTATATATATTTTCATTAACTCTCAATTACACAAATTTATATATTAATCACACTTACAATCACCAATTTAATATTTTTTTAACCCTATATTTACATATATATCTCTGCTCATTATAATTCCCCAACATTTAAATATTCAGCAATCCTTTCTGTCCTGCATAACGTGAGGTCTGTTTTCCGGCTTATTGAAACCTATTCTCCATTCAATGAGTCTTAAGGCTTACCAAATAATAAGACAATAACTTATTGTCAAACATTGGATGTAAAAATTAAATTCAGACATATAATACCAGAAATATTATTGTCTTAAATGGGCCAAAATGAATCAAATATCATTAACCCTCAACAGTAAGCCATTTTCATGTATAATTATTATACATTATATATATATATAAAATTCATAATTTTATTTTCATTTTCAGTCCTAATACTCATTACATACTTTCTATCATATTCCTTATTTGCCAAATATCTAAAACAAAATGCTAAAATCCCTTAATCTCTACCCATATAAAAATCTTATTTTCCCCACACTTCTTTCTGACACATCATATAGTAATAATTGCATTGTGTTTAACTTACCAGAACTTCTTATCCTGAGGTCATCAGTCACCATTATTGAATCTCCCACTTACAAATTCATTTCCTAATCTTCATTCAATGGTTAATATTTATTAATTTACCAATCTCAATTCAATGTGTAATATTTAATATCCATATATTAATATAATGTATCCAAAACAGTCATCTAATATATCTAAAACAATCAATATATTATTATTATAATTATATAATCATTTTGTTTCTTCGTTCAGTCTCGATATCCTTGTCCTTTCTTCACAACAACAATTGCATCAGGTGATCTCCACCAAAATCCTTCCCCTTCACAACCCCAATCCATTATCCCCAAGGAAAAATTAATTATTAATATCAGAAAATTACTGACATTTAGTATATTATATTAAATTTATTTCTTCTTTTTTAACGGCTACAACAATGTCTACTTACTTTTTATAAATAAATTTCTTATACTTGTTGGAATAAATTATTACCATGCTTTTATATGTATATACAAGTAATTTATTACATTTTATATAAACGAATAAAAATATATTTCATATTTGTTGCAGGCTTATGTTTTTTTATTAAAATTAACCTCCTATCTTGTAAAAATATTTTATGCCTATATATAGACTAAACACGGCCGAAGCCCCACCCAAAATAGGGGCTGGGGGCGAAGCCCCAGTAATTTTTACCCTCCCCCCCTTAGGAAACTGGCTACGCCTATGTAGACATTATTTTCCAAATAAAACTTTCTTATCCTTTCAAATATAATTAAAAAGGTTTAGACATTTTAAGCAAGCTCATAATGCTATAATAATGAAATTCATTGTAAATAACGGGGTTAATTGAATTTATTATCTAAAAAATAACTCCCTTATATTCACAAAATGTCGATAGTTGGTAGTAAAGATAAAATAATTTAAGTTCTTCTTTTTCAATTTTCTGAAAGAGTATCATTATAATTAAAAAGTGGAAATTAAAAATCAGAAATTTTTTAGGGGGGTATGCATAGGTTTTTGAAGGGGGTTTGCATCCAGTCCTGTCATGTAGACGCTGATACATTATAATAATGCTGCCATCGTAGATGAGGGAAAACAATTTATATCACATTCTAAAAAATTATCCTTTCACATTCACAATTTTTTGATAGTTTGTATTGTAGTAGAATAATGATATTTTAAGTTATTCTTTCCATAATATATGAAGGGAACCATTTTAAAACTTGCAATTAATAATGTAAGAATATAGCCGTCCAAGGCATTAATTATTTTTTTAAGGGAATTAATATAAATTTTTAAAGGCGGGTTTCTTCTAGTGAATGTTTATTCACGCTGCTTCAGGAGTGGAGGGTGAAATCTGGGAATTATAAATAGAGAGGAATAACAAATGGCCTCATGGGGGTGGGGGTCAGATTAAAAGAAAAATATAATTTGAGTTGAACTTGGAAATGATAAATAAAATTATAATGAATCTAAATAGAGAGAAATAATAAATGGCCTTTTGGTGAGTCAAATTCTAAAAAGAAAAATATAATTTATGTTTGGGGCTCAGAAGTAATTTTAAAAAATATTATCAATATTATATATCTCAATGGTTGAAATTATTTTCAGCAGCTAATTTTTCTAGACCAATTAAAGCTGGAAAAAAACGAGAAATAAAAAATTATATACACAAGCAATATGCAATATAAAAAATATCATAAATAGCGAATATTGTCCGATAGACCAATTTAGAGCCATGAAATAGATATAGAATCTAGATAATAAAATTAGGGACAGTAGCTTTATTAGAGGGGGAGGGGGGTGCAGATGCTCGAGCCCCTTGAAAAATTCAGAGCACCCTCAAAATTTTGATTATAGATAATGTTAGCTAAAAAAGGTAATTTTGTATTAAGAATAAAGGATATTTTGAAAATAATCAAAAAATATTATTTGAGCCCTCTGAGATTGTAAAGGCTAGTGACGCCACTGATTAACGAACGCGTCTTTTTGCTTGGTATGCAGAACAATTAGTAAGTGAAGCATGAATGAAGGAGAATATTTCTCGGGAATATGAATTGGCACGCTTCAAAAAAGGTATGATTCAAGAATAGTTATAGAAGTTTATTTAAATAATAAAAACAATACTATGTTTTGTCCCTTCGTTAGTTATGGCAAATATGAGAAAATTACGAATAAAGGCAAATAATGTTTGAAGAGACCAATTAGCTAGCTTCAAAAATGTATAATCTTTGAGAAGAGAAGAGAAGAGAAGAGAGAAAGAAGGATTTAATTGCTTTCTTTAATAAACAAAGGGTGTTGTTTTATGTGAACATATTTTATACCACGTTGATATTTGTGTGTAATTAAGGGAGTTGTTCCTAAGCAACCTTTTCTCGATGTTGTCATAGCCTATTAATATTAGCACCCATAATTAATCTAAAAACATATAAAGAGGTGGGATTTTTTGTGTATATAGGACTTTTATCTTTCGAAACTTTTTCTATTAACTTGAGTTATTTGATATTTGTTTATGTTTTGCTTTTTACTTTTAATACATTTTTTTTACGAAAATTTGTACATTGTATTAAATTTGGCCAGGTTTATGGGAAAATAAAGTAATAATTATAGTGTGCCTTTTGTTGTATTCTTATTTATTCTAGATTCTCTACCTCACCATTACCAAATTATCCTTTATACCCCGGTCAGACTAAATTTCAGAAATATAGGTGTAATTTAATTTTAATTAAATTATTTTGTATCTTTATAGGGATTAATACAATCAAAACCGTTTAATTGCGAAAGCTTAGGACTAAAATATTTAAAAATTTCGCAATTATCCGATTATTTGCAATTATACGATTAAAAATCAATAATTTGTTTATTAAAAATCAGTTTGTGTTTTTATAAAAATATTTATCATCTATATATATTTTAAGCATATAACCCATCAAATTTGTAATAAATACAATTTTTAATTAACGTAATAACTATATATTTAAATTTGAATAAATTTTAAAACGTATAAAAAACATAAATTTTAAAAATTTATCTTGTATAAACATATGAAACTTGATTCTTCTAAAGTAAATATCAAGAATTATACTAGGATTATTCGAAATTCAAACAATTCTTTTAATAAATACTACTTTTGATTAAACTTCATATATTATTATACAATAAAGATATTCAATTTATTTTGATTTTTTAAAGTATCTAGTGGCCAATTAAGAAAACATAAATATTAAAAAGCCGGCTAGGCCTGAAAATTTAAGTTTATTAAAAGTGTTTTGTTTTAATTCACGTGATATTTGATTTGAAATTATTTTACATATACACAGCTTCTACATGACAGGATTTTCCCTGGATGCAAACTCCTTTCAAAAACCTATGCCTACCCCACTAATTTCACCTTTTAATTATAATTATACTCTTTCAGAAAATTTAAAAAGAATAACTTAAATTATTTTATCTTTACAACTATCGACATTTTGTGAATATAAAGGAGTTATTCTTTAGATAATAAATTCAATTAAAACCCCCATCATTTACAATGAATTCATTATTATAGCATTATGTGATTGCTGAAAATGTCTAAACCTTATAAATTACATTTGTAAGGATAGCAGAAATTTTTATTTGGAAAATAATGTCTATGATTGTTTGCAATATATATATTTGGTTGATGAATTATTATAATAGGTTTAAAATAAAAGTATTAATTTTTACAGCAATAAATTTTGTCCTATTTGATCTCAAAATTTAATAGATAACCCCCCAAAAATTTATTCTACCCCCAGCCGACTACCCCCTCAAAAAATAGGATGCAAACTGTTCCTAACCCCCCCCCCCCTTTCATGTAGTCGCTGCATATACATAATATGATTATTAAAGATAATTTTTTTACTATATCCTTAAATAGTTTGATTTTTTTAGATTAAATTATCAGATCTATAGATTCCCTTCACCATTTCGGAGCTTTCATTATCTTCTACAAATTAAACTAATCTTTTAAAAATAAACTTATGAATTCTAATATTATAAATGTTAATGTATTAACAGGCCATGTCGGAGTGAAAGATATTAATGTTTTGTTAACATAATATTTTATTTGAACTTATTTTATTCAGTAGCGTCACTGGGGGGGGGGTGCGTAGGGGCTATAGCACCCTAAAATATTTGAATAACCACCTGAAGCAAAAAAAAAATTTTTCTTAATGGCTATCTAATATCCCCTTGAACTAAAACTTAATTTTTTGATAGCCCCCTGAACGATTTCTTTTTCTACTTCTATTAATTATTATATATAGATTTGATTTTTTCATAGATTCTCTAAATTTTTATTAAATGAGTGCTATTTTAATTATTACATTATATTAATACATATAAATTATATTTTATTATTTAAAAATTAATTAGACTATATAAATTTTTATTAAATGAGTGCAATTTTATTTATTAGATAAGGTTAATACATATAAATTATATTTTCACTGTCAGCTTGTAATCAAATTCTGTGTTAAAAATAGAATATCAATATCATTCATAATGTCTAAATATTAATTTAGCATTAACAGTTGAAGCTTAATTAATTTTTATTATTTAAATTATTTTATAACCCTAATTAAATAAATATAATCATTTATTAATTAATAAATTTAATATTGTAATTTGCCGAGTTCAATATCATTAATCAACTATATTATTCATTTTTAATATTAATTAACATGCCTCTTTCTAAAAATATTTTCAAGGCCCAAATAGTATAAGAGATTTCTCTATAAAAAATAAGTAGACATATAGTTGATAATCCTCTATTTTATAAAATTGAATAAAATATTAGGCAAAATGCCACTTTTACTAACGTATTTGTCAGTTATAGAATATATTATAGTTAATATTTTAATAAATTTTACTAATAAATGCTTTTAATAATAAATATAAGTAACAATTTACAATTTTTTAACGCCCTCTATTTATTTAAAAATATTATTAAAAGTTAAACATCTTATTATTCATCCCACAATGGATGTTATCTAGTTAGATATCTTTCCTTCTCTTTTTTTTACGTTTTTTTAGGAAAATTATTTTTTTCTTCTATATAAAACAGTTTTGAGTTAATCTATAATACGTGTATATTTTTGATATTATTACAAAAGACTATTATTTTAAGATTACTAACTAGAGGAGGTGCGACAATAATATATAAATACTTAAGTGCTCAACATATCACTCTGGTCAATATTTTATAATTGCAAAATGTTTCATTTCTAATATTGCATCCTTGCCGTGTAAATCAAGGCTTCATTATATTTGCATGATTATTTCTTTTAAAGATTTTTAGTGTTTTTGTTATATCAATTTATATAACATAATAAATTCTGATAAGAGTTTACGTAGTGAGTGTCATGATTATGACTGCAAATTAACCAGCATCTATTATTTGTGTGGCTATGTAATTTAAGATTATTACTTCTGCTGCTGAGAGCATTTGATTGCATATTTAGACGAACAATAATGTTCAACTCTCTCGTCGTTTATATATCATTAAAAATGAAAGATAATCTTTTAGAAATTTAATATCTCTCAATGATTTTCTTGATTAATTATCTAGCTTCATAATATCCTCTAGGTCTAACCACCATATAGTCTTAGATTTGGATTAGTCGTTTATATTATCCTCTTCAAGAATTATTGATTTGGTCAGACCTACAAATATATCCTTATTAGTCAATTCTATAAAACATTATCTAAATTGGTAACACAACGTTATATTAGTTAATGACATTTTATCAATGTAGGTTGCTAAGAATTATATCGCCCTACGCAGTTTTTAAAAACCATTATCAATGAGGTTAACCTTTTTTATCACTTGTAATTCTTTAGACAAAAATTTTTTTATATTAGCAATGGAAAATATTTAATATTGTAATAAATGGAAATATTTTGTATTAAAAAATATTATATTTAGAAATGTCTTGTATTGTTTGAGATTGTAAAGGCTAATGACGCCCCTGATTTTATTATACATACATGCATCGCAATTATTATAAAATAATGTAAGATATAATAAAAATATTTTGTGATAAGAGTTATCAAAGACTGATGGTTAATTATTTTTATTATATTCTCTAGCTTTCTTAATGAATCATGTTCCCTTGGATTATCCTGCGCCTATTCAAAAAAGGTATATCCATAAATAGCTTGATTTTTTTTAGATTAAATTATCAGATCTCTAGATTCCCTTCACCATTTCAGAGCTTTCATTGTAAATTTATTAACAGGTTATGCTGGAATGAAAGTTTATTAATGCTTTGTTTACATAACATTTCATATGTTTATGATACTTGGCATCACAATTATTATAAAATAATGTAAGATTTAATTAAAATTGTCATGAATGAGTGACATATTTGATAATTTTTTGAAAAATATTTATTGCGCGTATATTAATAAATAAATTGTGCAGGTTCATTATGAAACCGTATTTTAATATTTTGCTTTATTTTATTTTTAGAAATAGAAATTAAATTTTATTGAATCATTATGAAATGATATTTATGCGCTTCCCTATAAAAGGGAAGCGAAATATTGTAAAATGATTACTATTTTGTTTTTTTGGTTTTTGATTATAAAATATTTTTTCTTGTTTTGTGAATAAAATTTATTCTATACATTTGAGGGGTCATTATTCTAATATTCGTAAAAACCGGTCACAACGTGATAAAAATATTTTGTGATCAGAGTCTGGCTAGACTCTGGAATAAATAGTTCCTTTTCTACTATATTCTTTCTTAGTGAATCTTGGGAAATTAGATGATCATGAGCATATTCAAAAATTGTATAACAACCATTAAGAGCTAGATTTTTTGTAATTAAATGATCAGATTTATCTAGATTCCCTTCGTTATTCTCGGAGCTTTCATAACCTTCTATAAATAAGAAGATTAATTAAAAATTTTGAATTAATTACTTCCATTATTTAATTACAAATGTATTGATCATCCAATATTCTATGACAGCTAGCATCATCATAATGTAACGCATATTCTAAAATATGGGATCAAATTCATCTTCTTCGTTGTCAGTTAGTGTTATATCATTCTCCGATTCATAATCACATGTAATAGACTTTTCAAAAAAAATTTAGCTATAATAAAGCATTTTATGATTGTGGTACTTGTCACCTCACCTAGTGTTGTTAACCGGTTAGTTTTTTTTCGACCAAGAACCCAAGTCGAAGTCGTAGAATTTGGCCCACCCTGAGTCTGCGTAGAAATATCGACCACGACCCAACCCGACCCATTGGGTTTGTTGAGCCGACCCAGGTTGGCTTGCTGGGTTGACCTGCTATGTCGACTTGCTAGGTCATCTTCTGGGTCGACTTGCTGGGCCGCAGTGTCTACATGGCCGGGGTGGGTAGGAGACAAATGCCTCCAAAATATATTGGCATTTTTGGGGGTTGGTATTAATTCTGCGGGTTGATATTAATTTTTTGGGGGTAGGCATTAATTTTTGGGGGATAGGTATTTATTTTTGAGGGGTAGTCTATCACTTGATTTATATTCTTTTTGAATCCAATAACTTATGTGATATGATGTTTATTGTTGATCTTATTCTGACAAATGAATTAAAAAGTGATCTGTTTATCAATAATTTTTTCTTTTTGAATTTTAAGCCTCTTTATTTATTTATTATATTATTTTGCAATTTCACACTTAAAATATTAATATTATGCTTATTTGATAATTTTCTAAAAGTATAGAGGTTAATAATATATATTATATTTTAAATAATAAATTTCAGTTCCTATATATCAGTTAAGGATATAATAAATCATTTAAAATTTTAGCAAAATACTTTAAATATTATTATTAAAAATAAGATTTTCAGTAGGTAAACAAATTTTAACTATATTCTTTATTTAATAATTAGCAAACATCAAGTTATTAACTATTCCTAGATTATATTTTCTTCTCATTTAATGATCAATCCCAATGGAGAGACCCAAGCAACTCTTCCTTGAATTTTTTTAAAATATTTTTTACGCATCTCTTTTTCTACAAATAAAAATGACTAAAATTTAAAAAATATATATAATTTATTTATTTTTTATCGCATCCCAAATAATAACATTTCCATACTGTCATCTTACCTAGAGCGCGTCGATCAAAAAGTATAATCTATAATCAAATAATCGTTCAATCCTAGCACTTGAGGGCAATGCAATATTAAATTTAACATATATTTTTTATATAAGAAAAATCATCAAAAATTGTCATTTGATTATTTATAGATTTAAAAAAATGCGTCTAAAAGATTTTAAATAATACTATTTATTCCAAAAAAATCATCTCTTTTAATGTGTCTAAAATTATAATAGTAATAGTTAAAATAAAAATTATGTAGGGGATAAGTGCCTTAAATGGCCATGCTTGCTGACTGGCCAGGTCAACATCCTTTAACATTTTATCTATTTCACTAAAATTGTTTAAAATCTAAAAATACTTATTTCAATAAGTATTTTTTTAGCATGTTTTTATAAAATCAAGATATTGTTAATTTTAAACACGTTTAACATCCAGGTAATAATTTATAAAATATTGAGTCTGATGATAAAATGAAAATTTAATATTAATTATTTATTGTAATTTTTAATTTATAATATAGTTCTTGATTAATATCTTATATGTTTGAACTAGGCCTAAAAATATTTTCAAATAAACTCATCTTTCTCAAATATTAAAGATACAGCTTGATTCAAATTTTATTTTAAAATTAAAGATTGGGCTTTACAAATTGATATTAAATTTTAATATTACTTTCATCTCGTTGATGCTACTAGTAGTCATATTTGTGATAAAACCTTCGGTATACCATAAATTTATACCCTATGTTAATTTTTTTTTATCGAGATTAAAATATTTTGCGAGATCAGGAAAAGAAAATTCTATATCATCATCATTTTCCAGGGAAATTATTTGTTGATATGATCTGTACCTAAATTTTTTCAATATTAATCTCTATCGTCTACATTTCAATTTATTTTAAAAACTAGATTTATAATGGAGATTTTTAAATATAAAATTCAAAAAAAAAATTATATTATATAAAAAGAATATGATTATAGAATTAATAATAAATATATTTCAATAATTTTTATGTGTATTCGCTACTTTCCATATTAGTAACCAGCTATTTCTATAACTATTATTTTTTTCTAAAGTAGCGCGATTAAGCTATCTCTACTGAAAAAACACGCTATATTACTTAAACGACACTGATTATAACCAACAAAAAATTAATTGGGGTTTAGCCTAAATAGGCCTGAAAGGATGTAAATAAAATTTTGTTGTCATATTATAAGTGGTAGCTAAACATAAGATTCTTTTTATCAAAATCACTATTAGAGGTTTAGCGAATATGACGGCCGAAGGTAACTGAAAGTTGGGAGGGGGGTATCGGATGATTTTTTAGGGGGGTTTGCCTCCATAAAATTTTCTGCCATGTAGACGCTGCTGGGTCGGTCTACTCGGTCGGCTTGCTGGGTCAACAAAATAAATTAAACTAGTTTGTAATCCGGGTTTAAAATTTTTAATATTAGAAAGATGTTCTAAAATAATTGGTTCTAGTAATAAATTGGCATTGCCATTATATTGTATTCCACGAGGAAAAAAAGAAAATTTTTTAAAATTTTGTTTTGGACCTAGTTAACAGTTTATGACACTAGAAATGTGTTCTAAAACTTTTAGGTCTAGTAATAAATTAGCACTGATATAATGTTTTACCCCACGAGAAAAAATAATTATGATTTTTTTTAAAAATTTTGTTTTAAGCCTAGGTAAAAGTATTTTATAGTAAAAAGATAATCTAAATCCTCTGGGTCTAGTAATAATAGAAAATTTTTTAAAAATTTGTTTTTAACCTAGTAAAACGTTTATGATATTAGATAGATGTTCTTAAGCCTTTGTGTCTAGTAATAAACTGGCACTGCTGTAATATTTTAATCTACCAGGAAAAAAATAAATATGAAAATTTTGTAGAAATTTATTTTAAGCCTAGTTAAAAGTTTTTGATATTAGAAAGATATTCTAAAACTTCAAGGAAAAAAATTATGAAAATTTTTTAAAAATTTGTTTTAAGTTAAGTTAAAAGTTTTTGATAATAGAAAGGTGTTCTAAATCTTTTGGGGCTAGTAATAAATTTGCACTGCCATTATATTTTACCGCACGAGGAAAAAAATTATGAATTTTATTTTAAATTTTTTTAAGTCTAGTTAAGTTTTTTATAGTAAAAAGATGTTAAAACATTTGAGTTGATAAAGAAATTTCTAGTTGCTGAGATTTTTAAACCTCCGCGTAAAATGTAAAATAAAAAAATTATATATTTATGTTTTAAACCCAAAAAGGTTCATAATATTGGAAAGAAGTTCTAAAACCATTGGGGCTAGTAAATTCACACTGCTATTCTATTTTGTTTCATTAGAAAAATTAAAATAAAAATTTTTTTAAAAACTTTGGTATGAGACTAGTTAAAAGTTTTGATACTAAAAAAATTTTCTAAAACCTTTGATTTCATAGAGAGATTCCCATTGAGATTACTTTTTATAATTTCTTGCGTTAAAATGTAGAAATATTAAAAATATATATATTTATGTTGAGCCCAGTAGTAAGTTTGGGTCTAGTAATAAGTTATCACTGTCATTCCATTTTAACCCATGAGATAAATAAAAATTTGAAAAATTTTACGAACTTTGTTTTGAGCTTAGTAAAGTTTTTGATATTAGAAAAAAGTTCTAAAACCCTAGTGGTGACTATAAATTAATATTGCCATTATTTTTTATTATTTTTTTAAACTTGAGTTTAGTTTTATATTTTTTGTGCTAGAAAAGAATGGTATACCATTTAAAACTTTTTAAGGAACTGGTAGTGGGAAAGAAAAGATTGGGGAAGGTGATCAGTGGATCCCATTTTAAAATTTGAGACATTTAGTTATATAAATTTATCCTAATCTTAAATCGACCATCCATATATGCTAAAAATATTTTGAAATATTGAACTATTATGATTTTTTTATATTAAATTTGGAAAATGTTTGTAAGACAAATAATTTTAGCAAAATTTGAATTATCTTAATTTGTGATTTTTACAAAAATTTATGACGAATTTTACAAACATATATGATGCCGGAAAAAAATTATTAAAAGTTACAAAAGAATTATAGCAAAATATAATTAAGTACGACAAAAATAGTTCTTAAAAGAAAGTTAAGGAAAAGATATTGATATCTTGTTTGAGGAGATTTTTATACCCCCCTATTTTTATTCTATTCTCCAGAATACTCCAAAATAAATGGTCTAAAAACATTGGAGAAATAGGTAAATTTTTTAGAAATAACGATAAATCTCCAAAAAGATGTACTGTACCTATTTTAATTTTACTTTAATTTGTCCTCTTAAAAATAATTTTTTAAATATTTTTTTGTATCCCCATCATGTACTTTTGACTTCATTGAGCTAGATTAACAACTTATTTTCACAAAAATACTATGCATTTTTTATTTCCTTATGTCATTTCTTAAAATGTATGAAGCCTTAAAATCATACTTTCTTTCAATTAACAATCCACCAATTATCAGAAATTATTTAAAATGATTTAAAAAACGCATATCTGTGGTTTACCCATTCCTAGATGTATATGTTTCATTAAACAATTAAATCAGTTATTGAAGTGTTAAACAATTTAAAATCATTAAAATATTTGTTAATTGAATGAAATCTTTTTCCATTAAAATTAAAGGCAATATTTAAAACAAATGTATTAAAATTGGACAAAAAATCCAGTAGATGCATTGAAAGATATGTTATAGGCATTGCATTTAATGAGTTGATATTAGGTCTGAATCTCTAGAAGAAATGAATGGAAATAAAAATGCCAAGTAGTCCATTTAGAAAAGTCTATAGAATTTTTGAATAATAAAAATGTTTGTTTAAATAAGTCAAAGTTGTTTTACCAATCAGCCAAGTTTATAGGGGAAAAAATCACGGCTAAAACTAGTTAATAAAAAATTAGACATAGGACAAGGATTTCGGCTAATCACCATCAGCGTTATGTTATAAATATAAATAAAATAATTTTTAATAAATATAAAGAAAAATTGTGTAATGCTTTTGGATGATTAGCCGAAATCCTTAGCCAAGGCCTAATTAGTTTAGCTTTTAGGCTAAGCCTAATTAGCAAAGTTTTTAGCCGATTATGCAATACAAGATCAGACCACAATAAAACACTTATAAAATTTGAAATAAAAATCTAAATCATGGACATTTCCTTTTAAAAGTGATGAAAACAAGGATTACGTTAAGTGGCACACAATATAATGCCAACAGAAGCTCTTCGTTAGATTTAAAAATGGGAAAATAACAAGATTATTAAGGCATGTAATTTACGCTATTTTTAACTTTTTTACCAAATCTGCACGCAACTGATTAAAATAATCTCGATTGTGTTTATGAATATATTTTAACATTATAATACGTAATTTAATTGTGAAAGAACATTTAGTAAATTTAAAATAGGCTAAGGGCAAATATGAGATACAAAAATATGCAGCATTTTTTATTGATGTCCTTGGAAAGTAAATTGTTGATGCAAATTTAACTAGAAAAAATTTTCGTTATTTGCGCTAAAGTTCTAAATCAATGAGATTTAATAGTTATAAAAATTTTATCATTCTTTTTATTTATTTAAATTCTATTTGGGAAACTCTATTTGGAATATGCCTGATTTTATATAATCAATCTTATTAAATGTGTAATATGATTTGTATTATTTAGAATTTGTAATACTATATGTAATAATTTTAAATATGAATTCAATAATTTTAATTGTGCAATTTAGTGTTGTTAAACGGCTAGCCGAGTCCTTAGCTGTGACTCGAACTTAGTTTCTAGTCGAAAAAACGACTCCGACTCGAGTAGATCCCGAAGCGATTTTATATACAAAAATAAAAGTGTATTAAAATTATATATAAGAATTCAAAATCATAACTTTTTAATATATATCAGACCTGCAGAGGTGCGCTTAGCTTTAAAAAATAAAAGCATGCTCTTTTTAATTAAATATCTTAACCTTATTTCAATACTTTTTTAGACATTCATTTTTTAAATCCCTTATTTTTGGCAGTTTAATTACACCCTTTTTGATGATTTATAGATATTTTATTATAACAAATAAAGAAAATAATCTATAAAAATCAAATTTTCTGGTTCCAGCCAGACTACAAAAAAAGGAATGAAAAGTTTTATTTTTTTGGAAATAAATAATAAAATTTTTGCATATTTCATTTGTACATAATAAAAATTATAATTTACTTATAAATAAATTTAAAAAATTGAGCCGATAGCGAGTTGACTAAGAGTATTTTTGATAACTTTTATATCAATGCTATTTTCTAAAAATTTTATGGTTGTTATTTCAAAAATTCCAAATTTTTCTATATATTGTAAACATTTTTGAGAGAAGGGGTTGCGGATGGTTTATAAAAAAAATTTTAATAGCTTAAAATGATATTTAAGAGATCAAATAAATTTCACTAATGCTTTACCTGTTTAGGCTTTAAGGAAATGAAATGCTATAATTTCGTTTGCTTTAAAAATATCTTAAAAGAAAAAAATATTTTGAAAAAATGGTAAACAAAATCTAATCAAAGGCGATATTAGGCTCATTATTATTTTTGTCAGGCCTCCCTGTGCAATTGATATTAAAATTATTAAAAAACGACGTGAAGTTTTATTTTACTCTGTTTACATTTCCGTTCAAATAATGAAAATTTACTTTACCCGATAAACCAACATAATATTATTTTAAAATATAATATTTTTAATACTTTTAAAATATAATATTTATATTTATTTTAATTTTAAAATATAATATTTTTATTAATTTTATACAATGATTAATTTAATAATATATATAATTTTTTAACCGGAACTCAAGCTAAACCATGAGGAAAAAAAATATATGTTCCAGTTAAAATATAATATTTTTGTTAATTTTAAAGTATAATATTTTTTTTAATTTTAAAAATTTTAATACTTTATTAATTACAAACCATAATATGGATCAGGATTACATTATTTTCACCCCATCAGACAGTCTATCTTTCTTGAATGATTCCACAAATTTATTTAAATCTTCACTATTAAATAGTCAATCTCAATTTGGTGAAGATCTTCAGATAAATTCATGTTTCAGCTAGCTAAGGTAGCTACTACATAAAATACATACTTATGACCTGAACCATATTAAAATCATAAAAATGATATTTTTTAAAAGATATTAGATCAAAGTTTGATCCCATTGAAATCTAGCAATGATCTTTGTGTCAAAAAAATATTTTTGGAAATACCAAAAAAGGGCATAGTAAATGTACCTTGTGTAATAAAACACATTGCATAAGTACATTAACAAGTAATTTTTATTTTAATATATAAAAGACGTAAAATCAGGCCTAAAATTTGTAACTTACGATATAATTAAATATATTCTTCACCTTGTTTATACCTTCGTTATTAAGTAATAAGATTAGTAATGTTAAATGGCTGAGCCAAGCAGAGCCCTAAACTCAGCCAATTTTTGAGTCGAAAAATTGACACAACCTCAAAAGGGCTCATTCAGCCTATGAATTGGCTAGCAGTCCGACCTAGCAAGCCGATCAAGCAGGTCGACCCAGCTAGCCAACTTATTAGGTTGACCCAGCAAGCCGACCCGATGAGACAGCTCATGAGGCCCACTGGCTCAGGTTTAAGGTAATTTTTTTGGATTCAAACCTTGCTGGGTTTTCGGCCAAGCCGACCCCCCCCCTATTAATTTAACAACACTACCCTCATTTCATGCAATAAAGTGTAAATCTTTTATAAAAAGAGGTGGCGTAATTTCCTCCATCAATGTTATCATCATTCTCATGATACCCTTTCTATAATGATATTTATAGGATCTAATTGCACCCATGTCCAAAGGTTGAATTAGGGATGTTGTATTGGTAAAAAAATTAATTTTTCAAAAGTTGAGGTTGTCATTTAGCTGCTTTTATTGGATGTATTTCACTGGTAATTTTTATTTTTAAAGCACCTAGGGTTTTTAAATTTCCCTACAACATATAACTTTTTATCAGATCCATCCCCAACTGAGACCTTTTGCTTGTCTGGTTTCAGGTTGAGTTCCACTAAATTCCATTGTGCCTTTTGGTAATACTCAGTCAGTAGTATAGTCTTGTCTCATCACAATTGTAAATATTACTCCTTTGATAATCTTTAATCAGAGATGTGTGTGTATTTTTGCTCCATTCATTTGCATTAATAATATCTGCACTCCCTTTTTCATTGCAAATATTATGAAAATTAATATTGTCCTTTACTAAATCTCTGCAACAAGCTGCTAGTAGGAATGTCTATAATTTATAATTATAAAAACTTATAATTACCTTCATTGAATGTTTGGCTAAAACAAATAGCTTTTTAACATCACTGGCCCATTTAGACTGCAATTTTTACTTCCATTTGGGTAAACCAAACCAAAATCTGTTTCTGTCATTGGGTAACAACTCATTCGATCTTTTAGTTGCAGGGGGTTTATTCCTTAGAAATTGTGAGCATATACTTGCTTTATTAGCTTCCAATCTGTAAATTGTGGAAACATGACATTTATACTTAAGGCTTATTGTGTTTTCGAAGTAGTGCTTAATTTTTCAATGATTTTTCCTTTTTGCTTGAGAGTTAACGTTTGGAATAATGTTTTATTCTAAAAATAATTTTAACATTATTATAATATATAATAAAATTATCATTTTTATATTAAAAAAAAGTTATAGTTCATATAAAAAAAATCACGAATAATTTTTTTCGATAAATTTTTTTTATTTTTCACTTATCCAATTAAATTAACGTTATTGTATATAAATTGTTGTTTTTACCTTACTTTTATTAAGAATAGAATTTATTATCCTTTATATCAAGATTTTCAAGGTATAGTGTCAATTAATTCGGCACCAGTGTATTAGTTGAATAAAAGTAGCAAATTAATCTAATTAATCTTAATTTATTCAACAATTAATAATCAAATATATTAATACAAAATTCATTTATTTAATTTATCAACCAAATATTTTACGAAAACACAAAAAATTTCTTTTTCTAAGTAATAAAAAATGTTCAATTATACATTTCTTCTCGACTTTATATAACATCACATTTGAATACTAAATAATTTTATAAAAAATTTTTATTCATAATATATCAATAACATATTCAAATTTTTCTTTCTCCTTCACTTCCAACATTAATAATAAGGGAATAATATGTTTTGTTATAAATTAATTCGACATATCATACTCAGAGTTGTTATTAAAAACACCTGGAGCACCCCTTCCTTTTAAAATCCAGGAGCGGGAGATAGCTCCTTTTAGAGTTGGAGTGAAGGAGCGCCACTCCACCGCTCTTTTAATTTAATGTGAAATTATTTTTAAATACTAATAAATCTATTTATTTGTTAATTAAAATTAAATAAATCTATTTGTTAATTAAAATTTAATAAAATGAAATTTTATTTAAATTTATGCAATATTAAATGTTAAAACGAGTTTTATATTGATTTTTCATCTAATGAGTTAATAAAAATATCAATCTCTATGGAATAAACAAATTATGTCTACTAATATGGCAAATAATATTATCAAAAAATTGGGTAGGTATCTGATATACCCAAATTCCATTAGAAGGAATTCGTATTATGAATCTATGATTTAGTTAGATAAAATATTAAGTGAAAACAAATGAGTTATGTGATAACCATGGGCTTATACGTTATAACTCTCAGAACGTAAATTTATTAAAGAGTATAGCCAAGTAAATATTAATATAATCGTTATTTTATTAAAATAAATAAATATTAGGTTAACCTTTGGCAAAAGCTCTAAAAATCCTTGAGAGGGAGCTTCATATGGATATAGGTTTCATAACTCCAACCATTTCTTTACTTCAAAAATAAATGACTTAGCAGATTTAGAGTTATGCCAACCTCTTGAAGTCTCTTATAAGCGGTATAAATAAAAGGTTTATGATAAAAAAATAAATTATATATTTAGATAACTTTATTGCAGATTTTCAAATTGTTTATAATGAAGAACCTGCATTTAAATTAAATTGGGAATTGATAAAAAATGCACAAAATATGGAACTAAAATACAAATTAATTAATTTTTTTTAAAAACAATTCCCGATGCAAAAATACCTGCTAGTTCACGCCCACCTTGCAATGATTTGGAAGATTTTTTTGGATTCCATGAAATTGATCATCAGGAAAATAATATATTGGACAAATATTTTTAAATAATTATATCAACCTAAATTAAAAAATATTTATATAAAATACAATACCCAGCTTCGCTCTAGTGATCCTGTTTAGTATTGCTAAACAGGCTTTAGGAGAAAGGCGTGGTTGTTTGTTAGATTCAAATTAAAAAAATTTATTACTTTTAAAAGCTAATAAAAGATCATAAATATTTTAATATATCTTTTAAAGATCCGTGAAGTAGGCAGAACGACTTGAGGTGCAATAGACAAACTTTATGTCATTATTTCGAGTCTTAATTGCACTTCTATCCGGATATCAGCAAAACGAAACGTTCGTGAGTTATGAGCAAAATAACGCCTTTCTCCTAAAGCCTGTTTAGCAATACTAAACAGGCGCTCAACAGGAGCACTAGAGTGAGATATTTTTTAATTTAGGTTGATATAATTATTTAAAAAATATTTGCCAATATATTATTTTCCTGATGATCAATTTCATGGAATCCAAAAAAATCTTCCAAATCATTGCAGGGTTCCCGTGAACTAACAGGTATTTTTGCATGGGTAATTGTTTTTTAAAAAAATTAATTAATTTCTATTTTAGTTCCATATTTTGTGCATTTTTTATCAATTCCCAATTTAATAACAATTGAAAATCTGCAATAAAGTTATCTAAATAGATAATTTATTTTTTATCATAAACCTTTTATTTATACCACTTATAAGAGGCTACAAGAGGTTGGCATAACTCTAAATCTGCTAAGTCATTTATTTTTGAAGTTTAGAAATGGTTGGAGTTATGAAACCTATATCCATACGAAGCTCCCCCTCAAGGATTTTTAGAGCTTTTGCCAAAGGTTAACCTAATATTTATTTATTTCAATAAAATAACGATTATATTAATATTTACTTGGATACTCTTTAATTTACGTTCTGAGAGTTATAACGTATAAGCCCATGGTTATCACATAACTCATCAAGGTCTTTTTGTTTTCACTTAATATTTTATCTAACTAAATCATGGAATTCGGGCATATCAGATACCTACCCAATTTTTGAAAATATTATCTGCCATATTAGTAGACATAATTTCTTTATTCCATGCGGCTATGGAATGACACTCCATTACTTGGAGAGGGAGCTAGCTTAATTTAGAAACGGTAGAGGGAGCTAGCTCCTTTTGAGATGGTATAAGCGGAAGCGGGAGCTAGCTACTTTTAAAAAGAGTGTTCACAATGATTATACTATTAGTTAATTCTTTCATAATAAATAATTTATATATTATATAATGTCAAATCGACCAAAAAATCACATTTTCGACCGATCCCTTTTAATAATTTCTGGAATGATAAGTAAAAAAATGAGAAAGCCGTTTATTTTAATTCGCTAGCACACGTGGTTCCCGAGATCTCAAAGATAGTGTTAACTGCCCGATTAAGATTTTAACCAAAATAATATTGTGCAAGTCTTGAGGTTTTTCAAATAGAGGTCTAAACCCTTCTACCGGCTATCAGCAAGATCTCAGCGCTTGTATAGTATTATTTTGTCTAAAATCTTAATCGGGCCATTTAACAGCACTATTCAAAGGTGCGAATAATAGTTTTAAATCTGTAAAATTTTTAAAATGCTCATATCCTAAAAACTATTTATAGTAAGAATAAATTTAATATATCAAATTGTAGGTAAAAAAAATCTCTAAAGGTCTATCATAAGAAAAAAATAAACGCCAATTTGAGTCTTTAACTTCCGGTTTACCTATATGCTTTACCCTAGTGTTGTAAACGAACGCGTTCTTCGTTTTTTTGAAAAAAGGTGATGAACGGCGTTCCTTTTTTTTGACGAACTTTGAACGTGAACGCATTCCTTTTCTTTGATGAACGCGTTCAATTTTACGTTCGTTCAATTTTAAAAACACTTTTTATTTTTATTTATTTGAAAAATTAATATTAATCCGCATTTTTTAACAAAAAAGTCTTATATTTTTATTTATTTGAAAAATTAATATTTAATCCAATTTTTTAACAAAAAAGTCTTATATTTTTTAATCAGCTGTTTTTACTTTTTCCTCTTTCATATTGCAATTAACGTACCATAACGTGCTACTGCTAGAGAAGATAAGATTAAAGTTTATTAATTGCATGGATATAAATATTTCATCATCAGATTCTGAAAATCAAAATTTAATATTAGATGAATTAGAATTACCATGGCCCAAATATCATAAATATTTCACTGTTTTAAAATCAAATGGTAATTCAATAGTTTTTAGTAAAGCTAACGCTGTATTAACTGCCAAGCGTTCACGTCTATCAGATGAAAATTTTGAAAAGCAATTATTATTAAAAATTAATAAGAAATTTTTTTTATAAATTTATTTTTTTATCGCTCTATTATATATTGTATTTATAATTATATTATCAAAATAAAACTATTATTTTTTATCATGGCTAATATATTGTGTTGAAAAATATAAGGCATTTATTTATATTAAATTAAATAAAAAATTTATCATAAAATTTTGAACGCATGAACTTGAACGCGTTCCTTTTTTTGAATTTGAACGTAAACGCGTTCGATATGAACGTTGAACGCGTTCGATTTTTTTAAAAATGTTTACAGCACTACTTTACCCGTGTTTTTAAGCAATAAAGGGAGTTGGTTTTCGAAAATTTCTTTTGCCTTTGATTTAGACACCATTTATAAATATATATACGATGTGAAAACTTTGTCGACGCTATCGGTTCTTCCAAAATATGCATTTTCAAAAATTAAAATTTTTATTTGCATAAAATAGATGGCGCTATATGAAACTACAAATTGTGGTTTAACATTTTGTTGCTAAATTACAAATAATAAGGTATTTTTATTTCTTTTATTAAAATATTTTGAATTTCTGCGCCATCCATGCCAAATCGATCAGCCTATTTTAGACCAACCTCTTATGGTTAAAAAATTTTGGAATTATTTAGATCGGTAAAAAAATAAGAAAAAGGTTTATCTTAGATCTCTAGCACACCTGGTTCTCGGGAGAGAGAGCCTCAAAGGTGCGAAAAATGAAAATTTTCACTATGTATTGTTTAATCTCAAACTTTTTAAGGCATGAATTCTATTAAAATGATTTTAAATGATAGCATATTTTTTTCAGAAATTTATAGAAAAAGAAAAGTATAGTGATCATGATACTCTTTTATCATGGATTTCGATCCCTTTTTTAAAAAAGATGGTAATCGGGTTTCGATCCTTTTAAAAGGATCGATCAACAAGTCTGGATATTGATCATGATACACAATCTGAATTAGATGAAGAAGATATGTTAGTTGAAACATGTTAAATATTATTTAGGTAAATATTTATCATAATATATTTCTCTTTAAAATTAGCTAAAAATAAGGTTACTAAATGGAAAAGGATTTTCTTAATCAAAGAATAAGAACTCGTCAACAAAATTTAGTTATTCATCTGGTAGGAGTAAAAGAATATGGGGAAGGGCAGACACTCCAGAAAAATATTTTGGCTTGTTCATAACATCAAAGATTGAAGATATTATTTATCATACTAATGAAAAAATTAAAATTATAGGTAAAAGCTATACTAACCAATATGAAAGTTATACTAAAGAAGTTGATGTAACATAATTCAAGGGATTATTGGGAATTCATTATCTAGCTAGAATATTTAAATCTAATTATCAGAATATGTCAGATTTATAGAAATCTGATGGGTTTAGAATTGAGATATTTAGAGCAACTATGCCACTAAAAAAAACGATTTCTAATTCATACAATGAGATTTTATGACATGTTACAGGAGAAGAGAGAAAAATGATAAACAAAGCAACTCATATTAGAAATATTTTAAGTTTTTATTGATAACTGCTCCAGATAATTTACAATTCCAGAATATACAACTTTAAAAATGCTTCCAACATCTCGTGATAAATGCCCATTCAAACAGTACATGCCAAATAATTCATCAAAATATGGCATAAAACTATACTCTTTGGTGAATGCCAAAACATACTACACTCTAAATCTAGAAATATATACTGAAAATTGTAATAGAATCAATTAACCTCAAAAGGCAATTAATAATATGATAAATTGTATTCAAATATATTGTTAATTAATTGATGTATTAGTTCAGTTACAAATGTAAATAGATCAATTATCAATATATTTGAATACAATTTATCATATTATTAATTGCCTTTTGAGGTTAATTGATACTATTACATCAACCAGAGGGGCAATATAAAATAAGTAAGCAATAGATGTAGTTAATGGATTAATTCTTCTTATATTTGGTTCAGGTTGCAATGTAACCATGGATAATTGGTTTACAGTTATGATACTGCATTAAGGTTATCGCACACACACAAATTAAAAGTGGGCACATTATAAAGACATACTAAACAAACACTATTTATATTTTCATATAAGTTGTAAAATGTAGTATATTGCAATTTTGATTATACATGAAAAATATTTTTAGAAGGTATAATTAAAACAAAGGTAATCGCTCTCTTTAATAAAAGATGGTCAATTATTAAGAGGGTCAAATGCATTAACCTTGTGCTTAATCAAGCAACAGATTTCGCAAATAATTTTTTTATCAACATTATCAACCTATCTAATTTTTAAATGATTTGAAATGATGGCTAAAAAAGGATTTTGTATTCATAATTAGAATTTAAAATATTTCAAAAACTTTTATTCAACCAAATTTAAATGCTTTAACAAGTGGTAAGCAAAAACGGAAATCGGTTCGAAATGTATACTTCCTTTTATTACAAATAAAATAGGAACCAATCCCCATGATAACAATTATTTTGGCACTGCAGCTTATCAATAGCTATTGGAGGCGTTTTATTGAAGCAGAAGAAAACTATAAACATTTATTGAGATTTATATTTATTAAATATTATTATTCATATAACTAAATATAAAAAATTTGAATTATTATTTGAGGAAGATATCATTAAGTATTAATAACTAGGGAAATTAAAAATGTTTAAAATTTGATCTCAGATTTAACCTTTAAATTATTTAAAAAATTAATAGTATCTGTATCTATTATATTACATAATAAATAGTTAAGGATACAAAGGCTCATTTAAAAAAGTATTTAAGATACAAGTATTTGCGATGCTGCCCAACCCATAAGATATAATTTGAGAACCAAATATCTATATTTTTAAGATTTCGAAGTGGTAAGCTTCAATTAAAAATCTGTGATAATTTTTGAATAAGTAGTTGTAGTAGTGTGCTAATAGATTAGCAGCATGAGCATTAGTTTGTGTTATAGACTAAAATATTGACATATTTATATAAATAACCCTATAATTTTTGTAATAGAAAACATTTTAAATTAAATATTAAGGAAACTGCCACTCTAAATTTTCGATTTTATAAGTTTGTAAATATTTGGGTTTCTTTCATCAAAAAAACAAAATTTATTTTAGATATTTAATAAAATATTAATTACAATTGAGATTCAAAATAAAAAAAATTTATATTTGAGATTCAAAAGATAAAAAAAATATTTAAAAGTTACAATTCTATATAAAAAATAATAAGAATTGTTATAACAAATAACAAAAATAACTATTAAAAAAGATATATACATTCCCTCCTATACAAAAAATTTATATGGGCAGTAGTTAAATAAAATTTGATTTCATATTTCAAGGTTCCAGCTTAAGCACTTTAAAGCAACCCTCTGGTAACGACTGATGAATAGCCTCGATATTTTGAACTTCGTTTTTAAGGTGAGAAACGCGTGCCGTATAAGCTAAAAGGTTAACAATTTGTGTCTTCTCAGCTTGTTTCAATTGATTTAGGCGGGAGTCAAGATCTATTTGCTCGACTTCTTTTACAACTCTCTCCAATTCCAATCCCAATAAAGATAGTTGTTCCTTGTCAACTACACCTAAGTTTTCTTTTTAAAGGATGAGCATTAAATATGGAATCCAAAATCCAATGCCTATTTTTAAGTAATTGGTAGAAAACACTAAAAGGCTTTATTTTATTCAAAAATATTAAAAACTTTAGTATATATAATATACCAATTTTTTTAATGTATGCCCTTAATTTTTGGTGGCAAATGAATGAAAAATATAATATACCCAATTGATCTTGTATGTCGGCTAAAATATCCAGGGCTTCGGTTACTCCATGCAAATTAAGCGAGGCTTTATTTTGGGCTTCCTCCGCTCTCAAAACAGCCTAAAAACCAAAGAGTTATAAAATAAACGTTCATTAATTTTAGAATTTATATTAATTTTTAATACGCATAGATTGAATTAAAAGTATCCCTATTAAAAAATCAAAACATTATTAATCGATACAAAAGTATTATTTTGGACTAGGAAACATTCTCTTTTTTCATACTTCAGTGGCTAAGGATGCCTCTGGGTTGACTTTTTCATCGTACTCAGTTAAACTAAGTTCAAAACGGGTGATATTATCGCGCAATTGATTTGATTTCTGAACTAAAAAAGTTGATTGTCGTAAAATGATATCAACTTCTCTTTGTAAGATCCCAGCTTGCTAATTATATATTAGTACAAACACCCAATAATTTGATAAGATAAAATATTTAGATTTAAACAAATTTATTAATATTTTTGCAGTAATAATTCAGGTTTGTAAAAGACTTAATATGTTTAATAATTTAAAGAGAATGTGAATCGAAATTATAGTAAATATCTATATTATTGCTTGTAAAGTCTCAGTTCATTACTAAATATATGTAGCCTTAATTATTATTCAATAAAAAAAGCATTCCGACATCTTATTTATAAAATTGCTTGCAAAGCCTCAGTTCAATACTAGATATATTAGCCTTAATTATTATTCAAAAAAAGTATTCCATACATCTTTAATAGTATCCATGATATCCTTAGCCTCTAAGGCCTGTTCTTTAGCGGCTTCTACCTCACTTTGAGTGGATAAAAGTTTTTGTTCAGTTTCAACCCTTTTATGTTCTGTTTCTTCTATCAAAGCCCTAATTTTTGGTATTTGTTCGAGGGCCATTGAGGCCGTCTTTTTATGGGTCTGAATCTCACCGTCAAAATCTAAGAATATAAAATCGAATATGTGACTAAAAGATAGAACCATTTGATTTTATAATAAATTGAAAAATGTTACCGAAAAAAAAACTCAATACTCATACGGATATCATATAAGGTATTAACACCAGCAAAAAGTATTTTTTTCACCAAGAGAAGAAAAAATAAGTTTATAAAACCTTGCAAGGTTTTGAGCGTATCTCTAGCCTCATGGAGCGTTAGTTCCGCCGTGGTCAAGGCCATGGCAGCCCTGTCTTTAGCAGCCAAGGCTTCGGTCATAGCAGAGTCTGTTAAGCCCCTAGCGTCAATTGCGCGAGTTAGTACGTGGTCCAGAAGATCGGCCCGTTCCCTTGCTCTGCCGAGGAGTTCGCGGTTCGAGACCAGAAGTTCTTCAATCACAGGAAACACGTTATTAGTCTTTTTGTGCAATATTTTAAAAATTATTTATGTAATCGGGAGGTTTTTTAAAAGCAATAGCGCTAGTTTAAATTCATCTTGATATAATAGTATCTTTATCGGCTAAAATAGACAATTACACAACTTAATAAGCTTGTCTTATTACGAAATTTATTATTGGTTCTTGGGTTGGTGAATAAATATCGTTTAAAAATTATAGTTATTAACGATTTAATAATATTATTATTACAAATATAAAATTTTACATAGCTCAGTTATATAAATATATATAAAATATTAGACAAGAGAAACAGGTAATATGACAACAAATCATATTAATATATAATATTAAATCCATATTATAATATAAAAAAAAGTGGGAGAGAATTCTATTATCCACATAATTTTCCTTAAGAATAGCTATTACTATCTTTTGTCACAATAAAAACCTTCACGAGGCCCCCATATTTTAGTTTGGCCAGGATGCCTATTTCTGTTTCGATGGCTGCCAGAAGCGTTGACTTTTCTTCTGTAATATTATTCAAGATAGCCCAAAAGGCAGCACGTCAGCCCAGCCCGAAAATAATCAATGTTATATATGAAAATTTAAAATTAATGCATAACATTAAACTAAATATTTTGAGTTTGATTCTTCCATATAAGCTTCTTTTTTAAAAAAAAATTTAGGCTGCGGAATGGCCATTATCTAAAAAAAATTGGTAATGGGCTGCGAGCGGGCTAAAGCAGAGAAAATTGATTTTGCAGATTTCTAATATGACTACAAAGTGGGAGAGGTACGTTTCTATTTTTGACTCTCCGATCAATGGATCCTAGCTTCATCTCTTTCAGAATAATCTCCTCGTGTAATCGTTCATATTATTTTCTTTCTTCTCTTCTATTTATTTTCCCCTTTTAAAATTTTTAGATATAATATTTTTACCTATTAGGCCATTTTCGTTGACTTTCTTCAAATCGAATAAACCTTTGCATGATGATTATATGTTATGAAGACCTATATAATTTAATTTTTTTAAGCTCTAACTCAATTAGTTCCGGAGATATAGCAGGTCAAAGCGAAAAAATGGCGTTCTTCCTAATTCGGAAAAATATAACTCAAAAATATAAATGAAGGAAAGCTATAGTTGATATTATTAAATAGCCTGAATCCCTTTCTTAATAAATAATTTATTTTTTTAAAAAAAAAATTAAGGAGTTTTTTCATTCTAAAAAAGTAGAATATTTAATATGTAAGTGCATAAAATTTTCTAAAAATTGGCATGTTTTATGATGCAAAATTGCTTCATTTGAGCCGAATTTTAAAAACGGCTAATTCAATATTTTAGCTAAATAAATATTCCCTAAGCCTCGAGATTTCATAATAGATGCCCAGAGCAAAAATTTCAGGCTTGTGTAATATTTTTCTGGATAAAAAAAGTTAGCCGTTTTTTAAAAATCGGCTAAAATGGAGCAATTTTGCACAACTACATATGTTTATTAAATCAATATAAATTTAAAAAATTAGGTTCAAGTAACAATTGTTTTTAAGTTATTTATTTTTTTCTTATTTTTTATTCATAAAAAAGATTTTATAGATTGCGGATGTTCTAGAATAATCTAAATTAATATGTTTTTTTTAAAAAAAATATATAATTAAAAAAATAACATAAAAGAAAGTAATTTAGAAATAAAATATCATTATTTAGTAGTGCTGTGAAATAACGTCAAAAAAGTAACACCATTCATTAACTCCTTCTAGAGGTAACGAGTAACGGTAACGCGTTTCTTTTTCTGAGTAATGGTAACGCAAAACGTTACTTTATATTTTTTCTTAAAAAATATCAACAAAAAGAAAAACACATTTTATTGTATTATATAATTACTTTTATTTATATTTTAATTCTTAATATAAATAATTTAAGCCGAGTTTTAATTCAAATCAACCACTGCCTTCATTTTTTAAATTCTCGTTAAATTTTCTGTCAAAATTAATATTCAATCAAAATTCAAAGTAATGTTAATAATGATATTATTATTCTTATAATTTATTTTAAGTAGTACTTACTTCTTCAGATGAAGATGATTTAACCCTTCTCTGGGCCCAATTTGAAATATATTTAAAACCAATAAAGAAAATTTATCTTTTTACATTAAAATGCTTTTTTAAGTTTGAACTGCTGGACATTGAGGTTGAAATATGTGTGTTGGGATATAATTTACATTTCCAAAGTGTAGACTTAGTACATATTGTTGTAATATGATATAAAAATGTATTGATTTTTGTGTTGAAATTAGGTTATTGATGAAAAGTGTAAAGAAAAATATATATTGATTTGATAATATTGATTTTTGAGATGATTTTTTTTATATATTTTCGCTCGCGATTTTGATTATAGATTTTAATATTATAGTTTTAATATATAGTTTGTTCATGTTTTTTTCTTCCGCGATTTTAAAAAAAAGATAATATATATTTTGTCTGAAATTAAATAAAGAAAGAAAAATAAAATAATTGAAAATAAAAAATTTGTCTTATACTGATCGATCACTATAGTTTGGTGCCGTTCATATTTAAAAATACCTGGCGGAACACCATTGACTACCATTGTATAGATTAAAGGCCGAAAATTATTTAAAAAGTATAAAAAAAAAATTCGAAAAAAAGGTAAAAATATTTTTTTAGATAAGTTTATATGAATTGTTTTTTTATAATATGAATTGTTTTTTTATAATATTAATAATTATAGCTATAGTTTATGTTTTTTCTTTTAGAATAGTTAAAATTTTTTTAGTAAAATTACTAATAAGCTTACTATAATATAAAAAATTGAAATTTAAAAAAAAATAGTTAAAAATTTTAAAAAAATAATTACCACTAAGAATTATTTTGAATTAAAAGAGTTGGCAATGGGAGAGATATATGTGAGTTGTATTAATAATGTTATGGATTGGAGGATATTTATGTTATAAAAGAAATAAAAATAAAGAATTGAATAGAATAAGGTGTGTAAAGCAGATTGAACAGGAAAATAGAGAAATGGAAATTGAAATTAAAAAAAAGGAAAATGAAAATGACGAAATTAAAAGAATAGAACAAGAAAAAAAAGAAATAGAGATTAAAAAGTTGAAAATGGAAATGACAGAAATTAAAAGAATAGAACAGAAAAGGAGAGAAATAGAAATTGAAAAATTAAAAAAGGATATGAGAGAAGAATGGGAAGCGGAAAAAAAGAAAATAGAAGAAATAGAATTAAAGAAAAGAGAGGAAATGGAATTAAAGAGAAATACTAGAAATAGAAATAGCGGAAATAAAAATGAAAATAAAGGAATTGGAAGAAAAAAATGTAAATAAAAGAATAGAACAAAATTATAAAAGTCAAAAAGAATGTTATAATTGTGGAAAATTTGGGCATTTAAGCAGAGAATGCAATGTCAAGGTAAATACAGGAGTAGTACTGAAAATATGTAAAAGATGTGGAAATAAGGGTCATAATAGGGAAGAATGTTACGTTCCAGGGTACAAATTGGTGAATGGGAACCAAAAAAATGAGATATCTTGTGAAAATTGTGAGAATTTAGGACATACTATAAATGTTATAAAAATGAACGAGGTGTTTGCAAAGCGTTTCCAGCGGTGGAATACGTAGGAAATGAGCAGAAAAATATAGTAAGAATTAATAGAGAGGATATAACTTGTTATAAGTGTCGAAATATTGGGCATTATGCGAAGGATTGTACAGTAGAATGACTGTATGATAGTAAAGTAAATATATCAGGAGGAGTGTCATCAAAGAATACAGTGGATCATGAAGTAAATTTAATAAATGATGATGAAGTAAAAGTGGAAATGAAAATAAATGGGAATAAAAATAATGGGTTTTGTAAAAATATATTGGAGGATTTAAATCAAGAAAATCAAATAAGTAATTTACCTATCTTTAATTTGAAGGATAGTAGGAATTATGATCAACGACCATGGGTTAAAATTAATATAGAGAATAAATAAATATGGATGTTATTGGACACAGGGGCAACAATTTCGGTTATGGGGTTTGATGAATTTCAAGAATTATGGCCAAATAAATTTATAATTAAAGATAAAATGAGAATAAAACAATTAAATGGATAGTTATGGTAATGGGAAGGGTAAATTTACCGGTTTTTGTAAATGAAGAAATAATATATTTGGATTTGTGGATATTAAAAGAAAAAATTGGTGCTATTATGGGATGGTCTTGGATATCAAAGTTTGGGTTAGAAAATAATTTTTGGAATATGTTTCAAGGGAAAAATAAAAATGATGAAAGAATTAGAATACCAGAGATAGCTATGAAAGAAAGGGGTATCAAAATGAAAAATAAAATAAAAAAAAATGTGATTATTGAGAAAATTAAAGTGAAAAATGTAAAGTTTAATAATCAGGAAATTAATGATAGTAATAAAAAAGAAATGTTGGAGGATAAGTTAGTGAAACGGGATAAAATTAAAAATTTGGTAAGTAATTTCGAAAAACTTCGGGAAAATGTGGAAATTTTTAAGGATGAAATATGTCAGGAGAAGCCTGATGTTTCAGATGAAAATTGTGAAATAAATATAATAAATAATCAGGAATTTGGGAAGGTTATTAATTTGGAAAATGATGATAATTTGGTGAGTACAGAAATTGTTAATTTTGTAGAAATATGGGGTAAGGAATCGGTTTTTGAAGACGAAAATAAAGGAATTTCAGAGGAATTAAAATTAAAAAAAGGTTATGTGAATAATGAGGAAATATGTAAGGATTCAAATTTAGAAAGGGAGAAAATACCTGTATCGCAAAAATTTCCGGTGAAATTGGTGAGAAAAAAAATTGATAAGAATGTAATAATAAAAGAAATTGATGAAAGTCATGATTTAAAGGAATAGCACCCGTATATATATATATATATAAATGTTTGTTTTTGTGTGAAATTTATATATCAAGTAGAAAAAATTGTAAAAGTTAAAAAAAAAAAATTTTTTTGGAGAATTGGGACTATTGTAGGGCAGCCAATCTTAATTTGTGGACCGTGAATGTAAGCGTATATATAAATAGAGAGTTTGTAAAAAAGAAATAAAATCAGAAGAAAAATTAAATGTTTGGAGTTAAGTGGCCATAGGACGATCGTTAAAGAATTAGCTATGTGATGTATTAAACACGTTATGTTTTTGAAATTATTGATTGAATAAAGAATTCAATTCAGGAGAAAATTTGTAAAAAAAAAAAGGTAAAAATTGGGGGTAGCAAAAAGAGATAATTAATTAGAGAAGTTGGTAAAAAAGGAATTGTAAAAATTTAAATAGAAATTTGTGATGGTTAAAAAGTAAAAAAAAAGAGATAATTAATTAGAAAAAAGTGGTAAAATAAGAAATTGTAAAAGTTTAAATACAATTTAGGTGGTGTGTAAAAGAGGAATTTTTTTTTACTACGAAGGGAATTGAGGTTGAAAAAATTGTAAAAGTTAAAAAAAATTTTTAGGCGGTGTGTAAAAAAGAAATTTTTTTTACGAGGGGAATTGAGGTTAAAAGGGAAAGAAAGAAAACAACTGGTAGGGTAGTATGTAAACTATTTGGTAAAGTTATATGTAAAATGTTCGATTGTTAAAAAAAGGGAAAATTGTGTTATCTTCAAGTTGAGTATGTGTTATATGTAAAATGTTCTGATGGTAAAAAAAGAAAATTGTGTTATTCTCAAGTATGATATGTATTATATTAATGTTTGAGTAAAAAGGGGAATAAATAATAAAAATAGTATTTATTTGGGGTATGACTAAATACTGAATTGCTAAAAAGCAATTAATCATACAATCAAAATTTTATTATGTATATTTTATTTAATGAAAATTTTTAAAACTTTTTTTAAAATATACTTAAATTATTTTTTTATTAAATGAAGGATACTGATTAAATATCATATAATATATAATTTTATTTTGAGTTAATATTATTATAAAAGAAATATTTTCATAGCTTATTAAAACATAAATAAATTTTTTTCAATTTTAAAATTTAACTAATATATATCCGTAAGAGGGCGTTATATGCGTAAATATGTAAGTATCATTTTAGGAAACCGGAATGATGATTGGATAGCGCTTTTTTTATATTTGGGTATATATACATATGAAAAACCTAAAAATTAAAAAAAAAATTTAGGTTTCTTTGATGTTTAATTTATGAGTATGTTTAGAATAGTAAAATAATGGAAATTTTCTAAGGTAAATATTGCTGGCGTTATTTATCAAAATCTCTTAATTTTTGTATAATATGTGTATATTTACGTGCTAAGCATTATCCTAAAAAAATTTTTGAAAATATTATGATTTGACCGAATGCCGAGCTTAAAACCGACCACATACTAAATATTCGATTGACCAAATTTACTAGTAATACAATTTGAAAAATGTTGATTTTCGTTTTATATATCTATAAATACGTATAAAACATAATCCCAAAAAATATTTTTAAAATATCGCTATTTGGCGGGTAACCGACTCGTAGCCCACCAAATGATATAATACTGAATTGCTGGCGTTTTAAATCAAAATATCTTAATTTTTGTTTTATACGTGTATATTTACGTGCTAAGCATTATCCTAAAAAAATTTTTGAAAATAATTTGATTTGACCGATTGCCGAGCTTATAACCGACCACTTACTAAATATTCGATTGACCAAATTTACTAGTAATATAATTTGAAAAATGTTGATTTTCGTTTTATATATCTATAAATACGTATAAAACATAATCCCAAAAAATATTTTTAAAACTATTTGGCGGATAACCGACTCGTAGCCCACCCAATGACTAAATACTGAATTGCTGGCGTTTTAAATCAAAATATCTTAATTTTTGTTTTATACGTGTATATACGTGCTAAGCATTATCCTAAAAAATTTTTTGAAAATAATTTGATTTGACCGATTGCCGAGCTCAAAACCGACCACTTACTAAATATTCGATTGACCAAATTTACTAGTAATATAATTTGAAAAATGTTGATTTTCGTATTATATGTCTATAAATACGTGTAAAACATAATCCCAAAAAATATTTTTTGAAAATATTTCTTTTATAATAATATTAACTCAAAATAAAATTATATATTATATGATATTTAATCAGTATCCTTCATTTAATAAAAAAATAATTTAAGTATATTTTAAAAAAAGTTTTAAAAATTTTCATTAAATAAAATATACATAATAAAATTTTGATTGATTATGATTAATTGCTTTTTAGCAATTCAGTATTTAGTCATACCGATTTATTTGTGGTGAAAAGGAAAAAAGAAAGAAATTAGTGTGTAGTATCCATTGTATGTAAATTGTGTTGTAAATTTTTTTTTGTTGTAAAATCAAGAGGTTAAAAAAAAAAAATTCGGAAAAAAAGTATAATCTGGAATCTATGGAAATTTACTACATCAAAACAAATAGGACAATGCTGCAAATTAATTCGTTGGATATGTTCAATCCACTCGCCGATAAATGGCACAATGCATGGATCGAGCAACAAACTGGAGAAGGAGCTCCGCCGACAACCTCGAATGGTCCTACGTCCTCGCAGGGTAGAGCCCCTTTACAAGCGAATTTTACGACAGGTCCGGCAGCTATCCAACCAAGGCAAGTAGGAATGAGGGGGCTCAACTTAAATTGCTTCAATTGTGGGGGAAGAGGACACAAGGCCCAGGAGTGTGCGAGTAATTCGTATACGTTCAACCAAGGCCAGCCTCGGAAAGTGTTCGACGAAGCAAGATTATTAGCAAGGGAAGCGGAAGAATTCGCTGAACGACGTGTGCTATTCAAATTCCGCCGGGCAGCAGAGACTCAAAGAATGACATGCAGGACAATGCAAGATTTGGGAAGGAAAGAAATTCAAAATGGAGGAGAAAATTCGAAATTTGTGGTAAAAAAAATGTTAATGGAGCTGAGGTAGAAATGAGTGACTCCCTAAAGGATTTAATTATTAACGCGGCGCCATGATTTTTTTTGTGTTGTGTGAATATTTTTTTTATATAAATAAATTTTAGAGGAATAATAGTTTTTTTGTAGTGCCTATTAAAAGGAAATTTTTATTAGCATGTACCCTGGATTTTATCCTTAGAAGGGGGTACATGTTGTGATATGATATAAAAATGTATTGATTTTTGTGTTGAAATTAGGTTATTTATTGATGAAAAGTGTAAAGAAAAATATGTATTGATTTGATATTATTGATTTTTGAGATTATTTTTTTATATATTTTCGCTCGCGATTTTGATTATAGATTTTAATACTATAGTTTTAATATATAGCAGAGACCTGCAGAGGTACCATTTGCACGGCCCGGCCCGGATATTTTTAAAAAAAATTTTTTACGGCCCGGCCCGGAATTTTTTAAAATTATATTCGACCTGGTATATACAAAAATTCACCTATGAGGTATTTTACCATATTTTTCAGCGAGTATTATCGCTTATTATTTAAAAAATACATGTAAAAAGCGAATATTTTGAGAATATTATATTGAATTTATAAAAATTATAAAACTGTTATTTATAAAAATGGATATTTTGAGCATATACTATATTTTATATTGCATTTATAAAAATAAAACTAATATACATAAAAATGGTAATAATATTTTGAGCATATACTATATTTTATATTGCATTTAAAAAAAATAAAACTAATATTTAATTTACTATTTAATTTACTATTTAATTTATAAAATAAAAATAAATCGCTATTTAAAAAAATGCATGTATAATAAATAGTATTTTGAAAATATAATCTAATTGCACAATATTAATATAATTTATTTTATAATATAAATTTTTAACAAAAGAAGATAATTGTATTATATAATATTGTGAAAAAGAATAATGAAATATGTTGGATTAAAAACTTTCATGACTCAAGGTAAATATAATAAATGCAAAAATCAGCATGATTGACGAAACTCTATACTCAAGAAAGATATTAAAAATTCACAAATTATCATGAAGAAAGAGAAGCATATCTACCTTTTCAGGTTGAAGATTACTTCTTCTTTCTTCAAGAATTCTCGTAGTGGAAAAATTCCGCTCACAGCTTGCACTTGAAGAGGAATTGCCAATTTTGCTAAAATTAGAAATTCGCTTGAATGAGCCGCCCACCACTCTAACAAATTATCCACCTTAAATGTTTCATCTATTTTTTTATTTATGTAATTATAATATTCATCATCGGGTATTGACATATTACCAGAATTACCATCGCGCCATTTGTCATAAAACGATTCAGTTTGTTTAACAACAGTCGTAATTTGACTGGTCGATGGTATTTCATTTACTTCCTGAGCCTCTTGTAATTTAATATAATCTTTTATATAGTTTTCCGTCATCTTGCGATCTGTCCCTGACTACATACGTAATTGCTTGAATTTGGGACAGAGAAAAAGAGAAATAAAATGATACTTGTGTAAAACAAATTTTTCAATTAAAAAATGCTTTATATTAAGTAAAATCAATTTTATTTCTCCTTTTTTGCTTTGAAAGATATTACAAACTTCAAGATGTGATATTCCTTTATTTGATTGTTTTGGTAAAATATATTCTAAAAATTTAGATATTAATTATAAAAAAATATATTAATAATACTTGAATATTGGGGCTTATTTAAGATATTCCTTTATTTGATTGTTTTGGTAAAATATGTTGTAAAAATTTAGATATGAATTAAAAAAATATATATTAATACTTTGAATAAATTTGCAGGAAATTAATAATTAGATCGATCTGTGGGTGTTAGGTAGTGTTAACCATCACCCAATATTATTTTAATCATAACTGTAATATAATATAATCTTATAACCATTAACTCATAATGTAAAAATTTTTATAAAAAATATTAAGGCCCGGCCCGGATATATTATAAAAAAATTTTTTTAGGCCCGGCCCAGATATATTTAAAAAAAATTTTTTTATGCCCGGCCCGGGTATATTTAAAAAATTTAAAATACGGCCCGGCCCGGGTTTAGGGCCGGGCCTGCAGGTCTCTGATATATAGTTTGTTCATGTTTTTTCTTCCGCGATTTAAAAAAAAGATAATATATATTTTGTCTGAAATTAAATAAAGAAAGAAAAATAAAATAATTGAAAATAAAAAATTTGTCTAATACTGATCGATCACTACACATATCATTATTTTAAACATTACTTTAATAGTAGAATAACATTCTTTCATAATATTTTGATCTTAATCATGGAATTAAAATATAAGTAGGGCTGTATCGGTATTATATATCGGATCAAACACCGATATTTAGCGTTTTCCAAAAAGGGCCGATACCTGTAAAAACCCGATCCGATCTTTTTACTCTTTTTTTTGTTATTTTATTTTTTCATGTTATTTATATTTATTTTACATTATTATAATATTTTCTAAATAATTTTTTTTTAAACAATGCAAATGCACAACACCCTCTAAATTTTATTCTTTTTTAAAATAGATTTATAGTATTTTAAAAACAATGCAAATGCACAACACCCTCTAAATTTTATTCTTTTTTAAAATAGATTTATAGTATTTTAAAAGTTTTTTTTATTAAAATAGAAAGGAACACCCAAAGTTTTAATTATTTTAAATAATAACGCCAATTTTATTATTTATACTTTAAATGAAAGAATATTTATAAATATGGTATCTGAATTATAGAAATATTAACAAAAGACAAAGATAATTTTGCAAAATGCGTTATCTGCGGAATCATCTGAGTTTACAGTACGGCAGGGGATATAGATACTCCATATCGTATAAGCTTATTACCAGAAAATCTAGAGGCACTCGTATTTATTAAAAAAAAATCTACTATATTATAATTTTATATATTAAATACAATTTTATAATTCATACCATCTTAAAATGTATACATTATCAAATATATGTTTTTTAAATTATAGTCTTAATTGTAGAAATAACAAATTTAAATTAAATGCATAATTTGATTTTTTGCATAAAAAATATTGATTTCATAATTACATTTGGTTCAAAGGGGAGTGGTGAAAAATCAATATAAATATCGGATCGGGTTTGAGGCAATATCGGATTGGATCGGATGCAAATTGGCACAGCCTTAAATATAAGCAATTAAATTATACTACAGTATTGGGCTTGGAACCAACATTAAAAACCCAAGATTAACAAAATATTGATTTTGGTTCAAAGTATTATATTGAGTTTTTTATATCTTCTATTTGTTGTTTTAGTATTGCTATTGGTTTGGCTATAATTGTTAATAAATTTAAAGAATAAAAAATAGTGATTTAAAAAAACTTTGTTTAAATAATATATATATATATATTACATAAAGATATCTTTTGTATAATTTTATTTATATTATAATTAAATAATATAAATATTTTTTTTATAAAACGATCTTATATATTCTTTTTGTATAGTTTTATTATATTATATATTGTCAGAAAAAAATAAATATTATTTTTTTGAAGTAACGAGTAGCCCGTTACTTTTTTAAAAAGTCGGTAAAGCGCGTTCCTTTTTTAGGTATCGAGTAACGACAACGCGTTTCTTTTTTGTGGTAACGTTTACAGCACTATTATTTAATCATTGATTTCAAATTTATTGTGGTTAAAACATTTGTGAGTGTAAGTGTGTATATGTGCCCTGTTGCTGTTAGAGGGTTTACAATTCCTATAATTTTGTTGACAGATATATAATTTTCTTCATTAGATGGAAAAATGAAGGATGAAGAGGGTCAGATACAGAAAACTAATTTGCACTTCGACCATTTAATTTTTGTCTACAACCTATAACCACCAACTGTACAAACAAGTTACATAGTCATTAAATTCATTCTAAATCTCGGTAATATTTTCTACTTTTCCTTAGTGGGCATTTGAATATATTTTGTTTCATTTTCTCAGACATAGTGAAAAACTTATGAAACCATAGGAGATTTAGAATGAACGATAATAAAGGATATGTAACTTACATGTGCGATAATTTTTGGTTTATGGTTGTAGATAAAAATGAAATGACCAAAGAAGTGCATATTAGTTTACTGCATCCATATGGACCCTCCATTTCATTTTTCCACCTTATGAGCAGATAAATTATATACCTGTCAATAACATTATAAGAATGGTAAATCACCTAACAGCAACAGGGTGGACTCAAATGTTTATATCCACAGGCAATTTAAAAACCACAACAAAATGGGAATCATTGATAAAATAATATATTTTAAATATATTTAAAAAATAAAAATAACTTAAATATAATGACTTAAATTAGAAAAAATTAAATAACTAAAAAAATAATTGTTATCTCAACCAAATTTTTCCAATATAAATTTATATTATTAAATAAAAATATATCAATTTTTAGAAAATTTTATGCTTAAGTACATATTAAAAAATCTATTTCGGAAATGAAAAAACACCAGAGATTTTTTTTAAGAAAGGGATTCAAAGGCTATCTAATTATATCTAATATAGGTCTCTATCATTTATCTTCTTTGAGTAATATTTATTAATCGAATGAGAAAAGAAGCCATTTTTTGCTTTGACTCACTATATCTCCGAAACTAATTGAATTAGTGCTTAAAAAATTGCATATGTCATTGAAAGAGGTTCACGAAATCTGATAGATTTCACGTGGAATGACCCTATATTGTATTTATTCAATCCAATGTTTATATTAATTAAAATATAAGATTTATCTTGAATATATTAAAGTTTTACACTGTTTTCGAGCAGAAAAATATATAAACACCATTTTGTGTTTTATTTATCATATTCCTTCGAACTTTACCTATTTTAAAAAGAGCGCAGTTTATTTAATTATTTTTTTAAAACGTAATTAGTGAAATAAAAAAGTTGGAACATCAAGTTTTTATTTACACCTCGATGAATTTGCCTTTCTCAGAATAATGAGGTTTAAAATTATTTTAGAAGCCTCCTTATCTAGAATGTCTCATTAGGTGAAATTGAACACAACTGAGGAATTTTTTGACTTTTTACATAATTATTCAAAATGAATATCGCAATGTTAGAACATATTTTATATTACATATAATATTAAAGCAATGTAAGAATTTATTATTATCATTTTTCAACTAATTCAATATAAACCAAAAATAGAAAAATTTGTATAGCATTAAATTAAAGTTGAGGTAAGAGCTAGAATACGGAATCATGGATGTATTTCAAGAAGTCTGCAATGAAAGGGTTTGGGCAAATAAACCAGCCTGTTCATTTATTTAAAAATGTTATATAGACCCTTTCGTTGTATTTTTTTAAATATAGAATTGGCTAAGTCCGATAATTCAAGAATTATCCATTGAATAAAACCCATTTGTTAAATTTGTTATCGATAAAATTGGATCGGCCCCTAAAAAAAATGTATCAGTACATTTCTATTTGTAATGATTTGGTTTTTATAATTTTAGGTAATATTTATATGCACTATAAACATATAAAATAATCCAAACAACATATAGCATTTTATTAACTAACGATGAACTTTCATTAAATCTCTATCTCAAATAGAACCGGAGTTATTGGCCTTCAAAGTCCAATAAAAATTGGTTATAATAATCTTAAAATTACTAGATAAATATTTAGTCCAAAGTCATAAATTATATATATTCTCCTTAATAAATACCAAAAGTATTTTTAAAATATTTTCAGATTTGATGTATTCCCGATAAAACAAAAAAAATATAATGAGAAGGACCTAATTTAGATGGAACTCACCAAACATGGTTATTACTAATATATAAATATTTAAGTAAAAATATTAATGGAAAAAAAAAATGTCATCGGGTGGCCCAGTGGTGTATGCTGTATGCTTGGAAACCTAAAGTCCCAGGTTCAATCCTGGTAAGGAACTAAAAATTTTCGGATTTTTCTTCGATGACAGATGTGTATAGACATATGATATGATAAATTTCATTTCTGAGCTGAGAAATGCCACCCCGGTCACCGTCAGGCTTGGACAGCCGGGGGCTAGGTGGAGAGAGATATTGAAGGAACTTACCACCAGAAAAGGTGAAATCTAAAAAGGAAAAAAAATTACTGAAGAAAATAAGATTTAAATTTTATTTACTTTCTTATAATTTTGCGATAAAAATCTAGATTTTTTTATTCCTAATAAAATTATAAAATACTAAATAAAATTTTAATTTCTTATTTTCTCCATTTATAATTTTACTTAAATATTTCGGCAATAAACATCTGGTGACTTTAATCGTTTCAAATTAGGCTCTTCTCAAAATATTTTTTATTTTACCGTAATAAGAGACTGAGGATATTTTTAAAATAATTCGGTATTTTCTTAAGGATAATTAAGATCTTTTTTAAAAGATATTCCATATCATTGCTGGTTCATTACTTTTAATGTCTGTACTAATAATATATAATTTATGAGTATGGATGAAAATTATTTTGCATAATTTGAGATTCGTTAAAATAAGAAAAGGCTCACAATGGGCCTTGAAGGCCCTTAACTCCAAATATAGTGCTAGAACTTTAAAATTTTCATTAGTATAAAATATACACATTATATAACCAAAATCCCGAGTTTAATTTATTTTAAATCTTAAAATCGCGTTAATTCAGTCGATATGCATAAACATGATCCAAGAGGTTGGTTTCAGAAAAATAACTAAAAAGAATTTCATGAAACTTGTTCCGTTAGATCGCTGGCTTGTCTAAGAAGATCTTTAACATCTATCTCTGGCAGCTTGGTTTCGAGGGCTTCTTGGTAAATGCTTAGCGCCTTGTCGTATGCCTCGACGGCCGTATTGAAAGCCTTTTGGGACAATCGTCGTGTATGGTTGAAAAGAGTTTCAGTCTCACGATATCTTTTGTAGAATTTAAAACTTAATTGTATACTTTTAAAGATTGTAATCCAAAATAGTGTTTCTTATCTTAACGAACAAATGATTTTTAAAAGGTAGAGCTTGGATGATGTATAAGTTTCCAAATGACATCATTATCAAGCTTTGCTAAATTCAGTAATGTAAATGTTTTAAATATAGTAAACATATTCTGAATCTTTCTGGCTATTTAATAAATGATTTGATTATATTGACAGTTGAAGTAAAACTAATAAATTTGAAGCTTTAAGAGATTTGATAGATGTATATAACTCATTTTCAAATTCTTATTTTTAAATTTAATTAAAATTTTTGTTCTCAAGACAAACTTAAACTTTATTATTTTCTTATGATTCTATCAACAATTTTTGCATTAAGTATTCTAATTTTATTTAGTAAGCTTTATAGAATTAAAGGTTTGAAGAAATTTTTATATGTGATGAATGATGGAACTATGGTTCCCTGGGAAAATAACTACCCATTGTATAATTTATTTTCAATATATTAAGTTTAGAACCTATGGTATTTTATAAATACAAATGGATTATTTTTGTTTTTATGCCTACAAAATTGATATATAAAGTTGTTTTTAAAATATTAATTCATTAAATAACTAAGGGTCTAGAATGGCATTAGCCTTATAAAATATGTCGAAGTATTCTTAAAATTTCAGGGCTTTAGAAATTATATTAATAAGGTCAATCAAAGAAGAAGAAATTATTTTTAAACTTTCGATTCAGTTCTAAGATATCTTCCGATAAAGCATTTTGCCCGTTTATCATATTCAAAGATAATTCTTCGGTTTTCTTAGTCACGTTATGGGCTTCCGTCGCTAAATCGTATATTGCGCTAGATTGGCTGGTCAAACTATATTTTAAAAAAATATGTTAAAAAATAATAAATAGTATACAATTAATATGCTTTATCGATCTTCTTCTTAGATATAATATAAAAAATTAACTTCATAGATTAAAGGTTTTACCTCTCTATTTTCGCTCTTGACATGCCAGAGAGTTCCGACATGATGGCAGACCGAGAACCAAACTCATGGGCCGCTTTTCGAGCAGCTTCGAATGCGGTCCGGGCTTCTTCGGAATAATATGCTGATGCACGATTAAGGGCTTCAGTCAGGTCTTCCAGAGCCGGATCAGTTTCATCCGCTAATCTATCTTTAACAGGTATTAGCACTGTGCGATTGATGGCACGAGCAGCTTCGAGGATTTGAGATTCCAGTTCAAATCCGGTCTCTACACGATCTGCTAATTCGTGGATCTTGCCCGAGATGCCGAAGTCGCCGCCTAAATGATTATTTAAAGGGTTAGGTTTGATAATGAAATAATAATTCATTATAAAATAATTACGAATAAAAATATAAGAAAAATTAGTGATTTAATTAAAGGTATTACAATAAATTCGCGAGATCAGTCAATATATATATTGCCTAAGCCAGTATATGTAACATGTCACAAAATTATTTCAGATTTATAGAATTTTTACCGGTTGCCATTCGCGCCTCCTGTTTCAGGTGATCTAGCGAACCATAAACCGTATTTAGAGATGCCTCGAAGTCTGTGTCAGTAAGAGCGGGCGGTCTTTCTCCCATATCTTTTAACACCGTTCTTAGATCAGCTATGTGTCGCCTTTGTTCCCTAACCCGACCTTGGACGAGGCCATAACATGCTGGACAATCTTTATTTAAACAAATTGATAAGAGAATAAGAAGAAAAGAATGTGCTTAGTAAAACATCAATTTATTCGAATAAGGTAAAAGAAGTTTATTTACATATAGATTATATTAGAAATAAGAGGCATTTCAAAACAACTAACTTCAAGTAACTTTAAAAAAAAAATTAAGAAAGTAAAATCACTTTCTAGGTAGAAAAAAGGGTGGAATATAAGAATGAAGATGTAAATTAAGTTTAAAAGGTTGCTATAAAAATATATAAATAAAATTTTAGACTAACCTAGACATCCAGCTCTCAGGTCGAATTTGTTTTCTTCGCACTTATTGCATTTTATGCCGGTTGTACCCGGCTTGCAAGGACAACGGCCATCAGGTCCACATTGGGGTGACATCGAACCGAACGGGTCGCATTTGCATTCTATGTTTTAATTCAAAATAGAAATTTTTATTACGCCAATCTTTGTATCCATAGAAGGGTGTATCTTAATTCATGAAGGCCTTGGTCTTAATAAGATATAATAGTAGTACTAAATAAATGATCCAAATTTTATCTAGGAAATTACTCAAGAAAAAGCACCCCAAAAACAATATGTATTTAGCATGCTAAATCCCACAAATATCAGAGTGCAACTTTTTATATTTAAATTGTTATCTTAATTTCGTGTTCAACCTTTACTAATTTTAATCATTTGAAAAGGCAAGATTATTTATTTTATAGTTTATAGATTTCTATAAAAGGACATAGAATAGCCAGAAATTAATCAATTTTCTTATAAAATTTATTTATAATTTTATAAAATTATAAAACTTTCGATAAATAAATAATTTTTTAAGTAAAGGCAAAAACATCTTGCTTAAGTTTTAAGATTATTGGGTTCAAGACTTATTTATTCATTTTTTTATATAAAATTATGGTTCCATGTCAATTCAGCGAAACTTTTATCGCGAATGTCGTTTATCGCGAATGGATTTTATAGCAAAACTTTTATCGCGAATCCATAATAGCGAATACTATTCCGCGAACGCAATATCGCGAAACAAATATCGCGAATTTTTTATAGCGAAACCTTTATCGCGAAACCTTTATAGCGAATACATTACCGCGAATACAATATAGCGAAACAAATATCGCGAATTTTTTATAGCGAAACATTTATCGCGAAACCTTTAATGCGAATACATTACCGCGAAACTTTTATCGCGAATCAATAATCGCGAAAATTTTATAGCGAAACTTTTATCGCGAAACATTTTAAGCGAATACATTACCGCAAAACTTTTATCGCGAATCAATAATCGCGAAAATTTTATAGCAAAACCTTTATCGCGAAACCTTTAAAGCGAATACATTACCGCGAAACTTTAATCGCGAAAATTTTATAGCGAAATTATTATCGCGAAACCCAAATCGCGAA